>NC_064639.1:73052655-75552655 GCF_023864345.2 Schistocerca serialis cubense
TGCCGATTTAAGTACAAGGGGACTGACACTCTAACTTTCTATGATTTGAACATCTCCTGTGGGTCCAGTTATAGATTCCGATGCTTCACTTCAGGATTACTGTATCCCTTGGACCTTCCTTTAGACGATGAAACACAAAGATTGCATCCGAATTTAATACAAAAGGCACAATGCCGACTTAAGTACAAGAGAACTGACACTCTAACTTTCTACGATTTGAGCCTCTCCTGTGAGTCCAGTTTTAGATTCCGATGCTTCACTTCAGGTTTACTGTATCCCTTGGACCTTCTTATTGACGATGAAACACAGAATTTGCATCCTAATTTAATACAAAAGGCACAATGCCGACATAAGTACAAGAGGACTGACACTCTAACTTTGTATGATTTGATCCTCTCCTGTGAGTCCAGATTTACATTCCGATGCTTCACTTCAGGTTTACTGTATCCCTTGTACCTTCTTATTGACGATGAAACACAGAAATTGCATCCGAATTTAGTACAAAAGGCACAATGCCGACTTAAGTACAAGAGGACAGGCACTCTAACTTTCTATGAATTGAACCTCTCCTGTGTGTCCAGTTATAGATTCCGATGCTTCACTTCAGGTTTATTGTATATCTTGGACCTTCTTATTGACGATGAAACACAGAAATTGCATCCGAATTTAATACGAAAGACACAATGCCGACTTAAGTACACGAGGGCTGACACTGTAACTTTCTATGATTTGAACCTCTCCTGTGAATCCAGTCGTAGATTCCGATGCTTCACTTCAGGTTTGCTGTATCCCTTGGACCTTCTTATTGACGAGGAAACACAGAAATTGCATCCGAATTTAATACAAAAGGCACAATGCCGACTTAAGTGCAAGAGGACTGACACTCTAACGTTCTATGATTTGTACCTCTCCTGTGAGTCCAGTTTTAGATTCCGATGCTTCACTTCAGGTTTACTGTATCCCTTGGCCCTTCTTATTGACGATGAAACACAGAGATAGCATCCGAATTTAATACAAAAGGCACAATGCCGTCTTAAGTACAAGAGGACTGACACTCTAACTTTCTATGATGTGAACCTGTCCTGTGAGTCCGGTTTTAGATTCCGATGCTTCACTCTAGCTTTACTGTATCCCTTGGACGTTCTTGTTGACGATGTTACACAGATATTGCATCCAAATATAATAAAAAATGAACAATGCCGACTTAAGTACAAGCGGACTGACAATCTATCTTTCTATGATTTGAACCCATCCTGTGAGACCAGTTTTAGATTCCGATGCTTCACTTCAGGTTTACTGTATCTCTTGGACCTTCTTACTGACGATGAAGCACAGAAATTCAATCCAAATTTGATACAAAAGGCACAATGCTGACTTAGGTACAGGAGGACTGACACTCTAACTTTCTATGATTTTAACCTCTCCTGTGAGTCCAGTTTTAGATTCCGATGCTTCACTTCAGGTTTACTGTATCCCTTGGACCTTCTTATTGACAATGAAACACAGAAATTACATCCGAATTTAATACAAAAGGCACAAAGCCGATTAAAGAACAAGAGGACTGAAACTCTAACTTTCTATGATTTGAACCTCTCCTGAGAGTCCAGTTTTAGATTCCGATGCTTTACTTCATGTTTACTGTATCCCTTGGACCTTCTTATTGACGATGAAACCCAGAAATTGCATTTGAATATAATACAAAATGCACAATGCCGACTTAAGTCCAAGAGGACTGACACTCTAACTTTCTATGATCTGAACATCTCCTGTGAGTCCAGTTTTAGATTCCGATGCTTCACTTCTGGTTTACTGTATCCCTGGGACCTTATTATAGACGATGAAACACAGAAATTGCATCCGAATTTAATACGAAAGGCACAATGCCGACTAAAGTACAAGAGGGCTGACACTCGAACATTCTATGATTTGAACCTATCCTGTGGGTCCAGTTTTAGATTCAGATGCTTCACTTAAGGTTTACTGTGTACCTTGGAACTTCTTACTGACGGTGAGGCACAGAAATTGCATAGGAATTAAATTCAAAGGCACAATGCCGAGTTAAGTACAAGAGGACTGACACTCTAACATTCTATGATATGAACCTCTCCTGTGAGTCCAGTTTTAGACTCCGATGCTTCACTTCAGTTTTACTGTTACCCGGGGACCTTCTTATTGACGATGAAACACAGAAATTGCATCCGAACTTAATACAAAATGCACAATGCCGACTTAAGTACAGGAGGACTGACACTCTAACTTTCTATGATTTGAACCTCTCCTGTGAGTCCAGTTTTTAGATTCCGATGCTTCACTTCAGGTTTACTGTATCCCTTGGACCTTCTTATTAACGATGAAACACAGAAATTGCAACCGAATTTAATACAAAAGGCACAATGCCGACTTAAGTACATGAGGACTGACACTCTAACTTTCTATGATTTGAACCTCTCCTGTGAGTCCAGTTTTAGATTCCGATGCTGCACTTCAGGTTTACAGTATCCCTGGGACCTTCTTATTGACGATGAAACACAAAAATTGCATCCAAATTTAATACAAAAGGAACAATGCCGACTTAAGTACAAGAGGACCGACACTGTAACTTTCTGTGATTTGAACCTCTCCTGCGAGTCCAGTTTTAGATTCCGATGCTTCACTTCAGGTGTACTGTACCCCTTGGACCTTCTTATTGACGATGAAACACAGAAATTGCATCCGAATTTAATACAAAAGGCACAATGCCGACTTAAGTACAAGAGGACTGACACTCTAACTTTCTATGATTTGAACCTCTCCTGTGAGTCCAGTATTAGATTCCGATGCTTCACTTCTGGTTTATTGTATCCCTGGGACCTTATTATTGACGATGAAAGACAGAAATTGCATCCGAATTTAATACAAGAAGCACAATGCCGACTAAAGTACAGGAGGACTGACTCTCGAACTTTCTATGATTTGAACTTATCCTGTGAGTCCAGTTTTAGATTCCGATGCTTCAGTTAAGGTTTACTGTGTACCTTGAACCTTCTTATTGACGATGAGGCACAGAAATTGCATCGGAATTAAATTCAAAAGGCACAATGCCGAGTTAAGTACAAGAGAACTGACACTCTAAAATTCTATGATATGAACCTCTCCTGTGAGTCCAGTTTTAGACTCCGATGCTTCACTTCAGGTTTACTGTTAGCCGGGGACCTTCTTATTGACGATGAAACACAGAAATTGCATCCGAATTTAATACAAAATGCACAATTCCGACTTAAGTACAAGAGGACTGACACTCTAAATTTCTATGATTTGAACCTCTCCTGTGGGTCCAGTATTAGATTCCGATGCTTCACTTCAGGTTTACTGTATCTCTTGGACCTTCTTATTGACGATGAAACACAGAAATTGCATCCGAATTTAATACAAAGGGCACAATGCCGACTTAAGTACAAGAAGACTGACACTCTAACTTTCTGTGATTTGAACCTCTCCTGTGATTCCAGTTTTAGATTCCGATGATTCACTTCAGGTTTACTGTATCCCTTGGACCCTCTTATTGACGATGAAACACAGAAATTGCATCCGAATTTAATACAAAAGGCACAATGCCGACTTAAGTACAAGAGGACTGACACTCTAACTTTCTATGATTTGAACCTCACCTGTGAGTCCAGTTTTAGATTCCGATGCTTCACTTCAGATTTACTGTCTACCTTGGACCTTCGTATTGACGATGAAACACAGAAATTGCATCCGAATTTAATACAAAAGGCACAATGCCGACTTAAGTACAGGAGGACTTACACTCTAACTTTCTATGATTTGAACCTCTCCTGCGAGTCCAGTTTTAGATTCCGATGATGCACTTTAGGTTTACAGTATCCCTTGGACCTTCTTTTGACGATGAAACACAGAAATTGCATCCGAATTTAATACAAACGGCACAATGCCGACTTAAGTACAAGAAGACTGACACTCTAACTTTCTATGATTTGAACCTCACCTGTGAGTCCAGTTTTAGATTCCGATGCTTCACTTCAGATTTACTGTCTACCTTGGACCTTCTTATTGACGATGAAACACAGAAATTGCAACCGAATTTAATACAAAAGGCACAATGCCGACTTAAGTACATGAGGACTGACAGTCTAACTTTCTATGATTTGAACCTCTCCTGTGAGTCCAGTTTTAGATTCCGTTGCTTCACTTCAGGTTTACTGTATCCCTTGGACCTTCTTATTGACGATGAAACACAGAAATTGCATCCGAATTTAATACCAAATCCACAATGCCGACTTAAGGACAAAAAGACTGACACTCTAATTTTCTATGATTTGAACCTCTCCTGTGATTACAGTTTTTGATTCCGATGATTCACTTCAGGTTTACTGTATCTCTTAGACCTTCTTATTGACGATGAAACACAGAAATTGCATCCGAATTTAATACAAAAGGCACAATGCCGACTTAAGTATACTAGGACTTACACTCTAACTTTCTATGATTGAACCTATCCTGCGAGTCCAGTTTTAGATTCCGATGCTGCACTTCAGGTTTACAGTATCCCTGGGACCTTCTTATTGACGATGAAACACAGAAATTGCATCCAAATTTAACACAAAAGGAACGATGCCGACTTAAGTACAAGAGGACCGACACTGTAACTTTCTTTGTTTTGAACCTCTCCTGCGAGTCCAGTTTTAGATTCCGATGCTTCACTTCAGGTGTACTGTACCCCTTGGACCTTCTTATTGACGATGAAACACAGAAATTGCATCCGAATTTAATACAAAAGGCACAATGCCGACGTAAGTACAAGAGGACTGACACTCGAACTTTCTATGATTTGAACTTATCCTGTGAGTCCAGTTTTAGATCCCGATGGTTCACATAAGGTTTAATGTGTACCTTGGACCTTCTTATTGACGATGAGGCACAGAAATTGCATCGGAATTAAATTCAAAAGGCACAATGCCGAGTTAAGTACAAGAGGACCGACACTCTAAAATTCTATGATATGAACCTCTCCTGTGAGTCCAGTTTTAGACTCCGATGCTTCACTTCAGGTTTACTGTTACCCGGGGACCTTCTTATTGACGATGAAACACAGAAATTGCATCCGAATTTAATACAAAATGCACAATTCCGACTTAAGTACAGGAGGACTGACACTCTAACTTTCTATGGTTTGACCCTCTCCTGTGAGTGCTGTTTTAGATTCCGATGCTTCACTTCAGGTTTACTGTATCCCTTGGACCTTCTTATTGACGATGAAACACAGCAATTGCATCCGAATTTAATACAAAAGGCACAATGCCGACTTAAGTACATGAGGACTGACACTCTAAATATCTATGATTTGCACCTCTCCTGTGGGTCCAGTTTTAGATTCCGATGCTTCACTTCAGGTTTACTGTATCTCTTGGACCTTCTTATTGACGATGAAACACAGAAATTGCATCCGAATTTAATACAAAGGGCACAATGCCGACTTAAGTACAAGAAGACTGACACTCTAACTTTCTATGATTTGAACCTCTCCTGTGATTCCAGTTTTAGATTCCGATGATTCACTTCAGGTTTACTGTATCCCTTGGACCCTCTTATTGACGATGAAACACAGAAATTGCATCCGAATTTAATACAAAAGGAACAATGCCGACTTAAGTACAAGAGGACTGACACTCTAACTTTCTATGATTTGAACCTCACCTGTGAGTCCAGTTTTAGATTCCGATGCTTCACTTCAGATTTACTGTCTACCTTGGACCTTCTTATTGACGATGAAACACAGAAATTGCATCCGAATTTAATATAAAAGGCACAATGCCGACTTAAGTACAAGAGGACTGACACTCTAGCTTTCTATGATTTGAACCTATCCTGTGAGTCCAGTTTTAGATTCCGATGCTTCACTTCAGATTTACTGTATCTCTTGGACCTTCTTACTGACGATGAAGCACAGAAATTCCATCCGAATTTAATACAAAAGGCACAATGCTGACTTAGGTACAGGAGGACTGACACTCTAACTTTCTATGATTTTAACCTCTCCTGTGAGTCCAGTTTTAGATTCCGATGCTTCACTTCATGTTTACTGTATCCCTTGGTCCTTTTTATTGACAATGAAACACAGAAATTACATCCGAATTTAATACAAAAGGCACAAAGCCGATTAAAGTACAAGAGGACTGAAACTCTAACTTTCTATGATTTGAACCTCTCCTGAGAGTCCAGTTTTAAATTCCGATGCTTTACTTCATGTTTACTGTGTCTCTTGGACCTTCTTATTGACGATGAAACCCAGAAATTGCATTCCGAATATAATACAAAAGGCACAATGCCGACTTAAGTACAAGAGGACTGACACTCTAACTTTCTATGATCTGAACCTCTCCTGTGAGTCCAGTTTTAGATTCCGATGCTTCACTTCTGGTTTACTATATCCCTGGGACCTTATTATTGACGATGAAACACAGAAATTGCATCCGAATTTAATACAAAAGGCACAATGCCGACTAAAGTACAAGAGGGCTGACATACGAACTTTCTATAATTTGAACCTATCCTGTGAGTCCAGTTTCAGATTCCGATGCTTCACTTAGGGTTTACTGTGTACCTTGGACCTTCTTATTGACGGTGAGGCACAGAAATTGCATCGGAATTAAATTCAAAGGCACAATGCCGAGTTAAGTACAAGAGGACTGACACTCTAACTTTCTATGAAATGAACCTCTCCAGTGAGACCAGTTTTAGACTCCGATGCTTCACTTCACATTTACTGTTATCCTGGGACCTTCTTATTGACGATGAAACACAGAAATTGCATCCGAACTTAATACAAAATGCACAATGCCGACTTAAGTACAGGAGGACTGACACTCTAACTTTCTATGATTTGAACCTCTCCTGTGAGTCCAGTTTTAGATTCCGATGCTTCACTTCAGGTTTACTGTATCCCTTGGACCTTCTTATTGACGATGAAACACAGAAATTGCATCCGAATTTAATACAAAATTCACAATGCCGACTTAAGTACATGAGGACTGACACTCTAACTTTCTATGATTTGAACCTCTCCTGTGAGTCCAGTTTTAGATTCCGATGCTTCACTTCAGGTTTACTGTATCCCTTGGACCTTCTTATTGACGATGAAACACAGAAATTGCATCCGAATTTAATACAAAAGGCACAATGCCGACTTAAGGACAAAAAGACTGACACTCTAACTTTCTATGATTTGAACCTCTCCTGTGATTCCAGTTTTAGATTCCGATGATTCTCTTCAGGATTACTGTATCTCTTGGACCTTCTTATTGACGATGAAACACAGAAATTGCATCCGAATTTGATACAAATTGCACAATGCCGACTTAAGTACATGAAGTCTGACACTCTAACTTTCTACGATTTGAACCTCACCTGTGAGTCCAGTTTTAGTTTCCGATGCTTCACTTCAGGTTTACTGTACCCCTTGGACCTACTTATTGACGATGAAACACAGAAATTGCATCCGAATTTAATACAAAAGGCACAATGCCGACTTAAGTACAAGAGGACTGACACTCTAACTTTCTATGATTTGAACGTCTCCTGTGAGTCCAGTTTTAGATTCCGATGCTTCACTTCTGGTTTACTGTATCCTTGGGACCTTATTATTGACGATGAAACACAGAAATTGCATCCGAATTTAATACAAATAGCACAATGCCGACTAAAGTACAAGAGGACTGACACTCGAACTTTCTATGATTTGAACCTATCCTGTGAGTCCAGTTTTAGATTCCGATGCTTCACTTAAGGTTTACTGTGTACCTTGGACCTTCTTTTTGACGATGAGGCACAGAAATTGCATCGGAATTAAATTCAAAAGGCACAATGCCGAGTTAAGTACAAGAGGACTGACTCTCTAAAATTCTATGATATGAACCGTTCCTGTGAGTCTAGTTTTAGACTCCGATGCTTCACTTTAGGTTTCCTGTTACCCGGGGACCTTCTTATTGACGATGAAAAACAGAAATTGCATCCGAATTTAATACAAAATGCACAATTCCGACTTATGTACAGGAGGACTAACACTCTAACTTTCTATGGTTTGACCCTCTCCTGTGAGTGCTGTTTTAGATTCCGATGCTTCACTTCAGGTTTACTGTATCCCTTGGACTTTCTTATTGACGATGAAACACAGCAATTGCATCCGAATTTAATACAAAAGGCACAATGCCGACTTAAGTACATGAGCACTGACACTCTAACTTTCTATGATTTGAACCTCTCCTGTGGGTCCAGTTTTAGATTCCGATGCTTCACTTCAGGTTTACTGTATCTCTTGGACCTTCTTATTGACGATGAAACACAGAAATTGCATCCGAATTTAATACAAAGGGCAGAATGCCGACTTAAGTACAAGAAGACTGACACTCTAACTCTCTATGATTTGAGCCTCTCCTGTGATTCCAGTTTTACATTCCGATGATTCACTTCACGTTTACTGTATCCCTTGGACCTTCTTATTGACGATGAAACACAGAAATTGCATCCGAATTTAATACAAAAGGAACAATGCCGACTTAAGTACAAGAGGACTGACACTCTAACTTTCTATGATTTGAAACTCACCTGTGAGTCCAGTTCTAGATTCCGATGCTTCACTTCAGATTTACTGTATACCTTGGACCTTCTTATTGACGAAGAGACACAGAAATTGCATCCGAATTTAATACAAAAGGCACAATGCCGACTTAAGTACAGGAGGACTTACACTCTAGCTTTCTATGATTTGAACCTCTCCTGAGAGTCCAGTTTTAGATTCCGATGATGGACTTCAGGTCTACAGTATCCCTTGGACCTTCTTATTGACGATGAAACACAGAAATTGCATCCAAATTTAATACAAAAGGCACAATGCCGACATAAGTACAAGAGGACTGACACTCTAACTTTCTATGATTTGAACCTCTCCTGCGAGTCCAGTTTTAGATTCCGATGCTTCACCTCAGGTTTACTGTTACCCGGGGACCTTCTTATTGACGATGAAACACAGAAATTGCATCCGAATTTAATACAAAATGCACAATTCCGACTTAAGTACAGGAGGACTGACACTCTAACTTTCTATGGTTTGACCCTCTCCTGTGAGTGCTGTTTTAGATTCCGATGCTTCACTTCATGTTTACTGTATCCCTTGGTCCTTCTTAATGACAATGAATCACAGAAATTACATCCGAATTTAATACAAAAGGCACAAAGCCGATTAAAGTACAAGAGGACTGAAACTCTAACTTTCTATGATTTGAACCTCTCCTGAGAGTCCAGTTTTAATTTCCGATGCTTTACTTCATGTTTACTGTGTCTCTTGGACCTTCGTATTGACGATGAAACCCAGAAATTGCATTCCGAATATAATACAAAAGGCACAATGCCGACTTAAGTACAAGAGGACTGACACTCTAACTTTCTATGATCTGAACCTCTCCTGTGAGTCCAGTTTTAGATTCCGATGCTTCACTTCTGGTTTACTGTATCCCTGGGACCTTATTATTGACGATGAAACACAGAAATTGCATCCGAATTTAATACAAAAGGCACAATGCCGACTAAAGTACAAGAGGGCTGACATACGAACTTTCTATAATTTGAACCTATCCTGTGAGTCCAGTTTCAGATTCCGATGCTTCACTTAAGGTTTACTGTGTACCTGGGACCTTCTTATTGACATTGAGGCACAGAAATTGCATCGGAATTAAATTCAAAGGCACAATGCCGAGTTAAGTACAAGAGGACTGACACTCTAACATTCTATGATATGAACCTCTCCAGTGAGTCCAGTTTTAGACTCCGATGCTTCACTTCACATTTACTGTTATCCTGGGACCTTCTTATTGACGATGAAACACAGAAATTGCATCCGAAATTAATACAAAATGCACAATGCCGACTTAAGTACAGGAGGACTGACACTCTAACTTTCTATGATTTGAACCTCACCTGTGAGTCCAGTTTTAGATTCCGATGCTTCACTTCAGGTTTACTGTATCCCTTGGACCTTATTTACGATGAAACACAGAAATTGCATCCGAATTTAATACAAAAGGCACAATGCCGACTTACGGACAAAAAGACTGACACTCTAACTTTCTATGATTTGAACCTCTCCTGTGATTCCAGTTTTAGATTCCGATGATGCTCTTCAGGATTACTGTATCTCTTGGACCTTCTTATTGACGATGAAACACAGAAATTGCATCCGAATTTGATACAAAATGCACAATGCCGACTTAAGTACATGAGGACTGACACTCTAACTTTCTATAATTTGAACCTCACCTGTGAGTCCAGTTTTAGATTCCGATGCTTCACTTCAGGTTTACTGTACCCCTTGGACCTACTTATTGACGATGAAACACAGAAATTGCATCCGAATTTAATACAAAAGGCACAATGCCGACTTAAGTACAAGAGGACTGACACTCTAACTTTCTATGATTTGAACGTCTCCTGTGAGTCCAGTTTTAGATTCCGATGCTTCACTTCTGGTTTACTGTATCCTTGGGACCTTATTATTGACGATGAAACACAGAAATTGCATCCGAATTTAATACAAATAGCACAATGCCGACTAAAGTACAAGAGGACTGACACTCGAACTTTCTATGATTTGAACCGGTCCTGTGAGTCCAGTTTTAGATTCCGATGCTTCACTTAAGGTTTACTGTGTACCTTGGACCTTCTTGTTGACGATGAGGCACAGAAACTGCATCGGAATTAAATTCAAAAGGCACAATGCCGAGTTAAGTACAAGAGGACTGACTCTCTAAAATTCTATGATATGAACCGTTCCTGTGAGTCTAGTTTTAGACTCCGATGCTTCACTTTAGGTTTCCTGTTACCCGGGGACCTTCTTATTGACGATGAAAAACAGAAATTGCATCCGAATTTAATACGAAATGCACAATTCCGACTTATGTACAGGAGGACTAACAGTCTAACTTTCTATGGTTTGACCCTCTCCTGTGAGTGCTGTTTTAGATTCCGATGCTTCACTTCAGGTTTACTGTATCCCTTGGACTTTCTTATTGACGATGAAACACAGCAATTGCATCCGAATTTAATACAAAAGGCACAATGCCGACTTAAGTACATGAGCACTGACACTCTAACTTTCTATGATTTGAACCTCTCATGTGGGTCCAGTTTTAGATTCCGATGCTTCACTTCAGGTTTACTGTATCTCTTGGACCTTCTTATTGACGATGAAACACAGAAATTGCATCCGAATTTAATACAAAGGGCACAATGCCGACTTAAGTACAAGAAGACTGACACTCTAACTTTCTATGATTTGAACCTCACCTGTGAGTCCAGTTCTAGATTCCGATGCTTCACTTCAGATTTACTGTATACCTTGGACCTTCTTATTGACGATGAGACACAGAAATTGCATCCGAATTTAATACAAAAGGCACAATGCCGACTTAAGTACAGGAGGACTTACACTCTAACTTTCTATGATTTGAACCTCTCCTGCGAGTCCAGTTTTAGATTCCGATGATGCACTTCAGGTCTACAGTATCCCTTGGACCTTCTTATTGACGATGAAACACAGATATTGCATCCAAATTTAATACAAAAGGCACAATGCCGACATAAGTACAAGAGGACTGACACTCTAACTTTCTATGATTTGAACCTCTCCTGCGAGTCCAGTTTTAGATTCCGATGCTTCACTTCAGGTTTACTGTACCCCTTGGACCTTCTTACTGACGATGAAACACAGAAATTGCATCCGAATTTAATACAAAATGCACATTGCTGATTTAAGTACAAGACGACTGACACTCTAACTTTCTATGATTTGAACCTCTCCTGTGGGTCCAGTTGTAGATTCCGATGCCTCACTTCAGGTTTACTGTCCCCTTGTACGTTCTAATTGACGATGAAACACAGAAATTGCATCCGAATTTAAACAAAAGGCACAATGACGATTTAAGTTCAAGAGGACTGGCACTCTAACTTTCTATGATTTGAACCTCTCCTGTGAGTCCAGTTATAGATTCCAATGTTTCACTTCAGGTTTACTGTATACCTTGGACCTTCTTATTGACGATGAAACACAGAAATTGCATCCGAATTTAATACAAATGGCACAATGGCGACTTACGTACAAGAGTTCTGACCCTCTAACTTTCTATGAATTGAACCTCTCGTGTGTGTCCAGTTTTAGATTCTGATGCTTCACTTCAGGTTTATTGTATACCTTGGACCTTCTTATTGACGATGAATCACAGAAATTGCATCCGAATTTAATACGAAAGGCACAATGCCGACTTAAGTACAAGAGGACTGACACTCTAACTTTCTATGATTTGAACGTCTCCTGTGAGTCCAGTTATAGATTCCGATGCTTCACTTCAGGTTTACTGTAACCCTTGGACCTTCTTATTGACGATGAAACACAGAAATTGCATCCGAATTTAATACAAAAGGCACAATGCCGACTTAAGTACAAGAGGACTGACACTCTAACGTTCTATGATTTGAACCTATCCTGTGAATCCAGTTTTAGATTCCGATGCTTCACTTCAGGTTTACTGTATCCCTTGGTACTTCTTATTGACGATGAAACACAGAGACTGCATTCGAATTTAATACAAAAGGCACAATGACGTCTTAAGTACAAGAGGACTGACACTCAAACTTTCTATGATTTGAACCTGTCCTGTGAGTCCAGTTTTAGATTCCAATGCATCACTTCAGGTTTACTGTATCCCTTGTACCTTCTTATTGACGATGAAACACAGAAATTGCATCCGAATTTAGTACAAAAAGCACAATGCCGACTTAAGTACAAGAGGACTGGCACTCTAACTTTCTATGATTTGAACCTCTCCTGTGAGTCCAGTTTTAGATTCCGATGCTTCACTTCAGGTTTATTGTATACCTCGGTCCTTCCTATTGACAATGAAACACAGAAATCGCATTCGAATTTAATACCAAATGCACAATGCCGACTTAAGTACAAGAGGACTACCTTTCTATGATTTGAACCTCTTCTGCGAGTCCAGTTATAGATTGTGATGCTTCACTTCAGGTTTACTGTATCCCTTGGACCTTCTTATTTACGATGAAACACAGAAATTGCATCCGAAATTAATACAAAAGGCACAATTCCGACTTAAGTACAAGAGGACTGACACTCTAACTTTCTGTGATTTGAACCTCTCCTGTGAGCCCAGTTTTAGATTCCGATGCTTCACTTCAGGTTTACTGTATCCCTTGGACCTTCTTATTGACGATGAAACACAGAAATTGCATCCGAATTGAATACAAAAGGCACAATGCCGACTTAAGTACAAGTGGACTGACACTCTAACTTTCTATGATTTGAACCTATCCTGCGAGTCCAGTATTAGATTCCGATGATTCACTTCAGGTTTACTCTATACCTTGGACCTTCTTATTGACAATGAAACACAGAAATTGCATCCGAATTTAATACAAAAGGCACAATGCCGACTTAAGTACAAGAGGACTGACACTCTAACTTTCTATGATTCGAACCTCTCCTGTGAGTCCAGTTTTAGATTCCGACGCTTCACTTCAGCTTTACTGTACCTCTTGGACCTTCTTATGGATGATGAAGCACAGAAATTCCATCCGAATTTAATACAAAAGGCACAATGCTGACTTAGGTACAGGAGGACTGACACTCTAACTTTCTATGATTTGAACCTCTCCTGTGGGTCCAGTTTTTGATTGCGATGCTGCACTTCAGGTTTACTGTATCCCTTGGACCTCCTTAATGACGATGAAACACAGAAATTCCATCCGGATTTAATACAAAAGGCACAATGCCGACTTAAGTACATGAGGACTGACACTCTAACTTTCTATGATTTGAACCTCTCCTGTGAGTCTAGTTTTAGATTCCCATGCTCTACTTCAGGTTTACTGTATCCCTGGGACCTTCTTATTGACGATGAAACACAGAAATTGCATCCAAATTTAATACAAAAGGCAGAATGCCGACTTAAGTACAAGAGGACCGACACTGTAACTTTCTATGATTTGAACCTCTCCTGCGAGTCCAGTTATAGATTCCGATGCTTCACTTCAGGTTTACTGTACACCTTGAACCTTCTTATTGACGATGAAACACAGAAATTGCATCCGAATTTAATACAAAAGGCACAATGCCGACTTAAGTACAAGAGGACTGACACTCTAACTTTCTATGATTTGAACGTCTCCTGTGAGTCCAGTTTTAGACTCTGATGCTTCACTTCTGGTTTACTGTATCCCAGGGACCTTATTATTGACGATGAAGCACAGAAATTGCATCCGAATTTAATACAAAAAGCACAATGCCGACTAAAGTACAAGAGGACTGTCACTCGAACTTTCTATGATTTGAACCTATCCTGTGAGTCCAGTTTTAGATTCCGATGCTTCACTTAAGGTTTGCTGTGTACGTTGGACCTTCTTATTGACGATGAGGCACAGATATTGCATCGGAATTAAATTCAAAAGGCACATGCCGAGTTAAGTACAAGAGGACTGACACTCTAAAATTCTATCATATGAACCGTTCCTGTGAGTCCAGTTTTAGACTCCGATGCTTCACTTCAGGTTTCCTGTTACCCGGGGACCATCTTATTGACGATGAAACACAGAAATTGCATCCGAATTTAATACAAAATGCACAATTCCGACCTAAGTACAGGAGGACTGACACTCTAACTTTCTATGGTATGACCCTCTCCTGTGAGTGCTGTTTTAGATTCCGATGCTTCACTTCAGGATTACTGTATCCCTTGGACCTTCTTATTGACGATGAAACACAGCAATTGCATCCGAATTTAATACAAAAGGCACAATGCCGACTTAAGTACATGAGGACTGACACGCTAACTTTCTGTGATTTGAACCTCTCCTGTGGGTCCAGTTTTATATTCCGATGCTTCACTTCAGGTTTACTGTATCTCTTGGACCTTCTTATTGACGATGAAAAACAGAAATTGCATCCGAATTTAATACAAAGGGCACTATGCCGACTTAAGTACAAGAAGACTGACACTGTAACTTTCTATGATTTGAACCTCTCCTGTGATTCCAGTTTTACATTCCGATGATTCACTTCAGGTTTACTGTATCCCTTGGACCTTCTTATTGACGATGAAACACAGAAATTGCATCCGAATTTAATACAAAAGGAACAATGCCGACTTAAGTACAAGAGGACTGACACTCTAACTTTCTATGATTTGAACCTCACCTGTGCGTGTAGTTCTGGATTCCGATGCTTCACTTCAGATTTACTGTATACCTTGGACCTTCTTATTGACGATGAAACACAGAAATTGCATCCGAATTTCATACAAAAGGCACAATGCCGACTTAAGTACAGGAGGACTTACACTCTAACTTTCTATGATTTGAACCTCTCCTGCAAGTCCAGTTTTAGATTCCGATGATGCACTTCAGGTTTACAGTATCCCTTGGACCTTCCTATTGACGATGAAACACAGAAATTGCATCCAAATTTAATACAAAAGGCACAATGCCGACATAAGTACAAAAGGACTGACACTCTAACTTTCTATGATTTGAACCTCTCCTGCGAGTCCAGTTTTAGATTCCGATGCTTCACTTCAGGTTTACTGTACCCCTTGGACCTTCTTAATGTCGATGAAACACAGAAATTGCATCCGAATTTAATACAAAATGCACAATGCCGATTTAAGTACAAGAGGACTGACACTCTAACTTTCTATGATTTGAACCTTTCCTGTGAGTCCAGTTATAGATTCCTATGCCTCACTTCAGGTTTACTGTTCCCTTGTACGTTCTTATTGACGATGAAACACAGAAATTGCATCCGAATTTAATACAAAAGGCACAATGACGACTTAAGTTCAAGAGGACTGGCACTCTAACTTTCTATGATTTGAACCTCTCCTGTGAGTCCAGTTATAGATTCCAATGCTTCACTTCAGGTTTACTGTATACCTTGGACCTTCTTATTGACGATGAAACACAGAAATTGCATCCGAATTTAATACAAATGGCACAATGGCGACTTACGTACAAGAGTTCTGACACTCTAACTTTCTATGAATTGAACCTCTCGTGTGTGTCCAGTTTTAGATTCCGATGCTTCACTTCAGGTTTATTGTATACCTCGGACCTTCCTATTGACAATGAAACACAGAAATTGCATTCGAATTTAATACGAAATGCACAATGCCGACTTAAGTACAAGAGGGCTACCTTTCTATTATTTGAACCTCTCCTGCGAGTCCAGTTATAGATTGTGATGCTTCACTTCAGGTTTACTATATCCCTTGGACCTTCTTATTGACGATGAAACACAGAAATTGCATCCGAAATTAATACAAAGGGCACAATTCCGACTTAAGTACAAGAGGACTGACACTCTAACTTTCTGTGATTTGAACCTCTCCTGTGAGCCCAGTTTTAGATTCCGATGCTTCACTTGATGTTTACTGTATCCCTTGGACCTTCTTATTGACGATGAAACACAGAAATTGCATCCGAATTGAATACAAAAGGCACAATGCCGACATAAGTACAAGTGGACTGACACTCTAACTTTCAATGATTTGAACCTATCCTGCGAGTCCAGTATTAGATTCCGATGCTTCACTTCAGGTTTACTCTATACCTTGGACTTTCTTATTGACAATGAAACACAGAAATTGCATCCGAATTTAATACAAAAGGCACAATGCCGACTTAAGTACAAGCGGACTGACAATCTCTCTTTCTATGATTTGAACCTATCCTGTGAGTCCAGTTTTAGATTCCGATGCTTCACTTCTGGTTTACTGCATGCCTTGGACCTTCTTATTGACGATGAAACACAGAAATTGCATCCGAATTCAATACAAAATACACAATGACGACTTAAGTACAGGAGGACTGACACTCTAACTTTCTATGATTTAAACCTCTCCTGTGAGTCCAGTTTTACATTCCGATGCTTCACTTAAGGTTTAGTGTATCCCTTGGACCTTCTTATTGACGATGAAACACAGAAATTGCATCCGAATTTAATACAAAAGGCACAATGCCGACTTAAGTACATGAAGACTGACACTCTAACTTTCTATGATTTGAACCTCTTCTGTGACTCCAGTTTTAGATTCCGATGCTTCACTTCAGGTCTACCCTATCCCTTGGACCTTCTTATTGACGATGAAACACTGAAATTGCATCCTAATATAATACAAAAGGCACAATGCCAACTTAAGTACAAGAGGACTGACACTGTAACTCTCTATGATTCGAACCTCTCCTGTGAGTCCAGTTTTAGATTCCGATGCTTCACTTCAGCTTTACTGTACCTCTTGGACCTTCGTATTGACGATGAAGCACAGAAATTCCATCCGAATTTAATACAAAAGTCACAATGCTGACTTAGGTACAGGAGGACTGACACTCTCACTTTCTATGATTTGAACCTCTCCTGTGGGTCCAGTTTTTGATTGCGATGCTGCACTTCAGGTTTACTGTATCCCTTGGACCTCCTTAATGACGATGAAACACAGAAATTGCATCCGAATTTAATACAAAAGGCACAATGCCGACTTAAGTACTAGAGGACTGACAATCTCTCTTTCTATGATTTGAACCTATCCTGTGAAACCAGTTTTACATTCCGATGCTTCACTTAATGATTACTGTATCCCTTGGACCTTCCTATTGACGATGAAACACAGAAATCGCATCCGAATTTAATACAAAAGGCACAATGCCGACTTAAGTACAAGAGGATTGACACTCTAATTTTCTATGATTTGAACCGCCCCTGTGGGTCCAGTTAAAGATTCCGATGCTTCACTTCAGGTTTACTGTATCCCTTGGACCTTCTTATTGACGATGAAACACAGAAATTGCATCCAAATCTAGTACAAAAGGCACAATGCCGACTTAAGTACAAATGGACTGACACTTTAACTTTCTATGATTTGAACCTCACCTGTGAGTCCAGTTTTAGATTCCGATGCTTCACTTCAGATTTACTGTATACCTTGGACCTTCCTATTGACGATGAAACACAGAAATTGGATCCGAATTTAATACAAATGGCACAATGCCGACTTAAGTACAGGACTACTTACACTCTAACTTTCTATGATTTGAACCTCTCCTGCGAGTCCAGTTTTATATTCCGATGCTGCACTTCAAGTTTACAGTATCCCTAGGACCTTCTTATTGACGATGAAACACAGATATTGCATCCAAATTTAATACAAAAGGCACAATGCCGACTTAAGTACAAGAGGACTGACACTCTAACTTTCTATGATTTGAACCTATCCTGCGAGTCCAGTATTAGATTCCGATGCTTCACTTCAGGTTTACTGTATGCCCTGGACCTTCTTATTGACGATGAAACACAGAAACTGCATCCGAATTTAATACAAAATGCACAATGACGACTTAAGTACAGGAGGACTGACACTCTAACTTTCTATGATTTGAACCTCTCCTGTGAGTCCAGTATTACATTCCGATGCTTCACCTAAGGTTTAGTGTATCCCTTGGACCTTCTTATTGACGATGAAACACAGAAATTGCATCCGAAATTAATACAAAAGGCACAATTCCGACTTAAGTACAAGATGACTGACACTCTAACTTTCTGTGATTTGAACCTCTCCTGTGAGCCCAGTTTTAGATTCCGATGCTTCACTTGATGTTTACTGTATCCCTTGGACCTTCTTATTGACGATGAAACACAGAAATTGCATCCGAATTGAATACAAAAGGCACAATGCCGACTTAAGTACAAGTGGACTGACACTCTAACTTTCTATGATTTGAACCTATCCTGCGAGTCCTGTATTAGATTCCGATGCTTCACTTCAGGTTTACTCTATACCTTGGACCTTCTTATTGACAATGAAACACAGAAATTGCATCCGAATTTAATACAAAAGGCACAATGCCGACTTAAGTACAAGCGGACTGACAATCTCTCTTTCTATGATTTGAACCTATCCTGTGAGTCCAGTTTTAGATTCCGATGCTTCACTTCTGGTTTACTGTATGCCTTGGACCTTCTTATTGACGATGAAACACAGATATTGCATCCGAATTTAATACAAAATGCACAATGACGACTTAAGTACAGGAGGACTGACACTCTAACTTTCTATGATTTGAACCTCTCCTGTGAGTCCAGTTTTTCATTCCGATGCTTCACTTAAGGTTTAGTGTATCCCTTGGACCCTCTTATTGACGATGAAACACAGAAATTGCAACCGAATTTAACACAAAAGGCACAATGCCGACTTAAGTACATGAAGACTGACACTCTACCCTTCTATGATTTGAACCTCTCCTGTGAGTCCAGTTTTAGATTCCGATGCTTCACTTCAGGTCTACTCTATTCCTTGGACCTTCTTATTGACGATGAAACACAGAAATTGCATCCTAATTTAATACAAAAGGCACAATGCCGACTTAAGTGCAAGAGGACTGACACTCTAACTTTGTATGATTTGAAAATCTCCTGTGAGTCCAGTCTTAGATTCCGATGCTTCACTTCAGGTTTACTGTACCCCTTGGACCATCTTACTGACGATGAAACACAGAAATTGCATCCGAATTTAATACAAAATGCACAATGCCGATTTAAGTACAAGAGGACTGACACTCTAACTTCCTATGATTTGAACCTCTCCTGTGGGTCCAGTTATAGATTCCGATGCCTCACTTCAGGTTTACTGTTCCCTTGTACGTTCTTATTGACGATGAAACACAGAAATTGCATCCGAATTTAATACAAAAGGCACAATGACGACTTAAGTTCAAGAAGACTGGCACTCTAACTTTCTAAGATTTGAACCTCTCCTGTGAGTCCAGTTATAGTTTCCAATGCTTCACTTCAGGTTTACTGTATACCTTGGACCTTCTTATTGACGATGAAACACAGAAATTGCATTAGAATTTAATACAAATGGCACAATGGCGACTTACGTACAAGAGTTCTGACACTCTAACTTTCTATGAATTGAACCTCTCGTGTGTGTCCAGTTTTAGATTCCGATGCTTCACTTCAGGTTTATTGTATACCTTGGATCTTCTTATTGACGATGAATCACAGAAATTGCATCCGAATTTAATACGAAAGGCACAATGCCGACTTAAGTACAAGAGGACTGACACTCTAACTTTCTATGATTTGAACCTCTCCTGTGAGTCCAGTTATAGATTCTGATGCTTCACTTCAGGTTTACTGTATCCCTTGGACCTTCTTATTGACGATGAAACACAGAAATTGCATCCGAATTTAATACAAAAGGCACAATGCCGACTTAAGTACAAGAGGATTGGCACTCTAACTTTCTATGATTTGAACCTCTCCTGTGAGTCCAGTTTTAGATTCCGATGCTTCACCTCAGGTTTATTGTATACCTCGGACCTTCCTATTGACAATGAAACACAGAAATTGCATTCGAATTTAATACGAAATGCACAATGCCGACTTAAGTACAAGAGGACTACCTTTCTATGATTTGAACCTCTCCTGCGAGTCCAGTTATAGATTGTGATGCTTCACTTCAGGTTTACTGTATCCCTTGGACCTTCTTATTGACGATGAAACACAGAAATTGCATCCGAAATTAATACAAAAGGCACAATTCCGACTTAAGTACAAGAGGACTTACACTTTAACTTTCTGTGATTTGAACCTCTCCTGTGAGCCCAGTTTTAGATTCCGATGCTTCACTTGAGGTTTACTGCATCCCTTGGACCTTCTTATTGACGATGAAACACAGAAATTGCATCCGAATTGAATACAAAAGGCACAATGCCGACTTAAGTACAAGTGGACTGACACTCTAACTTTCTATGATTTGAGCCTATCCTGCGAGTCCAGTATTAGATTCCGATGCTTCACTTCAGGTTTACTCTATACCTTGGACCTTCTTATTGACAATGAAACACAGAAATTGCATCCGAATTTAATACAAAATGCACAATGCCGACTTAAGTACAAGAGGACTGACACTCTAACTCTCTATGATTCGAACCTCTCCTGTGAGTCCAGTTTTAAATTCCGATGCTTCACTTCAGCTTTACCGTACCTCTTGGACCTTCTTATTGACGATGAAACACAGAAATTGCATCCAAATTTAATACAAAAGGCACAATGCCGACTTAAGTACAAATGGACTGACACTTTAACTTTCTATGATTTGAACCTCACCTGTGAGTCCAGTTCTAGATTCCGATGCTTCACTTCAGATTTACTGTATACCTTGGACCTTCTTATTGACGATGAAACACAGAAATTGCATCCGAATTTAATACAAAAGGCACAATGCCGACTTAAGTACAGGAGGACTTACTCTCTAACTTTCTATGATTTGAACCTCTCCTGCGAGTCCAGTTTTAAATTCCGATGATGCACTTCAGGTTTACAGTATCCCTTGGACCTTCTTATTGACGATGAAACACAGAAATTGCATCCGAATTTAATACAAAAGGCACAATGCCGACTTAAGTGCAAGAGGACTGGCACTCTAACTTTCTATGATTTGAACCTCTCCTGTGAGTCCAGTTATAGATTCCAATGCTTCACTTCGGGTTTACTGTATACCTTGGACCTTCTTATTGACGATGAAACACAGAAATTGCATCCGAATTTAATACAAATGGCACAATGGCGACTTACGTACAAGAGTTCTGTCACTCTAACTTTCTATGAATTGAACCTCTCGTGTGTGTCCAGTTTTAGATTCCGATGCTTCACTTCAGGTTTATTGTATACCTTGGACCTTCTTATTGACGATGAATCACAGAAATTGCATCCGAATTTAATACGAAAGGCACAATGCCGACTTAAGTACAAGAGGACTGACACTCTAACTTTCTATGATTTGAACCTCTCCTGTGAGTCCAGTTATAGATTCCGATGCTTCACTTCAGCTTTACTGTATCCCTTGGACCTTCTTATTGACGATGAACACAGAAATTGCATCCGAATTTAATACAAAAGGCACAATGCCGACTTAAGTACAAGAGGACTGACACTCTAACGTTCTATGATTTGAACCTCTCCTGTGAGCCCAGTTTTAGATTCCGATGCTTCACTTGAGGTTTACTGTATCCCTTGGACCTTCTTATTGACGATGAAACACAGAGATTGCATCCGCATTTAATACAAAAGGCACAATGACGTCTTAAGTACAAGAGGACTGACACTCAAACTTTCTACGATTTGAACCTGTATTCTGGGTCCAGTTTTAGATTCCAATGCTTCACACCAGGTTTACTGTATCCCTTGTACCTTCTTATTGACGATGAAACACAGAAATTGCATCCGAATTTAATACAAAATGCACAATGCCGACCTAAGTACAAGAGGACTGGCACTCTAACTTTCTATGATTTGAACCTCTCCTGTGAGTAGAGTTTTAGATTCCGATGCTTCACTTCAGGTTTATTGTATACCTCGGACCTTCCTATTGACAATGAAACACAGAAATTGCATTAGAATTTAATACGAAATGCACAATGCCGACTTAAGTACAAGAATACTACCTTTCTATGAGTTGAACCTCTCGTGCGAGTCCAGTTATAGATTGTGATGCTTCACTTCAGGTTTACTGTATACCTTGGACCTTCATATTGACGATGTAACACAGAAATTGCATCCGAAATTAATACAAAAGGCACAATTCTGACTTAAATACAAGAGGACTGTCACTCTAACTTTCTGTGATTTGAACCTCTCCTGTGAGCCCAGTTTTAGATTCCGATGCTTCACTTGAGGTTTACTGTATCCCTTGGACCTTCTTATTGACGATGAAACACAGAAATTGCATCAGAATTGAATACAAAAGGCACAATGCCGACTAAAGTACAAGTGGACTGACACTCTAACTTTCTATGATTTGAACCTATCCTGCGAGTCCAGTATTAGATTCCGATGCTTCACTTCAGGTTTACTCTATACCTTGGACCTTCTTATTGACAATGAAACACAGAAATTGCATCCGAATTTAATACAAAAGGCACAATGCCGACATAAGAACAAGAGGACTGACCTTCTAACTCTCTATGATTCAAACCTCTCCTGTGAGTCCAGGTTTTGATTCCGATGCTTCACTTCAGCTTTACTGTACCTCTTGGACCTTCTTATTGACGATGAAGCACAGAAATTCCATCCGAATTTAATACAAAAGTCACAATGCTGACTTAGGTACAGGAGGACTGACACTCTCACTTTCTATGATTTGAACCTCTCCTGTGGGTCCAGTTTTTGATTGCGATGCTGCACTTCAGGTTTACTGTATCCCTTGGACCTCCTTAATGACGATGAAACACAGAAATTGCATCCGAATTTAATACAAAAGGCACAATGCCGACTTAAGTACTAGAGGACTGACAATCTCTCTTTCTATGATTTGAACCTATTCTGTGAGTCCAGTTTTAGATTCCGATGCTGCACTTCTGGTTTACTGTATGCCTTGGACCTTCTTATTGATGATGAAACACAGAAATTGCATCCGAATTTAATACAAAATGCACAATGAGGACTTAAGTACAGGAGGACTGTCACTCTAACTTTCTATGATTTGAACCTCTCCTGTGAGTCCAGTTTTACATTCCGATGCTTCACTTAATGTTTACTGTATCCCTTGGACCTTCTTATTGACGATGAAACACAGAAATTGCATCCGAATTTAATACAAAAGGCACAATGCCGACTTAAGTACATGAGGACTGACACTCTAACTTTCTATGATTTGAACCTCTCCTGTGAGTCCAGTTTTAGATTCCGATGCTTCACTTCAGGTTTACTGAATCTCTTGGACCTTCTTATTGACGATGAAACACAGAAATCGCATCCGAATTTAATACAAAAGGCACAATGCCGACTTAAGTACAAGAGGATTGACACTCTAATTTTCTATGATTTGAACCGCTCCTGTGGGTCCAGTTAAAGATTCCTATGCCTCACTTCAGGTTTACTGTTTCCTTGTACGTTCTTATTGACGATGAAACACAGAAATTGCATCCGAATTCAATACAAAAGGCAGAATGACGACTTAAGTTCAAGAGGACTGGCACTCTAACTTTCTATGATTTGAACCTCTCCTGTGAGTCCAGTTATAGATTCCAATGCTTCACTTCAGGTTTACTGTATACCTTGGACCTTCTAATTGACGATGAAACACAGAAATTGCATCCGAATTTAATACAAATGGCACAATGGCGACTTACGTACAAGAGTTCTGACACTCTAACTTTCTATGAATTGAACCTCTCGTGTGTGTCCAGTTTTAGATTCCGATGCTTCACTTCAGGTATATTGTATACCTTGGACCTTCTTATTGACGATGAATCATAGAAATTGCATCCGAATTTAATACGAAAGGCACAATGCCGACTTAAGTACAAGAGGACTGACACTCTAACTTTCTATGATTTGAACCTCTCCTGTGAGTCCAGTTATAGATTCCGATGCTTCACTTCAGGTTTACTGTATCCCTTGGACCTTCTTATTGACGATGAAACACAGAAATTGCATCCGAATTTAAAACAAAAGGCACAATGCCGACTTAAGTACAAGAGGACTGACACTCTAACGTTCTATGATTTGAATCTCTTCTGTGAGTCCAGTTTTGGATTCCGATGCTTCACTTCAGGTTTACTGTATCCCTTGATACTTCTTATTGACGATGAAACACAGAGATTGCATCCGAATTTAATACAAAAGGCACAATGACGTCTTAAGTACAAGAGGACTGACACTTAAACTTTCTACGATTTGAACCTGTCCTCTGGGTCCAGTTTTAGATTCCAATGCTTCACACCAGGTTTACTGTATCCCTTGTACCTTCTTATTGACGATGAAACACAGAAATTGCATCCGAATTTAATACAAAATGCACAATGCCGACCTAAGTACAAGAGGACTGGCACTCTAACTTTCTATGATTTGAACCTCTCCTGTGAGTAGAGTTTTAGATTCCGATGCTTCACTTCAGGTTTATTGTATACCTCGGAACTTCCTATTGTCAATGAAACACAGAAATTGCATTCGAATTTAATACGAAATGCACAATGCCGACTTAAGTACAAGAGGACTACCTTTCTATGATTTGAACCTCTCCTGCGAGTCCAGTTATAGATTGTGATGCTTCACTTCAGGTTTACTGTATCCCTTGGACCTTCTTATTGACGATGAAACACAGAAATTGCATCCGAATTGAATCCAAAGGCACAATGCCGACTAAAGTACAAGTGGACTGACACTCTAACTTTCTATGATTTGAACCTATCCTGCGAGTCCAGTATTAGATTCCGATGCTTCACTTCAGGTTTACTCTATACCTTGGACCTTCTTATTGACAATGAAACGCAGAAATTACATCCGAATTTAATACAAAAGGCACAATGCCGACTTATGAACAAGAGGACTGACACTCTAACTCTCTATGATTCGAACCTCTCCTGTGAGTCCAGTTTTTGATTCCGATGCTTCACTTCAGCTTTACTGTACCTCTTGGACCTTCTTATTGACGATGAAGCACAGAAATTCCATCCGAATTTAATACAAAAGTCACAATGCTGACTTAGGTACAGGAGGACTGACACTCTCACTTTCTATGATTTGAACCTCTCCTGTGGGTCCAGTTTTTGATTGCGATGCTGCACTTCAGGTTTACTGTATTTCTTGGACCTCCTTAATGACGATGAAACACAGAAATTGCATCCGAATTTAATTCAAAAGGCACAATGCCGAATTAAGTACTAGAGGACTGACAATCTCTCTTTCTATGATTTGAACCTATCCTGTGAGTCCAGTTTTAGATTCCGATGCTTCACTTCTGGTTTACTGAATGCCTTGGACCTTCTTATTGACGATGAAACACAGAAATTGCATCCGAATTTAATACAAAATGCACAATGACGACTTAAGTACAGGAGGACTGACACTCTAACTTTCTATGATTTGAACCTCTCCTGTGAGTCCAGTTTTAGATTCCGATGCTTCACTTCAGGTTTACTGAATCTCTTGGACCTTCTTATTGACGATGAAACACAGAAATCGCATCCGAATTTAATACAAATGGCACAATGCTGACTTAAATACAGGACTACTTACACTCTAACTTTCTATGATTTGAACCTCTCCTGCGAGGCCAGTTTTAGATTCCGATGCTGCACTTCAGGTTTACAGTATCCCTAGGACCTTCTTATTGACGATTAAACACAGATATTGCATCCAAATTTAATACAAAAGGCACAATGCCGACTTAAGTACAAGAGGACTGACACTCTAAATTTCTATGATTTGAACCTCTCCTGCGAGTCCAGTTTTAGATTCCGATGCTTCACTTCAGGTTTACTGTATCCCTTGGACCTTCTTATTGACGATGAAACATAGAAATTGCATCCGAAATTAATACAAAAGGCACAATGCCGATTTAAGTACAAGAGGACTGACACTCTAACTTTCTATGATTTGAACCTCTCCTGTGAGTCCAGTTTTAGATTCCGATGCTTCACTTCAGGTTTACTGTATCCCTTGTACCTTCTTATTGACGATGAAACACAGAAATTACATCCGAATTTAATACAAAATGCACAATTGCGACTTAAGTTCAAGAGGACTGGCACTCTAACTTTCTATGATTTGAACCTCTCCTGTGAGTCCAGTTATAGATTCCGATGCTACACTTCAGGTTTACTGTATACTTTGGACCTTCTTATTAACGATGAAACACAGAAATTGCATATGAATTTCATACAAATGGCACAATGACGACTTACGAACAAGAGTTCTGACACTCTAAATTTCTATGAATTGAACCTCTCCTGTGTGTCCAGTTTTAGATTCCGATGCTTCACTTCAGGTTTATTGTATACCTTGGACCTTCTTATTGACGATGAAACACAGAAATTGCATCCGAATTTAATACGAAAGGCACTATGCCGACTTAAATACAAGAGGACTGACACTATAACTTTCTATGATATGAACCTCTCCTGTGAGTCCAGTTATAGATTCCGATGCTTCACTTCAGGTTTACTGTATTACTTGGACCTTCTTGTTGACGATGAAACACAGAAATTGCATCCGAATTTAATACAAAAGGCACAATGCCGACTTAAGTACAAGAGGACTGACACTCTAACTTTCTATGATTTGAACCTCTCCTGCGAGTCCAGTTTTAGATTCCGATGATGCACTTCAGGTTTACAGTATCCCTTGGACCTTCTTATTGACGATGAAACACAGAAATTGCATCCAAATGTAATACAAAAGGCACAATGCCGACATAAGTACAAGAGGACTGACACTCTAACATTCTATGATTTGAACCTCTCCTGCGAGTCCTACTTTAGATTCCGATGCTTCACTTCAGGTTTACTGTACCCCTTGGACCTTCTTACTGACGATGAAACACAGAAATTGCATCCGAATTTAATACAAAAGGCACAATGCCGATTTAAGTACAAGAGGACTGACACTCTAACTTTCTATGATTTGAACCTCTCCTGTGGGACCAGTTATAGATTCCGATGCCTCACTTCAGGTTTACTGTTCCCTTGTACCTTCTTATTGACGATGATACACAGAAATTGCATCCGAATTTAATACAAAAGGCACAATGACGACTTAAGTTCAAGAGGACTGGCACTCTACTTTCTATGATTTGAACCTCTCCTGTGAGTCCAGTTATAGATTCCAGTGCTTCACTTCAGGTTTACTGTATACCTTGGACCATCTTATTGACGATGAACACAGAAATTGCATCCGAATTTAATACAAATGGCACAATGGCGACTTACGTACAAGAGTTCTGTTACTCTAACTTTCTATTAATTGAACCTCTCGTGTGTGACCAGTTTTAGTTTCCGATGTTTCACTTCAGGTTTATTGTATACCTTGGACCTTCTTATTGACGATGAATCACAGAAATTGCATCCAAATTTAATACGAAAGGCACAATGCCGACTTAAGTACAAGAGGACTGACACTCTAACTTTCTATGATTTGAACCTCTCCTGCGAGTCCAGTTTTAGATTCCGATGCTTCACTTCAGGTTTACTGTATCCCTTGGACCTTCTTATTGACGATGAAACACAGAAATTGCATCCGAAATTAATACAAAAGGCACAATGCCGATTTAAGTACAAGAGGACTGACACTCTAACTTTCTATGATTTGAACCTCTTCTGTGAGTCCAGTTTTAGATTCCGATGCTTCACTTCAGGTTTACTGTATCCCTTGTACCTTCTTATTGACGATGAAACACAGAAATTACATCCGAATTTAATACAAAATGCACAATTGCGACTTAAGTTCAAGAGGACTGGCACTCTAACTTTCTATGATTTGAACCTCTCCTGTGAGTCCAGTTATAGATTCCGATGCTACACTTCAGGTTTACTGTATACTTTGGACCTTCTTATTAACGATGAAACACAGAAATTGCATTTGAATTTAATACAAATGGCACAATGACGACTTATGAACAAGAGTTCTGACACTCTAAATTTCTATGAATTGAACCTCTCCTGTGTGTCCAGTTTTAGATTCGGATGCTTCACTTCAGGTTTATTGTATACCTTGGACCTTCTTATTGACGATGAAACACAGAAATTGCATCCGAATTTAATACGAATGGCACAATGCCGACTTAAGTACAAGAGGACTGACACTATAACTTTCTATGATATGAACCTTTCCAGTGAGTCCAGTTATAGATTCCGATGCTTCACTTCAGGTTTACTGTATTACTTGGACCTTCTTGTTGACGATGAAACACAGATATTGTATCCGAATTTCATACAAAAGGCACAATGCCGACTTAAGTACAAGAGGACTGACACTCTAACGTTTTATGATTTGAACCTCTCCTGTGAGTCCAGGTTTAGATTCCGATGCTTCTATTCAGGTTTACTGTATCCATGGGACCTTCTTATTGACGATGAAACACAGATATTGCATCCGAATTTAATACAAAAGGCACAATGCCGACTTAAGTACAAGAGGACTGACACTAACTTTGTATGATTTGAACCTCTCCTGTGAGTCCAATTCTAGATTCCGATGCTTCACTTCAGATTTACTGTATACCTTGGACCTTCTTATTGACGATGAAACACAGAAATTGCATCCTAATTTAATACAAAAGGCACAATGCCGACTTAAGTACAGGAGGACTTACACTCTAACTTTCTATGATTTGAACCTCTCCTGCGAGTCAAGTTTTACATTCCGATGATGCACGTCAGGTTTACAGTATCCCTTGGACCTTCTTATTGACGATGAAATACAGAAATTGCATCCAAATGTAATACAAAAGCCGACATAAGTACAAGAGGACTGACACTCTAACATTCTATGATTTGAACCTCTCCTGCGAGTCCTGTTTTAGATTCCGATGCTTCACTTCAGGTTTACTGTACCCCTTGGACCTTCTTACTGACGATGAAACACAGAAATTGTATCCGAATTTAATACAAAAGGCACAATGCCGATTTAAGTACAAGAGGACTGACACTCTAACTTTCTATGATTTGAACCTCTCCTGTGGGTCCAGTTATTGATTCCGATGCCTCACTTCAGGTTTACTGTTCCCTTGTACCTTCTTATTGACGATGAAACACAGAAATTGCATCCGAATTTAATACAAAAGGCACAATGACGACTTAAGTTCAAGAGGACTGGCACTCTAACTTTCTATGATTTGAACCACTCCTGTGAGTCCAGTTATAGATTCCAATGCTTCACTTCAGGTTTACTGTATACCTTGGACCATCTTATTGACGATGAAACACAGAAATTGCATCCGAATTTAATACAAATGGCACAATGGCGACTTACGTACAAGAGTTCTGTTACTCTAACTTTCTATGAATTGAACCTCTCGTGTGTGTCCAGTTTTAGATTCCGATGTTTCACTTCAGGTTTATTGTATACCTTGGACCTTCTTATTGACGATGAATCACAGAAGTTGCATCCAAATTTAATACGAAAGGCACAATGCCGACTTAAGTACAAGAGGACTGACACTCTAACTTTCTATGATTTGAACCTCTCCTGTGAGTCCAGTTATAGATTCCGATGCTTCACTTCAGGTTTACTGTATCCCTTGGATCTTCTTTTTGACGATGAAACACAGAAATTGCATCCGAATTTAATACAAAAGGCACAATGCCGACTTAAGTACAAGAGGACTGACACTCTAACGTTCTATGATTTGAACCTCTTCTGTGAGTCCAGTTTTAGATTCCGTTGCTTCAATTCAGGTTTACTGTATCCCTTGGTACTTCTTATTGACGATGAAACACAGAGATTGCATTCGAATTTAATACAAAAGGCACAATGACGTCTTAAGTACTAGAGGACTGACACTCAAACTTTCTATGATTTGAACCTGTCCTGTGAGTCCAGTTTTACATTCCAATGCTTCACTTCAGGTTTACTGTATCCCTTGTACCTTCTTATTGACGATGAAACACAGAAATTGCATCCGAATTTAATACAAAATGCACAATGCCGACTTCAGTACAAGAGGACTGGCACTCTAACTTTCTATGATTTGAACCTCTCCTGTGAGTCCAGTTTTAGATTCCAATGCTTCACTTCAGGTTCATTGTATGCCTCAGACCTTCCTATTGACAATGAAACACAGAAATTGCATTCGAATTTAATACGAAATGCACAATGCCGACTTAAGTACAAGAGGACTAACTTTCTATGATTTGAACCTCTCCTGTGGGTCCAGTTTTAGATTGCGATGCTGCATTTCAGGTTTACTGTATCCCTTGGACCTCCTTAATGACGATGAAACACAGAAATTGCATCCGAATTTAATACAAAATGCACAATGACGACTTAAGTACAGGAGGACTGACACTCTAACTTTCTATGATTTGAACCTCTCCTGTGAGTCCAGTTTTACATTCCGATGCTTCACTTAAGGTTTACTGTATCCCTTGGACCTTCTTATTGACGATGAAACACAGAAATTGCATCCGAATTTAATACAAAAGGCACAATGCCGACTTAAGTACATGAGGAAGGACACTCTAACTTTCTATGATTTGAACCTCTCCTGTGGGTCCAGTTTTAGATTCCGATGCTTCACTTCAGGTTTACTGAATCTCTTGGACCTTCTTATTGACGATGAAACACAGAAATCGCATCCGAATTTAATACAAAAGGCACAATGTTGACTTAAGTACAAGAGGACTGACACTCTAACTTTCTATGATTTGAACCGCTCCTGTGGGTCCAGTTAAAGATTCCGATGCTTCACTTCAGGTTTACTGTATCCCTTGTACCTTCTTATTGACGATGAAACACAGAAATTACATCCGAATTTAATACAAAAAGCACAATTGCGACTTAAGTTCAAGAGGACTGGCACTCTAACTTTCTATGATTTGAACCTCTCCTGTGAGTCCAGTTACAGATTCCGATGCTACACTTCAGGTTTACTGTATACCTTGGACCTTCTTATTAACGATGAAACACAGAAATTGCATCCGAATTTAATACAAATGGCACAATGGCGACTTACGTACAAGAGTTCTGACACTCTAAATATCTATGAATTGAAAATCTCCTGTGTGTCCAGTTTTAGATTCCGATGCTTCACTTCAGGTTTATTGTATACCTTGGACCTTCTTATTGACGATGAAACACAGAAATTGCATCCGAATTTAATACGAAAGGCACAATGCCGACTTAAGTACAAGAGGACTGACACTCTAACTTTCTATGATTTGAACCTCTCCTGTGAGTCCAGTTATAGATTCCGATGCTTCACTTTAGGTTTACTGTATCCCTTGGAGCTTCTTATTGACGATGAAACACAGAAATTGCAACCGAATTTAATACAGAAGGCACAATGCCGACTTAAGTACAAGAGGACTGACACTCTAACGTTCTATGATTTGAACCTCTCCTGTGAGTCCAGTTTTAGATTCCGATGCTTCTATTCAGGTTTACTGTATCCGTGGGACCTTCTTATTGACGATGAAACACAGAGATTGCATCCGAATTTAATACAAAAGGCACATTGCCGGCTTAAGTACAAGAGGACTGACACTTTAACTTTCTATGAATTGAACCTCTCCTGTGTGTCCAGTTTTAGATTCCGATGCTTCACTTCAGGTTTATTGTATCCCTTGTACCTTCCTATTGACGATGAAACACAGAAATTGCATCCGAATTTAATACGAAAGGCACAATGCCGACTTAAGTACAAGAGGTCTACCTTTCTATGATTTGAACCTCTCCTGCGAGTCCAGTTATGGATTCTGATGCTTCCCTTCAGGTTTACTGTATCCCTTGAACCTTCTTATTGACGATGAATCACAGAAATTGCATCCGAATGTCATACAAAAGGCACAATGCCGACTTAAGTACAAGAGGACTGACACTCTAACGTTCTATGATTTGAACCTCTCCTGTGAGTCCAGTTTTAGATTCCAATGCTTCACTTCAGGTTTATTGTATGCCTCAGACCTTCCTATTGACAATGAAACACAGAAATTGCATTCGAAATTAATATGAAATGCACAATGCCGACTTAAGTACATGAGGACAAACTTTCTATGATTTGAACCTCTCCTGCGAGTCCAGTTATAGATTGTGATGCTTCACTTCAGGTTTACTGTATCCGTTGGACCTTCTTATTGACGATGAAACACAGAAATTGCATCCGAAATTAATACAAAAGGCACAATTCCGACTTAAGTACAAGAGGACTGACACTCTAACATTCTATGATTCGAACCTCTCCTGTGAGTCCAGTTTTGGATTCCGATCCTTTACTTCAGCTTTACTGTACCTCTTGGACCTTCTTATTGACGATGAAGCACAGAAATTCCATCCGAATTTAATACAAAAGTCACAATGCTGACTTTGGTGCAGGAGGACTGACACTCTAACTTTCTATGGTTTGAACCTCTCCTGTGGGTCCAGTTTTAGATTGCGTTGCTGCATTTCAGGTTTACTGTATCCCTTGGACCTCCTTAATGACGATGAAACACAGAAATTGCATCCGAATTTAATACAAATGGCACAATGCCGACTTAAGTACTAGGGGACTGACACTCTAACTTTCTATGATTTGAACCTCTCCTGTGAGTTCAGTTTTAGGTTCCGATGCTTTACTTCAGGTTTACTGTATCGCTTGGACCTTCTTATTGACGATGAAACACATAAATTCCATCCGAATTTAATACAAAAGGCACAAAGCCGACTTAAGTACAAGCGGACTGACAATCTCTCTTTCTATGATTTGAACCTATCCTGTGAGTCCAGTTTTAGATTCCGATGCTTCACTTCTGGTTTACTGTATGCCTTGGACCTTCTTATTGACGATGAAACACAGAAATTGCATCCGAATTTAATACAAAATGCACAATGACGACTTAAGTACAGGAGGACTGACACTCTAACTTTCTATGATTTGAACCTCTCCTGTAAGTCCAGTTTTACATTCCGATGCTTCACTTAAGGTTTACTGTATCCCTTGGACCTTCTTATTGACGATGAAACACAGAAATTGCATCCGAATTTAATACAAAAGGCACAATGCCGACTTAAGTACATGAGGACTGACACTCTAACTTTCTATGATTTGAACCTCTCCTGTGGGTCCAGTTTTAGATTCCGATGCTTCACTTCAGGTTTACTGAATCTCTTGGACCTTCTTATTGACGATGAAACACAGAAATCGCATCCGAATTTAATACGAAAGGCACAATGCCGACTTAAGTACAAGAGGACTGACACTCTAACTTACTATGATTTGAACCTCCCCTGTGAGTCCAGTTACAGATTCCGATGCTTCACTTTAGGTTTACTGTATCCCTTGGAGCTTCTTATTGACGATGAAACACAGAAATTGCAACCGAATTTAATACAAAAGGCACAATGCCGACTTAAGTACAAGAGGACTGACACTCTAACGTTCTATGATTTGAACCTCTCCTGTGAGTCCAGTTTTAGATTCCGATGCTTCTATTCAGGTTTACTGTATCCCTGGGACCTTCTTATTGACGATGAAACACAGAGATTGCATCCGAATTTAATACAAAAGGCACAATGCCGACTTAAGTACAAGAGGACTGGCACACTAACTTTCTATGAATTGAACCTCTCCTGTGTGTCCAGTTTTAGATTCCGATGCTTCACTTCAGGTTTATTGTATCCCTTGTACCTTCCTATTGACGATGAAACACAGAAATTGCATCCGAATTTAATACGAAAGGCACAATGCCGACTTAAGTACAAGAGGTCTACCTTTCTATGATTTGAACCTCTCCTGCGAGTCCAGTTATGGATTCTGATGCTTCACTTTAGGTTTACTGTATCCCTTGGACCTTCTTATTGACGATGAATCACAGAAATTGCATCCGAATTTCATACAAAAGGCACAATTCCGACTTAAGTACAAGAGGACTGACACTAACTTTCTGTGATTTGAACCTCTCCTGTGAGCCCAGTTTTAGATTCCGATGCTTCACTTCAGGTTTACTGTATCCCTTGAACCTTCTTATTGACGATGAAACACAGAAATTGCATCCGAATTTAATACAAAATGCACAATGCCGACTTAAGTACAAGAGGACTGGCACTCTAACTTTCTATGATTTGAACCTCTCCTGTGAGTCCAGTTTTAGATTCCGATGCTTCACTTCAGGTTTACTGTATCTCTTGGACCTTCTTATTGACGATGAAACACAGAAATTGCATCCGAATTAAATACAAATGGCACAATGGCGACTTAAGTACAACAGTTCTGACACTCTAACTTTCGATGATTTGAACCTCTCCTGTGGCTCCAGTTTTAGATTGCTATGCTGCACTTCAGGTTTACTGTATTTCTTGTACCTTCTTAATGACGATGAAACACAGAAATTGCATCCGGATTTAATACAAAAGGCACAATGCCGACTTAAGTACTAGAGGACTGACACTCTAACTTTCTATGAATTGAACCTCTCCTGTGTGTCCAGTTTTAGATTCCGATGCTTCACTTCAGGTTTTTGTATACATTGGACCTTTCTATTGACGATAAAACACAGAAATTGCATCCGAATTTAATACGAAAGGCACAATGCCGACTTAAGTACAAGAGGACTACCTTTCTATGATTTGAACCTCTCCTGCGAGTCCTGTTATAGATTCTGATACTTCACTTCAGGTTTACTGTATCCCTTGGACCTTCTTATTGACGATGAAACACATAAATTGCATCCGAATTTAATACAAAAGGCACAATTCCGACTTAAGTACAAGAGGACTGACACTCTAACTTTCTGTGATTTGAACCTCCCCTGTGAGCCCAGTTTTAGATTCCGATGCTTCACTTCAGGTTTACTGTATCCCTTGGACGTTCTTATTGACGATGAAACACAGAAATTGCATCCGAATTTAATACAAAAGGCACAATGCCGACTTAAGTACAAGAGGACTGACACTCTAACTTTCTATGATTTGAACCTCTCCAGTGAGTCCAGTTATAGATTCCAATGCTTCACTTCAAGTTTACTGTATCTCTTGGACTTTCTTATTGACGATGAAGCACAGAAATTCCATCCGAATTTAATACGAAAGTCACAATGCTGACTTAGGTACAGGAGGACTGACACTCTAACTTTCTATGATTTGAACCTCTCCAGTGGGTCCAGTTTTAGATTGCGATGCTGCACTTCAGGTTTACTGTATCCCTTGGACCTTCTTAATGACGATGAAACACAGAAATTGCATCCGAATTTAATACAAAAGGGACACTGCCGACTTAAATACCAGAGGACTGACACTCTAACTTTCTATGATTTGAACCTCTCCTGTGAGTTCAGTTTTAGGTTCCGATGCTTCACTTCAGGTTTACGGTATCGCTTGGACCTTCTTATTGACGATGAAACACATAAATTGCATCCGAATTTAATACAAAATGCACAATGCCGGTTTAAGTACAAGCGGACTGACAATCTATCTTTCTATGATTTGAACCTATTCTGTGAGTCCAGTTTTAGATTCCGATGCTTCACTTTAGGTTTACTGTATGCCTTGGACCTTCTTATTGACGATGAAACACAGAAATTGCATCCGAATTTAATACAAAAGGCACAATGCCGACTTAAGTACAAGGGGAGTGACACTCTAACTTACTATGATTTGAACCTATACTGTGAGTCCAGTTTTAGATTCCGATGCTTCACTTCAGGTTTACTGTATCCCTGGGACCTTCTTATTGACGATGAAACACAGAAATTGCATCTGAATTTAATACAAAAGGCACAATGCCGACTTAAGTACAAGGGGACTGACACTCTAACTTTCTATGATTTGAACCTCTCCTGTGAGTTCAGTTTTAGATTCCGATGCTTCACTTCAATTTTTACTGTATCTCTTGTACCTTCTTATTGACGATGAAACACAGAAATTGCATACGAATTTAATACAAAAGGCACAATGCCGACTTAAGTACAAGAGGACTGGCACTCTAACTTTCTGTGATTTGAACCTCTCCTGTGAGTCCAGTTTTAGGTTCCGATGCTTCAGTTCAGGTTTACTGAATACCTTGGACCTTCTTATTGACGATGAAACACAGAAATTGCATCCGAATTTAATACAAAAGGCACATTGCCGACTTAAGTACTAGAGGACTGACACTCTAACTTTCTATGATTTGAACATCTCCTGTGAGTTCAGTTTTGGACTCCGATGCTTTACTTCAGGTTTACTGTATCTCTTGGACCTTCTTATTGACGATGAAACACAGAAATTGCATCCGAATTTAATACGAAAGGCACAATGCCGACTTAAGTACAAGAGGACTACCTTTCTATGATTTGAACCTCTCCTGCGAGTCCTGTTATAGATTCTGATACTTCACTTCTGGTTTAAAGTATCCCTTGGACCTTCTTATTGACGATGAAACACATAAATTGCATCCGAATTTAATACAAAAGGCACAATTCCGACTTAAGTACAAGAGGACTGACACTCTAACTTTCTGTGATTTGAACCACTCCTGTGAGCCCAGTTTTAGATTCCAATGCTTCACTTCAGGTTTACTGTATCCCTTGGACGTTCTTATTGACGATGAAACACAGAAATTGCATCCGAATTTAATACAAAAGGCACAATGCCGACTTAAGTACAAGAGGACTGACACTCTAACTTTCTATGATTTGAACCTCTCCTGTGAGTCCAGTTATAGATTCCAATGCTTCACTTCAAGTTTACTGTATCTCTTGGACTTTCTTATTGACGATGAAGCACAGAAATTCCATCCGAATTCAATACAAAAGTCACAATGCTGACTTAGGTACAGGAGGACTGACACTCTAACTTTCTATCATTTGAACCTCTCCTGTGGGTCCAGTTTTAGATTGCGATGCTGCACTTCAGGTTTACTGTATCCCTTGGACCTTCTTAATGACGATGAAACACAGAAATTGCATCCGAATTTAATACAAAAGGCACAATGCCGACTTAAGTACAAGAGGACTGACACTCTAACGTTTTATGATTTGAACCTCTCCTGTGAGTCCAGGTTTAGATTCCGATGCTTCTATTCAGGTTTACTGTATCGCTGGGACCTTCTTATTGACGATGAAACACAGATATTGCATCCGAATTTAATACAAAAGGCACAATGCCGACTTAAGTACAAGAGGACTGACACTAACTTTGTATGATTTGAACCTCTCCTGTGAGTCCAGTTCTAGATTCCGATGCTTCACTTCAGATTTACTGTATACCTTGGACCTTCTTATTGACGATGAAACACAGAAATTGCATCCTAATTTAATACAAAAGGCACAATGCCGACTTAAGTACAGGAGGACTTACACTCTAACTTTCTATGATTTGAACCTCTCCTGCGAGTCCAGTTTTACATTCCGATGATGCACTTCAGGTTTACAGTATCCCTTGGACCTTCTTATTGACGATGAAACACAGAAATTGCATCCAAATGTAATACAAAAGGCACAATGCCGATTTAAGTACAAGAGGACTGACACTCTAACTTTCTATGATTTGAACCTCTCCTGTGGGTCCAGTTATTGATTCCGATGCCTCACGTCAGGTTTACTGTTCCCTTGTACCTTCTTATTGACGATGAAACACAGAAATTGCATCCGAATTTAATACAAAAGGCACAATGACGACTTAAGGTCAAGAGGACTGGCACTGAAACTTTCTATGATTTGAATCTCTCCTGTGAGTCCAGTTATAGATTCCAATGCTTCACTTCAGGTTTACTGTATACCTTGGACCATCTTGTTGACGATGAAACACAGAAATTGAATCCGAATTTAATACAAATGGCACAATGGCGACTTACGTACAAGAGTTCAGTTACTCTAACTTTCTATGAATTGAACCTCTCGTGTGTGTCCAGTTTTAGATTCCGATGTTTCACTTCAGGTTTATTGTATACCTTGGACCTTCTTATTGACGATGAATCACAGAAATTGCATCCAAATTTAATACGAAAGGCACAATGCCGACTTAAGTACAAGAGGACTGACACTCTAACTTTCTATGATTTGAACCTCTCCTGTGAGTCCAGTTATAGATTCCGATGCTTCACTTCAGGTTTACTGTATCCCTTGGATCTTCTTATTGACGATGAAACACAGAAATTGCATCCGAATTTAATACAAAAGGCACAATGCCGACTTAAGTACAAGAGGACTGACACTCTAACGTTCTATGATTTGAACCTCTTCTGTGAGTCCAGTTTTAGATTCCGATGCTTCACTTCAGGTTTACTGTATCCCTTGGTACTTCTTATTGACGATGAAACACAGAGACTGCATTCGAATTTAATACAAAAGGCACAATGACGTCTTAAGTACTAGAGGACTGACACTCAAACTTTCTATGATTTGAACCTGTCCTGTGAGTTTAGTTTTAGATTCCAATGCTTCACTTCAGGTTTACTGTATCCCTTGTACCTTCTTATTGACGATGAAACACAGAAATTGCATCCGAATTTAATACAAAGTCCATAATGCCGACTTAAGTACAAGAGGACTGGCACTCTAACTTTCTATGATTTGAACCTCTCCTGTGAGTCCAGTTTTAGATTCCAATGCTTCACTTCAGGTTTATTGTATGCCTCAGACCTTCCTATTGACAATGAAACACAGAAATTGCATTCGAATTTAATACGAAATGCACAATGCCGACTTAAGTACAAGAGGACTAACTTTCTATGATTTGAACCTCTCCTGCGAGTCCAGTTTTAGATTCCGATCCTTCACTTCAGCTTTACTGTACCTCTTGGACCTTCTTATTGACGATGAAGCACAGAAATTCCATCCGAATTTAATACAAAAGGCACAATGCCGACTTAGGTACAAGAGGACTGACACTCTAACGTTCTATGATTTGAACCTATACTGTGAGTCCAGTTTTAGATTCCGATGCTTCACTTCAGGTTTACTGTATCCCTGGGACCTTCTTATTGACGATGAAACACAGAAATTGCATCTGAATTTAATACAAAAGGCACAATGCCGACTTAAGTACATGGGGACTGACACTCTAACTTTCTATGATTTGAACCTCTCCTGTGAGTCCAGTTTTAGATTCCGATGCTTCACTTCAGGTTTACTGTATCCCTTGTACCTTCTTATTGACGATGAAACACAGAAATTGCATACGAATTTAATACAAAAGGCACAATGCCGACTTAAGTACAAGAGGACTGGCACTCTAACTTTCTGTGATTTGAACCTCTCCTATGAGTCTAGTTTTAGGTTCCGATGCTTCACTTCAGGTTTACTGAATACCTTGGACCTTCTTATTGACGATGAAACACAGAAATTGCATCCGAATCTAATACAAAAGGCACATTGCCGACTTAAGTACTAGAGGACTGACACTCTAACTTTCCATGATTTGAACATCTCCTGTGAGTTCAGTTTTGGACTCCGATGCTTTACTTCAGGTTTACTGTATCTCTTGGACCTTCTTATTGACGATGAAACACATAAATTGCATCCGAATTTAATACAAAAGCACAATGCCGACTTAAGTACAAGAGGACTGACAATCTATCTTTCTATGATTTGGACCTATCCTGTGAGTCCAGTTTTAGATTCCGATGCTTCACTTCAGGTTTAATGTATCCCTTGGACCTTCTTATTGACTACGAAACAGAGAAATTGCATCCTAATTTAATACAAGAGGCACAAAGCCGACTTAAGTACAAGAGGACTGACACTCTAACTTTCTATGATTTGAACCAATCCTGTGAGCCCACTTTTAGATTCAGATGCCTCACTTCAGGTTTACTCTATCCCTGGGACCTTCTTATTGACGATGAAACACAGAAATTGCATCCGAATTAAATACAAATGGCACAATGGCGACTTAAGTACAACAGTTCTGACACTCTAACTTTCGATGATTTGAACCTCTCCTGTGGGTCCAGTTTTAGATAGCTGCGCTGCACTTCAGGTTTACTGTATCCCTTGTACCTTCTTAATGACGATGAAACACAGAAATTGCATCCGGATTTAATACAAAAGGCACAATGCCGACTTAAGTACTAGAGGACTGACACTCTAACTTTCTATGAATTGAACCTCTCCTGTGTGTCCAGTTTTAGATTCCGATGCTTCACTTCAGGTTTATTGTATACATTGGACCTTTCTATTGACGATAAAACACAGAAATTGCATCCGAATTTAATACGAAAGGCACAATGCCGACTTAAGTACAAGTGGACTACCTTTCTATGATTTGAACCTCTCCTGCGAGTCCTGTTATAGATTCTGATACTTCACTTCAGGTTTACTGTATCCCTTGGACCTTCTTATTGACGATGAAACACATAAATTGCATCCGAATTTAATACAAAAGGCACAATGCCGACTTAAGTACAGGAGGACTGACACTCTAACTTTCTATGATTTGAACCTCTCCTGTTAGTCCAGTTTTAGATTCCGATGCTTCACTTCAGGTTTACTGTATCCCTTGGACCTTCGTATTGACGATGAAACACAGAAATTGCATCCGAATTTAATACAAAAGGCACAATGCCGACTTAAGTACAGGAGGTCTGACACTCTAACTTTCTATGATTTGAACCTCTCCTGTGAGTCCAGTTTTAGATTCCGATGCTTCACTTCAGGTTTACTGTATCCCTTGGATCTTTTTATTGACGTTGAAACACAGAAATTGCATCCGAATTTAATACAAAAGGCTCAATGCCGACTTAAGTGCAAGAGGACTGACACTCTAACGTTCTATGATTTGAACCTCACCAGTGAGTCCAGTTTTAGATTCCGATGCTTCACTTCAGATTTACTGTATACCTTGGACCTTCTTCTTGACGATGAAACACAGAAATTGCATCCGAATTTAATACAAAAGGCACAATGCCGACTTAAGTACAAGAGGACTGGTACTCTAACATCCTACGATTTGAACCTCTCCTGTGAGTCCAGTTTTAGATTGCGATGCTTCACTTCAGGTTTACTGTATACCCTGGACCTTCTTATTGACGATGAAGCACAGAAATTGCATCCAAATTAAATACAAAAGGCTCAATGCCGACTTAAGTACAAGAGGACTGACACTCTAACTTTCTATGATTTGAACCTCTCCTGTGAGTCCAGTTTTAGATTCCGATGCTTCACTTCAGGTTTACTGTATACCTTGGACCTTCTTCTTGACGATGAAACACGGAAATTGCATCCGAATTTAAAACAAAAAACACAATGCCGACTTAAGTACAAGAGGACTGACACTCTAACTTCCTATGCTTTGAACCTCTCCTGTGAGTCCAGTTTTAGATTGCGATGCTTCACTTCATGTGTACTGTATACCCTGGACCTTCTTATTGACGATGAAGCACAGAAATTCCACCCGAATTTAATACAAAAGGCACAATGCCGACATAAGTACAAGAGGACTGACACTCTAGCTTTCAAAGATTTGAATCTCTCCTGTGAGTTGAGTCTTAGATTCCGATGCTTCACTTCAGGTTTACTGTATACCTTGGTCCTTCTTATTGACGATGAAACACAGAAATGGCATCCGAATTTAATACAAAAGGCACAAAGCCGACTTAAGTACAAGAGGACTGACACTCTAACTTCCTATGATTTGAACCTCTCCTGTGCGTCCAGTTTTAGATTCCGATGCTTCGCTTCAGCTTTACTGTATCCCTTGGACGTTCATATTGACGATGAAACACAGAAAGTGCATCCAAATTTAATACAAAAGGCACAATGCCGACTTAAGTACAAGAGAACTGACACTCTACCTTTCTATGCTTTGAACCTCTCCTGTGAGTCCAGTTTTAGATTCTGATGCTTCACTTCAGGTTTACTGTATCCCTTGGACCTTCTTATTGACGATGAAGCACAGAAATCCCATCCGAATTTAATACGAAAGTCACAATGCTGACTTAGGTACAGGAGCACTGACACTCTTACTTTCTATGATTTGAACCTCTCCTGTGGGTCCAGTTTTAAGATTGCGATGCTGCACTTCAGGTTTACTGTATCCCTTGTACCTTCTTAATGACGATGAAACACAGAAATTGCATCCGAATTTAATACAAAAGGGACAATGCCGACATAAGTACTAGAGGACTGACACTCTAACTTTCTATGATTGGAACCCCTCCTGTGAGTTCCGTTTTAGGTTCCGATGCTTCACTTCAGGTTTACTTTATCGCTTGGACCTTCTTATTGACGATGAAACACATAAATTGCATCCGAATTTAATACAAAAGCACAATGCCGACTTAAGTACAAGCGGACTGACAATCTATCTTTCTATGATTTGAACCTATCCTGTGAGTCCAGTTTTAAATTGCGATGCTTCACTTCAGGTTTACTGTATGCCTAGGACCTTCTTATTGACGATGGAACACAGAAATTGCATCCGAATTTAATACAAAAGGCACAACGCCGACTTAAGTACAAGGGGAGTGACACTCTAACTTACAATGATTTGAACCTATCCTGTGAGTCCAGTTTTAGATTCCGATGCTTCACTTCAGGTTTACTGTATCCCTGGGACCTTCTTATTGACGATGAAACACAGAAATTGCATCTGAATTTAATACAAAAGGCACAATGCCGACTTAAGTACAAGGGGACTGACACTCTAACTTTCTATGATTTGAATCTGTCCTGTGAGTCCAGTTTTAGATTCCGATGCTTCACTTCAGGTTTACTGTATCCCTTGTACCTTCTTATTGACGATGAAAGACAGAAATTGCATACGAATTTAATACAAAAGCCACAATGCCGACTTAAGTACAAGAGGACTGGCACTCTAACTTTCTGTGATTTGAACCTCTCCTGTGAGTCCAGTTTTAGATTCCGATGGTTCACTTCAGGTTTACTGAATACCTTGGACCTTCTTATTGACGATGAAACACAGAAATTGCATCCGAATTTAATACAAATAGCACAATGGCGACTTAAGTAGAAGAGTTCTGACACTTTAACTTTCTATGAATTGAACCTCTCCTGTGTGTCCAGTTTTCGATTCCAATGCTTCACTTTAAGTTTATTGTGTACCTTGGACCTTCCTATTGACGATGAAACACAGAAATTGCATCCGAATTTATTACAAAGGGCACAATTCCGACTTAAGTACAAGAGGACTGACACTCTAACTTTCTGTGATTTGAACCTCTCCTGTGAGTCCAGTTTTGGATCCGATGCTTCACGTCAGGTTTACTGTATTCCTTGGACCTTCTTATTGACGATGAAACACAGAAATTGCATCCGAATTTAATACAAAAGGCACAATGCCGACTTAAGTACAAGCGGACTGACAATCTATCTTTCTATGAATTGAACCTATCCTGTGAGTCCAGTTTTAGATTCCGATGCTTCACTTCAGGTTTACTGTATGCCTTGGACCTTCTTATTGACGATGAAACACAGAAATTGCATCCGAATTTAATACAAAAGGCACAATGCCGACTTAAGTACAAGGGGACTGACGCTCTAACTTTCTATGATTTGAACATCTTCTGTGAGTTCAGTTTTGGACTCCGATGCTTTACTTCAGGTTTACTGTATCGCTTTGACCTTCTTATTGACGATGAAACACATAAATTGCATCCGAATTTAATACAAAAGCACAATGCCGACTTAAGTACAAGAGGACTGACACTCTAACTTTCTATGATTTGAACCAATCCTGTGAGTCCACTTTTAGATTCCGATGCCTCACTTCAGGTTTACTCTATTCCTGGGACCTTCTTATTGACGATGAAGTACAGAAATTGCATCCGAATTTAATACAAAATGCACAAAGCCGACTTAAGTACAGGAGGACTGACACTCTAACTTTATATTATTTGAACCTCTCCTGTTAGTCCAGTTTTAGATTCCGATGCTTCACTTCAGGTTTACTGTATCCCTTGGACCTTCGTATTGACGATGAAACACAGAAATTGCATCCGAATTTAATACAAAAGGCACAATGCCGACTTAAGTACAGGAGGTCTGACACTCTAACTTTCTATGATTTGAACCTCACCTGTGAGTCCAGTTTTAGATTCCGATGCTTCACTTCAGGTTTACCGTATCCCATGGACCTTCTTACTGACGATGAAACACAGAAATTGCATCCGAATTTAATACAAAAATCACAATTCTGACTTAAGTACAAGAAGCCTGACACTCTAACTTTCTATGTTTTGAACGCCTCCTGTGAGTCCAGTTTTAGATTCCGATGCTTCACTTCAGGATTACTGTATACCTTGGACCTTCTTCTTGACGATGAAACACAGAAATTGCATCCGAATTTAATACAAAAGGCACAATGCCGACTTAAGTACAAGAGGACTGGTACTCTAACAACCTATGATTTGAACCTCTCCTGTGAGTCCAGTTTTAGAGTGCGATGCTTCACTTCAGGTTTACTGTATACCCTGGACCTTCTTATTGACGATGAAGCACAGAAATTGCATGCGAATTAAATACAAAAGGCTCAATGCCGACTTAAGTACAAGAGGACTGACACTCTAACTTTCTATGATATGAACCTCTCCTGTGAGTCCAGTTTTAGATTCCGATGCTTCACTTCAGGTTTACTGTATACCTTGGACCTTCTTCTTGACGATGAAACACGGAAATTGCATCCGAATTTAAAACAAAAAGCACAATGTCGACTTAAGTACAAGAGGACTGACACTCTAACTTCCTATGCTTTGAACCTCTCCTGTGAGTCCAGTTTTAGATTGCGATGCTTCACTTCAAGTGTACTGTATACCCTGGACCTTCTTATAGACGATGAAGCACAGAAATTGCACCCGAATTTAATACAAAAGGCACAATGCCGACTTAAGTACAAGAGGACTGACACTCTAACTTTCAAAGATTCGAATCTCTCCTGTGAGTTGAGTTTTAGATTCCGATGCTTCACTTCAGGTTTACTGTATACCTTGGACCTTCTTATTGACGATGAAACACAGAATTGGCATCCGAATTTAATACAAAAGGCACAATGCCGACTTAAGTACAAGAGGACTGTTCTCTAACTTCCTATGATTTGAACCTCTCCTGTGCGTCCAGTTTTAGATTCCGATGCTTCACTTCAGCTTTACTGTATCCCTTGGACGTTCTGATTGACGATGAAACACAGAAAGTGCATCCAAATTTAATACAAAAGGCACAATTCCGACTTAAGTACAAGAGGACTGACACTCTACCTTTCTATGCTTTGAACCTCTCCTGTGAGTCCAGTTTTAGATTCCGATGCTTCACTTCAGGTTTACTGTATTCCTTGGACCTACTTATTGACGATGAAGCACAGAAATTCCATCCGAATTTAATACAAAAGTCACAATGCTGACTTAGGTACAGGAGGACTGACACTCTTACTTTCTATGATTTGAACCTCTCCTGTGGGTCCAGTTTTAAGACTGCGATGCTGCACTTCAGGTTTACTGTATCCCTTGGACCTTCTTAATGTCGATGAAACACAGAAATTGCATCCGAATTTAATACAAAAGGGACAATGCCGACTTAAGTACTAGAGGACTGACACTCTAACATTCTATGATTGGAACCCCTCCTGTTAGTTCAGTTTTAGGTTCCGATGCTTCACTTCAGGTTTACTTTATCGCTTGGACCTTCTTATTGACGATGAAACACAGAAATTGCATCCGAATTTAATACAAAAGGCACAATTCCGACTTAAGTACAAGAGGACTGGCACTCTAACTTTCTGTAATTTGAACCTCTCCTGTGAGTCAAGTTTTAGATTCCGATGCTTCACTTCAGGTTTACTGTATCTCTTGGACTTTCTTATTGACGATGAAGCACAGAAAATCCAACCGAATTTAATACAAAAGTCACAATGCTGACTTAGGTACAGGAGGACTGACATTCTAACTTTCTATGATTTGAACCTCTCCTGTGAGTCAAGTTTTAGATTCCGATGCTGCACTTCAGCTTTACTGTATCCCTTGGACTTCTTATTGACGATGAAACACAGAAATTGCATCCGAATTTAATACAAAAGGCACAATGCCGACTTAAGTACTAGAGGACTGACAATCTAACTTTCTATGATTTGAACACCTCCTGTGAGTTCAGTTTTGTACACCAATGCTTCACTTCAGGTTTACTGTATGCCTTGGACCTTCTTATTGACGATGGAACACAGAAATGGCATCCGAATTTAATACAAAAGGCACAATGCCGACTTAAGTAAAAGGGGAGTGACACTCTAACTTACTATGATTTGAACCTATCCTGTGAGTCCAGTTTTAGATTCCGATGCTTCACTTCAGATTTACTGTATCCCTGGGACCTTCTTATTGACGTTGAAACACAGAAATTGCATCTGAATTTAATACAAAAGGCACAATGCTGACTTAAGTACAAGGGGACTGACACCCTAATTTTCAATGATTTGAACCTCTCCTGTGAGTCCAGTTTTAGATTCCGATGCTTCACTTCAGGTTTACTGAATACCTTGGACCTTCTTATTGACGATGAAACACAGAAATTGCATCCGAATTTAATACAAATAGCACAATGGCGACTTAAGTACAAGAGTTCTGACACTTTAACTTTCTATGAATTGAACCTCTCCTGTGTGTCAAGTTTTAGATTCCAATGCTTCACTTCAAGTTTATTGTATTCCTTGGACCTTCCTATTGACGATGAAACACAGAAATTGCATCCGAATTTAATACGAAAGGCACAATGCCGACTTAAGTACAAGAGGTCTACCTTTCTATGATGTGGACCTCTGCTGTGAGTCCAGTTATAATTTCCGATGCTTCACTTCAGGTTTACTGTATCCCTTGGACCTTCTTATTGACGATGAAACACAGAAATTGCATCCGAATTTAATACAAAAGGCACAATTCCGACTTAAGTACAAGAGGACTGACACTCTAACTTTCTGTGATTTGAACCTCTCCTGTGAGTCCAGTTTTGGATCCGATGCTTCATGTCAGGTCTACTGTATCCCTGGGACCTTCTTATTGACGATGAAACACAGAAATTGCATCTAAATTTAATACAAAAGGCACAATGCCGACTTAAGAACAAGGGGACTGACATTCTAACTTTCTATGACTCGAACCTCTCCTGTGAGTCCAGTTTTAGCTTCCGATGCTTCACTTCAGCTTTACTGTATCCCTTGGACGTTCCTATTGACGATGAAACACAGAAATTCCATCCAAATTTAATACAAAAGGCACAATGTCGACTTAAGTACAAGAGTACTGACACTCTAACTTTCTATGCTTTGAACCTCTCCTGTGAGTCCAGTTTTAGATTCCGATGCCTCACTTCAGGTTTACTGTATCTCTTGGACTTTCTTATTGACGATGAAGCACAGAAATTCCATCCGAATTTCATACAAAAGTCACAATGCTGACTTAGGTACAGGTGGACTGACACTCTAACTTTCTATGATTTGAACCTCACCAGTGAGTCCAGTTTTAGATTCCCATGCTGCACTTTAGGTTTACTGTATCCCTTGGACTTCTCATTAACGACGAAACACACAAATTGCATCCGAATTTAATACAAAAGTCTCAATGCCGACTTAAGTACAACAGGACTGACACTCTAACTTTCTATGATTTGAACCTCTCCTGTGGGTCCAGTTTTAAGATTGCGATGCTGCACTTCAGGTTTACTGTATCCCTTGGACGTTCTTAATGATGATGAAACACAGAAATTGCATCCGAATTTAATACAAAGGGGACAATGCCGACTTAAGTACTAGAGGACAGACACTCTAACTTTCTATGATTGGAAACCCTCCTGTGAGTTTAGTTTTAGGTTCCGATGCTTCACTTCAGGTTTACTTTATCGCTTGGACCTTCTTATTGTCGATGAAACACATAAATTGCATCCGAATTTAATACAAAAGGCACAATGCCGACTTAAGTACAAGCGGACTGACAATCTATCTTACTATGTTTTGAACCTATCCTGTGAGTCCAGCTTTAGATTCCGATGCTTCACTTCAGATTTACTGTATCCCTGGGACCTTCTTATTGTCGATGAAACACAGAAATTGCATCCGAATTTAATACAAAAGGCACAATGCCGACTTAAGTACAAGGGGAGTGACACTCTAACTTACTATGATTTGTACCTATCCTGTGAGTCCAGTTTTAGATTCCGGTGCTTCACTTCAGATTTACTGTATCCCTGGGACCTTCTTATTGACGTTGAAACACAGAAATTGCATCTGAATTTAATACAAAAGGCACAATGCTGACTTAAGTACAAGGGGACTGACACTCTAACTTTCAATGATTTGAACCTCTCCTGTGAGTCCAGTTTTAGATTCCGATGCTTCACTTCAGGTTTACTGAATACCTTGGACCTTCTTATTGACGATGAAACACAGAAATTGCATCCGAATTTAATACAAATAGCACAATGGCGACTTAAGTACAAGAGTTCTGACACTTTAACTTTCTATGAATTGAACCTCTCCTGTGTGTCCAGTTTTAGATTCCAATGCTTCACTTCAAGTTTATTGTATTCCTTGGACCTTCCTATTGACGATGAAACACAGAAATTGCATCCGAATTTAATACGAAAGGCACAATGCCGACTTAAGTACAAGAGGACTACCTTTCTATGATGTGGACCTCTGCTGTGAGTCCAGTTATAGTTTCCGATGCTTCACTTCAGGTTTACTGTATCCCTTGGACCTTCTTATTGACGATGAAACACAGAAATTGCATCCGAATTTAATACAAAAGGCACAATTCCGACTTAAGTACAAGAGGACTGACACTCTAACTTTCTATGATTTGAACCTATCCTGTGAGTCCAGTCTTTGATTCCGATGCTTCACTTCAGGTTTACTGTATACCTTGGCCCTTCTTATTGACATTGAAAGACAGAAATTGCATCCGAATTTAATACAAAAGGCACAATGCCGACTTAAGTACTAGAGGACTGACAATCTAACTTTCTATGATTTGAACATCTCCTGTGAGTTCAGTTTTGGACTCCGATGCTTCACTTCAGGTTTACTGTATCGCTTGGACCTTCTTATTGACGATGAAACACATAAATTGCATCCGAATTTAATACAAAAGGCACAATGCCGACTTAAGTACAAGAGGACTGACAATCTATTTTTCTATGATTTGGACCTATCCTGTGAGTCCAGTTTTAGATTCCGATGCTTCACTTCAGGTTTACTGTATCCCTTGGACCTTCTTATTGACTACGAAACAGAGAAATTGCATCCTAATTTAGAACAAAAGGCACAAAGCCGACTTAAGAACAAGAGGACTGACACTCTAACTTTCTATGATTTGAACCAGTCCTGTGAGTCCACTTTTAGATTCCGATGCTTCACTTCAGGTTTACTGTATCCCTGGGACCTTCTTATTGTCGATGAAGTACAGAAATTGCATCCGAATTTAATACAAAATGCACAATGCCGACTTAAGTACAGGAGGACTGACACAAACTTTCTATGATTGGAACCCCTCCTGTGAGTGCAGTTTTAGGTTCCGATGCTTCACTTCAGGTTTACTTTATCGCTTGGACCATCTTATTGACGATGAAACACATAAATTGCATCCGAATTTAATACAAAAGGCACAATGCCGACTTAAGTACGAGCGGACTGACAATCTATCTTTCTATGATTTGAACCTATCCTGTGAGTCCAGTTTTAGATTCCGATGCTTCACTTCAGGTTTACTGTATGCCTTGGACCTTCTTATTGACGATGGAACACAGAAATTGCATCCGAATTTAATACAAAAGGCACAATGCCGACTTAAGTACAAGGGGAGTGACACTCTAACTTACTATGATTTGAACCTATCCTGTGAGTCCAGTTTTAGATTCCGATGCTTCACTTCAGATTTACTGTATCCCTGGGACCTCCTTATTGACGTTGAAACACAGAAATTGCATCTGAATTTAATACAAAAGGTACAATGCTGACTTAAGTACAAGGGGACTGACACTCTAACTATCTATGGTCTGAACCTCTCCTGTGAGTCCAGTTTTAGATTCCGATGCTTCACTTCAGGTTTACCGTATCCCTTGTACCTTCTTATTGACGATGAAACACAGAAATTGCATCCGAATTTAATACAAAAGGCACAATGCCGACTTAAGTACAAGAGGACTGGCACTCTAACTTTCTGTGATTTGAACCTCTCCTGTGAGTCCCGTTTTAAATTCCGATGTTTCACTTCAGGTTTACTGAATACCTTGGACCTTCTTATTGACGATGAAACACAGAAATTGCATCCGAATTTAATACAAATAGCACAATGGCGACTTAAGTACAAGAGTTCTGACACTTTAACTTTCTATGAATTGAACCTCTCCTGTGTGTCCAGTTTTAGATTCCAATGCTTCACTTAAAGTTTATTGTATAACTTGGACCTTCCTATTGACGATGAAACACAGAAATCGCATCCGAATGTAATACGAAAGGCACAATGCCGACTTAAGTACAAGAGGACTACCTTTCTATGATGTGGACCTCAGCTGTGAGTCCAGTTATAGTTTCCGATGCTTCACTTCAGGTTTACTGTATCCCTTGGACCTTCTTATTGACGATGAAACACAGAAATTGTATCCGAATTTAATACAAAAGACACAATGCCGAGTTAAGTACAAGAGGACTGACACTTTAACTTTCTATGATTTGAACCTATCCTGTGAGTCCAGTCTTAGATTCTGATGCTTCACTTCAGGTTTACTGTATACCTTGGCCCTTCTTATTGACATTGAAACACAGAAATTGCATCCGAATTTAATACAGAAGGCACAATGCCGACTTAAGTACAAGAGGACTGACCCTCTAACTTTCCATGACTCGAACCTCTTCTGTGAGTCCAGTTTTAGATTCCGATGCTTCACTTCTGCTTTACTGTATCCCTTGGACGTTCTTATTGACGATGAAACACAGAAATTGTATCCGAATTTAATACAAAAGGCACAATGCCGACTTAAGTACTAGAGGACTGACAATCTAACTTTCTATGATTTGAACATCTCCTGTGAGTTCAGTTTTGGACTCCGATGCTTCACTTCAGGTTTACTGTATCGCTTGGACCTTCTTATTGACGATGAAACACATAAATTGCATCCGAATTTAATACAAAAGGCTCAATGCCGACTTAAGTACAAGAGGACTGACAATCTATCTTTCTATGATTTGGACCTATCCTGTGAGTCCAGTTTTAGATTCCGATGCTTCACTTCAGCTTTACTGTATCCCTTGGACCTTCTTATTGACTACGAAACAGAGAATTTGCATCCTAATTTAATACAAAAGGCACAAAGCCGACTTAAGTACAAGAGGACTGACACTCTAACTTTCTATGATTTGAACCAGTCCTTTGAGTCCACTTTTAGATTCCGATGCTTCACTTCAGGTTTACTGTATCCCTGGGACCTTCTTATTGACGTTGAAACACAGAAATTGCATCCGAATTTAATACAAAAGGCACAATGCCGACTTAAGTACAGGAGGTCAGACATTCTAACTTTCTATTATTTGAACCTCTCCTGTGAGTCCAGTTTTACATTCCGATGCTTCACTTCAGGTTTACTGTATCCCTTGGACCTTCTTACAGACGATGAAATACAGAAATTGCATCCGAATTTAATACAAAAGGCTTAATGCCGACTTAAGTGCATGAGGACTGACTCTCTAACGTTCTATGATTTGAACCTCACCTGTGAGTCCAGTTTTAGATTACGATGCTTTACTTCACATTTACTGTATACCTTGGACCATCTGATTGACGATGAAACACAGAAATTGCATCCGCATTGAATATAAAAAGCACAATGCCGACGTAAGTATAGGAGGACTGACACTATAACTTTCTAAGATTTAAATCTCTACTGCGAGTCCTGTTTTAGATTCCGACGCTGCACTTCTGGTTTACTGTATCCCTTGGACCTTCTTATTGACGATGATACACAGAAATTGCATCCGCATTTAATACAAAAGGCACAATGCCGAGTTAAGTACAAGAGGACGGACACTCTAACTTTCTATGAATTGATCCTATCCTGTGAGTCCAGTCTTAGATTCCGATACTTCACTTCAGCTTTACTGTTTCCCTTGGACGTTCGTATTGACGATGAAACACAGAAATTGCATCCAAATTTAATACAAAAGGCACAATGCCGACTTAAGTACAAGAGGACTGACACTCTAACATTCTATGCTTTGAACCTCTCCTGTGAGTCAAGTTTTAGATTCCGATGCTTCACTTCAGGTTTACTGTATCTCTTGGACTTTCTTATTGACGATGAAGCACAGAAATTGCACCCGACTTTAATAAAAAAGGCACAATGCCGACTTAAGTACAAGAGGACTGACAATCTAACTTCCTATGATTTGAACCTCTCCTGTGAGTCCAGTTTTAGATTGCGATGCTTCACTTCAGGTTTACTGGATCTCTTGGACCTTCCTATTGACGATGAAACACAGAAATTGCATCCGAATTTAATATAAAAAGCACAATACCGACTTAAGTGTAGGGGGACTGACACTATAACTTTCTAAGATTTAAATCTCTACTGCGAGTCCTGTTTTGGATTCCGATGCTGCACTTCTGGTTTACTGTATCCCTTGGTAACTTTCTAAGATTTAAATCTCTACTGCGAGTCCTGTTTTAGATTCCGATGCTGCACTTCTGGTTTACTGTATCCCTTGGACCTTCTTATTGACGATGAAACACAGAAATTGCATCCGCATTTAATACAAAAGGCACAATGCCGACTTACGTATAAGAGGAATGACACTCTAACTTACTGTGATTTGAACCTCTCCTGTGTGTCCAGTTATAGATTCCGATGCTTCCCTTCAGGTGTACTGTATACCCTGGACCTTCTTATTGACGATGAAGCACAGAAATTGCATCTGAATTAAATACAAAATGCACAATGCCGACTTAAGTACAAGAGGACTGACACTCTAACTTTCAAGGATTTGAATCTCTCCTGTGAGTTAAGTTTTAAATTCCGAAGCTTCACCTCAGGTTTACTGTATACCTTGGACCTTCTTATTGACGATGAAACACAGAAATGGCATCCGAATTTAATACAAAAGGCACAATGCCGACTTAAGTACAAGACGACTGACACTCTAACTTCCTATGATTTGAACCTCTCCTGTGAGTCCAGTTTTAGATTGCGATGCTTCACTTTAGGTTTACTGTATACCCTGGACCTTCTTATTGTCTATGAAGCACAGAAATTGCATCCGAATTTAATAAAAAAGGCACAATGCCGACTTAAGTACAAGAGGACTGACACTCTAACTTTCAAAGACTTGAACCTCTCCTGTGAGTTGAGTTTTACATTCCGATGCTTCACTTCAGATTTACTGTATACCTTGGACCTTCTCATTGACGATGAAACACAGAAATTGCATCCGAATTTAATACAAAAAGCACAATGCCGACTTAAGTACAAAAGACTGACACTCTAACTTCCTATGATTTAGACCTCTCCTGTGAGTCCAGTTTTAGATTCCGATGCTTCACTTCAGGTTCACTGTATCCCTAGGACCTTCTTATTGACGATGAAACACAGAAATTGCATCCGAATTTAATACAAAATTCACAATGCCGACTTAAGTACAAGAGGACTGACATTCTAACTTTCTATGATTTGAACCTCTCATGTTAGTCCAGTTTTAGATTCCGATGCTTCACTTCAGGTTTACTGTATCCCGTGGACCTTCTTATTGACGATGAAACACAGAAATTGCATCCGAATTTAATACAAAAGGCCCACTGCCGACTTAAGTACAGGAGGACTGACACTCTAACGTTCTAAGATTTGAACCACTCCTGTGAGTCCAGTTTTAGATTCCGATGCTTCACTTCAGTTTTACTGAATCCCTTGGACCTTCTTACTGACAATGAAACACAGAAATTGCATCCGATCTTAATACAAAATGCACAATGCCGACTTAAGTTCAAGAAGACTGACACTCTAACTTTCTATGATTTGAGCGTCTCCTGTGAGTCCAGTTTTAGTTTCAGATGCTTCACTTTAGGTTTACTGTATCCCTTGGACCTTTTTATTGACGATGAAACACAGAAATTGCATCCGAATTTAATACAAAAGGCACAATGCCGACTTAAGTGCAAGAGGACTGACACTCTAACTTTCTATGATTTGAACCTCACCTGTGAGTCCAGTTTTAGATTCCGATACTTCACTTCAGATTTACTGTATACCTTGGACCTTCTTATTGACGATGAAACACAGAAATTGCATCCGAATTTCATACAAAAAGCATAATGCCGACTGAAGTACAAGAGCACTGATACTCTAACTTTCTATGATTTGAACCTCTCCGGTGAGTCCAGTTTTAGATTCCGATACTACACTTCAGGTCTACTGTATCCCTTGGACCTTCCTATTGAGGATGAAACACAGAAATTGCATCCGAATTTAATACAAAAGGCACAATGCTGACTTAAGTACAAGAGGACTGACACTCTAACTTTCTATGATTTGAACCTCTGCTGTGTGTCCAGTTATAGATTCCGATGCTTCACTTCAGGTTTACTGTATCCCTTGGACCTTCTTATTGACGATGAAACACAGAAATTGCATCCGAATTTAATACAAAAAGCACAATGGCGACTTAAGTACAAGAGGACTGACACTCTAACTTTCTATGATTTGAACCTCTCCTATGAGTCCAGTTACAGATTCCGATGCTTCACTTCAGGTTTACTGTATCCCTTGGACCTTCTTATTGACGATGAAGCACAGAGATTGCATCCGAATTTAATATAAAAGGCACAATGCCGACTTAAGTACAAGAGGACTGACACTCTAACTTTCTATGATTTGAACCTCTCTTGTGAGTCCAGTTTTAGATTCCGATGCTTCACATCAGGTTTACTGTATACCTTGGACCATCTTCTTGACGATGAAACACAGAAATTGCATCCGAATTTAATACAAAAGGCACAATGCCGACTTAAGTACCAGAGGACTGACACTCTAATTTCCTATGATTTGAACCTCTCCTGTGAGTCCAGTTTTAGATTGCGCTGCTTCACTTCAGGTTTACTGTTTACCCTGGACCATCTTATTGACGATGAAGCACAGTAATTGCATCCGAATTTAATACAAAATGCACAATGCCGACTTAAGTTAAAGAGGACTGACACTCTAACTTTCAAAGATTTGAACCTCACCTGTGAGTTGAGTTTTAGATTCCGATGCTTCACTTCAGGTTTACTGTGTACCTTGGACCTTCTTATTGACGATGAAACACAGAAATTGCATCCGAATGTAATACAAAAGGCACAATGCCGACTTAAGTACAAGAGGACTGACACTCTAACTTTCTATGATTTGAACTTCTCCGGTGAGTCCAGTTTTAGTTTCCGATGCTTCACTTCAGGTTTACTGTATCCCTTGGACCTTCCTATTGACGATAAAACACAGATATTGCATCCGAATTTAATACAAAAGGCATAATGCCGACTTAAGTGTAAATGGACTGACACTCTAACATTCTATGATTTGAACCTATCCTGTATGTCCAGTTACAGATTCCGATGCTTCACTTCAGGTTTACTGTATCCCTTGGACCTTCCTATTGATGATGAAACACAGAAATTGCATCCGAAATTAATACAAAAGGGTACATTGCCGACTTAAGTACAAGAGGACTGACACTCTAACTTTCTATGATTTGAACCTCTCCTGTGAGTCCAGTTATAGCTTCCGATGCTTCACTTAAGGTTTACTGTATCCCTTGGACCTTCTTATTGACGATGAAGCACAGAGATTGCATCCGAATTTAATACAAAATTCACAATGCCGACTCAAGTACAAGAGGACTGAGACTCTAACTTTCTATGATTTGAACCTCTCCTGTGAGTCCAGTTTTAGTTTCCGATGCTTCACTTCAGGTTTACTGTATACCTTGGACCTTCTTCTTGACGATGAAACACAGAAATTGCATCCGAATTTAATACAAAAGGCACAATGCCGACTTAAGTTCCAGAGGACTGACCCTCTAACTTCCTATTATTTAACCTCTCCTGTGAGTCCAGTTTTAGATTGCGATGCTTCACTTCAGGTTTACTGTATACCCTGGACCTTCTTATTGACGATGAAGAACAGAAATTGCATCCGAATTTAATACAAAAGGCACAATGCCGACTTAAGTTCAAGAGGACTGACGCTCTAACTTTCAAAGATTTGAACCTCTCCTGTGAGTTGAGTTTTAGATTCCTATGCTTCACCTCAGGTTTACTGTATACCTTGGACCTTCTTATTGACGATGAAACACAGAAATTGCATCCGAAGTTAATACAAAAGGCACAATGCCGACTTAAGTACAAGAGGACTGACACTCTAACTTCCTATGATTTGAACCTCTCCTGTGAGTCCAGTTTTAGATTGCGATGCTTCACTTCAGGTTTACTGTATACCCTGGACCTTCTTATTGACGATGAAGCACAGAAATTGCAACCAAATTTAATACAAAAGGCACAATGCTGACTTAAGTACAAGAGGACTGACACTCTAACTTTCAAAGATTTGAGCGTCTCCTGTGAGTTGAGTTTTAGATTCCGATGCTTCACTTCAGGATTACAGTATACCTTGGAACTTCTTATTGGCGATGAATCACAGAAAAAGCATCCGAATTTAATACAAGAGGCTCAATGCCGACTTAAGTACAAGATGTTTGACAATCTAATTTTCTATGATTTGAACCTCTCCTGTGAGTCCAGTTTTAGATTCCGATGCTTCACTTCAGACTTGCTGTATACCTTGGACCTTCTTATTGACGATGAAACACAGAAATTGCATCCGAATTTAATACAAAAAGCACAATGCCGACTTACATACAAGAGGACTGACACTCGAAATTTCTATGATTTGAACCTCTCCTGTGAGTCCAGTTATAGATTCCGATGCTTCACTTCAGGTTTACTGTATCCCTTGGATCTTATTATTGACGATGAAACACAGAGATTGCATCCGAATTTAATACAAAATGCACAATGCCGACGTAAGTACAAGAGGACTGACACTCTAACTTTCAAAGTTTTGAACCTCTCCTGTGAGTCCAGTTTTAGTTTCCGATGCTTCACTTCACATTTACTGTATACCTTGGACCTTCTAACTGACGATGAAACATAGAAATTGCATCCGAATTTAATACAAACGGCACAATGCCGACTTAAGTACAAGAGGACTGACACACTAACTTTCTATGATTTGAACCTCTCCTGTGAGTCCAGTTTTAGATTCCGATGTTTCACTTCAGGTTTACTGTATCACTTGTACCTTCTTATTGACGGTGAAACAAACAAATTGCATCCAAATTTAATACAAAATGCACAATGCCGACTTAAGTTCAAGAGGACTGACACTGTAACTTTCTATGATTTGAACGTCTCCTGTGAGTCCAGTTTTAGATTCCGATGCCTCACTTCAGGTTTCCTGAATCCCTTGTACCTTCTTATTGACGATGAAGCACAGAAATTGCATCCGAATTTAATACAAAAGGCACAATAACGACTGAAGTATCAGAGGACTGACACTCTAACTTTCAAAGATTTGAACCTCTCCTGTGAGTTGAGTTTTAGATTCCGATGCTTCCTTCAGTTTTACTGTATACCTTGGTTCTTCTTATTGACAATGAAAAACAGAAATTGCATCCGAATTTAATACAAAAGTCACAATGCCGACTTAAGTACATGAGGACTGACACTCTAACTTTCTATGATTTCAACCTCTCCTGTGAGTCCAGTTTTAGCTTCCTATGCTTCACTGCAGGTTTACTGTTTACCTTGGACCCTCTTATTGACGATGAAACACAGAAATTGCATTCGAATTTAATACAAAAGGCACAATGCCGACTTATGTGCGAGAGGACTGACACTCTAACTTCCTATGATTTGAACCTCTCCTGTGAGTCCAGTTTTAGATTGCGATGCTTCACTTCAGGTTTACTGCATACATTGGACCTTCTTATTGACGATGAACCACAGAAATTGCATCCGAATTTTATAGAAAAGGCACAATGCCGTCTTAAGTACAAGAGGACTGAAACTTGAACTTTCAAAGATTTGAGCCTCTCCTGTGAGTTGAGTTTTAGATTCCGATGCTTCACTTCTGGTTTGCTGTATACCTTGGATCTTCATATTGACGATGAAACACAGAAATTGCATCCGAATTTAATACAAATGGCACAATGCCGACTTAAGTACATGTGGACTGACACTCTAACTTTCTATGATTTAAACCTCTCCTGTGAGTCCAGTTTTAGATTCCGATGCTTCCCTTCAGGTTTACTGTATTCCTTGTACATTCTTATTGACGATGAAACACAGAAATTGCATCCGGATTTAATAGAAAAGGCACAATGCCGACTTAAGTACAAGAGGACTGACACTCTAACTTTCTATGATTTGAACCTCTCCTGTGAGTCCAGTTTTAGATTCGGATGCTTCACTTCAGGTTTACTGTATCCCTTGGACCTTCCTATTGACGATGAAACACAGAAATTGCATCCGAATTTGATACAAAAGGCACAATGCCGACTTAAGTACAAGAGGACTGACACTCTAACTTTCTATGATTTGAACCTCTCCTGTGAGTCCAGTTATAGATAATGATGCGTCACTTCAGGTTTACTGTAACCATTGGACCTTCTTATTGACGACGAAACACAGAGATTGCATCCACATTTAATACAAAAAGCACAATGCCGATTTAATTACAAGAGGACTGACACTCTAACTTTCTATGATTTGAGCCTCTCCTATGAATCCAGTTTTAGATTCCGATGCTTCGCTTCAGGTTTACTGTATATTTTGGACCTTCTTCATGACGATGGAACACAGAAATTGCATCCGAATTTAATACAAAAGGCACATTGCCGACTTAAGTACAAGAGGACTGACACTATCTACCTATGATTTGAACCTCTCCTGTGAGTCCAGTTTTAGATTGCGATGCTTCACTTCAGGTTTACTGTATACCCTGGGCCTTCTTATTGACGATGAAGCACAGAAATTGCATCCGAATTTAATACAAAAGGCACAATGCCGACTTAAGTACTAGAGGACTGACACTCTAACTTTCAAAGATTTGAACCTTTGTTGTGAGTGAGTTTTAGATTCCGATGCCTCACTTCAGATTTACTATATACCTTGGACCTTCTTATTGACGATGAAACACAGAAATTGCATCCGAATTTAATACAAGAGGCACAATGCCGACTTAAGTAAAGGAGGACTTACTCTCTAACTTTCTATGATTTAAACCTCTCCTGCGAGTCCAGTTTTAGAATCCGATGATGCACTTCAGGTTTACTGTACCCCTTGGACCTTCTTATTGACGATGAAACACAGAAATTGCATCCGAATTTAATACAAAAGGCTCAATGCCGAGTTAAGTACAAGAGGACTGACACTCTAACTTTCTATGAATTCAACCCCCTTCTGTGAGTCCAGTTTTAGATTCCGATGCTTCACTTTAGGGTTACTATACCCCTGGGACCTTCTTATTGACGATGAACCATAGAAATTGCATCCGAATTTAGTTCAAAATGCACAATGCCTGCTTAAGTACAAGAGGACTGACACTCTAACTTTCAATGAATAGAACCTATCCTGTGATTCCAGTTTTAGATTGCGATGCTTCACTTCAGGTTTACTGTATCCCTCGGACCTTCGTATTGACGATGAAACACAGAAATTGCATCCGAATGTAATACAAAATGCACAATGCCGACTTAAGTACAAGAGGCCTGACACTCTAACTTTCAATGATTTGAACCTCTCCTGTGAGTCCAGTTTAGATTCCGATGCTTCACTTCAGGTTTACTGTATCCCTGGGACCTTCTTCTTGACGATGAAACACAGAAATTGCATCCGAATTTAATACAAAAGGCACAATGCCGACTTAAGTTCCAGAGGACTGACCCTCTAACTTCCTATTATTTAACCGCTCCTGTGAGTCCAGTTTTAGATTGCGATGCTTCACTTCAGGTTTACTGTATACCCTGGACCTTCTTATTGACGATGAAGAACAGAAATTGCATCCGAATTTAATACAAAAGGCACAATGCCGACTTAAGTTCAAGAGGACTGACGCTCTAACTTTCAAAGATTTGAACCTCTCCTGTGAGTTGAGTTTTAGATTCCTATGCTTCACCTCAGGTTTACTGTATACCTTGGACCTTCTTATTGACGATGAAACACAGAAATTGCATCCGAAGTTAATACAAAAGGCACAATGCCGACTTAAGTACAAGAGGACTGACACTCTAACTTCCTATGATTTAAACCTCTCCTGCGAGTCCAGTTATAGATTCCGATGCTGCACTTCAGGTTTACTGTATCCCTTGGACCTTCTTATTGACGATGAAACACAGAAATTGCATCCGAATTTAATACAAGAGGCTCAATGCCGACTTAAGTACAAGATGTTTGACAATCTAATTTTCTATGATTTGAACCTCTCCTGTGAGTCCAGTTTTAGATTCCGATGCTTCACTTCAGACTTGCTGTATACCTTGGACCTTCTTATTGACGATGAAACACAGAAATTGCATCCGAATTTAATACAAAAAGCACAATGCCGACTTACATACAAGAGGACTGACACTCGAACTTTCTATGATTTGAACCTCTCCTGTGAGTCCAGTTATAGATTCCGATGCTTCACTTCAGGTTTACTGTATCCCTTGGATCTTATTATTGACGATGAAACACAGAGATTGCATCCGAATTTAATACAAAATGCACAATGCCGACGTAAGTACAAGAGGACTGACACTCTAACTTTCTATGATTTGAACCTCTCCTGTTAGTCCAGTTTTAGATTCCGATGCTTCACTTCAGGTTTACTGTATCCCTTGGATCTTATTATTGACGATGAAACACAGAGATTGCATCCGAATTTAATACAAAATGCACAATGCCGACGTAAGTACAAGAGGACTGACACTCTAACTTTCTATGATTTGAACCTCTCCTGTTAGTCCAGTTTTAGATTCCGATGCTTCACTTCAGGTTTACTGAATACCTTGGACCTTCTTCTTGACGATGAAACACAGAAATTGCATCCGAATTTAATACAAAAGGCACAATGCCGACTTACATACAAGAGGACTGACACTCGAACTTTCTATGATTTGAACCTCTCCTGTGAGTCCAATATTAGATTGCGATGCTTCACTTCAGGTTTACTGTATACCCTGGACCTTCTTATTGACGATGAAGCACAGAAATTGCATCCGAATTTAATACAAAAGGCACAATGCCGACTGAAGTACAAGAGGACTGACACTCTAACTTTCAAAGTTTTGAACCTCTCCTGTGAGTCCAGTTTTAGTTTCCGATGCTTCACTTCACATTTACTGTATACCTTGGACCTTCTAACTGACGATGAAACATAGAAATTGCATCCGAATTTAATACAAACGGCACAATGCCGACTTAAGTACAAGAGGACTGACACACTAACTGTCTATGATTTGAACCTCTCCTGTGAGTCCAGTTTTAGATTCCGATGTTTCACTTCAGGTTTACTGTATCACTTGTACCTTCTTATTGACGGCGAAACAAACAAATTGCATCCAAATTTAATACAAAATGCACAATGCCGACTTAAGTTCAAGAGGACTGACACTGTAACTTTCTATGATTTGAACGTCTCCTGTGAGTCCAGTTTTAGATTCCGATGCCTCACTTCAGGTTTCCTGAATCCCTTGTACCTTCTTATTGACGATGAAGCACAGAAATTGCATCCGAATTTAATACAAAAGGCACAATAACGACTGAAGTATCAGAGGACTGACACTCTAACTTTCAAAGATTTGAACCTCTCCTGTGAGTTGAGTTTTAGATTCCGATGCTTCCTTCAGTTTTACTGTATACCTTGGACCCTCTTATTGACGATGAAACACAGAAATTGCATCCGAATTTAATACAAAAGGCACAATGCCGACTTATGTGCGAGAGGACTGACACTCTAACTTCCTATGATTTGAACCTCTCCTGTGAGTCCAGTTTTAGATTGCGATGCTTCACTTCAGGTTTACTGCATACATTGGACCTTCTTATTGACGATGAACCACAGAAATTGCATCCGAATTTTATAGAAAAGGCACAATGCCGTCTTAAGTACAAGAGGACTGAAACTTGAACTTTCAAAGATTTGAGCCTCTCCTGTGAGTTGAGTTTTAGATTCCGATGCTTCACTTCTGGTTTGCTGTATACCTTGGATCTTCATATTGACGATGAAACACAGAAATTGCATCCGAATTTAATACAAATGGCACAATGCCGACTTAAGTACATGTGGACTGACACTCTAACTTTCTATGATTTAAACCTCTCCTGTGAGTCCAGTTTTAGATTCCGATGCTTCCCTTCAGGTTTACTGTATTCCTTGTACATTCTTATTGACGATGAAACACAGAAATTGCATCCGAATTTAATAGAAAAGGCACAATGCCGACTTAAGTACAAGAGGACTGACACACTAACTTTCTATGATTTGAACCTCTCCTGTGAGTCCAGTTTTAGATTCCGATGCTTCACTTCAGGTTTACTGTATCCCTTGGACCTTCCTATTGACGATGAAACACAGAAATTGCATCCGAATTTGATACAAAAGGCACAATGCCGACTTAAGTACAAGAGGACTGACACTCAAACTTTCTATGATTTGAACCTCTCCTGTGAGTCCAGTTATAGATAATGATGCGTCACATCAGGTTTACTGTAACCATTGGACCTTCTTATTGACGACGAAACACAGAGATTGCATCCACATTTAATACAAAAAGCACAATGCCGATTTAATTACAAGAGGACTGACACTCTAACTTTCTATGATTTGAGCCTCTCCTATGAATCCAGTTTTAGATTCCGATGCTTCGCTTCAGGTTTACTGTATATTTTGGACCTTCTTCATGACGATGGAACACAGAAATTGCATCCGAATTTAATACAAAAGGCACATTGCCGACTTAAGTACAAGAGGACTGACACTATCTACCTATGATTTGAACCTCTCCTGTGAGTCCAGTTTCAGATTGCGATGCTTCACTTCAGGTTTACTGTATACCCTGGGCCTTCTTATTGACGATGAAGCACAGAAATTGCATCCGAATTTAATACAAAAGGCACAATGCCGACTTAAGTACTAGAGGACTGACACTCTAACTTTCAAAGATTTGAACCTTTGTTGTGAGTTGAGTTTTAGATTCCGATGCCTCACTTCAGATTTACTATATGCCTTGGACCTTCTTATTGACGATGAAACACAGAAATTGCATCCGAATTTAATACAAGAGGCACAATGCCGACTTAAGTAAAGGAGGACTTACTCTCTAACTTTCTATGATTTAAACCTCTCCTGCGAGTCCAGTTTTAGAATCCGATGATGCACTTCAGGTTTACTGTACCCCTTGGACCTTCTTATTGACGATGAAACACAGAAATTGCATCCGAATTTAATACAAAAGGCTCAATGCCGAGTTAAGTACAAGAGGACTGACACTCTAACTTTCTATGAATTCAACCCCCTTCTGTGAGTCCAGTTTTAGATTCCGATGCTTCACTTTAGGTTTACTATACCCCTGGGACCTTCTTATTGACGATGAACCATAGAAATTGCATCCGAATTTAATTCAAAATGCACAATGCCTGCTTAAGTACAAGAGGACTGACACTCTAACTTTCAATGAATAGAACCTATCCTGTGATTCCAGTTTTAGATTGCGATGCTTCACTTCAGGTTTACTGTATCCCTCGGACCTTCGTATTGACGATGAAACACAGAAATTGCATCCGAATGTAATACAAAATGCACAATGCCGACTTAAGTACAAGAGGCCTGACACTCTAACTTTCAATGATTTGAACCTCTCCTGTGAGTCCAGTTTAGATTCCGATGCTTCACTTCAGGTTTACTGTATCCCTGGGACCTTCTTATTGACGATGAAACACTGAAATTGCATCCGAATTTAATACAAAATGCACAATGCCGACTTAAGTACAGGAGGACTGACACTCTAACTTGCTATGATTTGAACCTGTCCTGTTAGTCCAGTTTTAGATTCCGATGCTTCACTTCAGGTTTACTGTATCCCTTGGACCTTCTTATTGACGATGAAACACAGAAAATGCATCCGAATTTAATACAAAAGGCACAATGCCGACTTAAGTACAAGAGGACTGACACTCTAACTTTCTATGATTTGAACCTCTCCTGTGAGTCCAGTTTTAGATTCCATTGCTTCACTTCAGGTTTACTGTATCCCTTGGACCTTCTTACTGACGATGAAACACAGAAATTGCATCCGAATTTAATACAAAAGGCACAATGCCGACTTAAGTACATGAAGACTGACACTCTAACTTTCTATGATTTGAACCTCTCCTATGAATCCAGTTTTAGATTCCGATGCTTCGCTTCAGGTTTACTGTATACTTTGGACCTTCTTCTTGACGATGAAACACAGAAATTGCATCCGAATTTAATACAAAAGGCACAATGCCGACTTAAGTACAAGAGGACTGACACTATCTTCCTACGATTTGAACCTCTCCTGTGAGTCCAGTTTTAGATTGCGATGCTTCACTTCAGGTTTACTGTATACCCTGGACCTTCTTATTGACGATGAAGCACAGAAATTGCGTTCCGAATTTAATACAAAAGGCACAATGCCGACTTAAGTACAAGAGGACTTACACTCTAACTTTCAAAAATTTGAACCTCTGCTGTGAGTTGAGTTTTAGATTCCGATGCTTCACTTCAGATTTACTATATACCTTGGACCTTCTTATTGACGATGAAACACAGAAATTGCATCCGAATTTAATACAAGAGGCACAATGCCGACTTAAGTAAAGGAGGACTTACTCTCTAACTTTCTATGATTTAAACCTCTCCTGCGAGTCCAGTTTTAGATTCCGATGATGCACTTCAGGTTTACTGTACCCCTTGGACCTTCTTATTGACGATGAAACACAGATATTGCATCCGAGTTTAATACAAGAGGCTCAATGCCGAGTTAAGTACAAGAGGACTGACACTCTAACTTTCAAAGATTTGAACCTCTCCTGTGAGTCCAGTTTTAGTTTCCGATGCTTCACTTCAGATTAACTGTATAGCTTGGACCTTCTAACTGACGATGAAACATAGAAATTGCATCCGAATTTAATACAAACGGCACAATGCCGACTTAAGTACAAGAGGACTGACACACTAACTTTCTATGATTTGAACCTCTCCTGTGAGTCCAGTTTTAGATTCCGATGTTTCAGTTCAGGTTTACTGTATCCCTTGTACCTTCTTATTGACGGTGAAACACACAAATTGCATCCAAATGTAATACAAAAGGCACAATGCCGACTTAAGTACAAGAAGACTGACACTGTAATTTTCTATGATTTGAACGTCTCCTGTGAGTCCAGTTTTAGATTCCGATGCCTCACTTCAGGTTTCCTGAATCCCTTGTTCCTTCTTATTGACGATGAAGCACAGAATTTGCATCCGAATTTAATACAAAAGGCACAATAACGACTGAAGTATCAGAGGACTGACACTCTAACTTTCAAAGATTTGAACCTCTCCTGTGAGTTGAGTTTTAGATTCCGATGCTTCACTTCAGGTTTACTGTATACCTTGGACCTTCTTATTGACAATGAAACACAGAAATTGCATCCGAATTTAATACAAAAGGCACAATGCCGACTTAAGTACATGAGGACTGACACTCTAACTTTCTATGATTTCAACCTCTCCTGTGAGTCCAGTTTTAGCTTCCTATGCTTCATTGCAGGTTAACTGTATACCTTGGACCCTCTTATTGACGATGAAACACAGAAATTGCATCCGAATTTAATACAAAAGGCACAATGCCGACTTATGTACAAGAGGACTGACACTCTAACTTCCTATGATTTGAACCTCTCCTGTGAGTCCAGTTTTAGATTGCGATGCTTCACTTCAGGTTTACTGTATACATTGGACCTTCTTATTGACGATGAACCACAGAAATTGCATCCGAATTTTATACAAAAGGCACAATGCCGACTTAAGTACAAGAGGACTGACACTTTAACTTTCAAAGATTTGAGCCTCTCCTGTGAGTTGAGTTTTAGATTCCGATGCTTCACTTCTGGTTTGCTGTATACCTTGGATCTTCATATTGACGATGAAACACAGAAATTGCTTCCGAATTTAATACAAAAGGCACAATGCCGACTTAAGTACATGTGGACTGACACTTTATCTTTCTATGATTTAAACCTCTCCCGTGAGTCCAGTTTTAGATTCCGATGCTTCCCTTTAGGTTTACTGTATCCCTTGTACCTTCTTATTGACGATGAAACACAGAAATTGCATCCGAATTTTATAGAAAAGGCACAATGCCTACTTAAGTACAAGAGGACTGACACTCTAACTTTCTATGATTTGAACCTCTCCTGTGAGTCCAGTTTTAGATTCCGATGCTTCACTTCAGGTTTACTGTATCCCTTGGACCTTCCCATTGACGATGAAACACAGAAATTGCATCCGAATTTGATACAAAAGGCACAATGCCGACTTAAGTACAAGAGGACTGACACTCTAACTTTCTATGATTTGAACCTCTCCTGTGAGTCCAGTTATAGATTATGATGCGTCACTTCAGGTTTACTGTATCCATTGGACCTTCTTATTGACGATGAAACACAGAGATTGCATCCAAATTTAATACAAAAAGCACAATGCCGATTTAATTACAAGAGGACTGACACTATCTACCTATGATTTTAACCTCTCCTGTGAGTCCAGTTTTAGATTGCGATGCTTCACTTCAGGTTTACTGTACACCCTGGACCTTCTTATTGACGATGAAGCACAGAAATTGCATCCGAATTTAACACAAAAGGCACAATGCCGACTTAAGTACTAGAGGACTGACACTCTAACTTTCAAAGATTTGAACCTTTGCTGTGAGTTGAGTTTTAGATTCCGATGCCTCACTTCAGATTTACTATATAGCTTGGACCTTCTTATTGACGATGAAACACAGAAATTGCATCCGAATTTAATACAAGAGGCACAATGCCGACTTAAGTAAAGGAGGACTTACTCTCTAACTTTCTATGATTTAATCCTCTCCTGCGAGTCCAGTTTTAGATTCCGATGATGCACTTCAGGTTTACTGTACCCCTTGGACCTTCTTATTGACGATGAAACACAGACATTGCATCCGAATTTAATAAAAAAGGCTCAATGCCGAGTTAAGTACAAGAGGACTGACACTCTAACTTTCTATGAATTCAACCTCTCCTGTGAGTCCAGTTTTAGATTCCGATGCTTCACTTCAGATTTACTATATCCCTGGGACCTTCTTATTGACGATGAACCACAGAAATTGCATCCGAATTTAATTCAAAATGCACAATGCCGGCTTAAGTACAAGAGGACTGACACTCTAACTTTCAATGAATGGAACCTATCCTGTGATTCCAGTTTTAGATTGCGATGCTTCACTTCAGGTTTACTGTATCCCTGGGACCTTCGTATTGACGATGAAACACAGAAATTGCATCCGAATTTAATACAAAATGCACAATGCCGACTTAAGTACAAGAGGACTGACACTCTAACTTTCAATGATTTGAACCTCTCCTGTGAGTCCAGTTTTAGATTCCGATGCTTCACTTCAGGTTTACTGTATCCCCGGGACCTTCTTATTGACGATGAAACAAAGAAATTGCATCCGAATTTAATACAAAATGCACAATGCCGACTTAAGTACAGGAGGACTGACACTCTAACTTGCTATGATTTGAACCTCTCCTGTTAGTCCAGTTTTAGATTCCGATGCTGCACTTCAGGTTTACTGCACCCCTTGGACCTTCTTATTGACGATGAAACACAGATATTGCATCCGAATTTAATTCAAAATGCTCAATGCCGAGTTAAGTACAAGAGGACTGACACTCTAACTTTCTATGAATTCAACTTCTCCTGTGAGTCCAGTTTTAGATTCCGATGCTTCACTTCAGGTTTACTGTATCCCTGGGACCTTCTTATTGACGATGAAACACAGAAATTGCATCCGAATTTAATACAAAATGCACAATGCCGACTTAAGTACAAGAGGACTGACACTCTAACTTTCAATGATTTGAACCTATCCAGTGAGTCCAGTTTTAGATTCCGATGTATCACTTCAGGTTTACTGTATCCCTGGGACCTTCTTATTGACGATGAAACACAGAAATTGCATCGGAATTTAATACAAAATGCACAATGCCGACTTAAGTACAGGAGGACTGACACTCTAACTTGCTATGATTTGAACCTCTCCTGATAGTCCAGTTTTAGATTCCGAGGCTTCACTTCAGGTTTACTGTATCCCTTGGACCTTCTTATTGACGATGAAACACAGAAATTGCATCCGAATTTAATACAAAAGGCACAATGCCGACTTAAGTACAAGAGGACTGACACTCTAACTTTCTATGAATTGAACCTCTCCTGTGAGTCCAGTTTTAGATTCCGATGCTTCACTTCAGGTTTACTGAATCCCTTGCACCTTCTTACTGACGATAAAACACAGAAATTGCATCCGAATTAAATACAAAAGGCACAATGCCGACTTAAGTACAAGAGGACTGATTCTCGAACTTAATATGATTTCAACCTCTCCTGTGAGTCCAGTTTTAGATTGCGATGCTTCACTTCAGGTATACTGTATACCCTGGACCTTCTTATTGACGATGAAGCACAGAAATTGCATCCGCATTTAATACACAAGGCACAATGCCGGCTTAAGTACAAGTGGACTGACACTCTAACTTTTAAAGATTTGAACCTCTCCTGTGAGTTGAGTTTTAGATTCCGATGCTTCACTTCAGGTTTACTGTATATCTTGGACCTTCTTATTGACGATGAAACACAGAAATTGCATCCAAATTTAATACAAAAGGCACAATGCCGACTTAAGTACAAGAAGACTGACACTCTAACTTTCTATGATTTGAACGTCCCCTGTGAGTCCAGTTTTAGATTCCGATGCTTCACTTCAGGTTTACTGTATCCCTTGGACCTTCTTATTGACGATGAAACACAGAAATTGCATCCGAATTTAATACAAAAGGCACAATGCCGACTTAAGTGCAAGAGGACTGATACTCTAACTTTCTATGATTTGAACCTCACCTGTGAGTCCAGTTTTAGATTCTGATGCTTCACTTCAGATTTACTGTATACCTTGGACCCTTTTATTGACGACGAAACACAGAAATTGCATCCGAATTTAATACAAGAGGCACAATGCCGACTTAAGTACAGGAGGACTTACACTCTAACTTTCTATGAATTAAACCTCTCCTGTGAGTCCAGTTATAGATTCCGATGCTTCACTTCAGGTTTACTGTATAATTTGGACCTTCTTATTGGCGATGAAACACAGAAATTGCATCTGAATTTAATACAAAAGGCACAATGCCGACTTATGCACAAGAGGACTGACACTCTAACTTTATATGATTTGAACGTCTCCTGTGAGTCCAGTTTTAGATTCCGATGCTTCACTTCAGGTTTACTGTATACCTTGGACCTTCTTATTGACGATGAAACACAGAAATTGCATCCGAATTTAATACAAAAGGCACAATGCCGACTTAAGTACAACTGAACTGACACTCTAACTTCCTATGATTTGAACCTCTCCTGTAAGTCCAGTTTTAGATTGCGATGCTCCACTTCAGGTTTACTGTATACCCTGGACCATTTTATTGACGATGAAACACAGAGATTGCATCCGAATCTAATACAAGAGGCACAATGCCGACTTAAGTACAAGAGGACTGACACTTTAACTTTCTGTGATTTGAACCGCTCCTGTGAGTCCAGTTTTAGATTCCGATGCTTCACTTCAGGTTAACTGTATCCCTTGGACCTTCTTATTGACGATGAAACACAGAAATTGCATCCGAATTTAATACAAAATGCACAATTCCGACTTAGGTACAAGAGGACGGACACTCTAACTTTCTGTGATTTGAACCTCACCTGTGAGTCCAGTTTTAGATTCCGATGCTTCACATCAGATTTACTGTATACCTTGGACCCTCTTATTGACGACGAAACACAGAAATTGCATCCGAATTTAATACAAGAGGCACAATGCCGACTTACGTACAGGAGGACATACACTCTAATTTTCTATGAATTAAACCTCTCCTGTGAGTCCAGTTATAGATTCCGATGCTTCACTTTAGGATTACTCTATCCCTTGGACCTCCTTATTGACGATGAAACACAGAGATTGCATCTGAATTTAATACAAAAGGCACAATTCCAACTTAAGTACGAGACGACTGATACTCTAACTTTCTGTGATTTGAACCTCTCCTGTGAGTCCAGTTTTAGATTACGATGCTTCACTTCCGGTTTACTGTATAATTTGGACCTTCTTATTGACGATGAAACACAGAAATTGCATCCGAATTTAATACAAAAGGCACAATGCCGGTTTAAGTACAAGAGGACTGACACTCTAACTTCCTATGATTTGAACCTCTCCTGTAAGTCCAGTTTTAGATTGCGATGCTTCACTTCAGGTTTACTGTATACCTTGGACCTTCTTATTGACGATGAAACACAGAAATTGCATCCGAATTTAATACAAAAGGCACAATGCCGACTTAAGTACAACTGAACTGACACTCTAACTTCCTATGATTTGAACCTCTCCTGTAAGTCCAGTTTTAGATTGCGATGCTCCACTTCAGGTTTACTGTATACCCTGGACCATTTTATTGACGATGAAACACAGAGATTGCATCCGAATCTAATACAAGAGGCACAATGCCGACTTAAGTACAAGAGGACTGACACTTTAACTTTCTGTGATTTGAACCTCTCCTGTGAGTCCAGTTTTAGATTCTGATGCTTCACTTCAGGGTTACTGTATCCCTTGGACCTTCTTATTGATGATGAAACACAGAAATTGCATCCGAATTTAATACAAGAGGCACAATGCCGACTTAAGTACAGGAGGACCTACACTCTAATTTTCAGTGAATTAAACCTCTCCTGCGAGTCCAGTTTTAGATTCCGATGTTGCACTTCAGGTTTACTGTATCCCTTGGACCTTCTTATTGACGATGAAACACAGAAATTGCATCCGAATTTAATACAAAAGGCTTAATGCCGACTTAAGTACAAGACGTTTGACACTCTAACTTTCTGTGATTTGAACCTCTCCTGTGAGTCCAGTTTTAGATTCCGATGCTTCTCTTCAGGTTTGCAGTATCCCTTGGACCTTCTTACTGACGATGAAACACAGAAATTGCACCCGCATTTAATTCAAAAGGCACACTGCCGACTTGAGTACAAAAGGACTGACACTCTAACTTTCTATGATTTGAACCTCTCCTGTGAGTCCAGTTATAGATTCCGATGCTTCAATTTAGGATTACTGTATCCCTTGGACCTCCTTATTGACAATGAAACACAGATATTACATCCGAATTTAATACAAAAGGCACAATTCCGACATAGGTACAAGTGGACTGACACTCTAACTTTCTGTGATCTGAACCTCTCCTGTGAGTCCAGTTTTAGATTACGATGCTTCACTTCAGAATTATTGTATCCCTTGCACCTTCTTACTGACGATGAAACACAGAAATTGCATCCGAATTTAATACAAAAGGCACAATGCCGACAAGCACAAGAGGATTGACACTCTAATTTTATATGATTTGAACGACTCCTGTGAGTCCAGTTTTATATGCCGATGCTTGACTTCAGGTTTACTGTATACCTTGGACCTTCTTATTGACGATGAAACACAGAAATTGCATCGGAATTTAATACAAAAGGCACAATGCCGACTTAGTACAAGAGGACTGACACTCTAACTTCCTATGATTTGAACCTCTCCTGTAAGTCCAGTTTTAGATTGCGATGCTTCACTTCAGGTTTACTGTATCCCTTGGACCTTCCTATTGACGATGAAACACAGAAATTGCATCCGAATTTGATGCAAAAAGCACAATGCCGATTGAATTACAAGAGGACTGACACTCTAACATTCTATGATTTGAGCCTCACCTGTGAGTCCAGTTTTAGATTCCGATGCTTCACTTCAGATTTACTGTATACCTTGGACCCTCTTATTGACGACGAAACACAGAAATTGCATCCGAATTTAATACAAGAGGCACAATGCCGACTTAAGTACAGGAGGACTTACACTCTAATTTACAGTGAATTAAACCTCTCCTGCGAACCCAGTTTTAGATTCCGATGTTGCACTTCAGGTTTACTGTATCCCTTGGACCTTCTTATTGACGATGAAACACAGAAATTGCATCCGAATTTAATACAAAAGGCTTAATGCCGACTTAAGTACAAGAGGTTTGACACTCTAACTTTCTATGATTTCAACCTCACCTGTGAGTCCAGTTACAGATTCCGATGCTTCACTTTAGGATAACTGCATCCGTTAGACCTCCTTATTGACAATGAAATACAGAGATTGCATCGGAATTTAATACAAAAGGCACAATTCCGACTTAGGTACAAGAGGACTGACACTCTAACTTTCTGTGATTTGAACCTCTCCAGTGAGTCCAGTTTTAGATTACGATGCTTCACTTCAGGTTTACTGTATACCTTGGACCTTCTTATTGACGACGAAACACAGAAATTGCATCGGAATTTAATACAAAAGGCACAATGCCGACTTAGTACAAGAGGACTGACACTCTAACTTCCTATGATTTGAACCTCTCCTGTAAGTCCAGTTTTAGATTGCGATGCTTCACTTCAGGTTTACTGTATCCCTTGGACGTTCCTATTGACGATGAAACACAGAAATTGCATCCGAATTTGATACAAAAAGCACAATGCCGATTTAATTACAAGAGGACTGACACTCTAACTTTCTATGAATTGAACCTCTCCTATGAATCCAGTTTTAGATTCCGATGCTTCGCTTCAGGTTTACTGTATACTTTTGACCTTCTTCTTGACGATGAATTACAGAAATTGCATCCGAATTTAATACAAAAGGCACAATGCCGACTTAAGTACAAGAGGACTGACACTATCTTCCAATGATTTGAACGTCTCCTGTGAGTCCAGTTTTAGATTGCGATGCTTCACTTCAGGTTTACTGTATACCCTGGTCCTTCTTATTGACGATGAAGCACAGAAATTGCATCCGAATTTAACACAAAAGGCACAATGCCGACTTAAGTACAAGAGGACAGGCACTCTAACTTTCAAAGATTTGAACCTCTGCTGTGAGTTGAGTTTTAGATTCCGATGCTTCAATTCAGAATTACTATATACCTTGGACCTTCTTATTGACGATGAAACACAGAAATTGCATCCGAATTTAATACAAGAGGCACAATGCCGACTTAAGTAAAGGAGGACTTACTCTCTAACTTTCTATGATTTAAACCTCTCCTGCGAGTCCAGTTTTAGATTCCGATGATGCACTTCAGGTTTACTGTACCCCTTGGACCTTCTTATTGACGATGAAACACAGAAATTGCATCCGAATTTAATACAAAAAGCTCAATGCCCAGTTAAGTACAAGAGGACTGACACTCTAACTTTCTATGAATTCCCCCTCTCCTGTGAGTCCAGTTTTAGATTCCGATGCTTCACTTCAGGTTTACTGTATCCCTGGGACCTTCTTATTGACGATGAACCACAGAAATTGCATCCGAATTTAATTCAAAAAGCACAATGCCGACTTAAGTACAAGAGGACTGACACTCTAACTTTCAATGAATAGAACCTATCCTGTGAGTCCAGTTTTAGATTGCGATGCTTCACTTCAGGTTTACTGTATCCCTTGGACCTTTTTATTGACGATGAAACACGGAAATTGCATCCGAATTTAATACAAAAGGCACAATCCCGACTTAAGTAAAAGAGTACTGGCACTCTAACTTTCTATGATTTGAACCTCTCCTGTGAGTCCAGTTATAGATTCCGATGCTTCACTTCAGGTTTACTGTATACCTTGGACCTTCTTATTGACAATGAAACACAGAAATTGCATCCAAATTTAATACAAATTGCACAATGCCGACTTAAGTACAAGAAGACTGACACTCTAACTTTCTATGATTTGAACGTCTCCTGTGAGTCCAGTTTTAGATTGCGATGCACCACTTCAGGTTTACTGTATACCCTGGACCATTTTATTAACGATGAAACACAGAGATTGCATCCGAATCTAATACAAGAGGCACAATGCCGACTTAAGTACAAGAGGACTGACACTTTAACTTTCTGTGATTTGAACCGCTCCTGTGAGTCCAGTTTTAGATTCCGATGCTTCACTTCAGGTTAACTGTATCCCTTGGACCTTCTTATTGACGATGAAACACAGAAATTGCATCCGAATTTTATACAAAATGCACAATTCCGACTTAGGTACAAGAGGACGGACACTCTAACTTTCTGTGATTTGAACCTCACCTGTGAGTCCAGTTTTAGATTCCGATGCTTCACTTCAGATTTACTGTATACCTTGGACCCTCTTATTGACGACGAAACACAGAAATTGCATCCGAATTTAATACAAGAGGCACAATGCCGACTTACGTACAGGAGGACATACACTCTAATTTTCTATGAATTAAACCTCTCCTGTGAGTCCAGTTATAGATTCCGATGCTTCACTTTAGGATTACTCTATCCCTTGGACCTCCTTATTGACGATGAAACACAGAGATTGCATCCGAATTTAATACAAAAGGCACAATTCCAACTTAAGTACGAGACGACTGATACTCTAACTTTCTGTGATTTGAACCTCTCCTGTGAGTCCAGTTTTAGATTACGATGCTTCACTTCAGGTTTACTGTATAATTTGGACCTTCTTATTGACGATGAAACACAGAGATTGCATCCGAATTTAATACAAAAGGCACAATGCCGACTTAAGTACAAGAGGACTGACACTCTAACTTTCTATGATTTGAACCTCTCCTGTGAGTCCAGTTTTAGATTCCGATGCTTCACTTCAGGGTTACTGTATCCCTTGGACCTTCTTATTGATGATGAAACACAGAAATTGCATCCGAATTTAATACAAGAGGCACAATGCCGACTTAAGTACAGGAGGACCTACACTCTAATTTTCAGTGAATTAAACCTCTCCTGCGAGTCCAGTTTTAGATTCCGATGTTGCACTTCAGGTTTACTGTATCCCTTGGACCTTCTTATTGACGATGAAGCACAGAAATTGCACCCGAATTTAATTCAAAAGGCACACTGCCGACTTGAGTACAAAAGGACTGACACTCTAACTTTCTATGATTTGAACCTCTCCTGTGAGTCCAGTTATAGATTCCGATGCTTCAATTTAGGATTACTGTATCCCTTGGACCTCCTTGTTGACAATGAAACACAGATATTACATCCGAATTTAATACAAAAGGCACAATTCCGACATAGGTACAAGTGGACTGACACTCTAACTTTCTGTGATCTGAACCTCTCCTGTGAGTCCAGTTTTAGATTACGATGCTTCAATTCAGAATTATTGTATCCCTTGCACCTCCTTATTGACGATGAAACACAGAAATTGCATCCGAATTTAATACAAAAGGCACAATGCCGACAAGCACAAGAGGATTGACACTCTAATTTTATATGATTTGAACGACTCCTGTGAGTCCAGTTTTATATGCCGATGCTTGACTTCAGGTTTACTGTATACCTTGGACCTTCTTATTGACGATGAAACACAGAAATTGCATCGGAATTTAATACAAAAGGCACAATGCCGACTTAGTACAAGAGGATGACACTCTAACTTCCTATGATTTGAACCTCTCCTGTAAGTCCAGTTTTAGATTGCGATGCTTCACTTCAGGTTTACTGTATCCCTTGGACCTTCCTATTGACGATGAAACACAGAAATTGCATCCGAATTTGATGCAAAAAGCACAATGCCGATTTAATTACAAGAGGACTGACACTCTAACATTCTATGATTTGAGCCTCACCTGTGAGTCCATTTTTAGATTCAGATGCTTCACTTCAGATTTACTATATACCTTGGACCCTCTTATTGACGACGAAACACAGAAATTGCATCCGAATTTAATACAAGAGGCACAATGCCGACTTAAGTACAGGAGGACTTACACTCTAATTTACAGTGAATTAAACCTCTCCTGCGAACCCAGTTTTAGATTCCGATGTTGCACTTCAGGTTTACTGTATCCCTTGGACCTTCTTATTGACGATGAAACACAGAAATTGCATCCGAATTTAATACAAAAGGCTTAATGCCGACTTAAGTACAAGAGGTTTGACACTCTAACTTTCTATGATTTCAACCTCACCTGTGAGTCCAGTTATAGATTCCGATGCTTCACTTTAGGATTACTGCATCCGTTAGACCTCCTTATTGACAATGAAATACAGAGATTGCATCCGAATTTAATACAAAAGGCACAATTCCGACTTAGGTACAAGAGGACTGACACTCTAACTTTCTGTGATTTGAACCTCTCCTGTGAGTCCAGTTTTAGATTACGATGCTTCACTTCAGGTTTACTGTATACCTTGGACCTTCTTATTGACGACGAAACACAGAAATTGCATCGGAATTTAATACAAAAGGCACAATGCCGACTTAGTACAAGAGGACTGACACTCTAACTTCCTATGATTTGAACCTCTCCTGTAAGTCCAGTTTTAGATTGCGATGCTTCACTTCAGGTTTACTGTATCCCTTGGACCTTCCTATTGACGATGAAACACAGAAATTGCATCCGAATTTGTTACAAAAAGCACAATGCCGATTTAATTACAAGAGGACTGACTCTCTAACTTTCTATGAATTGAACCTCTCCTATGAATCCAGTTTTAGATTCCGATGCTTCGCTTCAGGTTTACTGTATACTTTTGACCTTCTTCTTGACGATGAATTACAGAAATTGCATCCGAATTTAATACAAAAGGCACAATGCCGACTTAAGTACAAGAGGACTGACACTATCTTCCAATGATTTGAACGTCTCCTGTGAGTCCAGTTTTAGATTGCGATGCTTCACTTCAGGTTTACTGTATACCCTGGTCCTTCTTATTGACGATGAAGCACAGAAATGGCATCCGAATTTAACACAAAAGGCACAATGCCGACTTAAGTACAAGAGGACAGACACTCTAACTTTCAAAGATTTGAACCTCTGCTGTGAGTTGAGTTTTAGATTCCGATGCTTCAATTCAGAATTACTATATACCTTGGACCTTCTTATTGACGATGAAACACAGAAATTGCATCCGAATTTAATACAAGAGGCACAATGCCGACTTAAGTAAAGGAGGACTTACTCTCTAACTTTCTATGATTTAAACCTCTCCTGCGAGTCCAGTTTTAGATTCCGATGATGCACTTCAGGTTTACTGTACCCCTTGGACCTTCTTATTGACGATGAAACACAGAAATTGCATCCGAATTTAATACAAAAAGCTCAATGCACAGTTAAGTACAAGAGGACTGACACTCTAACTTTCTATGAATTCCCCCTCTCCTGTGAGTCCAGTTTTAGATTCCGATGCTTCACTTCAGGTTTACTGTATCCCTGGGACCTTCTTATTGACGATGAACCACAGAAATTGCATCCGAATTTAATTCAAAAAGCACAATGCCGACTTAAGTACAAGAGGACTGACACTCTAACTTTCAATGAATAGAACCTATCCTGTGAGTCCAGTTTTAGATTGCGATGCTTCACTTCAGGTTTACTGTATCCCTTGGACCTTTTTATTGACGATGAAACACGGAAATTGCATCCGAATTTATTACAAAAGGCACAATCCCGACTTAAGTAAAAGAGTACTGGCACTCTAACTTTCTATGATTTGAACCTCTCCTGTGAGTCCAGTTATAGATTCCGGTGCTTCACTTCAGGTTTACTGTATACCTTGGACCTTCTTATTGACAATGAAACACAGAAATTGCATCCAAATTTAATACAAATTGCACAATGCCGACTTAAGTACAAGAAGACTGACACTCTAACTTTCTATGATTTGAACGTCTCCTGTGAGTCCAGTTTTAGATTCCGATGCTTCACTTCAGGTTTACTGTATACCTTGGACCTTCTTATTGAAGATGAAACACAGAAATTGCATCCGAATTTAATACAAAAGGCACAATGCCGACTTAGGTACAAGAGGACTGACACTCTAACTTTCTATGATTTGAACCTCACCTGTGAGTCCAGTTTTAGATTCCGATGCTTCACTTCAGATTTACTGTATACCTTGGACCCTCTTATTGACGACGAAACACAGAAATTGCATCCGAATTTAATACAAGAGGCACAATGCCGACTTAAGTACAGGAGAACTTACACTCTAATTTTCTATGAATTAAACCTCTCCTGTGAGTCCAGTTATAGATTCCGATGCTTCACGTTAGGATTACTGTAACCCTTGGACCTCCTTATTGACGATGAAACACAGAGATTCCATCCGAATTTAATACAAAAGGCACAATTCCGACTTAAGTACAAGAGGACTGACACTCTAACTTTCTGTGATTTGAACCTCTCCTGTGAGCCCAGTTTTAGATTACGATGCTTCACTTGAGGTTTACTGTATAATTTGGACCTTCTTATTGACGATGAAACACAGAAATTGCATCCGAATTTAATACAAAAGTCACAATGCCGGCTTAAGTACAAGAGGACTGACACTCTAACTTTTAAAGACTTGAACCTCTCCTGTGAGTTGAGTTTGAGATTCCGATGCTTCACTTCCGGTTTACTGTATACCTTGGACCTTCTTATTGACGATAAAACACAGAAATTGCAACCAAATTTAATACAAAAGGCACAATGCCGACTTAAGTAGAAGAAGACTGACACTCTAACTTTCTATGATTTGAACGTCTCCTGTGAGTCCAGTTTTTGATTCCGAAGCTTCACTTCAGGTTTACTGTATCCCTTGGACCTTCTTATTGACGATGAAACACAGAAATTGCGTCCGAATTTAATACAAAAGGCACAATGCCGACCTAAGTACAAGGGGACTGACCCTCTAACTTTCTATGATATGAACCTCACCTGTGAGTCCAGTTTTAGATTCCGATGCTTCATTTCAGATTTACTGTATACCTTGGACCCTCTTATTGACGACGAACCACAGAAATTGCATCCGAATTTAATACAAGAGGCACAATGCCGACTTAAGTACAGGAGGACTTACACTCTAATTTTCTATGAATTAAACCTCTCCTGCGAGTCCAGTTTTAGATTCCGATGTTGCACTTCAGGTTTACTGTATCCCTTGGACCTTCTTATTGACGATGAAACACTGAAATTGCATCCGAATTTAATACAAATAGCACAATGCCGACTTAAGCACAAGAGGACTGACTCTCTAACTTTATATGATTTGAACGTCTCCTGTGAGTCCAGTTTTAGATTCCGATGCTTCACTTCAGGTTTACTGTATCCCTTGGACCTTCTTATTGACGATGAAACACAGAAATAGCATCCGAATTAAAAAAAAAAATTCTTAATGCCGACTTAAGTACAAGAGGTTTGACACTCTAACTTTCTATGATTTGAACCTCTCCTGTGAGTCCAGTTATAGATTGCGATGCTTCACTTTAGGATTACTGTATCCCTTGGACCTCCTTATTGACAGTGAAACACAGAGATTGCATCCGAATTTAATACAAAAGGCACAATTCCGACTTAGGTACAAGAGGACTGACACTCTAACTTTCAAAGATTTGAACCTGTCCTGTGAGTTGAGTTTTAGATTCAGATGCTTCACTTCAGGTTTACTGTATACCTTGGATATTCTTATTGACGATTAAATGCAGAAATTGCATCCGAATTTAATACAAAAGGGACAATGCCGACTTAAGTACAAGTGGACTGACACTCTAACTTTCTAAGATTTGATCCTCTCCTGTGAGTTGAGTTTTAGATTCCGATGCTTCACTTCAGGTTTACTGTATACCTAGGACCTTCTTATTGACGATGAAACACAGAAATTGCATCCGAATTAAATACAAAAGGCACAATGCCGACTTAAGTGCAAGAGGACTGACACTCTAACTTTCTATGATTTGAACCTCTCCTGTGAGTCCAGTTTTAGTTTCCGATGCTGCACTTCAGGTTTACTGTATATTTTGGACCTTCTTATTGGCGATGAAACACAGAAATTGCATCCGAATTTAATACAAAAGGCACAATGCCGACTTAAGTACAAGAGGACGCACACTCGAACTTTCTATGATTTGAACCTCTCCTGTGAGTCCAGTTTTAGATTCCGATGCTTCACTTCAGGTTTACTGTATCCCTTGGACCTTCTTATTGACGATGAAACACAGAAATTGCATCCGAATTTAATACAAAAGTCACAATGCCGACTTAAGTACAAGAGGACTGACACTCTAACTTTCTGTGATTTGAACCTCGCCTGTGAGTCCAGTTTTAGATTCCGATGCTTCACTTCAGGTTTACTGTATCCCTTGGACCTTCTTATTGATGATGAAACACACAAATTGCATCCAAATTTAATACAAAAGACACAATGCCGACTTAAGCACAAGAGGACTGACACTCTAACATTCTATGATTTGAACCTCTCCTGTGAGTCCAGTTTTAGATTCCGATGCTTCACTTCAGGTTTACCGTATACCTTGGACCTTCTTCTTGACGATGAAACTCAGAAATTGCATCCGAATTCAATACAAAAGGCACAATGCCGACTTAAGTACTAGAGGACTGACTCTCGAACTTCCTATGATTTGAACCTCACCTGTGAGTCCAGTTTTAGGTTGCGATTCTTCACTTCAGGTTTACTGTATACCCTGGACCATCTAATTGACGATGAAGCACAGAAATTGCATCCGCATTTAATACAAATGGCACAATGCCGGCTTAAGTACAAGAGGACTGACACTCTAACTTTTAAAGATTTGAACCTCTCCCGTGAGTTGAGTTTGAGATTCCGATGCTTCACTTCAGGTTTACTGTATACCTTGGACCTTCTTATTGACGATAAAACACAGAAATTGCATCCAAATTTAATACAAAAGGCACAATGCCGACTTAAGTACAAGAAGACTGACACTCTAACTATCTATGATTTGAACGTCTCCTGTGAGTCAGGTTTTAGTTTCCGATGCTTCACTTCAGGTTTACTGTATACCTTGGACCTACTTATTGACGATGAAACACAGAAATTGCATCCGAATTTAATAAAAAAGGCTCAATGCCGACATAAGTACAAGAGGACTGACACTCTAACTTTCTATGATTTGAACCTCACCTGTGAGTCCAGTTTTAGATTCCGATGCTTCACTTCAGATTTACTGTATACTTTGGACCCTCTTATTGACGACGAAACACAGAAATTGCATCCGAATTTAATACAAGAGGCACAATGCCGACTTAAGTACAGGAGGACTTACACTCTAATTTTCTATGAATTAAACCTCTCCTGCGAGTCCAGTTTTAGATTCCGATGTTGCACTTCAGGTTTACTGTATCCCTTGGACCTTCTTATTGACGATGAAACACTGAAATTGCATCCGAATTTAATACAAATAGCACAATGCCGACTTAAGCACAAGAGGACTGACACTCTAACTTCATATGATTTGAACGTCTCCTGTGAGTCCAGTTTTAGATTCCGATGCTTCACTTCAGGTTTACTGTATCCCTTGGACCTTCTTATTGACGATGAAACACAGAAATTGCATTCGAATTTAATACAAACGGCACAATGCCGACTTAGTACAAGAGGACTGACACTCTAACTTCCTATGATTTGAACCTCTCCTGTAAGTCCAGTTTTAGATTGCGATGTTTCACTTCAGGTTTACTGTATACCCTGGACCATCTTATTGACAATGAAGCACAGAAATTGCGTCGGAATTTAATACAAAATGCACAATGCCGACTTAGGTACAAGAGGACTGACACTCTAACTTTCAAAGATTTGAACCTGTCCTGTGAGTTGAGTTTTAGATTCAGATGCTTCACTTCAGGTTTACTGTATACCTTGGATATTCTTATTGACTTTTAAATGCAGAAATTGCATCCGAATTTAATACAAAAGGGACAATGCCGACTTAAGTACAAGTGGACTGACACTCTAACTTTCTAAGATTTGATCCTCTCCTGTGAGTTGAGTTTTAGATTCCGATGCTTCACTTCAGGTTTACTGTATACCTAGGACCTTGTTATTGACGATGAAACACAGAAATTGCATCCGAATTAAATACAAAAGGCACAATGCCGACTTAAGTGCAAGAGGACTGACACTCTAACTTTCTATGATTTGAACCTCTCCTGTGAGTCCGGTTTTAGTTTCCGATGCTGCACTTCAGGTTTACTGTATATTTTGGACCTTCTTATTGGCGATGTAACACATAAATTGCATCCGAATTTAATACAAAAGGCACAATGCCGACTTAAGTACAAGAGGACGCACACTCGAACTTTCTATGATTTGAACCTCTCCTGTGAGTCCAGTTTTAGATTCCGATGCTTCACTTCAAGTTTACTGTATCCCTTGGACCTTCTTATTGACGATGAAACACTGAAATTGCATCCGAATTTAATACAAATAGCACAATGCCGACTTAAGCACAAGAGGACTGACACTCTAACTTTATATGATTTGAACGTCTCCTGTGAGTCCAGTTTTAGATTCCGATGCTTCACTTCAGGTTTACTGTATCCCTTGGACCTTCTTATTGACGATGAAACACAGAAATAGCATCCGAATTTAAAAAAAAAATTCTTAATGCCGACTTAAGTACAAGAGGTTTGACACTCTAACTTTCTATGATTTGAACCTCTCCTGTGAGTCCAGTTATAGATTGCGATGCTTCACTTTAGGATTACTGTATCCCTTGGACCTCCTTATTGACAGTGAAACACAGAGATTGCATCCGAATTTAATACAAAAGGCACAATTCCGACTTAGGTACAAGAGGACTGACACTCTAACTTTCAAAGATTTGAACCTGTCCTGTGAGTTGAGTTTTAGATTCAGATGCTTCACTTCAGGTTTACTGTATACCTTGGATATTCTTATTGACGATTAAATGCAGAAATTGCATCCGAATTTAATACAAAAGGGACAATGCCGACTTAAGTACAAGTGGACTGACACTCTAACTTTCTAAGATTTGATCCTCTCCTGTGAGTTGAGTTTTAGATTCCGATGCTTCACTTCAGGTTTACTGTATACCTAGGACCTTCTTATTGACGATGAAACACAGAAATTGCATCCGAATTAAATACAAAAGGCACAATGCCGACTTAAGTGCAAGAGGACTGACACTCTAACTTTCTATGATTTGAACCTCTCCTGTGAGTCCAGTTTTAGTTTCCGAAGCTGCACTTCAGGTTTACTGTATATTTTGGACCTTCTTATTGGCGATGAAACACAGAAATTGAATCCGAATTTAATACAAAAGGCACAATGCCGACTTAAGTACAAGAGGACGCACACTCGAACTTTCTATGATTTGGACCTCTCCTGTGAGTCCAGTTTAAGATTCCGATGCTTCACTTCAGTTTTACTGTATCCCTTGGACCTTCTTATTGACGATGAAACACAGAAATTGCATCCGAATTTAATACAAAAGTCACAATGCCGACTTAAGTACAAGAGGACTGACACTCTAACTTGCTGTGATTTGAACCTCGCCTGTGAGTCCAGTTTTAGATTCCGATGCTTCACTTCAGGTTTACTGTATCCCTTGGACCTTCTTATTGATGATGAAACACACAAATTGCATCCAAATTTAATACAAAAGACACAATGCCGACTTAAGCACAAGAGGACTGACACTCTAACATTCTATGATTTGAACCTCTCCTGTGAGTCCAGTTTCAGATTCCGATGCTTCAGTTCAGGTTTACCGTATACCTTGGACCTTCTTCTTGACGATGAAACTCAGAAATTGCATCCGAATTCAATACAAAAGGCACAATGCCGACTTAAGTACTAGAGGACTGACTCTCGAACTTCCTATGATTTGAACCTCTCCTGTGAGTCCAGTTTTAGGTTGCGATGCTTCACTTCAGGTTTACTGTATACCCTGGACCTTCTAATTGACGATGAAGCACAGAAATTGCATCCGCATTTAATACAAAAGGCACAATGCCGGCTTAAGTACAAGAGGACTGACACTCTAACTTTTAAAGATTTGAACCTCTCCCGTGAGTTGAGTTTGAGATTCCGATGCTTCACTTCAGGTTTACTGTATACCTTGGACCTTCTTATTGACGATAAAACACAGAAATTGCATCCAAATTTAATACAAAAGGCACAATGCCGACTTAAGTACAAGAAGACTGACACTCTAACTATCTATGATTTGAACGTCTCCTGTGAGTCAGGTTTTAGATTCCGATGCTTCACTTCAGGTTTACTGTATACCTTGGACCTACTTATTGACGATGAAACACAGAAATTGCATCCGAATTTAATAAAAAAGGCTCAATGCCGACTTAAGTACAAGAGGACTGACACTCTAACTTTCTATGATTTGAACCTCACCTGTGAGTCCAGTTTTAGATTCCGATGCTTCACTTCAGATTTACTGTATACTTTGGACCCTCTTATTGACGACGAAACACAGAAATTGCATCCGAATTTAATACAAGAGGCACAATGCCGACTTAAGTACAGGAGGACTTACACTCTAATTTTCTATGAATTAAACCTCTCCTGCGAGTCCAGTTTTAGATTCCGATGTTGCACTTCAGGTTTACTGTATCCCTTGGACCTTCTTATTGACGATGAAACACTGAAATTGCATCCGAATTTAATACAAATAGCACATTGCCGACTTAAGCACAAGAGGACTGACACTCTAACTTTGTATGATTTGAACGTCTCCTGTGAGTCCAGTTTTAGATTCCGATGCTTCACTTCAGGTTTACTGTATCCCTTGGACCTTCTTATTGACGATGAAACACAGAAATTGCATTCGAATTTAATACAAACGGCACAATGCCGACTTAGTACAAGAGGACTGACACTCTAACTTCCTATGATTTGAACCTCTCCTGTAAGTCCAGTTTTAGATTGCGATGTTTCACTTCAGGTTTACTGTATACCCTGGACCATCTTATTGACAATGAAGCACAGAAATTGCATCGGAATTTAATACAAAATGCACAATGCCGACTTAGGTACAAGAGGACTGACACTCTAACTTTCAAAGATTTGAACCTGTCCTGTGAGTTGAGTTTTAGATTCAGATGCTTCACTTCAGGTTTACTGTATACCTTGGATATTCTTATTGACGATTAAATGCAGAAATTGCATCCGAATTTAATACAAAAGGGACAATGCCGACTTAAGTACAAGTGGACTGACACTCTAACTTTCTAAGATTTGATCCTATCCTGTGAGTTGAGTTTTGGATTCCGATGCTTCACTTCAGGTTTACTGTATACCTAGGACCTTCTTATTGACGATGAAACACAGAAATTGCATCCGAATTAAATACAAAAGGCACAATGCCGACTTAAGTGCAAGAGGACTGACACTCTAACTTTCTATGATTTGAACCTCTCCTGTGAGTCCAGTTTTAGTTTCCGATGCTGCACTTCAGGTTTACTGTATATTTTGGACCTTCTTATTGGCGATGTAACACATAAATTGCATCCGAATTTAATACACAAGGCACAATGCCGACTTAAGTACAAGAGGACGCACACTCGAACTTTCTATGATTTGAACCTCTCCTGTGAGTCCAGTTTTAGATTCCGATGCTTCACTTCAAGTTTACTGTATCCCTTGGACCTTCTTATTGACGATGAAACACTGAAATTGCATCCGAATTTAATACAAATAGCACAATGCCGACTTAAGCACAAGAGGACTGACACACTAACTTTATATGATTTGAACGTCTCCTGTGAGTCCAGTTTTAGAATCCGATGCTTCACTTCAGGTTTACTGTATCCCTTGGACCTCCTTATTGACAGTGAAACACAGAGATTGCATCCGAATTTAATACAAAAGGCACAATTCCGACTTAGGTACAAGAGGACTGACACTCTAACTTTCAAAGATTTGAACCTGTCCTGTGAGTTGAGTTTTAGATTCAGATGCTTCACTTCAGGTTTACTGTATACCTTGGATATTCTTATTGACGATTAAATGCAGAAATTGCATCCGAATTTAATACAAAAGGGACAATGCCGACTTAAGTACAAGTGGACTGACACTCTAACTTTCTAAGATTTGATCCTCTCCTGTGAGTTGAGTTTTAGATTCCGATGCTTCACTTCAGGTTTACTGTATACCTAGGACCTTCTTATTGACGATGAAACACAGAAATTGAATCCGAATTAAATACAAAAGGCACAATGCCGACTTAAGTGCAAGAGGACTGACACTCTAACTTTCTATGATTTGAACCTCTCCTGTGAGTCCAGTTTTAGTTTCCGATGCTGCACTTCAGGTTTACTGTATATTTTGGACCTTCTTATTGGCGATGAAACACAGAAATTGCATCCGAATTTAATACAAAAGGCACAATGCCGACTTAAGTACAAGAGGACGCACACTCGAACTTTCTATGATTTGAACCTCTCCTGTGAGTCCAGTTTTAGATTCCGATGCTTCACTTCAGGTTTACTGTATCCCTTGGACCTTCTTATTGACGATGAAACACAGAAATTGCATCCGAATTTAATACAAAAGTCACAATGCCTACTTAAGTACAAGAGGACTGACACTCTAACTTTCTGTGATTTGAACCTCGCCTGTGAGTCCAGTTTTAGATTCCGATGCTTCACTTCAGGTTAACTGTATCCCTTGGACCTTCTTATTGATGATGAATCACGCAAATTGCATCCAATTTTTATACAAAAGACACAATGCCGACTTAAGCACAAGAGGACTGACACTCTAACATTCTATGATTTGAACCTCTCCTGTGAGTCCAGTTTTAGATTCCGATGCTTCACTTCAGGTTTACCGTATACCTTGGACCTTCTTCTTGACGATGAAACTCAGAAATTGCATCCGAATTCAATACAAAAGGCACAATGCCGACTTAAGTACTAGAGGACTGACTCTCGAACTTCCTATGATTTGAACCCCTCCTGTGAGTCCAGTTTTAGGGTTGCGATGCTTCACTTCAGGTTTACTGTATACCCTGGACCTTCTAATTGACGATGAAGCACAGAAATTGCATCCGCATTTAATACAAAAGGCACAATGCCGGCTTAAGTACAAGAGGACTGACACTCTAACTTTTAAAGATTTGAACCTCTCCCGTGAGTTGAGTTTGAGATTCCGATGCTTCACTTCATTTTTACTGTATACCTTGGACCTTCTTATTGATGATAAAACACAGAAATTGCATCCTAATTTAATACAAAAGGCACAATGCCGACTTAAGTACAAGAAGACTGACACTCTAACTATCTATGATTTGAACGTCTCCTGTGAGTCAGGTTTTAGATTCCGATGCTTCACTTCAGGTTTACTGTATACCTTGGACCTACTTATTGACGATGAAACACAGAAATTGCATCCGAAATTAATAAAAAAGGCTCAATGCCGACGTAAGTACAAGAGGACTGACACTCTAACTTTCTATGATTTGAACCACACCTGTGAGTCCAGTTTTAGATTCCGATGCTTCACTTCAGATTTACTGTATACTTTGGACCCTCTTATTGACGACGAAACACAGAAATTGCATCCGAATTTAATACAAGAGGCACAATGCCGACTTAAGTACAGGAGGACTGACACTCTAACTTCCTATGATTTGAACCTCTCCTGTAAGTCCAGTTTTAGATTCCGATGTTGCACTTCAGGTTTACTGTATCCCTTGGACCTTCTTATTGACGATGAAACACTGAAATTGCATCCGAATTTAATACAAATAGCACAATGCCGACTTAAGCACAAGAGGACTGACACTCTAACTTTATATGATTTGAACGTCTCCTGTGAGTCCAGTTTTAGATTCCGATGCTTCACTTCAGGTTTACTGTATCCCTTGGACCTTCTTATTGACGATGAAACACAGAAATTGCATTCGAATTTAATACAACCGGCACAATGCCGACTTAGTACAAGAGGACTGACACTCTAACTTCCTATGATTTGAACCTCTCCTGTAAGTCCAGTTTTAGATTGCGATGTTTCACTTCAGGTTTACTGTATTCCCTGGACCATCTTATTGACAATGAAGCACAGAAATTGCATCGGAATTTAATACAAAATGCACAATGCCGACTTAGGTACAAGAGGACTGACACTCTAACTTTCAAAGATTTGAACCTGTCCTGTGAGTTGAGTTTTAGATTCAGATGCTTCACTTCAGGTTTTCTGTATACCTTGGATATTCTTATTGACGATTAAATGCAGAAATTGCATCCGAATTTAATACAAAAGGGACAATGCCGACTTAAGTACAAGTGGACTGACACTCTAACTTTCTAAGATTTGATCCTCTCCTGTGAGTTGAGTTTTAGATTCCGATGCTTCACTTCAGGTTTACTGTATACCTAGGACCTTCTTATTGACGATGAAACACAGAAATTGCATCCGAATTAAATACAAAAGGCACAATGCCGACTTAAGTGCAAGAGGACTGACACTCTATTTTTCTATGATTTGAACCTCTCCTGTGAGTCCAGTTTTAGTTTCCGATGCTGCACTTCAGGTTTACTGTATATTTTAGACCTTCTTATTGGCGATGTAACACATAAATTGCATCCGAATTTAATACAAAAGGCACAATGCCGACTTAAGTACAAGAGGACGCACACTCGAACTTTCTATGATTTGAACCTCTCCTGTGAGTCCAGTTTTAGATTCCGATGCTTCACTTCAAGTTTACTGTATCCCTTGGACCTTCTTATTGACGATGAAACACAGAAATTGCATCCGAATTTAATACAAAAGTCACAATGCCGACTTAAGTACAAGAGGACTGACACTCTAACTTTCTGTGATTTGAACCTCGCCTGTGAGTCCAGTTTTAGATTCCGATGCTTCACTTCAGGTTTACTGTATCCCTTGGACCTTCTTATTGATGTTGAAACACACAAATTGCATCCAAATTTAATACAAAAGACACAATGCCGACTTAAGCACAAGAGGACTGACACTCTAACATTCTATGATTTGAACCTCTCCTGTGAGTCCAGTTTTAGATTCCGATGCTTCACTACAGGTTTACCGTATACCTTGGACCTTCTTCTTGACGATGAAACTCAGAAATTGCATCCGAATTCAATACAAAAGGCACAATGCCGACTTAAGTACTAGAGGAGTGGCTCTCGAACTTCCTATGATTTGAACCTCTCCTGTGAGTAAAGTTTCAGGTTGCGATGATTCACTTCAGGTTTACTGTATACCCTGGACCTTCTAATTGACGATGAAGCACAGAAATTGCATCCGCATTTAATACAAAAGGCACAAAGCCGGCTTAAGTACAAGAGGACTGACACTCTAACTTTTAAAGATTTGAACCTCTCCCGTGAGTTGAGTTTGAGATTCCGATGCTTCACTTCAGGTTTACTGTATACCTTGGACGTTCTTATTGACGATAAAACACAGAAATTGCATCCAAATTTAATACAAAAGGCACAATGCCGACTTAAGTACAAGAAGACTGACACTCTAACTATCTATGATTTGAACGTCTCCTGTGAGTCAGGTTTTAGATTCCGATGCTTCACTTCAGGTTTACTGTATACCTTGGACCTACTTATTGACGATGAAACACAGAAATTGCATCCGAAGTTAATAAAAAAGGCTCAATGCCGACTTAAGTACAAGAGGACTGACACTCTAACTTTCTATGATTTGAACCACACCTGTGAGTCCAGTTTTAGATTCCGATGCTTCACTTCAGATTTACTGTATACCTTGGACCCTCTTATTGACGACGAAACACAGAAATTGCATCCGAATTTAATACAAGAGGCACAATGCCGACTTAAGTACAGGAGGACTTACACTCTAATTTTCTATGAATTAAACCTCTCCTGCGAGTCCAGTTTTAGATTCCGATGTTGCACTTCAGGTTTACTGAATCCCTTGGACCCTCTTATTGACGATGAAACACAGAAATTGCATCCGAATTTAAAAAAAAATTCTTAATGCCGACTTAAGTACAAGAGGTTTGACACTCTAACTTTCTATGATTTGAACCTCTCCTGTGAGTCCAGTTTTAGATTCCGATGCTTCTCTTCAGGTTTACAGTGTCCCTTGGACCATCTTATTGACGATGAAGCACAGAAATTGCATCGGAATTTAATACAAAAGGCACAATGCCGACTTAAGTACAAGAGGACTGACACTCTAACTTTCTATAATTTAAACCTCTCCTGTGAGTCCAGTTTTAGATTCCGATGTTTCACTTCAGGTTTACTGTATACCTTGGACCTTCTTATTGACGATGAAACACAGAAATTGCATCGGAATTAAATTCAAAATGCACAATGCCGACTTAAGTACAAGAGGACAGACACTCTAACTTTATATGATTTGACCTCTCCTGTGAGTCCAGTTTTAGATTCCGATGCTTCACTTCAGGTTTACTACATACCTTAGACATTCTTATTGACGATAAAACAGAGAAATTGCATCCGAATTTAATACAAAAGGGACAATGCCGACTGAAGTACAAGTGGACTGACACTCTAACTTTCTAAGATTTATCCTCTCCTGTGAGTTGAGTTTTAGATTCCGATGCTTCACTTCAGGTTTACTGTATACCTTGGACCTTCTTATTGACGATGAAACACAGAAATTGCATCCGAATTTAATACAAAAGGCACAATGCCGACTTAAGTATAAGAGGACTGACACTCTAACTTTCTATAATTTAAACCTCTCCTGTGAGTCCAGTTTTAGATTCCGATGTTTCACTTCAGGTTTACTGTATACCTTGGACCTTCTTATTGACGATGAAACACAGAAATTGCGCCCGAATTTAATACAAAAGGTACAATGCCGACATAAGTGCAAGAGGACTGACACTCTAACTTTCTATGATTTGAACCTCTCCTGTGAGTCCAGTTTTAGTTTCCGATGGTGCACTTCAGGTTTACTGTATAATTTGGACCATCTTATTGGCGATGAAACACAGAAATTGCAACCGAATTCAATACAAAAGGCACAATGCCGACTTAAGTACAAGAGGACTCACACTCGAACTTTCTATGATTTGAACCTCTCCTGTGAGTCCAGTTTTAGATTCCGATGCTTCACTTCAGGTTTACTGTATCCCTTGGACCTTGTTATTGACGATGAAGCACAGATATTGCATCCGCATTTAATACAAAAGGCACAATGTCGGCTTAAGTACAAGAGGACTGACGCTCTAACTTTTAAAGATTTAAACCTCTCCTCTGCGTTGAGTTTGAGATTCCGATGCTTCACTTCAGGTTTACTGTATACCTTGGACCTTCTTATTGACGATAAAACACAGAAATTGCATCCAAATTTAATACAAAAGGCACAATGCCGGCTTAAGTACAGGAGGACTTACACTCTAATTTTCTATGAATTAAACCTCTCCTGCGAGTCCAGTTTTAGATTCCGATGTTGCACTTCAGGTTTACTGTATCCCTTGGACCTTCATATTGACGATGAAACACAGAAATTGCATCCGAATTTAAAAAAAAATTCTTAATGCCGACTGAAGTACAAGAGGTTTGACACTCTAACTTTCTATGATTTGAACGTCTCCTGTGAGTCCAGTTTTAGATTCCGATGCTTCTCTTCAGGTTTACAGTATCCCTTGGACCATCTTATTGACGATGAAGCACAGAAATTGCATCGGAATTTAATACAAAAGGCACAATGCCGACTTAAGTACAAGAGGACTGACACTCTATCTTTCAAAGATTTGAACCTCTCCTGTGAGTTGAGTTTTAGATTCCGATGCTTCACTTCAGGTTTACTGTATACCTTGGACATTCTTATTGACGATGAAGCACAGAAATTGCATCCGCATTTAATACAAAAGGCTCAATGCCGGCTTAAGTACAAGAGGACTGACACTCTAACTTTTAAAGATTTGAACCTCTCCTGTGAGTTGAGTTTGAGATTCCGATGCTTCACTTCAGGTTTACTGTATACCTTGGACCTTCTTATTGACGATGAAACACAGAAATTGCATCCAAATTTAATACAAAAGGCACAATGCCGACTTAAGTAGAAGAAGACTGACACTCTAACTTTCTATGATTTGAACGTCTCCTGTGAGTACAGTTTTAGATTCCGATGCTTCACTTCAGGTTTACTGTATCCATTGGACCTTCTTATTGACGATGAAACACAGATATTGCATCCGAATTTAATACAAAAGGCACAATGCCGACTTAAGTACAGGAGGACTGACACTCTAACTTTCTATGATTTGAACCTCACCTGTGAGTCCAGTTTTAGATTCCGATGCTTCACTTCAGATTTACTGTATACCTTGGACCCTCTTATTGACGACGAAACACAGAAATTGCATCCGAATTTAATACAAGAGGCACAATGCCGACTTAAGTACAGGAGGACTTACACTCTAATTTTCTATGAATTAAACCTCTCCTGTGAGGCCAGTTATAGATTCCGATGCTTCACTTTAGGATTACTGTATCCCTTGGACCTCCTTATTGACGATGAAACACAGAGATTGCATCCGAATTCAATACAAAAGCACAATTCCGACTTAAGTACAAGAGGACTGACACTCTAACTTTCTATGATTTGAACCTCACCTGTGAGTCCAGTTTTAGATTCCGATGCTTCAGATATACTGTATACCTTGGACCCTCTTATTGAAGACGAAACACAGAAATTGGATCCGAATTTAATACAAGAGGCACAATGCCGACTTAAGTACAGGAGGACTTACACTCTAAATTTCTATGAATTAAACCTCTCCTGCGAGTCTAGTTTTAGATTCCGATGTTGCACTTCAGGTTTACTGTATCCCTTGAACCTTCTTATTGACGATGAAACACAGAAATTGCATCCGAATTCAAAAAAAATTCTTAATGCCGACTTAAGTACAAGAGGTTTGACACTCTAACTTTCTATGATTTGAACCTCTCCTGTGAGTCCAGTTTTAGATTCCGATGCTTCTCTTCAGGTTTACAGTATCCCTTGGACCATCTTATTGACGATGAAGCACAGAAATTGCATCGGAATTTAATACAAAAGGCACAATGCCGACTTAGGTACAAGGGGACTGACACTCTAACTTTCAAAGATTTGAACCTCTCCTGTGAGTTGAGTTTTAGATTCCGATGCTTCACTTCAGGTTTACTGTATACCTTAGACATTCTTATTGACGATTAAACAGAGAAATTGCATCCGAATTTAATACAAAAGGGACAATGCCGACTGAAGTACAAGTGGACTGACACTCTAACTTTCTATGATTTGAACCTCTCCTGTGAGTCCAGTTTTAGTTTCCGATGCTGCACTTCAGGTTTACTGTATAATTTGGACCATCTTATTGGCGATGAAACACAGAAATTGCATCCGAATTTAATACAAAAGACACAATGCCGACTTAAGCACAAGAGGACTGACACTCTAACATTCTATGATTTGAACCTCTCCTGTGAGTCCAGTTTTAGATTCCGATGCTTCACTTCAGGTTTACCGTATACCTTGGACCCTCTTCTTGACGATGAAACTCAGAAATTGCATCCGAATTTAATACAAAAGGCACAATGCCGACTTAAGTACTTGAGGACTGACGCTCGAACTTCCTATGATTTGAACCTCTCCTGTGAGTCCAGTTTTAGATTGCGATGCTTCACTACAGGTTTACTGTATACCCTGGACCTTCTTATTGACGATGAAGCACAGAAATTGCATCCGCATCTAATACAAAAGGCACAATGCCGGCTTAAGTACAAGAGGACTGACACTCTAACATTTAAAGATTTGAACCTCATCTGTGCGTTGAGTTTGAGATTCCGATGCTTCACTTCAGGTTTACTGTATACCTTGGACCTTCTTATTGACGATAAAACACAGAAATTGCATCCGAATTTAATACAGGAGGCACAATGCCGACTTAAGTACAGGAGGACTTACACTCTAATTTTCTACGAATTAAACCTCTCCTGCGAGTCCAGTTTTAGATTCCGATGTTGCACTTCAGGTTTACTGTATCCCTTGGACCTTCTTATTGACGATGAAACACAGAAATTGCATCCGAATTTAAAAAAAAAATTCTTAATGCCGACAAGAGGTTTGACACTCTAACTTTCTATGATTTGAACCTCTCCTGTGAGTCCAGTTTTAGATTCCGATGCTTCTCTTCAGGTTTACAGTATCCCTTGGACCATCTTATTGACGATGAAGCACAGAAATTGCATCGGAATTTAATACAAAAGGCACAATGCCGACTTAAGTACAAGAGGACTGACACTCTATCTTTCAAAGATTTGAACCTCTCCTGTGAGTTGAGTTTTAGATTCCGATGCTTCACTTCAGGTTTACTGTATACCTTGGACATTCTTATTGACAATGAAGCACAGAAATTGAATCCGCATTTAATACAAAAGGCACAATGCCGACTTAAGTACAAGAGGACTGACACTCTATCTTTCAAAGATTTGAACCTCTCCTGTGAGTTGAGTTTTAGATTCCGATGCTTCACTTCAGGTTTACTGTATACCTTGGACCTTCTTATTGACGATGAAACACGGAAATTGCATCCAAATTTAATACAAAAGGCACAATGCCGACCTAAGTAGAAGAAGACTGACACTCTAACTTTCTATGATTTGAACGTCTCCTGTGAGTCCAGTTTTAGATACCGATGTTTCACTTCAGGTTTACTGTATCCCTTGGACCTTCTTATTGACGATGAAACACAGAAATTGCATCCGAATTTAATACAAAAGGCACAATGCCGACTTAAGTGCAAGAGGACTGACACTCTAACTTTCTATGGTTTGAACCTCTCCTGTGAGTCCAGTTTTAGTTTCCGATGCTGCACTTCAGGTTTACTGTATAATTTGGACCATCTTATTGGCGATGAAACACAGAAATTGCATCCGAATTTAATACAAAAGGCACAATTCCGACTTAAGTACAAGAGGACTGACACTCTATCTTTCAAAGATTTGAACCTCTCTTGTGAGTTGAGTTTTAGATTCCGATGCATCACTTCAGATTTACTGAATACCTTGGACCCTCTTATTGACGACGAAACACAGAAATTGCATCCGAATTTAATACAGGAGGCACAATGCCGACTTAAGTACAGGAGGACTTACACTCTAATTTTCTACGAATTAAACTTCTCCTGCGAGTCCAGTTATAGATTCCGATGTTGCACTTCAGGTTTACTGTATCCCTTGGACCTTCTTATTGACGATGAAACACAGAAATTGCATCCGAATTAAAAAAAAAATTCTTAATGCCGACTTAAGTACAAGAGGTTTGACACTCTAACTTTCTATGATTTGAACCTCTCCTGTGAGTCCAGTTTTAGATTCCGATGCTTCTCTTCAGGTTTACAGTATCCCTTGGACCATCTTATTGACGATGAAGCACAGAAATTGCATCGGAATTTAATACAAAAGGCACAATGCCGACTTAAGTACAAGAGGACTGACACTCTATCTTTCAAAGATTTGAACCTCTCTTGTGAGTTGAGTTTTAGATTCCGATGCTTCACTTCAGGTTTACTGTATACCTTGAACATTCTTATTGACGATGAAGCACAGAAATTGAATCCGCATTTAATACAAAAGGCTCAATGCCGGCTTAAGTACAAGAAGACTGACACTCTAACTTTTAAAGATTTGAACCTCTCCTGTGAGTTGAGTTTCCGATTCCGATGCTTCACTTCAGGTTTACTGTATACCTTGGACCTTCTTATTGACGATGAAACACAGAAATTGCATCCAAATTTAATACAAAAGGCACTATGCCGACCTAAGTAGAAGAAGACTGACACTCTAACTTTCTATGATTTGAACGTCTCCTGTGAGTCCAGTTTTAGATACCGATGTTTCACTTCAGGTTTACTGTATCCCTTGGACCTTCTTATTGACGATGAAACACAGAAATTGCATCCGAATTTAATACAAAAGGCACAATGCCGACTTAAGTACAAGAGGACTGACACTCTAACTTTCTATGATTTGAACCTCACCTGTGAGTCCAGTTTTAGATTCCGATGCATCACTTCAGATTTACTGTATACCTTGGACCCTCTTATTGACGACGAAACACAGAAATTGCATCCGAATTTAATACAAGAAGCACAATGCCGACTTAAGTACAGGAAGACTTACACTCTAATTTTCTATGAATTAAACCACTCCTGTGAGTCCAGTTATAGATTCCGATGCTTCACTTTAGGATTACTGTATAACTTGGACCTCCTTATTGACGATGAAACACAGAGATTGCATCCGAATTTAATACAAAAGTACAATTCCGACTTAAGTACGAGAGGACTGACACTCTAACTTTCTGTGATTTGAACCTCTCATGTGAGTCCAGTTTTAGATTACGATGCTTCACTTCAGGTTTACTGTATAATTTGGACCCTCTTATTGACGATGAAACACAGAAATTGCATCCGCATTTAATACAAAAGGCACAATGCAGACTTAAGCACAAGAGGACCGACACTCTAACTTTATATGATTTGAACGTCTCCTGTGAGTCCAGTTTTAGATTCCGATGCTCCACTTCAGGTTTACTGTATACCCTGGACCATCTTATTGACGATGAAGCACAGAAATTGCATCGGAATTTAATACAATAGGCACAATGCCGACTTAAGTACAAGAGGACTGACACTCAAACTTTCTATGATTTGAACGTCTCCTGTGAGTCCGGTTTTAGATTCCGATGCATCACTTCAGGTTTACTGTATCCCTTGGACATTTTTATTGACGATTAAACACGGAAATTGCATCCGAATTTAATACAAAAGGCACAATGCCGACTTAAGTACAAGAGGACTGACACTCTAACTTTCTATGATTTCAACCTCACCTGTGAGTCCAGTTTTAGATTCCGATGCTTCACTTCAGATTTACTGTATACCTTGGACCCTCTTATTGACGACGAAACACAGAAATTGCATCCGAATTTAATACAAGAGGCTCAATGCCGACTTAAGCACAGGAGGACTTACACTCTAATTTTCTATGAATTAAACCTCTCCTGCGAGTCCAGTTTTAGATTCCGATGTTGCACTTCAGGTTTACTGTATCCCTTGGACCTTCTTATTGACGATGAAACACAGAAATTGCATCCGAATTTAAAAAAAAATTCTTAATGCCGACTTAAGTACAAGAGGTTTGACACTCTAACTTTCTATGATTTGAACCTCTCCTGTGAGTCCAGTTTTAGATTCCGATGCTTCTCTTCAGGTTTACAGTATCCCTTGGACCATCTTATTGACGATGAAGCACAGAAATTGCATAGGAATTTAATACAAAAGACACAATGCCGACTTAAGTACAAGAGGACTGACACTCTATCTTTCAAAGATTTGAACCTCTCCTGTGAGTTGAGTTTTAGATTCCGATGCTTCACTTCAGGTTTACTGTATACCTTGGACATTCTTATTGACGATGAAGCACAGAAATTGCATCCGCATTTAATACAAAAGGCTCAATGCCGGCTTAAGTACAAGAGGACTGACACTCTAATTTTTAAAGATTTGAACCTCTCCTGTGAGTTGAGTTTGAGATTCCGATGCTTCACTTCAGGTTTACTGTATACCTTGGACCTTCTTATTGACGATGAAACACAGAAATTGCATCCAAATTTAATACAAAAAGCACAATGCCGACATAAGTAGAAGAAGACTGACACTCTAACTTTCTATGATTTGAACGTCTCCTGTGAGTCCAGTTTTAGATTCCGATGTTTCACTTCAGGTTTACTGTATCCCTTGGACCTACTTATTGACGATGAAACACAGAAATTGCATCCGAATTTAAAACAAAAGGCACAATGCCGACTTAAGTACAAGAGAACTGACACTCTAACTTTCTATGATTTGAACCCCACCTGTGAGTCCAGTTTTAGATTCCGATGCTTCACTTCAGATTTACTGTATACCTTGGACCCTCTTATTGACGACGAAACACAGAAATTGCATCCGAATTTAATACAAGAGGCACAATGCCAACTTAAGTACAGGAGGACTTGCACTCTAATTTTCTATGACTTAAACCTCTCCTGTGAGTCCAGTTATAGATTCCGATGCTTCACTTTAGGATTACTGTATCCCTTGGACCTCCTTATTGACGATGAAACACAGAGATTGCATACGAATTTAATACAAAAGCACAATTCCGACTTAAGTACGAGAGGACTGACACTCTAACTTTCTGTGATTTCAACCTCTCCTGTGAGTCCAGTTTTAGATTACGATGCTTCACTTCAGGTTTACTGTATAATTTGGACCTTCTTATTGACGATGAAGCACAGAAATTGCATCGGAATTTAATACAATAGGCACAATGCCGACTTAAGTACAAGAGGACTGACACTCTAACTTTCTATGATTTGAATGTCTCCTGTGAGTCCACTTTTAGATTCCGATGCTTCACTTCAGGTTTACTGTATCCCTTGGACCTTTTTATTGACGATTAAACACGGAAATTGCATCCGAATTTAATACAAAAGGCACAATCCTGACTTAAGTTTAAGAGGACTGGCACTCTAACTTTCTATGATTTGAACCTCTGCTGTGAGTCCAGTTAAAGATTCCGATGCTTCACTTCGGGTTTACTGTATCCCTTTGACTTTCTTATTGACGATGAAACACAGAGATTGCATCCGAATCTAATACAAGAGGCACAAAGCGGACTTAAGTACAAGAGGACTGACACTCTAACTTTCTGTGATTTGAACCTCTCCTGTGAGTCCAGTTTTAAATTCCGATGCTTCACTTCAGGTTTACTGTATCCCTAGTACCTTCTTATTGACGATGAAACACAGAAATTGCATCCGAATTTAATACAAAAGGCACTATTCCAACTTAAGTACAAGAGGAAGGACACTCTAACTTTCTGTGATTTGAACCTCTCCTGTGAGTCCAGTTATAGATTCCGATGCTTGAGTTCAGGTTTACTGTATCCCTTGGACCTTCTTATTGACGATGAAACACACAAATTGCATCCAAATTTAATACAAAAGACACAATGCCGACTTAAGCACAAGAGGACTGACACTCTAACTTTCCATGATTTGAACCTCCCCTGTGAGTCCAGTTTTAGATTCCGATGCTTCACTTCAGGTTTACCGTATATCTTGGACCTTCTTCTTGACGATGAAACTCAGAAATTGCATCCGAATTTAATACAAAAGCCACAATGCCGACTTAAGTACTAGAGGACTGACTCTCGAACTTCCTATGATTTGAACCTCTCCTGTGAGTCCAGTTTTAGATTGCGATGTTTCACTTCAGGTTTACTGTATACCCTGGACCTTCTTGTTGACGATGAAGCACAGAAATTGCATCCGCATTTAATACAAAAGGGACAATGCCGGCTTAAGTACAAGAGGACTGACACTCTAACTTTTAAAGATTTGAACCTCTCCTGTGAGTTGAGTTTGAGATTCCGATGCTTCACTTCAGGTTTACTGTATACCTTGGACCTTCTTATTGACGAGAAAACACAGAAATTGCATCCAAATTTAATACAAAAGGCACAATGCCGACTTAACTACAAGAGGACTGACACTCTAACTTTCTATGATTTAAACGTCTCCTGTGGGTCCAGTTTTAGTTTCCGATGCTTCCTTTCAGGTTTACTGTATCCCTTGGACCTTCTTATTGACGATGAAACACAGAAATTGCATCCGAATTTAATACAAAAGGCACAATGCCGACTTAAGTACAAGAGGACTGACACTCTAACTTTCTATGGTTTGAACCTCACCTGTGAGTCCAGTTTTAGATTCCGATGCTTCATTTCAGATTTACTGTATACCTTGGACCCTCTTATTGACGACGAAACACAGAAATTGCATCCGAATTTAATACAAGAGGCACAATGCCGACTTAAGTACAGGAGGACTTACACTCTAATTTTCTATGAATTAAACCTCTCCTGCGAGTCCAGTTTTAGATTCCGGTGTTGCACTTCAGGTTTACTGTATCCCTTGGACCTTCTTATTGACGATGAAACACAGAAATTGCATCCGAATTTAAAAAAAAATTCTTAATGCCGACTTAAGTACAAGAGGTTTGACACCCTAACTTTCTATGATTTGAACCTCTCCTGTGAGTTTAGTTTTAGATTCCGATGCTTCTCTTCAGGTTTACAGTATCCCTTGGACCTTCTTATTGACGATGAAACACAGAAATTGCATCCGAATTTAATACAAAAGGCACACTGCCGACTTGAGTAAATAAGGACTGACACTCTAACTTTCTATGATTTGAACCTCTCCTGTGAGTTTAGTTTTAGATTCCGATGCTTCTCTTTAGGTTTACAGTATCCCTTGGACCTTCTTATTGACGATGAAACACAGAAATTGCATCCGAATTTAATACAAAAGGCATACTGCCGACTTGAGTAAATAAGGACTGACACTCTAACTTTCTATGATTTGAACCTCTCCTGTGAGTTGAGATTTAGATTCCGATGCTTCACTTCAGGTTTACTGTATACCTTGGACCTTCTTATTGACGATGAAACACGGAAATTGCATCCGAATTTAATACAAATAGCACAATGCCGACTTAAGCACAAGAGGATTGACACTCTAACTTTATATGATTGAACGACTCCTGTGAGTCCAGTTTTAGTTTCCGATGCTTCACTTCAGGTTTACTGTATACCTTGGACCTTCTTATTGACGATGAAATACAGAAATTGCATCGGAAATTAATACAAAAGGCACAATGCCGACTTAGTACAAGAGGACTGACACTCTAACTTCCTAAGATTTGATCCTCTCCTGTGAGTTGAGATTTAGATTCCGATGCTTCACTTCAGGTTTACTGTATACCTTGGACCTTCTTATTGACGATGAAACACGGAAATTGCATCCGAATTTAATACAAAAGGCACAATGCCGACTTAAGTATAAGAGGACTGACACTCTAACTTTCTATAATTTAAACCTCTCCTGTGAGTCCAGTTTTAGATTCCGATGTTTCACTTCAGGTTTACTGTATCCCTTGTACCTTCTTATTGACGACGAAACACAGAAATTGCATCCGAATTTAATACAAATGGCACAATGCCGACTTAAGTACAAGAGGACTCACACTCGAAATTTCTATGATTGGAACCTCTCCTGTGAGTCCAGTTTTAGATTCCGATGCTTCACTTCAGGTTTACTGTATCCCTTGTACCTTCTTATTGACGACGAAACACAGAAATTGCATCCGAATGTAATACAAAAGTCACAATGCCGACTTAAGTACAAGAGGACTGACACTCTAACTTTCTGTGATTTGAACCTCTCCTGTGAGTCCAGTTTTAGATTCCGATGCTTCACTTCAGGTTTACTGTATCCCTTGGACCTTCTTATTGACGATGAAACACACAAATTGCATCCAAATTTAATACAAAAGACACAATGCCGACTTAAGCACAAGAGGACTGACACTCTAACATTCTATGGTTTGAACCTCTCCTGTGAGTCCAGTTTTAGATTCCGATGCTTCACTTCAGGTTTACCGTATACCTTGGACCTTCTTCTTGACGATGAAACTCAGAAATTGCATCCGAATTTAATACAAAAGGCACAATGCCGACTTAAGTACTAGAGGACTAACTCTCGAACTTCCTATGATTTCAACCTCTCCTGTGAGTCCAGTTTTAGATTGCGATGCTTCACTTCAGGTTTACTGTATACCCTGGACCTTCTTATTGACGATGAAGCACAGAAATTGCATCCGCATTTAATACAAAAGGCACAATGCCGGCTTAAGTACAAGAGGACTGACACTCTAACTGTTAATGATTTGAACCTCTCCTGTGAGTTGAGTTTGAGATTCCGATGCTTCACTTCAGGTTTATTGTATACCTTAAACCTTCTTATTGACGATAAAACACAGAAATTGCATCCAAATTTAATACAAAAGGCACAATGCCGACAGAAGTACAAGAAGTCTGACACTCTAACTTTCTATGATTTGAACGTCTCCTGTGAGTCCAGTTTTAGATTCCGATGCTTCACTTCAGGTTTACTGTATCCCTTGGACCTACTTATTGACGATGAAACACAGAAATTGCATTCGAATGTAATACAAAAGGCACAATGCCGTCTTAAGTATAGGAGGGCCTACACTCTAATTATCTATGAATTAAACCTCTGCTGCGAGTCCAGTTTTAGAATCCGATGTTGCACTTCAGGTTTACTGTATCCCTTGGACCTTCTTATTGACGATGAAACACAGATATTGCATCCGAATTTAAAAAAAAATTCTTAATGCCGACTTAAGTACAAGAGGTTTGACACTCTAACTTTCTATGATTTGAACCTCACCTGTGAGTCCAGTTTTAGATTCCGATGCTTCTCTTCAGGTTTACAGTATCCCTTGGACCATCTTATTGACAATGAAGCACAGAAATTGCATCGGAATTTAATACAAAAGGCACAATGCCGACTTAAGTACAAGAGGACTGACTCTCGAACTTCCTATGATTTGAACCTCTCCTGTGAGTCCAGTTTTAGATTGCGATGCTTCAGTTCAGGTTTACTGTATACCTTGGACATTCTTATTGACGATGAAACACAGAAATTGCATCGGAATTTAATACAAAATGCACAATGCCGACTTAGTACAAGAGGACTGACACTCTAACTTCCTAAGATTTGATCCTCTCCTTTGAGTTGAGTTTTAGATTCCGATGCTTCACTTCAGGTTTACTGTATACCTTGGACCTTCTTATTGACGATGAAACACGGAAATTGCATCCGAATTTAATACAAAAGGCACAATGCCGACTTAAGTATAAGAGGACTGACACTCTAACTTTATATGATTGAACGACTCCTGTGAGTCCAGTTTTAGATTCCGATGCTTCACTTCAGGTTTACTGTATCCCTTGGACCTTCTTATTGACGATGAAACACACAAATTGCATCCAAATTTAATACAAAAGACACAATGCCGACTTAAGCACAAGAGGACTGACACTCTAACTTTCCATGATTTGAACCTCCCCTGTGAGTCCAGTTTTAGATTCCGATGCTTCACTTCAGGTTTACCGTATACCTTGGACATTCTTCTTGACGATGAAACTCAGAAATTGCATCCGAATTTAATACAAAAGGCACAATGCCGACTTAAGTACTAGAGGACTGACTCTCGAACTTCCTATGATTTGAACCTCTCCTGTAAATCCAGTTTTAGATTGCGATGTTTCACTTCAGGTTTACTGTATTCCCTGGACCTTCTTGTTGACGATGAAGCACAGAAATTGCATCCGCATTTAATACAAAAGGCACAATGCCGGCTTAAGTACAAGAGGACTGACACTCTAACATTTAAAGATTTGAAACTCTCCTGTGAGTTGAGTTTGAGATTCCGATGCTTCACTTCAGGTTTACTGTATACCTTGGACCTTCTTATTGAAGATGAAACACACAAATTGCATCCAAATTTAATACAAAAGACACAATGCCGACTTAAGCACAAGAGGACTGACACTCTAACTTTCCATGATTTGAACCTCCCCTGTGAGTCCAGTTTTAGATTCCGATGCTTCTCTTCAGGTTTACAGTATCCCTTGGACCATCTTATTGACGATGAAGCACAGAAATTGCATAGGAATTTAATACAAAAGACACAATGCCGACTTAAGTACAAGAGGACTGACACTCTATCTTTCAAAGATTTGAACCTCTCCTGTGAGTTGAGTTTTAGATTCCGATGCTTCACTTCAGGTTTACTGTATACCTTGGACATTCTTATTGACGATGAAGCACAGAAATTGCATCCGCATTTAATACAAAAGGCTCAATGCCGGCTTAAGTACAAGAGGACTGACACTCTAATTTTTAAAGATTTGAACCTCTCCTGTGAGTTGAGTTTGAGATTCCGATGCTTCACTTCAGGTTTACTGTATACCTTGGACCTTCTTATTGACGATGAAACACAGAAATTGCATCCAAATTTAATACAAAAAGCACAATGCCGACATAAGTAGAAGAAGACTGACACTCTAACTTTCTATGATTTGAACGTCTCCTGTGAGTCCAGTTTTAGATTCCGATGTTTCACTTCAGGTTTACTGTATCCCTTGGACCTTCTTATTGACGATGAAACACAGAAATTGCATCCGAATTTAAAACAAAAGGCACAATGCCGACTTAAGTACAAGAGAACTGACACTCTAACTTTCTATGATTTGAACCCCACCTGTGAGTCCAGTTTTAGATTCCGATGCTTCACTTCAGATTTACTGTATACCTTGGACCCTCTTATTGACGACGAAACACAGAAATTGCATCCGAATTTAATACAAGAGGCACAATGCCAACTTAAGTACAGGAGGACTTGCACTCTAATTTTCTATGACTTAAACCTCTCCTGTGAGTCCAGTTATAGATTCCGATGCTTCACTTTAGGATTACTGTATCCCTTGGACCTCCTTATTGACGATGAAACACAGAGATTGCATCCGAATTTAATACAAAAGCACAATTCCGACTTAAGTACGAGAGGACTGACACTCTGACTTTCTGTGATTTCAACCTCTCCTGTGAGTCCAGTTTTAGATTACGATGCTTCACTTCAGGTTTACTGTATAATTTGGACCTTCTTATTGACGATGAAGCACAGAAATTGCATCGGAATTTAATACAATAGGCACAATGCCGACTTAAGTACAAGAGGACTGACACTCTAACTTTCTATGATTTGAATGTCTCCTGTGAGTCCACTTTTAGATTCAGATGCTTCACTTCAGGTTTACTGTATCCCTTGGACCTTTTTATTGACGATTAAACACGGAAATTGCATCCGAATTTAATACAAAAGGCACAATCCTGACTTAAGTTTAAGAGGACTGGCACTCTAACTTTCTATGATTTGAACCTCTGCTGTGAGTCCAGTTAAAGATTCCGATGCTTCACTTCGGGTTTACTGTATCCCTTTGACCTTCTTATTGACGATGAAACACAGAGATTGCATCCGAATCTAATACAAGAGGCACAAAGCCGACTTAAGTACAAGAGGACTGACACTCTAACTTTCTGTGATTTGAACCTCTCCTGTGAGTCCAGTTTTAAATTCCGATGCTTCACTTCAGGTTTACTGTATCCCTTGTACCTTCTTATTGACGATGAAACACAGAAATTGCATCCGAATTTAATACAAAAGGCACTATTCCAACTTAAGTACAAGAGGAAGGACACTCTAACTTTCTGTGATTTGAACCTCTCCTGTGAGTCCAGTTATAGATTCCGATGCTTGACTTCAGGTTTACTGTATCCCTTGGACCTTCTTATTGACGATGAAACACACAAATTGCATCCAAATTTAATACAAAAGACACAATGCCGACTTAAGCACAAGAGGACTGACACTCTAACTTTCCATGATTTGAACCTCCCCTGTGAGTCCAGTTTTAGATTCCGATGCTTCACTTCAGGTTTACCGTATATCTTGGACCTTCTTCTTGACGATGAAACTCAGAAATTGCATCCGAATTTAATACAAAAGCCACAATGCCGACTTAAGTACTAGAGGACTGACTCTCGAACTTCCTATGATTTGAACCTCTCCTGTGAGTCCAGTTTTAGATTGCGATGTTTCACTTCAGGTTTACTGTATACCCTGGACCTTCTTGTTGACGATGAAGCACAGAAATTGCATCCGCATTTAATACAAAAGGGACAATGCCGGCTTAAGTACAAGAGGACTGACACTCTAACTTTTAATGATTTGAACCTCTCCTGTGAGTTGAGTTTGAGATTCCGATGCTTCACTTCAGGTTTACTGTATACCTTGGACCTTCTTATTGACGAGAAAACACAGAAATTGCATCCAAATTTAATACAAAAGGCACAATGCCGACTTAACTACAAGAAGACTGACACTCTAACTTTCTATGATTTAAACGTCTCCTGTGGGTCCAGTTTTAGTTTCCGATGCTTCCTTTCAGGTTTACTGTATCCCTTGGACCTTCTTATTGACGATGAAACACAGAAATTGCATCCGAATTTAATACAAAAGGCACAATGCCGACTTAAGTACAAGAGGACTGACACTCTAACTTTCTATGGTTTGAACCTCACCTGTGAGTCCAGTTTTAGATTCCGATGCTTCATTTCAGATTTACTGTATACCTTGGACCCTCTTATTGACGACGAAACACAGAAATTGCATCCGAATTTAATACAAGAGGCACAATGCCGACTTAAGTACAGGAGGACTTACACTCTAATTTTCTATGAATTAAACCTCTCCAGCGAGTCCAGTTTTAGATTCCGGTGTTGCACTTCAGGTTTACTGTATCCCTTGGACCTTCTTATTGACGATGAAACACAGAAATTGCATCCGAATTTAAAAAAAAATTCTTAATGCCGACTTAAGTACAAGAGGTTTGACACCCTAACTTTCTATGATTTGAACCTCTCCTGTGAGTTTAGTTTTAGATTCCGATGCTTCTCTTCAGGTTTACAGTATCCCTTGGACCTTCTTATTGACGATGAAACACAGAAATTGCATCCGAATTTAATACAAAAGGCACACTGCCGACTTGAGTAAATAAGGACTGACACTCTAACTTTCTATGATTTGAACCTCTCCTGTGAGTCCAGTTATAGATTCCGATGCTTCACTTTAGGATTACTGTATCCCTTGGACCTCCTTATTGACAATGAAACACAGGGATTGCATCCGAATTTAATACAAAAGGCACAATTCCGACTTAGGTACAAGAGGACTGACACTCTAACTTTCTGTGATTTGAACCTCTCCTGTGAGTCCAGTTTTAGATTACGATGCTTCACTTCAAGTTTACTGTATCCCTTGCACCTTCTTATTGACAATGAAACACTGAAATTGCATCCGAATTTAATACAAATAGCACAATGCCGACTTAAGCACAAGAGGACTGACACTCTAACTTTATATGATTGAACGACTCCTGTGAGTCCAGTTTTAGATTCCGATGCTTCACTTCAGGTTTACTGTATCCCTTGGACCTTCTTATTGACGATGAAACACACAAATTGCATCCAAATTTAATACAAAAGACACAATGCCGACTTAAGCACAAGAGGACTGACACTCTAACTTTCCATGATTTGAACCTCCCCTGTGAGTCCAGTTTTAGATTCCGATGCTTCACTTCAGGTTTACCGTATACCTTGGACATTCTTCTTGACGATGAAACTCAGAAATTGCATCCGAATTTAATACAAAAGGCACAATGCCGACTTAAGTACTAGAGGACTGACTCTCGAACTTCCTATGATTTGAACCTCTCCTGTAAATCCAGTTTTAGATTGCGATGTTTCACTTCAGGTTTACTGTATTCCCTGGACCTTCTTGTTGACGATGAAGCACAGAAATTGCATCCGCATTTAATACAAAAGGCACAATGCCGGCTTAAGTACAAGAGGACTGACACTCTAACATTTAAAGATTTGAAACTCTCCTGTGAGTTGAGTTTGAGATTCCGATGCTTCACTTCAGGTTTACTGTATACCTTGGACCTTCTTATTGACGATAAAACACAGAAATTGCATCCAAATTTAATACAAAAGGCACAATGCCGACTTAAGTACAAGAAGACTGACACTCTAACTTTCTATGATTTAAACGTCTCCTGTGAGTCCAGTTTTAGTTTCCGATACTTCACTTCAGATTTACTGTATCCCTTGGACCTTCTTATTGACGATGAAACACAGAAATTGCATCCGAATTTAATACAAAAGGCACAATGCCGACTTAAGTACAAGAGGACTGACACTCTAACTTTCTAAGATTTGAACCTCACCTGTGAGTCCAGTTTTAGATTCCGATGCTTCATTTCAGATTTACTGTATACCTTGGACCCTCTTATTGACGACGAAACACAGAAATTGCATCCGAATTTAATACAAGAGGCACAATGCCGACTTAAGTACAGGAGGACTTACACTCTAATTTTCTATGAATTAAACCTCTCCTGCGAGTCCAGTTTTAAATTCCGGTGTTGCACTTCAGGTTTACTGTATACCTTGGACCTTCGTATTGACGATGAAACACAGAAATTGCATCCGAATTTAAAAAAAAATTCTTAATGCCGACTTAAGTACAAGAGGTTTGACACTCTAACTTTCTATGATTTGAACCTCTCCTGTGAGTTTAGTTTTAGATTCCGATGCTTCTCTTTAGGTTTACAGTATCCCTTGGACCTTCTTATTGACGATGAAACACAGAAATTGCATCCGAATTTAATACAAAAGGCATACTGCCGACTTGAGTAAATAAGGACTGACACTCTAACTTTCTATGATTTGAACCTCTCCTGTGAGTTGAGATTTAGATTCCGATGCTTCACTTCAGGTTTACTGTATACCTTGGACCTTCTTATTGACGATGAAACACGGAAATTGCATCCGAATTTAATACAAATAGCACAATGCCGACTTAAGCACAAGAGGATTGACACTCTAACTTTATATGATTGAACGACTCCTGTGAGTCCAGTTTTAGTTTCCGATGCTTCACTTCAGGTTTACTGTATACCTTGGACCTTCTTATTGACGATGAAATACAGAAATTGCATCGGAAATTAATACAAAAGGCACAATGCCGACTTAGTACAAGAGGACTGACACTCTAACTTCCTAAGATTTGATCCTCTCCTGTGAGTTGAGATTTAGATTCCGATGCTTCACTTCAGGTTTACTGTATACCTTGGACCTTCTTATTGACGATGAAACACGGAAATTGCATCCGAATTTAATACAAAAGGCACAATGCCGACTTAAGTATAAGAGGACTGACACTCTAACTTTCTATAATTTAAACCTCTCCTGTGAGTCCAGTTTTAGATTCCGATGTTTCACTTCAGGTTTACTGTATACCTTGGACCTTCTTATTGACGATGAAACACAGAAATTGCATCCGAATTTAATACAAAAGGCACAATGCCGACTTAAGTGCAAGAGGACTGACACTTTAACTTTCTATGATTTGAACCTCTCCTGTGAGTCCAGTTTTAGTTTCCGATGCTGCACTTCAGGTTTACTGTATAATTTGGACCTTCTTATTGGCGATGAAACACAGAAATTGCATCCGAATTTAATACAAAAGGCACAATGCCGACTTAAGTACAAGAGGACTCACACTCGAAATTTCTATGATTGGAACCTGTCCTGTGAGTCCAGTTTTAGATTCCGATGCTTCACTTCAGGTTTACTGTATCCCTTGTACCTTCTTATTGACGACGAAACACAGAAATTGCATCCGAAAGTAATACAAAAGTCACAATGCCGACTTAAGTACAAGAGGACTGACACTCTAACTTTCTGTGATTTGAACCTCTCCTGTGAGTCCAGTTTTAGATTCCGATGCTTCACTTCAGGTTTACTGTATCCCTTGGACCTTCTTATTGACGATGAAACACACAAATTGCATCCAAATTTAATACAAAAGACACAATGCCGACTTAAGCACAAGAGGACTGACACTCTAACATTCTATGGTTTGAACCTCTCCTGTGAGTCCAGTTTTAGATTCCGATGCTTCACTTCAGGTTTACCGTATACCTTGGACCTTCTTCTTGACGATGAAACTCAGAAATTGCATCCGAATTTAATACAAAAGGCACAATGCCGACTTAAGTACTAGAGGACTAACTCTCGAACTTCCTATGATTTCAACCTCTCCTGTGAGTCCAGTTTTAGATTGCGATGCTTCACTTCAGGTTAACTGTATACCCTGGACCTTCTTATTGACGATGAAGCACAGAAATTGCATCCGCATTTAATACAAAAGGCACAATGCCGGCTTAAGTACAAGAGGACTGACACTCTAACTGTTAATGATTTGAACCTCTCCTGTGAGTTGAGTTTGAGATTCCGATGCTTCACTTCAGGTTTATTGTATACCTTAAACCTTCTTATTGACGATAAAACACAGAAATTGCATCCAAATTTAATACAAAAGGCACAATGCCGACAGAAGTACAAGAAGTCTGACACTCTAACTTTCTATGATTTGAACGTCTCCTGTGAGTCCAGTTTTAGATTCCGATGCTTCACTTCAGGTTTACTGTATCCCTTGGACCTACTTATTGACGATGAAACACAGAAATTGCATCCGAATGTAATACAAAAGGCACAATGCCGTCTTAAGTATAGGAGGGCCTACACTCTAATTATCTATGAATTAAACCTCTGCTGCGAGTCCAGTTTTAGAATCCGATGTTGCACTTCAGGTTTACTGTATCCCTTGGACCTTCTTATTGACGATGAAACACAGATATTGCATCCGAATTTAAAAAAAAATTCTTAATGCCGACTTAAGTACAAGAGGTTTGACACTCTAACTTTCTATGATTTGAACCTCACCTGTGAGTCCAGTTTTAGATTCCGATGCTTCTCTTCAGGTTAACAGTATCCCTTGGACCATCTTATTGACGATGAAACACGGAAATTGCATCCGAATTTAATACAAAAGGCACAATGCCGACTTAAGTATAAGAGGACTGACACTCTAACTTTCTATAATTTAAACCTCTCCTGCGAGTCCAGTTTTAGATCCCGATGTTTCACTTCAGGTTTACTGTATACCTTGGACCTTCTTATTGACGATGAAACACAGAAATTGCATCCGAATTTAATACAAAAGGCACAATGCCGACTTAAGTGCAAGAGGACTGACACTCTAACTTTCTATGATTTGAACCTCTCCTGTGAGTCCAGTTTTAGTTTCCGATGCTGCACTTCAGGTTTACTGTATAATTTGGGCCTTCTTATTGGCGATGAAACACAGAAATTGCATCCGAATTTGGTACAAAAGGCACAATGCCGACTTAAGTACAAGAGGACTCACACTCGAACTTTCTATGATTATAACCTCTCCTGTGAGTCCAGTTTTAGATTCCGATGCTTCACTTCAGGTTTACTGTATCCCTTGGACCTTCTTATTGACGATGAAACACAGAAATTGCATCCGAATTTAATGCAAAAGTCACAATGCCGACTTAAGTACAAGAGGACTGACACTCTAACTTTCTATAATTTAAACCTCTCCTGTGAGTCCAGTTTTAGATTCCGATGTTTCACTTCAGGTTTACTGTATACCTTGGACCTTCTTATTGACGATGAAACACAGAAATTGCATCCGAATTTAATACAAAAGGCACAATGCCGACTTAAGTGCAAGAGGACTGACACTCTAACATTCTATGATTTGAACCTCTCCTGTGAGTCCAGTTTTAGATTCCGATGCTTCACTTCAGGTTTACCGTATACCTTGGACCTTCCTCTTGACGATGGAACTCAGAAATTGCATCCGAATTTAATACAAAAGGCACAATGCCGACTTAAGTACTAGAGGACTGACTCTGGAGCTTCCTATGATTTGAACCTCTCCTGTGAGTCCAGTTTTAGATTGCGATGCTTCACTTCACGTTTAAAATATACCCTGGACCTTCTTATTGACGATGAAGCACAGAAATTGCATCCTCATTTAATACAAAAGGCACAATGCCGGCTTAAGTACAAGAGGACTGACACTCTAACTTTTAAAGATTTGAACCTCTCCTGTGAGTTGAGTTTGAGATTCCGATGCTTCACTTCAGGTTTACTGTATACCTTGGACCTTCTTATTGACGATAAAACACAGAAATTGCATCCAAATTTAATACAAAAGACACAATGCCGACTTAAGTACAAGAAGACTGACAATCTAACTTTCTATGATTTAAACGGCTCCTGTGAGTCTAGTTTTAGATTCCGATGCTTCACTTCAGGTTTACTGTATCCCTTGGACCTTCTTATTGACGATGAAACACAGAAATTGCATCCGAATTTAATACAAAAGGCACAATGCCGACTTAAGTGCAAGAGGACTGACACTCTAACTTTCTATGATTTGAACCTGTCCTGTGGGTCCAGTTTTAGTTTCCGATGCTGCACTTCAGGTTTACTGTATAATTTGCACCTTCTTATTGGCGATGAAACACAGAAATTGCAACCGAATATAATACAAAACGCACAATGCCGACTTCAGTACAAGTGGGCTGACACTCTAACTTTGTAAGATTTGATCCTCTCCTGTGTGTTGGGTTTTAGATTCCGATGCTTCACTTCAGGTTTACTGTATACCTTGGACCTACTTATTGACGATGAAACACAGAAATTGCATCCGAATTTAATACAAAAGGCACAATGCCGACTTAAGTATAAGAGGACTGACACTCTAACTTTCTATGATTTAAACCTCTCCTGTGAGTATAGTTTTAGATTCCGATGCTTCACTTCAGGTTTACTGTATACCTTGGACCTTCTTATTGACGATGAAACACAAAAATTGCATCCGAATTTAATACAAAAGGCACAATGCCGACTTAAGTACAAGAGGACTCACATTCGAACTTTCTATGATTTGAACCTCTCCTGTGAGTCCAGTTATAGATTCCGATGCTTCACTTTAGGTTTACTGTATCCCTTGGACCCTCTTATTGACGATGAAACACAGAAATTGCATCCAAATTTAATACAAAAGGCTCAATGCCGACTTAAGCACCAGAAGACTGACACTCTAACTTTCTATGATTTGAACCTCTCGTGTGAGTCCAGTTTTAGATTCCGATGCATCACTTCAGGTTTACTGTATACCCTGGACATTCTTATTGACGATGGAGCACAGAAATTGCAAACGAATTCAATACAAAAGGCACAATGCCGACTTAAGTACAAGAGGACAGACACTCTAACTTTCAAAGGTTTGAACCTCTCCTGTGAGTTGAGTTTTAGATTCCGATGCTTCACCTCAGGTTTACTGTTTACCTTGGACCTTCTTATTGACGATTAAACACAGAAATTGCATCGGAATTTAATACAAAAGGGACAATGCCGACTTAAGTAAAAGTGGACTGACACTCTAACTTTCTAAGATTTGTTCCTCTCCTGTGAGTTGAGTTTTAGATTCCGATGCTTCACTTCAGGTTTACTGTGTACCTTGGACCTTCTTATTGACGATGAAACACAGAGATTGCATCGGAATTTAATACAAAAGGCACAATGCCGACTTAAGTATAAGAGGACTGACACTCTAACTTTCTATTATTTAAACCTCTCCTGTGAGTCCAGTTTTAGATTCCGAAGCTTCACTTCAGGTTTACTGTATACCTTGGACCTTCTTATTGACGATGAAACACAGAAATTGCATCCGAAATTAATACAAAAGGCACAATGCCGACTTATGTACAAGAAGACTGACACTCAAACTTTTAAAGATTTGAACTTCTCCTGTGAGTTGAGTTTGAGTTTCCGATGCTTCACTTCAGGTTTACCGTATACCTTGGACCTTCTTATTGACGATAAAAAACAGAAATTGCATCCAAATTTAATACAAAAGGCACAATGCCGACTTAAGTACAAGAAGACTAACACTCTAACTTTCTATGTTTTGAACGTCTCCTGTGAGTCTAGTTTTAGATTCCGATGCTTCACTTCAGGTTTACTGTATCCCTTGGACCTTCTTATTGACGATGAAACACAGAAATTGCATCCGAATTTAATACAAAAGGCACAATGCCGACTTAAGTACAAAGGGACTGACACTCTAACTCTCTATGATTTGAACCTCACCTGTGAGTCAAGTTTTAGATTCCGATGCTTCACCTCAGATTTACTTCATACCTTGGACCCTCTTATTGACGACGAAACACAGAAATTGCATCCGAATTTAATACAAGAGGCACAATGCCGACTTAAGTACAGGAGGACTTACACTCTAATTTTCTATGAATTAAACCTCTCCTGCGAGTCCAGTTTTAGATTCCGATGATGCACTTCACGCTTACTGTATCCCTTGGACCTTCTTATTGACGATGAAACACAGAAATTGCATCCGAATTTAATACAAAAGGCTTAATGCCGACTTAAGTACAAGAGGTTTGACACTCTAACTTTCTATGATTTGAACCTCTCCTGTGTGTCCAGTTTTAGATTCCGATGCTTCTCTTCAGGTTTACAGTATCCCTTGGACCTTCTTATTGACGATGAAACACAGAAATTGCATCCGAATTTAATACAAAAGGCACCCTGCCGACTTGAGTACAAAAGGACTGACACTCTAACTTTCTATGATTATAACCTCTCCTGTGAGTCCAGTTATGGATTCCGATGCTTCACTTTAGGATTACGGTATCCCTCGGACCTCCTTATTGACAATGAAACACAGAGATTGCATCCGAATTTAATACAAAAGGCACAATTCCGACTTAGGTACAACAGGACTGACACTATAACTTTCTGTGATTTGAACCTCGCCTGTGAGTCCAGTTTTAGATTACGATGCTTCACTTCAGGTTTACTGTATCCCTTGCACCTTCTTATTGACGATGAAACCCAGAAATTGCATCCGAATTTAATACAAAAGGCACAATGCCGACTTAAGTACTAGCGGACTGACACACTAACTTTCTAGGATTTGATCCTCTCCTGTGAGTTGAGCTTTAGATTCCGATGCTTCACTTCAGGTTTACTGTATACCTTGGACCTTCTTATTGACGATGAAACACAGAAATTGCATCCGAATTTAATACAAAAGGCACAAAGCCGACTTAAGTATAAGAGGACAGACACTCTAACTTTCTAGGATTTAAACCTCTCCTGTGAGTCCAGTTTTAGATTCCGATGCTTCACTTCAGGTTTACTGTATACCTTGAACCTTCTTATTGACGATGAAACACAGAAATTGCATCCGAATTTAATCCAAAAGGCACAATGCCGACTTAAGTGCAAGAGGACTGACACTCTAACTTTCTATGATTTGAACCTCTCCTGTGAGTCCAGTTTTAGTTTCCGATGCTGCACTTCAGGTTTACTGTATAATTTGGACCTTCTTATTGGCGATGAAACACAGAAATTGCATCCGAATTTAATACAAAAGGCACAATGCCGACTTAAGTACAAGAGGACTCACACTCGAAATTTCTATGATTTGAACCTCTCCTGTGAGTCCAGTTTTAGATTCCGATGCTTCACTTCAGGTTTACTGTATCCCTTGGACCCTCTTATTGACGATGAAACACAGAAATTGCATCCAAATTTAATACAAAAGGCACAATGCCGACTTAAGCACAAGAAGACTGACACTCTAACTTTCTTTGATTTGAACTTCTCCTGTGAGTCCAGTTTTAGATTCCGATGCTTCACTTCAGGTTTACTGTATACCTTGGACCCTCTTATTGACGATGAAACACAGAAATTGCATCCAAATTTAATACAAAAGGCACAATGCCGACTTAAGCACAAGAAGACTGACACTCTAACTTTCTTTGATTTGAACTTCTCCTGTGAGTCCAGTTTTAGATTCCGATACTTCACTTCAGGTTTACTGTATACATTGGAGCTTCTTGTTGACGATGAAACACAGAAATTGCATCCGAATTTAATACAAAAGGCACAATGCCGACTTAAGTACAAGAGCACTGACACTCTAACTTCCTATGATTTGAACCTCTCCTGTGAGTCCAGTTTTAGATTGCGATGCTTTGCTTCAGGTTTACTGTATACCCTGGACATTCTTATTGACGATGAAGCACAGAAATTGCATACGCATTCAATACAAAAGGCAAAATGCCGACTTAAGTACAAGAGGACTTACACTCTAACTTTCAAAGGTTTGAACCTCTCCTGTGAGTTGAGTTTTAGATTCCGATGCTTCACTTCAGGTTTACTGTATACCTTGGACCTTCTGATTGACGATTAAACACAGAAATTGCATCGGAATTTAATATAAAAGGAACAATGCCGACTTCAGTACAAGTGGACTGACACTCTAACTTTCTAAGATTTGATCCTCTACTGTGAGTTGAGTTTTAGATTCCGATGCTACACTTCAGGTTTACTGTATACCTTGGATATTCTTATTGACGATGAAACACAGAGATTGCATCCGAATTTAATACAAAAGGCACAATGCCGACTTAAGTATAAGAGGACTGACACTCTAACTTTCTATGATTTAAACCTCTCCTGTGAGTCCAGTTTTAGATTCCGATGCTTCACTTCAGATTTACTGTATACCTTGGACCTTCTTATTGTCGATGAAACACAGAAATTGCATCCGAATTTAATAAAAAAGGCACAATGCCGACTTAAGTGCAAGAGGACTGACACTCTAACTTTCTATGATTTGAACCTCTCCTGTGAGTCCAGTTTTAGTTTCCGATTCTTCACGTCAGGTTTACTGTATAATTTGGACCTTATTATTGGCGATGAAACACAGAAATTGCATCCGAATTTAATACAAAAGGCACAATGCCGAGTCAAGTACAAGAGGACTAACACTCGAACTTTCTATGATTTGAACCCCCCTGTGAGTCCAGTTTTAGATTCCGATGCTTCACTTCAGGTTTACTGTATCCCTTGGACCTTCTTATTGACGATGAAACACAGAAATTGCATCCGAATTTAATACAAAAGGCACAATGCCGACTTAAGTACAAGAGGACTGACACTCTAACTTACTATGATTTGAACCTCACCTGTGAGTCCAATTTTAGATTCCGATGCTTCACTTCTGATTTACTGTATACCTTGGACCTTCTTGTTGACGATGAAACACAGAAATTGCATCCGAATTTAATACAAAAGGCACAATGCCGACTTAAGTACAGGAGGACATTCACTATAACTTTCTATGATTTAAACCCCTCCTGCGAGTCCAGTTTTATATTCCGATGCTGCACTTCAGGTTTACTGTATCCCTTGGACCTTCTTATAGACGATGAAACACAGAAATTGCATCCGAATTTAATACAAAAGGCACAATGCCGACTTAAGTACAAGAGGACTGACTTTCTAACTTTCTATGATTAGAACCTCTCCTGTGAGTCCAGTTTTAGATTCCAATGCTTCACTTCAGGTTTACTGTATCCCTTGGACCTTCCTATTGACGATGAAACACAGAAATTGCATCCGAATTTAATACAAAAGGCACAATGCCGACTTAAGTACAAGAGGACTGACACTCTAACTTTCTATGATTTGAACCTCTCCTGTGAGTCCAGTTTTAGATGCCGATGCTTCACTTCAGGTTTACTGTATACCTTGGACCTTCTTATTGACGATGAAACACAGAAATTGCATCCGAATTTAATACAAAAGGCACAATGCCGACTTATGTGCAAGAGGACTGACACTCTAACTTCCTATGATTTGAACCTCTCCTGTGAGTCCAGTTTTAAATTGCGATGCTTCACTTCAGGTTTACTGTATACCCTGGCCCTTCGTATTGAGATGAAGGACAGAAATTGCATCCGAATTTAATACAAGACGCACAATGCCGACTTAAGTACAAGAGGACTGACACACTAACTTTCAAAGATTTGAACCTCTCCTGTGAGTTGAGTTTTAGATTCCGATGCTTCACTTCAGGTTTACTGTATACCTTGGACCTTCTTATTGACGATGAATCACAGAAATTGCATCCGAAATTAATACAAAAGGCTCAATGCCGACTTAAGTACAAGAGGACTGACACTCTAACATTCTATGATTTGAACCTCTCCTGTGAGTCCAGTTTTAGTTTCCGATGCTGCACTTCAGGTTTACTGTATAATTTGGACCTTCTTATTGGCGATGAAACACAGAAATTGCATCCGAATTTAATACAAAGGGCACAATGCCGACTTAAGTACAATAGGACTGACACTCTAACTTTCTATGATTTGAACCTCTCCTGCGAGTCCAGTTATAGATTCCGATGCTTCACTTTAGGTTTACTGTATCCCTTGGACCCTCTTATTGACGATGAAACACAGAAATTGCATCCAAATTAAATACAAAAAGCACAATGCCGACTTAAGCACAAGAAGACTGACACTCTAACTTTCTTTGATTTGAACTTCTCCTGTGAGTCCGGTTTTAGATTCCGATGCTTCACTTCAGGTTTACTGTATACCTTGGAGCTTCTTGTTGACGAAGAAACACAGAAATTGCATCCGAATTTAATACAAAAGGCACAATGCCGACTTAAGTACAAGAGCACTGACACTCTAACTTCCTATGATTTGAACCTCTCCTGTGAGTCCAGTTTTAGATTGCGATGCTTTGCTTCAGGTTTACTGTATACCCTGGACATTCTTATTGACGATGAAGCACAGAAATTGCATACGCATTCAATACAAAAGGCACAATGCCGACTTAAGTACAAGAGGACTGACACTCTAACTTTCAAAGGTTTGAACCTCTCCTGTGAGTTGAGTTTTAGATTCCGATGCTTCACTTCAGGTTTACTGTATACCTTGGACCTTGTTATTGACGATTAAACACAGAAATTGCATCGGAATTTAATATAAAAGGGACAATGCCGACTTAAGTACAAGTGGACTGACACTCTAACTTTCTAAGATTTGATCCTCTACTGTGAGTTGAGTTTTAGATTCCGATGCTTCACTTCAGGTTTACTGTATACCTTGGACCTTCTTATTGTCGATGAAACACAGAAATTGCATCCGAATTTAATACAAAAGGCACAATGCCGACTTAAGTGCAAGAGTACTGACACTCTAACTTTCTATGATTTGAACCTCTCCTGTGAGTCCAGTTTTAGTTTCCGATTCTTCACTTCAGGTTTACTGTATAATTTGGACCTTATTATTGGCGATGAAACACAGACATTGCATCCGAATTTAATACAAAAGGCACAATGCCGACTCAAGTCCAAGAGGACTAACACTCGAACTTTCTATGATTTGAACCTCCCCTGTGAGTCCAGTTTTAGATTCCGATGCTTCACTTCAGGTTTACTGTATCCCTTGGACCTTCTTATTGACGATGAAACACAGAAATTGCATCCGAATTTAATACAAAAGGCACAATGCCGACTTAAGTACTAGAGGACTGACACTCTAACTTACTATGATTTGAACTTCACCTGTGAGTCCAATTTTAGATTCCGATGCTTCACTTCTGATTTACTGTATACCTTGGACCTTCTTGTTGACGATGAAACACAGAAATTGCATCCGAATTTAATACAAAAGGCACAATGCCGACTTAAGTACAGGAGGACATTCACTATAACTTTCTATGATTTAAACCTCTCCTGCGAGTCCAGTTTTATATTCCGATGCTGCACTTCAGGTTTACTGTATCCCTTGGACCTCCTTATTGACGATGAAACACAGAAATTGCATCCGAAATTAATACAAAAGGCACAATGCCGACTTAAGTACAAGAGGAATGACACTCTAACTTTCTATGATTAGAACCTCTCCTGTGAGTCCAGTTTTAGATTCCAATGCTTCACTTCAAATTTACTGTATCCCTTGGACCTTCCTATTGACGATGAAACACAGAAATTGCATCCGAATTTAATACAAAAGGCACAATGCCGACTTAAGTACAAGAGGACTGACACTCTAACTTTCTATGATTTGAACCTCTCCTGTGAGTCCAGTTTTAGATGCCGATGCTTCACTTCAGGTTTACTGTATACCTTGGACCTTCTTATTCACGATGAAACACAGAAATTGCATCCGAATTTAATACAAAAGGCACAATGCCGACTTATGTACAAGAGGACTGACACTCTAACTTCCTATGATTTGAACCTCTCCTGTGAGTCCAGTTTTAAATTGCGATGCTTCACTTCAGGTTTACTGTATACCCTGGCCCTTCGTATTGAGATGAAGGACAGAAATTGCATCCGAATTTAATACAAAACGCACAATGCCGACTTAAGTACAAGAGGACTGACACACTAACTTTCAAAGATTTGAACCTCTCCTGTGAGTTGAGTTTTAGATTCCGATGCTTCACTTCACGTTTACTGTATACCTTGGACCTTCTTATTGACGATGAAACACAGAAATTGCATCCGAATTTAATACAAAAGGCACAATGCCGACTTAAGTACAAGAGGACCGACACTCTAACTTTCTATGATTTAAACCTCTCCTGTGAGTCCAGTTTTAGATTCCGATGCTTCACTTCAGGTTTACTTTATACCTTGGACCTTCTTATTGACGATGAAACACAAAATTGCATCCGAATTTAATACAAACGGCACAATGCCGACTTAAGTACAACAGGACTGACACACTAACTTTCTATGATTTGAACCTCTCCTGTGAGTCCAGTTTTAGATTCTGATGTTTCACTTCAGGTTTACTGTATCCCTTGGACCTTCTTATTGACGATGAAACACAGAAATTGCATCCAAATTTAATACAAAAGGCACAATGCCGACTTAAGTACAAGAAGACTGACACTCTAATTTTCTATGATTTGAACGCCTCCTGTGAGTCCAGTTTTAGATTCTGATGCTTCACTTCAGGTTTACTGTATCGTTTGGACCTTCTTATTGACGATGAAACACAGAAATTGCATCGGAATTTAATACAAAAGGCACAATGCCAACTTAAGTACAAGAGGACTGACACTCTAACTTTCTATGATTTGAACCTCACCTGTGGGTCCAGTTTTAGATTCCGATGCTTCACTTCAGATTTACTGTATACCTTGGACCTTCTTATTGACGATGTAACACAGATATTGCATCCGAATTTAATACAAGAGGCACAATGCCGACTTAAGTACAGGAGAACTTACACTCTAATTTGCTACGATTTAAACCTCTCCTGCGAGTTCAGTTTTTGATTCCAATGCTGCACTTCAGGTTTACTGTATCCCTTGGACCTTCTTATTGACGATGAAACACAGAAAATGCATACGAATTTAATACAAAAGGCTCAATGCCGACTTAAGTACGAGAGGTTTGACACTCTAACTTTCTATGATTTGAACTTCTCCTGTGAGTCCAGTTCTAGATTCCGATGCTTCACTTCAGGTTTACTGCTTCCCTTGGACCTTCTTATTGACGATGAAACACAGAAATTACATCCGAATTATATACAAAAGGCACAATGCCGACTTAAGTACAAGAGGACCGACACTCTAACTTTCTATGATTTAAACCTCTCCTGTGAGTCCAGTTTTAGATTCCGATGCTTCACTTCAGGTTTACTTTATACCTTGGACCTTCTTATTGACGATGAAACACAAAATTGCATCCCAATTTAATACAAACGGCACAATGCCGACTTAAGTACAACAGGACTGACACACTAACTTTCTATGATTTGAACCTCTCCTGTGAGTCCAGTTTTAGATTCTGATGTTTCACTTCAGGTTTACTGTATCCCTTGGACCTTCTTATTGACGATGAAACACAGAAATTGCATCCAAATTTAATACATAAGGCACAATGCCGACTTAAGTACAAGAAGACTGACACTCTAACTTTCTATGATTTGAACGCCTCCTGTGAGTCCAGTTTTAGATTCCGATGCTTCACTTCAGGTTTACTGTATCGTTTGGACCTTCTTATTGACGATGAAACACAGAAATTGCATCCGAATTTAATACAAAAGGCACAATGCCGACTTAAGTACAAGAGGACTGACACTCTAACTTTCTATGATTTGAACCTCACCTGTGGGTCCAGTTTTAGATTCCGATGCTTCACTTCAGATTTACTGTATACCTTGGACCTTCTTATTGACGATGTAACACAGATATTGCATCCGAATTTAATACAAGAGGCACAATGCCGACTTAAGTACAGGAGGACTTACACTCTAACTTTCTACGATTTAAAACTCTCCTGCGAGTTCAGTTTTTGATTCCAATGCTGCACTTCAGGTTTACTGTATCCCTTGGACCTTCTTATTGACGATGAAACACAGAAAATGCATACGAATTTAATACAAAAGGCTCAATGCCGACTTAAGTACGAGAGGTTTGACACTCTAACTTTCTATGATTTGAACTTCTCCTGTGAGTCCAGTTTTAGATTCCAATGCTTCACTTCAGGTTTACAGTATCCCTTGGACATCCTTATTGACGATGAAACACAGAAATTGCATCCGGATTTAATTCAAAAGGCTCAATGCCGACTTAAGTACAAGAGGACTGACACTCTAACTTTCTATGATTTGAACCTCTCCTGTGAGTCCAGTTTTAGATTCCGATGCTTCACTTCAGGTTTACTGTATACCTTGGACCTTCTTATTGACGATGAAACACAGAAATTGCATCCGAATTTAATGCAAATGGCACAATTCCGACCTAAGTACGAGAGGACTGCCCCTCTAACTTTCAAAGATTTGAACCTCTCCTGTGAGTTGAGTTTTAGATTCCGATGGTTCACTTCAGGTTTACTGTATACCTTGGACCTTCTTGTTGACGATTAAACACAGAAATTGCATCCGAATTTAATACAAAAGGGACAATGCCGACTTAAGTACAGGAGGACATACACTCTAACTTTCTATGATTTAAACCTCTCCTGCGAGTCCAGTTTTAGATTCCGATGCTGCACTTCAGGTTTACTGTATCCCTTGGACCTTCTTATTGACGATGAAACACAGAAATTGCATACGAATTTAATACAAAAGGCTCAATGCCGACTTAAGTACAAGAGGTTTGACACTCTAACTTTCTATGATTTGTATATCTCCTGTGAGTCCAGTTTTAGATTCCGAAGCTTCACTTCAGGTTTTCAGTATCCCTTGGACCTTCTTATTGACGATGAAACACAGAAATTGCATCCGACTTTAATACAAAAGGCACAATGCCGACTTGAGTACAAGAGAACTGACACTCTAACTTTCTATGATTTGAACCTCTCCCGTGAGTCCAGTTATAGATTCCTATGCTTCACTTGAGGTTAACTGTATCCCTCGGACCTCCTTACTGACGATGAAACACAGAGATTGCATCCGAATTTAATACAAAAGGCTCAATGCCGGCTTCAGTACAAGAGGACTGACACTCTAATTATCTATGATTTGAACCTCTCCTGTGAGTCCAATTTAATATTCCGATGCTTCACTTCAGGTTTACTGTATACCTTGGACCTCCTTATTGACGATGAACCACAGAGATTGCATCCGAATTTAACACAAAAGGCACAATGCTGACTTAAGTACAAGAGGAATGACACTCTAACATTCTACGATTTGAACCTCTCCTGTGAGTCCAGTTTTAGATTCCGATGCTTCACTTCAGGTTTACTGTATCCCTTGGACCTTCTTATTGACGATGAAACACAGAAATTGCATCCAAATTTAATACAAAAGGCACAATGCCGACTTAAGCACAAGAGGACTGACCCTCTAACTTTCTATGATTTGAACGTCTCCTGTGAGTCCAGTTTTAGATTCCGATGCTTCACTGCAGGTTTACTGTATACCTTGGACCTTCTTATTGACGATAAAACACAGAAATTGCATCGGAATTTAATGCAAAAGGCACAATGCCGACTTAAGTACAAGAGGACTGACACTCTAACTTCCTATGATTTGAACCTCTCCTGTAAGTCCAGTGTTGGATTGCGATGCATCACGTCAGGTTTACTGTATACCCTGGACCTTCTTATTGACGATGAAGCACAGAAATTGCATCGGAATTTAATACAAAAGGCACAATGCCGACTTAAGTACAAGAGGACTGATACTCTAACTTTCAAGGATTTGACCCTCTCCTGTGAGTTGGGTTTTAGATTACGATGCTTCACTTCAGGTTTACTGTATACCTTGGACCTTCTTATTGACGATGAATCACAGAAATTGCATCCGAATTTAATACAAAAGGCACAATGCCGACTTAAGTACAATTGGTCTGACACTTTAACTTTCTATGAATTAAACCTCTTCTTTGAGTCCAGTGTTAGATTCCGATGCTTCACTTCAGGTCTACTGTATACCTTGGACCTTCCGATTGACGATGAAACACAGAAATTGCATCCGAATTTAATACAAAAGTCACAATGCGGACTTAAGCACAAGAAGACTGACACTCTAATTTTCTATGAATTGAACTTCTCCTGTATGTCCAGTTTTAGATTCCGATGCTTCACTTCAGGTTTACTAGATACCTTGGACCTTCTTATTGGCGATGAAACACAGAAATTGCATCCGAATTTAATACAAAAGGCACAATGCCGACTTAAGCACAAGAGGTTTGACACTCTAACTTTCTTTGATTTGAACCTTTCCTGTGAGTCCAGTTTTAGATTCCGATGCTTCACTTCAGGTTTACAGTATCCCTTGGACCTTCTTATGACGATGAAACACAGAAATTGCATCCGAATTTAATACAAATGGCACAATGCCGACTTTAGTACAAGAGGACTGACACTCTAACTTTCTATGATTTGAACGCCTCCTGTGAGTCCAGTTTTAGATTCCGATGCTTCACTTCAGGTTTACTGTATCGTTTGGACCTTCTTATTGACGATGAAACACAGAAATTGCATCCGAATTTAATACAAAAGGCACAATGCCGACTTAAGTACAAGAGGACTGACACTCTAACTTTCTATGATTTGAACCTCACCTGTGGGTCCAGTTTTAGATTCCGATGCTTCACTTCAGATTTACTGTATACCTTGGACCTTCTTATTGACGATGTAACACAGATATTGCATCCGAATTTAATACAAGAGGCACAATGCCGACTTAAGTACAGGAGGACTTACACTCTAACTTTCTACGATTTAAAACTCTCCTGCGAGTTCAGTTTTTGATTCCAATGCTGCACTTCAGGTTTACTGTATCCCTTGGACCTTCTTATTGACGATGAAACACAGAAAATGCATACGAATTTAATACAAAAGGCTCAATGCCGACTTAAGTACGAGAGGTTTGACACTCTAACTTTCTATGATTTGAACTTCTCCTGTGAGTCCAGTTTTAGATTCCAATGCTTCACTTCAGGTTTACAGTATCCCTTGGACATCCTTATTGACGATGAAACACAGAAATTGCATCCGGATTTAATTCAAAAGGCTCAATGCCGACTTAAGTACAAGAGGACTGACACTCTAACTTTCTATGATTTGAACCTCTCCTGTGAGTCCAGTTTTAGATTCCGATGCTTCACTTCAGGTTTACTGTATACCTTGGACCTTCTTATTGACGATGAAACACAGAAATTGCATCCGAATTTAATGCAAATGGCACAATTCCGACCTAAGTACGAGAGGACTGCCCCTCTAACTTTCTATGATTTGAACCTCTAATGTGGGTCCAGTTTTGGATTCCGATGCTTCACTTCAAGTTTACTGTATCCCTTGGACCTTCTTATTGACGATGAAACAGTGAATATGCATCCAAATTTAATACAAAAGGCACAATGCCGACTTAAGCACAATAGGACGGACACTCTAAATTTCTGTGATTTGAACCTCTCCTGTGGGTCCAGTTTTAGATTCCGACGCTTCACTTCAGGTTTACTGTATCCCTTGGACCTTCTTATTGACGATGAAACACTGAATATGCATCCAAATGTAATACAAAAGGCACAATGCCGACTTAAGCACAAGAGGACGGACACTTTAACTTTCTATGATTTGAACGTCTCCTGTGAGTCCAGTTTTAGATTCCGATGCTTCACTTCAGGTTTACTGTATACCTTGGACCTTTTTATTGACGATGAAACACAGAAATTGCATTAGAATTTAATACAAAAAGCACAATGCTGACTTAAGTACAAGAGTACTGACACTCTAACTTTCAAAGATTTGAACCTCTCCTGTGAGTTGAGTTTTAGATTCCGATGGTTCACTTCAGGTTTACTGTATACCTTGGACCTTCTTGTTGACGATTAAACACAGAAATTGCATCCGAATTTAATACAAAAGGGACAATGCCGACTTAAGTACAGGAGGACATACACTCTAACTTTCTATGATTTAAACCTCTCCTGCGAGTCCAGTTTTAGATTCCGATGCTGCACTTCAGGTTTACTGTATCCCTTGGACCTTCTTATTGACGATGAAACACAGAAATTGCATACGAATTTAATACAAAAGGCTCAATGCCGACATAAGTACAAGAGGTTTGACACTCTAACTTTCTATGATTTGTATATCTCCTGTGAGTCCAGTTTTAGATTCCGAAGCTTCACTTCAGGTTTACAGTATCCCTTGGACCTTCATATTGACGATGAAACACAGAAATTGCATCCGACTTTAATACAAAAGGCACAATGCCGACTTGAGTACAAGAGAACTGACACTCTAACTTTCTATGATTTGAACCTCTCCCGTGAGTCCAGTTATAGATTCCTATGCTTCACTTGAGGTTAACTGTATCCCTCGGACCTCCTTACTGACGATGAAACACAGAGATTGCGTCCGAATTTAATACAAAAGGCTCAATGCCGGCTTCAGTACAAGAGGACTGACACTCTAATTATCTATGATTTGAACCTCTCCTGTGAGTCCAATTTAATATTCCGATGCTTCACTTCAGGTTTACTGTATACCTTGGACCTCCTTATTGACGATGAACCACAGAGATTGCATCCGAATTTAACACAAAAGGCACAATGCTGACTTAAGTACAAGAGGAATGACACTCTAACATTCTACGATTTGAACCTCTCCTGTGAGTCCAGTTTTAGATTCCGATGCTTCACTTCAGGTTTACTGTATCCCTTGGACCTTCTTATTGACGATGAAACACAGAAATTGCATCCAAATTTAATACAAAAGGCACAATGCCGACTTAAGCACAAGAGGACTGACCCTCTAACCTTCTATGATTTGAACGTCTCCTGTGAGTCCAGTTTTAGATTCCGATGCTTCACTGCAGGTTTACTGTATACCTTGGACCTTCTTATTGACGATAAAACACAGAAATTGCATCGGAATTTAATACAAAAGGCACAATGCCGACTTAAGTACAAGAGGACTGACACTCTAACTTCCTATGATTTGAACCTCTCCTGTAAGTCCAGTGTTGGATTGCGATGCATCACGTCAGGTTTACTGTATACCCTGGACCTTCTTATTGACGATGAAGCACAGAAATTTCATCGGAATTTAATACAAAAGGCACAATGCCGACTTAAGTACAAGAGGACTGATACTCTAACTTTCAAGGATTTGACCCTCTCCTGTGAGTTGGGTTTTAGATTCCGATGCTTCACTTCAGGTTTACTGTATACCTTGGACCTTCTTATTGACGATGAATCACAGAAATTGCATCCGAATTTAATACAAAAGGCACAATGCCGACTTAAGTACAATTGGTCTGACACTTTAACTTTCTATGAATTAAACCTCTTCTTTGAGTCCAGTGTTAGATTCCGATGCTTCACTTCAGGTCTACTGTATACCTTGGACCTTCCGATTGACGATGAAACACAGAAATTGCATCCGAATTTAATACAAAAGTCACAATGCGGACTTAAGCACAAGAAGACTGACACTCTAATTTTCTATGAATTGAACTTCTCCTGTATGTCCAGTTTTAGATTCCGATGCTTCACTTCAGGTTTACTAGATACCTTGGACCTTCTTATTGACGATGAAACACAGAAATTGCATCCGAATTTAATACAAAAGGCACAATGCCGACTTAAGTACAAGAGGACTGCCACTCTAACATTCTATGATTTGAACATCTCCTGTTAGTCCAGTTTTAGATTCCGATGCTTCACTTCAGGTTTACTGTATACCTTGGACCTTCTTATTGACGATGAAACACAAAATTGCATCCGAATTTAATACAAACGGCTCAATGCCGACTTAAGTACAAGTGGTCTGACACACTAACTTTCTGTGATTTGAACCTCTCCTGTGAGTCCAGTTTTAAGTTCTGACTTTTCACTTCAGGTTTACTGTATCCCTTGGACCTTCTTATTGACGATGAAACACAGAAATTGCATCCGAATGTAATACAAAAGGCTCAATGCCGACTTAAGTACAAGAGGTTTGACACTCTAACTTTCTATGATTTGAACCTCTCCTGTGAGTCCAGTTTTAGATTCCGATGCTTCACTTCAGGTTTACTGTATACCCTGGCCCATCTTATAGACGATGAAGCACAGAAATTACATCCGAATTTAATACAAAAGGCTCAATGCCGACTTAAGTACAAGAGGACTGACACTCTAACTTTCAAAGATTTGAACCTCTCCTGTGAGTTGAGTTTTTGATTCCGATGCTTCACTTCAGGTTTACTGTATACCTTGGACCTTCTTATTGACGATGAAACACAGAAATTGCATCCGAATTTAATACAAAAGGCACAATGCCGACTTAAGTACAAGAAGACTGACACTCTAACTTTCTAAGATTTAAACCTCTCCTGTGAGTCCAGTTTTAGATTCCGATGCTTCACTTCAGGTTTACTGTATACCTTGGACCTTCTTATTGACGATGAAACACAAAATTGCATCCGAATTTAATACAAACGGCTCAATGCCGACTTAAGTACAAGTGGTCTGACACACTAACTTTCTGTGATTTGAACCTCTCCTGTGAGTCCAGTTTTAAGTTCTGACTTTTCACTTCAGGTTTACTGTATCCCTTGGACCTTCTTATTGACGATGAAACACAGAAATTGCATCCGAATGTAATACAAAAGGCTCAATGCCGACTTAAGTACAAGAGGTTTGACACTCTAACTTTCTATGATTTGAACCTCTCCTGTGAGTCCAGTTTTAGATTCCGATGCTTCACTTCAGGTTTACAGTATCCCTTGGACCATCTTATTGACGATGAAACACAGAAATTGCATCCGAATTTAATACAAGAGGCACAATGCCGACTTAAGTACAGGAGGACATTCACTCTAAATTTCTATGTATTAAACCTCTCCTGCGGGTCCAGTTTTAGATTCCGATGTTGCACTTCAGGTTTACTGTATCCCTTGGACCTTCCTATTGACGATGAACCACAGAAATTGCATACGAATTTAATACAAAATGCACAATGCCGACTTAAGTACAAGAGGACTGACACTCGAACTTTCTATGATTTGAGCCTCTCCTGTGAGTCCAGTTTTAGATTCCGATGCTTCACTTCAGGTTTACTGTATCCCTTGGACCTTCTTATTGACGATGAAACACAGGAATTGCATCCGAATTTAATACAAAAGGCACAATGCCGACTTAAGTACAAGAGGACTGACACTCTAACTTTCTATGATTTGAACCTCTCCTGTGAGTCCAGTTATAGATAACGATGCTTCACTTTAGGTTTACTGAACCCTTGGACCTTCTTACTGACGATGAAACACAGAAATTGCATCCAAATTTAATACAAAAGGCACAATGCCGACTTAAGCACAAGAAGACTGACACTTTAACTTTCTATGATTTGAACTTCTCCTGTGAGTCCAATTTCAGATTCCGAAGCTTCACTTCAGGTTTACAGTATACCTTGGACTTTCTTATTGACGATGAAACACAGAAATTGCATCCGAATTTAATACAAAATGCACAATGCCGACTTACGTACAAGAGGACTGACACTCTAACTTCCTATGATTTGAACCTCTCCTGTGAGTCCAGTTTTAGATTGCGATGCTTCGCTTCAGGTTTACTGTATACCCTGGACTTTCTTATTGACGATGAAGCACAGAAATTGCATCCGCATTCTATACAAAAGGCACAATGCCGACTTAAGTACAAGAGGACTGACACTCTAACTTTCAAAGGTTTGAACCTCTCCTGTGAGTTGAGTTTTAGATTCCGATCTTTCACTGCAGGTTTACTGTATACCCTGGACCTTCTTATTGACGATGAAACACAGAAATTGCATCCGAATTTAATACAAAAGGCACAATGCCGACTTAAGTATTAGAGGACTGACACTCTAAATTTCTTTGATTTAAACCTCTTCTGTGAGTCCAGTTTTAGATACCGATGCTTCACTTCAGGTTTACTGTATACCTTGGACCTTCTTATTGACGATGAAACACAGAGATAGCATCCGAATTTAATACAAAAGCCACAAAGCCGACTTAAGTACAAGAGGACTGACACTCTAACTTCCTATGATTTGAACCTCTCCTGTGAGTTGAGTTTTAGATTCCGATGCTTCACTTCAGGTTTACTGTATACCTTGAACCTGCTTATTGACGATGAAACACAGAAATTGCATCCGAATTTAATACAAAAGGCACAATTCCGACTTAAGTACAAGAGGACTCACACTCTAACTTTCTATGATTTAAACCTCTCCTGTGAGTCTAGTTTTAGATTCCGATGCTTCACTTCAGGTTTACTGTATACCTTGGACCTTCTTATTGACTTTGAAACACAAAATTGCATCCGAATTTAATACAAACGGCACAATGCCGACCTAAGGACAAGAGGACTGTCACACTAACTTTCTACGATTTGAACCTCTCCTGTGTGTCCAGTTTTAGATTCTGATGTTTCACTTCAGGTTTACTGTATCCCTTGGACCTTCTTATTGACGATGAAACACAGAAATTGCATCCCAATTTAATACAAAAGGCACAATGCCGACTTAAGTACAAGAAGACTGACACTCTAACTTGCTGTGATTTGAACGTCTCCTGTGAGTCCAGTTTTAGATTCCGATATTTCACTTCGGGTTTACTATATCCCTTGGACCTTCTTATTGACGATGAAGCACAGAAATTGCATCCGAATTTAATACAAAAGGCTCAATGCCGACTTAAGTACAAGAGATTTGACACTCTAACTTTTTTTGATTTTAACCTCTCCTGTGAGTCCAGTTTTAGATTCCGATGCTTCACTTCAGGTTTACAGTAACCCTTGGAACTTCTTATTGACGATGAAACACAGAAATTGCATCCGAATTCAATACAAAAGGCACAATGCCGACTTAAGTACAAGAGGACTGACACTCTAACTTTCAAAGATTTGAACCTCTCCTGTAAGCTGAGTTTTAGATTCCGATGCTTCACTTCAGGTTTACTGTATAACTTGGACCTTCATATTGACGAAGAAACACAGAAATTGCATCCGAATTTAATACAAAAGGCACAATGCCGACTTAAGGACAAGAGGACTGTCACACTAACTTTCTATGATTTGAACCTCTCCTGTGTGTCCAGTTTTAGATTCTGATGTTTCACTTCAGGTTTACTGTATACCCTGGACCTTCTTATTGACGATGAAACACAGAAATTGCACCCGAATTTAATACAAAAGGCACAATGCCGACTTAAGTACAAGAGGACTGACACTCGAACTTTCTATGATTTGAACCTCTCCTGTGAGTCCAGTTTTAGATTCCGATGCTTCACTTCAGGTTTACTGTATCCCTTGGACCTTCTTATTGACGATGAAACACAGAAATTGCATCCGAATCTAATACAAAAGGCACAATGCCGACTTAAGTACAAGAGGACTGACACTCTAACTTTCTATGATTTGAACCTCTCCTGTGAGTCCAGTTATAGATAACGATGGTTCACTTTAGGTTTACTGAACCCTTGGACCTTCTTACTGACGATGAAACACAGAAATTGCATCCAAATTTAATACAAAAGGCACAATGCCGACTTAAGCACAAGAAGACTGACACTTTAACTTTCTATGATTTGAACTTCTCCTGTGAGTCCAATTTCAGATTCCGATGCTTCACTTGAGGTTTACAGTATACCTTGGACTTTCTTATTGACGATGAAACACAGAAATTTCTTCCGAATTTAATACAAAAGGCACAATGCCGACTTAAGTACAAGAGGACTGACACTCTAACTTCCTATGATTTGAACCTCTCCTGTGAGTCCAGTTTTAGATTGCGATGCTTCGCTTCAGGTTTACTGTATACCCTGGACTTTCTTATTGACGATGAAGCACAGAAATTGCATCCGCATTCTATACAAAAGGCACAATGCCGACTTAAGTACAAGAGGACTGACACTCTAACTTTCAAAGGTTTGAACCACTCCTGTGAGTTGAGTTTTAGATTCCGATGCTTCACTGCAGGTTTACTGTATACCCTGGACCCTCTTATTGACGATGAAACACAGAAATTGCATCCGAATTTAATACAAAAGGCACAATGCCGACTTAAGTACAAGAGGACAGACACTCTAACTTTCTATGATTTGAACCTCTCCTGTGAGGTTCACTTCAGGTTTACTGTATCCCTTGGACCTTCTTATTGACGATGAAACACAGAGATTGCATCCAAATTTAATACAAAAGCCACAAAGCCGACTTAAGTACAAGAGGACTGACACTCTAACTTCCTATGATTTGAACCTCTCCAGTGAGTCCAGTTTTAAATTGCGATCCGTCACTTCAGGTTTACTGTATACCCTGGCCCTTCTTATTGACGATGAAACACAGAAATTGCATCCGAATTTAATACAAAAGGCACAATTCCGACTTAAGTACAAGAGGACTCACACTCTAACTTTCTATGATTTAAACCTCTCCTGTGAGTCTAGTTTTAGATTCCGATGCTTCACTTCAGGTTTACTGTATACCTTGGACCTTCTTACTGACTTTGAAACACAAAATTGCATCCGAATTTAATACAAACGGCACAATGCCGACCTAAGGACAAGAGGACTGTCACACTAACTTTCTATGATTTGAACCTCTCCTGTGTGTCCAGTTTTAGATTCTGATGTTGCACTTCAGGTTTACTGTATCCCTTGGACCTTCCTATTGACGATGAACCACAGAAATTGAATACGAATTTAATACAAAATGCACAATGCCGACATAGGTACAAGAGATTTGTCGCTCTAACTTTCTATGATTTGAACCTCGCCTGTGATTCCAGTTTTAGATTCCGATGCATCACTTCAGGTTTACTGTATACCTTGGACCTTCTTATTGACGATGAAACACAGAAATTTCATTCGAATTTAATACAAAAGGCACAATGCCGACTTAAGTACGAGAGGACTGACAATCTAACTTCCTATGATTTGAACCTCTCCTGTGAGTCCAGTTTTAGATTGCGATGCATCGCTTCAAGTTTACTGTATACCCTGGACTTTGTTATTGACGATGAAACACAGAAATTGCATCCGCATTCAATAGAAAAGGCACAATGCCGACTTAAGTACAAGAGGACTGAACCTATAACTTTCAAAGGTTTGAACATCTCCTGTGAGTTGAGTTTTAGATTCCGATGCTTCACTTCAGGTTTACTGTATACCCTGGACCTTCTTATTGACGATGAAACACAGAAATTGCACCCGAATTTAATACAAAAGGCACAATGCCAACTTAAGTACAAGAGGACTGACACTCGAACTTTCTATGATTTGAGCCTCTCCTGTGAGTCCAGTTTTAGATTCCGATGCTTCACTTCAGGTTTACTGTATCCCTTGGACCTTCTTATTGACGATGAAACACAGAAATTGCATCCGAATTAAATACAAAAGGCACAATGCCGACTTAAGTACAAGAGGACTGACACTCTAACTTTCTATGATTTGAACCTCTCCTGTGAGTCCAGTTATAGATAACGATGCTTCACTTTAGGTTTACTGAACCCTTGGATCTTCTTACTGACGATGAAACACAGAAATTGCATCCAAATTTAATACAAAAGGCACAATGCCGACTTAAGCACAAGAAGACTGACACTTTAACTTTCTATGATTTGAACTTCTCCTGTGAGTCCAATTTCAGATTCCGAAGCTTCACTTCAGGTTTACAGTATACCTTGGACTTTCTTATTGACGATGAAACACAGAAATTGCATCCGAATTTAATACAAAATGCACAATGCCGACTTAAGTATAAGAGGACTGACACTCTAACTTCCTATGATTTGAACCTCTCCTGTGAGTCCAGTTTTAGATTGCGATGCATCGCTTCAGGTTTACTGTATACCCTGGACTTTCTTATTGACGATGAAGCACAGAAATTGCATCCGCATTCTATACAAAAGGCACAATGCCGACTTAAGTACAAGAGGACTGACACTCTAACTTTCAAAGGTTTGAACCTCTTCTGTGAGTTGAGTTTTAGATTCCGATCCTTCACTGCAGGTTTACTGTATACCCTGGACCTTCTTATTGACGATGAAACACAGAAATTGCATCCGAATTTAATACAAAAGGCACAATGCCGACTTAAGTATTAGAGGACTGACACTCTAAATTTCTTTGATTTAAACCTCTTCTGTGAGTCCAGTTTTAGATACCGATGCTTCACTTCAGGTTTACTGTATACCTTGGACCTTCTTGTTGACGATGAAACACAGAGATTGCATCCGAATTTAATACAAAAGCCACAAAGCCGACTTAAGTACAAGAGGACTGACACTCTAACTTCCTATGATTTGAACCTCTCCTGTGAGTTGAGTTTTAGATTCCGATGCTTCACTTCAGGTTTACTGTATACCTTGAACCTGCTTATTGACGATGAAACACAGAAATTGCATCCGAATTTAATACAAAAGGCACAATTCCGACTTAAGTACAAGAGGACTCACACTCTAACTTTCTATGATTTAAACCTCTCCTGTGAGTCTAGTTTTAGATTCCGATGCTTCACTTCAGGTTTACTGTATACCTTGGACCTTCTTATTGACTTTGAAACACAAAATTGCATCCGAATTTAATACAAACGGCACAATGCCGACCTAAGGACAAGAGGACTGTCACACTAACTTTCTATGATTTGAACCTCTCCTTTGTGTCCAGTTTTAGATTCTGATGTTTCACTTCAGGTTTACTGTATCCCTTGGACCTTCTTATTGACGATGAAACACAGAAATTGCATCCCAATTTAATACAAAAGGCACAATGCCGACTTAAGTACAAGAAGACTGACACTCTAACTTGCTGTGATTTGAACGTCTCCTGTGAGTCCAGTTTTAGATTCCGATGCTTCACTTCGGGTTTACTATATCCCTTGGACCTTCTTATTGACGATGAAACACAGAAATTGCATCCGAATTTAATGCAAAAGGCTCAATGCCGACTTAAGTACAAGAGATTTGACACTCTAACTTTTTTTGATTTTAACCTCTCCTGTGAGTCCAGTTTTAGATTCCGATGCTTCACTTCAGGTTTACAGTAACCCTTGGAACTTCTTATTGACGATGAAACACAGAAATTGCATCCGAATTCAATACAAAAGGCACAATGCCGACTTGAGTACAAGAGGACTGACACTCTAACTTTCAAAGATTTGAACCTCTCCTGTAAGCTGAGTTTTAGATTCCGATGCTTCACTTCAGGTTTACTGTATAGCTTGGACCTTCATATTGACGAAGAAACACAGAAATTGCATCCGAATTTAATACAAAAGGCACAATGCCGACTTAAGGACAAGAGGACTGTCACACTAACTTTCTATGAATTGAACCTCTCCTGTGTGTCCAGTTTTAGATTCTGATGTTTCACTTCAGGTTTACTGTATACCCTGGACCTTCTTATTGACGATGAAACACAGAAATTGCACCCGAATTTAATACAAAAGGCACAATGCCGACTTAAGTACAAGAGGACTGACACTCGAACTTTCTATGATTTGAACCTCTCCTGTGAGTCCAGTTTTAGATTCCGATGCTTCACTTCAGGTTTACTGTATCCCTTGGACCTTCTTATTGACGATGAAACAAAGAAATTGCATCCGAATTTAATACAAAAGGCACAATGCCGACTTAAGTACAAGAGGACTGACACTCTAACTTTCTATGATTTGAACCTCTCCTGTGAGTCCAGTTATAGATAACGATGCTTCACTTTAGGTTTACTGAACCCTTGGACCTTCTTACTGACGATGAAACACAGAAATTGCATCCAAATTTAATACAAAAGGCACAATGATGACTTAAGCACAAGAAGACTGACACTTTAACTTTCTATGATTTGAACTTCTCCTGTGAGTCCAATTTCAGATTCCGATGCTTCACTTCAGGTTTACAGTATACCTTGGACTTTCTTATTGACGATGAAACACAGAAATTGCATCCGAATTTAATACAAAAGGCACAATGCCGACTTAAGTACAAGAGGACTGACACTCTAACTTCCTATGATTTGAACCTCTCCTGTGAGTCCAGTTTTAGATTGCGATGCTTCGCTTCAGGTTTACTGTATACCCTGGACTTTCTTATTGATGATGAAGCACAGAAATTGCATCCGCATTCTATACAAAAGGCACAATGCCGACTTAAGTACAAGAGGACTGACACTCTAACTTTCAAAGGTTTGAACCTCTCCTGTGAGTTGAGTTTTAGATTCCGATGCTTCACTGCAGGTTTACTGTATACCCTGGACCTTCTTATTGACGATGAAACACAGAAATTGCATCCGAATTTAATACAAAAGGCACAATGCCGACTTAAGTATTAGAGGACTGACACTCTAAATTTCTTTGATTTAAACCTCTTCTGTGAGTCCAGTTTTAGATACCGATGCTTCACTTCAGGTTTACTGTATACCTTGGACCTTCTTATTGACGATGAAACACAGAAATTGCATCCGAATTTAATACAAAAGGCACAATGCCGACTTAAGTACAAGAGGACAGTCACTCTAACTTTCTATGATTTGAACCTCTCCTGTGAGGTTCACTTCAGGTTTACTGTATCTCTTGGACCTTCTTATTGACGATGAAACACAGAGATTGCACCCGAATTTAATACAAAAGCCACAAAGCCGACTTAAGTACAAGAGGACTGACACTCTAACTTCCTATGATTTGAACCTCTCCTGTGAGTCCAGTTTTATATTGCGATCCGTCACTTCAGGTTTACTGTATACCCTGGCCCTTCTTATTGACGATGAAGCACAGAAATTGCATCCGAATTTAATACAAAAGGCACAATGCCGACTTAAGTACAAGAGGACTGACACTCTAACTTACAAAGATTTGAACCTCTCCTGTGAGTTGAGTTTTAGATTCCGATGCTTCACTTCAGGTTTACTGTATACCTTGGACCTTCTTATTGACGATGAAACACAGAAATTGCATCCGAATTTAATACAAAAGGCACAATTCCGACTTAAGTACAAGAGGACTCACACTCTAACTTTCTATGATTTAAACCTCTCCTGTGAGTCTAGTTTTAGATTCCGATGCTTCACTTCAGGTTTACTGTATACCTTGGACCTTCTTATTGACTTTGAAACACAAAATTGCATCCGAATTTAATACAAACGGCACAATGCCGACCTAAGGACAAGAGGACTGTCACACTAACTTTCTATGATTTGAACCTCTCCTGTGTGTCCAGTTTTAGATTCTGATGTTTCACTTCAGGTTTACTGTATCCCTTGGACCTTCTTATTGACGATGAAACACAGAAATTGCATCCCAATTTAATACAAAAGGCACAATGCCGACTTAAGTACAAGAAGACTGACACTCTAACTTGCTGTGATTTGAACGTCTCCTGTGAGTCCAGTTTTAGATTCCGATGCTTCACTTCAGGTTTACAGTAACCCATGGAACTTCTTATTGACGATGAAACACAGAAATTGCATCCGAATTCAATACAAAAGGCACAATGCCGACTTAAGTACAAGAGGACTGACACTCTAACTTTCAAAGATTTGAACCTCTCCTGTAAGCTGAGTTTTAGATTCCGATGCTTCACTTCAGGTTTACTGTATACCTTGGACCTTCATATTGACGAAGAAACACAGAAATTGCATCCGAATTTAATACAAAAGGCACAATGCCAACTTAAGTACAAGAGGACTGACACTCCAACTTTCTATGATTTAAACCTCTTCTGTGAGTCCAGTTTTAGATACCGATGCTTCACTTCAGGTTTACTGTATACCTTGGACCTTCTTATTGACGATGAAACACAGAAATTGCATCCGAATTTAATACAAGAAGCAAAATGCCGACTTCAGTACAGGAGGACTTACACTCTAACTTTCTATGAATTAAACCTCTCCTGCGAGTCCACTTTTAGATTCCGATGTTGCACTTCAGGTTTACTGTATCCCTTCGACCTTCTTATTGACGATGAAACACATGAATTGCATCCTAATTTAATACAAAAGGCTCATGGCCGTCTTATGTACAAGAGGTTTGACACTCTAAATGTCTATGGTTTGAACCTCTCCTGTGAGTCCAGTTTTAGATTCTGATGCTTCACTTCAGGTTTACAGTATCCCTTGGACTTTCTTATTGACGATGAAACACAGAAATTGCATCCGAATTTAATACAAAAGGCACAATGTCGACTTGTGTACAAGAGGACTGACACTCTAACTTTCTATAATTTGAACCTCTCCCGTGAGTCCAGTTATACATTCCGATGCTTAACTTTAGGATTACTGTATCCCTTGCACCTCCTTATTGACGATGAAACACAGAGATTGCATCCATTTTTAATACAAAAGGCACAATGCCGACTTAAGTACAAGAGGACTGACACTCTAACATTTTATGATTTGAACCTCTCCTGTGAGTCCAGTTGTGGATTCCGATGCTTCGCTTCAGGTTCACTGTATATCTTGGACCTTCTTATTGACGATGAAACACAGAAATTGCATCCGAAATTAATACAAAAGGCACAATTCCGACTTAAGTACAAGAGGACTGACAGTCTAACACTCTGTGATTTGAATCTCTCCTGTGGGTCCAGTTTTAGATTCCGATGCTTCACTTCAGGTTTACTGTAGCCCTTGGACCTTCTTACTGACGATGAAACACAGAAATTGCATCCAAATTTAATACAAAAGGCACAATGCCGACTTAAGTACAAGAGGACTGACACACTAACTTCTTATGATTTGAACCTCTCCTGTAAGTCCAGTTTTAGATTCCGATGCTTCACTTCAGGTTTACTGTATACCTTGGACCTTCTTATTGGCGATGAAACACAGAAATTGCATTCAAATTTAATACAAAAGGCTCAATGCCGACTTAAGTATAAGAGGACTGACACTCTAACTTTCTATGATTTAAACCTCTCCTGTGAGTCCAGGTTTAGATTCCGATGCTTCACTTCTGGTTTTCTGTATACCTTGGACCTTGTTATTGACGATGAATCACAGATATTGCATCCGAATTAAATACAAAAGGCACAATGCCGACTTAAGTGCAAAAGGACTGACACTCTAACTTTCTATGATTTGAACCACTACTGTGAGTCAAGTTTTAGATTCCGATGCGTCACTTCAGGTTTACTGTATAATTTGGACCTTCTTATTGCCGATGAAACACAGAAATTGCATCCGAATTTAACCCAAAAGGCACAATGCCGACTTAAGTACAAGAGGACTGACACTCGAAATTTCTATGATTTGAACCTCTCCTGTGAGTCCAGTTTTAGATTCCGATGCTTCACTTCAAGTTTACTGTATCCCTTGGACCTTCTTATTGACGATGAAACACAGAAATTGCATCCGAATTTAATACAAAAGGCACAATGCCGCGTTAAGTACAAGAGGACTGACACTCTAACCTTCTATGATTTGAACCTCTCCTGTGAGTCCAGTTATAGATTCCGATGCTTCACTTCAGGTTTATTGTATCCCTTGGACCTTCATATTGACGATAAAACACAGAAATTGCATCCGAATTTAATACAAAAGGGACAATGCCGACTTAAGTACAAGTGGACTGACACTCTAACTTTCTAAGATTTGAACCTCTCCTGTGAGTTGAGTTTCCTATTCCGATGCTTCACTTCATGTTTACTGTATAACTGGGACCTTCTTATTGACGATGAAACACAGAAATTGCATCCGAATTTAATACAAAAGGCTCAATGCCGACTTAAGTATAAGAGGACTGACACTCTAACTTTCTATGATTTAAACCTCTCCTGTGAGTCCAGGTTTAGATTCCGATGCTTCACTTCTTGTTTTCTGTATACCTTGGACCTTGTTATTGACGATGAAACACAGATATTGCATCCGAATTAAATACAAAAGGCACAATGCCGACTTAAGTGCAAAAGGACTGACACTCTAACTCTCTAAGATTTGAACCACTACTGTGAGTCAAGTTTTAGATTCCGATGCGTCACTTCAGGTTTACTGTATAATTTGGACCTTCTTATTGCCGATGAAACACAGAAATTGCATCCCAATTTAACCCAAAAGGCACAATGCCGACTTAAGTACAAGAGGACTGACACTCGAAATTTCTATGATTTGAACCTCTCCTGTGAGTCCAGTTTTAGATTCCGATGCTTTACTTCAAGTTTACTGTATCCCTTGGACCTTCTTATTGACGATGAAACACAGACATTGTATCCGAATTTAATACAAAAGGCACAATGCCGCGTTAAGTACAAGAGGACTTACACTCTAACTTTCTATGATTTGAACCTCTCCTGTGAGTCCAGTTATAGATTCCGATGCTTCACTTCAGGTTTATTGTATCCCTTGGACCTTCTTATTGACGATAAAACACAGAAATTGCATCCGAATTTAATACAAAAGGGACAATGACGACTTAAGTACAAGTGTACTGACACTCAAACTTTCTAAGATTTGAACCTCTCCTGTGAGTTGAGTTTCCGATTCCGATGCTTCACTTCATGTTTACTGTATAACTGGGAACTTCTTATTGACGATGAAACACAGAAATTGCATCCGAAATTAATACAAAAGGCACAATTCCGACTTAAGTACAAGAGGACTGACACTCTAACACTCTGTGATTTGAATCTCTCCTGTGGGTCCAGTTTTAGATTCCGATGCTTCACTTCAGGTTTACTGTATCCCTTGGACCTTCTTACTGACGATGAAACACAGAAATTGCATCCAAATTTAATACAAAAGGCACAATGCCGACTTAAGTACAAGAGGACTGACACACTAACTTCTTATGATTTGAACCTCTCCTGTAAGTCCAGTTTTAGATTCCGATGCTTCACTTCAGGTTTACTGTATACCTTGGACTTTCTTATTGGCGATGAAACACAGAAATTGCATTCAAATTCAATACAAAAGGCTCAATGCCGACTTAAGTATAAGAGGACTGACACTCTAACTTTCTATGATTTAAACCTCTCCTGTGAGTCCAGGTTTAGATTCCGATGCTTCACTTCTGGTTTTCTGTATACCTTGGACCTTGTTATTGACGATGAAACACAGATATTGCATCCGAATTAAATACAAAAGGCACAATGCCGACTTAAGTGCAAAAGGACTGACACTCTAACTTCCTATGATTTGAACCACTACTGTGAGTCAAGTTTTAGATTCCGATGCGTCACTTCAGGTTTACTGTATAATTTGGACCTTCTTATTGCCGATGAAACACAGAAATTGCATCCGAATTTAACCCAAAAGGCACAATGCCGACTTAAGTACAAGAGGACTGACACTCGAAATTTCTATGATTTGAACCTCTCCTGTGAGTCCAGTTTTAGATTCCGATGCTTCACTTCAAGTTTACTGTATCCCTTGGACCTTCTTATTGACGATGAAACACAGAAATTGCATCCGAATTTAATACAAAAGGCACAATGCCGCGTTAAGTACAAGAGGACTGACACTCTAACTTTCTATGATTTGAACCTCTCCTGTGAGTCCAGTTATAGATTCCGATGCTTCACTTCAGGTTTATTGTATCCCTTGGACCTTCATATTGACGATAAAACACAGAAATTGCATCCGAATTTAAAACAAAAGGGACAATGCCGACTTAAGTACAAGTGGACTGACACTCTAACTTTCTAACATTTGAACCTCTCCTGTGAGTTGAGTTTCCGATTCCGATGCTTCACTTCATGTTTACTGTATAACTGGGACCTTCTTATTGACGATGAAACACAGAAATTGCATCCGAATTTAATACAAAAGGCTCAATGCCGACTTAAGTATAAGAGGACTGACACTCTAACTTTCTATGATTTAAACCTCTCCTGTGAGTCCAGTTATAGATTCCGATGCTTCACTTCAGGTTTATTGTATCCCTTGGACCTTCATATTGACGATAAAACACAGAAATTGCATCCGAATTTAATACAAAAGGGACAATGCCGACTTAAGTACAAGTGGACTGACACTCTAACTTTCTAAGATTTGAACCTCTCCTGTGAGTTGAGTTTCCGATTCCGATGCTTCACTTCATGTTTACTGTATAACTGGGACCTTCTTATTGACGATGAAACACAGAAATTGCATCCGAAATTAATACAAAAGGCACAATTCCGACTTAAGTACAAGAGGACTGACACTCTAACACTCTGTGATTTGAATCTCTCGTGTGGGTCCAGTTTTAGATTCCGATGCTTCACTTCAGGTTTACTGTATCCCTTGGACCTTCTTACTGACGATGAAACACAGAAATTGCATCCAAATTTAATACAAAAGGCACAATGCCGACTTAAGTACAAGAGGACTGACACACTAACTTCTTATGATTTGAACCTCTCTTGTAAGTCCAGTTTTAGATTCCGATGCTTCACTTCAGGTTTACTGTATACCTTGGACCTTCTTATTGGCGATGAAACACAGAAATTGCATTCAAATTTAATACAAAAGGCTCAATGCCGACTTAAGTATAAGAGGACTGACACTCTAACTTTCTATGATTTAAACCTCTCCTGTGAGTCCAGGTGTAGATTCCGATGCTTCACTTCTGGTTTTCTGTATACCTTGGACCTTGTTATTGACGATGAAACACAGATATTGCATCCGAATTAAATACAAAAGGCACAATGCCGACTTAAGTGCAAAAGGACTGACACTCTAACTTTCTATGATTTGAACCACTACTGTGAGTCAAGTTTTAGATTCCGATGCGTCACTTCAGGTTTACTGTATAATTTGGACCTTCTTATTGCCGATGAAACACAGAAATTGCATCCGAATTTAACCCAAAAGGCACAATGCCGACTTAAGTACAAGAGGACTGACACTCGAAATTTCTATGATTTGAACCTCTCCTGTGAGTCCAGTTTTAGATTCCGATGCTTCACTTCAAGTTTACTGTATCCCTTGGACCTTCTTATTGACGATGAAACACAGAAATTGCATCCGAATTTAATACAAAAGGCACAATGCCGCGTTAAGTACAAGAGGACTGACACTCTAACTTTCTATGATTTGAACCTCTCCTGTGAGTCCAGTTATAGATTCCGATGCTTCACTTCAGGTTTATTGTATCCCTTGGACCTTCATATTGACGATAAAACACAGAAATTGCATCCGAATTTAATACAAAAGGGACAATGCCGACTTAAGTACAAGTGGACTGACACTCTAACTTTCTAAGATTTGAACCTCTCCTGTGAGTTGAGTTTCCGATTCCGATGCTTCACTTCATGTTTACTGTATAACTGGGACCTTCTTATTGACGATGAAACACAGAAATTGCATCCGAATTTAATACAAAAGGCTCAATGCCGACTTAAGTATAAGAGGACTGACACTCTAACTTTCTATGATTTAAACCTCTCCTGTGAGACCAGTTTTAGATTCCGATGCTTCACTTCAGGTTTTCTGTATACCTTGGACCTTCTTATCGACGATGAAACACAGAAATTGCATCCGAATTCAATACAAAAGGCAGAATGCCGACTTAAGTGCAAGAGGACTGACACTCTAACTTTCTATGATTTGAACCACTACTGTGAGTCCAGTTTTAGATTCCCATGCTCCACTTCAGGTTTACTGTATAATTTGGGCCTTCTTATTGACGATAAAACACGGAAATTGCATCCGAATTTAATACAAAAGGCTCAATGCCGACTTAAGTACAAGAGGACTGACACTCGAACTTTCTATGATTTGAACCTCACCTGTGAGTCCAGTTTTAGATTCCGATGCTTTACTTAAGTTTTACTGTATCTTTTGGACCTTCTTATTGACGATGAAACACAGAAATTGTATTAGAATTTAATACAAAAGGCACAATGCCGACTTAAGTACAAGAGGACTGACACTCTAACTTTCTATGATTTGAACCTCTCCTGTGAGTCCAGTTATAGATTACGATGCTTCACTTTAGGTTTACTATATTCCTTGGACCTTCTTATTGACGATGAAACACAGAAATTGCATCCGAATTTAATACAAAAGGGACAATGCCGACTTAAGTACAAGTGGACTGACACTCTAACTTTCTATGATTTGAACCTCTCCTGTGAGTTGGGTTTCCGATTCCGATGCATCACTTTAGGTTTACTGTATACCTTGGACTTTCTTATTGACGATGAAACACAGAAATTGCATCCGAATTTAATACAAAAGGCACAATGTCGACTTGTGTACAAGAGGACTGACACTCTAACTTTCTATAATTTGAACCTCTCCCGTGAGTCCAGTTATACATTCCGATGCTTAACTTTAGGATTACTGTATCCCTTGCACCTCCTTATTGACGATGAAACACAGAGATTGCATCCATTTTTAATACAAAAGGCACAATGCCGACTTAAGTACAAGAGGACTGACACTCTAACATTTTATGATTTGAACCTCTCCTGTGAGTCCAGTTTTGGATTCCAATGCTTCACTTCAGGTTCACTGTATATCTTGGACCTTCTTATTGACGATGAAACACAGAATTTGCATCCGAAATTAATACAAAAGGCACAATTCCGACTTAAGTACAAGAGGACTGACACTCTAACACTCTGTGATTTGAATCTCTCCTGTGGGTCCAGTTTTAGATTCCGATGCTTCACTTTTGGTTTACTGTAGCCCTTGGACCTTCTTACTGACGATGAAACACAGAAATTGCATCCAAATTTAATACAAAAGGCACAATGCCGACTTAAGTACAAGAGGACTGACACACTAACTTCTTATGATTTGAACCTCTCCTGTAAGTCCAGTTTTAGATTCCGATGCTTCACTTCAGGTTTACTGTATACCTTGGACCTTCTTATTGGCGATGAAACACAGAAATTGCATTCAAATTTAATACAAAAGGCTCAATGCCGACTTAAGTATAAGAGGACTGACACTCTAACTTTCTATGATTTAAACCTCTCCTGTGAGTCCAGGTTTAGATTCCGATGCTTCACTTCTGGTTTTCTGTATACCTTGGACCTTGTTATTGACGATGAAACACAGATATTGCATCCGAATTAAATACAAAAGGCACAATGCCGACTTAAGTGCAAAAGAACTGACACTCTAACTTTCTATGATTTGAACCACTACTGTGAGTCAAGTTTTAGATTCCGATGCGTCACTGCAGGTTTACTGTATAATTTGGACCTTCTTATTGCCGATGAAACACAGAAATTGCATCCGAATTTAACCCAAAAGGCACAATGCCGACTTACGTACAAGAGGACTGACACTCGAAATTTCTATGATTTGAACCTCTCCTGTGAGTCCAGTTTTAGATTCCGATGCTTCACTTCAAGTTTACTGTATCTCTTGGACCTTCTTATTGACGATGAAACACAGAAATTGCATCCGAATTTAATACAAAAGGCACAATGCCGCGTTAAGTACAAGAGGACTGACACTCTAACTTTCTATGATTTGAACCTCTCCTGTGAGTCCAGTTATAGATTCCGATGCTTCACTTCAGGTTTATTGTATCCCTTGGACCTTCATATTGACGATAAAACACAGAAATTGCATCCGAATTTAATACAAAAGGGACAATGCCGACTTAAGTACAAGTGGACTGACACTCTAACTTTCTAAGATTTGAACCTCTCCTGTGAGTTGAGTTTCCGATTCCGATGCTTCACTTCATGTTTACTGTATAACTGGGACCTTCTTATTGACGATGAAACACAGAAATTGCATCCGAATTTAATACAAAAGGCTCAATGCCGACTTAAGTATAAGAGGACTGACACACTAACTTTCTATGATTTAAACCTCTCCTGTGAGTCCAGGTTTAGATTCCGATGCTTCACTTCTGGTTTTCTGTATACCTTGGACCTTGTTATTGACGATGAAACACAGATATTGCATCCGAATTAAATACAAAAGGCACAATGCCGACTTAAGTGCAAAAGGACTGACACACTAACTCTCTAAGATTTGAACCACTACTGTGAGTCAAGTTTTAGATTCCGATGCGTCACTTCAGGTTTACTGTATAATTTGGACCTTCTTATTGCCGATGAAACACAGAAATTGCATCCGAATTTAACCCAAAAGGCACAATGCCGACTTAAGTACAAGAGGACTGACACTCGAAATTTCTATGATTTGAACCTCTCCTGTGAGTCCAGTTTTAGATTCCGATGCTTCACTTCAAGTTTACTGTATCCCTTGGACCTTCTTATTGACGATGAAACACAGAAATTGCATCCGAATTTAATACAAAAGGCACAATGCCGCGTAAAGTACAAGAGGACTTACACTCTAACTTTCTATGATTTGAACCTGTCCTGTGAGTCCAGTTATAGATTCCGATGCTTCACTTCAGGTTTATTGTATCCCTTGGACCTTCTTATTGACGATAAAACACAGAAATTGCATCCGAATTTAATACAAAAGGAACAATGCCGACTTAAGTACAAGTGGACTGACACTCAAACTTTCTAAGATTTGAACCTCTCCTGTGAGTTGAGTTTCCGATTCCGATGCTTCACTTCATGTTTACTGTATAACTGGGACCTTCTTATTGACGATGAAACACAGAAATTGCATCCGAAATTAATACAAAAGGCACAATTCCGACTTAAGTACAAGAGGACTGACACTCTAACACTCTGTGATTTGAATCTCTCCTGTGGGTCCAGTTTTAGATTCCGATGCTTCACTTCAGGTTTACTGTATCCCTTGGACCTTCTTACTGACGATGAAACACAGAAATTGCATCCAAATTTAATACAAAAGGCACAATGCCGACTTAAGTTCAAGAGGACTGACACACTAACTTCTTATGATTTGAACCTCTCCTGTAAGTCCAGTTTTAGATTCCGATGCTTCACTTCAGGTTTACTGTATACCTTGGACCTTCTTATTGGCGATGAAACACAGAAATTGCATTCAAATTCAATACAAAAGGCTCAATGCCGACTTAAGTATAAGAGGACTGACACTCTAACTTTCTATGATTTAAACCTCTCCTGTGAGTCCAGGTTTAGATTCCGATGCTTCACTTCTGGTTTTCTGTATTCCTTGGACCTTGTTATTGACGATGAAACACAGATATTGCATCCGAATTAAATACAAAAGGCACAATGCCGACTTAAGTGCAAAAGGACTGACACTCTAACTTTCTATGATTTGAACCACTACTGTGAGTCAAGTTTTAGATTCCGATGCGTCACTTCAGGTTTACTGTATAATTTGGACCTTCTTATTGCCGATGAAACACAGAAATTGCATCCGAATTTAACCCAAAAGGCACAATGCCGACTTAAGTACAAGAGGACTGACACTCGAAATTTCTATGATTTGAACCTCTCCTGTGAGTCCAGTTTTAGATTCCGATGCTTCACTTCAAGTTTACTGTATCCCTTGGACCTTCTTATTGACGATGAAACACAGAAATTGCATCCGAATTTAATACAAAAGGCACAATGCCGCGTTAAGTACAAGAGGACTGACACTCTAACTTTCTATGATTTGAACCTCTCCTGTGAGTCCAGTTATAGATTCCGATGCTTCACTTCAGGTTTATTGTATCCCTTGGACCTTCATATTGACGATAAAACACAGAAATTGCATCCGAATTTAATACAAAAGGCTCAATGCCGACTTAAGTATAAGAGGACTGACGCTCTAACTTTCTATGATTTAAACCTCTCCTGTGAGACCAGTTTTAGATTCCGATGCTTCACTTCAGGTTTTCTGTACACCTTGGACCTTCTTATCGACGATAAAACACAGAAATTGCATCCGAATTCAATACAAAAGGCAGAATGCCGACTTAAGTGCAAGAGGACTGACACTCTAACTTTCTATGATTTGAACCACTACTGTGAGTCCAGTTTTAGATTCCCATGCTCCACTTCAGGTTTACTGTATAATTTGGACCTTCTTATTGACGATAAAACACGGAAATTGCATCCGAATTTAATACAAAAGGCTCAATGCCGACTTAAGTACAAGAGGACTGACACTCGAACTTTCTATGATTTGAACCTCACCTGTGAGTCCAGTTTTAGATTCCGATGCTTTACTTAAGTTTTACTGTATCTTTTGGACCTTCTTATTGACGATGAAACACAGAAATTGTATCCGAATTTAATACAAAAGGCACAATGCCGACTTAAGTACAAGAGGACTGACACTCTAACTTTCTATGATTTGAACCTCTCCTGTGAGTCCAGTTATAGATTACGATGCTTCACTTTAGGTTTACTATATTCCTTGGACCTTCTTATTGACGATGAAACACAGAAATTGCATCCGAGTTTAATACAAAAGGGACAATGCCGACTTAAGTACAAGTGGACTGACACTCTAACTTTCTAAGATTTGAACCTCTCCTGTGAGTTGGGTTTCCGATTCCGATGCATCACTTTAGGTTTACTGTATACCTTGGACTTTCTTATTGACGATGAAACACAGAAATTGCATCCGAATTTAATACAAAAGGCACAATGTCGACTTGTGTACAAGAGGACTGACACTCTAACTTTCTATAATTTGAACCTCTGACGTGAGTCCAGTTATACATTCCGATGCTTAACTTTAGGATTACTGTATCCCTTGCACCTCCTTATTGACGATGAAACACAGAGATTGCATCCATTTTTAATACAAAAGGCACAATGCCGACTTAAGTACAAGAGGACTGACACTCTAACATTTTATGATTTGAACCTCTCCTGTGAGTCCAGTTTTGGATTCCGATGCTTCACTTCAGGTTCACTGTATATCTTGGACCTTCTTATTGACGATGAAACACAGAAATTGCATCCGAAATTAATACAAAAGGCACAATTCCGACTTAAGTGCAAGAGGACGGACACTCGAAATTTCTATGATTTGAACCTCTCCTGTGAGTCCAGTTTTAGATTCCGATGCTTCACTTCAAGTTTACTGTATCCCTTGGACCTTCTTATTGACGATGAAACACAGAAATTGCATCCGAATTTAATACAAAAGTCACAATGCCGCGTTAAGTACAAGAGGACTTACACTCTAACTTTCTATGATTTGAACCTGACCTGTGAGTCCAGTTATAGATTCCGATGCTTCACTTCAGGTTTATTGTATCCCTTGGACCTTCTTATTGACGATAAAACACAGAAATTGCATCCGAATTTAATGAAAAAGGGACAATGCCGACTTAAGTACAAGTTTACTGACACTCAAACTTTCTAAGATTTGAACCTCTCCTGTGAGTTGAGTTTCCGATTCCGATGCTTCACTTCATGTTTACTGTATAACTGGGACCTTCTTATTGACGATGAAACACAGAAATTGCATCCGAAATTAATACAAAAGGCACAATTCCGACTTAAGTACAAGAGGACTGACACTCTAACACTCTGTGATTTGAATCTCTCCTGTGGGTCCAGTTTTAGATTCCGATGCTTCACTTCAGGTTTACTGTATCCCTTGGACCTTCTTACTGACGATGAAACACAGAAATTGCATCCAAATTTAATACAAAAGGCACAATGCCGACTTAAGTACAAGAGGACTGACACACTAACTTCTTATGATTTGAACCTCTCCTGTAAGTCCAGTTTTAGATTCCGATGCTTCACTTCAGGTTTACTGTATACCTTGGACCTTCTTATTGGCGATGAAACACAGAAATTGCATTCAAATTCAATACAAAAGGCTCAATGCCGACTTAAGTATAAGAGGACTGACACTCTAACTTTCTATGATTTAAACCTCTCCTGTGAGTCCAGGTTTCGATTCCGATGCTTCACTTCTGGTTTTCTGTATACCTTGGACCTTGTTATTGACGATGAAACACAGATATTGCATCCGAATTAAATACAAAAGGCACAATGCCGACTTAAGTGCAAAAGGACTGACACTCTAACTTTCTATGATTTGAACCACTACTGTGAGTCAAGTTTTAGATTCCGATGCGTCACTTCAGGTTTACTGTATAATTTGGACCTTCTTATTGCCGATGAAACACAGAAATTGCATCCGAATTTAACCCAAAAGGCACAATGCCGACTTAAGTACAAGAGGACTGACACTCGAAATTTCTATGATTTGAACCTCTCCTGTGAGTCCAGTTTTAGATTCCGATGCTTCACTTCAAGTTTACTGTATCCCTTGGACCTTCTTATTGACGATGAAACACAGAAATTGCATCCGAATTTAATACAAAAGGCACAATGCCGCGTTAAGTACAAGAGCACTGACACTCTAACTTTCTATGATTTGAACCTCTCCTGTGAGTCCAGTTATAGATTCCGATGCTTCACTTCAGGTTTATTGTATCCCTTGGACCTTCATATTGACGATAAAACACAGAATCTGCATCCGAATTTAATACAAAAGGGACAATGCCGACTTAAGTACAAGTGGACTGACACTCTAACTTTCTAAGATTTGAACCTCTCCTGTGAGTTGAGTTTCCGATTCCGATGCTTCACTTCATGTTTACTGTATAACTGGGACCTTCTTATTGACGATGAAACACAGAAATTGCATCCGAATTTAATACAAAAGGCTCAATGCCGACTTAAGTATAAGAGGACTGACACTCTAACTTTCTATGATTTAAACCTCTCCTGTGAGACCAGTTTTAGATTCCGATGCTTCACTTCAGGTTTTCTGTATACCTTGGACCTTCTTATCGACGATGAAACACAGAAATTGCATCCGAATTCAATACAAAAGGCAGAATGCCGACTTAAGTGCAAGAGGACTGACACTCTAACTTTCTATGATTTGAACCACTACTGTGAGTCCAGTTTTAGATTCCCATGCTCCACTTCAGGTTTACTGTATAATTTGGACCTTCTTATTGACGATAAAACACGGAAATTGCATCCGAATTTAATACAAAAGGCTCAATGCCGACTTAAGTAAAAGAGGACTGACACTCGAACTTTCTATGATTTGAACCTCACCTGTGAGTCCAGTTTTAGATTCCGATGCTTTACTTAAGTTTTACTGTATCTTTTGGACCTTCTTATTGACGATGAAACACAGAAATTGTATCCGAATTTAATACAAAAGGCACAATGCCGACTTAAGTACAAGAGGACTGACACTCTAACTTTCTATGATTTGAACCTCTCCTGTGAGTCCAGTTATAGATTACGATCCTTCACTTTAGGTTTACTATATTCCTTGGACCTTCTTATTGACGATGAAACACAGAAATTGCATCCGAATTTAATACAAAAGGCACAATGCCGACTTAAGTACAAGTGGACTGACACTCAAACTTTCTAAGATTTGAACCTCTCCTGTGAGTTGAGTTTCCGATTCCGATGCTTCACTTCATGTTTACTGTATAACTGGGACCTTCTTATTGACGATGAAACACAGAAATTGCATCCGAAATTAATACAAAAGGCACAATTCCGACTTAAGTACAAGAGGACTGACACTCTAACACTCTGTGATTTGAATCTCTCCTGTGGGTCCAGTTTTAGATTCCGATGCTTCACTTCAGGTTTACTGTATCCCTTGGACCTTCTTACTGACGATGAAACACAGAAATTGCATCCAAATTTAATACAAAAGGCACAATGCCGACTTAAGTTCAAGAGGACTGACACACTAACTTCTTATGATTTGAACCTCTCCTGTAAGTCCAGTTTTAGATTCCGATGCTTCACTTCAGGTTTACTGTATACCTTGGACCTTCTTATTGGCGATGAAACACAGAAATTGCATTCAAATTCAATACAAAAGGCTCAATGCCGACTTAAGTATAAGAGGACTGACACTCTAACTTTCTATGATTTAAACCTCTCCTGTGAGTCCAGGTTTAGATTCCGATGCTTCACTTCTGGTTTTCTGTATTCCTTGGACCTTGTTATTGACGATGAAACACAGATATTGCATCCGAATTAAATACAAAAGGCACAATGCCGACTTAAGTGCAAAAGGACTGACACTCTAACTTTCTATGATTTGAACCACTACTGTGAGTCAAGTTTTAGATTCCGATGCGTCACTTCAGGTTTACTGTATAATTTGGACCTTCTTATTGCCGATGAAACACAGAAATTGCATCCGAATTTAACCCAAAAGGCACAATGCCGACTTAAGTACAAGAGGACTGACACTCGAAATTTCTATGATTTGAACCTCTCCTGTGAGTCCAGTTTTAGATTCCGATGCTTCACTTCAAGTTTACTGTATCCCTTGGACCTTCTTATTGACGATGAAACACAGAAATTGCATCCGAATTTAATACAAAAGGCACAATGCCGCGTTAAGTACAAGAGGACTGACACTCTAACTTTCTATGATTTGAACCTCTCCTGTGAGTCCAGTTATAGATTCCGATGCTTCACTTCAGGTTTATTGTATCCCTTGGACCTTCATATTGACGATAAAACACAGAAATTGCATCCGAATTTAATACAAAAGGGACAATGCCGACTTAAGTACAAGTGGACTGACACTCTAACTTTCTAAGATTTGAACCTCTCCTGTGAGTTGAGTTTCCGATTCCGATGCTTCACTTCATGTTTACTGTATAACTGGGACCTTCTTATTGACGATGAAACACAGAAATTGCATCCGAATTTAATACAAAAGGCTCAATGCCGACTTAAGTATAAGAGGACTGACGCTCTAACTTTCTATGATTTAAACCTCTCCTGTGAGACCAGTTTTAGATTCCGATGCTTCACTTCAGGTTTTCTGTACACCTTGGACCTTCTTATCGACGATAAAACACAGAAATTGCATCCGAATTCAATACAAAATGCAGAATGCCGACTTAAGTGCAAGAGGACTGACACTCTAACTTTCTATGATTTGAACCACTACTGTGAGTCCAGTTTTAGATTCCCATGCTCCACTTCAGGTTTACTGTATAATTTGGACCTTCTTATTGACGATAAAACACGGAAATTGCATCCGAATTTAATACAAAAGGCTCAATGCCGACTTAAGTACAAGAGGACTGACACTCGAACTTTCTATGATTTGAACCTCACCTGTGAGTCCAGTTTTAGATTCCGATGCTTTACTTAAGTTTTACTGTATCTTTTGGACCTTCTTATTGACGATGAAACACAGAAATTGTATCCGAATTTAATACAAAAGGCACAATGCCGACTTAAGTACAAGAGGACTGACACTCTAACTTTCTATGATTTGAACCTCTCCTGTGAGTCCAGTTATAGATTACGATGCTTCACTTTAGGTTTACTATATTCCTTGGACCTTCTTATTGACGATGAAACACAGAAATTGCATCCGAGTTTAATACAAAAGGGACAATGCCGACTTAAGTACAAGTGGACTGACACTCTAACTTTCTAAGATTTGAACCTCTCCTGTGAGTTGGGTTTCCGATTCCGATGCATCACTTTAGGTTTACTGTATACCTTGGACTTTCTTATTGACGATGAAACACAGAAATTGCATCCGAATTTAATACAAAAGGCACAATGTCGACTTGTGTACAAGAGGACTGACACTCTAACTTTCTATAATTTGAACCTCTGACGTGAGTCCAGTTATACATTCCGATGCTTAACTTTAGGATTACTGTATCCCTTGCACCTCCTTATTGACGATGAAACACAGAGATTGCATCCATTTTTAATACAAAAGGCACAATGCCGACTTAAGTACAAGAGGACTGACACTCTAACATTTTATGATTTGAACCTCTCCTGTGAGTCCAGTTTTGGATTCCGATGCTTCACTTCAGGTTCACTGTATATCTTGGACCTTCTTATTGACGATGAAACACAGAAATTGCATCCGAAATTAATACAAAAGGCACAATTCCGACTTAAGTGCAAGAGGACGGACACTCGAAATTTCTATGATTTGAACCTCTCCTGTGAGTCCAGTTTTAGATTCCGATGCTTCACTTCAAGTTTACTGTATCCCTTGGACCTTCTTATTGACGATGAAACACAGAAATTGCATCCGAATTTAATACAAAAGTCACAATGCCGCGTTAAGTACAAGAGGACTTACACTCTAACTTTCTATGATTTGAACCTGACCTGTGAGTCCAGTTATAGATTCCGATGCTTCACTTCAGGTTTATTGTATCCCTTGGACCTTCTTATTGACGATAAAACACAGAAATTGCATCCGAATTTAATGAAAAAGGGACAATGCCGACTTAAGTACAAGTGGACTGACACTCAAACTTTCTAAGATTTGAACCTCTCCTGTGAGTTGAGTTTCCGATTCCGATGCTTCACTTCATGTTTACTGTATAACTGGGACCTTCTTATTGACGATGAAACACAGAAATTGCATCCGAAATTAATACAAAAGGCACAATTCCGACTTAAGTACAAGAGGACTGACACTCTAACACTCTGTGATTTGAATCTCTCCTGTGGGTCCAGTTTTAGATTCCGATGCTTCACTTCAGGTTTACTGTATCCCTTGGACCTTCTTACTGACGATGAAACACAGAAATTGCATCCAAATTTAATACAAAAGGCACAATGCCGACTTAAGTACAAGAGGACTGACACACTAACTTCTTATGATTTGAACCTCTCCTGTAAGTCCAGTTTTAGATTCCGATGCTTCACTTCAGGTTTACTGTATACCTTGGACCTTCTTATTGGCGATGAAACACAGAAATTGCATTCAAATTCAATACAAAAGGCTCAATGCCGACTTAAGTATAAGAGGACTGACACTCTAACTTTCTATGATTTAAACCTCTCCTGTGAGTCCAGGTTTCGATTCCGATGCTTCACTTCTGGTTTTCTGTATACCTTGGACCTTGTTATTGACGATGAAACACAGATATTGCATCCGAATTAAATACAAAAGGCACAATGCCGACTTAAGTGCAAAAGGACTGACACTCTAACTTTCTATGATTTGAACCACTACTGTGAGTCAAGTTTTAGATTCCGATGCGTCACTTCAGGTTTACTGTATAATTTGGACCTTCTTATTGCCGATGAAACACAGAAATTGCATCCGAATTTAACCCAAAAGGCACAATGCCGACTTAAGTACAAGAGGACTGACACTCGAAATTTCTATGATTTGAACCTCTCCTGTGAGTCCAGTTTTAGATTCCGATGCTTCACTTCAAGTTTACTGTATCCCTTGGACCTTCTTATTGACGATGAAACACAGAAATTGCATCCGAATTTAATACAAAAGGCACAATGCCGCGTTAAGTACAAGAGCACTGACACTCTAACTTTCTATGATTTGAACCTCTCCTGTGAGTCCAGTTATAGATTCCGATGCTTCACTTCAGGTTTATTGTATCCCTTGGACCTTCATATTGACGATAAAACACAGAATCTGCATCCGAATTTAATACAAAAGGGACAATGCCGACTTAAGTACAAGTGGACTGACACTCTAACTTTCTAAGATTTGAACCTCTCCTGTGAGTTGAGTTTCCGATTCCGATGCTTCACTTCATGTTTACTGTATAACTGGGACCTTCTTATTGACGATGAAACACAGAAATTGCATCCGAATTTAATACAAAAGGCTCAATGCCGACTTAAGTATAAGAGGACTGACACTCTAACTTTCTATGATTTAAACCTCTCCTGTGAGACCAGTTTTAGATTCCGATGCTTCACTTCAGGTTTTCTGTATACCTTGGACCTTCTTATCGACGATGAAACACAGAAATTGCATCCGAATTCAATACAAAAGGCAGAATGCCGACTTAAGTGCAAGAGGACTGACACTCTAACTTTCTATGATTTGAACCACTACTGTGAGTCCAGTTTTAGATTCCCATGCTCCACTTCAGGTTTACTGTATAATTTGGACCTTCTTATTGACGATAAAACACGGAAATTGCATCCGAATTTAATACAAAAGGCTCAATGCCGACTTAAGTAAAAGAGGACTGACACTCGAACTTTCTATGATTTGAACCTCACCTGTGAGTCCAGTTTTAGATTCCGATGCTTTACTTAAGTTTTACTGTATCTTTTGGACCTTCTTATTGACGATGAAACACAGAAATTGTATCCGAATTTAATACAAAAGGCACAATGCCGACTTAAGTACAAGAGGACTGACACTCTAACTTTCTATGATTTGAACCTCTCCTGTGAGTCCAGTTATAGATTACGATCCTTCACTTTAGGTTTACTATATTCCTTGGACCTTCTTATTGACGATGAAACACAGAAATTGCATCCGAATTTAATACAAAAGGGACAATGCCGACTTAAGTACAAGTGGACTGACACTCTAACTTTCTAAGATTTGAACCTCTCCTGTGAGTTGGGTTTCCGATTCCGATGCATCACTTTAGGTTTACTGTATACCTTGGACTTTCTTATTGACGATGAAACACAGAAATTGCATCCGAATTTAATACAAAAGGCACAATGTCGACTTGTGTACAAGAGGACTGACACTCTAATTTTCTATAATTTGAACCTCTCCCGTGAGTCCAGTTATACATTCCGATGCTTAACTTTAGGACTACTGTATCCCTTGCACCTCCTTATTGACGATGAAACACAGAGATTGCATCCATTTTTAATACAAAAGGCACAATGCCGACTTAAGTACAAGAGGACTGACACTCTAACATTTTATGATTTGAACCTCTCCTGTGAGTCCAGTTTTGGATTCCGATGCTTCACTTCAGGTTCACTGTATATCTTGGACCTTCTTATTGACGATGAAACACAGAAATTGCATCCGAAATTAATACAAAAGGCACAACTCCGACTTAAGTACAAGAGGACTGACACTCTAACACTCTGTGATTTGAATCTCTCCTGTGGGTCCAGTTTTAGATTCCGATGCTTCACTTCAGGTTTACTGTAGCCCTTGGACCTTCTTACTGACGATGAAACACAGAAATTGCGTCCAAATTTAATACAAAAGGCACAATGCCGACTTAAGTACAAGAGGACTGACACACTAACTTCTTATGATTTGAACCTCTCCTGTAAGTCCAGTTTTAGATTCCGATGCTTCACTTCAGGTTTACTGTATACCTTGGACCTTCTTATTGGCGATGAAACACAGAAATTGCATTCAAATTTAATACAAAAGGCTCAATGCCGACTTAAGTATAAGAGGACTGACACTTTAACTTTCTATGATTTAAACCTCTCCTGTGAGTCCAGGTTTAGATTCCGATGCTTCACTTCTGGTTTTCTGTATACCTTGGACCTTGTTATTGACGATGAAACACAGATATTGCATCCGAATTAAATACAAAAGGCACAATGCCGACTTAAGTGCAAAAGGACTGACACTCTAACTTTCTATGATTTGAACCACTACTGTGAGTCAAGTTTTAGATTCCGATGCGTCACTTCAGGTTTACTGTATAATTTGGACCTTCTTATTGCCGATGAAACACAGATTGCTTCCGAATTTAACCCAAAAGGCACAATGCCGACTTAAGTACAAGAGGACTGACACTCGAAATTTCTATGATTTGAACCTCTCCTGTGAGTCCAGTTTTAGATTCCGATGCTTCACTTCAAGTTTACTGTATCCCTTGGACCTTCTTATTGACGATGAAACACAGAAATTGCATCCGAATTTAATACAAAAGGCACAATGCCGCGTTAAGTACAAGAGGACTGACACTCTAACTTTCTATGATTTGAACCTCTCCTGTGAGTCCAGTTATAGATTCCGATGCTTCACTTCAGGTTTATTGTATCCCTTGGACCTTCATATTGACGATAAAACACAGAAATTGCATCCGAATTTAATACAAAAGGGACAATGCCGACTTAAGTACAAGTGGACTGACACTCTAACTTTCTAAGATTTGAACCTCTCCTGTGAGTTGAGTTTCCGATTCCGATGCTTCACTTCATGTTTACTGTATAACTGGGACCTTCTTATTGACGATGAAACACAGAAATTGCATCCGAATTTAATACAAAAGGCTCAATGCCGACTTAAGTATAAGAGGACTGACACTCTAACTTTCTATGATTTAAACCTCTCCTGTGAGTCCAGGTTTAGATTCCGATGCTTCACTTCTGGTTTTCTGTATACCTTGGACCTTGTTATTGACGATGAAACACAGATATTGCATCCGAATTAAATACAAAAGGCACAATGCCGACTTAAGTGCAAAAGGACTGACACTCTAACTCTCTAAGATTTGAACCTCTACTGTGAGTCAAGTTTTAGATTCCGATGCGTCACTTCAGGTTTACTGTATAATTTGGACCTTCTTATTGCCGATGAAACACAGAAATTGCATCCGAATTTAACCCAAAAGGCACAATGCCGACTTAAGTACAAGAGGACTGACACTCGAAATTTCTATGATTTGAACCTCTCCTGTGAGTCCAGTTTTAGATTCCGATGCTTCACTTCAAGTTTACTGTATCCCTTGGACCTTCTTATTGACGATGAAACACAGAAATTGCATCCGAATTTAATACAAAAGGCACAATGCCGCGTTAAGTACAAGAGGACTTACACTCTAACTTTCTATGATTTGAACCTGTCCTGTGAGTCCAGCTATAGATTCCGATGCTTCACTTCAGGTTTATTGTATCCCTTGGACCTTCTTATTGACGATAAAACACAGAAATTGCATCCGAATTTAATACAAAAGGGACAATGCCGACTTAAGTACAAGTGGACTGACACTCTAACTTTCTAAGATTTGAACCTCTCCTGTGAGTTGAGTTTCCGATTCCGATGCTTCACTTCATGTTTACTGTATAACTGGGACCTTCTTATTGACGATGAAACACAGAAATTGCATCCGAATTTAATACAAAAGGCTCAATGCCGACTTAAGTATAAGAGAACTGACACTCTAACTTTCTATGATTTAAACCTCTCCTGTGAGTCCAGGTTTAGATTCCGATGCTTCACTTCTGGTTTTCTGTATACCTTGGACCTTGTTATTGACGATGAAACACAGATATTGCATCCGAATTAAATACAAAAGGCACAATGCCGACTTAAGTGCAAAAGGACTGACACTCTAACTCTCTAAGATTTGAACCTCTCCTGTGAGTTGAGTTTCCGATTCCGATGCTTCACTTCATGTTTAATGTATAACTGGGACCTTCTTATTGACGATGAAACACAGAAATTGCATCCGAAATTAATACAAAAGGCACAATTCCGACTTAAGTACAAGAGGACTGACACTCTAACACTCTGTGATTTGAATCTCTCCTGTGGGTCCAGTTTTAGATTCCGATGCTTCACTTCAGGTTTACTGTATCCCTTGGACCTTCTTACTGACGATGAAACACAGAAATTGCATCCAAATTTAATACAAAAGGCACAATGCCGACTTAAGTACAAGAGGACTGACACACTAACTTCTTATGATTTGAACCTCTCCTGTAAGTCCAGTTTTAGATTCCGATGCTTCACTTCAGGTTTACTGTATACCTTGGACCTTCTTATTGGCGATGAAACACAGAAATTGCATTCAAATTCAATACAAAAGGCTCAATGCCGACTTAAGTATAAGAGGACTGACACTCTAACTTTCTATGATTTAAACCTCTCCTGTGAGTCCAGGTTTAGATTCCGATGCTTCACTTCTGGTTTTCTGTATACCTTGGACCTTGTTATTGACGATGAAACACAGATATTGCATCCGAATTAAATACAAAAGGCACAATGCCGACTTAAGTGCAAAAGGACTGACACTCTAACTTTCTATGATTTGAACCACTACTGTGAGTCAAGTTTTAGATTCCGATGCGTCACTTCAGGTTTACTGTATAATTTGGACCTTCTTATTGCCGATGAAACACAGAAATTGCATCCGAATTTAACCCAAAAGGCACAATGCCGACTTAAGTACAAGAGGACTGACACTCGAAATTTCTATGATTTGAACCTCTCCTGTGAGTCCAGTTTTAGATTCCGATGCTTCACTTCAAGTTTACTGTATCCCTTGGACCTTCTTATTGACGATGAAACACAGAAATTGCATCCGAATTTAATACAAAAGGCACAATGCCGCGTTAAGTACAAGAGGACTGACACTCTAACTTTCTATGATTTGAACCTCTCCTGTGAGTCCAGTTATAGATTCCGATGCTTCACTTCAGGTTTATTGTATCCCTTGGACCTTCATATTGACGATAAAACACAGAAATTGCATCCGAATTTAATACAAAAGGGACAATGCCGACTTAAGTACAAGTGGACTGACACTCTAACTTTCTAAGATTTGAACCTCTCCTGTGAGTTGAGTTTCCGATTCCGATGCTTCACTTCATGTTTACTGTATAACTGGGACCTTCTTATTGACGATGAAACACAGAAATTGCATCCGAATTTAATACAAAAGGCTCAATGCCGACTTAAGTATAAGAGGACTGACACTCTAACTTTCTATGATTTAAACCTCTCCTGTGAGACCAGTTTTAGATTCCGATGCTTCACTTCAGGTTTTCTGTATACCTTGGACCTTCTTATCGACGATGAAACACAGAAATTGCATCCGAAATCAATACAAAAGGCACAATGCCGACTTAAGTGCAAGAGGACTGACACTCTAACTTTCTATGATTTGAACCACTACTGTGAGTCCAGTTTTAGATTCCCATGCTCCACTTCAGGTTCACTGTATAATTTGGACCTTCTTATTGCCGATGAAACACAGAAATTGCATCCGAATTTAACCCAAAAGGCACAATGCCGACTTAAGTACAAGAGGACTGACACTCGAAATTTCTATGATTTGAACCTCTCCTGTGAGTCCAGTTTTAGATTCCGATGCTTCACTTCAGGTTTACTGTATCCCTTGGACCTTCTTACTGACGATGAAACACAGAAATTGCATCCAAATTTAATACAAAAGCCACAATGCCGACTTAAGTACAAGAGGACTGACACACTAACTTCTTATGATTTGAACCCCTCCTGTAAGTCCAGTTTTAGATTCCGATGCTTCACTTCAGGTTTACTGTGTACGTTGGACCTTCTTATAGGCGATGAAACACAGAAATTGCATTCAAATTTAATACAAAAGGCTCAATGCCGACTTAAGTATAAGAGGACTGACACTCTAACTTTCTATGATTTAAACCTCTCCTGTGAGTCCAGGTTTAATTTCTGATGCTTCACTTCTGGTTTTCTGTATACCTTGGACCTTGTTATTGACGATGAAACACAGATATTGCATCCGAATTAAATACAAAAGGCACAATGCCGACTTAAGTGCAAAAGGACTGACACTCTAACTTTCTATGATTTTAACCACTACTGTGAGTCAAGTTTTAGATTCCGATGCGTCACTTCAGGTTTACTGTATAATTTGGACCTTCTTATTGCCGATGAAACACAGAAATTGCATCCGAATTTAACCCAAAAGGCACAATGCCGACTTAAGTACAAGAGGACTGACACTCGAAATTTCTATGATTTGAACCTCTCCTGTGAGTCCAGTTATAGATTCCGATGCTTCACTTCAGGTTTATTGTATCCCTTGGACCTTCATATTGACGATAAAACACAGAAATTGCATCCGAATTTAATACAAAAGGGACAATGCCGACTTAAGTACAAGTGGACTGACACTCTAACTTTCTAAGATTTGAACCTCTCCTGTGAGTTGAGTTTCCGATTCCGATGCTTCACTTCATGTTTACTGTATAACTGGGACCTTCTTATTGACGATGAAACACAGAAATTGCATCCGAATTTAATACAAAAGGCTCAATGCCGACTTAAGTATAAGAGGACTGACACTCTAACTTTCTATGATTTAAACCTCTCCTGTGAGTCCAGGTTTAGATTCCGATGCTTCACTTCTGGTTTTCTGTATACCTTGGACCTTGTTATTGACGATGAAACACAGATATTGCATCCGAATTAAATACAAAAGGCACAATGCCGACTTAAGTGCAAAAGGACTGACACTCTAACTCTCTAAGATTTGAACCTCTACTGTGAGTCAAGTTTTAGATTCCGATGCGTCACTTCAGGTTTACTGTATAATTTGGACCTTCTTATTGCCGATGAAACACAGAAATTGCATCCGAATTTAACCCAAAAGGCACAATGCCGACTTAAGTACAAGAGGACTGACACTCGAAATTTCTATGATTTGAACCTCTCCTGTGAGTCCAGTTTTAGATTCCGATGCTTCACTTCAAGTTTACTGTATCCCTTGGACCTTCTTATTGACGATGAAACACAGAAATTGCATCCGAATTTAATACAAAAGGCACAATGCCGCGTTAAGTACAAGAGGACTTACACTCTAACTTTCTATGATTTGAACCTGTCCTGTGAGTCCAGTTATAGATTCCGATGCTTCACTTCAGGTTTATTGTATCCCTTGGACCTTCTTATTGACGATAAAACACAGAAATTGCATCCGAATTTAATACAAAAGGGACAATGCCGACTTAAGTACAAGTGGACTGACACTCAAACTTTCTAAGATTTGAACCTCTCCTGTGAGTTGAGTTTCCGATTCCGATGCTTCACTTCATGTTTAATGTATAACTGGGACCTTCTTATTGACGATGAAACACAGAAATTGCATCCGAAATTAATACAAAAGGCACAATTCCGACTTAAGTACAAGAGGACTGACACTCTAACACTCTGTGATTTGAATCTCTGCTGTGGGTCCAGTTTTAGATTCCGATGCTTCACTTCAGGTTTACTGTATCCCTTGGACCTTCTTACTGACGATGAAACACAGAAATTGCATCCAAATTTAATACAAAAGGCACAATGCCGACTTAAGTACAAGAGGACTGACACACTAACTTCTTATGATTTGAACCTCTCCTGTAAGTTCAGTTTTAGATTCCGATGCTTCACTTCAGGTTTACTGTATACCTTGGACCTTCTTATTGGCGATGAAACACAGAAATTGCATTCAAATTCAATACAAAAGGCTCAATGCCGACTTAAGTATAAGAGGACTGACACTCTAACTTTCTATGATTTAAACCTCTCCTGTGAGTCCAGGTTTAGATTCCGATGCTTCACTTCTGGTTTTCTGTATACCTTGGACCTTGTTATTGACGATGAAACACAGATATTGCATCCGAATTAAATACAAAAGGCACAATGCCGACTTAAGTGCAAAAGGACTGACACTCTAACTTTCTATGATTTGAACCACTACTGTGAGTCAAGTTTTAGATTCCGATGCGTCACTTCAGGTTTACTGTATAATTTGGACCTTCTTATTGCCGATGAAACACAGAAATTGCATCCGAATTTAACCCAAAAGGCACAATGCCGACTTAAGTACAAGAGGACTGACACTCGAAATTTCTATGATTTGAACCTCTCCTGTGAGTCCAGTTTTAGATTCCGATGCTTCACTTCAGGTTTACTGTATCCCTTGGACCTTCTTACTGACGATGAAACACAGAAATTGCATCCAAATTTAATACAAAAGCCACAATGCCGACTTAAGTACAAGAGGACTGACACACTAACTTCTTATGATTTGAACCCCTCCTGTAAGTCCAGTTTTAGATTCCGATGCTTCACTTCAGGTTTACTGTGTACGTTGGACCTTCTTATAGGCGATGAAACACAGAAACTGCATTCAAATTTAATACAAAAGGCTCAATGCCGACTTAAGTATAAGAGGACTGACACTCTAACTTTCTATGATTTAAACCTCTCCTGTGAGTCCAGGTTTAATTTCTGATGCTTCACTTCTGGTTTTCTGTATACCTTGGACCTTGTTATTGACGATGAAACACAGATATTGCATCCGAATTAAATACAAAAGGCACAATGCCGACTTAAGTGCAAAAGGACTGACACTCTAACTTTCTATGATTTTAACCACTACTGTGAGTCAAGTTTTAGATTCCGATGCGTCACTTCAGGTTTACTGTATAATTTGGACCTTCTTATTGCCGATGAAACACAGAAATTGCATCCGAATTTAACCCAAAAGGCACAATGCCGACTTAAGTACAAGAGGACTGACACTCGAAATTTCTATGATTTGAACCTCTCCTGTGAGTCCAGTTTTAGATTCCGATGCTTCACTTCAAGTTTACTGTATCCCTTGGACCTTCTTATTGACGATGAAACACAGAAATTGCATCCGAATTTAATAGAAAAGGCACAATGCCGCGTTAAGTACAAGAGGACTGACACTCTAACTTTCTATGATTTGAACCTCTCCTGTGAGTCCAGTTATAGATTCCGATGCTTCACTTCAGGTTTATTGTATCCTTTGGACCTTCATATTGACGATAAAACACAGAAATTGCATCCGAATTTAATACAAAAGGGACAATGCCGACTTAAGTACAAGTGGACTGACACTCTAACTTTCTAAGATTTGAACCTCTCCTGTGAGTTGAGTTTCTGATTCCGATGCTTCACTTCATGTTTACTGTATAACTGGGACCTTCTTATTGACGATGAAACACAGAAATTGCATCCGAAATTAATACAAAAGGCACAATTCCGACTTAAGTACAAGAGGACTGACACTCTAACACTCTGTGATTTGAATCTCTCCTGTGGGTCCAGTTTTAGATTCCGATGCTTCACTTCAGGTTTACTGTATCCCTTGGACCTTCTTACTGACGATGAAACACAGAAATTGCATCCAAATTTAATACAAAAGGCACAATGCCGACTTAAGTGCAAAAGGACTGACACTCTAACTTTCTATGATTTGAACCACTACTGTGAGTCAAGTTTTAGATTCCGATGCGTCACTTCAGGTTTACTGTATAATTTGGACCTTCTTATTGCCGATGAAACACAGAAATTGCATCCGAATTTAACCCAAAAGGCACAATGCCGACTTAAGTACAAGAGGACTGACACTCGAAATTTCTATGATTTGAACCTCTCCTGTGAGTCCAGTTTTAGATTCCGATGCTTCACTTCAAGTTTACTGTATCCCTTGGACCTTCTTATTGACGATGAAACACAGAAATTGCATCCGAATTTAATACAAAAGGCACAATGCCGCGTTAAGTACAAGAGGACTGACACTCTAACTTTCTATGATTTGAACCTCTCCTGTGAGTCCAGTTATAGATTCCGATGCTTCACTTCAGGTTTATTGTATCCCTCGGACCTTCATATTGACGATAAAACACAGAAATTGCATCCGAATTTAATACAAAAGGGACAATGCCGACTTAAGTACAAGTGGACTGACACTCTAACTTTCTAAGATTTGAACCTCTCCTGTGAGTTGAGTTTCCGATTCCGATGCTTCACTGCATGTTTACTGTATAACTGGGACCTTCTTATTGACGATGAAACACAGAAATTGCATCCGAATTTAATACAAAAGGCTCAATGCCGACTTAAGTATAAGAGGACTGACACTCTAACTTTCTATGATTTAAACCTCTCCTGTGAGACCAGTTTTAGATTCCGATGCTTCACTTCAGGTTTTCTGTATACCTTGGACCTTCTTATCGACGATGAAACACAGAAATTGCATCCGCATTCAATACAAAAGGCACAATGCCGACTTAAGTACAAGAGGACTGACACTCTAACTTTCTATGATTTGAACATCTCCTGTGAGTCCAGTTATAGATTCCGATGCTTCACTTCAGGTTTACTGTATCCCTTGGACCTTCTTATTGACGATTAAACACAGGCATTGCATCCGAATTTAATACAAAAGGGACAATGCCGACTTATGTACAAGTGGACTGACACTCTAACTTTCTAAAATTTGAACCTCTCCTGTGAGTTGAGTTTTAGATTCCGATGCTTCACTTCAGGCTTACTGTATAATTTGGACCTTCTTATTGACGATGAAACACAGAAATTGCATCCGAATTTAACACAAAAGGCACAATGCCGACTTAGGTACAGGAGGACTGACAATCGAACTTTCTATGATTTCAACCTCTCCTGTGAGTCCAGTTTCAGATTCTGATGCTTCACTTCAGGTTTACTGTATCCCTTGGACCTTCTTATTGACGATGAAACACAGAAATTGCATCCAAATTTAATACAAAAGGCACAATGCCGCGTTAAGTACAAGAGGACTGACACTCTAACTTTCTATGCTTTGAACCTCTCCTGTGAGTCCAGTTTTAGATTCCGATGCTTCACTTCAGGTTTACTGCATACCTTGGAAATTCTTATTGCCGATGAAACACAGATATTGCATCCGAATTTAGTACAAAAGGCACAATGCCGACTTAAGTGCAAGAGGACTGACACACTAACTTTCTAAGATTTGAACCTCTCCTGTGAGTTGAGTTTCCCATGCCGATGCTTCACTTCTGGTTTTCTGTATACCTTGGACCTTCTTATTGACGATGAAACACAGAAATTGCATCCGAATTTAATACAAAAGGCACAATGTCGCATTAAGTACAAGAGGACTGACACTCTAACTTTCTATGATTTGAACCTCTCCTGTGAGTCCAGTTATAGATTACGATGCTTCACTTTAGGTTTACTGTAACCCTTGGACCTTCTTATTGCCGATGAAACACAGATATTGCATCCGAATTTAATACAAAAGGGACAATGCCGACTTAAGTACAAGCGGACTGACACTCTAGCTATCTAAGATTTGAACCTCTCCTGTGAGTTGAGTTTCCTATTCCGATGCTTCACTTCATGTTTGCTGTATACCTTGGACCTTCTTATTGACGATGAAACACAGAAATTGCATCCAAATTTAATACAAAAGGCTCAATGCCGACTTAAGTATAAGAGGACTGACACTCTAACTTTCTATGATTTAAACCTCTCCTGTGAGTCCAGTTTTAGATTCCGATGCTTCACTTCAGGTTTTCTGTATACCTTGGACCTTGTTATCGACGATTAAACACAGAAATTGCATCCGAATTTAATACAAAAGGCACAATGACTACTTAAGTGCAAGAGGACTGACACTCTAACTTTCTATGATTTGAACCACTACTGTGAGTCCAGTTTTAGATTCCGATTCCCCACTTCAGGTTTTCTGTATAATTTGGACATTCTTATTGACGATGAAACACGGAAATTGCATCCGAATTTAATACGAAAGGCACAATGCCGACTTAAGTACAAGAGGACTGACACTCGAACTTTCTATGATTTGAACCTCTCCAGTGAGTCCAGTTTTAGATTCCGATGCTTTACTTCACGTTTACTGTATCTTTTGGACCTTCTTATTGACGATGAAACACAGAAATTGCATCCGAATTTAATACAAAAGGCACAATGCCGACTTAAGTACAAGCGGACTGACACTCTAACTTTCTATGATTTGAACCACTCCTTCGAGTTAAGTTCCAGATTCCGATGCACACTTAAGGTTTACTGTATACCTTGGACCTTCTTATGGACGATGAAACACTGAAATTGCATCCAAATTTAATACAAAAGGCACAATGCCGACTTAAGTATAAGAGGACTGACACTCTAACTTTCTATGATTTAAACCTCTCCTGTGAGTCCAGTTTTAGATTCCGATGCTTCACTTCAGGTTTACTGCATACCTTGGACCTTCTTATTGCCGATGAAACACAGAAATTGCATCCGAATTTAATACAAAAGGCACAATGCCGACTTAAGTACAAGAGGACTGACACACAAACTTTCAATGATTTGAACCTCTCCTGTGAGTCCAGTTATAGATTCCGATGCTTCACTTTAGGTTTACTGTATCCCTCGGACCTTCTTATTGACGATGAAACACAGAAATTGCATCCAAATTTAATACAAAAGGCACAATGCCGACTTAAGCACAAGAAGACTGACACTCTAACTTTCTATGATTTGAACTTCTCCTGTGAGTCCAGTTTTAGATACCGATGCTTCACTTCATGTTTACTGTATACCTTGGACCTTCTTATTGACGATGAAACACAGAAATTGCATCCGAATTTAATACAAAAGGCACAATGCCGACATAAGAACAAGAGGACTGACACTCTAACTTCCTATGATTTGAACCTCTCCTGTGAGTCCAGTTTTAGATTGCGTTGCTTCGCTTCGGGTTTACTGTATACCCTGGACTTTCTTATTGACGATGAAGCACAGAAATTGCATCCGCATCCAATACAAATGGCACAATGCCGACTTAAGTACAAGAGGACTGACACTCTAACTTTCAAAGGTTTGAACCTCTCCTGTGAGTTGAGTTTTAGATTCCGATGCTTCACTTCATGTTTACTGTATACCCTGGACCTTCTTATTGACGATGAAACACAGAAATTGCATCCGAATTTAATGCAAAAGGCACAATGCCGACTTAAGTATTAGAGGACTGACACTCTAAATTTCTATGATATAAACCTCTTCTGTGAGTCCAGTTTTAGATACCGATGCTTCACTTCAGGTTTACTGTATACCTTGGACCTTCTTATTGACGATGAAACACAGGAATTGCATCCGAATTTAATACAAAAGGCACAATGCCGACTTAAGCACAAGAAGACTGACACTCTAACTTTCTATGATTGGAACTTCTCCTGTGAGTCCAGTTTTAGATTCCGATGTTTCACTTCAGGTTTACTGTATACCTTGGACCTTCTTATTGACGATGAAACACAGAAATTGCATCCGAATTTAATACAAAAGGCACAATGCCAACATAAGTACAAGAGGACTGACACTCTAAATTCCTATGATTTGAACCTCTCCTGTGAGTCCAGTTTTAGATTGCGATGCTTTGCTTCAGGTTTACTGTATACCCTGGACTTTCTAATTGACGTTGAAGCACAGAAATTGGATCCGCATTCAATACAAATGGCACAACGCCGACTTATGTACAAGAGGACTGACACTCTAACTTTCAAAGGTGTGAACCTCTCCTGTGAGTTGAGTTTTAGATTCCGATGCTTCACTTCAGGATTTCTGTATACCTTGGACCTTCTTATTGACGATGAAACACAGAAATTGCATCCGAATTTAATGCAAAAGGCACAATGCCGACTTAAGTATTAGAGGACTGACACTCTAAATTCCTATGATATAAACCTCTTCTGTGAGTCCAGTTTTAGATACCGATGCTTCACTTCAGGTTTACTGTATACCCTGGACCTTCTTATTGACGATGAAACACAGAAATTGCATCCGAATTTAATACAAAAGGCACAATGCCGACTTAAGCACAAGAAGACTGACACTCTAACTTTCTATGATTGGAACTTCTCCTGTGAGTCCAGTTTTAGATTCCGATGCTTCACTTCAGGTTTACTGTATACCTTGGACCTTCTTATTGACGATGAAACACAGAAATTGCATCCGAATTTAATGCAAAAGGCACAATGCCGACTTAAGTATTAGGGGACTGACACTCTAAATTTCTATGATATAAACCTCTTCTGTGAGTCCAATTTTAGTTACCGATGCTTCACTTCAGGTTTACTGTATACCCTGGACCTTCTTATTGACGATGAAACACAGAAATTGCATCCGAATTTAATACAAAAGGCACAATGCCGACTTAAGTACAAGAGGACTGACACTCTAACTTTCTATGATTTGAACATCTCCTGTGAGTCCTGTTATAGATTCCGATGCTTCACTTCAGGTTTACTGTATCCCTTGGACCTTCTTATTGACGATTAAACACAGGAATTGCATCCGAATTTAATACAAAAGGGACAATGTCGACTTATGTACAAGTGGACTGACACTCTAACTTTCTAAGATTTGAACCTCTCCTGTGAGTTGAGTTTTAGATTCCGATGCTTCACTTCAGGTTTACTGTATACCTTGGACCTTCTTATTGACGATGAAAGACAGAAATTGCATCCGAATTTAATACAAAAGGCACAATGCCGACTTAAGTGCAAGAGGAATGACACTCTAACTTTCTATGATTTGAACCACTACTGTGAGTCCAGTTTTAGATTCCGATGCTTCTCTTCAGGTTTACTGTATATTGTGGACCTTCTTATTGACGATGAAACACAGAAATTGCTTCCGAATTTAACACAAAAGGCACAATGCCGACTTATGTACAGGAGGACTGACAATCGAACTTTCTATGATTTGAACCTCTCCTGTGAGTCCTGTTTTAGATTCCGATGCTTCTCTTCAGGTTTACTGTATCCCTTGGACCTTCTTATTGACGATGAAACACAGAAGTTGCATCCGAATTTAATACAAAAGGCACAATGCCGCGTTAAGTACAAGAGGTCTGACACTCTAACTTTTAATGATTTGAACCTCTCCAGTGAGTCCAGTTATAGATTCCGATGCTTCACTTTAGGTTTACTGTATCCCTCGGAACTTCTTATTGACGATGAATAACAGAAATTGCATCCAAATTTAATACAAAAGGCACAATGCCGACTTAAGCACAATAAGACTGACACTCAAACTTTCTACAATTTGAACTTCTCCTGTGTGTCCAGTTTTAGATTCCGATGCCTCACTTCAGGTTTACTGTATACATTTGACCTTCTTATTGACGATGAAACACAGAAATTGCATCCGAATTTATTACAAAAGGCACAATGCCGACATAAGTACAAGAGGACTGACACTCTAATTTCCTATGATTTGAACCTCTCCTGTGAGTCCAGTTTTAGATTGCGATGCTTCGCTTCAGGTTTACTGTATACCCTGGACTTTCTTATTGACGATGAAGCACAGAAATTGCATCCGCATTCAATACAAATGGCACAATGCCGACTTAAGTACAAGAGGACTGACACTCTAACTTTCAAATGTTTCAACCTCTCCTGTGAGTTGAGTTTTAGATTCCGATGCTTCACTTCTGGTTTACTGTATAACCTGGACCTTCTTATTGACGATGAAACACAGAAATTGCATCCGAATTTAATGCAATAGGCACAATGCCGACTTAAGTATTAGAGGACTGACACTCTAAATTTCTATGAGTTAAACCTCTTCTGTGAGTCCAGTTGAAGATACCGATGCTTCACTTCAGGTTTACTGTATACCTTGGACCTTCTTATTGACGATGAAACACAGAAATTGCATCCGAATTTAATACAAAAGGCACAATGCCGACTTAAGTACAAGTGGACTGACACTCTAACTTTCAATGATTTGAACCTCTCCTGTGAGTCCAGTTATAGATTCCGATGCTTCACTTTAGGTTTACTGTATCCCTCGGACCTTCTTATTGACGTTGAAACACAGAAATTGCTTCGAAATTTAATACAAATGGCACAATGCCCACTTAAGCACAAGAAGACTGACACTCTATGTTTCTATGATTTGAACTTCTCCTGTGAGTCCAGTTTTAGATTCCGATGCTTCACTTCAGGTTTACTGTATACCCTGGACTTTCTTATTGACGATGAAGCACAGAAATTGCATCCGCATTCAATACAAATGGCACAATGCCGACTTATGTACAGGAGGACTGACAATCGAACTTTCTATGATTTGAACGTCTCCTGTGAGTCCAGTTTTAGATTGCGATGCTTCGCTTCAGGTTTACTGTATACCCTGGACTTTCTTATTGACGATGAAGCACAGAAATTCCATCCGCATTCAATACGAATGGCACAATGCCGACTTAAGGACAAGAGGACTGACACTCTAACTTTCAAAGGTTTGAACCTCTCCTGTGAGTTGAGTTTTAGAATCCGATGCGTCACTTCAGGTTTACTGTATACCTTGGACCATGTTATTGACGTTGAAACACAGAAATTGCATCCGAATATAATACAAAAGGCACAATGCCGACATAAGTACAAGAGGACTGACACTCTAACTTCCTATGATTTCAACCTCTCCTGTGAGTCCAGTTTTAGATACCGATGCTTCACTTCAGGTTTACTGTATACCTCGGACCTTCTTATTGACGATGAAACACAGAAATTGCATCCGAATTTAATACAAAAGGCACAATGCCAACGTAAGTGCAAGAGGACTGACAATCTAACTTACTATGATTTGAACCTCACCTGTGAGTCCAGTTTTAGATTTTGATGCTTCACTTCAGATTTACTGTATACCTTGGACCTTCTTATTGACGACGAAACACAGAAATTGCATCCGAATTTAATACAAAAGGCACAATGACGACTTAAGAACAGGAGTACCTACACTATAACTTCCTATGATTTAAACCTCTCCTGCGAGTAAAGTTTTAGATTCCGATGCTGCACTTCAGGTTTACTGTATCCCTTGGACGTTCTTATTGACGATGAAACACAGCAATTGCATCCGAATTTAATACAAAAGGCACAATGCCGACTTAAGTACATAAGGACTGACACTCTAACTTTCTGTGATTTGAACCTCTCCTGTGAGTCCAGTTTTAGATTCCAATGCTTCACTTCAGGTTTACTGTATCCCTTGGACCTTCCTATTGACGATGAAACACAGAAATTGCATCCGAATTTAATACAAAAGGCACAATGCCGACTTAAGTACAAGAGGACTGAAACTCTAACTTTCTATGATTTGAACCTCACCTGTGAGTCCAGTTATAGATTCCGATGCTTCACTTGAGGTTTACTGTATCCCTTGGACTTTCGTATTGACGATGAAACACAGAGATTGCATCTGAATTTAATACAAAAGGCACAATGCCGACTTATGTACAAGAGGACTGACACTCTAACTTTCTATGATTTGAACCTCTCCTGTGAGTCCAGTTTTAGATTCCGATGCTTCACTTCTGGTTAACTGTATACCTTCGACCTTCTTCTTGACGATGAAACACAGAAATTGCATCCGAATTTAATACAAAAGGCACAATGCCGACATAAGTACAAGAGGACTGACACTCAAACTTCCTATGATTTGAACCTCTCCTGTGAGTCCAGTTGTAGATTGCGATGCCTCGCTTCAGGTTTACTGTATACCCTGGACTTTCTTATTGACGATGAAGCACAGAAATTGCATCCGCATTCAATACAAATGGCACAATGCCGACTTAAGTACAAGAGGACTGACACTCTAACTTTCAAATGTTTGAACCTCTCCTGTGAGTTGAGTTTTAGATTCCGATGCTTCACTTCTGGTTTACTGTATAACCTGGACCTTCTTATTGACGATGAAACACAGAAATTGCATCCGAATTTAATGCAAAAGGCACAATGCCGACTTAAGTATTGGAGGCCTGACACTCTAAATTTCTATGATTTGAACTTCTCCTGTGAGTCCAGTTTTAGATTCCGATTCTTCACTTCAGGTTTACTGTACACCTTGGACCTTCTTATTGACGATGAAACACAGAAATTGCATCCGAATTAAATACAAAAGGCACAATGCCGACTTAAGTACAAGTGGACTGACACTCTAACTTTCAATGATTTGAACCTCTCCTGTGAGTCCAGTTTTAGATTCCGATGCTGCACTTCAGGTTTACTGTATCCCTTAGACGTTCTTATTGACGATGAAACACAGCTATTGCATCCGAATTTAATACAAAAGGCACAATGCCGACTTAAGTACATAAGGTCTGACACTCTAACTTTCTGTGATTTGAACCTCTCCTGTGAGTCCAGTTTTAGATTCCAATGCTTCACTTCAGGTTTACTGTATCCCTTGGACCTTCCTATTGACGATGAAACACAGAAATTGCATCCGAATTTAATACAAAAGCACAATGCCGACTTAAGTACAAGAGGACTGAAACTCTAACTTTCTATGATTTGAACCTCTCCTGTGAGTCCAGTTTTAGATTCCGATGCTTCACTTCAGGTTTACTGTATCCCTTGGACCTTCTTATTGACGATGAAACACATAAGTTGCATCCGAATTTAATACAAAAGGCACAATGCCGCGTTAAGTACAAGAGGACTGACACTCCAACTTTTAATGATTTGAACCTCTCCTGTGAGCCCAGTTATAGATTCCCATGCTTCACTTTAGGTTTACTGTATCCCTCGGAACGTCTTATTGACGATGAATCACAGAAATTGCATCCGAATTTAATGCAAAAGGCACAATGCCGACTTAAGTATTAGGGGACTGACACTCTAAATTTCTATGATATAAACCTCTTCTGTGAGTCCAATTTTAGTTACCGATGCTTCACTTCAGGTTTACTGTATACCCTGGACCTTCTTATTGACGATGAAACACAGAAATTGCATCCGAATTTAATACAAAAGGCACAATGCCGACTTAAGTACAAGAGGACTGACACTCTAACTTTCTATGATTTGAACATCTCCTGTGAGTCCTGTTATAGATTCCGATGCTTCACTTCAGGTTTACTGTATCCCTTGGACCTTCTTATTGACGATTAAACACAGGAATTGCATCCGAATTTAATACAAAAGGGACAATGTCGACTTATGTACAAGTGGACTGACACTCTAACTTTCTAAGATTTGAACCTCTCCTGTGAGTTGAGTTTTAGATTCCGATGCTTCACTTCAGGTTTACTGTATACCTTGGACCTTCTTATTGACGATGAAAGACAGAAATTGCATCCGAATTTAATACAAAAGGCACAATGCCGACTTAAGTGCAAGAGGAATGACACTCTAACTTTCTATGATTTGAACCACTACTGTGAGTCCAGTTTTAGATTCCGATGCTTCTCTTCAGGTTTGCTGTATAATGTGGACCTTCTTATTGACGATGAAACACAGAAATTGCTTCCGAATTTAACACAAAAGGCACAATGCCGACTTATGTACAATAGGACTGACAATCGAACTTTCTATGATATGAACCTCTCCTGTGAGTCCTGTTTTAGATTCCGATGCTTCTCTTCAGGTTTACTGTATCCCTTGGACCTTCTTATTGACGATGAAACACAGAAGTTGCATCCGAATTTAATACAAAAGGCACAATGCCGCGTTAAGTACAAGAGGTCTGACACTCTAACTTTTAATGATTTGAACCTCTCCAGTGAGTCCAGTTATAGATTCCGATGCTTCACTTTAGGTTTACTGTATCCCTCGGAACTTCTTATTGACGATGAATCACAGAAATTGCACCCAAATTTAATACAAAAGGCACAATGCCGACTTAAGCACAATAAGACTGACACTCTAACTTTCTACAATTTGAACTTCTCCTGTGTGTCCAGTTTTAGATTCCGATGCCTCACTTCAGGTTTACTGTATACATTTGACCTTCTTATTGACGATGAAACACAGAAATTGCATCCGAATTTATTACAAAAGGCACAATGCCGACATAAGTACAAGAGGACTGACAGTCTAATTTCCTATGATTTGAACCTCTCCTGTGAGTCCAGTTTTAGATTGCGATGCTTCGCTTCAGGTTTACTGTATACCCTGGACTTTCTTATTGACGATGAAGCACAGAAATTGCATCCGCATTCAATACAAATGGCACAATGCCGACTTAAGTACAAGAGGACTGACACTCTAACTTTCAAATGTTTGAACCTCTCCTGTGAGTTGAGTTTTAGATTCCGATGCTTCACTTCTGGTTTACTGTATAACCTGGACCTTCTTATTGACGATGAAACACAGAAATTGCATCCGAATTTAATGCAATAGGCACAATGCCGTCTTAAGTATTAGAGGACTGACACTCTAAATTTCTATGAGTTAAACCTCTTCTGTGAGTCCAGTTGAAGATACCGATGCTTCACTTCAGGTTTACTGTATACCTTGGACCTTCTTATTGACGATGAAACACAGAAATTGCATCCGAATTTAATACAAAAGGCACAATGCCGACTTAAGTACAAGTGGACTGACACTCTAACTTTCAATGATTTGAACCTCTCCTGTGAGTCCAGTTATAGATTCCGATGCTTCACTTTAGGTTTACTGTATCCCTCGGACCTTCTTATTGACGTTGAAACACAGAAATTGCTTCGAAATTTAATACAAATGGCACAATGCCCACTTAAGCACAAGAAGACTGACACTCTATGTTTCTATGATTTGAACTTCTCCTGTGAGTCCAGTTTTAGATTCCGATGCTTCACTTCAGGTTTACTGTATACCCTGGACTTTCTTATTGACGATGAAGCACAGAAATTGCATCCGCATTCAATACAAATGGCACAATGCCGACTTATGTACAGGAGGACTGACAATCGAACTTTCTATGATTTGAACGTCTCCTGTGAGTCCAGTTTTAGATTGCGATGCTTCGCTTCAGGTTTACTGTATACCCTGGACTTTCTTATTGACGATGAAGCACAGAAATTCCATCCGCATTCAATACGAATGGCACAATGCCGACTTAAGGACAAGAGGACTGACACTCTAACTTTCAAAGGCTTGAACCTCTCCTGTGAGTTGAGTTTTAGAATCCGATGCGTCACTTCAGGTTTACTGTATACCTTGGACCATGTTACTGACGTTGAAACACAGAAATTGCATCCGAATATAATACAAAAGGCACAATGCCGACATAAGTACAAGAGGACTGACACTCTAACTTCCTATGATTTCAACCTCTCCTGTGAGTCCAGTTTTAGATACCGATGCTTCACTTCAGGTTTACTGTATACCTCGGACCTTCTTATTGACGATGAAACACAGAAATTGCATCCGAATTTAATACAAAAGGCACAATGCCAACGTAAGTGCAAAAGGACTGACAATCTAACTTACTATGATTTGAACCTCACCTGTGAGTCCAGTTTTAGATTTTGATGCTTCACTTCAGATTTACTGTATACCTTGGACCTTCTTATTGACGACGAAACACAGAAATTGCATCCGAATTTAATACAAAAGGCACAATGACGACTTAAGAACAGGAGTACCTACACTATAACTTCCTATGATTTAAACCTCTCCTGCGAGTAAAGTTTTAGATTCCGATGCTGCACTTCAGGTTTACTGTATCCCTTGGACGTTCTTATTGACGATGAAACACAGCAATTGCATCCGAATTTAATACAAAAGGCACAATGCCGACTTAAGTACATAAGGACTGACACTCTAACTTTCTGTGATTTGAACCTCTCCTGTGAGTCCAGTTTTAGATTCCAATGCTTCACTTCAGGTTTACTGTATCCCTTGGACCTTCCTATTGACGATGAAACACAGAAATTGCATCCGAATTTAATACAAAAGGCACAATGCCGACTTAAGTACAAGAGGACTGAAACTCTAACTTTCTATGATTTGAACCTCACCTGTGAGTCCAGTTATAGATTCCGATGCTTCACTTGAGGTTTACTGTATCCCTTGGACTTTCGTATTGACGATGAAACACAGAGATTGCATCTGAATTTAATACAAAAGGCACAATGCCGACTTATGTACAAGAGGACTGACACTCTAACTTTCTATGATTTGAACCTTTCCTGTGAGTCCAGTTTTAGATTCCGATGCTTCACTTCTGGTTTACTGTATAACCTGGACCTTCTTATTGACGATGAAACACAGAAATTGCATCCGAATTAAATACAAAAGGCACAATGCCGACTTAAGTACAAGTGGACTGACACTCTAACTTTCAATGATTTGAACCTCTCCTGTGAGTCCAGTTTTAGATTCCGATGCTGCACTTCAGGTTTACTGTATCCCTTGGACGTTCTTATTGACGATGAAACACAGCTATTGCATCCGAATTTAATACAAAAGGCACAATGCCGACTTAAGTACATAAGGTCTGACACTCTAACTTTCTGTGATTTGAACCTCTCCTGTGAGTCCAGTTTTAGATTCCAATGCTTCACTTCAGGTTTACTGTATCCCTTGGACCTTCCTATTGACGATGAAACACAGAAATTGCATCCGAATTTAATACAAAAGCACAATGCCGACTTAAGTACAAGAGGACTGAAACTCTAACTTTCTATGATTTGAACCTCTCCTGTGAGTCCAGTTTTAAATTCCGATGCTTCACTTCAGGTTTACTGTATCCCTTGGACCTTCTTATTGACGATGAAACACAGAAGTTGCATCCGAATTTAATACAAAAGGCACAATGCCGCGTTAAGTACAAGAGGACTGACACTCCAACTTTTAATGATTTGAACCTCTCCTGTGAGCCCAGTTATAGATTCCCATGCTTCACTTTAGGTTTACTGTATCCCTCGGAACGTCTTATTGACGATGAATCACAGAAATTGCATCCAAATTTAATACAAAAGGCACAATGCCGACTTAAGCACAATAAGACTGACACTCTAACTTTCTACAATTTGAACTTCTCCTGTGTGTCCAGTTTTAGATTCCGATGCCTCACTTCAGGTTTACTGTATACATTGGACCTTCTTATTGACGATGAAACACAGAAATTGCATCCGAATTTAATGCAAAAGGCACAATGCCGACTTAAGTATTAGGGGACTGACACTCTAACTTTCTAAGATTTGAACCTCTCCTGTGAGTTGAGTTTTAGATTCCGATGCTTCACTTCAGGTTTACTGTATACCTTGGACCTTCTTATTGACGATGAAAGACAGAAATTGCATCCGAATTTAATACAAAAGGCACAATGCCGTCTTAAGTGCAAGAGGAATGGCACTCTAACTTTCTATGATTTGAATCACTACTGTGAGTCCAGTTTTAGATTCCAATGCTTCTCTTCAGGTTTACTGTATAATGTGGACCTTCTTATTGACGATGAAACACAGAAATTGCATCCGAATTTAACACAAAAGGCACAATGCCGACTTATGTACAGGAGGCCTGACAATCGAACTTTCTATGATTTGAACCTCTCCTGTGAGTCCTGTTTTAGATTCCGATGCTTCTCTTCAGGTTTACTGTATCCCTTGGACCTTCTTATTGACGATGAAACACAGAAGTTGCATCCGAATTTAATACAAAAGCCACAATGCCGCGTTAAGTACAAGAGGACTGACACTCTAACTTTTAATGATTTGAACCTCTCCAGTGAGTCCAGTTATAGATTCCGATGCTTCACTTTAGGTTTACTGTATCCCTCGGAACTTCTTATTGACGATGAATCACAGAAATTGCATCCAAATTTAATACAAAAGGCACAATGCCGACTTAAGCACAATAAGACTGACACTCCAACTTTCTACAATATGAACTTCTCCTGTGTGTCCAGTTTTAGATTCCGATGCCTCACTTCAGGTTTACTGTATACATTGGACCTTCTTATTGACGATGAAACACAGAAATTGCATCCGAATTTATTACAAAAGGCACAATGCCGACATAAGTACAAGAGGACTGACAACCTAATTTCCTATGATTTGAACCTCTCCTGTGAGTCCAGTTTTAGATTCCGATGCTTCAGTTCTGGTTTACTGTATAACCTGGACCTTCTTATTGACGATGAAAGACAGAAATTGCATCCGAATTTAATGCAATAGGCACAATGCCGACTTAAGTATTAGAGGACTGGCACTCTAAATTTCTATGATTTAAACCTCTTCTGTGAGTCCAGTTGAAGATACCGATGCTTCACTTCAGGTTTACTGTATACCCTGGACTTTCTTATTGACGATGAAGCACAGAAATTGCATCCGCATTCAATACAAATGGCACAATGCCGACTTATGTACAGGAGGACTGACAATCGAACTTTCTATGATTTGAACCTCTCCTGTGAGTCCAGTTTTAGATTGCGATGCTTCGCTTCAGGTTTACTGTATACCCTGGACTTTCTTATTGACGATGAAGCACAGAAATTCCATCCGCATTCAATACAAATGGCACAATGCCGACTTAAGGACAAGAGGACTGACACTCTAACTTTCAAAGGTTTGAACCTCTCCTGTGAGTTGAGTTTTAGAATCCGATGCGTCACTTCAGGTTTACTGTATACCTTGGACCTTCTTATTGACGATGAAACACAGATATTGCATCCGAATTAAATACAAAAGGCACAATGCCGACTTAAGTGCATGAGGACTGACACTCTAACTTACTATGATTTGAACCTCACCTGTAAGTCCAGTTTTAGATTCCAATGCTTCACTTCACATTTACTGTATACCTTGGACCTTCTTATTGACGATGATACACAGAAAATGCATAAGAATGTAATACAAAAGGCACAATGCCGACTTAAGTACAGGAGTACTTACACTGCAACTTTCTATGATTTAAACCTCTCCTGCGAGTCTAGTTTTAGATTCCGATACCTCACTTCAGGTTTGCTGTATCCCTTGGACCTTCCTATTGACGATGAAACACAGAAATCGCAGCCAAATTTAATACAAAAGGCACAATGCCGACTTAAGTACAAGAGGACTGACACTCTAACTTTCTATGATTTGAACATCTCCTGTGAGTCCTGTTATAGATTCCGATGCTTCACTTCAGGTTTACTGTATCCCTTGGACCTTCGTATTGACGATTAAACACAGGAATTGCATCCGAATTTAATACAAAAGGGACAATGCCGACTTATGTACAAGTGGACTGACACTCTAACTTTCCAAGATTTGAACCCCTCCTGTGAGTTGAGTTTTAGATTCCGATGCTTCACTTCAGGTTTACTGTATACCTTGGACCTTCTTATTGACGATGAAAGACAGAAATTGCATCCGAATTTAATACAAAAGGCACAATGCCGACTTAAGTGCAAGAGGAATGACACTCTAACATTCTATGATTTGAACCACTACTGTGAGTCCAGTTTTAGATTCCGATGCTTCTCTTCAGGTTTACTGTATAGTGTGGACCTTCTTATTGACGATGAAACACAGAAATTGCATCCGAATTTAACACAAAAGGCACAATGCCGACTTATGTACAGTAGGACTGACAATCGAACTTCATATGATTTGAACCTCTCCTGTGAGTCCTGTTTTAGATTCCGATGCTTCACTTCAGGTTTACTGTATCCCTTGGACCTTCTTATTGACGATGAAACACAGAAGTTGCATCCGAATTTAATACAAAAGGCACAATGCCGCGTTAAGTACAAGAGGACTGACACTCTAACTTTTAATGATTTGAACCTCTCCTGTGAGTCCAGTTATAGATTCCGATGCTTCACTTTAGGTTTACTGTATCCCTCGGAACTTCTTATTGACGATGAATCACAGAAATTGCATCCAAATTTAATACAAAAGGCACAATGCCGACTTAAGCACAATAAGACTGACACTCTAACTTTCTACAATTTGAACTTCTCCTGTGTGTCCAGTTTTAGATTCCAATGCCTCACTTCAGGTTTACTGTATACATTGGACCTTCTTATTGACGATGAAACACAGAAATTGCATCCGCATTCAATACAAATGGCACAATGCCGACTTAAGCACAAGAGGACTGACACTCTAACTTTCAAATGTTTGAACCTCTCCTGTGAGTTGAGTTTTAGATTCCGATGCTTCACTTCTGGTTTACTGTATAACCTGGACCTTCTTATTGACGATGAAACACAGAAATTGCATCCGAATTTAATGCAAAAGGCACAATGCCGACTTAAGTATTAGAGGACTGACACTCTAAATTTCTATGATTTAAACCTCTTCTGTGAGCCCAGTTGAAGATACCGATGCTTCACTTCAGGTTTACTGTATACCTTGGACCTTCTTATTGACGATGAAACACAGAAATTGCATCCGAATTTAATACAAAAGGCACAATGCCGACTTAAGTACAAGTGGACTGACACTCTAACTTTCAATGATTTGAAACTCTCCTGTGAGTCCAGTTATAGATTCCGATGCTTCACTTTAGGTTTACTGTATCCATCGGACATTCTTATTGACGATGAAACACAGAAATTGCATCCAAATTTAATACAAATGGCACAATGCCCACTTAAGCACAAGAAGACTGACACTCTATCTTTCTATGATTTGAACTTCTCCTGTGAGTCCAGTTTTAGATTCCGATGCTTGACTTCAGGTTTACTGTATACCTTGGACCTTCTTATTGACGATGAAACACAGAAATTGCATCCGAATTTAATACAAAAGGCACAATGCCGACATAAGTACAAGAGGACTGACACTCTAACTTCCTATGATTTGAACCTCTCCAGTGAGTCCAGTTTTAGATTGCGATGCTTCACTTCAGGTTTACTGTATACCCTGGACTTTCTTATTGACGATGAAGCACAGAAATTGCATCCGCATTCAATACTAATGGCACAATGCCGACTTAAGTACAAGAGGACTGACACTCTAACTTTCAAAGGTTTGAACCTCTCCTGTTAGTTAAGTTTTAGATTCCGATGCTTCACTTCAGGTTTACCGTATACCCTGGACCTTCTTATTGACGATGAAACACAGAAATTGGATCCGAATTTAATGCAAAAAGCACAATGCCGACTTAAGTATTAGAGGACTGACACTTTATATTTCTATGATTTAAACCTCTTCTGTGAGTCCAGTTTTAGATACCGATGCTTCACTTCAGGTTTACTGTATCCCTTGGACCTTCTTATTGGCGATGAAACACAGAAATTGCATCCAAATTTAATACAAAAGGCACAATGCCGACTTAAGCACAAGAAGACTGACACTCTAACTTTCAATGATTTGAAATTCTCCTGTGAGTCCAGTTTTAGATTCCGATTCTTCACTTCAGGTTTACTGTATACCTTGGACCTTCTTTTTGACGATGAAACACAGAAATTGCATCCGAATATAATACAAAAGGCACAATGCCGACATAAGTACAAGAGGACTGACACTCTAACTTCCTATGATTTGAACCTCTCCTGTGAGTCCAGTTTTAGATTTCGATGCTTCGCTTCAGGTTTACTGTATACCCTGGACTTTCTTATTGACGATGAAGCACAGAAATTGCATCCGCACTCAATACAAATGGCACAATGCCGACTTAAGTACAAGAGGACTGACACTCTAACTTTCAAAGGTTTGAACCTCTCCTGTGAGTTGTGTTTTAGATTCCGATGCTTCACTTCAGGTTTACTGTATACCCTGGACCTTCTTATTGACGATGAAACACAGAAATTGCATCCGAATTTAATACAAAAGGCACAATGCCGACTTAAGTACAAGAGGACTGAAACTCTAACTTTCAATGATTTGAACCTCTCCTGTGAGTCCAGTTATAGATTCCGATGCTTCACTTCAGGTTTACTGTATTCCTTGGACCTTCTTATTGACGATGAAACACAGAGATATCATCCGAATTTAATACAAAAGGCACAATGCCGACTTAAGTACAAGAGGACTGACACTCAAACATTCAAAGGTTTGAACCTCTCCTGTGAGTTGAGTTTTAGATTCCGATGCTTCACTTCAGGTTTACTGTATACCCTGGACCTTCTTATTGACGATGAAACATGGAAACTGCATCCGAATTTAATACAATATGCACAATTCCGACTTAACTACAAGAGTACTGACACTCTACCTTTCTGTGATTTGAACCTCTCCTGTGAGTCCAGTTTTAGATTCCGATGCTTCACTTCGGGTTTACTGTATCCCTTGGACCTTCTTATTGACGATGAAACACAGAAATTGCATCCAAATTTAATACAAAAGGCACAATTCCCACTTAAGTACAAGAGGACTGACGCTCTAACTCTCTATGATTTAAACCTTTCCTGTGAGTCCAGTTTTAGATTCCGATGCTTCAATTCAGGTTTACTGTATCCCTTTCACCTTCTTATTGACGATGAAGCAGAGAAATTGCACCCGAATGTAATACAAAAGGCACAATGACGACTTAATTACCAGAGGACTGTCACTCTAACTATCAATGATTTAAACCCCTCCTGTGGGTCCAGTTTTAGATTCCGATGTTTCACTTCAGGTTTACTGTATCCCTTGGACCTTCTCATTGACGATGAAACACAGAAATTGCATCCGAATTTGAAACAAAAGTCACAATGCCGACATAAGTTCAAGAGGACTGACACTCTAATTTTCTATGATTTAACCTCTCCTGTGAGTCCAGTTTTAGATTCCGATACTTCACTTCAGGTTTACTGTATCCCTTGGAACTTCTTATTGACGATGAAACACAGAAATTGCATCCGAATTTAATACAAAAGGCACAATGCCGACCTAAGTACAAGAGGACTGACACTCTAAACTTCTATGATTTGAACTTCTCCTGTGAGTCCAGTTTTAGATTCCGATGCTTCACATCAGGTTTACTGTATCCCTTGGACCTTTTCATTGACGATGAAACACAGAAATTGCATCCGAATTTGAAACAAAAGTCACAATGCCGACATAAGTTCAAGAGGACTGACACTCTAATTTTCTATGATTTATGCTCTCCTGTGAGTCCAGTTTTAGATTCCGATGCTTCACTTCAGGTTTACTGTATCCCTTGGAACTTCTTATTGACGATGAAACACAGAAATTGCATCCGAATTTAATACAAAAAGCACAATGCCGACCGAAGTACAAGAGGACTGACACTCTAACTTTCTATGATTTGAACCTCTCCTGTGAGTCCAGTTTTAGATTCCAATGCTTCACTTCACGTTTACTGTATCGCTTGGACCTTCTTATTGACGATGAAACACAGAAATCGCATCCGAATTCAATACAAAAGGCACAATGCCGACTTAAGTACAAGAGGACTGACACTCTAACCTTCTATGATTTGAACCTCTCCTGTGAGTCCAGTTTTAGATTCCGATGCTTCACATCAGGTTTACTGTATCCCTTGGACCATTTCATTGACGATGAAACACAGAAATTGCGTCCGAATTAAATACAAAAGACACAATGCCGACTTAAGTACAAGAGGACTGACACTCTAACATTCTATGAATTGAACCTCTCCTGTGAGTCTAGTTTTAGATTCCGATGCTTTACTTCAGGTTTGCTGTATCCCTTGGACCTTCTTATTGACGATGAAACACAGAAATTGCATCCGAATTTAATACAAGAGGCAGACTGACGACTTAAGTACAAGGGGACTGACACTCACTTTCTTTGATTTGAACCTCTCCGGTGAGTCCAGTTTTAGATTCCGATGCTTCTCTTCAGGTTTACTGTATCCCTTGGACCTTCTTATTGACGATGAAACGCAGAAATTGCATCCGATTTGAATACAAAAGGCACAATGCCGACTTAAGTACAAGAGGACTGACACTCTCTATGATTTGAACCTCTCCTGTGAGTCCAGTTTTAGATTCTGATGCTTCACTTCAGGTGTACTGTATCCCTTTGTCCTTCTTATTGACGATGAAACACAGAAATTGCATCCGAATTTAATACAAAAGGCACAATGCCGACTTAAGTACAAGCGGACTGACACTCTAACTTTCTATGATTTGAACCTCTCCTGTGAGTGCAGTTTTAGATTACGATGCTTCACTTCAGGTTTACTGTATCCCTTAGACATTCTTATTCACGATGAAACACTGAAATTGCATTCAAATTTAACACAAAAGGCACAATGCCGACTTAAGTACAAGTAGACTGACACTCTAACTCTCTATGATTTAAACCTCTCCTGTGAGTCCAGTTTTCGATTCCGATTCTTCACTTCAGGTATACTGTATCCATTGGAGCTTCTTATTGTCGATGAAACACAGAATGTGCAACCGAATTTATTACAAAAGGCACAATACCTACTTAAGTACAAGGGGACTGACACTCTAACTTTCTATGATGTGAACCTCTGCTGTGAGTCCAGTCTTAGATTCCGATGCTTCAGTTCAGGTTTACTGTATTCCTTGGACCTTCTTATTGACGATGAAACACAGAAATTGCATCCGAATTTAATACAAAAGGCACAATGCCGACTTACGTACAAGAGGACTGATACTCTAACTCACTATGGTTTGAAAATCTCCTGTAAGTCCAGTTCTAGATTCCGATGCTTCACTTCAGGTTTACTGTATCCCTTGGACCTTTTTATTGACGATGAAACACAGAAATAGCATCCGAGTTTAATACAAAAGGCAGAATGAGAACTTAAGTACAAGAGGACTGACGCTCTCTATCTATGGTTTGAACCTCTCCTGTGAGTCCAGTTTTAGATTCCGATGCTTCACTTCAGGTTTACTGTATCCCTTGGATCTTCTTATTGCCGATGAAACACAGAAATTGCATCCGAATTTATTACAAAAGGCACAATGCCTACTTAAGTACAAGAGGACTGACACTCTAACTTTCTACGATTTGAACCTCTCCTGTGAGTCCAGTCTTAAATTCCGATGCTTCACTTCAGGTTTACTGTATCCCTTGGACCTTTTTATTGACGATGAAACACAGAAATTGCATCCGAATTTAATACAAAAGGCACAATGAGAACTTAAGTACAAGAGGACTGACGCTCTCTATCTATGATTTGAACCTCTCCTGTGAGTCCAGTTTAGGTTCCGATGCTTCACTTCAGGTTTACTGTATCCCTTGGACCTTCTTATTGACGATGAAACACAGAAATTGCATCCGAATTTAATACAAAAGGCCCGATGCTGACTTAAGAACAAGAGGACTGACACTCCAACTTTCTATGATATGAACCTCTCCTGTGAGTCCAGTATTAGATTCCGATGCTTACTTCAGGTTTACTGTATCCCTTGGACCTTCTTATTGTCGATGAAACACAGAAATTGCATCCGAATTTAATACTAAAGGCACAATGCCGACTTAAGTACAAGAGGACTGACACTCCAACATTTCAATGATATGAACCTCTCCTGTGAGTCCAGTTTTAGATTCCGATGCTTCACTTCAGGTTTACTGTATCGCTTGGACCTTCTTATTGACGATGAAACACAGAAATTGCATCCGAATTTAATACAAAAGGCACAATGACAACTTAAGTACAAGAGGACTGACACTCTCTTTCTATGATTTGAACCTCTCCTGTAATTCCAGTCTTAGATTCCGATGCTTCAGTTCAGGTTTACTGTATCCCTTGGACCTTCTTATTGACGATGAAACACAGAAATTGCATCCGAATTTAATACAAAAGGCACAATGCCGACTTAAATACAAGACGACTGACACTCTGACATTATATGATTTGAACCTCTCCTGTGAGTCTAGTTTTAGATTCCGATGCTTCACTTCAGATTTACTGTATCCCTTGGACCTTCTTATTGACGATGAAACACAGAAATTGCATCCGAATTTAATACAAAAGGCACAATGCCGACTTAAGTACAAGAGGACTGACACTCTAACACTCTATGATTTGAACCTCTCCTGTGAGTCCAGTTTTAGATTCCGATCCTTCACAACAGGTTTACTGTATCCCTTGGACCTCCTTATTGACGATGAAACACAGAAATTGCATCCGAATTTAATACAAAAGGCAGAATGACGACTTAAGTACAAGAGGACTGACACTCTCTTTCTATGATTTGAACCTCTCCTGTGAGTCCAGTTTTAGATTCCGATGCATCACATCTGGTTAACTGTATCCCTTGGACCTTCTTATTGACGATGAAACACAGAAATTGCATCCGAATTTAATACAAAAGGCACAATTCCCACTTAAGTACAAGAGGACTGACGCTCTAACTCTCTATGATTTAAACTTTTCCTATGAGTCCAGTTTTAGATTCCGATGCATCACTTCAGGTTTACTGTATCCCTTTCACCTTCTTATTGACGATGAAGCATAGAAATTGCATCCGAATGTAATACAAAAGGCACAATGACGACTTAATTACCAGAGGACTGTAACTCTAACTATCAATGATTTAAACCCCTCCTGTGGGTCCAGTTTTAGATTCCGATGTTTCACTTCAGGTTTACTGTATCCCTTGGACCTTCTCATTGACGATGAAACACAGAAATTGCATCCGATTTTGAAACAAAAGTCACAATGGCGACATGAGTTCAAGAGGACTGACACTCTAATTTTCTACGATTTAACCTCTCCTGTGAGTCCAGTTTTAGATTCCGATGCTTCACTTCAGGTTTACTGTATCCCTTGGATCTTCTTATTGACGATGAAACACAGTAATTGCATCCGAATTTAATACAAAAGGCACAATGCCGACCTAAGTACAAGAGGACTGACACTCTAACTTTCTATGATTTGAACCTCTCCTGTGAGTCCAGTTTTAGATTCCAATGCTTCACTTCACGTTTACTGTATCGCTTGGACCTTCTTATTGACGATGAAACACAGAAATCGCATCCGAATTCAATACAAAAGGCACAATGCCGACTTAAGCACAAGAGGACTGACACTCTAACCTTCTATGATTTGAACCTCTCCTGTGAGTCCAGTTTTAGATTCCGATGATTCACATCAGGTTTACTGTATCCCTTGGACCTTCTCATTGACGATGAAACACAGAAATTGCATCCGAATTAAATACAAAAGACAAAATGCCGACTTAAGTACAAGAGGACTGACACTCTAATTTACTATGATTTAACCTCTCCTGTGAGTCCAGTTTTAGATTCCGATGCTTCACTTCAGGTTTACTGTATCCCTTGGACCTTCTTATTGTCGATGAATTACAGAAATTGCATCCGAATTTAATACTAAAGGCACAATGCCGACTTAAGTACAAGAGGACTGACACTCCAACATTTCAATGATATGAACCTCTCCTGTGAGTCTAGTTTTAGATTCCGATGCTTCACTTCATGTTTACTGTATCGCTTGGACCTTCCTATTGACGATGAGACACAGAATTTGCATCCGAATTTAATACAAAAGGCACAATGCCGACTTAAGTACAAGAGGACTGGCACTCTACCTTTCTACGATTTGAACCTCTCCTGTGAGTCCAGATTTAGATTCTGATGCTTCACTTCAGGATTGCTGTATCCCTTGGTCCTTCTTAATGACGATGAAACACAGAAATTGCATCCGAATTTAATATAAAAGGCACAATGCCGACTTAAGTACAAGAGGACTGACACTCTAACTTTCTATGATTTTAACCTCTCCTGTGAGTCCAGTTTTAGATTCCGATGCTTCATTTCAGGTTTACTGTATCCCTTAGACCTTCTTATTGACGATGAAGCACAGAAATTGCATCGGAATTAAAGTCAAAAGGCACAATGCCGACTTAAATACAAGTGGACTGACACTCTAACTTTCTATGATTTGAACATCTCCTGTGAGTCCAGTTTTAGATTCCAATGTTCACTTCAGGTTTACTGTATCCCTTAGACCTTCTTATTGACGATGAAACCTAGGAACTGCATCCGAATTTAATACAAAAGGCACAGTGCCGACCTAAGTACAAGAGGACTGACACTCTAACTTTCTATGATTTAACCTCTCCTGTGAGTCCAGTTTTAAATTCCGATGCTTCACTTCAGGTTTACTGTATCCCTTGGAACTTCTTATTGACGATGAAACACAGAAATTGCATCCGAATTTAATACAAAAAGCACAATGCCGACCTAAGTACAAGAGGACTGACACTCTAACTTTCTATGATTTGAACCTCTCCTGTGAGTCCAGTTTTAGATTCCAATGCTTCACTTCACGTTTACTGTATCGCTTGGACCTTCTTATTGACGATGAAACACAGAAATCGCATCCGAATTCAATACAAAAGGCACAATGCCGACTTAAGTACAAGAGGACTGACACTCTAACCTTCTATGATTTGAACCTCTCCTGTGAGTCCAGTTTTAGATTCCGATGCTTCACATCAGGTTTACTGTATCCCTTGGACCTTTTCATTGACGATGAAACACAGAAATTGCATCCGAATTAAATACAAAAGACACAATGCCGACTTAAGTACAAGACGACTGACACTCTAACATTCTATGAATTGAACCTCTCCTGTGAGTCTAGTTTTAGATTCCGATGCTTTACTTCAGGTTTGCTGTATCCCTTGGACCTTCTTATTGACGATGAAACACAGAAATTGCATCCGAATTTAATACAAAACCCACAAAGCCGACTTAAGTACAAGAGGACTGACACTCTAACTCTCTATGATTTGAAAATCTCCTGTAAGTCCAGTTCTAGATTCCGATGCTTCACTTCAGGTTTACTGTATCCCTTGGACCTTCTTATTGACGATGAAACACAGAAATTGCATCCGAATTGAATACAAAAGGCACAATGAGAACTTAAGTACAAGAGGACTCACACTCTAACACCCTATGATTTGAACCTCTCCTGTGAGTCCAGCTTTAGATTCCGATGCTTACTTCAGGTTTACTGTATCCCTTGGACCTTCTTATTGACGATGAAACACACAAATTGCATCCGAATTTAATACAAGAGGCAGACTGACGACTTAAGTACAAGGCGACTGACACTCACTTTCTTTGATTTGAACCTCTCCGGTGAGTCCAGTTTTAGATTCCGATGCTTCTCTTCAGGTTTACTGTATCCCTTGGACCTTCTTATTGACGAAGAAACGCAGAAATTGCATCCGATTTGAATACAAAAGGCACAATGCCGACTTAAGTACAAGAGGACTGACACTCTCACTTTCTATGATTTGAACCTCTCCTGTGAGTCCAGTTTTAGATTCTGATGCTTCACTTCAGGTGTACTGTATCCCTTTGTCCTTCTTATTGACGATGAAACACAGAAATTGCATCCGAATTTAATACAAAAGGCACAATGCCGACTTAAGTACAAGCGGACTGACACTCTAACTTTCTATGATTTGAACCTCTCCTGTGAGTGCAGTTTTAGATTACGATGCTTCACTTCAGGTTTACTGTATCCCTTAGACATTCTTATTCACGATGAAACACTGAAATTGCATTCAAATTTAACACAAAAGGCACAATGCCGACTTAAGTACAAGTAGACTGACACTCTAACTCTCTATGATTTAAACCTCTCCTGTGAGTCCAGTTTTCGATTCCGATTCTTCCCTTTAGGTATACTGTATCCATTGGAGCTTCTTATTGACGATGAAACACAGAATGTGCAACCGAATTTATTACAAAAGGCACAATACCTACTTAAGTACAAGGGGACTGACACTCTAACTTTCTATGATGTGAACCTCTGCTGTGAGTCCAGTCTTAGATTCCGATGCTTCAGTTCAGGTTTACTGTATTCCTCGGACCTTCTTATTGACGATGAAACACAGAAATTGCATCCGAATTTAATACAAAAGGCACAATGCCGACTTACGTACAAGAGGACTGATACTCTAACTCACTATGATTTGAAAATCTCCTGTAAGTCCAGTTCTAGATTCCGATGCTTCACTTCAGGTTTACTGTATCCCTTGGACCTTTTTATTGACGATGAAACACAGAAATAGCATCAGAATTTAATACAAAAGGCAGAATGAGAACACAAGTACAAGAGGACTGACGCTCTCTATCTATGGTTTGAACCTCTCCTGTGAGTCCAGTTTTAGATTCCGATGCTTCACTTCAGGTTTACTGTATCCCTTGGATCTCCTTATTGCCGATGAAACACAGAAATTGCATCCGAATTTATTACAAAAGGCACAATGCCTACTTAAGTACAAGAGGACTGACACTCTAACTTTCTACGATTTGAACCTCTCCTGTGAGTCCAGTCTTAAATTCCGATGCTTCACTTCAGGTTTACTGTATCCCTTGGACCTTTTTATTGACGATGAAACACAGAAATTGCATCCGAATTTAATACAAAAGGCACAATGAGAACTTAAGTACAAGAGGACTGACGCTCTCTATCTATGATTTGAACCTCTCCTGTGAGTCCAGTTTAGGTTCCGATGCTTCACTTCAGGTTTACTGTATCCCTTGGACCTTCTTATTGACGATGAAACACAGAAATTGCATCCGAATTTAATACAAAAGGCCCGATGCTGACTTAGGAACAAGAGGACTGACACTCCAACTTTCTATGATATGAACCTCTCCTGTGAGTCCAGTATTAGATTCCGATGCTTACTTCAGGTTTACTGTATCCCTTGGACCTTCTTATTGACGATGAAACACACAAATTGCATCCCAATTTAATACAAGAGGCAGACTGACGACTTAAGTACAAGAGGACTGACACTCACTTTCTATGATTTGAACCTCTCCGGTGAGTCCAGTTTTAGATTCCGATGCATCTCTTCAGGTTTACTGTATCCCTTGGACCTTCTTATTGACGATGAAACACAGAAATTGCATCCGAATTTAATACAAAAGGCACAATGACAACTTAAGTACATGAGGACTGACACTCTCTTTCTATGATTTGAACCTCTCCTGTAAGTCCAGTCTTAGATTCCGATGCTTCAGTTCAGGTTTACTGTATCCCTTGGACCTTCTTATTGACGATGAAACACAGAAATTGCATCCGAATTTAATACAAAAGGCACAATGCCGACTTAAATACAAGACGACTGACACTCTAACATTATATGATTTGAACCTCTCCTGTGAGTCTAGTTTTAGATTCCGATGCTTCACTTCAGATTTACTGTATCCCTTGGACCTTCTCATTGACGATGAAACACAGAAATTGCATCCGAATTAAATACAAAAGACACAATGCCGACTTAAGTACAAGAGGACTGACACTCTAATTTACTATGATTTAACCTCTCCTGTGAGTCCAGTTTTAGATTCCGATGCTTCACTTCAGGTTTACTGTATCCCTTGGACCTTCTTATTGTCGATGAAACACAGAAATTGCATCCGAATTTAATACTAAAGGCACAATGCCGACTTAAGTACAAGAGGACTGACACTCCAACATTTCAATGATATGAACCTCTCCTGTGAGTCCAGTTTTAGATTCCGATGCTTCACTTCAGGTTTACTGTATCGCTTGGACCTTCTTATTGACGATGAAACACAGAAATTGCATCCGAATTTAATACAAAAGGCACAATGCCGACTTAAGTACAAGAGGACTGGCACTCTACCTTTCTACGATTTGAACCTCTCCTGTGAGTCCAGATTTAGATTCTGATGCTTCACTTCAGGATTGCTGTATCCCTTGGCCCTTCTTAATGACGATGAAACACAGAAATTGCATCCGAATTTAATATAAAAGGCACAATGCCGACTTAAGTACAAGAGGACTGACACTCTAACTTTCTACGATTTTAACCTCTCCTGTGAGTCCAGTTTTAGATTCCGATGCTTCATTTCAGGTTTACTGTATCCCTTAGACCTTCTTATTGACGATGAAGCACAGAAATTGCATCGGAATTAAAGTCAAAAGGCACAATGCCGACTTAAATACAAGTGGACTGACACTCTAACTTTCTATGATTTGAACATCTCCTGTGAGTCCAGTTTTAGATTCCAATGTTCACTTCAGGTTTACTGTATCCCTTAGACCTTCTTATTGACGATGAAACCTAGGAACTGCATCCGAATTTAATACAAAAGGCACAGTGCCGACTTAAGTACAAGAGGACTGACACTCTAACTTTCTATGATTTGAACCTCTCCTGTGTGTCTAGTTTTAGATTCCGATGCTTCACTTCAGGTTTACTGTATCCCTTGGGTCTTCTTAATGACGATGAAAAACAGAAATTGCATCCGAATATAATACAAAAGGCACAATGCCGACTTAAGTACAAGAGGACTGACACTCTACCTTTCTATGATTTGAACCTCTCCTGTGAGTCCAGTTTTAGAATCCGATGCTTCACTTCATTTTTACTGTATCCCTTGGACCGTCTTATTGAAGATGAAACACAGAAATTGCATCCGAATTTCATACAAAAGGCACAATGCCGCTTTAAGTACAAGAGGACTGACACTCAAACTCCCTATGATTTGAACCTCTCCAGTGTGTCCAGTTTTAGATTCCGATGCTTCACTTCAGGTTAACTGAATCCCTTGGACATTATTATTGACGATGAAACACACAAATTGCATCCGAATTTAATACAAAAGGCACAATGCTGACTTAAGTACAAGAGGACTGACACTCTAACTTTCTATGATTTGAACCTCTCCTGTGTGTCCAGTTTTAGATTCCGATGCTTCACTTCAGATTTACTGTATCCCTTGGACCTTCTTATTGACGATGAAACAAAGAAATTGCATCCGAATTCAATACAAAAGGCTCAATGAGGACTTAAGTACAAGAGGGCTGACACTCTAACTTTCTATGATATGAACCTCTCCTGTGAGTCCAGTTTTAGATTCCGATGCTTCACTTCAGGTTTACTGTATCCCTTAGACCTTCTTATTGACGATGAAACACAGAAATTGGACCCGAATTTAACACAAAAGGCCCAATGCCGACATAAGTACAAGAGGACTGACACTCTAACTTTCTATGATTTGAACCTCTCCTGTGAGTCCAGTTTTAGATTCCGATGCTTCACTTCAGGTTTGCTGTATCCCTTGTACCTCTTATTGACGATGAAACACAGAAATTGCACTCGAATTTAACACAAAAGGCACAATGCCGACATACGTACAAGAGGACTGATACTCTAACTTTCTATGAGTTGAACATCTCCTGTGAGTCCAGTTTTAGATCCGATGCCTCACTTCAGGTTTACTGTATCCCTTGGACCCTCTTATTGACGATGAAACCTAGGAACTGCATCCGAATTTAATACAAAAGGCACAGTGCCGACTTAAGTACAAGAGGACTGACACTCTAAATTTCTATGATTTGAACCTCTCCTGTGTGTCTAGTTTTAGATTCCGATGCTTCACTTCAGGTTTACTGTATCCCTTGGGTCTTCTTAATGACGATGAAAAACAGAAATTGCATCCGAATATAATACAAAAGGCACAATGCCGACTTAATTACAAGAGGACTGACACTCTATCTTTCTATGATTTGAACCTCTCCTGTGAGTCCAGTTTTAGAATCCGATGCTTCACTTCAGGTTTACGGTATCCCTTGGACCTCCTCATAGACGATGAAACACAGAAATCGCATCCGAATTTAATACAAAAGGCACAATGCCGACTTAAGTACATAAGGACTGACACTCTAACCCTCTATGATTTGAACCTGTCCTGTGAGTCCAGTTTTAGATTCTGATGCTTCACTTCAGGTTTATTGTATCCCTTGTTCCTTCTTATTGACGATGAAACACAGAAATTACATCCGAATACATTACAAGAGGCACAATGCCGACTTAAGAACAAGAGGACTGACACTCTAACTCTCTATGATTTGAACCTCTCCTGTGAGTCCAGTTTTAGATTCCGATGCTTCACTTCATTTTTACTGTATCCCTTGGACCTTCTTATTGAAGATGAAACACAGAAATTGCAACCGAATTTCATACAAAAGGCACAATGCCGCTTTAAGTACAAGAGGACTGACACTCTAACTCTCTATGATTTGAACCTCTCCAGGGAGTCCAGTTTTAGATTCCGATGCTTCACTTCATTTTTACTGTATCCCTTGCACCGTCATATTGAAGATGAAACACAGAAATTGCATCCGAATTTCATACAAAAGGCACAATGCCGCTTTAAGTACAAGAGGACTGACACTCAAACTCTCTATGATTTGAACCTCTCCAGTGTATCCAGTTTTAGATTCCGATGCTTCACTTCAGGTTAACTGAATCCCTTGGACATTATTACTGACGATGAAACACACAAATTGCATCCGAATTTAATACAAAAGGCACAATGCTGACTTAAGTACAAGAGGACTGACACTCTAACTTTCTATGATTTGAACCTCTCCTGTGTGTCCAGTTTTAGATTCCGATGCTTCACTTCAGATTTACTGTATCCCTTGGACCTTCTTATTGACGATGAAACAAAGAAATTGCATCCGAATTCAATACAAAAGGCACAATGAGGACTTAAGTACATGAGGGCTGACACTCTAACTTGCTATGATATGAACCTCTCCTGTGAGTCCAGTTTTAGATTCCGATGCTTCACTTCAGGTTTGCTGTATCCCTTGTACCTCTTATTGACGATGAAACACAGAAATTGCATCCGAATTTAATACAAAAGGCACAATGCCGAATTAAGTACAAGAGGACTCACACTCTAACACTCTATGATTTGAACCTCTCCTGTGAGTCGAGCTTTAGATTCCGATGCTTCACTTCAGGTTTACTGTATCCCTTGGACCTTCTTATTGACGATGAAGCACAGAAATTGCATCGGAATTATATTCAAAAGGCACAATGCCGACTTAAGTACAAGAGGACTGACACACTAACTTACTATGATTTGAACATCTCCTGTGAGTCCAGTTTTAGAATCCAATGCTTCACTTCATGTTTACTGTATCCCTTGGACCTTCTTATTGACGATGAAACACAGAAATTGCATCCGAATTTAACGCAAAAGGCACAATGCCGATATAAGTACAAGAGGACTGACACCATAACTTTCTATGATTTGAACCTCTCCTGTGAGTCCAGTTTCAGATGCCGATGCTTCACTTCAGGTTTACTGTATACCTTGGAAGTTCTTATTGACGATGAAACACCGAAATTGGATCGGAATTAAATTCAAAAGGCACAATGCCGACCTAAGTACAAGAGGACTGTCACTCTAACTTTCTATGATTTGAAACTCTCCTGTGGGTCCAGTTTTAGATTCCGATGCTTCACTTCGGGTTAACTGGATCCCTTGGACCTTCTTATTGACGATGAAACACAGGAATTGCATCTTAATTTAATACAAAAGGCACAATGCCGACTTAAGTACAAGAGGACTGATACTCTAACTTTCTATGAGTTGAACATCTCCTGTGAGTCCAGTTTTAGATTCCGATGCCTCACTTCAGGTTTACGGTATCCCTTGGACCTTCTTATTGACGATGAAACCTAGGAACTGCATCCGAATTTAATACAAAAGGCACAGTGCCGACTTAAGTACAAGAGGACTGACACTCTAACTTTCTATGATTTGAACCTTTCCTGTGTGTCTAGTTTTAGATTCCGATGCTTCACTTCAGGTTTATTGTATCCCTTGGGTCTTCTTAATGACGATGAAAAACAGAAATTGCATCCGGAAATAGTACAAAAGGCATAATGCCGACTTAAGTACAAGAGGACTGACACTCTATCTTTCTATGATTTGAACCTCTCCTGTGAGTCCAGTTTTAGAATCCGATGCTTCACTTCAGGTTTACGGTATCCCTTGGACCTCCTCATAGACGATGAAACACAGAAATCGCATCCGAATTTAATACAAAAGGCACAATGCCGACTTAAGTACAAGAGGACTGACACTCTAACCCTCTATGATTTGAACCTGTCCTGTGAGTCCAGTTTTAGATTCCGATGCTTCACTTCAGGTTTATTGTATCCCTTGTTCCTTCTTATTGACGATGAAACACAGAAATTACATCCGAATTCATTACAAGAGGCACAATGCCGACTTAAGGACAAGAGGACTGACACTCTAACTCTCTATGATTTGAACCTCTCCTGTGAGTCCAGTTTTAGATTCCGATGCTTCACTTCATTTTTACTGTATCCCTTGTACCTTCTTATTGAAGATGAAACACAGAAATTGCAACCGAATTTCATACAAAAGGCACAATGCCGCTTTAAGTACAAGAGGACTGACACTCTAACTCTCTATGATTTGAACCTCTCCAGGGAGTCCAGTTTTAGATTCCGATGCTTCACTTCATTTTTACTGTATCCCTTGCACCGTCTTATTGAAGATGAAACACAGAAATTGCATCCGAATTTCATACAAAAGGCACAATGCCGCTTTAAGTACAAGAGGACTGACACTCAAACTCTCTATGATTTGAACCTCTCCAGTGTGTCCAGTTTTAGATTCCGATGCTTCACTTCAGGTTAACTGAATCCCTTGGACATTATTACTGACGATGAAACACACAAATTGCATCCGAATTTAATACAAAAGGCACAATGCTGACTTAAGTACAAGAGGACTGACACTCTAACTTTCTATGATTTGAACCTCTCCTGTGTGGCCAGTTTTAGATTCCGATGCTTCACTTCAGATTTACTGTATCCCTTGGACCTTCTTATTGACGATGAAACAAAGAAATTGCATCCGAATTCAATACAAAAGGCACAATGTTGACTTAAGTACAAGAGGGCTGACACTCTAACTTTCTATGATATGAACCTCTCCTGTGAGTCCAGTTTTAGATTCCGATGCTTCACTTCAGGTTTGCTGTATCCCTTGTACCTCTTATTGACGATGAAACACAGAAATTGCATCCGAATTTAATACAAAAGGCACAATGCCGAATTAAGTACAAGAGGACTCACACTCTAACACTCTATGATTTGAACCTCTCCTGTGAGTCCAGCTTTAGATGCCGATGCTTCACTTCAGGTTTACTGTATCCCTTGGACCTTCTTATTGACGATGAAGCACAGAAATTGCATCGGAATTATATTCAAAAGGCACAATGCCGACTTAAGTACAAGAGGACTGACACACTAACTTACTATGATTTGAACATCTCCTGTGAGTCCAGTTTTAGAATCCAATGCTTCACTTCATGTTTACTGTATCCCTTGGACCTTCTTATTGACGATGAAACACAGAAATTGCATCCGAATTTAACGCAAAAGGCACAATGCCGATATAAGTACAAGAGGACTGACACCATAACTTTCTATGATTTGAACCTCTCCTGTGAGTCCAGTTTTAGATGCCGATGCTTCACTTCAGGTTTACTGTATACCTTGGAAGTTCTTATTGACGATGAAACACCGAAATTGGATCGGAATTAAATTCAAAAGGCACAATGCCGACCTAAGTACAAGAGGACTGTCACTCTAACTTTCTATGATTTGAAACTCTCCTGTGGGTCCAGTTTTAGATTCCGATGCTTCACTTCGGGTTAACTGGATCCCTTGGACCTTCTTATTGACGATGAAACACAGGAATTGCATCCTAATTTAATACAAAAGGCACAATGCCGACTTAAGTACAAGAGGACTGATACTCTAACTTTCTATGAGTTGAACATCTCCTGTGAGTCTAGTTTTAGATTCCGATGCCTCACTTCAGGTTTACGGTATCCCTTGGACCTTCTTATTGACGATGAAACCTAGGAACTGCATCCGAGTTTAATACAAAAGGCACAGTGCCGACTTAAGTACAAGAGGACTGACACTCTATTTTTCTATGATTTGAACCTCTCCTGTGAGTCCAGTTGTAGATTCAGATGCTTCACTTCAGGTTTACTGTATCCCTTGGACCTTCTTAATGACGATGAAAAACAGAAATTGCATCCGAATATAATACAATAGGCACAATGCCGACTTAAGTACAAGAGGACTGACACTCTATCTTTCTATGATTTGAACCTCTCCTGTGAGTCCAGTTTTAGAATCCGATGCTTCACTTCAGGTTTACGGTATCCCTTGGACCTCCTCATAGACGATGAAACACAGAAATCGCATCCGAATTTAATACAAAAGGCACAATGCCGACTTAAGTACAAGAGGACTGACACTCTAACCCTCTATGATTTGAACCTGTCCTGTGAGTCCAGTTTTAGATTCCGATGCTTCACTTCAGGTTTATTGTATCCCTTGTTCCTTCTTATTGACGATGAAACACAGAAATTACATCCGAATTCATTACAAGAGGCACAATGCCGACTTAAGGACAAGAGGACTGACACTCTAACTCTCTATGATTTGAACCTCTCCTGTGAGTCCAGTTTTAGATTCCGATGCTTCACTTCATTTTTACTGTATCCCTTGGACCTTCTTATTGAAGATGAAACACAGAAATTGCAACCGAATTTCATACAAAAGGCACAATGCCGCTTTAAGTACAAGAGGACTGACACTCTAACTCTCTATGATTTGAACCTCTCCAGGGAGTCCAGTTTTAGATTCCGATGCTTCACTTCATTTTTACTGTATCCCTTGCACCGTCTTATTGAAGATGAAACACAGAAATTGCATCCGAATTTCATACAAAAGGCACAATGCCGCTTTAAGTACAAGAGGACTGACACTCAAACTCTCTATGATTTGAACCTCTCCAGTGTGTCCAGTTTTAGATTCCGATGCTTCACTTCAGGTTAACTGAATCCCTTGGACATTATTACTGACGATGAAACACACAAATTGCATCCGAATTTAATACAAAAGGCACAATGCTGACTTAAGTACAAGAGGACTGACACTCTAACTTTCTATGATTTGAACCTCTCCTGTGTGGCCAGTTTTAGATTCCGATGCTTCACTTCAGATTTACTGTATCCCTTGGACCTTCTTATTGACGATGAAACAAAGAAATTGCATCCGAATTCAATACAAAAGGCACAATGTTGACTTAAGTACAAGAGGGCTGACACTCTAACTTTCTATGATATGAACCTCTCCTGTGAGTCCAGTTTTAGATTCCGATGCTTCACTTCAGGTTTGCTGTATCCCTTGTACCTCTTATTGACGATGAAACACAGAAATTGCATCCGAATTTAATACAAAAGGCACAATGCCGAATTAAGTACAAGAGGACTCACACTCTAACACTCTATGATTTGAACCTCTCCTGTGAGTCCAGCTTTAGATGCCGATGCTTCACTTCAGGTTTACTGTATCCCTTGGACCTTCTTATTGACGATGAAGCACAGAAATTGCATCGGAATTATATTCAAAAGGCACAATGCCGACTTAAGTACAAGAGGACTGACACACTAACTTACTATGATTTGAACATCTCCTGTGAGTCCAGTTTTAGAATCCAATGCTTCACTTCATGTTTACTGTATCCCTTGGACCTTCTTATTGACGATGAAACACAGAAATTGCATCCGAATTTAACGCAAAAGGCACAATGCCGATATAAGTACAAGAGGACTGACACCATAACTTTCTATGATTTGAACCTCTCCTGTGAGTCCAGTTTTAGATGCCGATGCTTCACTTCAGGTTTACTGTATACCTTGGAAGTTCTTATTGACGATGAAACACCGAAATTGGATCGGAATTAAATTCAAAAGGCACAATGCCGACCTAAGTACAAGAGGACTGTCACTCTAACTTTCTATGATTTGAAACTCTCCTGTGGGTCCAGTTTTAGATTCCGATGCTTCACTTCGGGTTAACTGGATCCCTTGGACCTTCTTATTGACGATGAAACACAGGAATTGCATCCTAATTTAATACAAAAGGCACAATGCCGACTTAAGTACAAGAGGACTGATACTCTAACTTTCTATGAGTTGAACATCTCCTGTGAGTCTAGTTTTAGATTCCGATGCCTCACTTCAGGTTTACGGTATCCCTTGGACCTTCTTATTGACGATGAAACCTAGGAACTGCATCCGAGTTTAATACAAAAGGCACAGTGCCGACTTAAGTACAAGAGGACTGACACTCTAACTTTCTATGATTTGAACCTCTCCTGTGAGTCCAGTTGTAGATTCAGATGCTTCACTTCAGGTTTACTGTATCCCTTGGACCTTCTTAATGACGATGAAAAACAGAAATTGCATCCGAATATAATACAATAGGCACAATGCCGACTTAAGTACAAGAGGACTGACACTCTATCTTTCTATGATTTGAACCTCTCCTGTGAGTCCAGTTTTAGAATCCGATGTTTCACTTCAGGTTTACGGAATCCCTTGGACCTCCTCATTGACGATGAAACACAGAAATCGCATCCGAATGTAATACAAAAGGCACAATGCCGACTTAAGTACAAGAGGACTGACACTCTAACCCACTATGATTTGAACCTCCCATGTGAGTCCAGTTTTAGATTCCGATGCTTCACTTCAGGTTTACTGAATCCCTTGTACCTTCTTATTGACGATGAAACACAGAAATTGCATCTGAATTTGATACAAAAGGCACAGTGCCGAATAAGTACAAGAGGACTGACACTCTAACGTGCTATAATCTGAACCTCTCCTGTGAGTCCAGTTTTGGATTCCGATGGTTCACATCATGTTTACTGTATCACTTGGACCTTCTTATTGACGATGAAACACAGAAATTTCATCCGAATTAAATACAAAAGGCACAATGACGACTTAAGTACAAGAGGACTGACACTCTAACTTTCTATGATTTGAACCTCTCCTGTGAGTCCAGTTTTAGATTCCGATGCTTCACTTATAGTTTACTGTATGCTTTGTACGTTCTTATTGACGATGAAATAAAGAAATTGCATCCGAATTTAATACAAAAGGCACAATGCCGAATTAAGTACAAGAGGACTCACACTCTAACACTCTATGATTTGAACCTCTACTGTGAGTCCAGCTTTAGATTCCGATGCTTCACTTCAGGTTTACTGTATCCCTTGGACCTTCTTATTGACGATGAAGCACAGAAATTGCATCGGAATTAAATTCAAAAGGCACAATGCCGACCTAAGTACAAGAGGACTGTCACTCTAACTTTCTATGATTTGAAACTCTCCTGTGGGTCCAGTTTTAGATTCCGATGCTTCACTTCGGGTTAACTGGATCCCTTGGACCTTCTTATTGACGATGAAACACAGGAATTGCATCCTAATTTAATACAAAAGGCACAAAGCCGACTTAAGTACAAGAGGACTGATACTCTAACTTTCTATGAGTTGAACAACTCCTGTGATTCCAGTTTTAGATTCCGATGCCTCACTTCAGGTTTACGGTATCCCTTGGACCTTCTTATTGACGATGAAACACAGAAATTGCATCTGAATTTAATACAAAAGGCACAATGCCGAATTAAGTACAAGAGGACTGACACTCTAACCCTCTATGATTTGAACCTGTCCTGTGAGTCCAGTTTTAGATTCCGATGCTTCAGTTCAGGTTTACTGTATCCCTTGGACCTTCTTATTGTAGATGAAACACAGAAATTGCATCCGAATAACATACAAATGGCACAATGCCGCTTTTAAGTACAAGAGGACTGACACTCTAACTCTCTATGATTTGAACCTCTCCTGTGAGTCCACTTTTAGATTCCGATGCTTCACTTCAGGTTTACTGTATCACTTGGACCTTCTTATTGACGATGGAACAAACAAATTGCAACCGAATTCAATACAAAAGGCACAATGCCGACTTAAGTACAAGAGGACTGACACTCTAACTTTCTATGATTTGAACCTCTCCTGTGAGTCCAGTTTTAGATTCCGATGCTTCACTTTAGGTTTACTGTATCCCTTAGACCTTCTTATTGACGATGAAACACAGAAATTGCACCCGAATTTAACACAAAAGGTACAATGCCGACATAAGTACAAGAGGATTGATACTCTAACTTTCTATGAGTTGAACCTCTCCCGTGAGTACAGTTTTAGATTCCGATGCCTCACTTCAGGTTCACTGTATCCCTTGGACCTTCTTGTTGACGATGGAACACAGAAATTGCATCCGAATTTAATACAAAAGCACAGTGCCGACTTATGTACAAGTGGACTGACACTCTAACGTTCTATAATTTGAACCTCTCCTGTGAGTCCAGTTTTGGATTCCGATGGTTCACATCATGTTTACTGTATCACTTGAACCTTCTTATTGACGATGAAACACAGAAATTTCATTTGAATTAAATACAAAAGGCACAATGACGACTTAAGTACAAGAGGACTGACACTCTAACTTTCTATGATTTGAACCTCTCCTGTAAGTCCAGTTTTAGATTCCGATGCTTCACTTCAGTTTTACTGTATCCCTTGTACCTTCTTATTGACGATGAAACACAGAAATTGCATCCGAATTTAATACAAAAGGCACAATGCCGAATTAAGTACAAGAGGACTCACACTCTAACACTCTATGATTTGAACCTCTCCAGTGAGTCCAGTTTTAGATTCCGATGCTTCACTTCAGGTTTACTGTATCCCTTGTACCTTCTTATTGACGATTAAACTCAGAAATTGCCTCCGCATTTCATACAAAAGGCACAATGCCGCTTTAAGTACAAGAGGACTGACACTCTAACTCTCTATGATTTGAACCTCTCCTGTGAGTCCAGTTTTAGATTCCGATGCTTCACTTCAGGTTTACTGAATCCCTTGGACCTTATTATTGACGATGAAACACACAAATTGCATCCGAATTTAATACAATAGGCACAATGCTGACTTAAGTACAAGAGGACTGACACTCTAACTTTCTATGATTTGAACCTCTCCTGTGAGTCCAGTTTTAGATTCCGATGCTTCACTTCAGGTTTACTGCATCCCTTAGACCTTCTTATTGACGATGGAACACAGAAATTGCATCCGAATTTAATACAAAAGGCACAGTGCCGACTTAAGTACGAGAGGACTGACACTCTAACGTTCTATAATTTGAACCTCTCCTGTGAGTCGAGTTTTGGATTCCGATGGTTCACACCATGTTTACTGTATCACTTGGACCTTCTTATTGACGATGAAACACAGAAATTTCATTCGAATTAAAGACAAAAGGCACAATGACGACTTAAGTACAAGAGGACTGACACTCTAACTTTCTATGATTTGAACCTCTCCTGTGAGTACAGTTTTATATTCCGATGCTTCACTTCAGGTTTACTGTATCCCTTGTACCTTCTTATTGACGATGAAACACAGAAATTGCATCCGAATGTAATACAAAAGGCACAATGCCGAATTAAGTACAAGAGGACTCACACTCTAACACTCTATGATTTGAACCTCTCCTGTGAGTCCAGTTTTAGATTCCGATGCTTCACTTCAGGTTTACTGTATCCCTTGGACCTTCTTATTGACGATGAAGCACAGAAATTGCATCGGAATTAAATTCAAATGGCACAATGCCGACTTAAGTACAAGAGGACTGACACACTAACTTACTATGATTTGAACATCTCCTGTGAGTCAAGTTTTAGAATCCAATGCTTCACTTCAATTTTACTGTATCTCTTGGACCTTCTTATTGACGATGAAACACAGAAATTGCATCCGAATTTAACGCAAAAGTCACAATGCTGACTTAAGTACAAGAGGACTGACACCATAACTTTCTATGATTTGAACCTCGCCAGTGAGTCCAGTTTTAGATGCCGATGCTTCACTTCAGGTTTCCTGAATACCTTGGAAGTTCTTATTGACGATGAAACACCGATTTTGGATCGGAATTAAATTCAAAAGGCACAATGCCGACCTAAGTACAAGAGGACTGTCACTTTAACTTTCTATGATTTGAACCTCTCCTGTGGGTCCAGTTTTAGATTCCGATGCTTCACTTCGGGTTAACTGGATCCCTTGGACCTCCTTATTGACGATGAAACACAGGAATTGCATTCTAATTTAATACAAAAGGCACAATGCCGACTTAAGTACAAGAGGACTGACACTCTAACTTTCTATGATTTGAACCTCTCCTGTGAGTCCAGTTTTAGATTGTGATGCTTCACTACAGGTTTACTGTATACCTTGTAACTTCTTATTGACAAGAAACACAGATTTTGCATCGGAAATAAATTCAAAATGCACAATGCCGACTTAAGTACAAGAGGACTGACACTCTAACTTTCTATGATTTGAACCTCCCCTGTGGGTCCAGTTTTAGATTCCGATGCTTCACTTCAGGTTTACTGTATCCCTTGGACCTTCTTATTGACGATGAAACACAGAAATTGCATCCGAATTTTATACAAAAGGCACAATGCCGACTTAAGTACAAGACGACTAAGCCTCTAACTTTCTATGATATGAACCTCACCTGTGAGTCCAGTTTTAGATTCCGATGCTTCACTTCAGGTTTACTGTATCCCTTGGACCTTCTTATTGACGATTAAACACAGAATTTGCATCCGAGTTTAATACAAAAGGCACAATGCCGACTTAAGTACAAGAGGACTGTCACTGAAACTTTCTATGATTTGAACCTCTCCTGTGAGTCCAGTTTTAGATTCCGATGCTTCACTTCAGGTTTACTGTATCATTTAGACCTTCTTATTGACGATGAAACACAGAAATTGCACCCGAATTTAACACAAAAGACACAATGCCGACATAAGTACAAGATGACTGATACTCTAACTTTCTATGAGTTGAACCTCTCCTGTGAGTCCAGTTTTAGATTCCGATGCCTTACTTCAGGTTTACTGTATCCCTTGGACCTTCTTATTGACGATGAAACCTAGGAACTGCATCCGAATTTAATACAAAAGGCACAGTGCCGACTTAAGTACATGAGGACTGACACTCTAACTTTCTATGATATGAACCTCTCCTGTGGGTCCAGTTTTAGATTCCGATGCTTCACTTCAGGTTTACTGTATCCCTCGGACCTTCTTATTGACGATGAAACACTGAAATTGCATCCGAATTTAATACGGAGGGCTCAATGCCTACTTAAGAACAAGAGGACTGACACTCTAACTCTCTATGATTTGAACCTCTCCTGTGAGTCCAGTTTTAGATCCCGAAGCCTCACTTCAGGTTTACTGTTTCCCTTGGACCTTCTTGTTGACGATGGAACACAGAAATTGCATCCGAATTTAATATAAAAGGCACAGTGCCGACTTAAGTACAAGAGGGCTGACACTCTAACGTTCTATAATTTGAACCTCTCCTGTGAGTCCAGTTTTGGATTCCGATGGTTCACATCACGTTTACTGTATCCCTTGGACCTTCTTATTGACGATGAAACAAAGAAATTTCATCCGAATTAAATACAAAAGGCACAATGACGACTTAAGTACAAGAGGACTGACACTCTAACTTTCTATGATTTGAACCTCTCCTGTCAGTCCAGTTTTAGATTCCGATGCTTCACTTCAGGTTTACTGTATCCCTTGTACCTTCTTATTGACGATGAAACACAGAAATTGCATCCGAAATTAATACAAAAGGCACAATGCCGACTTAAGTACAAGAGGACTCACACTCTAACACTCTATGATTTGAACCTCTTCTGTGAGTCCAGTTTTAGATTCCGATGCTTCACTTCAGGTTTACTGTATCCCTTGGACCTTCTTATTGACGATGAATCACAGAAATTGCATCGGACTTAAATTCAAAAGGCACAATGCCGACTTAAGTACAAGAGGACCGACACACTAACTTACTATGATTTGAACATCTCCTGTGAGTCCAGTTTTAGAATCCAATGCTTCGTTTCATGTTTACTGTATCCCTTATACCTTCTTATTGACGATGAAACACAGAAATTGCATCCGAATTTAACGCAAAGGGCACAATGCCGACTTAAGTACAAGAGGACTGACACCATAACTTTCTATGAGTCAACCTCTCCTGTGAGTCCAGTTTTAGGTTCCGATGCCTCACTTCAGGTTTACTGTATCCCTTGGACCTTCTTATTGACGACGAAACCTAGGAACTGCATCCGAATTTAATACAAAAGGCACAGTGCCGACTTAAGTACAAGAGGACTGACACTCTTACTTTCTATGATTTGAACCTCTCCTGTGAGTCCAGTTTTAGATTCCGATGCTTCACTTCAGGGTTACTGTATCCCTTGGACCTTCTTATTGACGATGAAACACTGAAATTGCATCCGAATTTAATATGGAAGGCTCAATGCCTACTTACGAACAAGAGGACTGACACTCTAACTCTGTATGATTTGAACCTCTCCTGTGAGTCCAGTTTTAGATTCCGATGCCTCACTTCAGGTTTACTGTATCCCTTGGACCTTCTTATTGACGATGAAACACAGAAATTGCATCCGAATTTTATACAAAAGGCACAATGCCGACTTAAGTACAAGACGACTAACACTCTAACTTTCTATGATATGAACCTCTCCTGAGAGTCCAGTTTTAGATTCCGACGCTTCACTTCAGGTTTACTGTATCCCTTGGACCTTCTTGTTGACGATGGAACACAGAAATTGCATCCGAATTTAATATGAAAGGCACAGTGCCGACTTAAGTACAAGAGGGCTGACACTCTAACGTTCTATAATTTGAACCTCTCCTGTGAGTCCAGTTTTGGATTCCGATGGTTCACATCAGGTTTACTGTATCCCTTGGACCTTCTTATTGACGATGAAACAAAGAAATTTCATCCGAATTAAATACAAAAGGCACAATGACGACTTAAGTACAAGAGGACTGACACTCTAACTTTCTATGATTTGAACCACTCCTGTGAGTCCAGTTTTAGATTCCGATGCTTCACTTCAGGTTCACTGTATCGCTTGTACCTTCTTAATGACGATGAAACACAGAAATTGCATCCGAAATTAATACAAAAGGCACAATGCCGACTTAAGTACAAGAGGACTCACACTCTAACACTCTATGATTTGAACCTCTCCTGTGAGTCCAGTTTTAGATTCCGATGCTTCACTTCAGGTTTACTGTATGCCTTGGACCTTCTTATTGACGATGAATCACAGAAATTGCATCGGAATTAAATTCAAAAGGCACAATGCCGACTTAAGTACAAGAGGACCGACACACTAACTTACTATGATTTGAACATCTCCTGTGAGTCCAGTTTTAGAATCCAATGCTTCTTTTCATGTTTACTGTATCCCTTATACCTTCTTATTGACGATGAAACACAGAAATTGCATCCGAATTTAACGCAAAAGGCGCAATGCCGACTTAAGTACAAGAGGACTGACACCATAACTTTCTATGAGTTGAACCTCTCCTGTGACCCAGTTTTCGATTCCGATGCCTCACTTCAGGTTTACTGTATCCCTTGGACCTTCTTATTGACGATGAAATATAGGAACTGCATCCGAATTTAATACAAAAGGCACAGTGCCGACTTAAGTACAAGAGGACTGACACTCTTACTTTCTATGATTTGAACCTCTCCTGTGAGTCCAGTTTTAGATTCCGATGCTTCACTTCAGGTTTACTGTATCCCTTGGACCTTCTTATTGACGATGAAACACTGAAATTGCATCCGAATTTAATACGGAAGGCTCAATGCCTACTTACGAACAAGAGGACTGACACTCTAACTCTCTATGATTTGAACCTCTCCTGTGAGTCAAGTTTTAGATTCCGATGCCTCACTTCAGGTTTACTGTATCCCTTGGACCTTCTTGTTGACGATGGAACACAGAAATTGCATCCGAATTTAATATAAAAGGCACAGTGCCGACTTAAGTACAAGAGGACTGACACTCTAACGTTCTATAATTTGAACCTCTCCTGTGAGTCCAGTTTTGGATTCCGATGGTTCACATCAGGTTTACTGTATCCCTTGGACCTTCTTATTGACGATGAAACAAAGAAATTTCGTCCGAATTAAATACAAAAGGCACAATGACGACTTAAGTACAAGAGGACTGACACTCTAACTTTCTATGATTTGAACCTCTCCTGTGAGTCCAGTTTTAGATTCCGATGCTTGACTTCAGGTTTACTGTATCCCTTGTACCTTCTCATTGACGATGAAACACAGAAATTGAATCCGAATTTAACGCAAAAGGCACAATGCCGACTTAAGTACAAGAGGACTGACACCATAACTTTCTATGATTTGAACATCTCCTGTGAGTCCAGTTTTAGATGCCGATGCTTCACTTCAGGTTTACTGTATACCTTGGAAGTTCTTCTTGACGATGAAACACCGAAATTGGATCGGAATTAAATTCAAAAGGTACAATGCTGACCTAAGTACAAGAGGACTGACACTCTAACTTTCTATGATTTGAACCTCTCCTGTGAGTCCAGTTTTAGATTCCGATGCTTGACTTCAGGTTTACTGTATCCCTTGTACCTTCTTATTGACGATGAAACACAGAAATTGAATCCGAATTTAACGCAAAAGGCACAATGCCGACTTAAGTACAAGAGGACTGACACCATAACTTTCTATGATTTGAACATCTCCTGTGAGTCCAGTTTTAGATTCCGATGCTTCACTTCAGGTTTACTGTAGCCCTTGGACCTTCTTATTGACGATGAAACACAGAAATTGCATACGAATTTAATACAAAAGGCACAATGCCGACCTAAGTACAAGACGACTAACACTCTAACTTTCTATGATATGAACCTCTCCTGTGAGTCCAGTTTTAGATTCCGATGGTTCACTTCAGGTTTACTGTATCCCTTGGACCTTCTTATTGACGATTAAACACAGAAATTGCATCCGAATTTAATACAAAAGGCACGATGCCGACTTAAGTACAAGAGGACTGATACTCAAACTTTCTATGATTTGAACCTCTCCTGTGAGTCCAGTTTTAGATTCCGATGCTTCACTTCAGGTTTACTGTATACCTTGGAACTTCTTATTGACGATAAACACCGAAATTGGATCGGAATTAAATTCAAAAGGTACAATGCTGACCTAAGTACAAGAGGACTGACACTCTAACTTTCTATGATTTGAACCTCCCCTGTGAGTCCAGTTTTAGATTCCGATGCTTCACTTCAGGTTTACTGTAGCCCTTGGACCTTCTTATTGACGATGAAACACAGAAATTGCATACGAATTTAATACAAAAGGCACAATGCCGACCTAAGTACAAGACGACTAACACTCTAACTTTCTATGATATGAACCTCTCCTGTGAGTCCAGTTTTAGATTCCGATGGTTCACTTCAGGTTTACTGTATCCCTTGGACCTTCTTATTGACGATTAAACACAGAAATTGCATCCGAATTTAATACAAAAGGCACGATGCCGACTTAAATACAAGAGGACTGATACTCAAACTTTCTATGATTTGAACCTCTCCTGTGAGTCCAGTTTTAGATTCCGATGCTTCACTTCAGGTTTACTGTATACCTTGGAACTTCTTATTGACGATAAACACAGAAATTGAATCCGAATTTAACGCAAAAGGCACAATGCCGAATTAAGTACAAGAGGACTGACACTCTAACTTTATATGATGTGAACCTCTCCTGTGAGTCCAGTTCTAAATTCCAATGCTGCTCTTCAGGTTTTCTGTATCCCTTGGACATTCTTATTGACGATGAAACACAGAAATTGCAACGGAATTTAATACAAAAGGCACAATGCCGACTAAAGTACAAGAGGACTGTCACTCTAATTCTCTATGATTTGAAACTCTCCTGTGAGTCCAGTTTTAGATTCCGATGCTTCACTTCAGGTTTACTGTATCCCTTGGACCTTCTTATTGACGATGAAACACAGAAATTGCTTCCGAATTTAATACAAAAGGCACAATGCCGACCTAAGTACAAGAGGACTGACACTCTAACTTTCTATGATTTGAACGTCTCCTGTGAGTCCAGTTTCACATGCCGATGCTTAACTTCAGGTTTACTGTATACCTTTTACTTCTTATTGACGATGAAACACCGAAATTGGATCGGAATTAAATTCAAAAGGCACAATGCCGACTTAAGTACAAGAGGACTGACACTCTAATTTTCTATGATTTGAAACCTTCCTGTGAGTCCAGTTTTAGATTCCGATGCTTCACTTCGGGTTTACTTTATCCCTTGGACCTTCTTATTGACGATGAAACACAGGAATTGCATCCGAGTTTAATACAAAAGGCACAGTGCCGACTTAAGTACAAGAGGACTGACACTCTTACTTTCTATGATTTGAACCTCTCCTGTGAGTCCAGTTTTAGATTCCGATGCTTCACTTCAGGTTTACTGTATCCCTTGGACCTTCTTATTGACGATGAAACACTGAAATTGCAACCGAATTTAATACGGAAGGCTCAATGCCTACTTACGAACAAGAGGACTGACACTCTAACTCTCTATGATTTGAACCTCTCCTGTGAGTCAAGTTTTAGATTCCGATGCCTCACTTCAGGTTTACTGTATCCCTTGGACTTTCTTGTTGACGATGGAACACAGAAATTGCATCCGAATTTAATATAAAAGGCACAGTGCCGACTTAAGTACAAGAGGACTGACACTCTAACGTTCTATAATTTGAACCTCTCCTGTGAGTCCAGTTTTGGATTCCGATGGTTCACATCAGGTTTACTGTATCCCTTGGACCTTCTTATTGACGATGAAACAAAGAAATTTCATCCGAATTAAATACAAAAGGCACAATGACGACTTAAGTACAAGAGGACTGACACTCTAACTTTCTATGATTTGAACCTCTCCTGTGAGTCCAGTTCTAAATTCCGATGCTACTCTTCTGGTTTACTGTATCCCTTAGACATTCTTATTGACGATGAAACACAGAAATTTCACCCGAATTTAATACAAAAAGCACAATGCCGACTTAAGTACAAGAGGACTGACACTCTAACTTTCTATGATTTGAACCTCTCCTGTGAGTCCAGTTTTAGATGCCAATGCGTCACTTTAGGTTTACTGTATACCTTTGAACTTCTTATTGACGAAGAAACAAAGAAATTGGATCGGAAATAAATTCAAAAGGCACAATGCCGACTTAAGTACAAGAGGACTGACACTCTAACTTTATATGATTTGAACCTCCCCTGTAAGTATAGTTTTAAATTCCGATGCTACACTTCAGGTTTACTGTATAACTTGGACCTTCTTATTGACGATGACACACAGAAATTGCATCGGAATTAAATTCAAAAGGCACAATGCCGACTTAAGTACAAGAGGACTGACACTCTAACCATATATGATGTGAACCTCTCCTGTGAGTCCAGTTCTAAATTCCGATGCTGCTCTTCAGGTTTTCTGTATCCCTTGGTCATTCTTATTGACGATGAAACACAGAAATTGCACCGGAATTTAATACAAAAGGCACAATGCCGACTAAAGTACAAGAGGACTGTCACTCTAATTCTCTATGATTTGAAACTCTCCTGTGAGTCCAGTTTTAGATTCCGATGCTTCACTTCAGGTTTACTGTATCCCTTGGACCTTCTTATTGACGATGAAACACAGAAATTGCTTCCGAAATTAATACAAAAGGCACAATGCCGACCTAAGTACAAGAGGACTGACACTCTAACTTTCTATAGTTTGAACGTCTCCTGTGAGACCAGTTTTACATGCCGATGCTTAACTTCAGGTTTACTGTATACCTTGGTACTTCTTATTGACGATGAAACACCGAAATTGGATCGGAATTAAATTCAAAAGGCACAATGCCGACTTAAGTACAAGAGGACTGACACTCTAATTTTCTATGATTTGAAACCTTCCTGTGAGTCCAGTTTTAGATTCCGATGCTTCACTTCGGGTTTACTTTATCCCTTGGACCTTCTTATTGACGATGAAACACAGGAATTGCATCCGAGTTTAATACAAAAGGCACAATGCCGGCTTAAGTACAAGAGGACTGACACTCTAATTATCTATGATTTGAAACCCTTCTGTAAGTCCAGTTTTAGATTACGATGCCTCACTTCAGGTTTACTGTATACCTTGGAACTTCTTATTGACAAGAAGCACAGATTTTGCATCGGAAATAAATTCAAAAGGCAGAATGCCGATTAAGTACAAGAGAACTGACAGTCTAATTTTCTCTGATTAGAACCTTTCCTGTGAGTCCAGTTCTAGATTCCGATGCTTCACTTCAGGTTTACTGTATCCCTTGGCCCTTCTTATTGACGATGAAACACAGAAATTGCATCCGAATTTAATGCAAAAGGCACAATGCCGATTTAAGTACAAGAGGACTGACACCCACACTTTCTATGATTTGAACCTGTCCTGTGTGTCCAGTTTTAGTTTCCGATGCTTCACTTCAGGTTTACTGTATACCTTGGAACGTCTTATTAACGATGAAACACAGAAATTGCACCCGCATTGAATACAAAAGCACAATGCCGACTTAAGTACAAGAGGACTGACACTCTAATTTTCTATGGTTTGAAACTCTCCTGTGAGTCAGTTTAGATTCCGATGCTTCACTTCGGGTTTACTGTATCCCTTGGACCTTCTTATTGACGATGAAACACAGAAATTGCATCGGAATTAAATTAAAAAGGCACAATGCCGACTTAAGTACAAGAGTACTGACACTCTAACTTTCTATGATTTGAACATCTCCTGTGAGTCCAGTTTTAGATGCCGATGCTTCACTTCAGGTTTACTGTATACCTTGGAAGTTCTTATTGACGATGAAACACCGAAATTGGATCGGAATTAAATTCAAAAGGCACAATGCTGACCTACGTTCAAGAGGACTGTCACTCTAAATTTCTATGATTTGAACCTATCCAGTGGGTCCAGTTTTAGATTCCGATGCTTCACTTCGGGTTAACTGTATCAGTTGGACCTTCTTATTGACGATGAAACACAGGAATTGCATCCTAATTTAATACAAAAGGCACAATGCCGACTTAAGTACAAGATGACTGACACTCTAACTTTCTATGATTTGAACCTCTCCTGTGAGTCCAGTTTTGATTCCGATGCTTCACTACAGGTTTACTGTATACCTTGGAACTTCTTATTGACAAGAAACACAGATTTTGCATCGGAAATAAATTCAAAATGCACAATGATGACATACGTACAAGAGGACTGACACTCTAACTTTCTGTGATTTGAACCTCCCCTGTGAGTCCAGTTTTGGATTCCGATGGTTCACATCAGGTTTACTGTATCCCTTGGACCTTCTTATTGACGATGAAACAAAGAAATTTCATCCGAATTAAATACAAAAGGCACAATGACGACTTAAGTACAAGAGGACTGACACTCTAACTTTCTATGATTTGAACCTCTCCTGTGAGTCCAGTTCTAAATTCCGATGCTACTCTTCTGGTTTACTGTATCCCTTAGACATTCTTATTGACGATGAAACACAGAAATTTCACCCGAATTTAATACAAAAAGCACAATGCCGACTTAAGTACAAGAGGACTGACACTCTAACTTTCTATGATTTGAACCTCTCCTGTGAGTCCAGTTTTAGATGCCAATGCGTCACTTTAGGTTTACTGTATACCTTTGAACTTCTTATTGACGAAGAAACAAAGAAATTGGATCGGAAATAAATTCAAAAGGCACAATGCCGACTTAAGTACAAGAGGACTGACACTCTAACTTTATATGATTTGAACCTCCCCTGTAAGTATAGTTTTAAATTCCGATGCTACACTTCAGGTTTACTGTATAACTTGGACCTTCTTATTGACGATGACACACAGAAATTGCATCGGAATTAAATTCAAAAGGCACAATGCCGACTTAAGTACAAGAGGACTGACACTCTAACCATATATGATGTGAACCTCTCCTGTGAGTCCAGTTCTAAATTCCGATGCTGCTCTTCAGGTTTTCTGTATCCCTTGGACATTCTTATTGACGATGAAACACAGAAATTGCACCGGAATTTAATACAAAAGGCACAATGCCGACTAAAGTACAAGAGGACTGTCACTCTAATTCTCTATGATTTGAAACTCTCCTGTGAGTCCAGTTTTAGATTCCGATGCTTCACTTCAGGTTTACTGTATCCCTTGGACCTTCTTATTGACGATGAAACACAGAAATTGCTTCCGAAATTAATACAAAAGGCACAATGCCGACCTAAGTACAAGAGGACTGACACTCTAACTTTCTATAGTTTGAACGTCTCCTGTGAGACCAGTTTTACATGCCGATGCTTAACTTCAGGTTTACTGTATACCTTGGTACTTCTTATTGACGATGAAACACCGAAATTGGATCGGAATTAAATTCAAAAGGCACAATGCCGACTTAAGTACAAGAGGACTGACACTCTAATTTTCTATGATTTGAAACCTTCCTGTGAGTCCAGTTTTAGATTCCGATGCTTCACTTCGGGTTTACTTTATCCCTTGGACCTTCTTATTGACGATGAAACACAGGAATTGCATCCGAGTTTAATACAAAAGGCACAATGCCGGCTTAAGTACAAGAGGACTGACACTCTAATTATCTATGATTTGAAACCCTTCTGTAAGTCCAGTTTTAGATTACGATGCCTCACTTCAGGTTTACTGTATACCTTGGAACTTCTTATTGACAAGAAGCACAGATTTTGCATCGGAAATAAATTCAAAAGGCAGAATGCCGATTAAGTACAAGAGAACTGACAGTCTAATTTTCTCTGATTAGAACCTTTCCTGTGAGTCCAGTTCTAGATTCCGATGCTTCACTTCAGGTTTACTGTATCCCTTGGCCCTTCTTATTGACGATGAAACACAGAAATTGCATCCGAATTTAATGCAAAAGGCACAATGCCGATTTAAGTACAAGAGGACTGACACCCACACTTTCTATGATTTGAACCTGTCCTGTGTGTCCAGTTTTAGTTTCCGATGCTTCACTTCAGGTTTACTGTATACCTTGGAACGTCTTATTAACGATGAAACACAGAAATTGCACCCGCATTGAATACAAAAGCACAATGCCGACCTAAGTACAAGAGGACTGACACTCTAATTTTCTATGGTTTGAAACTCTCCTGTGAGTCAGTTTAGATTCCGATGCTTCACTTCGGGTTTACTGTATCCCTTGGACCTTCTTATTGACGATGAAACACAGAAATTGCATCGGAATTAAATTAAAAAGGCACAATGCCGACTTAAGTACAAGAGTACTGACACTCTAACTTTCTATGATTTGAACATCTCCTGTGAGTCCAGTTTTAGATGCCGATGCTTCACTTCAGGTTTACTGTATACCTTGGAAGTTCTTATTGACGATGAAACACCGAAATTGGATCGGAATTAAATTCAAAAGGCACAATGCTGACCTACGTTCAAGAGGACTGTCACTCTAACTTTCTATGATTTGAACCTATCCAGTGGGTCCAGTTTTAGATTCCGATGCTTCACTTCGGGTTAACTGTATCAGTTGGACCTTCTTATTGACGATGAAACACAGGAATTGCATCCTAATTTAATACAAAAGGCACAATGCCGACTTAAGTACAAGATGACTGACACTCTAACTTTCTATGATTTGAACCTCTCCTGTGAGTCCAGTTTTGATTCCGATGCTTCACTACAGGTTTACTGTATACCTTGGAACTTCTTATTGACAAGAAACACAGATTTTGCATCGGAAATAAATTCAAAATGCACAATGATGACATACGTACAAGAGGACTGACACTCTAACTTTCTGTGATTTGAACCTCCCCTGTGAGTCCAGTTTTAGTTTCCGATGCTTCACTTCAGGTTTACTGTTTCCCTTGGACCTTCTTATTGACGATGAAACACAGAAATTGCATCCGAATTTAATACAAAAAGCACAATGCCGACTTAAGTACAAGACGACTAACACTCTAACTTCCTATGATATGAACCTCTCCTGTGAGTACAGTTTTAGATTCCGATGGTTCACTTCAGGTTTACTGTATCCCTTGGACCTTCTTATTGACAATTAAAAACAGAAAATGCATCCGAATTTAATACAAAAGGCACAATGCCGACTTAAGTACAAGAGGACTGATACTCTATCTTTCTATGATTTGAACCTCTCCTGTGAGTCCAGTTTTAGATTCCGATGCTTCACTTCAGGTTTACTGTATCCCTTGGACATTCTTATCGACGATGAAACACAGAAATGGCATCCGAATTTAATACAAAAGGCACAATGCCGACTTAAGTACAACAGGACTGACACTCTAACTTTCTATGATTAGAACCTCTCCTGTGAGTCCAGTTTTAGATTCCGATGCTTCACTTCAGGTTTACTGTATACCTTGGAACTTCTTATTGACGATAAACACAGAAATTGCATCGGAATTAAATTCAAAAGGCACAATGCCGACTTAAGTACAAGAGGACTGACACTCTAACTTTATATGATTTGAACCTCTCCTGTGAATCCAGTTTTAAATTCCGATGCTGCTCTTCAGGTTTACTGTATCCCTTAGACATTCTTATTGACGATGAAACACAGAAATTTAACCCAAATTTAATACAAAAAGCACAATGCCGACTTAAGTACAAGAGGGCTGACACTCTAACTTTCTATGATTTGAACCTCTCCTGTGAGTCCAGTTTTGGATGCCAATGCGTCACTTTAGGTTTACTGTATACCTTTGAACTTCTTATTGACGAAGAAACAAAGAAATTGGATCAGAAATAAATTCAAAAGGCACAAGGCCGACTTAAGTACAAGAGGACTGACACTCTAACTTTATATGATTTGAACATCCCCTGTATGTATAGTTTTCAATTCCGATGCTACTTTTCAGGTTTTCTGTATCCCTTGGACATTCTTATTGACGATGAAACACAGAAATTGCACCCGAATTTAATACAAAAGGCACAATGCCGACTTAAGTACAAGAGGACTGACACTCTATTTCTCTATGATTTGAAACTTTCCTGTGAGTCCAGTCTTAGATTCCGATGCTTCACTTAAGGTTTACTGTATCCCTTGGACCTTCTTAATGACAATGAAACACAGAAATTGCTTCCGAATTTAATACAAAAGGCACAATGCCGACCTAAGTACAAGAGGACTAACGCTCTAACTTTCTATGGTTTGAACCTCTCCTGTGAGTCCAGTTTTACATGCCGATGCTTAACTTCAGGTTTACTGTATACCTTGGAACTTCTTATTGACGATGAAACACCGAAATTGGATCGGATTTAAATTCAAAAGGCACAATGCCGACTTAAGTACAAGAGGACTTACACTCTAATTTACTATGATTTGAAACCTTCCTGTGAGTCCAGTTTTAGATTCCGATGCTTCACTTCGGGTTTACTGTATCCCTTGGACCTTCTTATTGACGATGAAACACAGGAATTGCATCCGAGTTTAATACAAAAGGCACAATGCCGGCTTCAGTACAAGAGGACTGACACTCTAATTTTCTATGATTTGAAACCCTTCTGTAAGTCCAGTTTTAGATTACGATGCCTCACTTCAGGTTTAATGTATACCTTGGAACTTCTTATTGACAAGAAGCACAGATTTTGCATCGGAAATAAATTCAAAAGGCAGAATGCCGATTAAGTACAAGAAAACTGACAGTCTAATTTTCTCTGATTTGAACCTCTCCTGTGAGTCCAGTTTTAGATTCCGATGCTTCACTTCAGGTTTACTGTATCCCTTGGCCCTTCTTATTGACGATGAAACACAGAAATTGCATCCGAATTTGATACAAAAGGTACAATGCCGACTTAAGTACAAGTGGACTGACACTCTAACTTTCTACGATTTGAACCTCTCCTGTGAATCCAGTCTTAGATTCCGATGCTTCACTTCAGGTTTACTGTATACATTGGAACTTCTTATTGACGATGAAACACAGATTTTGCATAGGAATTAAAATGAAAAGGCACAATGCCGATTTAAGTACAAGAGGACTGACACTCTAACTTTCTATGATTTGAACCTCTCCTGTGAGTCCAGTTTTAGTTTCCGATGCTTCACTTCAGGTTTACTGTATCCCTTGTACCTTTTTATTGACAATGAAACACAAAAATGGCATCCGAATTTAATATAAGAGGCACAATGCCGGCTTAAGTACAAGAGGACTGACACTCTCACTTTCTATGATTTGAACCTCTCCTGTGAGTCCAGTTCTAAATTCATATGCTACTCCTCAGGTTTACTGTATCCCTTGGACATTCTTATTGACGATGAAACACAGAAATTGCACCCGAATTTAATACAAAAGGCACAATGCCGACTTAAGTGCAAGAGGACTGACACTCTAATTCTCCATGATTTGAAGCTCTCCTGTGAGTCCAGTTTTAGATTCCGATGTTTCACTTCAGGTTTACTGTATCCCTTGGACCTTCTTATTGACGATGAAACACAGAAATTGCTTCCGAATTTAATGCAAAAGGCACAATGCCGACCTAAGTACAAGAGGACTGACACTCTAACTCTCTATGATTTGAACCTCTCCCGTGAGTCCAGTTTTACATGCCAATACTTAACTTCAGGTTTACTGTATACCTTGGAACTTCTTATTGACGATGAAACACCGAAATTGGATCGGAATTAAATTCAAAAGGCACAATGCCGACTTAAGTACAAGAGGACTGACACTCTAATTTTCTATGATTTGAAACCCTCCTGTGAGTCCAGTTTTAGATTCCGATGCTTCACTTCGGGTTTACTGTATCCCTTGGACCTTCTTATTGACGATGAAACACAGGAATTGCATCCGAGTTTAATACAAAAGGCACAATGCCGGCTTAAGTACAAGAGGACTGACACTCTAACTTTCTATGATTTGAACCTCTCCTGTGAATCCAGTTTTATATTCCGATGCTTCACTTCAGGTTTACTGTATACCTTGGAACTTCTTATTGACGATGAAACACAGATTTTGCATCGGAATTAAAATGAAAAAGCACAATGCCGACTTAAGTACAAGAGGACTGACACTCTATCTTTCTATGATTTGAACCTCTCCTGTGAGTCCAGTTTTAGTTTCCGATGCTTCACTTCAGGTTTACTGTATCCCTTGTACCTTTTTATTGACAATGAAACACAAAAATGGCATCCGAATTTAATATAAAAGGCACAATGCCGGCTTAAGTACAAGAGGACTGACACTCTAACTTTCTGTGATTTGAACCTCCCCTGTGAGTCCAGTTTTAGTTTCCGATGCTTCACTTCAGGTTTACTGTTTCCCTTGGACCTTCTTATTGACGATGAAACACAGAAATTGCATCCGAATTTAATACAAAAGGCACAATGCCGACTTAAGTACAAGACGACTAACACTCTAACTTCCTATGATATGAACCTCTCCTGTGAGTACAGTTTTAGATTCCGATGGTTCACTTCAGGTTTACTGTATCCCTTGGACCTTCTTATTGACAATTAAAAACAGAAAATGCATCCGAATTTAATACAAAAGGCACAATGCCGACTTAAGTACAAGAGGACTGATACTCTATCTTTCTATGATTTGAACCTCTCCTGTGAGTCCAGTTTTAGATTCCGATGCTTCACTTCAGGTTTACTGTATCCCTTGGACATTCTTATCGACGATGAAACACAGAAATGGCATCCGAATTTAATACAAAAGGCACAATGCCGACTTAAGTACAACAGGACTGACACTCTAACTTTCTATGATTAGAACCTCTCCTGTGAGTCCAGTTTTAGATTCCGATGCTTCACTTCAGGTTTACTGTATACCTTGGAACTTCTTATTGACGATAAACACAGAAATTGCATCGGAATTAAATTCAAAAGGCACAATGCCGACTTAAGTACAAGAGGACTGACACTCTAACTTTATATGATTTGAACCTCTCCTGTGAATCCAGTTTTAAATTCCGATGCTGCTCTTCAGGTTTACTGTATCCCTTAGACATTCTTATTGACGATGAAACACAGAAATTTAACCCAAATTTAATACAAAAAGCACAATGCCGACTTAAGTACAAGAGGGCTGACACTCTAACTTTCTATGATTTGAACCTCTCCTGTGAGTCCAGTTTTGGATGCCAATGCGTCACTTTAGGTTTACTGTATACCTTTGAACTTCTTATTGACGAAGAAACAAAGAAATTGGATCAGAAATAAATTCAAAAGGCACAAGGCCGACTTAAGTACAAGAGGACTGACACTCTATTTCTCTATGATTTGAAACTTTCCTGTGAGTCCAGTCTTAGATTCCGATGCTTCACTTAAGGTTTACTGTATCCCTTGGACCTTCTTAATGACAATGAAACACAGAAATTGCTTCCGAATTTAATACAAAAGGCACAATGCCGACCTAAGTACAAGAGGACTAACGCTCTAACTTTCTATGGTTTGAACCTCTCCTGTGAGTCCAGTTTTACATGCCGATGCTTAACTTCAGGTTTACTGTATACCTTGGAACTTCTTATTGACGATGAAACACCGAAATTGGATCGGATTTAAATTCAAAAGGCACAATGCCGACTTAAGTACAAGAGGACTTACACTCTAATTTACTATGATTTGAAACCTTCCTGTGAGTCCAGTTTTAGATTCCGATGCTTCACTTCGGGTTTACTGTATCCCTTGGACCTTCTTATTGACGATGAAACACAGGAATTGCATCCGAGTTTAATACAAAAGGCACAATGCCGGCTTCAGTACAAGAGGACTGACACTCTAATTTTCTATGATTTGAAACCCTTCTGTAAGTCCAGTTTTAGATTACGATGCCTCACTTCAGGTTTAATGTATACCTTGGAACTTCTTATTGACAAGAAGCACAGATTTTGCATCGGAAATAAATTCAAAAGGCAGAATGCCGATTAAGTACAAGAAAACTGACAGTCTAATTTTCTCTGATTTGAACCTCTCCTGTGAGTCCAGTTTTAGATTCCGATGCTTCACTTCAGGTTTACTGTATCCCTTGGCCCTTCTTATTGACGATGAAACACAGAAATTGCATCCGAATTTGATACAAAAGGTACAATGCCGACTTAAGTACAAGTGGACTGACACTCTAACTTTCTACGATTTGAACCTCTCCTGTGAATCCAGTCTTAGATTCCGATGCTTCACTTCAGGTTTACTGTATACATTGGAACTTCTTATTGACGATGAAACACAGATTTTGCATAGGAATTAAAATGAAAAGGCACAATGCCGATTTAAGTACAAGAGGACTGACACTCTAACTTTCTATGATTTGAACCTCTCCTGTGAGTCCAGTTTTAGTTTCCGATGCTTCACTTCAGGTTTACTGTATCCCTTGTACCTTTTTATTGACAATGAAACACAAAAATGGCATCCGAATTTAATATAAGAGGCACAATGCCGGCTTAAGTACAAGAGGACTGACACTCTCACTTTCTATGATTTGAACCTCTCCTGTGAGTCCAGTTCTAAATTCATATGCTACTCCTCAGGTTTACTGTATCCCTTGGACATTCTTATTGACGATGAAACACAGAAATTGCACCCGAATTTAATACAAAAGGCACAATGCCGACTTAAGTACAAGAGGACTGACACTCTAATTCTCCATGATTTGAAGCTCTCCTGTGAGTCCAGTTTTAGATTCCGATGTTTCACTTCAGGTTTACTGTATCCCTTGGACCTTCTTATTGACGATGAAACACAGAAATTGCTTCCGAATTTAATGCAAAAGGCACAATGCCGACCTAAGTACAAGAGGACTGACACTCTAACTCTCTATGATTTGAACCTCTCCCGTGAGTCCAGTTTTACATGCCAATACTTAACTTCAGGTTTACTGTATACCTTGGAACTTCTTATTGACGATGAAACACCGAAATTGGATCGGAATTAAATTCAAAAGGCACAATGCCGACTTAAGTACAAGAGGACTGACACTCTAATTTTCTATGATTTGAAACCCTCCTGTGAGTCCAGTTTTAGATTCCATTGCTTCACTTCGGGTTTACTGTATCCCTTGGACCTTCTTATTGACGATGAAACACAGGAATTGCATCCGAGTTTAATACAAAAGGCACAATGCCGGCTTAAGTACAAGAGGACTGACACTCTAACTTTCTATGATTTGAACCTCTCCTGTGAATCCAGTTTTATATTCCGATGCTTCACTTCAGGTTTACTGTATACCTTGGAACTTCTTATTGACGATGAAACACAGATTTTGCATCGGAATTAAAATGAAAAAGCACAATGCCGACTTAAGTACAAGAGGACTGACACTCTATCTTTCTATGATTTGAACCTCTCCTGTGAGTCCAGTTTTAGTTTCCGATGCTTCACTTCAGGTTTACTGTATCCCTTGTACCCTTTATTGACAATGAAACACAAAAATGGCATCCGAATTTAATATAAAAGGCACAATGCCGGCTTAAGTACAAGAGGACTGACACTCTCACTTTCTATGATTTGAACCTCTCCTGTGAGTCCAGTTTTAGATTCCGATGCTTCATTTCAGGTTTACAGCATCTCTTGGACCTTCGTATTGACGATGAAACACAGAAATTTCATCCGAATTTAATGCAAAAGGCACAATGCCGATTTAAGTACAAGAGGACTGACACCCACACTTTCTATGATTTGAACCTGTCCTGTGTGTCCAGTTTTAGTTTCCGATGCTTCACTTCAGGTTTACTGTATACCTTGGAACGTCTTATTGACGATGAAACACAGAAATTGCACCCGAATTTAAAACAAAAGGCACAATGCCGACTTAAGTACAAGAGGACTGACACTCTAATTTTCTATGATTTGAAACTCTCCTGTGAGTCCTGTTTAGATTCCGATGCTTCACTTCGGGTTTACTGTATCCCTTGGACCTTCTTATTGACGATGAAACACAGGAATTGCATCCGAATTTAATACAAAAGGCACAATGCCGACTTAAGTACAAGAGGACTGACACTCTAACTTTCTATGATTTGAGACTCTCCTGTAAGTCCAGTTTTTGATTCCGATGCTTCACTTCAGGTTTACTGTATACCTTGGAACTTATTATTGACAAGAAACACAGATTTAGCATGGGAAATAAATTTAAAAGGCAGAATGCCGACTTAAGTACAATAGAACTGACAGTCTAACTTTCTATGATTTGAACCTCTCCTGTGAGTCCAGTTTCAGATTCCGATGCTTCACTTCAGGTTTACTGTATCCCTTGGACCTTCTTATTGACGATGAAACACAGAAATTGCATCCGAATTTAATACAAAAGGTACAATGCCGACTTAAGTACAAGAGGACTGACACTCTAACTTTCTATGATTTGAACCTCTCCTGTGAATCCAGTTTTAGATTCCGATGCTTCACTACAGGTTTACTGTATACCTTGGAACTTCTTATTGACGATGAAACACAGAAATTGCATCGGAATTAAATTCAAAAGGCACAATGCCGACATAAGTACAAGAGGACCGACACTCTAACTTTCTATGATTTGAAACCCTCCTGTGAGTCCAGTTTTAGTTTCCGATGCTTCACTTCAGGTTTACTGCATCCCTTGTACCTTTCTATTGACAATGAAACACACAAATTGCATCCGAATTTAATATAAAAGGCACAATGCCGACTTAAGTACAAGAGGACTGACACTCTCACTTTCTATGATTTGAACCTCTCCTGTGAGTCCAGTTTTGGATTCCGATGCTTCATTTCGGGTTTACTGCATCTCTTGGACCTTCGTATTGACGATGAAACACAGAAATTGCATCCGAATTTAATACAATAGGCACAATGCCGATTTAAGTACAAGAGGACTGACCCCCAAACTTTCTATGATTTGAACCTGTCCTGTGAGTCAAGTTGTAGTTTCCGATGCTTCACTTTAGGTTTACTGTATACCTTGGAACTTTTTATTGACGATGAAACACAGAAATTGCATCGGAATTAAATTCAAAAGGCACAATGCTGACTTAAGTACAAGAGGACTGACACTCTAACTTTCTATGATTTGAAACTCTCCTGTGAGTCCAGTTTTAGATTCCGATGCTTCACTTCTGCTTTACTGTATCCCTTATACTTTCTTACAGACGATGAAACACAGAAATTGCATCCGAATTTAACACAAAAGGCACAATGCCGACTTAAGTACAAGAGGACTAACACTCTCACTTTCTATGATTTCAACCCCTGCTGTGAGTCCAGTTTTAGATTCCGATGCTTCACTTCAGGTTTACTGTATACCTTGAAATTCTTATTGACGATGAAACACAGAAATTGCATCGGAATTAAATTCACAAGGCACAATGCCGACTGAAGTACAAGAGGACTGACACTCTAACTTTATATGATTTGAACCTCTCCTGTGAGTCCAGTTTTCGATTCCGATGCTTCACTTCAGGTTTACTGTATACCTTGGAACCTCTTATTGACGATTAAACACAGAAATTGCATCGGAATTAAATTCATAAGGCACAATGCCGACTTAAGTACAAGAGGACTGACACTCTAATTTTCTATGATTTGAAACTCTTCTGTAAGTCCAGTTTTAGATTCCGATGCCTCACTTCAGGTTTACTGTATACCTTGGAACTTCTTATTCACGATGAAACACAGAAATTGCTTCGGAATTAAATTCAAAAGGCACAATGCCCACTTAAGTACAAGAGGACTGACACTCTAAATTTCTATGATTTGAACCTCTCCTGTGAGTCCAGTTTTAGATTCCGATGCTTCACTTCAGGTTTACTGTATCCCTTGGCCCTTCTTATTGACGATGAAACACAGAAATTGCATCCGAATTTAATACAAAAGGCACCATGCCGACTTAAGTAAAAGAGGACTGACACTCTAACTTTCTATGATTTGAACCTCTTCTGTGACTCCAGTTTTAGATTGCGATGCTTCACTTCAGGTTTACTGTATACCTTCTAACTTCTTGTTGACGATGAAAAACAGATTTTGCATCGGAATTAAATTCAAAAGGCACAATGCCGAATTAAGTACAAGAGGACTGACACTCTAACTTTCTATGATTTGAACCTCTCCTGTGAGTCTAGTTTAGGTTCTGATGCTTCACTTCAGGTTTACTGTATCCCTTGGACCTTCTTATTGACGATGAAACACAGATATTGCATCCGAATTTAATACAAAAGGTACAATGCCGACTTAAGTACAAGAGGACTGACACTCTAACTTTCTATGATTTGAACCTCTCCTCTTAATCCAGTTTTAGATTCCGAAGCTTCACTTCAGGTTTACTGTATACCTTGGAACTTCTTATTGACGATGAAACACAGATTTTGCATCGGAATTAAAATCAAAAGGCACAATGCCGACTTAAGTACAAGAATACTGACACTCTAACTTTCTATGATTTGAACTACTCCTGTGAGTCCAGTTTTAGTTTCCGATGCTTCACTTCAGGTTTACTGTATCCCTTGTACCTATTCATTGACAATGAAACAAACAAATTGCATCCGAATTTAATATAAAAGGCACAATGCCGACTTAAGTACAAGAGGACTGACACTCTCACTTTCTATGATTTGAACCTCTCCTGTGAGTCCAGTTTTAGATTCCGATGCTTCATTTCAATTTTACTGCATCTCTTGGACCTTCGCATTGACGATGAAACACAGAAATTGAATCCCAATTTAATACAAAAGGCACAATGCCGATTTAAGTACAAGAGGACTGACACCCACACTTTCTATGATTTGAACCTGTCCTGTGAGTCCAGTTTTAGTTTCCGATGCTTCACTTCAGGTTTACTGTATACCTTGGAACTTCTTATTGACGATGAAACACAGAAATTGCATCGGAATTGAATTCAAAAGGCACAATGCCGACTTAAGTGCAAGAGGACCGACACTCTAACTTTCTATGATTTGAATATCTGCTGTGAGTCCAGTTTTAGATTACGATGCTTCACTTCAGGTTTACTGTATCCCTTGGACCTTCTTATTGACGATGAAACACAGAAATTGCATCCGAATTTAATACAAAAGGTACAATGCCGACTTAAGTACAAGAGGACTGACACTCTAACTTTCTATGATTTGAACCTCTCCTGTGAATCCAGTTTTAGATTCCGATGCTTCACTACAGGTTTACTGTATACCTTGGAACTTCTTATTGACGATGAAACACAGAAATTGCATCGGAATTAAATTCAAAAGGCACAATGCCGACATAAGTACAAGAGGACCGACACTCTAACTTTCTATGATTTGAAACCCTCCTGTGAGTCCAGTTTTAGTTTCCGATGCTTCACTTCAGGTTTACTGCATCCCTTGTACCTTTCTATTGACAATGAAACACACAAATTGCATCCGAATTTAATATAAAAGGCACAATGCCGACTTAAGTACAAGAGGACTGACACTCTCACTTTCTATGATTTGAACCTCTCCTGTGAGTCCAGTTTTGGATTCCGATGCTTCATTTCGGGTTTACTGCATCTCTTGGACCTTCGTATTGACGATGAAACACAGAAATTGCATCCGAATTTAATACAATAGGCACAATGCCGATTTAAGTACAAGAGGACTGACCCCCAAACTTTCTATGATTTGAACCTGTCCTGTGAGTCAAGTTGTAGTTTCCGATGCTTCACTTTAGGTTTACTGTATACCTTGGAACTTTTTATTGACGATGAAACACAGAAATTGCATCGGAATTAAATTCAAAAGGCACAATGCTGACTTAAGTACAAGAGGACTGACACTCTAACTTTCTATGATTTGAAACTCTCCTGTGAGTCCAGTTTTAGATTCCGATGCTTCACTTCTGCTTTACTGTATCCCTTATACTTTCTTATAGACGATGAAACACAGAAATTGCATCCGAATTTAACACAAAAGGCACAATGCCGACTTAAGTACAAGAGGACTAACACTCTCACTTTCTATGATTTCAACCCCTGCTGTGAGTCCAGTTTTAGATTCCGATGCTTCACTTCAGGTTTACTGTATACCTTGAAATTCTTATTGACGATGAAACACAGAAATTGCATCGGAATTAAATTCACAAGGCACAATGCCGACTGAAGTACAAGAGGACTGACACTCTAACTTTATATGATTTGAACCTCTCCTGTGAGTCCAGTTTTCGATTCCGATGCTTCACTTCAGGTTTACTGTATACCTTGGAACCTCTTATTGACGATTAAACACAGAAATTGCATCGGAATTAAATTCATAAGGCACAATGCCGACTTAAGTACAAGAGGACTGACACTCTAATTTTCTATGATTTGAAACTCTTCTGTAAGTCCAGTTTTAGATTCCGATGCCTCACTTCAGGTTTACTGTATACCTTGGAACTTCTTATTCACGATGAAACACAGAAATTGCTTCGGAATTAAATTCAAAAGGCACAATGCCCACTTAAGTACAAGAGGACTGACACTCTAAATTTCTATGATTTGAACCTCTCCTGTGAGTCCAGTTTTAGATTCCGATGCTTCACTTCAGGTTTACTGTATCCCTTGGCCCTTCTTATTGACGATGAAACACAGAAATTGCATCCGAATTTAATACAAAAGGCACCATGCCGACTTAAGTAAAAGAGGACTGACACTCTAACTTTCTATGATTTGAACCTCTTCTGTGACTCCAGTTTTAGATTGCGATGCTTCACTTCAGGTTTACTGTATACCTTCTAACTTCTTGTTGACGATGAAAAACAGATTTTGCATCGGAATTAAATTCAAAAGGCACAATGCCGAATTAAGTACAAGAGGACTGACACTCTAACTTTCTATGATTTGAACCTCTCCTGTGAGTCTAGTTTAGGTTCTGATGCTTCACTTCAGGTTTACTGTATCCCTTGGACCTTCTTATTGACGATGAAACACAGATATTGCATCCGAATTTAATACAAAAGGTACAATGCCGACTTAAGTACAAGAGGACTGACACTCTAACTTTCTATGATTTGAACCTCTCCTCTTAATCCAGTTTTAGATTCCGAAGCTTCACTTCAGGTTTACTGTATACCTTGGAACTTCTTATTGACGATGAAACACAGATTTTGCATCGGAATTAAAATCAAAAGGCACAATGCCGACTTATGTACAAGAGGACTGACACTCTAACTTTCTATGATTTGAACTACTCCTGTGAGTCCAGTTTTAGTTTCCGATGCTTCACTTCAGGTTTACTGTATCCCTTGTACCTATTCATTGACAATGAAACAAACAAATTGCATCCGAATTTAATATAAAAGGCACAATGCCGACTTAAGTACAAGAGGACTGACACTCTCACTTTCTATGATTTGAACCTCTCCTGTGAGTCCAGTTTTAGATTCCGATGCTTCATTTCAATTTTACTGCATCTCTTGGACCTTCGCATTGACGATGAAACACAGAAATTGAATCCCAATTTAATACAAAAGGCACAATGCCGATTTAAGTACAAGAGGACTGACACCAACACTTTCTATGATTTGAACCTGTCCTGTGAGTCCAGTTTTAGTTTCCGATGCTTCACTTCAGGTTTACTGTATACCTTGGAACTTCTTATTGACGATGAAACACAGAAATTGCATCGGAATTGAATTCAAAAGGCACAATGCCGACTTAAGTGCAAGAGGACCGACACTCTAACTTTCTATGATTTGAATATCTGCTGTGAGTCCAGTTTTAGATTACGATGCTTCACTTCTGGTTTACTGTATCCCTTAGACTTTCTTATAGACGATGAAACACAGAAATTGCATCCGAATTTAACACAAAAGTCACAATGCCGACTTAAGTACAAGAGGACTAACACTCTCACTTTCTATGATTTCAACCTCTGCTGTGAGTCCAGTTTTAGATTCCGATGCTTCACTTCAGGTTTACTGTATACCTTGAAATTCTTATTGACGATGAAACACAGAATTTGCATCGGAATTAAATTCAAAGGGCACAATGCCGACTTCTGTACAGGAGGACTAACACTCTCAGTTTCTATGATTTCAGTCTCTGCTGTGAGTACAGTTTTAGATTCCGATGCTTCACTACAGGTTTACAGTATCCCTTGGACGTTCTTATTGACGACGAAACACAGAAATTGCACCCGAATTTAATACAAAAGGCACAATGCCGACTTAAGTACAAGAGGACTGACACTCTAATTTTCTATGATTTGAAACCCTCCTGTGAGTCCAGTTTTAGATTCCGATGCTTCACTTTGGGTTTACTGTATCCCTTCGACCTTCTTATTGACGATGAAACACAGGAATTGCATCCGAATTTAATACAAAAGGCACAATGCCGACTTATGTACAAGAGGACTGACACTCTAACTTTCTATGATTTGAACCTCTCCAGTGAGTCCAGTTTTAGATTCCGATGCTTCACTTCAGGCTTACTGTATGCCTTGGAACTTCTTATTGACAAGAAACACAGTTTTCGCATCGGAAATAAATTCAAAGTGCACAACGCCGACTTAAGTACAAGAGAACTGACAGTCTAACTTTCTATGATTTGAAGTTCTCCTGTGAGTCCAGTTTTAGATTCCGATGTTTCACTTCAGGTTTACTGTATCCCTTGGACCTTCTTATTGACGATGAAACACAGAAATTGCATCCGAATTTAATACAAAAGGCACAATGACGACTTAAGTACAAGAGGACTGACACTCTAACTTTCTATGATTTGAACCTCTCCTGTGAGTCCAGCTTTAGTTTCCGATGCTTCACTTCAGGTTTACTGTATCCCTTGTACCATTTTATTGACAATGAAACACACAAATTGCATCCGAATTTAATATAAAATCCACAATGCCGATTTAAGTACAAGAGGACTGACACCCTCACTTCCTATGATTTGAACCTGTCCTGTGAGTCCAGTTTTAGTTTCCGATGCTTCACTTCAGGTTTACTGTATACCTTGGAACTTCTTATTGACGATGAAACACAGAAATTGCATTGGAAATAAATTCAAAAGGCACAATGCCGACTTAAGTACAAGAGGGCCGACACTCTAACTTTCTATGATTTGAAACTTTCCTGTGAGTCCAGTTTTAGATTCCGATGCTTCACTTCTGGTTTACTATATCCCTTAGACTTTCTTATAGACGATGAAACACAGAAATTGCATCCGAATTTAACACAAAAGGCACAATGCCGACTTAAGTACAAGAGGACTAACACTCTCACTTTCTATGATTTCAACCTCTGCTGTGAGTCCAGTTTTAGATTCCGATGCTTCACTTCAGGTTTGCTGTATACCTTGAAATTCTTATTGACGATGAAACACAGAAATTGCATCGGAATTAAATTCAAAAGGCACAATGCCGACTTAAGTACAAGAGGACTGACACTCTAACTTTATATGATTTGAGCCTCTCCTGTGAGTCCAGTATTCGATTCCGATGCTTCACTTAAGGTTTACTGTATCCCTTGGAACTTCTTATTGACGATGAAACACAGAAATTGCATCGGAATTAAATTCATAAGGCACAATGCCGACTTAAGTACAAGAGGACTGACACTCTAATTTTCTATGATTTGAAACTCTTCTGTAAGTCCAGTTTTAGATTCCGATGCCTCACTTCAGGTTTACTGTATACCTTGGAACTTCTTATTGACGATGAAACACAGAAATTGCATCGGAATTAAATTCAAAAGGCACAATGCCGACTTAAGTACAAGAGGGCTGACACTCTAACGTTCTATGATTTGAACCTCTCCTGTGAGTCCAGTTTAAGATTCCGATGCTTCACTTCAGGTTAACTGTATCCCTTGGACCTTCTTATTGACGATGGAACACAGAAATTGCATCCGAATTTAATACAAAAGGCACAATGCCGACTTAAGTACAAGAGGATTGACACTCTAACTTTCTATGTTTGAACCTCTCCTGTGACTCCAGTTTTAGATTCCGATGCTTCACTTCAGGTTTACTGTATACCTTGTAACTTCTTGTTGACTATGGAACACAGATTTTGCATCGGAATTAAATTCAAAAGGCACAATGCCGACTTCACTACAAGAGGACTGACACTCTAGCTTTCTATTATTTGAACCTCTTCTGTGAGTCCAGTTTTAGATTCCGATGCTTCACTTCAGGTTTACTGTATCCCTTGTACCATATTATTGACGATGAAACACACAAATTGCATCCGAATATAATATATAATGCACAATGCCGACTTAAGTACAAGAGGACTCACACTCTCACTTTCTATGATTTGAACCTCACCTGTGAGTCCAGCTTTAGATTCCGATGCTTCACTTCAGGTTTACTGTATATCTTGGAAGTTCTCATAGACGATGAAACACAGATATTGCATCGGAATTAGATTCAAAAGGCACAATGCCGACTTTAGTACAAGAGGTCTGACACTCTAACTTTCTATGATTTGAAACTTTCCTGTGAATCCAGTTTTAGATTCTGATGCTTCACTTCAGGTTTACTGTATCCCTTGGACCTTCTTATTGGCAATGAAACACAGAAGTTGCATCAGAATTTAATACAAAAGGCACAATGCCGACCTCTGTACAAGAGGACTAACACTCTCACTTTCTATGATATCAGTCTCTGCTGTGAGTACAGTTTTAGATTCCGATGCTTCACTTCAGGTTTACTGTATCCCTTGGACCTTCTTATTGACGATGAAACAAAGAAATTGCATCCGAATTTAATACAAAGCCACAATGCCGACTTAAGTAAAAGAGGAGTGACACTCTAACTTTCTATGATTTGAACCTCTCCTGTGAGTCCAGTTTCAGATTCCGATGCTTCACTGCAGGTTTACTGTATACCTTGGAACTTCTTATTGACGATGAAACACAGAAATTGCATCGGAATTAATTTCAAAATGCACATTGCCGACTTAAGTACAAGAGGACTGACACTCTAACTTTCTATGATTTGAACCTCACCTGTGAGTCCAGTTTTAGATTCCGATGCTTCACTTCAGGTTTACTGTATCCCTTGGACCTTCTTATTGACGATAAAACACAGAAATTGCATCCGTATTTAATACAAAAGACACAATGCCGACTGAAGTACAAGAGGACTGACACTCTAACTTTCTATGATTTGAACCTCTCCTGTGAGTCCAGTTTTAGTTTCCGATGCTTCACTTCAGGTTTACTGTATCCCTTGTACCTTTTTATTGACAATGAAACACACAAATTGCATCCGAATTTATTATAAAAGGCACAATGCCGATTTAAGTACAAGAGGACTGACACCCACAATTTCTATGATTTGAACCTGTCCTGTGAGTCCAGTTTTAGTTTCCGATGCTTCACTTCAGGTTTACTGTATACCTTGGAACTTCTTATTGACGATGAAACACAGAAATTGCATCGGAAATAAATTCAAAAGGCACAATGCCGACTTAAGTACAAGAGGACCGACACTCTAACTTTCTATGATTTGAAACTTTGCTGTGAGTCCAGTTTTAGATTCCGATGCTTCACTTCTGGTTTACTGTATCCCTTACACTTTCTTATAGACGATGAAACACAGAAATTGCATCCGATTTTAACACAAAAGGCACAATGCCGACTTCAGTACAAGAGGACTAACACTCTCACTTTCTATGATTTCAACCTCTGCTGTGAGTCCAGTTTTAGATTCCAATGCTTCACTTCAGGTTTGCTGTATACCTTGAAATTCTTATTGACGATGAAACACAGAAATTGCATCGGAATTAAATTCAAAAGGCACAATGCCGACTTAAGTACAAGAGGACTGACACTCTAACTTTATATGATATGAACCTCTCCTGTGAGTCCAGTTTTCGATTCCGATGCTTCCCTTCAGGTATACTGTATCCCTTGGAACTTCTTATTGACGATGAAACACAGAAATTGCATCGGAATTAAATTCATAAGGCACAATGCCGACTTAAGTACAAGAGGACTGACACTCTAACTTTCTATGATTTGAACCTCTCCTGTAAGTCCAGTTTTAGTTTCCGATGCTTCACTTCAGGTTTACTGTATCCCTTGTACCTTTTTATTGACAATGAAACACACAAATTGCATCCGAATTTAATATAAAAGGCACAATGCCGATTTAAGTACAAGAGGACTGACACCCACAATTTCTATGATTTGAACCTGTCCTGTGAGTCCAGTTTTAGTTTCCGATGCTTCACTTCAGGTTTACTGTATACCTTGGAACTTCTTATTGACGATGAAACACAGAAATTGCATCGGAAATAAATTCAAAAGGCACAATGCCGACTTAAGTACAAGAGGACCGACACTCTAACTTTCTATGATTTGAAACTTTCCAGTGAGTCCAGTTTTAGATTCCGATGCTTCACTTCTGGTTTACTGTATCCCTTAGACTTTCTTATAGACGATGAAACACAGAAATTGCATCCGAATTTAACACAAAAGGCACAATGCCGACTTAAGTACAAGAGGACTAACACTCTCACTTTCTATGATTTCAACCTCTGCTGTGAGTCCAATTTTAGATTCCAATGCTTCACTTCAGGTTTACCGTATCCCTTGGAACATCTTATTGACGATGAAACACAGAAATTGCATCGGAATTAAATTCATAAGGCACAATGCCGACTTAAGTACAAGAGGAATGACACTCTAACTTTCTATGATTTGAACCTCTCCTGTGAGTCCAGTTTTAGTTTCCGATGCTTCACTTCAGGTTTACTGTATCCCTTGTACCTTTTTATTGACAATGAAACACACAAATTGCATCCGAATTTAATATAAAAGGCACAATGCCGATTTAAGTACAAGAGGACTGACACCCACAATTTCTATGATTTGAACCTGTCCTGTGAGTCCAGTTTTAGTGTCCGATGCTTCACTTCAGGTTTACTGTATACCTTGGAACTTCTTATTGACGATGAAACACAGAAATTGCATCGGAAATAAATTCAAAAGGCACAATGCTGACTCAAGTACAAGAGGACCGACACTCTAAATTTCTATGATTTGAAACTTTCCTGTGAGTCCAGTTTTAGATTCCGATGCTTCACTTCTGGTTTACTGTATCCCTTAGACTTTCTTATAGACGATGAAACACAGAAATTGCATCCGAATTTAACACAAAAGGCACAATGCCGACTTAAGTACAAGAGGATTGACACTCTAACTTTCTATGTTTGAACCTCGCCTGTGACTCCAGATTTAGATTCCAATGCTTCACTTCAGGTTTACTGTATACCTTGTAACATCTTGTTGACTATGGAACACAGATTTTGCATCGGAATTAAATTCAAAAGGCACAATGCCGACTTAACTACAAGAGGACTGACACCCTAGCTTTCTATGATTTGAACCTCTTCTGTGAGTCCAGTTTTAGATTCCGATGCTTCACTTCAGGTTTACTGTATCCCTTGGACCTTCTCATTGGCAATCAAACACAGAAATTGCATCAGAATTTTATACAAAAGGCACAATGCCGACTTCTGTACAAGAGGACTAACACTCTCACTTTCTATGATTTCAACCTCTGCTGTGAGTCCAGTTATAGATTCCGATGCTTCACTTTAGGTTTACTGTATCCCTTGGAACTTCTTATTGACGATGAAACACAGAAATTGCATCCAAATTTAATACAAAAGGCACAATGCCGACTTAAGCACAAGAAGACTGACACTCTAACTTTCTATGATTTGAACTTCTCCTGTGAGTCTAGTTTTAGATTCCAATGCTTCACTTCAGGTTTACTGTATACCTTGAAATTCTTATTGACGATGAAACACAGAAATTGCATCGGAGTTAAATTCAAAAGGCACAATGCCGACATAAGTACATGAGGACTGACACTCTAACTTTATATGATTTGAACCTCTTCTGTGAGTCCAGTTTTAGATTCCGATGCTTCACTTCAGGTTTACTGTATCCCCTGGAACTTCTTATTGACGATGAAACACAGAAATTGCATCGGAATTAAATTCATAAGGCACAATGCCGACTTAAGTACAAGAGGACTGACACTCTAACTTTCTATGATTTGAACCTCTCCTGTGAGTCCAGTTTTAGTTTCCGATGCTTCACTTCAGGTTTACTGTATCCCTTGTACCTTTTTATTGACAATGAAACACACAAATTGCATCCGAATTTAATATAAAAGGCACAATGCCGATTTAAGTACAAGAGGACTGACACCCACAATTTCTATGATTTGAACCTGTCCTGTGAGTCCAGTTTTAGTGTCCGATGCCTCACTTCAGGTTTACTGTATACCTTGGAACTTCTTATTAACGATGAAACACAGAAATTGCATCGGTAATAAATTCAAAAGGCACAATGCCGTCTCAAGTACAAGAGGACCGACACTCTAAATTTCTATGATTTGAAACTTTCCTGTGAGTCCAGTTTTAGATTCCGATGCTTCACTTCTGGTTTACTGTATCCCTTAGACTTTCTTATAGACGATGAAACACAGAAATTGCATCCGAATTTAACACAAAAGGCACAATGCCGACTTAAGTACAAGAGGATTGACACTCTAACTTTCTATGTTTGAACTTCGCCTGTGACTCCAGTTTTAGATTCCGATGCTTCACTTCAGGTTTTCTGTATACCTTGTAACTTCCTGATGACTATGGAACACAGATTTTGCATCGGAATTAAATTAAAAAGCCACAATGCCGAATTAACTACAAGAGGACTGACACCCTAGCTCTCTATGATTTGAACCTCTTCTGTGAGTCCACTTTGAGATTCCGATGCTTCACTTCAGGTTTACTGTATCCCTTGGACCTTCTTATTGGCAATCAAACACAGAAATTGCATCAGAATTTAATACAAAAGGCACAATGCCGACTTCTGTACAAGAGGACTAACACTCTCACTTGCTATTATATCTGTCTCTGCTGTGAGTACAGTTTTAGATTCCGATGCTTCACTTCAGGTTTACTGTATCCCTTGGACCTTCTTATTGACGATGAAACAAAGAAATTGCATCCGAATTTAATACAAAGCCACAATGCCGACTTAAGTACAAGAGGAGTGACACTCTAACTTTCTATGATTTGAACCTCTCCTGTGAGTCCAGTTTCAGATTCCGATGCTTCACTGCAGGTTTACTGTATACCTTGGAACTTCTTATTGACGATGAAACACAGAAATTGCATCGGAATTAATTTCAAAAGGCAGATTGCCGACTTAAGTACAAGAGGACTGACACTCTAACTTTCTATGATTTGAACCTCACCTGTGAGTCCAGTTTTAGATTCTGATGCTTCACTTCAGGTTTACTGTATCCCTTGGACCTTCTTATTGACGATAAAACACAGAAATTGCATTCGTATTTAATACAAAAGACACAATGCCGACTGAAGTACAAGAGGACTGATTATCTAACTTTCTATGATTTGAACCTCTCCTGTGAGTCCAGTTTTAGATTTCGATGCTTCACTTCAGGTTTACTGTATACCTCGGAACTTCTTACTGACGATGAAACACAGAAACTGCATCGGAATTAAATTCAAAAGGCACTATTCCGACTTATGTACAAGAGGACTGACACTCTAACTTTCTATGATTTGAAACTCCCCTGTGGGTGCAGTTTTAGATTCCGATGGTTCACTTCAGGTTTACTTTATCCCTTGGACTTTCTTATTGAAGATGAAACTTAGAAATTGCATCCGAATTTAATACAAAGCCACAATGCCGACTTAAGTACATGAGGAGTGACACTCTAACTTTCTATGATTTGAACCTCTCCTGTGAGTCCAGTTTCAGATTCCGAAGCTTCACTTCAGGTTTACTGTATACCTTGGAACTTCTTATTGACGATGAAACACAGAAATTGCATCGGAATTAATTTCAAAAGGCACAATGCCCACTTAAGTACAAGAGGAGTGACACTCTAACTTTCTATGATTTGAACCTCACCTGTGAGTCCAGTTTTGGATTCCGATGCTTCACTTCAGGTTTACTGTATACCGTGGAACTTCCCATAGACGATGAAACACAGATATTGCATCGGAATTACCTTCAAAAGGCACAATGCGGACTTTAGTACAAGAGGACTGACACTCTAACTTTCTATGATTTGAAACTTTCCTGTGAATCCGGTTTTAGATTCCGGTGCTTCACTTCAGGTTTACTGTATCCCTTGCACCTTATTATTGACGATGAAACACACAAATTGCAACCGAATATAATATATAATGCACAATGCCGACTTAAGTACAAGAGGACTCACACTCTCACTTTCTATGATTTGAACCTCCCCTGTGAGTCCAGTTTTAGATTCCGATGCTTCACTTCAGGTTTACTGTATATCTTGGAAGTTCTCATAGACGATGAAACACAGATATTGCATCGGAATTAGATTCAAAAGGCACAATGCCGACTTTAGTACAAGAGGACTGACACTCTAACTTTCTATGATTTGAAACTTTCCTGTGAATCCGGTTTTAGATTCCGATGCTTCACTTCAGGTTTACTGTATCCCTTGGACCTTCTTATTGGCAATGAAACACAGAAGTTGCATCAGAATTTAATACAAAAGGCACAATGCCGACCTCTGTACAAGAGGACTAACACTCTCACTTTCTATGATATCAGTCTCTGCTGTGAGTACAGTTTTAGATTCCGATGCTTCACTTCAGGTTTACTGTATCCCTTGGACCTTCTTATTGACGATGAAACAAAGAAATTGCATCCGAATTTAATACAAAGCCACAATGCCGACTTAAGTAAAAGAGGAGTGACACTCTAACGTTCTATGATTTGAAACTCTCCTGTGAGTCCAGTTTCAGATTCCGATGCTTCACTGCAGGTTTACTGTATACCTTGGAACTTCTTATTGACGATGAAACACAGAAATTGCATCGGAATTAATTTCAAAATGCACATTGCCGACTTAAGTACAAGAGGACTGACACTCTAACTTTCTATGATTTGAACCTCACCTGTGAGTCCAGTTTCAGATTCCGATGCTTCACTTCAGGTTTACTGTATCCCTTGGACCTTCTTATTGACGGTAAAACACAGAAATTGCATCCGTATTTAATACAAAAGACACAATGCCGACTGAAGTACAAGAGGACTGACACTATAACTTTCTATGATTTGAACATCTCCTGTGAGTCCAGTTTTAGTTTCCGATGCTTCACTTCAGGTTTACTGTATCCCTTGTACCTTTTTATTGACATTGAAACACACAAATTGCATCCGAATTTAATATAAAAGGTACAATGCCGATTTAAGTACAAGAGGACTGACACCCACAAATTCTATGATTTGAACCTGTCCTGTGAGTCCAGTTTTAGTTTCCAATGCTTCACTTCAGGTTTACTGTATACCTTGGAACTTCTTATTGACGATGAAACACAGAAATTGCATCGGAAATAAATTCAAAAGGCACAATGCCGACTTAAGTACAAGAGGACCGACACTCTAACTTTCTATGATTTGAAACTTTCCTGTGAGTATAGTTTTAGATTCCGATGCTTCACTTCTGGTTTACTGTATCCCTTAGACTTTCTTATAGACGATGAAACACAGAAATTGCATCCGAATTTAACACAAAAGGCACAATGCCGACTTAAGTACAAGAGGACTAACACTCTCACTTTCTATGATTTCAACCTCTGCTGTGAGTCCAGTTTTAGATTCCAATGCTTCACTTCAGGTTTACTGTATACCTTGAAATTCTTATTGACGATGAAACACAGAAATTGCATCGGAATTAAATTCAAAAGGCACAATGCCGACTTAAGTACAAGAGGACTGACACTCTAACTTTATATGATTTGAACCTCTCCTGTGATTCCAGTTTTCGATTCCGATGCTTCCCTTCAGGTTTACTGTATCCCTTGGAACTTCTTATTGACGATGAAACACAGAAATTGCATCGGAATTAAATTCATAAGGCACAATGCTGACTTAAGTACAAGAGGACTGACACTCTAACTTTCTATGATTTGAACCTCTCCTGTGAGTCCAGTTTTAGTTTCCGATGCTTCACATCAGATTTACTGTATCCCTTGTACCTTTTTATTGACAATGAAACACACAGATTGCATCCGAATTTAGTATAAAAGGCACAATGCCGATTTAAGTACAAGAGGACTGACACCCACAATTTCTATGTTTTGAACCTGTCCTGTGAGTCCAGTTTTAGTTTCCGATGCTTCACTTCAGGTTTACTGTATACCTTGGAACTTCTTACTGACGATGAAACACAGAAATGGCATCGGAAATAAATTCAAAAGGCACAATGCCGGCTTAAGTACAAGAGGACCGACACTCTAACTTTCTATGATTTGAAACTTTCCTGTGAGTCCAGTTTTAGATTCCGATGCTTCACTTCTGGTTTACTGTATCCCTTAGACTTTCTTATAGACGATGAAACACAGAAACTGCATCCGAATTTAACACAAAAGGCACAATGCCGACTTAAGTACAAGAGGATTGACACTCTAACTTTCTATGTTTGAACCTCGCCTGTGACTCCAGTTTTAGATTCCGATGCTTCACTTCAGGTTTACTGTATACCTTGTAACTTCTTGATGACTATGGAACACAGATTTTGCATCGGAATTAAATTCAAAAGGCACAATGCCGACTTAACTACAAGAGGACTGACACCCTAGCTTCCTATGATTTGAACCTCTTCTGTGAGTCCAGTTTTAGATTCCGATGCTTCACTTCAGGTTTACTGTATCCCTTGGACCTTCTTATTGGCAATCAAACACAGAAATTGCATCAGAATTTAATACAAAAGGCACAATGCCGACTTCTGTACAAGAGGACTAACACTCTCACTTGCTATTATATCAGTCTCTGCTGTGAGTACAGTTTTAGATTCCGATGCTTCACTTCAGGTTTACTGTATCCCTTGGACCTTCTTATTGACGATGAAACAAAGAAATTGCATCCGAATTTAATACAAAGCCACAATGCCGACTTAAATACAAGAGGAGTGACACTCTAACTTTCTATGGTTTGAACCTCTCCTGTGAGTCCAGTTTCAGATTCCGATGCTTCACTGCAGGTTTACTGTATACCTTGGAACTTCTTATTGACGATGAAACACAGAAATTGCATCGGAATTAATTTCAAAAGGCAGATTGCCGACTTAAGTACAAGAGGACTGACACTCTAACTTTCTATGATTTGAACCTCACCTGTGAGTCCAGTTTTAGATTCTGATGCTTCACTTCAGGTTTACTGTATCCCTTGGACCTTCTTATTGACGATAAAACACAGAAATTGCATCCGTATTTAATACAAAAGACACAATGCCGACTGAAGTACAAGAGAACTGATTATCTAACTTTCTATGATTTGAACCTCTCCTGTGAGTCCAGTTTTAGATTTCGATGCTTCACTTCAGGTTTACTGTATACCTCGGAACTTCTTACTGACGATGAAACACAGAAACTGCATCGGAATTAAATTCAAAAGGCACTATTCCGACTTATGTACAAGAGGACTGACACTCTAACTTTCTATGATTTGAAACTCCCCTGTGGGTGCAGTTTTAGATTCCGATGGTTCACTTCAGGTTTACTTTATCCCTTGGACTTTCTTATTGAAGATGAAAATCAGAAATTGCATCCGAATTTAATACAAAGCCACAATGCCGACTTAAGTACATGAGGAGTGACACTCTAACTTTCTATGATTTGAAGCTCTCCTGTGAGTCCAGTTTCAGATTCCGAAGCTTCACTTCAGGTTTACTGTATCCCTTGGACCTTCTTCTTGGCCATGAAACACAGAAATTGCATCAGAATTTAATACAAAAGGCACAATGCCGACTTTTGTACAAGAGGACTAACACTATAACTTTCTATGATTTCAGTCTCTGCTGTGAGTACAGTTTTAGATTCCGATGCTTCACTTCAGGTTTACTGTATCCCTTGGACCTTCTTATTGACGATGAAACAAAGAAATTGCATCCGAATTTAATACAAAGCCACAATGCCGACTTAAGTACAAGAGGAGTGACACTCTAACTTTCTATGATTTGAACCTCTCCTGTGAGTCCATTTTCAGATTCCGATGCTTCACTTCAGGTTTACTGTATACCTTGGAACTTCTTATTGACGATGAAACACAGAAATTGCATCGGAATTAATTTCAAAATGCACATTGCCGACTTAAGTACAAGAGGACTGACACTCTAACTTTCTATGATTTGAACCTGACCCGTGAGTCCAGTTTTAGATTCCGATGCTTCACTTCAGGTTTACTGTACACCTTGGAACTTCTTATTGGCGATGAAACACAGAAATTGCATCGGAATTAAATTCTAAAGGCACAATGCCGACTTAAGTACAAGAGGACTGACACTCTAACTTTCTATGATTTGAACCTCTCCTGTGAGTCTAGTTTTAGATTCCGATGCTTCACTTTAGGTTTACTGTATCATTTGGACCTTCTTATTGACGATAAAACACAGAAATTGCATCCGAATTTAATACAAAAGACACAATGCCGACTGAAGGACAAGCGGACTGACTATCTAACTGTCTATGATTTGAACCTCTCCTGTGAGTCCAGTTTTAGATTTCGATGCTTCACTTCAGGTTTACTGTATACCTTGGAACTTCTTACTGACAATGAAACACAGAAACTGCATCGGAATTAAATTCAAAAGGCACTATTCCGACTTAAGTATAAGAGGACTGACACTCTAACTTTCTATGATTTGAAACTCCCCTGTGAGTCCAGTTTTAGATTCCGATGGTTCACTTCAGGTTTACTTTATCCCTTGGACATTCTTATTGCAGATGAATCACTGAAATTGCATCCGAATTTAACACAAAAGGCACAATGCCGACTTAAGTACAAGAGGACTAACACTCTCACTTTCTATAATTTTAACCTCTGCTGTGAGTCCAGTTTTAGATTCCGATGCTTCACTTCAGGTTTACTGTATCCCTTGGACCTCCTTATTGACGATGAAACACAGAAATTGCATCCGAGTTTAATACAAAAGGCACAATGCAAACATAAGTACAAGAGGACTGACACTCTAACTTTCTATGATTTGAACCCCTCCTGTGAGTTCAGTTTTAGATTCCGATGCTTCACTTCAGGTTTACTGGATACCTTGGAACTTCTTATTGACGATGAAACACAGAAATTGCATGGGAATTAAATTCAAAAAGCACAATGCCGACTTAACTACAAGAGGACTGACACTCTAGCTTTCTATGATTTGAACCTCTTCTGTGAATCCAGTTTTAGATTCCGATGCTTCACTTCAGGTTTACTGTATCCCTTGTACCTTATTATTGACGATGAAACACACAAATTGCATCCGAATTTAATATATAATGCACAATGCCGACTTAAGTACAAGAGGACTCACACTCTCACTTTCTATGATTTGAACCTCCCCTGTGAGTCCAGTTTTAGATTCCAATGCTGCACTTCAGGTTTACTGTATACCTTGGAAGTTCTCATAGACGATGAAACACAGATATTGCATCGGAATTAGATTCAAAAGGCACAGTGCCGACTTTAGTACAAGAGGACTGACACTCTAACTTTCTATGCTTTGAAACTTTCCTGTGAATCCAGTTTTAGATTCCGGTGCTTCACTTCAGGTTTACTGTATCCCTTGGACCTTCTTATTGGCAATGAAACACAGAAATTGCATCCGAATTTAACACAAAAGGCACAATGCCGACTTAAGTACAAGAGGACTAACACTCTCACTTTCTATAATTTTAACCTCTGCTGGGAGTCCAGTATTGGATTCCGATGCTTCACTTCAGGTTTACTGTATCCCTTGGACCTCCTTATTGACGATGAAACACAGAAATTGCATCCGAATTTATTACAAAAGGCACAATGCCAATTTAAGTACAGGAGGACTGACACTCTAACTTTCTATGATTTGAACCCCTCCTGTGAGTTCAGTTTTAGATTCCGATGCTTCACTTCAGGTTTACTGTATACCTTGGAACTTCTTATTGACGATGAAACACAGAAATTGCATCGGAATTAAATTCAAAAGGCACAATGCCGTCTTAACTACAAGAGGACTGACACTCTAGCTTTCTATGATTTGAACCTCTTCTGTGAGTCCAGTTTTAGATTCCGATGCTTCACTTCAGGTTTACTGTATCCCTTGTACCTTATTATTGACGATGAAACACACAAATTGCATCCGAATTTAATATATAATGCACAATGCCGACTTAAGTACAAGAGGACTCACACTCTCACTTTCTATGATTTGAACCTCCCCTGTGAGTCCAGTTTTAGATTCCGATGCTTCACTTCAGGCTTACTGTATACCTTGGAATTTCTCATAGACGATGAAACACAGATATTGCATCGGAATTAGATTCAAAAAGCACAATGCCGACTTTAGTACAAGAGGACTGACACTCTAACTTTCTATGATTTGAAACTTTCCTGTGAATCCAGTTTTAGATTCCGATGCTTCACTTCAGGTTTACTGTATCCCTTGGACCTTCTTATTAGCAATGAAACACAGAAATTGCATCAGAATTTAATACAAAAGGCACTATGCCGACTTCTGTACAAGAGGACTAACACTCACACTTTCTATGATATCAGTCTCTGCTGTGAGTACAGTTTTAAATTCCGATGCTTCACTTCAGGTTTACTGTATCCCTTGGACCATCTTATTGACGATGAAACAAAGAAATTGCATCCGAATTTAATACAAAGCCACAATGCCGACTTAAGTACAAGAGGAGTGACACTCTGACTTTCTATGATTTGAACCTCTCCTGTGAGTCCAGTTTCAGATTCCGATGCTTCACTGCAGGTTTACAGTATACCTTGGAACTTCTTATTGACGATGAAACAAAGAAATTGCATCGGAATTAATTTCAAAAGGCACATTGCCGACTTAAATACAAGAGGACTGACACTCTAACTTTCTATGATTTGAACCTCACCTGTGAGTCCAGTTTTAGATTCCGATGCTTCACTTCAGGTTTACTGTATCCCTTGGACCTTCTTATTGACGACAAAACACAGAAATTGCATCCGTATTTAATACAAAAGACACAATGCCGACTGATGTACAAGAGGACTGACTATCTAACTTTCTATGATTTGAACCTCCTCTATGAGTCCAGTTTTAGATTTCGATGCTTCACTTCAGGTTTACTGTATACCTTGGAACTTCTTACTGACAATGAAACACAGAAACTGCATCGGAATTAAATTCAAAAGGCACTATTCAGACTTAAGTATAAGAGGACTGACACTCTAACTTTCTATGATTTGAAACTCCCCTGTGAGTCCAGTTTTAGATTCCGATGGTTCACTTCAGGTTTACTTCATCCGTTGGACATTCTTATTGAAGATGAAACACAGAAATTGCATCCGAATTTAACACAAAAGGCACAATGCCGACTTAAGTACAAGAGAACTAACACTCTCACTTTCCATAATTTTAACCTCTGCCGTGAGTCCAGTTTTAGATTCCGATGCTTCACTTCAGGTTTACTGTATCCCTTGGACCTCCTTATTGACGATGAAACACAGAATTTGCGTCCGAATTTAATACAAAAGGCACAATGCCAACTTAAGCACAAGAGGACTGACACTCTAACTTTCTATGATTTGAACCCCTCCTGTGAGTTCAGTTTTAGATTCCGATGCTTCACTTCAGGTTTACTGGATACCTTGGAACTTCTTATTGGCGATGAAACACAGAAATTGCATCGGAATTAAATTCAAAAGGCACAATGCCGACTTAACTACAAGAGGACTGACACTCTAGCTTTCTATGATTTGAACCTCTTCTGTGAGTCCAGTTTCAGATTCCGATGCTTCACTTCAGGTTTACTGTATCCCTTGTACCTTATTATTGACGATGAAACACACAAATTGCATCCGAATTTAATATATAATGCACAATGCCGACATAAGTACAAGAGGACTCACACTCTCACTTTCTATGATTTGAACCTCCCCTGTGAGTCCAGTTTTAGATTCCGATGCTTCACTTCAGGTTTACTGTATACCTTGGAAGTTCTCATAGACGATGAAACACAGATATTGCATCGGAATTAGATTCAAAAGGCACAATGCCGACTTTAGTACAAGAGGACTGACACTCTAACTTTCTATGATTTGAAACTTTCCTGTGAATCCAGTTTTAGATTCCGATGCTTCACTTCAGGTTTACTGTATCCCTTGGACCTTCTTGTTGGCAATGAAACACAGAAATTGCATCAGAATTTAATACAAAAGGCACAATGCCGACTTCTGTACAAGAGGACTAACACTCACACTGTCTATGATATCAGTCTCTGCTGTGAGTACAGTTTTAAATTCCTATGCTTCACTTCAGGTTTACTGTATCCCTTGGACCATCTTATTGACGATGAAACAAAGAAATTGCATCCGAATTTAATACAAAGCCACAATGCCGACTTAAGTACAAGAGGAGTGACACTCTAACATTCTATGATTTGAACCTCTCCTGTGAGTCCAGTTTCAGATTCCGATGCTTCACTGCAGGTTTACAGTATACCTTGGAACTTCTTATTGACGATGAAACACAGAAATTGCATCGGAATTAATTTCAAAAGGCACATTGCCGTCTTATGTACAAGAGGACTGACACTCTAACTTTCTATGATTTGAACCTCACCTGTGAGTCCAGTTTTAGATTCCGATGCTTCACTTCAGGTTTACTGTACTCCTTGGACCTTCTTATTGACGATAAAACGCAGAAATTGCATCCGTATTTAATACAAAAGACACAATGCCGACTGAAGTGCAAGAGGACTGACTATCTAACTTTCTATGGTTTGAACCTCTCCTGTGAGTCCAGTTTTAGATTTCGATGCTTCACTTCTGGTTTACTGTATACCTTGGAACTTCTTACTGACAATGAAACACAGAAACTGCATCGGAATTAAATTCAAAAGGCACTATTCCGACTTAAGTACAAGAGGACTGACACTCTAACTTTCTATGATTTGAAACTCCCCTGTGAGTCCAGTTTTAGATTCCGATGGTTCACATCAGGTTTACTTTATACCTTGGACTTTCTTATTGAAGATGAAACACAGAAATTGCATCCGAATTTAACACAAAAAAAGCACAATGCCGACTTAAGTTCAAGAGGACTAACACTCTCACTTTCTATAATTTCAACCTCTGCTGTTAGTCCAGTCTTAGATTCCGATGCTTCAATTCAGGTTTACTGTATCCCTTGGACCTCCTTATTGACGATGAAACACAGAAATTGCATCCGAATTTAATACAAAAGGCACAATGCCAACTTAAGTACAAGAGGACTGACACTCTAACTTTCTATGATTTGAACCTCTCCTGTGAGTTCAGTTTTAGATTCCGATGCTTCACTTCAGGTTTACTGTATACCTTGGAACTTCTTATTGACGATGAAACTCAGAAATTGCATCGGAATTACATTCAAAAGGCACAATGCCGACTTAATTACAAGAGGACTGAAACACTAACTTTCTATGATTTGAACCTCTCCTGTGGGTCCAGTTTTAGAATCCCATGCTTCACTTCAGGTTTACTGTATCTCTTGGACCTTTAAATTGACGATGAAACACAGAAATTTCCATTCAAATTTAATATAAAAGGCACAATGCCGAGTTAAGTACAAGAGGACTGACACTCTAACTTTCTATGTTTTGAACCTCTCCTGTGTGTCCAGTTTTAGTTTCCGATGCTTCACTTCAGGTTTACTGTATCCCTTGTACCTTTTTATTGACGATGAAACACACAAATTGCATCCGAATTTAATATAAAAGGCACAATGCGGACTTAAGTACATGAGGACTGACTAATATTCTATGATTTGAACCTCTCCTGTGTGTCCAGTTTTAGATTCCGATGCTTCACTTCAGGTTTACTGTATCCCTTGGACCTTCTTATTGGCAATGAAACACAGAAATTGCATCAGAATGTAATACAAAAGCACAATGCCGACTTCTGTACAAGAGGACTAACACTCTCACTTTCTATGATTTCAGTGTCTGCTGTGAGTACAGTTTTAGATTCCGATGCTTCACTTCAGGTTTACTGTATCCCTTGGACCTTCTTATTGACGATGAAACAAAGAAATTGCATCCGAATTTAATACAAAGAAACAATGCCGACTTAAGTACATGAGGAGTGACACTCTAACTTTCTATGATTTGAACCTCTCCTGTGAGTCCAGTTTGAGATTCCGAAGCTTCACTTCAGGTTTACTGTATACCTTGGAACTTCCTATTGACGATGAAACACAGAAATTACATCGGAATTAATTTCAAAAGGCACAATGCCGACTTAAGTGCAAGAGGAGTGACACACTAACTTTCTATAATTTGAACCTCTCCTGGGAGTCCAGTTTTAGATTCCGATGCTTCACTTCATGTTTACTGTATACCGTGGAACTTCCCATAGACGATGAAACACAGATATTGCATCGGAATTACATTCAAAAGGCACAATGCCGACTTTAGTACAAGAGGACTGACACTCTAACTTTCTATGATTTGAAACTTTCCTGTGAATCCAGTTTAAGATACCTATGTTTCACTTCAGGTTTACTGTATCCCTTGGACCCTCTTATTGGCAATGAAACACAGAAATTGCATCAGAATTTAATACAAAAGGCACCATGCCGACTTTTGTACAAGAGGACTGACACTCTAACTTTCTATGATTTGAAACTCCCCTGTGAGTCCAGTTTTAGATTCCGATGGTTCACTTCAGGTTTACTTTATCCCTTGGACATTCTTATTGAAGATGAAACACAGAAATTGCATCCTAATTTAACACAAAAGGCACAATGCCGACTTAAGAACAAGACGACTAACACTCTCACTTTCTATAATTTTAACCTCTGCTGTGAGTCCAGTTTTAGATTCCGATGCTTCACTTCAGGTTTACTGTATACCTTGGAACTTCTTATTGACGATGAACACTGAAATTGCATCAGAATTAAATTCAAAAGGCACAATGCCGACTTAAGTACAAGAGGACTGACTCTCTAACTTCCTATGATTTGAACCTATCCTGTGAGTCCAGTTTTAAATTCCGACGCTTCACCTCAGGTTTACTGTATCACTTGGACCTTTATATTGACGATGAAACGCAGAAATTGCATCCGAATTTAATACAAAAGGCACAATGCCGACTTAATTACAAGAGGACTGACACTCTAACTTTCTATGATTTGAACCTCTCCTGTGAGTCCAGTTTTAGATTCCGATGCTTCACTTCAGGTTTACTGTAGCCCTTGGACCTTCTTATTAACGATGAATCACAGAAATTGCATCCGAATTTAATACAAAAAGCACAATGCCGGCTTAAGTACAAGTGGACTGACACTCTAACTTTCTATTACTTGAACTTCACCTGTGAGTCCAGCTTTAGATTCCGATGCTTCACTTCAGGTTTAGTGTATACCTTGGAACTTTTTATTGACGATGAAACACAGAAATTGCATCGGAATTAAATTCAAAATGCACAATGCCGACTTAAGTACAAGAGGACTGACACTCTAACATTCTATGGTTTGAACCTCTACTGTGAGTGCAGTTTTCGATTCCGATGCTTCACTTCACGTTTACTGTATCCCTTGGAGCTTGGTATTCACGATGAAACACAGAAATTGCATCCGAATTTAATACAAAAGGCACAATGACGACTTAAGTACAAGAGGACTGACACTCTAACTTTCCATGATTTGAACCTCTCCTGTGAGTCTAGTTTTAGATTCCGATGCTTCACGTCAGGTTTACTGTATACCTTGGAACATCTTATTGACGATGAAACACAGATATTGCATTGGAATTAAATTCAAAAGGCACAATGCCGACTTAAGTATAAGAGGACTGACACTCTAACTTTCTATGATTTGAACCGCTCCTGTGAGTCCAGTTTTAGATTCCGATGCTTCACTTAAGGTTTACTGTATCCCTTGGACCTTCTTATTGATGATCAAACACAGAAATAGCATCCGATTTTAATACAAAAGGCACAATGCCGACTTAAGTACAAGAGGACTGACACTCTAACATTCTATGGTTTGAACCTCTCCTGTGAGTGCAGTTTTCGATTCCGATGCTTCACTTCAGGTTTACTGTATCCCTTGGAGCTTGTTATTCACGATGAAACACAGAAATTGCATCCGAATTTAATACAAAAGGCACAATGCCGACTTAAGTACAAGAGGACTGACACTCTAACTTTCCATGATTTGAACCTCTCCTGTGAGTCTACTTTTAGATTCCGATGCTTCACTTCAGGTTTACTGTATCCCTTGTACCTTTTTATTGACGATGAAACACACAAATTGCATCCGAATTTAATATAAAAGGTACAATGCGGACTCAAGTACAAGAGGACTGACTAACATTCTATGATTTAAACCTCTCCTGTGTGTCCAGTTTTAGATTCTGATGCTTCACTTCAGATTTACTGTATACCTTGAAATTTCTTATAGACGATGAAACACAGAAATTGCATCGGAATTTAATTCAAAAGGCACAATGCCGACTTAAGTACAAGAGGACTGACACTCTAACTTTCTATGATTTGAAACTTTCCTGTGAGTCCAGTTTTAGATTCCGATGCTTCACTTCAGGTTTACTGTATCCCTTGGACCTTCTTAGTGACAATGAAACACAGAAAATGCATCAGAATTTAATACAAAAGGTACAATGCCGACTTATGTACAAGAGGACTAACACTCTCACTTTCTAAGATTTAAATCTCTGCTGTGAGTCCAGTTTTAGATTCCGATGCTTCACTTCAGGTTTACTGTACCCTCGGACCTTCTTATTGACGATGAAACACAGAAATTGCATCCGAATTTAATACATAGGCACAGTGCCGGCTTAGGTACAAGAGGAGTGACACTCTAACTTTCTATGAATTGAAACTCTCCTGTGAGTCCAGTTTCAGATTCCGATGCCTCACTTCAGGTTTACTGTATACCTTGGAACTTCTTATTGACGATGAAACACAGAAATTGCATAGGAATTAAATTCAAAAGCCACATTGCCGACTTAAGTACAAGAGGACTGACACTCTAACTTTCTATGATTTGAACCTCTCCAGTGAGTCCAGTTTTAGATTCAGATGCTTCACTTCAGGTTTACTGTATCCCTTGGACCTTCTTATTGACATTGAAACACAGAAATTGCATCGGAATTAAATTCAAAAGACACAATGCTGACTAAAGTACAAAAGGAGTGACACTCTAACATTCTGTGATTTGAGCCCCTCCTGTGAGTCCAGTTTTAGATTCCGATGCTTCACTTCAGGTTTATTGTATACCTTGGAACTTCTTATTGACGATGAACACTGAAATTGCATCGGAATTTAATACAAAATTCACAATGCCGACTTAATTACAAGAGGAATGACACTCTAACTTTCTATGATTTGAACCTGTCCTGTGAGTCCAGTTTTAGGTTCCGATGCTTCACTTCAGGTTTACTGTATCCCTTGGACCTTCTAATTAACGATGAAACGGAGAAATTGCATCCGAATTTAATACAAAACGCACAATGCTGGCTTAAGTACAAGTGGACTGACCCTCTAACTTTCTATGATTTGAACCTCACCTGTGAGTCCAGCTTTAGATTCCGATCCTTCACTTCAGGTTTACAGTATACCTTGGAACTTTTTATTGACGATGAAACACAGAAATTACATCGGAATTAAATTCAAAAGGCACAATGCCGACTTAAGAACAAGAGGACTGACACTCTAACATTCTATGGTTTGAACCTCTCCTGTGAGTGCAGTTTTCGACTTCGATGCTTCACTTCAGGTTTACTGTATCCCTTGGAGCTTCTTATTCACGATGAAACACAGAAATTGCATCCGAATTCATTACAAAAGGCACAATGCCGACTAAAGTACAAGAGAACTGACACTCTAACTTTCCATGATTTGAACCTCTACTGTGTGTCTAGTTTTAGATTCCGATGCTTCACTTCAGGTTTACTGTATCCCTTGTACCTTTTTATTGACGATGAAACACACAAATTGCATCCGAATTTAATATAAAAGGCACAACGCGGACTTAAGTACAAGAGGACTGACTAACATTCTATGATTTGAACCTCTCCTGTGTGACCAGTTTTAGATTCCGATGCTTCACTTCAGGTTTACTGTATCCCTTGGACCTTCTTATTGACGATGAAACACAGAAGTTGCATCGGAATTAAATTCAAAACGCACAATGCCGACTTAAGTACAAGAGGAGTGACACTCTAACTTTCTGTGATTTGAACCTCTTTTCTGAGTCCAGTTTTAGATTCCGATGCTTCACTTCAGGTTTACTGTATCCCTTGGATATTCTTAATGACGATGAAACACAGAAATTGCATCCGAATTAAATTAAAAAGGCACATTGCCGACTTAAGTACAAGAGGACTGACACTCTAACTTTCTATGATTTGAACCTCTCCTGTAAGACCAGTTTTAGATTCCGATGCTTCACTTCATGTTTACTGTATCCCATGGTCCTTCTTATTGACGATGAAACACAGAAATCGCATCGGAATTAAATTCAAAAGGCACAATGCCGACTTAAGTACAAGAGGAGTGATACTCTAACTTTCTATGAATTGAACCTCTCCTGTGAGTCCAGTTTCAGATTCCGATGCTTCACTTCAGGTTTACTGTATACCTTGGAACATCTTATTGACGATGAAACACAGAAATTGCATCGGAATTAAATTCAAAAGGCACAATGCCGATTTAAGTACAAGAGGACTGACACTCACACTTTCTATGATTTGAACCCGTCCTGAGATTCCAGTTCTGGATTCCGATGCTTCACCTCAGATTTACTGTATACCTTGACACTTCTTATAGACGATGAAACACAGATATTGCATCGGAATTAAATTCAAAAGGCACATTGCAGACTTATGTACAAGAGGACTGACACTCTAACTCTCTATGATTTGAACCTCTCCAGTGAGTCCAGTTTTAGATTCCGATGCTTCACTTCAGGTTTACTGTATCCCTTGGACCTTCTTATTGACGATGAAACACAGATATTGCATCGGAATTAAATTCGAAAGGCACAAAGCCGACTTAAGTACAAGAGGAGTGACGCTCTAACATTCTGTGATTAGAGCCTCTCCTGTGAGTCCAGTTTTAGATACCGATGCTTCACTTCAGGTTTACTGTATACCTTGGAACTTCTTATTGACGATGAACACTGAAATTGCATCGGAACTAAATTCAAAAGGCACAATGCCGACTTAAGTACAAGAGGACTGACACTCTAACTTCTTATGATTTGAACCTAACCTGTGAGTCCAGTTTTAAATTCCGATGCTTCACCTCAGGTTTACTGTATCCCTTGGACCTTCTTATTGACGATGAAACGCAGAAATTGCATCCGAATTTAATACAAAAAGCACAATGCCGACGTAATTACAAGAGGACTGACACTCTAACTTTCTATGATTTGAACCTCTCCTGTGAGTCCAGTATTAGATTCCGATGCTTCACTTCAGGTTTACTGTATCCCTTGGACCTTCTTATTAACGATGAAACAGAGAAATTGCATCCGAATTTAATACAAAATGCACAATGCCGGCTTAAGTACAAGTGGACTGACACTCTAACTTTCTATGATTTGAACCTCACCTGTGAGTCCAGCTTTAGATTCCGATGCTTCACTTCAGGTTTACAGTATACCTTGGAACTTTTTATTGACGATGAAACACAGAAATTGCATCGGAATTAAATTCAAAAGGCACAATGCCGACTTAAGAACAAGAGGACTGACACTCTAACATTCTATGGTTTGAACCTCTCTTGTGAGTGCAGTTTTCGATTCCGATGCTTCACTTCAGGTTTACTGTATCCCTTGGAGCTTCTAATTCACGATGAAACACAGAAATTGCATCCGAATTTAATATTAAAGGAACAATTCCGATTAAAGTACAAGAGAACTGACACTCTAACTTTCCATGATTTGAACCTCTCCTGTGAGTCTAGTTTTAGATTCCGATGCTTCACTTTAGGTTTACTGTATACCTTGGAACTTTTTATTGACGATGAAACACAGAAATTGCAACGAAATTAAATTCAAAAGGCACAATGCCGACTTAAGTATAAGAGGACTGACACTCTAACTTTCTATGATTTGAACCGCTCCTGTGAGTCCAGTTTTAGATTCCGATGCTTCACTTCAGGTTTACTGTATCCCTTGGACCTTCTTATTGATGATGAAACACAGAAATAGCATATGAATTTAATACAAAAGGCACAATGCCGACTTAAGTACAAGAGGACTGACACTCTAACTTTCTATGATTCCAACCTCTCTTGTGTGTCCAGTTTTATATTCCGATGCTTCACTTCAGGTTTACTGTATCCCTTGTACCTTTTTATTGACGACGAAACACACAAATTGCATCCGAATTTAATATAAAAGGCACAATGCGGACTTAAGTACAAGAGGACTGACTAACATTCTATGATTTGAACCTCTCCTGTGTGTCCAGTTTTAGATTCCGAAGCTTCACTTCAGGTTTACTGTATCCCTTGGACCTTCTTATTGACGATGAAACACAGAAATCGCATCCGAATTTAGTACAAGGGGCACAATGCCGACTTAAGTACAAGAGGACTGACACTCACACTTTCTATGATTTGAACCTGTCCTGAGATTCCAGTTCTGGATTCCGATGCTTCACTTCAGATTTACTGTATACCTTGAAACTTCTTATAGACGATGAAACACAGAAATTGCATCGGAATTAAATTCAAACGGCTCAATGCCGACTTAAGTACAAGAGGACTGACACTCTAACTCTCTATGATTTGAAACTCTCCTGTGAGTCCAGTTTCAGATTCCGATGCTTCACTTCAGGTTTACTGTATCGCTTGGACCTTCTTAGTGACAACGAAACACAGAAATTGCATCAGAATGTAATACAAAATTTACAATACCGACTTATGTACAAGAGGACTAACACTCTCACTTTCTATGATTTCAATCTCTGCTGTGAGTCCAGTTTTAGATTCCGATGCTTCACTTCAGGTTTACAGTATCCCTTGGACCTTCTTTTTGACGATGAAACATAGAAAATGCATCCGAATTTAATACAAAGGCACAATGCCGACTTAAGTACAAGAGGAGTGACACTCTGACTTCCTATGAATTGAAACTCTCCTGTGAGTCCAGTTTCAGATTCCGATGCTTCACTTCAGGTTTACTGTATACCTTGGAACTTCTTATTGACGATGAAACACAGAAATTGCATCGGAAATAAATTCAAAAGGCACAATGCCGACTTAAGTACAAGAGGAGTGACACTCCAACTTTCTATGAATTGAACCTCTCCTGTGAGTCCAGTTTCAGATTCTGATGATTCACTTCAGGTTTACTATATGCCTTGGAACTAGTTATTGACGATGAAACACAGAAATTGCATCGGAATTAAATTCAAAAGGCACTTAGCCGACTTAAGTACAAGAGGACTGACACTCTAACTTTCTATGATTTGAACCTCTCCTGTGAGTCCAGTTTTAGATTCCGATGCTTCACTTCAGGTTTACTGTATCCCTTGGACCTTCTTGTTAACGATGAAACACAGAAATTGCATCCGAATTTAATACAAAAGGCACAATGCCGACTTAAGTACAAGAGGAGTGACACTCCAACTTTCTATGAATTGAACCTCTCCTGTGAGTCCAGTTTCAGATTACGATGATTCACTTCAGGTTTACTATATGCCTTGGAACTTGTTATTGACGATGAAACACAGAAATTGCATCGGAAATAAATTCAAAAGGCACTTTGCCGACTTAAGTACAAGAGGACTGACACTCTAACTTTCTATGATTTGAACCTCTCCTGTGAGTCCAGTTTTAGATTCCGATGCTTCACTTCAGGTTTACTGCATCCCTTGGACCTTCTTGTTAACGATGAAACACAGAAATTGCATCCGAATTTAATACAAAAGGCACAATGCCGGCTTAAGTACAAGAGGACTGACACTCTAACTTTCTATGATTTGAACCTCTCCTGTGAGTCCAGTTTTAGATTCCGATGCTTCACTTCAGGTATACTATATCCCTTGGACCTCTTATTAACGATGAAACACAGAAATTGCATCCGAATTAGATACAAAAGGCACAATGCCGGCTTAAGTACAAGAGGACTGACACTCTAACTTTCTATGGTTTGAACCTCACCTGTAAGTCCAGTTTTAGATTCCGATGCTTCACATCAGGTTTACTGTATACCTTGGAACTTCTTATTGACGATGAAACACAGAAATTGCATCGGAATTAAATTCAAAAGCACAATGCCGACTTATGTACAAGAGGAGTGACACTCTAACTTTCTTTGAATTGAACGTCTCCTGTGAGTCCAGTTTCAGATTCCGATGCTTCACTTCAGGTTTACTCTATTCCTTGGAACTTCTTATTGACGATGAAACACAGAAATTGGATCGGAATTAAATTCAAAGGGCACATTGCCGACTTAAGTACAAGAGGACTGACACTCTAACTTTCTATGATTTGAACCCCTCTTGTAAGACCAGTTTTAGATCCCGATGCTTCACTTCAGGTTTACTGTATCCCTTGGACCTTCTTATTGACGATGAAACACAGAAATTGCATCGGATTTAATTTCAAAAGGCACAATGCCGACTTAAGTACAAGAGGAGTGAAACTCTAACTTTCTATGATTTGAACCTCTCCTGTGAGTCCAGTTTTAGATTCTGATGCTTCACTTCAGGTTTACTGAATCCCTTGGACCTTTTTATTGACGATGAAACACAGAAATTGCATCCGAATTTAATACGAAGGCACAATGCCGACATAAGTACAAGAAAAGTGACACTCTAACTTTCTATGAATTGAACCTCTCCTGTGAGTCCAGTTTCAGATTCCGATGCTTCACTTCAGGTTTACAGTATGAATTGGAACTTGTTATTGACGATGAAACACAGAAATTGCATCGGAATTAAATTCAAAAGGCACTTTGCCGACTTAAGTACAAGAGGACTGACACTCTAACTTTCTATGATTTGAACCTCTCCTGTGAGTCCAGTTTTAGATTCCGATGCTTCACTTCAGGTTTACTGTATCCCTTGGACCTTCTTATTAACGATGAATCACAGAAATTGCATCCGAATTTAATACAAAAGGCACAATGCCGGCTTAAGTACAAGAGGACTGACACTCGAACTTCCTATGGTTTGAACCTCTCCTGTGAGTGCAGTTTTAGATTCCGATGCTTTACTTCAGGTTTACTGTATCCCTTGGAGCTTCTTATTCACGATGAAATACAGAAATTGCATCCGAATTTAATACAAAAGGCACAATGCCGACTTAAGTATAAGAGGACTGACACTCTAACTTTCCATGATTTGAACCTCTCACGTGAGTCTAGTTTGAGATTCCGATGCTTCACTTCAGGTTTACTGTATACCTTGGAACTTCTTATTCACGATGAAACACAGAAATTGCATCCGAATGTAATACAAAGGGCACAATGCCGATTTAAGTACGAGAGGACTGACATTCACACTTTCTATGATTTGAACCTGTCCTGAGATTCCAGTCCTGGATTCCGATGCTTCACTTCAGATTTACTGTATACCTTGAAACTTCTTATAGACGATGAAACACAGAAATTGCATCGGAATTAAATTCAAAAGGCACAATGCCGACTTAAGTACAAGAGGACTGACACTCTAACCTTCTATGATTTGAAACTCTCCTGTGAGTCCAGTTTTAGATTCCGATGCTTCACGTCAGGTTTACTGTATCCCTTGGACCTTCTTAGTGACAATGAAACACAGAAATTGCATCAGAATTTAATACAAAATGTACAATGCCGACTTATGTACAAGAGGACTAACACTCTCACTTTCTATGATTTCAATCTCTGCTGTGAGTCTAGTTTTAGATTCCGATGCTTCACTTCAGGTTTACTGTATCCCTTGGACCTTCTTATTGACGATGAAACACAGAAATTGCATCCGAATTTAATACAAAGGCACAATGCCGACTTAAGTACAAGAGGAGTGACACTCTAACTTTCTATGAATTGAAACTCTCCTGTGAGTCCAGTTTCGGCTTCCGATGCTTCACTTCACGTTTACTGTATACCTTGGAACTTCTTATTGACGATGAAACACAGAAATTGCATCGGGATTAAATTCAAAAGGCACATTGCCGACTTAAGTACAAGAGGACTGACACTCTAAGTATCTATGATTTGAACTTCTGCTGTGAGTCCATATTTAGATTCCGATGCTTCACTTCAGGTTTACTGTATCCCTTGGACCTTCTTATTGACGATGAAACACAGAAATTGCATCGGAATTAAATTCAAAAGGCACAATGCCGACTTAAGTACAAGAGGAGTGACACTCTAACTTTCTGTGATTTGAACCTCTCCTGTGAGTTTAGTTTTAGATTTCGATGCTTCACTTCAGGTTTAATGTATCCCTTGGACCTTCTTAATGACGATGAAACACAGGAATTGCATCCGAATTCAATACAAAAGGCACAATGCCGACTTAAGTACAAGAGGACTGACACTCTAACTTCCCATGATTTAAACCTCTTCTGTGAGTCCAGTGTTAGATTCCGATGCTTCACTTCAGGTATACTGTATCCCTTGGACCTCTTATTAATGATGAACACAGAAATTGCATCCGAATTAGATACAAAAGGCACAATGCCGGCTTAAGTACAAGAGGACTGACACTCTAACTTTCTATGGTTTGAACCTCACCTGTGAGTCCAGTTTTAGATTCCAATGCTTCACTTCAGGTTTACTGTATACCTTGGAACTTTTTAATGACGATGAAACACAGAAATTGCATCGGAATTAAATTCAAAATGCACAATGCCGACTTAAGTACAAGAGGACTGACACTCTAACATTCTATGGTTTGAACCTCTCCTGTGAGTGCAGTTTTCGATTCCGATGCTTCCCTTCACGTTTACTGTATCCCTTGGAGCTTGTTATTCAAGATGAAACACAGAAATTGCATCCGAATTTAATACAAAAGGCACAATGCCGACTTAAGTACAAGAGGACTGACCCTCTAACTTTCCATGATTTGAACCTCTCCTGTGAGTCTAGTTTTAGATTCCGATGCTTCACGTCAGGTTTACTGTATACCTTGGAACTTCATATTGACGATGAAACACAGATATTGCATTGGAATTAAATTCAAAAGGCACAATGCCGACTTAAGTATAAGAGGACTGACGCTCTAACTTTCTATGATTTGAACCGCTCCTGTGAGTCCAGTTTTAGATTCCGATGCTTCACTTCAGGTTTACTGTATCCCTTGGACCTTCATATTGATGATCAAACACAGAAATAGCATCCGATTTTAATACAAAAGGCACAATGCCGACTTAAGTACAAGAGGACTGACACTCTAACATTCTATGGTTTGAACCTCTCCTGTGAGTGCAGTTTTTGATTCCGACGCTACACTTCAGGTTTACTGTATCCCTTGGAGCTTGTTATTCACGATGAAACACAGAAATAGCATCCGAATTTAAAACAAAAGGCACAATGCCGATTTAAGTACAAGAGGACTGACACTCTAACTTTCCATGATTTGAACCTCTCCTGTGAGTCTACTTTTAGATTCCGATGCCTCACTTCAGGTTTACTGTGTCCCTTGTACCTTTTTATTGACGATGAAACACACGAATTGCATCCGAATTTAATGTAAAAGGTACAATGCGGACTTAAGTACAAGAGGACTGACTAACATTCTATGATTTGAACCTCTCCTGTGTGTCCAGTTTTAGATTCTGATGCTTCACTTCAGGTTTACTGTATCCCTTGGACCTTCTTATTGACGATGAAACACAGAAATCGCATCCGAATTTAACACAAAGGGCACAATGCCGATTTAAGTACAAGAGGACTGACACTCACACTTTCTGTGATTTGAACCTATCCTGAGATTACAGTTCTGGATTCCGATGCTTCACTTCAGATTTACTGTATACCTTGGAACTTCTTATTGACGATGAAACACAGAAATTGCATCGGAAATAAATTCAAAAGGCACAATGCCGACTTAAGTACAAGAGGAGTGACACTCCAACTTTCTATGAATTGAACCTCTCCTGTGAGTCCAGTTTCAGATTCTGATGATTCACTTCAGGTTTACTATATGCCTTGGAACTAGTTATTGACGATGAAACACAGAAATTGCATCGGAATTAAATTCAAAAGGCACTTAGCCGACTTAAGTACAAGAGGACTGACACTCTAACTTTCTATGATTTGAACCTCTCCTGTGAGTCCAGTTTTAGATTCCGATGCTTCACTTCAGGTTTACTGTATCCCTTGGACCTTCTTGTTAACGATGAAACACAGAAATTGCATCCGAATTTAATACAAAAGGCACAATGCCGACTTAAGTACAAGAGGAGTGACACTCCAACTTTCTATGAATTGAACCTCTCCTGTGAGTCCAGTTTCAGATTCCGATGATTCACTTCAGGTTTACTATATGCCTTGGAACTTGTTATTGACGATGAAACACAGAAATTGCATCGGAAATAAATTCAAAAGGCACTTTGCCGACTTAAGTACAAGAGGACTGACACTCTAACTTTCTGTGATTTGAACCTCACCTGTGAGTCCAGTTTTAGATTCCAATGCTTCACTTCAGGTTTACTGTATACCTTGGAACTTTTTAATGACGATGAAACACAGAAATTGCATCGGAATTAAATTCAAAATGCACAATGCCGACTTAAGTACAAGAGGACTGACACTCTAACATTCTATGGTTTGAACCTCTCCTGTGAGTGCAGTTTTCGATTCCGATGCTTCCCTTCACGTTTACTGTATCCCTTGGAGCTTGTTATTCAAGATGAAACACAGAAATTGCATCCGAATTTAATACAAAAGGCACAATGCCGACTTAAGTACAAGAGGACTGACCCTCTAACTTTCCATGATTTGAACCTCTCCTGTGAGTCTAGTTTTAGATTCCGATGCTTCACGTCAGGTTTACTGTATACCTTGGAACTTCATATTGACGATGAAACACAGATATTGCATTGGAATTAAATTCAAAAGGCACAATGCCGACTTAAGTATAAGAGGACTGACGCTCTAACTTTCTATGATTTGAACCGCTCCTGTGAGTCCAGTTTTAGATTCCGATGCTTCACTTCAGGTTTACTGTATCCCTTGGACCTTCATATTGATGATCAAACACAGAAATAGCATCCGATTTTAATACAAAAGGCACAATGCCGACTTAAGTACAAGAGGACTGACACTCTAACATTCTATGGTTTGAACCTCTCCTGTGAGTGCAGTTTTTGATTCCGATGCTACACTTCAGGTTTACTGTATCCCTTGGAGCTTGTTATTCACGATGAAACACAGAAATAGCATCCGAATTTAAAACAAAAGGCACAATGCCGATTTAAGTACAAGAGGACTGACACTCTAACTTTCCATGATTTGAACCTCTCCTGTGAGTCTACTTTTAGATTCCGATGTCTCACTTCAGGTTTACTGTGTCCCTTGTACCTTTTTATTGACGATGAAACACACGAATTGCATCCGAATTTAATGTAAAAGGTACAATGCGGACTTAAGTACAAGAGGACTGACTAACATTCTATGATTTGAACCTCTCCTGTGTGTCCAGTTTTAGATTCTGATGCTTCACTTCAGGTTTACTGTATCCCTTGGACCTTCTTATTGACGATGAAACACAGAAATCGCATCCGAATTTAACACAAAGGGCACAATGCCGATTTAAGTACAAGAGGACTGACACTCACACTTTCTGTGATTTGAACCTATCCTGAGATTCCAGTTCTGGATTCCGATGCTTCACTTCAGATTTACTGTATACCTTGGAACTTCTTATTGACGATGAAACACAGAAATTGCATCGGAAATAAATTCAAAAGGCACAATGCCGACTTAAGTACAAGAGGAGTGACACTCCAACTTTCTATGAATTGAACCTCTCCTGTGAGTCCAGTTTCAGATTCTGATGATTCACTTCAGGTTTACTATATGCCTTGGAACTAGTTATTGACGATGAAACACAGAAATTGCATCGGAATTAAATTCAAAAGGCACTTAGCCGACTTAAGTACAAGAGGACTGACACTCTAACTTTCTATGATTTGAACCTCTCCTGTGAGTCCAGTTTTAGATTCCGATGCTTCACTTCAGGTTTACTGTATCCCTTGGACCTTCTTGTTAACGATGAAACACAGAAATTGCATCCGAATTTAATACAAAAGGCACAATGCCGACTTAAGTACAAGAGGAGTGACACTCCAACTTTCTATGAATTGAACCTCTCCTGTGAGTCCAGTTTCAGATTCCGATGATTCACTTCAGGTGTACTATATGCCTTGGAACTTGTTATTGACGATGAAACACAGAAATTGCATCGGAAATAAATTCAAAAGGCACTTTGCCGACTTAAGTACAAGAGGACTGACACTCTAACTTTCTATGATTTGAACCTCTCCTGTGAGTCCAGTTTTAGATTCCGATGCTTCACTTCAGGTTTACTGCATCCCTTGGACCTTCTTGTTAACGATGAAACACAGAAATTGCATCCGAATTTAATACAAAAGGCACAATGCCGGCTTAAGTACAAGAGGACTGACACTCTAACTTTCTATGATTTGAACCTCTCCTGTGAGTCCAGTTTTAGATTCCGATGCTTCACTTCAGGTATACTATATCCCTTGGACCTCTTATTAACGATGAAACACAGAAATTGCATCCGAATTAGATACAAAAGGCACAATGCCGGCTTAAGTACAAGAGGACTGACACTCTAACTTTCTATGGTTTGAACCTCACCTGTAAGTCCAGTTTTAGATTCCGATGCTTCACATCAGGTTTACTGTATACCTTGGAACTTCTTATTGACGATGAAACACAGAAATTGCATCGGAATTAAATTCAAAAGCACAATGCCGACTTATGTACAAGAGGAGTGACACTCTAACTTTCTTTGAATTGAACGTCTCCTGTGAGTCCAGTTTCAGATTCCGATGCTTCACTTCAGGTTTACTCTATTCCTTGGAACTTCTTATTGACGATGAAACACAGAAATTGGATCGGAATTAAATTCAAAGGGCACATTGCCGACTTAAGTACAAGAGGACTGACACTCTAACTTTCTATGATTTGAACCCCTCTTGTAAGACCAGTTTTAGATCCCGATGCTTCACTTCAGGTTTACTGTATCCCTTGGACCTTCTTATTGACGATGAAACACAGAAATTGCATCGGATTTAATTTCAAAAGGCACAATGCCGACTTAAGTACAAGAGGAGTGAAACTCTAACTTTCTATGATTTGAACCTCTCCTGTGAGTCCAGTTTTAGATTCTGATGCTTCACTTCAGGTTTACTGAATCCCTTGGACCTTTTTATTGACGATGAAACACAGAAATTGCATCCGAATTTAATACGAAGGCACAATGCCGACATAAGTACAAGAGGAGTGACACTCTAACTTTCTATGAATTGAACCTCTCCTGTGAGTCCAGTTTCAGATTCCGATGCTTCACTTCAGGTTTACAGTATGAATTGGAACTTGTTATTGACGATGAAACACAGAAATTGCATCGGAATTAAATTCAAAAGGCACTTTGCCGACTTAAGTACAAGAGGACTGACACTCTAACTTTCTATGATTTGAACCTCTCCTGTGAGTCCAGTTTTAGATTCCGATGCTTCACTTCAGGTTTACTGTATCCCTTGGACCTTCTTATTAACGATGAATCACAGAAATTGCATCCGAATTTAATACAAAAGGCACAATGCCGGCTTAAGTACAAGAGGACTGACACTCGAACTTCCTATGGTTTGAACCTCTCCTGTGAGTGCAGTTTTAGATTCCGATGCTTTACTTCAGGTTTACTGTATCCCTTGGAGCTTCTTATTCACGATGAAATACAGAAATTGCATCCGAATTTAATACAAAAGGCACAATGCCGACTTAAGTATAAGAGGACTGACACTCTAACTTTCCATGATTTGAACCTCTCACGTGAGTCTAGTTTGAGATTCCGATGCTTCACTTCAGGTTTACTGTATACCTTGGAACTTCTTATTCACGATGAAACACAGAAATTGCATCCGAATGTAATACAAAGGGCACAATGCCGATTTAAGTACGAGAGGACTGACATTCACACTTTCTATGATTTGAACCTGTCCTGAGATTCCAGTCCTGGATTCCGATGCTTCACTTCAGATTTACTGTATACCTTGAAACTTCTTATAGACGATGAAACACAGAAATTGCATCGGAATTAAATTCAAAAGGCACAATGCCGACTTAAGTACAAGAGGACTGACACTCTAACCTTCTATGATTTGAAACTCTCCTGTGAGTCCAGTTTTAGATTCCGATGCTTCACGTCAGGTTTACTGTATCCCTTGGACCTTCTTAGTGACAATGAAACACAGAAATTGCATCAGAATTTAATACAAAATGTACAATGCCGACTTATGTACAAGAGGACTAACACTCTCACTTTCTATGATTTCAATCTCTGCTGTGAGTCCAGTTTTAGATTCCGATGCTTCACTTCAGGTTTACTGTATCCCTTGGACCTTCTTATTGACGATGAAACACAGAAATTGCATCCGAATTTAATACAAAGGCACAATGCCGACTTAAGTACAAGAGGAGTGACACTCTAACTTTCTATGAATTGAAACTCTCCTGTGAGTCCAGTTTCGGCTTCCGATGCTTCACTTCACGTTTACTGTATACCTTGGAACTTCTTATTGACGATGAAACACAGAAATTGCATCGGGATTAAATTCAAAAGGCACATTGCCGACTTAAGTACAAGAGGACTGACACTCTAAGTATCTATGAATTGAACTTCTGCTGTGAGTCCATTTTTAGATTCCGATGCTTCACTTCAGGTTTACTGTATCCCTTGGACCTTCTTATTGACGATGAAACACAGAAATTGCATCGGAATTAAATTCAAAAGGCACAATGCCGACTTAAGTACAAGAGGAGTGACACTCTAACTTTCTGTGATTTGAACCTCTCCTGTGAGTTTAGTTTTAGATTTCGATGCTTCACTTCAGGTTTAATGTATCCCTTGGACCTTCTTAATGACGATGAAACACAGGAATTGCATCCGAATTCAATACAAAAGGCACAATGCCGACTTAAGTACAAGAGGACTGACACTCTAACTTTCCATGATTTAAACCTCTTCTGTGAGTCCAGTGTTAGATTCCGATGCTTCACTTCAGGTATACTGTATCCCTTGGACCTCTTATTAATGATGAACACAGAAATTGCATCCGAATTAGATACAAAAGGCACAATGCCGGCTTAAGTACAAGAGGACTGACACTCTAACTATCTATGGTTTGAACCTCACCTGTGAGTCCAGTTTTAGATTCCAATGCTTCACTTCAGGTTTACTGTATACCTTGGAACTTTTTAATGACGATGAAACACAGAAATTGCATCGGAATTAAATTCAAAATGCACAATGCCGACTTAAGTACAAGAGGACTGACACTCTAACATTCTATGGTTTGAACCTCTCCTGTGAGTGCAGTTTTCGATTCCGATGCTTCCCTTCACGTTTACTGAATCCCTTGGAGCTTGTTATTCAAGATGAAACACAGAAATTGCATCCGAATTTAATACAAAAGGCACAATGCCGACTTAAGTACAAGAGGACTGACCCTCTAACTTTCCATGATTTGAACCTCTCCTGTGAGTCTAGTTTTAGATTCCGATGCTTCACGTCAGGTTTACTGTATACCTTGGAACTTCATATTGACGATGAAACACAGATATTGCATTGGAATTAAATTCAAAAGGCACAATGCCGACTTAAGTATAAGAGGACTGACGCTCTAACTTTCTATGATTTGAACCGCTCCTGTGAGTCCAGTTTTAGATTCCGATGCTTCACTTCAGGTTTACTGTATCCCTTGGACCTTCTTATTGACGATGAAACACAGAAATCGCATCCGAATTTAACACAAAGGGCACAATGCCGATTTAAGTACAAGAGGACTGACACTCACACTTTCTGTGATTTGAACCTATCCTGAGATTCCAGTTCTGGATTCCGATGCTTCACTTCAGATTTACTGTATACCTTGAAACTTCTTATAGACGATGAAACACAGAAATTGCATCGGAATTTAATTCAAAAGGCACAATGCCGACTTAAGTACAAGAGGACTGACACTCTAACTTTCTATGATTTGAAACTTTCCTGTGAGTCCAGTTTTAGATTCCGATGCTTCACTTCAGGTTTACTGTATCCCTTGGACCTTCTTAGTGACAATGAAACACAGAAAATTCATCAGAATTTAATACAAAAGGTACAATGCCGACTTATGTACAAGAGGACTAACACTCTCACTTTCTAAGATTTTAATCTCTGCTGTGACTCCAGTTTTAGATTCCGATGCTTCACTTCAGGTTTACTGTACCCTTGGACCTTCTTATTGACGATGAAACACAGAAATTGCATCCGAATTTAATACAAAGGCACAGTGCCGGCTTAGGTACAAGAGGAGTGACACTCTAACTTTCTATGAATTGAAACTCTCCTGTGAGTCCAGTTTCAGATTCCGATGCCTCACTTCAGGTTTACTGTATACCTTGGAACTTCTTATTGATGATGAAACACAGAAATTGCATAGGAATTAAATTCAAAAGGCACATTGCCGACTTCAGTACAAGAGGACTGACACTCTAACTTTCTATGATTTGAACCTCTCCAGTGAGTCCAGTTTTAGATTCCGATGCTTCACTTCAGGTTTACTGTATCCCTTGGACCTTCTTATTGACGATGAAACACAGAAATTGCATCGGAATTAAATTCAAAAGGCACAATGCTGACTTAAGTACATAAGGAGTGACACCCTAACATTCTGTGATTTGAGCCTCTCCTGTGAGTCCAGTTTTACATTCATATGCTTCACTTCAGGTTTACTGTATACCTTGGAACTTCTTATTGACGATGAACACTGAAATTGCATCGGAATTAAATTCAAAAGGCACAATGCCGACTTAAGAACAAGAGGACTGACACTCTAACTTCCTATGATTTGAACCTAACCTGTGAGTCCAGTTTTAAATTCCGATGCTTCACCTCAGGTTTACTGTATCCCTTGGACCTTTATATTGACGATGAAACGCAGAAATTGCATCCGAATTTAATACAAAATTCACAAAGCCGACTTAATTACAAGAGGAATGACACTCTAACTTTCTATGATTTGAACCTGTCCTGTGAGTCCAGTTTTAGATTCCGATGCTTCACTTCAGGTTTACTGTATCCCTTGGACCTTCTAATTAACGATGAAACGGAGAAATTGCATCCGAATTTAATACAAAACGCACAATGCCGGCTTAAGTACAAGTGGACTGACACTCTAACTTTCTATGATTTGAAACTTGCCTGTGAGTCCAGTTTTAGATTCCGATGCTTCACTTCAGGTTTACTGTATCCCTTGGACCTTCTTATTGACGATGAAACACAGAAATTGCATCCGAATTTAATACAAAGGCACAATGCCGACTTAAGTACAAGAGGAGTGACACTCTAACTTTCTATGAATTGAAACTCTCCTGTGAGTCCAGTTTCGGCTTCCGATGCTTCACTTCACGTTTACTGTATACCTTGGAACTTCTTATTGACGATGAAACACAGAAATTGCATCGGGATTAAATTCAAAAGGCACATTGCCGACTTAAGTACAAGAGGACTGACACTCTAAGTATCTATGAATTGAACTTCTGCTGTGAGTCCATTTTTAGATTCCGATGCTTCACTTCAGGTTTACTGTATCCCTTGGACCTTCTTATTGACGATGAAACACAGAAATTGCATCGGAATTAAATTCAAAAGGCACAATGCCGACTTAAGTACAAGAGGAGTGACACTCTAACTTTCTGTGATTTGAACCTCTCCTGTGAGTTTAGTTTTAGATTTCGATGCTTCACTTCAGGTTTAATGTATCCCTTGGACCTTCTTAATGACGATGAAACACAGGAATTGCATCCGAATTCAATACAAAAGGCACAATGCCGACTTAAGTACAAGAGGACTGACACTCTAACTTTCCATGATTTAAACCTCTTCTGCGAGTCCAGTGTTAGATTCCGATGCTTCACTTCAGGTATACTGTATCCCTTGGACCTCTTATTAATGATGAACACAGAAATTGCATCCGAATTAGATACAAAAGGCACAATGCCGGCTTAAGTACAAGAGGACTGACACTCTAACTATCTATGGTTTGAACCTCACCTGTGAGTCCAGTTTTAGATTCCAATGCTTCACTTCAGGTTTACTGTATACCTTGGAACTTTTTAATGACGATGAAACACAGAAATTGCATCGGAATTAAATTCAAAATGCACAATGCCGACTTAAGTACAAGAGGACTGACACTCTAACATTCTATGGTTTGAACCTCTCCTTTGAGTGCAGTTTTCGATTCCGATGCTTCCCTTCACGTTTACTGAATCCCTTGGAGCTTGTTATTCAAGATGAAACACAGAAATTGCATCCGAATTTAATACAAAAGGCACAATGCCGACTTAAGTACAAGAGGACTGACCCTCTAACTTTCCATGATTTGAACCTCTCCTGTGAGTCTAGTTTTAGATTCCGATGCTTCACGTCAGGTTTACTGTATACCTTGGAACTTCATATTGACGATGAAACACAGATATTGCATTGGAATTAAATTCAAAAGGCACAATGCCGACTTAAGTATAAGAGGACTGACGCTCTAACTTTCTATGATTTGAACCGCTCCTGTGAGTCCAGTTTTAGATTCCGATGCTTCACTTCAGGTTTACTGTATCCCTTGGACCTTCTTATTGACGATGAAACACAGAAATCGCATCCGAATTTAACACAAAGGGCACAATGCCGATTTAAGTACAAGAGGACTGACACTCACACTTTCTGTGATTTGAACCTATCCTGAGATTCCAGTTCTGGATTCCGATGCTTCACTTCAGATTTACTGTATACCTTGAAACTTCTTATAGACGATGAAACACAGAAATTGCATCGGAATTTAATTCAAAAGGCACAATGCCGACTTAAGTACAAGAGGACTGACACTCTAACTTTCTATGATTTGAAACTTTCCTGTGAGTCCAGTTTTAGATTCCGATGCTTCACTTCAGGTTTACTGTACCCTTGGACCTTCTTATTGACGATGAAACACAGAAATTGCATCCGAATTTAATACAAAGGCACAGTGCCGGCTTAGGTACAAGAGGAGTGACACTCTAACTTTCTATGAATTGAAACTCTCCTGTGAGTCCAGTTTCAGATTCCGATGCCTCACTTCAGGTTTACTGTATACCTTGGAACTTCTTATTGTTGATGAAACACAGAAATTGCATAGGAATTAAATTCAAAAGGCACATTGCCGACTTCAGTACAAGAGGACTGACACTCTAACTTTCTATGATTTGAACCTCTCCAGTGAGTCCAGTTTTAGATTCCGATGCTTCACTTCAGGTTTACTGTATCCCTTGGACCTTCTTATTGACGATGAAACACAGAAATTGCATCGGAATTAAATTCAAAAGGCACAATGCTGACTTAAGTACATAAGGAGTGACACCCTAACATTCTGTGATTTGAGCCTCTCCTGTGAGTCCAGTTTTACATTCATATGCTTCACTTCAGGTTTACTGTATACCTTGGAACTTCTTATTGACGATGAACACTGAAATTGCATCGGAATTAAATTCAAAAGGCACAATGCCGACTTAAGAACAAGAGGACTGACACTCTAACTTCCTATGATTTGAACCTAACCTGTGAGTCCAGTTTTAAATTCCGATGCTTCACCTCAGGTTTACTGTATCCCTTGGACCTTTATATTGACGATGAAACGCAGAAATTGCATCCGAATTTAATACAAAATTCACAAAGCCGACTTAATTACAAGAGGAATGACACTCTAACTTTCTATGATTTGAACCTGTCCTGTGAGTCCAGTTTTAGATTCCGATGCTTCACTTCAGGTTTACTGTATCCCTTGGACCTTCTAATTAACGATGAAACGGAGAAATTGCATCCGAATTTAATACAAAACGCACAATGCCGGCTTAAGTACAAGTGGACTGACACTCTAACTTTCTATGATTTGAAACTTGCCTGTGAGTCCAGTTTTAGATTCCGATGCTTCACTTCAGGTTTACTGTATCCCTTGGACCTTCTTAGTGACAATGAAACACAGAAAATGCATCAGAATTTAATACAAAAGGTACAATGCCGACTTATGTACTAGAGGACTAACACTCTCACTTTCTAAGATTTTAATCTCTGCTGTGAGTCCAGTTTTAGATTCCGATGCTTCACTTCAGGTTTACTGTACCCTTGGACCTTCTTATTGACGATGAAACACAGAAATTGCATCCGAATTTAATGCAAAGGCACAGTGCCGGCTTAGGTACAAGAGGAATGACACTCTAACTTTCTATGATTTGAACCTGTCCTGTGAGTCCAGTTTTAGATTCCGATGCTTCACTTCAGGTTTACTGTATCCCTTGGAGCTTCTTATTCACGATGAAACACAGAAATTGCATCCGAATTCAATACAAAAGGCACAATGCCGACTAAAGTACAAGAGAACTGACACTCTAACTTTCCATGATTTGAACCTCTCCTGTGAGTCTAGTTTTAGATTCCGATGCTTCACTTCAGGTTTACTGTATCCCTTGTACCTTTTTATTACGATGAAACACACAAATTGCATCCGAATTTAATATAAAAGGCACAATGCGGACTTTAGTACAAGAGGACTGACTAACATTCTATGATTTGAACCTCTCCTGTGTGACCAGTTTTAGATTCCGATGCTTCACTTCATGTTTACTGTATCCCTTGGACCTTCTTATTGACGATGAAACACAGAAATCGCATCCGAATTTAGTACAAAGGGCACAATGCCGATTTAAGTACAAAAGGACTGACACTCACACTTTCTATGATTTGAACCTGTCCTGAGATTCCAGTTCTGGATTCCGATGCTTCACTTCACATTTACTGTATACCTTGAAACTTCTTATAGACGATGAAACACAGAAATTGCATCGGAATTTAATTCAAAAGGCACAATGCCGGCTTAAGTACAAGAGGACTGACACTCTAACTTTGTATGATTTGAAACTCTCCTGTGAGTCCAGTTTTAGATTCCGATGCTTCACTTCAGGTTTACTGTATCCCTTGGACCTTCTTAGCGACAATGAAACACAGAAATTGCTTCAGAAATAAATACAAAAGGTACAATGCCGACTTATGTACAAGTGGACTAACCCTCTCACATTCTATGATTTCAATATCTGCTGTGAGTTAAGTTTTAGATTCCGATGCTTCACTTCAGGTTTACTGTATCCCTTAGACCTTCTAATTAACGATGAAACGGAGAATTTGCATCCGAATTTAATACAAAACGCACAATGCCGGCTTAAGTACAAGTGGACTGACACTCTAACTTTCTATGATTTGAAACTTGCCTGTGAGTCCAGTTTTAGATTCCGATGCTTCACTTCAGGTTTACTGTATCCCTTGGACCTTCTGAATGACGATGAAACACAGAAATTGCATCCGAATTCAATACAAAAGGCACAATGCCGACTTAAGTACAAGAGGACTGACACTCTAACTTTCTATGATTTAAACCTCTTCTGTGAGTCCAGTTTTAGATTCCGATGCTTCACTTCAGGTATACTGTATCCCTTGGACCTCTTATTAATGATGAACACAGAAATTGCATCCGAATTAGATACAAAAGGCACAATGCCGGCTTAAGTACAAGAGGACTGACACTCTAACTTTCTATGGTTTGAACCTCACCTGTGAGTCCAGTTTTAGATTCCGATGCTTCACTTCAGGTTTACTGTATACCTTGGAACATTTTAATGACGATGAAACACAGATATTGCATTGGAATTGAATTCAAAAGGCACAATGCCGACTTAAGTATAAGAGGACTGACACTCTAACTTTCTATGATTTGAACCGCTCCTGTGAGTCCAGTTTTAGATTCCGATGCTTCACTTCAGGTTTACTGTATCCCTTGGACCTTCATATTGATGATCAAACACAGAAATAGCATCCGATTTTAATACAAAAGGCACAATGCCGACTTAAGTACAAGAGGACTGACACTCTAACATTCTATGGTTTGAACCTCTCCTGTGAGTGCAGTTTTCGATTCCGATGCTTCACTTCAGGTTTACTGTATCCCTTGGATCTTGTTATTCACGATGAAACACAGAAATAGCATCCGAAATTAAAACTAAAGGCACAATGCCGATTTAAGTACAAGAGGACTGACACTCTAACTTTCCATGATTTGAACCTCTCCTGTGAGTCTACTTTTATATTCCGATGCTTCACTTCAGGTTTACTGTATCCCTTGTACCTTTTTATTGACGATGAAACACACAAATTGCATCCGAATTTAATGTAAAAGGTACAATGCGGACTTAAGTACGAGAGGACTGACTAACATTCTATGATTTGAACCTCTCCTGTGTGTCCAGTTTTAGATTCCGATGCTTCACTTCAGGTTTACTGTATCCCTTGGACCTTCTTATTGACGATGAAACACAGAAATCGCATCCGAATTTAACACAAAGGGCACAATGCCGATTTAAGTACAAGAGGACTGACACTCACACTTTCTGTGATTTGAACCTATCCTGAGATTCCAGTTCTGGATTCCGATGCTTCACTTCAAATTTACTGTATACCTTGAAACTTCTTATAGACGATGAAACACAGAAATTGCATCGGAATTTAATTCAATAGGCACAATGCCGACTTAAGTACAAGAGGACTGACACTCTAACTTTCTATGATTTGAAACTTTCCTGTGAGTCCAGTTTTAGATTCCGATGCTTCACTTCAGGTTTACTGTATCCCTTGGACCTTCTTAGTGACAATGAAACACAGAAAATGCATCAGAATTTAATACAAAAGGTACAATGCCGACTTATGTACTAGAGGACTAACACTCTCACTTTCTAAGATTTTAATCTCTGCTGTGAGTCCAGTTTTAGATTCCGATGCTTCACTTCAGGTTTACTGTACCCTTGGACCTTCTTATTGACGATGAAACACAGAAATTGCATCCGAATTTAATGCAAAGGCACAGTGCCGGCTTAGGTACAAGAGGAGTGACACTCTAACTTTCTATGAATTGAAACTCTCCTGTGAGTCCAGTTTCAGATTCCGATGCCTCACTTCAGGTTTACTGTATACCTTGGAACTTCTTATTGACGATGAAACACAGAAATTGCATAGGAATTAAATTCAAAAGGCACATTGCCGACTTAAGTACAAGAGGACTGACACTCTAACTTACTATGATTTAAACCTCTCCAGTGAGTCCAGTTTTAGATTCCGATGCTTCACTTCAGGTTTACTGTATCCCTTGGACCTTCTTATTGACGATGAAACACAGAAATTGCATCGGAATTAAATTCAAAAGGCACAATGCAGACTTAAGTACAAAAGGAGTGACACCCTAACATTCTGTGATTTGAGCCTCTCCTGTGAGTCCAGTTTTAGATTCCGATGCTTCACTTCAGGTTTACTGTATACCTTGGAACTTCTTATTGACGATGAACACTGAAATTGCATCGGAATTAAATTCAAAAGGCACAATGCCGACTTAAGTACAAGAGGACTGACACTCTAACTTCCTATGATTTGAACCTAACCTGTGAGTCCAGTTTTAAATTCCGATGCTTCACCTCAGGTTTACTGTATCCCTTGGACCTTTATATTGACGATGAAACGCAGAAATTGCATCCGAATTTAATACAAAATTCACAATGCCGACTTAATTACAAGAGGAATGACACTCTAACTTTCTATGATTTGAACCTGTCCTGTGAGTCCAGTTTTAGATTCCGATGCTTCACTTCAGGTTTACTGTATCCCTTGGACCTTCTAATTAACGATGAAACGGAGAAATTGCATCCGAATTTAATACAAAACGCACAATGCCGGCTTAAGTACAAGTGGACTGACACTCTAACTTTCTATGATTTGAACCTCACCTGTGAGTCCAGCTTTAGATTCCGATCCTTCACTTCAGGTTTACAGTATACCTTGGAACTTTTTATTGACGATGAAACACAGAAATTGCATCGGAATTAAATTCAAAAGGCACAATGCCGACTTAAGAACAAGAGGACTGACACTCTAACATTCTATGGTTTGAACCTCTCCTGTGAGTGCAGTTTTCGATTCCGATGCTTCACTTCAGGTTTACTGTATCCCTTGGAGCTTCTTATTCACGATGAAACACAGAAATTGCATCCGAATTCAACACAAAAGGCACAATGCCGACTAAAGTACAAGAGAACTGACACTCTAACTTTCCATGATTTGAACCTCTCCTGTGAGTCTAGTTTTAGATTCCGATGCTTCACTTCAGGTTTACTGTATCCCTTGTACCTTTTTATTGACGATGAAACACACAAATTGCATCCGAATTTAATATAAAAGGCACAATGCGGACTTAAGTACAAGAGGACTGACTAACATTCTATGATTTGAACCTCTCCTGTGTGACCAGTTTTAGATTCCGATGATTCACTTCAGGTTTACTGTATCCCTTGGACCTTCTTATTGACGATGAAACACAGAAATCGCATCCGAATTTAGTACAAAGGGCACAATGCCGATTTAAGTACAAAAGGACTGACACTCACACTTTCTATGATTTGAACCTGTCCTGAGATTCCAGTTCTGGATTCCGATGCTTCACTTCACATTTACTGTATACCTTGAAACTTCTTATAGACGATGAAACACAGAAATTGCATCGGAATTTAATTCAAAAGGCACAATGCCGACTTAAGTACAAGAGGACTGACACTCTAACTTTGTATGATTTGAAACTCTCCTGTGAGTCCAGTTTTAGATTCCGATGCTTCACTTCAGGTTTACTGTATCCCTTGGATCTTCTTAGCGACAATGAAACACAGAAATTGCTTCAGAAATAAATACAAAATGTACAATGCCGACTTATGTACAAGAGGACTAACCCTCTCACATTCTATGATTTCAATCTCTGCTGTGAGTTAAGTTTTAGATTCCGATGCTTCACTTCAGGTTTACTGTATCCCTTGGACCTTCTTATTGACGATGAAACACAGAAATTGCATCGGAATTAAATTCGAAAGGCACAATGCCGACTTAAGTACAAGAGGAGTGACACTCTAACATTCTGTGATTTGAGCCTCTCCTGTGAGTCCAGTTTTAGATACCGATGCTTCACTTTAGGTTTACTGTATACCTTGGAACTTCTTATTGACGATGAAACACAGAAATTGCATCGGAATTAAATTCAAAAGGCACAATGCCGACTTAAGTATAAGAGGACTGACACTCTAACTTTCTATGATTTGAACCGCTCCTGTGAGTCCAGTTTTAGATTCCGATGCTTCACTTCAGGTTTACTGTATCCCTTGGACCTTCTTATTGATGATGAAACACAGAAATAGCATCCGAATTTAATACAAAAGGCACAATGCCGACTTAAGTACAAGAGGACTGACACTCTAACTTTCTATGATTTGAACCTTTCCTGTGTGTCCAGTTTTATATTCCGATGCTTCATTTCAGGTTTACTGTATCCCTTGTACCTTTTTATTGACGATGAAACACACAAATTGCATCCGAATTTAATATAAAAGGCACAATGCGGACTTAAGTACAAGAGGACTGACTAACATTCTGTGATTTGAACCTCTCCTGTGTGTCCAGTTTTAGATTCCGAAGCTTCACTTCAGGTTTACTGTATCCCTTGGACCTTCTTATTGACGATGAAACACAGAAATCGCATCCGAATTTAGTACAAAGGGCACAATGCCGATTTAAGTACAAGAGGACTGACACTCACACTTTCTATGATTTGAACCTGTCCTGAGATTCCAGTTCTGGATTCCGATGCTTCACTTCAGATTTACTGTATACCTTGAAACTTCTTATAGACGATGAAACACAGAAATTGCATCGGAATTAAATTCAAAAGGCTCAATGCCGACTTAAGTACAAGAGGACTGACACTCTAACTCTCTATGATTTGAAACTCTCCTGTGCGTCCAGTTTCAGATTCCGATGCTTCACTTCAGGTTTACTGTATCGCTTGGACCTTCTTAGTGACAATGAAACACAGAAATTGCATCAGAATTTAATACAAAATGTACAATACCGACTTATGTACAAGAGGACTAACACTCTCACTTTCTATGATTTCAATCTCTGCTGTGAGTCCAGTTTTAGATTCCGATGCTTCACTTCAGGTTTACAGTATCCCTTGGACCTTCTTTTTGACGATGAAACATAGAAATTGCATCCGAATTTAATACAAAGGCACAATGCCGACTTAAGTACAAGAGGAAAGACACTCTAACTTCCTATGAATTGAAACTCTCCTGTGAGTCCAGTTTCAGATTCCGATGCTTCACTTCAGGTTTACTGTATACCTTGAAACTTCTTATTGACGATGAAACACAGAAATTGCATAGGAATTACATTGAAAAGGCACATTGCCGACTTAAGTACAAGAGGACTGACACTCTAACTTTCTATGATTTGAACCTCTCCTGTGAGTCCAGTTTTAGATTCCGATGCTTCACTTCAGGTTTACTGTATCCCTTGGACCTTCTTATTGACGATGAAACACAGAAATTGCATCGGAAATAAATTCAAAATGCACAATGCCGACTTAAGTACAAGAGGAGTGACACTCTCACTTTCTATGAACTGAACATCTCCTGTGGGTCCAGTTTCAGATTCCGATGATTCACTTCAGGTTTACTGTATGCCTTGGAACTTGTTATTGACGATGAAACACAGAAATTGCATCGGAATTAAATTCAAAAGGCACTTTGCCGACTTAAGTACAAGGGGACTGACACTCTAACTTTCTATGATTTGAACCGCTCCTGTGAGTCCAGTTTTAGATTCCGATGCTTCACTTCAGGTTTACTGTATCCCTTGGACCTTCTTATTGATGATGAAACACAGAAATAGCATCCGAATTTAATACAAAAGGCACAATGCCGACTTAAGTACAAGAGGACTGACACTCTAACTTTCTATGATTTGAACCTTTCCTGTGTGTCCAGTTTTATATTCCGATGCTTCACTTCAGGTTTACTGTATCCCTTGTACCTTTTTATTGACGATGAAACACACAAATTGCATCCGAATTTAATATAAAAGGCACAATGCGGACTTAAGTACAAGAGGACTGACTAACATTCTGTGATTTGAACCTCTCCTGTGTGTCCAGTTTTAGATTCCGAAGCTTCACTTCAGGTTTACTGTATCCCTTGGACCTTCTTATTGACGATGAAACACAGAAATCGCATCCGAATTTAGTACAAAGGGCACAATGCCGATTTAAGTACAAGAGGACTGACACTCACACTTTCTATGATTTGAACCTGTCCTGAGATTCCAGTTCTGGATTCCGATGCTTCACTTCAGATTTACTGTATACCTTGAAACTTCTTATAGACGATGAAACACAGAAATTGCATCGGAATTAAATTCAAAAGGCTCAATGCCGACTTAAGTACAAGAGGACTGACACTCTAACTCTCTATGATTTGAAACTCTCCTGTGCGTCCAGTTTCAGATTCCGATGCTTCACTTCAGGTTTACTGTATCGCTTGGACCTTCTTAGTGACAATGAAACACAGAAATTGCATCAGAATTTAATACAAAATGTACAATACCGACTTATGTACAAGAGGACTAACACTCTCACTTTCTATGATTTCAATCTCTGCTGTGAGTCCAGTTTTAGATTCCGATGCTTCACTTCAGGTTTACAGTATCCCTTGGACCTTCTTTTTGACGATGAAACATAGAAATTGCATCCGAATTTAATACAAAGGCACAATGCCGACTTAAGTACAAGAGGAAAGACACTCTAACTTCCTATGAATTGAAACTCTCTTGTGAGTCCAGTTTCAGATTCCGATGCTTCACTTCAGGTTTACTGTATACCTTGAAACTTCTTATTGACGATGAAACACAGAAATTGCATAGGAATTACATTGAAAAGGCACATTGCCGACTTAAGTACAAGAGGACTGACACTCTAACTTTCTATGATTTGAACCTCTCCTGTGAGTCCAGTTTTAGATTCCGATGCTTCACTTCAGGTTTACTGTATCCCTTGGACCTTCTTATTGACGATGAAACACAGAAATTGCATCGGAAATAAATTCAAAAGGCACAATGCCGACTTAAGTACAAGAGGAGTGACACTGTCACTTTCTATGAATTGAACATCTCCTGTGGGTCCAGTTTCAGATTCCGATGATTCACTTCAGGTTTACTGTATGCCTTGGAACTTGTTATTGACGATGAAACACAGAAATTGCATCGGAATTAAATTCAAAAGGCACTTTGCCGACTTAAGTACAAGAGGACTGACACTCTAACTTTCTATGATTTGAACCTCTCCTGTGAGTCCAGTTTTAGATTCCGATGCTTCACTTCAGGTATACTATATCCCTTGGACCTCTTATTAACGATGAAACACAGAAATTGAATCCGAATTAGATACAAAAGGCACAATGCCGGCTTAAGTACAAGAGGACTGACACTCTAACTTTCTATGGTTTGAACCTCACCTGTAAGTCCAGTTTTAGATTCCGATGCTTCACTTCAGGTTTACTGTATACCTTGGAACTTCTTATTGACTATGAAACACAGAAATTGCATCGGAATTAAATTCAAAATGCACAATGCTGACTTAAGTACAAGAGGACTGACACTCTAACTTTCTATGGTTTGAACCTCTCCTGTGAGTGCAGTTTTAGATTCCGATGCTTCACTTCAGGTTTAGTGTATCCCTTGGAGCTTGTTATTCACGATGAATCACAGAAATTGCATCCGAATTTAATACAAAAGGCACAATGCCGACTCAAGTACAAGAGGACTGACACTCTAACTTTCCACGATTTGATCCTCTCCTGTGAGTCAAGAATTAGATTCAGATGCTTCACTTCAGGTTTACAGTATACCTTGGAACTTCTTGTTGACGATGAAACACAGATATTGCATCGGAATTAAATTCAAAAGGCACAATGCCGACTCAAGTACAAGAGGACTCACACTCGAACTTTCTATGATTTGAACTTCACCCGTGAGTCCAGTTTTAGATTCCGATGCTTCACTTCAGGTTTACTGTATACCTTGGAACTTCTTATTGACTATGAAACACAGATAATGCATTCGAATTTAATACAAATGGCACATGGCCGACTTAATTACAAGAGGACTGACACTCTAACTTTCAATGATTTGAACCTCTCCTGTGAGTCCTGTTTTAGATTCCGATGCTTCACTTCAGGTTTACTGTATCCCTTGGACCTTCTTATTGACGATGAAACACAGAAATTGCATCGAAATTAAATTTAAAAGGCACATTGCCGACTTAAGTACTAGAGGACTGACACTCTAACTTTCTATGATTTGAACCTCTCCTGTGAGTCCAGTTTTAGATTCCGATGCTTCACTTCAGGTTTACTGTATGCCTTGGACCTTCCTATTGACGATGAAACACAGAAATTGCATCGGAATTAAATTCAAATGGCACAATGCCGACTTAAGTACAAGAGGAGAGACACTTTAACTTTCTATGTTTTGAACCTCTCCTGTGTGTCCAGTTTTAGATTCTGATGCTTCACCTCAGGTTTACTGTATCCCTTGGACCGTCTTATTGACGATGAAACACAGAAATTGCATCCGAATTTAATTCAAAAGGCACAATGCCGACTTAAGTACAAGAGGACTGACACACTAACTTTCTATGATCTGAACCCCTCCTGTGAGTCCAGTTTTAGATTCAGATTATTCACTTCAGGTATACTGTATACCTTGGAACTTCTTATTGACGACGAACACAGAAATTGCATCGGAATGAAATTCAAAAGGCACAATGCGGACTTAAGTACAAGAGGACTGACACTCTAACTTTCTATGATTTGAACATATCCTGTGAGTCCAGTTTTGGATTCCGATGCTTCACTTCAGGTTTACTGTATCCGTTGGACCTTCTTACTAACGATGAAACACATAAATTGCATCCGAATTTAATACAAAAGGCACAATGCCGACTCAAGTACAAGAGGACTGACACTCTAACTTTCCACGATTTGATCCTCTCCTGTGAGTCAAGAATTAGATTCAGATGCTTCACTTCAGGTTTACAGTATACCTTGGAACTTCTTATTGACGATGAACACAGAAATGGCATCGGAATTAAATTCAAAAGGCACAATGCCGACTTAAGTAGAAGAGGACTGACACACTAACTTTCTATTATTTGAACCAATCCTGTGAGTATAGTTTTAGATTCCGATGCTTCACTTCAGGTTTACTGTATCCCTTAGACCTTCTTATTGACGATGAAACGCAGAAATTGCATCCTAATTTAATACAAAAGGCACATGGCCGACTTAATTACAAGAGGACTGACACTCTAACATTGTATGATTTGAAGCTCTCCTGTGAGTCCAGTTTTAGATTCCGATGCTTCACTTCAGGTTTACTGTATTCCTTGAACCTTCTTATTAACGATGAAACACAGAAATTGCATCCGAATTTAGTACAAAAGGCACAATGCCGGCTTAAGAAGAAGAGGACCGACACACTAACTTTCTATGATTTGAACCAATCCTGTGAGTCCAGTTTTAGATTCCGATTATTCACTTCAGGTATACTGTATACCTTGGAACTTCTTATTGACGATGAACGCAGAAATTGCATCGGAATTAATTTCAAAAGGCACAATGCGGACTTAAGTACAACAGGACTGACACTCTAACTTTCTATGATTTGAACCTCTCCTGTGAGTCCACTTTTAGATTCCGATGCTTCACTTCAGGTTTACTGTATCCCTTGGACCTTCTTATTGACGATGAAACACAGAAATTGCATCGGAAATAAATTCAAAAGGCACAATGCCGACTTAAGTACAAGAGGAGTGACACTCTCACTTTCTATGAATTGAACATCTCCTGTGGGTCCAGTTTCAGATTCCGATGATTCACTTCAGGTTTACTGTATGCCTTGGAACTTGTTATTGACGATGAAACACAGAAATTGCATCGGAATTAAATTCAAAAAGCACTTTGCCGACTTAAGTACAAGGGGACTGACACTCTAACTTTCTATGATTTGAACCTCTCCTGTGAGTCCAGTTTTAGATTCCGATGCTTCACTTCAGGTTTACTGTATCCCTTGGACCTTCTTGTTAATGATGAAACACAGAAATTGCATCCGAATTTAATACAAAAGGCACAATGCCGGCTTAAGTACAAGAGGACTGACACTCTAACTTTCTATGATTTGAACCTCTCCTGTGAGTCCAGTTTTAGATTCCGATGCTTCACTTCAGGTATACTATATCCCTTGGACCTCTTATTAACGATGAAACACAGAAATTGAATCCGAATTAGATACAAAAGGCACAATGCCGGCTTAAGTACAAGAGGACTGACACTCTAACTTTCTATGGTTTGAACCTCACCTGTAAGTCCAGTTTTAGATTCCGATGCTTCACTTCAGGTTTACTGTATACCTTGGAACTTCTTATTGACTATGAAACACAGAAATTGCATCGGAATTAAATTCAAAATGCACAATGCTGACTTAAGTACAAGAGGACTGACACTCTAACTTTCTATGGTTTGAACCTCTCCTGTGAGTGCAGTTTTAGATTCCGATGCTTCACTTCAGGTTTAGTGTATCCCTTGGAGCTTGTTATTCACAATGAATCACAGAAATTGCATCCGAATTTAATACAAAAGGCACAATGCCGACTCAAGTACAAGAGGACTGACACTCTAACTTTCCACGATTTGATCCTCTCCTGTGAGTCAAGAATTAGATTCAGATGCTTCACTTCAGGTTTACAGTATACCTTGGAACTTCTTGTTGACGATGAAACACAGATATTGCATCGGAATTAAATTCAAAAGGCACAATGAAGACTCAAGTACAAGAGGACTCACACTCGAACTTTCTATGATTTGAACCTCACCCGTGAGTCCAGTTTTAGATTCCGATGCTTCACTTCAGGTTTACTGTATACCTTAGAACTTCTTATTGACTATGAAACACAGAAAATGCATCCGAATTTAATACAAATGGCACATGGCCGACTTAATTACAAGAGGACTGACACTCTAACTTTCAATGATTTGAACCTCTCCTGTGAGTCCTGTTTTAGATACCGATGCTTCACTTCAGGTTTACTGTATCCCTTGGACCTTCTTATTGACGATGAAACACAGAAATTGCATCGGAATTAAATTTAAAAGGCACATTGCCGACTTAAGTACTAGAGGACTGACACTCTAACTTTCTATGATTTGTACCTCTCCTGTGAGTCCAGTTTTAGATTCCGATGCTTCACTTCAGGTTTACTGTATGCCTTGGACCTTCCTATTGACGATGAAACACAGAAATTGCATCGGAATTAAATTCAAATGGCACAATGCCGACTTAAGTACAAGAGGAGTGACACTTTAACTTTCTATGTTTTGAACCTCTCCTGTGTGTCCAGTTTTAGATTCTGATGCTTCACTTCAGGTTTACTGTATCCCTTGGACCGTCTTATTGACGATGAAACACAGAAATTGCATCCGAATTTAATTCAAAAGGCACAATGCCGACTTAAGTACAAGAGGACTGACACACTAACTTTCTATGATCTGAACCCCTCCTGTGAGTCCAGTTTTAGATTCCGATTATTCACTTCAGGTATACTGTATACCTTGGAACTTCTTATTGACGACGAACACAGAAATTGCATCGGAATGAAATTCAAAAGGCACATTGCGGACTTAAGTACAAGAGGACTGACACTCTAACTTTCTATGATTTGAACATATCCTGTGAGTCCAATTTTGGATTCCGATGCTTCACTTCAGGTTTACTGTATCCGTTGGACCTTCTTACTAACGATGAAACACATAAATTGCATCCGAATTTAATACAAAAGGCACAATGCCGACTCAAGTACAAGAGGACTGACACTCTAACTTTCCACGATTTGATCCTCTCCTGTGAGTCAAGAATTAGATTCAGATGCTTCACTTCAGGTTTACAGTATACCTTGGAACTTCTTATTGACGATGAACACAGAAATTGCATCGGAATTAAATTCAAAAGGCACAATGCCGACTTAAGTAGAAGAGGACTGACACACTAACTTTCTATTATTTGAACCAATCCTGTGAGTATAGTTTTAGATTCCGATGCTTCACTTCAGGTTTACTGTATCCCTTAGACCTTCTTATTGACGATGAAACGCAGAAATTGCATCCTAATTTAATACAAAAGGCACATGGCCGACTTATCTACAAGAGGACTGACACTCTAACATTCTATGATTTGAAACTCTCCTGTGAGTCCAGTTTTAGATTCCGATGCTTCACTTCAGGTTTACTGTATTCCTTGAACCTTCTTATTAACGATGAAACACAGAAATTGCATCCGAATTTAGTACAAAAGGCACAATGCCGGCTTAAGTAGAAGAGGACCGACACACTAACTTTCTATGATTTGAACCAATCCTGTGAGTCCAGTTTTAGATTCCGATTATTCACTTCAGGTATACTGTATACCCTGGAACTTCTTATTGACGATGAACGCAGAAATTGCATCGGAATTAATTTCAAAAGGCACAATGCGGACTTAAGTACAAGAGGACTGACACTCTAACTTTCTATGATTTGAACATATCCTGTGAGTCCAGTTTTGGATTCCGATGCTTCACTTCAGGTTTACTCTATCAGTTGGACCTTTATATTGACGATGAAACGCAGAAATTGCATCCGAATTTAATACCAAAGGCACGATGCCGACTTAATTACAAGAGGACTGACACTCTAACTTTCTATGATTTGGACCTCTCCTGTGAGTCCAGTTTTAGATTCCGATGCTTCACTTCAGGTTTACTGTATCTTTTGGACATTCTTATCAACGATGAAACACAGAAATTGCATCCGAATTTAATACAAAACGCACAATGCCGGCTTAAGTACAAGAGGACTGACACTCTAACTTCCTATGAATTGAACCTTACCTGTGAGTCCAGTTTTAGATTCCGATGCTTCACTTCAGGTTTACTGTATCCCTTGGAGCTTCTTATTCACGATGAAACACAGAAATGGCATCCGAATGTAATACAAAAGGCACAAAGCCGACTTAAGTACAAGATTAATGACACTCTAACTTTCTATGTTTGAACCTCTCCTGTGAGTCCATTTTTAGATTCCGATGCATCACTTCAGGTATACTGTATCCCTTGGACCTTCTTACTAACGATGAAACACATAAATTGCATCCGAATTTGATACAAAAGGCACAATGCCGGCTTAAGTACAAAAGGACTGACACTCTAACATTCTATGATTTGAACCCCACCTGTGAGTCCAGTTTTAGATTCCGATGCTTCACTTCAGGTTTAAAGTATACCTTGGAACTTCTTATTGACGATGAACACAGAATTTGCATCGGAATTAAATTCAAAATGCACAATGCCGACTTAAGTACAAGAGGACTGACACTCTAACGTTCTATGATTTGAACCAATCCTGTGACTCCAGTTTTAGATTCCGATGCTTCACTTCAGGTTTACTGTATCCCTTGGACCTACTTATTGACGATGAAACGCAGAAATTGCATCCGAATTTAATACAAAAGGCACAATGCCGACTTAATTACAAGAGGACTGACACTCTAACTTTCAATGATTTGAACCTCTCCTGTGAGTCCAGTTTTAGATTCCGATGCTTCACTTCAGGTTTACTGTATCCCTTGGACTTTCTTATTAACGATGAAACACAGAAATTGCATCCGAATTTAGTACAAAAGGCACAATGCCGGCTTAAGTACAAGAGGACTGATACTCTAACTTTCTATGATTTGAACCTCACCTGTGAGTCCAGTATTAGATTCCGATGCTTCACTTCAGGTTTACTGTATACCTTGGAACTTCTTATTGACGATGAAACTCAGAAATTGCATCGGAATTAAATTCAAAAGGCACAATGCTGACTTAAGAACAAGAGGACTGACACTCTAACTTTCTATGGTTTGAACCTCTCCTGTGAGTGCAGTTTTAGATTTAGATGCTTCACTTCAGGGATTAGTGTATCCCTTGGAGCTTCCTATTCACGATGAATCACAGAATTTGCATCCGAATTAAATACAAAAGGCACAATACCGACTTAAGTACAAGAGGACTGACACTCTAACTTTCCATGATTTGAACCTCTCCTGTGAGTCTAGTTTTAGATTCCGATGCTTCACTTCAGGTTTACTGTATACCTTGGAACTTCTTGTTGACGATGAAACACAGAAATGGCATCGGAATTAAATTCAAAAGGCTCAATGCCGACTTAAGTACAAGAGAAGGGACACTCTAACTTTCTACGAGTTGAACCTCTCCTGTGAGTCCAGTTTTAGATTCTGATGCTTCACTTCAGGTATACTGTATCCCTTGGACCTTCTTACTAACGATGAAACACATAAATTGCATCCGAATTTGATACAAAAGGCACAATGCCGGCTTAAGTACAAAAGGACTGACGCCCTAACATTCTATGATTTCAACCTCACCTGTGAGTCCAGTTTTAGATTCCGATGCTTCACTTCAGGTTTACAGTATACCTTGGAACTTCTTATTGACGATGAACACAGAATTTGCATCGGAATTAAATTCAAAAGGCACAATGCCGACTTAAGTAGAAGAGGACTGACACACTAACTTTCTATGATTTGAACCAATCCTGTGAGTCAAGTTTTAGATTCCGATGCTTCACTTCAGGTTTACTGTATCCCTTAGACCTTCTTATTGACGATGAAACGCAGAAATTGCATCCGAATTTAATACAAAAGGCACATGGCCGACTTAATTACAAGAGGAATGACACTCTAACATTCTATGATTTGAAACTCTCCTGTGAGTCCAGTTTTAGATTCCGATGCTTCACTTCAGGTTTACTGTATTCCTTGAACCTTCTTATTAACGATGAAACACAGAAATTGATCCGAATTTAGTACAAAAGGCACAATGCCGGCTTAAGTACAAGAGGACTGACACTCTAACTTTCTATGATTTGAACCTCACCTGTGAGTCTAGTTTTAGATCCCGATGTTTCACTTCAGGTTTACTGTATACCTTGGAACTTCTTATTGACTATGAAACACAGAAATTGCATCGGAATTAAATTCAAAAGGCACAATGCCGACTTAAGTACAAGAGGACTGACACTCTAATTTTCTATGATTTGAACCGCTCCTGTGAGTCCAGTTTTAGATTCCGATGCTTCACTTCAGGTTTACTGTATCCCTTGGACCTTCTTATTGACGATGAAACACAGGAATAGCATCCGAATTTAATACAAAAGGCACAATGACGACTTAAGTACAAGACGACTGACACTCGAACTTTCTATGATTTGAACCTCTCCTGTGTATCCAGTTTTAGATTCCGATGCTTCACTTCAGGTTTACTGTACCCCTTGGACCTTCTTATTGACGATGAAACTCAGAAATCTCATCCGAATTTAATACAAAGTGCACAATGCCGATTTAAGTACAAGAGGACTGACACTCACACTTTCTATGATTTGAACCAGTCCTGAGATTCCAGTTCTAGATTCCGATGCTTAACTTCAGGCTTACTGTATCCCTTGGACCTTCTTATTAACGATGAAACACAGAAATTGCATCCGAATTTAGTACAAAAGGCACATTGCCGACTTAAGTACAAGAGGACTGACACTCTAACTTTCTATGATCTGAACCTCTCCTGTGAGTCCAGTTTTAGATTATGATTATTCACTTCAGGTATACTGTATCCCTTGGACCTTCTTATTGACGATGAAACACCTTAATTGCATACGAATTTGATACAAAAGGCACAATGCCGGCTTATGTACAAGAGGACTGACACTCTAACTTTCTATGACTTGAACCTCACCTGTGAGTCCAGTTTTAGATTCCGATGCTTCACTTCAGGTTCACTGTATACCTTGGAACTTCTTATTGACGAAGAACACAGAAATTGCATCGGAATTAAATTCAAAAGGCACAATGCGGACTTAAGTACAAGAGGACTGACACTCTAACTTTCAATGATTTGAACCTATCCTGTGAGTCCAGTTTTGGATTCCGATGCTTCACTTCAGGTTTACTGTATCCCTTGGAGCTTTATATTGACGATGAAACGCAGAAATTGCATCTGAATTTAATACCAAAGGCACAATGCCGACTTAATTACAAGAGGACTGACACTCTAACTTTCTATGATTTGAACCTCTCCTTTGAGTCCAGTTTTAGATTCCGATGCTTTACTTCAGGTTTACTGTATCTTTTGGACCTTCTTATTAACGATGAAACACAGAAATTGCATCCGAATGTAATACAAAACGCACAATGCCGGCTTAAGTACAAGAGGACTGACACTCTAACTTCCTTTGATTTGAACCTCACCTGTGAGTCTAGTATTAGATTCCGATGCTTCACTTCAGGTTTACTGTATACCTTGGAACTTCTTATTGACGATGAAACACAGAAATTGCATCGGAATTAAATTCAAAAGGCACAATGCCGACTTAAGTATTAGAGGACTGACACTCTAACTTTCTATGATTTGAACCGCTCCTGTGAAACCAGTTTTAGATTCCGATGCTTCACTTCAGGTTTACTGGATCCCTTGGACCTTCTTATTGACGATGAAACATAGAAAATGCATCGGAATTAAATTCAAAAGGCACAATGCCAACTTAAGTACAAGAGGACTGACACTCTAACTTTCTATGGTTTGAACCTCTCCTGTGAGTTCAGTTTTAGATTCCGATGCTTCACTTCAGGTTTACTGTATCCCGTGGAGCTTCTTATTCACGATGAAACACAGAAATGGCATCCGAATGTAATACAAAAGGCACAAAGCCGACTTAAGCACAAGAGGAATGACACTCTAACTTTCTATGATTTGAACCTCTCCTGTGAGTCCAGTTTTAGATTCCGATGATTCACTTCAGGTATACTGTATCCCTTGGACCTTCTTACTAACGATGAACACATAAATTGCATCCGAATTTGATACAAAATACACTATGCCGGCTTAAGTACAAAAGGACTGACACTCTAACATTCTATGATTTGAACCCCACCTGTGAGTCCAGTTTTAGATTCCGATGCTTCACTTCAGGTTTACAGTATACCTTGGAACTTCTTATTGACGATGAACACAGAATTTGCATCGGAATTAAATTCAAAAGGCACAATGCCGACTTAAGTACAAGAGGACTGACACTCTAACTTTCTATGATTTTAACCAATCCTGTGAGTCTAGTTTTAGATTCCGATGCTTCACTTCAGGTTTACTGTATCCCTTGGACCTTCTTATTAACGATGAAACGCAGAATTTGCATCCGAATTTAATACAAAAGGCACAATGCCGACTTAATTACAAGAGGACTGACACTCTAACTTTCAATGATTTGGACCTCTCCTGTGAGTCCAGTTTTAGATTCCGATGCTTCACTTCAGGTTTACTGTATACTTTGGAACTTCTTATTGACGATGAAACTCAGAAATTGCATCGGAATTATATTCAAAAGGCACAATGCTGACTTAAGTACAAGAGGACTGACTCTCTATCTTTCTATGGTTTGAACCTTTCCTGTGAGTGCAGTTTTAGATTCCGATGCTTCACTTCAGGGATTAGTGTATCCCTTGGAGCTTCTTATTCACGATGAATCACAGAAATTGCATCCGAATTAAATACAAAAGGCACAATGCCGACTTAAGTACAAGAGGACTGACACTCGAACTTTCTATGATTTGAACCGCTCCTGAGAGTCCAGTTTTAGATTCCGATGCTTCACTTCAGGTTAACTGTATAACTTGGACCTTCTTATTGACGATGAAACACAGAAATAGCATCCGAATTTAATACAAAAGGTACAATGCCGACTTAAGTACAAGAGGAGTGACACTCTAACTTTCTATGATTTGAACCTCTCCTGTGAGTCCAGTTTTAGATTCCGATGCTTCACTTCAGGTTTACTGTATCCCTTGGAGCTTCTTATTCACGATGAAACACAGAAATGGCATCCGAATGTAATACAAAAGGCACAAAGCCGACTTAAGTACAAGATTAATGACACTCTAACTTTCTATGTTTGAACCTCACCCGTGAGTCCAGTTTTAGATTCCGATGCTTCACTTCAGGTTTACTGTATACCTTGGAACTTCTTATTGACTATGAAACACAGAAATTGCATCGGAATTAAATTCAAAATGCACAATGCTGACTTAAGTACAAGAGGAGTGACACTCTAACTTTCTATGATTTGAACCTCTCCTGTGAGTCCAGTTTTAGATTCCGATGCTTCACTTCAGGTTTACTGTATTCCTTGAACCTTCTTATTAACGATGAAACACAGAAATTGATCCGAATTTAGTACAAAAGGCACAATGCCGGCTTAAGTACAAGAGGACTGACACTCTAACTTTCTATGATTTGAACCTCACCTGTGAGTCCAGTTTTAGATCCCGATGTTTCACTTCAGGTTTACAGTATACCTTGGAACTTCTTATTGACTATGAAACACAGAAATTGCATCGGAATTAAATTCAAAAGGCACAATGCCGACTTAAGTACAAGAGGACTGACACTCTAATTTTCTATGATTTGAACCGCTCCTGTGAGTCCAGTTTTAGATTCCGATGCTTCACTTCAGGTTTACTGTATCCCTTGGACCTTCTTATTGACGATGAAACACAGGAATAGCATCCGAATTTAATACAAAAGGCACAATTTCGACTTAAGTACAAGACGACTGACACTCGAACTTTCTATGATTTGAACCTCTCCTGTGTATCCAGTTTTAGATTCCGATGCTTCACTTCAGGTTTACTGTACCCCTTGGACCTTCTTATTGACGATGAAACTCAGAAATCTCATCCGAATTTAATACAAAGTGCACAATGCCGATTTAAGTACAAGAGGACTGACACTCACACTTTCTATGATTTGAACCAGTCCTGTGATTCCAGCACTAGATTCCGATGCTTAACTTCAGGCTTACTGTATCCCTTGGACCTTCTTATTAACGATGAAACACAGAAATTGCATCCGAATTTAGTACAAAAGGCACATTGCCGACGTAAGTACAAGAGGACTGACACTCTAACTTTCTATGATTTGAACCTCTCCTGTGATTCCAGTTTTAGATTCCGATGCTTCACTTCAGGTTTACTGTATCCCTTGGACCTTCTTATTGACGATGAAACACAGAAATTGCATCGGAATTAAATTCAAATGGCACAATGCCGACTTAAGTACAAGAGGAGTGACACTCTAACTTTCTATGATTTGAACCTCTCCTGTGTGTAGAGTTTTAGATTCCGATGTTTCACTTCGGGTTTACTGTATCCCTTTTGCCATCTTATTGACGATGAACCACACAAATTGCATCCGAATTTAATACAATAGTCACAATGGCGATTAAAGTACAAGGAGACTGACACTCTAACTTTCTATGAATTGAAACCCTCCTGTGAGCCCACGTTTTGATTCCGATACTTCACTTCAGGTTTACTGTATCCCTTGGACCTTCTTATTGACGATGAAACACAGAAATTCTCTCCGAATTTAATACAAAAGGCACATTGCCGATTGAAGTACAAGAGGACTGACACACTAACAAACTATGTTCAGAACCTGTCCTGTGAATCCAGTTTTAGTTTCCGGTGCTTCACTTCAGGTTTACTGTATACCTTGGATTTTCTTATTGACGATGAAACACAGAAATTGCATCCGAATTAAATTCAAAAGGCACAATGCCGACTTAAGTACAAGAAGACTGACACTCTCACTTCCAATGTTTGAACCTCTGCTGTGGGTCCAGTTTTAGATTCCAATGCTTCACTTCAGGTTTACTGTATCCCTTGGACCTTCGTATTGACGATGAAACACAGAAATTGCATCTTAATTTAATACAAGGGGCACAATGCCGAATTAAGTACAAGAGAACTGACACTATAACATTCTATGATTTGAACCTCTCCTGTGAGTCCAGTTTTAGATTCAGATGCTTCACTTCAGGCTTACTGTATACCTTGAACCTTCTTATTGACGATGAAACACAGAAATTGCATCTGATTTTAATATAAATGGTACAATAAGTACATAAGTACAAGAGGACTGACACTCTAACATTCTATGTTTTGAACCTCTCCTGTGAGTCCAGTTTTAGATTCCGATGCTTCATTTCAGGTTTACTCTATCCCTTGAACCTTATTATTGACGATGAAACACAGAAATTGCATCCGAATTTAATACAAAAGGCACATTGCCGACTTAAGTACAAGAGGACTGACACTCTAACTTTCTATGATTTGAACCTCTCCTGTGAATCCAGTTTTAGATTCCGATCTTTCACTTGAGCTTTACTGTATCCCTTGGACCTTCTTATTGACGATGACACACAGAAATTGCATCCGAATTTAATTCAAAACGCAGAATGCCGACTTAAGTACAAGAGGACTGACACTCTAGCTTTCTATGATTGGAACCTCTCCTGTGAGTCCAGTTTTAGATTCCGATGCTTCACTTGAGGTTTACTGTATACCTTGGACCTTCTTATTGACGATGAAACACAGAAATTGCATCTGAATTTAATATAAAAATTACAATGAAGACCTACGTACAAGAGGACTGACACTCTAACTTTCTATGATTTGAACCTCACCTGTGAGTCCAGTTTTAGATTCTGATGAGTCACTTCAGGTTTAATGTATCCCTTGGACCTTCTTATTGACGATGAAACACAGAAATTGCATCGGAATTAAATTCAGAAGGCACATTGCCGACGTAAGTACAAGAGAACTGACACTCTAACATTCTATGATTTCAAACTCTCCTGTGAGTCCAGTTTTAGATTCCGATGCTTCAATTCAGGTTTACTGTATACCTTGGAAATTCTTATTGACGATGAAATACAGAGATTGCATCGGAATTAAATTCAAAAGGCACAATGCCGACTTAAGTACAAGAAGACTGACACTCTAACTTTCTATGATTTGAACCTGTCCTGTGTGTCCAGTTTTCGATTCCGATGCTTCACTTCAGGTTTACTGTATCCCTTGGACATTCTTATTGACGATGAAACACTGAAATTGCATCCGAATTTAATGCAAAAGGCACAATGCCGACTTAAGTACAAGAGGAATGACACTCTCACTTTCTATGATTTGAACCTCTGCTGTGTGTCCAGTTTTAGATTCCGATGCTTCACTTCAGGTTTACTGTAACCCTTGGACCCTCTTATTGACGATGAAACACAGAAATTGCACCTTATTTTAATACAAGGGGCACAATGCCGATTTAAGTACAAGAGGACTGACACTCTAACTATCTGTGATTTGAACCTGTCCTGTGAGTCCAGTTTTAGATTCCGATGCTTCACTTCAGGTTTACTGTATACCTTGGACCTTGTTATTGACGATGAAACACAGAAATTGCATCCGAATTTAATACTAGAGGCACAATGCCGACTTATGTACAAGAGGACTGACACTATAATATTCTATGATTTGAACCTCTCCTGTGAGTCCAGTTTTAGATTCAGATGCTTCACTTCAGTTTTACTGTATACCTTGGACCTTCTTATTGACGATGAAACACAGAAATTGCATCTGAATTTAGTATAAGTGGTACAATGAGGACATAAGTACAAGAGGACTGACACTCTAACATTCTATGATATGAACCTCTGCTGTGAGTCCAGTTTTAGATTCCGATGCTTCATTTCAGGGTTACTGTATCCCTTGGACCCTCTTATTGACGATGAAACACCGAAATTGCATCCGAATTTAATACAAAAGGCACATTGCCGACTTAAGTACAAGAGAACTGACACTTTAACGTTCTATGATTTGAACCTCTCCTGTGAGTCCAGTTTTAGATTCCGATGCTTCACTTGAGCTTTACTGTATCCCTTGGACCTTCTTATTGACGATGACACAGAAATTGCATCCGAATTTAATACAAAAGGCACAATGGCGATTAAAGTACAAGAGGACGGTTACTCTAACTTTCTATGATATGAACCTCTCCTGTGAGTCCAGTTTTATATTCCGATGCTTCACTTCAGGTTTACTTTATACCTTGTAACTTCTTATTGACAATGAAACTCAGAAATTGCATCGGAATTGAATTCAAAATGCACAATGCCGACTTATCTACAAGAGGACTGACAGTCTAACTTTCTATGATTTGAAACTCTCCTGTGAGTCCAGTTTTAGAATCCGATGCTTCACTTCAGGTTTACTGTATCCCTTGGACCTTCTTCTTGACGATGAAGTACAGAAATTGCATCCGAAATTAATACAAAAGGCACAATGCCGACTTTAGTACAAGAGGACAAACACTCAAACCTTCTATGATTTGAACCTCTCCAGTGAGAACTGTTTTAGATTCCGATGCCTCACTTCAGGTGTACTGTATCCCTTGGACCTTCTTATTGACGATGAAACACAGAATTTGCATCCGAATTTAATACAAGAGGCACAATGGCGACTTAAGTACAAGAGGACTGACACTATAACATTCTATGATTTGAACCTCTCCTGTGAGTCCAGTTTTAGATTCAGATGCTTCACTTCAGGTTTACTGTATACCTTGGACCTTCTTATTGACGATGAAGCACAGAAATTGCATCTGAATTTAATATAAATGGTACAATGAGGACATAAGTACAAGAGGACTGACACTCTAACATTGTATTATTTGAACCTCTCTTGTGTGTCCAGTTTTAGATTCCGATGCTTCATTTCTGGTTTACTCTATCCCTTGGACCGTCTTATTGACGATGAAACACAGAAATTGCATCCGAATTTAATACAAAAGGCACATTGCCGACTTAAGTACAAGAGGACTGACACTCTAACTTTCTATGATTTGAACCTCTCCTGTGAGTCCAGTTTTAAATTCCGATGATTCACTTGAGCTTTACTGTATCTCTTGGACCTTCTTATTGACGATGACATAGAAATTGCATCCGAATTTAATACAAAAGGCACAATGAAGACTTAAGTACAAGAGCACTGACACTCTAACTTACTAAGGTTTGTACCCCTCCTGTGAGTCCAGTTTTAGATTCCGATGCTTCACTTAAGATTTACTGATACGTTGGAACGTCTTATTGACGATGAAACATGGAAATTGCATCGGAATTAAATTCAAAAGGCACAATGCCGACTTAAGTACAAGAGGACTGACACTTTAAATTTCTATGATTTGAACCTCTCCTGTGAGTCCAGATTTATATTCCGATGCTTCACTTCAGGTTTACTTTATACCTTGGAAATTCTTATTGACAACGAAACTCAGAAATTGCATCGGAATTAAATTCAAAATGCACAATGCCGACTTAGCTACAAGAGGACTGACACTCTAACTTTCTATGATTTGAAACTCTCCTGTGAGTCCAGTTCTAGAATCCGATGCTTCACTTCAGGTTTACTGTATCCCTTGGACCTTCTTATTGACGATGAAACACAGAAATTGCATCCAAATTTAATACAAATGACACAATGCCGTCTTAAGTACAAGAGGAGTGACACTCTCACTTTCTATGATTTGAACCTCTCCTGTGTGTCCAGTTTTAGATTTCGATGTTTCACCTCAGTATTACAGTATACCTTGCTACTTGTTATTGACAATGAAACTCAGAATTTGCATCGGAATTAATTTCAAAAGGCACAATGCCGACCTAACTACAAGAGGACTGACACTCTAACTTTCTATGATTTGAAACTCTCCTGTGAGTCCAGTTTTAGATTCCGATGCTTCACTTCAGGTTTACTGTATCCCTTGGACCTTCTTATTGACGATGAAACACAGAAATTGCATCCGAATTTAATACAAAAGGCACAATGCCGAAATAAGTACAAGAGGACTCACACTCTCACTTTCTATGATTTGAATCTCTCCTGTGAGTCCAGTTTTGGATTCCGATGCTTCACTTCAGGTTTACTGTATCCCTAGGACCTTCTTATTGAAGATGAAGCACAGAATTTGCATCCGAATTTAATAAAAAAGACACAATGCCGACTTAAGTACAGGAGGAATCACACTCTAACTTTCTATGATTTGAACCTCTCCTGTGAGCCCAGTATTAGATTTCGATGCTTCACGTCAGGGTTACTGTATACCTTGGACCTTATTATTGACGATGAAACACAGAAATTGCATCCGAATTTAATACAAAAGGCACAATGCCGACTTTAGTACAAGAGGACTAACACTCAAACCTTCTATGATTTGAACCTATCCTGTGAGAACTGTTTTACATTCCGATGCCTCACTTCAATTGTACTGTATCCCTTGGGCCTTCTTATTGACTATGAAACACAGAATTTGCATCCGAATATAATACAAGAGGCACAATGCCGACATAAGTACAAGAGGACTGACACTATAACATTGTATGATTTGAACCTCTCCTGCGAGTCCAGTTTTAGATTCAGATGCTTCATTTCTGATTTACTGTATCCCTTGGGATGTCTTATTGACGATGAAACACAGAAATTGCATCCGAATTTAATACAAAAGGCACATTGCCGACTTAAGTACAAGAGGACTGACACTCTAACTTTCTATGATTTGAACCTCTCCTGTGAGTCCAGTTTTAGATTCCGATGCTTCACTTGAGTTTTACTGTATCCCTTGGACCTTCTTATTGACGATGACATAGAAATTGCATCCGAATTTAACACAAAAGGCACAATGAAGGCTTAAGTACAAGAGCACTGACACTCTAACTTACTAAGGTTTGTACCCCTCCTGAGAGTCCAGTTTTAGATTCCGATGCTTCACTTAAGATTTACTGATACGTTGGAACTTCTTATTGACGATGAAACATGGAAATTGCATCGGAATTAAATTCAAAAGGCACAATGCCGACTTAAGTACAAGAGGACTGACACTTTAAATTTCTATGATTTGAACCTCTCCTGTGAGTCCAGTTTTATATTCCGATGCTTCACTTCAGGTTTACTTTATACCTTGGAACTTCTTATTGACAACGAAACTCAGAAATTGCATCGGAATTTAATACAAAAGGCTCAATGCCGACTTTAGTACAAGAGGACTGACACTCAAACTTTCTATGATTTGAACCTGTTCTGTGTATCCAGTTTTAGATTCCGATGCCTCACTTCAGGTTTACTGTATCCCTTGGACCTTCTTATTGACGATGAAACACAGAAATTGCATCTGAATTTAATATAAATGGTACAATGAGGACATAAGTACAAGAAGACTGACACTCTAACATTCTATGATTTGAACCTCTCCTGTGAGTCCAGTTTTACATTCCGATGCTTCATTTCAGGGTTACTGTATCCCTTGGACATTCTTATTGACGATGAAACACAGAAATTGCATCCAAATTTAATACAAAAGACACAATGCCGACTTAAGTACAAGAGGAGTGACGCTCTCACTTTCTATGATTTGAACCTCTCCTGTGAGTCCAGTTTTAGATTCCGATGCTTCACTTCAGGTTTACTGTATCCCTTGGACCTTCGTATTGACGATGAAACACAGAAATTGCATCCGAATTTAATACAAAAGGCAGAAATGCCGACATAAGTACAAGAGGACTCACACTCTCACTTTCTATGATTTGAACCTCTCCTGTGAGTCCAGTTTTGGATTCCGATGCTTCACTTCAGGGTTACTGTATCCCTAGGACCTTCTAATTGACGATGAAGCACAGAAATTGCATCCGAATTTAATAAAAAAGACACAATGCCAACTTAAGTACAGGAGGAATCACACTCTAACTTTCTATGATTAGAACCTCTCCTGTGAGCCCAGTTTTAGATTTCGATGCTTCACGTCAGGGTTACTGTATACCTTGGACCTTATTATTGACGATGAAACACAGAAATTGCATCCGAATTCAATACAAAAGGCACATTGCCGACATTAGTACAAGAGGATTAACACTCAAACCTTCTATGATTTGAACCTCTCCTGTGAGAACTGTTTTAGATTCCGATGCCTCACTTCAGGTGTACTGTAACCCTTGGACCTTCTTATTGACGATGAAACACAGAATTTGCATCCGAATATAATACAAGAGGCACAATGCCGACATAAGTACAAGAGGACTGACACTATAACATTGTATGATTTGAACCTCTCCTGTGAGTCCAGTTTTAGATTCAGATGCTTCACTTCAGGTTTACTGTATACCTTGGACCTTCTTATTCACGATGAAGCACAGGAATTGCATCTGAATTTAATATAAATGGTACAATGAGGACATAAGTACAAGAGGACTGACACTCTAACATTCTATGATTTGAACCTCTCCTGTGAGTCCAGTTTTAGATTCCGATGCTTCATTTCTGGTTTACTGTATCCCTTGGACCGTCTTATTGACGATGAAACACAGAAATTGCATCCGAATTTAATACAAAAGGCACATTGCCGACTTAAGTACAAGAGGACTGACACTCTAACTTTCTATGATTTGATCCTCTCCTGTGAGTCCAGTTTTAGATTCCGATGCTTCACTTGGGCTTTACTGTATCCCTGGGACCTTCTTATTGACGATGACACACAGAAATTGCATCCGAATTTCATACAAAAGGCACAATGGCGATTAAAGTACAAGAGGACTGACACTCTCACTTTCTATGATTTGAACCTCTCCTGTGAATCGAGTTATGATTCCGATGCTTCACTTCAGGTTTACTGTATCCCTTGGACCTTCTTATTGACGATGAAACACAGAAATTGCATCCGAATTTAATACAAAAGACACAATGCCGACTTAAGTAGAAGAGGAGTGACACTCTAACTTTCTATGATTTGAACCTCTCCTGTGAGCCCAGTTTTAGATTTCGATGCTTCACCTCAGGATTACAGTATACCTTGCAACTTCTTATTGACAATGAAACTCAGAAATTGCATCGAAATTAAATTCAATAGACACAATGCCGACTTAAGTACAAGAGGACTGACACTCTAACATTCTATGATTTGAAACTCTCCTGTGAGTCCAGTTTTAGATTCCGATGCTTCACTTCAGGTTCACTGTATCCCTTGGACCTTCTTATTGACGATGAAACACAGAAATTGCATGCGAATTTAATACAAAAGGCACAATGCCGACTTAAGTACAAGAGGACTGACACTCTCAGATTCTGTGATTTGAACCTCTCCTGTGAGTCCAGTTTTGGAATCCGATGCTTCACTTCAGGTTTACTGTATCCCTTGGACCTTCTTATTGTCGATGAATCACAGAAATAGCATCGGAATTAAATTCAAAAGGCACAATGCCGACTTAAGTACAAGAGGACTGACACTCTAACTTTCTATGATTTGAACCTCATCTGTAAGTCCAGTTTTAGATTCCGATGCTTCACTTCAGGTTTACTGTATCCCTTGGGCCATCTTATTGACGATGAACCACAGAAATTGCATCCGAATTTAATACAAAAGGCACAATGGCGATTAAAGTACAAGAGGACTGTAACTCTAACTTTCTATGATTTGAACCTGTCCTGTGAGTCCAGTTTCAGATTCCGGGGCTTCACTTCAGGTTTACTGTATACCTTGGAACTTCTTATTGACGATGAAACACAGAAATTGCATTGGAATTAAATTCAATATTCATAATATCGACTTAAGTACAAGAGGACTGACACTCTAACTTTCTATGATTTGAAACCCTCCTGTGAGCCCACTTTCTGATTCCGATACTTCACTTCAGGTTTACTGTATCAATTGGACCTTCATATTGACGATGAAACACAGAAATTGGCTCCGAATTTAATACAAAAGGCACAATGCCGATTTAAGTACAAGAGGACTGACACTCTAACTAACTTTGATTAGAACCTGTCCTGGGAGTCCAGTTTTAGATTCCGGTGCTTCACTTCAGGTTTACTGTATACCTTGGATTTTCTTATTGACGATGAAACACAGAAATTGCATCCGAATTAAATTCAAAAATCACAATGCCGACTTAAGTACAAGAGGCCTGACACTCTAACTTTCTATGATTTGAACCTCTCCTGTGTGTCCAGTTTTCGATTCCGATGTTTCACTTCAGGTTTACTGTATCCCTTAGACATTCTTATTGACGATGAAACACTGAAATTGCATCCGAATTTAATGCAAAAGCCCAATGCCGACTTAAGTAAAAGAGGAATGACACTCTCACTTTCTATGATTTGAACCTCTGCTGTGAGTCCAGTTTTAGATTCCGATGCTTCACTTCAGGTTTACTGTATCTCATGGACCTTCTTATTGACGATGAAACACAGAAATTGCATCTTAATTTAATACAAGGGGAACAATGCCGATTTAAGTACAGGAGGACTGACACTCTAACTTTCTGAGATTTGAACCTGTCCTGTGAGTCCAGTTTTAGATTCCGATGCTTCACTTCTGGTTTACTGTATACCTTGGACCTTCTTATTGACGATGAAACACAGAAATTGCATCCGAATTTAATACAAAAGGCACAATGCCGACTTTAGTACAAGAGGACTGACACTCAAACCTTCTAGGATTTGAACCTCTCCTGTGAGAACAGGTTTAGATTCCGATGCCTCACTTCAGGTGTACTGCATCCCTTGGACCTTCTTATTGACGATGAAACACAGAATTTGCATCCGAATTTAATACAAGAGGCACAATGCCGACTTAAGTACAAGAGGACTGACACTATAACATTCTATGATTTGAACCTCTCCTGTGAGTCCAGTTTTAGATTCCGATGCTTCATTTCAGGTCTACTGTATCCCTTGGACCGTCTTATTGACGATGAAACACAGAAATTGCATCCGAATTTAATACAAAAGGCTCATTGCCGACCTAAGTACAAGAGGACTGAAACTCTAACTTTCTATGATTTGAAACGCTCCTGTGAGCCCAGTTCTAGATTTCGATGCTTCTCTTCAGGATTACAGTATACCTTGCAACTTCTTATTGTCGATGAATCACAGAAATAACATCGGAATTAAATTCAAAAGGCACAATGCCCAGTTCAGTACAAGAGGACTGACACTCTAACTTTCTATGATTTGAACCTCTCCTGTAAGTCCAGTTTTAGATTCCGATGCTTCACTTCAGGTTTACTGTATCCCTTGGGCCATCTTATTGACGATGAACCACAGAAATTGCATCCGAATTTAATACAAAAGGCACAATGGCGATTAAAGTACAAGAGGACTGTAACTCTAACTTTCTATGATTTGAAACTGTCCTGTGAGTCCAGTTTCAGATTCCGGGGCTTCACCTCAGGTTTACTGTATACCTTGGAACTTCTTATTGACGATGAAACAAAGAAATTGCATTGGAATTAAATTCAATATTCATAATATCGACTTAAGTACAAGAGGACTGACACTCTAACTTTCTATGATTTGAAACCCTCCTGTGAGCCCACTTTCTGATTCCGATACTTCACTTCAGGTTTACTGTATCCCTTGGACCTTCTTATTGACGATGAAACACAGAAATTGGCTCCGAATTTAATACAAAAGGCACAACGCCGATTTAAGTACAAGAGGACTGAAACTCTAACTAACTATGATTAGAACCTGTACTGTGAGTCCAGTTTTAGATTCCGGTGCTTCACTTCAGGTTTACTGTATACCTTGGATTTTCATATTGACGATGAAACACAGAAATTGCATCTGAAATAAATTCAAAAATCACAATGCCGACTTAAGTACAAGAGGACTGACACTCTAACTTTCTATGATTTGAACCTCTCCTGTGTGTCCAGTTTTCGATTAAGATGTTTCACTTCAGGTTTACTGTATCCCTTGGACATTCTTATTGACGATGAAACACTGAAATTGCATCCGAATTTAATGCAAAAGCACAATGCCGACTTCAGTAAAAGAGGAATGACACTCTCACTTTCTATGATTTGAACCTCTGCTGTGAGTCCAGTTTTAGATTCCGATGCTTCACTTCAGGTCTACTGTATCCCTTGGACCGTCTTATTGACGATGAAACACAGAAATTGCATCCGAATTTAATACAAAAGGCACATTGCCGACTTAAGTACAAGATGACTGACACTCTAACTTTCTATGATTTGAAACCCTCCTGTGAGCCCACGTTTTGATTCCGATACTTCACTTCCGGTTTACTGTATCCCTTGGACCTTCTTATTGACGATGAAACACAGAAATTGGCTCCGAATTTAATACAAAAAGCTTAATGCCGATTTAAGTACAATAGGACTGACACTCTAACTAACTATGATTAGAACCTGTCCTGTGAGCCCAGTTTTAGATTCCTGTGCTTCACTTCAGGTTTACTGTATACCTTGGATTTTCTTATTGACGATGAAACACAGAAATTGCATCCGAATTCAATTCAAAAGGCACAATGCCGACTTAAGTACAAGAGGACTGACACTCTAACTTTCTATGATTTGAAACTCTCCTGTGAGTCCAGATTTAGATTCCGATGCTTCATTCCGGGTTTACAGTATCCCTTGAACCTTCTTATTGACGATGAAACACAGAAATTGCATCCGAATTTAATACAAAAGGCTCATTGCCGACCTAAGTACAAGAGGACTGAAACTCTAACTTTCTATGATTTGAAACGCTCCTGTGAGCCCAGTTCTAGATTTCGATGCTTCTCTTCAGGATTACAGTATACCTTGCAACTTCTTATTGTCGATGAATCACAGAAATAACATCGGAATTAAATTCAAAAGGCACAATGCCGAGTTCAGTACAAGAGGACTGACACTCTAACTTTCTATGATTTGAACCTCTCCTGTAAGTCCAGATTTAGATTCCGATGCTTCACTTCAGGTTTACTGTATCCCTTGGGCCATCTTATTGACGATGAACCACAGAAATTGCATCCGAATTTAATACAAAAGGCACAATGGCGATAAAGTACAAGAGGACTGTAACTCTAACTTTCTATGATTTGAACCTGTCCCGTGAGTCCAGTTTCAGATTCCGGGGCTTCACCTCAGGTTTACTGTATACCTTGGACCGTCTTATTGACGATGAAACACAGAAATTGGCTCCGAATTTAATACAAAAGGCACAACGCCGATTTAAGTACAAGAGGACTGAAACTCTAACTTTCTATGATTTGAAACCCTCCTGTGAGCCCACTTTCTGATTTCGATACTTCACTTCAGGTTTACTGTATCCCTTGGACCTTCTTATTGACGATGAAACACAGAAATTGGCTCCGAATTTAATAAAAAAGGCACAACGCCGATTTAAGTACAAGAGGACTGAAACTCTAACTAACTATGATTAGAACCTGTACTGTGAGTCCAGTTTTAGATTCCGGTGCTTCACTTCAGGTTTACTGTATACCTTAGATTTACATATTGACGATAAAACACAGAAATTGCATCCGAATTAAATTCAAAAATCACAATGCCGACTTAAGTACAAGAGGACTGACACTCTAACTTTCTATGATTTGAACCTCTCCTGTGTGCCCAGTTTTCGATTCCGATGTTTCACTTCAGGTTTACTGTATCCCTTGGACATTCTTATTGACGATGAAACACTGAAATTGCATCCGAATTTAATGCAAAAGCACAATGCCGACTTCAGTAAAAGAGGAATGACACTCTCACTTTCTATGATTTGAACCTCTGCTGTGAGTCCAGTTTTAGATTCCGATGCTTCACTTCAGGTTTACTGTATACCTTGGACCTTCTTATTGACGATGAAACACAGAAATTGCATCCGAATTTAATACAAAAGGCACAATGCCGACTTTAGTACAAGAGGACTGACACTCAAACTTTCTAGGATTTGAACCACTCCTGTGAGAACAGGTTTAGATTCCGATGCCTCACTTCAGGTGTACTGCATCCCTTGGACCTTCCTATTGACGATGAAACACAGAATTTGCATCCGAATTTAATACAAGAGGCACAATGCCGACTTAAGGACAAGAGGACTGACACTATAACATTCTATGATTTGAACCTCTCCTGTGAGTCCAGTTTTAGATTCAGGTGCTTCACTTCAGGTTTACTGTATACCTTGGACCTTCTTATAGACGATGAAACACAGAAATTGCATCTGAATTTAATATAAATGGTACAATGAGGACATAAGTACAGGAGGACTGACACTCTAACATTCTATGATTTGAACCTCTCCTGTGAGTCCAGTTTTAGATTCCGATGCTTCATTTCAGGTCTACTGTATCCCTTGGACCGTCTTATTGACGATGAAACACAGAAATTGCATCCGAATTTAATACAAAACCCACATTGCCGACTTAAGTACAAGAGGACTGACACTCTAACTTTCTATGATTTGAACCTCTCCTGTAAGTCCAGTTTTAGATTCCGATGCTTCACTTCAGCTTTACTGTATCCCTTGGAACTTCTTATTGGCGATGACACACAGAAATTGCATCCGAATTTAATTCAAAAGGCACAATGCCGACTTAAGTACAAGAGGACTGACACTCTAACTTTCTTTGATTTGAACCTCTCCTGTAAGTCCAGTTTTAGATTCCGATGCTTCACTTCGGGTTTACTGTATCCCATGGACCGTCTTATTGACGATGAAACACAGATATTGCATCCGAATTTAATACAAAAGGCACATTGCCGACTTAAGTGCAAGAGGACTGACACTCTAACTTTCTATGACTTGAAGCTGTCCTGTGAGTCCAGTTTCAGATTCCGGGGCTTCACCTCAGGTTTACTGTATACCTTGGAACTTCTTATTGACGATGAAACACAGAAATTGCATTGGAATTAAATTCAATATTCAGAATGCCGACTTAAGTACAAGAGGACTGACACTCTAACTCTCTATGATTTGAAACCCTCCTGTGAGCCCACGTTTTGATTCCGATACTTCACTTCCGGTTACTGTAACCCTTGGTCCTTCTTATTGACGATGAAACACAGAAATTGGCTCCGAATTTAATACAAAAAGCACAATGCCGATTTAAGTACAAGAGGACTGACACTCTAACATTCTATGTTTTGAACCTCTCCTGTGAGTCCAGTTTTAGATTCCGATGCTTCATTCCGGGTTTACTGTATCCCTTGAACCTTCTTATTGACGATGAAACACAGAAATTGCATACGAATTTAATACAAAAGGCTCATTGCCGACTAAAGCACAAGAGGACTCACACTCTAACTTTCTATGATTTGAACCTCTCCTGTGAGTCCAGTTTTAGATTCCGATTGTTCACTTGAGCTTTACTGTATCCCTTAGACCTTCCTATTGACGATGACACACAGAAATTGCATCCGAATTTAATTCAAAAGGCACAATGCCGACTTAAGTACAAGAGGACTGGCACTCTCACATTCTATGATTTTAAACTCTCCTGTGTGTCCAGTTTTAGATTCCGATGCTTCACTTCAGGTTTACGGTATCCCTTGGACCTTCTTATTGATGATGAAGCACAGAAATTGCATCCGAATTTAATACAAAAGATACATTGCCGACTTAAGTACAGGAGGAGTGACACTCTAACTTTCTATGATTTGAACCTCTCCTGTGAGTCCAGTTTTAGATTTCGATGCTTCACTTCAGGTTTACTGTATACCTTGGAACTTATTGTTGACGATGAAACACAGAAATTGCATCCGAATCTAATACAAAAGGCACAATGAAGACTTTAGTACAAGAGGACTGACACTCAAACTTTCTATGATTTGAACTTCTCCTGTGTGTCCAGTTTTAGATTCCGTTGCCTCACTTCAGGTTTACTGTATCCCTTGGACCTTCTTATTGACGATGAAACACAGAAATTGCATCCGAATTTCATACAAAAGCCACATTGCCGACTTAAGTACAAGAGGACTGACACTTTAACTTTCTATGATTTGAACCTCTCCTGTGAGTCCAGTTTTAGATTCCGATGCTTCACTTGAGCTTTACTGTATCCCTTGGACTTTCTTATTGACGATAACACACAGAAATTGCATCCGAATTTAATACAAAAGGCACAATGCCGACTTAAGTACAAGAGGACTGACACTCTAACTTACTAAGGTTTGTACCCCTCCTGTGAGTCCAGTTTTAGATTCCGATGCTTCACTTAAGATTTACTGTATACCTTGGAACTTCTTATTGACGATGAAACGCGGAAATTGCATCGGAATTAAATTCAAAAAGCACTATGCCAACTTAACTACAGGAGGACTGACCCTCTAACTTTCTATGATTTAAAACTCTCCTGTGAGTCCAGTTTTAGATTCCGTTGCTTCACTTCAGGTTTAGTGTATCCCTTGGACCTTCTCATTGACGATGAAACACAGAAATTGAATCCAAATTTAATACAAAAGACACAATGCCGACTTAAGTACAAGAGGAGTGACACTCTCACTTTCAATGATTTGAACCTCTCCTGCGAGTCCAGTTTTAGATCTCGATGCTTCATCTCAGGATTACTGTATACCTTTCTACTTCTTATTGACAATGAATATCAGAAATTGCATCGGAATTAAATTCAAAGGCACAATGCCGACTTAACTACAAGAGGACTGACACTCTAACTTTCCATGATTTGAAACACTCCTGTGAGTTCAGTTTTGGATTCCGATGCATCACTTCAGGTTTACTGTATACCTTGGACCTTCTTATTGACGATGAAGCACAGAAATTGCATCCGAAATTAAAACAAAAGACACAATGCCGACTTAAGTACAGGAGAAGTAACACTCTAGCTTTCTCTGATTTGAACCTCTCCTGTGAGCCCAGTTTTAGATTTCGATGCTTCACTTCAGGTGTATTGTATCCCTTGGACCTTCTTATTGACGATGAAACACAGAATTTGCATCCGAATTTAATACAAAAGGCACAATGGCGATTAAAGTACAAGAGGACTGACACTCTCACTTTCTATGATTTGAACCTCTCCTGTGAGTCCAGTTTTGGAATCCGATGCTTCACTTCAGGTTTACTGTATCCCTTGGACCTTCTTAGTGACAATGAAACTCAGATATTGCATCGAAATTAAATTCAACAGGCACAATGCCGACTTAACTACAAGAGTACTGACACTCTAACATTCTATGATTTGAAACTCTCCTGTGAGTCCAGTTTTAGATTCCGATGCTTCACTTCAGGTTTACTGTATTCCTAGGACCTTCTTATTGACGATGAAACACTGAAATTGCATCTGAATTTAATGCAAAAGGCACAATGCCGACTTAAGTACAAGAGGACTGACACTCTCATTTTCTACGATTTGAACCTCTCCTTTGAGTCCAGTTTTAGATTCCGGTGCTTCACTTCAGGTTTACTGTATACTTTGGAACTTCTTATTGACGATGAAACACAGAAATTGCATCGGAATTAAATTCAAAAGGCACATTGCCGACTGAAGTACAAGAGGACTGACACTCTAATTATCTATGATCTGAAACACTCCATTGAGTCCAGTTTTAGATTCCCATGCTTCACTTCAGGTTTCCTGTATACCTTGGACCTTCTTATTGACGATGAAACACAGAAATTGCATCAGAATTAAATACAAAAGGTACAATGAGGACTTAATATCAAGAGGACTGACACGCTAACTTCCTTTGATTTGAACCTCTCCTGTGAGTCCATTTTTAGATTCCGATGCTTCACTTCAGGTTTACTGTATCCCTTGGACCTTCTTATTAACGATGAAACACAGAAATTGCCTCCGAATTTAATACAAAAGGCACAATGCCGATTTAAGTAGAAGAGGACTGACAATCTAACTTTCTATGATTTGAACCTGACCTGTGAGTCCAGTTTTAGATTTCGGTGCTTCACTTCACATTTACTGCATACCTTGGAACTCCTTATTGACAATGAAACACAGGAATAGCATCGGAATTAAATTCAAAAGGCACAATGCCGACTTAAGTACAAGAGGACTGACACTCTAATTTTCTACGATTTGAACCTCTCCTGTGAGTCCAGTTTTAGATTCCGATGCTTCACTTCAGGTTTAGTGTATCCCTTGGACCTTCTTATTGTCGATGAAACACAGAAATTGCATCCGAATTTAATACAAAAGGCACTATGCCGACTTATTTACAAGAGTACTGACACTCTCACTTTCTATGATTTGAACCTCTCCTGTGAGTCCAGTTTTAGATTCCGATGCTTCACTTCAGGTTTACTGTATCCCTTTCACCTTCTTATTGACGATGAAACACAGAAATTGCATCCGAATTTAAAACAAAAGGCACAATGTCGACTTAAGTACAAGAGGACTGACACTCTCACTTTCTATGATTTGAACCTCTCCTGTGAGTCCAGTTATAGATTCCGATGCTTCACGTCAGGTTAACTGCATACCATGGACTTTCTTTTTGACGATGAAACACAGATATTGCATCTGAATTTAATAAAAAACGCACAATGACGGCTTAAGTACAAGAGGACTGACACTCTAACTTTCTATGATTTGAACCTCTCCTGTGAGTCCAGTTTTAGATTCCGTTGTCTCACTTTAGTTTTACTGTATCCCTTGGACCCCCTTACTGACGATGAAACACAGAAATTGCATCCGAATTTATTACAAGAGGCACAATGCCGACTTAAGTACAAGAGGACTGACACTCTAACTTTCAATGATTAGAGCCTGTCCCGCGAGTCCAGTTTTAGATTCCGGTGCTTCACTTCAGGTTTACTGTATGCCTTGGAACTTGTTATTGACGATGAAACACAGATATTCCATCGGAATTAAATACCAAAGGCACAATGCCGACTTACGTACAAGCCGACTGTCACTCTAACTTTCTATGATTTGAACCTGTCCTGTGAGTCCAGTTTTAGATTCCGGTGCTTCACTTCAGGTTTACTGTATACTTTGGAACTTCTTATTGACGATGAAACACAGAAATTCCATCGGAATTAAATTCAAAAGGCACATTGCCGACTGAAGTACAAGAGCACTGACACTCTAATTATCTGTGATCTGAAACACTCCATTGAGTCCAGTTTTAGATTCCCATGCTTCCCTTTAGGTTTCCTGTATACCTTGGACCTTCTTATTGACGATGAAACACAGAAATTGCATCAGAATTAAATACAAAAGGTACAATGAGGACTTAATATCAAGAGGACTGACACGCTAACTTCCTTTGATTTGAACCTCTCCTGTGAGTCCATTTTTAGATTCCGATGCTTCACTTCAGGTTTACTGTATCCCTTGGACCTTCTTATTAACGATGAAACACAGAAATTGCCTCCGAATTTAATACAAAAGGCACAATGCCGATTTAAGTTGAAGAGGACTGACAATCTAACTTTCTATGATTTGAACCTGTCCTGTGAGTCCAGTTTTAGATTCCGGTGCTTCACTTCAGATTTACTGCATACCTTGGAACTCCTTATTGACAATGAAACACAGGAATAGCATCGGAATTAAATTCAAAAGGCACAATGCCGACTGAAGTACAAGAGGACTGACACTCTAATTTTCTACGATTTGAACCTCTCCTGTGAGTCCAGTTTTAGATTCCGATGCTTCACTTCAGGTTTAGTGTATCCCTTGGACCTTCTTATTGTCGATGAAACACAGAAATTGCATCCGAATTTAATACAAAAGGCACTATGCCGACTTATTTAGAAGAGTACTGACACTCTCACTTTCTATGATTTGAACCTCTCCTGTGAGTCCAGTTTTAGATTCCGATGCTTCACTTCAGGTTTACTGTATCCCTTTCACCTTCTTATTGACGATGAAACACAGAAATTGCATCCGAATTTAAAACAAAAGGCACAATGTCGACTTAAGTACAAGAGGACTGACACTCTCACTTTCTATGATTTGAACCTCTCCTGTGAGTCCAGTTATAGATTCCGATGCTTCACGTCAGGTTCACTGCATACCATGGACTTTCTTTTTGACGATGAAACACAGAAATTGCATCTGAATTTAATAAAAAACGCACAATGACGGCTTAAGTACAAGAGGACTGACACTCTAACTTTCTATGATTTGAACCTCTCCTGTGAGTCCAGTTTTAGATTCCGTTCTCTCACTTTAGTTTTACTGTATCCCTTGGCCCCCTTATTGACGATGAAACACAGAAATTGCATCCGAATTTAATACAAGAGGCACAATGCCGACTTAAGTACAAGAGGACTGACACTCTAACTTTCTATGATTAGAGCCTGTCCCGCGAGTCCAGTTTTAGATTCCGGTGCTTCACTTCAGGTTTACTGTATGCCTTGGAACTTGTTATTGACGATGAAACACAGATATTCCATCGGAATTAAATACCAAAGGCACAATGCCGACTTACGTACAAGCCGACTGTCACTCTAACTTTCTATGATTTGAACCTGTCCTGTGAGTCCAGTTTTAGATTCCGGTGCTTCACTTCAGGTTTACTGTATACTTTGGAACTTCTTATTGACGATGAAACACAGAAATTCCATCGGAATTAAATTCAAAAGGCACATTGCCGACTGAAGTACAAGAGGACTGACACTCTAATTATCTGTGATCTGAAACACTCCATTGAGTCCAGTTTTAGATTCCCATGCTTCACTTTAGGTTTCCTGTATACCTTTGACCTTCTTATTGACGATGAAACACAGAAATTGCATCAGAATTAAATACAAAAGGTACAATGAGGACTTAATATCAAGAGGACTGACACGCTAACTTCCTTTGATTTGAACCTCTCCTGTGAGTCCATTTTTAGATTCCGATGCTTCACTTCATGTTTACTGTATCCCTTGGACCTTCTTATTAACGATGAAACACAGAAATTGCCTCCGAATTTAATACAAAAGGCACAATGCCGATTTAAGTTGAAGAGGACTGACAATCTAACTTTCTATGATTTGAACCTGTCCTGTGAGTCCAGTTTTAGATTCCGGTGCTTCACTTCAGATTTACTGCATACCTTGGAACTCCTTATTGACAATGAAACACAGGAATAGCATCGGAATTAAATTCAAAAGGCACAATGCCGACTGAAGTACAAGAGGACTGACACTCTAATTTTCTACGATTTGAACCTCTCCTGTGAGTCCAGTTTTAGATTCCGATGCTTCACTTCAGGTTTAGTGTATCCCTTGGACCTTCTTATTGTCGATGAAACACAGAAATTGCATCCGAATTTAATACAAAAGGCACTATGCCGACTTATTTACAAGAGTACTGACACTCTCACTTTCTATGATTTGAACCTCTCCTGTGAGTCCAGTTTTAGATTCCGATGCTTCACTTCAGGTTTACTGTATCCCTTGCACCTTCTTATTGACGATGAAACACAGAAATTGCATCCGAATTTAAAACAAAAGGCACAATGTCGACTTAAGTACAAGAGGACTGACACTCTCACTTTCTATGATTTGAACCTCTCCTGTGAGTCAAGTTATAGATTCCGATGCTTCACTTCAGGTTCACTGCATACCATGGACTTTCTTATTGACGATGAAACACAGAAATTGCATCTGAATTTAATAAAAAACGCACAATGACGGCTTAAGTACAAGAGGACTGACACTCTAACTTTCTATGATTTGAACCTCTCCTGTGAGTCCAGTTTTAGATTCCGTTGTCTCACTTTAGTTTTACTGTATCCCTTGGACAGCCTTATTGACGATGAAACACAGAAATTGCATCCGAATTTAATACAAGAGGCACAATGCCGACTTAAGTACAATAAGACTGACACTCTAACTTTCAATGATTAGAGCCTGTCCCTCGACTCCAGTTTTAGATTCCGGTGCTTCACTTCAGGTTTACTGTATGCCTTGGAACTTGTTATTGACGATGAAACACAGAAATTGCATTCGAATTCAATACAAAAGGCACAATGCCGACTTAAGTACAAGATGCTCGACACTTTAACTTTCTATGATTTGAACAAATCCTGTGAGTCCAGATTTAGATTCCGATGCTTCACTTCAGGTTTACTGTATCCTTTGGACGTTCTTATTGACGATGAAACACAGAAATTGCATCGGAATTAAATTCAAAAGGCACATTGCTGACTTAAGTACAAGAGGACTGACACTCTAATTATCTATGATCTGAAACACTCCATTGAGTCCAGTTTTAGATTCCGATGCTTCACTTCAGGTTTCCTGTATACCTTGGAACTTCTTATTGACGATGAAACACGGAAATTGAATCGGAATTAAATTAAAAATCACAATGCCGACTTGGGGTACAAGAGGACTTACACTCTAACTTTCTATGATTTGAACCTCTCCTGTGAGTCCAGTTTCAGACTCCGATGTTTCACTTCAGATTTACTGTATACCTTGGAAATTCTTATTGACGATTAAACACAGAAATTGCATCGGAATTAAATTCAAAAGGCACAATGCCGACTTAAGTACCAGAGGACTGACACTCTAACTTTCTATGATTTGATCCTCTCCTGTGAGTCCAGTTTTAGATTCCAATGCTTCACCACAGGTTTACTGTATTCCTTGGACCTTCTTATTGACGATGAAACACATAAATTGGCTCCAAATTTAATACAAAAGGCACAATGCCGATTTAAGTAGAAGACGTCTGACAATCTAACTTTCTATGATTTGGACCTGTCCAGTGAGTCCGGTTTTAGATTCCGGTGCTTGACTTCAGATTTACTGTATACCTTGGAACTTCTTATTGACAATGAAACACAGAAATTGCATCGGAATTAAATTCAAAAGGCACAATGCCGACTTAACTACATGAGGACTGACACTCTAAATTTCTATGATTTGAAACTCTCCTGTGATTTCAGTTTTTGATTCCGATGCTTCACTTCAGGTTTTCCGTATCCCTTGGACCTTACTGACGATGAAACACAGAAGTTGCATCCAAATTTAATAAAATGGCACAATGACGACTTAAGAGCAAGAGGACTGACACGCTCACTTTCTATGATTTGAACCCCTCCTGTGAGTCCAGATTTAGATTCCGATGCTTCACTTCAGGTTTACTGTATACCTTGAACATTCTTATTGACGATGAAACACAGAAATTGCATCCGAATATAATACAAAACGCACAATGCCGGCATAAGTACAAGAGGACTGACACTCTAACTTTCTATGATTTGATCCTCTCCTGTGAGTCCAGTTTTAGATTCCAATGCTTCACCACAGGTTTACTGTATTCCTTGGACCTTCTTATTGACGATGAAACACATAAATTGGCTCCAAATTTAATACAAAAGGCACAATGCCGATTTAAGTAGAAGAGGTCTGACAATCTAACTTTCTTTGATTTGAACCTGTCCTGTGAGTCCAGTTTCACATTCCGGGGCTTCACCTCAGGTTTACTGTATACCTTGGATTTTCTTATTGACGATGAAACACAGAAATTGCATCCGAATTAAATTCAAAAGGCACAATGCCGACTTAAGTACAAGAGGACTGACACTCTGACTTTCTATGATTTGAACCTCTCCTGTGTGTCCAGTATTCGATTCCGATGCTTCACTTCAGGTTTACTGTATCCCTTGGACATGCTTATTGACGATGAAACACTGAAATTGCATCCGAATTTAATGCAAATGGACAATGCCGACTTAAGTACAAGAGGACTGACACTCCCACTTTCTATGATTTGAACCTCTGTTGTGAGTCCAGTTTTATATTCCGATGCTTCACTTCAGGTTTACTGTATCCCTTGGACCTTCTTATTGACGATGAAACACAGAAATTGCATCTTAATTTAATACAAGGGGCACAATGCCGATTTAAGTACAAGAGGACTGACACTCTAACTTTCTGTGATTTGAACCTGTCCTGTGAGTCCAGTTTTAGATTCAGGTGCTTCACTTCTGGTTTTCTGTATACCTTGGAACTTCTTATTGACGCTGAAACACAGAAATTGCATTCGAATTAAATTCAAAAGGCACAATGCCGACTTAAGTACAAGAGGACGGACACTCTAAATTTCTATGATCTGAAACAATCCTGTGAGTCCAGTTTTAGATTCCGATGCTTCACTTCAGGTTTACTGTATCCCTTGGACCTTATTATTGACGATGAAACACAGAAATTGCATCCGAATTTAATACAAAAGGCAAAATGGCGACTTGAGTACAAGAGGAATGACACTCTCACTTTCTATGACTCGAACCTCTCCTGTGAGTCCATTTTTAGCTTCCGATGCTTCACTTCAGGTTTACTGTATCCCTTGGACCTTCTTATTGACGATGAAACACAGAAATTGCCTCCAAATTTGATACAAAAGGCACAATGCCGATTTAAGTAGAAGAGGACTGACAATCTAACTTTCTATGATTTGAACCTGTCCTGTGAGTCCAGTTTTAGATTCCGGTGCTTCACTTCAGATTTACTGTATACCTTGGAACTTCTTATTGACAATGAAACACAGGAATTGCATCGGAATTAAATTCAAAAGGCACAATGCCGACTTAACTACAAGTGGACTGACACTCTAATTTTCTATCATTTGAAACTCTCCTGTGGGTCCAGTTTTAGATTCCGATGCTTCACTTCAGGTTAAGTGTATCCCTTGGACCTTCTTATTGACGATGAAACACAGAAATTGCATCCGAATTTAAGACAAAAGGCACAATGCCGACTTAATTACAAGAGTACTGACACTCTCACATTCTATGATTTGAACCTCTCCTGTGAGTCCAGCTTTAGATTCCGATGCTTCACTTCAGTTTTCCTGTATCGCTTGCACCTTCTTATTGACGATGAAACACAGAAATAGCATCCGAATTTAAAACAAAAGGCACAATGTCGACTTAAGTACAAGCGGACTGACACTCTCACTTTCTGTGATTTGAACCTCTCCTGTGAGTCCAGTTTTAGACTCCGATGCTTCACATATGGTTTACTGCATACCATGGAACTTCTTATTGATGATGAAACACAGATATTACATCGGAATTAAATTCAAAAGGCACAATGCCGACTTAAGTACAAGCGGACTGTCACTCTAACTTTCTATGATTTGAACCTGTCCTGTGAGTCCAGTTTTAGATTCCGGTGCTTCACTTCAGATTTACTGTATACCTTGGAACTTCTTATTGACAATGAAACACAGAAACTGCATCGGAATTAAATTCAAAAGGCACATTGCCGACTTAAATACAAGAGGACTGACACTCTAACTATCTATGATCTGAAACACTCCAGTGAGTCCAGTTTTAGATTCCGAAGCTTCACTTCAGGTTTACCTTATACCTTGGACCTTATTATTGACGATGAAACACAGAAATTGCATCAGGATTTAATACAAAAGGTACAATGAGGACTTAAGTTCAAGAGGACTGACACACTAACTTCCTATGATTTGAACCTCTCCTGTGAGTCCAGTTTTAGATTCCGATGCTTCACTTCTGGTTTACTGTAACCCTTGGACCTTCTTATTGACGATGAAACACTGAAATAGAATAGGAATTAAAATAAAAATAACAATTCCGACATAGGGTACAAGAGGACTTACGCTCTAACTTTCTATGATATGAACCTCTCCTGTGAGTCAAGTTTTAGATTCCGATGCTTCACTTCAGGTTTACTGTATCCCTTTGACCTTCGTATTAACGATGAAACACAAAAATTGCATCCGAATTTAATAGAATAGGCACAATGCGACTTAAGTACAAGAGGACTGACACTCTCACTTTCTATGATTTGAGCCTCGCCTGTGAGTCCAGTTTCAGACTCCGATGCTTCACTTCAGATTTACTGTATGCCTTGGAAATACTTATTGACGATTAAACACAGAAATTGCATCGGAATTAAATTCAAAATGCACAATGCCAGTTTAAGTACAAGAGGACTGACACTCTTTCTTTTTATGATTTGAACCTCTCCCGTGAGTCCAGTTTTAGATTCCGATGCTTCACTTCAGGTTTACTGTATCCCTTGGACCTTCTTATTGACGATGAAACACAGAAATTGCTTCCGAATTTAATACAAAAGGCACAATGCCAACTTAAGTACAAGAGGACTTACACTCTAACATTCTATGGTTTGAACCTCTCCTGTGAGTCCAGTTTTAGATTCTGATGCTTCACTTCAGGTTTACTGCATACCTTGGAACTTCTTATTGACGATGAAACACAGAAATTGCATCCGAATTTAATACATCAGGCACAATGCCGACTTAAGTACTGGCGGACTGACACTCTCACTTTCTATAATTTGAACCTCTCCTGTGAGTCCAGTTTTAGATTCCGATGCTACAGTTCAGGTTTACTGTATACCTTGGAACTTCTTATTGACGATGAAACACAGAAATTGCATCGGAATTAAATTCAAAAGGCAGAATGCTGACTTAGGTACAAGAGGACAGACACTCTAACTTGCTATGATTTGAACCTGTCCTGTGAGTCCAGTTTTAGATTCCGATGCTTCACTTCAGGTTTACTGTATCCCATGGACCTTCTTTTTGACGATGAAGCACAGAAACTACGTCGGAATTAAATTCAAAATTCACAATGCTGACTTAAGTACAAGAGGACTGACACTCTAACTTTCTATGATTTGAACCTCTCCTGTGAGTCCAGTTTTAGATTCCGATGCTTCTATTCAGGTTTACTGTATTCCTTGGACCTTCGTATTGACGATGAAACACAGAAATTGCATCCGAATTTAATACAAAAGGCACAATGCCGACTTAAGTACAAGAGGACTGACACTCTAACCTTCTATGGTTTGAGCCTCTCATGTGAGTCTAGTTTTAGATTCCGATGCATTACTTCTGGTATACTGTATCCCTTGGAACATCTTATTGACGATGAAACACAGTAATTGCATCCGAATTTAATACAAAAGGCACAATGCCGACTTAAGAACAAGACGACAGACACTCTAACTTATTATGATTTGAACCTCTCCTGTGAGTCCAGTTTTAGATTCCGATGCTTCACCTCAGGTTTACTGTTTCCCTTGGACCCTCTCATTGACGATGAAACGCAGAAATTGCATCGGAGTTAAATTCAAAAGGCACAATGCCGACTTAAGTACAAGAGGACTGACACTCTAACTCTCTATGATTTGAACCTTTCCTGTGATTTCAGTTTTAGATTCCGGTGCTTTACTTCAGGTTTACTGTAGACCTTGGACCTTCTTATAGACGATGAAACACAGAAATTGCATCCGAATATAATACAAAAGGCTCAATGCCGACTTCTGTACTACAGGACTGACACTCTAACTTACTATGATTTGAACTTCTCCTGTGAGTCCAGTTTTAGATTCCGATGCCTCACTTCAGGTTTTCTGTATCCCTTGGACCTTCTTATTGACGATGAAACACAGAAATTGCATCCGTATTTAATACAAGAGGCACAATGCCGACTTAAGTACGAGAGGACAGACACTCAAACTTTCTATGATTGGAACCTCTCCTGTAAGTCCAGTCTTCGATTCCGATGCTTCACATCAGGTTTACTGTATACCTTGGACCTTCTTATTGACGATGAAACACAGAAATTGCATGTAAATTTAATACAAAAGTCACAATGCCGACTTAGGTACAAGAGGACTGACACTCTAACTTTCTATGATTTGAACCTCTCCTGTGAGTCCAGTTTTAGATTACTATGCTTCACTCCAGGTTTACTGTATCCGTTGGACCTTCTTATTGACGATGAAACACAGAAATTGCATCCGAATTTAATACAAAAGGCATAATGCCGACTTAAGTACAAGAGGACTGACACTCTCACTTTCTATGATATGAACCTCTCCTGTGAGCCCAGTTTTAGATTCCGATGCTTCACTTTAGGTTTACTGTATCCCTTGGACCTTCTTATTGACGATGAAACACAGAAATTGCATTAGAATTTAATACAAAAGCACAATGCCGACTTAAGTACAAGAGGATTGACACTCTTTCTATGATTTGAACCTCTCCTGTGAGTCCAGTTTTATATTCCGATGCTTCACGTCAGGTTCACTGTATACCTTGGAACTTATTATTGACGATGGAACACAGAAATTGCATCGGAATTAAATTCAAAAGGCACAATGCCGACTTAAGTACAAGAGGACTGACACTCTAACTTTCAATGATTTGAACCTCTCCTGTGAGTCCAGTTTTAGATTCCGATGCTTAACTTCAGCTTTACTGTATAGCTTGGACCTTCTTATTGACGATGAAACACATAAATTGCATCCGAATTTAATACAAAAGGCAAAATGCCGACTTAGGTACAAGAGGACTGACACTCTAACTTTCTATGATTTGAACCTCTCCTGTGAGTCCAGTTTCAGATTCCGATGCCTCACTTCAGGTTTACTGTATCCCTTGGACCTTCTTATTGACGGTGAAACACAGAAATTGCATCCGAATATAATACAAGAGGCACAGTGCGACTTAAGTACGAGAGGACAGACACTCTAACTTTCTATGATTTGAACCTCTCCTGTAAGTCCAGTCTTAGATTCCGATGCTTCACATCAGGTTTACTGTATACCTTGGACCTTCTAATTGACGATGAAGCACAGAAATTGCATCGGAATTTAATACAAAAAGCACAATGCCAACTTAAGTACAAGAGGACTGACACTCTAACCTTCTATGGTTTGAGCCTCTTCTGTGAGTCTAGTTTTAGATTCCGATGCATTACTTCTAGTTTACTGTATCCCTTGGAACATCTTATTGACGATGAAACACAGAAATTGCATCCGAATTTAATACAAAAGGCACATTGCCGACTTAAGTACACGAGGATTGACACTCACACTTTCTAAGATTTGAACCTCTCCTGTGAGTCCAGTTTTAGATTCCGATGCTTCACTTCAGGTTTACTGTATCCCTTGGACCCTTTCATTTACGATGAAACACAGAAATTGCCTCGGAATTAAATTCAAAAATCACAATGCCGACTTAAGTACAAGAGGACTGATACTCTAACTTTCTATGATTTGAACCTGTCCTGTGATTCCAGTTTTAGATTCCGGTGCTTCACTTCAGGTTTACTGTATACCTTGGACCTTCTTATAGACGATGAAACACAGAAATTGCATCCGAAATTAATACAAAAGGCACAATGCCGACTTAAGTACAAGAGGACTGACACTCTAACTTACTATGATTTGAACCTCTCCTGTGAGTCCAGTTTTAGATTCCGATGCCTCACTTCAGGTTTACAGTATAACTTGGACCTTCTTATTGACGATGAAACACAGAAATTGCATCCGAACTTAATACAAAAGTCACAATGCCAACTTAGGTACAAGAGGACTGACACTCTAACTTTCTATGATTTGAACCTCTCCTGTGACTCCAGTTTTAGATTACTATGCTTCACTCCAGGTTTACTGTATCCCTTGGACCTTCTTATTGACGATGAAACACAGAAATTGCATCGGAAATTAATTCAAACGTACAATGCCGACTTAAGCACAAGAGGACTGGCACTCTAACTTTCAATGATTTGAACCTCTCCTGTGGGTCCAGTTTTAGATGCCGATGCTTCACTTTAGGTTTACTGTATACCAATGACCTTCTTATTGACGATGAAGCACAGAAATTGCATCGAAATTAAATTCAAAAGGCACAATGCCGACTTAAGTACCAGAGGACTGACACTCTAACTTTCTATGAGTTGAAACTCTCCAATGAGTCCAGTTTTAGATTCTGATGATTGACATCAGGTTTACTGTATCCCTTGGACCTTCTTATTGGCGATGAAAAACAGAAATTGAATCCGAATTTAATACAAAAGGCACAATGCCGACTTAAGTACAAGAGGACTGACACTCTAACTTTCTATGATTTGAACCTCTCCAGTGAGTCCAGTTTTAGATTCCGATTCTTCACTTCAGGTTTACTGTATCCCTTGGACCTTCTTATTGACGATGAAACACAGAAATTGCATCCGAATTTAATACAACAGGCACAATGCCGACTTAAGTACAGGAGGACTGACACTCTCACTTTCTATGATTCGAACCTCTCCTGTGAGTCCAGTTTTAGATTCCGATGCTTCACTTCAGGTTTACTGTATACCTTGGAACATCTTATTGACGATGAAACACAGAAATTGCATCGGAATTAAATTCAAAAGGCACAATGCCTACTCAAGTAGATGAGGACTGGCACTCTAACTTTCTATGATTTGAACCTCTCCTGTGAGTCCGGTTTTAGATTCCGATGCTTCACTTCAGGTTTACTCTATACCTTGGACCTTCTTATTGACGATGAAGCACAGAAACTACGTCGGAACTAAATTCAAATTTCACAATGCTGACTTAATTACAAGAGGACTGATACTCTAACTTTCTATGATATGAAACTCTCCCGTGAGCCCAGTATTAGATTCCGATGCTTCACTTCACGTTTACTGTATCCCTTGGACTTTCTTAATGACGATGAAACACAGAAATTGCATCCGAACTTAATATAAAAGGCACAATGCCGACTTACGTACATGAGGACTGAGACTCTAACTTTCTATGATTTGAACCTCTCCTGAGAGTCCAGTTTCAGATTCCGATGCTTCACTTCAGGTTTACTCTATACCTTGGACCTTCTTATTGACGATGAAACACAGAAATTGCATCGGAATTAAATTGAAAAGGCACAATGCCGACTTAAGTACAAGAGGACTGGCACTCTATCTTTCAATGATTTGAGCCTCTCCTGTGGGTCCAGTATTAGATGCCGAAGCTACACTTCAGGTTTACTGTAAACCAATGACCTTCTTATTGACGATGAAGCACAGAAATTGCATCGGAATTAAATTCAAAAGGCACAATGCGGACTTAAGTACAAGAGGACTGACACTCTAATTTTCTATGATTTGAAACTCTCCTATGAGTCCAGTTTTAGATTCCGATGTTTCACTGCAGGTTTACTGTATCCCTTGGACCTTCTAATTGACGACGAAACTTAGAAATTGCATCCGCATTTAATACAAAAGGCACAATGCCGACTTAAGTACAAGAGGACTGACACTCTCACTTTCTATGATTTGAACCTCTCCTGTGAGTCCAGTTTCAGATTCCGATGCTTCACTTCAGGTTTACTGTATCCCTTGGACCTTCTTATTGACGATGAAACACAGAAATTGCATCCGAATTTAATACAACAGGCACAATGCCGACTTAAGTACAGGAGGACTGACACACTCACTTTCTATGATTTGAACCTCTCCTGTGAGTCCAGTTTTAGATTCCGATGCTTCACTTCAGGTCTACTGTATACCTTGGACCTTCTTATTGACGATGAAACACAGAAATTGCATCGGAATTTAATTCAAAAGGCACAATGCCGACTTAAGTACAAGACGACTGACACTATAACTTTCTATGATTTGAACCTCACATGTGAGTCCAGTGTTAGATTCCGATGCTTCACTTCAGGTTTACTGTATACCTTGGACCTTCTTATTTACGATGAAACACAGAAAATGCATCCGAATTTAATACAAAATGCACAATGCCGACTTAAGTACAAGAGGACTGACACTCTAACACTCTTTGATTTGAACCTCTCCTGTGAGTCCAGTTTTAGATCCCGATGCTTCACTTCAGGTTTACTGTATCCCTTGAACCTTCTTATTGACGATGAAACAAAGAAATTGCATCCGAATTTCATACAACTGGCACAATGCCGACTTAAGTACAGGAGGACTGACACTCTCTCTTTCTATGATTTGTACCTCTCCTGTGAGTCCAGTTTTAGATTCCGATGCTTCACTTCAGGGCTACTGTATCCCATGGACCTTCTTATTGACGATGAAACACAGAAATTGCATCCGAATTTAATACAAGAGGCACAATGCCGACTTAAGTACGAGAGGACAGACACTCTAACTTTCAATGATTTGAACCTCTCCTGTGAGTCCAGTTTTAGATTCCGATGCTTAACTTCAGCTTTACTGTAAAGCTTGGACCTTCTTATTGACGATGAAACACATAAATTGCATCCGAATTTAATACAAAAGGCAAAATGCCGACTTAGGTACTAGAGGACTGACACTCTAACTTTCTATGATTTGAACCTCTCCTGTGAGTCCAGTTTTAGATTACTATGCTTCACTTCATTTTTACTGTATCCCTTGGACCTTCTTATTGATGATGAAACACAGAAATTGCATCCGAAGTTAATACAAAAGGCACAATGCCGACTTAAGTACATGAGGACTGAAACTCTAACTTTCTATGATTTGAACCTCTCCTGTGAGTCCAGTTTCAGATTCCGATGCCTCACTTCAGGTTTACTGTATCCCTTGGACCTTCTTATTGACGGTGAAACACAGAAATTGCATCCGAATATAATACAAGAGGCACAGTGCGACTTAAGTACGAGAGGACAGACACTCTAACTTTCTATGATTTGAACCTCTCCTGTAAGTCCAGTCTTAGATTCCGATGCTTCACATCAGGTTTACTGTATACCTTGGACCTTCTAATTGACGATGAAGCACAGAAATTGCATCGGAATTTAATACAAAATGCACAATGCCAACTTAAGTACAAGAGGACTGACACTCTAACTTTCTATGATTTGAACCTGTCCTGTGATTCCAGTTTTAGATTCCGGTGCTTCACTTCAGATTTACTGTATACCTTGGACCTTCTTATAGACGATGAAACACAGAAATTGCATCCGAAATTAATACAAAAGGCACAATGCCGACTTAAGTACAAGAGGACTGACACTCTAACTTACTATGATTTGAACCTCTCCTGTGAGTCCAGTTTTAGATTCCGATGCCTCACTTCAGGTTTACAGTATAACTTGGACCTTCTTATTGACGATGAAACACAGAAATTGCATCCGAACTTAATACAAAAGTCACAATGCCAACTTAGGTACAAGAGGACTGACACTCTAACTTTCTATGATTTGAACCTCTCCTGTGACTCCAGTTTTAGATTACTATGCTTCACTCCAGGTTTACTGTATCCCTTGGACCTTCTTATTGACGATGAAACACAGAAATTGCATCGGAATTAAATTCAAACGTACAATGCCGACTTAAGCACAAGAGGACTGGCACTCTAACTTTCAATGATTTGAACCTCTCCTGTGGGTCCAGTTTTAGATGCCGATGCTTCACTTTAGGTTTACTGTATACCAATGACCTTCTTATTGACGATGAAGCACAGAAATTGCATCGAAATTAAATTCAAGAGGCACAATGCCGACTTAAGTACAAGAGGACTGACACTCTCACTTTCTATGATTTGAACCTCTCCTGTGAGTCCAGTTTTAGATTCCGATGCTTCACTTCAGGTTTACTGTATACCTTGGAACTTCTTATTGACGATGAAGCACAGAAATTGCATCGGAATTAAATTCAAAAGGCACAATGCCGACTTAAGTACAAGAGGACTGACACTCTAACTTTCTATGATTTGAACCTCTCCTGTGAGTCCAGTTTAAGATTCCGATGATTCACTACAGGATTACTGTATCATTTGGAACTTCTTATTGACGATTAAACACAGAAATTGGATCCGAATTTAATACAAGAGTCACAATGCCGATTTAAGTACAAGAGGACTGACACACTAACTTTCTATGATTTGAACCTCTCCTGTGAGCCCAGTTTTAGATTCCGATGCTTCACTTCAGGTTTATTGTATCCCTTGGACCTGTTTATTGACGATGAAACACAGAATTTGCTTCCGAATTTAATACAAAAGGCACAATGCCGATTTAAGTACAAGAGGACTGACACTCTAACTTTCTATGATTTTAATCTGTCCTGTGATTCCAGTTTTAGATTCCGGTGCTTCACTTCAGGTTTACTGTATACCTTGGACCTTCTTATTGACGATGAAACACAGAAATTGCATCCGAATTTAATACAACAGGCACAATGCCGACTTAAGTACAGGAGGACAGACACTCTCACTTTCTATGATTTGAACCTCCCCTGTGATTCCAGTTTTAGATTCCGATGCTTCACTTCAGGTCTTCTGTATACCTTGGACCTTCTTATTGACGATGAAACACAGAAATTGCATCGGAATTAAATTCAAAAGGCACAATGCCGACTTAAGTACAAGACGACTGACACTATAACTTTCTATGATTTGAACTTCACCTGTGAGTCCAGTGTTAGATTCCGATGCTTCACTTCAGGTTTACTGTATACCTTGGACCTTCTTATTGACGATGAAATACAGAAAATGCATCCGAATTTAATACAAAATGCACAATGCCGACTAAAGTACAAGAGGACTGACACTCTAACACTCTTTGATTTGAACCTCTCCTGTGAGTCCAGTTTTAGATCCCGATGCTTCACTTCAGGTTTACTGTATCCCTTAAACCTTCTTATTGACGATGAAACACAGAAATTGCATCCGAATTTAATACAACAGGCACAATGCCGACTTAAGTACAGGAGGACTGACGTTCTCACTTTCTATGATTTGAACCTCTCCTTTGAGTCCAGTTTTAGATTCCGATGCTTCAGTTCAGGTTTACTGTATCCCTTGGACCTGCTAATTGACGATGAAACACAGAAATTGCATCCGAATTTAATAGAAAAGGCACAATGCCGATTTAAGTACAAGAGGACTGACACTATAACTTTCTATGATTTGAACCTGTCCTGTGATTCCAGTTTTAGATTCCGGTGCTTCACTTCAGGTTTACTGTATACCTTGGACCTTCTTATTGACGATGAAACACAGAAATTGCATCCGAATGTAATACAAAAGGCACAATGCCGACTTAAGTACAAGAGGACTGACACTTTAACTTTCTGTGATTTGAACCTCTATTGTGAATCCAGTTTTAGATTCCGATGCCTCACTTCAGGTTTACTGTCTCCCTTGCACCTTCTTATTGACGATGAAACACGGAAATTGCATCCGAATTTAATACAAGAGGCGCAATGCCGACTTAAGTACGAGAGGACAGACACTCTAACTTTCTATGATTTGAACTTCACCTGTAAGTCCAGTTTTAGATTCCGATGCTTCACTTCAGGTTTACTGTATCCCTTGGACTCCCTTATTGACGATGAAACACAGAAATTGCATCCGAATTTAATACAAAAGGCACAATGCCGAATTAGGTACAAGAGGACTGACACTCTAACTTTCTATGATTTGAACGTCCCCTGTGAGTCCAGTTTTTGATTCCGATGCTTCACTTCAGGTTTACTGTATACCTTGGAACTTCTTATTGACGATGAAACACAGAAATTGCATCGGAATTAAATTCAAAAGGCAAAATGCCGAATTAAGTTCAAGAGTGCTGAAACTCTAACTTTCTATGATTTGAACCTCTCCTGTGAGTCCAGTTTTAGATTCCGATGATTCACTTCAGGATTATTGTATCCCTTGCAACTTCTTATTGACGATGAAACACAGAAATTGGATCCGATTTTAATACAAGAGGCACAATGCCGATTTAAGTACAAGAGGACTGAAACACTAACTTTCTATGATTTGAACCTCTCCTGTGAGTCCAGTTTTAGATTCCGATGCTTCACTTCAGGTTTACTATATTCCTTGCACCTTGTTATTGACGATGAAACACAGAAATTGCATCCAAATTTAATACAAAAGGCACAATGCCGACTTAAGTACAAGAGGCCTGACACTCTAACTTTCTATGATTTGAACCTCTCCTGTGAATCCAGTTTTAGATTCCGATGCCTCACTTCAGGTTTACTGTCTCCCTTGCACCTTCTTATTGACGATGAAACACGGAAATTGCACACGAATTTAATACAAGAGGCACAATGCCGACTTACGTACGAGAGGACAGACACTCTAACTTTCTATGATTTGAACCTCTCCTGTGTGTCCAGTTTTAGATTCCGATGCTTCACTTCAGGCTTACTGTATCCCATGGACCTTCTTTCTGACGATGAAGCGCAGAAACTACGTCGGAATAAAATGCAAAATTCACAATGCTGACTTAAGTACAAGAGGACTGATACTCTAACTTTCTGTGATTAGAACCTCTCCTGTGAGTCTAGTTTTAGACTCCGATGATTCACTACAGGATTACTGTATCCCTTGGAACTTCTTAGTGACGATGAAACACAGAAATTGGATCCGAATTTAATACAAGAGGCACAATGCCGATTTAAGTACAAGAGGACTGACACACTAACTTTCTATGATTTGAACCTCTCCTGTGAGTCCAGTTTTAGATCCCAATGCTTCACTTCAGGTTTACTGTATACCTTGGAACTTCTTATTGACGATGAAACACAGAAATTGCATCGGAATTAAATTCAAAAGGCACAATGCCGACTTATGTACAAGAGGACTGACACTCTAACTTTCTATGATTTGAACCTCTCCTGTGGGTCCAGTTTTAGATTCCGACGATTCACTGCAGGATTACTGTATCCATTGGAACTTCTTATTGACGATGAAACACAGAAATTGGATCCGAATTTAATACAAGAGACACAATGCCGATTTAAGTACAAGAGAACTGACACACTAACTTTCTATGATTTGAACCTCTCCTGTGAATCCAGTTTTAGATTCCGATGCTTCACTTCAGGTTTACTGTATCCCTTGGACCTGCTTATTGACGAAGAAACACAGAAATTGCATCCGAATTTAATACAAAAGGCACAATGCCGATTTAAGTACAAGAGGACTGACACTCTAACTTACTATGATTTGAACCAGTCCTGTGATTCCAGTTTTAGATTCCGGTGCTTCACTTCAGGTTTACTGTATACCTTGGACCTTCTTATTGTCGATGAAACACAGAAATTGCATCCGAATGTAATACAAAAGGCACAATGCCGATTTAAGTACAAGAGGACTGACACTCTAACTTACTATGATTTGAACCAGTCCTGTGATTCCAGTTTTAGATTCCGATGCCTCACTTCAGGTTTACTGTCTCCCTTGCACCTTCTTATTGACGATGAAACACGGAAATTGCATCCGAATTTAATACAAGAGGCACAATGCCGACATAAGTACGAGAGTACAGACACTCTAACTTCCTATGATTTGAACTTCACCTGTAAGTCCAGTTTTAGATTCCGATGCTTCACTTCTGGTTTACTGTATCCCTTGGACTCCCTTATTGACGATGAAACACAGTAATTGCATCCGAATTGAATACAAAAGGCACAATGCCGACTTAGGTACAAGAGGACTGACACTCTAACTTTCTATGATTTGAACCTCCCCTGTGAGTCCAGTTTTAGATTCCGATGCTTCACTTCAGGTTTACTGTATCCCTTGGAACATCTTATTGATGATGAGACACAGAAATTGCATCCTAATTTAATACAAAAGGCGCAATGCCGACTTAAGTACAAGAGGACTGACACTCTCACTTTCTATGATTTGAACCTCTCCTGTGAGTCCAGTTTTAGATTCCGATGCTTCACATCAGGTTTACTGTATCCCTTGGACTCCCTTATTGACGATGAAACATAGAAATTGTATCCGTATTTAATACAAAAGGCACAATGCCGACTTAGGTACAAGAGGACTGACACTCTAACTTTCTATGATTTGAACCTCTCCTGTGAGTCCAGTTTTAGACTCCGATGATTCACTACAGGATTACTGTATCCCTTGGAACTTCTAATTGACGATGAAACACAGAAATTGGATCCGAATTTAATACAAGAGGCACAATGCCGATTTAAGTACAAGAGGACTGACACACTAACTTACTATGATTTGAACCTCTCCTGTGAGTCCAGTTTTAGATCCCGATGCTTCACTTCAGGTTTACTGTATTCCTTGGAACTTCTTATTGACGATGAAACACAGAAATTGCATCGGAATTAAATTTAAAAGGCACAATGCCGACTCAAGTACAAGAGGACTGGCACTCTATCTTTCTATGAAATGAACCTCTCCTGTGAGTCCAGTTTTAGATTCCGATGCTTCACTTCAGGTTTACTGTATCCCATGGAATTTCTTTCTGACGATGAAGCACAGGAACTACGTCGGAATTAAATTCAAAATTCACAATGCTGACTTAAGTACAAGAGGACTGATACTCTAACTTTCTATGATTTGAACCTCTCCTGTGAGCCCGGTTTTAGATTCCGATGCTTCACTTCAGGTTTACTCTATACCTTGGACCTTCTTATTGACGATGAAGCACAGAAACTACGTCGGAATTAAATTCAAAATTCACAATGCTGACTTAAGTACAAGAGGACTGATATTCTAACTTTCTATGATATGAACCTCTCCCGTGAGCCCAGTATTAGATTCAGATGCTTCACTTCAGGTTTACTGTATCCCTTGGACTTTCTTATTGACGATGAAACACAGAAATTGCATCCGAACTTAATATAAAAGGCACAATGCCGACTTAGGTACATGAGGACCGAGACACTAACTTTCTATGATTTGAACCGCTCCTGAGAGTCCAGTTTTAGATTCCGATGCTTCACTTCAGGTTTACTCTATACCTTGGACCTTCTTATTGACGATGAAACACAGAAATTGCATCGGGATTAAATTCAAAAGGCACAATGCCGACTTAAGTACAAGAGGACTGGCACTCTATCTTTCAATGATTTGAACCTCTCCTGTGGGTCCAGTTTTAGATGCCGATGCTACACTTCAGATTTACTGTAAACCAATGACCTTCTTATTGACGATGGAGCACAGAAATTGCATCGGAATTAAATTCAAAAGGCACAATGCGGACTTAAGTACAAGAGGACTCGCACTCTAACTTTCTATGATTTGAAACTCTCCTATGAGTCAAGTTTTAGATTCCGATGATTCACTTCAGGTTTACGGTATCTCATGGACCTTCTAATTGACGACGAAACTTAGAAATTGCATCCGCATTTAATACAAAAGGCACAATGCCAACTTAAGTACAAGAGGACTGACACTCTCACTTTCTATGATTTGAACCTCTCCTGTGAGTGCAGTTTCAGATTCCGATGCTTCACTTCAGGTTTACTGTATTCCTTGGACCTTCTTATTGACGATGAAACACAGAAATTGCATCCGAATTTAATACAACAGGCACAATGCCGACTTAAGTACAGGGGGACTGACACTCTCACTTTCTATGATTTGAACCTCTCCTGTGAGTCCAGTCTTAGATTCCGATGCTTCACTTCAGGTCTACTGTATACCTTGGAATTTCTTATTGACGATGAAACACAGAAACTGCATCAGAATTATATTCAAAAGGCACAATGCCGACTTAACTACAAGAGGACTGACACTCTAAGTTTCTGTAATTTGAACCTCTCCTGTGAGTCCAGTTTTAGATTCCTAAGCTTCACTTCAGGTTTACTGAATCCCTAGGACCCTCTTATTGACGATGAAACACAGAAATTGCATCCGAATTTAATACAAAAGGCACAATGCCATTTTAAGTACAAGAGGACTGACACTCTAATTTTCTATGATTTGAACCTCTCCTTTGAGTCCAGTTTTAGATTCCGATGCTTCACTTCAGGTTTACTGTATCCCTTGGACTCCCTTATTGACGATGAAACACAGAAATTGCATCCGAATTTAATACAAAAGGCACAATGCCGACATAGGTACAAGAGGACTGACACTTTAACTTCCTATGATTTGAACCTCCCCTGTGAGTCCAGTTTTACATTCCGATGCTTCACTTCAGGTTTACTGTATACCTTGGAACTTCTTATTGACGATGAAACACAGAAATTGCATCCGAATTTAATACAAAAGCACAATGCCAACTTAAGTACAAGGGGACTGACACTCTAATTTTCTATGATTTGAACCTCTCCTGTGAGTCCAGTTTTAGATTCCGATGCTTCACTTCAGGTTTACTGTATACCTTGGAACTTCTTATTGACGATGAAACACAGAAATTGCATCGGAATTAAATTCAAAAGGCACAATGCCGACTTAAGTACAAGAGGACTGGCACTTTAACTTTCTATGGTTTGAACCTCTCCTGTATGTCCGGTTTTAGATTCCGATGCTTCACTTCAGGTTTACTCTATAGCTTGGACCTTCTTATTGACGATGTAGCACAGAAACTACGTCGGAATTAAATTGAAAATTCACAATGCTGACTTAAGTACAAGAGGACTGATTCTCTAACTTTCTATGATATCAACCTCTCCTGTGAGAACAGTATTAGATTCCGATGCTTCACTTCAGGTTTACTGTATCCCTTGGACCTTCTTATTGACGATGAAACACAGAAATTGGATCCGAACTTAATATAAAAAGCACAATGCCGACTTAAGTACAAGAGGACTGGCACTCTAACTTCCAATGATTTGAACCTCTCCTGTGGGTACAGTTTTAGATGCCGATGCTACACTTCAGGTTTACTGTAAACCAATGACCTTCTTATTGACGATGAAGCACAGAAATTGCATCGGAGTTAAATTCAAAAGGAACAATGCGGACTTAAGTACAAGAGGACTGGCACTCTAACTTTCTATGATATGAAACTCTCCTATGAGTCCAGTTTTAGATTCCGATGATTCAGTTCAGGTTTACTGTATACCTTGGACCTTCTTATTGACGATGAAACACGGAAATTGCATCCGCATTTAATACAAAAGGCACAATGCCGAATTAAGTACAAGAGGACTGACACTCTCACTTTCTATGATTTGAACCTCTCCTGTGAGTCCAGTTTCAGATTCCGATGCTTCACTTCAGGTTTACTGTATCCCTTGGACCTTCTTATTGACGATGAAACACAGATATTGCATCCGAATTTAATACAATAGGCACAATGCCGACTTAAGTAGAAGAGGACTGACACTCTCACTTTCTATGATTTGAACCTCTCCTGTGAGTCCAGTTTCAGATTCCGATGCGTCACTTCAGGTTTACTGTATCCCTTGGACCTTCTTATTGACGATGAAACACAGAAACTGCATCCGAATTTAATACAATAGGCACAATGCCGACTTAAATACAGGTGGACTGACACTCTCACTTTCTATGTTTTGAACCTCTCCTGTGAGTCTAGTTTTGGATTCCGATGCTTTACTTCAGGGTTACTGTATACCTTGGAACATCTTATTGATGATGAAACACAGAAATTGCATCCTAATTTAATGCAAAAGGCGCAATGCCGACTTAAGTACAAGAGGACTGATACTCTCACTTTCTATGATTTGAACCTCTCCTGTGAGTCCAGTTTTAGATTCCGATGCTTCACTTCAGGTTTACTGTATCCCTTGGACTCCCTTATTGACGATGAAACATAGAAATTGCATCCGAATCTAATACAAAAGGCACAATGCCGAGTTAGGTACAAGAGGACTAACACTCTAACTTTCTATGATTTGAACCTTCCCTGTGAGTCCAGTTTTAGATTCCGATGCTTCACTTCAGGTTTACTGTATAACTTGGAACTTCTTATTGACGATGAAACACAGAAATTGCAACCGAATTAAATTCAAAAGGCACAATGCCGCCTTAAGTACAAGACTACTGACACTCTAACTTTCTATTATTTGAACTTCTCCTGTGAGTCCAGATTTAGACTCCGATGATTCACTACAGGATTACTGTATCCCATGGAACTTCTTATTGACGATGAAACACAGAAATTGCATCGGAATTGAATTCAAAAGGCACAATGCCGACTCAAGTACAAGAGGACTGGCACTCTAACTTTCTATGATTTGAACCTCTCCTGTGAGTCCGGTTTTAGATTCCGATGCTTCACTTCAGGTTTACTCTATACCTTGGACCGTCTTATTGACGATGAAGCACAGAAACTACGTCGGAATTAAATTCAAAATTCACAATGCTGACTTAAGTACAAGAGGACTGATATTCTAACTTTCTATGATATGAACCTCTCCCGTGAGCCCAGTATAAGATTCCGACGCTTCACTTCAGGTTTGCTGTATCCCTTGCACTTTCTTATTGACGATTAAACATAGAAATTGCATCCGAACTTAATATAAAAGGCACAATGCCGACTTAAGTACATGAGGACTGAGAGTCTAACTTTCTATGATTTGAACCGCTCCTGAGAGTCCAGTTTTAGATCCCGATGCTTCACTTCAGGTTTACTCTATCCCTTGGACCTTCTTATTGACGATGAAACACAGAAATTGCATCGGGATTAAATTCAAAAGGCACAATGCCGACTTAAGTACAAGAGGACTGGCACTCAAACTTTCTATGATTTGATACTCTCCTATGAGTCCAGTTTTAGATTCCGATGATTTACATCAGGTTTACGGTTTCCCTTGGACCTTCTAATTGACGACGAAACTTAGAAATTGCATTCGCATTTAATACAAAAGGCACAATGCCGACTTAAGTACAAGAGGACTGACACTCTCACTTTCTATGATTTGAACCTCTCCTGTGAGGCCAGTACTAGATTCCGATGCTTCACTTCAGGTTTACTGTATCCAATGGACCTTCACCTGACGATGCAGCACAGAAACTACGTCGGAATTAAATTCAAAATTCACAATGCTGACTTAAGTACAAAAGGACTGATACTCTAACTTTCTATGTTTTGAACCTCTCCTTTGAGTCCAGTTTTAGATTCCGATGCTTCAATTCAGGTTTACTGTATCCCTTGGACCTTCGTATTGACGATGAAACACAGAAATTGCATCCGAACTTATTGCAAAAGGCACAATGCCGACTTAAGTACAAGAGGACTGACACTCTAACTTTCTATGTTTTGAACCTCTCCTGTGAGTCCAGTTTTAGATTCCGATGCTTTACTTCAGGTTTACTGTATCCCTTGGAACATCTTATTGACAATGAAACACAGAAATTGCATCCTAATTTAATACAAAAGACACAATGCCGACCCAAGTACAAGAGGACTGACGCTCTCACTTTCTATGATTTGAACCTCACCTATGAGTCCAGTTTTAGATTCCGATGCTTCACTTCAGGTTTACTGTATCCTTTGGACTCCCTTATTGACGATGAAACACAGAAATTGCATCCGAATTTAATACAAAAGGCACAATGCCGACATAGGTACAAGAGGACTGACACTCTAACTTTCTATGATTTGAACCTCCCCTGTGAGTCCAGTTTTAGATTCCGATGCTTCACTTCAGGTTTACTGTATACCTTGGAACTTCTTATTGACGATGAAACACAGAAATTGCATCCGAATTTAATACAAAAGCACAATGCCAACTTAAGTACAAGGGGACTGACACTCTAATTTTCTATGATTTGAACCTCTCTTGTGAGTCCAGTTTTAGATTCCGATGCTTCACTTCAGGTTTACTGTATACCTTGGAACTTCTTATTGACGATGAAACACAGAAATTGCATCGGAATTAAAGTCAAAAGGCACAATGCCAACTCAAGTACAAGAGGACTGGCACTCTAACTTTCTGTGATTTGAACCTCTCCTGTGAGTCCGGTTTTAGATTCCCATGCTTCACTTCAGGTTTACTCTATACCTTGGACCTTCTTATTGACGATGAAGCACAGAAACTACGTCGGAATTAAATTCAAAATTCACAATGCTGACTTAAGTACAAGAGGACTGATACTCTAACTTTCTATGATATGAACCTCTCCTGTGAGCCCAGTATTACATTCCGATGCTTCACTTCAGGTTTACTGTATTTCTTGGACCTTCTTATTGACGATGAAACACAGAAATTGCATCCGCTTTTAATACAAAAGGCACAATGCCGACATAAGTACAAGATGACTGACACTCCCACTTTCTATGATTTGAACCTCTCCTGTGAGACCAGTTTCAGATTCCGATGCTTCACTTCAGGTTTACTGTATCCCTTGGACCTTCTTATTGACGATGAAACACAGAAATTGCATCCGAATTTAATACAATAGGCACAATGCCGACTTAAGTACAGGTGGACTGACACTCTCACTTTCTATGATTTGAACCTCTCCTGTGAGTCCAGTTTTAGATTCCGATAGTTCACTTCAGGTCTACTGTATACCTTGGAAATTCTTATTGACGATGAAACACAGAAATTGCATCGGAATTAAATTCAAAAGGCACAATGCCGACTTAACTACAAGAGCACTGACAATCTAAGTTTCTATGATTTGAACCTCTCCTGTGAGTCCAGTTTCACATTCCGATGCTTCACTTCAGGTTTACTGTATCCCTTGGACATTCTTATTGACGATGAAACACAGAAATTGCATCCGAATATAATAGAAAAAGCACAATGCCGACTCAAGTACAAGAGGACTGACACTCTAACTTTCTATGATTTGAACATCTCCTGTGAGTCCAGTTTTGGATTCGGATGCTTCACTTCAGGTTTACTGTATCCCATGGACCTTCATTCTGACGATGAAGCACAGAAACTACTTCGGAATTAAATTCAAAATTCACAATGCTGACTTAAGTACAAGAGGACTGATACTCTAAATTTCTATCATTTGAACTTCTCCTGTGAGTGCAGTTTTAGCTTCTGATGCTTCAATTGAGGTTTACTGTATCCCTTGGACCTTCGTATTGACGATGAAACACAGAAATTGCATCCGAATTTATTACAAAAGGCACAATGCCGACTTAAGTACAAGAGGACTGACACTCTAACTTTCTATGTTTTGAACCTCTCCTGTGAGTCTACTTTTAGATTCCGATGCTTTACTTAAGGTTTACTGTATCCCTTGGAACATCTTATTGACGATGAAACACAGAAATTGCATCCTAATTTAATACAAAATGCACAATGCCGACTTAAGTACAAGAGGACTGACACTCTCACTTTCTATGATTTGAACCTCTCCTGTGAGTCCAGTTTTAGATTCCGATGCTTCACATCAGGTTTACTGTATCCCTTGGACTCCCTTATTGACGATGAAAGATAGAAATTGCATCCGAATTTAATACAAAAGGCACAAAGCCGACTTAGGTACAAGAGGACTGACACTCTAACTTTCTATGATTTGAACCTCTCCTGTGTGTCCAGGTTTAGATTCCGATGATTCACTACAGGATTACTGTATCCCTTGGAACTTCTTATTGACGATGAAACACAGAAATTGGTTCCGAATTTAATACAAGAGGCACAATGCCGATTTAAGTACAAGAGGACTGACACACTAATTTTCTATGATTTGAACCTCCCCTGTGAGTCCAGTTTTAGATTCCGATGCTTCACTTCAGGTTTACTGTATCCCTTGGACCTGCTTATTGGCGAAGAAACACAGAAATTGCATATGAATTTAATACAAAAGGCACAATGCCGATTTCAGTACAAGAGGACTGACACTCTAACTTTCTATGATTTGAACCTGTCCTGTGATTCCAGTTTTAGATTCCGTTGCTTCACTTCAGGTTTACTGTATACCTTGGACCTTCTTATTGATGATGAAACACAGAAATTGCATCCGAATGTAATACAAAAGGCACAATGCCGACTTAAGTACAAGAGGACTGACCCTTTAACTTTCTATGATTTTATACCTCTTCTGTGAATCCAGTTTTAGATTCCGATGCCTCACTTCAGGTTTACTGTCTCCCTTGCACCTTCTTATTGACGATGAAACACGGAAATTGCATCCGAATTTAATACAAGAGGCACAATGCCGACTTAAGTACGAAAGGACAGAAACTCTCACTTTCTATGATTTGAAACTCTCCTGTGAGTCCAATTTTAGATTCCGATGCTTCACTTCAGGTCTACTGTATACCTTGGAACATCTTATTGACGATGAAATACAGAAATTGCATGAGAATTAAATTCAAAAGGCACAATGCCGACTTAACTACAAGAGCACTGAAACTCTAAGTTTCTATGATTTGAACCTCTCGTGTGAGTCCAGTTTTAGATTCCGATGCTTCACTTCAGGTTTACTGTGTACCTAGGACCTTCTTATTGACCATGATTCACAGAAATTGCATCGGAATTAAATTCAAAAGGCACAATGCCGACTTAACTACAAGAGCACTGACACTCAAAGTTCCTATGATTTGAACCACTCCTGTTAGTCCAGTTTTAGATTCCGATGCTTCACTTCAGGTTTACTGTATCCCTTGGACCTTCTTATTGACGATGAAACACTGAAATCGCATCCGAATTTAATAGAAACGGCACAATGCCGACTTAAGTACAAGAGGACTGCCACTCTAACTTTCTATGATTTGAACCTCTCCTGTGAGTCCAGTTTTAGATTCCGATGCTTCACTTCATGTTTACTGTATCCCATGGACCTTCTTTCGGACGATGAAGCACAGAAACTACGTCGGAATTAAATTCAAAATTCACAATGCTGACTTAAGTACAAGAGGACTGATACTCAAACTTTCTATGATTGGAACCTCTCCTGTGAGTCCAGTTTTAGATTCCGATGCTTCAATCCAGGTTTACTGTATCCCTTGGACTTTCGTATTGACGATGAAACACAGAAATTGCATCCGAATTTATTACAAAAGGCACAATGCCGACTTAAGTACAAGAGGACAGACACTCTAACTTTCTATGTTTTGAACCCCTCCTGTGAGTCTAGTTTTAGATTCCGATGCTTTACTTCAGGTTTACTGTATCCCTTGGAACATCTTATTGATGATGAAACACAGAAATTGCATCCTAATTTAATACAAAAGGCACAATGCCGACTTAAGTACAAGAGGACTGACACTCTCACTTTCTATGATTTGAATCTCTCCTGTGAGTCCAGTTTTAGATTCCGATGCTTCACCTCAGGGTTACTGTATCCCTTGGACCTTCTTATTGACGATGAAACACAGAAATTGCATCCGAATTTAATAGGAAGGCACAATTCCGACTTAAGTACAAGAGGACTGACACTCTAATTTTCTATGATTTGCACCTCTCCTGTGAGTCCAGTTTTAGATTCCGATGCTTCACTTCAGGTTTACTGTATCCCATGGACTCCCTTATTGACGATGAAACACGGAAATTGCATCCGAATTTAATACAAAAGGCACAATGCCGACTTAGGTACAAGAGGATTGACACTCTAACTTTCTATGATTTGAACCTCCCCTGTGAATCCAGTTTTAGATTCCGATGCTTCACTTCAGGTTTACTGTATCCCTTGGACTCCCTTATTGACGATGAAACACGGAAATTGCATCCGAATTTAATACAAAAGGCACAATGCCGACTTAGGTACAAGAGGACTGACACTCTAACTTTCTATGATTTGAACCTGTCCTGTGATTCCAGTTTTAGATTCCGATGCTTCACTTCAGGTTTACTGTATACCTTGGACCTTCTTATTGACGATGAAACACAGAAATTGCATCCGAATTTAATACAAAAGGCACAATGCCGACTTAAGTACAAGAGGACTGACACTCTAACTTTCTATGATTTGAACCTCTCCCGTGAATCCAGTTTTAGATTCCGATGCTTCACTTCAGGTTTACTGTATCCCTTGGACTCCCTTATTGACGATGAAACACGGAAATTGCATCCGAATTTAATACAAAAGGCACAATGCCGACTTAGGTACAAGAGGACTGACACTCTAACTTTCTATGATTTGAACCTCCCCTGTGTGTCCAGTTTTAGATTCCGATGCTTCACTTCAGGTTCATTGTATACCTTGGAACTTCTTATTGACGATGAAACACAGAAATTGCATCGGAATTAAATTCAAAAGGCACAATGCCGACTTAAGTACAAGAGGACTGAACTCTAACTTTCTATGATTTGAACGTCAGCTGTGAGTCCAGTTTTAGATTCCGATGATTCACTTCAGGATTACTGTATCCCTTGGAACCTCTTATTGACGATGAAACACAGAAATTGGATCCGAATTTAATACAAGAGGCACAATGCCGATTTAAGTACAAGAGGTCTGACACACTAACTTTCTATGATTTGAACCTCTCCTGTGAGTCCAGTTTTAGATTCCGATGCTTCACTTCAGGTTTACTATATCCCTTGGACGCGCTTATTGCCGAAGAAACACAGGAATTGCATAAGAATTTAATACAAAAGGCACAATGCCGATTTGAGTACAAGAGGACTGACACTCTAACTTTCTATGATTTGAACCTGTCCTGTGATTCCAGTTTTAGATTCCGATGCTTCAATCCAGGTTTACTGTATCCCTTTGACTTTCGTATTGACGATGAAACACAGAAATTGCATCCGAATCTATTACAAAAGGCACAATGCCGACTTAAGTACAGGAGGACTGACACTCTAACTTTCTATGTTTTGAACCTCTCCTGTGAGTCTAGTTTTAGATTCCGATGCTTTACTTCAGGTTTACTGTATCCCTTGGAACATCTTATTGATGATGAAACACAGAAATTGCATCCTAATTTAATACAAAAGGCACAATGCCGACATAAGTACAAGAGGACTGATACTCTCACTTTCTATGATTTGAACCTCTCCTGTGAGTCCAGTTATAGATTCCAATGCTTATCTTCAGAGTTACTGTATCCCTTGGACCTTCTTATTGACAATGAAACACAGAAATTGCATCCGAATTTAATAGGAAAGGCACAATTCCGACTTAAGTACAAGAGGACTGACACTCTAATTTTCTATGGTTTGAACCTCTCCTGTGAGTCCAGTTTTAGATTCCGATGCTTCACTTCAAGTTTACTGTATCCCATGGACCTTCTTTCTGATCATGAAGCACAGAAACTACGTTGGAATTAAATTCAAAATTCACAATGCTGACTTAAGTACAAGAGGACTGATACTCTAACTTTCTATGATTTGAACCCCTCCTGTGAGTCCAGTTTTAGATTCCGGTGCTTCAATTCAGGTTTACTGTATCCCTTGGACCTTCTTATTGACGATGTAACACAGAAATTGCATCGGAATTAAATTCAAAAGGCTCAATGCCGACTTAAGTACAAGAGGACTGACACTCTAACTTTCCATGATTTGAACCTCTCCTGTGAGTCCAGTTTTAGATTCCGATAATTCACTACAGGATCACTGTATCCCTTGGAACTTCTTATTGACGATGAAACACAGAAATTGGATCCGAATTTAATACAAGAGACACAATGCCGATTTAAGTACAAGCAGACTGACACACTAACTTTCTATGAGTTGAACCTCTCCTGTGAGTCCAGTTTTAGATTCCGATGCTTCACTCCAGGTTTACTGTATCCCTTGGACCTGCTTATTGACGAAGAAACACAGAAATTGCATCCGAATTTAATACAAAAGGCACAATGCCGATTTAAGTACAAGAGGAGTGACACTCTAACTTTCTATGATTTGAACCTGTCCTGTGATTCCAGTTTTAGATTCCGGTGCTTCACTTCAGGTTTACTGTATACCTTGGACCTTCTTATTGACGATGAAACACAGAAATTGCATCCGAATTTAATACAAAAGGCACAATGCCGACTTCAGTACAAGAGGACTGGAACTCTAACTTTCTATGATTTGAACCTCTCCTGTGAATCCAGTTTTAGATTCCGATGAATCACTTCAGGTTTACTGTCTCCCTTGCACCTTCTTATTGACAATGAAACACGGAAATTGCATCCGAATATAATACAAAAGGCACAATGCCGACTTAGGTACAAGAGGACTGACACTCTAACTTTCTATGATTTGAACCTCCCCTGGGAGTCCAGTTTTAGATGCCGATGCTTCACCTCAGGTTTACTGTATACCTTGGAACTTCTTATTGACGATGAAACACAGAAATTGCATCGGAATTAAATTCAAAAGGCACAATGCCGACATAAGTACATGAGGACTGACACTCTAACTTTCTATGTTTTGAACCTCTCCTGTGAGTCTAGTTTTAGATTCCGATGCTTTACTTCAGGTTTACTGTATCCCTTGGACTCCCTTATTGACGATGAAACACAGAAATAGCATCCGAATTCAATACAAAAGGCACAATGCCGACTTAAGTAGAAGAGGACTGACACTCTAACTTTCTATGATTTGAAATTCTCCTGTGAATCCAGTTTTAGATTACGATGCCTCACTTCAGGTTTACTGTCTCCCATGCACCTTCTTATTGACGATGAAACACGGAAATTGCATCCGAATTTAATACAAGAGGCACAATGCCGACTTAAGTACGAGAGGACAGACACTCTAACTTCCTATGATTTGAACTTCACCTGTAAGTCCAGTTTTAGATTCCGATGCTTCACTTCAGGTTTACTATATCCCTTGGACGTGCTTATTGACGAAGAAACACAGGAATTGCATCCGAATTTAATACAAAAGGCACAATGCCGATTTGAGTACAAGAGGACTGACACTCTAACTTTCTATGATTTGAACCTGTCCTGTGATTCCAGTTTTAGATTCCGATGCTTCAATCCAGGTTTACTGTATCCCTTTGACTTTCGTATTGACGATGAAACACAGAAATTGCATCCGAATCTATTACAAAAGGCACAATGCCGACTTAAGTAAAGGTGGACTGACACTCTAACTTTCTATGTTTTGAACCTCTCCTGTAAGTCTAGTTTTAGATTCCGATGCTTTACTTCAGGTTTACTGTATCCCTTGGAACATCTTATTGATGATGAAACACAGAAATTGCATCCTAACTTAATACAAATGGCACAATGCCGACTTAAGTACAAGAGGACTGACACTCTCACTTTCTATGATTTGAACCTCTCCTGTGAGTCCAGTTATAGATTCCAATGCTTCACTTCAGGGTTACTGTATCCCTTGGACCTTCTTATTGACGATGAAACACAAAAATTGCATCCGAATTTAATAGTAAAGGCACAATTCCGACTTAAGTACAAGAGGACTGACACTCTAATTTTCTATGATTTGAACCTCTCCTGTGAGTCCAGTTTTAGATTCTGATGCTTCACTTCAGGTTTACTGTATCCCATGGACCTTCTTTCTGACGATGAAGCACAGAAACTACGTCGGAATTAAATTCAAAATTCACAATGCTGACTTAAGTACAAGAGGACTGATACTCTAACTTTCTATGATTTGAACCCCTCCTGTGAGTCCAGTTTTAGGTTCCGGTGCTTCAATTCAGGTTTACTGTATCCCTTGGACGTTCGTATTGACGATGAAACACAGAAATTGCATCCGAATTTATTACAAAAGGAACAATGCCGACTTAAGTACAAGAGGACTGACACTCTAACTTTCTATGATTTGAACCAACCCTGTGAGTCCCGTTTTAGATTCCGATGCTTCACTTCAGGTTTACTGTATACCTTGGAACTCCTTATTGACGATGAAACACAGAAATTGCATCGGAATTAAATTCAAAAGGCACAATGCCGACTTAAGTACAAGAGGACTGACACTCTAACTTTCCATGATTTGAACCTCTCCTGTGAGTCCAGTTTTAGATTCCGATGATTCACTACAGGATCACTGTATCCCTTGGAACTTCTTATTGACGATGAAACACAGAAATTGCATTCGAATTTAATACAAAAGGCACAATGCCGACTTCAGTACAAGAGGACTGACACTCTAACTTTCTATGATTTGAACCTCTCCTGTGAATCCAGTTTTAGATTCCGATGAATCACTTCAGGTTTACTGTCTCCCTTGCACCTTCTTATTGACGATGAAACACAGAAATTGCATCCGAATATAATACAAAAGGCACAATGCCGACTTAGGTACAAGAGGACTGACACTAACTTTCTATGATTTGAACCTCCCCTGTGAGTCCAGTTTTAGATGCCGATGCTTCACTTCAGGTTTACTGTATACCTTGGAACTTCTTATTGACGATGAAACACAGAAATTGCATCGGAATTAAATTCAAAAGGCACAATGCCGACATAAGTACATGAGGACTGACACTCTAACTTTCTATGTTTTGAACCTCTCCTGTGAGTCTAGTTTTAGATTCCGATGCTTTACTTCAGGTTTACTGTATCCCTTGGACTCCCTTATTGACGATGAAACACAGAAATTGCATCCGAATTCAATACAAAAAGCACAATGCCGACTTAAGTAGAAGAGGACTGACACTCTAAGTTTCTATGATTTGAACCTCTCCTGTGAATCCAGTTTTAGATTACGATGCCTCACTTTAGGTTTACTGTCTCCCATGCACCTTCTTATTGACGATGAAACACGGAAATTTCATCCGAATTTAATACAAGAGGCTCAATGCCGACTTAAGTACGAGAGGACAGACACTCTAACTTCCTATGATTTGAACTTCACCTGAAGTCCAGTTTTAGATTCCGATGCTTCACCTCAGGTTTACTGTATCCCATGGACTCCCTTATTGACGATGAAACACGGAAATTGCATCCGAATTTAATACAAAAGGCACAATGCCGACTTAGGTACAAGAGGACTGACACTCTAACTTTCTATGATTTGAACCTCCCCTGTGTGTCCAGTTTTAGATTCCGATGCTTCACTTCAGGTTTACTGTATACCTTGGAACTTATTATTGTCGATGAAACACAGAAATTGCATCGGCATTACATTCAAAAGGCACAATGCCGATTTAAGTACAAGAGGACTGAACTCTAACTTTCTGTGATTTGAACGTCTGCTGTGAGTCCAGTTTTAGATTCCGATGATTCACTTCAGGATTACTGTATCCCTTGGAACTTCTTATTGACGATGAAACACAGAAATTGGATCCGAATTGAATACAAGAGGCACAATGCCGATTTAAGTACAAAAGGACTGACACACTAACTTTCTAAGTTTGAACCTCTCCTGTGAGTCCAGTTTTAGATTCCGATGCTTCACTTCAGGTTTACTATATCCCTTGGACCTCCTTATTGACGAAGAAACACAGGAATTGCATCCGAAATTAATACAAAAGGCACAATGCCGATTTGAGTACAAGAGGACTGACACTCTAACTTTCTATGATTTGAACCTGTCCTGTGAATCCACTTTTAGATTCCGGTGCATCACTTCAGGTTTACTGTATACCTTGGACCTTCTTATTGACGATGAAACACAGAAACTGCATCCGAATTTAATACAAAGGCACAATGCCGATTTAAGTACAAAAGGACTGACACACTAACTTTCTATGTTTGAACCTCTCCTGTGAGTCCAGTTTTAGATTCCGATGCTTCACTCCAGGTTTACTGTATCCCTTGGACCTGCTTATTGATCAAGAAACACAGAAATTGCATCCGAATTTAATACAAAAGGCACAATGCCGATTTAAGTACAAGAGGACTGACACTCTAACTTTCTATGATTTGAACCTGTCCTGTGATTCCAGTTTTAGATTCCGGTGCTTCACTTCAGGTTTACTGTATACCTTGGACGTTCTTATTGACGATGAAACACAGAAATTGCATCCGAATTTAATACAAAGGGCACAATGCCGACTTCAGTACAAGAGGACTGACACTCTAACTTTCTATGATTTGAACCTCTCCTGTGAATCCAGTTTTAGATTCCGATGAATCACTTCAGGTTTACTGTCTCCCTTGCACCTTCTTATTGACGATGAAACACGGAAATTGCATCCGAATATAATACAAAAGGCACAATGCCGACCTAGGTACAAGAGGACTGACACTCTAACTTTCTATGATTTGAACCTCCCCTGTGAGTCCAGTTTTAGATGCCGATGCTTCACTTCAGGTTTACTGTATACCTTGGAACTTCTTATTGACGATGAAACACAGAAATTGCATCGGAATTAAATTCAAAAGGCACAATGCCGACATAAGTACATGAGGACTGACACTCTAACTTTCTATGTTTTGAACCTCTCCTGTGAGTCTAGTTTTAGATTCCGATGCTTTACTTCAGGTTTACTGTATATCTTGGACTCCCTTATTGACGATGAAACACAGAAATTGCATCCGAATTCAATACAAAAGGCACAATGCCGACTTAAGTAGAAGAGGACTGACACTCTAACTTTCTATGATTTGAACCTCTCCTGTGAATCCAGTTTTAGATTACGATGCCTCACTTCAGGTTTACTGTCTCCCATGCACCCTCTTATTGACGATGAAACAGGGAAATTGCATCCGAATTTAATACAAGAGGCACAATGCCGACTTAAGTAAGAGAGGACAGACACTCTAACTTCCTATGATTTGAACTTCACCTGTAAGTCCAGTTTTAGATTCCGATGCTTCACCTCAGGTTTACTGTATCCCTTGGACTCCCTTATTGACGATGAAACACGGAAATTGCATCCGAATTTAATACAAAAGGCACAATGCCGACTTAGGTACAAGAGGACTGACACTCTAACTTTCTATGATTTGAACCTCCCCTGTGTGTCCAGTTTTAGATTCCGATGCTTCACTTCAGGTTTACTGTATACCTTCGAACTTATTATTGTCGATGAAACACAGAAATTGCATCGGCATTAAATTCAAAAGGCACAATGCCGACTTAAGTACAAGAGGACTGAACTCTAACTTTCTATGATTTGAACGTCTGCTGTGAGTCCAGTTTTAGATTCCGATGATTCACTTCAGGATTACTGTATCCCTTGGAACTTCTTATTGACGATGAAACACAGAAATTGGATCCGAATTGAATACAAGAGGCACAATGCCGATTTAAGTACAAAAGGACTGACACACTAACTTTCTATGTTTGACCCACTCCTGTGAGTCCAGTTTTAGATTCCGATGCTTCACATCAGGTTTACTATATCCCTTGGACCTGCTTATTGACGAAGAAACACAGGAATTGCATCGGAAATTAATACAAAAGGCATAATGCCGACGTAAGTACAAGTGGACTGACACTCTAACTTTCTATGATTTGACCCTCTCCTGTGAGTCCAATTTTAGATTCCGATGCTTCACTTCAGGTTTACTGTATCCCTTGGACCCTCTTTTTGACGATGAAGCACAGAAATTGCATCGGAATTAAATTCAAAAGGCACAATGTCGACTTAAGAACAAGAGGACTGACACTCTAACTTTCTATGATTTGAAACTCTCCTGTGAGTCCAGTTTTAGATTCCGATGCTTCACTTCAGGTTTACTGTATCCCTTGGACCTTCTTATTGACGATGAAACACAGAAATTGCATCCGAATTTAATACAAAAGGCACAATGCCGACTTAAGTACAATAGGACTGACACTCTAACCTTCTATGATTTGAACCGCTCCTGTGAGTCGAGTATTAGATTTCGAAGCTTCACATCAGGTTTACTGTCTACCTTGGATCTTCTAATTGACGATGAAACACAGGAATTGGATCAGAATTAAATTCAAAAGACACAATGACAACTTAAGTACAAGAGGAAAGACACTCTAACTCTCTATGATTTTAAACTTTCCTGTGAGTGCAGTATTAGATTCCGATGCTTCACTTCGGGTTTACTGTATACCTTGGACCTTCTTATTGACGATGAAACACAGAAATTGCATCGGAAATTAATACAAAAGGCATAATGCCGACTTAAGTACAAGTGGACTGACACTCTAACTTTCTATGATTTGACCCTCTCCTGTGAGTCCAATTTTAGATTCCGATGCTTCACTTCAGGTTTACTGTATACCTTGGAACTTGTTATCGACGATGAGACACAGATATTGGATCGGAATTAAATTCAAAAGGCACAATGCCGACTTAAGTATAAGAGGACTGACACTCTAACTATCTATGATTTGAACCTCTCCTGTGAGACCAGTTTTAGATTCCGATGCTTCACTTCAGGTTTACTGTATACCTTGGACCTTCTAATTGACGATGATACACAGAAATTGCATCGGAAATAAATTCAAAAGGCACAATGCCGAATTAATTACAAGAGGACTGGAACTCTAACTTTCTTTGATTTGAATCTCTCCTGTGAGTCCAATTTTAGATTTCGATGCTTCAATCCAAGTTTACTGTATACCATGGACCTTCTTATTGGCGATGGAGCACAGAAATTGCACCGGTATGAAATTCAAAAGGCACAATGCCGAATTAAGTACAAGAGGACTAACTCTCGAACTTTCTATGATTTGAACCTCTCCTATGAGCCCAGTTTTAGACACCGATGCTTCACTTCAGGTTTACTGTACCCCTTGGACCTTCTTTTAACGATGAAGCACAGAAATTGCATCGGAATTAAATTCAAAAGGCACAATGTCGACTAAAGTACAAGAGGACTGACACTCTAATTTTCTATGATTTGAACCTCTCCTGTGAGTCCAGTTTTAGATTCCGACGCTTCACCTCAGGTTTACTGTATCCCTTGGACCTTCTTGTTGACGATGAAACACAGAAATTGCATCCGAATTTAATACAAAAGGCACAATGCCGACTTAACTACAAGTTCACTGTAACTTTCACTTTCTATGAATTGAACCTCTCCTGTGAGTCGAGTTTTAGAATCCGATGCTTCACTTCAGGTTTACTGTATACCTTGGAACTTATTATCGACGATGAGACACAGAAATTGCATTGGAATTAAATTCAAAAGGCACAATGCCGACTTGAGTATAAGAGGACTGACACTCTAACTTTCTATGATTTGAACCTCTCTTGTGAGTCCAGTTTTAGATTCTGATGCGTCACTTCAGGTTTACTGTATACCATGGACCTTCTTATTGCCGATGAAACACAGAAATTGCATCCGAATTTAATACAAAAGGCATAATGCCGACTTAAGTACAAGAGGAATGACACTCTAACTTTCTATGATTTGAACCTCTCCTGTGAGTCCAGTATTTGATTCCGATGCTTCGCTTCAGGTTTACTGTATCCCTTGGGCCTTCTTTTTGACGATGTGGCACAGAAATTGTATCGGAATTAAATTCAAAAGGCAGAATGCCGACATAAGTACAAGAGGACTCACACTCTAACTTTCTATGATTTGAAACTCTCCTGTGGGTCCAGTTTTAGATTCCGATGCTTCACTTCAGGTTTACTGTATCCCTTGGACCTTCTTATTGACGATGAAACACAGAAATTGCATCCGAATGTAATACAAAAGGCACATTGCCGGCTTAAGTACATGAGGACTCACACTCTAACTTTCTATGATTTCAACCACTCCTGTGAGTCCAGTTTTTGATTCCGATGCTTCACTTCAGGTTCACTGTATACCTTGGAACTTCTTATTGTCGATGAAACACAGAAATTGCATCGGAATTAAATTCAAAAGGCACAATGCCGACTTAAGTACAAGAGGACTGACACTCTAACTTTCTATGATTTGAACCTCTCCTGTGGGTCCAGTTTTAGATGCCGATGCTACACTTCAGGTTTGCTTTATACCATGGACCTTCTTATTGACAATTAAACACAGAAATTGCATCGGAATTAAATTCAAAATGCACAATGCCGATTTAAGTTCAAGAGGACGGACTTTCTAACTTTCTATGATTTGAACCTCTCCTGTGAGTCCAGTTCTAGATTCCGATGCTACACTTCAGGTTTACCGTATACCATGGACCTTCATATTGACGATGAAACACAGAAATTGCATGGGAATGAAATTCAAAAGGCACAATGCCGACTTAAGTATAAGAGGACTGACACTCTAACTTTCCATGATTTGAACCTCTCCTGTGAGTCCGGTTTTAGATTCCGATGCTTCACTTCAGGTTTACTGTAACCCTTGGACCATCTTATTGACGATGAAACACAGAAATTGCATCCGATTTTAGTACAAAAGGCATAATGCCGACTTAGGTACAAGAGGACTGACACTCTAACATTCTATGATATGAAACTCTCCTGTGAGTCCAGTTTTAGATTCCGATGCTTCACTTCAGGTTTACTGTATCCCTTGGATCTTCTTTTTGACGATGAAGCACAGAAATTGCATCGGATTGAAATTTAAAAGGCAGAATGCCGACTTAAGTACAGGAGGACTGACATTCTAACTTTTTATCATTTGTAACTCTCCTGTGGGTCCAGTTTTAGATTCCGATGTTTCACTTCAGGTTTACTGAATACCTAGAACCTTCTTATTGACGATGTAACACAAAAATTGCATCCGAATTTAATACAAAAGGCACAATGCCGACTTAAGTACAAGAGGAATGACACTCTATCATTCTATGATTCGAACCTCTCCTGCAAGTCCAGTTTTAGATTCCGATGCTTCACTTCAGGTTTACTGTATCCCTTGGACCTTCTTATTGACGATGAAACACAGAAATTGCATCCGAATTTAATACAAAATACACAATGCCGACTTAAGTACAAGAGGACTGACACTCTCACTTTCTATGATTTTAACCTCTCCTGTGAGTCCAGTTTTAGATTCCGATGCTTCACTTCAGGTTTACTGTATCCCTTGGACCCTCTTTTTGACGATGAAGCACAGAAATTGCATCGGAATTAAATTCAAAAGGCACAATGTCGACTTAAGTACAAGAGGACTGACACTCTAACTTTTTATGATTTGAACCTCTCCTGTGAGTCCAGTTTTTGATTCCGACGCTTCACTTCAGGTTTACTGTATCCCTTGGACCTTCTTGTTGACAGTGAAACACAGAAATTGCTTCCGAATTTAATACAAAAGGCACAATGCCGACTTAACTACAAGTTCACTGACACTCTCACTTTCTATGAATTGAATCTCTCCTGTGAGTCGAGTTTTAGATTCCGATGCTTCACTTCAGGTTTACTGTACACCATGGACTTTCTTATTGCCGATGAAACACAGAAATTGCATCCGAATTTAATACAAAAGGCATAATGCCGACTTAAGTACAAGAGGAACTACACTCTAACTTTCTACGCCTTGAACCTCTCCTGTGAGTCCAATTTTAGATTCCGATGCTTCACTTCAGGTTTACTGTATCCCTTGGACATTCTTATTGACGAGGAAACACAGAACTTGCAACGGAATTAAATTCAAAAGGCACAATGCCGACTTAACACTCTAAGCGCCAAGCCCGTAAAATTTACGGGCCTGGGATCGCGCGAAAATCACCAAGCCCGTAAAATTTACGGGCCGCTACATTTAATTTCATTCAAAACACTGCAACGTTATTTCTACGGGTTTGGCCAGCGCTATACGTTTTTCAGATGTTTATTAACAAAATGCGTCCATAGATGTCACGGCAGCGCTGTAATTCATGTTAAAACTTATCTTTGCGTTCTCAGTCTGTATATCATTCAGTTGTTTGTCATCATGTTTCGGCGCGGTTTATCAGACGCAGAAATTGCGGATTTGATCAATCATAGCGACACTCTGGATAATGTAGAGAGTGATTCAGACGATTCTGAATGCAATGGTGTGTTTGAAGGTACGTATTTCCGAATTTTCCACGTAATTGTGCAGTACGCACATATCTGTTGAACATGTGTAAACGATGTATGTAGTTACACATAATGTGATATTCTTTTTAGAAGACGAGATTGATGACAGTTTGTCTTCAGATGAAGACGAGAATGATGTTGAAGGTGTTGCTTCAAATCCAGCAGCTGTGCCGTATCCGAAAGACAGTGAGTGGACTGCAGTTGACACCTACCGACCTCTGCCTGTCAACACGACACCCAGGCAGATACTAGTGGATATTGATGAGTCGAGTTCTGTACTGGATTGCAGTAAAGTGTTCCTTACTGACAGTGACGTAAATGAACTCAAGAGACAGACAAATTTGTATGCATCACAGACAATACAGAAGAAAAGAAGAGGAAATAATCTGAAGCCCCATTCAGTTTTGAGTTCGTGGAAGCCAGTGACTATAAGTGAGATGAGGCGTTTCTTGGGTATTATTTTCCACATGTGTGTTTCGAAAAAGCCAAAAATTGCGGACCATTGGAGCACTAATCCTGTTCTTAGTTGTAACTTTTGTCCCCATGTCATGAGCCGTTTGCGTTTCACTCAGATACTGTCATGCTTGCATCTTGTTGACAATTCAAATCAGAAAAAACCAGGCGAAGATGGATTTCATCCACTTTACAAAGTTTTGCCATATTATAATAATTTGAAGGAGCGATGTATCCAGGCATATCGTCCCTCAGAAAAAGTGACAATTGATGAAGGAATTTGCCCATTTCGAGGTCGTGTGAGTTTCCGTGTTTACATGCAAAATAAGCCTCATAAGTATGGACTGAAAGTATATGCTGTTGCTGAAGCCAGTAGTGGCTATGTTGTAAATTTTGAAGTTTATGCTGGTAAGCATATTGTTGACAATTCTTCGTCTGCGGTTATTTTGCGATTGTTGTCTGACAGCAGCTTGCTGAACAAAGGCCACACTGTGTATTTAGATCGATTTTATTCCAGTCCAGAGCTATTTCAGCAACTGGCAGAGAAAGGCACTGGAGCTGTTGGTACTGTGAACAAATCCAGGAAAGGATTGCCTAAAGATTTAGTATCTGCTAAGCTGAAAAAGGGCGAAATGTCTTTTCGGCGTAAAGATAATGTATTGGCAATGAAGTGGAAAGATAAGAGAGATGTGTATACATTGTCTACAAGGCATCAAGCAACATTTGGTACGCATACTAAGAGAAATGGGTCTGTAGTATTGAAACCACTTCAGGTACTTGATTACAACCTCAATAAAATTGGAGTGGATATTGGAGACCAACGCCTGCAGTACAATCCGTTCCAGCACAGAACTGTGAAATGGTGGCGAAAATTATATTTCCATTTGCTGCTTATGGGAGTATCAAATGCATTTTGGCTGTACAATGCAGTGCACAGGAAGAAAATTACAATAACAGACTTTATAACAGTGCTTGCAGTTCAGCTTGTTGAAGACGACACACTTGAATTCATTCCAAGAAATGAAGGAACTGTAGGTCGGCTAACAAAGAGACATTTTTTGCAGCACATACCTGCAACTACTAAGAAGTATGCTGCTCGTGTGTGTCACGTGTGCAGTTCCAGGAGCAAGAAACAGAGTGGCAAGGCTTCTCGCAAAGAGACACGATACGAATGTGAACAGTGTGGCGTTGCACTCTGCCTGGAACCTTGCTTTAAAATTTTCCACACTAAAAAACAATATGATTCTGTGTGAAATTTATATGTAATACTGTATACTATCAGAAACATGTAATGTAGTGCCACAATTTTGGTTAAAAATAAATCACAATTGTATTCCCTTATTCGTATGACTTTTTCTAAATTCTTAAAACATCTAAGTGATTTCTATAACTGTACCTTAAAGCTGTGCATTGTAAAGTAGTTTCTTTCACTCAGAATTAAAGTAGAAATGTGCAGCTTCAAGATGGTACCAAATTTGCCACAATCCAAACAGTAGATTTGATGCAGTAATTTTTTTAATATTGGTAAAATTGCCCGGTTTCTAGGGACGGGTGCATAAAATAGGCCTGGTACAGAGAGTGTTAAGTACAAGAGGACTGACACTCTAACTTACTATGATTTGAACCTCTCCTGTGAGTCCAGTCTTAGATTCCGATGCTTCACTTCAGGTTTACTGTATCCCTTGGACCTTCATATTGACGATGAAACACAGAAATTGCATCCGAAATTAATACAAAAGGCACAATGCCGACTTAATTACAAGGTGTCTGATACTCTAACTTTCTATGTTTTGAACCTCTCCTGTGAGTCCAGTTTTAGATTCCGATGCTTCACTTGAGGCTTGCTGTATACCTTGGAGATTCTTATTGACGATGAAACACCGAAATTGCATCGGAATTAAATTCAAATGGCACAATGCTGACTTAAGTACAAGAGGACGGACACTGTAACTTACTATGATTAGAACTTTTCCTGTGAGTTCAGTTGTAGATTCCGATGCTTCACTTCAGGTTAACTGTATCCCTTGGAGCCTCAAATTGACGATGAAACACAGAAATTGCATCCGAATTTAATACAAAAGTCATAATGCCGACTTAAGTAAAAGAGCACTGACACTCAAACATTTTATGATTTGAACCTCTCCTGTGGGTCCAGTTTTAGATGCCGATGCTACACTTCAGGTTTACTTTACACCATGGACCTTCTTATTGACGATGAAGCACAGAAATTCCATCGGAATTAAATTCAAAAGGCACAATGCCGACTTAATTACAAGAGGACTAGCGCTCTAACTTTCTTTGATTTGAATGTCTCCTGTGAGTCCAGTTCTAGATTTCGATGCTTCGCTTCAAGTTTACTGTATACCTTGGTCCTTCTTATTGTCGATGAAACATAGATATCGCTTCGGACCTACATTCAAAAGGCACAAGGCCGACTTAAGTACAAGAGGACGGACACTCTAACTTTCTCTGATTTGAACCTCTCCTGTGAGTCCAGTTTTAGATTCCGATGCTACACTTCAGGTTTACTGTATACCATGGACATTCTTATTGGCGATGGAGCACAGAAATTGCACCGGAATGAAATTCAAAAGGCACAATGCCGAATTAAGTACAAGAGGACTAACTCTCTAACTTTCTATGATTTGAACCTCTCCTGTGAGCCCAGTTTTAGACACCGATGCTTCACTTCAGGTTTACTGTATCCCTTGGACTTTCTTTTTGACGATGAAGCACAGAAATTGCATCGGAATTATATTCAAAAGGCACAATGTCGACTTAAGAACAAGAGGACTGACACTCTAACTTTCTATGATTTGAACCTCTCCTGTGAATCCAGTTTTAGATTCCGACGCTTCACTTCAGGTTTACTGTATCCCTTGGACCTTCTTGTTGACGATGAAACACAGAAATTGCATCCGAATTTAATACAAAAGGCACAATGCCGACTTAACTACAAGTTCACTGAGACTCTCACTTTCTATGAATTGGACCCCTCCTGTGAGTCGAGTTTTAGAATCCGATGCTTCACTTCAGGTTTACTGTATACCATGGACTTTCTTATTGCCGATGAAACAAAGAAATTGCATCCGAATTTAATACAAAAGGCATAATGATGACTTAAGTACAAGAGGAATGACACTCTAACTTTCTACACTTTGAACCTCTATTGTGAGTCCAATTTTAGATTCCGATGCTTCACTTCAGGTTTACTGTATACCTTGGAACTTATTATCGACGATGAGACACAGAAATTGCATTGGAATTAAATTCAAAAGGCACAATGCCGACTTAAGTATAAGAGGACTGACACTCTAACTTTCTATGATTTGAACCTCTCTTGTGAGTCCAGTTTTAGATTCCGATGCGTCACTTCAGGTTTACTGTATACCATGCACCTTCTTATTGCCGATGAAACACAGAAATTGCATCCGAATTTAATAAAAATGCATAATGCCGACTTAAGTACAAGAGGACTGACACTCTAACTTTCTATGATTTGAAACTCTCCTGTGGGTCCAGTTTAGATTCCGATGCTTCACTTCAGGTTCACTGTATCCCTTGGACCTTCTTATTGACGATGAAACACAGAAATTGCATCCGAATTTAATACAAAAGGCACAATGCCGGCTTAAGTACAAGAGGACTCACACTCTAACTTTCTATGATTTCAACCACACCTGTGAGTCCAGTTTTTGATTCCGATGCTTCACTTCAGGTTCACTGTATACCTTGGAACTTCTTATTGTCGATGAAACACAGAAATTGCATCGGAATTAAATTCAAAAGGCACAATGCCGACTTAAGTACAAGAGGACTGCCACTCTAACTTTCTATGATTTGAACCTCTCCTGTGGGTCCAGTTTTAGATGTCGATGTTACACTTCAGGTTTACTTTATACCATGGACCTTCTTATTGACAATTAAACACAGAAATTGCATCGGAATTAAATTCAAAAGGCACAATGCCGATTTAAGTTCAAGAGGACGGACTTTCTAACTTTCTATGATTTGAACCTCTCCTGTGAGTCCAGTTCTAGATTCCGATGCTACACTTCAGGTTTACCGTATACCATGGACCTTCATATTGACGATGAAACACAGAAATTGCATGGGAATGAAATTCAAAAGGCACAATGCCGACTTAAGTATAAGAGGACTGACACTCTAACTTTCTATGATTTGAACCTCTCCTGTGAGTCCAGTTTTAGATTCCGATGCTTCACTTCAGGTTTACTGTAACCCTTGGACCATCTTATTGACGATGAAACACAGAAATTGCATCCGATTTTAGTACAAAAGGCATAAAGCCGACTTAGGTGCAAGAGGACTGACACTCTATCATTCTATGATTCGAACCTCTCCTGCGAGTCCAGTTTTAGATTCCGATGCTTCACTTCAGGTTTACTGTATCCCTTGGACCTTCTTATTGACGATGAAACACAGAAATTGCATCCGAATTTAATACAAAATGCACAATGCCGACTTTAGTACAAGAGGACTGACACTCTCAGTTTCTATGATTTTAACCTCTCCTGTGAGTCCAGTTTTAGATTCCGATACTTCACTTCAGGTTTACTGTATCCCTTGGACCCTCTTTTTGACGATGAAGCACAGAAATTGCATCGGAATTAAATTCAAAAGGCACAATGTCGACTTAAGTACAAGAGGACTGACACTCTAACTTTCTATGATTTGAACCTCTCCTGTGAGTCCAGTTTTAGATTCCGACGCTTCACTTCAGGTTTACTGTATCCCTTGAACCTTCTTGTTGACCATGAAACACAGAAATTGCATCCGAATTTAATACAAAAGGCACAATGCCGACATAACTACAAGTTCACTGACACTCTCACTTTCTATGAATTGAACCTCTCCTGTGAGTCGAGTTTTAGATTCCGATGCTTCACTTCAGGTTTACTGTATACCATGGACTTTCTTATTGCCGATGAAACACAGAAATTGCATCCGAATTTAATACAAAAGGCATAATGCCGACTTAAGTACAAGAGGAATGACACTCTAACTTTCTACGCTTTGAACCTCTCCTGCGAGTCCAATTATAGATTCCGATGCTTCACTTCAGGTTATCTGTATACCTTGGAACTTATTATCGACGATGTGATACAGAAATTGCATTGGAATTAAATTCTAAAGGCACAATGCCGACTTAAGTATAAGAGGACTGACACTCGAATTTTCTATGATTTGAACCTCTCTTGTGAGTCCAGTTTTAGATTCCGATGCTTCGCTTCAGGTTTACTGTATCCCTTGGACTTTCTTTTTGACGATGTGGCACAGAAATTGCATCGGAATTAAATTCAAAAGCCACAATGCCGATTTAAGTTCAAGAGGACGGACTTTCTAACTTTCTATGATTTGAACCTCTCCTGTGAGTCCAGTTCTAGATTCCGATGCTACACTTCAGGTTTACCGTATACCATGGACCTTCATATTGACGATGAAACACAGAAATTGCATGGGAATGAAATTCAAAAGGCACAATGTCGACTTAAGTATAAGAGGACTGACACTCTAACTTTCTATGATTTGAACCTCTCCTGTGAGTCCAGTTTTAGATTCCGATGCTTCACTTCAGGTTTACTGTAACCCTTGGACCATCTTATTGACGATGAAACACAGAAATTGCATCCGATTTTAGTACAAAAGGCATAATGCCGACTTAGGTACAAGAGGACTGACACTCTAACATTCTATGATATGAAACTCTCCTGTGAGTCCAGTTTTAGATTCCGATGCTTCACTTCAGGTTTACTGTATCCCTTGGATCTTCTTATTGACGATGAAGCACAGAAATTGCATCGGATTGAAATTTAAAAGGCAGAATGCCGATTTAAGTACAGGAGGACTGACATTCTAACTTTTTATGATTTGTAACTCTCCTGTGGGTCCAGTTTGAGATTCCGATGCTTCACTTCAGGTTTACTGTATCCCTAGGACCTTCTTATTGACGATGAAACACAGAAATTGCATCCGAATTTAATACAAAAGGCACAATGCCGACTTAAGTACAAGAGGAATGACACTCTCACTTTCTTTGATTTTAACCTCTCCTGTGCGTCCAGTTTTAGATTCCGATGCTTCACTTCAGGTTTACTATATCCCTTGGACCTTCTTATTGACGATGAAACACAGAAATTGCATCCGAATTTAATACAAAAGGCACAATGCCGACTTAAGTACAAGAGGACTGACACTCTCACTTTCTATGATTTTAACCTCTCCTGTGCGTCCAGTTTTAGATTCCGATGCTTCACTTCGGGTGTACTGTATACCTTGGACCTTCTAATTGACGATGAAACACAGAAATTGCATCGGAATTAAATTCAAAATGCACAATGCCGAATTAAGTACAAGAGGACTGGCACACTAACTTTCTATGATTTCAACCTCTCCTGTGGGTCCAGTTTTAGATGCCGATGCTACACTTCAGGTTTACTTTACACCATGGACCTTCTTATTGACGATGAAGCACAGAAATTCCATCGGAATTAAATTCAAAAGGCACAATGTCGACTTAAGTACAAGAGGACTGACACTCTAACTTTCTATGATTTGAACCTCTCCTGTGAGTCCAGTTTTAGATTCCGACGCTCCACTTCAGGTTTACTGTATCCCTTGGACCTTCTTGTTGTCTATGAAACACAGATATTGCATCCGAATTTAATACAAAAGGCACAATGCCGACTTAACTACAAGAGAACTAACACTTTCACTTTCTATGAATTGAACCTCTCCTGTTAGTCCAATTTTAGATTCCGATGCTTCACTTCAGGTTTAGTGTATACCTTGGAACTTATTATCGACGATGAGACACAGAAATTGCAACGGAATTAAATTCAAAAGGCACAATGCCGACTTAAGTATAAGAGCACTGACACTCTAACTTTCTATGATTTGAACCTCTCCTGTGAGTCCAGTTTTAGATTCCGATGCGTCACTTCAGGTTTACTGTATACCATGTACCTTCTTATTGCCGATGAAACACAGAAATTGCATCCGAATTTAATACAAAAGGCATAATGCCGACTTAAGTACAAGAGGAATGACACTCTAACTTTCTATGATTTGAACCTCTCCTGTGAGTCCAGTTTTAGATTCCGATGCTTCACTTCAGGTTTACTGTATACCATGGACCTTCTTATTGCCGATGAAACACAGAAATTGAATCCGAATTTAATACAAAAGGCATAATGCCGACTTAAGTACAAGAGAAATGACACTCTAACTTTCTACGCTTTGAACCTCTCCTGTTAGTCCAATTTTAGATTCCGATGCTTCACTTCGGGTTTACTGTATACCTTGGAACTTATTATCGACGATGAGACACAGAAATTGCATTTGAATTAAATTCTAAAGGCACAATGCCGACTTAAGTATAAGAGGACTGACACTCTAACTTTCTATGATTTGAACCTCTCTTGTGAGGCCAGTTTTAGATTCCGATGCTTCACTTCAGGTTTACTGTATACCATGGACCTTCTTTTTGCCGATGAAACACAGAAATTGCATCCGAATTTAATACAAAAGGCATAATGCCGACTTAAGTACAAGAGGAATGACACTCTAACTTTCTATGATTTGAACCTCTCCTGTGAGTCCAGTATTATATTCCGATGCTTCGCTTCAGGTTTACTGTATCCCTTGGCCTTCTTTTAGACGATGTGGCACAGAAATTGCATCGGAATTAAATTCAAAAGGCAGAATGCCGACTTAAGTACAAGAGGACTGACACTCTAACTTTCTATGATTTGAAACTCTCCTGTGGGTCCAGTTTTAGATTCCGTTGCTTCACTTCAGGTTTACTATATCCCTTGGACCTTCTTATTGACGATGAAACACAGAAATTGCATCCGAATTTTATACAAAAGGCCCAATGCCGACATAAGTACAAGAGGACTCACACTCTAACTTTCTATGATTTCAACCACTCCTGTGAGTCCAGTTTTTGATTCCGATGCTTCACTTCAGGTTCACTGTATACCTTGGAACTTCTTATTGTCGATGAAACACAGAAATTGCATCGGAATTAAATTCAAAAGGCACAATGCCGACTTCAGTACAAGAGGACTGACACTCTAACTTTCTATGATTTGAACCTCTCCTGTGGGTCGAGTTTTAGATGCCGATGCTACACTTCAGGTTTAATTTATACCATGGACCTTCTTATTGACAATTAGACACAGAAATTGCATCGGAATTAAATTCAAAAGGCACAATGCCGATTTAAGTTCGAGAGGACGGACTTTCTAACTTTCTATTATTTAAACCTCTCCTGTGAGTCCAGTTCTAGATTCCGATGCTACACTTCAGGTTTACCGTATACCATGGACCTTCATATTGACGATGAAACACAGAAATTGCATGGGAATGAAATTCAAAAGGCACAATGCCGACTTAAGTATAAGAGGACTGACACTCTAACTTTCTATGATTTGAACCTCTCCTGTGAGTCCAGTTTTAGATTCCGATGCTTCACTTCGGGTTTACTGTATACCTTGGACCTTCTAATTGACGATGAAACACAGAAATTGCATCGGAATTAAATTCAAAATGCACAATGCCGAATTAAGTACAAGAGGACTGGCACACTAACTTTCTATGATTTCAACCTCTCCTGTGGGTCCAGTTTTAGATGCCGATGCTACACTTCAGGTTTACTTTACGCCATGGACCTTCTTATTGACGAGGAAGCACAGAAATTCCATCGGAATTAAATTCAAAAGGCACAATGCCGACTTAATTACAAGAGGACTGGCACCCTAACTTTCTTTGATTTGAATCACTCCTGTGAGTCCAGTTTAATATTTCGATGCTTCACTTCAAGTTTACTGTATACCTTGGACCTTCTTATTGTCGATGAAACACAGATATCGCATCGGAACTACATTCAAAAGGCCCAAGGCCGACTTAAGTACAAGAGGACGGACACTCTAACTTTCTCTGTTTTGAAACTCTCCTGTGAGTCCAGTTTGAGATTCCGATGCTACACTTCAGGTTTACTGTATACCATGGACCTTCTTTTTGGCGATGAAGCACAGAAATTGCATCGGAATGAAATTCAAAAGGCACAATGCCGAATTAAGTACAAGAGGACTAACTCTCTAATTTTCTATGATTTGAACCTCTCCTGTGAGTCCAGTTTTAGACACCAATGCTTCACTTCAGGTTTACTGTATCCCTTGGACCATCTTTATGACGATGAAGCACAGAAATTGCATCGGAATTAAATTCAAAAGGCACAATGTCGACTTAAGTACAAGAGGACTGACAGTCTAACATTCTATGATTTGAACCTCTCCTGTGAGTCCAGTTATAGATTCCGACGCTCCACTTCAGGTTTACTGTATCCCTTGGACCTTCTTGTTGACGATGAAACACAGAAATTGCATCCGAATTTAATACAAAAGGCACAATGCCGACTTAACTACAAGAGAACTAACACTTTCACTTTCTATGAATTGAACCTCTCCTGTGAGTCGAGTTTTAGATTCCGATGCTTCACTTCAGGTTTACTGTATCTCTTGGACCTTCTCATTGACGATGAAACACAGAAATTGCATCCGAATTTAATACAAAAGGCATAATGCCGACTTAAGTACAAGAGGAATGACACTCTAACTTTCTGTGATTTGAACCTCTCCTGTGAGTCCAGTATTAGATTCAGATGCTTCGCTTCAGGTTTACTGTATCCCTTGGACCTTCTTTTTGACGATGAAGCACAGAAATTGCATCGGAATTAAATTGAAAAGGCAGAATGCCGACTTAAGTACAAGAGGACTGACACTCTAACTTTCTATGATTCGAAACTCTGCTGTGGGTCCAGTTTTAGATTCCGATGCTTCACATCAGGTTTACTGTATCCCTTGGACCTTCTTATTGACGATGAAACACAGAAATTGCATCCGAATTTAATACAAAAGGCACAATGCCGACTTAAGTACAAGTGGACTGACACTCTAACTTTCTATGATTTCAACCACTCCTGTGAGTCCAGTTTTACATTCCGATGCTTCACTTCAGGTTCACTGTATACCTTGGAATTTCTTATTCACGGTGAAACACAGAAATTGCATCGGAATTAAATTCAAAAGGCACAATGCCGACTTAAGTCCAAGAGGACGGACTTTCTATTTTTCTATGATTTGAACGTCTCCTGTGAGTCCAGTTCTAGATTCCGATGCTACACTTCAGGTTTACCGTATACCATGGACCTGCATATTGACGATGAAGCACAGAAATTGCATCGGAATGAAATTCAAAAGGCACAATGCCGACTTAAGTACAAGATGAATGACGCTCTAACTTTCTATGATTTTAACCTCTCCTGTGAGTCCAGTTTTAGAATCCGATGCTTCACTTTAGGTTTACCGTATGCCTTGGACCTTCTTATAGACGATGAAACACAGAAATTGCATCCGAATTTAATACAAAAGGCACAATGCGGACTTAAGTACAAGAGGACCGACACTCCAATTTTCTATGATCTGAACCTCTCCTGTGAGTCCAGTTCTTGATACCGATGCTTCACTTCAGGTTTACTGTATCGCCTGGACCATCTTATTGACGATGAAACACAGAAATGCATCCGAATTTAACACAAAAGGCACAATGCCGACTTAAGTACAAGAGGACAGACACTCTCACTTTCTATGATTTGAACCTCTCCTGTGAGTCCAGTTTTATATTCCGATGCTTCACTTCAGGTTTACTGTAACCCTTGGACCATCTTATTGACGATGAAACACAGAAATTGCATCCGATTTTAGTACAAAAGGCATAATGCCGACTTAGGTACAAGAGGACTGACACTCTAACATTCTATGATATGAAACTCTCCTGTGAGTCCAGTTTTAGATTCCGATGCTTCACTTCAGGTTTACTGTATCCCTTGGATCTTCTTATTGACGATGAAGCACAGAAATTGCTTCGGATTGAAATTTAAAAGACAGAATGCCGACTTAAGTACAGGAGGACTGACATTCTAACTTTTTGTGACTTGTAACTCTCCTGTGGGTCCAGTTTTAGATTCCGATGCTTCACTTCAGGTTTACTGTATCCCTAGGACCTTCTTATTGACGATGAAACACAGAAATTGCATCCGAATTTAATACAAAAGGCACAATGCCGACTTAAGTACAAGAGGAATGACACTCTATCATTCTATGATTCGAACCTCTGCTGCGAGTCCAGTTTTAGATCCCGATGCTTCACTTCAGGTTTACTGTATACCTTGGAACTTATTATCGACGATGAGACACAGAAATTGCATCCGAATTTAATACAAATTGCACAATGCCGATTTAAGTACAAGAGGACTGACACTCTCACTTTCTATGATTTCAACCTCTCCTGTGGGTCCAGGTTTAGATGCCGATGCTACACTTCAGGTTTACTTTACACCATGGACCTTCTTATTGACGATGAAGCAAAGAAATTCCATCGGAATTATATTCAAATGGCACAATGCCGACTTAATTACAAGAGGACTGGCACCCTAACTTTCTTTGATTTGAATCACTACTGTGAGTCCAGTTTTAGATTTCGATGCTTCACTTCAAGTTTACTGTATACCTTGGACCTTCTTAGTGTCGATGAAACACAGAAATCGCATCGGAACTACACTCAAAAGGCACAAGGACGACTTAAATACAAGAGGACGGACACTCTAACATTCTATGATATGAAACTCTCCTGTGAGTCCAGTTTTAGATTCCGATGCTTCACTTCAGGTTTACTGTATCCCTTGGATCTTCTTTTTGACGATGAAGCACAGAAATTGCATCGGATTCAAATTTAAAAGGCAGAACGCCGACTAAAGTACAGGAGGACTGACATTCTAACTTTTTATGATTTGAAACTCTCCTGTGAGTCCAGTTTGAGATTCCGATGCTACACTTCAGGTTTACTGTATACCATGGACCTTCTTTTTGGCGATGAAGCACAGAAATTGCATCGGAATGAAATTCAAAAGGCACAATGCCGAATTATGTACAAGAGGACTAACTCTCTAACTTTCAATGATTTGAACCTCTCCTGTGAGTCCAGTTTTAGACACCGATGCTACACTTCATGTTTACTGTATCCCTTGGACCTTCTTTTTGACGATGAAGCACAGAAATTGCATCGGAATTAAATTCAAAAGGCACAATGTCGACTTAAGTACAAGAGGACTGACACACTAACTTTCTATGATTTGAACCTCTCCTGTGAGTCCAGTTTTAGATTCCGACGCTCCACTTCAGGTTAACTGTATCCCTTGGACCTTCTTGTTGACGATGAAACACAGAAAATGCATCTGAATTTAATACAAAAGGCACAATGCCGACTTAACTACAAGAGAACTGACACTTTCACTTTCTATGAATTGAACCTCTCCTGTGAGTCGAGTTTTAGATTCCGATGCTTCACATCAGGTTTACTGTATCTCTTGGACCTTCCTATTGACGATGAAACACAGAAATTGCATCCGAATTTAATACAAAAGGCACAATGCCGACTTAAGTACAAGAGGTCTGACACTCTAACTTTCTACGCTTTGAACCTCTCCTGTGAGTCCAATTTTAGATTCCGATGCTTCATTTCAGGTTTACTGTATACCTTGGAACTTATTATCGACGATGAGACACAGAAATTGCATCGGAATTAAGTTCAAAAGGCACAATGCCGACTTAAGTATAAGAGGACTGACACTCTAACTTTCTATGATTTGAACCTCTCCTGTGAGTCCAGTTTTAGATTCCGAAGCGTCACATCAGGTTTACTGTATACCATAGACCTTCTTATTGCCGATGAAACACAGAAATTGCATCCAAATTTAATACAAAAGGCATAATGCCGACTTAAGTACAAGAGGAATGACACTCTAACTTTCTATGTTTTGAACCTCTCCTGTGAGTCCAGTTTTAGATTCCGACGCTCCACTTCTGGTTTACTGTACCCCTTGGACCTTCTTGTTGACGATGAAACACAGAAATTGCATCGGAATTAAATTCAAAATGCACAATGCCGAATTAAGTACAAGAGGACTGGCACACTAACTTTCTATGATTTCAACCTCTCCTGTGGGTCCAGTTTTAGATGCCGATGCTACACTTCAGGTTCACTTTACACCATGGACCTTCTTATTGACGATGAAGCACAGAAATTCCATCGGAATTAAATTCAAAAGGCACAATGTCGACTTAAGTACAAGAGGACTGACACTCTAACTTTCTATGATTTGAACCTCTCCTGTGAGTCCAGTTTTAGACTCCGACGCTCCACTTCAGGTTTACTGTATCCCTTGGACCTTCTTGTTGACGATGAAACACAGAAATTGCATCCGAATTTAATACAAAAGGCACAATCCCGACTTAACTACAAGAGAACTAACACTTTCACTTTCTATGAATTGAACCTCTCCTGTGAGTCGAGTTTTAGATTCCGATGCTTCACTTCAGGTTTACTGTATCTCTTGGACCTCCTCATTGACGATGAAACACAGAAATTGCATCCGAATTTAATACAAAAAGCACAATGCCGACTTAAGTACAAGAGGTCTGACGCTCTAACTTTCTACGCTTTGAACCTCTCCTGTTAGTCCAATTTTAGATTCCGATGCTTCACTTCAGGTTTACTGTATACCTTGGAACTTATTATCGACGATGAGACACAGAAATTGTAACGGAATTTAATTCAAATGGCACTATGCCGACTTAAGTATAAGAGCACTGACACTCTAACTTTCTATGATTTGAACCTCTCCTGTGAGTCCAGTTTTAGATTCCGATGCGTCACTTCAGGTTTACTGTATACCATGGACCCTCTTGTTGCCGATGAAACACAGAAATTGCATCCGAATTTAATACAAAAGGCATAATGCCGACTTAAGTACAGGAGGAATGACACTCTAACTTTCTATGATTTGAACCTCTCCTGTGAGTCCAGTATTAGATTCCGATGCTTCGCTTCAGGTTTACTGTATCCCTTGAACCTTCTTTTTGACGATGAAGCACAGAAATTGCATTGGAAATTAATTGAAAAGGCAGAATGCCGACTTAAGTACAAGAGGACTGACACTCCAATTTTCTATGATCTGAACCTCTCCTGTGAGTCCAGTTCTTGATACCGATGCTTCACTTTAGGTTTACTGTATCCCTTGGACCTTCTTATTGACGATGAAACACAGAAATTGCATCCGAATTTAATACAAAAGGCACAATGCCGACTTAAGTACAAGAGGACTGACACTCTAACTTTCTATGATTTCAACCACTTCTGTGAGTCCACTTTTACATTCCGATGCTTCACTTCAGGTTCACTGTATACCTTGGAACTTCTTATTCACGATGAAACACAGAAATTGCATCGGAATTAAATTCAAAAGGCACAATGCCGACTTAAGTTCAAGAGGACGGACTTTCTATTTTTCTATGATTTGAACGTCTCCTGTGAGTCCAGTTCTAGATTCCGATGCTACACTTCAGGTTTACCGTATACCATGGACCTGCATATTGACGATGAAGCACAGAAATTGCATCGGAATGAAATTCAAAAGGCACAATGCCGACTTAAGTACAAGATGAATGACGCTCTAACTTTCTATGATTTGAACCTCTCCTGTGAGTCCAGTTTTTGAATCCGATGCTTCACTTTAGGTTTACCGTATGCCTTGGACCTTCTTATAGACGATGAAACACAGAAATTGCATCCGAATTTAATACAAAATTCACAATGCGGACTTAAGTACAAGAGGACTGACACTCCAATTTTCTATGATCTGAACCTCTCCTGTGAGTCCAGTTCTTGATACCGATGCTTCACTTTAGGTTTACTGTATCCCTTGGACCATCTTATTGACGATGAAACACAGAAATGCATCCGAATTTAACACAAAAGGCACAATGCCGACATAAGTACAAGAGGACAGACACTCTCACTTTCTATGATTTGAACCTCTCCTGTGAGTCCAGTTTTAGATTCCGATGCTTCACTTCAGGTTTACTGTATCCCTTGGATCTTCTTTTTGACGATGAAGCACAGAAATTGCATCGGATTGAAATTTTAAAGGCAGAATGCCGACTTAAGTACAGGAGGACTGACATTCTAACTTTTTGTGATTTGTAACTCTCCTGTGGGTCCAGTTTTAGATTCCGATGCTTCACTTCAGGTTTACTGTATCCCTAGGACCTTCTTATTGACGATGAAACACAGAAATTGCATCCGAATTTAATACAAAAGGCACAATGCCGACTTAAGTACAAGAGGAATGACACTCTATCATTCTATGATTCGAACCTCTGCTGCGAGTCCAGTTTTAGATCCCGATGCTTCACTTCAGGTTTACTGTATCCCTTGGACCTTCTTATTGACGATGAAACACAGAAATTGCATCCGAATTTAATACAAATTGCACAATGCCGATTTAAGTACAAGAGGACTGACACTCTCACTTTCTATGATTTCAACCTCTCCTGTGGGTCCAGACTTAGATGCCGATGCTACACTTCAGGTTTACTTTACACCATGGACCTTCTTATTGACGATGAAGCACAGAAATTCCATCGGAATTATATTCAAAAGGCACAATGCCGACTTAATTACAAGAGGACTGGCACCCTAACTTTCTTTGATTTGAATCACTACTGTGAGTCCAGTTTTAGATTTCGATGCTTCACTTCAAGTTTACTGTATACCTTGGACCTTCTTAGTGTCGATGAAACACAGATATCGCATCGGAACTACATTCAAAAGGCACAAAGACGACTTAAATACAAGAGGACGGACACTCTAATACTCTATGATATGAAACTCTCCTGTGAGTCCAGTTTTAGATTCCGATGCTTCACTTCAGGTTTACTGTATCCCTTGGATCTTCTTTTTGACGATGAAGCACAGAAATTGCATCGGATTGAAATTTAAAAGGCAGAATGCCGACTAAAGTACAGGAGGACTGACATGCTAACTTTTTATGATTTGAAACTCTCCTGTGAGTCCAGTTTGAGATTCCGATGCTACACTTCAGGTTTACTGTATACCATGGATCTTCTTTTTGGCGATGAAGCACAGAAATTGCATCGGAATGAAATTCAAAAGGCACAATGCCGAATTAAGTACAAGAGGACTAACTCTCTAACTTTCAATGATTTGAACCTCTCCTGTGAGTCCAGTTTTAGACACCGATGCTTCACTTCATGTTTACTGTATCCCTTGGACCTTCTTTTTGACGATGAAGCACAGAAATTGCATCGGAATTAAATTCAAAAGGCACAATGTCGACTTAAGTACAAGAGGACTGACACTCTAACTTTCTATGATTTGAACCTCTCCTGTGAGTCCAGTTTTAGATTCCGACGCTCCACTTCAGGTTTACTGTATCCCTTGGACCTTCTTCTTGACGGTGAAACACAGAAATTGCATCCGAATTTAATACAAAAGGCACAATGCCGACTTAAGTATAAGAGGACTGACACTCTAACTTTCTATGATTTGAACCTCTCCTGTGAGTCCAGTTTTAGATTCCGAAGCGTCACATCAGGTTTACTGTATACCATGGACCTTCTTATTGCCGATGAAACACAGAAATTGCATCCGAATTTAATACAAAAGGCACAATGCCGACTTAAGTACAAGAGGACTCACACTCTAACTTTCTATGATTTCAACCACTCCTGTGAGTCCAGTTTTTGATTCCGATGCTTCACTTCAGGTTCACTGTATACCTTGGAACTTCTTATTGACGATGAAACACAGAAATTGCATCGGAATTAAACTCGAAAGGCACAATGCCGTCTTAAGTGCAAGAGGACTGACACTCTAACTTTCTATGATTTGAACCTCTCCTGTGGGTCCAGTTTTAGATGCCGATGTTACACTTCAGGTTTACTTTATACCATGGACCTTCTTATTGACAATTAAACACAGAAATTGCATCGGAATTAAATTCAAAAGGCACAATGCCGACTTAAGTATATGAGGACTGACACTCTAATTTTCTATGATCTGAACCCCTCCTGTGAGTCCAGTTTTTGATGCCGATGCTTCACTTCAGGTTTACTGTATCCCTTGGACGATCTTATTGACGATGAAACACAGAAATTGCATCCGAATTTAACACAAAATGCACAATGCCGACTTAAGTACAAGAGGACAGACACTCTCACATTCTATGATTTGAACCTCTCCTGTTAGCCCAGTTTTAGATTCCTATGCTTCACTTCAGGTTTCCTGTATACCTTAGAACTTCTTTTTGACGATGAAGCACAGAAATTGCATCGGATTGAAATTTAAAAGGCAGAATGCCGACTTAAGTACAGGAGGACTGACATTCTAACTTTTTATGATTTGTAACTCTCCTGTGGGTCCAGTTTTAGATTCCGATGCCTCACTTCAGGTTTACTGTATCCCTAGGACCTTCTTATTGACGTTGAAACACAGAAATTGCATCCGAATTTAATACAAAAGGCACAATGCCGACTTAAGTACAAGAGGAATGACACTCTATCATTCTATGATTCGAACCTCTCCTGCGAGTCCAGTTTTAGATCCCGATGCTTCACTTCAGGTTTACTGTATCCCTTGGACCTTCTTATTGACGATGAAACACAGAAATTGCATCCGAATTTAATACAAATTGCACAATGCCGATTTAAGTACAAGAGGACTGACACTCTCACTTTCTATGATTTCAACCTCTCCTGTGGGTCCAGACTTAGATGCCGATGCTACACTTCAGGTTTACTTTACACCATGGACCTTCTTATTGACGATGAAGCACAGAAATTCCATCGGAATTATATTCAAAAGGCACAATGCCGACTTAATTACAAGAGGACTGGCACCCTAACTTTCTTTGATTTGAATCACTACTGTGAGTCCAGTTTTAGATTTCGATGCTTCACTTCAAGTTTACTGTATACCTTGGACCTTCTTAGTGTCGATGAAACACAGATATCGCATCGGAACTACATTCAAAAGGCACAAAGACGACTTAAATACAAGAGGACGGACACTCTAATACTCTATGATATGAAACTCTCCTGTGAGTCCAGTTTTAGATTCCGATGCTTCACTTCAGGTTTACTGTATCCCTTGGATCTTCTTTTTGACGATGAAGCACAGAAATTGCATCGGATTGAAATTTAAAAGGCAGAATGCCGACTAAAGTACAGGAGGACTGACATGCTAACTTTTTATGATTTGAAACTCTCCTGTGAGTCCAGTTTGAGATTCCGATGCTACACTACAGGTTTACTGTATACCATGGATCTTCTTTTTGGCGATGAAGCACAGAAATTGCATCGGAATGAAATTCAAAAGGCACAATGCCGAATTAAGTACAAGAGGACTAACTCTCTAACTTTCAATGATTTGAACCTCTCCTGTGAGTCCAGTTTTAGACACCGATGCTTCACTTCATGTTTACTGTGTCCCTTGGACCTTCTTTTTGACAATGAAGCACAGAAATTGCATCGGAATTAAATTCAAAAGGCACAATGTCGACTTAAGTACAAGAGGACTGACACTCTAACTTTCTATGATTTGAACCTCTCCTGTGAGTCCAGTTTTAGATTCCGACGCTCCACTTCAGGTTTACTGTATCCCTTGGACCTTCTTCTTGACGGTGAAACACAGAAATTGCATCCGAATTTAATACAAAAGGCACAATGCCGACTTAAGTATAAGAGGACTGACACTCTAACTTTCTATGATTTGAACCTCTCCTGTGAGTCCAGTTTTAGATTCCGAAGCGTCACATCAGGTTTACTGTATACCATGGACCTTCTTATTGCCGATGAAACACAGAAATTGCATCCGAATTTAATACAAAAGGCACAATGCCGACTTAAGTACAAGAGGACTCACACTCTAACTTTCTATGATTTCAACCACTCCTGTGAGTCCAGTTTTTGATTCCGATGCTTCACTTCAGGTTCACTGTATACCTTGGAACTTCTTATTGACGATGAAACACAGAAATTGCATCGGAATTAAACTCGAAAGGCACAATGCCGTCTTAAGTGCAAGAGGACTGACACTCTAACTTTCTATGATTTGAACCTCTCCTGTGGGTCCAGTTTTAGATGCCGATGTTACACTTCAGGTTTACTTTATGCCATGGACCTTCTTATTGACAATTAAACACAGAAATTGCATCGGAATTAAATTCAAAAGGCACAATGCCGACTTAAGTATATGAGGACTGACACTCTAATTTTCTATGATCTGAACCCCTCCTGTGAGTCCAGTTTTTGATGCCGATGCTTCACTTCAGGTTTACTGTATCCCTTGGACGATCTTATTGACGATGAAACACAGAAATTGCATCCGAATTTAACACAAAATGCACAATGCCGACTTAAGTACAAGAGGACAGACACTCTCACATTCTATGATTTGAACCTCTCCTGTTAGCCCAGTTTTAGATTCCTATGCTTCACTTCAGGTTTCCTGTATACCTTAGAACTTCTTTTTGACGATGAAGCACAGAAATTGCATCGGATTGAAATTTAAAAGGCAGAATGCCGACTTAAGTACAGGAGGACTGACATTCTAACTTTTTATGATTTGTAACTCTCCTGTGGGTCCAGTTTTAGATTCCGATGCCTCACTTCAGGTTTACTGTATCCCTAGGACCTTCTTATTGACGTTGAAACACAGAAATTGCATCCGAATTTAATACAAAAGGCACAATGCCGACTCAAGTACAAGAGGAATGACACTCTATCATTCTATGATTCGAACCTCTCCTGCGAGTCCAGTTTTAGATTCCGATGCTTCACTTCAGGTTTACTGTATCCCTTGGACCTTCTTATTGACGATGAAACTCAGAAAATGCATCCGAATTTAATACAAAATGCACAATGCCGACTTAAGTACAAGAGGACTGACACTCTCACATTCTATGATTTTAACCTCTCCTGTGAGTCCAGTTTTAGATTCCGATGCTTCACTTCAGGTTTACTGTATACCTTGGACCTTCTAATTGACGATGAAACGCAGAAATTGCATCGGAATTAAATTCAAGAGGCACAATGCCGACTTAATTACAAGAGGACTGGCACCCTAACTTTCTTTGATTTGAATCACTCCTGTGAGTCCAGTTTTAGATTTCGATGCTTCACTTCAAGTTTACTGTATACCTTGGACCTTATTATCGACGATGAGACACAGAAATTGTAACGGAATTTAATTCAAAAGGCACTATGCCGACTTAAGTATAAGAGCACTGACACTCTAACTTTCTATGATTTGAACCTCTCCTGTGAGTCCAGTTTTAGATTCCGATGCGTCACTTCAGGTTTACTGTATACCTTGGAACTTATTATCGACGATGAGACACAGAAATTGTAACGGAATTTAATTCAAAAGGCACTATGCCGACTTAAGTATAAGAGCACTGACACTCTAACTTTCTATGATTTGAACCTCTCCTGTGAGTCCAGTATTAGATTCCGATGCTTCGCTTCAGGTTTACTGTATCCCTTGGACCTTCTTATTGACGATGAAACACAGAAATTGCATCCGAATTTAATACAAAAGGCACAATGCCGACTTAAGTACAAGAGGACTGACACTCTAACTTTCTATGATTTCAACCACTCCTGTGAGTCCAGTTTTACATTCCGATGCTTCACTTCAGGTTCACTGTATACCTTGGAACTTCTTATTCACGATGAAACACAGAAATTGCATCGGAATTAAATTCAAAAGGCACAATGCCGACTTAAGTTCAAGAGGACGGACTTTCTATTTTTCTATGATTTGAACGTCTCCTGTGAGTCCAGTTCTAGATTCCGATGCTACACTTCAGGTTTACCGTATACCATGGACCTGCATATTGACGATGAAGCACAGAAATTGCATCGGAATGAAATTCAAAAGGCACAATGCCGACTTAAGTACAAGATGAATGACGCTCTAACTTTCTATGATTTGAACCTCTCCTGTGAGTCCAGTTTTAGAATCCGATGCTTCACTTTAGGTTTACCGTATGCCTTGGACCTTCTTATAGACGATGAAACACAGAAATTGCATCCGAATTTAATACAAAAGGCACAATGCGGACTTAAGTACAAGAGGACCGACACTCCAATTTTCTATGATCTGAACCTCTCCTGTGAGTCCAGTTCTTGATACCGATGCTTCACTTTAGGTTTACTGTATCCCCTGGACCATCTTATTGACGATGAAACACAGAAATGCATCCGAATTTAACACAAAAGGCACAATGCCGACATAAGTACAAGAGGACAGACACTCTCACTTTCTATGATTTGAACCTCTCCTGTGAGTCCAGTTTTAGATTCCGATGCTTCACTTCAGGTTTACTGTATCCCTTGGATCTTCTTTTTGACGATGAAGCACAGAAATTGCATCGGATTGAAATTTTAAAGGCAGAATGCCGGCTTAAGTACAGGAGGACTGACATTCTAACTTTTTGTGATTTGTAACTCTCCTGTGGGTCCAGTTTTAGATTCCGATGCTTCACTTCAGGTTTACTGTATCCCTTGGACCTTCTTATTGACGATGAAACACAGAAATTGCATCCGAATTTAATACAAATTGCACAATGCCGATTTAAGTACAAGAGGACTGACACTCTCACTTTCTATGATTTCAACCTCTCCTGTGGGTCCAGACTTAGATGCCGATGCTACACTTCAGGTTTACTTTACACCATGGACCTTCTTATTGACGATGAAGCACAGAAATTCCATCGGAATTATATTCAAAAGGCACAATGCCGACTTAATTACAAGAGGACTGGCACCCTAACTTTCTTTGATTTGAATCACTACTGTGAGTCCAGTTTTAGATTTCGATGCTTCACTTCAAGTTTACTGTATACCTTGGACCTTCTTAGTGTCGATGAAACACAGATATCGCATCGGAACTACATTCAAAAGGCACAAAGACGACTTAAATACAAGAGGACGGACACTCTAACACTCTATGATATGAAACTCTCCTGTGAGTCCAGTTTTAGATTCCGATGCTTCACTTCAGGTTTACTGTATCCCTTGGATCTTCTTTTTGACGATGAAGCACAGAAATTGCATCCGATTGAAATTTAAAAGGCAGAATGCCGACTAAAGTACAGGAGGACTGACATTCTAACTTTTTATGATTTGAAACTCTCCTGTGAGTCCAGTTTGAGATTCCGATGCTACACTTCAGGTTTACTGTATACCATGGATCTTCTTTTTGGCGATGAAGCACAGAAATTGCATCGGAATGAAATTCAAAAGGCACAATGCCGAATTAAGTACAAGAGGACTAACTCTCTAACTTTCAATGATTTGAACCTCTCCTGTGAGTCCAGTTTTAGACACCGATGCTTCACTTCATGTTTACTGTATCCCTTGGACCTTCTTTTTGACGATGAAGCACAGAAATTGTATCGGAATTAAATTCAAAAGGCACAATGTCGACTTAAGTACAAGAGGACTGACACTCTAACTTTCTATGATTTGAACCTCTCCTGTGAGTCCAGTTTTAGATTCCGACGCTCCACTTCAGGATTACTGTATCCCTTGGACCTTCTTGTTGACGGTGAAACACAGAAATTGCATCCGAATTTAATACAAAAGGCACAATGCCGACTTAAGTATAAGAGGACTGACACTCTAACTTTCTATGATTTGAACCTCTCCTGTGAGTCCAGTTTTAGATTCCGAAGCGTCACATCAGGTTTACTGTATACCATGGACCTTCTTATTGCCGATGAAACACAGAAATTGCATCCAAATTTAATACGAAAGGCATAATGCCGACTTAAGTACAAGAGGAATGACACTCTAACTTTCTATGTTTTGAACCTCTCCTGCGAGTCCAGTATTAGATTCCGATGCTTCGCTTCAGGTTTACTGTATCCCTTGGACCTTCTTTTTGACTATGAAGCTCAGAAATTGCATCGGAATTAAATTCAAAAGGCAGAATGCCGACTTAAGTACAAGAGGACTAACACTCTAACTTTCTATGATTTGAAACTCTGCTGTGGGTCCAGTTTTAGATTCCCATGCTTCACATCAGGTTTACTGTATCCCTTGGACCTTCTTATTGACGATGAAACACAGAAATTGCATCCGTATTTAATACAAAAGGCACAATGCCGACTTAAGTACAAGGGGACTGACACTCTAACTTTCTATGATTTCAACCACTCCTGTGAGTCCAGTTTTTGATTCCGATGCTTCACTTCAGGTTCACTGTATACCTTGGAACTTCTTTTTGACGATGAAACACAGAAATTGCATCGGAATTAAACTCGAAAGGCACAATGCCGTCTTAAGTGCAAGAGGACTGACACTCTAACTTTCTATGATTTGAACCTCTCCTGTGGGTCCAGTTTTAGATGCCGATGTTACACTTCAGGTTTACTTTATACCATGGACCTTCTTATTGACAATTAAACACAGAAATTGCATCGGAATTAAATTCAAAAGGCACAAAGCCGACTTAAGTATATGAGGACTGACACTCTAATTTTCTATGATCTGAACCCCTCCTGTGAGTCCAGTTTTTGATGCCGATGCTTCACTTCAGGTTTACTGTATCCCTTGGACGATCTTATTGACGATGAAACACAGAAATTGCATCCGAATTTAACACAAAATGCACAATGCCGACTTAAGTACAAGAGGACAGACACTCTCACATTCTATGATTTGAACCTCTCCTTTGAGTCCAGTTTTAGATTCCGATGCTTCACTTTAGGTTTACTGTATCCCTTGGACCTTCTGATTGACGATGAAACACAAAAATTGCATCCGAATTTAATACAAAAGGCACAATGCCGACTTAAGTACAAGAGGTCTGACACTTTAACTTTCTATGATTTGAACCTCTCCTGTGAGCCCAGTTTTAGATTCCTATGCTTCACTTCAGGTTTCCTGTATACCTTGGAACTTCTTTTTGACGATGAAGCACAGAAATTGCATCGGATTGAAATTTAAAAGGCAGAATGCCGACTTAAGTACAGGAGGACTGTCATTCTAACTTTTTATGATTTGTAACTCTCCTGTGGGTCCAGTTTTAGATTCCGATGCCTCACTTCAGGTTTACTGTATCCCTAGGACCTTCTTATTGACGATGAAACACAGAAATTGCATCCGAATTTAATACAAAAGGCACAATGCCGACTTAAGTACAAGAGGAATGACACTCTATCATTCTATGATTCGAACCTCTCCTGCGAGTCCAGTTTTAGATTCCGATGCTTCACTTCAGGTTTACTGTATCCCTTGAACCTTCTTATTGACGATGAAACACAGAAAATGCATCCGAATTTAATACAAAATGCACAATGCCGAATTAAGTACAAGAGGACTGGCACTCTAACTTTCTATGATTTCAACCTCTCCTGTGAGTCCAGTTTTAGACTCCGATGCTTCACTTCAGGTTTACTGTATACCTTGGACCTTCTAATTGACGATGAAACACAGAAATTGCATCGGAATTAAATTCAAAATGCACAATGCCGAATTAAGTACAAGAGGACTGGCACTCTAACTTTCTATGATTTCAACCTCTCCTGTGGGTCCAGTTTTAGATGCCGATGCTACACTTCAGGTTTACTTTACACCATGGACCTTCTTATTGACGATGAAGCACAGAAATTCCATCGGAATTAAATTCAAGAGGCACAATGCCGACTTCATTACAAGAGGACTGGCACCCTAACTTTCTTTGATTTGAATCACTCCTGTGAGTCCAGTTTTAGATTTCGATGCTTCACTTCAAGTTTACTGTATACCTTGGACCTTCTTATTGTCGATGAAACACAGATATCGCATCGGAACTACATTCAAAAGGCACAAGGCCGACTTAAGTACAAGAGGACGGACACTCTAACTTTCTCCGATTTGAAACTCTCCTGTGAGTCCAGTTTGAGATTCCGATGCTACACTTCAGGTTTACTGTATACCATGGACCTTCTTTTTGGCGATGAAGCACAGAAAATGCATCGGAATGAAATTCAAAAGGCACAATGCCGAATTAAGTACAAGAGGACTAACTGTCTAACTTTCTATGATTTGAACCTCTCCTGTGAGTCCAGTTTTAGACACCGATGCTTCACTTCAGGTTTACTGTATCCCTTGGACCTTCTTTTTGACGATGAAGCACAGAAATTGCATCGGTATTAAATTCAAAAGGCACAATGTCGACTTAAGTACAAGAGGACTGACACTCTAACTTTCTATGATTTGAACCTCTCCTGTGAGTCCAGTTTTAGATTCCGACGCTCCACTTCAGGTTTACTGTATCCCTTGGACCTTCTTGTTGACGATGAAACACAGAAATTGCATCTGAATTTAATACAAAAGGCACAATGCCGACTTAACTAAAAGAGAACTTACACTTTCACTTTCTATGTATTGAACCTCTCCTGTGAGTCGAGTTTTAGATTCCGATGCTTCACTTCAGGGTTACTGTATCTCTTGGACCTTCTTATTGACGATGAAACACAGAAATTGCATCCGAATTTAATACAAAAGGCACAATGCCGACTTAAGTACAAGAAGTCTGACACTCTAACTTTCTACGCTTTGAACCTCTCCTGTGAGTCCAATTTTAGATTCCGATGCTTCATTTCAGGTCTACTGTATACCTTGGAACTTATTATCGACGATGAGACACAGAAATTGCATCGGTATTAAATTCAAAAGGCACAATGCCGACTTAAGTATAAGAGGACTGACACTCTAACTTTCTATGATTTGAACCTCTCCTGTGAGTCCAGTTTTAGATTCCGATGCGTCACTTCAGGTTTACTGTATACCATGGACCTTCTTATTGCCGATGAAACCCAGAAATTGCATCCGAAATTAATACAAAAGGCATAATACCGACTTAAGTACATGAGGAATGACACTCTAACTTTCTATGTTTTGAACCTCTCCTGTGAGTCCAGTATTAGATTCCGATGCTTCGCTTCAGGTTTACTGTAACCCTTGGACCTTCTTTTTGACGATGAAGCACGGAAATTGCATCGGAATTAAATTCAAAAGGCAGAATGCCGACTTAAGTACAAGAGGACTGACACTCTAACTTTCTATGATTTGAAACTCTGCTGTGGGTCCAGTTTTAGATTCCGATGCTTCACATCAGGTTTACTGTATCCCTTGGACCTTCTTATTGACGATGAAACACAGAAATTGCATCCGAATTTAATACAAAAGGCACAATGCCGACTTAAGTACAAGCGGATTGACACTCTAACTTTCTATGATTTCAACCACTCCTCTGAGTCCAGTTTTACGTTCCGATGCTTCACTTCCGGTTCACTGTATACCTTGGAACTTCTTATTAACGATGAAACACAGAAATTGCATCGAAATTAAATTCAAAAGGCACAATGACGACATAGGTACAAGAGGACTGACACTCTAACTTTCTATGATTTGAACCTCTCCTGTGGGTCCAGTTTTAGATGCCGATGCTACACTTCTGGTTTACTTTATACCATGGACCTTCTTATTGACAATTAAACACAGAAATTGCATCGGAATTAAATTCAAAATGCACAATGCCGCCTTAAGTTCAAGAGGACGGACTTTCTAACTTTCTATGATTTGAACCTCTCCTGTGAGTCCAGTTTTAGATTCCGATGCTTCACTTCAAGTTTACTGTATACCTTGGACCTTCTTATTGACGATGAAACACAGAAATTGCATCGGAATGAAATTGAAAGGCACAATGCCGACATATGTACAAGATGACAGAGGCTCTAACATTCTATGAGTTGAACATCTCCTGTGAGTTCAATTTTAGATTCCGATGCTTCACTTCAGGTTTACTGTATGCCTTGGACCTTCTTATTGACGATGAAACACCGAAATTGCATCCGAATTTAATACAAAAGGACTATGCCGACATAAGTACAAGAGGTCTGACACTCTAACTTTCTATGATATGTACCTCTTCTGTGAGTCCAGTTTTTGATTCCGATGCCTCACTTCAGGTTTACTGTATCCCTTGGACCTTCTTATTGACGATGAAACACAGAAATTGCTTCGGAATTAAATTCAAATGGCACAATGCCGACTTAAATACAAGGGGACTGACACTCTAAATTTCTATGATTTGAACCTCTCCTGTGAGTCCAGTTTAAGATTCCGATGCTTCACTTCAGGTTTACTGTAAACCTTGGACCTTCTTATTGACGATGAAGCACAGAAAGTGCTTTGGAATTAAATTCAAAAGGCACAATGCCGACTTAAGCACAAGAGGACTGGCACTCTAACTTTCTATGATTTGAACCTTTCCTGTGAGTCCAGTTTTAGATTCCGATGCTTCACTGCTGGTTTACTGTTTCCCTTGGACTTTCTTTTTGACGATGAAACACTGAAATTGCGTCGGAATTGAATATAAAAGGCACAATGCCGACTTAAGTACAAGAGGACTGACCCTCTAACTTTCTATCATTTCAACCTCTCCTGTGAGTCCAGTTTTTGCTTCCGATGCTTCACTTCAGGTTTACTGTATCACTTAAACCTTCTTATTGACGATGAAACACTGATATTTTATCCGAATTTAATACAAAAGGCACAATGCCGAATAAGTACAAGAGGACTGACACTCTAACTTTCTATGATTTGAAACTCTCCTGTGAGTCCAGTTTTGGATTTCGATGTTTCACTTCAGGTTTACTGTATCCCTTGGACCTCCTTATTGACGACGAAACACAGAAATTGCATCCGATTGTAATACAAAAGGCGCAATGACGACTGAAGTACAAAAGGACTGACACTGTAACTTTCTATGATTTGAACCTCTCCTGTGAGTCCAGTTTTAGATTTTGATGCCTCACTTCATTTTTACTGTATATCTTGGACCTTCTTATTGACGATGAAACACAGGAATTGCATCCGAATTTAATACAAAAGGCACAATTCCGACTTAAGTACAAGAGGACTCACACTCTAACTTTCTATGATTTCAACCACTCCTGTGAGTCCAGTTTTTGATTCCGATGCTTCACTTCAGGTTCACTGTATACCTTGGAACTTCTTATTGACGATGAAACACAGAAATTGCATCGGAATTAAACTCGAAAGGCACAATGCCGCCTTAAGTGCAAGAGGACTGACACTCTAACTTTCTATGATTTGAACCTCTCCTGTGGGTCCAGTTTTAGATGCCGATGTTACACTTCAGGTTTACTGTATACCATGGACCTTCTTATTGACAATTAAACACAGAAATTGCATCGGAATTAAATTCAAAAGGCACAATGCCGACTTAAGTATATGAGGACTGACACTCTAATTTTCTATGATCTGAACCCCTCCTGTGAGTCCAGTTTTTGATACCGATGCTTCACTTCAGGTTTACTGTATCCCTTGGACGATCTTATTGACGATGAAACACAGAAATTGCATCCGAATTTAACACAAAATGCACAATGCCGACTTAAGTACAAGAGGACAGACACTCTCACATTCTATGATTTGAACCTCTCCTTTGAGTCCAGTTTTAGATTCCGATGCTTCACTTTAGGTTTACTGTATCCCTTGGACCTTCTTATTGACGATGAAACACAAAAATTGCATCCGAATTTAATACAAAAGGCACAATGCCGACTTAAGTACAAGAGGTCTGACACTTTAACTTTCTATGATTTGAACCTCTCCTGTGAGCCCAGTTTTAGATTGCTATGCTTCACTTCAGGTTTCCTGTATACCTTGGAACTTCTTTTTGACGATGAAGCACAGAAATTGCATCGGATTGAAATTTAAAAGGCAGAATGCCTGACATTCTAACTTTTTATGATTTGTAACTCTCCTGTGGGTCCAGTTTTAGATTCCGATGCCTCACTTCAGGTTTACTGTATCCCTAGGACCTTCTTATTGACGATGAAGCACAGAAATTGCATCCGAATTTAATACAAAAGGCACAATGCCGACTTAAGTACAAGAGGAAAGACACTCTATCATTCTATGATTCGAACCTCTCCTGCGAGTCCAGTTTTAGCTTCCGATGCTTCACTTCAGGTTTACTGTATCCCTTGGACCTTCTTATTGACGATGAAACACAGAAATTGCATCCGAATTTAATACAAAATGCACAATGCCGACTTAAGTACAAGAGGACTGACACTCTCACTTTCTATGATTTTAACCTCTCCTGTGAGTCCAGTTTTAGATTCCGATGCTTCACTTCAGGTTTACTGTATACCTTGGACCTTCTAATTGACGATGAAACACAGAAATTGCATCGGAATTAAATTCAAAATGCACAATGCCGAATTAAGTACAAGAGGACTGGCACTCTAACTTTCTATGATTTCAACCTCTCCTGTGGGTCCAGTTTTAGATGCCGATGCTACACTTCAGGTTTACTTTACACCATGGACCTTCTTATTGACGATGAAGCACAGAAATTCCATCGGAATTAAATTCAAGAGGCACAATGCCGACTTAATTACTAGAGGACTGGCACCCTAACTTTCTTTGATTTGAATCACTCCTGTGAGTCCAGTTTTAGATTTCGATGTTTCACTTCAAGTTTACTGTATACCTTGGACCTTCTTATTGTCGATGAAACACAGATATCGCATCGGAACTACATTCAAAAGGCACAAGGCCGACTTAAGTACAAGAGGACGGACACTCTAACTTTCTCCGATTTGAAACTCTCCTGTGAGTCCAGTTTGAGATTCCGATGCTACACTTCAGGTTTACTGTATACCATGGACCTTCTTTTTGGCGATGAAGCTCAGAAAATGCATCGGAATGAAATTCAAAAGGCACAATGCCGAATTAAGTACAAGAGGACTGACACTCTAACTTTCTATGATTTGAACCTCTCCTGTGAGTCCAGTTTTAGATTCCGACGCTCCACTTCAGGTTTACTGTATCCCTTGGACCTTCTTGTTGACGATGAAACACAGAAATTGCATCCGAATTTAATACAAAAGGCACAATGCCGACTTAACTACAAGAGAACTTACACTTTCACTTTCTATGTATTGAACCGCTCCTGTGAGTCGAGTTTTAGATTCCGATGCTTCACTTCAGGTTTACTGTATCTCTTGGACCTTCTTATTGACGATGAAACACAGAAATTGCATCCGAATTTAATACAAAAGGCACAATGCCGACTTAAGTACAAGAAGTCTGACACTCTAACTTTCTACGCTTTGAACCTCTCCTGTGAGTCCAATTTTAGATTCCGATGCTTCATTTCAGGTCTACTGTATACCTTGGAACTTATTATCGACGATGAGACACAGAAATTGCATCGGAATTAAATTCAAAAGGCACAATGCCGACTTAAGTATAAGAGGACTGACACTCTAACTTTCTATGATTTGAACCTTTCCTGTGAGTCCAGTTTTAGATTCCGATGCGTCACTTCAGGTTTACTGTATACCATGGACCTTCTTATTGCCGATGAAACACAGAAATTGCTTCCGAAATTAATACAAAAGGCATAATACCGACTTAAGTACAAGAGGAATGACACTCTAACTTTCTATGTTTTGAACCTCTCCTGTGAGTCCAGTATTAGATTCCGATGCTTCGCTTCAGGTTTACTGTATCCCTTGGACCTTCTTTTTGACGATGAAGCACGGAAATTGCATCGGAATTAAATTCAAAAGGCAGAATGCCGACTTAAGTACAAGAGGACTGACACTCTAACTTTCTATGATTTGAAACTCTGCTGTGGGTCCAGTTTTAGATTCCGATGCTTCACATCAGGTTTACTGTATCCCTTGGACCTTCTTATTGACGATGAAACTCAGAAATTGCATCCGAATTTAATACAAAAGGCATAATGCCGACTTAAGTACAAGCGGATTGACACTCTAACTTTCTATGATTTCAACCACTCCTCTGAGTCCAGTTTTACGTTCCGATGCTTCACTTCCGGTTCACTGTATACCTTGGAACTTCTTATTAACGATGAAACACAGAAATTGCATCGAAATTAAATTCAAAAGGCACAATGCCGACATAGGTACAAGAGGACTGACACTCTAACTTTCTATGATTTGAACCTCTCCTGTGGGTCCAGTTTTAGATGCCGATGCTACACTTCTGGTTTACTTTATACCATGGACCTTCTTATTGACAATTCAACACAGAAATTGCATCGGAATTAAATTCAAAAGGCACAATGCCTACTTCAGTACAAGATGAATGACGCTCTAACTTTCTATGATTTGAACCTCTCCTGTGAGTCCAGTTTTAGATTCCGATGCTTCACTTCAAGTTTACTGTATACCTTGGACCTTCTTATTGACGATGAAACACAGAAATTGCATCGGAATTAAATTCAAAAGGCACAATGCCGTCTTAAGTACAAGAGGACTGACACTCTAACTTTCTATGCTTTGAACCTCTCCTTTGAGTTCAGTTTTAGATTCCGATGCTACACTTCAGGTTTACAGTATACCATGGACCTTCTTATTGACGATAAAGCACAGAAATTGCATCGGAATGAAATTGAAAGGCACAATGCCGACTTAAGTACAAGATGACAGAGGCTCTAACATTCTATGAGTTGAACATCTCCTGTGAGTTTAATTTTAGATTCCGATGCTTCACTTCAGGTTTACTGTATGCCTTGGACCTTCTTATTGACGATGAAACACCGAAATTGCATCCGAATTTAATACAAAAGGACTATGCCGACATAAGTACAAGAGGTCTAACACTCTAACTTTCTTTGATTTGTACCTCTTCTGTGAGTCCAGTTTTTGATTCCGAGGCCTCACTTCAGGTTTACTGTATCCCTTGGACCTTCTTATTGACGATGAAACACAGAAATTGCATCGGAATTAAATTCAAATGGCACAATGCCGACTTAAATACAAGGGGACTGATACTCTAAATTTCTATGATTTGAACCTCTCCTGTGAGTCCAGTTTAAGATTCCGATGCTTCACTTCAGGTTTACTGTAAACCTTGGACCTTCTTATTGACGATGAAGCACAGAAAGTGCTTTGGAATTAAATTCAAAAGCATAATGCCGACTTAAGCACAAGAGGACTGGCACTCTAACTTTCTATGATTTGAACCTTTCCTGCGAGTACAGTTTTAGATTCCGATGCTTCACTGCTGGTTTACTGTTTCCCTTGGACTTTCTTTTTGACGATGAAACACTGAAATTGCGTCGGAATTGAATATAAAAGGCACAATGCCGACTTAAGTACAAGAGGACTGACCCTCTAACTTTCTATCATTTGAACCTCTCCTGTGGGTCCAGTTTTTGCTTCCGATGCTTCACTTCAGGTTTACTGTATCACTTAAACCTTCTTATTGACGATGAAACACTGAAATTTTATCCGAATTTAATACATAAGGCACAATGCCGAATAAGTACAAGAGGACTGACACTCTAACTTTCTATGATTTGAAACTCTCCTGTGAGTCCAGTTTTGGATTTCGATGTTTCACTTCAGGTTTACTGTATCCCTTGGACCTCCTTATTGACGACGAAACACAGAAATTGCATCCGATTGTAATACAAAAGGCGCAATGACGACTTAAGTACAAAAGGACTGACACTGTAACTTTCTATGATTTGAACCTCTCCTGTGAGTCCAGTTTTAGATTTTGATGCCTCACTTCATTTTTACTGTATATCTTGGACCTTCTTATTGACGATGAAACACAGAAATTGCATCGGAATTACATTCAAAAGGCACAATGCCGGCTTGAGTACAAGAGGACTTGCACTCTAACTTTCTATGATTTGAGCCTCTCCTGTGGGTCCAGTTTTAGATGCCGATGCTACACTTCAGGTTTACTGCATACCTTGGACCTTCTTATTGACGATGAAGCGCAGAAATTGCATCGGAATTCAATTCAAAAGGCACAATGCCGACTTAAGTACAAGAGGACTGACACTCTAACTTTCTATGATTTGAATCTCTCCTGTGAGTCCAGTTTTAGATTCCGATGCTTCACTTCAAGTTTACTGTATACCTTGGACCTTCTTAATGACGATGAAACACAGAAATTGCATCGGAATTAAATTCAAAAGGCACAATGCCGACTTAATTACAAGAGGACTGACACTCTAACTTTCTATGATTTGAATCTCTCCTGTGAGTCCAGTTTTATATTCCGATGCTTCACTTCAACCTTACTGTATACCTTGGACCTTCTTATTGACGATGAAACACATTAATTGCATCGGAATTAAATTCAAAAGGCACAATGCCGACTTAAGTACAAGAGGACGGACACTGTAACTTTCTACGATTTGAACCTCTCCTGTGAGTCCAGTTTTAGATTCCGATGCTACACTTCAGGTTTACAGTATACCATGGACCTTCTTATTGACGATGAGGCAAAGAATTTGCATCGGAATGAAATTCAAAAGGCACAATGCCGACTTAATTACAAGATGACTGACGCTTTAACATTCTATGATTTGAAACCCTCCTGTGAGTCCAGTTTAAGAATCCGATGCTTCAGTTCAGGTTTACTATTTGCCTTGGACCTTCTTATTGGCGATGAAACACAGAAATTGCATCCGAAAATAATACAAAAGGCACAATGCCGTCTTAAGTACAAGAGGACTGACACTCTAACTTTCCATGATCTGAATCTCTCCTGTGAGTCCAGTTTTAGATTCCGATGCTTCACTTCAAGTTTACTGTATACCTTGGACCTTCTTATTGACGATGAAACACAGAAATTGCATCGGAATTAAATTCAAAATGCACAATGCCGACATAAGTACAAGCGGACGGACACTATAACTTTATATGATTTGATCCTCTCCTGTGAGTCCAGTTTTAGATTCCGATGCTACACTTTAGGTTTAGTGTATACCATGGACCCTCTTGTTCACGATGAAGCACAGATATTGCATCGGAATGAAATTCAAAAGGCACAATGCCGACTTAAATACAAGAGGACTGACACTCTAACTTTCTATGATTTGAATCTCTCCTGTGAGTCCAGTTTTAGATTCCGATGCTTCACTTCAACCTTACTGTATACCTTGGACCTTCTTATTGACGATGAAACACAGAAATTGCATCGGAGTTAAATTCAAAAGGCACAATGCCGACTTAAGTACAAGAGGACGGACACTCTAACTTTCTACGATTTGAACCTCTCCTGTGAGTCCAGTTTTAGATTCCGATGCTACACTTCAGGTTTACAGTATACCATGGACCTTCTTATTGACGATGAAGCAAAGAATTTGCATCGGAATGAAATTCAAAAGGCACAATGCCGACTTAATTACAAGATGACTGACGCTCTAACATTCTATCATTTGAAACTCTCCTGTGAGTCCAGTTTAAGAATCCGATGCTTCAGTTCAGGTTTACTATATGCCTCGGACATTCATATATACGATGAAACACAGAAATTGCATCCGAATTTAATACAAAAGGCACAATGCCGTCTTAAGTACAAGAGGACTGACACTCTAACTATCTACGATTTGAACCTCTCCTGTGGGTCCAGTTTTTGATTCCGATGCTTCACTTCAGGTTTACTGTATCCCTTGGTCCTTCTTATTGACGATGAAACACAGAAATTGCATCGGAATTAAATTCAAAAAGCACAATGGCTACTTAGATACAAGAGGACTGGCCCTATATCTGTCTATGATTTGAATCTCTCCTGTGAGTCCAGTTTTAGAGTTCGATGCTTCACTTCAAGTTTACTGTATACCTTGGACCTTCTTATTGACGATGAAACACAGAAACTGCATCGGAATTACATTCAAAATGCACAATGCCGACTTAAGTACAAGAGGACTGACACTCTAACTGTCTATGATTTGAACCTCTCCTGTAAGTCCAGTTTTAGATTCCGATGCTTCACTTCAGAATTACTGAATACCTTGGACCTTCTTATTGTCGATGAAGCACAGAATGTGCTTCGGAATTAAATTCAAAAGGCACAATGCCGACTTAATTACAAGAGGACTGACACTCTAACTTTCTATGATTTGAATCTCTCTTGTGAGTCCAGTATTAGATTCCCATGCTTCACTTCAACCTTACTGTATACCTTGGACATTCTTATTGACGATGAAACACAGAAATTACATCGGAATTAAATTCAAAAGGCACAATGCCGACTTAAGTACAAGAGGACGGACCCTCTAACTTTCTACGATTTGAACCTCTCCTGTGAGTCCAGTTCTAGATTCCGATGCTACACTTCAGGTTTACAGTATACCATGGCCCTTCTTATTGACGATGAAGCAAAGAATTTGCATCGGCATCAAATTCAAAAGGCACAATGCCGACTTAATTACAAGATGACTGACGCTCTAACATTCTATGATTTGAAACTCTCCTGTGAGTCCAGTTTAAGAATCCGATGCTTCAGTTCAGGTTTACTATATGCCTCGGACCTTCTTAAGGACGATGATACACAGAAATTGCATCCGAATTTAATACAACAGGCACAATGCCGTCATAAGTACAAGAGGACTGACACTCAAACTTTCTATGATTTGAATCTCTCCTGTGAGTCCAGTTTTAGATTCCTATCCTTCACTTCAAGTTTACTGTATACCTTGGACCTTCTTATTGACGATGAGACACAGAAATTGCATCGGAATTAAATTCAAAATGCACAATGCCGACTTAAGTACTTGCGGACGGACACTCTCACTTTATATGAATTGATCCTCTCCTGTGAGTCCAGTTTTAGATTCCGATGCTACACTTCAGGTTTAGTGTGTACCATGGACCCTCTTGTTCACGATGAAGCACAGATATTGCATCAGAATGAAATTCAAAAGGCACAATGCCGACTTAAGTACAAGATGACAGACGCTCTAACTTTATATGCTTTAAACCATTCCTGTGAGTCCAGTTTTAGAATCCGATGCTTCACTTCAGGTTTACTGTATGCCTTGGACCTTCATATTGACGATGAGACACAGAAATTGCAACCGAATTTAATACAAAAGGTACTATGCCGACTTAAGTACAAGAGGACTGACACTCTAACTTTCTATGATTTGAACCTCTCCTGTGGGTCCAGTTTTTCATTCCCATGCTTCACTTCAGGTTTACTGTATCCCTTGGACCTTCTTATTGACGATGAAACACAGAAATTGCATCGGAATGAAATTCAAAAAGCACAATGGCGACTTCAATACAAGAGGACTGCCACTCTAAATTTTTATGCTTTGAACCTCTTCTGTGGGTAAAGTTTTAGATTCCGATGCTTAACATCAGGTTTACTATATAACTTGGAGCTTCTTATCGACGATGATACTCGGAAATTGCAACATTATTAAATTCAAAAAGCACAATGCCGACTTAAGTACAAAAGGAGAGACACTCTAACTTTCTATGATTTGAACCTCTCCTGTGAGTCCAGTTATAGATTCCGATGCTTCACTTCAGGTTTACTGTATCCCTTGGACCCTCTTACTGTCGATGAAGCACAGAAATTGCATCCAAATCAAATACAACAGTCACAATGCTTACTTATGTACGAGAGGACTGACATTAAAACTTTCTATGATTTGAACGTCTCCTGCGAGTCCAGTTTTAGATTCCGATGCTTCACATCAGGTTCACTGTATACCTTGGACCTTCTTATTGACGATGAAACACAGAAATTGCATCGGAATTAAATTTAAAAGGCACATTGCCGACTTAACTTAAAGAGGACTGACACTCTAACTTTCTATGATTTGAACCTCTCCGGCGAGTCCAGTTTTAGATTCCGATGCTCCACTTCAGGTTTACTGTATACCTAGGACCTTCTTATTGACGATAAAGCACAGAAAGTGCTTCTTAATTAGATACAAGAGGCACAATGCCGACTTAAGTAAAAGGGGACTGACACTCTAACTTTCTATGATTTAAATCTCTCATGTGAGTCCAGTTTTAGATTCCGATGCTTCACTTCAAGTATACTGTATACCTTGGACCTTCTTATTGACGATGAAACACAGAAATTGCATCGGAATTAAATTCAAAAGGCACAATGCCGGCTTAAGTACAAGAGGACGGACACTCTAACTTTCTACGATTTGAACCTCTCCTGTGAGTCCAGTCTTAGATTCCGATGCTTCACTTGAGGTTCACTGTATACCTTGGACATTCTTATTGACGATGAAACACTCAAAGTGCATCGGAATTAAATTCAAAAGGCACAATGCCGACTTAAATTAAAGAGGACTGACACTTCAACTGTCTATGATTTGAACCTCTCCTGTGAGTCCAGTTTTAGATTCCGATGCTTCTCTTCAGAATTACTGAATACCTTGGACCTTCCTATTGTCGATGAAGCACAGACAGTGCTTCGGATTTAAATTCAAAAGGCACAATGCCGACTTAATTACAAGAGGACTGACACTCTAACTTTCTATGATTTGAATCTCTCCTGTGAGTCCAGTTTTAGATTCCGATGCTTCACTTCAGGTTTACTGTATACCTTGGAACTTCTTATTGACGATGAGACACAGAAATTACATCATTATTAAATTCAAATGGCACAATGCCGACTTAATTAAAAGAGGACTAACACTCTAACTTTCTATGATTTGAATCTCTCCTGTGAGTCCAGTTTTAGATTCCGATGCTTCACTTCAGGTTTAGTGTATACCATGGACCCTCTTGTTCACGATGAAGCACAGATATTGCATCGGAATGAAATTCAAAAGGCACAATGCCGACTTAAGTACATGATGACAGACGCTCTAACTTTATACGATTTAAACCGCTCCTGTGAGTCCAGTTTTAGAATCCGATGCTTCACTTCAGGTCTACTGTATACCTTGGAACTTCTTATTGACGATGAAACAATTAAAGTGCATCGGAATTAAATTCAAAAGGCACAATGCCGACTTAAATTAAAGAGGACTGACACTCTAACTGTCTATGATTTGAACCTCTCCTGTGAGTCCAGTTTTAGATTCTGATGCTTCACTTCATCCTTACTGTATGCCTTGGACCTTCTTATTGACGATGAAATACAGAAATTGCATCGGAATTAAATTCAAAAGGCACAATTTCGACTTAAGTACAAGAGGACTGACACTCTAATTATCTATGATTTGAACCTCTCCTGTGAGTCCAGTTTTAGATTCCGATGCTTCACTTCAACCTTACTGTATACCTTGGACCTTCTTATTGACGATGAAACACAGAAATTGCATCGGAATTAAATAGAAAAGGCACAATGCCAAATTAAGTACAAGCGGACGGACACTCTAACTTTACATGATTTGAACTTCACCTGTGACTCCAGTTTTAGATTCCGATGCTACACTTCAGGTTTAGTGTATACCATGGACTCTCTTGTTCACGATGAAGCACAGATATTGTATCGGAATGAAATTCAAAAGGCACTATGCCGACTTATGTACAAGATGACAGACGCTCTAACTTTATATGATTTGAACCGCTCCTGTGAGTCCAGTTTTAGAATCCGATGCTTCACTTCAGGTTTACTGTATGCCTTGGACCTTCTTATTGACGATGAGACACAGAAATTGCAACCGAATTTAATACAAAACTACTATGCCGACTTATGTACAAGAGGACGGACACTCTAACTTTCTGCGATTTGAACCTCTCCTGTGAGTCCAGTTTTAGATTTTGATGCTACAGTTCAGGTTTACAGTATACCATTGACTATCTTATTGACGATGAAGCAAAGAATTTGCATCGGAATGAAATTCAAAAGGCACAATGCCGACTTAATTACAAGTTGACTGACGCTCTAACATTCTATGATTTGAAACTCTCCTGTGAGTCCAGTTTAAGAATCCGATGCTTCAGTTCCGGTTTACTGTATGCCTTGAACCTTCTTATAGACGATGAAACACAGAAATTGCACCCGAATTTAATACAAAAGGCACAATGCGGACTTAAGTACAAGAGGAGTGACACTCAAACTTTCTATGATTTGAATCTCCCCTGTGAGTCCAGTTTTAGATTCCGATGCTTCACTTCAGGTTTACTGTATCCCTTGGTCCTTCTTATTGACGACGAAACACAGAAATTGCATCGGAATTAAATTCAAAAAGCACAATGGCGACTTAGATACAAGAGGACTGGCCCTCTAACTGTCTATGATTTGAATCTCTCCTGTGAGTCCAGTTTTAGAGTTCGATGCTTCACTTCAAGTTTACTGTATACCTTGGACCTTCTTATTGACGATGAAACACAGAAACTGCATCGGAATTACATTCAAAAGGCACAATGCCGACTTAAGTACAAGAGGACTGACACTCTAACTTTCTATGATTTGAACCTCTCCTGTGAGTCCAGTTTTAGATTCCGATGCTTCACTTCAGGTTCACTGTATACCTTGGACATTCTTATTGACGATGAAACACACAAAGTGCATCCGAATTAAATTCAAAAGACACGATGCCGACTTAAATTAAAGAGGACTGACACTCTAACTGTCTATGATTTGAACCTCTCCTGTAAGTCCAGTTTTAGTTACCGATGCTTCACTTCAGAATTACTGAATACCTTGGATCTTCTTATTGTCGATGAAGCGCAGAAAAGGGCTTCGGAATTAAATTCAAAAGACACAATGCCGACTTAATTACAAGAGGACTGACACTCTAACTTTCTATGATTTGAATCTTTCTTGTGAGTCCAGTTTTAGATTCCCATGCTTCACTTCAACCTTACTGTATACCTTGGACATTCTTATTGACGATGAAACACAGAAATTGCATCGGAATTAAATTCAAAAATCACAATGCCGACTTAAGTACAAGAGGACGGACCCTCTAACTTTCTACGATTTGAAACTCTCCTGTGAGTCCTGTTTTAGAATCCGATGCTACACTTCAGATTTACAGTATACCATGGACCTTCCTATTGACGATGAAGCAAAGAATTTGCATCGGAATGAAATTCAAAAGGCACAATGCCGTCTTAATTACAAGATGACTGACGCTCTAACATTCTATGATTTGAAACTCTCCTGTGAGTCCAGTTTAAGAATCCGATGCTTCAGTTCAGGTTTACTATATGCCTCGGACCTTCTTAAGGACGATGATACACAGAAATTGCATCCAAATTTAATACAAAAGGCACAATGCCGTCTTAAGTAGAAGAGGACTGACACTCTAACTTTCTATGATTTGAACCTCTCCTGTGAGTCCAGTATTAGATTCCGATCCTTCACTTCAAGTTTACTGTATACCTTGGACCTTCTTATTGACGATGAGACACAGAAATTGCATCGGAATTAAATTCAAAATGCACAATGCCGACTTAAGTACATGCGGACGGACACTCTCACTTTATATGATTTGATCCTCTCCTGTTAGTCCAGTTTTAGATTCCGATGCTACACTTCAGGTTTAGTGTATACCATGGACCCTCTTGTTCACGATGAAGCACAAATATTGCATCAGAATGAAATTCAAAAGGCACAATGCCGACTTAAGTACAAGATGACAGACGCTCTAACTTTATATGCTTTAAACCATTCCTGTGAGTCCAGTTTTAGAATCCGATGCTTCACTTCAGGTTTACTGTATGCCTTGGACCTTCATATTGACGATGAGACACAGAAATTGCAACCGAATTGAATACAAAAGGTACTATGCCAACTTAAGTACAGGAGGACTGACACTCTAACTTTGTATGATTTGAACCTCTCCTGTGGGTCCAGTTTTTCATTCTGATGCTTCACTTCAGGATTACTGTATCCCTTGGACCTTCTTATTGACGATGAAACACAGAAATTGCATCGGAATTAAATTTAAAAGGCACATTGCCGACTTAAGTTAAAGAGGACTGACACTCTAACTTTCTATGATTTGAACCTCTCCTGCGAGTCCCGTTTTAGATTCCGATGCTCCACTTCAGGTTTACTGTATACCTAGGACCTTCTTATTGACGATAAAGCACAGAAATTGCATCGGAATGTAATTCTAAAGGCACAAAGCTGACTTAAGTACAAGAGGACTTTTACTCTAACTATATATGATTTGAACCACTCCTGTGAGTCCAGTTTTAGATTGTGATGCTTCATTTCATGTTTACTGTATAACTTGGACCTTCTTATTGACGATGAAACAAGGAAATTGCATCCGAATTTAATTCAAAAGGCACAATGCCGACTTAAGTACAAGAGGACTGACACTCTAACTTTCTATGATTTGAACCTCTCCAGTGAGTCCAGTTTTAGATTCCGATGCTTCACTTTAGGGTTACTGTATTCCTAGTACCTTCTTATTGACGATGAAGCAAAGAATTTGCATCCGAATGAAATTCAAAAGGCACAATGCCGACTTAATTACAAGATGACTGACGCTCTAACATTCTATGATTTGAAACTCTCCTGTGAGTCCACTCTAAGAATCCGATGCTTCAGTTCAGGTTTACTGTATGCCTTGGACCTTCTTATAGACGATGAAACACAGAAATTGCATTCGAATTTAATACAAAAGGCACAATGCCGACTTAAGTACAAGGGGACTGACACTCAAACTTTCTATGATTTGAATCTCTCCTGTGAGTCCAGTTTTAGATTCCGATGCTTCACTTCAAGTTTACTGTATACCTTGGACCTTCTTATTGACGATGAAACACAGATATTGGATTGGAATTATATTCAAAATGCACAATGCCGACTTAAGTACAAGAGGACGGACACTCTAACTTTATATGATTTGAACCTCTCCTGTGAGTTCTGTTTTAGATTCCGATTATTCACTTCAGGTTGACTGTATACCTTGGACCTTCTTATTGACAATGAAGCACAGAAAGTGCTTCGGAATTAATTTCCAAAGGCACAATGCCGACTAAAGTACAAGAGGACTGAAACTCTCTTTCTATGATTTTATCCTCTCCTGTGAGTCCAGTTTTAGATTCCGATGCTTCACTTCAGGTTTACTGTATACCTTGGACCTTCTTATTGACGATGAAACACAGAAATTGCATCGGAATTAAATTCAAAATGCACAATGCCGACTTACGTACAAGCGGACGGACACTCTAACTTTATATGATTTGAACTTGTCCTGTGAGTCCAGTTTTAGATTCCGATGCTACACTTCAGGTTTAGTGTATACCATGGGCCCTCTTGTTCACGATGAAGCCCAGATGTTGCATCGGAATGAAATTCAAAAGGCACAATGCCGACTTAAGTACAAGATGACAGACGCTCTAACTTTATATGATTTGAACCGCACCTGTGAGTCCAGTTTTAGAATCCGATGCTTCACTTCAGGTTTACTGTGTGCCTTGGACCTTCTTATTGACGATGAGACACAGAAATTGCAACCGAATTTAATACAAAAGTACTATGCCGACTTAAGTACAAGAGGACTGACACTTTAACTTTCCATGATTTGAACCTCTCCTGTGGGTCCAGTTTATGATTCCGATGCTTCACTTCAGGTTTACTATATACCTTGGACCTTCTTATCGACGACGAAACTCGGAAATTGCAACATTATTAAATTCAAAAAGCACAATGCCGACTTAAGTACAAGAGGACTGACACTCTAACTTTCTATGATTTGAACCTCTCCTGTGAGTCCAGATTCAGATTCCGATGCTTCACTTCAGGTTTACTGTATCCCTTGGACCTTCTTATTGTCGATGAAGCACAGAAATTACATCCGAATTAAATACAAAAGGCACAATGCTTACTTAAGTACGAGAGGACTGACATTCTAACTTTCTATGATTTGAACCTCTCCGGTGAGTCCAGTTTTAGATTCCAATTCTTCACTTCAGGTTCACTGTATACCTTGGACCTTCTTATTGACGATGAAACACAGAAATTGCATCGGAATTAAACTCAAAAGGCACAATGCCGACTTAAGTACAGGAGGACTGACACTCTAATTTTCTATGATTGAACCTCTCCTGTGAGTCCAGTTTTAGATTCCGATGCTTCACTTCAACCTTACTGTATACCTTGGACCTTCTTATTGACGATGAAACACAGAAATTGCATCGGAATTAAATTCAAAAGGCACAATGCCGACTTAAGTACAAGAGGACGGACACTCTAACTTTCTACGATTTGAACCTCTCCTGTGAGTCCAGTTTTAGATTCCGATGCTACACTTCAGGTTTAAAGTATACCATGGACCTTCTTATTGACGATGAAGCAAAGAATTTGCATCGGAATGAAATTCAAAAGGCACAATGCCGACTTAATTACAAGATGACTGACGCTCTAACATTCTATGATTTGAAACTCTCCTTTGAGTCCAGTTTAAGAATCCGATGCTTCAGTTCAGTTTTACTGTATGCCTTGGACCTTCTTATACACGATGAAACACAGAAATTGCATCCGAATTTAATACAAAAGGCACAATGCGTACTTAAGTACAAGAGGACTGACACTCAAACTTTCTATGATTTGAATCTCCCCTGTGAGTCCAGTTTTAGATTCCGATGCTTCACTTCAAGTTTACTGTATACCTTGGACCTTCTTATTGACGATGAAACACAGAAATTGCATCGGAATTAAATTCAAAATGCACATTGCCGACTTAAGTACAAGCGGACGGACACTCTAACTTTATATGATTTGAAACTCTCCTGTGAGTCCAGTTTTAGATTCCGATGCTACACTTCAGGTTTAGTGTTTACCATGGACCCTCTTGTTCACGATGAAGCACAGATATTGCATCGGAATGAAATTCAAAAGTCACAATGCCGACTTACGTACAAGATGACAGACGCTCTAACTTTATATGATTTGAACCGCTCCTGTGAGTCCAGTTATAGAATCCGATGCTTCACTTCAGGTTTACTGTATGCCTTGGACCTTCTTATTGACGATGAGACACAGAAATTGCAACCGAATTTAATACAAAAGGTACTATGCCGACTTAAGTACAAGCGGACTGACACTCTAACTTTCTATGATTTGAACCTCTCCTGTGGGTCCAGTTTTTGATTCCGATGCTTTACTTCAGGTTTACTGTATCCCTTGGACCTTCTTATTGACGATGAAACACAGAAATTGCATCGGAATTAAATTCAAAAAGCACAATGGCGACTTAAATACATGAGGACTGACACTCTAAATTTCTATGCTTTGAACCTCTTCTGTGAGTCCAGTTTTAGATTCCGATGCTTCACTTCAGGTTTACTATATACCTTGGACCTTCTTATTGACGATGAGACACAGAAATTGCAACCGAATTTAATACAAAAGGTACTATGCCGACTTAAGTACAAGCGGACTGACACTCTAACTTTCTATGATTTGAACCTCTCCTGTGGGTCCAGTTTTTGATTCCGATGCTTCACTTCAGGTTTACTGTATCCCTTGGACCGTCTTATTGTCGATGAAGCACAAAAAATGCATCCGAATTAAATACAAAAGGCACAATGCTTACTTAAGTACGAGAGGACTGACATTCTAACTTTCTATGATTTGAACTTCTCGGGGGAGTCCAGTTTTAGATTCCGATGCCTCACTTCAGGTTCACTGTATACGTTTGACCTTTTTATTGACGCTGAAACACAAAAAATTGCATTCTAAATTAAATTCAAAGGGCACAATGCCGACTTAAGTTAAAGAGGACTGACACTCTAACTTTCTATGATTGAACCTCTCCTGTGAGTCCAGTTTTAGGTTCCGATGCTCCACTTCAGGTTTACTGTACACCTAGGACCTTCTTATTGACGATGAAGCACAGAAAGTGCTTCGGAATTAGATTCAAGCGGCACAATGCCGACTTAAGTACAAGAGGACTGAGACTCTAACTTTCTATGATTTAAATCTCTCATGTGAGTCAGTTTTAAATTCCAATGCTTCACTTCAAGTTTACTATATCCCTTGGACCTTCTTATTGACGATGAAACACAGAAATTGCATCGGAATTAAATTCAAAAAGCATATTGGCGACTTAAATACATGAGGACTGACACTCTAAATTTCTATGCATTGAACCTCTTCTGTGAGTCCAGTTTTAGATTCCTATGCTTCACTTCAGGTTTACTATATACCTTGGACCTTCTCATCGACGATGAAACTCGGAAATTGCAACATTATTAAATTCAAAAAGCACAATGACGACTTAAGTACAAGAGGGCTGAGTCTCTAACTTTCTATGATTTGAACCTCTCCTGTGAGTCCAGTTTTAGATTCCGATGCTTCACTTCAGGTTTACTGTATCCCTTGGACCATCTTATTGTCGATGAAGCACAGAAATTGCATCCGAATTAAATACAAAAGGCACAATATATTACTTAAGTACGAGAGGACTGACATTCTAACTTTCTATGATTTGAACCTCTCCGGTGAGTCCAGTTTTAGATTCCGATTCTTCACTTCAGGTTCACTGTATACCTTGGACCTTCTTATCGACGATGAAACACAGAAATTTCATCGGAATTAAACTCAAAAGGCACAATGCCGACTTAAGCACAGGAGGACTGACACTCTAATTTTTTATGATTGAACCTCTCCTGTGAGTCCAGTTTTAGATTCCGATGCTTCACTTCAACCTTACTGTATACCTTGGACATTCTTATTGACGATGAAACACAGAAATTGCATCGGAATTAAATTCAAAAAGCACAATGCCGACTTAAGTACATGAGGACGGACACTCTAACTTTCTACGATTTGAACCTTTCCTGTGAGTCCAGTTTTACATTCCGATGCTACACTTCAGGTTTAAAGTATACCATGGACCTTCTTATTGACGATGAAGCAAAGAATTTGCATCGGAATGAAATTTAAAATGCACAATGCCGACTTAATTACAAGATGACTGACGCTCTAACATTCTATGATTTGAAACTCACCTGTGAGTCCAGTTTAAGAATCCGATGCTTCAGTTCAGGTTTCCTGCATGCCTTGGACCATCTTATACGCGATGAAACACAGAAATTGCATCCGAATTTAATACAAAAGGCACAATGCGGACTTAAGTACAAGAGGACTGACACTCAAACTTTCTATGATTTGAATCTCCCCTGTGAGTCCAGTTTTAGATTCCGATGCTTCACTTCAAGTATACTGTATACCTTGGACCTTCTTATTGGCGATGAAACACAGAAATTGCATCGGAATTAAATTCAAAATGCACAATGCCGACTTATGTACATGCGGACGGACACTCTAACTTTATATGATTTGAACCTCTCCTGTGAGTCCAGTTTTAGATTCCGATGCTACACTTCAGGTTTAGTGTATACCATGGACCCTCTTGTTCACGATGAAGCACAGATATTGCATCGGAATGAAATTCAAAAGGCACAATGCCGACTTACGTACAAGATGACAGACGCTCTAACTTTATATGATTTGAACCGCTCCTGTGAGTCCAGTTATAGAATCCGATGCGACACTTCAGGTTTACTGTATGCCTTGGACCTTCTTATTGACGATGAGACACAGAAATTGCAACCGAATTTAATACAAAAGGTACTATGCCGACTTAAGTACAAGAGGACTGACCCTCTAACCTTCTACGATTTGAACCTCTCCTGTGGGTCCAGTTTATGATTCCGATGCTTCACTTCAGGTTTACTGTATCCCTGGGACCTGCTTATTGACGATGAAACACAGAAATTGCATCGGAATTAAATTCAAAAAGCACAATGGCGACTTAAATACATAAGGACTGACACTCTAAATTTCTATGCTTTGAACCTCTTCTGTGAGTCCAGTTTTAGATTCCGATGCTTCACTTCAGGTTTACTATATACCTTGGACCTTCTTATTGACGATGGAACACGGAAATTGCAACATTGTTAAATTCAAAAAGCACAATGCCGACTTAAGTACAACAGGACTGACACTCTAACTTTCTATGATTTGAACCTCTCCTGTGAGTCCAGTTTTAGATTCCGATGCTTCACTTCAGGTTTACTGTATCCCTTGGACCTTCTTATTGTCGATGAAGCACAGAAATTGCATCCGAATTAAATACAAAAGGCACAATGCTTACTTAAGTACGAGAGGACTGACATTCTAACTTTCTATGATTTGAACTTCTCCGGTGAGTCCAGTTTTAGATTCCGATGCTTCACTTCAGGTTCACTGTATACGTGGGCCCTTTTTATTGACGATGAAACACAAAAAATTACATCGGAATTAAATTCAAAAGGCACAATGCCGACTTAAGTTCAGGAGGACTGACACTCTAATTTTCTATGATTTGAACCTCTCCTGTGAGTCCAGTTTTAGATTCCCATGCTTCACTTCAGATTTACTGTATCCCTTGGACCTTCCTATTGACGATGAAACACAGAAATTGCATCGAAATTAAATTCAAATGGCACAATGCTGACTTAAGTACAAGAGGACTGACACTCTAACTTTCTATGATTTGAACCTCTCCTGTGAGGCCAGTTTTAGATTCCGATGCTTCACTTCAGGTTTACTGTATCCCTGGGACCTTCTTATTGACGATGAAGCACAGAAATTGCATCGGAATGTAATTCTATAGGCACAAAGCTGACTTAAGTACAAGAGGACTTTTACTCTAACTTTATATGATTTGAACCACTCCTGTGAGTCCAGTTTTAGATTGCGATGCTTCATTTCAGGTTTACTGTATACCTTGGACCTTCTTATTGACGATGAAACACAGAAATTGCATGCGAATTTAATTCAAAAGGCACAATGCCGACTTAAGTACAAGAGGACTGACACTCTAACTTTCTATGATTTGAGCCTCTCCTGTGGGTCCAGTTTTAGATGCCGATGCTACACTTCAGGTTTACTGTATCCCTTAAACCTTCTTATTGACGATGAAACACTGAAATTTCATCCGAATTTAATACAAAAGACACAATGCCGAATAAGTACAAGAGGACTGACACTCTAACTTTCTATGGTTTGAAACTCTCCTGTGAGTCCAGTTTTGGATTTCGATCTTTCACTTCAGGTTTACTGTATCCCTTGGACCTTCTTATTGACGACGAAACACAGAAATTGCATGCGAATGTAATACAAAAAGCACAATGACGACTTAAGTACACAAGGACTGACACTGTAACTTTCTATGCTTTGAACCTCTCCTGTGAGTCCAGTTTTAGGTTCCGATGCTTCACTTCATTTTTACTGTATATCTTGGACCTTCTTATTGACGATGTAACACAGAAATTGCATCGGAATTAAATTCAAAAGGCACAATGCAGGCTTAAGTACAAGAGGACTGACACTCTAACTTTCTATGATTTGAATCTCTCCTGTGAGTCCAGTTTTAGATTCCGATGCTTCACTTCAAGTTTACTGTATACCTTGTACCTTCTTATTGACGATGAAACATAGATATTGCATCGGAATTAAATTCAAAAGGCACAATGCCAACTTAAGTACAAGAGGTACAAGAGGACGGATACTCCAACTTTCTATGGTTTGAACCTCTCCTGTGAGTCCAGTTTTAGATTCCGATGCTTCACTTCTGGTTTACTGTATACCTTGGAACTTCTTGTTGACGATGAGACACAGAAATTACATCATAATTAAATTCAAATGGCACAATGCCGACTTAATTACAAGAGGACTGGCCCTCTAACTGTCTATGATTTGAATCTCTCCCGTGAGTCCAGTTTTAGATTTCGATGTTTCACTTTAGGTTTACTGTATACCTTGTACCTTCTTATTGACGATGAAACACAGAAACTGCATCGGAATTACGAGGGTTATTCCAAAAGTAAGGTCCGATCGGTCGCGAAATGGAAACGACTATGAAAATCCGATAAAGCTTTCCACAGATGTGTTGGGTAGTGTCTCTGGTATAACCCCAGTTAGCATCACGTCGCCCTTCTCATTTCTGAGCTCGCAGTGAGTGCGTAAAGATGTCTAGAAAATAGTGTCTGCCGCCAAGTACGAGGGCCTGGTGAGAAATTTCGCCTGAAGCTATGCAGCCAACATTACATAACTGTCTTGCTGTTTCGTCTTCACGACAATTCTCAGCCGCATTCTGCAGGGGCAATGAAGATGCTCCTGCATCGTTTTCAAATGGAAATGTGAGATTACCCACAATACAGTCCGCAATTGTCTCCCCCTGAGTTTCATCTCTGGTCACATGAACCGCTGTCTTTGAAGACATCATTCTGATACAGACAACGAGGTGTAGGCCAGCGTGGAGAATTGGCGGAAAGCACTGGCGGCTGCCTTCTATGATGACGCTATTGAAAATTTGGTACAACGCTATGACAAAAGTCTAAGTCAGAACGGCGACTACGTAGAGAAGTAGCTGAAAGGTGTAGCTAATTGTTACAAGTAAAACATTTCTGATGTTCACTGTGGTTTCAATTTGGCAATCAATCGGACCTTACTTTTGGAATAACCCTCGTATTAAATTCGGATGCAATTTCTGTGTTTCATCGTCAATAAGAAGGTCCAAGGGATACAGTAGACCTGAAGTGAAGCATCGGAATCTAAAACTGGACTCACAGGAGAGGTTCAAATCATAGAAAGTGAGAGTGTCAGTCCTCTTGTACTTAAGTCAGCCTTGTGCCTTTTGTATTAAATTCGGATGCAATTTCTGTGTTTCATCGACAATAAGATGGTCCAAGGTATACAGTAAACCTGAAGTGAAGCATCGGAATCTAAAACTGGACTAACAGGGGAGGTTCAATTCACAGTAAGTGAAAGTGTCAGTCCTCTTGTACTTAAGTCGGCATTGTGCCTTTTGTATTGAATTCGGATGCAATTGCTGTGTTTCATCGTCAATAAGAAAGTCCAAGGGATACAGTAAACCTGAAGTGAATCATCGGAATCAAAACTGGACTCACAGAAGAGGTTCAAATCATAGAAAGTTAGAGAGTCAGTCCTCTTGTACTTATGTCGGCATTGTGCCTTTTGAATTTAATTCGGATGCAATTTCTTGTTTTCATCGTCAATAAGAAGGTCCAATGTATACAGGAAACCTGAAGTGAAGCATCGGAATCTAAAACTGGACTCACAGGAGAGGTTCAAATCATAGAAAGTGAGAGTGTCAGTCCTCTTTTCCATAAGTCGGCAATGTGATTTTTGTATTAAATTCGGATGCAATTTTTGTGTTTCATCGTCAATAAGAAGGTCAAAGCGATACAGTAGACCTGAAGTGAAGCATCGGAATCTAAAACTGGACTCTTAGGAGAGGTTCAAATCATAGAAACTGAGAGTGTCAGTCCTCTAGTACTTAAGTCGGCATTGTGCCTTTTGTATTAAATTCGGATACAATTTCTGTGTTTCATCGTCAATAAGAAGGTCCAAGGGATACAGTAAACCTGAAGTGAAGCATCGGAATCTAAAACTGGACTCACAGGAGAGGTTCAAATCATAGAAAGTGAGAGTGTCAGTCCTCTTGTACTTAAGTCGGCATTGTGCCTTTTGTATTAAATTCGGATGCAATTGCAGTGTTGCATCGTCAATAAGAATGTCTGAGGTATACAGGAAACCAGAAGTGAAGCATCGGAATCTAAAACTGGGCTCACAGGAGAGGTTCAAATCATAGAAAGTGAGAGTGTCTATCCTTTCGTACTTAAGTCGGCATTATGCCTTTTGTATTAAATTCGGATGCGATTTCTGTGTTTCATCGTCAATAAGAGGGTCCAAGGGATACAGTAAACCTGAAGTGAAGCATCGGAACTTAAAACTGGACTCACAGGGGAGGTTCAAATCATAGAAAGGTAGAGAGTCAGTCCTCTTGTACTTAAGTCGGCATTGTGCCTATTGAATTTAACCCTGCTGTTCTGTTCACTTTTACTTGACATATATACTGTTCGGGTCAATATGACCCGACATATCAAAATGCTTTAGAAACATAAATTTTGGTACAGTTTTAGCTATCGACATTGTTGTTCTATTCCAGTACCTTGTTAGTAATAATAATAATAATAATAATAATAATAATAATGGTAATAATAATAATAATAACAATGCATACAACTTTATTGAGGGATATTTTTCATTTAAATATGCACATAAATTTGAAACAACAGACAGTTTCCATTACAGGCATTCAACTTAGAAAGCACTACAGTTTTTCCATACTTCTATTCTTATTGTTGACAGTTTAGACGTAAGTATTGACATTTTCTAACAACAGACAGTTGTCATTACAGATATTCATCTTAGAGCACACTACAGTACAGAACACACTACAGTTTTTTTATTACATTCCAACATAGAAAGCACTACAACTTTAGAATCCTCTCTTCTTACTGATTGTAGTTTAGGCACAAGTATTCACATAAATTTGAAACAACAGAATTTTCAATACAATCATCTTATAAAATACTACAGTTCTTTTCTTACTGCTTGCACTGTGGACACAAGTAGGTTACATGTTTCTTGCAAATATGTTTACTACATTTTCCACACACCATGTTTGTTTTATTGTCATTACTTGATGGACAGAACTTACAGCGTGCACGTTTTGTAGATTTTCTTGTTGTTACCGATTCTGACACACCACCCACATCATTCGGGTTTTGGATGCTTGTGACCATTCTCAAAGAATCTTCTGTTCTTGGGAAATGCGTTCTTGATGCAATATGTTCTTTTATCAGTGACTTTCCAAGTTCCTCCAAGAATATTCTCCTTCTAGTCAATTTGCTTGCATTCCAATTAGGGTCAACCGAAATCCACAAAACGTATGCATTATAAGCAGAAACATCAAGAATATTGTAGAAAACTATCATTGGCCACCTATTACTTTTTCGTTTGCATGTATATGTACCTAATAACTGATCAAGCGTGTCTACAGCACCTTTGGTTGAATTATAGTCCAAAATCATTTTTGGCTTCTTATCAGCCCTGTCACTGATTTCCGCATCATGGTGGAGAGTGCTCATAAGTACAACATTCTTGTGTCTCTTAGGAATATAATTAACCACAGTAGTGTCATTTGTGAAGTAAAATGAAGAGCTGTGTACCTCCTTGTTGGTCATTTTGTGTGGAAGCTCCGGCTTATTTTTCCGTATAGTTCCCAACATAGTCAATTTCCTTTTCAGAAGCAGCTGCCCCAAATTGTACGACGTAAAAAAGTTGTCACACGTGATATTCTGACCACGTAACTCAGAAGTGAGATCAGATACCACCCTCATTCCCTGATTTCTTTCTGGTGCCGCTCCACTCACCTTTCCTGTATAAATTTGGGCTTTCAGTACGTATGAAGTTTTGCTGTCACACATGGTCCATATTTTGATCCCATATTTTGCCGGTTTACTTGGGATATACTGCTTGAATGGACAGCGACCTCTAAATGCTACTAACTGCTCGTCAACAGTAACATTTTCTCCTGGATTATACAGTTTAGGAAGGACCTCTACCCACTTCTCCCAAATACTACGAATTGCGGCAAGTTTGTCAGTACGTCGTCTTTCCTCTCTAGTAGATTTCTTGTCAAATCGCAGGACACGTGATATCTTACAGAATGTTTCATGAGACATGGTTGCTCGAAATATGTTTCGCCCAGTATCTTTATCCCACAAACTTTTTGTAGACTCCCCATGAGATCGATATACACCCGCTAGGAGTAAGAGTCCTAAGTATGCATGGAAAACAGAACCATCAATATCTGTCCACTGTTCACCATAAACTCGCTGCCCTTCAATATTTGTCATCTCTATTATTTCATTTTGAAGCGCTGTGTGAAATACTGCTTCAAATGAACATTTTACATCAGATATTCTGCTGACTGCATACCTGGTAACTCCTGGGGTACTCTTGATGATGTTCGAAGCTGGTAGGCGACCATGTTGTGCTGGTGGATGCAACTGCCATTCTATATTCCCATTTTTAGAAAGAAAAGTCTCTACACTATTTTGTATGGGCTGTGGACTGTCGTAACTGTCATCGGAACACTCGCTTTCAGATGCATTGCTGATGTGATCTTCAAACTCAGAAAGTGATCCTTCATCTGGTGAGGCATTTACTATTTCTTCCAACTCACGATCATTCAATGGTCTCATCGCCATGGTGTCACAAGTCAAACTGGGCAGAAACAAAGCATTCCAATTATTGAGAACTGCCAATTATTATTTCCTGGGGAAAGCAACAAACAAGCCCATTGTTGTGAACGCATGGAGCTTTAGGTGATTGTTGAGAGTAAGTTGGAATGATGCAGTCACTATTCCCACACAACACAACAAAAATAATTTTCGCCATTTCCAGATTTTAGAAATAAATACGAGTTACACTAAACATATTTGTGTCGGGTCATTATGACCCGAACATTACATATGCAACTATTACAGTTGAAGCCCAAACTTCTTAAACTTTTTTAAAACCTTTTAAAACACATGCTGCTCATCCATTTTCAGACAAAGTCACAAAGTTTCATAAATATATATTGGTATTTACATAATGTAAAATAACGTTCATATTCGTTTCGGGTCATATAGACCCGAACAGAACAGCAGGGTTAATTCCGATGCAATTTCTGAGCTTCATCGTGAAAAAGAAGGTCCAACGGATACAGTAAACCTGAAGTGAAAAATCGGAAACTAAAACTGGACTCACAGGAGAGGTTCAAATCATAGAAAGTGAGATTGTCAGTCCTCTTGTACTTCAGTCGGCACTATGCCTTTTGTATTACATTCGGATGCAATTTCTGTGGATCATCGTCAATAAGAAGGTGCAAGTGATACAGTAGACCTGAAGTGAAGCATCGGAATCTAAATATTGACTCACAGGAGTTGTCCAAATCATAGAAATTGAAAGTGTCAGTCCTCTTGTACTTAAGTCAGCATTGTGCCTTTTTATTAAACTCCGATGCAATTTCTGTGTCTCATCGTCAATAAGAACGTCCAAGGTATACTCGAAACCTGTAGTCAAGCACCGGAATCTGAAACTGGACTCACAGGAGAGGTTCAAATCATAGAAAGTGAGAGTGTCAGTCCTCTTTTCCCTAAGTCGGCATTGTGCATTTTGTATTAAATTCGGATGCAATTTCTGTGTTTCATCGTCAATAAGAAGGTCCAAGGTATACAGGAAACCTGAAGTGAATCATCGGAATCTAAAACTGGACTCACAGGAGAGGTTCAAACCATAGAAAGTGTGAGTGTCAGTCCTCTTGTACTTAAGTCGGAATTGTGCCTTTTGTATTAAATTCGTATACAATTTCTGTGTTTCTTCGTCAATAAGAAGGTCCAAGGGATACAGTAAACCTGAAGTGAAGCATCGGAATCTAAAACTGGACTCACAGGAGAGGTTCAAATCATAGAAAGTGAGAGTGTCAGTCCTGTTTTACTTCAGTCGGCATTGTGCCGTTTGTATTACATTCGGATGCAATTTCTGTGTTTCATCGTCAATAAGAAGGTCGAAGGTATACAGTAAACCTGAAGTGAAGCATCGGATCTAAAACAGGACTCAAAGGGCAGGTTCAATTCATAGAAAGTGAAAGTGTCAGTCCTCTTGTACTTAAGTCGGCATCGTGCCTTTTGTATTAAATTCGGATGCAATTGCTGTGTTTCATCGTCAATAAGAAAGTCCAAGGGATACAGTAAACCTGAAATGAATCATCGGAAACTAAAACTGGACTCACAGAGGAAGTTCAAATCATAGAAAGTTAGAGAGTCAGTCCTCTTGTACTTATGTCGGCATTGTGCCTTTCGAATTTAATTCGGATGCAATTTCTGTGTTTCATCGTCAACAAGAAGGTCCAAGGGATACAGGAAACCTGAGGTGAAGCATCGGAATCTAAAACTGGACTCACAGGAGAGGTTCAAATCATGGAAAGATAGAGTGTCTGTCCTCTTGTAGTTAAGTCGGCATTATGCCTTTTGTATTAAATTCGGATGCGATTTCTGTGTTTCATCGTCAATAAGAGGGTCCAAGGGATACAGTAAACCTGAAGTGAAGCATCGGAATCTAAAACTGGACTCACAGGAGAGGTTCAAATCATAGAAAGGTAGGGTGTCAGTCCTCTTGTACTTAGGTCGGCATTGTGCCTTTTGAATTTAATTCCGATGCAATTTCTGAGCTTCAACGTCAAAAAGATGGTCCATTGAATACAGTAAACCTGAAGTAAAAAATCGGAATCTAAAACTGGACTCACAGGAGAGGTTCAAATCATAGAAAGGGTGAGTGTCAGTCCTCTTGTACTTAAGTCGGCATTATGCCTTTTGTATTAAATTCGGATGCAATTTCTGTGTTTCATCGTCAGTAAGAAGGTCCAAGGTATACAGTAAACCTGAAGTGAAGCATCGGAATCTAAAACTGGACTTACAGGTGACGTTCAAATCATAGAAAGGTAGAGTTTCAGTCCTCTTGTACTTAAGTCGGGATTGTGCCTTTTGAATTTAATTCCGATGCAATTTCTGTGTTTCATCGTCAATAAGAACGTCCAAGGTATAGACGAAACCTGAAGTCAAGCATCGGAATCTGAAACTGGACTCACAGGAGGTGTTCAAATCATAGAAAGTGAGAGTGTCAGTCCTGTTGTACTTAAGTTGGCATTGTGCCTTTTGTATTAAATTCGGATGCAATTTCTGTGTTTCATCGTCAATAAGACCGTCCAAGGTGTACACGAAACCTGAAGTCAAGCATCGGAATCTAAAACTGGACTCACTGGAGAGGTTCAAATCATAGAAAGTGAGAGTGTCAGTCCTCTTGTACTTGAGTCGGCATTGTGCCTTTTGTATTAAATTCGGATGCAATTTCTGTGTTTCATCGTTAATAAGAAGGTCCAGGGGATACAGTAAACCTGTAGTGAATCATCGGAATCTAAAACTGGACTCACAGAATAGGTTCAAATCATAGAAAGTTAGAGAGTCAGTCCTCTTGTACTTATGTCGGCATTGTGCCTTTTGAATTTAATTCGGATGCAATTTCGGTGTTTCATCGTCAATAAGAAGGTCCAAGGTATACAGTAGACCTGAAGTGAGGCATCGGAATCTAAAACTGGACTCACAGGAGAGGTTCAAATCATAGAAAGTGAGAGTGTCAGTCATCTTCTACTTAAGTCGGCATTGTGAGTTTTGTATTAAATTCGGATACAATTTCTGTGTTTCATCGTCAATAAGAAGGTCCAAGGGATACAGTAAACCTGAAGTGAAGCATCGGAACTTAAAACTGGACTCACAGGGGAGGTTCAAATCATAGAAAGGTAGAGAGTCAGTCCTCTTGTACTTAAGTCGGCATTGTGCCTATTGAATTTAATTCCGATGCAATTTCTGAGCTTCATCGTGAAAAAGAAGGTCCAACGGATACAGTAAACCTGAAGTGAAAAATCGGAAACTAAAACTGGACTCACAGGAGAGGTTCAAATCATAGAAAGTGAGATTGTCAGTCCTCTTGTACTTCAGTCGGCACTATGCCTTTTGTATTACATTCGGATGCAATTTCTGTGGATCATCGTCAATAAGAAGGTGCAAGTGATACAGTAGACCTGAAGTGAAGCATCGGAATCTAAATATTGACTCACAGGAGTTGTCCAAATCATAGAAATTGAAAGTGTCAGTCCTCTTGTACTTAAGTCAGCATTGTGCCTTTTTATTAAACTCCGATGCAATTTCTGTGTCTCATCGTCAATAAGAACGTCCAAGGTATACTCGAAACCTGTAGTCAAGTACCGGAATCTGAAACTGGACTCACAGGAGAGGTTCAAATCATAGAAAGTGAGAGTGTCAGTCCTCTTGTACTTAAGTCAGCCTTGTGCCTTTTGTATTAAATTCGGATGCAATTTCTGTGTTTCATCGACAATAAGAAAGTCCAAGGCATACAGTAAACCTGAAGTGAATCATCGGAATCTAAAACTGGACTCACAGGAGAGGTTCAAATCATAGAAAGTGAGAGTGTCAGTCCTCTTTTCCCTAAGTCGGCATTGTGCATTTTGTATTAAATTCGGATGCAATTTCTGTGTTTCATCGTCAATAAGAAGGTCCAAGGTATACAGGAAACCTGAAGTGAATCATCGGAATCTAAAACTGGACTCACAGGAGAGGTTCAAACCATAGAAAGTGTGAGTGTCAGTCCTCTTGTACTTAAGTCGGAATTGTGCCTTTTGTATTAAATTCGTATACAATTTCTGTGTTTCTTCGTCAATAAGAAGGTCCAAGGGATACAGTAAACCTGAAGTGAAGCATCGGAATCTAAAACTGGACTCACAGGAGAGGTTCAAATCATAGAAAGTGAGAGTGTCAGTCCTGTTTTACTTCAGTCGGCATTGTGCCGTTTGTATTACATTCGGATGCAATTTCTGTGTTTCATCGTCAATAAGAAGGTCGAAGGTATACAGTAAACCTGAAGTGAAGCATCGGATCTAAAACAGGACTCAAAGGGCAGGTTCAATTCATAGAAAGTGAAAGTGTCAGTCCTCTTGTACTTAAGTCGGCATCGTGCCTTTTGTATTAAATTCGGATGCAATTGCTGTGTTTCATCGTCAATAAGAAAGTCCAAGGGATACAGTAAACCTGAAATGAATCATCGGAAACTAAAACTGGACTCACAGAGGAAGTTCAAATCATAGAAAGTTAGAGAGTCAGTCCTCTTGTACTTATGTCGGCATTGTGCCTTTCGAATTTAATTCGGATGCAATTTCTGTGTTTCATCGTCAACAAGAAGGTCCAAGGGATACAGGAAACCTGAGGTGAAGCATCGGAATCTAAAACTGGACTCACAGGAGAGGTTCAAATCATGGAAAGATAGAGTGTCTGTCCTCTTGTAGTTAAGTCGGCATTATGCCTTTTGTATTAAATTCGGATGCGATTTCTGTGTTTCATCGTCAATAAGAGGGTCCAAGGGATACAGTAAACCTGAAGTGAAGCATCGGAATCTAAAACTGGACTCACAGGAGAGGTTCAAATCATAGAAAGGTAGGGTGTCAGTCCTCTTGTACTTAGGTCGGCATTGTGCCTTTTGAATTTAATTCCGATGCAATTTCTGAGCTTCAACGTCAAAAAGATGGTCCATTGAATACAGTAAACCTGAAGTAAAAAATCGGAATCTAAAACTGGACTCACAGGAGAGGTTCAAATCATAGAAAGGGTGAGTGTCAGTCCTCTTGTACTTAAGTCGGCATTATGCCTTTTGTATTAAATTCGGATGCAATTTCTGTGTTTCATCGTCAGTAAGAAGGTCCAAGGTATACAGTAAACCTGAAGTGAAGCATCGGAATCTAAAACTGGACTTACAGGTGACGTTCAAATCATAGAAAGGTAGAGTTTCAGTCCTCTTGTACTTAAGTCGGGATTGTGCCTTTTGAATTTAATTCCGATGCAATTTCTGTGTTTCATCGTCAATAAGAACGTCCAAGGTATAGACGAAACCTGAAGTCAAGCATCGGAATCTGAAACTGGACTCACAGGAGGTGTTCAAATCATAGAAAGTGAGAGTGTCAGTCCTGTTGTACTTAAGTTGGCATTGTGCCTTTTGTATTAAATTCGGATGCAATTTCTGTGTTTCATCGTCAATAAGACCGTCCAAGGTGTACACGAAACCTGAAGTCAAGCATCGGAATCTAAAACTGGACTCACTGGAGAGGTTCAAATCATAGAAAGTGAGAGTGTCAGTCCTCTTGTACTTGAGTCGGCATTGTGCCTTTTGTATTAAATTCGGATGCAATTTCTGTGTTTCATCGTTAATAAGAAGGTCCAGGGGATACAGTAAACCTGTAGTGAATCATCGGAATCTAAAACTGGACTCACAGAATAGGTTCAAATCATAGAAAGTTAGAGAGTCAGTCCTCTTGTACTTATGTCGGCATTGTGCCTTTTGAATTTAATTCGGATGCAATTTCGGTGTTTCATCGTCAATAAGAAGGTCCAAGGTATACAGTAGACCTGAAGTGAGGCATCGGAATCTAAAACTGGACTCACAGGAGAGGTTCAAATCATAGAAAGTGAGAGTGTCAGTCATCTTCTACTTAAGTCGGCATTGTGAGTTTTGTATTAAATTCGGATACAATTTCTGTGTTTCATCGTCATTAAGAAGGTCCAAGGGATACAGTAAACCTGAAGTGAAGCATCAGAATCTAAAATTGGACTCACAGGAGAGGTTCAAGTCATAGAAAGTGAGAGTGTCAGTCCTCTTGTACTTAAGTCGGCATTGTGCCTTTTGTATTAAATTCGGATGCAATTTCTGTGTTTCATCGTCAATAAGAATTTCCGAGGTATACAGTAAACCTGAAGTAAAGCATCGGAATCTAAAACTGGACCCACAGGGGAGGTTCAATTCATAGAAAGTGAAAGTGTCAGTCCTCTTGTACTTAAGTCGGCATTGTGCCTTTTGTATTAAATTCGGATGCAATTGCTGTGTTTCATCGTCAATAAGAAGGTCCAAGGTATACAGGAAACCAGAAGTGAAGCATCGGAATCTAAAACTGGACTCACAGGAGAGGTTCAAGTCATAGAAAGTGAAAGTGTCAGTCCTCTTGTACTTAAGTCGGCATTGTGCCTTTTGTATTAAATTCGGATACAATTTCTGTGTTTCATCATCAACAAGAAGGTCCAAGGGATACAGTAAACCTGAAGTGAAGCATCGGAATCTAAAACTGGACTCACAGGAGAGGTTCAAATCATAGAAAGTGAGAGTGTCATTCCTCTTGTACTTAAGTCGGCATTGTGCCGTTTGTATTAAATTCGAATGCAATTTCTGTGTTTCATCGTCAATAAGGAGGTCCAAGGTATACAGTAAACCTGATGTGAAGCATCGGAATCTAAAGCTGAACTCACAGGGGAGGTTCAATTCATAGGAAGTGAAAGTGTCAGTCCTCTTGTACTTAAGCCGGCATTGTGCCTTTTGTATTAAATTCGGATGCAATTTCTGTGTTTCATCGTCAATAAGAAGGTCCAAGGTATACAGCAAACCGGAAGTGAAGCATCGGAATCTAAAACTGGACTCACAGGAGAGGTTCAAATCATAGAAAGTAGGATTGTCAGTCCTCTTGTTTTTAAGTCGGCATTGTGCCTTTTGTATTAAATTCGGATGCAATTGCTGTCTTTCATCGTCAATAAGAAGGTCCAAGGTGTACAGGAAACCAGAAGTGAAGCATCAGAATCCAAAACTGGGCTCACAGGAGAGGTTCAATTCATAGGAAGTGAAAGTGTCAGTCCTTTTGTACTTAAGTCGGCATTGTGCCTTTTGTATTAAATTCGGACGCAATTTCTGTGTTTCATCGTCATTAAGAAGGTCCAAGGTATATAGTAGACCTGAAGTGAAGCATCGGAATCTAAAACTGGACTCACAGTTGAGGTTCAATTCATAGAAAGTGAAAGTGTCAGTCCTCTTGTACTTAAGTCGGCATTGTGCCTTTTGTATTAAATTCGGATGGAAATGCTGTGTTTCATAGTCAATACGAAGGTCCAAGGTATACAGTAATTCTGAAGTGAAGCATCGGAATCTAAAACTGGACTCACATTAGACGTTCAAATCATAGAAAGGTAGAGTGCCAGTCCTCTTGTACTTAAGTCGGCATTGTGCCTTTTGAATTTAATTCCGATGCAATTTCTGTGTTTCTTCGTCAATAAGAACGTCCAAGGTATAGACGAAACCTGAAGTCAAGCATCGGAATCTGAAACTGAAATCACAGGAGGTGTCCAAATCATAGAAAGTGTGAATGTCAGTCCTCTTGTACTTAAGTTGGCATTGTGCCTTTTGTATTAAATTCGGATGCAATTTCTGTGTTTCATCGTCAATAAGAAAGTCCAAGGTGTACACGAAACCTGAAGTCAAGCATCGGAATCTAAAACTGGACTCGCAGGGGAGGTTCAAATCATAGAAAGTGAGAGTGTCAGTCCTCTTGTACTTAAGTCGGCATTGTGCCTTTTGTATTAAAATCGGATGCAATTTCTGTGTTTCACCGTCAATAAGGAAGTCCAAGGGATACAGTAAACCTGAAGTGAATCATCGGAATCTAAAACTGGACCCACAGGGGAGGTTCAATTCATAGAAAGTGAAAGTGTCAGTCCTCTTGTACTTAAGTCGGCATTGTGCCTTTTGTATTAAATTCGGATGCAATTTCTGTGTTTCATCGTCAATAAGAAGGTCCAAGGTATACAGGAAACCAGAAGTGAAGCATCGGAATCTAAAACTGGACTCACAGGAGAGGTTTAAGTCATAGAAAGTGAGAGTGTCAGTCCTCTTGTACTTAAGTCGGGATTGTGCCTTTTGTATTAAATTCGGATACAATTTCTGTGTTTCATCGTCAACAAGAAGGTCCAAGGGATACAGTAAACCTGAAGTGAAGCATCGGAATCTAAAACTGGACTCACAGGAGAGGTTCAAATCATAGAAAGTGAGAGTGTCAGTACTCTTGTACTTAAGTCGGCATTGTGCCGTTTGTATTAAATTCGAATGCAATTTCTGTGTTTCATCGTCAATAAGGAGGTCCAAGGTATACAGTAAACCTGAAGTGAAGCATCGGAATCTAAAGCTGGACTCACAGGGGAGGTTCAACTCATAGGAAGTGAAAGTGTCAGTCCTCTTGTACTTAAGTCGGCATTGTGCCTTTTGTATTAAATTCGGATGCAGTTGCTGTGTTTCATCGTCAATAAGAAAGTCCGTGGGATACAGTAAACCTGAAGTGAATCATCGGAAACTGAATCTGGACTCACAGAAGAGGTTCAAATCAAAGAAAGTTAGAGAGTCAGTCCTCTTGTACTTATGTCGGCATTGTGCCTTTCGAATTTAATTCGGATGCAATTTCTGTGTTTCATCGTCAATTTGAAGGTCCAAGGTATACAGGAAACCTGAAGTAAAACATCGGAATCTAAAACTGGACTCACAGGAGAGGTTCAAATCATAGAAAGTGAGAGTGTCAGTCCTCTTTTCCTTAAGCCGGCATTGTGCCTTTAGTATTAAATTCGGATGCAATGTCTGTGTTTCATGGTCAATAAGAAGATCCAAGTGATACAGTAGACCTGAAGTGAAGCATCAGAATCTAAAACTGGACTCACAGGAGAGGTTCAAATCATGGAAAGTGAGAGTGTCAGTCCTCTTGTACTTAAGTCGGCATTGTGCCTTTTGTATTAAATTCGGATGCAATTTCTGTGTTTCATCGTCAATAAGAAGGTCCAAGGTATACAGCAAACCGGAAGTGAAGCATCGGAATCTAAAACTGGACTCACAGGAGAGGTTCAAATCATAGAAAGTAGGACTGTCAGTCCTCTTGTTTTTAAGTCGGCATTGTGCCTTTTGTATTAAATTCGGATGCAATTGCTGTGTTTCATCGTCAATAAGAAGGTCCAAGGTATACAGGAAACCAGAAGTGAAGCATCAGAATCCAAAACTGGGCTCACAGGAGAGGTTCAAATCATACAAAGTGAGAGTGTCTATCCTCTCGTACTTAAGTCGGCATTATGCCTTTTGTATTAAATTCGGATGCGATTTCTGTGTTTCATCGTCAATAAGAGGGTCCAAGGGATACAGTAAACCTGAAGTGAGGCATCGGAATCTAAAGCTGGACTCACAGGAGAGGTTCAAATCATAGAAAGTTAGAGTGTCAGTACTCTTGTACTTAAGTCGGCATTGTGCCTTTTGAATTTAATTCCGATGCAATTTCTGAGCTTCATCGTCAAAAAGAAGGTCCAACGGATACAGTAAACCTGAAGTAAAAAATCGGAATCTAAAACTGGACTCACAGGAGAGGTTCAAATCATAGAAAGTGAGAGTGTCAGTCCTCTTGTACTTAAGTCGGCATTGTGGCTTTTGTATTAAATTCGGATGCAATTTCTGTGTTTCATCGTCATTAAGAAGGTCCAAGGTATATAGTAAAGCTGAAGTGAAGCATCGGAATCTAAAACTGGACTCACAGGGGAGGTTCAATTCATAGAAAGTGAAAGTGTCAGTCCTCTTGTACTTAAGTCGGCATTGTGCCTTTTGTATTAAATTCGGATGCAATTGCTGTGTTTCATAGTCAATACGAAGGTCCAAGGAATACAGTTAACCTGAAGTGAAGCATTGGAATCTAAAACTGGACTCACATTAGACGTTCAAATCATAGAAAGGTAGAGTGCCAGTCCTCTTGTACTTAAGTAGGGTTTGTGCCTTTTGAATTGAATTCCGATGCAAATTCTGTGTTTCTTCGTCAATAAGAACGTCCAAGGTATAGACGAAACCTGAAGTCAAGCATCGGAATCTGAAACTGGACTCACAGGAGGTGTTCAAATCATAGAAAGTGAGAGTGTCAGTCCTCTTGTACTTATGTCGGCATTGTGAATATTGTATTAAATTCGGATACAATTTCTGTGTTTCATCGTCAATAAGAAGGTCCAAGGGATACAGTAAACCTGAAGTGAACCATCGGAATCTAAAACTGGACTCACAGGAGAGGTTCAAATCATAGAAAGTGAGAGTGTCAGTCCTCTTGTACTTAAGTCGGCATTGTGCCTATTGTATTAAATTCGAATGCAATTTCTGTGTTTCATCGTCAATAAGAAGGTCCAAGGTATACAGTAAACCTGAAGTGAAGCATCGGAATCTAAAACTGGACTCACAGGAGAGGTTCAAATCATAGAAAGTTAGAGAGTCAGTCCTCTTGTACTGAAGTCGGCATTGTGCCTTTTGAATTTAATTCGGATGCAATTTCCGTGTTTCATCGTCAATAAGAACGTCCAAGGTATAAAGGAAACCAGAAGTGAAGCATCGGAATCTAAAACTGGGCTCACAGGAGAGGTTCAAATCATAGAAATTGAGAGTGTCTATCCTCTCGTACTTATGTCGGCATTATGCCTTTTGTATTAAATTCGGATGCGATTTCTGTGTTTCATCTTCAATATGAGGGTCCAAGGGATACAGTAAACCTGAAGTGAAGCATCGGAATCTAAAACTGGATTCACAGGAGAGGTTCAAATCATAGAAAGGTAGAGTGTCAGTCCTCTTGAACTAAAGTCGGCATTGTGCCTTTTGAATTTTATTACCGATGCCATTTCTAACCTTTATCGTCAAAAAGAAGTACCAACGGATACAGTAAACCTGAAGTGAAAAATCGGAATCTAAAACTGGACTCACAGGAGAGGTTCAAATCATAGAAAGTGAGAGTGTCAGTCCTCTTGTACTTAAGTCGGCATTATGCATTTTGTATTAAATTCGGATGCAATTTCTGTGTTTCATCGTCATTAATAAGGTCCAAGGTATACAGTAAACCTGAAGTGAAGCATCGGAATCTAAAACTGGACTCACAGGGGCGGTTCAATTCATAGAAAGCGAAAGTGTCAGTCCTCTTGTACTTAAGTCGGCATTGTGACTTTTGTATTAAATTCGGATGCAATTTCTGTGTTTCATCGTCAATAAGGAGGTCCAAGGTATACAGTAAACCTGAAGTGAAGCATCGGAATCTAAATCTGGACTCACAGTGGAGGTTCAATTCATAGGAAGTGAAAGTGCCAGTCCTCTTGTACTTAAGTCGGCATTGTGCCTTTTGTATTAAATTCGGATGCAATTGCTGTGGTTCATCGTCAATAAGAAGGTCCAAAGTATACAGCAAACCAGATGTGAAGCATAGGAATCTAAAACTGGGCTCACTGGAGAGGTTCAAATCATAGAAAGTGAGAGTGTCTATCCTCTCGTACTTATGTCGGCATTATGCCTTTTGTATTAAATTCGGATGCGATTTCTGTGTTTCATCTTCAATATGAGGGTCCAAGGGATACAGTAAACCTGAAGTGAAGCATCGGAATCTAAAACTGGACTCACAGGGGAGGTTCAAATCATAGAAAGGTAGAGTGTCAGTCCTCTTGTACTTATGTCGACATTGTGCCTTTTAAATCAAATTCGGATGCAATTTCTGTGTTTCATCGTAAATAAGAACGTCCAAGGTGTACACGAAACCTAAAGTCAATCATCGGATTCTAAAACTGGACTCACAGGAGAGGTTCAAATCATAGAAAGTGCGAGTGTCAGTCCTCTTGTACTTAGGTTGCATTGTGCCTTTTGTATTAAATTCGGATGCAATTTCTGTGTTTCATCGATAACAAGAGGGTCCAAGGGATATAGTGAACCTGAAGTGAAGCATCAGAATCTAAAACTGCACTCACAGGAGAGCTTCAAACCATAGAAAGTGAGAGTGTCAGTCCTCTTGTACTTACGTCGGCATTGTGACTTTTGTATTAAATTCGGATGCAATTTCTGTGTTTCCTCGTCAATATGAAGGTCCAAGGGATACAGTAAACCGGAATTGAAGCATCGGAATCTAAAACTGGATTCACAGGAGAGGTTCAAATCATAGAAAGTGAGAGTGTCAGTATTCTTGTACTTAAGTCGGCATTGTGCATTTTGTATCAAATTCGGATGCAATTTCTGTGTTTCAGGATCAATAAGAAGGTCCAAGGTATACAGTAAACCTGAAGTGAAGCATCGGAATCTAAAACTGGGCTCACAGGAGAGGTTCAAATCATAGAAAGTTAGAGTGTCATTCCTCTTGTACTTAAGTCGGCATTGTGCCTTTTGAATTTATATCGGATGCAATTTCTTATTTTTTTCATCGTCAATAAGAAGGTCCAAGGTACACAGGAAACCTGAAGTGAAGCATCGGAATCTAAAACTGGACTCACAGGAGAGGTTCAAATCATAGAAAGTAAGAGTGTCAGTCCTCTTGTACTTAAGTCGGCATTGTGCCTTTTGAATTTAATTCCGATGCAATTTCTGTGTTTCATCGTCAATAAGAAGGTCCAAGGTATACAGTAAACTTGAAGTGAAGCATCGGAATCCAAAACTGGACTTACAGGAGAGATTGATATCATAGAGAGTTAGAGTGTCAGTCTTCTTGTACTTAAGTCGGCATTGTGCCTTTTGTATTAAATTCGGATGCAATATCTGTGTTTCATCATCAATAAGAAGGTCCAAGGTATACTGTAAACTTGAAGTGAAGCATCGTAATCTAAAACTGGACTCACAGGAGAGATTCAAATCATAGAAAGTCCGAGTGTCGGTCTTCTAGTACTTAAGTCGCCATTGCGCCTTTTGTATTAAATTCGGATGCAATTTCTGTGTTTCATCATCAATAAGAAGGTCCAAGGGATACAGTAAACCTGACGTGAAGCATCGGAATCAAAAACTGGGCTCACAGGAGAGGTTCAAATCATAGAAAGTTTAAGTGTCAGACCTCTTGTACTTAAGTCGGCATTGTGCCTCTTGAATTTTTATTCTGATGCAATTACTGTGTTTCATCGTCAATGAGAAGTTCCAAGGTATACAGCAAACCTGTAGTGAAGCATCGGAATCTAAAACTGGACTCGCAGGAGAGATTCAAATCATAGAAAGGTAGAGTTTCAGTCCTCTTGTACTTAAGTCGGCATTGTGCCTTTTGTATTAAATTCCGATGCAATTTCTGTGCTTCATCGTCAATAAGAAGGTTCAAGGGATACAGTAAACCTGAAGTGAAGCATCGGAATCTAAACCTGGACCCACAGGAGAGGTTCAAATCATAGAAAGTGAAAGTGTCAGTCCTCTTGTATGTAAGTCGGCATTGAGCATTTTGTATTAAATTCGGATGCAATTTCTGTGTTTCATCGTGAATAAGAAGGTCCAAGGGATACAGTAAACCTGAAGTGAAGCATCGGAATCTAACACTGGACCCACAGGAGAGGTTCAAATCATAGAAAGTGAGAGTGGGAGTCCTCTTGTACTTAAGTCGGCATTGTGCCTTTTGTATCACATTCCGATGCAATCTCTGTATTTCATCGTCAATTAGAAGGTTCAATGGATACAGTAAACCTGAAGTGAAGCATCGGAATCTAAACCAGGACCCACAGGAGAGGTTCAAATCATAGAAAGTGAGAGTGTCAGTCCTCTTGTACTTAAGTCTGCATTATGCATTTTGTATTAAATTCGGATGCAATTTCTGTGTTTCATCGTCATTAATAAGGTCCAAGGTATACAGTAAACCTGAAGTGAAGCATCGGAATCTAAAACTGGACTCACAGGGGCGGTTCAATTCATAGAAAGCGAAAGTGTCAGTCCTCTTGTACTTAAGTCGGCATTGTGACTTTTGTATTAAATTCGGATGCAATTTCTGTGTTTCATCGTCAATAAGGAGGTCCAAGGTATACAGTAAACCTGAAGTGAAGCATCGGAATCTAAATCTGGACTCACAGTGGAGGTTCAATTCATAGGAAGTGAAAGTGCCAGTCCTCTTGTACTTAAGTCGGCATTGTGCCTTTTGTATTAAATTCGGATGCAATTGCTGTGGTTCATCGTCAATAAGAAGGTCCAAGGTATACAGCAAACCAGATGTGAAGCATAGGAATCTAAAACTGGGCTCACTGGAGAGGTTCAAATCATAGAAAGTGAGAGTGTCTATCCTCTCGTACTTATGTCGGCATTATGCCTTTTGTATTAAATTCGGATGCGATTTCTGTGTTTCATCTTCAATATGAGGGTCCAAGGGATACAGTAAACCTGAAGTGAAGCATCGGAATCTAAAACTGGACTCACAGGGGAGGTTCAAATCATAGAAAGGTAGAGTGTCAGTCCTCTTGTACTTATGTCGACATTGTGCCTTTTAAATCAAATTCGGATGCAATTTCTGTGTTTCATCGTAAATAAGAACGTCCAAGGTGTACACGAAACCTAAAGTCAATCATCGGATTCTAAAACTGGACTCACAGGAGAGGTTCAAATCATAGAAAGTGCGAGTGTCAGTCCTCTTGTACTTAGGTTGCATTGTGCCTTTTGTATTAAATTCGGATGCAATTTCTGTGTTTCATCGATAACAAGAGGGTCCAAGGGATATAGTGAACCTGAAGTGAAGCATCAGAATCTAAAACTGCACTCACAGGAGAGCTTCAAACCATAGAAAGTGAGAGTGTCAGTCCTCTTGTACTTACGTCGGCATTGTGACTTTTGTATTAAATTCGGATGCAATTTCTGTGTTTCCTCGTCAATATGAAGGTCCAAGGGATACAGTAAACCGGAATTGAAGCATCGGAATCTAAAACTGGATTCACAGGAGAGGTTCAAATCATAGAAAGTTAGAGTGTCAGTCCACTTGTACTTAAGTCGGCATTGTGCCTTTAGAATTTTTATTCCGATGCAATTACTGTGTTTCATCATCATTAAGAAGTTCCAAGGTATACAGTAAACCTGTAGTGAAGCATCGGAACCTAAAACTTGACCCACAGGAGAGTTTCAAATCATAGAACGTTAGAGTGTCAGTCCTCTTGTACTTAAGTCGGCATTGTGCCTTTTGTATTAAATTCCGATGCAATTTCTGTGTTTCATCGTCAATAAGAAGGTTCAAGGGATACAGTAAACCCGAAGTGAAGCATCGGAATCTAAACCTGGACCCACAGGAGAGGTTCAAATCATAGAAAGTGAGAGTGTCAGTCCTCTAGTACTTATGTCGGCATTGTGCCTTTTGAATTAAATTCGAATGCAATTTCTGTGCTTCATTGTCAATAAGAAGGTCCAAGGGATACAGTAATCCTGAAGTGACGCATCGGAGACTAAAACTGGACTCACTGGAGAGGTTCAAATCATAGAATGTTAGAGTGTCAGTCCTCTTGTACTTAAGTCGGCATTGTGCCTGTTGTATTAAATTCGGATGCAATTTCTGTGTTTTATCGTCAATAAGAAGGTCCAAGATATACAGGAAACCTGAAGTGAAGCATCGGAATCTGAAACTAGACTCACAGGAGTGCTTCAAATCATAGAAAGTGAGAGTGTCAGTATTCTTGTACTTAAGTCGGCATTGTGCATTTTGTATCAAATTCGGATGCAATTTCTGTGTTTCAGGATCAATAAGAAGGTCCAAGGTATACAGTAAACCTGAAGTGAAGCATCGGAATCTAAAACTGGGCTCACAGGAGAGGTTCAAATCATAGAAAGTTAGAGTGTCATTCCTCTTGTACTTAAGTCGGCATTGTGCCTTTTGAATTTATATCGGATGCAATTTCTTATTTTTTTCATCGTCAATAAGAAGGTCCAAGGTACACAGGAAACCTGAAGTGAAGCATCGGAATCTAAAACTGGACTCACAGGAGAGGTTCAAATCATAGAAAGTAAGAGTGTCAGTCCTCTTGTACTTAAGTCGGCATTGTGCCTTTTGAATTTAATTCCGATGCAATTTCTGTGTTTCATCGTCAATAAGAAGGTCCAAGGTATACAGTAAACTTGAAGTGAAGCATCGGAATCCAAAACTGGACTTACAGGAGAGATTGATATCATAGAGAGTTAGAGTGTCAGTCTTCTTGTACTTAAGTCGGCATTGTGCCTTTTGTATTAAATTCGGATGCAATATCTGTGTTTCATCATCAATAAGAAGGTCCAAGGTATACTGTAAACTTGAAGTGAAGCATCGTAATCTAAAACTGGACTCACAGGAGAGATTCAAATCATAGAAAGTCCGAGTGTCGGTCTTCTAGTACTTAAGTCGCCATTGCGCCTTTTGTATTAAATTCGGATGCAATTTCTGTGTTTCATCATCAATAAGAAGGTCCAAGGGATACAGTAAACCTGACGTGAAGCATCGGAATCAAAAACTGGGCTCACAGGAGAGGTTCAAATCATAGAAAGTTTAAGTGTCAGAACTCTTGTACTTAAGTCGGCATTGTGCCTCTTGAATTTTTATTCCGATGCAATTACTGTGTTTCATCGTCAATGAGAAGTTCCAAGGTATACAGCAAACCTGTAGTGAAGCATCGGAATCTAAAACTGGACTCGCAGGAGAGATTCAAATCATAGAAAGGTAGAGTTTCAGTCCTCTTGTACTTAAGTCGGCATTGTGCCTTTTGTATTAAATTCCGATGCAATTTCTGTGCTTCATCGTCAATAAGAAGGTTCAAGGGATACAGTAAACCTGAAGTGAAGCATCGGAATCTAAACCTGGACCCACAGGAGAGGTTCAAATCATAGAAAGTGAAAGTGTCAGTCCTCTTGTATGTAAGTCGGCATTGAGCATTTTGTATTAAATTCGGATGCAATTTCTGTGTTTCATCGTGAATAAGAAGGTCCAAGGGATACAGTAAACCTGAAGTGAAGCATCGGAATCTAACACTGGACCCACAGGAGAGGTTCAAATCATAGAAAGTGAGAGTGGGAGTCCTCTTGTACTTAAGTCGGCATTGTGCCTTTTGTATCACATTCCGATGCAATCTCTGTGTTTCATCGTCAATTAGAAGGTTCAATGGATACAGTAAACCTGAAGTGAAGCATCGGAATCTAAACCAGGACCCACAGGAGAGGTTCAAATCATAGAAAGTGAGAGTGTCAGTCCTCTAGTACTTAAGTCGGCATTGTGCCTTTTGAATTAAATTCGAATGCAATTTCTGTGCTTCATTGTCAATAAGAAGGTCCAAGGGATACAGTAATCCTGAAGTGACGCATCGGAAACTAAAACTGGACTCACTGGAGAGTTTCAAATCATAGAAAGTTAGAGTGCCAGTCCTCTTGTACTTAAGTCGGCATTGTGCCTTTTGTATCAAATTCGGATGCAATATCTGTGTTTCAGGATGAATAACAAGGTCCAAGGGATACAGTAAACCTGAAGTGAAGCATCGGAATCTAAAACTGGCCTCACAGGAGAGGTTCAAATCATTGAAAGTTAGAGTGTCAGTCCTCTTGTACTTAAGTCGGCATTGTGCCTTTTGAATTTATATCGGATGCAATTCCTTTGTTTCATCGTCAATAAGAAGGTCCAAGGTACACAGGAAACCTGAAGTGAAGCATCGGAATCTAAAACTGGACTCACAGGAGAGGTTCAAATCATAGAAAGTAAGAGTGTCAGTCCTCTTGTACTTAAGTCGGCATTGTGCCTTTTGTATTAAAATCGGATGCAATTTCTGTGTTTCATCATCATTAAGAAGGTCCAAGGAATACAGGAAACCGGAAGTGAAGCATCGGAATCTAAAACTGGACTCACAGGAGAGGTTCAAATCATAGAAAGTGAGAGTGTCAGTCCTCTTGTACTTAAGTCGGCATTGTGCCTTTTGTATTAAATTCGGATGCAATTTCTGTGTTTCATCGTCAATAACAAGGTCCAAGGGATACAGTAAACCTGAAGTGAGGCATCGGAATCTGAAACTGGACTCACAGGAGAGGTGCAAAACATAGAAAGTTAGAGTGTCAGTCTTCTCGTACTTAAGTCGGCATTGTGCCTTTTGTATTAAATTCGGATGCAGTTTCTGTGTTTTATCGTCATTAAGAAGGTCCAAGATATACAGGAAACCTGAAGTGAAGCATCGGAATCTGAAACTAGACTCACAGGAGTGCTTCAAATCATAGAAAGTGAGAGTGTCAGTATTCTTGTACTTAAGTCGGCATTGTGCATTTTGTATCAAATTCGGATGCAATTTCTGTGTTTCAGGATCAATAAGAAGGTCCAAGGTATACAGTAAACCTGAAGTGAAGCATCGGAATCTAAAACTGGGCTCACAGGAGAGGTTCAAATCATAGAAAGTTAGAGTGTCATTCCTCTTGTACTTAAGTCGGCATTGTGCCTTTTGAATTTATATCGGAAGCAATTTCTTATTTGTTTCATCGTCAATAAGAAGGTCCAAGGTACACAGGAAACCTGAAGTGAAGCATCGGAATCTAAAACTGGACTCACAGGAGAGGTTCAAATCATAGAAAGTAAGAGTGTCAGTCCTCTTGTACTTAAGTCGGCATTGTGCATTTTGAATTTAATTCCGATGCAATTTCTGTGTTTCATCGTCAATAAGAAGGTCCAAGGTATACAGTAAACTTGAAGTGAAGCATCGGAATCCAAAACTGGACTTACAGGAGAGATTGATATCATAGAGAGTTAGAGTGTCAGTCCTCTTGTACTTAAGCCGGCATTGTGCCTTTTGTATTAAATTCGGATGCAATATCTGTGTTTCATCATCAATAAGAAGGTCCAAGGTATACTGTAAACTTGAAGTGAAGCATCGTAATCTAAAACTGGTCTCACAGGAGAGATTCAAATCATAGAAAGTTCGAGTGTCGGTCTTCTAGTACTTAAGTCGCCATTGCGCCTTTTGTATTAAATTCGGATGCAATTTCTGTGTTTCATCATCAATAAGAAGGTCCAAGGGATACAGTAAACCAGACGTGAAGCATCGGAATCAAAAACTGGGCTCACAGGAGATGTTCAAATCATAGAAAGTTAGAGTGTCAGACCTCTTGTACTTAAGTCGGCATTGTGCCTCTTGAATTTTTATTCCGATGCAATTACTGTGTTTCTATATCAATGAGAAGTTCCAAGGTATACAGCAAACCTGTAGTGAAGCATCGGAATCTAAAACTATACTCGCAGGAGAGATTCAAATCATAGAAAGGTAGAGTTTCAGTCCTCTTGTACTTAAGTCGGCATTGTGCCTTTTGTATTAAATTCCGATGCAATTTCTGTGCTTCATCGTCAATAAGAAGGTTCAAGGGATACAGTAAACCTGAAGTGAAGCATCGGAATCTAAACCTGGACCCACAGGAGAGGTTCAAATCATAGAAAGTGAAAGTGTCAGTCCTCTTGTATTTAAGTCGGCATTGTGCCTTTTGTATTAAATTCGGATGCAATTTCTGTGTTTCATCGTGAATAAGAAGGTCCAAGGGATACAGTAAACCTGAAGTGAAGCATCGGAATCTAACACTGGACTCACAGAAGAGGTTCAAATCATAGAAAGTTAGAGTGTCAGACCTCTTGTACTTAAGTCGGCATTGTGCCTCTTGAATTTTTATTCCGATGCAATTACTGTGTTTCATCGTCAATAAGAAGGTCCAAGGTATACAGGAAACCTGAAGTGAAGCATCGGAATCTGAAACTGGACCCACAGGAGAGGTTCAAATCATAGAAAGTGAGAGTGGGAGTCCTCTTGTACTTAAGTCGGCATTGTGCCTTTTGTATCACATTCCGATGCAATCTCTGTGTTTCATCGTCAATTAGAAGGTTCAAGGGATACAGTAAACCTGAAGTGAAACATCGGAATCTAAACCAGGACCCACAGGAGAGGTTTAAATCATAGAAAGTGAGAGTGTCAGTCCTCTAGTACTTAAGTCGGCATTGTGCCTTTTGAATTAAATTCGAATGCAATTTCTGTGCTTCATTGTCAATAAGAAGGTCCAAGGGATACAGTAATCCTGAAGTGACGCATCGGAAACTAAAACTGGACTCACTGGAGAGTTTCAAATCATAGAAAGTTAGAGTGCCAGTCCTCTTGTACTTAAGTCGTCATTGTGCCTTTTGTATCAAATTCGGATGCAATATCTGTGTTTCAGGATGAATAACAAGGTCCAAGGGATACAGTAAACCTGAAGTGAAGCATCGGAATCTAAAACTGGCCTCACAGGAGAGGTTCAAATCATAGAAAGTTAGAGTGTCAGTCCTCTTGTACTTAAGTCGGCATTGTGCCTTTTGAATTTATATCGGATGCAATTTCTTTGTTTCATCGTCAATAAGAAGGTCCAAGGTACACAGGAAACCTGAAGTGAAGCATCGGAATCTAAAACTGGACTCACAGGAGAGGTTCAAATCATAGAAAGTAAGAGTGTCAGTCCTCTTGTACTTAAGTCGGCATTGTGCCTTTTGTATTAAAATCGGATGCAATTTCTGTGTTTCATCGTCATTAAGAAGGTCCAAGGAATACAGGAAACCGGAAGTGAAGCATCGGAATCTAAAACTGGACTCACAGGAGAGGTTCAAATCATAGAAAGTGAGAGTGTCAGTCCTCTTGTACTTAAGTCGGCATTGTGCCTTTTGTATTAAATTCGGATGCAATTTCTGTGTTTCATCGTCAATAAGAAGGTCCAAGGGATACAGTAAACCTGAAGTGAGGCATCGGAATCTAAAACTGGACTCACAGGAGAGGTTCAAAACATAGAAAGTTAGAGTGTCAGTCTTCTCGTACTTAAGTCGGCATTGTGCCTTTTGTATTAAATTCGGATGCAATTTCTGTGTTCCATCGTCAATAAGAAGGTTCAAGGGATACAGTAAACCTGAAGTGAAGCAGCGGAATCTAAACCTGGACGCACAGGAGAGGTTCAAATCATAGAAAGTGAAAGTGTCAGCCCTCTTGTACTTAAGTCGGCATTGTGCCTTTTGTATTAAATTCGGATGCAATTTCTGTGTTTCATCGTCAATAAGAAGGTCCAAGGGATACAGTAAACCTGAAGTGAAGCATCGGAAACTAAATCTGGACTCACTGGAGAGGTTCAAATCATAGAAAGTTAGAGTGTCAGTCCTCTTGTACTTAAGTCGGCATTGTTCCTTTTGTACTAATCTCGGATGCAATTTCTGTGTTTCATCGTCAATAAGAAGGTCCAAGGTATACAGGAAACCTGAAAAGAAGCATGGGAATCTGAAACTGGACTCACAGGAGAGGTTCAAATCATAGATTGTGTGAGTGGCAGTCCTCTTGTGCTTAAGTCGGCATTGTGCCTTTTGTATCAAATTCGGTTTCAATTTCTGTGTTTCAGGTTCAATAAGACGGTCCAAGGGATACAGTAATCCTGAAGTGAAGCATCGGAATCTAATACTGGGCTCACAGGAGAGGTTCAAATCATAGAAAGTTAGAGTGTCAGTCCTCTTGTACTTAAGTCTGCATTGTGCCTTTTGAATTTATTTCGGATGCAATTTCTGTGTTTCATCGTCAATAAGAAGGTCCAACGTACACAGGAAACCTGAAGTGAAGCATTTGAATCTAAAACTGGACTCACAGAAGAGAATCAAATCATAGAATGTGAGAGTGTCAGTCCTCTTGTACTTAAGCCGGCATTGTGCCTTTTGTATTAAAATCGGATGCAATTTCTGTGTTTCACCGTCAATAAGAAGGTCCAAGGTATACAGGAAACCGGATGTGAAGCATCGGAATCTAAAACTGGACTCACAGGAGAGGTTCAAATCATAGAAAGTGAGAGTGTCAGTCCTCTTGTACTTAAGTCGGCATTGTGCCTTTTGTATTAAATTCGGATGCCATTTCTGTGTTACGTCGTCAATAAGAAGGTCCAAGGTATACAGGAAACCGGAAGTGAAGCATCGGAATCTAAAACTGGACTCACAGGAGAGGTTAAAATCATAGAAAGTGAGAGTGTCAGTCCTCTTGTACATAAGTCGGCATTGTGCCTTTTGAATTTAATTCCGATATAATTTCTGTGTTTCATCGTCAATAAGAAGGTCCAAGGTATACAGTAAAATGTTGAGTGTTAATTAAGTAAATAAATTAGTGAAATCAAAGTGAACTAAGAAATTAGAATGTAAATGGAAAACTTGGTTTAGTTTAGAGAGTTACATACTGGCATTCAGCGGGCAGAACAGAAGAAACAATGACCGTGGAGTCAGCGAGTTCCACATAAGCGGGCGCTGTCGATTCAGCCGTCAGGGCATCGCCCGACCGGCTCACGTGTTTCTAAGTTGTCGCATGAGCAAAGGCCCTCGCCTACATTCCAAGAGCCAATGACCGACGTTAAGAAGATTCTTCGAGAAGCCTTTCAACGTGACGGAAGAAGCAATGACCGGCTCACGTGTTTCTCAGTCGTCACATGCGATCAGAGGCCCCCGCCTACATTCCAAGAGCCAATGACCGAGGTCAAGAAGATTCTTCGAGAAGCTTTTCAACGTGACAGAAGAGGCAATGGCCGTGAAGTCGTTCACCCCCAGTGAACTGAAGTGAATAAATACGCGAGACGCAGTGGGTCCGAGAGGAAGACAGATGAAGACAGACGGAGACGAAGACGAGAGACGAGGGAAGAAAAGAAGAGTAGCAGTAGTTTTCAGTCAGTTTCGGTGCTGAAGACCGTCATGCAAGAAGAGACTGCATCATGCACAGACGCACCAAGTCCGCCGCTGTAATGGAATAGCAAGCAGCAGCCGCGGCGCCAGAAGACAGGTATTTGAAGTCTGATTTTTACGTACCCGGGTGACTCGTGAGGACGGGAAGGAGACGGCCTCACCTCAGCAGTCACCTGTGAGCTGGGATGAAGAGCTGACAGCCGAAGACTGGCAAGCGGGAGTCCGTGGTTCGAGTCCGCCACACTGGGCTTGTCCCGCCGCACCGCTCCACTGGCCGACGCAGAACACACGCGGCCGCTTAGAGAAGAGAAACACTGGCACGCCACATTCAAGGTATCACCATCCGATGCACGACGTCGCTCGCAATAATTAAACGGGCCACCTCGCGCTGCGCGTCTCCGGTCAGCTGGGCGAGACGGCGACACGAGATACACACCGCTACGCGTAATCAGACGCCGCCGCCGCCGCCGCCGCCGCCGCCGCCGCCACTGCCGCTGCCGCAGCAGAACACTTCACAAACGACACAGCTGCCGCTCTCCGAACCAGAACGTCCCAGTAAGATACAGTTGTACGAAACTTTCAATAAAAGTTATCTTATGTAAAAATGATGTTTCATTCGACCTCATACCCGAGCCAAGGGAGAACCCACCCTGCCCACATGTTGTAAGAGAGAAAAGTTAATTTATTTAATATTTTCACCCTGACAGAATGCTTTAGAATGCTCATCCTGACAATTGACAGCATCCAAAGAGAAACCCAGTTACATTGAGTGACAGAAGTGTCACATTTAGTAACACAACTGTTGCATTGGATGTCAGAAGCCGTTTTAGTTGTTACAATTGGTGTCAGAGAAAAAACCCTTGGCTCAATATGAGGTGTGAATGACAGTCACTAAAGGTCCACAGTTAGTTTTTTTAATGTGTGAAGGGATAGAGGTTTGCATAGCAGTCGTAATATTTTCTTTATTTAGGAGTTTGTCGGAAATATTTAAACATCTTTTAAATTCTGTATAGTAAGATAGTGTAACTAACAGTTTGTAAAATGATGACACGAAATCGTACAAAGTCAGAGTCAGCACCACAAGCGGTTTCTACTGAGGAAGCTATTCAGAGCTTAGTTAATCAAATAGCACAGCTTAAAAATGATAATAATACATTATTTAAACAGTTGAGTGAGGTTAGGCAAACCAATTCAATCCCTCCCACCCTAGATTCCTCAGCAGCAGCCTTAGTAACTCCTTTTTCAGGTAAACCTGGCGAGGACATAACAGCCTTTTTTGATGATTTAGTAGCAGCTGCAAAGTTAGGATCATGGGCAGATGAACAGCTCTTACAAATGACAAAGTTAAGATTGACAGGAGAGGCTAAAGCACACGTCTTATACCATGAAGAATTACGGAATGCTCCAACATTTGAGGAATTGAAGAAAGGATTACTTAAACGTTTTCAAAAACAGAACAGCTGTAGATTTTATAGGGAACAGTTAAACACTATCACTCAGAGGCAAAACGAGTCGTTAGAAAGCTTTGTAGATAGGATTAGAAAAGTTAATATTAACACCTATCAATTGACAACTAGTGATGAAGCAAATAAATTTATTTTACAAGAGGCAGAAATTAGAGCTCTGGATACATTTTTACGTGGGTTACCTCCTGAAACGTCCCGTCGTGTCAGGGCAGAGTTTCCTAAAAATTTAGCAGAAGCTGTATCTGTGGCGACAGCTTTTGAAGAAATTGACATTGCCACCAGATACAAGGAGAAGCGAAATATATTTTCAGCAGGAGTACGATGTTTTAGGTGCGATCGACACGGACATATAGCAAAAAACTGCAGACAACCTCAATGCACTAATTGTCAAAGAATAGGTCACACATTCAAGGAATGCAGGTATAAGAAAGTTTTTGGAAATAGAAATCAGTTAAAGTCAAACGGGAATGTCGGAGCCGCCGCCAGGCGTTCCCAATAAAATTTCATGCCATTAAGGCGAATGTGAAGGCGGAATGCTGGTTATCTGCTACCATACAGGATAAAGAGGCAAGGATACTGGTGGATACAGGCGCAAACGTATCAATAGTAAGTAATGAATGTATTGGAGAAAAGAAATATGACCCTCCAAGGTATAGATTGAGTGGAGTAGGAGGAGGTACAGTTAAGTCATTAGGATGTACATCATTGATTTTCTATATTCACGGTGTACAATTTCAGGAAGATATAGAAGTGGTAACAAAGGTAACTGACGGGTACGACGCGATCCTAGGGTTGGATTTCCTGAATAAACATCACGCTAAAATCGACCTCAGACAGCAAACTGTAGAACTTAGCGGAATAGTGTTTCAGCTAGGTGACACCGCTGCAAAGGGCCCTCTGCCGCAAGATTTCCCTAACCGGAAGGCGAAATCAACTATACTGCGTGCAACGTCCTTGAAGGTTGACTCGCGGGATCAGATACCATCTGGCTCAGGAAAACTTCTCTGGATGACCGTTGACCACGAAGTACCTACAGATACAGTGTGTCTAATAGAGCCTTTAGAGGAAAATGAGGAATTAGATTTATCACATTGTTTTGTACGTAGGAGTGTTGTACGGGTTCAAGACGTTGAGGGAGAAAGAAAAGTACCGGTACACATTGACAATTTCGGAGTGGAGGACAAAGAGTTGCACAAGGGAATATTAGTAGCTACAGTCAGTACTTTTGAAGAAGAAGATTTCATTTGGTCAGATATTAATGATGGTCAGAAACCAGACGCCTATAAAACCGCATTGCGCCAGAAGATTGAGCATTTGAAAGGAAAGGATAGAGACACGATAGAAGCAGTTTTAGTTGAGTTCCAAGATTTATTTAATGTAGAAGGTTCATTGCCAGCAACAGACATCACACAGCATAGGATCCCAACAGGAAATAGCCCCCCAGTTTATAGGAAGCCTTATAGAGTTGCGCATCACTTACAGCCAGTACTGGATGAATTTATAGAACAGCATCTAAAAGATGGAATTATAGAATATTCTGATTCGCCTTATAATTCAAATATCGTAATTATTCCAAAGAAGTCTCCCGACGGTACGAAACGATATAGATTTTGTTGTGACTACAGACACCTTAACAAACAGACTATCTCAGATGTTTATCCTCTTCCAAACATTACAGATATCATTGACAGTTTGGGTAACAGTAAATACTTTTCAACAAGCGATTTACGTAGCGGATATCATCAATTGGAAGTCGCACCTGCAGATAGGCATAAAACAGCATTTTCTACCCCAGGAGGCCACTGGCAATTTAAAAGAATGCCTTTCGGTTTGAAAAATGCACCAGCAACTTTTCAAAGACTACTCGATGGAGTATTGCGAGGACTCAAAACTCAGCAATGTTGTGTATATCTAGACGATATTATTGTATTCTCCAGAGACATTAATGAACATGCTGTGCGTCTGCGTAATGTTTTTCAGAGACTTAGAAAAGCTAAATTAACATTAAATATGGAAAAATGTACTTTTGCATTGACAGAGGTGACATACCTAGGGCATGTCATTAGTGAAAAAGGAATTAAAACAGATCCTCGATTAATTTCGGCAGTTAAGGACTTCCCAACACCACAACGCGTTAAGGAAGTACAAAGTTTCATTGGTCTCGCATCGTATTACCGAAAATATGTTCAAAATTTTGCTGAAATTGCCCGACCCTTAACCCAATTATTGAAAAAGGGTGCAAAATTTCATTGGTCTGAAGATTGTGAATCTGCATTTCAAACCCTTAAAGATAAGTTAACACACAGTCCTGTATTAGCCTACCCAGATTACAATAAAGAATTTATTTTATCCTGTGACGCAAGTGGTCATTCAGTAGGAGTTGTTTTGAGTCAGAATATTAATGGCACGGAACACCCCACAGCCTATGCTTCGAGACAACTAACAACGGCAGAAAGAAATTATTCCACAACGGAGAAAGAATTGTTAAGTGTTATTTATGGTATCAAATACTTCAAATGCTACTTGTATGGTAGAATATTCAAGGTTGTTACAGACCACGCAGCTTTAAAATGGTTGCTTGCATTAAAGGATCCATCTAGTCGTCTTACCCGTTGGGCCCTATGTCTTTCCGAAATGGATTTCGAAGTTATCCATAAACCAGGCAAAAAACACACGAATGCAGATTGCCTAAGTCGGAAAATAGCACTTTTGGAAGCAACAGGCCGAGATACTGAGGACTGGAGAAAGGCACAAGATGAGGATACAGAATGTAATAAATACGCAACTCAAAAACAATTTTGCTTTGAAGATGGTGTATTATGCCGTAAAACAAAACTTGGACCGCGAATTGTTGTTCCCCAACACCTTAGACAAGAAATAATGGCAGAGGCCCACGATCATATCCTTGCAGGACACGGTGGACAGCGGACAACTGAAAGACGAGTAGCAGAACGATTTTGGTGGCAAACCAGAAAGCAGGATGTTGCGCAGTACGTTCGTAATTGCATTGCGTGCGCACAACGAGCTGAACTTTCTCGATCAAAATTACCCTTACAGAGGCTCCCCGAGGCTTCATGTCCATTTCAAATCTGCGGAGTCGATCTCTACGGGCCATTTCATAAAACACCTGCTGGTAATAAGTATGTCCTTACAATTATAGATCACTTTTCACGCTATCTAGCTATGGTGAGTCTCCCAGATCAGCAAGCAAATACAGTTGCCCAAGCTTTAGTTAACAACTGGATACTTAAATTTGGCGTACCTGAAGCTATTATCACAGATCAGGGATCTAATTTTATGCCTGAATTAATGAAACAGCTATGCCACTTACTAAAAATACGCAAATTACGCACAACTCCGCTACACCCTCAGTGCAACGGGCGCACAGAAAGAGTTCATCGGACAATTGGCAAGATGCTTAGTTATTATATTAACGAACAACATTCTAATTGGGATACGTATTTACCAATAATCGTGTCGGTATACAACGCCAAAACGCATGAAGCAGCTGGCATGTCACCTTATGAAGTGGTCTATGGGAAAAAAATGCCGTCCCCTTTTGATGTAATCAGGCAGAAAAACGGAAAAGTCGGAGAAACAGTAAGAGATTTCAGTCGAATGATGAAGGAGGTATGGAAAAAGATTCAAAAATCTAATACAAAGGCTTTGGAACGACAGGAAAGATTAGGTAATACCCAAGCTAAATATCCAAATTACAAAATCGGTCAGTGGGTTATGCTTTCAACTCCTTACATAGCGAAAGGAAAAACGAAGAAATTTGTAACAAACTACAGAGGTCCTTATCAAATTATTGAGATCACGTCACCAGTCAACGTTAAATTGCAACTGCCCACCCGAACTACCATTGTCCATGCAAGTCGTTTAAAACCTTTTAAGGGCGCTCCAGATGTAATTCCTTCAACAATAGTGTCTGCTTTTCCGAAGGGTGGAGTAAGTTCCCGTAAAGGAAAAAGAGTGGCCACGCCAGCACAACATACAGACATGGCACCATACAATCTTCGTTCAAGGGTGCGAATGTCCTAGTTGAATCTTAGTAGACTGTGGACAGTATACAAATGTAAATAATTAATAAATTATAATGGTTTATTTTTTAAGAAAGAAAAGTTGAACGTAGAAACATGTAGATCTTGTAGTTAACAATGTATTTCCTCTTTTCTTTATTTTTGTTTTTACTAGGTTGGTAGGTTCATAACCATGTTGTTTGCTTTTTTCAGAAAACGCCATGCAAGCATTTCCTACACAAAACCTATCCTACCTCAATGACTCCCTTGACAGTTCCCTTCTGAAGTCATTAGATATGTTCATAAACTCGCAGCAAGGCAAAATTGATGCCAATGTTATGATGCAACATGTCTTAAAATTAAAAGGTGAATGCAAAACTAAAATTATAATGCTAGGAACGGGAATATCTGGAACCTTTGTGTTGGTGTTTCTGCTTTCTACAGTTTTCTTTTATTTAAGACGTAAAAATAAGCCAAATAATAACATACCACTTCATCAAATCCCTGTTAACTGGATACCACACTCTTAACTGGTGTACTTCAGCAGTTACTTTTGAGCATTAGTGTATTAATTTTGTTTATTGTACTTCATTCTTTATTAAACAGTCTCTTGTTAAAATAAACAATACTGTAGAATAGATATTCTTACATTAGTATAGGGTAGATTAAACAGCTGTTGCTATGTAATTTTCTAAGTGCAAAATCTGTTTTTAGTTTATTCATTGTCATCAAGATTTGTTACACTTATTACAACCATTTATGTAAGAACTATGTGATTCATGACCGTACAGTGCTTTTGTAAAGTGATAAAGTATTTTCCACGTACTTAATGTGAAGCGTGTGCAATCTTCTAAGTCGACAGTTTTCAGTGCTTGTGCTTTTTCCGTGTGAAGAGTGGAGGAATGTTGAGTGGTAAATTCGAGGGCGAATTTCTCCGAAGGGTGGAGGAATGTTGAGTGTTAATTAAGTAAATAAATTAGTGAAATCAAAGTGAACTAAGAAATTATAATATAAATGGAAAACTTGGTTTAGTTTAGAGAGTTACATACTGGCATTCAGCGGGCAGAACAGAAGAAACAATGACCGTGGAGTCAGCGAGTTCCACATAAGCGGGCGCTGTCGATTCAGCCGCCAGGGCATCGCCCGACCGGCTCACGTGTTTCTAAGTTGTCGCATGAGCAAAGGCCCTCGCCTACATTCCAAGAGCCAATGACCGACGTTAAGAAGATTCTTCGAGAAGCCTTTCAACGTGACGGAAGAAGCAATGACCGGCTCACGTGTTTCTCAGTCGTCACATGCGATCAGAGGCCCCCGCCTACATTCCAAGAGCCAATGACCGAGGTCAAGAAGATTCTTCGAGAAGCTTTTCAACGTGACAGAAGAGGCAATGGCCGTGAAGTCGTTCACCCCCAGTGAACTGAAGTGAATAAATACGCGAGACGCAGTGGGTCCGAGAGGAAGACAGATGAAGACAGACGGAGACGACGACGAGAGACGAAGGAAGAAAAGAAGAGTAGCAGTAGTTTTCAGTCAGTTTCGGTGCTGAAGACCGTCATGCAAGAAGAGACTGCATCATGCACAGACGCACCAAGTCCGCCGCTGTAATGGAATAGCAAGCAGCAGCCGCGGCGCCAGAAGACAGGTATTTGAAGTCTGATTTTTACGTACCCGGGTGACTCGTGAGGACGGGAAGGAGACGGCCTCACCTCAGCAGTCACCTGTGAGCTGGGATGAAGAGCTGACAGCCGAAGACTGGCAAGCGGGAGTCCGTGGTTCGAGTCCGCCACACTGGCCTTGTCCCGCCGCACCGCTCCGCTGGCCGACGCAGAACACACGCGGCCGCTTAGAGAAGAGAAACACTGGGACGCCACATTCAAGGTATCACCATCCGATGCACGACGACGCTCGCAATAATTAAACGGGCCACCTCGCGCTGCGCGTCTCCGGTCAGCTGGGCGAGACGGCGACACGAGATACACACCGCTACGCGTAGTCAGACGCCGCCGCCGCCGCCGCCGCCGCCGCACTGCCGCTGTTGCAGCAGAACACTTCACAAACGACACAGCTGCCGCTCTCCGAACCAGAACGTCCCAGTAAGATACAGTTGTACGAAACTTTCAATACAAGTTATCTTATGTAATAATGATGTTTCATTCGACCTCATACCCGAGCCAAGGGAGAACCCACCCTGCCCACATGTTGTAAGAGAGTAAAGTTAATTTATTTAATATTTTCACCCTGACAGAATGCTTTAGAATGCTCATCCTGACAATTGACAGCATCCAAAGAGAAACCCAGTTACATTGAGTGACAGAAGTGTCACATTTAGTAACACAACTGTTGCATTGGATGTCAGAAGCCGTTTTAGTTGTTACAAAACTTAAAGTGAAGCATCGGAATCCAAAACTGGACTTACAGGAGAGATTGAAATCATAGAGTGTTAGAGTGTCAGTCCTCTTGTACTTAAGTCAGCATTGTGCCTTTTGAATTTTTATTCCGATGCAATTACTGTGTATCATCGTCAATAAGAAGGTCCAAGGTATACAGGAAACCGGAAGTGAAGCATCGGAATCTGAAACTGGACTCACAGGAGAGGTTCAAATCATAGAAAGTGAGAGTGTCAGTCCTCTTGTACATAAGTCGGCATTGTGCCTTTTGAATTTAATTCCGATTTAATTTCTGTGTTTCATCGTCAATAAGAAGGTCCAAGGTATACAGTAAAATTAAAGTGAAGCATCGGAATCCAAAACTGGACTTACAGGAGAGATTGAGATCATAGAGTGTTAGAGTGTCAGTCCTCTTGTACTTAAGTCAGCATTGTGCCTTTTGAATTTTTATTCCGATGCAATTACTGTGTTTCATCGTCAATAAGAAGTTCCAAGGTATACTGCAAACCTGTAGTGAAGCATCGGAATCTAAAACTGGACTCACAGGGGAGATTCAAATCATAGAAAGGTAGAGTGTCAGTCCTCTTGTACTTAAGTCTGCATTGTGCCTTTTGAATTAAATTCCGATGCAATTTCTGTGTTTCATCGTCAATAAGAAGGTTCAAGGGATACAGTAAACCTGAAGTGAAGCATCGGAATCCAAACCTGGACCCACAGGAGAGGTTCAAATCATAGAGAGTGAAAGTGTCAGCCTTCTTGTACTTAAGTCGGCCTTGTTCCTTTTGTACTAAACTCGGATGCAATTTCTGTGTTTCATCGTCAATAAGAAGGTCCAAGGTATACAGGAAACCTGAAAAGAAGCATCGGAATCTGAAACTGGACTCACAGGAGAGGATCAAACCATAGAAAGTGAGAGTGGCAGTCCTCTTGTGCTTAAGTCGGCATTGTGCCTTTTGTATTAAATTCGGATGCAATTTCTGTGTTTCAGGTTCAATAAGAAGGTCCTAGGGATACAGTAAACCTGAAGTGAAGCTTCGGAATCTAAAACTGGGCTCACAGGAGAGGTTCAAATCATAGAAAGTTAGAGTGTCAGTCCTCTTGTACTTAGGTCGGCATTGTGCCTTTTGAATTTATTTCGCATGCAATTTCTGTGTTTCATCGTCAATAAGAAGGTCCAACGTACACAGGAAACCTGAAGTGAAGCGTTTGAATCTAAAACTGGACTCACAGAAGAGGTTCAAATCATAGAAAGTGAGAGTGTCAGTCCTCTTGTACTTAAGCCGGCATTGTGCCTTTTGTATTAAAATCGGATGCAATTTCTGTGTTTCATCGTCAATAAGAAGGTCCAAGGTATACAGGAAACCGGAAGTGAAGCATCGGAATCTAAAACTGGACTCACAGGAGAGGTTCAAATCATAGAAAGTGAGAGTGTCAGTCCTCTTGTACTTAAGTCGGCATTGTGCCTTTTGCATTAAATTCGGATGCAATTTCTGTGTTTCGTCGTCAATAAGTAGGTCCAAGGGATACAGTAAACCTGAAGTGAGGCATCGGAATCTAAAACTGGACTCACAGGAGAGGTTCAAATCATAGGAAGTTATAGTGTCAGTCCTCTTGTACTTTAGTCGGCCTTGTGCGTTTTGAATCTAATTCCGATGCAATTTCTGTGTTTCATCGTCAATAAGATGGTCCAAGGGATACAGTAATCCTGAAGTGAGGCATCGGATTCTAAAACTGTTCTTTCAGGAGAGGTTCTAATCATAGAAAGTTAGAGTGTCAGTCCTCTTGTACCGAAGTCGGCATTGTGCCTTTTCGATATCATTCCGATGCAATTTCTGTGCTTCATCGTCAATAAGAAGGTTCATGGTATACAGTAAACCTGAAGTGTAGCATCGGAATCTAAAACTGGACTCAAAGGAGAGGTTCAAATCATAGAAAGTTAGAGTGTCAGTCCTCTTGTACTGAAGTCGGCATTGTGCCTTTTGAATTTAATTCCGATGCAATTTCTGTGTTTCATCGTCAATAAGAAGGTCCAAGGTATACAGTAAACTTGAAGTGAAGCATCGGAATCTAAAACTGGACTCACAGGAGAGATTCAAATCATAGAAAGTTAGAGTGTCAGTCCTCTTGTACCTAAGTCCGCATTGTGCCTTTTGTATTAAATTCGGATGCAATTTCTGTGTTTCATCATCAATAAGATGGTCCAAGGGATACAGTAAACCTGAAGTGAAGCTTCGGAATCTAAAACTGGGCTCACAAGAGAGGTTCAAATAATAGAAAGTTAGAGTGTCAGTCCTCTTGTACTTATGTTGGCATTGTGCCTTTTGAATTTAATTCGGATGCAATTTCTGTGTTTCATCGTCAATATGAAGGTCCTAGGTATACAGTAAATCTGAAGTGACGCATCGGAATCTAAAACTGGACTCACAGGAGAGGTACAAATAGTAGAAAGTGAGAGTGTCAGTCCTCTTGTACTTAAGTCGGCATTGTGCCTTTTGTATTAAGATCCGATGCAATTTCTCTGTTTCATCGTCAACAAGAAGATCCAAGGGATACAGTAAACCTGAAGTGAGGCATCGGAATCTAAAACTTGACTCACAGGAGAGGTTCAAATCATAGAAAGTTAGAGTATCAGTCTTCTTATACTAAGGTCGGCATTGTGCCTTTAGTATGAAATTCGGATGCAATTTCTGTGTTTCATTATCAATAAGAACTCACAAGGGATACAGTAAACCTGAACTGAAGCATCGGATTCTAAAACAGGACTCACCGAAGAGGTTCAAATCATAGAAAGTTAGAGTGTCAGTCCTCTTGTACTTTAGTCGGCCTTGTGCCTTTTGAAGTTAATTCCGATGCAATTTCTGTGTTTCATCGTCAATAAGATGGTCCAGGGGATACAGTAAACATGAAGTGAAGCATCGGATTCTAAAACTGGACTTACAGGAGAGGTTCAAATCATAGAAAGTTAGAGTGTCAGTCTTCTTGTACTTAACTCGGCATTGTGCCTTATGTATTAAATTCGGATGCAATTTCTGTGTTTCATCGTCAATAAGAAGGTCCAAGGGATACAGTAAACCAGAAGTGAATCATCGAATTCTAAAACTGGACTCACATAACAGGTTCAAATCATAGAAAATTAGAGCGTCAGTAATTTTGTACTTAAGTCGGCATTGTGCCTTTTCAATTTCATTCCGATGCAATTTCTGTGCTTCATCGTCAATAAGAAGGTCCATGGTATACAGTAACCCTGAAGTGTAGAATCGGAATCTAAAACTGGACTCAAAGGAGAGGTTCAAATCATAGAAACTTAGAGTGTCAGTCCCCTTGTACTGAAGTCGGCATTGTGCCTTTTGAATTTAATTCCGATGCAATTTCTGTGTTTCATCGTCAATAAGAAGGTCCAAGGTATACAGTAAATTTGAAGTGAAGCATCGGAATCTAAAACTGGACTCACAGGAGAGATTCAAATCATAGTAAGTTAGAGAGTCAGTCCTTTTGTACTTAAGTCGTCCTTGTTCCTTTTGTATTAAATTCGGATGCAATTTTTGTGTTTCATCGTCAATAAGAAGGTCCAAGGGATATAGTGAACAAGAAGTGAAGCATCGGAATCTAAAACTGGACTCCCAGGAGAGGTGCAAATGATAGAAAGTTAGAGTCTCAGTCCTCTTCTACTTAAGTCGGCATTGTCCCTTTTGAATTGTATTCCGATGCAATTTCTATGTTTCATCGGCAATACGAAGGTCCAAGGTATACAGTGAACCTGAAGTGAAGCATCGGAATCTAAAACTAGACTCACAGGAGTGGTTCAAATCATAGGAAGTTAGAGTGACAGTCCTCTTGTACTTAAGTCGGCATTGCGACTTTTGTATTAAATTCGGATGCAATTTCTGTGTTTCCTCGTCAATAAGAAGGTCCAAGGGATACAGTATACCGGAAGTGAAGCGTCGGAATCTAAAACTGGACTCACAGGAGAGGTTCAAATCATAGAAAGTTAGAGTGTCAGTCCTCATGTACTTAAGTCGGCATTGTGCATTTTGAACTTTTATTCCGATGCAATTACTGTGTTTCATTGTCAATTAGAAGTTCCAAGGTATACAGTAAACCTGTAGTGAAGCATCGGAAACTAAAACTGGACTCACAGGAGAGTTTCAAATCATAGGAAGTTAGAGTGTCAGTCCTCTTGTACTTCAGACGGCATTGTGCCTTATGAATTGAATTCCGATGCAATTTCTGTGTTTCGTCGCAAATAAGAAGGTCTAAGGTATACAGTGAACCTGAAGTGAAGCATCGGAATCTCAAACTAGACTCACAGGAGAGGTTCAAATCATAGTAAATGAGAGTGTCAGTCCTCTTGTACTTCAGTCGGCATTGTGCCCTTTGTATTAATTTCGGATGCAATATCTGTGATTCATCGTCAATAAGAAGGTCAAAGGGATACAGTAAACCTGAAGTGAAGCATCGGAATCCAAAACTGGACTCACAGGAGAGGTTCAAATCATAGAAAGTTAGGATGTCAGTCCTCTTGTACTTAAGTCGTCATTGTGCCGTTTGTATCAAATTCGGATGCAATTTCTGAGTTTCATCATCAATAGGAAGGTCCAAGGGATACAGTAAACCTGAAGTGAACCATCGGAATCTAAAACTGGGCTAACAGGAGAGGTTCAAATCATAGAAAGTCAGAGTGTCAGTCCTCTTGTACTTAAGTCGGCATTGTGAATTTTTTATTAAATTCGAATGCAATTTCTGTGTTTCATCGTCAATAAGAAGGTTCAAGGGATACAGTAAACCTGAAGTAAGACATTGGAATCTAACACTGGACTCACAGGAGAGGTTCAAATCATAGAAAGTTTGAGTGTCAGTCTTCTTGTACTTAAGTTGGCATTGTGCCCTTTGTATTAAATTCGCATGCAATTTCTGTGTTTCATCATCAATAACAAGGTACAAGGGATACAGTAAACCTGAAGTGAAGCATCGAAATCTAAAACTGGACTCACAGGAGAGGTTCAAATCATAGAAAGTCAGAGTGTCAGTCCTCTTGTACTTAAGTCGGCATTGTGCCTTTTGTATTAAATTCGAATGCAATTTCTGTGTTTCAACGTCAATAAGAAGGTCCATGGCATACAGTAAACCTGAAGTGTAGCATCGGAATCTAAAACTGGACTCAAAGGAGAGGTTCAAATCATAGAAATTTAGAAAGTCAGTCCTCTTGAACTGAAGTCGGAATTGTGCCTTTTGAATTTAATGCCGATGCTATTTCTGTGTTTCATCGTCAATAAGAAGGTCCAAGGTATACAGTAAACTTGAAGTGAAGCATCGGTATCTAAAACTGGACTCACACTAGATATTCAAATCATAGAAAGTTAGGGTGTCAGTCCTCTTGTACTTAAGTCGTCATTGTGCCGTTTGTATTAAATTCGGATGCAATTTCTGAGTTTCATCATCAATAAGAAGGTCCAAGGGATACAGTAAACCTGAAGTGAACCATCGGAATCTAAAACTGGGCTAACAGGAGAGGTTCAAATCATAGAAAGTCAGAGTGTCAGTCCTCTTGTACTTAAGTCGGCATTGTGCCTTTTGTATTAAATTCGAATGCAATTTCTGTGTTTCATCGTCAATAAGAAGGTTCAAGGGATACAGTAAACTGATGTGAAGCATCGGAATCTACACCTGGACCCACAGGAGAAGTTCGAATCATAGAAAGTGAGTGTGTCAGTCCTCTTGTACTTAAGTCCGCATTGTGCCTTTTGTATTAAATTCGGATGCAATTTCTGTGTTTTATCGTCAGTAAGAAGGTCCAAGGGATACAGTAAACCTGAAGTGAAGCATCGGACTCTAAAACTGGAGTCACAGGAGAGGTTCAAATCATAGAAAGTTAGGGTGTCAGTCCTCTTGTACTTAAGTCGGCATTGTGCCGTTTGTATTAAATTCGGATGCAATTTCTGTGTTTCATCATCAATGAGAATGTCCAAGGGATACAGTAAACCTGAAGTGAAGCATCGGAATCTAAAACTGGGCTAACAGGAGAGGTTCAAATCATAGAAATTTAGTGTGTCAGTCCTCTTGTACTTATGTCGGCATTGTGCCTTTTGAATTTAATTCGGATGCAATTTCTGTGTTTCATCGTCAATAAGAAGGTCCAAGGTATACAGGAAACCTGAAGTGAAGCATCGGAATCTAAAACTGGACTCACAGGAGAGGTTCAAATCATAGAAAGTGAGAGTGTCAGTCCTCTTGTACTTAAGTCGGCATTGTGCCTTTTGTACTATATTCGGATGCAGTTTCTTTGTTTCATTGTCAATAAAAAGGTCCAAGGTTTACAGGAAACCGGAAGTGAAGCATCGGAATTTAAAACTGGCCTCACAGGAGAGGTTAAAATCATAGAAAGTGAGAGTGTCAGTCTTCTTGTACTTAAGTCGGCATTGTGCCTTTTGTATTAAATTCGGATGGAATTTCTGTGTTTCATCGACAATATGAAGGTCCAAGGGATATAGTAAACCTGAATTGGGCATCGGAATCTAAAACTGGGCTAACAGGAGAGGTTCAATTCATAGAAAGTTAGAGAGTCAGTCCTCTTGTACTTTAGTCTGCCGTGTGCCTTTTGAATTTAATTGCGATGCAATTTCTGTGTTTCATCGTCAATAAGATGGTCCAAGGTATACAGTAAACCTGAAGTGAAGCATCGGATTCTAAAACTGGACTTTCAGGAGAGGTTCTAATCATAGAAATTTAGAAAGTCAGTCCTCTTGAACCGAAGTCGGAATTGTGCCTTTTGAATGTAATGCCGATGCTATTTCTGTGTTTCATCGTCAATAAGAAGGTCCAAGGTATACAGTAAACTTTAAGTGAAGCATCGGTATCTAAAACTGGACTCACAGGAGATATTCAAATCATGGAAAGTTAGTGTGTCAGTCCTTTTGTACTTAAGTCGTCATTGTGTCTTTTGTATTAAATTCGGATGAAATTTCTGTGTTTCCTCGTCAATAAGAAGGTTCAAGGGATACAGTAAACTGAGGTGAAGCATCAGAATCTACACCTGGACCCACAGGAGAAGTTCGAATCATAGAAAGTGAGTGAGTCAGTCCTCTTGTACTTAAGTCGGCGTTGTGCCCTTTGTATTAATTTCGGATGCAATATCTGTGATTCATCGTCAATAAGAAGGTCAAAGGGATACAGTAAACCTGAAGTGAAGCATCGGAATCCAAAACTGGACTCACAGGAGAGGTTCAAATCATAGAAAGTTAGGGTGTCAGTCCTCTTGTACTTAAGTCGTCATTGTGCCGTTTGTATCGAATTCGAATGCAATTTCTGAGTTTCATCATCAATAAGAAGGTCCAAGGGATACAGTAAACCCGAAGTGAAGCATCGGAATCTAAAACTGGGCTAACAGGAGAGGTTCAAATTATAGACAGTCAGAGTGTCAGTCCTCTTGTACTTAAGTCGGCATTGTGCCTTTTGTATTAAATTCCAATGCAATTTCTGTGTTTCATCATCAATAAGAAGGTTCAAGGGATACAGTAAACTGAGGTGAAGCATCGGAATCTGCATCTGGACCCACAGGAGAAGTTCGAATCATAGAAAGTGAGTGTGTCAGTCCTCTTGTACTTAAGTCCGCATTGTGCCTTTTGTATTAAATTCGGATGCAATTTCTATGTTTCATCGTCAGTAAGATGGTCCAAGGGATACAGTAAACCTGAAGTGAAGCATCGGAATCTAAAACTGGACTCACTGGAGAGGTTCAAATTATAGAAAGTTAGGGTGTCAGTCCTCTTGTACTTAAGTCGGCATTGTGCCGTTTGTATTAAATTCGGATGCAATTTCTGTGTTTCATCATCAATAAGAATGTCCAAGGGATACAGTAAACCTGAAGTGAAGCATCTGAATCTAAAACTGGGCTAACAGGAGAGGTTCAAATCATAGAAATTTAGAGTGTCAGTCCTCTTGTACTTATGTCGGCATTGTGCCTTTTGAATTTAATTCGGATGCAATTTCTGTGTTTCATCGTCAATAAGAAGGTCCAAGGTATACAGGAAACCTGAAGTGAAGCATCAGAATCTAAAACTGGTCTCACAGGAGAGGTTCAAATCATAGAAAGTGAGAGTGTCAGTCCCCTTGTACTTAAGTCAGCATTGTGCCTTTTGTATTATATTCGGATGCAGTTTCTTTGTTTCATTGTCAATAAAAAGGTCCAAGGTATACAGGAAACCGGAAGTGAAGCATCGGAATCTAAAACTGGACTCACAGGAGAGGTTCAAATCATAGAAAGTGAGAGTGTCTGTCCTCTTGTACTTATGTCGGCATTGTGCCTTTTGTATTACATTCGGATGCAATTTCTGTGTTTCATCGTCAATATGAAGCTCCAAGGGATACAGTAATCCTGAAGTGTGGCATCGGAATCTAACACTGGACTCACAGGAGAGGTTCAAATCATAGAAGTTAGAGTGTCAGTCTTCTTGTACTTAAGTTGGCATTGTGCCCTTTGTATTAAATTCGCATGCAATTTCTGTGTTTCATCATCAATAAGAAGGTACAAGGGATACAGTAAACCTGAAGTGAAGCATCGGAATCTAAAACTGGACTCACCGGAGAGGTTCAAATCATAGAATGTTAGAGAGTCAGTCCTCTTGTACTTTAGTCGGCCTTGTGCCTTTTGAATTTAATTGCGATGCAGTTTCTGTGTTTCATCGACAATAAGATGGTCCAAGGTATACAGTAAACCTGAAGTGAAGCATCGGATTCTAAAACTGGACTTACAGGAGAGGTTCAAATCATAGAAAATTAGAATGTCAGTCCTCTTGTACTTAAGTCGGCATTGTGCTTTTGTATTAAATTCGAATGCAATTTCTGTGTTTCAACGTCAATAAGAAGGTCCACGGCATACAGTAAACCTGAAGTGTAGCATCGGAATCTAAAACTGGACTCAAAGGAGAGGTTCAAATCATAGAAATTTAGAAAGTCAGTCCTCTTGAACTGAAGTCGGAATTGTGCCTTTTGAATTTCATGCCGATGCTATTTCTGTGTTTCATCGTCAATAAGAAGGTCCAAGGTATACAGTAAACTTGAAGTGAGGCATCGGTATCTAAAACTGGACTCACAGGAGATATTCAAATCATAGAAAGTTAGAGTGTCAGTCCTTTTGTACTTAAGTCGTCATTGTGTCTTTTGTATTAAATTCGGATGAAATTTCTGTGTTTCATCGTCAATAAGAAGGTCCAAGAGATACAGTGAACCTGAAGTGAAGCATCGGAATCTAAAACTGGACTCACAGGAAAGGTTCAAATCCTAGAATGTTAGAGTGTCAGTCCTCTTCTACTTAAGTCGGCATTGTGCCTTATGAATTGAATTCCGATGCAATTTCTGTGTTTCGACGCAAATAAGAAGGTCTAAGGTATACAGTGAACCTGAAGTGAAGCATCGGAATCTAAAACTAGATTCACAGGAGAGGTTCAAATCATAGAAAGTTAGAGGTTCAGTCCTCTTGTACTTAAGTCGGCATTGTGACATTTGTATTAAATTCGGATGCAATTTCTGTGTTTCCTCGTCAATAAGACGGTCCAAGGGATACAGTAAACCTGAAGTGAAGCATCGGAATCTAAAACTAGACCCACAGGAGAGGTTCAAATCATAGTAAGTGAGAGTGTCAGTCCTCTTGTACTTAAGTCGGCATTGTGCCCTTTGTATTAATTTCGGATGCAATATCTGTGATTCATCGTCAATAAGAAGGTCAAAGGGATACAGTAAACCTGAAGTGAAGCATCGGAATCTAAAACTGGAGTCACAGGAGAGGTTCAAATCATAGAAAGTTAGGGTGTCAGTCCTCTTGTACTTAAGTCGGCATTGTGCCGTTTGTATTAAATTCGGATGCAATTTCTGTGTTTCATCATCAATGAGAATGTCCAAGGGATACAGTAAACCTGAAGTGAAGCATCGGAATCTAAAACTGGGCTAACAGGAGAGGTTCAAATCATAGAAATTTAGAGTGTCAGTCCTCTTGTACTTATGTCGGCATTGTGCCTTTTGAATTTAATTCGGATGCAATTTCTGTGTTTCATCGTCAATAAGAAGGTCCAAGGTATACAGGAAACCTGAAGTGAAGCATCGGAATCTAAAACTGGACTCACAGGAGAGGTTCAAATCATAGAAAGTGAGAGTGTCAGTCCTCTTGTACTTAAGTCGGCATTGTGCCTTTTGTATTATATTCGGATGCAGTTTCTTTGTTTCATTGTCAATAAAAAGGTCCAAGGTTTACAGGAAACCGGAAGTGAAGCATCGGAATCTAAAACTGGCCTCACAGGAGAGGTTAAAATCATAGAAAGTGAGAGTGTCAGTCTTCTTGTACTTCAGTCAGCATTGTGCCTTTTGTATTAAATTCGGATGCAATTTCTATGTTTCATCGACAATATGAAGGTCCAAGGGATATAGTAAACCTGAATTGGGCATCGGAATCTAACACTGGACTCACAGGAGAGGTTCAAATCATAGAAAGTTAGAGTGTCAGTCTTCTTGTACTTAAGTTGGCATTGTGCCCTTTGTTTTAAATTCGCATGCAATTTCTGTGTTTCATCATCAATAAGAAGGTACAAGGGATACAGTAAACCTGAAGTGAAGCATCGGAATCCAAAACTGGACTCACAGGAGAGGTTCAAATCATAGAAAGTTAGGGTGTCAGTCCTCTTGTACTTAAGTCGTCATTGTGCCGTTTGTATCGAATTCGAATGCAATTTCTGAGTTTCATCATCAATAAGAAGGTCCAAGGGATACAGTAAATCTGAAGTGAAGCATCGGATTCTAAAACTGGGCTAACAGGAGAGGTTCAAATCATAGAAAGTCAGAGTGTCAGTCCTCTTGTACTTAAGTCGGCATTGTGCCTTTTGTATTAAATTCCAATGCAATTTCTGTGTTTCATCATCAATAAGAAGGTTCAAGGGATACAGTAAACTGAGGTGAAGCATCGGAATCTACACCTGGACCCACAGGAGAGGTTCGAATCATAGAAAATGAGTGTGTCAGTCCTCTTGTACTTAAGTCCGCATTGTGCCTTTTGTATTAAATTCGGATGCAATTTCTAGGTTTCATCGTCAGTAAGATGGTCCAAGGGATACAGTAAACCTGAAGTGAAGCATCGGAATCTAAAACTGGACTCACTGGAGGGGTTCAAATCATAGAAAGTTGGGGTGTCAGTCCTCTTGTACTTAAGTCGGCATTGTGCCGTTTGTATTAAATTCGGATGCAATTTCTGAGTATCATCATCAATAAGAATGTCCAAAGGATACAGTAAACCTGAAGTGAAGCATCGGAATCTAAAACTGGGCTAACAGGAGATGTTCAAATCATAGAAATTTAGAGTGTCAGTCCTCTTGTACTTATGTCGGCATTGTGCCTTTTGAATTTAATTCGGATGCAATTTCTGTGTTTCATCGTCAATAAGAAGGTCCAAGGTATACAGGAAACCTGAAGTGAAGCATCAGAATCTAAAACTGGTCTCACAGGAGAGGTTCAAATCATAGAAAGTGAGAGTGTCAGTCCTCTTGTACTTAAGTCGGCATTGTGCCTTTTGTATTATATTCGGATGCAGTTTCTTTGTTTCATTGTCAATAAAAAGGTCCAAGGTATACAGGAAACCGGAAGTGAAGCATCGGAATCTAAAACTGGACTCACAGGAGAGGTTCAAATCATAGAAAGTGAGAGTGTCTGTCCTCTTGTACATAAGTCGGCATTGTGCCTTTTGTATTAAATTCGGATGCAATTTCTGTGTTTCATCGTCAATATGAAGCTCCAAGGGATACAGTAAACCTGAAGTGTGGCATCGGAATCTAACACTGGACTCACAGGAGAGGTTCAAATCATAGAAAGTTGGAGAGTCAGTCCTCTTGTACTTTGGTCGGCCTTGTGCCTTTTGAATTTAATTGCGATGCAATTTCTGTGTTTCATCGACAATAAGATGGTCCAAGGTATACAGTAAACCTGAAGTGAAGCATCGGATTCTAAAACTGGACTTACAGGAGAGGTTCAAATCATAGAAAATTAGAATGTCAGTCCTCTTGTACTTAAGCCGGCATTGTGCCTTTTGTATTAAATTCGGATGCAATTTCTGATTTTCATCGTCAATAAGAAGGTCCAAGGGATACAGTAAACCTGAAGTGAATCATCGGATTCTAAAACTGGACTCACAGGACAGGTTCAAATCATAGAAAATTAGAGCGTCAGTCATCTTGTACTTAAGTCGGCATTGTGCCTTTTCAATTTCATTCCGATGCAATTTATGTGCTTCATCGTCAATAAGAAGGTCCATGGCATACAGTAAACCTGAAGTGTAGCATCGGAATCTAAAACTGGACTCAAAGGAGAGGTTCAAATCATAGAAATTTAGAAAGTCAGTCCTCTTGAACTGAAGTCGGAATTGTGCCTTTTGAATTTAATGCCGATGCTATTTCTGTGTTTCATCGTCAATAAGAATGTCCAAGGTATACAGTAAACTTTAAGTAAAGCATCGGCATCTAAAACTGGACTCACAGGAGATATTCAAATCATGGAAAGTTAGTGTGTCAGTCCCTTTGTACTTTAGTCGTCATTGTGTCTTTTGTATTAAATTCGGATGAAATTTCTGTGTTTCCTCGTCAATAAGCAGGTCCAAGGGATACAGTGAACCTGAAGTGAAGCATCGGAATGTAAAACTGGACTCACAGGAGAGGTTCAAATCCTAGAAAGTTATAAAGTCAGTCCTCTTCTACTTAAGTCGGCATTGTGCCTTTTGAATTGAATTCCGATGCAATTTCTGTGTTTCGTCGCAAATAAGAAGGTCCAAGGTATACAGTGAACCTGAAGTGAAGCATCGGAATCTAAAACTAGACTCACAGGAGAGGTTCAAATCATAGAAAGTTAGAGGTTCAGTCCTCTTGTACTTAAGTCGTCATTGTGACATTTGTATTAGATTCGGATGCAATTTCTGTGTTTCATCATCAATAAGAAGGTCCAAGGGATACAGTAAACCTGAAGTGAAGCATCGGAATCTAAAACTGGGCAAACAGGAGAGATTCAAATCATAGAAAGTTAGAGTGTCAGTCCTCTTGTACTTAAGTCGGCATTGTGCCTTTTGAATTTAATTCGGATGCAATTTCTGTGTTTCATCGTCAATAAGAAGGTCCAAGGTATACAGGAAACCTGAAGTGAAACATCGGAATCTAAAAGTGGACTCACAGGAGAGGTTCAAATCATAGAAAGTGAGTGTGTCAGTCCTCTTGTACTTAAATCGGCAATGTGCCTTTTGTATTAAATTCGGATTTAGTTTCTGTGTTTCATCGTCAATAAGAAGGTCCAAGGTATACAGGAAACCGGAAGTGAAGCATCGGAATCTAAAACTGGACTCACTGGAGAGGTTCAAATCACGGAAAGTGAGAGTGTCAGTCCTCTTGTACTTAAGTCGGCATTGTGCCTTTTGTATTAAATTCGGATGCAATTTCTGTGTTTCAACGTCAATATGAAGGTCCAAGGGATACAGTAAACCTAAAGTGAAGCATCGGAATCTAAAACTGGACTCACAGGAGAGTTTCAAATCAAAGAAGGTTAGAGTGTCAGTCTTCTTGTACTTATGTCGGCATTGTGCCTTTTCAATTTCATTCCGATGCATTTTCTGTGCTTCGTCGTCAATAAGGAGGTCCATGATATACAGTAAACCTGAAGTGTAGCATCGGAATCTGAAATTGGACTCAAAGGAGAGGTTCAAATCATAGAAAGTTAGAGTGTCAGTCCTCTTGTACTGAAGTCAGCATTGTGCCTTTTGTATTTAATTCCGATGTAATTTCTGTGTTTCATCGTCAATAAGAAGGTCCAAGGTATAAAGTAATCTTGAAGTGAAGCATCGGAATCCAAAACTGGACTCACTGGAGCGTTTCAAATCATAGAAAGTTAGAGTGTCAGTCCTTTTGTACTTAAGTCGCCATTGTGCATATTGTATTGAATTCGGATGCAATTTCTGTGTTTCATCGTCAATAAGAAGGTCCAATGGATACCGTAAACCTGAAGTGAAGCATCGGAATCTAAAACTGGACTCACAGTGGAGGTTCAAATCATACAAATTTGGAGTGTCAGTCCTCTGCTACATATGTCAGCATTGTGCCTTTTGAATTTAATTTGGAAGCAATTTCTGTGCTTCATCGTCAATACGAAGGTCCAAGGTATACAGTAAACCTGAAGTGAAGCATCGGAATCTAAAACTGGACTCACAGGAGAGGTTCAAATCATAGATAGTGAGAGTGTCAGTCCTCTTGTACTTAAGTCGGCATTGTGCCTTTTGTATTAAATTCGGATGCAATTTCTGTTTTTCATCGTCAATGAGAGGGTCCAAGGGATACAATAAACCTGAAGTGAAGCATCGGAATCTAAAAGTGGGCCCACAGGAGAGGTTCAAATCGTAGCAAGTTAGAGTCTCAGTCCTCTTCTACTTAAGTCGGCATTGTGACTTTTGAATTTAATTCCGATACAATATCTGTGTTTCATCGTCAATAAGAAGGTCCATGGGATACAGTAAACCTGAAGTGAAGCATCGGAATCTAAAACTGGACTCACAGGAGAGGTTCAAATCATAGAAAGTTAGAGTGTCAGTCCTCTTGTAGTTAAGTCGGCATTGTGCCTTTTAAAGTTAATTCCGATGCTATTTCTGTGTTTCATTGTCAATAAGAAGGTCCAAGGGATACAGTAAACCTGAAGTGATGCATCGGAATCTAAAACTTGACTCACAGGAAAGGTTCAAATCATAGAAAGTTAGAGTGTCAGTCCTCCTGTAATTAAGTTGGCATTGTGCCTTTTGTATTTAATTCCGATGCAATTTCTCTGTTTCATCGTCAATAAAAATGTCCAAGGGATACAGTAAACCTGAAGTGAAGCATCGGAATCTAAAACTGGACTCACAGGAGAGGTTCAAATCATAGAAAGTGAGAGTGTCAGTCCTCTTGTACTGAAGTCGGCATTGTGCCTTCTGTATTAAATTCGGATGCAATTTCTGTGTTTCATCGTCAATAAGAAGGTCCAAGGGATACAGTAAACATGAAATGAAGCATCGGAATCTAAAACTGGACTCACAGGAGAGGTTCAAATCATAGAAAGTGAGAGTGTCAGTCCTCTTGTACTTAAGTCGGCATTGTGCCTTTTGAATTTCATTCGGATGCAATTTCTGTGTTTCATTGTCAATAAGAAGGTCCTAGGTATACAGGAAACCTGAAGTGAAGCATCAGAATCTAAAACTGGACTCACCGTAGAGGTTCAAATCATAGAAATTTAGAGTGTAAGTCCTCTTGTACTAAAGTCGGCATTGTGCCTTTTGAATTTAATTCCGATGCAATTTCTGTGTTTCACCGTCAATAAGAAGGTCCAAGGTATACAGTAAACTTGAAGTGAAGCGTCGGAATCTAAAACTGGGCTCACAGGGGAGGTTTAAAACATAGAAAGTGAGAGTAACAGTCCTCTTGTACTTAAGTCGGCATTATGACTTTTGTATTAAATTCGGATGCAATTTCTGTGTTTTCTAGTCAATAAGAAGGTCCAAGGTATACAGTAAACCAGAAGTGAAGCATCGGAATATAAAACTGGACTCACAGAAGAGGTTCAAATCATAGAAAGTTAGAGTGTCAGTCCTCTTGTACTTAAGTCGGAATTGTGCATTTTGAATTTTTATTCCGATGCATTTACTGTGTTTCATCGTCAATAAGAAGTTCCAAGGTATACAGTAAACCTGTAGTGAAGCATCGGAATCTAAAACTGGACTCACAGGAGAGTTTCAAATCATAGATAGTTAGAGTGTCAGTCCTTTTGTACTTAAGTCGGCATTGTGCCTTTTGAATTTAATTCGGATGCAATTTCTGTGTTTCATTGTCAATAAGAAGGTCCTAGGTATACAGGAAACCTGAAGTGAAGCATCAGAATCTAAAACTGGACTCACAGGAGAGGTTCAAATCATATAAAGCGAGAGTGTCAGTCCTCTTGTACTTAAGTCGGCATTGTTCCGTTTGTATTAAATTCGGATGCAATTTCTGTGTTTCATCATCAATAAGAGGGTACAAGGGATACAGTAAACCTGAAGTGAAGCATCGGAATCTAAAACTGGACTCACCGTAGAGTTTCAGATCATAGAAAATTAGAGTGTCACTCCTCTTGTACTTAAGTCGGCATTGTGCCTTTTGTATTAAATTCGGATGCTATTTCTGTGTTCCATCGTCAATAAGAAGGTCCAAGATATACAGTAAACCTGAAGTGAGTTATCGGATTCTAAAACTGGACTCACAGGAGAATTTCAAATCATAGAAAATTAGAGCGTCAGTCATCTTGTACTTAAGTCGGCATTGTGCCTTTTCAAATTCATTCCGATGCGATTTCTGTGCTTCATCGTCAATACGAAGGTCCATTGTATACAGTAAACCTGAAGTGTAGCATCGGAATCTAAAACTGGACTCAAAGGAGAGGTTCAAATCATAGAAAGTTAGAGTGTCAGTCCTCTTGTACTAAAGTCGGCATTGTGCCTTTTTAAGTTAATTCCGATGCAATTTCTGTGTTTCATTGTCAATAAGAAGGTCCAAGGGATACAGTAAACCTGAAGTGATGCATCGGAATCTAATACTTGACTCACAGGTGAGGTTCAAATCATAGAAAGTTAGTGTGTCAGTCCACCTGTAATTAAGTTTAATTGTGCCTTTTGTATTTAATTCCGATGCAATTTCTGTGTTTCATCGTCAATAAAAATGTCCAAGGGTTACGGTAAACCTGAAGTGAAGCATTGGAATCTAAAACTGGACTCACAGGAGAGGTTCAAATCATAGAAAGTGAGAGTGTCAGTCCTCTTGTACTTAAGTCGGAATTGTGCCTTTTGTATTAAATTCGGATGCAATGTCGGTGTTTCATCGTCAATAAGAAGGTCCAAGGGATACAGTATTCCTGAAGTGAAGCATCGGAATCTAAAACTGGACTCACAGTGGAGGTTCAAATCATACAAAGTTAGAGTGTCAGTCCTCTGCTACATATGAACGGCATTGTGCCTTTTGAATTTCATTTAGAAGCAATTTCTGTGCTTCATCGTCAATACGAAGGTCCACGGTATACAGTAAACCTGAAGTGAAGCATCGGAATCTAAAACTGGACTCACAGGAGAGGTTGAATCATAGAAAGTTAGAGTGTCAGTCCTCATGTACTTAAGTCAGCATTGTGCCTTTTGAATATAATTCCGATGGAATTTCTGTGTTTTATTGTCAATACGAAGGTAAAATTGATACAGTAAACCTGATGTGAAGCATCGGAATCTAAAACTGGACTCACAGGAGAGGTTCAAATCATAGAAAGTGAGAGTGTCAGTCCACTTGTACTTAAGATGGCATTGTGTCTTTTGAATTTAATTCCGATGCAATATCTGTGTTTCATCGTCAATAAGAAGGTCCATGGGATACAGTAAACCTGAAGTGAAGCATCGGAATCTAAAACTGGACCCACAGGAGAGGTTCAAACCATAGAAAGTTAGAGTGTCGCTCCTCTGCTACGTAAGTCGGCATTGTGCCTTTTGAATTTAATTCCGAAGCAATATCTGTTCTTAATCGCAATAAGAATGTCCAAGGTATACAGTAAACTTGAAGTGAAGCATCCGGATCTAAAACTGGACTCACAGGAGAGGTTCAAATCATAGTACGTTAGTGTCAGTCCTCTTGTACTTAAGTCGGCATTGTGCCTTTTGAATTTAATTTGGATGCAATTTCTGTGTTTCATCGTCAATAAGAAGGTCCTAGGTATACAGTAAACCTGAAGTGAAGCATCGGAATCTAAAGCTGGACACACAGGAGAGGTTCAAAACATAGAAAGTGAGAGTGTCGGTCCTCTTGTACTGAAGTCGTCATTGTGCCTTTTGTATTAAATTCGGATGCAATATCTGTGTTTCATCGTCAATAAGAGGGTCCAAGGTATACAGTAAACCTGAAGTGAAGCATCGGAGTCTAAAACTGGACTCACAGGAGAGGTTTAAATCATAAAAAGTTAAAGTGTCAGTCCTCTTGTACTTAAGTCGGCATTGTGCCTTTTGAATTTAATTCTGAAGCAACGTCTGTCCTTCATCGTCAATAAGAAGGTCCAAGGTATACAGTACCCCTGAAGTGAAGCATCCGATTCTAAAACTGGACTCACAGGAGAGGTTCAAATCATAGAAAGATAGAGTGTCAGTCCTCTTCTACTTAAGTCGGCATTGTGCCTTTTGTATTTAATTCCGATGCAATTTCTGTGTTTCATCGTCAATAAAAATGTCCAAGGGTTACGGTAAACCTGAAGTGAAGCATCGGAATCTAAAACTGGACTCACAGGAGAGGTTCAAATCATAGAAAGTGAGAGTGTCAGTCCACTTGTACTTAAGTCGGCATTGTGCCTTTTGTATTAAATTCGGATGCAATTTCTGTGTTTCATCGTCAATAAGAGGGTTCAAGGGATACAATTAACCTGAAGTGAAGCATCGGAATCTAAAAGTGGGCTCACAGGAGAGGTTCAAATCGTAGCAAGTTAGAGTCTCTGTCCTCTTGTACTAAAGTCGGCATTGTGTCTTTTGAATTTAATTCCGATGCAATATCTGTGTTTCATCGTCAATAAGAAGGTCTATGGGATACAGTAAACCTGAAGTGAAGCATCGGAATCTAAAACTGGACCCACAGGAGAGGTTCAAACCATAGAAAGTTAGAGTGTCAGTCCTCTTGTAGTTAAGTCGGCATTGTGCCTTTTTAAGTTAATTCCGATGCAATTTCTGTGTTTCATTGTCAATAAGAAGGTCCAAGGGATACAGTAAACCTGAAGTGATGCATCGGAATCTAATACTTGACTCACAGGTGAGGTTCAAATCATAGAAAGTTAGAGTGTCAGTCCACCTGTAATTAAGTTTAATTGTGCCTTTTGTATTTAATTCCGATGCAATTTCTGTGTTTCATCGTCAATAAAAATGTCCAAGGGTTACGGTAAACCTGAAGTGAAGCATCGGAATCTAAAACTGGACTCACAGGAGAGGTTCAAATCATAGAAAGTGAGAGTGTCAGTCCTCTTGTACTGAAATCGGCATTGTGCCTTTTGTATTAAATTCGGATGCAATTTCTATGTTTCATCGTCAATAAGAAGGTCCAAGGGATACAGTAAACGTGAAGTGAAGCATCGGAATCTAAAACTGGAATCACAGGAGAGGTTCAAATCATAGAAAATGAGAGTGTCAGTCCTCTTGTACTTAAGTCGGAATTGTGCCTTTTGTATTAAATTCGGATGCAATGTCGGTGTTTCATCGTCAATAAGAAGGTCCAAGGGATACAGTATTCCTGAAGTGAAGCATCGGAATCTAAAACTGGACTCACAGTGGAGGTTCAAATCATACAAAGTTAGAGTGTCAGTCCTCTGCTACATATGACGGCATTGTGCCTTTTGAATTTAATTTAGAAGCAATTTCTGTGCTTCATCGTCAATACGAAGGTCCACGGTATACAGTAAACCTGAAGTGAAGCATCGGAATCCAAAACTGGACTCACAGGAGAGGTTGAATCATAGAAAGTTAGAGTGTCAGTCCTCATGTACTTAAGTCAGCATTGTGCCTTTTGAATATAATTCCGATGGAATTTCTGTGTTTTATTGTCAATACGAAGGTAAAAGGGATACAGTAAACCTGAAGTGAAGCATCGGAATCTAAAACTGGACTCACTGGAGAGGTTCAAATCATAGAAAGTTGGGGTGTCAGTCCTCTTGTACTTAAGTCGGCATTGTGCCGTTTGTATTAAATTCGGATGCAATTTCTGAGTATCATCATCAATAAGAATGTCCAAAGGATACAGTAAACCTGAAGTGAAGCATCGGAATCTAAAACTGGGCTAACAGGAGATGTTCAAATCATAGAAATTTAGAGTGTCAGTCCTCTTGTACTTATGTCGGCATTGTGCCTTTTGAATTTAATTCGGATGCAATTTCTGTGTTTCATCGTCAATAAGAAGGTCCAAGGTATACAGGAAACCTGAAGTGAAGCATCAGAATCTAAAACTGGTCTCACAGGAGAGGTTCAAATCATAGAAAGTGAGAGTGTCAGTCCTCTTGTACTTAAGTCGGCATTGTGCCTTTTGTATTATATTCGGATGCAGTTTCTTTGTTTCATTGTCAATAAAAAGGTCCAAGGTATACAGGAAACCGGAAGTGAAGCATCTGAATCTAAAACTGGACTCACAGGAGAGGTTCAAATCATAGAAAGTGAGAGTGTCTGTCCTCTTGTACTTAAGTCGGCATTGTGCCTTTTGTATTAAATTCGGATGCAATTTCTGTGTTTCATCGTCAATATGAAGCTCCAAGGGATACAGTAAACCTGAAGTGTGGCATCGGAATCTAACACTGGACTCACAGGAGAGGTTCAAATCATAGAAAGTTGGAGAGTCAGTCCTCTTGTACTTTGGTCGGCCTTGTGCCTTTTGAATTTAATTGCGATGCAATTTCTGTGTTTCATCGACAATAAGATGGTCCAAGGTATACAGTAAACCTGAAGTGAAGCATCGGATTCTAAAACTGGACTTACAGGAGAGGTTCAAATCATAGAAAATTAGAATGTCAGTCCTCTTGTACTTAAGCCGGCATTGTGCCTTTTGTATTAAATTCGGATGCAATTTCTGATTTTCATCGTCAATAAGAAGGTCCAAGGGTAACAGTAAACCTGAAGTGAATCATCGGATTCTAAAACTGGACTCACAGGACAGGTTCAAATCATAGAAAATTAGAGCGTCAGTCATCTTGTGCTTAAGTCGGCATTGTGCCTTTTCAATTTCATTCCGATGCAATTTATGTGCTTCATCGTCAATAAGAAGGTCCATGGCATACAGTAAACCTGAAGTGTAGCATCGGAATCTAAAACTGGACTCAAAGGAGAGGTTCAAATCATAGAAATTTAGAAAGTCAGTCCTCTTGAACTGAAGTCGGAATTGTGCCTTTTGAATTTAATGCCGATGCTATTTCTGTGTTTCATCGTCAATAAGAATGTCCAAGGTATACAGTAAACTTTAAGTAAAGCATCGGCATCTAAAACTGGACTCACAGGAGATATTCAAATCATGGAAAGTTAGTGTGTCAGTCCCTTTGTACTTTAGTCGTCATTGTGTCTTTTGTATTAAATTCGGATGAAATTTCTGTGTTTCCTCGTCAATAAGCAGGTCCAAGGGATACAGTGAACCTGAAGTGAAGCATCGGAATGTAAAACTGGACTCACAGGAGAGGTTCAAATCCTAGAAAGTTATAAAGTCAGTCCTCTTCTACTTAAGTCGGCATTGTGCCTTTTGAATTGAATTCCGATGCAATTTCTGTGTTTCGTCGCAAATAAGAAGGTCCAAGGTATACAGTGAACCTGAAGTGAAGCATCGGAATCTAAAACTAGACTCACAGGAGAGGTTCAAATCATAGAAAGTTAGAGGTTCAGTCCTCTTGTACTTAAGTCGTCATTGTGACATTTGTATTAGATTCGGATGCAATTTCTGTGTTTCATCATCAATAAGAAGGTCCAAGGGATACAGTAAACCTGAAGTGAAGCATCGGAATCTAAAACTGGGCAAACAGGAGAGATTCAAATCATAGAAAGTTAGAGTGTCAGTCCTCTTGTACTTAAGTCGGCATTGTGCCTTTTGAATTTAATTCGGATGCAATTTCTGTGTTTCATCGTCAATAAGAAGGTCCAAGGTATACAGGAAACCTGAAGTGAAACATCGGAATCTAAAAGTGGACTCACAGGAGAGGTTCAAATCATAGAAAGTGAGTGTGTCAGTCCTCTTGTACTTAAATCGGCAATGTGCCTTTTGTATTAAATTCGGATTTAGTTTCTGTGTTTCATCGTCAATAAGAAGGTCCAAGGTATACAGGAAACCGGAAGTGAAGCATCGGAATCTAAAACTGGACTCACTGGAGAGGTTCAAATCACGGAAAGTGAGAGTGTCAGTCCTCTTGTACTTAAGTCGGCATTGTGCCTTTTGTATTAAATTCGGATGCAATTTTTGTGTTTCAACGTCAATATGAAGGTCCAAGGGATACAGTAAACCTAAAGTGAAGCATCGGAATCTAAAACTGGACTCACAGGAGAGTTTCAAATCAAAGAAGGTTAGAGTGTCAGTCTTCTTGTACTTATGTCGGCATTGTGCCTTTTCAATTTCATTCCGATGCATTTTCTGTGCTTCGTCGTCAATAAGGAGGTCCATGATATACAGTAAACCTGAAGTGTAGCATCGGAATCTGAAATTGGACTCAAAGGAGAGGTTCAAATCATAGAAAGTTAGAGTGTCAGTCCTCTTGTACTGAAGTCAGCATTGTGCCTTTTGTATTTAATTCCGATGTAATTTCTGTGTTTCATCGTCAATAAGAAGGTCCAAGGTATAAAGTAATCTTGAAGTGAAGCATCGGAATCCAAAACTGGACTCACTGGAGCGTTTCAAATCATAGAAAGTTAGAGTGTCAGTCCTTTTGTACTTAAGTCGCCATTGTGCATATTGTATTGAATTCGGATGCAATTTCTGTGTTTCATCGTCAATAAGAAGGTCCAATGGATACCGTAAACCTGAAGTGAAGCATCGGAATCTAAAACTGGACTCACAGTGGAGGTTCAAATCATACAAATTTGGAGTGTCAGTCCTCTGCTACATATGTCAGCATTGTGCCTTTTGAATTTAATTTGGAAGCAATTTCTGTGCTTCATCGTCAATACGAAGGTCCAAGGTATACAGTAAACCTGAAGTGAAGCATCGGAATCTAAAACTGGACTCACAGGAGAGGTTCAAATCATAGATAGTGAGAGTGTCAGTCCTCTTGTACTTAAGTCGGCATTGTGCCTTTTGTATTAAATTCGGATGCAATTTCTGTTTTTCATCGTCAATGAGAGGGTCCAAGGGATACAATAATCCTGAAGTGAAGCATCGGAATCTAAAAGTGGGCCCACAGGAGAGGTTCAAATCGTAGCAAGTTAGAGTCTCAGTCCTCTTCTACTTAAGTCGGCATTGTGACTTTTGAATTTAATTCCGATACAATATCTGTGTTTCATCGTCAATAAGAAGGTCCATGGGATACAGTAAACCTGAAGTGAAGCATCGGAATCTAAAACTGGACTCACAGGAGAGGTTCAAATCATAGAAAGTTAGAGTGTCAGTCCTCTTGTAGTTAAGTCGGCATTGTGCCTTTTAAAGTTAATTCCGATGCTATTTCTGTGTTTCATTGTCAATAAGAAGGTCCAAGGGATACAGTAAACCTGAAGTGATGCATCGGAATCTAAAACTTGACTCACAGGAAAGGTTCAAATCATAGAAAGTTAGAGTGTCAGTCCTCCTGTAATTAAGTTGGCATTGTGCCTTTTGTATTTAATTCCGATGCAATTTCTCTGTTTCATCGTCAATAAAAATGTCCAAGGGATACAGTAAACCTGAAGTGAAGCATCGGAATCTAAAACTGGACTCACAGGAGAGGTTCAAATCATAGAAAGTGAGAGTGTCAGTCCTCTTGTACTGATGTCGGCATTGTGCCTTTTGTATTAAATTCGGATGCAATTTCTGTGTTTCATCGTCAATAAGAAGGTCCAAGGGATACAGTAAACATGAAATGAAGCATCGGAATCTAAAACTGGACTCACAGGAGAGGTTCAAATCATAGAAAGTGAGAGTGTCAGTCCTCTTGTACTTAAGTCGGCATTGTGCGTTTTGAATTTCATTCGGATGCAATTTCTGTGTTTCATTGTCAATAAGAAGGTCCTAGGTATACAGGAAACCTGAAGTGAAGCATCAGAATCTAAAACTGGACTCACCGTAGAGGTTCAAATCATAGAAATTTAGAGTGTAAGTCCTCTTGTACTAAAGTCGGCATTGTGCCTTTTGAATTTAATTCCGATGCAATTTCTGTGTTTCACCGTCAATAAGAAGGTCCAAGGTATACAGTAAACTTGAAGTGAAGCGTCGGAATCTAAAACTGGGCTCACAGGGGAGGTTTAAAACATAGAAAGTGAGAGTAACAGTCCTCTTGTACTTAAGTCGGCATTATGACTTTTGTATTAAATTCGGATGCAATTTCTGTGTTTTCTAGTCAATAAGAAGGTCCAAGGTATACAGTAAACCAGAAGTGAAGCATCGGAATATAAAACTGGACTCACAGAAGAGGTTCAAATCATAGAAAGTTAGAGTGTCAGTCCTCTTGTACTTAAGTCGGCATTGTGCCTTTTGAATTTAATTCGGATGCAATTTCTGTGTTTCATTGTCAATAAGAAGGTCCTAGGTATACAGTAAACCTGTAGTGAAGCATCGGAATCTAAAACTGGACTCACAGGAGAGTTTCAAATCATGGATAGTTAGAGTGTCAGTCCTTTTGTACTTAAGTCGGCATTGTGCCTTTTGAATTTAATTCGGATGCAATTTCTGTGTTTCATTGTCAATAAGAAGGTCCTAGGTATACAGGAAACCTGAAGTGAAGCATCAGAATCTAAAACTGGACTCACAGGAGAGGTTCAAATCATATAAAGCGAGAGTGTCAGTCCTCTTGTACTTAAGTCGGCATTGTTCCGTTTGTATTAAATTCGGATGCAATTTCTGTGTTTCATCATCAATAAGAGGGTACAAGGGATACAGTAAACCTGAAGTGAAGCATCGGAATCTAAAACTGGACTCACCGTAGAGTTTCAGATCATAGAAAATTAGAGTGTCACTCCTCTTGTACTTAAGTCGGCATTGTGCCTTTTGTATTAAATTCGGATGCTATTTCTGTGTTCCATCGTCAATAAGAAGGTCCAAGATATACAGTAAACCTGAAGTGAGTTATCGGATTCTAAAACTGGTCTCACAGGAGAATTTCAAATCATAGAAAATTAGAGCGTCAGTCATCTTGTACTTATGTCGGCATTGTGCCTTTTCAAATTCATTCCGATGCGATTTCTGTGCTTCATCGTCAATACGAAGGTCCATTGTATACAGTAAACCTGAAGTGTAGCATCGGAATCTAAAACTGGACTCAAAGGAGAGGTTCAAATCATAGAAAGTTAGAGTGTCAGTCCTCTTGTACTAAAGTCGGCATTGTGCCTTTTTAAGTTAATTCCGATGCAATTTCTGTGTTTCATTGTCAATAAGAAGGTCCAAGGGATACAGTAAACCTGAAGTGATGCATCGGAATCTAATACTTGACTCACAGGTGAGGTTCAAATCATAGAAAGTTAGTGTGTCAGTCCACCTGTAATTAAGTTTAATTGTGCCTTTTGTATTTAATTCCGATGCAATTTCTGTGTTTCATCGTCAATAAAAATGTCCAAGGGTTACGGTAAACCTGAAGTGAAGCATCGGAATCTAAAACTGGACTCACAGGAGAGGTTCAAATCATAGAAAGTGAGAGTGTCAGTCCTCTTGTACTTAAGTCGGAATTGTGCCTTTTGTATTAAATTCGGATGCAATGTCGGTGTTTCATCGTCAATAAGAAGGTCCAAGGGATACAGTATTCCTGAAGTGAAGCATCGGAATCTAAAACTGGACTCACAGTGGAGGTTCAAATCATACAAAGTTAGAGTGTCAGTCCTCTGCTACATATGAACGGCATTGTGCCTTTTGAATTTCATTTAGAAGCAATTTCTGTGCTTCATCGTCAATACGAAGGTCCACGGTATACAGTAAACCTGAAGTGAAGCATCGGAATCTAAAACTGGACTCACAGGAGAGGTTGAATCATAGAAAGTTAGAGTGTCAGTCCTCATGTACTTAAGTCAGCATTGTGCCTTTTGAATATAATTCCGATGGAATTTCTGTGTTTTATTGTCAATACGAAGGTAAAAGGGATACAGTAAACCTGAAGTGAAGCATCGGAATCTAAAACTGGACTCACAGGAGAGGTTCAAATCATAGAAAGTGAGAGTGTCAGTCCACTTGTACTTAAGATGGCATTGTGTCTTTTGAATTTAATTCCGATGCAATATCTGTGTTTCATCGTCAATAAGAAGGTCCATGGGATACAGTAAACCTGAAGTGAAGCATCGGAATCTAAAACTGGACCCACAGGAGAGGTTCAAACCATAGAAAGTTAGAGTGTCGCTCCTCTGCTACGTAAGTCGGCATTGTGCCTTTTGAATTTAATTCCGAAGCAATATCTGTTCTTAATCGCAATAAGAATGTCCAAGGTATACAGTAAACTTGAAGTGAAGCATCCGGATCTAAAACTGGACTCACAGGAGAGGTTCAAATCATAGTACGTTAGTGTCAGTCCTCTTGTACTTAAGTCGGCATTGTGCCTTTTGAATTTAATTTGGATGCAATTTCTGTGTTTCATCGTCAATAAGAAGGTCCTAGGTATACAGTAAACCTGAAGTGAAGCATCGGAATCTAAAGCTGGACACACAGGAGAGGTTCAAAACATAGAAATTGAGAGTGTCGGTCCTCTTGTACTGAAGTCGTCATTGTGCCTTTTGTATTAAATTCGGATGCAATATCTGTGTTTCATCGTCAATAAGAAGGTCCAAGGTATACAGTAAACCTGAAGTGAAGCATCGGAGTCTAAAACTGGACTCACAGGAGAGGTTTAAATCATAAAAAGTTAAAGTGTCAGTCCTCTTGTACTTAAGTCGGCATTGTGCCTTTTGAATTTAATTCTGAAGCAACGTCTGTCCTTCATCGTCAATAAGAAGGTCCAAGGTATACAGTACCCCTGAAGTGAAGCATCCGAATCTAAAACTGGACTCACAGGAGAGGTTCAAATCATAGAAAGATAGAGTGTCAGTCCTCTTCTACTTAAGTCGGCATTGTGCCTTTTGTATTTAATTCCGATGCAATTTCTGTGTTTCATCGTCAATAAAAATGTCCAAGGGTTACGGTAAACCTGAAGTGAAGCATCGGAATCTAAAACTGGACTCACAGGAGAGGTTCAAATCATAGAAAGTGAGAGTGTCAGTCCTCTTGTACTGAAATCGGCATTGTGCCTTTTGTATTAAATTCGGATGCAATTTCTATGTTTCATCGTCAATAAGAAGGTCCAAGGGATACAGTAAACGTGAAGTGAAGCATCGGAATCTAAAACTGGAATCACAGGAGAGGTTCAAATCATAGAAAATGAGAGTGTCAGTCCTCTTGTACTTAAGTCGGAATTGTGCCTTTTGTATTAAATTCGGATGCAATGTCGGTGTTTCATCGTCAATAAGAAGGTCCAAGGGATACAGTATTCCTGAAGTGAAGCATCGGAATCTAAAACTGGACTCACAGTGGAGGTTCAAATCATACAAAGTTAGAGTGTCAGGCCTCTGCTACATATGACGGCATTGTGCCTTTTGAATTTAATTTAGAAGCAATTTCTGTGCTTCATCGTCAATACGAAGGTCCACGGTATACAGTAAACCTGAAGTGAAGCATCGGAATCTAAAACTGGACTCACAGGAGAGGTTGAATCATAGAAAGTTAGAGTGTCAGTCCTCATGTACTTAAGTCAGCATTGTGCCTTTTGAATATAATTCCGATGGAATTTCTGTGTTTTATCGTCAATACGAAGGTAAAAGGGATACAGTAAACCTGAAGTGAAGCATCGGAATCTAAAACTGGACTCACAGGAGAGGTTCAAATCATAGAAAGTGAGAGTGTCAGTCCACTTGTACTTAAGTCGGCATTGTGCCTTTTGTATTAAATTCGGATGCAATTTCTGTGTTTCATCGTCAATAAGAGGGTTCAAGGGATACAATAAACCTGAAGTGAACGTCGGAATCTAAAAGTGGGCTCACAGGAGAGGTTCAAATCGTAGCAAGTTAGAGTCTCTGTCCTCTTGTACTAAAGTCGGCATTGTGTCTTTTGAATTTAATTCCGATGCAATATCTGTGTTTCATCGTCAATAAGAAGGTCTATGGGATACAGTAAACCTGAAGTGAAGCATCGGAATCTAAAACTGGACCCACAGGAGAGGTTCAAACCATAGAAAGTTAGAGTGTCAGTCCTCTTGTAGTTAAGTCGGCATTGTGCCTTTTTAAGTTAATTCCGATGCAATTTCTGTGTTTCATTGTCAATAAGAAGGTCCAAGGGATACAGTAAACCTGAAGTGATGCATCGGAATCTAAAACTTGACTCACAGGTGAGGTTCAAATCATAGAAAGTTAGAGTGTCAGTCCACCTGTAATTAAGTTTAATTGTGCCTTTTGTATTTAATTCCGATGCAATTTCTGTGTTTCATCGTCAATAAAAATGTCCAAGGGTTACGGTAAACCTGAAGTGAAGCATCTGAATCTAAAACTGGACTCACAGGAGAGGTTCAAATCATAGAAAGTGAGAGTGTCTGTCCTCTTGTACTTATGTCGGCATTGTGCCTTTTGTATTAAATTCGGATGCAATTTCTATGTTTCATCGTCAATAAGAAGGTCCAAGGGATACAGTAAACGTGAAGTGAAGCATCGGAATCTAAAACTGGAATCACAGGAGAGGTTCAAATCATAGAAAATGAGAGTGTCAGTCCTCTTGTACTTAAGTCGGAATTGTGCCTTTTGTATTAAATTCGGATGCAATGTCGGTGTTTCATCGTCAATAAGAAGGTCCAAGGGATACAGTATTCCTGAAGTGAAGCATCGGAATCTAAAACTGGACTCACAGTGGAGGTTCAAATCATACAAAGTTAGAGTGTCAGTCCTCTGCTACATATGACGGCATTGTGCCTTTTGAATTTAATTTAGAAGCAATTTCTGTGCTTCATCGTCAATACGAAGGTCCACGGTATACAGTAAACCTGAAGTGAAGCATCGGAATCCAAAACTGGACTCACAGGAGAGGTTGAATCATAGAAAGTTAGAGTGTCAGTCCTCATGTACTTAAGTCAGCATTGTGCCTTTTGAATATAATTCCGATGGAATTTCTGTGTTTTATTGTCAATACGAAGGTAAAAGGGATACAGTAAACCTGAAGTGAAGCATCGGAATCTAAAACTGGACTCACAGGAGAGGTTCAAATCATAGAAAGTGAGAGTGTCAGTCCACTTGTACTTAAGACGGCATTGTGTCTTTTGAATTTAATTCCGATGCAATATCTGTGTTTCATCGTCAATAAGAAGGTCCATGGGATACAGTAAACCTGAAGTGAAGCATCGGAATCTAAAACTGGACCCACAGGAGAGGTTCAAACCATAGAAAGTTAGAGTGTCACTCCTCCGCTACGTAAGTCGGCATTGTGCCTTTTGAATTTAATTCCGAAGCAATATCTGTTCTTAATCGCAATAAGAATGTCCAAGGTATACAGTAAACTTGAAGTGAAGCATCCGGATCTAAAACTGGACTCACAGGAGAGGTTCAAATCATAGTACGTTAGTGTCAGTCCTCTTGTACTTAAGTCGGCATTGTGCCTTTTGAATTTAATTTCGATGCAATTTCTGTGTTTCATCGTCAATAAGAAGGTCCTAGGTATACAGTAAACCTGAAGTGAAGCATCGGAATCTAAAGCTGGACACACAGGAGAGGTTCAAAACATAGAAAGTGAGAGTGTCGGTCCTCTTGTACTGAAGTCGTCATTGTGCCTTTTGTATTAAATTCGGATGCAATATCTGTGTTTCATCGTCAATAAGAAGGTCCAAGGTATACAGTAAACCTGAAGTGAAGCATCGGAGTCTAAAACTGGACTCACAGGAGAGGTTTAAATCATAAAAAGTTAAAGTGTCAGTCCTCTTGTACTTAAGTCGGCATTGTGCCTTTTGAATTTAATTCTGAAGCAACGTCTGTCCTTCATCGTCAATAAGAAGGTCCAAGGTATACAGGAACCCTGATGTGAAGCATCCGAATCTAAAACTGGACTCACAGGAGAGGTTCAAATCATAGAAAGATAGAGTGTCAGTCCTCTTCTACTTAAGTCGGCATTGTGCCTTTTGTTGTTAATTCCGATGCAATTTCTGTGTTTCATCGTCAATAAAAATGTCCAAGGGTTACGGTAAACCTGAAGTGAAGCATCGGAATCTAAAACTGGACTCACAGGAGAGGTTCAAATCATAGAAAGTGAGAGTGTCAGTCCTCTTGTACTGAAATCGGCATTGTGCCTTTTGTATTAAATTCGGATGCAATTTCTATGTTTCATCGTCAATAAGAAGGTCCAAGGGATACAGTAAACGTGAAGTGAAGCATCGGAATCTAAAACTGGAATCACAGGAGAGGTTCAAATCATAGAAAATGAGAGTGTCAGTCCTCTTGTACTTAAGTCGGAATTGTGCCTTTTGTATTAAATTCGGATGCAATGTCGGTGTTTCATCGTCAATAAGAAGGTCCAAGGGATACAGTATTCCTGAAGTGAAGCATCGGAATCTAAAACTGGACTCACAGTGGAGGTTCAAATCATACAAAGTTAGAGTGTCAGTCCTCTGCTACATATGATGGCATTGTGCCTTTTGAATTTAATTTAGAAGCAATTTCTGTGCTTCATCGTCAATACGAAGGTCCACGGTATACAGTAAACCTGAAGTGAAGCATCGGAATCTAAAACTGGACTCACAGGAGAGGTTGAATCATAGAAAGTTAGAGTGTCAGTCCTCATGTACTTAAGTCAGCATTGTGCCTTTTGAATATAATTCCGATGGAATTTCTGTGTTTTATCGTCGATACGAAGGTAAAAGGGATACAGTAAACCTGAAGTGAAGCATCGGAATCTAAAACTGGACTCACAGGAGAGGTTCAAATCATAGAAAGTGAGAGTGTCAGTCCTCTTGTACTTAAGTCGGCATTGTGCCTTTTGTATTAAATTCGGATGCAATTTCTGTGTTTCATCGTCAATAAGAGGGTCCAAGGGATACAATAAACCTGAAGTGAAGCATCGGAATCTAAATGTGGGCTCACAGGAGAGGTTCAAATCGTAGCAAGTTAGAGTCTCTGTCCTCTTGTACTAAAGTCGGAATTGTGTCTTTTGAATTTAATTCCGATGCAACATCTGTGTTTCATCGTCAATAAGAAGGTCTATGGGATACAGTAAACCTGAAGTGAAGCATCGGAATCTAAAACTGGACCCACAGGAGAGGTTCAAACCATAGAAAGTTAGAGTGTCAGTCCTCTTGTAGTTTAGTCGGCATTGTGCCTTTTTAAGTTAATTCCGATGCAATTTCTGTGTTTCATTGTCAATAAGAAGGTCCAAGGGATACAGTAAACCTGAAGTGATGCATCGGAATCTAAAACTTGACTCACAGGTGAGGTTCAAATCATAGAAAGTTAGAGTGTCAGTCCACCTGTAATTAAGTTTAATTGTGCCTTTTGTATTTAATTCCGATGCAATTTCTGTGTTTCATCGTCAATAAAAATGTCCAAGTGTTACGGTAAACCTGAAGTGAAGCATCTGAATCTAAAACTGGACTCACAGGAGAGGTTCAAATCATAGAAAGTGAGAGTGTCAGTCCTCTTGTACTGAAATCGGCATTGTGCCTTTTGTATTAAATTCGGATGCAATTTCTATGTTTCATCGTCAATAAGAAGGTCCAAGGGATACAGTAAACGTGAAGTGAAGCATCGGAATCTAAAACTGGAATCACAGGAGAGGTTCAAATCATAGAAAATGAGAGTGTCAGTCCTCTTGTACTTAAGTCGGAATTGTGCCTTTTGTATTAAATTCGGATGCAATGTCGGTGTTTCATCGTCAATAAGAAGGTCCAAGGGATACAGTATTCCTGAAGTGAAGCATCGGAATCTAAAACTGGACTCACAGTGGAGGTTCAAATCATACAAAGTTAGAGTGTCAGTCCTCTGCTACATATGACGGCATTGTGCCTTTTGAATTTAATTTAGAAGCAATTTCTGTGCTTCATCGTCAATACGAAGGTCCACGGTATACAGTAAAAGTGAAGTGAAGCATCGGAATCTAAAACTGGACTCACAGGAGAGGTTGAATCATAGAAAGTTAGAGTGTCAGTCCTCATGTACTTAAGTCAGCATTGTGCCTTTTGAATATAATTCCGATGGAATTTCTGTGTTTTATTGTCAATACGAAGGTAAAAGGGATACAGTAAACCTGAAGTGAAGCATCGGAATCTAAAACTGGACTCACAGGAGAGGTTCAAATCATAGAAAGTGAGAGTGTCAGTCCACTTATACTTAAGACGGCATTGTGTCTTTTGAATTTAATTCCAATGCAATATCTGTGTTTCATCGTCAATAAGAAGGTCCATGGGATACAGTAAACCTGAAGTGAAGCATCGGAATCTAAAACTGGACCCACAGGAGAGGTTCAAACCATAGAAAGTTAGAGTGTCACTCCTCTGCTACGTAAGTCGGCATTGTGCCTTTTGAATTTAATTCCGAAGCAATATCTGTTCTTAATCGCAATAAGAATGTCCAAGGTATACAGTAAACTTGAAGTGAAGCATCCGGATCTAAAACTGGACTCACAGGAGAGGTTCAAATCATAGTACGTTAGTGTCAGTCCTCTTGTACTTAAGTCGGCATTGTGCCTTTTGAATTTAATTTCGATGCAATTTCTGTGTTTCATCGTCAATATGAAGGTCCTAGGTATACAGTAAACCTGAAGTGAAGCATCGGAATCTAAAGCTGGACACACAGGAGAGGTTCAAAACATAGAAAGTGAGAGTGTCGGTCCTCTTGTACTGAAGTCGTCATTGTGCCTTTTGTATTAAATTCGGATGCAATATCTGTGTTTCATCGTCAATAAGAAGGTCCAAGGTATACAGTAACCCTGATGTGAAGCATCCGAATCTAAAACTGGACTCACAGGAGAGGTTCAAATCATAGAAAGATAGAGTGTCAGTCCTCTTCTACTTAAGTCGGCATTGTGCCTTTTGTATTTAATTCCGATGCGATTTCTGTGTTTCATCGTCAATAAAAATGTCCAAGGGTTACGGTAAACCTGAAGTGAAGCATCGGAATCTAAAACTGGACTCACAGGAGAGGTTCAAATCATAGAAAGTGAGAGTGTCAGTCCTCTTGTACTGAAATCGGCATTGTGCCTTTTGTATTAAATTCGGATGCAATTTCTATGTTTCATCGTCAATAAGAAGGTCCAAGGGATACAGTAAACGTGAAGTGAAGCATCGGAATATAAAACTGGACTCACAGGAGAGGTTCAAATCATAGAAAGTGAGAGTGTCAGTCCACTTGTACTTAAGACGGCATTGTGTCTTTTGAATTTAATTCCGATGCAATATCTGTGTTTCATCGTCAATAAGAAGGTCTATGGGATACAGTAAACCTGAAGTGAAGCATCGGAATCTAAAACTGGACCCACAGGAGAGGTTCAAACCATAGAAAGTTAGAGTGTCAGTCCTCTTGTAGTTAAGTCGGCATTGTGCCTTTTTAAGTTAATTCCGATGCAATTTCTGTGTTTCATTGTCAATAAGAAGGTCCAAGGGATACAGTAAACCTGAAGTGATGCATCGGAACCTAAAACTTGACTCACAGGTGAGGTTCAAATCATAGAAAGTTAGAGTGTCAGTCCACCTGTAATTAAGTTTAATTGTGCCTTTTGTATTTAATTCCGATGCAATTTCTGTGTTTCATCGTCAATAAAAATGTCCAAGGGTTACGGTAAACCTGAAGTGAAGCATCGGAATCTAAAACTTGACTCACAGGAGAGGTTCAAATCATAGAAAGTGAGAGTGTCAGTCCTCTTGTTTTGAAATCGGCATTGTGCCTTTTGTATTAAATTCGGATGCAATTTCTATGTTTCATCGTCAATAAGAAGGTCCAAGGGATACAGTAAACGTGAAGTGAAGCATCGGAATCTAAAACTGGAATCACAGGAGAGGTTCAAATCATAGAAAATGAGAGTGTCAGTCCTCTTGTACTTAAGTCGGCATTGTGCCTTTTGTATTAAATTCGGATGCAATTTCTGATTTTCATCGTCAATAAGAAGGTCCAAGGGATACAGTAAACCTGAAGTGAATCATCGGATTCTAAAACTGGACTCACAGGACAGGTTCAAATCATAGAAAATTAGAGCGTCAGTCATCTTGTACTTAAGTCGGCATTGTGCCTTTTAAATTTCATTCCGATGCAATTTATGTGCTTCATCGTCAATAAGAAGGTCCATGGCATACAGTGAACCTGAAGTGTAGCATCGGAATCTAAAACTGGACTCAAAGGAGAGGTTCAAATCATAGAAATTTAGAAAGTCAGTCCTCTTGAACAGAAGTATGAATTGTGCCTTTTGAATTTAATGCCGATGCTATTTCTGTGTTTCATCGTCAATAAGAAGGTCCAAGGTATACAGTAAACTTTAAGTAAAGCATCGGTATCTAAAACTGGACTCACAGGAGATATTCAAATCATGGAAAGTTAGTGTGTCAGTCCTTTTGTACTTTAGTCGTCATTGTGTCTTTTGTATTAAATTCGGATGAAATTTCTGTGTTTCCTCGTCAATAAGCAGGTCCAAGGGATACAGTGAACCTGAAGTGAAGCATCGGAATGTAAAACTGGACTCACAGGAGAGGTTCAAATCCTAGAAAGTTAGAAAGTCAGTCCTCTTCTACTTAAGTCGGCATTGTGCCTTTTGAATTGAATTCCGATGCAATTTCTGTGTTTCGTCGCAAATAAGAAGGTCCAAGGTATACAGTGAACCTGAAGTGAAGCATCGGAATCTAAAACTAGACTCACAGGAGAGGTTCAAATCATAGAAAGTTAGAGGTTCAGTCCTCTTGTACTTAAGTCGTCATTGTGACATTTGTATTAGATTCGGATGCAATTTCTGTGTTTCATCATCAATAAGAAGGTCCAAGGGATACAGTAAACCTGAAGTGAAGCATCGGAATCTAAAACTGGGCAAACAGGAGAGATTCAAATCATAGAAAGTTAGAGTGTCAGTCCTCTTGTACTTAAGTCGGCATTGTGCCTTTTGAATTTAATTCGGATGCAATTTCTGTGTTTCATCGTCAATAAGAAGGTCCAAGGTATACAGGAAACCTAAAGTGAAACATCGAAATCTAAAAGTGGACTCACAGGAGAGGTTCAAATCATAGAAAGTGAGTGTGTCAGTCCTCTTGTACTTAAGTCGGCAATGTGCCTTTTGTATTAAATTCGGATTTAGTTTCTGTGTTTCATCGTCAATAAGAAGGTCCAAGGTATACAGGAAACCGGAAGTGAAGCATCGGAATCTAAAACTGGACTCACAGGAGAGGTCAAATCATAGATAGTTAGAGTGTCAGTCCTCTGCTACATATGTCAGCATTGTGCCTTTTGAATTTAATTTGGAAGCAATTTCTGTGCTTCATCGTCAATACGAAGGTCCAAGGTATACAGTAAACCTGAAGTGAAGCATCGGAATCTAAAACTGGACTCACAGGAGAGGTTCAAATCATAGATAGTGAGAGTGTCAGTCCTCTTGTACTTAAGTCGGCATTGTGCCTTTTGTATTAAATTCGGATGCAATTTCTGTGTTTCATCGTCAATGAGAGGGTCCAAGGGATACAATAAACCTGAAGTGAAGCATCGGAATCTAAAAGTGGGCCCACAGGAGAGGTTCAAATCGTAGCAAGTTAGAGTCTCAGTCCTTTTCTACATAAGTCGGCATTGTGACTTTTGAATTTAATTCCGATACAATATCTGTGTTTCATCGTCAATAAGAAGGTCCATGGGATACAGTAAACCTGAAGTGAAGCATCGGAATCTAAAACTGGACTCACAGGAGAGGTTCAAATCATAGAAAGTTAGAGTGTCAGTCCTCTTGTAGTTAAGTCGGCATTGTGCCTTTTAAAGTTAATTCCGATGCAATTTCTGTGTTTCATTGTCAATAAGAAGGTCCAAGGGATACAGTAAACCTGAAGTGATGCATCGGAATCTAAAACTTGACTCACAGGAAAGGTTCAAATCATAGAAAGTTAGAGTGTCAGTCCTCCTGTAATTAAGTTGGCATTGTGCCTTTTGTATTTAATTCCGATGCAATTTCTCTGTTTCATCGTCAATAAAAATGTCCAAGGGATACAGTAAACCTGAAGTGAAGCATCGGAATCTAAAACTGGACTCACAGGAGAGGTTCAAATCATAGAAAGTGAGAGTGTCAGTCCTCTTGTACTGAAGTCGGCATTGTGCCTTTTGTATTAAATTCGGATGCAATTTCTGTGTTTCATCGTCAATAAGAAGGTCCAAGGGATACAGTAAACATGAAGTGAAGCATCGGAATCTAAAACTGGACTCACAGGAGAGGTTCAAATCATAGAAAGTGAGAGTGTCAGTCCTCTTGTACTTAAGTCGGCATTGTGCCTTTTGTATTAAATTCGGATGCAATTTCTGGGTTTCATCGTCAATAAGAGGGTCCAAGGAATACAGTAAACCTGTAGTGAAGCATCGGAATCTAAAACTGGACTCACAGGAGAGTTTCAAATCGTAGATAGTTAGAGTGTCAGTCCTCTTGTACTTAAGTCGGCATTGTGCCTTTTGAATTTAATTCGGATGCAATTTCTGTGTTTCATTGTCAATAAGAAGGTCCTAGGTATACAGGAAACCTGAAGTGAAGCATCAGAATCTAAAACTGGACTCACCGTAGAGGTTCAAATCATAGAAATTTAGAGTGTCAGTCCTCTTGTACTAAAGTCGGCATTGTGCCTTTTGAATTTAATTCCGATGCAATATCTGTGTTTCACCGTCAATAGGAAGGTCCAAGGTATACAGTAAACTTGAAGTGAAGCGTCGGAACGTAAAACTGGGCTCACAGGGAAGGTTTAAAACATAGAAAGTGAGAGTATCAGTCCTCTTGTACTTAAGTCGGCATTATGACTTTTGTATTAAATTCGGATGCAATTTCTGTGTTTTCTAGTCAACAAGAAGGTCCAAGGTATACAGTAAACCAGAAGTGAAGCATCGGAATATAAAACTGGACTCACAGAAGAGGTTCAAATCATAGAAAGTTAGAGTGTCAGTCCTCTTGTACTTAAGTCGGAATTGTGCATTTTGAATTTTTATTCGGTTGCATTTACTGTGTTTCATCGTCAATAAGAAGTTCCAAGGTATACAGTAAACCTGTAGTGAAGCATCGGAATCTAAAACTGGACTCACAGGAGAGTTTCAAATCATAGATAGTTAGAGTGTCAGTCCTCTTGTACTTAAGTCGGCATTGTGCCTTTTGAATTTAATTCGGATGCAATTTCTGTGTTTCATTGTCAATAAGAAGGTCCTAGGTATACAGGAAACCTGAAGTGAAGCATCAGAATCTAAAACTGGACTCACAGGAGAGGTTCAAATCATATAAAGCGAGAGTGTCAGTCCTCTTGTACTTAAGTCGGCATTGTTCCGTTTGTATTAAATTCGGATGCAATTTCTGTGTTTCATCATCAATAAGAAGGTACAAGGGATACAGTAAACCTGAAGTGAAGCACCGGAATCTAAAACCGGACTCACCGTAGAGTTTCAGATCATAGAAAATTAGAGTGTCAGTCCTCTTGTACTTAAGTCGGCATTGTGCCTTTTGTATTAAATTCGGATGCTATTTCTGTGTTCCATCGTCAATAAGAAGGTCCAAGATATACAGTAAACCTGAAGTGAGTTATCGGAATCTAAAACTGGACTCAAAGGAGAGGTTCAAATCATAGAAAGTTAGAGTGTCAGTCCTCTTGTACTAAAGTCGGCATTGTGCCTTTTGAATTTAATTCCGATGCAATTTCTGTGTTTCACCGTCAATAAGAAGGTGCAAGGTAAACAGTAAACTTGAAGTGAAGCAATGGAATCTAAAACTGGACTCACAGGAGAGATTCGAATCATTGAAAGTTAGAGTGTCAGTCCATTTGTACTTAAGTCGTCATTGTGCCTTTTGTATTAAATTCGGAAGCAATTTCTGTGTTTCATCGTCAATAGGAAGGTCCAAGGGATACAGTAAACCTGAAGTGAAGCATCGGAATCTAAAACTGGACTCACAGGACTGATTTAAATCATAGAAAGTTACGGTGTCAGTCCTCTTGTACTTAAGTCGGCATTGTGCCCTTTGTATTAAATTCGGATGCAATTTCTGTGTTTCATCATCAATAAGACGGTCCAAGGGATACAGTAAACCTCAAGTGAAGCATCGGAATCTAAAACTGGGCAAACAGGAGAGATTCAAATCATAGAAAGTTAGAGTGTCAGTCCTCTTGTACTTAAGTCGGCATTGTGCCTTTTGAATTTAGTTCGGATGCAATTTCTGTGTTTCATCGTCAATAAGAAGGTCCAAGGAATACAGGAAAACTGAAGTGAAACATCGGAATCTAAAACTGGACTCACAGGAGAGGTTCAAATCATAGAAAGAGAGAGTGTCAGTCCTCTTGTACTTAAGTCGGCAATGTGCCTTTTGTATTAAATTGTGATGCAGTTTCTGTGTTTCATCGTCAATAAGAAGGTCCAAGGAATACAGGAAACCTGAAGTGTAGCATCGGAATCTGAAACTGGACTCAAAGGAGGGGTTCAAATCATAGAAAGTTAGAGTGTCAGTCCTCTTGTACTGAAGTCAGCATTGTGCCTTTAGAATTTAATTCCGATGCAATTTCTGTGTTTCATCGTCAATAAGAAGGTCCAAGGTATACAGTAATCTTGAAGTGAAGCATCGGAATCCAAAACTGGACTCACTGGATGGTTTCAAATCATAGAAAGTTAGAGTGTCAGTCCTTTTGTACTTAAGTCGTCATTGTGCCTATTGTATTGAATTCGGATGCAATTTCTGTGTTTCATCGTCAATATGAAGGTCCAATGGATACAGTAAACCTGAAGTGAAGCATCGGAATCTAAAACTGGACTCACAGTGGAGGTTCAAATCATACAAAGTTAGAGTGTCAGTCCTCTGCTACATATGTCGGCATTGTGCCTTTTGAATTTAATTTAGAAGCAATTTATGCGCTGCATCGTCAATACGAAGGTCCACGGTATACAGTAAACCTGAAGTGAAGCATCGGAATCTAAAACTGGACTCACAGGAGAGGTTCAAATCGTAGCAAGTTAGAGTCTCTGTCCTCTTGTACTAAAGTCGGCATTGTGTCTTTTTCATCGTCAATAAGAAGGTCTATGGAATACAGTAAACCTGAAGTGAAGCATCGGAATCTAAAACTGGACCCACAGGAGAGGTTCAAACCATAGAAAGTTAGAGTGTCAGTCCTCTTGTAGTTAAGTCGGCATTGTGCCTTTTTAAGTTAATTCCGATGCAATTTCTGTGTTTCATTGTCAATAAGAAGGTCCAAGGGATACAGTAAACCTGAAGTGATGCATCGGAATCTAAAACTTGACTCACAGGTGAGGTTCAAATCATAGAAAGTTAGAGTGTCAGTCCACCTGTAATTAAGTTTAATTGTGCCTTTTGTATTTAATTCCGATGCAATTTCTGTGTTTCATCGTCAATAAAAGTGTCCAAGGGTTACGGTAAACCTGAAGTGAAGCATCGGAATCTAAAACTGGACTCACAGGAGAGGTTCAAATCATAGAAAGTGAGAGTGTCAGTCCTCTTGTACTGATATCGGCATTGTGCCTTTTGTATTAAATTCGGATGCAATTTCTATGTTTCATCGTCAATACGAAGGTCCAAGGTATACAGTAAACCTGAAGTGAAGCATCGGAATCTAAAACTGGACTCACAGGAGAGGTTCAAATCATAGATAGTGAGAGTGTCAGTCCTCTTGTACTTAAGTCGGCATTGTGCCTTTTGTATTAAATTCGGATGCAATTTCTGTGTTTCATCGTCAATGAGAGGGTCCAAGGGATACAATAAACCTGAAGTGAAGCATCGGAATCTAAAAGTGGGCCCACAGGAGAGGTTCAAATCGTAGCAAGTTAGAGTCTCAGTCCTCTTCTACTTAAGACGGCATTGTGACTTTTGAATTTAATTCCGATGCAATATCTGTGTTTCATCGTCAATAAGAAGGTCCATGGGATACAGTAAACCTGAAGTGATGCATCGGAATCTAAAACTTGACTCACAGGATAGGTTCAAATCATAGAAAGTTAGAGTGTCAGTCCTCCTGTAATTAAGTTGGCATTGTGCCCTTTGTATTTAATTCCGATGCAATTTCTCTGTTTCATCGTCAATAAAAATGTCCAAGGGATACAGTAAACCTGAAGTGAAGCATCGGAATCTAAAACTGGACTCACAGGAGAGGTTCAAATCATAGAAAGTGAGTGTCAGTCCTCTTGTACTGAAGTCGGCATTGTGCCTTTTGTATTAAATTCGGATGCAATTTCTGTTTTTCATCGTCAATAAGAAGGTCCAAGGGATACAGTAAACATGAAGTGAAGCATCGGAATCTAAAACTGGACTCACAGGAGAGGTTCAAATCATAGAAAGTGAGAGTGTCAGTCCTCTTGTACTTAAGTCGGCATTGTGCCTTTTGTATTAAATTCGGATGCAATTTCTGGGTTTCATCGTCAATAAGGGGGTCCAAGGAATACAGTAAACCTGTAGTGAAGCATCGGAATCTAAAACTGGACTCACAGGAGAGTTTCAAATCGTAGATAGTTAGAGTGTCAGTCCTCTTGTACTTAAGTCGGCATTGTGCCTTTTGAATTTAATTCGGATGCAATTTCTGAGTTTCATTGTCAATAAGAAGGTCCTAGGTATACAGGAAACCTGAAGTGAAGCATCACAATCTAAAACTGGACTCACCGTAGAGGTTCAAATCATAGAAATTTAGAGTGTCAGTCCTCTTGTACTAAAGTCGGCATTGTGCATTTTGAATTTAATTCCGATGCAATTTCTGTGTTTCACCGTCAATAAGAAAGTCCAAGGTATACAGTAAACTTGAAGTGAAGCGTCGGAATCTAAAACTGGGCTCACAGGGGAGGTTTAAAACATAGAAAGTGAGAGTATCAGTCCTCTTGTACTTAAGTCGGCATTATGACTTTTGTATTAAATTCGGATGCAATTTCTGTGTTTTCTAGTCAATAAGAAGGTCCAAGGTATACAGTAAACCAGAAGTGAAGCATCGGAATATAAAACTGGACTCACAGAAGAGGTTCAAATCATAGAAAGTTAGAGTGTCAGTCCTCTTGTACTTAAGTCGGAATTGTGCATTTTGAATTTTTATTCCGATGCATTTACTGTGTTTCATCGTCAATAAGAAGTTCCAAGGTATACAGTAAACCTGTAGTGAAGCATCGGAATCTAAAACTGGACTCACAGGAGAGTTTCAAATCATAGATAGTTAGAGTGTCAGTCCTCTTGTACTTAAGTCGGCATTGTGCCTTTTGAATTTAATTCGGATGCAATTTCTGTGCTTCATTGTCAATAAGAAGGTCCTAGGTATACAGGAAACCTGAAGTGAAGCATCAGAATCTAAAACTGGACTCCCAGGAGAGGTTCAAATCATATTAAGCGAGAGTGTCAGTCCTCTTGTACTTAAGTCGGCATTGTTCCGTTTGTATTAAATTCGGATGCAATTTCTGTGTTTCATCATCAATAAGAAGGTACAAGGGATACAGTAAACCTGAAGTGAAGCATCGGAATCTAAAACTGGACTCACCGTAGAGTTTCAGATCATAGAAAATTAGAGTGTCAGTCCTCTTGTACTTAAGTCGGCATTGTGCCTTTTGTATTAAATTCGGATGCTATTTCTGTGTTCCATCGTCAATAAGAAGGTCCAAGATATACAGTAAACCTGAAGTGAGTTATCGGATTCTAAAACTGGACTCACAGGAGAATTTCAAATCATAGAAAATTAGAGCGTCAGTCATCTTGTACTTAAGTCGGCATTGTGCCTTTTCAAATTCATTCCGATGCGATTTCTGTGCTTCATCGTCAATACGAAGGTCCATTGTATACAGTAAACCTGAAGTGTAGCATCGGAATCTAAAACTGGACTCAAAGGAGAGGTTCAAATCATAGAAAGTTAGAGTGTCAGTCCTCTTGTACTAAAGTCGTCATTGTGCCTTTTGAATTTAATTCCGATGCAATTTCTGTGTTTCACCGTCAATGAGAAGGTGCAAGGTAAACAGTAAACTTGAAGTGAAGCATCGGAATCTAAAACTGGACTCACAGGAGAGATTCGAATCATTGAAAGTTAGAGTGTCAGTCCATTTGTACTTAAGTCGTCATTGTGCCTTTTGTATTAAATTCGGAAGCAATTTCTGTGTTTCATCGTCAATAGGAAGGTCCAAGGGATACAGTAAACCTGAAGTGAAGCATCGGAATCTAAAACTGGACTCACAGGACAGATTTAAATCATAGAAAGTTAGGGTGTCAGTCCTCTTGTACTTAAGTCGGCATTGTGCCCTTTGTATTAAATTCGGATGCAATTTCTGTGTTTCATCATCAATAAGACGGTCCAAGGGATACAGTAAACCTCAAGTGAAGCATCGGAATCTAAAACTGGGCAAACAGGAGAGATTCAAATCATAGAAAGTTAGAGTGTCAGTCCTCTTGTACTTAAGTCGGCATTGTGCCTTTTGAATTTAATTCGGATGCAATTTCTGTGTTTCATCGTCAATAAGAAGGTCCAAGGAATACAGGAAAACTGTAGTGAAACATCGGAATCTAAAACTGGACTCACAGGAGAGGTTCAAATCATAGAAAAAGAGAGTGTCAGTCCTCTTGTACTTAAGTCGGCAATGTGCCTTTTGTATTAAATTGTGATGCAGTTTCTGTGTTTCATCGTCAATAAGAAGGTCCAAGGTATACAGGAAACCGGAAGTGAAGCATCGGAATCTAAAACTGGACTCACTGGAGAGGTTCAAATCACAGAAAGTGAGAGTGTCAGTCCTCTTGTACTTAAGTCGGCATTGTGCCTTTTGTATTAAATTCGGATGCAATTTCTGTGTTTCATCGTCAATATGAAGGTCCAAGGGATACAGCTAACCTAAAGTGAAGCATCGGAATCTAAAACTGGACTCACAGGAGAGTTTCAAATCATAGAGAGTTAGAGTGTCAGTCTTCTTGTACTTATGTCGGCACTGTGCCTTTTCAATTTCATTCCGATGCAATTTCTGTGCTTCGTCGTCAATAAGGAGGTCCATGATATACAGTAAACCTGAAGTGTAGCATCGGAATCTGAATCTGGACTCAAAGGAGAGGTTCAAATCATAGAAAGTTAGAGTGTCAGTCCTCTTGTACTGAAGTCAGCATTGTGCCTTTTGAATTTAATTCCGATGCAATTTCTGTGTTTCATCGTCAATAAGAAGGTCCAAGGTATACAGTAATCTTGAAGTGAAGCATCGGAATCCAAAACTGGAATCACTGGAGGGTTTCAAATCATAGAAAGTTAGAGTGTCAGTCCTTTTGTACTTAAGTCGTCATTGTGCCTATTGTATTGAATTCGGATGCAATTTCTGTGTTTCATCGTCAATATGAAGGTCCAATGGATACAGTAAACCTGAAGTGAAGCATCGGAATCTAAAACTGGACTCACAGGAGAGGTTCAAATCATAGAAAGTGAGAGTGTCAGTCCACTTGTACTTAGGTCGGCATTGTGCCTTTTGTATTAAATTCGGATGCAATTTCTGTGTTTCATCGTCAATAAGAGGGTCCAAGGGATACAATAAACCTGAAGTGAAGCATCGGAATCTAAAAGTGGGCTCACAGGAGAGGTTCAAATCGTAGCAAGTTAGAGTCTCTGTCCTCTTGTACTAAAGTCGGCATTGTGTCTTTTGAATTTAATTCCGATGCAATATCTGTGATTCATCGTCAATAAGAAGGTCTATGGGATACAGTAAACCTGAAGTGAAGCATCGGAATCTAAAACTGGACCCACAGGAGAGGTTCAAACCATAGAAAGTTAGAGTGTCAGTCCTCTTGTAGTTAAGTCGGCATTGTGCCTTTTTAAGTTAATTCCGATGCAATTTCTGTGTTTCATAGTCAATAAGAAGGTCCAAGGGATATAGTAAACCTGAAGTGATGCATCGGAATCTAAAACTTGACTCACAGGTGAGGTTCAAATCATAGAAAGTTAGAGTGTCAGTCCACCTGTAATTAAGTTTAATTGTGCCTTTTGTATTTAATTCCGATGCAATTTCTGTGTTTCATCGTCAATAAAAATGTCCAAGGGTTACGGTAAACCTGAAGTGAAGCATCGGAATCTAAAACTGGACTCACAGTGGAGGTTCAAATCATACAAAGTTAGAGTGTCATTCCTCTGCTACATATGTCGGCATTGTGCCTTTTGAATTTAATTTAGAAGCAATTTCTGTGCTTCATCGTCAATACGAAGGTCCACGGTATACAGTAAACCTGAAGTGAGGCATCGGAATCTAAAACTGGACTTACAGGAGAGGTTGAATCATAGAAAGTTAGTGTGTCAGTCCTCATGTACTTAAGTCAGCATTGTGCCTTTTGAATATAATTCCGATGGAATTTCTGTGTTTTATCGTCAATACGAAGGTAAAAGGGATACAGTAAACCTGAAGTGAAGCATCGGAATCTAAAACTGGACTCACAGGAGAGGTTCAAATCATAGAAAGTGAGAGTGTCAGTCCACGTGTACTTAAGTCGGCATTGTGCCTTTTGTATTAAATTCGGATGCAATTTCTGTGATTCATCGTCAATAAGAGGGTCCGAGGGATACAATAAACCTGATGTGAAGCATCGGAATCTAAATGTGGGCTCACAGGAGAGGTTCAAATCGTAGCAAGTTAGAGTCTCTGTCCTCTTGTACTAAAGTCGGCATTGTGTCTTTTGAATTTAATTCCGATGCAATATCTGTGTTTCATCGTCAATAAGAAGGTCCATGGGATACAGTAAACCTGAAGTGAAGCATCGGAATCTAAAACTGGACCCACAGGAGAGGTTCAAACCATAGAAAGTTAGAGTGTCACTCCTCTGCTACGTAAGTCGGCATTGTGCCTTTTGAATTCAATTCCGAAGCAATATCTGTTCTTAATCGCAATAAGAATGTCCAAGGTATACAGTAAACTTGAAGTGAAGCATCCGGATCTAAAACTGGACTCACAGGAGAGGTTCAAATCATAGTACGTTAGTGTCAGTCCTCTTAAACTTAAGTCGGCATTGTGCCTTTTGAATTTAATTTCGATGCAATTTCTGTGTTTCATCGTCAATAAGAAGGTCCTAGGTATACAGTAAACCTGAAGTGAAGCATCGGAATCTAAAGCTGGACACACAGGAGAGGTTCAAAACATAGAAGGTGAGAGTGTCGGTCCTCTTGTACTGAAGTCGTCATTGTGCCTTTTGTATTAAATTCGGATGCAATATCTGTGTTTCATCGTCAATAAGAAGGTCCAAGGTATACAGTAAACCTGAAGTGAAGCATCGGAGTCTAAAACTGGACTCACAGGAGAGGTTTAAATCATAAAAAGTTAAAGTGTCACTCCTCTTGTACTTAAGTCGGCATTGTGCCTTTTGAATTTAATTCTGAAGCAACGTCTGTCCTTCATCGTCAATAAGAAGGTCCAAGGTATACAGTAACCCTGATGTGAAGCATCCGAATCTAAAACTGGACTCACAGGAGAGGTTCAAATCATAGAATGATAGAGTGTCAGTCCTCATCTACTTAAGTCGGCATTGTGCCTTTTGAATTGAATTCCGATGCAATTACTGTGTTTCATCGTCACTAAGAGGGTCCAAGGTATACAGTGAACCTGAAGTGAAGCATTGGAATCTAAAACTAGACTCACAGGAGAGGTTCAAATCATAGAAAGTTAGAGTGTCAGTCCTCATGTACTAAAGCCGGCATTGTGTCTTTTGAATTTAATTCCGATGCAATATCTGTGTTTCATCGTCAATAAGAAGGTCCATGGGATACAGTAAATCTGAAGTGAAGCATCGGAATCTAAAACTGGACCTACAGGAGAGGTTCAAACCATAGAAAATTAGAGTGTCACTCCTCTGCTACGTAAGTCGGCATTGTGCCTTTTGAATTTAATTCCGAAGCAATATCTGTTCTTAATCGCAATAAGAATGTCCAAGGTATACAGTAAACTTGAAGTGAAGCATCCGGATCTAAAACTGGACTCACAGGAGATGTTCAAATCATAGTACGTTAGTGTCAGTCCTCTTGTACTTAAGTCGGCATTGTGCCTTTTGAATTTAATTTCGATGCAATTTCTGTGTTTCATCGTCAATAAGAAGGTCCTAGGTATACAGTAAACCTGAAGTGAAGCACCGTAATCTAAAGCTGGACACACAGGAGAGGTTCAAAACATAGAAAGTGAGAGTGTCGGTCCTCTTGTACTGAAGTCGTCATTGTGCCTTTTGTATTAAATTCGGATGCAATATCTGTGTTTCATCGTCAATAAGAAGGTCCAAGGTATACAGTAAACCTGAAGTGAAGCATCGGAGTCTAAAACTGGACTCACAGGAGAGGTTTAAATCATAAAAAGTTAAAGTGTCACTCCTCTTGTACTTAAGTCGGCATTGTGCCTTTTGAATTTAATTCTGAAGCAACGTCTGTCCTTCATCGCCAATAAGAAGGTCCAAGGTATACAGTAACCCTGATGTGAAGCATCCGAATCTAAAACTGGACTCACAGGAGAGGTTCAAATCATAGAATGATAGAGTGTCAGTCCTCATCTACTTAAGTCGGCATTGTGCTTTTTGAATTGAATTCCGATGCAATTACTGTGTTTCATCGTCACTAAGAAGGTCCAAGGTATACAGTGAACCTGAAGTGAAGCATTGGAATCTAAAACTAGACTCACAGGAGAGGTTCAAATCATAGAAAGTTAGAGTGTCAGTCCTCATGTACTTAAGTCAGCATTGTGCATTTTGTATTAAATTGGCATACAATTTCTGTGCTTCATCGTCAATAAGAAGGTCCAAGGGATACAGTAGACATGAAGTGAAGCATCGGAATCTAAAATTGGACTCACAGGAGAGGTTCAAATCATAGAAAGTTAGAGTGTCAGTCCTCTTGTACTTAAGTCGGAATTGGGCCTTTTGAATTATTATTCCGATGCAATTACTGTGTTTCATCGTCAATAAGAAGTACCAAGGTATACAGTAAACCTGTAGTGAAGCATCGGAATCTAAAACTGGACTCACAGGAGAGTTTCAAATTATAGATAGTTAGAGTGTCAGTCCTCTTGTACTTAAGTCGGAATTGTGCCTTTTGTATTAAATTCGGATGCAATTTCTGTATTTCATCATCAATAAGAAGGTCCAAGTGATACAGTAAACCTGAAGTGAAGCATCGGAATCTAAAACTGGACTCACAGGAGAGGTGCAAATCATAGAAAGTTGGAGTGTCAGTTCTCTTGCACTTAAGTCGGAATTGTGCGTTTTGAATTTTTATTCCGATGCAATTACTGTGTTTCATCGTCAATAAGAAGTTCCAAGGTATACAGTAAATCTGTAGTGAAGCATCGGAATCTAAAACTGGACTCACAGGAGAGTTTCAAATCATAGATAGTTAGAGTGTCAGTCCTCTTGTACTTAAGTCGGCATTGTGCCTTTTGAATTTAAATCGGATGCAATTTCTGTGTTTCATTGTCAATAAGAAGGTCCTAGGTATACAGGAAAGCTGAAGTGAAGCATCAGAATCTAAAACTGGACTCACAGGAGAGGTTCAAATCATATAAAGCGAGAGTGTCAGTCCTCTTGTACTTAAGTCGGCATTGTTCCGTTTGTATTAAATTCGGATGCAATTTCTGTGTTTCATCATCAATAAGAAGGTACAAGGGATACAGTAAACCTGAAGTGAATCATCGGAATCTAAAACTGGACTCACCGTAGAGGTTCAAATCATAGAAAATTATAGTGTCAGTCCTCTTGTACTTAAGTCGGCATTGTGCCTCTTGTATTAAATTCGGATGCTATTTCTGTGTTCCATCGTCAATAAGAAGGTCCAAGATATACAGTAAACCTGAAGTGAGTGATCGGATTCTAAAACTGGACTCACAGGAGAATTTCAAATCATAGAAAATTAGAGCGTCAGTCATCTTGTACTTAAGTCGGCATAGTGCCTTTTCAATTTCATTCCGATGCAATTTCTGTGCTTCATCGTCAATACGAGGGTCCATGGTATACAGTAAACCTGAAGTGTAGCATCGGAATCTAAAACTGGACTCAAAGGAGAGGTTCAAATCAAAGGAAGTTAAAGTGTCAGTCCTCTTGTACTAAAGTCGGCATTGTGCCTTTTGAATTTAATTCCGATGCAATGTCTGTGTTTCACCGTCAATAAGAAGGTCCAAGATATACAGTAAACTTGAAGTGAAGCATCGGAATCTAAAACTGGACTCACAGGAGAGATTCGAATCATTGAAAGTTAGAGTGTCAGTCCTTTTGTACTAAAGTCGTCATTGTGCCTTTTGTATTAAATTCAGAAGCAATTTCTGTGTTTCATCGTCAATAAGAAGGTCCAAGGGATACAGTAAACCTGAAGTGAAGCATCGGAATCTAAAACTGGATTCACAGTGGAGGTTCAAATCATAGATAGTTAGAGTGTCATTCCTCAGCTACATAAGTCGGCATTGTGCATTTTGAATTTAATTCCGAAGCAATATCTGTTCTTCATCGCAATAAGAATGTCCAAGGTATACCGTAAACTTGAAGTGAAGCATCCGGATCTAAAACTGGACTCACAGAGGAGGTTCAAATCATAGTAAGTTAGTGTCAGTCCTCTTGTACCTAAGTCGGCATTGTGCCTTTTGAATTTCATTCCGATGCAATTTCTGTGTTTCATCGTCAATAAGAAGGTCCAAGGTATACAGTAAACCTAAAGTGAAGCATCGGAATCTAAAACTGGACTCACAGGAGAGGTTCAAATCATAGAAAGTGAGAGTGTCAGTCCTCTTGTACTGAAGTCGGCATTGTGCCTTTTGTATTAAATTCGGATGCAATTTCTGTGTTTCATCGTAAATAAGAAGGTCCAAGGGATACAGTAAACCTGAAGTGAAGCATCGGAATCTAAAACTGGACTCACAGGAGAGGTTCAAATCATAGAAAGTGAGAGTGTCAGTCCTCTTGTACTTAAGTCGGCATTGTGCCTTTTCAATTTCATTCTGATGCAATTTCTGTGCTTCATCGTCAATAAGAAGGTCCATGGTATACAGTAAACCTGAAGTGTAGCATCGGAATCTAAAACTGGACTCAAAGGAGAGGTTCAAATCATAGAAAGTTAGAGTGTTAGTCCTCTTGTACTAAAGTCGGCATTGTGCCTTTTGAATTTAATTCCGATGCAATTTCTGTGTTTCATCGTCAATAAGAAGGTCCAAGGTATACAGTAAACTTGAAGTGAAGCATCGGAATATAAAACTGGACTCACAGGAGAGATTCGAATCATTGAAAGTTAGTTTGTCAGTCCTTTTGTACTTAAGTCGTCATTGTGCCTTTTGTATTAAATTCGGAAGCAATTTCTGTGTTTCATCGTCAATAAGAAGGTCCAAGGGATACAGTAAACCTGAAGTGAAGCATCGGAAGCTAAAACTGGATTCACTGTTGAGGTTCAAATCATAGATAGTTAGAGTGTCATTCCTCTGCTACATAAGTCGGTATTGTGCCTTTTGAATTTAATTCCGAAGCAATATCTGTTCTTCATCGCAATAAGAATGTCCAAGGTATACAGTAAACTTGAAGTGAAGCATCCGGATCTAAAACTGGACTTACAGGAGAGGTTCAAATCATAGTAAGTTAGTGTCAGTCCTCTTGTACTTATGTCGGCATTGTGCCTTTTGAATTTAATTTCGATGCAATTTTTGTGTTTCATCGTCAATAAGAAGGTCCTAGGTATACAGTAAACCTGAAATGAAGCATCGGAATCTAAAAGTGGACACACAGGAGAGGTTCAAATCATAGAAAGTGAGAGTGTCAGTCCACTTGTACTGAAGTCGTCATTGTGCCATTTGTATTAAATTAGGATGCAATTTCTGTGTTTCGTCGTCAAAAGGAAGGTCCAAGGGATACAGTAAACCTGAAGTGAAGCATCGGAGTCTAAAACTGGACTCACAGGAGAGGTTTAAATCATAGAAAGTTAGAGTGTCAGTCCTCTTGTACTTAAGTCGGCATTGTGCCTTTTGAGTTTAATTCTGAAGCAATGTCTGTCCTTCATCGTCAATAAGAAGGTCCAAGGTATACAGTAAACCAGATGTGAAGCATCCGAATCTAAAACTGGACTCACAGGAGAGGTTCAAATCATAGAATGATAGAGTGTCAGTCCTCATCTACTTAAGTCGGCATTGTGCCTTTTGAATTGAATTCCGATGCAATTACTGTGTTTCAGCGTCACTAAGAAGGTCCAAGGTATACAGTGAACCTGAAGTGAAGCATTGGAATCTAAAACTAGACTCACAGGAGAGGTTCAAATCATAGAAAGTTAGAGTGTCAGTCCTAATGTACTTAAGTCAGCATTGTGCATTTTGTATTAAATTGGGATACAATTTCTGTGCTTCATCGTCAATAAGAAGGTCCACGGGATACAGTTGACCTGAAGTGAAGCAACGGAATCTAATACTGGACTCACAGGAGAGGTTCAAATCATTGAAAGTGAGAGTGCCAGTCCTCTTGTACTTAAGTCGGCTTTGTGCCTTTTGTATTAAATTCGGATCCAATTTCTGTGTTATATCGTCAATAAGAAGGTCCAAGGGATACAGTAAACCTGAAGTGAAGCATCGGAATCTAAAACTGGACTCACAGGAAAGGTTCAAACCATAGAAATTTAGAGTGTCACTCCTCTTGTAATTAAGTCGGCACTGTACCTTTTGAATTTAATTCCGAAACAATTTCTGTGCTTCATCGTTAATAAGAGGGTCCAAGGTATACAGTAAACCTGAAGTGAAGCATCGGAATCTAAAACTGGACTCACAGGAGAGGCTGAAATCATTGAGAGTTTGAGTGTCAGTCCTCTTGTACTTAAGTCGGCATTGTGCCTTTTGAATTTATTTCCGATGCAATTTCTGTGCTTCATCGTCAACAAGAAGGTAAAAGGCATACAGTAAACGTGAAGTGAAGCATCGGAATCTAAAACTGGACTCACAGGAGTTTTTCAAATCATAGAAAGTTAAAGTGTCAGTCCTCTTGTACTTAAGTCGGCATTGTGCCTTTTGAATTTAATTCCGATGCAATTTCTGTGCTTCATACGCAATAAGAAGGTCCAAGGGATACACTAAACCTGAAGTGAAGCATCGGAATCTAAAACTGGACTCACAGGAAAAGTTCAAATCATAGAAAGTTAGAGTGTCAGTCCTCTTGTACTTAAGTCGGCAATGTGCCTTTAGAATTTAATTCCGATGCAATTTCTGTGCTTCATCGTCAATAAGAAGGTAAAAGGGATACAGTAAACCTGAAGTGAAGCATCGGAATCTAAAACTGGACTCACAGGAGGGGTTCAAATCATAGAAAGTTAGAGTGTCAGTCCTCTTGTACTTAAGTCGGCATTGTGCCTTTTGTATTATATTCGGATGCAATTTCTGTGTTTCATCGTCAATATGAAGGGCCAAGGGATACAGTAAACCTGAAGTGAAGCATCGGAATCTAAAACTTTACTCACAGGAGAGGTTCAAATCATAGAAAGTTAGAGTGCCAGTCCTCTTGTACTTAAGTCGGCATTGTGCTTCTTGAATTTAATTCCGATGCAATTTCTGTGTTTCATCGTCAATAAAAATGTATAAAGGATACAGTAAACCTGAAGTGAAGCATCGGAATGTAAAACTGGTCTCACAGGAGAGGTTCAAATCATAGAAAGTTAGAGTGTGAGTCCTCTTGTACTTAAGTCGGCATTGTGCATTTTGAATTTAATTCCGATGCAATTTCTGTGCTTCATCGTCAATAAGAAGGTCCAAGGGATACACTAAACCTGAAGTGAAGCATCGGAATCTAAAACTGGACTCACAGGAGAGGTTCAAATCATAGAAAATTAGAGTGTCGGTCCTTTTGTACTTAAGTCGTCATTGTGCCTTTTGTATTAAATTCGGATGCAATTTCTGTGTTTCATCGTCAATAAGAAGGTCCAAGGTATATGGTGAACCTGAAGTGAAGCATCCGATTCTAAAACTGGTCTCACAGGAGAGGTTCAAATCATAGAAAGTTAGAGTGTGGGTCCCCTTGTACTTAAGTCGGCATTGTGCTTTTTGAATTTAATTCCGATGCAATTTCTGTGTTTCACCGTCAATAAGAATGTAAAAGGGTTACAGTAAACCTGAAGTGAAGCATCGGAATCTAAAACTGGACTCACAGGAGAGGTTCAAATCATAGAAAGTTAGTGTGCAGTCCGCTTGTACTTGAGTCGGCATTGTGCAGTTTTGAATTTAATTCCGATGCAATTTCTGTGCTTCATCGTCAATAAGAAGGTCCAAGGGATACACTAAACCTGAAGTGAAGCATCGGAATCTAAAACTGGACTCACAGGAGAGGTTCAAATCAGAGAAAGTTAGAGTTTCGGTCCTTTTGTACTTAAGTCGTTATTGTGCCTTTTGTATTATATTCAGATGCAATTTCTGTCTTTCATCGTCAATAAGAAGGTCCAAGGGATACAGTAGACCTAAAGTGAAGCATCGGAATCTAAAACTGTACTCACAGAAGAGGTTCAAATCATAGATAGTGAGAGTGTCAGTGCTCTTGTACGTAAGTCGTTATTGTGCCTTTTGTATTAAATTCGGATGCAATTTCTGTGTTTCATCGTCAATAAGAAGGTCCAAGGGATACAGTAAACCTGAAGTGGAGCATCGGAATCTAAAGCTGGACTCACAGGAGAGGTTCAAATCATAGAAAGTTAGAGGGTATGTCCCCTTGTACTTATGTCGTCATTGTGACTTTTGAATTTAAGTCCGATGAAATTTCTGTGTTCCCTCGTCAATACGAAGGTCCAAGGGATACATTAAACCTGAAGTGAAGCTACGGATTCTATAACTGGACTCACAGGTGAGGTTGAAATCATAGTAAGTTAGATTGTCAGTCCTCTTGTACTTAAGTCGTCATTGTGCCTTTTGTATTAAAGTCGGATGCAATTTCTGTGTTTCATCGTCAATATGAAGGTCCAAGAGGTACAGTAAACCTGAAGTGAAGCTTTGGAATCTAAAACTGGACTCACAGGAGAGGTTCAAATCGTAGAAAGTTAGAGTGTCAGTCCTCTTGTAGTTAAGTCGGCATTGTGCCTTTAGAATTTAATTCCGATGCAATTTCTGTGCTTCATCGTCATTAAGAAGGTCCCTGAGATACAGTAAACCTGAAGTGGGGCATCGGAATCAAAAACTGGTCTCACAGGAGAGGTTCAAATTATAGAAAGTTAGAGTGTCAGTCCTCTTGTACTTAAGTCGGCATTGTGCGTTTCGAATCTAATTCCGAAGCAATTTCTGTGCTTCATCGTCAATAAGAAGGTCCCAGGGATACAGTAAACCTGAAGTGAAGCATCGGAATCTAAAACTGGACTCACAGGAGAGGTTCAAATCATAGAATGTTAGTGTGTCAGTCCTCCCGTACTTAAGTCGGCATTGTGACTTTTGAATTTAATTCCGATGCAATTTCTGTGCTTCATCGTCAATAAGAAGTGTCCAAGGGATACAGTACACCTGAAGTGAAGCATCTGAATCTAAAACAGGACTCACAGGAGAGGTTCAAATCATAGAAGGTTAGAGTGTCAGTCCTCTTGCACTTAAGTCGGCATTGTGTCTTTTGAATTTAATTCCGATGCTCTCTCTGTGTTTCATCGTCAATAAGAAGGTCCAAGGTATACAGTGAACCTAAAGTGAAGAATCGGAATCTAAAACTGGACTCACAGGAGAGGTTCAAATCATAGAAAGTTAGAATGGCAGTCCGCTTGTACTTTAGTCAGCATTGTGCCTTTTGTATTAAATTCGGATGCAATTTCTGTGCTCCATCGTCATTGAGAAGGTCCAAGGTATACAGTAGACCTGAAGTGAAGCATAGGAATCTAAAACTGTACTCACAGAGGAGTTTCAAATCATACAAAGTGAGAGTGTCAGTCCTCTTGTACTTAAGTCGGCACTGTGCCTTTTGAATTTAATTCCGATGCAATTTCTGTGCTTCATCGTCAATAAGAAGGTCCAAGGGATACAGTAAACCTGAAGTGAAGCATCGAAATCTACAACTGGACTCACAGGACAGGTTCAAATCATAGAAAGTTAGAGTGTCTGTCCCCTTGTACTTAAGTCGTCATTATGCCTTTTGAATTTAATTCCGATGCAATTTCTGTGTTCCCTCGTCAATACGAAGGTCCACGGGATGCAGTAAACCTGAAGTGAAGCTTCGGATTCTATAACTGGACTCACAGGTGAGGTTCAAATCATAGAAAGTTAGAGTGTCAATCCTCTCCTACTTAAGTCGGCATTGTGCCTTTTGTATTAAATTCGGATGCATTTTCTGTGCTTCATCGGCAATAAGAAGGTCCAAGGGATATAGTAGACCTGAAGTGATGCATCGGAATCTAAAACTAGACTCACAGGAGAGGTTCAAATCATAGAAAGTGAGAGTGTCAGTTCTCTTATACTTAAGTCGGCATTGTGCCTTTTGAATTTATTTCCGATGCAATTTCTGTGCTTCATCGTCAACAAGAAGGTAAAAGGCATACAGTAAACGTGAAGTGAAGCATCGGAATCTAAAACTGGACTCACAGGAGTTTTTCAAATCATAGAAAGTTAAAGTGTCAGTCCTCTTGTACTTAAGTCGGCATTGTGCCTTTTGAATTTAATTCCGATGCAATTTCTGTGCTTCATACGCAATAAGAAGGTCCAAGGGATACACTAAACCTGAAGTGAAGCATCGGAATCTAAAACTGGACTCACAGGAAAAGTTCAAATCATAGAAAGTTAGAGTGTCAGTCCTCTTGTACTTAAGTCGGCAATGTGCCTTTAGAATTTAATTCCGATGCAATTTCTGTGCTTCATCGTCAATAAGAAGGTAAAAGGGATACAGTAAACCTGAAGTGAAGCATCGGAATCTAAAACTGGACTCACAGGAGGGGTTCAAATCATAGAAAGTTAGAGTGTCAGTCCTCTTGTACTTAAGTCGGCATTGTGCCTTTTGTATTATATTCGGATGCAATTTCTGTGTTTCATCGTCAATATGAAGGGCCAAGGGATACAGTAAACCTGAAGTGAAGCATCGGAATCTAAAACTTTACTCACAGGAGAGGTTCAAATCATAGAAAGTTAGAGTGTCAGTCCTCTTGTACTTAAGTCGGCATTGTGCTTCTTGAATTTAATTCCGATGCAATTTCTGTGTTTCATCGTCAATAAAAATGTATAAAGGATACAGTAAACCTGAAGTGAAGCATCGGAATGTAAAACTGGTCTCACAGGAGAGGTTCAAATCATAGAAAGTTAGAGTGTGAGTCCTCTTGTACTTAAGTCGGCATTGTGCATTTTGAATTTAATTCCGATGCAATTTCTGTGCTTCATCGTCAATAAGAAGGTCCAAGGGATACACTAAACCTGAAGTGAAGCATCGGAATCTAAAACTGGACTCACAGGAGAGGTTCAAATCATAGAAAATTAGAGTGTCGGTCCTTTTGTACTTAAGTCGTCATTGTGCCTTTTGTATTAAATTCGGATGCAATTTCTGTGTTTCATCGTCAATAAGAAGGTCCAAGGTATATGGTGAACCTGAAGTGAAGCATCCGATTCTAAAACTGGTCTCACAGGAGAGGTTCAAATCATAGAAAGTTAGAGTGTGGGTCCCCTTGTACTTAAGTCGGCATTGTGCTTTTTGAATTTAATTCCGATGCAATTTCTGTGTTTCACCGTCAATAAGAATGTAAAAGGGTTACAGTAAACCTGAAGTGAAGCATCGGAATCTAAAACTGGACTCACAGGAGAGGTTCAAATCATAGAAAGTTAGTGTGCAGTCCGCTTGTACTTGAGTCGGCATTGTGCAGTTTTGAATTTAATTCCGATGCAATTTCTGTGCTTCATCGTCAATAAGAAGGTCCAAGGGATACACTAAACCTGAAGTGAAGCATCGGAATCTAAAACTGGACTCACAGGAGAGGTTCAAATCAGAGAAAGTTAGAGTTTCGGTCCTTTTGTACTTAAGTCGTTATTGTGCCTTTTGTATTATATTCAGATGCAATTTCTGTCTTTCATCGTCAATAAGAAGGTCCAAGGGATACAGTAGACCTAAAGTGAAGCATCGGAATCTAAAACTGTACTCACAGAAGAGGTTCAAATCATAGATAGTGAGAGTGTCAGTGCTCTTGTACGTAAGTCGTTATTGTGCCTTTTGTATTAAATTCGGATGCAATTTCTGTGTTTCATCGTCAATAAGAAGGTCCAAGGGATACAGTAAACCTGAAGTGGAGCATCGGAATCTAAAGCTGGACTCACAGGAGAGGTTCAAATCATAGAAAGTTAGAGGGTATGTCCCCTTGTACTTATGTCGTCATTGTGACTTTTGAATTTAAGTCCGATGAAATTTCTGTGTTCCCTCGTCAATACGAAGGTCCAAGGGATACATTAAACCTGAAGTGAAGCTACGGATTCTATAACTGGACTCACAGGTGAGGTTGAAATCATAGTAAGTTAGATTGTCAGTCCTCTTGTACTTAAGTCGTCATTGTGCCTTTTGTATTAAAGTCGGATGCAATTTCTGTGTTTCATCGTCAATATGAAGGTCCAAGAGGTACAGTAAACCTGAAGTGAAGCTTTGGAATCTAAAACTGGACTCACAGGAGAGGTTCAAATCGTAGAAAGTTAGAGTGTCAGTCCTCTTGTAGTTAAGTCGGCATTGTGCCTTTAGAATTTAATTCCGATGCAATTTCTGTGCTTCATCGTCATTAAGAAGGTCCCTGAGATACAGTAAACCTGAAGTGGGGCATCGGAATCAAAAACTGGTCTCACAGGAGAGGTTCAAATTATAGAAAGTTAGAGTGTCAGTCCTCTTGTACTTAAGTCGGCATTGTGCGTTTCGAATCTAATTCCGAAGCAATTTCTGTGCTTCATCGTCAATAAGAAGGTCCCAGGGATACAGTAAACCTGAAGTGAAGCATCGGAATCTAAAACTGGACTCACAGGAGAGGTTCAAATCATAGAATGTTAGTGTGTCAGTCCTCCCGTACTTAAGTCGGCATTGTGACTTTTGAATTTAATTCCGATGCAATTTCTGTGCTTCATCGTCAATAAGAAGTGTCCAAGGGATACAGTACACCTGAAGTGAAGCATCTGAATCTAAAACAGGACTCACAGGAGAGGTTCAAATCATAGAAGGTTAGAGTGTCAGTCCTCTTGCACTTAAGTCGGCATTGTGTCTTTTGAATTTAATTCCGATGCTCTCTCTGTGTTTCATCGTCAATAAGAAGGTCCAAGGTATACAGTGAACCTAAAGTGAAGAATCGGAATCTAAAACTGGACTCACAGGAGAGGTTCAAATCATAGAAAGTTAGAATGGCAGTCCGCTTGTACTTTAGTCAGCATTGTGCCTTTTGTATTAAATTCGGATGCAATTTCTGTGCTCCATCGTCATTGAGAAGGTCCAAGGTATACAGTAGACCTGAAGTGAAGCATAGGAATCTAAAACTGTACTCACAGAGGAGTTTCAAATCATACAAAGTGAGAGTGTCAGTCCTCTTGTACTTAAGTCGGCACTGTGCCTTTTGAATTTAATTCCGATGCAATTTCTGTGCTTCATCGTCAATAAGAAGGTCCAAGGGATACAGTAAACCTGAAGTGAAGCATCGAAATCTACAACTGGACTCACAGGACAGGTTCAAATCATAGAAAGTTAGAGTGTCTGTCCCCTTGTACTTAAGTCGTCATTATGCCTTTTGAATTTAATTCCGATGCAATTTCTGTGTTCCCTCGTCAATACGAAGGTCCACGGGATGCAGTAAACCTGAAGTGAAGCTTCGGATTCTATAACTGGACTCACAGGTGAGGTTCAAATCATAGAAAGTTAGAGTGTCAATCCTCTCCTACTTAAGTCGGCATTGTGCCTTTTGTATTAAATTCGGATGCATTTTCTGTGCTTCATCGGCAATAAGAAGGTCCAAGGGATATAGTAGACCTGAAGTGATGCATCGGAATCTAAAACTAGACTCACAGGAGAGGTTCAAATCATAGAAAGTGAGAGTGTCAGTTCTCTTATACTTAAGTCGGCATTGTGCCTTTTGTATTAAATTCGGATGCAATTTCTGTGTTTCATCGTCAATAAGAAGGTCCAAGGGATACAGTGAACCAGAAGTGAAGCATCGGAATCTTAAACTGGACTCACAGGAGAGGTTCAAATCATAGAAAGTTAGAGTGCCACTCCTCTTGTACTTAGGTCGTACTTGTGCCTTTTGAATTTAATTCCGATGCAATTTCTGTGTTTCATCGTCAATAAGAAGGTCCAAGGGATACAGTAAACCTTAAGTGATGCATAGGAATCTAAAAATGGACTCACAGGAGAGGTTCAAATCATAGAAAGTTTCAGTGTCAGTCCTCCTGTACTTAAGTCAGCATTGTGCCTTTTGAATTTACTTCCGATGCAATTTCTGTGTTTCATCGTCAATAAAAATGTATAAAGGATACAGTAAACCTGAAGTGAAGCATCGAAATGTAAAATTGGTCTCACAGGAGAGGTTCAAATCATAGAAAGTTCGAGTGTGAGTCCTCTTGTACTTAAGTCGGCATTGTGCCTTTTGAATTTAATTCCGATGCAATTTCTGTGCTTCATCGTCAATAAGAAGGTCCAAGGGATACACTAAACCTGAAGTGAAGCATCGGATACTAAAACTGGACTCACAGGAGAGGTTCAAATCATAGAAAATTAGAGTGTCGGTCCTTTTGTACTTAAGTCGTCATTGTGCCTTTTGTATTAAATTCGGATGCAATTTCTGTGTTTCATCGTCAATAAGAAGGTCCAAGGTATATGGTGAACCTGAAGTGAAGCATCCGATTCTAAAACTGGTCTCACAAGAGAGGTTCAAATCATAGAAAGTTAGAGTGTGGGTCCTCTTGTACTTAAGTCGGCATTGTGCTTTTTGAATTTAATTCCGATGCAATTTCTGTGTTTCACCGTCAATAAGAAAGTAAAAGGGTTACAGTAAACCTGAAGTGAAGCATCGGAATTTAAAACTGGACTCACAGGAGAGGTTCAAATCATAGAAAGTTAGTGTGTCAGTCCTCTTGTACTTGAGTCGGCATCGTGCAGTTTTGAATTTAATTCCGATGCAATTTCTGTGCTTCATCGTCAATAAGAAGGTCCAAGGGATACACTAAACCTGAAGTGAAGCATCGGAATCTAAAACTGGACTCACAGGAGAGGTTCAAATCAGAGAAAGTTAGAGTGTCGGTCCTTTTGTACTTAAGTCGTTATTGTGCCTTTTGTATTATATTCAGATGCAATTTCTGTCTTTCATCGTCAATAAGAAGGTCCAAGGTATATGGTGAACCTGAAGTGAAGCATCGGATTCCAAAACTGGACTCACAGGAGAGGTTCAAATCACAGAAATTTAGAGTGTCATTCCTCTTGTACTTAAGTCGGCATTGTGCCTTTTAAGTTTAATTCCGATACAATTTCTGTGCTTCATCGTCAATAGGAAGGTCCAAGGTATACAGTAAACCTGAAGCGAATCATCCGAAACTAAAACTAAAATCACAGGAGAGGGTCAAGTCATAGAAAGTTAGAGTGTCAGTCCTCTTGTACTTAAGTCGGCATTGTGCCTTTTGAATTTAATTCCGATGCAATTTCTGTGTTTCATCGTCAATAAGAGGTTCCAAGGTACACAGTGAACCTGAAGTGAAGCATCGGAATCTAAAACTGGACTCACAGGAGAGGTTCAAATCATAGAAATTTAGAGTGTCAGTCCGCTTGTACCTAAGTCAGCATTGTGCCTTTTGTATTAAATTCGGATGCAATTTCTGTGCACCATCGTCAATAAGAAGGTCCAAGGGATACAGTAGACCTAAAGTGAAGCATCGGAATCTAAAACTGTACTCACAGAAGAGGTTCAAATCATAGATAGTGAGAGTGTCAGTGCTCTTGTACGTAAGTCGTTATTGTGCCTTTTGTATTAAATTCGGATGCAATTTCTGTGTTTCATCGTCAATAAGAAGGTCCAAGTGATACAGTAAACCTGAAGTGGAGCATCGGAATCTAAAACTGGACTCACAGGAGAGGTTCAAATCAAAAAAAGTTAGAATGTCAGTCCTCTTGTACTTAAGTCGGCACTGCGCATTTTGAATTTAATTCCGATGCAATTTCTGTGCTTCATCGTCAATAAGAAGGTCCAAGGGATACAGTAAACCTGAAGTGAAGCATCGGAATCTAAAACTGGACTCACAGGAGAGGTTCAAATCATAGAAAGTTAGAGGGTCTGTCCCCTTGTACTTATGTCGTCATTGTGACTTTTGAATTTAATTCCGATGAAATTTCTGTGTTCCCTCGTCAATACGAAGGTCCAAGGGATACATTAAACCTGAAGTGAAGCTACGGATTCTATAAGTGGACTCACAGGTGAGGTTGAAATCATAGTAAGTTAGATTGTCAGTCCTCTTGTACTTAAGTCGTCATTGTGCCTTTTGTATTAAAGTCGGATGCAATTTCTGTGTTTCGTCGTCAATATGAAGGTCCAAGGGGTACAGTAAACCTGAAGTGAAGCTTTGGAATCTAAAACTGGACTCACAGGAAAGGTTCAAATCGTAGAAAGTTAGAGTGTCAGTCCTCTTGTAGTTAAGTCGGCATTGTGCCTTTAGAATTTAATTCCGATGCAATTTCTGTGCTTCATCGTCATTAAGAAGGTCCCTGAGATACAGTAAACCTGAATTGGGGCATCGGAATCAAAAACTGGTCTCACAGGAGAGGTTCAAATTATAGAAAGTTAGAGTGTCAGTCCTCATGTACTTAAGTCGGCATTGTGCGTTTCGAATTTAATTCCGAAGCAATTTCTGTGCTTCATCGTCAATAAGACGGTCCAAGGGATATAGTAAACCTGAAGTGATGCATCGGAATCTAAAACTAGACTCACAGGAGAGGTTCAAATCATAGAAAGTGAGAGTGTCAGTTCTCTTATACTTAAGTCGGCATTGTGCCTTTTGTATTAAATTCGGATGCAATTTCTGTGTTTCATCGTCAATAAGAAGGTCCAAGGGATACAGTAAACCAGAAGTGAAGCATCGGAATCTTAAACTGGACTCACAGGAGAGGTTCAAATCATAGAAAGTTAGAGTGCCACTCCTCTTGTATTTAAGTCGGACTTGTGCCTTTTGAATTTAATTCCGATGCAATTTCTGTGCTTCATCGTCAATAAGAAGTGTCCAAGGGATACTGTAAACATGAAGTGAAGCATCGGAATCTAAAACTGGACTCACAGGAGAGGTTCAAATCATAGAAGGTTAGAGTGTCAGTCCTCTTGTACCTAAGTCGGCAATGTGCCTTTTGAATTTAATTCCGATGCAATTTCTGTGTTTCATCGTCAATACGAAGGTCCAAGGGATACAGTATACCTGAGGTGAAGGTTCGGAATCTAAGGTTGGACTTACAGGAGTGGTTCAAATCATAGAAAGTTTGAGTGTCAGTCCTCTTGCACTTAAGTCGGCATTGTGCCTTTTGTATTATATTCGGATGCAATTTCTGTGTTTAATCGTCAATAAGAAGGTCCAAGGGATAAAGTAAACCTGAAGTGAAGCATCGGAATCTAAAACTGGACTCACAGGAGAGGTTCTAATCTTAGATAGTTAGAGTGTCAGTCCTCTTGTACTTATGTCGGCATTGTGCCGTTTGAATTTAATTCCGATGCAATTTCCGTGCTTCATCGTCAATAAGAAGGTCATAGGGATACAGTAAACCTGAAGTGAAGCATCGGAATCTAAATCTGGCCCCACAGGAGAGGTTCAAATCATAGAAAGTTAGAGTGTCAGTCCTGCTGTACTTAATTCGGCATTGTGCCTTTTGAATTTAATTCCGATGCAATTTCTGTGCTTCATCGTCAATAAGAAGATAAAAGGGATACAGTAAACCTGAAGTGAAGCATCAGAATCTAAAACTGGACTCACAGGAGAGGTTCAAATCATAGAAAGTTAGAGTGTAAGTCCTCTTGTACGTAAGTCGGCATTGTGCTTTTGGAATTTAATTCCGATGCAATTTCTGTGCTTCATCGTCAATAAGAAGGAACAAGGGATACACTAATCCTGAAGTGAAGCATCGGAATCTTAAACTGGAATCACAGGAGCGGTTCAAATCATATAAAGTTAGAGTGTCGGTTCTTTTGTACTTATGTCGTCAATGTGCCATTTGTACTAAATTCGGATGCAATTTCTGTGCTTCATCGTCAATAAGAAGGTCCAAGGTATATGGTGAACCTGAAGTGAAGCATCGGATTCTTAAAACTGGACTAACAGGAGAGGTTCAAATCACAGAAAGTTAGAGTGTCTGTGCTCTTGTACTTATGTCGGCATTGTGCCTTTTGAGTTTAATTCCGATGCAATTTCTGTGCTTCATCGTCAATAAGAAGGTCCAAGGTACACAGTAAACCTGAAGTGAGTCATCCGAAACTAAACCTGGAATCACAGGAGAGGTTCAAATCATAGAAAGTTAGAGTGTCAGTCCTCTTGTACTTAAGTCGGCATTGTGCCTTTTGAATTTCATTCCGATGCAATTTCTGTGTTTCATCGTCAATAAGAAGGTCCAAGGTATACAGTGAACATGAAGTGATGCATCGGAATCTAAAACTGGACTCACAGGAGAGGTTCAAATCATAGAAAGTGAGAGTGTCAGTCCTCTTGTACTGAAGTCGGCATTGTGCCTTTTGAATTTAATTCCGATGAATTTCTGTCCTTCATCGTCAATAAGAAGGTCATAGGGATAAAGTAAACCTGAAGTGAAGCATCGGAATCTAAAACTGGACTCACAGGAGTGGTTCAAATCATAGAAAGTTAGAGTGTCATCCTCTTGCACTTAAGTCGTCATTGTGGTTTTGTATTAAATTCGGATGCAATTTCTGTGTTTCATCGTCAATAAGAAGGTCCAAGGGATACAGTAAACCTGACGTGAAGCATCGGAATCTAAATCTGGGCTCACAGGAGAGGTTCAAATCACAGAAAGTAAGAGTGTCTGTCCTTCTGTACTTAAGTCGGCATTGTGCCTTTTGAATTTAATTCCCATGCAATTTCTGTGTTTCATCGTTAATAAGAATGTCCAAGGGATACAGTAAACCTGAACTGAAGCATCGGAATCTAAAACTGGACTCACAGGAGAGGTTCAAATCATAGACAGTTAGAGTGTCAGTCCTCTTGTACTTAAGTCGGCATTGTGCCTTTTGAAATTAATTCCGATGCAATTTATGTGCTTCATCGTCAATAAGAAGGTCATAGGGATACAGTAAACCTGACGTGAAGCATCGGAATCTAAATCTGGGCTCACAGGAGAGGTTCAAATCACAGAAAGTGAGAGTGTCTGTCCTTCTGTACTTAAGTCGGCATTGTGCCTTTTGAATTTAATTCCCATGCAATTTCTGTGTTTCATCGTTAATAAGAATGTCCAAGGGATACAGTAAACCTGAACTGAAGCATCGGAATCTAAAACTGGACTCACAGGAGAGGTTCAAATCATAGACAGTTAGAGTGTCAGTCCTCTTGTACTTAAGCCGGCATTGTGCCTTTTGAAATTAATTCCGATGCAATTTATGTGCTTCATCGTCAATAAGAAGGTCATAGGGATACAGTAAACCTGAAGTGAGGCATCGGAATTTAGAGTTGGACTCACAGGAGGGGTTCAAATCATAGAAAGTAAGTGTGTCAGTCCTCTTGTAGTTAAGTCGGCATTGTGCCTTTTGAATTTAATTCCGATGCAATTTCTGTGCTTCATCGTCAATAAGAAGGTCCCTGAGATACAGTAATCCTGAAGTGAGGCATCGGAATCTAAAACTGGTCTCACAGGAGAGGTTCAAATCAAAGGTAGTTAGAGTGTCATTACTCTTGTACTTAAGTCGGCATTGTGCCTTTTGAATTTAATTCCGATGCAATTTCTGCGTTTCATCGTCAATAAGAAGGTCCAAGGGATACAGTAAACCTGAAGTGAGCATCGGAATCTAAAACTGGACTCATAGAAGAGCTTCAAATCATAGAAAGTTAGAGTGTCAGTCCTCCTGTACTCAAGTCGGCGTTGTGCCATTTGAATTTAATTCCGATGCAATTTCTGTGCTTCATCGTCAATGAGAAGATAAAAGGAATACAGTAAACCTGAAGTGAAGCATCGGAATCTAAAAGTGGACTCACAGGAGAGGTTCAAATCATAGAAAGTTAGAGTGTCGGTTCTTTTGTACTTATGTATGTTGTAAATGTGCCTTTTGTATTAAATTCGGATGCAATTTCTGTGTTTCATCGTCAATAAGAAGGTCCAAGGTATATGGTGAACCTGAAGTGAATCATCGGATTCTAAAACTGGACTCACAGGAGAGGTTCAAATCACAGAAATTTAGAGCGTCAGTCCTCTTGTACTTAAGTCGGCATTGTGCCATTTTAGTTTAATTCCGATGCAATTTCTATGCTTCATCGCCAATAAGAAGGTCCAACGTATACAGTAAACCTGAAGTGAATCATCCGAAACTAAAACTGGAATCACAGGAGTGGTTCAAATCATAGAAAGTTAGAGTAACAGTCATCTTGTACTTAAGTCGGCATTGTGAATTTTGAATTTCATTCCGATGCAATTTCTGTGTCTCATCGTCAATAAGATGGTCCAAGTTATACAGTGAACCTGAAGTGAAGCATCTGAATCTAAAACTGTACTCACAGAAGAGGTTCAAATCATAGAAAGTGAGAGTGTCTGTGCTCTTGTACTTAAGTCGTTACTGTGCCTTTTGTATTAAATTCGGAGGCAATTTCTGTGTTTCATCGTCAATAAGAAGGTCCAAGGGATACAGTAAACCTGAAGTGAAGCATCGGAATCTAAATCGGGACTCGAAGGAGAGGTTCAAATCATAGGAAGTTAGAGTGCCTGTTCCCTTGTACTTAAGTCGTCATTGTGCCTTTTGAATTTAATTCCGATGCAATTTCTGTGTTCCGTCGTCATTACGAAAGTCCAAGGGATACATTAAACCTGAAGGGAAGCTTCGGATTCTATAACTGGACTCGCAGGAGAGGTTCAAATCATAGAAAGTTAGAATGTCAGTCCTCTTGTACTTAAGTCGTCATTGTGCCTTTTGTATTAAATTCGGATGCAATTTCTGTGTTTCATTGTCAATATGAAGGTCCAAGGGATACAGTAAACCTGAAGTGAAGCATCTGAATCTAAAACTGGACTCACAGGAGAGGTTCAAATCATAGAAAGTTAGAGTGTCCGTCCTCTTGTAGTTAAGTCGGCATTGTGCCTTTTGAATTTAATTCCGATGCAATTTCTGTGCTTCATCGTCAATAAGAAGGTCCCTGAGACACAGTAAACCTGAAGTGAAGCATCGGAATCGAAAACTGGACTCACAGGATAGGTTCAAATCATAGAAAGTTAGAGAGTCAGTCCTCTTGTACTTTAGTCGGCATTGTGCTTTTTGAATTTAATTCCGACGCAATTTCTGTGTTTCATCGTCAATAAGAAGGTCCAAGGGATACAGTAAACCTGAAGTGAAGCATCGGAATCTAATACTGGACTCACAGGAGAGTTTCAAATCATAGAAAGTTAGAGTGTCAGTCCCCTTGTAATTAAGTCGGCATTGTGCCTTTTGAATTTAATTCCGATGCAATTTCTGTGTTTCATCGTCAATAAGATGGTCCAAAGGGATACAGTAAACCTGAAGTGAAGCATCGGAATCGAAGACTGGACTCACAGGAGAGGTTCAAATCATAGAATGTTAGAGTGTCAGTCCTCTTGTACTTAAGTCGTCATTGTGCCTTTTGAGTTTAATTCTGATGCAATTTCTGTGTTTCATCGTCAATAAGAAGGTCCAAGGTATACAGTGAACCTGAAGTGAAGCATCGGAATCTAAAACTGGACTCACAGGAGAGGTTCAAATCACATAAAGTTAGAGTGTCTTTCCTCTTGTACTTAAGTCAGCATGTTGCCTTTTGTAGTGAATTCGGATGCAATTTCTGTGCTTCATCGTCAATAAGAAGGTCCAAGGGATTCAGAAACCTGAAGTGAAGCATCGGAATCTAAAACTGGACTCACAGGAGAGGCTTAAATCATAGAAAGTTAGACTATCAGTCCTCTTGTACTTATGTCGGCATTATGCCTTTTGAATTTAATTCCGAAGCAATATCTGTGCTTCATCGTCAATAAGAAGGTCCAAGGTATACAGTAAACCTGTTGTGAAGCATCTGAATCTAAAACTGGACACACAGGAGAGGTTCAAATCATAGAAAGTTAGAGTGTCAGTCCTCTTGTACTTAAGTCGGCATTGTGCCTTTTGTATTAAATTCGGATGCAATTTCTGTGTTTCATCGTCAATAAGAAGGTCCAAGGGATACAGTAAACCTGAAGTGAAGCATCGGAATCTAAAACTGGACTCACAGGAGAGGTTCAAATCATAGAAAGTTAGAGTGTCAGTCCTCTTGTACTTAAGTCGGCATTGTGCCTTTTGTATTAAATTCGGATGCAATTTCTGTGTATCATCGTCAATAAGAAGGTCCAAGGGATACAGTAAACCTGAAGTGAAGCATCGGAATCTGAAACTGAACTCACAGGAGAGGTTCAAGTCATAGAAAGTTAGAGTGCCAGTCCTCTTCTACTTAAGTCGTCATTGTGCCTTTTAAATTTAATTCCGATGCATTTTCTATGCTTCATCGTCAAAAAGAAGGTCCAAGGGATACAGTAAACCTGAAGTGATGCATTGGAATCTAAAACTGGTCTCACAGGAGAGGTTCAAATCATAGAAAGTTAGAGTGTCACTCGTCTTGTACTTAAGTCGGCATTGTGTCTTTTGAATTAATTTCCGATGCAATTTCTGTGTTTCATCGTCAATAAGAAGGTCCAAGGTATACAGTGAACCTGAAGTGAAGCATCGGAATATAAAACTGGACTCACAGAAGAGGTTCACATCATAGAAAGTTAGAGTGTCAGACCACTTGCACTTAAGACAGCATTGTGCCTTCTGTATTAAATTCGGATGCAATTTCAGTGCTTCATCGTCAATACGAAGGTCCAAGGGATACAGTAAACCTGAAGTGAAGCATCGGAATCTTAAACTGGACTCATAGGAGAGGTTCAAATCATAGGAAGTTAGAGTGTCAGTCCTCTTGTACTTAAGTCGGCATTTTGCCTTTTGTATTAAATTCGGATGCAATTTCTGTGTTTCATCGTCAATAAGAAGGTCCAAGGGATACAGTAAACCTGAAGTGAAGCATCGGAATTTAAAACTGGACACACAGGAGATGTTCAAATCATAGAAAGTTAGAGTGTCGGTCCTCTTGTATTTAGGTTGTCATTATGATTTTTGAATTTAATGCCGATACAATTTCTGTGCTTCTTCGTCAAATAGAAGGTCCAAGGGATACAGTAAACCTGAAGTGAAGCATCAGAATCTAAAACTGGACTTACAGGAGAGGTTCAAATGATCGAAAGTTAGAGTGTCAGTTCTCTTGTACTTACGCCGGCATTGTGCCTTTTGTATTAAATTCGGATGCAATATCTATATTTCATCGTCAATAAGAAGGTCCAAGGGATACAGTAAACCTGAAGTGAAGCCTCGGAATCTAAAACTGGACTCACAGGAGAGGTTCCATTCATAGAAAGTTAGAGAGTCAGTCCTCTTGTACTTAATTCGGCATTGTGCCTTTTGAATTTCATTCCGATGCAATTTCTGTGCTTCATTGTCAAAAAGAACGTCCATGGTATACAGTAAACCAGAAGTATAGCATCGGAATCTAAAACTGGACTCACAGGAGAGGTTCAAATCATAGAAAGTTAGAGCGTCAGTCCTCTTGTACTTTAGTCGGCATTGTGCCTTTTGTATTAAATTCGGATGCAATTTCAGTGCTTCATCGTCAATAAGAAGGTCCAAGGGATACAGTAAACCTGAAGTGAAGCATCGGCATCTAAAACTGGACCCACAGGGGAGGTTCAATTCATAGAAAGTTAGAGTGCCAGTCCTCTTGTACTTAAGTCGGCATTGTGCCTTTTGAATTTAATTCCGATGCAATTTCTGTGTTTCATCGTCAATAAGAAGGTCCAAGGTATACAGTAAACCTGAAGTGAAGCATCGGAATCTAAAACTGGACTCACAGGAGAGGTTCAAAGCATAGAAATTTAGAGTGTGAGTCCTCTTGTACTTAAGTCGGCATTGTGCCTTTTGTATTTAAGTCGGATGCAATTTCTGTGTTTCATCGTCAATAAGAAGGTCCAACGGATACAGTAAACCTGAAGTGAAGCATCGGAATCTAAAACTCGACTCACAGGAGAGGTTCAAATCATAGAAAGTTAGAGTGTCGGACCTCTTTTACTTAAGTCGGCATTGTAGTTTTAAATTTAATTCCGATGCAATTTCTATGCTTCATCGTCAAAAAGAGGGTCGAAGGGATACAGTAAACCTGAAGTGAAGCATTGGAATCTAAAACTGGACTCACAGGAGAGGTTCAATTCATAGAAAGTGAGAATGTCAGTCCTCTTGTACTTAAGTCGGCATTGTGCCTTTTGAATTTCATTCCGATGCAATTTCTGTGTCTCATCGTCAATAAGAAGGCCCAAGGGATACAGTAAAGCTGAAGTGAAGCATCGGAATCTAAAACTAGACTCACTGGAGAGGTTCAAATGACAGAAAGTTAGAGTGTCAGTCCGCATGTACTTCAGTTAGCATTGTGCCTTTTGTATTAAATTCGGATTCAATTTCTGTGTTTCATCGTCAATAAGAAGGTCCTAGGGATACAGTAAACCTGAAGTAAAGCATCGGAATCTAAAACTCGACTTACAGGAGAGATTCAAATCTTAGAAAGTTAGAGTGTCTGTCCTCTTTTACTTAAGTCAGCATTGCGCCTTTTAAATTTAATTCCGATGCAATTTCTATGCTTCATCGTCAAAAAGAAGGTCCAAGGGATACAGTAAACCTGAAGCGAATCATCCGAAACTAAAACTGGAATCACAGGAGAGGGTCAAGTCATAGAAAGTTAGAGTGTCAGTCCTTTTGTACTAAAGTCGTCATTGTGCCTTTTGTATTAAATTCAGAAGCAATTTCTGTGTTTCATCGTCAATAAGAAGGTCCAAGGGATACAGTAAACCTGAAGTGAAGCATCGGAATCTAAAACTGGATTCACAGTGGAGGTTCAAATCATAGATAGTTAGAGTGTCATTCCTCAGCTACATAAGTCGGCATTGTGCATTTTGAATTTAATTCCGAAGCAATATCTGTTCTTCATCGCAATAAGAATGTCCAAGGTATACCGTAAACTTGAAGTGAAGCATCCAGATCTAAAACTGGACTCACAGAGGAGGTTCAAATCATAGTAAGTTAGTGTCAGTCCTCTTGTACCTAAGTCGGCATTGTGCCTTTTGAATTTCATTCCGATGCAATTTTTGTGTTTCATCGTCAATAAGAAGGTCCAAGGTATACAGTAAACCTGAAGTGAAGCATCGGAATCTAAAACTGGACTCACAGGAGAGGTTCAAATCATAGAAAGTGAGAGTGTCAGTCCTCTTGTACTGAAGTCGGCATTGTGCCTTTTGTATTAAATTCGGATGCAATTTCTGTGCTTCATCGTCAATAAGAAGGTCCATGGTATACAGTAAACCTGAAGTGTAGCATCGGAATCTAAAACTGGACTCAAAGGAGAGGTTCAAATCATAGAAAGTTAGAGTGTTAGTCCTCTTGTACTAAAGTCGGCATTGTGCCTTTTGAATTTAATTCCGATGCAATTTCTGTGTTTCATCGTCAATAAGAAGGTCCAAGGTATACAGTAAACTTGAAGTGAAGCATCGGAATCTAAAACTGGACTCACAGGAGAGATTCGAATCATTGAAAGTTAGTTTGTCAGTCCTTTTGTACTTAAGTCGTCATTGTGCCTTTTGTATTAAATTCGGAAGCAATTTCTGTGTTTCATCGTCAATAAGAAGGTCCAAGGGATACAGTAAACCTGAAGTGAAGCATCGGAATCTAAAACTGGATTCACTGTTGAGGTTCAAATCATAGATAGTTAGAGTGTCATTCCTCTGCTACATAAGTCGGTATTGTGCCTTTTGAATTTAATTCCGAAGCAATATCTGTTCTTCATCGCAATAAGAATGTCCAAGGTATACAGTAAACTTGAAGTGAAGCATCCGGATCTAAAACTGGACTTACAGGAGAGGTTCAAATCATAGTAAGTTAGTGTCAGTCCTCTTGTACTTATGTCGGCATTGTGCCTTTTGAATTTAATTTCGATGCAATTTTTGTGTTTCATCGTCAATAAGAAGGTCCTAGGTATACAGTAAACCTGAAATGAAGCATCGGAATCTAAAAGTGGACACACAGGAGAGGTTCAAATCATAGAAAGTGAGAGTGTCAGTCCTCTTGTACTGAAGTCGTCATTGTGCCATTTGTATTAAATTAGGATGCAATTTCTGTGTTTCGTCGTCAAAAGGAAGGTCCAAGGGATACAGTAAACCTGAAGTGAAGCATCGGAGTCTAAAACTGGACTCACAGGAGAGGTCTAAATCATAGAAAGTTAGAGTGTCAGTCCTCTTGTACTTAAGTCGGCATTGTGCCTTTTGAATTTAATTCTGAAGCAATGTCTGTCCTTCATCGTCAATAAGAAGGTCCAAGGTATACAGTAAACCAGATGTGAAGCATCCGAATCTAAAACTGGACTCACAGGAGAGGTTCAAATCATAGAATGATAGAGTGTCAGTCCTCATCTACTTAAGTCGGCATTGTGCCTTTTGAATTGAATTCCGATGCAATTACTGTGTTTCATCGTCACTAAGAAGGTCCAAGGTATACAGTGAACCTGAAGTGAAGCATTGGAATCTAAAACTAGACTCACAGGAGAGGTTCAAATCATAGAAAGTTAGAGTGTCAGTCCTAATGTACGTAAGTCAGCATTGTGCATTTTGTATTAAATTGGGATACAATTTCCGTGCTTCATCGTCAATAAGAAGGTCCACGGGATACAGTTGACCTGAAGTGAAGCAACGGAATCTAATACTGGACTCACAGGAGACGTTCAAATCATTGAAAGTGAGAGTGCCAGTCCTCTTGTACTTAAGTCGGCTTTGTGCCTTTTGTATAAAATTCGGATCCAATTTCTGTGTTAAATCGTCAATAAGAAGGTCCAAGGGATACAGTAAACCTGAAGTGAAGCATCGGAATCTAAAACTGGACTCACAGGAAAGGTTCAAACCATAGAAATTTAGAGTGTCACTCCTCTTGTAATTAAGTCGGCACTGTACCTTTTGAATTTAATTCCGAAACAATTTCTGTGCTTCATCGTCAATAAGAGGGTCCAAGGTATACAGTAAACCTGAAGTGAAGCATCGGAATCTAAAACTGGACTCACAGGAGAGGCTGAAATCATTGAGAGTTTGAGTGTCAGTCCTCTTGTACTTAAGTCGGCATAGTGCCTTTTGAATTTAATTCCGATGCAATTACTGTGCTTCATCGTCAATAAGAAGGTCCCTGGGATACAGTAAACCTGAAGTGAGGCATCAGAATCTAAAACTGGACTCACAGGAGACTTTCAAATCATAGAACGTTAGAGTGTCAGTCCTCTTGTACTTAAGTCGGCATAGTGCTTCTTGAATTTAATTCCGATGCAATTTCTGTGTTTCATCGTCAATAAAAATGTATAAAGGATACAGTAAACCTGAAGTGAAGCATCGGAATGTAAAACTGGTCTCACAGGAGAGGTTCAAATCATAGAAAGTTAGAGTGTGAGTCCTCTTGTACTTAAGTCGGCATTGTGCCTTTTGAATTTAATTCCGATGCAATTTCTGTGCTTCATCGTCAATAAGAAGGTCCAAGGGATACACTAAACCTGAAGTGAAGCATCGGAATCTAAAACTGGACTCACAGGAGAGGTTCAAATCAGAGAAAGTTAGAGTTTCGGTCCTTTTGTACTTAAGTCGTTATTGTGCCTTTTGTATTATATTCAGATGCAATTTCTGTCTTTCATCGTCAATAAGAAGGTCCAAGGTATATGGTGAACCTGAAGTGAAGCATCGGATTCCAAAACTGGACTCACAGGAGAGGTTCAAATCACAGAAATTTAGAGTGTCATTCCTCTTGTACTTAAGTTGGCATTGTGCCTTTTAAGTTTAATTCCGATACAATTTCTGTGCTTCATCGTCAATAGGAAGGTCCAAGGTATACAGTAAACCGGAAGCGAATCATCCGAAACTAAAACTGGAATCACAGGAGAGGGTCAAGTCATAGAAAGTTAGAGTGTCAGTCCTCTTGTACTTAAGTCGGCATTGTGCCTTTTGAATTTAATTCCGATGCAATTTCTGTGTTTCATCGTCAATGAGAGGTTCCAAGGTACACAGTGAACCTGAAGTGAAGCATCGGAATCTAAAACTGGACTCACAGGAGAGGTTCAAATCATACATATTTAGAGTGTCAGTCCGCTTGTACCTAAGTCAGCATTGTGCCTTTTGTATTAAATTCGGATGCATTTCTGTGCACCATCGTCAATAAGAAGGTCCAAGGGATACAGTAGACCTAAAGTGAAGCATCGGAATCTAAAACTGTACTCACAGAAGAGGTTCAAATCATAGATAGTGAGAGTGTCAGTGCTCTTGTACGTAAGTCGTTATTGTGCCTTTTGTATTTAATTCGGATGCAATTTCTGTGTTTCATCGTCAATAAGAAGGTCCAAGGGATACAGTAAACCTGAAGTGGAGCATCGGAATCTAAAACTGGACTCACAGGAGAGGTTCAAATCATAGAAAGTTAGAGGGTATGTCCCCTTGTACTTATGTCGTCATTGTGACTTTTGAATTTAATTCCGATGAAATTTCTGTGTTCCCTCGTCAATACGAAGGTCCAAGGGATACATTAAACCTGAAGTGAAGCTACGGATTCTATAACTGGACTCACAGGTGAGGTTGAAATCATAGTAAGTTAGATTGTCAGTCCTCTTGTACTTAAGTCGTCATTGTGCCTTTTGTATTAAAGTCGGATGCAATTTCTGTGTTTCATCGTCAATATGAAGGTCCAAGGGGTACAGTAAACCTGAAGTGAAGCTTTGGAATCTAAAACTGGACTCACAGGAGAGGTTCAAATCGTAGAAAGTTAGAGTGTCAGTCCTCTTGTAGTTAAGTCGGCATTGTGCCTTTAGAATTTAATTCCGATGCAATTTCTGTGCTTCATCGTCATTAAGAAGGTCCCTGAGATACAGTAAACCTGAAGTGGGGCATCGGAATCAAAAACTGGTCTCACAGGAGAGGTTCAAATTATAGAAAATTAGAGTGTCAGTCCTCTTGTACTTAAGTCGGCATTGTGCGTTTCGAATCTAATTCCGAAGCAATTTCTGTGCTTCATCGTCAATAAGAAGGTCCCAGGGATACAGTAAACCTGAAGTGAAGCATCGGAATCTAAAACTGGACTCACAGGAGAGGTTCAAATCATAGAATGTTAGTGTGTCAGTCCTCCCGTACTTAAGTCGGCATTGTGACTTTTGAATTTAATTCCGATGCAATTTCTGTGCTTCATCGTCAATAAGAAGTGTCCAAGGGATACAGTACACCTGAAGTGAAGCATCTGAATCTAAAACAGGACTCACAGGAGAGGTTCAAATCATAGAAAGTTAGAGGGTATGTCCCCTTGTACTTATGTCGTCATTGTGACTTTTGAATTTAATTCCGATGAAATTTCTGTGTTCCCTCGTCAATAAGAAGGTCCAAGGGATACACTAAACCTGAAGTGAAGCATCGGAATCTAAAACTGGACTCACAGGAGAGGTTCAAATCATAGAAAATTATCGTGTCGGTCCTTTTGTACTTAAGTCGTCATTGTGCCTTTTGTATTAAATTCGGATGCAATTTCTGAGGTTCATCGTCAATAAGAAGGTCCAAGGTATATGGTGAACCTGAAGTGAAGCATCCGATTCTAAAACTGGTCTCACAGGAGAGGTTCAATTCATAGAAAGTTAGAGTGTGGGTCCTCTTGTACTTAAGTCGGCATTGTGCTTTTTGAATTTAATTCCGATGCAATTTCTGTGTTTCACCGTCAATAAGAAAGTAAAAGGGTTACAGTAAACCTGAAGTGAAGCATCGGAATCTAAAACTGGACTCACAGGAGAGGTTCAAATCATAGAAAGTTAGTGTGTCAGTCCTCTTGTACTTGAGTCGGCATTGTGCAGTTTTGAATTTAATTCCGATGCAATTTCTGTGCTTCATCGTCAATAAGAAGGTCCAAGGGATACACTAAACCTGAAGTGAAGCATCGGAATCTAAAACTGGACTCACAGGAGAGGTTCAAATCAGAGAAAGTTAGAGTGTCGGTCCTTTTGTACTTAAGTCGTTATTGTGCCTTTTGTATTATATTCAGATGCAATTTCTGTCTTTCATCGTCAATAAGAAGGTCCAAGGTATATGGTGAACCTGAAGTGAAGCATCGGATTCCAAAACTGGACTCACAGGAGAGGTTCAAATCACAGAAATTTAGAGTGTCATTCCTCTTGTACTTAAGTCGGCATTGTGCCTTTTAAGTTTAATTCCGATACAATTTCTGTGCTTCATCGTCAATAGGAAGGTCCAAGGTATACAGTAAACCTGAAGCGAATCATCCGAAACTAAAACTGGAATCACAGGAGAGGGTCAAGTCATAGAAAGTTAGAGTGTCAGTCCTCTTGTACTTAAGTCGGCATTGTGCCTTTTGAATTTAATTCCGATGAAATTTCTGTGTTTCATCGTCAATAAGAGGTTCCAAGGTACACAGTGAACCTGAAGTGAAGCATCGGAATCTAAAAATGGACTCACAGGAGAGGTTCAAATCATAGAAATTTAGAGTGTCAGTCCGCTTGTACCTAAGTCAGCATTGTGCCTTTTGTATTAAATTCGGATGCAATTTCTTTGCACCATCGTCAATAAGAAGGTCCAAGGGATACAGTAGACCTAAAGTGAAGCATCGGAATCTAAAACTGTACTCACAGAAGAGGTTCAAATCATAGATAGTGAGAGTGTCAGTGCTCTTGCACGTAAGTCGTTATTGTGCCTTTTGTATTAAATTCGGATGCAATTTCTGTGTTTCATCGTCAATAAGAAGGTCCAAGTGATACAGTAAACATGAAGTGGAGCATCGGAATCTAAAACTGGACTCACAGGAGAGGTTCAAATCAAAAAAAGTTAGAATGTCAGTCCTCTTGTACTTAAGTCGGCACTGCGCATTTTGAATTTAATTCCGATGCAATTTCTGTGCTTCATCGTCAATAAGAAGGTCCAAGGGATACAGTAAACCTGAAGTGAAGCATCGGAATCTAAAACTGGACTCACAGGAGAGGTTCAAATCATAGAAAGTTAGAGGGTCTGTCCCCTTGTACTTATGTCGTCATTGTGACTTTTGAATTTAATTCCGATGAAATTTCTGTGTTCCCTCGTCAATACGAAGGTCCAAGGGATACATTAAACCTGAAGTGAAGCTACGGATTCTATAAGTGGACTCACAGGTGAGGATGAAATCATAGTAAGTTAGATTGTCAGTCCTCTTGTACTTAAGTCGTCATTGTGCCTTTTGTATTAAACTCGGATGCAATTTCTGTGTTTCATCGTCAATATGAAGGTCCAAGGGGTACAGTAAACCTGAAATGAAGCTTTGGAATCTAAAACTGGACTCACAGGAAAGGTTCAAATTATAGAAAGTTAGAGTGTCAGTCCTCATGTACTTAAGTCGGCATTGTGCGTTTCGAATTTAATTCCGAAGCAATTTCTGTGCTTCATCGTCAATAAGAAGGTCCAAGGGATATAGTAGACCTGAAGTGATGCATCGGAATCTAAAACTAGACTCACAGGAGAGGTTCAAATCATAGAAAGTGAGAGTGTCAGTTCTCTTATACTTAAGTCGGCATTGTGCCTTTTGTATTAAATTCGGATGCAATTTCTGTGTTTCATCGTCAATAAGAAGGTCCAAGGGATACAGTAAACCAGAAGTGAAGCATCGGAATCTTAAACAGGACTTACAGGAGAGGTTCAAATCATAGAAAGTTAGAGTATCAGTCCTCTTGTTCTTAAGTCGGCATTGTGCCTTTTGAATTTAATTCCGATGCAATTTCTGTGGTTCATCGTCAATAAGAAGGTCCAAGGGGTACTGTAAACCTGAAGTGAAGCATCGGATTCTAAAACTGGCCTTACAGGAGAGGTTCAAATCATAGAAAGTTAGAGTGTCAGTCCTCTTGTACCTAAGTCGGCAATGTGCCTTTTGAATTTAATTCCGATGCAATTTCTGTGTTTCATCGTCAATACGAAGGTCCAAGGGATACAGTATACCTGAGGTGAAGGTTCGGAATCTAAGGTTGGACTTACAGGAGAGGTTCAAATCATAGAAAGTTTGAGTGTCAGTCCTCTTGCACTTAAGTCGGCATTGTGCCTTTTGTATTATATTCGGATGCAATTTCTGTGTTTAATCGTCAATAAGAAGGTCCAAGGGATAAAGTAAACCTGAAGTGAAGCATCGGAATCTAAAACTGGACTCACAGGAGAGGTTCTAATCTTAGATAGTTAGAGTGTCAGTCCTCTTGTACTTATGTCGGCATTGTGCCGTTTGAATTTAATTCCGATGCAATTTCCGTGCTTCATCGTCAATAAGAAGGTCATAGGGATACAGTAAACCTGAAGTGAAGCATCGGAATCTAAAACTGGCCTCACAGGAGAGGTTCAAATCATAGAAAGTTAGAGTGTCAGTCCTGCTGTACTTAATTCGGCATTGTGCCTTTTGAATATAATTCCGATGCAATTTCTGTGCTTCATCGTCAATAAGAAGATAAAAGGGATACAGTAAACCTGAAGTGAAGCATCAGAATCTAAAACTGGACTCACAGGAGAGGTTCAAATTAGAAAGTTAGAGTGTAAGTCCTCTTGTACGTAAGTCGGCATTGTGCTTTTGGAATTTAATTCCGATGCAATTTCTGTGCTTCATCGTCAATAAGAAGGAACAAGGGATACACTAATCCTGAAGTGAAGCATCGGAATCTTAAACTGGAATCACAGGAGCGGTTCAAATCATATAAAGTTAGAGTGTCGGTTCTTTTGTACTTATGTCGTCAATGTGCCATTTGTACTAAATTCGGATGCAATTTCTGTGCTTCATCGTCAATAAGAAGGTCCAAGGTATATGGTGAACCTGAAGTGAAGCATCGGATTCTTAAAACTGGACTAACAGGAGAGGTTCAAATCACAGAAAGTTAGAGTGTCTGTGCTCTTGTACTTATGTCGGCATTGTGCCTTTTGAGTTTAATTCCGATGCAATTTCTGTGCTTCATCGTCAATAAGAAGGTCCAAGGTATACAGTAAACCTGAAGTGAATCATCCGAAACTAAACCTGGAATCACAGGAGAGGTTCAAATCATAGAAAGTTAGAGTGTCAGTCCTCTTGTACTTAAGTCGGCATTGTGCCTTTTGAATTTCATTCCGATGCAATTTCTGTGTTTCATCGTCAATAAGAAGGTCCAAGGTATACAGTGAACATGAAGTGATGCATCGGAATCTAAAACTGGACTCACAGGAGAGGTTCAAATGATAGAAAGTTAGAGTGCCAGTCCACATGTAGATAAGTCAGCATTGTGCCTTTTGTATTAAACTCGGATGCAATTTCTGTGCTTCATCGTCAATAAGAAGGTCGAAGGATACAGTAGACCTGAAGTGAAGCATCGGAATCTAAAACGGGACTCAAAGGAGAGGTTCAAATCATAGAAATTTGGAGTGTCAGTCCTCTTGTACTTAAGTCGGCATTGTGCCTTTTGAATTTAATTCCGATGAATTTCTGTCCTTCATCGTCAATAAGAAGGTCATAGGGATAAAGTAAACCTGAAGTGAAGCATCGGAATCTAAAACTGGACTCACAGGAGTGGTTCAAATCATAGAAAGTTAGAGTGTCATCCTCTTGCACTTAAGTCGTCATTGTGGTTTTGTATTAAATTCGGATGCAATTTCTGTGTTTCATCGTCAATAAGAAGGTCCAAGGGATACAGTAAACCTGACGTGAAGCATCGGAATCTAAATCTGGGCTCACAGGAGAGGTTCAAATCACAGAAAGTAAGAGTGTCTGTCCTTCTGTACTTAAGTCGGCATTGTGCCTTTTGAATTTAATTCCCATGCAATTTCTGTGTTTCATCGTTAATAAGAATGTCCAAGGGATACAGTAAACCTGAACTGAAGCATCGGAATCTTAAACTGGACTCACAGGAGAGGTTCAAATCATAGACAGTTAGAGTCTCAGTCCTCTTGTACTTAAGTCGGCATTGTGCCTTTTGAAATTAATTCCGATGCAATTTCTGTGCTTCATCGTCAATAAGAAGGTCATAGGGATACAGTAAACCTGAAGTGAGGCATCGGAATTTAGAGTTGGACTCACAGGAGGGGTTCAAATCATAGAAAGTAAGTGTGTCAGTCCTCTTGTAGTTAAGTCGGCATTGTGCCATTTGAATTTAATTCCGATGCAATTTCTGTGCTTCATCGTCAATAAGAAGGTCCCTGAGATACAGTAATCCTGAAGTGAGGCATCGGAATCTAAAACTGGTCTCGCAGGAGAGGTTCAAATCAAAGGTAGTTAGAGTGTCATTACTCTTGTACTTAAGTCGGCATTGTGCCTTTTGAATTTAATTCCGATGCAATTTCTGCGTTTCATCGTCAATAAGAAGGTCCAAGGGATACAGTAAACCTGAAGTGAGCATCGGAATCTAAAACTGGACTCACAGAAGAGCTTCAAATCATAGAAAGTTAGAGTGTCAGTCCTCCTGTACTCAAGTCGGCTTTGTGCCATTTGAATTTAATTCCGATGCAATTTCTGTGCTTCATCGTCAATGAGAAGATAAAAGGAATACAGTAAACCTGAAGTGAAGCATCGGAATCTAAAAGTGGACTCACAGGAGAGGTTCAAATCATAGAAAGTTAGAGTGTCGGTTCTTTTGTACTTATGTATGTTGTAAATGTGCCTTTTGTATTAAATTCGGATGCAATTTCTGTGTTTCATCGTCAATAAGAAGGTCCAAGGTATATGGTGAACCTGAAGTGAATCATCGGATTCTAAAACTGGACTCACAGGAGAGGTTCAAATCACAGAAATTTAGAGCGTCAGTCCTCTTGTACTTAAGTCGGCATTGTGCCATTTTAGTTTAATTCCGATGCAATTTCTATGCTTCATCGCCAATAAGAAGGTCCAAGGTATACAGTAAACCAGAAGTGATTCATCCGAAACTAAAACTGGAATCACAGGAGTGGTTCAAATCATAGAAAGTTAGAGTAACAGTCATCTTGTACTTAAGTCGGCATTGTGCCTTTTGAATTTCATTCCGATGCAATTTCTGTGTCTCATCGTCAATAAGAAGGTCCAAGGTATACAGTGAACCTGAAGTGAAGCATCTGAATCTAAAACTGTACTCACAGAAGAGGTTCAAATCATAGAAAGTGAGAGTGTCTGTGCTCTTGTACTTAAGTCGTTACTGTGCCTTTTGTATTAAATTCGGAGGCAATTTCTGTGTTTCATCGTCAATAAGAAGGTCCAAGGGATACAGTAAACCTGAAGTGAAGCATCGGAATCTAAATCGGGACTCGAAGGAGAGGTTAAAATCATAGGAAGTTAGAGTGCCTGTTCCCTTGAACTTAAGTCGTCATTGTGCCTTTTGAATTTAATTCCGATGCAATTTCTGTGTTCCGTCGTCATTACGAAAGTCCAAGGGATACAGTAAACCTGAAGTGAAGCTTCGGATTCTATAACTGGACTCACAGGAGAGGTTCAAATCATAGAAAGTTAGAGTGTCAGTCCTCTTGTACTTAAGTCGTCATTGTGCCTTTTGTATTAAATTCGGATGCAATTTCTGTGTTTCATTGTCAATATGAAGGTCCAAGGGATACAGTAAACCTGAAGTGAAGCATCCGAATCTAAAACTGGACTCACAGGAGAGGTTCAAATCATAGAAAGTTAGAGTGTCCGTCCTCTTATAGTTAAGTCGGCATTGTGCCTTTTGAATTTAATTCCGATGCAATTTCTGTGCTTCATCGTCAATAAGAAGGTCCCTGAGATACAGTAAACCTGAAGTGAAGCATCGGAATCGAAAACTGGACTCACAGGATAGGTTCAAATCATAGAAAGTTAGAGAGTCAGTCCTCTTGTACTTTAGTCGGCATTGTGCTTTTTGAATTTAATTCCGACGCAATTTCTGTGTTTCATCGTCAATAAGAAGGTCCAAGGGATACAGTAAACCTGAAGTGAAGCATCGGAATCTAAATCGGGACTCGAAGGAGAGGTTCAAATCATAGGAAGTTAGAGTGCCTGTTCCCTTGTACTTAAGTCGGCATTGTGCCTTTTGAATTTAATTCCGATGCAATTTCTGTGTTCCGTCGTCATTACGAAAGTCCAAGGGATACAGTAAACCTGAAGTGAAGCTTCGGATTCTATAACTGGACTCACAGGAGAGGTTCAAATCATAGAAAGTTAGAGTGTCAGTCCTCTTGTACTTAAGTCGTCATTGTGCCTTTTGTATTAAATTCGGATGCAATTTCTGTGTTTCATTGTCAATATGAAGGTCCAAGGGATACAGTAAACCTGAAGTGAAGCATCTGAATCTAAAACTGGACTCACAGGAGAGGTTCAAATCATAGAAAGTTAGAGTGTCCGTCCTCTTGTACTTAAGTCGTCATTGTGCCTTTTGAGTTTAATTCTGATGCAATTTCTGTGTTTCATCGTCAATAAGAAGGTCCAAGGTATACAGTGAACCTGAAGTGAAGCATCGGAATCTAAAACTGGACTCACAGGAGAGGTTCAAATCACATAAAGTTAGAGTGTCTTTCCTCTTGTACTTAAGTCAGCATGTTGCCTTTTGTAGTGAATTCGGATGCAATTTCTGTGCTTCATCGTCAATAAGAAGGTCCAAGGGATTCAGAAACCTGAAGTGAAGCATCGGAATCTAAAACTGGACTCACAGGAGAGGCTCAAATCATAGAAAGTTAGACTATCAGTCCTCTTGTACTTATGTCGGCATTATGCCTTTTGAATTTAATTCCGAAGCAATATCTGTGCTTCATCGTCAATAAGAAGGTCCAAGGTATACAGTAAACCTGTTGTGAAGCATCTGAATCTAAAACTGGACACACAGGAGAGGTTCAAATCATAGAAAGTTAGAGTGTCAGACCACTTGCACTTAAGACAGCATTGTGCCTTCTGTATTAAATTCGAATGCAATTTCAGTGCTTCATCGTCAATACGAAGGTCCAAGGGATACAGTAAACCTGAAGTGAAGCATCGGAATCTTAAACTGGACTCATAGGAGAGGTTCAAATCATAGGAAGTTAGAGTGTCAGTCCTCTTGTACTTAAGTCGGCATTTTGCCTTTTGTATTAAATTCGGATGCAATTTCTGTGTTTCATCGTCAATAAGAAGGTCCAAGGGATACAGTAAACCTGAAGTGAAGCATCGGAATTTAAAACTGGACACACAGGAGAGGTTCAAATCATAGAAAGTTAGAGTGTCAGTCCTCTTGTATTTAGGTTGTCATTGTGATTTTTGAATTTAATGCCGATACAATTTCTGTGCTTCATCGTCAAATAGAAGGTCCAAGGGATACAGTAAACCTGAAGTGAAGCATCAGAATCTAAAACTGGACTTACAGGAGAGGTTCAAATGATAGAAAGTTAGAGTGTCAGTTCTCTTGTACTTACGCCGGCATTGTGCCTTTTGTATTAAATTCGGATGCTATATCTATATTTCATCGTCAATAAGAAGGTCCAAGGGATACAGTAAACCTGAAGTGAAGCCTCGGAATCTAAAACTGGACTCACAGGAGAGGTTCCATTCATAGAAAGTTAGTGAGTCAGTCCTCTTGTACTTAATTCGGCATTGTGCCTTTTGAATTTCATTCCGATGCAATTTCTGTGCTTCATTGTCAAAAAGAACGTCCATGGTATACAGTAAGCCTGAAGTATAGCATCGGAATCTAAAACTGGACTCACAGGAGAGGTTCAAATCATAGAAAGTTAGAGCGTCAGTCCTCTTATACTTTAGTCGGCATTGTGCCTTTTGTATTAAATTCGGATGCAATTTCAGTGCTTCATCGTCAATAAGAAGGTCCAAGGGATACAGTAAACCTGAAGTGAAGCATCGGCATCTAAAACTGGACCCACAGGGGAGGTTCAATTCATAGAAAGTTAGAGTGCCAGTCCTCTTGTACTTAAGTCGGCATTGTGCCTTTTGAATTTAATTCCGATGCAATTTCTGTGTTTCATCGTCAATAAGAAGGTCCAAGGTATACAGTAAACCTGAAGTGAAGCATCGGAATCTAAAACTGGACTCACAGGAGAGGTTCAAAGCATAGAAATTTAGAGTGTGAGTCCTCTTGTACTTAAGTCGGCATTGTGCCTTTTGTATTTAAGTCGGATGCAATTTCTGTGTTTCATCGTCAATAAGAAGGTCCAACGGATACAGTAAACCTGAAGTGAAGCATCGGAATCTAAAACTCGACTCACAGGAGAGGTTCAAATCATAGAAAGGTAGAGTGTCGGACCTCTTTTACTTAAGTCGGCATTGTAGTTTTAAATTTAATTCCGATGCAATTTCTATGCTTCATCGTCAAAAAGAGGGTCCAAGGGATACAGTAAACCTGAAGTGAAGCATTGGAATCTAAAACTGGACTCACAGGAGAGGTTCAATTCATAGAAAGTGAGAGTGTCAGTCCTCTTGTACTTAAGTCGGCATTGTGCCTTTTGAATTTCATTCCGATGCAATTTCTGTGTCTCATCGTCAATAAGAAGGCCCAAGGGATACAGTAAAGCTGAAGTGAAGCATCGGAATCTAAAACTAGACTCACTGGAGAGGTTCAAATGACAGAAAGTTAGAGTGTCAGTCCGCATGTACTTCAGTTAGCATTGTGCCTTTTGTATTAAATTCGGATTCAATTTCTGTGTTTCATCGTCAATAAGAAGGTCCTACGGATACAGTAAACCTGAAGTGAAGCATCGGAATTAAAAACTGGACTCACAGGAGAGGTACATATCATAGAAAGTTAGAGTGACAGTCCTCTTGTACTTAAGTCGGCACTGTGCCTTTTAAATTTAATTACGATGCAATTTCTGTGCTTCATCGTCAATAAGAAGGTCCAAGGGATACAGTAAACCTGAAGTGAAGCATCGGAATCTAAAACGGGACTCAAAGGAGAGGTTCAAATTATAGAAAGTTAGAGTGTCTGTCCCCTTGTACATAAGTCGCAACTGTGCCTTTTGAATCTAATTCCGATGCAATTTCTGTGTTCCATCGTCAATACGAAGGTCCATGGGATACCGTAAACCTGAAGTGAAGCTTCGGATTCTATAACTGGACTCACAGGAGAGGTTCAAATCATAGAAAGTTAGAGTGTCAGTCCTCTTGTACTTAAGTCGTCATTGTGCCTTTTGTATTAAATTCGGATGCAATTCCTGTGATTCATCGTCAATATGAAGGTCCAAGGGATACAGTAAACCTGAAGTGAAGCATCGGAATCTAAAACTGGACTCACAGGAGAGGTTCAAATCATAGAAAGTTGGAGTGTCAGACCTCTTGTACTTAAGTCGGCATTGTGCCTTTTGAATTTAATTCCGATGCACTTTCTGTGCTTCATCGTCCATAAGAAGATCCAAGGGATACAGTAAACCTGAAGTGATGCATCTGAATCTAAAACCGGACTCACAGGAGAGGTTGAAATCATAGAAAGTTAGAGTGTCAGTCATCTTGTACTTAAGTCGGGATTGTGCCTTTTGAATTTAATTCCGATGCAATTTCTGCGCTTCATCGTCAATAAGAAGGTCATAGGAATTCAGTAAACCTGAAGTGAAGCATCGGATTCTATAACTGGACCCACAGGAGAGGTTCAAATCATAGAAAGTTAGAGTGTCAGTCCCCTTGTAGTTAAGTCATCATTGTGCCTTTTGAATTTAATTCCGATGCAAATTCTGTGTTTCATCGTCAATAAGAAGGTCCAAGGGATACCGTAAACCTGAAGTGAATCATCGGAATCTAAGTCTGGATTAACAGGAGACGTTCAAATCAGAGAAAGTTAGAGTGTCAATCCTCCTGTACTTAAGTCGGCATTGTGCCTTTTGAAATTAATTCCGATGCAATTTCTGTGCTTCATCGTCAATAAGAAGGTCATAGGGATACAGTAAAACTGAAGTGAAGCTTCGGATTCTATAACTGGAATCACAGGAGAGGTTCAAATCATAGAAAGTTAAAATGTCAGTCCCCTTGTAGTTAAGTCGGCATTGTGCCTTTTGAATTTAATTCCCATGCAATTTCTGTGATTCATCGTCAATACGAATGTCCAAGGGATACAGTAAACCTGAAGTGAAGCATCGGAATCCAAAACTGGACTCACAGGAGAGGTTCTAATCATAGAAAGTTAGAGCGTCAGCCCTCTTGTACTTAAGTCGGCATTGCGCCTTTTGAATTTAATTCCGATGCAATTTCTGTGCTTCATCGTCATTAAGAAGGCAAAAGGTATACAGTAAACCTGAAGTGAAGCCTCGGAATCTAAAACTGGACTCACAGGAGAAGTTCCATTCATAGAAAGTTAGAGAGTCAGTCCTCTTGCACTTAATCCGGCATTGTGCATTTTGAATTTCATTCCGATGCGATTTCTGCGCTTCATTGTCAATAAGAACGTCCATGGTATACAGTAAACCTGAAGTATAGCATCGGAATCTAAAACTGGACTCACAGGAGAGGTTCAAATCATAGAAAGTTAGAGTGTCCGTCCTCTTGTACTTAAGTCGGCATTGTGTCTTTTGAATTTAATTCCGATGCAATTCCTGAGCTTCACCGTTAATAAGAAGGTCCATGGTATACAGTAAACCTAAAGTGTAGCATCGGCATCTAAAACTGGACCCACAGGGGAGGTTCAATTCATAGAAAGTTAGAGTGCGAGTCCTCTTGTACTTAAGTCGGCATTGTGCCTTTTGAATTTAAATCCGATGCAATTTCTGTGTTTCATCGTCAATAAGAAGGTCCAAGGTATACAGTAAACCTGAAGTGAAGCATCAGAATCTAAAACTGGACTCACAGGAGAGGTTCAATTCATTGAAAGCGAGAGTGTCAGTCTTCTTGTACCTAAGTCGGAATTTTGTATTTATTTCGGATGCAATTTCTGTGTTTCATCGTCAATAAGAAGGTCCAAATGATACAGTAAGGCTGAAGTGAAGCATCGGAATCTAAAACTGGACTCACAGGAGAGGTTCAAATTATAGAAAGTTAGAGTGTCAGTCCTCTTGTACTTAAGTCGGCATTGTGCCTTTTGTATTAAATTCGGATGCAATTTCTGTGCTTCATCGTTAATAAGAAGGTCCAAGGTATGTAGTGAACCTGAAGTGAAGCATCGGATTCTAAAACTGGACTCACAGGAGTGGTTCAAATTACAGAAAGTTAGAGTGTCAGTCCTCTTGTACTTAAGTCGGCATTGTGCCTTTTGAATTACATTCCGATGCAATTTCTGTGTTTCATCGTCAATAAGAAGGTCCAAGGGATACCGTAAACCTGAAGTGAATCATCGGAATCTAAATCTGGATTCACAGGAGAGGTTCAATTCATTGAAAGCGAGAGTGTCAGTCCTCTAGTACTTAAGTCGCCACTGTGCCTTTTGAATTTAATTCCGATGCAATTTCTGTGTTTCATCGTCAATAAGAAGGTCCAAGGGATACCGTAAACCTGAAGTGAAACATCGGAATCTAAATCTGGATTCACAGGAGACGTTCAAATCACAGAGAGTTAGAGTGTCAGTCCTCCTGTACTGAAGTCGGCATTGTGCATTTTGAATTTAATTCCGATGAAATTTCTGTGCTTCATCGGCAATACGAATGTCCAAGGGATACAGTAAACCTGAAGTGAAGCATCGGAATCGAAAACTGGACTCACAGGAGAGGTTCTAATCATAGAAAGTTAGAGTGTCAGTCCTCTTGTACTTAAGTCGGCATGGCGCCTTTTGAATTTAATTCCGATGCAATTTCTGTGCTTCATCGTCAATAAGAAGGCAATAGGTATACAGTAAACCTGAAGTGATGCATCGGAATCCAAAACTGGACTCACAGGAGAGGTTCAAATCTTAGAAAGTTAGAGTGTCCGTCCTCTTGTTCTTAAGTCGGCATTGTGCATTTTGAATTTAATTCGAATGCAATTCCTGTGCTTCACCGCCAATAAGAAGGTCTATGGTATACAGTAAACCTGAAGTGTAGCATCGGCATCTAAAACTGGACCCACAGGATAGGTTCAGATCATAGAAAGATAGAGTGCCAGTCCTCTTGTACTTAAGTCATCATTGTGCCTTTTGAATTTAATTCCGATGCAATTTCTGTGTTTCATCGTCAATAAGAAGGTCCAAGGGATACAGTAAACCTGAAGTAAAGCATCGGAATCTAAAACTCGACTTACAGGAGAGATTCAAATCTTAGAAAGTTAGAGTGTCTGTCCTCTTTTACTTAAGTCAGCATTGCGCCTTTTAAATTTAATTCCAATGCAATTTCTATGCTTCATCGTCAAAAAGAAGGTCCAAGGGATACAGTAAACCCGAAGTGAAGCATTGGAATCTAAAACTGGACTCACAGGAGAGGTTCAAATCATTGAAAGTGGGAGTGTCAGTCCACTTGTGCCTAAGTCGGAATTGTGCCTTTTGTATTAAATTCGGATGCAATTGCTGTGTTTCATCGTCAATAAGAAGGTCCAAGGGATACAGTAAACCTGAAGTGAAGCATCGGAATCTAAAACGGGACTCAAAGGAGAGGTTCAAATTATAGAAAGTTAGAGTGTCTGTCCCCTTGTACTTAAGTCGCCACTGTGCCTTTTGAATCTAATTCCGATGCAATTTCTGTGTTCCATCGTCAATACGAAGGTCCATGGGATACCGTAAACCTGAAGTGAAGCTTCGGATTCTATAACTGGACTCACAGGAGAGTTTCAAATCATAGAAAGTTAGAGTGTCAGTCCTCTTGTACTTAAGTCGTCATTGTGCCTTTTGTATTAAATTCGGATGCAATTCCTGTGATTCATCGTCAATATAAAGGTCCAAGGGATACAGTAAACCTGAAGTGAAGCATCGGAATCTAAAACTGGACTCACAGGAGAGGTTCAAATCATAGAAAGTTGGAGTGTCAGACCTCTTGTACTTAAGTCGGCATTGTGCCTTTTGAATTTATTTCTGATGCACTTTCTGTGCTTCATCGTCCATAAGAAGATCCAAGGGATACAGTAAACCTGAAGTGATGCATCTGAATCTAAAACCGGACTCACAGGAGAGGTTCAAATCATAGAAAGTTAGAGTGTCAGTCATCTTGTACTTAAGTCGGGATTGTGCCTTTTGAATTTAATTCCGATGCAATTTCTGCGCTTCATCGTCAATAAGAAGGTCATAGGAATTCAGTAAACCTGAAGTGAAGCATCGGATTCTATAACTGGACCCACAGGAGAGGTTCAAATCATAGAAAGTTAGAGTGTCAGTCCCCTTGTAGTTAAGTCATCATTGTGCCTTTTGAATTTAATTCCGATGCAAATTCTGTGTTTCATCGTCAATAAGAAGGTCCAAGGGATACCGTAAACCTGAAGTGAATCATCGGAATCTAAGTCTGGATTAACAGGAGACGTTCAAATCACAGAAAGTTAGAGTGTCAATCCTCCTGTACTTAAGTCGGCATTGTGCCTTTTGAAATTAATTCCGATGCAATTTCTGTGCTTCATCGTCAATACGAAGGTCATAGGGATACAGTAAAACTGAAGTGAAGCTTCGGATTCTATAACTGGAATCACAGGAGAGGTTCAAATCATAGAAAGTTAAAATGTCAGTCCCCTTGTAGTTAAGTCGGCATTGTGCCTTTTGAATTTAATTCCCATGCAATTTCTGTGATTCATCGTCAATACGAATGTCCAAGGGATACAGTAAACCTGAAGTGAAGCATCGGAATCTAAAACTGGACTCACAGGAGAGGTTCTAATCATAGAAAGTTAGAGCGTCAGCCCTCTTGTACTTAAGTCGGCATTGCGCCTTTTGAATTTAATTCCGATGCAATTTCTGTGCTTCATCGTCATTAAGAAGGCAAAAGGTATACAGTAAACCTGAAGTGAAGCCTCGGAATCTAAAACTGGACTCACAGGAGAAGTTCCATTCATAGAAAGTTAGAGAGTCAGTCCTCTTGCACTTAATTCGGCATTGTGCATTTTGAATTTCATTCCGATGCGATATCTGCGCTTCATTGTCAATAAGAACGTCCATGGTATACAGTAAACCTGAAGTATAGCATCGGAATCTAAATCTGGACTCACAGGAGAGGTTCAAATCATAGAAAGTTAGAGTGTCCGTCCTCTTGTACTTAAGTCGGCATTGTGTCTTTTGAATTTAATTCCGATGCAATTCCTGAGCTTCACCGTTAATAAGAAGGTCCATGGTATACAGTAAACCTAAAGTGTAGCATCGGCATCTAAAACTGGACCCACAGGGGAGGTTCAATTCATAGAAAGTTAGAGTGCGAGTCCTCTTGTACTTAAGTCGGCATTGTGCCTTTTGAATTTAAATCCGATGCAATTTCTGTGTTTCATCGTCAATAAGAAGGTCCAAGGTATACAGTAAACCTGAAGTGAAGCATCGGAATCTAAAACTGGACTCACAGGAGAGGTTCAATTCATTGAAAGCGGGAGTGTCAGTCTTCTTGTACCTAAGTCGGAATTTTGTATTTATTTCGGATGCAATTTCTGTGTTTCATCGTCAATAAGAAGGTCCAAATGATACAGTAAGGCTGAAGTGAAGCATCGGAATCTAAAACTGGACTCACAGGAGAGGTTCAAATTATAGAAAGTTAGAGTGTCAGTCCTCTTGTACTTAAGTCGGCATTGTGCCTTTTGTATTAAATTCGGATGCAATTTCTGTGCTTCATCGTTAATAAGAAGGTCCAAGGTATGTAGTGAACCTGAAGTGAAGCATCGGATTCTAAAACTGGACTCACAGGAGTGGTTCAAATTACAGAAAGTTAGAGTGTCAGTCCTCTTGTACTTAAGTCGGCATTGTGCCTTTTGAATTACATTCCGATGCAATTTCTGTGTTTCATCGTCAATAAGAAGGTCCAAGGGATACCGTAAACCTGAAGTGAATCATCGGAGTCTAAATCTGGATTCACAGGAGAGGTTCAATTCATTGAAAGCGAGAGTGTCAGTCCTCTAGTACTTAAGTCGCCACTGTGCCTTTTGAATTTAATTCCGATGCAATTTCTGTGTTTCATCGTCAATAAGAAGGTCCAAGGGATACCGTAAACCTGAAGTGAAACATCGGAATCTAAATCTGGATTCACAGGAGACGTTCAAATCACAGAGAGTTAGAGTGTCAGTCCTCCTGTACTGAAGTCGGCATTGTGCATTTTGAATTTAATTCCGATGAAATTTCTGTGCTTCATCGTCAATACGAATGTCCAAGGGATACAGTAAACCTGAAGTGAAGCATCGGAATCGAAAACTGGACTCACAGGAGAGGTTCTAATCATAGAAAGTTAGAGTGTCAGTCCTCTTGTACTTAAGTCGGCATGGCGCCTTTTGAATTTAATTCCGATGCAATTTCTGTGCTTCATCGTCAATAAGAAGGCAATAGGTATACAGTAAACCTGAAGTGATGCATCGGAATCCAAAACTGGACTCACAGGAGAGGTTCAAATCTTAGATAGTTAGAGTGTCCGTCCTCTTGTTCTTAAGTCGGCATTGTGCCTTTTGAATTTAATTCGAATGCAATTCCTGTGCTTCCCGCCAATAAGAAGGTCTATGGTATACAGTAAACCTGAAGTGTAGCATCGGTATCTAAAACTGGACCCACAGGAGAGGTTCAGATCATAGAAAGATAGAGTGCCAGTCCTCTTGTACTTAAGTCATCATTGTGCCTTTTGAATTTAATTCCGATGCAATTTCTGTGTTTCATCGTCAATAAGAATGTCCAAGGTATACAGTAAACCTGAATTGAAGCTTCGGAATCTAAAACTGGACTCACAGGAGAGGTTCAAATCATAGAAAGTTAGAGTGTGAGTCTTCTTGTACTTAAGTCGGCGTTGTGCCATTTGTATTGAGTTCGGATGCAATTTCTGTGTTTCATCGTCAATAAGAAGGTCCAAGGGATACAGTAAACCTGAAGTAAAGCATCGGAATCTAAAACTCGACTTACAGGAGAGATTCAAATCTTAGAAAGTTAGAGTGTCTGTCCTCTTTTACTTAAGTCAGCATTGCGCCTTTTAAATTTAATTCCGATGCAATTTCTATGCTTCATCGTCAAAAAGAAGGTCCAAGGGATACAGTAAACCCGAAGTGAAGCATTGGAATCTAAAACTGGACTCACAGGAGAGGTTCAAATCATTGAAAGTGGGAGTGTCAGTCCTCTTGTGCCTAAGTCGGAACTGTGCCTTTTGTATTAAATTCGGATGCAATTGCTGTGTTTCATCGTCAATAAGAAGGTCAAAGGGATACAGTAAAGCTGAAGTGAAGCATCGGAATCTAAAACTGGACTCACAGGAGAGGTTCAAATCATAGAAAGTTAGAGGGTCAGTCCTCTTGTACTTAAGTCGGCATTGTGCCTTTTGAATTTAATTCGGATGCAATTTCTGTGTTTCATCGTCAATAAGAAGGTCATAGGGATACAGTAAACCTGAAGTGAAGCATCGGAATCTAAAACAGGATTCGCAGGAGAGGTTCAAATCATAGAAAGTTGGAGTTTCCGTCCCCTTGTAGTTATGTCGGCATTGTTCCTTTTGAATTTAATTCCGATGCAATTTCTGTGCGTCATCGTCAATAAGACGGTCCCTGAGATACAGTAAACCTGAAGTGTAGCATCGGCATCTAAAACTGGACCCACAGGAGAGGTTGAAATCATAGAAAGTTAGAGTGCCAGTCCTCTTGTACTTATGTCGGCATTGTGAATTTTAAATTTAAGTCCGATGCAGTTTCTATGCTTCATCGTCAATAAGAAGGTCCAAGGGATACAGTAAACCTGAAGTGAAGCATTGGAATTTAAAACTGGACTCACAGGAGAGGTTCAATTCATAGAACGTGAGGTTGTCAGTCCTCTTGTACCTAAGTCGGAATTGTGCCTTTTGTATTAAATTCGGATGCAATTTCTGTGTTTCATCTTCAATAAGAAGGCCAAGGCATACAGTAAAGCTGAAGCGACGCATCGGAATCTAAAACTGGACTCACTGGAGAGGTTCAAATCATAGGAAGTTAGAGTGTCAGTCCTCTTGTACTTAAGTCGGCATTGTGCCTTTTGTATTAAATTCGGATGCAATTTCTGTGTTTCATCGTCAATAAGAAGGTCCAAGGTATCCAGTAAACCTGAAGTGAATCATCCGAAACTAAAACTGGAATCACAGGAGTGGTTCAAATCATTTAAAGTTAGAGTGTCAGTCCTCTTGTACTTAAGTCGGCATTGTGCCTTTTTAATTTCATTCCGATGCAATTTCTGTGTTTCATCGTCAATAAGAAGGTCCAAGGCATACAGTGAACCTGAAGTGAAGCATCGGTATCTAAAATTGGACTCACAGGAGAGATTCAAATAATAGAAAGTTAAAGTGTCAGTCCGCATGTACTTCAGTCAGCATTGTGCCTTATGTATTAAATTCGGATGCAATTTCTGTGCATCATCGTCAATAAGTATGTCCAAGTGATACAGTAGACCTGAAGTGAAGCATCGGAATCTAAAACTGTACTCACAGAAGAGGTTCAAATCACAGACAGTGAGAGTGTCTGTGCTCTTGTACTTAAGTAGTTATTGTGCCTATTGTATTAAATTCGGATGCAATTTCTGTGTTTCATCGTCAATAACAAGGTCCAAGCGATACAGTAAACCTGAAGTGAAGCATCGGAATCTAAAACGGGACTCAAAGGAGAGGTTCAAATCATAGAAAGTTAGAGTGTCTGTCCCCTTGTACTTAGGTCGTCACTGTGCCTTTTGAATGTAATTCCGATGCAATTTCTGTGTTCCATCGTCAATACGAAGGTCCATGGGAAACAGTAAACCTGAAGTGAAGCTTCGGATTCTATAACTGGACTCTCAGGAGAGGTTCAAATCATATCAAGTTAGAGTGTCAGTCCTCTTGTACTTAAGTCGGCATTATGCCTTTTGAATTTAATTCCGATGCAATTTCTGTTCTTCATCGTCAATACGAAGGTCATAGGGATAAAGTAAACCTGAAGTGAAGCATCGGAATCTAAAACAGGATTCACAGGACACGTTCAAATCATAGAAAGTTAGAGTGTCTGTCTTCTTGTACTTAAGTCGGCATTGTGCCTTTTGAATTTAATTCCGAAGCCATTTCTGTGCTTCATCGTTAATAAGAAGGTACAAGGTATACAGAAAACCTGAAGTGAAGCATCCGAATCTAAAAATGGACTCACAGGGGAGGTTCAAATCATAGAAAGTTAGAGTGTCAGTCCTCTTGTACTTAAGTCGGCATTGTGCCTTTTGAATTTAATTACGATGCAATTTCTGTGTTTCATCGTCAATAAGAAGGTCCAAGGTATACAGTGAACATGAAGTGAAGCATCGGAATATAAAACTGGACTCACAGGAGAGGTTCAAATCATAGAAAGTTAGAGTGTCAGACCTCTTGTACTTAAGTCAGCATTGTGCCTTTTGTATTAAATTCGGATGCAATTTCAGTGCTTCATCGTCAATTAGTAGGTCCAAGGGATACAGTAAACCTGAAGTGAAGCATCGGAATCTAATACTGGACTCACAGGTGAGGTTCAAATCATAGAAAGTTAGAGTGTCAGACCTCTTGTACTTAAGTCGGCACTGTGCCATTTGAATTTAATTCCAATGCAATTTGTGTGTTTCATCGTCAATTAGAAGGTCCAAGGGATACAGTAAACCTGAAGTGAAGCATCGGAATCGAAAACTGGACTTACAGGAGAGGTTCAAATCATAGAAAGTTAGAGTATCAGTCCTCTTGTACTTAAGTCGGCATTGTGCCTTTTTTATTAAATTCGGATGCTATTTCTGTGTTTCATCGTCAATAAGAAGGTCCAAGGGATACAGTAAACCTGAAGTGCAGCATCGGAATCTAAAACTGGACTCACAGGAGAGTTTCAAATCATAGAAAGTTAGAGTGTCAGACCCCTTGTACTTAAGTCGTCATTGTGCCTTTTGAATTTAATTCCGATGCAATTTCTGTGCTCCATCGTCAAAAAAAAGGTCCAAGGGATACAGTAAACCTGAAGTGAAGTATCAGAATCTTAAACTGGACTTACAGGAGAGGTTCAAATCATAGAAAGTTAGAGTGTCAGTCTACTTGTACTTAAGCCGGCATTGTGCCTTTTGAATTTAATTCCGAAGCCATTTCCGTGCATCATCGTCAATAAAACGGTCCAATGTATACAGTAAACCAGGAGCGAAGCATCCGAATCTAAAACTGGCCTCACAGGTGAGGTTCAAATCATAGGAAGTTAGAGTGTCAGTCCTCTTGTACTTAAGTCGGCATTGTGCCTTTTGAATTTAAATCCGATGCAATTTCTGTATTTCATTGTCAATAAGAAGGTTAAAGGGATACAGTAAACCTGAAGTGATGCATCGGAATCTACAACTGGACTTACAGGAGAGGTTCAAATCATAGAAAGTTAGAGTATCAGTCCACTTGTACTTAAGTCGGCACTGTGCCTTTTGTATTAAATTCTAATGCAATTTCTGTGTTTCATCGTCAACAAGAATGTCCAAGGGATACAGTAAACCTGAAGTGCTGCATCGAAATCTAAAACTGGACTCACAGGAGAGTTTCATATCATAGAAAGTTAGAGTGTCAGTCCTCTTGTATTTAAGTCGTCATTGAGCCTTTTGAATTTAATTCCGATGCAATTTCTGTGCTCCATCGACAAAAAGAAGGTCCAAGGGATACATTAAACCTGAAGTGAAGCATCAGAATCTAAAACAGGACTTACAGGACAGGTTCAAATCATAGAAAGTTAGTGTGTCAGTCCTCTTGTACTTGAGTCGGCATTGTGCCTTTTGTATTAAATTCGGATGCAATTTCTGTGTTTCATCGTCAATAAGAAGGTCCAAGGGAAACAGTAAACCTGAAGTGAGGCATCGGAATCTAAAACTGGACTCACAGAAGAGTTTCAAATCTTAGAAAGTTAGAGTGTCAGTCCTCTTGTACTTATGTCGGCATTGTGCCATTTGAATTTAATTCCGAAGCAATTTCTGTGCTTCATCGTCAATTAGAAGGTCCAAGGTATACAGCAAACCTGATGTGAAGCATCCGAATCTAAAACTGGACTCACTGGAGAGTTTCAAACCATAGAAAGTTAGAGTGTCACTCCTCTTGTACTTAAGTCGGCATTGTGCCTTTTGAATTTAATTCGGATGCAATTTCTGTGTTTTATCGTCAATAAGAAGGTCCAAGGTATACAGTGAACCTGAAGTGAAGCATCGGAATATAAAACTGGACTCACAGGAGAGGTTCAAATCATAGAAAGTTAGAGTGTCAGACCTCTTGTACTTAAGTCAACATTTTGCCTTTTGTATTAAATTCGGATGCAATTTCAGTGCTTCATCGTCAATAAGAAGGTCCAAGGGATACAGTAAACCTGAAGTGAAGCATCGGAATCTAAAACTGGACTCACAGGAGAGGTTGAAATCATAGAAAGTTAGAGTGTCAGTCCTCATGTACCTAAGTCGGAATTGTGACTTTTGAATTTAATTCCGATGCAATTCCTGTGCTTCACCGTCAATAAGTTGGTCCATGGTATACAGTAGACCTGAAGTGTAGCATCGGCATCTAAAACTGGACCCACAGAAGAGGTTCAAATCATAGAAAGTTAGAGTGTCAGTCCTCTTGTACTTAAGTCGGCATTGTGCCTTTTGAATTTAAATCCGATGCAATTTCTGTGTTTCATCGTCAATAAGTAGGTCCAAGTTATACAGTGAACCTGAAGTGAAGCATCGGAATCTAAAACTGGTCATACAGGAGAGGTTCAAATCACATAAAATTAGAGTGTCTTTCCTCTTGTACCTAAGTCAGCATGATGCCTATTGTATTAAATTCGGATGCAATTTCAGTGCTTCATCGTCAATTAGTACGTCCAAGGGATACAGTAAACCAGAAGTGAAGCATCGGAATACAATACTTGACTCACAGGAGTGGGTCATATCATAGAAAGTTAGAGTGTCAGTCCTCTTGTACTTTAATCGGCATTGTGCTTTTTTTAATTTAATTCCGATGCAATTTCTGTGTTTCATCGTCAACAAGAAGGTCCAAGGTATACAGTAAACCTGAAGTGAAGCATCGGAATCTTAAACGTGACTCACAGGAGAGGTTCAAATCATAGAAATTTACAGTGTCCGTCCTCTTGTACTTACGCCGGCATTGTGCCGTTTGTATTAAATTCGGATGCAATATCTGTATTTCATCGTCAATAAGAAGGTCCAAGGGATAGAGTAAACCTGAAGTGAAACATCGGATTCTAAAACTCGACTCACAGAAGAGGTTCAAATCATAGAAAGTTAGAGTGTCGGTCCTCTTTTATTTAAGTCGGCATTTTGCCTTTTAAATTTAATTCCGATGCAATTTCTATGCTTCATCGTCAAAAAGAAGGTCCTAGGGATACAGTAAACCTGAAGTGAAGCATTGGAATCTAAAACTGGACTCACAGGAGAGGTTCAATCCATAGAAAGTGAGAGTGTCAGTCCTCATGTACCTAAGTCGGAATTGTGCCTTTTGTATTAAATTCGGATGCAATTTCTGTGTTTAATCGTCAATAAGAAGGTCCAAGGGATACAGTAAACCGAAAGTGAAGCATCGGAATCTAAAACTGGACTCACAGGAGAGGTTCAAATCATAGAAAGTTAGAGTTTCAGTCCTCTTGTACTTAAGTCGGCATTGTGCCTTTTGTATTAAATTCGGATGCAATTTCTGTGTTTCATCGTCAATAAGAAAGTCCAAGGTATACAGTAAACCTGAAGTGAAGCATCGGAATCTGAAACTGGACTCACAGAGAGGTTAAAATCATAGATAGTTTGAGTATCAGTCCTCTTGTACTTAAGTCGGCATTGTGCCTTTTGTATTAAATTCGGATGCAATTTCTGTGTTTCATCGTCAATAAGAAGGTCCAAGGTATACAGTAAACCTGAAGTGAAGCATCGGAATCTAAAACTGGACTCACAGGAGAGGTTCGGATCATAGGAAGTTAGAGTGTCAGTCCTCATGTACTTAGGTCGGCATTGTGCCTTTTGAATGTAATTCCGCTGCAATTTCTGTGCTTCATCGTCAATAAGAAGGTCCAAGGGACACAGTAAACCTGAAGTGAAGCATCGGAATCTAAAACTGGACTCACAGGAGAGGTTCAGATCATAGAAAGTTAGAGTGTCAGTCCCCTTGTACTTAAGTCGGCATTGTGCCTTTTGTATTAAATTCGGATGCAATTACTGTGTTTCATCGTCGACAAGAAGGTCCAAGGTATACAGTAAACCTGAAGTGAAGCATCGGAATCTAAAACTGGACTCACAGGAGAGGTTCAAATCATAGAAAGTAAGAGGTTCAGTCCTCTTGTACGTAAGTCGGCATTGTGCCTTTTGTATTAAATTCGGATGCAATTTCTGTGTTCCATCGTCAATAAGAATGTGCAAGGGATACAGTAAACCTGAAGTGAAGCATCGGAATCTAACACTGGACTCACAGGAGAGGTTTACATCATAGAAAGTTAGAGTTTCAGTCCTCTTGTACTTAAGTCGGCATTGTGCCTTTTGTATTAAATTCGGATGCAATTTCTGTGTTTTATCGTCAATAAGAAAGTCCAAGGTATACAGTAAACCTGAAGTGAAGCATCGGAATCTAAAACTGGAATCACAGAGAGGTTTAAATCATAGAAAGACAGAGTTTCAGTCCTCTTGTACTTAAGTCGGCATTGTGCCTTTTGTATTAAATTCGGATGAAAATTCTGTGTTTCATCGTCAATAAGAAGCTGCAAGGGATACAGTAAACCAGAAGTGAAGCTTCGGAATTGTAATATCTCCTTATATTCGATGAATTATTCAGATACAATTGTACCCTTGAATGACGTTTACTAATTTTCTATCTTCATACTCGCAGAATCCATGCGAAAAGTAGTTCATACAATAGCTATGCCATGAGCGCATAAGTATTCTTTGTAGTACTCTCTCTGGTGGTTGTTAGAAAAAAAAGAAAGGGGGCTTCCGAGATTGTCTTCGTGCCGATTAGCCTGTGCTTGGTTTGGAAGAACTGTAATCTGATTATTGAGATTTATTACAGAAGATAACCGATATGAACTGTACGATTAAATGGAAATATATATAGATGGCTTCTTCAAATAAAAGAACGAGAGGTAACTAATCTGAAGAGAGATTCGGTGCCCATACTAAAAGATTGCTGATACCAAGAAACGATTTCAACTATTGGACAACACGGAGACCACAGAACAAGGCCAGAGAAATCTAATTTTTTTTCATCCTGTAGTTAAAATAGTTTGAAATCAATTTAGAAAGAACTTTTTTTCCAGATAGTAGTTAGATTGTAGAACTGTATATTGTGTGATTTTCTTATCTGAGCAGTGAACTTTATACCATCTGTGAAGTAATTAGAAAGTTAAATGTGTCTACGACAGTAAATTTGAAACTGTATTTAGTGACTGGAACCTGATATTGACAGCTATTTAATGGTATTGACTAGAGCGGCATTTAAAATGTCATTTAATCAGCAACGAGACGTGCAACAGCCTTCAGCTGTTTGCACAGAAGCAGAGGCCACGGATGGTAATTCTGAGACTGTTGTGGCTAGCGGTAGCAATATAAATAATCCCGCTGGTTCAGAAAACATTCATACAACAGCTGATCAGACTGTTGTTGACACATTAGTTGTTATTATGGAACAGTTGTCTCTATTAGCCGAAGGCCAAGCGGAAGTGAAACGAGACTTATCCGTTATACAAAATGAATTCAAAAATCAACTAGCTGAAAATCAAACAGAATTACAAAATCAGTTAAGAGCAACCTTTACCGAATTAGATCAGAGATTAAATACTTAGACACAGGAAAGAAAGGAACAGGCAGAAAGGACCGAACAGAATCTTATTGCTCGAATTGAGCAGGCCCGCCAACAATGCCAAGAAAACAATAGTAAATTAAAAGTGGAACTAACCGAATATGTATCCGTCAAAATTGACACGATACAAAAACAAGTAGAACTGTTTCCTCAAGTAATACAAGCTCAAGAGGACATACAGTGTTCCGGAGCTATGATACCAGAAATAACAGAATCCCAAGATAATCTAAAGAAGCAATTTGACGAAGTGAAGGAAAAACAGGAGACAGTGGAACACAGAATGGATGTACTTGCGGGAAAGTTTTCAGAAATGACATTAGAGCGGCAAAATTCGGAAACCATAGAAGACACTGTGAAAGTAGCTTTACAGTCCATTTCAGAGAGTTCCGAGGATAATTTTTTTAACAAAGGGTTAAAGGAAGTTCGAGAACAACTTGGCGAAGATTTCTCGCGTTGGAAAGAAAATATCGAAAGATCACTAAATCTCTCGCAGGAGGATTTAGAAACACCGATAAGTAAGAAACAATACTCTCAATCTGTGCGTGACATTCCGTCCACGTCAAGATCCGATGTAGACAGAACTGGAACGTCACAAGTAAGGTTCGATATAACGGATAGCCACAGGGAAAAGTACGAACAGGATGATTTTTGGAATCGTAGTAGCGTTGAGGAGAAGATGATTAAAGAGAGACAATTTCAAATCTTTAACCCTGACAAAAGGAATGTTCATCCTGTAGTCTTTATTCGAAGTTTCAGAGGTCTATTTCCACGATCTTGGACAGAATGGCAAAAGATTAATTTTGTGTCTGGATATATACAAGGAACAGGAGCATTGTGGGCATCCGAACAAACATCTTCTTGTAAATGTTACAAAGAATTTGAGCAGGCTTTTCTAGCAAAATATTGGTCTGCTGGAATACAAGAAAGACTTATGCAGGAAGTATTATATCCTGAGCCTTTCTCATTTTCTAGAGGATCTCTAAAGAGATATTTTGAGAAATACATTAATAAATCTTTGTATTGGGATGTACCGATTCCTTTGCCGGATATACTTAGAATACTCAAGTCTAGACTACCCACCAGTATAAGGAATCAGCTGTTGTATACAAATGATAAGGATATAGACTCATTTATGACTATGCTTGATCATATTGATATAATTGAGGAGGACAATAAAAGGGCAAGAGAAATGTCATATCAAAGAAGAGTAACAGAAGCGAATCCGAGCTGCAACTCGAATGGGAATGGCAGTAATAGTAGCAGTAACAATAATCATAACCAACTACACTCTCCGAGGAGACTTAGAAATGGACAAAATGCAAATAATAATTATTACCATAATGGAAACTTTGGTAATGGTGCAGCGAGGGACTATTTTAGAAACAGTAGGAATTTTAATCGATATGATCCAATGTATGGCAACACAGGACAGTTCTACCAACACCAGCAGAACAACAACAATAATTACACAAATCAAGCAAGACAATATAGACCGAATTCACCACAACAACCGATAATCACTGAAGTAGCTGAAGAGATAAATACCAATCGGACCAATAATCAGTCAAACTAAACATGACCGCATCGTGCCCCAGAGGACGGTCAGGGGATCTGTTAGGGGCGAAACAGTAAAATTACAATTGTTAAGATGTAATGATGGTGAGCTGTTGACTGAAGAGTTAACAAAGGATTTAATAACTTGTCATAATGACAGATCGAGTGTTCCGGTATCGGAAGTATTTGTTGAAATAGAGGAAGTTCCAACGAATGTGATATTAGACACCGCCGCTTCCGCCAATGTCATCTCAGGCGCTCTTTTTCGGAGAATTATTAGGAAGAAGAAGGTACCAATTTTGCCAGTACAGAACTGCAAAATCATCGGAGCTGTTGGAGCACGCTCTCCCAATGTCAAAATACAAACACAATTAGAGATGAAAATGGGAAATGTAGCAATAAAATGCACGTTCCTTGTAGTGGAGAAGTTATTAGTGGACTGTATTCTTAGTATTGGGAGTATGCAGGAGTACGATTGTCAGATAGATTTTTTGGAAGGAATAGTTAAATTTAGATTAAATGGAGAAGAGATAGCACTGGATTTAAATAGAAAGGAAACGGTGCATGAGAAATATTGTCGCGGTGCCATAATTCAATTAATTGACACTACAAACGGTCGTTGGAAGGAGCTTTCAAAGGATTTGATACAACAGGAGGACTTTAACCAAACAACAATGATAAAAGCTAGTGAATCAAATCAGCTTACCGGAGAACAAAGGCAGCAGCTTCATTATTTGTTAGAGGCATATGAAGAGATTTTTGATGAGAAACCAGGAATTATTAAAGGGTATATTTGTCACCTACAAGTGAAGCCACATCAGACTTACTGTTACACGCACTACCCGATCCCCTGGCGTTTAAAACAATCTGTTCAAAGGGAGATAAATAGAATGTTAGAATGGAACTTGATTGAGCCATCAACTAGTCCATATTGTTCTCCGCTGGTAGTCGTTCAAAAACCTGGAGGCAACGGACGTAAAGTATGAAGACCAGAATTTAAAATGGGAGGAAAAGATTCGACTCGCACTTGTCAATTTAACTAAAAAGGCAATACAACGGAAATTGACATATGATAAACGGATTCACCGGATTCACCGGATTCAGACGTTTCATCTTGGAGAAAAGGTTTTATTGAGGCGACACATCCATTCCTCGAAACTGATGAAGAACATAAAGAAATGGAATCTTATTTATACCAGACCATATGTAATTGTAAATATAACCAATCCTGGATCATACTTGTTGGCATATCCCGAATCGAAAAGAAGAAAGGGATTATTCCCGCATAATGATATTAAGAAATTTTTTGAAGGATCGTAGATCTGTGATACCAAATATGGAGAAGAATTTAGAGTGGAATTTGACTATGAGTCAAATGTGTATATAAATATCAAGAAGTTAATGTTGTCTAGAGGTTTAGAGACAGTGAGATTATTCCTGTGATAGGTTAAGAGACAGTGAGATTACTCCTGTGATAGGTTAAGAGACAGTGAGATTACTCCTGTGATAGTTTAGCACAAAATTTTTAAGATAGGTAGAAGAATTTGTTAATTACTAGTGTTTGTAGGTGTGGACTATGAGCAGAAGCCACAGTGATATACAATGAAAGTGCATCTACATTTCCTCAAGACACGGCACTTATGTGAGAATTGCGTGTGAAACTTGAACAGTGTGGGATATGTAGGTAAATACGCTGTGTGTATGATGTGCGCTGTTCGCGCAAGAAAACAAATGAACTGTGAAATGAAGCAACAGTCGATAATGTCACTGTTGCAAACAATTGAAGAAACTCTCTCGTTGCGCGAGAGAAAATTATTATAATTTTGAGATTTTTCATTATGCCTTCTTGACCAGGAGAATTAATTTAAGAATTTTAACTAACATTTTAAGAATAGCCGTTTGTGTGTTACATATTATGGACATAATTGTTGAAATATATTTCCATAAACGTTCATGAGAGGATGAAGAAGATTCTACGAGTGGATGATTTGTTAAATGAACATACGTCATCATTAGTGATATTTATTTGCATGTGGATCTATAAATCAATTAATTATAAGAATAATGGATTTTTTTCAAATTATTCCATTTGTGAAGTCAGTGTCATATGCCTATGTTTAAAATTTTTCATCAAGTGTAAACTTAAATTTTATCCTTAATTTCGTAATTGAAAGCAAACCTCGGACAGATTCAATGCTCTACTTCCACCTGCACTATAACAAAAGGAAGATTAGATTAAAAAATTTTTTGAGAGGAATACATTCGATATGAGCTACAACAAAATTTAAATGCCCACAGTCTATTTGGCAATGTTTTGGACAATCAGCAGTTGTAAGGCAAAACCACTTTGGTATTGAGGACTACAAAAAAAAAAAAAAAAAATAAAAAAAAAAAAATTCGTGATTGTCAGAACTGATGGATATTCCAGTCTAGTACAGATGGAAGAATATAAGAATCCACTCCGATTTTGAGTTCAACGATGAAATAGGGACTTCGTTGCCTTAATCCACTCTCTTCCAGGGATTTATTCAGTCAGAACTTTTTCTTATTCCACTTTAAACCTGTTTCATGTTCACGTCCCTGACCATCTATTCCTGAGATCATCTTCCTGTTTCTACGGCACGTTACCAGCTTCTATCCTGTACCATAAGCCATCGCCTGTCCTCCGTGCCGCGTCCACCAAACGCTGTACGTCGCCTACCCGGTGTCCGTACCCAGTGTTCCTGTTCCATCGACTTCACAACGAGATCGCCGGCTACATCGTCGAAAGAAGAATTTTGAAAATATTTTTTTGAGCAATATTGTAAAATTTTTTTTGGCTATGAGGCTCTTTTCCTTCGATCTAATCTATAGAGCTTCTATATATTTCAAAATTACTGGATTTAGGCTTTCCTATCTTCTTTAATACCTGAGCTGGGGTCTATTCTTCCGGGTTTTCCAGGGTTTCCCTGTGAAGGCCAGTTCCCAAATGGGTAGAACTTTTTCGTAATTACACCAATCTACATCTTCCCTGGTTATGTACTCGGGATGCGGGTATACCCCGGTACATGTAAAAGCTACAGCTTAGGTATTCTCGTAACTTATTGTCGTAACATGTTACCCATACTCTCTACAGTAAAATTCTACTAATTCAAAATATTCCTCTTTTGAATAAACAACCCAACAAATTTTTTCTGTTAGCTCACAAAGTGTATTACCATTAACTTTGCTCGCTGCGAGGGGCAATTGTAATATCTCTTTATATTCGATGAATTATTCAGATACAATTCTACCCTTGAATGACGTTTACTAATTTTCTATCTTCATACTCGCAGAATCCATGCGAAAAGTAGTTCATACAATAGCTATGCCATGAGCGCATAAGTATTCTTTGTAGTACTCTCTCTGGTGGTTGTTAGAAAAAATAGAAAGGGGGCTTCCGAGATTGTCTTCGTGCCGATTAGCCTGTGCTTGGTTTGGAAGAACTGTAATCTGATTATTGAGATTTATTACAGAAGATAACCGATATGAACTGTAAGATTAAATGGAAATATATATAGATGGCTCCTTCAAGTAAATGGTGTGTATTTTAAATTTGAGAATTAATGATATTTATCGATAAATTGCATAGTTGTTAATCAGAAGGGACTTCCGAAAGAATGGATACGAACCTGCACTTAATAATCCAAGAGCTCCATTGCTTCTTCGGAAGGTTAAACTTCATCAAAGCCAAATATCCGCATGATCTGAGGTTTCCCGACTGATTATACAACGCTCCCAAAATTACGAGGCATTTTATTTGTGCAGATTAGCAGACTGCCGCAAAGCACGAGCCTGCAGAGAAAAAGAATCGTCGCCTGATTTCATTCTAACAAGTAAAATTTCAGAATCATTTTGAGTGACTGAGCTATGACTGTATTTCCTATCATGAATGATTGATTGCTCGAACGAATTGAGAATCTAAATCTGGACTCACAGGTGAGGTTCAAATCATAGAAAGTTAGAGTATCAGTCCTCTTGTACTTTAGTCGGCATTGTGCTTTTTGAATTTAATTCCGATGCAATTTCTATGTTTCATCGTCAATAAGAAGGTCCAAGGTATACAGTAAAGCTGAAGTGAAGCATCGGAATATAAAACTTGACTCACAGGAGAGGTTCAAATCATTGAAAGTTAGAGAGTCCGTCCTCTTGTACTAAAGTCTGCACTGTGCCATTTGAATTTAATTCCGATGCAATTTCTTTGCTTCATCGTCAATTAGAAGGTCCAAGGGTTACAGTAAACCTGAAGTGAAGCATCGGAATCTTAAACTGGACTTACAGGAGAGGTTCAAATCATAGAAAGTTAGAGTATCAGTCCTCTTGTTCTTAAGTCGGCATTGTGCCTTTTGAATTTAATTCCGATGCAATTTCTGTGGTTCATCGTCAATAAGAAGGTCCAAGGGGTACTGTAAACCTGAAGTGAAGCATCGGAATCTAAAACTGGCCTTACAGGAGAGGTTCAAATCATAGAAAGTTAGAGTGTCAGTCCTCTTGTACTTATGTCGGCATTGTGATTTTGTATTAAATTCGGATGCAATTACTGTGTTTCATCGTCAATCAGAAGGTCCAAGGGATACAGTAAACCTGAAGTGAAGCATCGGAATCTAAAAGTGGACTTACAGGAGAGGTTCAAATCATAGAAAGTTAGAGTGTCAGTCCTCTTGTACTTAAGTCGGCATTGTGCCTTTTGTATTCCATTCGGATGCAATTTCTGTGTTTCATCGTCAATAAGAAGGTCCAAGGGATACAGTAAACCTGAAGTGAAGCATCGGAATCTAAAACTGGACTCACAGGAGAGGTTCAAATCATAGAAAGTTAGAGTGTCAGTCCTCTTGTCCTTATAACGGCATTGTGCCCTTTGAATTTAATTCCGAAGCAATTTCTCTGCTTCATCGTCAACAAGAAGGTCCAAGGTATGCAGTAAAACTGATGTGCAGCATTCGAATCTATAACTGGACTCACAGGAGAGGTTCAAATCAGAGAGAGTTTGAGTGTCAGTCCTCTTGTATTTAAGTCGCCATTGTGCCTTTTGTATAAAATTCGGATGCAATTTCTTTGTTTCATCGTCAATAAGAAGATCCAAGGGATACAGTACACCTGAAGTGAAGCATCAGAATCTAAAACTGGACTCACAGGAGAGTTTCAAATCATAGAAAGTTAGAGTGTCAGTCCTCTTGTACCTAAGTCGTCATTGTGCCTTTTGAATTTAATTCCGATGCAATTTCTGTGCTCCATCGTCAAAAAAAAGGTCCAAGGGATACAGTAAACCTGAAGTGAAGCATCAGAATCTTAAACTGGACTTACAGGAGAGGTTCAAATCATAGAAAGTTAGAGTGTCAGTCTTCTTGTACTTAAGCCGGCATTGTGCCTTTTGAATTTAATTCCGAAGCCATTTCTGTGCATCATCGTCAATAAGACGGTCCAAAGTATACAGTAAACCAGGAGCGAAGCATCCGAATCTAAAACTGGCCTCACAGGTGAGGTTCAAATCATAGGAAGTTAGAGTGTCAGTCCTCTTGTACTTAAGTCGGCATTGTGCCTTTTGAATTTAAATCCGATGCAATTTCTGTGTTTCATCGTCAATAAGTAGGTCCAAGGTATACAGTGAACCTGAAGAGAGGCATCGGAATCTAAAACTGGACATACAGGAGAGGTTCAAATCACATAAAACTAGAGTGTCTTTCCTCTTGTACCTAAGTCAGCTTGATGCCTTTTGTATTAAATTCGGATGCAATTTCAGTGCTTCATCGTCAATTAGTTGGTCCAAGGGATACAGTAAACCTGAAGTGAAGCATCGGAATCCAATACTGGTCTCACAGGAGTGGGTTATATCATTGAAAGTTAGAGTGTCAGTCCTCTTGTACTTTAGTCATCATTGTGCTTTTTTTAAATTAATTCCGATGCAATTTCTGTGTTTCATCGTCAATAAGAAGGTCCAAGGTATACAGTAAACCTGAAGTGAAGCATCGGAACCTAAAACTTGACTCACAGGAGAGGTACAAATCATAGAAATTACAGTGTCCGTCCTCTTGTACTTAAGTCGGCACTGTGCCATTTGAATTTATTCTCGATGCAATTTCTGTGTTTCATTGTCAATAAGAACGTTAAAGGGATACAGTAAACCTGAAGTGATGCATCGGAATCTACAACTGGACTTACAGGAGAGGTTCAAATCATAGAAAGTTAGAGTATCAGTCTACTTGTACTTAAGTCGGCACTGTGCCTTTTGTATTAAATTCTAATGCAATTTCTGTGTTTCATCGTCAACAAGAACGTCCAAGGTATACAGTAAACCTGAAGTGCAGCATCGGAATCTAAAACTGGACTCACAGGAGAGTTTCATATCATAGAAAGTTAGAGTGTCAGTCCTCTTGTATTTAAGTCGTCATTGAGCCTTTTGAATTTAATTCCGGTGCAATTTCTGTGCTCCATCGACAAAAAGATGGTCCAAGGGATACATTAAACCTGAAGTGAAGCATCAGAATCTAAAACAGGACTTACAGGACAGGTTCAAATCATAGAAAGTTAGTGTGTCAGTCCTCTTGTACTTGAGTCGGCATTGTGCCTTTTGTATTAAATTCGGATGCAATTTCTGTGTTTCATCGTCAATAAGAAGGTCCAAGGGAAACAGTAAACCTGAAGTGAGGCTTCGGAATCTAAAACTGGACTCACAGAAGAGTTTCAAATCATAGAAAGTTAGAGTGTCAGTCCTCTTGTACTTATGTCGGCATTGTGCCATTTGAATTTAATTCCGAAGCAATTTCTGTGCTTCATCGTCAATTAGCAGGTCCAAGGTATACAGCAAACCTGATGTGAAGCATCCGAATCTAAAACTGGACTTACTGGAGAGTTTCAAATCATAGAAAGTTAGAGTGTCACTCCTCTTGTACTTAAGTCGGCATTGTGCCTTTTGAATTTAATTCCGATGCAATTTCTGTGTTTTATCGTCAATAAGAAGGTCCAAGGTATACAGTGAACCTGAAGTGAAGCATCGGAATATAAAACTCGACTCACAGGAGAGGTTCAAATCATAGAAAGTTAGAGTGTCAGACCTCTTGTACTTAAGTCAACATTTTGCCTTTTGTATTAAATTCGGATGCAATTTCAGTGCTTCATCGTCAATAAGAAGGTCCAAGGGATACAGTAAACCTGAAGTGAAGCATGGGAATCTAAAACTGGACTCACAGGAGAGGTTGAAATCATACAAAGTTAGAGTGTCAGTCCTCTTGTACTTAAGTCGGCATTGTGCCTTTTGTATTAAATTCGGATGCAATTTATGTGTTTCATCGTCAATAAGAAGGTCAAAGGGATACAGTAAACCTGAAGTAAAGCATCGGAATCTAAAACTGGACTCACAGGAGAGGTTCAAATCATAGAAAGTTAGAGTGTCGGTCCTCTTGTACTTAAGTCGTCATTGTGCCTTTTGAATTTAATACCGATGCAATTTCTGTGCTTCATCGTCAAAAATAAGGTCCAAGGGATACAGTAAACCTGAAGTGAAGCATCAGAATCTAAAACTGGACTTACAGGAGAGGTTCAATTCATAGAAAGTTAGAGAGGCAGTCCTCTTGTACTTACGCCGGCATTGTGCCTTTTGTATTAAATTCGGATGCAATATCTGTATTTCATCGTCAATAAGAAGGTCTAAATGATACAGGAAAAATGAAGTGAAGCCTCGGAATCTAAAACTGGACTCACAGCAGAGGTTCCATTCATAGAAAGTTAGAGAGTCAATCCTCTTGTACTTAATTCGGCATTGTGCCTTTTGAATTTCATTCCGATGCAATTTCTTTGCTTCTAGTCAATAAGAACGTCCATGGTATACAGCAAACCTGAAGTATAGTATCGGAAACTGAAACTGGATTCACAGGGGAGGTTCAAATCAACGAAAGTTAGAGCGTCCGTCCTCTTGTACTTAAGTCGGCATTGTGACTTTTGAATTTAATTCCGATGCAATTCCTGTGCTTCACCGTCAATAAGTTGGTCCATGGTATACAGTAGACCTGAAGTGTAGCATCGGCATCTAAAACTGGACCCACAGAAGAGGTTCAAATCATAGAAAGTTAGAGTGTCAGACCTCTTGTACTTAAGTCAACATTTTGCCTTTTGTATTAAATTCGGATGCAATTTCAGTGCTTCATCGTCAATAAGAAGGTCCAAGGGATACAGTAAACCTGAAGTGAAGCATCGGAATCTAAAACTGGGCTCACAGGAGAGGTTGAAATCATATAAAGTTAGAGTGTCAGTCCTCTTGTACTTAAGTCGGCATTGTGCCTTTTGTGTTAAATTCGGATGCAATTTATGTGTTTCATCGTCAATAAGAAGGTCCAAGGATTACAGTAAACCTGAAGTGAAGCATCGGAATCTGAAACTGGACTCACAGGAGAGGTTCAAATCATAGAAAGTTAGAGTGTCAGTCCTCTCGTACTTAAGTCGTCATTGTGCCTTTTGAATTTAATGCCGATGCAATTTCTGTGCTTCATCGTGAAAAATTAGGTCCAAGGGATACAGTAAACCTGAAGTGAAGCATCAGAATGTAAAACTGGACTTACAGGAGAGGTTCAATTCATAGAAAGTTAGAGAGGCAGTCCTCTTGTACTTACGCCGGCATTGTGCCTTTTGTATTAAATTCGGATGCAATATCTGTATTTCATCGTCAATAAGAAGGTCCAAAAGAAACAGTAAAAATGAAGTGAAGCCTCGGAATCTAAAACTGGACTCACAGGAGAGGTTCCATTCATAGAAAGTTTGAGAGTCAGTCCTCTTGTACTTAATTCGCCATTGTGCCTTTTGAATTTCATTCCGATGCAATTTCTTTGCTTCATTGTCAATAAGAACGTCCATGGTATACAGTAAACCTGAAGTATAGTATCGGAAACTGAAACTGGATTCACAGGAGAGGCTCAAATCAACGAAAGTTAGAATGTCCCTCCTCCAATACTTAAGTCGGCATTGTGCCTCTTGTATTAATTTCGGATGCAATTTCTGTGTTTCATCGTCAATAAGAAGGTCCAAGAGATACAGTAAACCTGAAGTGAAGCATTGGAATCTAAAACGGGACTCACAGGTGGGGTTCAAATCATACGAAGTTAGAGTGTCAGTCCTCTTGTACTTAAGTCTGCATTGTGCCTTTTGTATTAACTTCGGATTCAATTTCTGTGTTTCATCGTCAATAAGAAGGTCCAGGGTATACAGTAAACCTGAAGTGAAGCATCAGAATCTAAAACTGGACTCACAGGTGAGGTTCAAATCATATAAAGTTAGAGTTTCAGTCCTCTTGTACTTAAGTCGGCATTGTGCCTTTTGTATTAAATTCGGATGCAATTTCTGTGTTTCAACGTCAATAAGAAAGTCCAAGGTATACAGTAAACCTGAAGTGAAGCATCGGAATCTAAAACTGGACTCACAGGAGAGTTTCAAATCATAGAAAGTTAGAGTGTCAGTCCTCTTGTACTTAAGTCGTCATTGTGCCTTTTGAATTTAATGCCGATGCAATTTCTGTGCTCCATCGTCAAAAAGATGGTCCAAGGGATACAGTAAACCTGAAGTGAAGCATCAGAATCTTAAACTGGACTTACAGGAGAGGTTCAAATCATAGAAAGTAAGAGTGTCAGTCTTCTTTTACTTAAGCCGGCATTGTGCCTTTTGCAATAAATTCGGATGTAATATCTGTATATATTCGTCAATAAGAAGCCCAAGGGGTACAGTTAACCTGAAGTGAAGCATTTTAATCTAAAATTGGACTCACAGGAGTGGTTGAAATCATAGAAAGTTAGAGTGTCAGTCCACTCCTACTTAAGTCGGCATTGTGCCTTTGGAATTTAATTCCGAAGCCATTTCTGTGCATCATCGTCAATAAGACGGTCCAAGGTATACACTAAACCTGGAGCGAAGCATCCGAATCTAAAACTGGCCTCACAGGAGAGGTTCAAATCATAGAAAGTTAGAGTGTCAGTCCTCTTGTACTTAAGTCGGCATTGTGCTTTTGAATTTAAATCCGATGCAATTTCTGTGTTTCATCGTCAATAAGTAGGTCCAAGGTATACAGTGAACCTGAAGTGAAGCATCGGAATCTAAAACTGGACATACAGGAGAGGTTCAAATCACATAAAATTAGAGTGTCATTCCTCATGTACCTAAGTCAGCATGATGCCTTTTGTATTAAATTCGGATGCAATTTCAGTGCTTCATCGTCAATTAGTACGTCCAAGGGATACAGTAAACCTGAAATGAAGCATCGGAATACAATACTTGACTCACAGGAGCGGGTCATATCATAGAAAGTTAGAGTCTCAGTCCTCTTGTACTTTAATCGGCATTGTGCTTTTTTTAATTTAATTCCGATGCAATTTCTGTGTTTCATCGTCAACAAGAAGGTCCAAGGTATACAGTAAACCTGATGTGAAGCATCGGAATCTAAAACGTGACTCACAGGAGAGGTTCAAATCATAGAAAGTTACAGTGTCCGTCCTCTTGTACTTACGCCGGCATTGTGCCGTTTGTATTAAATTCGGATGCAATATCTGTATTTCATCGTCAATAAGAAGGTCCAAGGGATAGAGTAAACCTGAAGTGAAACATCGGATTCTAAAACTCGACTCACAGAAGAGATTCAAATCATAGAAAGTTAGAGTGTCGGTCCTCTTTTATTTAAGTCGGCATTTTGCCTTTTAAATTTAATTCCGATGCAATTTCTATGCTTCAACGTCAAAAAGAAGGTCCTAGGGATACAGTAAACCTGAAGTGAAGCATTGGAATCTAAAACTGGACTCACAGGTGAGGTTCAATCCATAGAAAGTGAGAGTGTCAGTCCTCATGTACCTAAGTCGGAATTGTGCCTTTTGTATTAAATTCGGATGCAATTTCTGTGTTTAATCGTCAATAAGAAGGTCCAAGGGATACAGTAAACCGGAAGTGAAGCATCGGAATCTAAAACTGGACTCACAGGAGAGGTTCAAATCATAGAAAGTTAGAAGATCAGTCCTCTTGTACTTAAGTCGGCATTGTGCCTTTTGAATTTAATTGGGATGAATTTTCTGTGTTTCATCGTCAATAAGAAGGTCCAAGGGATACAGTAAACCTGAAGTGAAGCATCGGAATCTAAAACGGGACTCACAGGAGGGGTTCAAATCATAGGAGGTTAGAGTGTCAGACCTCTTGTACTTAAGTCTGCATTGTGCCTTTTGTATTAAATTCGGATGCAATGTCTGTGTTTCATCGTCAATAAGAAGGTCCAAGGTATACAGTAAACCTGAAGTGATGCATCAGAAACTAAAACTGGACTCACAGGAGAGGTTTGAATCGTAGAAAGTTAGAGTTTCAGTCCTCTTGTACTTAAGTCGGCATTGTGCCTTTTGTATTAAATTCGGATGCAATTTCTGTGTTTCATCGTCAATAAGAATGTCCAAGGTATACAGTAAACCTGAAGTGAAGCATCGGAATCTGAAACTGGACTCACAGAGAGGTTAAAATCATAGATAGTTTGAGTATCAGTCCTCTTGTACTTAAGTCGGCATTGTGCCTTTTGTATTAAATTCGGATGCAATTTCTGTGTTTCATCGTCAATAAGAAGGTCCAAGGTATACAGTAAACCTGAAGTGAAGCATCGGAATCTAAAACTGGACTCACAGGAGAGGTTCGGATCATAAGAAGTTAGAGTGTCAGTCCTCTTGTACTTAGGTCGGCATTGTGCCTTTTGAATGTAATTCCGCTGCAATTTCTGTGCTACATCGTCAATAAGAAGGTCCAAGGGACACAGTAAACCTGAAGTGAAGCATCGGAATCTAAAACTGGCCTCACAGGAGAGGTTCAGATCATAGAAAGTTAGAGTGTCAGTCCCCTTGTACTTAAGTCGGCATTGTGCCTTTTGTATTAAATTCGGATGCAATTTCTGTGTTCCATCGTCAATAAGAATGTGCAAGGGATACAGTAAACCTGAAGTGAAGCATCGGAATCTAACACTGGACTCACAGGAGAGGTTTAAATCATAGTAAGTTAGAGTTTCAGTCCTCTTGTACTTAAGTCGGCATTGTGCCTTTTGTATTAAATTCGGATGCAATTTCTGTGTTTCATCGTCAATAAGAAAGTCCAAGGTATACAGTAAACCTGAAGTGTAGCATCGGAATCTAAAACTAGAATCACAGAGAGGTTTAAATCATAGAAAGACAGAGTTTCAGTCCTCTTGTACTTAAGTCGGCATTGTGCCTTTTGTATTAAATTCGGATGAAAATTCTGTGTTTCATCGTCAATAAGAAGCTGCAAGGGATACAGTAAACCAGAAGTGAAGCTTCGGAATTGTAATATCTCCTTATATTCGATGAATTATTCAGATACAATTGTACCCTTGAATGACGTTCACTAATTTTCTATCTTCATACTCGCAGAATCCATGCGAAAAGTAGTTCATACAATAGCTATGCCATGAGCGCATAAGTATTCTTTGCAGTACTCTCTCTGGTGGTTGTTAGAAGAAAAAGAAAGGGGGCTTCCGAGATTGTCTTCGTGCCGATTAGCCTGTGCTTGGTTTGGAAGAACTGTAATCTGATTATTGAGATTTATTACAGAAGATAACCGATATGAACTGTACGATTAAATGGAAATATATATAGATGGCTTCTTCAAATAAAAGAACGAGAGGTAACTAATCTGAAGAGAGATTCGGTGCCCATACTAAAAGATTGCTGATACCAAGAAACGATTTCAACTATTGGACAACACCGAGACTACAGAACAAGGCCAGAGAAATCTAATTTTTTTTCATCCTGTAGTTAAAATAGTTTGAAATCAATTTAGAAAGAACTTTTTTTCCAGATAGTAGTTAGATTGTAGAACTGTATATTGTGTGTTTTTCTTATCTGAGCAGTGAACTTTATACCATCTGTGAAGTAATTAGAAAGTTAAATGTGTCTACGACAGTAAATTTGAAACTGTATTTAGTGACTGGAACCTGATATTGACAGTTATTTAATGGTATTGACTAGAGCGGCATTTAAAATGTCATTGAATCAGCAACGAGACGTGCAACAGCCTTCAGCTGTTTGCACAGAAGCAGAGGCCACGGATGGTAATTCTGAGACTGTTGTGGCTAGCGGTAGCAATATAAATAATCCCGCTGGTTCAGAAAACATTCATACAACAGCTGATCAGACTGTTGTTGACACATTAGTTGTTATTATGCAACAGTTGTCTCTATTAGCCGAAGGCCAAGCGGAAGTGAAACGAGACTTATCCGTTATACAAAATGAATTCAAAAATCAACTAGCCGAAAATCAAACAGAATTACAAAATCAGTTAAGAGCAACCTTTACCGAATTAGATCAGAGATTAAATACTTAGACACAGGAAAGAAAGGAACAGGCAGAAAGGACCGAACAGAATCTTATTGCTCGAATTGAGCAGGCCCGCCAACAATGCCAAGAAAACAATAGTAAATTAAAAGTGGAACTAACCGAATATGTATCCGTCAAAATTGACACGATACAAAAACAAGTAGAACTGTTTCCTCAAGTAATACAAGCTCAAGAGGACATACAGTGTTCCGGAGCTATGATACCAGAAATAACAGAATCCCAAGATAATCTAAAGAAGCGATTTGACGAAGTGAAGGAAAAACAGGAGACAGTGGAACACAGAATGGATGTACTTGCGGGAAAGTTTTCAGAAATGACATTAGAGCGGCAAAATTCGGAAACCATAGAAGATACTGTGAAAGTAGCTTTACAGTCCATTTCAGAGAGTTCCGAGGATAATTTTTTTAACAAAGGGTTAAAGGAAGTTCGAGAACAACTTGGCGAAGATTTCTCGCGTTGGAAAGAAAATATCGAAAGATCACTAAATCTCTCGCAGGAGGATTTAGAAACACCGGTAAGTAGGAAACAATACTCTCAATCTGTGCGTGACATTCCGTCCACGTCAAGATCCGATGTAGACAGAACTGGAACGTCACAAGTAAGGTTCGATATAACGGATAGCCACAGGGAAAAGTACGAACAGGATGATTTTTGGAATCGTAGTAGCGTTGAGGAGAAGATGATTAAAGAGAGACAATTTCAAATCTTTAACCCTGACAAAAGGAATGTTCATCCTGTAGTCTTTATTCGAAGTTTCAGAGGTCTATTTCCACGATCTTGGACAGAATGGCAAAAGATTAATTTTGTATCTGGATATATACAAGGAACAGGAGCATTGTGGGCATCCGAACAAACATCTTCTTGTAAATGTTACAAAGAATTTGAGCAGGCTTTTCTAGCAAAATATTGGTCTGCTGGAATACAAGAAAGACTTATGCAGGAAGTATTATATCCTGAGCCCTTCTCATTTTCTAGAGGATCTCTAAAGAGATATTTTGAGAAATACATTAATAAATCTTTGTATTGGGATGTACCGATTCCTTTGCCGGATATACTTAGAATACTCAAGTCTAGACTACCCACCAGTATAAGGATTCAGCTGTTGTATACAAATGATAAGGATATAGACTCATTTATGACTACGCTTGATCATATTGATATAATTGAGGAGGACAATAAAAGGGCAAGAGAAATGTCATATCAAAGAAGAGTAACAGAAGCGAATCCGAGCTGCAACTCGAATGGGAATGGCAGTAATAGTAGCAGTAACAATAATCATAACCAACTACACTCTCCGAGGAGACTTAGAAATGGACAAAATGCAAATAATAATTATTACCATAATGGAAACTTTGGTAATGGTGCAGCGAGGGACTATTTTAGAAACAGTAGGAATTTTAATCGATATGATCCAATGTATGGCAACACAGGACAGTTCTACCAACACCAGCAGAACAACAACAATAATTACACAAATCAAGCAAGACAATATAGACCGAATTCACCACAACAACCGATAATCACTGAAGTAGCTGAAGAGATAAATACCAATCGGACCAATAATCAGTCAAACTAAACATGACCGCATCGTGCCCCAGAGGACGGTCAGGGGATCTGTTAGGGGCGAAACAGTAAAATTACAATTGTTAAGATATAATGATGGTGAGCTGTTGACTGAAGAGTTAACAAAGGATTTAATAACTTGTCATAATGACAGATCGAGTGTTCCGGTATCGGAAGTATTTGTTGAAATAGAGGAAGTTCCAACGAATGTGATATTAGACACCGCCGCTTCCGCCAATGTCATCTCAGGCGCTCTTTTTCGGAGAATTATTAGGAAGAAGAAGGTACCAATTTTGCCAGTACAGAACTGCGAAATCATCGGAGCTGTTGGAGCACGCTCTCCCAATGTCAAAATACAAACACAATTAGAGATGAAAATGGGAAATGTAGCAATAAAATGCACGTTCCTTGTAGTGGAGAAGTTATTAGTGGACTGTATTCTTGGTATTGGGAGTATGCAGGAGTACGATTGTCAGATAGATTTTTTGGAAGGAATAGTTAAATTTGGATTAAATGGAGAAGAGATAGCACTGGATTTAAATAGAAAGGAAACGGTGCATGAGAAATATTGTCGCGGTGCCATAATTCAATTAATTGACACTACAAACGGTCGTTGGAAGGAGCTTTCAAAGGATTTGATACAACAGGAGCACTTTAACCAAACAACAATGATAAAAGCTAGTGAATCAAATCAGCTTACCGGAGAACAAAGGCAGCAGCTTCATTATTTGTTAGAGGCATATGAAGAGATTTTTGATGAGAAACCAGGAATTATTAAAGGGTATATTTGTCACCTACAAGTGAAGCCACATCAGACTTACTGTTACACGCACTACCCGATCCCCTGGCGTTTAAAACAATCTGTTCAAAGGGAGATAAATAGAATGTTAGAATGGAACTTGATTGAGCCATCAACTAGTCCATATTGTTCTCCGCTGGTAGTCGTTCAAAAACCTGGAGGCAACGGACGTAAAGTATGAAGACCAGAATTTAAAATGGGAGGTAAAGATTCGACTCGCACTTGTCAATTTAACTAAAAAGGCAATACAACGGAAATTGACATATGATAAACGGATTCACCGGATTCACCGGATTCAGACGTTTCATCTTGGAGAAAAGGTTTTATTGAGGCGACACATCCATTCCTCGAAACTGATGAAGAACATAAAGAAATGGAATCTTATTTATACCAGACCATATGTTATTGTAAATATAACCAATCCTGGATCATACTTGTTGGCATATCCCGAATCGAAAAGAAGAAAGGGATTATTCCCGCATAATGATATTAAGAAATTTTTTGAAGGATCGTAGATCTGTGATACCAAATATGGAGAAGAATTTAGAGTGGAATTTGACTATGAGTCAAATGTGTATATAAATATCAAGAAGTTAATGTTGTCTAGAGGTTTAGAGACAGTGAGATTATTCCTGTGATAGGTTAAGAGACAGTGAGATTACTCCTGTGATAGGTTAAGAGACAGTGAGATTACTCCTGTGATAGTTTAGCACAAAATTTTTAAGATAGGTAGAAGAATTTGTTAATTACTAGTGTTTGTAAGTGTGGACTATGAGCAGAAGCCACAGTGATATACAATGAAAGTGCATCTACATTTCCTCAAGACACGGCACTTATGTGAGAAATGCGTGTGAAACTTGAACAGTGTGGGATATGTAGGTAAATACGCTGTGTGTATGATGTGCGCTGTTCGCGCAAGAAAACAAATGAACTGTGAAATGAAGCAACAGTCGATAATGTCACTGTTGCAAACAATTGAAGAAACTCTCTCGTTGCGCGAGAGAAAATTATTATAATTTTGAGATTTTTCATTATGCCTTCTTGACCAGGAAAATTAATTTAAGAATTTTAACTAACATTTTAAGAATAGCAGTTTGTGTGTTTCATATTATGGACATAATTGTTGAAATATATTTCCATAAACGTTCATGAGAGGATGAAGAAGATTCTACGAGTGGATGATTTGTTAAATGAACATACGTCATCATTAGTGATATTTATTTGCATGTGGATCTATAAATCAATTAATTATAAGAATAATGGATTTTTTTCAAATTATTCCATTTGTGAAGTCAGTGTCATATGCCTATGTTTAAAATTTTTCATCAAGTGTAAACTTAAATTTTATCCTTAATTTCGTAATTGAAAGCAAACCTCGGACAGATTCAATGCTCTACTTCCACCTGCACTATAACAAAAGGAAGATTAGATTAAAAAATTTTTTGAGAGGAATACATTCGATATGAGCTACAACAAAATTTAAATGCCCACAGTCTATTGGGCAATGTTTTGGACAATCAGCAGTTGTAAGGCAAAACCACTTTGGTATTGAGGACTACAAAAAAAAAAAAAAAAAAAATAAAAAAAAAAAATTCGTGATTGTCAGAACTGATGGATATTCCAGTCTAGTACAGATGGAAGAATATAAGAATCCACTCCGATTTTGAGTTCAACGATGAAATAGGGACTTCGTTGCCTTAATCCACTCTCTTCCAGGGATTTATTCAGTCAGAACTTTTTCTTATTCCACTTTAAACCTGTTTCATGTTCACGTCCCTGACCATCTATTCCTGAGATCATCTTCCTGTTTCTACGGCACGTTACCAGCTTCTATCCTGTACCATAAGCCATCGCCTGTCCTCCGTGCCGCGTCCACCAAACGCTGTACGTCGCCTACCCGGTGTCCGTACCCAGTGTTCCTGTTCCATCAACTTCACAACGAGATCGCCGGCTACATCGTCGAAAGAAGAATTTTGAAAATATTTTTTTGAGCAATATTGTAAAATTTTTTTTGGCTATGAGGCTCTTTTCCTTCGATCTAATCTATAGAGCTTCTATATATTTCAAAATTACTGGATTTAGGCTTTCCTATCTTCTTTAATACCTGAGCTGGGGTCTATTCTTCCGGGTTTTCCAGGGTTTCCCTGTGAAGGCCAGTTCCCAAATGGGTAGACCTTTTTCGTAATTACACCAATCTACATCTTCCCTGGTTATGTACTCGGGATGCGGGTATACCCCGGTACATGTAAAAGCTACAGCTTAGGTATTCTCTTAACTTATTGTCTTAACATGTTACCCATACTCTCTACAGTAAAATTCTACTAATTCACAATATTCCTCTTTTGAATAAACAACCCAACAAATTTTTTCTGTTAGCTCACAAAGTGTATTACCATTAACTTTGCTCGCTGCGAGGGGCAATTGTAATATCTCTTTATATTCGATGAATTATTCAGATACAATTCTACCCTTGAATGACGTTTACTAATTTTCTATCTTCATACTCGCAGAATCCATGCGAAAAGTAGTTCATACAATAGCTATGCCATGAGCACATAAGTATTCTTTGTAGTACTCTCTCTGGTGGTTGTTAGAAAAAATAGAAAGGGGGCTTCCGGGATTGTCTTCGTGCCGATTAGCCTTTGCTTGGTTTGGAAGAACTGTAATCTGATTATTGAGATTTATTACAGAAGATAACCGATATGAACTGTAAGATTAAATGGAAATATATATAGATGGCTCCTTCAAGTAAATGGTGTGTATTTTAAATTTGAGAATTAATGATATTTGTCGATATATTGCGTAGTTGTTAATCAGAAGGGACTTCCGAAAGAATGGATACGAACCTGCACTTAATAATCCAAGAGCTCCATTGCTTCTTCGGAAGGTTAAACATCATCAAAGCCAAATATCCGCTTGATCTGAGGTTTCCTGACTGATTATACAACGCTCCCAAAATTACGAGGCATTTTATTTGTGCAGATTAGCAGATTGCCGCAAAGCACGAGCCTGCAGAGAAGAAGAATCGTCGCCTGATTTCATTCTAACAAGTAAAATTTCAGAATCATTTTGAGTGACTGAGCTATGACTGTATTTCCTATCATGAATGATTGATTGCCCGAACGAATTGAGAATCTAAATCTGGACTCACAGGTGAGGTTCAAATCATAGAAAGTTAGAGTATCAGTCCTCTTGTACTTTAGTCGGCATTGTGCTTTTTGAATTTAATTCCGATGCAATTTCTATGTTTCATCGTCAATAAGAAGGTCCAAGGTATACAGTAAAGCTGAAGTGAAGCATCGGAATATAAAACTTGACTCACAGGAGAGGTTCAAATCATTGAAAGTTAGAGAGTCCGTCCTCTTGTACTAAAGTCTGCACTGTGCCATTTGAATTTAATTCCGATGCAATTTCTTTGCTTCATCGTCAATTAGAAGGTCCAAGGGATACAGTAAACCTGAAGTGAAGCATCGGAATCCTAAACTGGACTTACAGGAGAGGTTCAAATCATAGAAAGTTAGAGTATCAGTCCTCTTGTTCTTAAGTCGGCATTGTGCCTTTTGAATTTAATTCCGATGCAATTTCTGTGGTTCATCGTCAATAAGAAGGTCCAAGGGATACTGTAAACCTGAAGTGAAGCATCGGAATCTAAAACTGGCCTTACAGGAGAGGTTCAAATCATAGAAAGTTAGAGTGTCAGTCCTCTTGTACTTATGTCGGCATTGTGCCTTTTGTATTAAATTCGGATGCAATTACTGTGTTTCATCGTCAATCAGAAGGTCCAAGGGATACAGTAAACCTGAAGTGAAGCATCGGAATCTAAAAGTGGACTTACAGGAGAGGTTCAAATCATAGAAAGTTAGAGTGTCAGTCCTCTTGTACTTAAGTCGGCATTGTGCCTTTTGAATTTAATTCCGATGCAATTTCTGTGTTTCTTCGTCAATAAGAAGGTGCAAGGTACACAGTGAACCTGACGTGAAGCATCGGAATATAAAACTGGACTCACAGGAGAGGTTCAAATCATAGAAAGTTAGAGTGTCAGACCTCTTGTACTTATGTCAGCATTTTGCCTTTTGTATTAAATTCGGATGCAATTTCAGTGCTTCATCGTCAATAAGAAGGTCCAAGGGATACAGTAAACCTGAAGTGAAGCATCGGAATCTAAGACTGGACTCACAGGAGAGGTTCAAATCATAGAGAGTTTGAGTGTCAGTCCTCTTGTACTTAAGTCGCCATTGTGCCTTTTGTATTAAATTCGGATGCAATTTCTTTGTTTCATCGTCAATAAGAAGATCCAAGGGATACAGTACACCTGAAGTGAAGCATCGGAATCTAATACTGGACTCACAGGAGAGGTTCAAATCATAGAAAGTTAGAGTGGCAGTCCTCTTGTACTTAAGTCGTCATTGTGCCTTTTGATTTTAGTGCCGATGCAATTTCTGTGATTAATCGTCAAAAAGAAGGTCCAAGGTATACAGTAAACCTGAAGTGAGGCATCAGAATCTAAAACTGGACTTACAGGAGAGGTTCAATTCATAGAAAGTTAGAGAGTCAGTCCTCTTGTACTTACGCCGGCATTGTGCCTATTGTATTAAATTCGGATGCAATATCTGTATTTCATCGTCAATAAGAAGAACCAAGGGATACAGTAACCTGAAGTAAAGCCTCGGAATCTACAACTGGACTCACAGGACAGGTTCCATTCATAGATAGTTTGAGAGTCAGTCCTCTTGTACTTAATTCGGCATTGTGCCTTTTGAATTTCAATCCGATGCAATTTCTGTGCTTCATTGTCAATATAAACGTCCATGGTATGCAGTAAACCTGAAGTATAGAATCGGAAACTAAAACTGGACTCACAGGAGAGGTTCAAATCAACGAAAGTTAGAGTGTCCGTCCTCTTGTACTTAAGTCGGCATTGTGCCTTTTGAATTTAATTCCGATGCAATTCCTGTGCTTCACCGTCAATAAGATGGTCCATGGTATACAGTAGACCTGAAGTGTAGCATCGGCATCTAAAACTGGACCCACAGGAGAGGTTCACATCATAGAAAATTAGAGTGCCAGTCCTCTTGTCCTTAAGTCGGCATTGTGCCTTTTGAATTTAATTCCGATGCAATTTCTGTGTTTCATCGTCAATAACAAGGTCCAGGGTATACAGTAAACCTGAAGTGAAGCATCGGAATCTAAAACTGGACCCACAGGAGAGGTTCAAATCTTAGAAATTTAGAGTGTGAGTCCTCTTGTACTTAAGTCGGCATTGTGCCTTTTGTATTAAGTTCGGATGCAATTTCTGTGTTTCATCGTCAATATGAAGGTCCAAGGGATACCGTAAACCTGAAGTGAAGCATCGGATTCTAAAACTCGACTCACAGGAGAGGTTCAAATCATAGAGAGTTAGAGTGTCGGTCCTCATTTACTTAAGTCGGCATTTTGCCTTTGAAATTTAATTCCGATGCAATTTCTATGCTTCATCGTCAAAACGAAGGTCCTAGGGATACAGTATACCAGAAGTGAAGCACTGGAATCTAAAACTGGACTCACAGGAGAGGTTCAAATCATAGAAAGTCAGAGTGTCAGTATTCCTGTACTTTAGTCGGCACTGTGCCTTTTGAATTAAATTTCGATGCAATTTCTGTGTTTCATCGTCAATACGAAGGTCCCAGGTATACAGTAAAGCTGAAGTGAAGCATCGGAATCTAAAACTTGACTCACAGGAGAGGTTCAAATCATTGAAAGTTAGAGAGTCCGTCCTCTTGTACTAAAGTCGGCACTGTGCCATTTGAATTTAATTCCGATGCAATTTCTTTGTTTCATCGTCAATAAGAAGGTCCAAGGGATACAGTAAACCTGAAGTGAAGCATCGGAATCTAAAACTGGACTTACAGGAGAGGTTCAAATCATAGAAAGTTAGAGTATCAGTCCTCTTGTACTTAAGTCGGCATTGTGCTTTTTGAATTTAATTCCGATGCAATTTCTGTGTTTCATCGTCAATAAGAAGGTCCAAGGGATACTGTAAACCTGAAGTGAAGCATCGGAATCTAAAACTGGACTTACAGGAGAGGTTCAAATCATAGAAAGTTAGAGTGTCTGTCCTCTTGTACTTATGTCGGCATTGTGCATTTTGAATTTCATTTCGAATCAATTTCTGTGCTTCATCGTCAATAAGAAGGTCCAAGGTATACAGTAAACCTGATGTGAAGCATCCCAATCTAAAACTGGACTCACAGGAGAGGTTCAAATCATAGAAAGTTAGAGTGTCACTCCTCTTGTACTTAAGTCGGCATTGTGCATTTTGAATTTAATTCCGATGCAATTTCTGTGTTTCATCGTCAATAAGAAGGTCCAAGGTATACAGTGAACCTGAAGTAAAGCATCGGAATATAAAACTGGACTCACAGGGGAGGTTCAAATCATAGAATGTTGGAGTGTCAGTCCTCTTATACTTAAGTCGGCATTGTGCCTTTTGAATTTAATGCCGATGCAATTTCTGTGCTTCATCGTCAAAAAGAAGGTCCAAGGGATGCAGGAAATCTGAAGTGAAGCATCAGAATCTAAAACTGGGCTTACAGGAGAGGTTCAATTCATAGAAAATTAGTGTGTCAGTCCTCTTGTACTTACGCCGGCATTGTGCCTTTTGTATTAAATTAAGATGCAATTTCTGTGTTTTATCGTCAATAAGAAGGTCCAAGGGATTCAGTAAACCTGAAGTGAAGCATCGGAATCTAAAACTGGACTCACAGGGGAGGTTCAAATCATAGAAAGTTGGAGTGTCAGTCCTCTTATACTTAAGTCGGCATTGTGCCTTTTGAATTTAATGCCGATGCAATTTCTGTGCTTCATCGTCAAAAAGAAGGTCCAAGGGATGCAGGAAACCTGAAGTGAAGCATCAGAATCTAAAACTGGGCTTACAGGAGAGTTTCAATTCATAGAAAATTAGTGTGTCAGTCCTCTTGTACTTACGCCGGCATTGTGCCTTTTGTATTAAATTCGGATGCAATATCTGTATTTAATCGTCAATAAGAAGGTCCAAGGGATACAGTAAACCTGAAGTGAAGCCTCGGAATCTAAAACTGGACTCACAGGAGAGGTTCCATTCACAGAAAGTTAGAGTGTCGGTCCTCTTTTACTTAAGTCGGCATTTTGACTTTTAAATTTAATTCCGATGCAATTTCTATGCTTCATAGTTAAAAAGAAGGTCCTAGGGATACAGGAAACCTGAAGTGAAGCATTGGAATCTAAAACTGGACTCACAGGAGAGGTTCAAATCATAGAAAGTTAGAGTGTCAGTCTTCTTGTACTTAAGTCGGCATTGTGCATTTTGTATTAAATTCGGATGCAATTCCTCTGTTTCATCGTCGATAAGAAGGTCCAAGAGATACAGTACACCTGAAGTGAAGCATCGAAATCTAATACTGGACTCACAGGTGAGGTTCAAATCATAGAAAGTTAGAGTGTCAGTCCTCTTGTACTTAAGTCGTCATTGTGCCTTTTGCATTTAATGCCGATGCAATTTCTAGGATTAATCGTCAAAAAGGAGGTCCAAGGGTTACAGTAAACCTGAAATGAGGCATCAGAATCTAAAACTGGACTTACAGGAGAGGTTCAATTCATAGAAAGTTAGAGTGTCAGTCCTCTTGTACTTACGCTGGCATTGTGCATTTTGTATTAAATTCGGATGCAATATCTGTATTTCATCGTCAATAAGAAGGTCCAAGGGATACAGTAACCTGAAGTGAAGCCTCGGAATCTAAAACTGGACTCACAGGACAGCTTCCATTCATAGAAAGTTTGAGAGTCAGTCCTCTTGTACTTAATTCGGCATTGTGCCTTTTGAATTTCATTCCGATTCAATTTCTGTGCTTCATTGTCAATATAAAAGTCCATGGTATGCAGTAGACCTGAGGTATAGTATCGGAAACTAAAACTGGACTCACAGGAGAGGTTCAAATCAACGAAAGTTAGAGTGTCCGTCCTTTGTACTTAAGTCGGCATTGTGCCTTTTGAATTTAATTCCGATGCAATTCCTGTGCTTCACCGTCAATAAGATGGTTCATGGTATACAGTAAACCAGAAGTGTAGCATCGGAATCTAAAACTGGACTCACAGGAGAGGTTCAAATCATAGAAAGTTACAGTGTCCGTCCTCTTTTACTTAAGTCGGCATTGTGACTTTTGTATTAAATTCGGATGCAATTTGTGTGTTTCATCGTCAATAAGAAGGTCCAAGGTATACAGTAAACCTTAAGTGAGGCATCAGAATCTAAAACTGGACTCACAGGAGAGGTTCAAATCATAGAAAGTTAGAGTGTCAGTATTCCAGTACTTTAGTCGGCATTGTGCCTTTTGAATTTAATTCCGATGCAATTTCTGTGTTTCATCGTCAATAAGAAGGTCCCAGCTATACAGTAAAGCTGAGGTGAAGCATCGGAATCTAAAACTTGACTCACAGGAGAGGTTCAAATCATTGAAAGTTAGAGAGTCCGTCCTCTTGTACTTAAGTCGGCATTGTGCATTTTATATTAAATTCGGATGCAATTTCTGTGTTTCATCGTCAATAAGAAGGTCCAAGGGATACAGTAAACCTAAAGTGAAGCAACGGAATCTAAAACTGGACTCACAGGAGAGGTTCAAATCATAGAAAGTTAGAGTGTCTGTCCTCTTGTACTTATGTCGGCATTGTGCCTTATGAATTTAATTCCGAAGCAATTTCTGTGCTACATCGACAATAAGAAGGTCCAAGGTATACAGTAAACCTGATGTGAAGCATCCGAATCTAAAACTGGACTCACAGGAGAGGTTCAAATCATAGAAAGTTAGAGTATCAGAAATCTTGTACTTAAGTCAGCATTTTTCATTTTGTATTAAATTCGGATGCAATTTCAGTGCTTCATCGTCAATAAGAAGGTCCAAGGGATACAGTAAACCTGAAGTGTAGCATCGGAATCTAAAACTGGACTCACAGGAGAGGTTCAAATCATAGAAAGTTAGAGTGTCAGTCCTATTGTACTCAAGTCGGCATTGTGCCTTTTGTATTAAATTAAGATGCAATTTCTGTGTTTCATCGTCAATAAGAAGGTCCAAGGGATTCAGTAAACCTGAAGTGAAGCATCGGATTCTAAAACTCGACTCACAGGAGAGGTTCAAATCATAGAGAGTTAGAGTGTCGGTCCTCATTTACTTAAGTCGGCATTTTGCCTTTGAAATTTAATTCCGATGCAATTTCTATGCTTCATCGTCAAAACGAAGGTCCTAGGGATACAGTATACCAGAAGTGAAGCACTGGAATCTAAAACTGGACTCACAGGAGAGGTTCAAATCATAGAAAGTCAGAGTGTCAGTATTCCTGTACTTTAGTCGGCACTGTGCCTTTTGAATTAAATTTCGATGCAATTTCTGTGTTTCATCGTCAATACGAAGGTCCCAGGTATACAGTAAAGCTGAAGTGAAGCATCGGAATCTAAAACTTGACTCACAGGAGAGGTTCAAATCATTGAAAGTTAGAGAGTCCGTCCTCTTGTACTAAAGTCGGCACTGTGCCATTTGAATTTAATTCCGATGCAATTTCTTTGTTTCATCGTCAATAAGAAGGTCCAAGGGATACAGTAAACCTGAAGTGAAGCATCGGAATCTAAAACTGGACTTACAGGGGAGGTTCAAATCATAGAAAGTTAGAGTATCAGTCCTCTTGTACTTAAGTCGGCATTGTGCTTTTTGAATTTAATTCCGATGCAATTTCTGTGTTTCATCGTCAATAAGAAGGTCCAAGGGATACTGTAAACCTGAAGTGAAGCATCGGAATCTAAAACTGGACTTACAGGAGAGGTTCAAATCATAGAAAGTTAGAGTGTCTGTCCTCTTGTACTTATGTCGGCATTGTGCATTTTGAATTTCATTTCGAATCAATTTCTGTGCTTCATCGTCAATAAGAAGGTCCAAGGTATACAGTAAACCTGATGTGAAGCATCCCAATCTAAAACTGGACTCACAGGAGAGGTTCAAATCATAGAAAGTTAGAGTGTCACTCCTCTTGTACTTAAGTCGGCATTGTGCATTTTGAATTTAATTCCGATGCAATTTCTGTGTTTCATCGTCAATAAGAAGGTCCAAGGTATACAGTGAACCTGAAGTAAAGCATCGGAATATAAAACTGGACTCACAGGGGAGGTTCAAATCATAGAATGTTGGAGTGTCAGTCCTCTTATACTTAAGTCGGCATTGTGCCTTTTGAATTTAATGCCGATGCAATTTCTGTGCTTCATCGTCAAAAAGAAGGTCCAAGGGATGCAGGAAATCTGAAGTGAAGCATCAGAATCTAAAACTGGGCTTACAGGAGAGGTTCAATTCATAGAAAATTAGTGTGTCAGTCCTCTTGTACTTACGCCGGCATTGTGCCTTTTGTATTAAATTAAGATGCAATTTCTGTGTTTTATCGTCAATAAGAAGGTCCAAGGGATTCAGTAAACCTGAAGTGAAGCATCGGAATCTAAAACTGGACTCACAGGGGAGGTTCAAATCATAGAAAGTTGGAGTGTCAGTCCTCTTATACTTAAGTCGGCATTGTGCCTTTTGAATTTAATGCCGATGCAATTTCTGTGCTTCATCGTCAAAAAGAAGGTCCAAGGGATGCAGGAAACCTGAAGTGAAGCATCAGAATCTAAAACTGTCCTTACAGGAGAGGTTCAATTCATAGAAAATTAGTGTGTCAGTCCTCTTGTACTTACGCCGGCATTGTGCCTTTTGTATTAAATTCGGATGCAATATCTGTATTTAATCGTCAATAAGAAGGTCCAAGGGATACAGTAAACCTGAAGTGAAGCCTCGGAATCTAAAACTGGACTCACAGGAGAGGTTCCATTCACAGAAAGTTAGAGTGTCGGTCCTCTTTTACTTAAGTCGGCATTTTGACTTTTAAATTTAATTCCGATGCAATTTCTATGCTTCATAGTTAAAAAGAAGGTCCTAGGGATACAGGAAACCTGAAGTGAAGCATTGGAATCTAAAACTGGACTCACAGGAGAGGTTCAAATCATAGAAAGTTAGAGTGTCAGTCTTCTTGTACTTAAGTCGGCATTGTGCATTTTGTATTAAATTCGGATGCAATTCCTCTGTTTCATCGTCGATAAGAAGGTCCAAGAGATACAGTACACCTGAAGTGAAGCATCGAAATCTAATACTGGACTCACAGGTGAGGTTCAAATCATAGAAAGTTAGAGTGTCAGTCCTCTTGTACTTAAGTCGTCATTGTGCCTTTTGCATTTAATGCCGATGCAATTTCTAGGATTAATCGTCAAAAAGGAGGTCCAAGGGTTACAGTAAACCTGAAATGAGGCATCAGAATCTAAAACTGGACTTACAGGAGAGGTTCAATTCATAGAAAGTTAGAGTGTCAGTCCTCTTGTACTTACGCTGGCATTGTGCATTTTGTATTAAATTCGGATGCAATATCTGTATTTCATCGTCAATAAGAAGGTCCAAGGGATACAGTAACCTGAAGTGAAGCCTCGGAATCTAAAACTGGACTCACAGGACAGCTTCCATTCATAGAAAGTTTGAGAGTCAGTCCTCTTGTACTTAATTCGGCATTGTGCCTTTTGAATTTCATTCCGATTCAATTTCTGTGCTTCATTGTCAATATAAAAGTCCATGGTATGCAGTAGACCTGAGGTATAGTATCGGAAACTAAAACTGGACTCACAGGAGAGGTTCAAATCAACGAAAGTTAGAGTGTCCGTCCTTTGTACTTAAGTCGGCATTGTGCCTTTTGAATTTAATTCCGATGCAATTCCTGTGCTTCACCGTCAATAAGATGGTTCATGGTATACAGTAAACCAGAAGTGTAGCATCGGAATCTAAAACTGGACTCACAGGAGAGGTTCAAATCATAGAAAGTTACAGTGTCCGTCCTCTTTTACTTAAGTCGGCATTGTGACTTTTGTATTAAATTCGGATGCAATTTGTGTGTTTCATCGTCAATAAGAAGGTCCAAGGTATACAGTAAACCTTAAGTGAGGCATCAGAATCTAAAACTGGACTCACAGGAGAGGTTCAAATCATAGAAAGTTAGAGTGTCAGTATTCCAGTACTTTAGTCGGCATTGTGCCTTTTGAATTTAATTCCGATGCAATTTCTGTGTTTCATCGTCAATAAGAAGGTCCCAGCTATACAGTAAAGCTGAGGTGAAGCATCGGAATCTAAAACTTGACTCACAGGAGAGGTTCAAATCATTGAAAGTTAGAGAGTCCGTCCTCTTGTACTTAAGTCGGCATTGTGCATTTTATATTAAATTCGGATGCAATTTCTGTGTTTCATCGTCAATAAGAAGGTCCAAGGGATACAGTAAACCTAAAGTGAAGCAACGGAATCTAAAACTGGACTCACAGGAGAGGTTCAAATCATAGAAAGTTAGAGTGTCTGTCCTCTTGTACTTATGTCGGCATTGTGCCTTATGAATTTAATTCCGAAGCAATTTCTGTGCTACATCGACAATAAGAAGGTCCAAGGTATACAGTAAACCTGATGTGAAGCATCCGAATCTAAAACTGGACTCACAGGAGAGGTTCAAATCATAGAAAGTTAGAGTATCAGAAATCTTGTACTTAAGTCAGCATTTTTCATTTTGTATTAAATTCGGATGCAATTTCAGTGCTTCATCGTCAATAAGAAGGTCCAAGGGATACAGTAAACCTGAAGTGTAGCATCGGAATCTAAAACTGGACTCACAGGAGAGGTTCAAATCATAGAAAGTTAGAGTGTCAGTCCTATTGTACTCAAGTCGGCATTGTGCCTTTTGTATTAAATTAAGATGCAATTTCTGTGTTTCATCGTCAATAAGAAGGTCCAAGGGATTCAGTAAACCTGAAGTGAAGCATCGGAATCTAAAACTGGACTCACAGGGGAGGTTCAAATCATAGAAAGTTGGAGTGTCAGTCCTCTTGTACTTAAGTCGGCATTGTGGATTTTGAATTTAATGCCGATGCAATTTCTGTGCTTCATCGTCAAAAAGAAGGTCCGAGGGATGCAGTAAACCTGAAGTGAAGCATCAGAATCTAAAACTGGACTTACAGGAGAGGTTCAATTCATAGAAAGTTAGTGTGTCAGTCCTCTTGTACTTACGCCGGCATTGTGCCTTTTGTATTAAATTCGGATGCAATATCTGTATTTAATCGTCAATAAGAAGGTCCAAGGGATACAGTAAACCTGAAGTGAAGCCTCGGAATCTAAAACCGGACTCACAGGAGAGGTTCCATTCATAGAAAGTTAGAGTGTCGGTCCTCTTTTACTTAAGTCGGCATTTTGCCTTTTAAATTTAATTCCGATGCAATTTCTATGCTTCATCGTCAAAAAGAAGGTCCTAGGGATACAGTAAACCTGAAGTGAAGCATTGGAATCTAAAACTGGACTCACAGGAGAGGTTCAAATCATAGAAAGTGAGAGTGTCAGTCCTCTTGTACCTAAGTCGGAATTGTGCCTTTTGTATGAAATTCGGATGCAATTTCTGTGTTTCATCGTCAATAAGAAGGTCCAAGGGATACAGTTAAGCTAAAGTGAAGCATCGGAATCTAAAACTGGACCCACAGGAGAGGTTCAAATCATAGCAAGTTAGAGTATCAGTCGTCTTGTACTTAAGTCGGCATTGTGCCGTTTGAAATTAATTCGGATGAATTTTCTGTGTTTCATCGTCAATAAGAAGGTCCAAGGGATACAGTAAACCTGAAGTGATGCATCGGAATCTAAAACGAGACTCACAGGAGGGGCTCAAATCATAGGAAGTTAGAGTGTCAGTCCTCTTGTACTTAAGTCTGCATTGTGCCTTTTGTATTAAATTCGGATGCAATATCCGTGTTTCATCGTCAATAAGAAGGTCCAAGGTATTAAGTAAACCTGAAGTGAAGCATCGGAAACTAAAATTGGACTCACAGAGAGGTTCAAATCATAGATAGTTGGAGTGTCTGTCCTCTTGTACTTAAGTCGGCATTGTGCCTTTTGTATTAAATTCGGATGCAATTTCTGTGTTTCATCGTCGAAAAGAAGGGCCAAGGTATACAGTAAACCTGAAGTGAAGCATCGGAATCTAAAACTGGTCTCACAGGAGAGGTACAAAACATAGAAAGTTAGTCGTTCAGTCCTCTTGTACTTAAGTCGGCATTGTGCCTTTTGTATTAAATTCGGATGCAATTTCTGTGTTCCATCGTCAATAGGAAGGTCCAAGGGATACAGTAAACCGGACGTGTAGCATCGGAATCTAACACTGGACTCACAGGAGAGTTTCAAATCATAGAAAGTTAGAGTGTCAGTCCTCATGTACTTATGTCGGCATTGTGCCTTTTGTATTAAATTCGGATGAAATTTCTGTGTTTCATCGTCAATAGGAAGGTCCAAGGGATACAGTAAACCAGAAGTGAAGCTTCGGAATCTGAAACTGGACTCACAGGAGAGGTTCAAATCATAGAAAGTTAGAGTGTCAGTCCTCTTGCACTTAAGTCGGCATTGTGCCTTTTCTATTTAATTCGGATGCAATTTCTATGTTTCATCGTCAATAAGAAAGTCCAAGGTATACGGTAAACCTGAAGTGAAGCATCGGAATCTAAAACTGGAATCACAGGAGAGGTTCAAATCATAGACATTTAGAGTGTCCGTCTTCTTGTACTTAAGTCGGCATTGTGCATTTACAATTTTAATCCGATGCAATTTCTGTGCTTCATCGTCAATAAGAAGGTCCGAGGGACACAGTAATCCTGAAGTGAAGCATCGGAATCTAAAACTGGACTCACAGGAGATTTTCAGATCATAGAAAGTTAGTGTGTCAGTCCTCTTGTACTGAAGTCGGCATTGTGCTTTTTGTATTAATTTCGGATGCAATTTCTGTGTTTCATCGTCGATAAGATGGTCCAAGATATACAGTAAACCTGAAGTGAAGCATCGTAATCTAAAACTGGACTCATAGGAGAGGTTCAAATCATAGAAAGTTAGAGGTTCAGTCCTCTTGTACTTAAGTCAGCATTGTGCCTTTTGTATTAAATTCGGATGCAATTTCTGTGTTTCATCGTCAATAAGAAGGTCCAAGGAATACAGTAAACCTGAAGTAAAGCATCGGAATATAACACTGAACTCACAGGAGAGGTTCAAATCATAGGAAGTTAGAGTGTCAGTCCTCTTGTACTTAAGTCGGCATTGTGCCTTTTGTTTTAAATTCGGATGAAATTTCTGTGTTTCATAGTTAATAAGAAGGTCCAAGGAATACAGTATACCAGAAGTGAAGCTTTGGAATCTAAAACTGGACTCAGTGGACGGGCTAAAATCATAGAAAGTTAGAGTGTCAATCCTCTTGTACTTAAGTCGGCATTGTGCCTTTTGTATTACATTCGGATGCAATTTCTATGTTTCATTGTCAATGAGAAGGTCCAACGTATACTGTAAACCTGAAGTGAAGCATCGGAATCTAAAACTGGACTCACAGGAGAGGTTCAAATCGTAGAAATTTAGAGTGTCAGTCCTCTTGTACTTAAGTCGGCATTGTGCCTTTTGTATGGAATTCGGATGCATTTTGTGTGTTTCATCGTCAATAAGAAGGTCCCAGGTATACAGTAAACCTGAAGTGAAGCATCGGAATCTAAAACTGGACTCACAGGAGTGGTCCAGATCATAGGAAGTTAGAGTGTCAGTCCACTTGTACTTAAGTCGGCATTGTGCATTTAGAATTTAATTCCGATGTAATTTCTGTGCTTCATCTTAAATAAGAAGGTCCAAGGGACACAGTAAACCTGAAGTGAAGCATCGGAATCTAAAACTGGACTCATAGGAGAGGTTCAAATCATAGAATGTTAGAGGTTCAATCCTCTTGTACATAAGTCGTCATTGTGCCTTTTGTTTTAAATTCGGATGCAATTTCTGTGTTTCATCGTCAATACTAAGGTCCAAGGGATACAGTAAACCAGAAGTAAAGCATCGGAATCTAACACTGGACTCACAGGAGAGGTTCAAATCATAGAAAGTTAGAGTGTCAGTCCTCTTGTACTTAATCGGCATTGTGCTTTTTGTATTAAATTCGGATGAAATTTCTGTGTTTCATCGAAAATAAGAAGGTCCAAGGAATACAGTATACCAGAAGTGAAGCTTTGGAATCTAAAACTGGACTTACTGGACGCGCTCAAATCATAGAAAGTTAGAGTGTCAGTCCTCTTGTACTTAAGTCGGCATTGTGCCTTTTGTATTAAATTCGGATGCAATTTCTATGTTGCATGGTCAATAAGAAGGTCCAAGGTATACAGTAAACCTGAAGTGAAGCATCGGAATCTAAAACTGGACTCACAGGAGAGGTTCAAATCGTAGAAATTTAGAGTGTCAGTCCTCTTGTACTTAAGTCGGCATTGTGACTTTTGTATTAAATTCGGATGCATTTTGTGTGTTTCATTGTCAATAAGAAGGTCCAAGGTATACAGTAAACCTGAAGTGAAGCATCGGAATCTAAAACTGGACTCACAGGAGAGGTTCACATCATAGAAAGTTAGAGTGTCAGTCCTCTTGTACTTTGGTCGGCACTGTGCCTTTTGTATTTAATTCCGGTGAAATTTCTGTGTTTCATCGTCAATAAGAAGGTCCAAGGTATACAGTAAAGCTGAAGTGAAGCATCGGAATCTAAAACTTGACTCACAGGAGAGGTTCAAATCATAGAAACTTAGAGTGTCCGTCCTCTTGTACTTAAGTCGGCACTGTGCCTTTTGCATTTAATTCCGAAGCAATTTCTGTGTTTCATCGTCCATAACAAGGTCCAAGGGATACAGTTAACCTGAAGTGAAGCATCGGAATCTAAAACTGGACTCACAGGAGAGGTTCCATTCATAGAAAGTTAGGGAGTCTGTCCTGTTGTACTTAATTCTGCATTGTGCCTTTTGAATTTCATTCCGATGCAATTTCTATGCTTCATTGTCAATAGGAACGTCCATGGTATAGAGTTAACCTGAAGTGTAGCATCGGAATCTAAAACTGGACTCACAGGAGAGGTTCAAATCATAGAAAGTTAGAGTGTCAGTCCCCTTGTACTTAAGTCGGCATTGTGCCTTTTGTATTAAATTCGGATGAAATTCCTGTGTTTCATCGTCAATAAGAAGGTCCAATTGATACAGTTAACCTGAAGTGAAGCGTCGGTATCTAAAACTGCACTCACAAAAGAGGTTCAAATCATAGAAAGTTAAAGTGTCAATCCTCTTGTACTTAAGTCGTCATTGTGCCTTTTGAATTTTATTCCGATGCAATTTCTGTGCTTCATCGTCAAAAACAAGGTCCAAGGGATACAGTAAACCTGAAGTGAAGCATTGGAATCTAAAACTCAACTTACAGAAGAGGTTCAAAACATAGAAGGTTGGAGTGTCAGTCCTCTTGTACCTAATCAAATCATTGAAAGTTAGAGGTTCAGTCCTCTTGTACTTAAGTCGGCATTGTGCCTTTTGTATTAAATTCCGATGCAATTTCTGTGTTTCATCGTCAATAAGAAAGTCCAAGGGATACAGTAAACCTGAAGTGAAGCATCGGAATCTAACACTGGACTCACAGGAGAAGTTCAAATCATAGAAAGTTAGAGTGTCAGTCCCCTTGTACTTAACTCGGCATTGTGCCTTTTGTATTAAATTCGGATGATATTCCTGTGTTTCATCGTCAATAAGAAGGTCCAAGGGATACAGTTAACCTGAAGTGAAGCGTCGGTATCTAAAACTGGACTCACAAAAGAGGTTCAAATCATAGAAAGTTAAATTGTCAATCCTCTTGTACTTAAGTCGTCATTGTGCCTTTTGAATTTAATTCCGATGCAATTTCTGTGCTTCATCGTCAAAAAGAAGGTCCAAGGGATACAGTAAACCTGAAGTGAAGCATTGGAATCTAAAACTGGACATACAGGAGAGGTTCAAATCATAGAAGGTTGGAGTGTCAGTCCTCTTGTACCTAAGCCGGCATTGTGCCTTTTGCATTATCTCGGATGCAATATCTTTATTTCATCGTCAATAAGAAGGTCCATGGGATACAGTGAACGCGAAGTGAAGCATCGGAATCTAAGACTGGACTCACAGGAAAGGTTCCATTCATAGAAAGTTAGTCGTTCAGTCCTCTTGTACTTAAGTCGGCATTGTGCATTTACAATTTAATTCCGATGCAATTTCTGTGCCTCATCGTCAATAAGAAGGTCCAAGGGACACAGTAAAAATGAAGTGAAGCATCGGAATCTAAAACTGGACTCACAGGAGACGTTCAGATCATAGAAAGTTAGAGTGTCAGTCCTCTTGTACTGAAGTCGGCATTGTGCCTTTTGTATTAAATTCGGATGTAATTTCTGTGTTTCATCGTCGATAAGAAGGTCCAAGATATACAGATAACCTGAAGTGAAGCATCGTAATCTAAAACTGGACTAATATAGGAGAGGTTCAAATCATAGAAAGTTAGAGGTTCAATCCTCTTGTACTTAAGTCGTCATTGTGTCTTTTGTATTAAATTCGGTTGCAATTTCTGTGTTTCATCGTCAATAGTAAGGTCCAAGGGATACAGTAAACCTGAAGTAAAGCATCGGAATCTAACACTGGACTCACAGGAGAGGTTCAAATCATAGAAAGTTAGAGAGTCGGTCCTCTTGTACTTAAGTCGGCATTGTGCCTTTTGTATTAAATTCGGATGCAATTTCTATGTTTCATGGTCAATAAGAAGGTCCAAGGTATACAGTAAACCTGAAGTGAAGCATCGGAATCTAAAACTGGATTCACAGGAGAGGTTCAAATCGTAGAAATTTAGAGTGTCAGTCCTCTTGTACTTAAGTCGGCATTGTGCCTTTTGTATAAAATTCGGATGCAATTTGTGTGTTTCATCGTCAATAAGAAGGTCCAAGGTATACAGTAAACCTGAAGTGAAGCATCGGGATCTAAAACTGGACTCACAGGAGAGGTTCACATCATAGAAAGTTAGAGTGTCAGTCCTCTTGTACTTTGGTTGGCATTGTGCCTTTTGAAATTCATTCCGATGCAATTTCTGTGCTTCATTGTCCATAAGAACGTCCATAGTATAGAGTAAACCTGAAGTGTAGCATCGGAATCTAAAACTGGACTCACAGGAGAGGTTCAGATCATAGAAAGTTAGAGTGTCAGTCCTCTTCTACTTAAGTCGGCATTGTGCATTTTGTATTAAATTCGGATGCAATTCCTGTGTTTCATCGTCGATATGAAGGTCCAAGGTATACAGTAAACCTGAAGTGTAGCATCGGAATCTAAAACTGGACTCACTGGAGAGGCTCAAATCACAGAAAGTTAGAGGTTCAGTCCTTTTTTACTTAAGTCGGCATTGTGCCTTTTGTATTAAATTCGGATGCAATTTCTGTGTTTCGTCTTCATTAAGAAGGTCCAAGGGATACAGTAAACCTGAAGTGAAGCATCGGAATTTAACACTGGACTCACAGGAGAGGTTCAAATCATAGAAAGTTAGAGTGTCAGTCCCCTTGAACTTAAGTCGGCATTGTGCCCTTTGTATTAAATTCGGATGAAATTCCTGTGTTTCATCGTCAATAAGAAGGGCCAAGGGATACAGTTAACCTGAAGTGAAGCGTCGGTATCTAAAACTGGACTCACAAAAGAGGTTCAAATCATAGAAAGTTAAAGTGTCAATCCTCTTGTACTTAAGTCGTCATTGTGCCTTTTGAATTTAATTCCGATGCAATTTCTGTGCTTCATCGTCAAAAAGAAGGTCCAAGGGATACAGTAAACCTGAAGTGAAGCATTGGAATATAAAACTGGACTTACAGGAGAGGTTCAAATCATACAAGGTTGGAGTGTCAGTCCTCTTGTACTTAAGCCGGCATTGTGCCTTTTGCATTAACTCGGATGCAATATCTTTATTTCATCGTCAATAAGAAGGTCCATGGGATACAGTGAACCCGAAGTGAAGCATCGGAATCTAAAACTGGACTCACAGGAGAGGTTCCATTCATAGAAAGTTAGGGAGTTTGTCCTGTTGTACTTAATTCGGCATTGGGCCTTTTGAATTTCATTCCGATGCAATTTCTGTGCTTCATTGTCAATAAGAACGTCCATGGTATACAGTAAACCTGAAGTGTAGCATCGGAATGTAAAACTGGACTCACAGGAGAGGTTCAGATCATAGAAAGTTAGAGTGTCAGTCCTCTTGTACTTAAGTCGGCATTGTGCCTTTTGTATTAAATTCGGATGCAATTTCTGTGTTTCATCGTCAATAAGAAGGTCCTAGGGATACAGTAATCCTGAGTTGAAGCATCGGAATCTAACACTGGACTCACAGGAGAGGTTCAAATCATTGAAAGTTAGAGTGTCAGACCTCTTGTACGTAAGCCCGCATTGTGCGTTTTGCATTGAATTCGGATGCAATATCTGTATTTCATCGTCAATAAGAAAGTTTAAGGTATACAGTAAACCTGAAGTGAAACATCGGAATCTAAAACTGGACTCACAGGAGAGGTTCCATTTATAGAAAGTTAGGGAGTCAGTCCTCTTTTACTTTATTCGGCATTGTGCCTTTTGAATTTAATTCCGATGCAATTTCTGTGCTTCACCGTCAATAAGATGGTCTATGGTATACAGTATACCTGAAGTGTAGCATCGGCATCTAAAACTGGACCCACAGGAGAGGTTCAAATCATAGAAAGTTAAAGTGACTGTCTCCTTGTACTTAAGTCGGCATTGTGCCTTTTTAATTTAATTCCGATGCAATTTCTGTGCATCATCGTCAAAAAGAAGGTCCAAGGGATACAGTAAACCAGAGGGAAGCTTTGGAATCTAAAACTGGACTCACAGGAGTGGTTCAAATCATAGAAAGTGAGAATGTCAGTCCTCTCGTACGTAAGTCGGCATTGTGCCTTTTGTATTAAATTCGGATGCAATTTCTGTGTTTCATCGTCAATAAGAAGGTCCAAGGGATACAGTAAAGCTGAAGTGAAGCATCGGAATCCAAAACTGGACTCACAGGAGAGGTTCAAATCATAGAAAGTTAGAGTGTCAGTCCTCTTGTACTTAAGTCGGCATTGTGCCTTTTGTATTAAATTCGGATGCAATTTCTGTGTTTCATCGTCGATAAGAAGGTCCAAGATATACAGTAAACCTGAAGTGAAGCATAGGAATCTGAAACTTGACTCACAGGATAGGTTCAAATCATAGAAAGTTAGAGTGTCAGTCCTCTTGTACTTAAATCGGCATTGTGCCTTTTGAATTTAATTTCGATGCAATTTCTGTGCTTCATCGTCAATAAGAAGGTCCAAGGGATACAGTAAACCTGAAGTGAAGCATCGGACTCTAAAACTGGACTCACATTAGAGGTTGAATTCATAGACATTTAGAGTGTCCGTCCTCTTGTACTTAAGGCGGCATTGGGCCTTTTGTATTAAATTCGGATGCAATGTCTGTGTTTCATCGTCAATAAGAAGGTCCATGGGATACAGTAAACCTGAAGTAAAGCATCGGAATCTAAAACTGGACCCACAGGAGTGGTTCAAATCATAGAAAGTTGGAGCATCAGTCCTCTTGTACTTAAGTCGGCATTGTGCCTTTTGAATGTAATTCCGATGCAATTTCTGTGCTTCATCGTCAATAAGGTCATAGGGATACAGTAAACCTGAAGTGAAGCATCGGAATCTAGAACTGGACTCACAGGACAGGTTCAAATCATAGAAAGTTAGAGTGTCAGTCAACTTGTACTTAAGTCAGCATTGGGCCCTCTGAATTACATTCCGATGCAATTTCTGTGCTTTATCATCAATAAGCAGATCCCAGGGATACAGTAAACCTGAAGTGAATCATCGGAATCTAAAACTGGACTCACAGGAGAGGTTCAATTCATAGAAGGTCAGAGTGTCAGTCCTCTTGTACTTAGATCGGCATTGTGCCATTTGAATTTAATTCCGATGCAATTTCTGTGTTTCATCGTCAATAAGAAGGTCCGAGGGCTCCAGTAAACCTGATGTGAAGCATTGGAATCTAAAACAGGACTCACAGGAGAGGTTCAAATCATAGAAAGTTAGACTGTCAGTCCTCCTGTACATAAGTCGGCATTGTGCCTTTTGAATTTAATTCCGATGCAATATCTGTGCTTCATCGTCAATAAGAAGGTCCAAGGGATACACAAAACCTGAAGTGAAGCATCGGAATCTAAAACTTGACTCACAGGAGAGGTTCAAATCATAGAAAGTTAGAGTGTCAGTCCTTTTGTACTTAAGTCGTCATTGTGCCTTTTGTATTAATTTCGGATGCAATTTCTGTGTTTCATCGTCAATAAGAAGGTCCAAGGGATACAGTAAACCTGAAGTGAAGCATCGGAATTTAAAACTGGACTCACAGAAGAGGTTCAAATCGTAGAAAGTTAGAGTGTCAGTCCTCTCGTACTTAAATCGGCATTGTGCCTTTTGAATTTAATTCCGATGCAATTTCTGTGCTTCATCGTCAATAAGAAGGTCCAAGGGAGACACTAAACCTGAAGTGAAGCATCGGAATCTAAAACTGGACTCACAGGAGAGGTTCAAATCATAGAAAGTTAGAGTGTCAGTCCTTTTGTACTTAAGTCGTCATTGTGAGTTTTGTATTAAATTCGGATGCAATTTCTGTGTTTCATCGTCAATAAGATGGTCCAAGGGATACAGTTAACCTGAAGTGAAGCGTCGGTATCTAAAACTGGACTCACAAAAGAGGTTCAGATCATAGAAAGTTAAATTGTCAATCCTCTTGTACTTAAGTCGTCATTGTGCCTTTTGAATTTAATTCCGATGCAATTTCTGTGCTTCATCGTCAAAAAGAAGTTCCAAGGGATACAGTAAACCTGAAGTGAAGCATTGGAATCTAAAACTGGACATACTGGAGAGGTTCAAATCATAGAAGGTTGGAGTGTCAGTCCTCTTGTACCTAAGCCGGCATTGTGCCTTTTGCTTTATCTCGGATGCAATATCTTTATTTCATCGTCAATAAGAAGGTCCATGGGATACAGTGAACGCGAAGTGAAGCATCGGAATCTAAGACTGGACTCACAGGAAAGGTTCCATTCATAGAAAGTTAGTCGTTCAGTCCTCTTGTACTTAAGTCGGCATTGTGCATTTGCAATTTAATTCCGATGCAATTTCTGTGCCTCATCGTCAATAAGAAGGTCCAAGGGACACAGTAAACCTGAAGTGAAGCATCAGAATCTAAAACTGGACTCACAGGAGACATTCAGATCATAGAAAGTTAGAGTGTCAGTCCTCTAGTACTGAAGTCGGCATTGTGCCTTTTGTATTAAATTCGGATGTAATTTCTGTGCTTCATCGTCGATAAGAAGGTCCAAGATATACAGATAACCTGAAGTGAAGCATCGTAATCTAAAACTGGACTAATATAGGAGAGGTTCAAATCATAGAAAGTTAGAGGTTCAATCCTCTTGTACTTAAGTCGTCATTGTGTCTTTTGTATTAAATTCGGATGCAATTTCTGTGTTTCATCGTCAATACTAAGGTCCAAGGGATACAGTAAACCTGAAGTAAAGCATCGGAATCTAACACTGGACTCACAGGAGAGGTTCAAATCATAGAAAGTTAGAGAGTCGGTCCTCTTGTACTTAAGTCGGCATTGTGCTTTTTGTATTAAATTCGGATTAAATTTCTGTGTTTCATCGTCAATAAGAAGGTCCAAGGAATACAGTATACCAGAGGTGAAGCTTTGGAATCTAAAACTGGACTCACTGGACGGGTTCAAATCATAGAAAGTTAGAGTGTCAGTCCTCTTGTACTTAAGTCGGCATTGTGCCTTTTGTATTAAATTCGGATGCAATTTCTATGTTTCATGGTCAATAAGAAGGTCCAAGGTGTACAGTAAACCTGAAGTGAAGCATCGGAATCTAAAACTGGATTCACAGGAGAGGTTCAAATCGTAGAAATTTAGAGTGTCAGTCCTCTTGTACTTAAGTCGGCATTGTGCCTTTTGTATAAAATTCGGATGCAATTTGTGTGTTTCATCGTCAATAAGAAGGTCCAAGGTATACAGTAAACCTGAAGTGAAGCATCGGAATCTAAAACTGGACTCACAGGAGAGGTTCACATCATAGAAAGTTAGAGTGTCAGTCCTCTTGTACTTTGGTTGGCATTGTGCCTTTTGAAATTCATTCCGATGCAATTTCTGTGCTTCATTGTCAATAAGAACGTCCATAGTATAGAGTAAACCTGAAGTGTAGCATCGGAATCTAAAACTGGACTCACAGGAGAGGTTCAGATCATAGAAAGTTAGAGTGTCAGTCCTCTTGTACTTAAGTCGGCATTGTGCATTTTGTATTAAATTCGGATGCAATTCCTGTGTTTCATCGTCGATATGAAGGTCCAAGGTATACAGTAAACCTGAAGTGTAGCATCGGAACCTAAAACTGGACTCACTGGAGAGGCTCAAATCACAGAAAGTTAGAGGTTCAGTCCTCTTTTACTTAAGTCGGCATTGTGCCTTTTGTATTAAATTCGGATGCAATTTCTGTGTTTCGTCTTCAATAAGAAGGTCCAAGGGATACAGTAAACCTGAAGCGAAGCATCGGAATTTAACACTGGACTCACAGGAGAGGTTCAAATCATAGAAAGTTAGAGTGTCAGTCCCCTTGAACTTAAGTCGGCATTGTGCCCTTTGTATTAAATTCGGATGAAATTCCTGTGTTTCATCGTCAATAAGAAGGGCCAAGGGATACAGTTAACCTGAAGTGAAGCGTCGGTATCTAAAACTGGACTCACAAAAGAGGTTCAAATCATAGAAAGTTAAAGTGTCAATCCTCTTGTACTTAAGTCGTCATTGTGCCTTTTGAATTTAATTCCGATGCAATTTCTGTGCTTCATCGTCAAAAAGAAGGTCCAAGGGATACAGTAAACCTGAAGTGAAGCATTGGAATCTAAAACTGGACTTACAGGAGAGGTTCAAATCATACAAGGTTGGAGTGTCAGTCCTCTTGTACTTAAGCCGGCATTGTGCCTTTTGCATTAACTCGGATGCAATATCTTTATTTCATCGTCAATAAGAAGGTCCATGGGATACAGTGAACCCGAAGTGAAGCATCGGAATCTAAAACTGGACTCACAGGAGAGGTTCCATTCATAGAAAGTTAGGGAGTTTGTCCTGTTGTACTTAATTCGGCATTGGGCCTTTTGAATTTCATTCCGATGCAATTTCTGTGCTTCATTGTCAATAAGAACGTCCATGGTATACAGTAAACCTGAAGTGTAGCATCGGAATGTAAAACTGGACTCACAGGAGAGGTTCAGATCATAGAAAGTTAGAGTGTCAGTCCTCTTGTACTTAAGTCGGCATTGTGCCTTTTGTATTAAATTCGGATGCAATTTCTGTGTTTCACCGTCAATAAGAAGGTCCTAGGGATACAGTAATCCTGAGTTGAAGCATCGGAATCTAACACTGGACTCACAGGAGAGGTTCAAATCATTGAAAGTTAGAGTGTCAGACCTCTTGTACGTAAGCCCGCATTGTGCGTTTTGCATTGAATTCGGATGCAATATCTGTATTTCATCGTCAATAAGAAAGTTTAAGGTATACAGTAAACCTGAAGTGAAACATCGGAATCTAAAACTGGACTCACAGGAGAGGTTCCATTTATAGAAAGTTAGGGAGTCAGTCCTCTTTTACTTTATTCGGCATTGTGCCTTTTGAATTTAATTCCGATGCAATTTCTGTGCTTCACCGTCAATAAGATGGTCTATGGTATACAGTATACCTGAAGTGTAGCATCGGCATCTAAAACTGGACCCACAGGAGAGGTTCAAATCATAGAAAGTTAAAGTGACTGTCTCCTTGTACTTAAGTCGGCATTGTGCCTTTTTAATTTAATTCCGATGCAATTTCTGTGCATCATCGTCAAAAAGAAGGTCCAAGGGATACAGTAAACCAGAGGGAAGCTTTGGAATCTAAAACTGGACTCACAGGAGTGGTTCAAATCATAGAAAGTGAGAGTGTCAGTCCTCTCGTACGTAAGTCGGCATTGTGCCTTTTGTATTAAATTCGGATGCAATTTCTGTGTTTCATCGTCAATAAGAAGGTCCAAGGGATACAGTAAAGCTGAAGTGAAGCATCGGAATCCAAAACTGGACTCACAGGAGAGGTTCAAATCATAGAAAGTGAGAGTGTCAGTCCTCTTGTACTTAAGTCGGCATTGTGCCTTTTGTATTAAATTCGGATGCAATTTCTGTGTTTCATCGTCGATAAGAAGGTCCAAGATATACAGAAAACCTGAAGTGAAGCATAGGAATCTGAAACTTGACTCACAGGATAGGTTCAAATCATAGAAAGTTAGAGTATCAGTCCTCGTGTACTTAAGTCGGCATTGTGCCTTTTGAATTTAATTCCGATGCAATTTCTGTGTTTCATCGTTAATAAGAAGGCCAAGGTATACAGTAAACCTGAAGTGAAGCATAGGAATCTGAAACTTGACTCACAGGATAGGTTCAAATCATAGAAAGTTAGAGTATCAGTCCTCGTGTACTTAAGTCGGCATTGTGCCTTTTGAATTTAATTCCGATGCAATTTCTGTGTTTCATCGTTAATAAGAAGGCCAAGGTATACAGTAAACCTGAAGTGAAGCATCGGAATATAAAACTGGACTTACAGGAGAGGTTCAAATCATAGATAGTTATAGTGTCAGTCCTCTTGTACTTAAGTCGGCATTGTGCCGTTTGTGTTAAATTCGGATGCAATTTCTGTGTTTCATCGTCAATAAGAAGGTCCAAGGTATACAGTAAACCTGAAGTGAAGCATCGGAATCTAAAACTGGACTCACAGGAGAGGTCCAGATCATAGAGAGTTAGAGTGTCAGTCCTCTTGTACTTAAGTCGGCGTTGTGCCTTTTGAATTTAATTCCGATGCAATGTCTGTGCTTCGTCGTCAATAAGAAGGACCAAGGGACACAGTAAACCTGAAGTGAAGCATCGGAATCTAAAACAGGACTCACAGGAGAGGTTCATATCATAGAAAGTTAGAGTGTCAGTCCTCTTGTACTTAAGTCGGCATTGTGCCTTTTGTATTAAATTCGGATGCAATTTCTTTGTATCATCGTCGATAAGAAGGTCCAAGGTATACAGTAAACCTGAAGTGAAGCAACGGAATCTAAAACAGGACTCACAGGAGAGGTTCAAATCATAGAAAGTTATAGTGTTAGTCCTCTTGTGCTTAAGTCGGCATTGTGCCTTTTGTATTAAATTCGGCTGCAATTTCTGTGTTTCATCGTCAATAAGAAAGTCCAAGGGATACAGTAAACCTGAAGTGAAGCATCGGAATCTAAATCTGGACTCACAGGAGAGGTTCAAATCATAGAAAGTTAGAGTGTCAGTCCTCTTGTACTTAAATCGGCATTGTGCCTTTTGAATTTAATTTCGATGCAATTTCTGTGCTTCATCGTCAATAAGAAGGTCCAAGGGATACAGTAAACCTGAAGTGAAGCATCGGACTCTAAAACTGGACTCACATTAGAGGTTGAATTCATAGACATTTTGAGTGTCCGTCCTCTTGTACTTAAGGCGGCATTGGGCCTTTTGTATTAAATTCACATGCAATGTCTGTGTTTCATCGTCAATAAGAAGGTCCATGGGATACAGTAAACCTGAAGTAAAGCATCGGAATCTAAAACTGGACCCACAGGAGTGGTTCAAATCATAGAAAGTTGGAGCATCAGTCCTCTTGTACTTAAGTCGGCATTGTGCCTTTTGAATGTAATTCCGATGCAATTTCTGTGCTTCATCGTCAATAAGGTCATAGGGATACAGTAAACCTGAAGTGAAGCATCGGAATCTAAAACTGGACTCACAGGACAGGTTCAAATCATAGAAAGTTAGAGTGTCAGTCCACTTGTACTTAAGTCAGCATTGGGCCCTCTGAATTACATTCCGATGCAATTTCTGTGCTTTATCATCAATAAGCAGATCCCAGGGATACAGTAAACCTGAAGTGAATCATCGGAATCTAAAACTGGACTCACAGGAGAGGTTCAATTCATAGAAGGTCAGAGTGTCAGTCCTCTTGTACTTAGATCGGCATTGTGCCATTTGAATTTAATTCCGATGCAATTTCTGTGTTTCATCGTCAATAAGAAGGTCCGAGGGCTCCAGTAAACCTGATGTGAAGCATTGGAATCTAAAACAGGACTCACAGGAGAGGTTCAAATCATAGAAAGTTAGACTGTCAGTCCTCCTGTACATAAGTCGGCATTGTGCCTTTTGAATTTAATTCCGATGCAATATCTGTGCTTCATCGTCAATAAGAAGGTCCAAGGGATACACAAAACCTGAAGTGAAGCATCGGAATCTAAAACTTGACTCACAGGAGAGGTTCAAATCATAGAAAGTTAGAGTGTCAGTCCTTTTGTACTTAAGTCGTCATTGTGCCTTTTGTATTAATTTCGGATGCAATTTCTGTGTTTCATCGTCAATAAGAAGGTCCAAGGGATACAGTAAACCTGAAGTGAAGCATCGGAATTTAAAACTGGACTCACAGAAGAGGTTCAAATCGTAGAAAGTTAGAGTGTCAGTCCTCTCGTACTTAAATCGGCATTGTGCCTTTTGAATTTAATTCCGATGCAATTTCTGTGCTTCATCGTCAATAAGAAGGTCCAAGGGAGACACTAAACCTGAAGTGAAGCATCGGAATCTAAAACTGGACTCACAGGAGAGGTTCAAATCATAGAAAGTTAGAGTGTCAGTCCTTTTGTACTTAAGTCGTCATTGTGAGTTTTGTATTAAATTCGGATGCAATTTCTGTGTTTCATCGTCAATAAGATGGTCCAAGGGATACAGTAAACCTGAAGTGAAGCATCGGAATCTAAAACTGGACTCACAGAAGAGGCTCAAATCCTAGAAAGTCAGAGTGTCAGTCCTCTCGTACTTAAGTCAGCATTGTGCCTTTTCAATTTCATCCCGAAGCACTTTCTGTGCTTCATCGTCGATAAGAAGGACCAAGGAACACAGTAAACCTGAAGTGAAGCATCGGAATCTAGAACTGGACTCACAGGAGAGGTCAGATCATAGAAAGTTGGAGTGTCAGTCCTCTTGTACTTAAGTAGGCATTGTGCATTTTGTATTAAATGCGGATGCAATATCTGTGTTTTATCGTCAATAAGAAGGTCCAAGGTATGCAGTAAACCTGAAGTGAAGCATCGGAATCTAAAACTGGACTCACAGGAGCGTTTCAAATCATAGAAAGTTAGAGTGTCAGTCCTCTTGTACTTAAGTCGGTATTGTGCCTTTTGTATTAAATTCGGATGCAATTTCTGTATTTCATCGTCAATAAGAAAGTTCAAGGGATACAGTAAACCTGAAGAGAAGCATCGGAATCTAACACTGGACACACAGGAGAGGTTCAAATCATAGAAAGTTAGAGTGTCAGTCGTCTTGTACTTAAGTCGGCATTGTGCCTTTTGTATTAAATTCGGCTGTAATTTCTGTGTTTCATCGTCAATGAGAAGGTCCAAGGGATACAGTAAACCTGAAGTGAAGCATCGGAATCTAAAACTGGACGCACAGGAGAGGTTCAAATCATATTAAGTGAGAGTGTCACTCCTCTTGAACTTAAGTCGGCATTGTGCCTTTTGAAAATAATTCCGATGCAATTTCTTTGCTTCATCGTCAATACGAAGGTCATAGGGATACATTAAACGTGAAGTGAAGCATCGGAATCTAAAACTGGACTCACAGGAGAGGTTCAAATCATAGAAAGTGAGAGTGTCAGTCCTCTTGTACTTAACACGGCATTATGCCTTTTGTATTAAATTCGGCTGCAATTTCTGTGTTTCATCGTCAATACGAAAGTCCAAGGGATACAGTAAACCTGAAGTGAAGCATCGGAATCTAAAACTGGACTCACAGGAGAGGTTGTAATCATAGAAAGTTAGAGTGTCAGTCCACTTGTACTTAAGTCGGCATAGTGCCATTTGAAAATAATTCCGATGCAATTTCTTTGCTTCATCGTCAATACGAAGGTCATAGGGATACATTAAACGTGAAGTGAAGCATCGGAATCTAAAACTGGACTCACAGGAGAGGTTCAAATCATAGAAAGTTAGAGTGTCAGTCCTCTCGTACTTAAATCGGCATTGTGCCTTTTGAATTTAATTCCGATGCAATTTCTGTGCTTCATCGTCAATAAGAAGGTCCAAGGGAGACACTAAACCTGAAGTGAAGCATCGGAATCTAAAACTGGAGTCACAGGAGAGGTTCAAATCATAGAAAGTTAGAGTGTCAGTCCTTTTGTACTTAAGTCGTCATTGTGAGTTTTCTATTAAATTCGGATGCAATTTCTGTGTTTCATCGTCAATAAGATGGTCCAAGGGATACAGTAAACCTGAAGAGAAGCATCAGAATCTAAAACTGGACTCACAGAAGAGGCACAAATCCTAGAAAGTCAGAGTGTTAGTCCTCTCGTACTTAAGTCAGCATTGTGCCTTTTCAATTTAATCCCGAAGCACTTTCTGTGCTTCATCGTCGATAAGAAGGACCAAGGAACTCAGTAAACCTGAAGTGAGGCATCGGAATCTAAAACTGGACTCACAGGAGAGGTCAGATCATAGAAAGTTGGAGTGTCAGTCCTCTTGTACTTAAGTTGGCATTGTGCATTTTGTATTAAATGCGGATGCAATATATGTGTTTTATCGTCAATAAGAAGGTCCAAGGTATGCAGTAAACCTGAAGTGAAGCATCGGAATCTAAAACTGGACTCACAGGAGCGGTTCAAATCATAGAAAGTTAGAGTGTCAGTCCTCTTGTACTTAGATCGGCATTGTGCCATTTGAATTTAATTCCGATGCAATTTCTGTGTTTCATCGTCACGAAGAAGGTCCAAGGGCTCCAGTAAACCTTATGTGAAGCATTGGAATCTAAAACTGGACTCACAGGAGAGGTTCAAATCATAGAAAGTTAGAGTGTCAGTCCTCCTGTACATAAGTCGGCATTGTGCCTTTTGAATTTAATTCCGATGCAATATCTGTGCTTCATCGTCAATAAGAAGGTCCAAGGGATACACAAAACCTGAAGTGAAGCATCGGAATCTAAAACTTGACTCACAGGAGAGGTTCAAATCATAGAAAGTTAGAGTGTCAGTCCTTTTGTACTTAAGTCGTCATTGTGCCTTTTGTATTAATTTCGGATGCAATTTCTGTGTTTCATCGTCAATAAGAAGGTCCAAGGGATACAGTAAACCTGAAGTGAAGCATCGGAATCTAAAACTGGACTCACAGAAGGGGTTCAAATCGTAGAAAGTTAGAGTGTCAGTCCTCTTGTACTTAAGTCAGCATTGTGCCTTTTGAATTTAATTCCGAAGCACTCTCTGTGCTTCCTCGTCGAAAAGAAGGTCCAAGAAACACAGTAAAGCTGAAGTGAAGCATCGGAATCTAAAACTGAACTCACAGGAGAGGTTCAAATCGTAGAAAGTTAGAGTGTCAGTCCTCTTGTACTTAAGTCGGCATTGTGCCTTTTGTATTAAATTCGGCTGCAATTTCTGTGTTTCATCGTCAATAAGAAAGTCCAAGGGATACAGTACACCTGAAGTGAAGCATCGGAATCTAAAACTGGACTCACAGGAGAGGTTGTAATCATAGAAAGTTAGAGTGTCAGTCCACTTGTACTTAAGTCGGCATAGTGCCTTTTGAATTTAATTCCGATGCAATTTCTTTGCTTCATCGTCAATAAGAAGGTCATAGGGATACATTAAACGTGAATTGAAGCATCGGAATCTAAAACTGGACTCACAGGAGACGTTCAAATCATAGAAAGTTAGAGTGTCAGTCCTCTCGTACTTAAATCGGCATTGTGCCTTTTGAATTTAATTCCGATGCAATTTCTGTGCTTCATCGTCAATAAGAAGGTCCAAGGAAGACACTAAACCTGAAGTGAAGCATCGGAACCGAAAACTGACTCACAGGAGAGGTTCAAATCATAGAAAGTTAGAGTGTCAGTCCTTTTGTACTTAAGTCGTCATTGTGAGTTTTGTATTAAATTCGGATGCAATTTCTGTGTTTCATCGTCAATAAGATGGTCCAAGGGATACAGTAAACCTGAAGTGAAGCATCGGAATCTAAAACTGGACTCACAGAAGAGGCTCAAATCCTAGAAAGTCAGAGTGTCAGTCCTCACGTACTTAAGTCAGCATTGTGCCTTTTCAATTTAATCCCGAAGCACTTTCTGTGCTTCATCGTCGATAAGAAGGACCAAGGAACACAGTAAACTTGAAGTGAAGCATCGGAATCTAAAACTGGACTCACAGGAGAGGTCAGATCATAGAAAGTTGGAGTGTCAGTCCTCTTGTACTTAATTTGACATTGTGCATTTTGTATTAAATACGGATGCAATATCTGTGTTTTATCGTCAATAAGAAGGTCCAAGGTATGCAGTAAACCTGAAGTGAAGCATTGGAATCTAAAACTGGACTCACAGGAGCGGTTCAAATCATAGAAAGTTAGAGTGTCAGTCCTCTTGTACTTAAGTCGGTATTGTGCCTTTTGTATTAAATTCGGATGCAATTTCTGTATTTCATCGTCAATAAGAAAATTCAAGGGATACAGTAAACCTGAAGAGAAGCATCGGAATCTAACACTCGACACACAGGAGAGGTTCACATCATAGAAAGTTAGAGTGTCAGTCCTCTTGTACTTAAGTCGGCTTTGTGCCTTTTGTATTAAATTCGGCTGTAATTTCTGTGTTTCATCGTCAATAAGAAGGTCCAAGGGATACAGTAAACCTGAAGTGAAGCATCGGAATCTAAAACTGGACTCACAGGAGAGGTTCAAATCATATTAAGTGAGAGTGTCACTCCTCTTGTACTTAAGTCGGCATTGTGCCTTTTGTATTAAATTCGGATGCAATTTCTGTGTTTCATCGTCAATAAGAAGGTCCAAGGGATACAGTAAACCTGAAGTGAAGCATCGGAATCTAAAACTGGACTCACAGGAGAGGTTCAATTCATAGAAAGTTAGAGGGTCAGTCCTCTTGTATTTAAGTCGGCAAAGTGCCTTTTGTATTAAATTCGGATGCAATTTCTATGTTTCATCGTCAATAAGAAGGTCCAAGGTATACAGTATACCTGAAGTGAAGAATCTGAATCTAAAACTGGACTCACAGGAGAGGTTCAAATTATAGAAAGTGAGAGTGCCAGTCCTCTTGTACTTAAGTCGGTATTGCGCCTTTTGTATTAATTTCGGATGCAATTTCTGTGTTTCATCGTCAATAAGAAGGTCCAAGGGATACAGTAAACCTGAAAAAAACCATGGGAATCTAAAACTGGACTCACAGGAGAGGTTCAAATCATAGAAACTTAGAGTGTCAGTCCTCATTTACTTAAGTCGGCATTGTGCCTTTTGAATTTACTTCCGATGCAATTTCTGCGCTTCCTCCTCAAAAACAAGGTCCAAGGTATACAGTAAACCTGAAGTGAGGCATCGGAATCTAAAACTGGACTCACAGGCGAGGATCAAATCATAGAAAGTTAGATAGTCAGTCCTCTTGTACTTAAGCCGGCATTGTGCCTTTTGTATTAAATTCGGATGCAATTTCTGTGTTTCATTGTTAATAAGAAGGTCGAAGGTATACAGTAAACCTGAAGTGATGCAACGGAATCTAAAACTGAACTCACCGGAGAGGTTCAAATCATAGAAAGTTAGAGTGTCAGTCCTCTTGTACTTAAGTCGGCATTGTGCTTTTGTATTAATTTCGGATGCAATTTCTGTATTTCATCGTCAATAAGAAGGTCCAAGGTATACAGTAAACCTGAAGTGAAGCATCGGAATTTAAACTGGACTCACGGGAGAAGTTCAAATCATAGAAAGTTAGAGTGTCAGTCCTCTTGTACTTAAGTCGGTATTGTGCCTTTTGTATTAAAATTCGGATGCAATTTCTGTGTTTCATCGTCAATAAGGATGTCCAAGGTATACAGTAAACCTGAAGTGAAGCATCGGAATCTAAAACTGGACTCACAGTAGAGGTTCAAATCATATAAAGTTAGCGTGTCAGTCGTCTTGTACTTAGGTCGGCATTGTGCTTTTTGAATTTAATTCCGATGCAATTTCTGTGCTTCATCGTCAATATGAGGATCCAAGGGATACTGTAAACCTGAAGTGAAGCATCGGAAACTAAAACTGGATTCACAGGAGAGGTTGAAATCATAGAAATTTAGAGTGTCAGTCCTCTTGTACTTAAGTCGGCATTGGGCCTTTTGTATTAAATACTGATGCAATTTCTAATTTTCACCGTCAATAAAAAGGTCCAAGGGATACAGAAAACCTGAAGTGAAGCATCGGAATCTAAAACTGGACTCACAGGATAGGTTCAAATCATAGAAAGTTAGAGTGTCAGTCCTCTTGTACTTAAGTCGGCATTGTGCCTTTAGAATTTAATTCCGATGCAATTTCTGTGTTTCATCGTCAATAAGAAGGTCCAAGGGATACAGTAAACCTGAAGTGAAGCTTCGGAATCTAAAACTGGACTCACAGGAGCGGTTCAAATAATAGAAAGTTGGAATGTCAGTGCACTTGTACTTAAGTCGGCATTGTGCCTTTTGAATTTAATTCCGATGCAATTTCTGTGCTTCATCGTCAATAAGAAGGTAATAGGGATACAGTAATCCTGAAGTGAAGCATCGGAATCTAAAACTGGACTCACAGGAGGGGTTCAAATCATAGAAAGTTAGAGTGTCAGTCCTCCTGTACTTAAGTCGGCATTGTGCCTTTTGAATTTAATTCCGACGCTATTTCTGTGTTTCATCGTCAATAAGAAGGTCCAAGGGATACTGTAAACCTGAAGTGAAGCATCGGAATCTAAAACTGGACTCACAGGAGAGGTTCAATTCATAGACAGTTAGAGTGTCAGTCCTCTTGTACTTAAGTCGGCATTGTGCTTTTTGAATTTAATTCCGATGAAATATCTGTGCTTCATCGTCAACCAAGAAGGTCCAAGGGATACAGTAAACCTGAAGTGAAGCATCGGAATCTAAAACTGGACTCACAGGAGAGGTTCAAATCATAGAAAGTTAGAGTGTCAGTCCTCTTGTACTTAAATCGGCATTGTGCCTTTTGAATTTAATTCCGATGCAATTTCTGTGCTTCATTGTCAATAAGAAGGTCCAAGGGATACAGTAAACCTGAAGTGAAGCATCGGAATCTAAAACTGGACTCACATTAGAGGTTGAAATCATAGGAATTTAGAGTGTCCGTCCTCTTGTACTTAAGTCGGCATTGGGCCTTTTGTATTAAATTCGGATGCAATTTCTGTATTTCATCGTCAATAAGAAGGTCCATGGCATACAGTAAACCTGAAGTGAAGCATCGGAATTTAAACTGGACTCACGGGAGAAGTTGAAATCATAGAAAGTTAGAGTGTCAGTCCTCTTGTACCTAAGTCGCTATTGTGCCTTTTGTATCAAAATTCGGATGCAGTTTCTGTGTTTCATCGTCAATAAGAAAGTCCAAGGTATACAGTAAACCTGAAGTGAAGCATCGGAATCTAAAACTGGACTCACAGGATAGGTTCAAATCATAGAAAGTTAGAGCGTCAGTCCTCTTGTACTTAAGTCGGCATTGTGCCTTTCGAATTTAATTCCGATGCAATTTCTGCGTTTCATCGTCAATAAGAAGGTAATAGGGATACAGTAAACCTGAAGTGAAGCATCGGAATCTAAAACTGGACCCACAGGAGGGGTTCAAATCATAGAAAGTTAGAGTGTCAGTCCTCCTGTACTTAAGTCGGCATTGTGCCTTTTGAATTTAATTCCGATGCTATTTCTGTGTTTCATCGTCAATAAGAAGGTCCAAGGGATACTGTAAACCTGAAGTGACGCATCGGAATCTAAAACTGGACTTACAGGAGAGGTTCAGACCATAGAAAGTTAGAGTGTCAGTCCTCTTGTACTTAAGTCGGCATAGTGCCTTTTGTATTAAATTCGGATGCAATTTCTATGTTCTATCGTCAATAAGAAGGTCTAAGTTATAAAGTAAACCTGAAGTGAAGCATCGGAATCTAAAACTGGACTCACAGGAGAGGTTCAAATCATATAAAGTTAGAGTGTCAGTCCTCTTGTACTTAAGTCAGCATTGTGCCTTTTGAATTTAAATCCGATGCAATTTCTGTGCTTCATCGTCAATAAGGTCATAGGGATACTGTAAACTTGAAGAGAAGCATCGGAATCTAACACTGGACTCACAGGAGAGGTTCAAATCATAGAAAGTTAAAGTGTCAGTCCCCTTGTACTTAAGTCGACATTGTGCCTTTTGTATTAAATTCGGCTGCAATTTCTGTGTTTCATCGTCAATAAGAAAGTCCAAGGGATACAGTAAACCTGAAGTGAAGCATCGGAATCTAAAACTGGACTCACAGGAGAGGTTCAAATTATAGAAAGTTAGAGTGTCAGTCCTCTTGTACTTTAATCGGCATTGTGCCTTTTGAATTTAATTCCGATGCAATCTCTGTGCTTCATCGTCAATAAGAAGGTGCAAGGGATACAGTAAACCTGAAGTGAAGCATCGGAATCTAAAACTGGACTCACATTAGAGGTTGAAATCATAGAAATTTAGAGTGTCCGTCCTCTTGTACTTAAGTCGGCATTGGGCCTTTTGTATTAAATTCGTATGCAATTTCTGTGTTTCATCGTCAATGAGAAGGTCAATCGGATACAGTAAACCTGAAGTGAAGCATCGGAATCTAAAACTGGACTCACAGGAGAGGTTCAAATCATTGAAAGTTGGAGCGTCAGTCCTCTTGTACTTAAGACGGCATTGTGCCTTTTGAATCTAATTCCGATGCAATTTCTGTGCTTCATCGTCAATAAGGTCATAGGGATACAGTAAACCGGAAGTAAAGCATCGGAATCTAAAACTGGACTCACAGGAGAGGTTCATATCATAGAAAGTTAGAGTGTCAGTCCTCCTGTACATAAGTCGGCATTGTGCCTTTTCAATTTAACTCCGATGCAATTTCTGTGTTTCATCGTCAATAAGAAGGTCCAAGGGATACAGTAAACCTGAAGTGAAACATCGGAATCTAAAACTGGACTCACAGGAGCGGTTCAAATAATGAAAGGTAGAGTGTCAGTCCACTTGTACTTAAGTCGGCATAGTGCCTTTTGAATTTAATTCCGATGCAATTTCTGTGCTTCATCGTCAATAAGAAGGTCATAGGGATACAGTAAACCTGACGTGAAGCATCGGAATCTAAAACTGGACTCACAGGAGAGGTTCTAATCATAGAAAGTTAGAGTGTCAGTTCTCCTGTACATAAGTCGGCATTGTGCCTTTTGAATTTAATTCCGATGCAATATCTGTGCTTCATCGTCAATAAGAAGGTCCAAGGGATACACTAAACCTGAAGTGAAGCATCGGATCTAAAACTGGACTCACAGGAGAGGTTCAAATCATAGAAAGTTAGAGTGTCAGTCCTTTTGTACTTAAGTCGTCATTGTGAGTTTTGTATTAAATTCGGATGCAATTTCTATGTTTCATCGTCAATTAGATGGTCCAAGGGATATAGTAAACCTGAAGTGAAGCATCGGAATCTAAAACTGGACTCCCAGAATAGGCTCAAATCCTAGAAAGTCAGAGTGTCAGTCCTCTCGTGCTTAAGTCAGCATTGTGCCTTTTCAATTTAATCCCGAAGCACTTTCTGTGCTTCATCGTCGATAAGAAGGACCAAGGAACACAGTAAACCTGAAGTGAAGCATCGGAATCTAAAACTGGACTCACAGGAGAGGTCAGATCATGGAAAGTTGGAGTGTCAGTCCTCTTGTACTTAAGTCGGCATTGTGCATTTTGTATTAAATTCGGATGCAATTTCTGTGTTTTATCATCAATAAGAAGGTCCAAGGTATGCAGTAAACCTGAAGTGAAGCATCGGAATCTAAAACTGGACTCACAGGAGCGGTTCAAATCATAGAAAGTTAGAGTGTCAGTCCTCTTGTACTTAAGTCGGTATTGTGCCTTTTGTATTAAAGTCGGATGCAATTTCTGTATTTCATCGTCAATAAGAAAGTTCAAGGGATACAGTAAACCTGAAGAGAAGCATCGGAATCTAACACTGGACTCACAGGAGAGGTTCAAATCATAGAAAGTTAGAGTGTCAGTCCTCTTGTACTTAAGTCGGCATTGTGCCTTTTGTATTAAATTCGGCTGCAATTTCTGTGTTTCATCGTCAATAAGAAGGTCCATGGGATACAGTAAACCAGAAGTGAAGCGTCGGAATCTAAAAATGGACTCACAGGAGAGGTACAAATCATAGAAAGTGAGAGTGTCAGTCCTCTTGTACTTAAGTCGGCATTGTGCCTTTTGTATTAAATTCGGATGCAATTTCTGTGTTTCATCGTCAATAAGGAGGTCCAAATGATACAGTAAACCTGAAGTGAAGCATCGGAATCAAAAACTGGACTCACAGGAGAGGTTCAAATCATAGAAAGTTAGAGGGTCAGTCCTCTTGTATTTAAGTCGGCAATGTGCCTTTTGTAATAAATTCGGATGCAATTTCAACGTTTCATCGTCAATAAGAAGGCCCGAGGTATACAGTAAACCTGAAGTGAAGCATCGGAATCTAAAACTGGACTCACAGGAGAGGTTCAAATCATAGAAAGTTAGAGTGCCAGTCCTCTTGTACTTAAATCGGCATTGTGCCTTTTGTATCAAAATTCGGATGCAGTTTCTGTGTTTCATCGTGAATAAGAAAGTCCTAGGTATACAGTAAACCTGAAGTGAAGCATCGGAATCTAAAACTGGACTCACAGGAGAGGTTTAAATCATAGAAAGTTAGAGTGTCAGTCCTCCTGTACATAAGTCGGCATTGTGCATTTTCAAATTAATTCCGATGCAATTTCTGTGTTTCATCGTCAATAAGAAGGTCCAAGGGATACAGTAAACCTGAAGTGAAGCATCGGAATCTAAAACTGGACTCACAGGAGCGGTTCAAATAATGGAAAGGTAGAGTGTCAGTCCACTTGTACTTAAGTCGGCATAGTGCCTTTTGAATTTAATTCCGATGCAATTTCTGTGCTTCATCGTCAATAAGAAGGTCATAGGGATACAGTAAACCAGACGTGAAGCATCGGAATCTAAAACTGGACTCACAGGAGAGGTTCTAATCATAGAAAGTTAGAGTGTCAGTCCTCTTGTACTTAAGTCGGCATTGTGCCTTTTGTATTAAATTCGGATGCAATTTCTGTGTTTCATCGTCAATAAGAAGGTCCAAGGGATACAGTAAACCAGATGTGAAGCGTCGGAATCTAAAAATGGACTCACAGGAAAGGTTCAAATCATAGAAAGTTAGAGGGTCAGTCCTCTTGTATTTAAGTCGGCAATGTGCCTTTTGTAATAAATTCGGATGCAATTTCAATGTTTCATCGTCTATAAGAAGGCCCAAGGTATGCAGTAAACCTGAAGTGAAGCATCGGAATCTAAAACTGGACTCACAGGAGCGGTTCAAATCATAGAAAGTTAGAGTGTCAGTCCTCTTGTACTTAGATCGGCATTGTGCCATTTGAATTTAATTCCGATGCAATTTCTGTGTTTCATCGTCACGAAGAAGGTCCAAGGGCTCCAGTAAACCTGATGTGAAGCATTGGAATCTAAAACTGGACTCACAGGAGAGGTTCAAATCATAGAAAGTTAGAGTGTCAGTCCTCCTGTACATAAGTCGGCATTGTGCCTTTTGAATTTAATTCCGATGCAATATCTGTGCTTCATCGTCAATAAGAAGGTCCAAGGGATACACAAAACCTGAAGTGAAGCATCGGAATCTAAAACTTGACTCACAGGAGAGGTTCAAATCTTAGAAAGTTAGAGTGTCAGTCCTTTTGTACTTAAGTCGTCATTGTGCCTTTTGTATTAATTTCGGATGCAATTTCTGTGTTTCATCGTCAATAAGAAGGTCTAAGGGATGCAGTAAACCTGAAGTGAAGCATCGGAATCTAAAACTGGACTCACAGAAGGGGTTCAAATCGTAGAAAGTTAGAGTGTCAGTCCTCTTGTACTTAAGTCAGCATTGTGCCTTTTGAATTTAATTCCGAAGCACTTTCTGTGCTTCATCGTCGAAAAGAAGGTCCAAGAAACACAGTAAAGCTGAAGTGAAGCATCGGAATCTAAAACTGAACTCACAGGAGAGGTTCAGATCGTAGAAAGTTAGAGTGTCAGTCCTCTTGTACTTAAGTCGGCATTGTGCCTTTTGTATTAAATTCGGCTGCAATTTCTGTGTTTCATCGTCAATAAGAAAGTCCAAGGGATACAGTAAACCTGAAGTGAAGCATCGGAATCTAAAACTGGACTCACAGGAGAGGTTGTAATCATAGCAAGTTAGAGTGTCAGTCCACTTGTACTTAAGTCGGCATAGTGCCTTTTGAATTTAATTCCGATGCAATTTCTTTGCTTCATCGTCAATAAGAAGGTCATAGGGATACATTAAACGTGAAGTGAAGCATCGGAATCTAAAACTGGACTCACAGGAGAGGTTCAAATCATAGAAAGTTAGAGTGTCAGTCCTCTCGTACTTAAATCGGCATTGTGCCTTTTGAATTTAATTCCGATGCAATTTCTGTGCTTCATCGTCAATAAGAAGGTCCAAGGGAGACACTAAACCTGAAATGAAGCATCGGAATCTAAAACTGGACTCACAGGAGAGGTTCAAATCATAGAAAGTTAGAGTGTCAGTCCTTTTGTACTTAAGTCGTCATTGTGAGTTTTGTATTAAATTCGGATGCAATTTCTGTGTTTCATCGTCAATAAGATGGTCCATGGGATACAGTAAACCTAAAGTGAAGCATCGGAATCTAAAACTGGACTCACAGAAGAGGCTCAAATCCTAGAAAGTCAGAGTGTCAGTCCTGTCGTACTTAAGTCAGCATTGTGCCTTTTCAATTTAATCCCGAAGCACTTTCTGTGCTTCATCGTCGATAAGAAGGACCAAGGAACACAGTAAACCTGAAGTGAAGCATCGGAATCCAAAACTGGACTCACAGGAGAGGTCAGATCATAGAAAGTTGGAGTGTCAGTCCTCTTGTACTTAAGTTGGCATTGTGCATTTTGTATTAAATGCGGATGCAATATCTGTGTTTTATCGTCAATAAGAAGGTCCAAGGTATGCAGTAAACCTGAAGTGAAGCATCGGAATCTAAAACTGGACTCACAGGAGCGGTTCAAATCATAGAAAGTTAGAGTGTCAGTCCTCTTGTACTTAGATCGGCATTGTGCCATTTGAATTTAATTCCGATGCAATTTCTGTGTTTCATCGTCAACAAGAAGGTCCAAGGGCTCCAGTAAACCTGATGTGAAGCATTGGAATCTAAAACTGGACTCACAGGAGAGGTTCAAATCTTAGAAAGTTAGAGTGTCAGTCCTCCTGTACATAAGTCGGCATTGTGCCTTTTGAATTTAATTCCGATGCAATATCTGTGCTTCATCGTCAATAAGAAGGTCCAAGGGATACACAAAACCTGAAGTGAGGCATCGGAATCTAAAACTTGACTCACAGGAGAGGTTCAAATCATAGAAAGTTAGAGTGTCAGTCCTTTTGTACTTAAGTCGTCATTGTGCCTTTTGTATTAATTTCGGATGCAATTTCTGTGTTTCATCGTCAATAAGAATGTCCAAGGGATACAGTAAACCTGAAGTGAAGCATCGGAATCTAAAACTGGACTCACAGAAGAGGTTCAAATCGTAGAAAGTTAGAGTGTCAGTCCTCTTGTACTTAAGTCAGCATTGTGCCTTTTGAATTTAATTCCGAACCACTTTCAGTGCTTCATCGTCGAAAAGAAGGTCCAAGAAACCCAGTAAAGCTGAAGTGAAGATATCGGAATCTAAAACTGAACTCACAGGAGAGGTTCAGATCAAAGAAAGTTAGAGAGTCAGTCCTCTTGTACTTAAGTCGGCATTGTGCCTTTTGTATTAAATTCGGCTGCAATTTCTGTGTTTCATCGTCAATAAGAAAGTCCAAGGGATACAGTAAACCTGAAGTGAAGCATCGGAATCTAAAACTGGACTCACAGGAGAGGTTGTAATCATAGAAAGTTAGAGTGTCAGTCCACTTGTACTTAAGTCGGCATAGTGCCCTTTGAATTTAATTCCGATGCAATTTCTTTGCTTCATCGTCAATAAGAATGTCATAGGGATACATTAAACGTGAAGTGAAGCATCGGAATCTAAAACTGGACTCACAGGAGAGGTTCAAATCATAGAAAGTTAGTGTCAGTCCTCTCGTACTTAAATCGGCATTGTGCCTTTTGAATTTAATTCCGATGCAATTTCTGTGCTTCATCGTCAATAAGAAGGACCAAGGAACACAGTAAACCTGAAGTGAAGCATCGGAATCTAAAACTGGACTCACAGAAGAGGTTCAAATCGTAGAAAGTTAGAGTGTCAGTCCTCTTGTACTTAAGTCAGCATTGTGCCTTTTGAATTTAATTCCGAACCACTTTCAGTGCTTCATCGTCGAAAAGAAGGTCCAAGAAACCCAGTAAAGCTGAAGTGAAGATATCGGAATCTAAAACTGAACTCACAGGAGAGGTTCAGATCAAAGAAAGTTAGAGAGTCAGTCCTCTTGTACTTAAGTCGGCATTGTGCCTTTTGTATTAAATTCGGCTGCAATTTCTGTGTTTCATCGTCAATAAGAAAGTCCAAGGGAGACACTAAACCTGAAGTGAAGCATCGGAATCTAAAACTGGACTCACAGGAGAGGTTCAAATCATAGAAAGTTAGAGTGTCAGTCCTTTTGTACTTAAGTTGTCATTGTGAGTTTTGTATTAAATTCGGATGCAATTTCTGTGTTTCATCGTCAATAAGATGGTCCAAGGGATACAGTAAACCTGAAGTGAAGCATCGGAATCTAAAACTGGACTCACAGAAGAGGCTCAAATCCTAGAAAGTCAGAGTGTCAGTCCTCTCGTACTTAAGTCAGCATTGTGCCTTTTCAATTTAATCCCGAAGCACTTTCTGTGCTTCATCGTCGATAAGAAGGACCAAGGAACACAGTAAACCTGAAGTGAAGCATCGGAATCTAAAACTGGACTAACAGGAGAGGTCAGATCATAGAAAGTTGGAGTGTCAGTCCTCTTGTACTTAAGTTGGCATTGTGCATTTTGTATTAAATGCGGATGCAATATCTGTGTTTTATCGTCAATAAGAAGGTCCAAGGGATACAGTAAACCTGAAGTGAAGCATCGGAATCTAAAACTGGACTCACAGGAGAGGTTCAATTCATAGAAAGTTAGAGGGTCAGTCCTCTTGTATTTAAGTCGGCAAAGTGCCTTTTGTATTAAATTCGGATGCAATTTCTATGTTTCATCGTCAATAAGAAGGTCCAAGGTATACAGTATACCTGAAGTGAAGCATCTGAATCAAAAACTGGACTCACAGGAGAGGTTCAAATTATAGAAAGTGAGAGTGCCAGTCCTCTTGTACTTAAGTCGGTATTGCGCCTTTTGTATTAATTTCGGATGCAATTTCTGTGTTTCATCGTCAATAAGAAGGTCCAAGGGATACAGTAAACCTGAACTAAACCATGGGAATCTAAAACTGGACTCACAGGAGAGGTTCATATCATAGAAACTTAGAGTGTCAGTATTCATTCACTTAAGTAGGCATTGTGCCTTTTGAATTTACTTCCGATGCAATTTCTGTGCTTCCTCCTCAAAAAGAAGGTCCAAGGTATACAGTAAACCTGAAGTGAGGCATCGGAATCTAAAACTGGACTCACAGGCGAGGTTCAAATCATAGAAAGTTAGATAGTCAGTCCTCTTGTACTTAAGCCGGCATTGTGCCTTTTGTATTAAATTCGGATGCAATTTCTGTGTTTCATTGTTAATAAGAAGGTCGAAGGTATACAGTAAACCTGAAGTGATGCATCGGAATCTGAAACTGAACTCACAGGAGAGGTTTAAATCATAGAAAGTTAGAGTGTCAGTCCTCTTGTACTTAAGTCGGCATTGTGCTTTTGTATTAATTTCGGATGCAATTTCTGTATTTCATCGTCAATAAGAAGGTCCAAGGTATACAGTAAACCTGAAGTGAAGCATCGGAATCTAAAACTGGACTCACAGTAGAGGTTCAAATCATATAAATTTAGCGTGTCAGTCGTCTTGTACTTAGGTCGGCATTGTGCCTTTTGAATTTAATTCCGATGCAATTTCTGTGTTTCATCGTCAATAAGAAGGTCATAGGGATACAGTAAACCTGAAGTGAAGCATCGGAATCTAAAAGTGGACTCACAGGAGAGGTTGAAATCATAGAATGTTAGAGTGTCAGTCCTCCTGTACTTAAGTCGGCATTGTGCCTTTTGAATTTAATTCCGATGCTATTTCTGTGTTTCATCGTCAATAAGAAGGTCCAAGGGATACTGTAAACCTGAAGTGAATCATCGGAATCTAAAACTGGACTCACAGGAGAGGTTCAAATCATAGAAAGTTAGAGTGTCAGTCCTCTTGTACTTAAGTCGGCATTGTGCCTTTAGAATTTAATTCCGATGCAATTTCTGTGTTTCATCGTCAATAAGAAGGTCCAAGGGATACAGTAAACCTGAAGTGAAGCTTCGGAATCTAAAACTGGACTCACAGGAGCGGTTCAAATAATAGAAAGTTGGAGTGTCAGTGCACTTGTACTTAAGTCGGCATTGTGCCTTTTGAATTTAATTCCGATGCAATTTCTGTGCTTCATCGTCAATAAGAAGGTAATAGGGATACAGTAATCCTGAAGTGAAGCATCGGAATCTAAAACTGGACTCACATGAGGGGTTCAAATCATAGAAAGTTAGAGTGTCAGTCCTCCTGTACTTAAGTCGGCATTGTGCCTTTTGAATTTAATTCCGACGCTATTTCTGTGTTTCATCGTCAATAAGAAGGTCCAAGGGATACTGTAAACCTGAAGTGAAGCATCGGAATCTAAAACTGGACTCACAGGAGAGGTTCAATTCATAGAAAGTTAGAGTGTCAGTCCTCTTGTACTTAAGTCGGCATTGTGCTTTTTGAATTTAATTCCGATGAAATATCTGTGCTTCATCGTCAACCAAGAAGGTCCAAGGGATACAGTAAACCTGAAGTGAAGCATCGGAATCTAAAACTGGACTCACAGGAGAGGTTCAAATCATAGAAAGTTAGAGTGTCACTCCTCTTGTACTTAAATCGGCATTGTGCCTTTTGAATTTAATTCCGATGCAATTTCTGTGCTTCATTGTCAATAAGAAGGTCCAAGGGATACAGTAAACCTGAAGTGAAGCATCGGAATCTAAAACTGGACTCACATTAGAGGTTGAAATCATAGGAATTTAGAGTGTCCGTCCTCTTGTACTTAAGTCGGCTTTGGGCCTTTTGTATTAAATTCGGATGCAATTTCTGTATTTCATCGTCAATAAGAAGGTCCATGGTATACAGTAAACCTGAAGTGAAGCATCGGAATTTAAACTGGACTCACAGGAGAAGTTGAAATCATAGAAAGTTAGAGTGTCAGTCCTCTTGTACCTAAGTCGCTATTGTTCCTTTTGTATCAAAATTCGTATGCAGTTTCTGTGTTTCATCGTCAATAAGAAAGTCCAAGGTATACAGTAAACCTGATGTGAAGCATCGGAATCTAAAACTGGACTCACAGGATAGGTTCAAATCATAGAAAGTTAGAGCGTCAGTCCTCTTGTACTTAAGTCGGCATTGTGCCTTTCGAATTTAATTCCGATGCAATTTCTGCGTTTCATCGTCAATAAGAAGGTAATAGGGATACAGTAAACCTGAAGTGAAGCATCGGAATCTAAAACTGGACTCACAGGAGGGGTTCAAATCATAGAAAGTTAGAGTGTCAGTCCTCCTGTACTTAAGTCGGCATTGTGCCTTTTGAATTTAATTCCGATGCTATTTCTGTGTTTCATCGTCAATAAGAAGGTCCAAGGGATACTGTAAACCTGAAGTGACGCATCGGAATCTAAAACTGGACTTACAGGAGAGGTTCAGACCATAGAAAGTTAGAGTGTCAGTCCTCTTGTACTTAAGTCGGCGTAGTGCCATTTGTATTAAATTCGGATGCAATTTCTATGTTCTATCGTCAATAAGAAGGTCTAAGTTATAAAGTAAACCTGAAGTGAAGCATCGGAATCTAAAACTGGACTCACAGGAGTGGTTCAAAACATATTAAGTTAGAGTGTCAGTCCTCTTGTACTTAAGTCAGCATTGTGCCTTTTGAATTTAATTCCGATGCAATTTCTGTGCTTCATCGTCAATAAGGTCATAGGGATACTGTAAACTTGAAGAGAAGCATCGGAATCTAACACTGGACTCACAGGAGAGGTTCAAATCATAGAAAGTTAAAGTGTCAGTCCCCTTGTACTTAAGTCGACATTGTGCCTTTTGTATTAAATTCGGCTGCAATTTCTGTGTTTCATCGTCAATAAGAAAGTCCAAGGGATCCAGTAAACCTGAAGTGAAGCATCGGAATCTAAAACTGGACTCACAGGAGAGGTTCAAATCATAGAAAGTTAGAGTGTCAGTCCTCTTGAACTTAAATCGGCATTGTGCCTTTTGAATTTAATTCCGATGCAATCTCTGTGCTTCATCGTCAATAAGAAGGTCCAAGGGATACAGTAAACCTGAAGTGAAGCATCGGAATCTAAAACTGGACTCACAGGAGAGGTTCAAATCATTGAAAGTTGGAGCGTCAGACCTCTTGTACTTAAGACGGCATTGTGCCTTTTGAATCTAATTCCGATGCAATTTCTGTGCTTCATCGTCAATAAGGTCATAGGGATACAGTAAACCGGAAGTGAAGCATCGGAATCTAAAACTGGACTCACAGGACAGGTTCAAATCATAGAATGTTAGAGTGTCAGTCCACTTGTACATAAGTCAGCATTGTGCCCTCTGAATTACATTCCGATGCAATTTCTGTGCTTCATCATCAATAAGAAGATCCCAGGGATACAGTAAACCTGAAGTGTATCATCGGAATGTAAAACTGGACTCACAGGAGAGGTTCAATTCATAGAAGGTCATAGTGTCAGTCCTCTTGTATTTAAATCGGCATTGTGCCATTTGAATTTAATTCCGATGCAATTTCTGTGTTTCATCGTCAATAAGAAGGTCCAAGGGCTCCAGTAAACCTGAAGTGAAGCATCGGAATCTAAAACTGGACTCACAGGAGCGGTTCAAATAATGGAAAGGTAGAGTGTCAGTCCACTTGTACTTAAGTCGGCATAGTGCCTTTTGAATTTAATTCCGATGCAATTTCTGTGCTTCATCGTCAATAAGAAGGTCATAGGGATACAGTAAACCTGACGTGAAGCATCGGAATCTAAAACTGGACTCACAGGAGAGGTTCTAATCATAGAAAGTTAGGGTGTCAGTTCTCTCGTACTTAAGTCGGCATTGTGCCTTTTGAATTTAATTCCAATGCAATATCTGTGCTTCATCGTCAATAAGAAGGTCCAAGGGATACACTAAACCTGAAGTGAAGCATCGGATCTAAAACTGGACTCACAGGAGAGGTTCAAATCATAGAAAGTTAGAGTGTCAGTCCTTTTGTACTTAAGTCGTCATTGTGAGTTTTGTATTAAATTCGGATGCAATTTCTATGTTTCATCGTCAATTAGATGGTCCAAGGGATACAGTAAACCTGAAGTGAAGCATCGGAATCTAAAACTGGACTCCCAGAAGAGGCTCAAATCCTAGAAAGTCAGAGTGTCAGTCCTCTCGTGCTTAAGTCAGCATTGTGCCTTTTCAATTTAATCCCGAAGCACTTTCTGTGCTTCATCGTCGATAAGAAGGGCCAAGGAACACAGTAAACCTGAAGTGAAGCATCGGAATCTAAAACTGGACTCACAGGAGGGGTCAGATCATGGAAAGTTGGAGTGTCAGTCCTCTTGTACTTAAGTCGGCATTGTGCATTTTGTATTAAATTCGGATGCAATTTCTGTGTTTTATCATCAATAAGAAGGTCCAAGGTATGCAGTAAACCTGAAGTGAAGCATCGGAATCTAAAACTGGTCTCACAGGAGCGGTTCAAATCATAGAAAGTTAGAGTGTCAGTCCTCTTGTACTTAAGTCGGTATTGTGCCTTTTGTTTTAAATTCGGATGCAATTTCTGTATTTCATCGTCAATAAGAAAGTTCAAGGGATACACTAAACATGAAGAGAAGCATCGGAATCTAACACTGGACTCACAGGAGAGGTTCAAATCATAGAAAGTTAGAGTGTCAGTCCTCTTGTACTTAAGTCGGCATTGTGCCTTTTGTATTAAATTCGGCTGCAATTTCTGTGTTTCATCGTCAATAAGAAGGTCCATGGGATACAGTAAACCAGAAGTGAAGCGTCGGAATCTAAAAATGGACTCACAGGAGAGGTACAAATCATAGAAAGTGAGAGTGTCAGTCCTCTCGTACTTAAGTCGGCATTGTGCCTTTTGTATTAAATTCGGATGCAATTTCTGTGTTTCATCGTCAATAAGAAGGTCCAAGGGATACAGTAAACCTGAAGTGAAGCATCGGAATCTAAAACTGGACTCACAGGAGAGGTTCAAATCATAGAAAGTTAGAGGGTCAGTCCTCTTGTATTTAAGTCGGCAATGTGCCTTTTGTAATAAATTCGGATGCAATTTCAACGTTTCATCGTCAATAAGAAGGCCCAAGGTATACAGTAAACCTGAAGTGAAGCATCGGAATCTAAAACTGGACTCACAGGAGAGGTTCAAATCATAGAAAGTTAGAGTGACAGTCCTCTTGTACTTAAATCGGCATTGTGCCTTTTGTATCAAAATTCGGATGCAGTTTCTGTGTTTCAACGTGAATAAGAAAGTCCAACGTATACAGTAAACCTGAAGTAAAGCATCGGAATCTAAAACTGGACTCACAGGAGAGGTTTAGATCATAGAAAGTTAGAGTGTCAGTCCTCCTGTACATAAGTCGGCATTGTGCCTTTTCAAATTAATTCCGATGCAATTTCTGTGTTTCATCGTCAATAAGAAGGTCCAAGGGATACAGTAAACCTGAAGTGAAGCATCAGAATCTAAAACTGGACTCACAGGAGCGGTTCAAATAATGGAAAGGTAGAGTGTCAGTCCACTTGTACTTAAGTCGGCATAGTGCCTTTTGAATATAATTCCGATGCAATTTCTGTGCTTCATCGTCAATAAGAAGGTCATAGGGATACAGTAAACCTGACGTGAAGCATCGGAATCTGAAACTGGACTCACAGGAGAGGTTCTAATCATAGAAAGTTAGAGTGTCAGTCCTCTTGTACTTAAGTCGGCATTGTGCCTTTTGTATTAAATTCGGATGCAATTTCTGTGTTTCATCGTCAATAAGAAGGTCCAAGGGATACAGTAAACCAGAAGTGAAGCGTCGGAATCTAAAAATGGACTCACAGGAGAGGTTCAAATCATAGAAAGTTAGAGGGTCAGTCCTCTTGTATTTAAGTCGGCAATGTGCCTTTTGTAATAAATTCGGATGCAATTTCAATGTTTCATCGTCAATAAGAAGGCCCAAGGTATGCAGTAAACCTGAAGTGAAGCATCGGAATCTAAAACTGGACTCACAGGAGAGGTTCAAATCATAGAAAGTTAGAGTGTCAGACCTCTTGTACTTAAATCGGCATTGTGCCTTTTGTATCAAAATTCGGATGCAGTGTCTGTGTTTCATCGTGAATAAGAAAGTCCAAGGTATACAGTAAACCTGAAGTGAAGCATCGGAATCTAAAACTGGACTCACATAATAGGTTCAAATCATAGAAAGTTAGAGCGTCAGTCCTCTTGTACTTCTGTCGGCATTGTGCCTTTCGAATTTAATTCCGATGCAATTTCTGTGTTTCATCGTCAATAAGAAGGTAATAGGGATACAGTAAACCTGAAGTGAAGCATCGGATTCGAAAACTGGACTCACAGGAGGGGTTCAAATCATAGTAAGTTAGAGTGTCAGTCCTCCTGTACTTAAGTCGGCATTGTGCCTTTTGAATTTAATTCCGATGCTACTTCTGTGTTTCATCGTCAATAAGAAGGTCCAAGGGATACTGTAAACCTGAAGTGAAGCATCGGAATCTAAAACTGGACTTACAGGAGAGGTTCAGACCATAGAAAGTTAGAGTGTCAGTCCTCTTGTACTTAAGTCGGCATAGTGCCTTTTGTATTAAATTCGGATGCAATTTCTATGTCCTATCGTCAATAAGAAGGTCTAAGTTATAAGGTAAACCTGAAGTGAAGCATCGGAATCTAAAACTGGACTCACAGGAGAGGTTCAAATCATAGAGAGTTAGAGTGTCAGTCCTCTTGTACTTAAGTCAGCATTGTGCCTTTTGAATTTAATTCCGATGCAATTTCTGTGCTTCATCGTCAATAAGGTCATAGGGATACTGTAAACCTGAAGAGAAGCATCGGAATCTAACACTGGACTCACAGGAGAGGTTCAAATCATAGAAAGTTAAAGTGTCAGTCCCCTTGTACTTAAGTCGACATTGTGCCTTTTGTATTAAATTCGGCTGCAATTTCTGTGTTTCATCGTCAATAAGAAAGTCCAAGGGATACAGTAAACCTGAAGTGAAGCATCGGAATCTAAAACTGGACTCACAGGAGAGGTTCAAATCATAGAAAGTTAGAGTGTCAGTCCTCTTGTACTTAAATCGGCATTGTGCCTTTTGAATTTAATTCCGATGCAATTTCTGTGCTTCATCGTCAATAAGAAGGTCCAAGGGATACAGTAAACCTGAAGTGAAGCATCGGAATCTAAAACTGGACTCACATTAGAGGTTGAAATCATAGAAATTTAGAGTGTCCGTCCTCTTGTACTTAAGTCGGCATTGGGCCTTTTGTATTAAATTCGAATGCAATTTCTGTGCTTCATCGTCAATAAGAAGGTCAATGGGATACAGTAAACCTGAAGTGAAGCATCGGAATCTAAAACTGGACTCACAGGAGAGGTTCAAATCATTGAAAGTTGGAGCGTCAGTCCTCGTGTACTTAAGACGGCATTGTGCCTTTTGAATCTCATTCCGATGCAATTTCTGTGCTTCATCGTCAATAAGGTCATAGGGATACAGTAAACCTGAAGTGAAGCATCGGAATCTAAAACTGGACTCACAGGAGCGGTTCAAATAATGGAAAGGTAGAGTGTCAGTCCACTTGTACTTAAGTCGGCATAGTGCCTTTTGAATTTAATTCCGATGCAATTTCTGTGCTTCATCGTCAATAAGAAGGTCATAGAGATACAGTTAACCTGACGTGAAGCATCGGAATCTAAAACTGGACTCACAGGGGAGGTTCTAATCATAGAAAGTTAGAGTGTCAGTCCTCTCGTACTTAAGTCGGCATTGTGCCTTTTGAATTTAATTAAGATGCAATATCTGTGCTTCATCGTCAATAAGAAGGTCCAAGGGATACACTAAACCTGAAGTGAAGCATCGGAATCGAAAACTGGACTCACAGGAGAGGTTCAAATCATAGAAAGTTAGAGTGTCAGTCCACTTGTACTTAAGTCAGCATTGTGCCCTCTGAATTACATTCCGATGCAATTTCTGTGCTTCATCATCAATAAGAAGATCCCAGGGATACAGTAAACCTGAAGTGAATCATCGGAATCTAAAACTGGACTCACAGGAGAGGTTCAATTCATAGAAGGTCAGAGTGTCAGTCCTCTTGTACTTAAATCGGCATTGTGCCATTTGAATTTAATTCCGATGCAATTTCTGTGTTTCATCGTCAATAAGAAGGTCCAAGGGCTCCAGTAAACCTGATGTGAAGCATTGGAATCTAAAACTGGACTCACAGGAGAGGTTCAAATCATAGAAAGTTAGAGTGTCAGTCCTCCTGTACATAAGTCGGCATTGTGCCTTTTGAATTTAATTCCGATGCAATTTCTGTGTTTCATCGTCAATAAGAAGGTCCAAGGGATACAGTAAACCTGAAGTGAAGCATCGGAATCTAAACTGGACTCACAGGAGCGGTTGAAATAATGGAAAGGTAGAGTGTCAGTCCACTTGTACCTAAGTCGGCATAGTGCCTTTTGAATTTAATTCCGATGCAATTTCTGTGCTTCATCGTCAATGAGAAGGTCATAGGGATACTGTAAACCTGACGTGAAGCATCGGAATCTAAAACAGGACTCACAGGAGAGGTTCTAATCATAGAATGTTAGAGTGTCAGTCCTCTCGTACTTAAGTCGGCATTGTGCCTTTTGAATTTAATTCCGATGCAATATCTGTGCTTCATCGTCAATAAGAAGGTCCAAGGGATACACTAAACCTGAAGTGAAGCATCGGAATCTAAAACTGGACTCACAGGAGAGGTTCAAATCATAGAAAGTTAGAGTGTCAGTCCTTTTGTACTTAAGGCGTCATTGTGAGTTTTGTATTAAATTCGGATGCAATTTCTGTGTTTCATCGTCAATTAGATGGTCCAAGGGATACAGTAAACATGAAGTGAAGCATCGGAATCTAAAACTGGACTCACAGAAGAGGCTCAAATCCTAGAAAGTCAGAGTGTCAGTCCTCTCGTGCTTAAGTCAGCATTGTGCCTTTTCAATTTAATCCCGAAGCACTTTCTGTGCTTCATCGTCGATAAGAAGGACCAAGGAACACAGTAAACCTGAAGTGAAGCATTGGAATCTAAAACTGGACTCACAGGAGAGGTCAGATCATAGAAAGTTGGAGTGTCAGTCCTCTTGTACTTAAGTCGGCATTGTGCATTTTGTATTAAATTCGGATGCAATTTCTGTGTTTTATCATCAGTAAGAAGGTCCAAGGTATGCAGTAAACCAGAAGTGAAGCATCGGAATCTAAAACTGGACTCACAGGAGCGGTTCAAATCATAGAAAATTAGAGCGTCAGTCCTCTTGTACTTAAGTCGGTATTGTGCCTTTTGTATTAAATTCGGATGCAATTTCTGTATTTCATCGTCAATACGAAAGTTCAAGGGATACAGTAAACCTGAAGAGAAGCATCGGAATCTAACACTGGACTCACAGGAGAGGTTCAAATCATAGAAAGTTAGAGTGTCAGTCCTCTTGTACTTAAGTCGGCATTGTGCCTTTTGTATTAAATTCGGCTGCAATTTCTGTGTCTCATCGTCAATAAGAAGGTCCATGGGATACAGTAAACCAGAAGTGAAGCGTCGGAATCTAAAAATGGACTCACAGGAGAGGTTCAAATCATAGAAAGTGAGAGTGTCAGTCCTCTAGTACTTAAGTCGGCATTGTGCCTTTTGTATTAAATTCGGATGTAATTTCTGTGTTTCATCGTCAATAAGAAGGTCCAAGGGATACAGTAAACCTGAAGTGAAGCATCGGAATCCAAAACTGGACTCACAGGAGAGGTTCAAATCATAGAAAGTTAGAGGGTCAGTCCTCTTGTATTTAAGTCGGCAATGTGCCTTTTGAAATTAATTCCGATGCAATATCTGTGCTTCATCGTCAATAAGAAGGTCCAAGGGATACACTAAACCTGAAGTGAAGCATCGGAATCTAAAACTGGACACACAGGAGAGGTTCAAATCATAGAAAGTTAGAGTGTCAGTCCTTTTGTACTTAAGTCGTCATTGTGAGTTTTGTATTAAATTCGGATGCAATTTCTGTGTTTCATCGTCAATTAGATGGTCCAAGGGATACAGTAAACATGAAGTGAAGCATCGGAATCTAAAACTGGACTCACAGAAGAGGCTCAAATCCTAGAAAGTCAGAGTGTCAGTCCTCTCGTGCTAAAGTCAGCATTGTGCCTTTTCAATTTAATCCCGAAGCACTTTCTGTGCCTCATCGTCGATAAGAAGGACCAAGGAACACAGTAAACCTGAAGTGAAGCATCGGAATCTAAAACTGGACTCACAGGAGAGGTCAGATCAGAGAAAGTTGGAGTGTCAGTCCTCTTGTACTTAAGTCGGCATTGTGCATTTTTTATTAAATTCGGATGCAATTTCTGTGTTTTATCATCAATAAGAAGGTCCAAGGTATGCAGTAAACCAGAAGTGAAGCATCGGAATCAAAAACTGGACTCACAGGAGCGGTTCAAATCATAGAAAGTTAGAGCGTCAGTCCTCTTGTACTTAAGTCGGTATTGTGCCTTTTGTATTAAATTCGGATGCAATTTCTGTATTTCATCGTCAATACGAAAGTTCAAGGGATACAGTAAACCTGAAGAGAAGCATCGGAATCTAACACTGGACTCACAGGAGAGGTTCAAATCATAGAAAGTTAGAGTGTCAGTCCTCTTGTACTTAAGTCGGCATTGTGCCTTTTGTATTAAATTCGGCTGCAATTTCTGTGTTTCATCGTCAATAAGAAGGTCCATGGGATACAGTAAACCAGAAGTGAAGCGTCGGAATCTGAAAATACACTCACAGGAGAGGTTCAAATCATAGAAAGTGAGAGTGTCAGTCCTCTTGTACTTAAGTCGGCATTGTGCCTTTTGTATTAAATTCGGATGCAATTTCTGTGTTTCATCGTCAATAAGAAGGTCCAAGGGATACAGTAAACCTGAAGTGAAGTATCGGAATCTAAAACTGGACTCACAGGAGAGGTTCAAATCATAGAAAGTTAGAGCGTCAGTCCTCTTGTACTTAAGTCGGCATTGTGCCTTTTGAATTTAATTCCGATGCAATTTCTGTGTTTCATCGTCAAAAAGAAGGTCATAGGGATACAGTAAACCTGAAGTGAAACATCGGAATCTAAAACTGGACTCACAGGAGAGGTTCAAATCATAGAAAGTTAGAGTGTCAGTCCTCCTGTACTTACGTCGGCATTGTGCCTTTTGAATTTAATTCCAATGCTATTTCTGTGTTTCATCGTCAATAAGAAGGTCCAAGGGATACTGTAAACCTGAAGTGAAGCATCGGAATCTAAAACTGGACTCACAGGAGAGGTTCAAATCTTAGAAAGTTAGAGTGTCAGTCCTCTTGTACTTAAGTCGGCATTGTGCCTTTAGAATTTAATTCCGATGCAATTTCTGTGTTTCATCGTCAATAAGAAGGTCCAAGGAATACAGTAAACCTGAAGTGAAGCTTCGGAATCTAAAACTGGACTCACAGGAGCGGATCAGATAATAGAAAGTTGGAGTGTCAGTGCACTTGTACTTAATTCGGCATTGTGCCTTTTGAATTTAATTCCGATGCAATTTCTGTGCTTCTTCGTCAATAAGAAGGTAAAAGGGATTCAGTAAACCTGAAGTGAAACATCGCAATCTAAAACTGGACTCACAGGAGAGGTTCAGATCATTGAAAGATAGAGTGTCAGTCCTCTTGTACTTAAGTCGGCATTGTGCCTTTTGAATTTAATTCCGATGAAATATCTGTGCTTCATCGTCACCAAGAAGGTCCAAGGGATACACTAAACCTGAAGTAAAGCATCGGAATCTAATACTAGACTCACGGGAGAGGTTCAAATCATATAAAGTTAGAGTGTCAGTCCTCTTGTACTTAAGTCAGCATTGTGCCTTTTGAATCTAATTCCGATGCAATTTCTGTGCTTCATCGTCAATAAGAAGGTCCAAGGGACACAGTAAACCTGAAGTGAGGCATCGGAATCTAAAACTGGACTTACAGGAGAGGTTCAGACCATAGAAAGTTAGAGTGTCAGTCCTCTTGTACTTAAGTCGGCATAGTGCCTTTTGTATTACACTCGGATGCAATTTCTGTGTTCTATCGTCAATAAGAAGGTCCAAGGTGTACAGTAAACCTGAAGTGAAGCATCGGAATCTAAAACTGGACTCACAGGAGAGGTTCAAATAATATAAAGTTAGAGTGCCAGTCCTCTTGTACTTAAGTCAGCATTGTGCCTTTTGAATTTAATTCCGATGCAATTTCCGTGCTTCATCGTCAATAAGAAGGACCAAGGAACACAGTATACCTGAAGTGAAGCATCGGAATCTAAAACTGGACTCACAGGAGAGGTTCAGATCATAGGAAATTAGAGTGTCAGTCCTCTTGTACTTAAGTCGGCATTGTGCATTTTGTATTAAGTTCGGATGCAATTTCTGTGTTTTATCGTCAATAAGGAGGTCCAAGGTATACGGTAAACCTGAAGTGAAGCATCGGAATCTAAAACTGGACTCACAGGAGCGGTTCAAATCATAGAAAGTTAGAGTGTCAGTCCTCTTGTACTCAAGTCGGCATTGTGCCTTTTGTATTAAACTCGGATGCAATTTCTGTGTTTCATCGTCAATAAGAAGGTCCAAGGTATACAGTAAACCTGAAGTGATGCATCGGAATCTAAAACTGAACTCACAGGAGAGGTTCAAATCATAGAATGTTAGAGTGTCAGTCCTGTTGTACTTAAGTCGGCATTGTGCTTTTGTATTAATTTCGGATGCAATTTCTGTTTTTCATCGTCAATAAGAAGGTCCATGGTATACAGTAAACCTGAAGTGAAGCATCGGAATTTAAATTGGACTCACGGGAAAAGTTCAAATCATAGAAAGTTAGAGTGTCAGTCCTCTTGTACCTAAGTCGGTATTGTGCTTTTGTATCGAAATTCGGATGTAATTTCTGTATTTCATCGTCAATAAGAAAGTCCAAGGTATACAGTAAACCTGAAGTGAAGCATCGGAATCTAAAACTGGACTCACAGGATAGGTTCAAATCATAGAAAGTTAGAGCATCAGTCCTCTTGTACTTAAGTCGGCATTGTGCCTTTTAAATTTAATTCCGATGCAATTTCTGTGCTTCATCGTCAATAAGAAGGTCATAGGGATACATTAAACCTGAAGTGAAGCATCGGAATCTAAAACTGGACTCACAGGAGAGGTTCAAATCATAGAAAGTTAGAGTGAAAGTCCTCTCGTACTTAAATCGGCATTGTCCCTTTTGAATTTATTTCCGATACAATATCTGTGCTTCATCGTCAATAAGAAGGTCCAAGGGATACACTAAACCTGAAGTGAAGCAACGGAATCTAAAACTGGACTCACAGATGAGGTTCAAATCCTAGAAAGTTAGAGTGTCAGTTCTCTCGTACTTAAGTCAGCATTGTGCCTTTTGAATTTAATTCCGAAGCACTTTCTGTGCTTCAACGTCGATAAGAAGGACCAAGGAACACAGTAAGCCTGAAGTGAAGCATCGGAATCTAAAACTGGACTCACAGGAGAGGTTCAGATCATAGGAAGTTAGAGTGTCAGTCCTCTTGTACTTAAGTCGGCATTGTGCATTTTGTATTAAGTTCGGATGCAATTTCTGTGTTTTATCGTCAATAAGGAGGTCCAAGGGATACTGTAAACCCGAAGTGAAGCATCGGAATCTAACACTGGACCCACAGGAGAGGTTCAAATCATAGAAAGTGAGAGTGTCAGTCCTCTTGTACTTAAGTCGGCATTGTGCCTTTTGTATTAAATTGGGATACAATTTCTGTGTTTCATCGTCAATAAGAAGGTCCAAGGGATACTGTAAACCCGAAGTGAAGCATCGGAATCTAAAACTGGACTCACAGGAGAGGTTCAAATCATAGAAAGTTAGAGTGTCAGTCCTCTTTCACTTAAGTCGGCATTGTGCCTTTTGAATTTAATTCCGATGCAATTTCTGCGCTTCCTCCTCAAAAAGAAGGTCCAAGGTATACACTAAACCTCAAGTGAAACATTGGAATTTAAACTGGACTCACAGGAGAGGTTCAAATCATTGAAAGTTAGAGTGTCAGTCCTCTTGTACTTAAGTCGGCATTGTGCCTTATGAATTTAATTCCGATGCAATTTTTGTGCTTCATCGTCAATAAGAAGATCCAAGGGATACAGCAAACCTGAAGTGAAGGATCGGAATCTGAAACTGGACGCACAGGAGTGGTTGAAATCATAGAAATTTAGAGTGTCAGTCCTCTTTTACTTAAGTCGGCGTTGGGCATTTTGTATTAAATTCGGATGCAATTTCTGTTTTTCACCGTCGATAAGAAGGTCCAAGGGATACAGTAAACCTGAAGTGAAGCATCGGAATCTAAAACTGAACTCACAGGATTGGTTCAAATCAAGGAAAGTTAGAGCGTCAGTCCTCTTGTACTTAAGTCGGCATTGTGCCTTTTGAATTTAATTCCGATGCAATTTCTGTGCTTCATCGTCAATAAGAAGGTCATAGGGATACAGTAAACCTGAAGTGAAACATCGGAATCTAAAACTGGACTCACAGGAGAGGTCCAAATCATAGAAAGTTAGAGTGTCAGTCCACCTGTACTTAAGTCGGCATTGTGCCTTTTATATTTAATTCCGATGCAATTTCTGTGCTTCATCGTCAATAAGAAGGTCATAGGGATACAGTAAACCTGAAGGGAAGCATCAGAATCTAAAACTGGACTCACAGGAGAGGTCCAAATCATAGAAAGTTAGAGTGTCAGTCCTCCTGTACTTAAGTCGGCATTGTGCCTTTTGAATTTAATTCCGATGCAATTTCTGTGTTTCATCGTCAATAAGAAGGTCATAGGGATACAGTAAACCTGAAGTGAAACATCGGAATCTAAAACTGGACTCACAGGAGAGGTTCAAATCATAGAAAGTTAGAGTGTCAGTCCTCCTGTACTTACGTCGGCATTGTGCCTTTTGAATTTAATTCCAATGCTATTTCTGTGTTTCATCGTCAATTAGAAGGTCCAAGGGATACTGTAAACCTGAAGTGAAGCATCGGAATCTAAAACTGGACTCACAGGAGAGGTTCAAATTTTAGAAAGTTAGAGTGTCAGTCCTCTTGTACTTAAGTCGGCATTGTGCCTTTAGAATTTAATTCCGATGCAATTTCTGTGTTTCATCGTCAATAAGAAGGTCCAAGGAATACAGTAAACCTGAAGTGAAGCTTCGGAATCTAAAACTGGACTCACAGGAGCGGTTCAGATAATAGAAAGTTGGAGTGTCAGTGCACTTGTACTTAAGTCGGCATTGTGCCTTTTGAATTTAATTCCGATGCAATTTCTGTGCTTCTTCGTCAATAAGAAGGTAAAAGGGATTCAGTAAACCTGAAGTGAAACATCGCAATCTAAAACTGGACTCACAGGAGAGGTTCAGATCATAGAAAGATAGAGTGTCAGTCCTCTTGTACTTAAGTCGGCATTGTGCCTTTTGAATTTAATTCCGATGAAATATCTGTGCTTCATCGTCACCAAGAAGGTAAAAGGGATACACTAAACCTGAAGTAAAGCATCGGAATCTAATACTGGACTCACGGGAGAGGTTCAAATCATATAAAGTTAGAGTGTCAGTCCTCTTGTACCTAAGTCAGCATTGTGCCTTTTGAATTTAATTCCGATGCAATTTCCGTGCTTCATCGTCAATAAGAAGGACCAAGGAACACAGTATACCTGAAGTGAAGCATCGGAATCTAAAACTGGACTCACAGGAGAGGTTCAGATCATAGGAAATTAGAGTGTCAGTCCTCTTGTACTTAAGTCGGCATTGTGCATTTTGTATTAAGTTCGGATGCAATTTCTGTGTTTTATCGTCAATAAGGAGGTCCAAGGTATACGGTAAACCTGAAGTGAAGCATCGGAATCTAAAACTGGACTCACAGGAGCGGTTCAAATCATAGAAAGTTAGAGTGTCAGTCCTCTTGTACTTAAGTCGGCATTGTGCCTTTTGTATTAAATTCGGATGCAATTTCTGTGTTTCATCGTCAATAAGAAGGTCCAAGGGATACAGTAAACCTGAAGTGAAGCATCGGAATCTAAATCTTAACTCACAGGAGAGGTTCAAATCATAGAAAGTTAGAGGGTCAGTCCTCTTGTACTTAAGTCGGCATTGTGCTTTTTGTATTAAATTCGGATGCAATTTCTATGTTTCATCGTCAATAAGAAGGTCCAAGGTATACAGTAAACCTGAAGTGATGCATCGGAATCTAAAACTGAACTCACAGGAGAGGTTCAAATCATAGAATGTTAGAGTGTCAGTCCTCTTGTACTTAAGTCGGCATTGTGCTTTTGTATTAATTTCGGATGCAATTTCTGTATTTCATCGTCAATAAGAAGGTCCAAGGTATACAGTAAACCTGAAGTGAAGCATCGGAATTTAAACTGGACTCACGGGAGAAGTTCAAATCATAGAAAGTTAGAGTGTCAGTCCTCTTGTACCTAAGTCGGTATTGTGCTTTTGTATCAAAATTCGGATGTAATTTCTGTATTTCATCGTCAATAAGAAAGTCCAAGGTATACAGTAAACCTGAAGTGAAGCATCGGAATCTAAAACTGGACTCACAGGATAGGTTCAAATCATAGAAAGTTAGAGCATCAGCCCTCTTGTACTTAAGTCGGCATTGTGCCTTTCGAATTTAATTCCGATGCAATTTCTGTGTTTCATCGTCAATAAGAAGGTAATAGGGATACAGTAAACCTGAAGTGAAGCATCTTAATCTAAAACTGGACTCACAGGAGCGGTTCAAATAATAGAAAGTTGGAGTGTCAGTGCACTTGTACTTAAGTCGGCATTGTGCCTTATGAATTTAATTCCGATGCAATTTCTGTGCTTCTTCGTCAATAAGAAGGTCCAAGGGATACAGTAAACCTGAAGTGAAGCATCGGAATCTAAATCTTAACTCACAGGAGAGGTTCAAATCATAGAAAGTTAGAGGGTCAGTCCTCTTGTACTTAAGACGGCATAGTGCCTTTTGTATTAAATTCGGATGCAATTTCTATGTTCTATCGTCAATAAGAAGGTCTAAGGTATACAGTATAACTGAAGTGAAGCATCGGAATCTAAAACTGGACTCACAGGAGAGGTTCAAATCATATAAAGTTAGAGTGTCAGTCCTCTTGTACTTATGTCAGCATTGTGCCTTTTGAATTTAATTCCGATGCAATTTCTGTGCTTCATCGTCAATAAGGTCATAGGGATACAGTAAACCTGAAGTGAAGCATCAGAATCTAAAACTGGAGTCACAGGAGCGGTTCAAATAATAGAAACTTAGAGTGTCAGTCCACTTGTACTTAAGTCGGCATAGTGCCTTTTAAATTTAATTCCGATGCAATTTCTGTGCTTCATCGTCAATAAGAAGGTCATAGGGATACATTAAACCTGAAGTGAAGCATCGGAATCTAAAACTGGACTCACAGGAGAGGTTCAAATCATAGAAAGTTAGAGTGAAAGTCCTCTCGTACTTAAATCGGCATTGTCCCTTTTGAATTTATTTCCGATACAATATCTGTGCTTCATCGTCAATAAGAAGGTCCAAGGGATACACTAAACCTGAAGTGAAGCAACGGAATCTAAAACTGGACTCACAAATGAGGTTCAAATCCTAGTAAGTTAGAGTGTCAGTCCTCTTGTACTTAAGTCGGCATTGTGCCTTTTGAATTTAATTCCGAAGCACTTTCTGTGCTTCAACGTCGATAAGAAGGACCAAGGAACACAATAAGCCTGAAGTGAAGCATCGGAATCTAAAACTGGACTCACAGGAGAGGTTCAGATCATAGGAAGTTAGAGTGTCAGTCCTCTTGTACTTAAGTCGGCATTGTGCATTTTGTATTAAGTTCGGATGCAATTTCTGTGTTTTATCGTCAATAAGGAGGTCCAAGGTACACAGTAAACCTGAAGTGAAGCATCGGAATCTAAAAGTGGACTCACAGGAGCGGTTCAAATCATAGAAAGTTAGAGTGTCAGTCCTCTTGTACTTAAGTCGGTATTGTGCCTTTTGTATTAAATTCGGATGCAATTTCTGTGTTTCATCGTCAATAAGAGGGTCGAAGGGATACAGTAAACCTGAAGAGAAGCATCGTAATCTAACACTGGACCCACAGGAGAGGTTCAAATCATAGAAAGTGAGAGTGTCAGTCCTCTTGTACTTAAGTCGGCATTGTGCCTTTTGTATTAAATTGGGATACAATTTCTGTGTTTCATCGTCAATAAGAAGGTCCAAGGGATACTGTAAACCCGAAGTGAAGCATCGGAATCTAAAACTGGACTCACAGGAGAGGTTCAAATCATAGAAAGTTAGAGTGTCAGTCCTCTTTCACTTAAGTCGGCATTGTGCCTTTTGAATTTAATTCCGATGCAATTTCTGCGCTTCCTCCTCAAAAAGAAGGTCCAAGGTATACAGTAAACCTCAAGTGAAACATTGGAATTTAAACTGGACTCACAGGAGAGGTTCAAATCATAGAAAGTTAGAGTGTCAGTCCTCTTGTACTTAAGTCGGCATTGTGCCTTTTGAATTTAATTCCGATGCAATTTCTGTGCTTCATCGTCAATAAGAAGATCCAAGGGATACAGCAAACCTGAAGTGAAGGATCGGAATCTGAAACTGGACGCACAGGAGTGGTTGAAATCATAGAAATTTAGAGTGTCAGTCCTCTTTTACTTAAGTCGGCGTTGGGCCTTTTGTATTAAATTCGGATGCAATTTCTGTTTTTCACCGTCGATAAGAAGGTCCAAGGGATACAGTAAACCTGAAGTGAAGCATCGGAATCTAAAACTGGACTCACAGAAGAGGTTCAAATAATAGAAAGTTAGAGTGTCAGTCCTCCTGTACTAAAGTCGGCATTGTGCTTTTGAATTTAATTCCGATGCAATTTCTGTGTTTCATCGTCAATAAGAAGGTCCAAGGGATACAGTAAACCTGAAGTGAAGCATCGGAATCTAAAACTGGACTCACAGAAGTGGTTCAAATAATAGAAAGTTAGAGTGTCAGTCCATTTGTACTTAAGTCGGCATTGTGCCTTTTGAATTTACTTCCGAAGCAATTTCTGTGCTTCTTCGTCAATAAGAAGGTAAAAGGGATTCAGTAAACCTGAATGTGAAGCATCGCAATCTAAAACTGGACTCACAGGAGAGGTTCAAATAATAGAAAGTTATAGTGTCAGACCTCCTGTACTTAAGTCGGCATTGTGCCTTTTGAATGTAATTCCGATGCAATTTCTGTGTTTCATCGTCAGTAAGAAGGTCCAAGGGATACAGTAAACCAGAAGTGAAGCATCGGAATCTAAAACTGGACTCACAGGAGCGGTTCAAATTATAGAAAGTTAGAGTGTCAGTGCACTTGTACTTAATTCGGCATTGTGCCTTTTTAATTTAATTCCGATGAAATTTCTGTGCTTCTTCGTCAATAAGAAGGTAAAAGGGATTCAGTAAACCTGAAGTGAAGCATCACAATCCAAACTGGACTCACAGGAGAGGTTCAAATCATAGAAAGTTAGAGTGTCAGTCAACTTGTACTTAAGTCGGCATTGTGCCTTTTGAATTTAATTCCGATGCAATTTCTGTGCTTCATCGTCAACACGAAGGTCCAAGGGATACACTAAACCTGAAGTGAAGCATCGGAATCTAATATTGGACTCGCAGGAGAGGTTCAAACCATTGAAAGTTAGCGTGTCAGTCCTCTTGTACTTAAGTCGGCATTGTGCCATTTGAATTTAATTCCGAAGCACTTTCTGTGCTTCATCGTCAATAAGAAGGTCCATGAGACACAGTAAACCTGAAGTGAAGCATCGGAATCTAAAACTGGACTAACAGGAGAGGTTCAGATCACAGAAAGTTAGAGTGTCAGTCCTCTTGCACTTAAATCGGCATAGTGCCTTTTGTATTAAATTCCGATGCAATTTCTGTGTTCTGTCGTCAATAAGAAGGTGCAAGGTATACAGTAAACCTGAAGTGAAGCATCGGAATCTAAAACTAGACTCACAGGAGAGGTTCAAATCATAGAAAGTGAGAGAGTCAGTCCTCTTGTAATTAAGTCGGCATTGTGCCTTATGTATTAAATTCGGATGCAATTTCTGTGTTTCATCGTCAATAAGAAGGTCCAAGGGATACAGTAAACCATAAGTGGAGCATCGTAATCTAAAACTGGACTCACAGGAGAGGTTAAGATCATAAAAAGTTAGAGTGTCAGTCCTCTTGTACTTAAGTCGGCATTGTGCCTTTTGTATTAAATTCGGATGCAATTTCTGTGTTTCATCGTCAATAAGAAGGTCCAAGGGACACAGTAAACCTGAAGTGAAGCGTCAGAATCTAAAACTGGACTCGCAGGAGAGGTTCAAATCATAGAAAGTTAGAGTGTCAGTCCTCTTGTACTTAAGTCGGCATTGTGCCTTTTGTATCAAATTCGGATGCAATTTCTGTGCTTCATCGTCATCAAGAAGGTCCAAGGGATACAGTAAACCTGAAGTGATGCATCGGAATCTAAAACTGGACTCACAGGAGAGGTTCATTTCATAGAAAGTTAGAGTGTCAGTCCTCTTTTACTTAAGTCGGCATTGTGCCTTTTAAATTCAATTCCGATGCAATTCCTGTGTTTCATCGTCAATAAGAAGGTCCAAGGTATACAGTAAACCTAAAGTGATGCATCGGAATCTAAAACTGGACTCACAGGAGAGGTACAAATCATAGAAAGTGAGAGTGTCAGTCCTCTTGTACTTAAGTCGGGATTGTGACTTTTGTGTAAATTCGGAAGCAATTTCTGTGTTTCATCGTCAATAAAAAGGTCCAAGGGATACAGTAAACCTGAAGTGAAGCATCGGAATCTAAAACTGGACTCACAGGAGAGGTTCAAATCATAGAAGGTTAGAGTGTCTGTCCTCTTGTACTTAAGACGGCATTGTTCCTTTTGTATTTAATTCGGATGCAATTTCTGTGTTTCATCGTCAATAAGAAGGTCCAAGGTATACAGTAAACCTGAAGTGAAGCATCGGAATCTAAAACTGGACTCACAGGAACGGTTCAAATCATAGAAAGTTAGAGTGTCAGTCCTCTTGTACTTAAGTCATCATTGTGCATTTTGAATTTAATTCCGATGCAATTTCTTTGTTTCATCCTCACTAAGAAGGTCCAAGGGATACAGTAAACCTGAAGTGAAGCATCAGAATCTAAAACTGGACTCACAGGAGAGGTTCAAATCATAGAAAGTTAGAGTGTCAGTCCTCTTGTACTTAAGTCGGCATTGTGACTTTTGTATTGAATTCGGAACCAATTTCTAGGTTTCATCGTCAATAAGAAGGTCCAAGGGATACAGTAAACCTGAAGTGAAGCATCGGAATCCAAAACTGGACTCACAGGTGAGGTTCAAATCATAGAAAGTGAGAGTTTCAGTGCTCTTGTACTTAAGTCGGCATTGTGCCTTTTGTGTTAAATTCGGATGCAAATTTTTGTGTTTCACCGTCAATAAGAATGTCCAAGGTATACAGTAAACCTGAAATGAAGCATTGGAATCTAAAACTGGGCTCACAGGAGAGGTTCAAATCATAGAGAGTTAGGGTGTCAGTCCTCTTGTACTTAAGTCGGCATTGTGCCTGTTGTATTAAATTCGGATACAATTTCTGTGTTCATCGTCAATAAGAAATTCCAAGGGATACAGTAAACCTGAAGTGAAGCATCAGAATCTAAAACTGGACTCACAGGAGAGGTTCAAATCATAGAAAGTTAGATTGTCAGTCCTCATGTACTTAAGTCGGCACTGTGCCTTTTGTATTAAATTCGGATGCAATTTCTGTGTTTCATCGTCTACAAGATGGTCCAAGGGATACAGTAAACCTGAAGTGAAGCATCGGAATCTAAAACTGAACTCACAGGAGAGGTTCAAATCATAGAAAGTTAGATTGTCAGTCCTCTTGTATTTAAGTCGGCATTGTGCCTTTTGTTTTAAATTCGGATGCAATTTCTGTGCTTCATCGTCAATAAGAAGGTCCAAGGCATACAGTAAACCTGAAGTGAAGCATCGGAATCTAATACTGGACTCACAGGAGAGGTTCAAATCATAAAAAGTGAGAGTGTCAGTGCTCTTGTACTTAAGTCGGCATTGTGCCTTTTGTACTAAATTCGGATGCAATTTCTATGTATCATCGTCAATAAGAAAGTCCAAGGTATACAGTAAACCTGAAGTGAAGCATCGGAATCTAAAACTGGACTCGCATGAGAGGTTCAAATCATAGAAAGTTAGAGTGTCAGTCTTCTTGTACTTAAGTCGGCATTGTGCCTTTTGTATTAAATTCGGATGCATTTTTCTGTGTTTCATCGTCATTAAGAAGATCTAAGGTATAGAATAAACCTGAAGTGAAGCATCGTAATCTAAAACTGGACTCACAAGAGAGGTTAAGATCATAGAAAGTTAGAGTGTCAGTCCTCTTGTACTTAAGTCGGCATTGTGCCTTTTGTATTAAATTCGGAAGCAATTTCTGTGTTTCATCGTCAATAAGAAGGTCCAAGGGATACAGTAAACCTGAAGTGAAGCATCGGAATCTAAAACTGGACTCACAGGAGAGGTTCAAATCATAGAAAATTAGATTGTCAGTCCTCATGTACTTAAGTCGGCACTGTGCCTTTTGTATTAAATTCGGATGCAATTTTTGTGTTTCATCGTCTACAAGATGGTCCAAGGGATACAGTAAACCTGAAGTGAAGCATCGGAATCTAAAACTGGACTCACAGGAGAGGTACAAATCATAGAAAGTGAGAGTGTCAGTCCTCTTGTACATAAGTCGGGATTGTGACTTTTGTGTTAAATTCGGAAGCAATATCTGTGTTTCATCGTCAATAAAAAGGTCCAAGGGATACAGTAAACCTGAAGTGAAGCATCGGAATCTAAAACTGGACTCACAGGAGAGGTTCAAATCATAAAAAGTGAGTGTGACAGTGCTCTTGTACTTAAGTCGGCATTGTGCCTTTTGTATTAAATTCGGTTGCAATTTCTGTGATTCATCGTCAATAAGAAGGTCCAAGGTATACAGCAAACCTGAAGTGAAGCATTGGAATCTAAAACTGGGCTCGCAGGAGAGGTTCAAATCATAGAAAGTTAGAGTGGCAGTCCTCTTGAATTTAAGTCGGCATTGTGCCTTTTGTAGTAAATTCGGATGCAATTTCTGTGTTTCATCGTCAATAAGAAATTCCAAGGGATACAGTAAACCTGAAGTGAAGCATCGTAATCTAAAACTGGACTCACAGGAGAGGTTCAAATCATAGAAAGTTAGAGTGTAAGTCCTCTTGTACTTAAGACGGCATTGTTCCTTTTGTATTTAATTCGGATGCAATTTCTGTGTTTCATCGTCAATAAGAAGGTCCAAGGTATACAGTAAACCTGAAGTGAAGCATCGGAATCTAAAACTGGACTCACAGGAGCGGTTCAAATCATAGAAAGTTAGAGTGTCAGTCCTCTTGTACTTAAGTCGTCATTGTGCATTTTGAATTTAATTCCGATGCAATTTCTTTGTTTCATCGTCACTAAGATGGTCCAAGGGATACAGTAAACCTGAAGTGAAGCATCGGAATCTAAAACTGGACTCACAGGAGAGGTTCAAATCATAGAAAGTTAGATTGTCAGTCCTCATGTACTTAAGTCGGCACTGTGCCTTTTGTATTAAATTCGGATGCAATTTCTGTGTTTCATCGTCTACAAGATGGTCCAAGGTATACAGTAAACCTGAAGTGAAGCATCGGAATCTAAAACTGAACTCACAGGAGAGGTTCAAATCATAGAAAGTTGGATAGTCAGTCCTCTTGTACTTAAGTCGGCATTGTGCCTTTTGTTTTAAATTCGGATGCAATGTCTGTGCTTCATCGTCAATAAGAAGGTCCAAGGGATACAGTAAACCTGAAGTGAAGCATCGTAATCTAATACTGGACTCACAGGAGAGGTTCAAATCATATGAAGTTAGAGTGTCTGTCCTCTTTTACTTAAGTCGGCATTGTGGCTTTTAAATTTAATTCCGATGCAATTCCTGTGTTTCATCGTCAATTAGAAGTTCCAAGGTATACAGTAAACCAGAAGTGAAGCATCGGAATCTAAAACTGGACTCACAGGAGAGGTTCAAATCATTGAGAGTTAGAGTGTCAGTCCTCTTGTACTTAAGTCAGCATTGTGCCTTTTGTATTAAATTCGGATGCAATTCCTGTGTTTCATCGACAACAAGAAGGTCCAAGGTATACAGTAAACCTGAAGTAAAGCATAGGAATCCAAAATTGGACTCACAGGAGAGGTTCAAATAATAGGAAATTAGAGTATCAGTCCTCTTGTACTTAAATTGGCTTTGTGCATTTTGTATTAAATTTGTATGCAATTTCTGTGTTTCATCGGCAATTAAAAGGTCCAAGGGATACAGTAAACCTGAAGTGAAGCATCGGAATCTATTACTGGACTCACAGGAGAGGTTCAAATCATAGAAAATTAGAGTGTCAGTCCTCTTGTACTTAAGTCGGCATTGTGACTTTTGTATTGATTTCGGAAGCAATTTCTATGTTTTATCGTCAATGAGAAGGTCCAAGGGATACAGTAAACCTGAAGTGAAGCATCGGAATCGAAAACTGGACTTACAGGAGAGGTTCAAATCATAGAAAGTGAGAGTTTCAGTGCTCCTGTACTTAGGTCGGCATTGTGCCTGTTGTATTAGATTCGGATGCAATTTCTGTGTTTCATCGTCAATAAGAATGTCCAAGGTATACGGTATACCTGAAGTGAAGCATTGGAATCTAAAACTGGGCTCACAGGAGAGGTTCAAATCATAGAGAGTTATGTCAGTCCTCTTGTACTTAAGTCGGCGTTGTGCCCGATGTAATAAATTCGGATGCAATTTCTGTGTTTCATCGTCAATAAGAAATTCCAAGGGATACAGTAAACCTGTCGTGAAGCATCGCAATTTGAAACTGGACTCACAGGAGAGGTTCAAATCATAGAAAGTTAGATTGCCAGTCCACTTGTAGTTAAGTCGGCACTGTGCCTCTTGTATTAAATTCGGATGCAATTTCTGTGTTTCATCGTTTACAAGATGGTCCAAGGGATACAGTAAACCTGAACTGAAGCATCGGAATCTAAAACTGGACTCACAGGAGAGGTTCAAATCATAGAAAGTTAGATTGTCAGTCCTCATGTACTTAAGTCGTCACTGTGCCTTTTGTATTAAATTCGGATGCAATTTCTGTGTTTCATCGTCTACAAGATGGTCCAAGGGATACAGTAAACCTGAAGTGAAGCATCGGAATCTAAAACTGAACTCACAGGAGAGGTTCAAATCATAGAAAGTTAGATTGTCAGTCCTCTTGTACTTAAGTCGGCATTGTGCCTTTTGTTTTAATTTCGGATGCAATTTCTGTGCTTCATCGTCAATAAGAAGGTCCAAGGGATACAGTAAACCTGAAGTGAAGCATCGGAATCTAAAACTGGACTCACAGGAGAGGTTCAAATCATAAAAAGTGAGAGTGTCAGTGCTCTTGTACTTAAGTCGGCATTGTGCCTTTTGTACTAAATTCGGATGCAATTTCTATGTTTCATCGTCAATAAGAAAGTCCAAGGTATACAGTAAACCTGAAGTGAAGCATCGGAATCTAAAACTGGACTCACATGGGAGGTTCAAATCATAGAAAGTTAGAGTGTCAGTCTCCTTGTACTTAAGTCGGCATTGTGCCTTTTGTATTAAATTCGGATGCAATTTCTGTGTTTCATCGTCAATAAGAAGGTCCAAGGGATACAGTAAACCTGAAGTGAAGCATCGGAATCTAAAACTGGACTCACAGGAGAGGTACAAATCATAGAAACTGAGAGTGTCAGTCCTCTTGTACTTAAGTCGGCATTGTGCCTTTTGCATTAAATTCGGAAGCAATTTCTATGTTTTATCGTCAATGAGAAGGTCCAAGGGATACAGTAAACCTGAAGTGAAGCATCGGAATCCAAAACTGGACTCACAGGAGAGGTTCAAGTCATAGAAAGTGAGAGTTTCAGTGCTCCTGTACTTAGGTCGGCATTGTGCCTGTTGTATTAGATTCGGATGCAATTTCTGTGATTCATCGTCAATAAGAATGTCCAAGGTATACGGTAAACCTGAAGTGAAGTATCGGAATCTAAAACTGGGCTCACAGGAGAGTTTCAAATCATAGAGAGTTAGGGTGTCAGTCCTCTTGTACTTAAGTCGGCATTGTGCCTGTTGTAATAAATTCGGACGCAATTTCTGTGTTTCATCGTCAATAAGAAATTCCAAGGGATACAGTAAACCTGACGTGAAGCATCGCAATCTAAAACTGGACTCACAGGAGAGGTTCAAATCATAGAAAGTTAGATTGTCAGTCCGCTTGTACTTAAGTCGGCACTGTGCCTCTTGTATTAAATTCGGATGCAATTTCTGTGTTTCATCGTCTACAAGATGGTCCAAGGGATACAGTAAACCTGAAGTGAAGCATCGGAATCTAAAACTGGACTCAGAGGAGAGGTTCAAATCATAGAAAGTTAGATTGTCAGTCCTCTTGTACTTAAGTCGGCATTGTGCCTTTTGTTTGAAATTCGGATGCAATTTCTGTGTTTCATCGTCATTAAGAGATTCCAAGGGATACAGTAAACCTGAAGTGAAGCATCGGAATCTAAAACTGGACTCACAGGAGAGGTTCAAATCATAGAAAATTAGAGTGTCAGTCCTCTTGTACTTAAGTCGTCATTGTGCATTTTGAATTTAATTCCGATGCAATTTCTGTGTGTCATCGTCACTAAGAAGGTCCAAGGGATACAGTAAACCTGAAGTGAAGCATCAGAATCTAAAACTGGACTCACAGGAGAGGTTCAAATCATAGAAAGTGAGAGTGTCAGTCCCCTTGTACTTAAGTCGGGATTGTGACTTTTGTATAAAATTCGGAAGCAATTTCTGTGTTTCATCGTCAATAAAAAGGTCCAAGGGATACAGTAAACCTGAAGTGAAGCATCGGAATCTAAAACTGGACTCACAGGAGAGGTTCAAATAATAAAAAGTGAGAGTGACTGTGCTCTTGTACTTAAGTCGGCATTGTGCCTTTTGTATCAAATTCGGATGCAATTTCTGTGATTCATCGTCAATAAGAAGGTCCAAGGTATACAGCAAACCTGAAGTGAAGCATTGGAATCTAAAACTGAACTCACATGAGAGGTTCAAATCATAGAAAGTTAGAGTGGCAGTCCTCTTGTACTTAAGTCGGCATTGTGCTTTTTGTATTAAATTCGGATGCAATTTCTGTGTTTCATCGTCATTAAGAGATTCCAAGGGATACAGTAAACCTGAAGTGAAGCATCGGAATCTAAAACTGGACTCACAGGAGAGGTTCAAATCATAGAAAATTAGAGTGTCAGTCCTCTTGTACTTAAGTCGTCATTGTGCATTTTGAATTTAATTCCGATGCAATTTCTGTGTGTCATCGTCACTAAGAAGGTCCAAGGGATACAGTAAACCTGAAGTGAAGCATCAGAATCTAAAACTGGTCTCGCAGGAGAGGCTCAAATCATAGAAAGTTAGAGTGTCAGTCCTCTTGTACTAAGGTCGACATTGTGCCTTTTGTATTAAATTCTGAGGCATTTTCTGTGTTTCATCGGCAATAAGAAGGTCCAAGGTATACAGTAAACCTGAAGTGAAGCATCGGAATCTAAAACTGGACTAACAGGAGAGGTTCAAATCTTAGAAAGTTAGAGTGTCAGTCCACTTGTACTTAAGTCGGCATTGTGCCTTTTGAATTTAATTCCGATGCTATTTCTGTGTTTCATCGTGACTAAGAAGGTACAAGGGATACAGTAAACCTGAAGTGAAGCATCGGAATCTAAAACTGGACTCACAGGAGAGGTTCAAATCATTGAGAGTTAGAGTGTCAGTCCTCTTGTACTTAAGTCAGCATTGTGCCTTTTGTATTAAATTCGGATGCAATTCCTGTGTTTCATCGACAACACGAAGGTCCAAGGTATAGAGTAAACCTGATGTAAAGCATCGGAATCTAAAATTGGACTCACAGGAGAGGTTCAAATAATAGAAAATTAGAGTATCAGTCCTCTTGTACTTAAGTTGGCTTTGTGCCTTTTGTATTAAATTTGTATGCAATTTCTGTGTTTAATCGGCAATTAAAAGGTCCAAGGGATACAGTAAACCTGAAGTGAAGCATCGGAATCTATTACTGGACTCACAGGAGAGGTTCAAATCATAGAAAGTTAGAGTGTCAGTCCTCTTGTACTTAAGTCGGCATTGTGACTTTTGTATTGATTTCGGAAGCAATTTCTATGTTTTATCGTCAATGAGAAGGTCCAAGGGATACAGTAAACCTGAAGTGAAGCATCGGAATCCAAAACTGGACTCACAGGAGAGGTTCAAATCATAGAAAGTGAGAGTTTCAGTGCTCCTGTACTTAGGTCGGCATTGTGCCTGTTGTATTAAATTCGGATGCAATTTCTGTGTTTCATCGTCAATAAGAATGTCCAAGGTATACGGTATACCTGAAGTGAAGCATTGGAATGTAAAACTGGGCTCACAGGAGAGGTTCACATCATAGAGAGTTAGGGTGTCAGTCCACTTGTACTTAAGTCGGCATTGTGCCTGTTGTAATAAATGCGGATGCAATTTCTGTGTTTCATCGTCAATAAGAAATTCCAAGGGATACAGTAAACCTGACGTGAAGCATCGCAATCTAAAACTGGACTCACAGGAGAGGTTCAAATCATAGAAAGTTAGATTGTCAGTCCTCTTGTACTTAAGTCGGCACTGTGCCTCTTGTATTAAATTCGGATGCAATTTCTGTGCTTCGTCGTCAATAAGAAAGTCCAAGGGATACAGTAAACCTGAAGTGAAGCATCGGAATCTAAAACTGGACTCACAGGAGAGGTTCAAATCATAAAAAGTGAGAGTGTCAGTGCTCTTGTACTTAAGTCGGCATTGTGCCTTTTCTACTAAATTCGGATGCAATTTCTATGTTTCATCGTCAATAAGAAAGTCCAAGGTATACAGTGAACCTGAAGTGAAGCATCGGAATCTAAAACTGGACTCACATGAGAGGTTCAAATCATAGAAAATTAGAGTGTCAGTCTTCTTGTACTTAAGTCGGCATTGTGCCTTTTGTATTAAATTCGGATGCAATTTCTGTGTTCATAGTCATTACGAAGGTCTAAGGTATACAATAAACCTGAAGTGAAGCATCGTAATCTAAAACTGGACTCACGGGAAAGGTTAAGATCATAGAAAGTTTGACTGTCAGTCCTCTTGTACTTAAGTCGGCATTGTGCCTTTTGTATTAAATTCGGATGCAAATTCTGTGTTTCATCGTCAATTAGAAGGTCCAAGGGATACAGTAAACCTGAAGTGAAGCATCGGAATCTAAAACTGGACTCACAGGAGAGGTACAAATCATAGAAAGTGAGAGTGTCAGTCCTCTTGTACTTAAGTCGGGATTGTGACTGTTGTGTTAAATTCGGAAGCAATTTCTGTGTTTCATCGTCAATAAAAAGGTCCAAGGGATACAGTAAACCTGAAGTGAAGCATCGAAATCAAAAACTGGACTCACAGGAGAGGTTCAAATCATAAAAAGTGAGAGTGACAGTGCTCTTGTACTTAAGGTGTCATTGTGCCTTTTGTATTAAATTCGGAAGCAATTTCTATGTTTTATCGTCAATCAGAAGGTCCAAGGGATACAGTAAACCTGAAGTGAAGCATCGGAATCCAAAACTGGACTCACAGGAGAGGTTCAAATCATAGAAAGTGAGAGTTTCAGTATTCCTGTACTTAGGTCGGCATTGTGCCTGTTGTATTAGATTCGGATGCAATTTCTGTGTTTCATCGTCAATAAGAATGTCCAAGGTATACGGTAAACCTGAAGTGAAGCATTGGAATCTAAAACTGGGCTCACAGGAGAGGTTCATATCATAGAGTGTTAGGGTGTCAGTCCTCTTGTACTTAAGTCGGCATTGTGCCTGTTGTAATAAATCCGGATGCAATTTCTGTGTTTCATCGTCAATAAGAAATTCCAAGGGATACAGTAAACCTGACGTGAAGCATCGCAATCTAAAACTGGACTCACAGGAGAGGTTCAAATCATAGAAAGTTAGATTGTCAGTCCTCTTGTACTTAAGTCGGCACTGTGCCTCTTGTATTAAATTCGGATGCAATTTCTGTGTTTCATCGTCTACAAGATGGTCCAAGGGATACAGTAAACCTGAAGTGAAGCATCGGAATCTAAAACTGGACTCACATGAGAGGTTCAAATCATAGAAAGTTAGAGTGTCAGTCTTCTTGTACTTAAGTCGGCATTGTGCCTTTTGTATTAAATTCGGATGCCATTTCTGTGTTTCATCGTCATTAAGAAGGTCTAAGGTATACAATAAACCTGAAGTGAAGCATCGGAATCTAAAACTGGACTCACAGGAGAGGTTCAAATCATAAAAAGTGAGAGTGTCAGTGCTCTTGTACTTAAGTCGGCATTGTGCCTTTTGTACTAAATTCGGATGCAATTTCTATGTTTCATCGTCAATAAGAAAGTCAAAGGTATACAGTAAACCTGAAGTGTAGCATCGGAATCTAAAACTGGACTCACATGAGAGGTTCAAATCATAGAAAGTTAGAGTGTCAGTCTTCTTGTACTTAAGTCGGCATTGTGCCTTTTGTATTAAATTCGGATGCCATTTCTGTGTTTCATCGTCATTAAGAAGGTCTAAGGTATACAATAAACCTGAAGTGAAGCATCGTAATCTAAAACTGGACTCACAGGAGAGGTTAAGATCATAGAAAGTTAGAGTGTCAGTCCTCTTGTACTTAAGTCGGCATTGTGCCTTTTGTATTAAATTCGGATGCAATTTCTGTGTTTCATCGTCAATAAGAAGGTCCAAGGGATACAGTAAACCTGGAGTGAAGCATCGGAATCTAAAACTGGACTCACAGGAGAGGTACAAATCACAGAAAGTGAGAGTGTCAGTCCTCTTGTACTTAAGTCGGGATTGTGACTTTTGTGTTAAATTCGGAAGCAATTTCTGTGTTTCATCGTCAATAAAAAGGTCCAAGGGATACAGTAAACCTGAAGTGAAGCATCGGAATCTAAAACTGGACTCACAGGAGAGGTTCAAATCATAAAAAGTGAGAGTGACAGTGCTCTTGTACTTAAGTCGGCATTGTGCCTTTTGTATTAAATTCGGATGCAATTTCTGTTATTCATCGTCAATAAGAAGGTCCAAGGTATACAGCAAACTTGAAGTGAAGCATTGGAATCTAAAACTGGGCTCACAGGAGAGGTTCAAATCATAGAAAGTTAGAGTGTCAGTCCTCTTGTACTTAAGACGGCATTGTTCCTTTTGTATTTATTTCGGATGCAATTTCTCTGTTTCATCGTCAATAAGAAGGTCCAAGGTATACAGTAAACATGAAGTGAAGCATCGGAATCTAAAACTGGACTCACAGGAGCGGTTCAAATCATAGAAAGTTAGAGTGTCAGTCCTCTTGTACTTAAGTCGTCATTGTGCATTTTGAATTTAATTCCGATGCAATTTCTTTGTTTCATCGTCACTAAGAAGGTCTAAGGGATACAGTAAACCTGAAGTGAAGCATCAGAATCTAAAACTGGACTCACAGGAGAGGTTCAAATCATAGAAAGTTAGAGTGTCAGTCCTCTTGTACTTAAGTCGGCATTGTGTCTTTTGTATTGAATTCGGAAGCAATTTCTAGGTTTCATCGTCAATACGCAGGTCCAAGGGATACAGTAAACCTGAAGTGAAGCATAGGAATCCAAAACTGGACTCACAGGAGAGGTTCAAATCATAGAAAGTGAGAGTTTCAGTGCTCTTGTACTTAGGTCGGCATTGTGCCTTTTGTGTTAAATTCGGATGCAAATCTCTGTGTTTCATCGACAATAAGAATGTCCAAGGTATACAGTAAACCTGAAGTGAAGCATTGGAATCTAAAACTGGGCTCACAGGGGAGGTTCAAATCATAGAGAGTTAGGGTGTCAGTACTCTTGTACTTAAGTCGGCATTGTGCCTGTTGTATTAAATTCGGATACAATTTCTGTGTTCATCGTCAATAAGAAATTCCAAGGGATACAGTAAACCTGAAGTGAAGCATCGGAATCCAAAACTGGACTCACAGGAGAGGTTCAAATAATAGAAAGTTAGATTGTCAGTCCTCATGTACTTAAGTCGGCACTGTGCCTTTTGTATTAAATTCGGATGCAATTTCTGTGTTTCATCGTCTACAAGATGGTCCAAGGGATACAGTAAACGTGAAGTGAAGCATCGGAATCTAAAACTGAACTCACAGGAGAGGTTCAAATCATAGAAAGTTAGATTGTCAGTCCTCTTGTACTTAAGTCGGCATTGTGCCTTTTGTTTTAAATTCGGATGCAATTTCTGTGCTTCATCGTCAATAAGAAAGTCCAAGGGATACAGTAAACCTGAAGTGAAGCATCGTAATCTAATACTGGACTCACAGGAGAGGTTCAAATCATAAGAAGTTAGAGTGTCTGTCCTCTTTTACTTAAGTCGGCATTGTGGCTTTTAAATTTAATTCCGATGCAATTCCTGTGTTTCATCGTCAATAAGAAGTTCCAAGGTATACAGTAAACCAGGAGTGAAGCATCGGAATATAAATCTGGACTCACAGGAGAGGTTCAAATCATAGAAAGTTAGAGTGTCAGTCCCCTTGTACTTAAGTCGGAATTGTGACTTTTGTATAAAATTCGGAAGCAATTTCTGTGTTTCACCGTCAATAAAAAGGTCCAAGGGGTACAGTAAACCTTAAGTGAAGCATCGGAATCTAAAGCTGGACTCACAGGAGAGGTTCAAATCATAGAATATTAGAGTGTCACTCCTCTTGTACTTAAGTCGTCATTGTACATTTTGAATTTAATTCCGATGCAATTTCTGTGTGTCATCGTCACTAAGAAGGTCCAAGGGATACAGTAAACCTGAAGTGAAGCATCAGAATCTAAAACTGGTCTCGCAGGAGAGGTTCAAATCATAGAAAGTTAGAGTGTCAGTCCTCTTGTACTAAGGTCGACATTGTGCCTTTTGTATTAAATTCTGAGGCATTTTCTGTGTTTCATCGGCAATAAGAAGGTCCAAGGTATACAGTAAACCTGAAGTGAAGCATCGGAATCTAAAACTGGACTAACAGGAGAGGTTCAAATCTTAGAAAGTTAGATTAACAGTCCTCTTGTACGTAAGTCGGCATTGTGCCTTTTGAATTTAATTCCGATGCTATTTCTGTGTTTCATCGTCACTAAGAAGGTACAAGGTATACAGTAAACCTGAAGTGAAGCATCAGAATCTAAAACTGGACTCACTGGAGAGGTTCAAATCATTGAAAGTTAGAGTGTCAGTCCTCTTGTACTTAAGTCAGCATTGTGCCTTTTGTATTAAATTCGGATGCAATTCCTGTGTTTCATCGACAATAAGAAGGTCCAAGGTATACAGTAAACCAGAAGTAAAGCATCGGAATCTAAAATTGGACTCACAGGAGAGGTTCAAATAATAGAAAATTAGAGTATCATTCCTCTTGTACTTAAGTTGGCTTTGTGCCTTTTGTATTAAATTTGTATGCAATTTCTGTGTCTCATCGTCAATTAAAATGTCCAAGGGATACAGTAAACCTGAAGTGATGCATCGAAATCTAAAACTGGACTCACAGGAGTGGTTCAAATCATAGAAAGTTAGAGTGTCAGTCCTCATGTACTTAAGTCGGCATTGTGCCTTTTGTGTTAAATTCGGATGCAATTTCAGTGTTTCATCGTCAATAAGAGGGTCCAAGGTATACAGTAAACCAGAAGTGAATCATGGGAATCTAAAACTAGACTCACAGGAGAGGTTCAAATCATAGAAAGTTAGAGTGTCAGTCATCTTGTACTTAAGGCGGCATTGTGCCTTTTGTATTAAATTCGGATGCAATTTCTGTGTTTCATCGTCTACAAGATGGTCCAAGGGATACAGTAAACCTGAAGTGAAGCATCGGAATCTAAAACTGAACTCACAGGAGAGGTTCAAATCATAGCAAGTTAGATAGTCAGTCCTCTTGTACTTAAGTCGGCATTGTGCCTTTTGTTTTAAATTCGGATGCTATGTCTGTGCTTCATCGTCAATAAGAAGGTCCAAGGGATACAGTAAACCTGAAGTGAAGCATCGTAATCTAATACTGGACTCACAGGAGAGGTTCAAATCATATGAAGTTAGAGTGTCTGTCCTCTTTTACTTAAGTCGGCATTGTGGCTTTTAAATTTAATTCCGATGCAATTCCTGTGTTTCATCGTCAATTAGAAGTTCCAAGGTATACAGTAAACCAGAAGTGAAGCATCGGAATCTAAAACTGGACTCACAGGAGAGGTTCAAATCATTGAGAGTTAGAGTGTCAGTCCTCTTGTACTTAAGTCAGCATTGTGCCTTTTGTATTAAATTCGGATGCAATTCCTGTGTTTCATCGACAACAAGAAGGTCCAAGGTATACAGTAAACCTGAAGTAAAGCATAGGAATCCAAAATTGGACTCACAGGAGAGGTTCAAATAATAGGAAATTAGAGTATCAGTCCTCTTGTACTTAAGTTGGCTTTGTGCATTTTGTATTAAATTTGTATGCAATTTCTGTGTTTCATCGGCAATTAAAAGGTCCAAGGGATACAGTAAACCTGAAGTCAAGCATCGGAATCTATTACTGGACTCACAGGAGAGGTTCAAATCATAGAAAATTAGAGTGTCAGTCCTCTTGTACTTAAGTCGGCATTGTGACCTTTGTATTGATTTCGGAAGCAATTTCTATGTTTTATCGTCAATGAGAAGGTCCAAGGGATACAGTAAACCTGAAGTGAAGCATCGGAATCCAAAACTGGACTCACAGGAGAGGTTCAAATCATAGAAAGTGAGAGTTTCAGTGCTCCTGTACTTAGGTCGGCATTGTGCCTGTTGTATTAGATTCGGATGCAATTTCTGTGTTTCATCGTCAATAAGAATGTCCAAGGTATACGGTATACCTGAAGTGAAGCATTGGAATCTAACACTGGGCTCACAGGAGAGGTTCAAATCATAGAGAGTTAGGGTGTCAGTCCTCTTGTACTTAAGTCGGCGTTGTGCCTGATGTAATAAATTCGGATGCAATTTCTGTGTTTCATCGTCAATAAGAAATTCCAAGGGATACAGTAAACCTGTCGTGAAGCATCGCAATTTAAAACTGAACTCACAGGAGAGGTTCAAATCATAGAAAGTTAGATTGCCAGTCCACTTGTACTTAAGTCGGCACTGTGCCTCTTGTATTAAATTCGGATGCAATTTCTGTGTTTCATCGTATACAAGATGGTCCAAGGGATACAGTAAACCTGAACTGAAGCATCGGAATCTAAAACTGGACTCACAGGAGAGGTTCAAATCATAGAAAGTTAGATTGTCAGTCCTCATGTACTTAAGTCGTCACTGTGCCTTTTGTATTAAATTCGGATGCAATTTCTGTGTTTCATCGTCTACAAGATGGTCCAAGGGATACAGTAAACCTGAAGTGAAGCATCGGAATCTAAAACTGAACTCACAGGAGAGGTTCAAATCATAGAAAGTTAGATTGTCAGTCCTCTTGTACTTAAGTCGGCATTGTGCCTTTTGTTTTAATTTCGGATGCAATTTCTGTGCTTCATCGTCAATAAGAAGGTCCAAGGGATACAGTAAACCTGAAGTGAAGCATCGGAATCTAAAACTGGACTCACAGGAGAGGTTCAAATCATAAAAAGTGAGAGTGTCAGTGCTCTTGTACTTAAGTCGGCATTGTGCCTTTTGTACTAAATTCGGATGCAATTTCTATGTTTCATCGTCAATAAGAAAGTCCAAGGTATACAGTAAACCTGAAGTGAAGCATCGGAATCTAAAACTGGACTCACATGGGAGGTTCAAATCATAGAAAGTTAGAGTGTCAGTCTCCTTGTACTTAAGTCATCATTGTGCCTTTTGTATTAAATTCGGATGCAATTTCTGTGTTTCATCGTCAATAAGAAGGTCCAAGGGATACAGTAAACCTGAAGTGAAGCATCGGAATCTAAAACTGGACTCACAGGAGAGGTACAAATCATAGAAAGTGAGAGTGTCAGTCCTCTTGTACTTAAGTCGGGATTGTGACTTTTGTGTTAAATTCGGAAGCAATTTATGTGTTTCATCGTCAATAAAAAGGTCCAAGGGATACAGTAAACCTGAAGTGAAGCATCGGAATCTAAAACTGGACTCACAGGAGAGGTTCAAATCATAAAAAGTGAGAGTGACAGTGCTCTTGTACTTAAGTCGGCATTGTGCCATTTGTATTAAATTCGGAAGCAATTTCTATGTTTTATCGTCAATGAGAAGGTCCAAGGGATACAGTAAACCTGAAGTGAAGCATCGGAATCCAAAACTGGACTCACAGGAGAGGTTCAAATCATAGAAAGTGAGAGTTTCAGTGCTCCTGTACTTAGGTCGGCATTGTGCCTGTTGTATTAGATTCGGATGCAATTTCTGTGATTCATCGTCAATAAGAATGTCCAAGGTATACGGTAAACCTGAAGTGAAGTATTGGAATCTAAAACTGGGCTCACAGGAGAGTTTCAAATCATAGAGAGTTAGGGTGTCAGTCCTCTTGTACTTAAGTCGGCATTGTGCCTGTTGTAATAAATTCGGATGCAATTTCTGTGTTTCATCGTCAATAAGAAATTCCAAGGGATACAGTAAACCTGACGTGAAGCATCGCAATCTAAAACTGGACTCACAGGAGAGGTTCAAATCATAGAAAGTTAGATTGTCAGTCCTCTTGTACTTAAGTCGGCACTGTGCCTCTTGTATTAAATTCGGATGCAATTTCTGTGTTTCATCGTCTACAAGATGGTCCAAGGGATACAGTAAACCTGAAGTGAAGCATCGGAATCTAAAACTGGACTCAGAGGAGAGGTTCAAATCATAGAAAGTTAGATTGTCAGTCCTCTTGTACTTAAGTCGGCATTGTGCCTTTTGTTTGAAATTCGGATGCAATTTCTGTGCTTCATCGTCAATAAGAAGGTCCAAGGGATACAGTAAACCTGAAGTGAAGCATCGGAATCTACAACTGGACTCACAGGAGAGGTTCAAATCATAAAAAGTGAGAGTGTCAGTGCTCTTGTACTTAAGTCGGCATTGTGCCTTTTGTACTAAATTCGGATGCAATTTCTATGTTTCATCGTCAATAAGAGAGTCCAAGGTATACAGTAAACCTGAAGTGAAGCATCGGAATCTAAAACTGGACTCACATGAGAGGTTCAAATCATAGAAAGTTAGAGTGTCAGTCTTCTTGTACTTAAGTCGGCATTGTGCCTTTTGTATTAAATTCGGATGCAATTTCTGTGCTTCATCGTCAATAAGAAGGTCCAAGGGATACAGTAAACCTGAAGTGAAGCATCGTAATCTAATACTGGACTCACAGGAGAGGTTCAAATCATAAGAAGTTAGAGTGTCTGTCCCCTTTTACTTAAGCCGGCATTGTGGCTTTTAAATTTAATTCCGATGCAATTCCTGTGTTTCATCGTCAATAAGAAGTTCCAAGGTATACAGTAAACCAGAAGTGAAGCATCGGAATCTAAAACTGGACTCACAGGAGAGGTTCAAATCATAGAAAGTGAGAGTGTCAGTCCCCTTGTACTTAAGTCGGGATTGTGACTTTTGTATAAAATTCGGAAGCAATTTCTGTGTTTCATCGTCAATAAAAAGGTCCAAGGGATACAGTAAACCTGAAGTGAAGCATCGGAATCTAAAACTGGACTCACAGGAGAGGTTCAAATCATAAAAAGTGAGAGTGACTGTGCTCTTGTACTTAAGTCGGCATTGTGCCTTTTGTATCAAATTCGGATGCAATTTCTGTGATTCATCGTCAATAAGAAGGTCCAAGGTATACAGCAAACCTGAAGTGAAGCATTGGAATCTAAAACTGGGCTCACATGAGAGGTTCAAATCATAGAAAGTTAGAGTGGCAGTCCTCTTGTACTTAAGTCGGCATTGTGCTTTTTGTATTAAATTCGGATGCAATTTCTGTGTTTCATCGTCATTAAGAAATTCCAAGGGATACAGTAAACCTGAAGTGAAGCATTGGAATCTAAAACTGGACTCACAGGAGAGGTTCAAATCATAGAAAATTAGAGTGTCAGTCCTCTTGTACTTAAGTCGTCATTGTGCATTTTGAATTTAATTCCGATGCAATTTCTGTGTGTCATCGTCACTAAGAAGGTCCAAGGGATACAGTAAACCTGAAGTGAAGCATCAGAATCTAAAACTGGTCTCGCAGGAGAGGTTCAAATCATAGAAAGTTAGAGTGTCAGTCCTCTTGTACTAAGGTCGACATTGTGCCTTTTGTATTAAATTCTGAGGCATTTTCTGTGTTTCATCGGCAATAAGAAGGTCCAAGGTATACAGTAAACCTGAAGTGAAGCATCGGAATCTAAAACTGGACTAACAGGAGAGGTTCAAATCTTAGAAAGTTAGAGTGTCAGTCCACTTGTACTTAAGTCGGCATTGTGCCTTTTGAATTTAATTCCGATGCTATTTCTGTGTTTCATCGTCACTAAGAAGGTACAAGGGATACAGTAAACCTGAAGTGAAGCATCAGAATCTAAAACTGGACTCACAGGAGAGGTTCAAATCATTGAGAGTTAGAGTGTCAGTCCTCTTGTACTTAAGTCAGCATTGTGCCTTTTGTATTAAATTCGGATGCAATTCCTGTGTTTCATCGACAACAAGAAGGTCCAAGGTATAGAGTAAACCTGAAGTAAAGCATCGGAATCTAAAATTGGACTCACAGGAGAGGTTCAAATAATAGAAAATTAGAGTATCAGTCCTCTTGTACTTAAGTTGGCTTTGTGCCTTTTGTATTAAATTTGTATGCAATTTCTGTGTTTAATCGGCAATTAAAAGGTCCAAGGGATACAGTAAACCTGAAGTGAAGCATCGGAATCTATTACTGGACTCACAGGAGAGGTTCAAATCATAGAAAGTTAGAGTGTCAGTCCTCTTGTACTTAAGTCGGCATTGTGACTTTTGTATTGATTTCGGAAGCAATTTCTATGTTTTATCGTCAATGAGAAGGTCCAAGGGATACAGTAAACCTGAAGTGAAGCATCGGAATCCAAAACTGGACTCACAGGAGAGGTTCAAATCATAGAAAGTGAGAGTTTCAGTGCTCCTGTACTTAGGTCGGCATTGTGCCTGTTGTATTAGATTCGGATGCAATTTCTGTGATTCATCGTCAATAAGAATGTCCAAGGTATACGGTAAACCTGAAGTGAAGTATTGGAATCTAAAACTGGGCTCACAGGAGAGTTTCAAATCATAGAGAGTTAGGGTGTCAGTCCTCTTGTACTTAAGTCGGCATTGTGCCTGTTGTAATAAATTCGGATGCAATTTCTGTGTTTCATCGTCAATAAGAAATTCCAAGGGATACAGTAAACCTGACGTGAAGCATCGCAATCTAAAACTGGACTCACAGGAGAGGTTCAAATCATAGAAAGTTAGATTGTCAGTCCTCTTGTACATAAGTCGGCACTGTGCCTCTTGTATTAAATTCGGATGCAATTTCTGTGTTTCATCGTCTACAAGATGGTCCAAGGGATACAGTAAACCTGAAGTGAAGCATCGGAATCTAAAACTGGACTCAGAGGAGAGGTTCAAATCATAGAAAGTTAGATTGTCAGTCCTCTTGTACTTAAGTCGGCATTGTGCCTTTTGTTTGAAATTCGGATGCAATTTCTGTGCTTCATCGTCAATAAGAAGGTCCAAGGGATACAGTAAACCTGAAGTGAAGCATCGGAATCTACAACTGGACTCACAGGAGAGGTTCAAATCATAAAAAGTGAGAGTGTCAGTGCTCTTGTACTTAAGTCGGCATTGTGCCTTTTGTACTAAATTCGGATGCAATTTCTATGTTTCATCGTCAATAAGAGAGTCCAAGGTATACAGTAAACCTGAAGTGAAGCATCGGAATCTAAAACTGGACTCACATGAGAGGTTCAAATCATAGAAAGTTAGAGTGTCAGTCTTCTTGTACTTAAGTCGGCATTGTGCCTTTTGTATTAAATTCGGATGCAATTTCTGTGCTTCATCGTCAATAAGAAGGTCCAAGGGATACAGTAAACCTGAAGTGAAGCATCGTAATCTAATACTGGACTCACAGGAGAGGTTCAAATCATAAGAAGTTAGAGTGTCTGTCCCCTTTTACTTAAGCCGGCATTGTGGCTTTTAAATTTAATTCCGATGCAATTCCTGTGTTTCATCGTCAATAAGAAGTTCCAAGGTATACAGTAAACCAGAAGTGAAGCATCGGAATCTAAAACTGGACTCACAGGAGAGGTTCAAATCATAGAAAGTGAGAGTGTCAGTCCCCTTGTACTTAAGTCGGGATTGTGACTTTTGTATAAAATTCGGAAGCAATTTCTGTGTTTCATCGTCAATAAAAAGGTCCAAGGGATACAGTAAACCTGAAGTGAAGCATCGGAATCTAAAACTGGACTCACAGGAGAGGTTCAAATCATAAAAAGTGAGAGTGACTGTGCTCTTGTACTTAAGTCGGCATTGTGCCTTTTGTATCAAATTCGGATGCAATTTCTGTGATTCATCGTCAATAAGAAGGTCCAAGGTATACAGCAAACCTGAAGTGAAGCATTGGAATCTAAAACTGGGCTCACATGAGAGGTTCAAATCATAGAAAGTTAGAGTGGCAGTCCTCTTGTACTTAAGTCGGCATTGTGCTTTTTGTATTAAATTCGGATGCAATTTCTGTGTTTCATCGTCATTAAGAAATTCCAAGGGATACAGTAAACCTGAAGTGAAGCATTGGAATCTAAAACTGGACTCACAGGAGAGGTTCAAATCATAGAAAATTAGAGTGTCAGTCCTCTTGTACTTAAGTCGTCATTGTGCATTTTGAATTTAATTCCGATGCAATTTCTGTGTGTCATCGTCACTAAGAAGGTCCAAGGGATACAGTAAACCTGAAGTGAAGCATCAGAATCTAAAACTGGTCTCGCAGGAGAGGCTCAAATCATAGAAAGTTAGAGTGTCAGTCCTCTTGTACTAAGGTCGACATTGTGCCTTTTGTATTAAATTCTGAGGCATTTTCTGTGTTTCATCGGCAATAAGAAGGTCCAAGGTATACAGTAAACCTGAAGTGAAGCATCGGAATCTAAAACTGGACTAACAGGAGAGGTTCAAATCTTAGAAAGTTAGAGTGTCAGTCCACTTGTACTTAAGTCGGCATTGTGCCTTTTGAATTTAATTCCGATGCTATTTCTGTGTTTCATCGTCACTAAGAAGGTACAAGGGATACAGTAAACCTGAAGTGAAGCATCAGAATCTAAAACTGGACTCACAGGAGAGGTTCAAATCATTGAGAGTTAGAGTGTCAGTCCTCTTGTACTTAAGTCAGCATTGTGCCTTTTGTATTAAATTCGGATGCAATTCCTGTGTTTCATCGACAACAAGAAGGTCCAAGGTATAGAGTAAACCTGAAGTAAAGCATCGGAATCTAAAATTGGACTCACAGGAGAGGTTCAAATAATAGAAAATTAGAGTATCAGTCCTCTTGTACTTAAGTTGGCTTTGTGCCTTTTGTATTAAATTTGTATGCAATTTCTGTGTTTAATCGGCAATTAAAAGGTCCAAGGGATACAGTAAACCTGAAGTGAAGCATCGGAATCTATTACTGGACTCACAGGAGAGGTTCAAATCATAGAAAGTTAGAGTGTCAGTCCTCTTGTACTTAAGTCGGCATTGTGACTTTTGTATTGATTTCGGAAGCAATTTCTATGTTTTATCGTCAATGAGAAGGTCCAAGGGATACAGTAAACCTGAAGTGAAGCATCGGAATCCAAAACTGGACTCACAGGAGAGGTTCAAATCATAGAAAGTGAGAGTTTCAGTGCTCCTGTACTTTGGTCGGCATTGTGCCTGTTGTATTAAATTCGGATGCAATTTCTGTGTTTCATCGTCAATAAGAATGTCCAAGGTATACGGTATACCTGAAGTGAAGCATTGGAATGTAAAACTGGGCTCACAGGAGAGGTTCAAATCATAGAGAGTTAGGGTGTCAGTCCACTTGTACTTAAGTCGGCATTGTGCCTGTTGTAATAAATTCGGATGCAATTTCTGTGTTTCATCGTCAATAAGAAATTCCAAGGGATACAGTAAACCTGACGTGAAGCATCGCAATCTAAAACTGGACTCACAGGAGAGGTTCAAATCATAGAAAGTTAGATTGTCAGTCCTCTTGTACTTAAGTCGGCACTGTGCCTCTTGTATTAAATTCGGATGCAATTTCTGTGTTTCATCGTCTACAAGATGGTCCAAGGGATACAGTAAACCTGAAGTGAAGCATCGGAATCTAAAACTGGACTCACAGGAGAGGTTCAAAGCATAGAAAGTTAGATTTTCAGTCCTCATCTACTTAAGTCGGCACTGTGCCTTTTGTATTAAATTCGGATGCAATTTCTGTGTTTCATCGTCTACAAGATGGTCCAAGGGAAACAGTAAACCTGAAGTGAAGCATCGGAATCTAAAACTGAACTCACAGGAGAGGTTCAATTCATAGAAAGTTAGATTGTCAGTCCTCTTGTACTTAAGTCGGCATTGTGCCTTTTGTTTTAAATTCGGATGCAATTTCTGTGCTTCATCGTCAATAAGAAGGTCCAAGGGATACAGTAAACCTGAAGTGAAGCATCGGAATCTAAAACTGGACTCACAGGAGAGGTTCAAATCATAAAAAGTGAGAGTGTCAGTGCTCTTGTACTTAAGTCGGCATTGTGCCTTTTCTACTAAATTCGGATGCAATTTCTATGTTTCATCGTCAATAAGAAAGTCCAAGGTATACAGTAAACCTGAAGTGAAGCATCGGAATCTAAAACTGGAGTCACATGAGAGGTTCAAATCATAGAAAATTAGAGTGTCAGTCTTCTTGTACTTAAGTCGGCATTGTGCCTTTTGTATTAAATTCGGATGCAATTTCTGTGTTCATAGTCATTACGAAGGTCTAAGGTATACAATAAACCTGAAGTGAAGCATCGTAATCTAAAACTGGACTCACAGGAGAGGTTAAGATCATAGAAAGTTAGACTGTCAGTCCTCTTGTACTTAAGTCGGCATTGTGCCTTTTGTATTAAATTCGGATGCAAATTCTGTGTTTCATCGTCAATAAGAAGGTCCAAGGGATACAGTAAACCTGAAGTGAAGCATCGGAATCTAAAACTGGACTCACAGGAGAGGTACAAATCATAGAAAGTGAGAGTGTCAGTCCTCTTGTACTTAAGTCGGGATTGTGACTTTTGTGTTAAATTCGGAAGCAATTTCTGTGTTTCATCGTCAATAAAAAGGTCCAAGGGATACAGTAAACCTGAAGTGAAGCATCGAAATCAAAAACTGGACTCACAGGAGAGGTTCAAATCATAAAAAGTGAGAGTGACAGTGCTCTTGTACTTAAGTCGTCATTGTGCCTTTTGTATTAAATTCGGAAGCAATTTCTATGTTTTATCGTCAATCAGAAGGTCCAAGGGATACAGTAAACCTGAAGTGAAGCATCGGAATCCAAAACTGGACTCACAGGAGAGGTTCAAATCATAGAAAGTGAGAGTTTCAGTATTCCTGTACTTAGGTCGGCATTGTGCCTGTTGTATTAGATTCGGATGCAATTTCTGTGTTTCATCGTCAATAAGAATGTCCAAGGTATACGGTAAACCTGAAGTGAAGCATTGGAATCTAAAACTGGGCTCACAGGAGAGGTTCATATCATTGAGAGTTAGGGTGTCAGTCCTCTTGTACTTAAGTCGGCATTGTGCCTGTTGTAATAAATCCGGATGCAATTTCTGTGTTTCATCGTCAATAAGAAATTCCAAGGGATACAGTAAACCTGACGTGAAGCATCGCAATCTAAAACTGGACTCACAGGAGAGGTTCAAATCATAGAAAGTTAGATTGTCAGTCCTCTTGTACTTAAGTCGGCACTGTGCCTCTTGTATTAAATTCGGATGCAATTTCTGTGTTTCATCGTCTACAAGATGGTCCAAGGGATACAGTAAACCTGAAGTGAAGCATCGGAATCTAAAACTGGACTCACATGAGAGGTTCAAATCATAGAAAGTTAGAGTGTCAGTCTTCTTGTACTTAAGTCGGCATTGTGCCTTTTGTATTAAATTCGGATGCCATTTCTGTGTTTCATCGTCATTAAGAAGGTCTAAGGTATACAATAAACCTGAAGTGAAGCATCGGAATCTAAAACTGGACTCACAGGAGAGGTTCAAATCATAAAAAGTGAGAGTGTCAGTGCTCTTGTACTTAAGTCGGCATTGTGCCTTTTGTACTAAATTCGGATGCAATTTCTATGTTTCATCGTCAATAAGAAAGTCAAAGGTATACAGTAAACCTGAAGTGTAGCATCGGAATCTAAAACTGGACTCACATGAGAGGTTCAAATCATAGAAAGTTAGAGTGTCAGTCTTCTTGTACTTAAGTCGGCATTGTGCCTTTTGTATTAAATTTGGATGCCATTTCTGTGTTTCATCGTCATTAAGAAGGTCTAAGGTATACAATAAACCTGAAGTGAATCATCGTAATCTAAAACTGGACTCACAGGAGAGGTTAAGATCATAGAAAGTTAGAGTGTCAGTCCTCTTGTACTTAAGTCGGCATTGTGCCTTTTGTATTAAATTCGGATGCAATTTCTGTGTTTCATCGTCAATAAGAAGGTCCAAGGGATACAGTAAACCTGGAGTGAAGCATCGGAATCTAAAACTGGACTCACAGGAGAGGTACAAATCATAGAAAGTGAGAGTGACAGTCCTCTTGTACTTAAGTCGGGATTGTGACTTTTGTGTTAAATTCGGAAGCAATTTCTGTGTTTCATCGTAAATAAAAAGGTCCAAGGGATACAGTAAACCTGAAGTGAAGCATCGGAATCTAAAACTGGACTCACAGGAGAGGTTCAAATCATAAAAAGTGAGAGTGACAGTGCTCTTGTACTTAAGTCGGCATTGTGCCTTTTGTATTAAATTCGGATGCAATTTCTGTTATTCATCGTCAATAAGAAGGTCCAAGGTATACAGCAAACTTGAAGTGAAGCATTGGAATCTAAAACTGGGCTCACAGGAGAGGTTCAAATCATAGAAAGTTAGAGTGTCAGTCCTCTTGTACTTAAGACGGCATTGTTCCTTTTGTATTTAATTCGGATGCAATTTCTGTGTTTCATCGTCAATAAGAAGGTCCAAGGTATACAGTAAACATGAAGTGAAGCATCGGAATCTAAAACTGGACTCACAGGAGCGGTTCAAATCATAGAAAGTTAGAGTGTCAGTCCTCTTGTACTTAAGTCGTCATTGTGCATTTTGAATTTCATTCCGATGCAATTTCTTTGTTTCATCGTCACTAAGAAGGTCCAAGGGATACAGTAAACCTGAAGTGAAGCATCAGAATCTAAAACTGGACTCACAGGAGAGGTTCAAATCATAGAAAGTTAGAGTGTCAGTCCTCTTGTACTTAAGTCGGCATTGTGTCTTTTGTATTGAATTCGGAAGCAATTTCTAGGTTTCATCGTCAATACGCAGGTCCAAGGGATACAGTAAACCTGAAGTGAAGCATAGGAATCCAAAACTGGACTCACAGGAGAGGTTCAAATCATAGAAAGTGAGAGTTTCAGTGCTCTTGTACTTAGGTCGGCATTGTGCCTTTTGTGTTAAATTCGGATGCAAATCTCTGTGTTTCATCGACAATAAGAATGTCCAAGGTATGCAGTAAACCTGAAGTGAAGCATTGGAATCTAAAACTGGGCTCACAGGGGAGGTTCAAATCATAGAGAGTTAGGGTGTCAGTACTCTTGTACTTAAGTCGGCATTGTGCCTGTTGTATTAAATTCGGATACAATTTCTGTGTTCATCGTCAATAAGAAATTCCAAGGGATACAGTAAACCTGAAGTGAAGCATCGGAATCCAAAACTGGACTCACAGGAGAGGTTCAAATAATAGAAAGTTAGATTGTCAGTCCTCATGTACTTAGGTCGGCACTGTGCCTTTTGTATTAAATTCGGATGCAATTTCTGTGTTTCATCGTCTACAAGATGGTCCAAGGGATACAGTAAACGTGAAGTGTAGCATCGGAATCTAAAACTGAACTCACAGGAGAGGTTCAAATCATAGAAAGTTAGATTGTCAGTCCTCTTGTACTTAAGTCGGCATTGTGCCTTTTGTTTTAAATTCGGATGCAATTTCTGTGCTTCATCGTCAATAAGAAAGTCCAAGGGATACAGTAAACCTGAAGTGAAGCATCGTAATCTAATACTGGACTCACAGGAGAGGTTCAAATCATAAGAAGTTAGAGTGTCTGTCCTCTTTTACTTAAGTCGGCATTGTGGCTTTTAAATTTAATTCCGATGCAATTCCTGTGTTTCATCGTCAATAAGAAGTTCCAAGGTATACAGTAAACCAGGAGTGAAGCATCGGAATATAAAACTGGACTCACAGGAGAGGTTCAAATCATAGAAAGTTAGAGTGTCAGTCCCCTTGTACTTAAGTCGGGATTGTGACTTTTGTATAAAATTCGGAAGCAATTTCTGTGTTTCATCGTCAATAAAAAGGTCCAAGGGGTACAGTAAACCTGAAGTGAAGCATCGGAATCTAAAGCTGGACTCACAGGAGAGGTTCAAATCATAGAACATTAGAGTGTCACTCCTCTTGTACTTAAGTCGTCATTGTACATTTTGAATTTAATTCCGATGCAATTTCTGTGTGTCATCGTCACTAAGAAGGTCCAAGGGATACAGTAAACCTGAAGTGAAGCATCAGAATCTAAAACTGGTCTCGCAGGAGAGGTTCAAATCATAGAAAGTTAGAGTGTCAGTCCTCTTGTACTAAGGTCGACATTGTGCCTTTTGTATTAAATTCTGAGGCATTTTCTGTGTTTCATCGGCAATAAGAAGGTCCAAGGTATACAGTAAACCTGAAGTGAAGCATCGGAATCTAAAACTGGACTAACAGGAGAGGTTCAAATCTTAGAAAGTTAGATGAACAGTCCTCTTGTACTTAAGTCGGCATTGTGCCTTTAGAATTTAATTCCGATGCTATTTCTGTGTTTCATCGTCACTAAGAAGGTACAAGGTATACAGTAAACCTGAAGTGAAGCATCAGAATCTAAAACTGGACTCACTGGAGAGGTTCAAATCATTGAAAGTTAGAGTGTCAGTCCTCTTGTACTTAAGTCAGCATTGTGCCTTTTGTATTAAATTCGGAAGCAATTCCTGTGTTTCATCGACAATAAGAAGGTCCAAGGTATACAGTAAACCAGAAGTAAAGCATCGGAATCTAAAATTGGACTCACAGGAGAGGTTCAAATAACAGAAAATTAGAGTATCAGTCCTCTTGTACTTAAGTTGGCTTTGTGCCTTTTGTATTAAATTTGTATGCAATTTCTGTGTCTCATCGTCAATTAAAATGTCCAAGGGATACAGTAAACCTGAAGTGATGCATCAAAATCTAAAACTGGACTCACAGGAGTGGTTCAAATCATAGAAAGTTAGAGTGTCAGTCCTCATGTACATAAGTCGGCATTGTGCCTTTTGTGTTAAATTCGGATGCAATTTCAGTGTTTCATCGTCAATAAGAGGGTCCAAGGTATACAGTAAACCAGAAGTGAATCATGGGATTCTAAAACTAGACTCACAGGAGAGGTTCAAATCATAGAAAGTTAGAGTGTCAGTCATCTTGTACTTAAGGCGGCATTGTGCCTTTTGTATTAAATTCGGATGCAATTTCTGTGTTTCATCGTCAATAAGAAGGTCCAAAGGATACAGTAAACCTGAAGTGAATTATCGGAATCTAAAACCGGACTCACAGAAGAGGTTCAAATCCTAAAAATTTAGAGTGTCAGTCCTCTTGTACTTAAATCGGCACTGTGCCGTTTGTATTAAATTCGGATGCAATTTCTGTGTTTCATCGTCATTAAGAAGGACTAAGGTATACAATAAACCTGAAGTGAAGCATCGTAATCTAAATCTGGACTCACAGGAGAGGTTAAAATCACAGAAAGTTAGAGTGTCAGTCCTCTTGTACATAAGTCGGCATTGTGCCTTTTGTATTAAATTCGGATGCAATTTCTGTGTTTCATCGTCAATAAGAAGGTCCAAGGGATACAGTAAACCTGAAGTGAAGCATCAGAATCTAAAACTGGACTCACAGGGAAGTTTCAAATCATAGAAACTTAGAGTGTCAGTCCTCTTGTACTAAGGTCGACATTGTGCCCTTTGTATTAAATTCTGATGCATTTTCAGTGTTTCATCGTCAATAAGATGGTCCGAGGTATACAGTAAACCTGAAGTGAAGCATCGGAATCTAAAACTGGACTAATAGGAGAGGTTCAAATCATAGTAAGTTGGAGTGTCAGTACTCTTATACTTAAGTCGGCATTGTGCCTTTTGAATTTAATTCCGATGCATTTTCTGTGTTTCATCGTCACTAAGAAGGTACAAGGGATACAGTAAAACTGAAGTGAAGCATCGGAATCTAAAACTGGACTCACAGGAGAAGTTCAAATAATATAAAGTTAGAGTGTCAGTCCTCTTGTACTTAAGTTGGCTTTGTGCCTTTTGTATTAAATTTAGATGCAATTTCTGTGTTTCATCGTCAATTAAAAGGTCCAAGGGATACAGTAAACCTGAAGTGAAGCATCGGAATCTAATACTGGACTCACAGGAGAGGTTCAAATCATAGAAAGTTAGAGTGTCAGTCCTCTTGTACTTAAGACGGCATTCTGACTTTTGTATTGAATTCGGAAGCAATTACTGTGTTTCATCGTCAATAAGAAGGTCCAAGGGATACAGTAAACCTGAAGTGAAGCATCGGAATCCAAAACTGGACTCACAGGAGAGGTTCAAATCATTGAAAGTGAGAGTTTCAGTGCTCTTGTACTTAGGTCGGCATTGTGCCTTTTGTATTAAATTCGGATGCAATTTCTGTGTTTCATCGTCATTAAGAGTGTCCAAGGTATACAATAAACCTGAAGTGAAGCATCACAATCTAAAACTGGACTCACAGGAGTGGTTCAAATCATAGAAAGTTAGAGTGTCAGTCCTCTTGTACTTAAGTCGGCATTGTGCCTTTTGTATCAAATTCGGATGCAATTTCTGTGTTTCATCGTCAATAAGAAGGTCCAAGGGATACAGTAAAACTGAAGTGATGCATCGGAATCTAAAACTGGACTCACAGGAGAGGTTCATTTCATAGAAAGTTAGAGTGTCAGTCCTCTATTACTTAAGTCAGCATTGTGCCTTTTAAATTTAATTCCGATGCAATTCCTGTGTTTCATCGTCACTAAGAACGTCCAAGGGATACAGTAAACCTGAAGTGAAGCATCGGAATCTAAAACTGGACTCACAGGAGAGGTTCAAATCATAAAAAGTGAGAGTGACAGTGCCCTTGTACTTAAGTCGGCATTGTGCCTTTTGTATTAAATCCGGATGCAATTTCTGTGATTCATCGTCAATAAGAAGGTCCAAGGTATACAGCAAACCTGAAGTGAAGCATTGGAATCTAAAACTGGGCTCACAGGAGAGGTTCAAATCATAGAAAGTTAGAGTGGCAGTCCTCTTGAATTTAAGTCGGCATTGTGCCTTTTGTAGTAAATTCGGATGCAATTTCTGTGTTTCATCGTCATTAAGAAATTCAAAGGGATACAGTAAACCTGACGTGAAGCATCGGAATCTAAAACTGGACTCACAGGAGAGGTTCAAATCATAGAAAGTTAGAGTGTCAGTCCTCTTGTACTAAGGTCGACATTGTGCCCTTTGTATTAAATTCTGATGCATTTTTTGTGTTTCATCGTCAATAAGATGGTCCAAGGTATACAGTAAACCTGAAGTGAAGCATCGGAATCTAAAGCTGGACTAACAGGAGAGGTTCAAATCATAGTAAGTTAGAGTGTCAGTACTCTTATACTTAAGTCGGCATTGTGCCTTTTGAATTTAATTCCGATGCATTTTCTGTGTTTCATCGTCACTAAGAAGGTACAAGGGATACAGTAAAACTGAAGTGAAGCATCGGAATCTAAAACTGGACTCACAGGAGAGGTTCAAATAATAGAAAGTTAGAGTGTCAGTCCTCTTGTACTTAAGTTGGCTTTGTGCCTTTTGTATTAAATTTGGATGCAATTTCTGTGTTTCATCGTCAATTAAAAGGTCCAAGGGATACAGTAAACCTGAAGTGAAGCATCGGAATCCAAAACTGGACTCACAGGAGAGGTTCAAATCATTGAAAGTGAGAGTTTCAGTGCTCTTGTACTTAGGTCGGCATTGTGCCTTTTGTATTAAATTCGGATGCAATTTCTGTGTTTCATCGTCATTAAGAGTGTCCAAGGTATACAATAAACCTGAAGTGAAGCATCGCAATCTAAAACTGGACTCACAGGAGTGGTTCAAATCATAGAAAGTTAGAGTGTCAGTCCTCTTGTACTTAAGTCGGCATTGTGCCTTTTGTATCAAATTCGGATGCAATTTCTGTGTTTCATCGTCAATAAGAAGGTCCAAGGGATACAGTAAACCTGAAGTGATGCATCGGAATCTAAAACTGGACTCACAGGAGAGGTTCATTTCATAGAAAGTTAGAGTGTCAGTCCTCTATTACTTAAGTCAGCATTGTGACTTTTAAATTTAATTCCGATGCAATTCCTGTGTTTCATCGACAATATGAAGTTCCAAGGAATACAGTAAACCTGAAGTAAAGCATCGGAATCTAAAACTGGACTCACAGGAGAGGTACAAATCATAGAAAGTGAGAGTGTCAGTCCCCTTGTACTTAAGTCGGGATTGTGACTTTTGTATAAAATTCGGAAGCAATTTCTGTGATTCATCGTCAATAAAAAGATCCAAGGGATACAGTAAACCTGAAGTGAAGCATCGGAATCTAAAACTGGACTCACAGGAGAGGTTCAAATCATAAAAAGTGAGAGTGACAGTGCTCTTGTACTTAAGTCGGCATTGTGCCTTTTGTATTAAATTCGGATGCAATTTCTGTGTTTCATCGTCATTAAGAAATTCCAAGGGATACAGTAAACCTGACGTGAAGCATCGGAATCTAAAACTGGACTCACAGGAGAGGTTCAAATCATAGAAAGTTAGAGTGTCAGTCCTCTTGTACTTAAGTCGTCATTGTGCATTTTGAATTTAATTCCGATGCAATTTCTGTGTTTCATCGTCACTAAGAAGGACCAAGGTATGCAGTAAACCAGAAGTGAAGCATCGGAATCTAAAACTGGACTCACAGGAGAGGTTCAAATCATAGACAGTGAGAGTGTCAGTCCCCTTGTACTTAAGTCGGGATTGTGACTTTTGTATAAAATTCGGAAGCAATTTCTGTGTTTCATCGTCAATAAAAAGATCCAAGGGATACAGTAAACCTGAAGTGAAGCATCGGAATCTAAAACTGGACTCACAGGAGAGGTTCAAATCATAGAAAGTTAGAGTGTCAGTCCTCTTGTACTTAAGTTGGCTTTGTGCCTTTTGTATTAAATTTAGATGCAATTTCTGTGTTTCATCGTCAATTAAAAGGTCCAAGGGATACAGTAAACCTGAAGTGAAGCATCGGAATCTAATACTGGACTCACAGGAGAGGTTCAAATCATAGAAATTTAGAGTGTCAGTCCTCTTGTACTTAAGACAGCATTCTGACTTTTGTATTGAATTCGGAAGCAATTACTGTGTTTCATCGTCAATAAGAAGGTCCAAGGGTTACAGTAAACCTGAAGTGAAGCATCGGAATCCAAAACTGGACTCACAGGAGAGGTTCAAATCATTGAAAGTGAGAGTTTCAGTGCTCTTGTACTTAGGTCGGCATTGTGCCTTTTGTATTAAATTCGGATGCAATTTCTGTGTTTCATCGTCATTAAGAGTGTCCAAGGTATACAATAAACCTGAAGTGAAGCATCGCAATCTAAAACTGGACTCACAGGAGTGGTTCAAATCATAGAAAGTTAGAGTGTCAGTCCTCTTGTACTTAAGTCGGCATTGTGCCTTTTGTATCAAATTCGGATGCATTTTCTGTGTTTCATCGTCAATAAGAAGGTCCAAGGGATACAGTAAAACTGAAGTGATGCATCGCAATCTAAAACTGGACTCACAGGAGAGGTTCATTTCATAGAAAGTTAGAGTGTCAGTCCTCTATTACTTAAGTCAGCATTGTGCCTTTTAAATTTAATTCCGATGCAATTCCTGTGTTTCATCGTCAATAAGAAGTTCCAAGGTATACAGTAAACCTGAAGTAAAGCATCGGAATCTAAAACTGGACTCACAGGAGAGGTACAAATCATAGAAAGTGAGAGTGTCAGTCCTCTTGTACTTAGGTCGGGATTGTGACTTTTGTGTTAAATTCGGAAGCAATTTCTGTGTTTCATCGTCAATAAAAAGGTCCAAGGGATACAGTAAACCTGAAGTGAAGCATCGGAATCTAAAACTGGACTCACAGGAGAGGTTCAAATAATAGAAAGTTAGATTGTCAGTCCTCATGTACTTAAGTCGGCACTGTGCCTTTTGTATTAAATTCGGATGCAATTTCTGTGTTTCATCGTCTACAAGATGGTCCAAGGGATACAGTAAACGTGAAGTGAAGCATCGGAATCTAAAACTGAACTCACAGGAGAGGTTCAAATCATAGAAAGTTAGATTGTCAGTCCTCTTGTACTTAAGTCGGCATTGTGCCTTTTGTTTTAAATTCGGATGCAATTTCTGTGCTTCATCGTCAATAAGAAAGTCCAAGGGATACAGTAAACCTGAATTGAAGCATCGTAATCTAATACTGGACTAACAGGAGAGGTTCAAATCATAGTAAGTTGGAGTGTCAGTACTCTTATACTTAAGTCAGCATTGTGCCTTTTGAATGTAATTCCGCTGCAATTTCTGTGCTTCATCGTCAATAAGAAGGTCCAAGGGACACAGTAAACCTGAAGTGAAGCATCGGAATCCAAAACTGGACTCACAGGAGAGGTTCAAATAATAGAAAGTTAGATTGTCAGTCCTCATGTACTTAAGTCGGCACTGTGCCTTTCGTATTAAATTCGGATGCAATTTCTGTGTTTCATCGTCTACAAGATGGTCCAAGGGATACAGTAAACGTGAAGTGAAGCATCGGAATCTAAAACTGAACTCACAGGAGAGGTTCAAATCATAGAAAGTTAGATTGTCAGTCCACTTGTACTTAAGTCGGCATTGTGCCTTTTGTTTTAAATTCGGATGCAATTTCTGTGCTTCATCGTCAATAAGAAAGTCCAAGGGATACAGTAAACCTGAAGTGAAGCATCGTAATCTAATACTGGACTCACAGGAGAGGTTCAAATCATAAGAAGTTAGAGTGTCTGTCCTCTTTTACTTAAGTCGGCATTGTGGCTTTTAAATTTAATTCCGATGCAATTCCTGTGTTTCATCGTCAATAAGAAGTTCCAAGGTATACAGTAAACCAGGAGTGAAGCATCGGAATATAAAACTGGACTCACAGGAGAGGTTCAAATCATAGAAAGTTAGAGTGTCAGTCCCCTTGTACTTAAGTCGGGATTGTGACTTTTGTATAAAATTCGGAAGCAATTTCTGTGTTTCATCGTCAATAAAAAGGTCCAAGGGGTACAGTAAACCTGAAGTGAAGCATCGGAATCTAAAGCTGGACTCACAGGAGAGGTTCAAATCATAGAACATTAGAGTGTCAGTCCTCTTGTACTTAAGTCGTCATTGTACATTTTGAATTTAATTCCGATGCAATTTCTGTGTGTCATCGTCACTAAGAAGGTCCAAGGGATACAGTAAACCTGAAGTGAAGCATCGGAATCTAAAACTGGTCTCGCAGGAGAGGTTCAAATCATAGAAAGTTAGAGTGTCAGTCCTCTTGTACTAAGGTCGACATTGTGCCTTTTGTATTAAATTCTGAGGCATTTTCTGTGTTTCATCGGCAATAAGAAGGTCCAAGGTATACAGTAAACCTGAAGTGAAGCATCGGAATCTAAAACTGGACTAACAGGAGAGGTTCAAATCTTAGAAAGTTAGATTAACAGTCCTCTTGTACTTAAGTCGGCATTGTGCCTTTTGAATTTAATTCCGATGCTATTTCTGTGTTTCATCGTCACTAAGAAGGTACAAGGTATACAGTAAACCTGAAGTGAAGCATCAGAATCTAAAACTGGACTCACTGGAGAGGTTCAAATCATTGCAAGTTAGAGTGTCAGTCCTCTTGTACTTAAGTCAGCATTGTGCCTTTTGTATTAAATTCGGATGCAATTCCTGTGTTTCATCGACAATAAGAAGGTCCAAGGTATACAGTAAACCAGAAGTAAAGCATCGGAATCTAAAATTGGACTCACAGGAGAGGTTCAAATAATAGAAAATTAGAGTATCAGTCCTCTTGTACTTAAGTTGGCTTTGTGCCTTTTGTATTAAATTTGTATGCAATTTATGTGTCTCATCGTCAATTAAAATGTCCAAGGGATACAGTAAACCTGAAGTGATGCATCGAAATCTAAAACTGGACTCACAGGAGTGGTTCAAATCATAGAAAGTTAGAGTGTCAGTCCTCATGTACTTAAGTCGGCATTGTGCCTTTTGTGTTAAATTCGGATGCAATTTCAGTGTTTCATCGTCAATAAGAGGGTCCAAGGTATACAGTAAACCAGAAGTGAATCATGGGAATCTAAAACTAGACTCACAGGAGAGGTTCAAATCATAGAAAGTTAGAGTGTCAGTCATCTTGTACTTAAGGCGGCATTGTGCCTTTTGTATTAAATTCGGATGCAATTTCTCTGTTTCATCGTCAATAAGAAGGTCCAAAGGATACAGTAAACCTGAAGTGAATTATCGGAATCTAAAACCGGACTCACAGAAGAGGTTCAAATCCTAAAAATTTAGAGTGTCAGTCCTCTTGTACTTAAATCGGCACTGTGCCGTTTGTATTAAATTCGGATGCAATTTCTGTGTTTCATCGTCATTAAGAAGGACTAAGGTATACAATAAACCTGAAGTGAAGCATCGTAATCTAAAACTGGACTCACAGGAGAGGTTAAAATCACAGAAAGTTAGAGTGTCAGTCCTCTTGTACATAAGTCGGCATTGTGCCTTTTGTATTAAATTCGGATGCAATTTCTGTGTTTCATCGTCAATAAGAAGGTCCAAGGGATACAGTAAACCTGAAGTGAAGCATCAGAATCTAAAACTGGACTCACAGGGGAGGTTCAAATCATAGAAAGTTAGAGTGTCAGTCCTCTTGTACTAAGGTCGACATTGTGCCCTTTGTATTAAATTCTGATGCATTTTCAGTGTTTCATCGTCAATAAGATGGTCCGAGGTATACAGTAAACCTGAAGTGAAGCATCGGAATCTAAAACTGGACTAACAGGAGAGGTTCAAATCATAGTAAGTTGGAGTGTCAGTACTCTTATACTTAAGTCGGCATTGTGCCTTTTGAATTTAATTCCGATGCATTTTCTGTGTTTCATCGTCACTAAGAAGGTACAAGGGATACAGTAAACCTGAAGTGAAGCATCGAAATCTACAACTGGACTCACAGGACAGGTTCAAATCATAGAAAGTTAGAGTGTCTGTCCCCTTGTACTTAAGTCGTCATTGTGCCTTTTGTATTAAATTTAGATGCAATTTCTGTGTTTCATCGTCAATTAAAAGGTCCAAGGGATACAGTAAACCTGAAGTGAAGCATCGGAATCTAATACTGGACTCACAGGAGAGGTTCAAATCATAGAAAGTTAGAGTGTCAGTCCTCTTGTACTTAAGACGGCATTCTGACTTTTGTATTGAATTCGGAAGCAATTACTGTGTTTCATCGTCAATAAGAAGGTCCAAGGGATACAGTAAACCTGAAGTGAAGCATCGGAATCCAAAACTGTACTCACAGGAGAGGTTCAAATCATTGAAAGTGAGAGTTTCAGTGCTCTTGTACTTAGGTCGGCATTGTGCCTTTTGTATTAAATTCGGATGCAATTTCTGTGTTTCATCGTCAATAAGAAGGTCCAAGGGATACAGTAAAACTGAAGTGATGCATCGGAATCTAAAACTGGACTCACAGGAGAGGTTCATTTCATAGAAAGTTAGAGTGTCAGTCCTCTATTACTTAAGTCAGCATTGTGCCTTTTAAATTTAATTCCGATGCAATTCCTGTGTTTCATCGTCAATAAGAAGTTCCAAGGTATACAGTAAACCTGGAGTAAAGCATCGGAATCTAAAACTGGACTCACAGGAGAGGTACAAATCATAGAAAGTGAGAGTGTCAGTCCTCTTGTACTTAAGTCGGGATTGTGACTTTTGTGTTAAATTCGGAAGCAATTTCTGTGTTTCATCGTCAATAAAAAGGTCCAAGGGATACAGTAAACCTGAAGTGAAGCATCGGAATCTAAAACTGGACTCACAGGAGAGGTTCAAATCATAAAAAGTGAGAGTGACAGTGCTCTTGTACTTAAGTCGGCATTGTGCCTTTTGTATTAAATCCGGATGCAATTTCTGTGATTCATCGTCAATAAGAAGGTCCAAGGTATACAGCAAACCTGAAGTGAAGCATTGGAATCTAAAACTGGGCTCACAGGAGAGGTTCAAATCATAGAAAGTTAGAGTGGCAGTCCTCTTGAATTTAAGTCGGCATTGTGCCTTTTGTAGTAAATTCGGATGCAATTTCTGTGTTTCATCGTCAATAAGAAATTCCAAGGGATACAGTAAACCTGAAGTGAAGCAACGGAATCTAAAACTGGACTCACAGGAGAGGTTCAAATCATAGAAAGTTAGAGTGTCAGTCCTCTTGTACTTAATACGGCATTGTTCCTTTTGTATTAAATTCGGATACAATTTCTGTGTTCATCGTCAATAAGAAATTCCAAGGGATACAGTAAACCTGAAGTGAAGCATCGGAATCTAAAACTGGACTCACAGGAGAGGTTCAAATCATAGAAAGTTAGATTGTCAGTCCTCATGTACTTAAGTCGGCACTGTGCCTTTTGTATTAAATTCGGATGCAATTTCTGTGTTTCATCGTCTACAAGATGGTCCAAGGGATACAGTAAACCTAAAGTGAAGCATCGTAATCTAATACTGGACTCACAGGAGAGGTTCAAATCATAAGAAGTTAGAGTGTCAGTCCTCTTTTACTTAAGTCGGCATTGTGGCTTTTAAATTTAATTCCGATGCAATTCCTGAGTTTCATCGTCAATAAGAAGTTCCAAGGTATGCAGTAAACCAGAAGTGAAGCATCGGAATCTAAAACTGGACTCACAGGAGAGGTTCAAATCATAGACAGTGAGAGTGTCAGTCCCCTTGTACTTAAGTCGGGATTGTGACTTTTGTATAAAATTCGGAAGCAATTTCTGTGTTTCATCGTCAATAAAAAGATCCAAGGGATACAGTAAACCTGAAGTGAAGCATCGGAATCTAAAACTGGACTCACAGGAGAGGTTCAAATCATAAAAAGTGAGAGTGACAGTGCTCTTGTACTTAAGTCGGCATTGTGCCTTTTGTATTAAATTCGGATGCAATTTCTGTGTTTCATCGTCATTAAGAAATTCAAAGGGATACAGTAAACCTGACGTGAAGCATCGGAATCTAAAACTGGACTCACAGGAGAGGTTCAAATCATAGAAAGTTAGAGTGTCAGTCCTCTTGTACTAAGGTCGACATTGTGCCCTTTGTATTAAATTCTGATGCATTTTCTGTATTTCATCGTCAATAAGATGGTCCAAGGTATACAGTAAACCTGAAGTGAAGCATCGGAATCTAAAGCTGGACTAACAGGAGAGGTTCAAATCATAGTAAGTTAGAGTGTCAGTACTCTTATACTTAAGTCGGCATTGTGCCTTTTGAATTTAATTCCGATGCATTCTCTGTGTTTCATCGTCACTAAGAAGGTACAAGGGATACAGTAAAACTGAAGTGAAGCATCGGAATCTAAAACTGGACTCACAGGAGAGGTTCAAATAACAGAAAGTTAGAGTGTCAGTCCTCTTGTACTTAAGTTGGCTTTGTGACTTTTGTATTAAATTTGGATGCAATTTCTGTGTTTCATCGTCAATTAAAAGGTCCAAGGGATACAGTAAACCTGAAGTGAAGCATCGGAATCTAATACTGGACTCACAGGAGAGGTTCAAATCATAGAAAGTTAGAGTGTCAGTCCTCTTGTACTTAAGACGGCATTCTGACTTTTGTATTGAATTCGGAAGCAATTACTGTGTTTCATCGTCAATAAGAAGGTCCAAGGGATACAGTAAACCTGAAGTGAAGCATCGGAATCCAAAACTGGACTCACAGGAGAGGTTCAAATCATTGAAAGTGAGAGTTTCAGTGCTCTTGTACTTAGGTCGGCATTGTGCCTTTTGTATTAAATTCGGATGCAATTTCTGTGTTTCATCGTCATTAAGAGTGTCCAAGGTATACAATAAACCTGAAGTGAAGCATCGCAATCTAGAACTGGACTCACAGGAGTGGTTCAAATCATAGAAAGTTAGAGTGTCAGTCCTCTTGTACTTAAGTCGGCATTGTGCCTTTTGTATCAAATTCGGATGCAATTTCTGTGTTTCATCGTTAATAAGAAGGTCCAAAGGATACAGTAAACCTGAAGTGATGCATCGGAATCTAAAACTGGACTCACAGGAGAGGTTCATTTCATAGAAAGTTAGAGTGTCAGTCCTCTATTACTTAAGTCAGCATTGTGCCTTTTAAATTTAATTCCGATGCAATTCCTGTGTTTCATCGTCAATAAGAAGTTCCAAGGTATACAGTAAACCTGAAGTAAAGCATCGGAATCTAAAACTGGACTCACAGGAGAGGTACAAATCATAGAAAGTGAGAGTGTCAGTCCCCTTGTACTTAAGTCGGGATTGTGACTTTTGTATAAAATTCGGAAGCAATTTCTGTGATTCATCGTCAATAAAAAGATCCAAGGGATACAGTAAACCTGAAGTGAAGCATCGGAATCTAAAACTGGACTCACAGGAGAGGTTCAAATCATAAAAAGTGAGAGTGACAGTGCTCTTGTACTTAAGTCGGCATTGTGCCTTTTGTATTAAATTCGGATGCAATTTCTGTGTTTCATCGTCATTAAGAAATTCCAAGGGATACAGTAAACCTGACGTGAAGCATCGGAATCTAAAACTGGACTCACAGGAGAGGTTCAAATCATAGAAAATTAGAGTGTCAGTCCTCTTGTACTTAAGTCGTCATTGTGCATTTTGAATTTAATTCCGATGCAATTTCTGTGTTTCATCGTCACTAAGAAGGTCCAAGGTATGCAGTAAACCAGAAGTGAAGCATCGGAATCTAAAACTGGACTCACAGGAGAGGTTCAAATCATAGACAGTGAGAGTGTCAGTCCCCTTGTACTTAAGTCGGGATTGTGACTTTTGTATAAAATTCGGAAGCAATTTCTGTGTTTCATCGTCAATAAAAAGATCCAAGGGATACAGTAAACCTGAAGTGAAGCATCGGAATCTAAAACTGGACTCACAGGAGAGGTTCAAATCATAGAAAGTGAGAGTGTCAGTCCTCTTGTACTTAGGTCGGGATTGTGACTTTTGTGTTAAATTCGGAAGCAATTTCTGTGTTTCATCGTCAATAAAAAGGTCCAAGGGATACAGTAAACCTGAAGTGAAGCATCGGAATCTAAAACTGGACTCACAGGAGAGGTTCAAATCATAAAAAGTGAGAGTGACAGTAATCTTGTACTTAAGTCGGCATTGTGCCTTTTGTATTAAATCCGGATGCAATTTCTGTGATTCATCGTCAATAAGAAGGTCCAAGGTATACAGCAAACCTGAAGTGAAGCATTGGAATCTAAAACTGGACTCACCGGAGAGGTTTAAATCATAGAAAGTTAGAGTGGCAGTCCTCTTGAATTTAAGTCGGCATTGTGCCTTTTGTAGTAAATTCGGATGCAATTTCTGTGTTTCATCGCCAATAAGAAATTCCAAGGGATACAGTAAACCTGAAGTGAAGCAACGGAATCTAAAACTGGACTCACAGGAGAGGTTCAAATCATAGAAAGTTAGAGTGTCAGTCCTCTTGTACTTAATACGGCATTGTTCCTTTTGTATTAAATTCGGATACAATTTCTGTGTTCATCGTCAATAAGAAATTCCAAGGGATACAGTAAACCTGAAGTGAAGCATCGGAATCTAAAACTGGACTCACAGGAGAGGTTCAAATCATAGTAAGTTAGATTGTCAGTCCTCATGTACTTAAGTCGGCACTGTGCCTTTTGTATTAAATTCGGATGCAATTTCTGTGTTTCATCGTCTACAAGATGGTCCAAGGGATACAGTAATCCTAAAGTGAAGCATCGTAATCTAATACTGGACTCACAGGAGAGGTTCAAATCATAAGAAGGTAGAGTGTCTGTCCTCTTTTACTTAAGTCGGCATTGTGGCTTTTAAATTTAATTCCGATGCAATTCCTGAGTTTCATCGTCAATAAGAAGTTCCAAGGTATGCAGTAAACCAGAAGTGAAGCATCGGAATCTAAAACTGGACTCACAGGAGAGGTTCAAATCTTAGACAGTGAGAGTGTCAGTCCCCTTGTACTTAAGTCGGGATTGTGACTTTTGTATAAAATTCGGAAGCAATTTCTGTGTTTCATCGTCAATAAAAAGATCCAAGGGATACAGTAAACCTGAAGTGAAGCATCGGAATCTAAAACTGGACTCACAGGAGAGGTTCAAATCATAAAAAGTGAGAGTGACAGTGCTTTTGTACTTAAGTCGGCATTGTGCCTTTTGTATTAAATTCGGATGCAATTTCTGTGTTTCATCGTCATTAAGAAATTCAAAGGGATACAGTAAACCTGACGTGAAGCATCGGAATCTAAAACTGGACTCACAGGAGAGGTTCAAATCATAGAAAGTTAGAGTGTCAGTCCTCTTGTACTTAAGTCGTCATTGTGCATTTTGAATTTAATTCCGATGCAATTTCTGTGTTTCATCGTCACTAAGAAGGTCCAAGGGATACAGTAAACATGAAGTGAAGCATCAGAATCTAAAACTGGACTCACAGGAGAGGTTCAAATCATAGAAAGTTAGAGTGTCAGTCCTCTTGTACTAAGGTCGACATTGTGCCCTTTGTATTAAATTCTGATGCATTTTCTGTGTTTCATCGTCAATAAGATGGTCCAAGGTATACAGTAAACCTGCAGTGAAGCATCGGAATCTAAAACTGGACTAACAGGAGAGGTTAAAATCATAGAAAGTTAGAGTGTCAGTCCTCTTGTACATAAGTCGGCATTGTGCCTTTTGTATTAAATTCGGATGCAATTTCTGTGTTTCATCGTCAATAAGAAGGTCCAAGGGATACAGTAAACCTGAAGTGAAGCATCAGAATCTAAAACTGGACTCACAGGAGAGGTTCAAATCATAGAAAGTTAGAGTGTCAGTCCTCTTGTACTAAGGTCGACATTGTGCCCTTTGTATTAAATTCTGATGCATTTTCTGTGTTTCATCGTCAATAAGATGGTCCAAGGTATACAGTAAACCTGAAGTGAGGCATCGGAATCTAAAGCTGGACTAACAGGAGAGGTTCAAATCATTAAAAGTGAGAGTGACAGTAATCTTGTACTTAAGTCGGCATTGTGCCTTTTGTATTAAATCCGGATGCAATTTCTGTGATTCATCGTCAATAAGAAGGTCCAAGGTATACAGCAAACCTGAAGTGAAGCATTGGAATCTAAAACTGGGCTCACAGGAGAGGTTCAAATCATAGAAAGTTAGAGTGCAGTCCTCTTGAATTTAAGTCGGCATTGTGCCTTTTGTAGTAAATTCGGATGCAATATCTGTGTTTCATCGCCAATAAGAAATTCCAAGGGATACAGTAAACCTGAAGTGAAGCAACGGAATCTAAAACTGGACTCACAGGAAAGGTTCAAATCATAGAAAGTTAGAGTGTCAGTCCTCTTGTACTTAATACGGCATTGTTCCTTTTGTATTAAATTCGGATACAATTTCTGTGTTCATCGTCAATAAGAAATTCCAAGGGATACAGTAAACCTGAAGTGAAGCATCGGAATCTAAAACTGGACTCACAGGAGAGGTTCAAATCATGGAAAGTTAGATTGTCAGTCCTCATGTACTTAAGTCGGCACTGTGCCTTTTGTATTAAATTCGGATGCAATTTCTGTGTTTCATCGTCTACAAGATGGTCCAAGGGATACAGTAAACCTAAAGTGAAGCATCGTAATCTAATACTGGACTCACAGGAGAGGTTCAAATCATAAGAAGTTAGAGTATCTGTCCTCTTTTACTTAAGTCGGCATTGTGGCTTTTAAATTTAATTCCGATGCAATTCCTGAGTTTCATCGTCAATAAGAAGTTCCAAGGTATGCAGTAAACCAGAAGTGAAGCATCGGATTCTAAAACTGGACTCACAGGAGAGGTTCAAATCATAGACAGTGAGAGTGTCAGTCCCCTTGTACTTAAGTCGGGATTGTGACTTTTGTATAAAATTAGGAAGCAATTTCTGTGTTTCATCGTCAATAAAAAGATCCAAGGGATACAGTAAACCTGAAGTGAAGCATCGGAATCTAAAACTGGACTCACAGGAGAGGTTCAAATCATAAAAAGTGAGAGTGACAGTGCTCTTGTACTTAAGTCGGCATTGTGCCTTTTGTATTAAATTCGGATGCAATTTCTGTGTTTCATCGTCATTAAGAAATTCAAAGGGATACAGTAAACCTGACGTGGAGCATCGGAATCTAAAACTGGACTCACAGGAGAGGTTCAAATCATAGAAAGTTAGAGTGTCAGTCCTCTTGTACTTAAGTCGTCATTGTGCATTTTGAATTTAATTCCGATGCAATTTCTGTGTTTCATCGTCACTAAGAAGGTCCAAGGGATACAGTAAACATGAAGTGAAGCATCAGAATCTAAAACTGGACTCACAGGAGAGGTTCAAATCATAGAAAGTTAGAGTGTCAGTCCTCTTGTACTAAGGTCGACATTGTGCCCTTTGTATTAAATTCTGATGCATTTTCTGTGTTTCATCGTCAATAAGATGGTCCAAGGTATACAGTAAACCTGCAGTGAAGCATCGGAATCTAAAACTGGACTAACAGGAGAGGTTAAAATCATAGAAAGTTAGAGTGTCAGTCCTCTTGTACATAAGTCGGCATTGTGCCTTTTGTATTAAATTCGGATGCAATTTCTGTGTTTCATCGTCAATAAGAAGGTCCAAGGGATACAGTAAACCTGAAGTGAAGCATCAGAATCTAAAACTGGACTCACAGGAGAGGTTCAAATCATAGAAAGTTAGAGTGTCAGTCCTCTTGTACTAAGGTCGACATTGTGCCCTTTGTATTAAATTCTGATGCATTTTCTGTGTTTCATCGTCAATAAGATGGTCCAAGGTATACAGTAAACCTGAAGTGAAGCATCGGAATCTAAAGCTGGACTAACAGGAGAGGTTCAAATCATAGTAAGTTAGAGTGTCAGTACTCTTATACTTAAGTCGGCATTGTGCCTTTTGAATTTAATTCCGATGCATTTTCTGTGTTTCATCGTCACTAAGAAGGTACAAGGGATACAGTAAAGCTGAAGTGAAGCATCGGAATCTAAAACTGGACTCACAGGAGAGGTTCAAATAATAGAAAGTTAGAGTGTCAGTCCTCTTGTAATTAAGTTGGCTTTGTGCCTTTTGTATTAAATTTGGATGCAATTTCTGTGTTTCATGGTCAATTAAAAGGTCCAAGGGATACAGTAAACCTGAAGTGAAGCATCGGAATCTAATACTGGACTCACAGGAGAGGTTCAAATCATAGAAAGTTAGAGTGTCAGTCCTCTTGTACTTAAGACGGCATTCTGACTTTTGTATTGAATTCGGAAGCAATTACTGTGTTTCATCGTCAATAAGAAGGTCCAAGGGATACAGTAAACCTGAAGTGAAGCATCGGAATCCAAAACTGGACTCACAGGAGAGGTTCAAATCATTGAAAGTGAGAGTTTCAGTGCTCTTGTACTTATGTCGGCATTGTGCCTTTTGTATTAAATTCGGATGCAATTTCTGTGTTTCATCGTCATTAAGAGTGTCCAAGGTATACAATAAACCTGAAGTGAAGCATCGCAATCTAAAACTGGACTCACAGGAGTGGTTCAAATCATAGAAAGTTAGAGTGTCAGTCCTCTTGTACTTAAGTCGGCATTGTGCCTTTTGTATCAAATTCGGGTGCAATTTCTGTGTTTCATCGTCAATAAGAAGGTCCAAGGGATACAGTAAACCTGAAGTGATGCATCGGAATCTAAAACTGGACTCACAGGAGAGGTTCATTTCATAGAAAGTTAGAGTGTCAGTCCTCTATTACTTAAGTCAGCATTGTGCCTTTTAAATTTAATTCCGATGCAATTCCTGTGTTTCATCGTCAATAAGAAGTTGCAAGGTATACAGTAAACCTGAAGTAAAGCATCGGAATCTAAAACTGGACTCACAGGAGAGGTACAAATCATAGAAAGTGAGAGTGTCAGTCCCCTTGTACTTAAGTCGGGATTGTGACTTTTGTATAAAATTCGGAAGCAATTTCTGTGATTCATCGTCAATAAAAAGATCCAAGGGATACAGTAAACCTGAAGTGAAGCATCGGAATCTAAAACTGGACTCACAGGAGAGGTTCAAATCATAAAAAGTGAGAGTGACAGTGCTCTTGTACTTAAGTCGGCATTGTGCCTTTTGTATTAAATTCGGATGCAATTTCTGTGATTCATCGACAATAAGAAGGTCCAAGGTATACAGCAAACCTGAAGTGAAGCATTGGAATCTAAAACTGGGCTCACAGGAGAGGTTCATTTCATAGAAAGTTAGAGTGGCAGTCCTCTATTACTTAAGTCAGCATTGTGCCTTTTAAATTTCATTCCGATGCAATTCCTGTGTTTCATCGTCAATAAGAAGTTCCAAGGTATACAGTAAACCTGAAGTGAAGCATCAGAATCTAAAACTGGACTCACAGGAGAGGTTCAAATCATAGAAAGTTAGAGTGTCAGTCCTCTTGTACTAAGGTCGACATTGTGCCCTTTGTATTAAATTCTGATGCATTTTCTGTGTTTCATCGTCAATAAGATGGTCCAAGGTATACAGTAAACCTGAAGTGAAGCATCGGAATCAAAAACTGGACCAACAGGAGAGGTTCAAATCATAGAAAGTTAGAGTGACAGTGCTCTTGTACTTAAATCGGCATTGTGCCTTTTGTATTAAATTCGGATGCAATTTCTGTGATTCATCGACAATAAGAAGGTCCAAGGTATACAGCAAACCTGAAGTGAAGCATTGGAATCTAAAACTGGGCTCACAGGAGAGGTTCAAATCATAGAAAGTTAGAGTGGCAGTCCTCTTGAATTTAAGTCGGCATTGTGCCTTTTGTAGTAAATTCGGATGCAATTTCTGTGTTTCATCGTCAATAAGAAATTCCAAGGGATACAGTAAACCTGAAGTGATGCATCGGAATCTAAAACTGGACTCACAGGAGAGGTTCAAATCATAGAAAGTTAGAGTGTCAGTCCTCTTGTACCTAATACTGCATTGTTCCTTTTGTATTAAATTCGGATACAATTTCTGTGTTCATCGTCAATAAGAAATTCCAAGGGATACAGTAAACCTAAAGTGAAGCATCGTAATCTAATACTGGACTCAAAAGAGAGGTTCAAATCATAAGAAGTTAGAGTGTCTGTCCTCTTTTACTTAAGTCGGCATTGTGGCTTTTAAATTTAATTCCGATGCAATTCCTGTGTTTCATCGTCAATAAGAAGTTCCAAGGTATACAGTAAAATAGAAGTGAAGCATCGGAATCTGAAACTGGACTCACAGGAGAGGTTCAAATCATAGACCGTGAGAGTGTCAGTCCCCTTGTACTTAAGTCGGGATTGTGACTTTTGTATAAAATTCGGAAGCCATTTCTGTGTTTCATCGTCAATAAAAAGATCCAAGGGATACAGTAAAACTGAAGTGAAGCATCGGAATCTAAAACTGGACTCACAGGAGAGGTTCAAATCATAAAAAGGTGAGAGTGACAGTGCTCTTGTACTTAAGTCGGCATTGTGCCTTTTGTATTAAATTCGGATGCAATTTCTGTGTTTCATCGTCATTAAGAAATTCCAAGGGATACAGTAAACCTGAAGTGAAGCATCGGAATCTAATACTGGACTCACAGGAGAGGTTCAAATCATAGAAAGTTAGAGTGTCAGTCCTCTTGTACTTAAGTCGTCATTGTGCATTTTGAATTTAATTCCGATGCTATTTCTGTGTTTCATCGTCACTAAGAAGGTACAAGGGATACAGTAAACCTGAAGTGAAGCATCAGAATCTAAAACTGGTCTAACAGGAGAGGTTCAAATCTTAGAAAGTTAGAGTGTCAGTCCTCTTGTACTTAAGTCGGCATTGTGCCTTTTGAATTTAATTCGAATGCAATTCCTGTGCTTCACCGTCAATAAGAAGGTCTATGGTATACAGCAAACATGAAGTGTAGCATCGGCATCTAAAACTGGACCCACAGGAGAGGTTCAGATCATAGAAAGATAGAGTGCCAGTCCTCTTGTACTTAAGTCATCATTGTGCCTTTTGAATTTAATTCCGATGCAATTTCTGTGTTTCATCGTCAATAAGAATGTCCAAGGTATACAGTAAACCTGAATTGAAGCTTCGGAATCTAAAACTGGACTCACAGGAGAGGTTCAAATCATAGAAAGTTAGAGTGTCAGTCCTCTTGTACTTAATACGGCATTGTTCCTTTTGTATTAAATTCGGATACAATTTCTGTGTTCATCGTCAATAAGAAATTCCAAGGGATACAGTAAACCTGAAGTGAAGCATCGGAATCTGAAACTGGACTCACAGGAGAGGTTCAAATCATAGAAAGTTAGATTGTCAGTCCTCATGTACTTAAGTCGGCACTGTGCCTTTTGTATTAAATTCGGATGCAATTTCTGTGTTTCATCGTCTACAAGATGGTCCAAGGGATACAGTAAACCTAAAGTGAAGCATCGTAATCTAATACTGGACTCACAGGAGAGGTTCAAATCATAAGAAGTTAGAGTGTCTGTCCTCTTTTACTTAAGTCGGCATTGTGGCTTTTAAATTTAATTCCGATGCAATTCCTGAGTTTCATCGTCAATAAGAAGTTCCAAGGTATGCAGTAAACCAGAAGTGAAGCATCGGAATCTAAAACTGGACTCACAGGAGAGGTTCAAATCATAGACAGTGAGAGTGTCAGTCCCCTTGTACTTAAGTCGGGATTGTGACTTTTGTATAAAATTCGGAAGCAATTTCTGTGTTTCATCGTCAATAAAAAGATCCAAGGGATACAGTAAACCTGAAGTGAAGCATCGGAATCTAAAACTGGACTCACAGGAGAGGTTCAAATCATAAAAAGTGAGAGTGACAGTGCTCTTGTACTTAAGTCGGCATTGTGCCTTTTGTATTAAATTCGGATGCAATTTCTGTGTTTCATCGTCATTAAGAAATTGCAAGGGATACAGTAAACCTGAGGTGAAGCTTCGGAATCTAAAACTGGACTCACAGGAGAGGTTCAAATCATAGAAAGTTAGAGTGTCAGTGCTCTTGTACTTAAGTCGTCATTGTGCATTTTGAATTTAATTCCGATGCAATTTCTGTGTTTCATCGTCACTAAGAAGGTCCAAGGGATACAGTAAACATGAAGTGAAGCATCAGAATCCAAAACTGGACTCACAGGAGAGGTTCAAATCATAGAAAGTTAGAGTGTCAGTCCTCTTGTACTAAGGTCGACATTGTGTCCTTTGTATTAAATTCTGATGCATTTTCTGTGTTTCATCGTCAATAAGATGGTCCAAGGTATACAGTAAACCTGAGGTGAAGCATCGGAATCTAAAACTGGACTAACAGGAGAGGTTAAAATCATAGAAAGTTAGAGTGTCAGTCCTCTTGTACATAAGTCGGCATTGTGCCTTTTGTATTAAATTCGGATGCAATTTCTGTGTTTCATCGTCAATAAGAAGGTCCAAGGGATACAGTTAACCTGAAGTGAAGCATCAGAATCTAAAACTGGACTCACAGGAGAGGTTCAAATCATAGAAAGTTAGAGTGTCAGTCCTCTTGTACTAAGGTCGACATTGTGCCCTTTGTATTAAATTCTGATGCATTTTCTGTGTTTCATCGTCAATAAGATGGTCCAAGGTATACAGTAAACCTGAAGTGAAGCATCGGAATCTAAAGCTGGACTAACAGGAGAGGTTCAAATCATAGTAAGTTAGAGTGTCAGTACTCTTATACTTCAGTCGGCTTTGTGCCTTTTGAATTTAATTCCGATGCATTTTCTGTGTTTCATCGTCACTAAGAAGGTACAAGGGATACAGTAAAACTGAAGTGAAGCATCGGAATCTAAAACTGGACTCACAGGAGAGGTTCAAATAATAGAAAGTTAGAGTGTCAGTCCTCTTGTACTTAAGTTGGCTTTGTGCCTTTTGTATTAAATTTGGATGCAATTTCTGTGTTTCATGGTCAATTAAAAGGTCCAAGGGATACAGTAAACCTGAAGTGAAGCATCGGAATCTAATACTGGACTCACAGGAGAGGTTCAAATCATAGAAAGTTAGAGTGTCAGTCCTCTTGTACTTAAGACGGCATTCTGACTTTTGTATTGAATTCGGAAGCAATTACTGTGTTTCATCGTCAATAAGAAGGTCCAAGGGATACAGTAAACCTGAAGTGAAGCATCGGAATCCAAAACTGGACTCACAGGAGAGGTTCAAATCATTGAAAGTGAGAGTTTCAGTGCTCTTGTACTTAGGTCGGCATTGTGCCTTTTGTATTAAATTCGGATGCAATTTCTGTGTTTCATCGTCATTAAGAGTTTCCAAGGTATACAATAAACCTGAAGTGAAGCATCGCAATCTAAAACTGGACTCACAGGAGTGGTTCAAATCATAGAAAGTTAGAGTGTCAGTCCTCTTGTACTTAAGTCGGCATTGTGCCTTTTGTATCAAATTCGGGTGCAATTTCTGTGTTTCATCGTCAATAAGAAGGTCCAAGGGATACAGTAAACCTGAAGTGATGCATCGGAATCTAAAACTGGACTCACAGGAGAGGTTCATTTCATAGAAAGTTAGAGTGTCAGTCCTCTATTACTTAAGTCAGCATTGTGCCTTTTAAATTTAATTCCGATGCAATTCCTGTGTTTCATCGTCAATAAGAAGTTGCAAGGTATACAGTAAACCTGAAGTAAAGCATCGGAATCTAAAACTGGACTCACAGGAGAGGTACAAATCATAGAAAGTGAGAGTGTCAGTCCCCTTGTACTTAAGTCGGGATTGTGACTTTTGTATAAAATTCGGAAGCAATTTCTGTGATTCATCGTCAATAAAAAGATCCAAGGGATACAGTAAACCTGAAGTGAAGCATCGGAATCTAAAACTGGACTCACAGGAGAGGTTCAAATCATAAAAAGTGAGAGTGACAGTGCTCTTGTACTTAAGTCGGCATTGTGCCTTTTGTATTAAATTCGGATGCAATTTCTGTGTTTCATCGTCATTAAGAAATTCCAAGGGATACAGTAAACCTGACGTGAAGCATCGGAATCTAAAACTGGACTCACAGGAGAGGTTCAAATCATAGAAAGTTAGAGTGTCTGTCCTCTTGTACTTAAGTCGTCATTGTGCATTTTGAATTTAATTCCGATGCAATTTCTGTGTTTCATCGTCACTAAGAAGGTCCAAGGGATACAGTAAACCTGAAGTGAAGCATCAGAATCTAAAACTGGACTCACAGGAGAGGTTCAAATCATAGAAAGTTAGAGTGTCAGTCCTCTTGTACTAAGGTCGACATTGTGCCCTTTGTATTAAATTCTGATGCATTTTCTGTGTTTCATCGTCAATAAGATGGTCCAAGGTATACAGTAAACCTGAAGTGAAGCATCGGAATCTAAAACTGGACTAACAGGAGAGGTTCAAATCATAGAAAGTTAGAGTGACAGTGCTCTTGTACTTAAATCGGCATTGTGCCTTTTGTATTAAATTCGGATGCAATTTCTGTGATTCATCGTCAATAAGAAGGTCCAAGGTATACAGCAAACCTGAAGTGAAGCATTGGAATCTAAAACTGGGCTCACAGGAGAGGTTCAAATCATAGAAAGTTAGAGTGGCAGTCCTCTTGAATTTAAGTCGGCATTGTGCCTTTTGTAGTAAATTCGGATGCAATTTCTGTGTTTCATCGTCAATAAGAAATTCCAAGGGATACAGTAAACCTGAAGTGATGCATCGGAATCTAAAACTGGACTCACAGGAGAGGTTCAAATCATAGAAAGTTAGAGTGTCAGTCCTCTTGTACTAAGGTCGACATTGTGCCCTTTGTATTAAATTCTGATGCATTTTCTGTGTTTCATCGTCAATAAGATGGTCCAAGGTATACAGTAAACCTGAAGTGAAGCATCGGAATCTAAAGCTGGACTAACAGGAGAGGTTCAAATCATAGTAAGTTAGAGTGTCAGTACTCTTATACTTCAGTCGGCATTGTGCCTTTTGAATTTAATTCCGATGCATTTTCTGTGTTTCATCGTCACTAAGAAGGTACAAGGGATACAGTAAAACTGAAGTGAAGCATCGGAATCTAAAACTGGACTCACAGGAGAGGTTCAAATAATAGAAAGTTAGAGTGTCAGTCCTCTTGTACTTAAGTTGGCTTTGTGCCTTTTGTATTAAATTTGGATGCAATTTCTGTGTTTCATCGTCAATTAAAGGGTCCAAGGGATACAGTAAACCTGAAGTGAAGCATCGGAATCTAATACTGGACTCACAGGAGAGGTTCAAATCATAGAAAGTTAGAGTGTCAGTCCTCTTGTTCTTAAGACGGCATTCTGACTTTTGTATTGAATTCGGAAGCAATTACTGTGTTTCATCGTCAATAAGAAGGTCCAAGGGATACAGTAAACCTGAAGTGAAGCATCGGAATCCAAAACTGGACTCACAGGAGAGGTTCAAATCATTGAAAGTGAGAGTTTCAGTGCTCTTGTACTTAGGTCGGCATTGTGCCTTTTGTATTAAATTCGGATGCAATTTCTGTGTTTCATCGTTATTAAGAGTGTCCAAGGTATACAATAAACCTGAAGTGAAGCATCGCAATCTAAAACTGGACTCACAGGAGTGGTTCAAATCATAGAAAGTTAGAGTGTCAGTCCTCTTGTACTTAAGTCGTCATTGTGCATTTTGAATTTAATTCCGATGCAATTTCTGTGTTTCATCGTCACTAAGAAGGTCCAAGGGATACAGTAAACATGAAGTGAAGCATCAGAATCTAAAACTGGACTCACAGGAGAGGTTCAAATCATAGAAAGTTAGAGTGTCAGTCCTCTTGTACTAAGGTCGACATTGTGCCCTTTGTATTAAATTCTGATGCATTTTCTGTGTTTCATCGTCAATAAGATGGTCCAAGGTATACAGTAAACCTGCAGTGAAGCATCGGAATCTAAAACTGGACTAACAGGAGAGGTTAAAATCATAGAAAGTTAGAGTGTCAGTCCTCTTGTACATAAGTCGGCATTGTGCCTTTTGTATTAAATTCGGATGCAATTTCTGTGTTTCATCGTCAATAAGAAGGTCCAAGGGATACAGTAAACCTGAAGTGAAGCATCAGAATCTAAAACTGGACTCACAGGAGAGGTTCAAATCATAGAAAGTTAGAGTGTCAGTCCTCTTGTACTAAGGTCGACATTGTGCCCTTTGTATTAAATTCTGATGCATTTTCTGTGTTTCATCGTCAATAAGATGGTCCAAGGTATACAGTAAACCTGAAGTGAAGCATCGGAATCTAAAGCTGGACTAACAGGAGAGGTTCAAATCATAGTAAGTTAGAGTGTCAGTACTCTTATACTTAAGTCGGCATTGTGCCTTTTGAATTTAATTCCGATGCATTTTCTGTGTTTCATCGTCACTAAGAAGGTACAAGGGATACAGTAAAGCTGAAGTGAAGCATCGGAATCTAAAACTGGACTCACAGGAGAGGTTCAAATAATAGAAAGTTAGAGTGTCAGTCCTCTTGTACTTAAGTTGGCTTTGTGCCTTTTGTATTAAATTTGGATGCAATTTCTGTGTTTCATGGTCAATTAAAAGGTCCAAGGGATACAGTAAACCTGAAGTGAAGCATCGGAATCTAATACTGGACTCACAGGAGAGGTTCAAATCATAGAAAGTTAGAGTGTCAGTCCTCTTGTACTTAAGACGGCATTCTGACTTTTGTATTGAATTCGGAAGCAATTACTGTGTTTCATCGTCAATAAGAAGGTCCAAGGGATACAGTAAACCTGAAGTGAAGCATCGGAATCCAAAACTGGACTCACAGGAGAGGTTCAAATCATTGAAAGTGAGAGTTTCAGTGCTCTTGTACTTAGGTCGGCATTGTGCCTTTTGTATTAAATTCGGATGCAATTTCTGTGTTTCATCGTCATTAAGAGTGTCCAAGGTATACAATAAACCTGAAGTGAAGCATCGCAATCTAAAACTGGACTCACAGGAGTGGTTCATTTCATAGAAAGTTAGAGTGTCAGTCCTCTATTACTTAAGTCAGCATTGTGCCTTTTAAATTTAATTCCGATGCAATTCCTGTGTTTCATCGTCAATAAGAAGTTGCAAGGTATACAGTAAACCTGAAGTAAAGCATCGGAATCTAAAACTGGACTCACAGGAGAGGTACAAATCATAGAAAGTGAGAGTGTCAGTCCCCTTGTACTTAAGTCGGGATTGTGACTTTTGTATAAAATTCGGAAGCAATTTCTGTGATTCATCGTCAATAAAAAGATCCAAGGGATACAGTAAACCTGAAGTGAAGCATCGGAATCTAAAACTGGACTCACAGGAGAGGTTCAAATCATAAAAAGTGAGAGTGACAGTGCTCTTGTACTTAAGTCGGCATTGTGCCTTTTGTATTAAATTCGGATGCAATTTCTGTGATTCATCGACAATAAGAAGGTCCAAGGTATACAGCAAACCTGAAGTGAAGCATTGGAATCTAAAACTGGGCTCACAGGAGAGGTTCATTTCATAGAAAGTTAGAGTGGCAGTCCTCTATTACTTAAGTCAGCATTGTGCCTTTTAAATTTCATTCCGATGCAATTCCTGTGTTTCATCGTCAATAAGAAGTTCCAAGGTATACAGTAAACCTGAAGTGAAGCATCAGAATCTAAAACTGGACTCACAGGAGAGGTTCAAATCATAGAAAGTTAGAGTGTCAGTCCTCTTGTACTAAGGTCGACATTGTGCCCTTTGTATTAAATTCTGATGCATTTTCTGTGTTTCATCGTCAATAAGATGGTCCAAGGTATACAGTAAACCTGAAGTGAAGCATCGGAATCTAAAACTGGACCAACAGGAGAGGTTCAAATCATAGAAAGTTAGAGTGACAGTGCTCTTGTACTTAAATCGGCATTGTGCCTTTTGTATTAAATTCGGATGCAATTTCTGTGATTCATCGACAATAAGAAGGTCCAAGGTATACAGCAAACCTGAAGTGAAGCATTGGAATCTAAAACTGGGCTCACAGGAGAGGTTCAAATCATAGAAAGTTAGAGTGGCAGTCCTCTTGAATTTAAGTCGGCATTGTGCCTTTTGTAGTAAATTCGGATGCAATTTCTGTGTTTCATCGTCAATAAGAAATTCCAAGGGATACAGTAAACCTGAAGTGATGCATCGGAATCTAAAACTGGACTCACAGGAGAGGTTCAAATCATAGAAAGTTAGAGTGTCAGTCCTCTTGTACTTAATACTGCATTGTTCCTTTTGTATTAAATTCGGATACAATTTCTGTGTTCATCGTCAATAAGAAATTCCAAGGGATACAGTAAACCTAAAGTGAAGCATCGTAATCTAATACTGGACTCAAAAGAGAGGTTCAAATCATAAGAAGTTAGAGTGTCTGTCCTCTTTTACTTAAGTCGGCATTGTGGCTTTTAAATTTAATTCCGATGCAATTCCTGTGTTTCATCGTCAATAAGAAGTTCCAAGGTATACAGTAAACCAGAAGTGAAGCATCGGAATCTGAAACTGGACTCACAGGAGAGGTTCAAATCATAGACCGTGAGAGTGTCAGTCCCCTTGTACTTAAGTCGGGATTGTGACTTTTGTATAAAATTCGGAAGCCATTTCTGTGTTTCATCGTCAATAAAAAGATCCAAGGGATACAGTAAAACTGAAGTGAAGCATCTGAATCTAAAACTGGACTCACAGGAGAGGTTCAAATCATAAAAAGGTGAGAGTGACAGTGCTCTTGTACTTAAGTCGGCATTGTGCCTTTTGTATTAAATTCGGATGCAATTTCTGTGTTTCATCGTCATTAAGAAATTCCAAGGGATACAGTAAACCTGAAGTGAAGCATCGGAATCTAATACTGGACTCACAGGAGAGGTTCAAATCATAGAAAGTTAGAGTGTCAGTCCTCTTGTACTTAAGTCGTCATTGTGCATTTTGAATTTAATTCCGATGCTATTTCTGTGTTTCATCGTCACTAAGAAGGTACAAGGGATACAGTAAACCTGAAGTGAAGCATCAGAATCTAAAACTGGTCTAACAGGAGAGGTTCAAATCTTAGAAAGTTAGAGTGTCAGTCCTCTTGTACTTAAGTCGGCATTGTGCCTTTTGAATTTAATTCGAATGCAATTCCTGTGCTTCACCGTCAATAAGAAGGTCTATGGTATACAGCAAACATGAAGTGTAGCATCGGCATCTAAAACTGGACCCACAGGAGAGGTTCAGATCATAGAAAGATAGAGTGCCAGTCCTCTAGTACTTAAGTCATCATTGTGCCTTTTGAATTTAATTCCGATGCAATTTCTGTGTTTCATCGTCAATAAGAATGTCCAAGGTATACAGTAAACCTGAATTGAAGCTTCGGAATCTAAAACTGGACTCACAGGAGAGGTTCAAATCATAGAAAGTTAGAGTGTCAGTCCTCTTGTACTTAATACGGCATTGTTCCTTTTGTATTAAATTCGGATACAATTTCTGTGTTCATCGTCAATAAGAAATTCCAAGGGATACAGTAAACCTGAAGTGAAGCATCGGAATCTAAAACTGGACTCACAGGAGAGGTTCAAATCATAGAAAGTTAGATTGTCAGTCCTCATGTACTTAAGTCGGCACTGTGCCTTTTGTATTAAATTCGGATGCAATTTCTGTGTTTCATCGTCTACAAGATGGTCCAAGGGATACAGTAAACCTAAAGTGAAGCATCGTAATCTAATACTGGACTCACAGGAGAGGTTCAAATCATAAGAAGTTAGAGTGTCTGTCCTCTTTTACTTAAGTCGGCATTGTGGCTTTTAAATTTAATTCCGATGCAATTCCTGAGTTTCATCGTCAATAAGAAGTTCCAAGGTATGCAGTAAACCAGAAGTGAAGCATCGGAATCTAAAACTGGACTCACAGGAGAGGTTCAAATCATAGACAGTGAGAGTGTCAGTCCCCTTGTACTTAAGTCGGGATTGTGACTTTTGTATAAAATTCGGAAGCAATTTCTGTGTTTCATCGTCAATAAAAAGATCCAAGGGATACAGTAAACCTGAAGTGAAGCATCGGAATCTAAAACTGGACTCACAGGAGAGGTTCAAATCATAAAAAGTGAGAGTGACAGTGCTCTTGTACTTAAGTCGGCATTGTGCCTTTTGTATTAAATTCGGATGCAATTTCTGTGTTTCATCGTCATTAAGAAATTGCAAGGGATACAGTAAACCTGAGGTGAAGCTTCGGAATCTAAAACTGGACTCACAGGAGAGGTTCAAATCATAGAAAGTTAGAGTGTCAGTCCTCTTGTACTTAAGTCGTCATTGTGCATTTTGAATTTAATTCCGATGCAATTTCTGTGTTTCATCGTCACTAAGAAGGTCCAAGGGATACAGTAAACATGAAGTGAAGCATCAGAATCTAAAACTGGACTCACAGGAGAGGTTCAAATCATAGAAAGTTAGAGTGTCAGTCCTCTTGTACTAAGGTCGACATTGTGCCCTTTGTATTAAATTCTGATGCATTTTCTGTGTTTCATCGTCAATAAGATGGTCCAAGGTATACAGTAAACCTGAGGTGAAGCATCGGAATCTAAAACTGGACTAACAGGAGAGGTTAAAATCATAGAAAGTTAGAGTGTCAGTCCTCTTGTACATAAGTCGGCATTGTGCCTTTTGTATTAAATTCGGATGCAATTTCTGTGTTTCATCGTCAATAAGAAAGTCCAAGGGATACAGTTAACCTGAAGTGAAGCATCAGAATCTAAAACTGGACTCACAGGAGAGGTTCAAATCATAGAAAGTTAGAGTGTCAGTCCTCTTGTACTAAGGTCGACATTGTGCCCTTTGTATTAAATTCTGATGCATTTTCTGTGTTTCATCGTCAATAAGATGGTCCAAGGTATACAGTAAACCTGAAGTGAAGCATCGGAATCTAAAGCTGGACTAACAGGAGAGGTTCAAATCATAGTAAGTTAGAGTGTCAGTACTCTTATACTTCAGTCGGCTTTGTGCCTTTTGAATTTAATTCCGATGCATTTTCTGTGTTTCATAGTCACTAAGAAGGTACAAGGGATACAGTAAAACTGAAGTGAAGCATCGGAATCTAAAACTGGACTCACAGGAGAGGTTCAAATAATAGAAAGTTAGAGTGTCAGTCCTCTTGTACTTAAGTTGGCTTTGTGCCTTTTGTATTAAATTTGGATGCAATTTCTGTGTTTCATGGTCAATTAAAAGGTCCAAGGGATACAGTAAACCTGAAGTGAAGCATCGGAATCTAATACTGGACTCACAGGAGAGGTTCAAATCATAGAAAGTTAGAGTGTCAGTCCTCTTGTACTTAAGACGGCATTCTGACTTTTGTATTGAATTCGGAAGCAATTACTGTGTTTCATCGTCAATAAGAAGGTCCAAGGGATACAGTAAACCTGAAGTGAAGCATCGGAATCCAAAACTGGACTCACAGGAGAGGTTCAAATCATTGAAAGTGAGAGTTCAGTGCTCTTGTACTTAGGTCGGCATTGTGCATTTGTATTAAATTCGGATGCAATTTCTGTGTTTCATCGTCATTAAGAGTGTCCAAGGTATACAATAAACCTGAAGTGAAGCATCGCAATCTAAAACTGGACTCACAGGAGTGGTTCAAATCATAGAAAGTTAGAGTGTCAGTCCTCTTGTACTTAAGTCGGCATTGTGCCTTTTGTATCAAATTCGGGTGCAATTTCTGTGTTTCATCGTCAATAAGAAGGTCCAAGGGATACAGTAAACCTGAAGTGATGCATCGGAATCTAAAACTGGACTCACAGGAGAGGTTCATTTCATAGAAAGTTAGAGTGTCAGTCCTCTATTACTTAAGTCAGCATTGTGCCTTTTAAATTTAATTCCGATGCAATTCCTGTGTTTCATCGTCAATAAGAAGTTGCAAGGTATACAGTAAACCTGAAGTAAAGCATCGGAATCTAAAACTGGACTCACAGGAGAGGTACAAATCATAGAAAGTGAGAGTGTCAGTCCCCTTGTACTTAAGTCGGGATTGTGACTTTTGTATAAAATTCGGAAGCAATTTCTGTGATTCATCGTCAATAAAAAGATCCAAGGGATACAGTAAACCTGAAGTGAAGCATCGGAATCTAAAACTGGACTCACAGGAGAGGTTCAAATCATAAAAAGTGAGAGTGACAGTGCTCTTGTACTTAAGTCGGCATTGTGCCTTTTGTATTAAATTCGGATGCAATTTCTGTGTTTCATCGTCATTAAGAAATTCCAAGGGATACAGTAAACCTGACGTGAAGCATCGGAATCTAAAACTGGACTCACAGGAGAGGTTCAAATCATAGAAAGTTAGAGTGTCTGTCCTCTTGTACTTAAGTCGTCATTGTGCATTTTGAATTTAATTCCGATGCAATTTCTGTGTTTCATCGTCACTAAGAAGGTCCAAGGGATACAGTAAACCTGAAGTGAAGCATCAGAATCTAAAACTGGACTCACAGGAGAGGTTCAAATCATAGAAAGTTAGAGTGTCAGTCCTCTTGTACTAAGGTCGACATTGTGCCCTTTGTATTAAATTCTGATGCATTTTCTGTGTTTCATCGTCAATAAGATGGTCCAAGGTATACAGTAAACCTGAAGTGAAGCATCGGAATCTTAAACTGGACTAACAGGAGAGGTTCAAATCATAGAAAGTTAGAGTGACAGTGCTCTTGTACTTAAATCGGCATTGTGCCTTTTGTATTAAATTCGGATGCAATTTCTGTGATTCATCGTCAATAAGAAGGTCCAAGGTATACAGCAAACCTGAAGTGAAGCATTGGAATCTAAAACTGGGCTCACAGGAGAGGTTCAAATCATAGAAAGTTAGAGTGGCAGTCCTCTTGAATTTAAGTCGGCATTGTGCCTTTTGTAGTAAATTCGGATGCAATTTCTGTGTTTCATCGTCAATAAGAAATACCAAGGGATACAGTAAACCTGAAGTGATGCATCGGAATCTAAAACTGGACTCACAGGAGAGGTTCAAATCATAGGAAGTTAGAGTGTCAGTCCTCTTGTACTAAGGTCGACATTGTCCCCTTTGTATTAAATTCTGATGCATTTTCTGTGTTTCATCGTCAATAAGATGGTCCAAGGTATACAGTAAACCTGAAGTGAAGCATCGGAATCTAAAGCTGGACTAACAGGAGAGGTTCAAATCATAGTAAGTTAGAGTGTCAGTACTCTTATACTTCAGTCGGCATTGTGCCTTTTGAATTTAATTCCGATGCATTTTCTGTGTTTCATCGTCACTAAGAAGGTACAAGGGATACAGTAAAACTGAAGTGAAGCATCGGAATCTAAAACTGGACTCACAGGAGAGGTTCAAATAATAGAAAGTTAGAGTGTCAGTCCTCTTGTACTTAAGTTGGCTTTGTGCCTTTTGTATTAAATTTGGATGCAATTTCTGTGTTTCATCGTCAATTAAAAGGTCCAAGGGATACAGTAAACCTGAAGTGAAGCATCGGAATCTAATACTGGACTCACAGGAGAGGTTCAAATCATAGAAAGTTAGAGTGTCAGTCCTCTTGTTCTTAAGACGGCATTCTGACTTTTGTATTGAATTCGGAAGCAATTACTGTGTTTCATCGTCAATAAGAAGGTCCAAGGGATACAGTAAACCTGAAGTGAAGCATCGGAATCCAAAACTGGACTCACAGGAGAGGTTCAAATCATTGAAAGTGAGAGTTTCAGTGCTCTTGTACTTAGGTCGGCATTGTGCCTTTTGTATTAAATTCGGATGCAATTTCTGTGTTTCATCGTCATTAAGAGTGTCCAAGGTATACAATAAACCTGAAGTGAAGCATCGCAATCTAAAACTGGACTCACAGGAGTGGTTCAAATCATAGAAAGTTAGAGTGTCAGTCCTCTTGTACTTAAGTCGGCATTGTGCCTTTTGTATCAAATTCGGATGCAATTTCTGTGTTTCATCGTCAATAAGAAGGTCCAAGGGATACAGTAAACCTGAAGTGATGCATCGGAATCTAAAACTGGACTCACAGGAGAGGTTCATTTCATAGAAAGTTAGAGTGTCAGTCCTCTATTACTTAAGTCAGCATTGTGCCTTTTAAATTTAATTCCGATGCAATTCCTGTGTTTCATCGTCAATAAGAAGTTCCAAGGTATACAGTAAACCTGAAGTAAAGCATCGGAATCTAAAACTGGACTCACAGGAGAGGTACAAATCATAGAAAGTGAGAGTGTCAGTCCCCTTGTACTTAAGTCGGGATTGTGACTTTTGTATAAAATTCGGAAGCAATTTCTGTGATTCATCGTCAATAAAAAGATCCAAGGGATACAGTAAACCTGAAGTGCAGCATCGGAATCTAAAACTGGACTCACAGGAGAGGTTCAAATCATAAAAAGTGAGAGTGACAGTGCTCTTGTACTTAAGTCGGCATTGTGCCTTTTGTATTAAATTCGGATGCAATTTCTGTGTTTCATCGTCATTAAGAAATTCCAAGGGATACAGTAAACCTGACGTGAAGCATCGGAATCTAAAACTGGACTCACAGGAGAGGTTCAAATCATAGAAAGTTAGAGTGTCAGTCCTCTTGTACTTAAGTCGTCATTGTGCATTTTGAATTTAATTCCGATGCAATTTCTGTGTTTCATCGTCACTAAGAAGGTCCAAGGGATACAGTAAACCTGAAGTGAAGCATCAGAATCTAAAACTGGACTCACAGGAGAGGTTCAAATCATAGAAAGTTAGAGTGTCAGTCCTCTTGTACTAAGGTCGACATTGTGCCCTTTGTATTAAATTCTGATGCATTTTCTGTGTTTCATCGTCAATAAGATGGTCCAAGGTATACAGTAAACCTGAAGTGAAGCATCGGAATCTAAAACTGGACTAACAGGAGAGGTTCAAATCATAGAAAGTTAGAGTGACAGTGCTCTTGTACTTAAATCGGCATTGTGCCTTTTGTATTAAATTCGGATGCAATTTCTGTGATTCATCGTCAATACGAAGGTCCAAGGTATACAGCAAACCTGAAGTGAAGCATTGGAATCTAAAACTGGGCTCACAGGAGAGGTTCAAATCATAGAAAGTTAGAGTGGCAGTCCTCTTGAATTTAAGTCGGCATTGTGCCTTTTGTAGTAAATTCGGATGCAATTTCTGTGTTTCATCGTCAATAAGAAATTCCAAGGGATACAGTAAACCTGAAGTGATGCATCGGAATCTAAAACTGGACTCACAGGAGAGGTTCAAATCATAGAAAGTTAGAGTGTCAGTCCTCTTGTACTTAATACGGCATTGTTCCTTTTGTATTAAATTCGGATACAATTTCTGTGTTCATCGTCAATAAGAAATTCCAAGGGATACAGTAAACCTAAAGTGAAGCATCGTAATCTAATACTGGACTCACAAGAGAGGTTCATATCATAAGAAGTTAGAGTGTCTGTCCTCTTTTACTTAAGTCGGCATTGTGGCTTTTAAATTTAATTCCGATGCAATTCCTGTGTTTCATCGTCAATAAGAAGTTCCAAGGTATACAGTAAACCAGAAGTGAAGCATCGGAATCTAAAACTGGACTCACAGGAGAGGTTCAAATCATAGACCGTGAGAGTGTCAGTCAACTTGTACTTGAGTCGGGATTGTGACTTTTGTATAAAATTCGGAAGCCATTTCTGTGTTTCATCGTCAATAAAAGATCCAAGGGATACAGTAAAACTGAAGTGAAGCATCGGAATCTAAAACTGGACTCACAGGAGAGGTTCAAATCATAAAAAGTGAGAGTGACAGTGCTCTTGTACTTAAGTCGGCATTGTGCCTTTTGTATTAAATTCGGATGCAATTTCTGTGTTTCATCGTCATTAAGAAATTCCAAGGGATACAGTAAACCTGAAGTGAAGCATCGGAATCTAAAACTGGACTCACAGGAGAGGTTCAAATCATAGAAAGTTAGAGTGTCAGTCCTCTTGTACTTAAGTTGTCATTGTGCATTTTGAATTTAATTCCGATGCTATTTCTGTGTTTCATCGTCACTAAGAAGGTACAAGGGATACAGTAAACCCGAAGTGAAGCATTGGAATCTAAAACTGGACTCACAGGAGAGGTTCAAATCATTACAAAGTGGGAGTGTCAGTCCTCTTGTACCTAAGTCGGAATTGTGCCTTTTGTATTAAATTCGGATGCAATTGCTGTGTCTCATCGTCAATAAGAAGGTCAAGGGATACAATAAAGCTGAAGTGAAGCATCGGAATCTAAAACTGGACTCACAGGAGAGGTTCAAATCATAGAAAGTTAGAGGGTCAGTCCTCTTGTACTTAAGTCGGCATTGTGCCTTTTGAATTAAATTCGGATGCAATTTCTGTGTTTCATCGTCAATAAGAAGGTCATAGGGATACAGTAAACCTGAAGTGAAGCATCGGAATCTAAAACAGGATTCGCAGGAGAGGTTCAAATCATAGAAAGTTGGAGTTTCAGTCCCCTTGTACTTAAGTCGGCATTGTGAATTTTAAATTTAAGTTCGATGCAGTTTCTATGCTTCATCGTCAATAAGAAGGTCCAAGGGATACAGTAAACCTGAAGTGAATCATCCGAAACTAAAACTGGAATCACAGGAGTGGTTCAAATCATTTAAAGTTAGAGTGTCAGTCCTCTTGTACTTAAGTCGGCATTGTGCCTTTTTAATTTCATTCCGATGCAATTTCTGTGTTTCATCGTCAATAAGAAGGTCCAAGGTATACAGTGAACCTGAAGTGAAGCATCGGAATCTAAAATTGGACTCACAGGAGAGTTTCAAATAATAGAAAGTTAAAGTGTCAGTCCGCATGTACTTCAGTCAGCATTGTGCCTTTTGTATTAAATTCGGATGCAATTTCAGTGCTTCATCGTCAATTAGTAGGTCCAAGGGATACAGTAAACCTGAAGTGAAGCATCGGAACCTAATACTGGACTCACAGGAGAGGTTCAAATCATAGAAAGTTAGAGTGTCAGACCTCTTGTACTTAAGTCGGCACTGTGCCATTTGAATTTAATTCCAATGCAATTTGTGTGTTTCATCGTCAATTAGAAGGTCCAAGGGATACAGTAAACCTGAAGTGAAGCATCGGAATCGAAAACTGGACTGACGGGAGAGGTTCAAATCATAGAAAGTTACAGTATCAGTCCTCTTGTACTTAAGTCGGCATTGTGCCTTTTTTATTAAATTCGGATGCTATTTCTGTGTTTCATCGTCAATAAGAAGGTCCAAGGGATACAGTAAACCTGAAGTGCAGCATCAGAATCTTAAACTGGACTTACAGGAGAGGTTCAAATCATAGAAAGTTAGAGTGTCAGTCTTCTTGTACTTAAGCCGACATTGTGCCTTTTGAATTTAATTCCGAAGCCATTTCTGTGCATCATCGTCAATAAGACGGTCCAAAGTATACAGTAAACCAGGAGCGAAGCATCCGAATCTAAAACTGGCCTCACAGGTGAGGTTCAAATCATAGGAAGTTAGAGTGTCAGTCCTCTTGTACTTAAGTTGGCATTGTGCCTTTTGAATTTAAATCCGATGCAATTTCTGTATTTCATTGTCAATAAGAAGGTTAAAGGGATACAGTAAACCTGAAGTGATGCATCGGAATCTACAACTGGACTTACAGGAGAGGTTCAAATCATAGAAAGTTAGAGTATCAGTCCACTTGTACTTAAGTCGGCACTGTGCCTTTTGTATTAAATTCTAATGCAATTTCTGTGTTTCATCGTCAACATGAATGTCCAAGGGATACAGTAAACCTGAAGGGCAGCATCGAAATCTAAAACTGGACTCACAGGAGAGTTTCATATCATAGAAAGTTAGAGTGTCAGTCCTTTTGTATTTAAGTCGTCATTGAGCCTTTTGAATTTAATTCCGATGCAATTTCTGTGCTCCATCGACAAAAAGAAGGTCCAAGGGGTACATTAAACCTGAAGTGAAGCATCAGAATCTAAAACTGGACTCACTGGAGAGTTTCAAACCATAGAGAGTTAGAGTGTCACTCCTCTTGTACTTAAGTCGGCATTGTGCCTTTTGAATTTAATTCCGATGCAATTTCTGTGTTTATCGTCAATAAGAAGGTCCAAGGCATACAGTGAACCTGAAGTGAAGCATCGGAATATAAATCTGGACTCACAGGAGAGGTTCAAATCATAGTAAGTTAGAGTGTCAGACCTCTTGTACGTAAGTCAACATTTTGCCTTTTGTATTAAATTCGGTTGCAATTTCAGTGCTTCATCGTCAATAAGAAGGTCCAAGGGATACAGTAAACCTGAAGTGAAGCATCGGAATCTAAAACTGGACTCACAGGAGAGGTTGAAATCATATAAAGTTAGAGTGTCAATCCTCTTGTACTTAAGTCGGCATTGTGCCTTTTGTATTAAATTCGGATGCAATTTATGTGTTTCATCGTCAATAAGAAGGTCCAAGGGATACAGTAAACCTGAAGTAAAGCATCGGAATCTAAAACTGGACTCACAGGAGAGGTTCAAATCATAGAAAGTTAGAGTGTCGGTCCTCTTGTACTTAAGTCGTCATTGTGCCTTTTGAATTTAATGCCGATGCAATTTCTGTGCTTCATCGTCAAAAATAAGGTCCAAGGGATACAGTAAACCTGAAGTGAAGCATCAGAATCTAAAACTGGACTTACTCGAGAGGTTCAATTCATAGAAAGTTAGAGAGGCAGTCCTCTTGTACTTACGCCGGTATTGTGCCTTTTGTATTAAATTCGGTTGCAATATCTGTATTTCATCGTCAATAAGACGGTCCAAATGATACAGGAAAAATGAAGTGAAGCCTCGGAATCTAAAACTGGACTCACAGCAGAGGTTCCATTCATAGAAAGTTTGAGAGTCAGTCCTCTTGTACTTAATTCGGCATTGTGCGTTTTGAATTTCATTCCGATGCAATTTCTTTGCTTCATTGTCAATAAGATCGTCCATGGTATACAGCAAACCTGAAGTATAGTATCGGAAACTGAAACTGGATTCACAGGAGAGGTTCAAATCAACGAAAGTTAGAGTGTCCGTCCTCTTGTACTTAAGTCGGCATTGTGACTTTTGAATTTAATTCCGATGCAATTCCTGTGCTTCACCGTCAATAAGTTGGTCCATGGTATACAGTAGACCTGAAGTGTAGCATCGGCATCTAAAACTGGACCCACAGAAGAGGTTCAAATCATAGAAAGTTAGAGTGTCAGACCTCTTGTACTTAAGTCAACATTTTGCCTTTTGTAATAAATTCGGATGCAATTTCTGTGTTTCATCGTCAATAAGTGGGTCCAAGGTATACAGTGAACCTGAAGTGAAGCATCGGAATCTAAAACTGGACATATAGGAGAGGTTCAAATCACATAAAATTTAAGTGTCTTTCCTCTTGTACCTAAGTCAGCATGATGCCTATTGTATTAAATTCGGATGCAATTTCAGTGCTTCATCGTCAATTAGTACGTCCAAGGTATACAGTAAACCTGAAGTGAAGCATCGGAATACAATACTTGACTCACAGGAGCGGGTCATATCATAGAAAGTTAGAGTGTCAGTCCTCTCGTACTTTAATCGGCATTGTGCTTTTTTTAATTTAATTCCGATGCAATTTCTGTGTTTCATCGTCAACAAGAAGGTCCTAGGGATACAGTAAACCTGAAGTGAAGCATCGGAATCTAAAACGTGACTCACAGGAGAGGTTCAAATCGTAGAAAGTTACAGTGTCCGTCCTCTTGTACTTACGCCGGCATTGTGCCGTTTGTATTAAATTCGGATGCAATATCTGTATTTCATCGTCAATAAGAAGGTCCAAGGGATAGAGTAACCCTGAAGTGAAACATCGGATTCTAAAACTCGACTCACAGAAGAGGTTCAAATCATAGAAAGTTAGAGTGTCGGTCCTCTTTTATTTAAGTCGGCATTTTGCCTTTTAAATTTAATTCCGATGCAATTTCTATGCTTCATCGTCAAAAAGAAGGTCCTAGGGATACAGTAAACCTGAAGTGAAGCGTTGGAATCTAAAACTGGACTCACAGGAGAGGTTCAATCCATAGTAAGTGAGAGTGTCAGTCCTCATGTACCTAAGTCGGAATTGAGCCTTTTGTATTAAATTCGGATGCAATTTCTGTGTTTAATCGTCAATAAGAAGGACCAAGGTATACAGTAAACCGGAAGTGAAGCATCGGAATCTAAAACGGGACTCACATGAGGGGTTCAAATCATAGGAAGTTAGAGTGTCAGTCTCCTTGTACTTAAGTCTGCATTGTGCCTTTTGTATTAAATTCGGATGCAATGTCTGTGTTTCATCGTCAATAAGAAGGTCCAAGGTATACAGTAAACCTGAAGTGATGCATCAGAATCTAAAACTGGACTCACAGGAGAGGTTTAAATCGTAGAAAGTTAGAGTTTCAGTCCTCTTGTACTTAAGTCGGCATTGTGCTTTTTGTATTAAATTCGGATGCAATTTCTGTGTTTCATCGTCAATAAGAAAGTCCAAGGTATACAGTAAACCTGAAGTGAAGCATCGGAATCTGAAACTGGACTCACAGAGAGGTTAAAATCATAGATAGTTTGAGTATCAGTCCTCTTGTACTTAAGTCGGCATTGTGCCTTTTGTATTAAATTCGGATGCAGTTTCTGTGTTTCATCGTCAATAAGAAGGTCCAAGGTATACAGTAAACCTGAAGTGAAGCATCAGAATATAAAACTGGACTCACAGGAGAGGTTCGGATCATAGGAAGTTAGAGTGTCAGTCCTCTTGTACTTAGGTCGGCATTGTGCCTTTTGAATGTAATTCCGCTGCAATTTCTGTGCTTCATCGTCAATAAGAAGGTCCAAGGGACTCAGTAAACCTGAAGTGAAGCATCGGAATCTAAAACTGGACTCACAGGAGAGGTTCAGATCATAGAAAGTTAGAGTGTCAGTCCCCTTGTACTTAAGTCGGCATTGTGCCTTTTGTATTAAATTCGGATGCAATTACTGTGTTTCATCGTCGACAAGAAGGTCCAAGGTATACAGTAAACCTGAAGTGAAGCATCGGAATCTAAAACTGGACTCACAGGAGAGGTTCAGATCATAGAAAGTTAGAGTGTCAGTCCCCTTGTACTTAAGTCGGCATTATGCCTTTTGTATTAAATTCGGATGCAATTTCTGTGTTCCATCGTCAATAAGAATGTGCAAGGGATACAGTAAACCTGAAGTGAAGCATCGGAATCTAACACTGGACTCACAGGAGAGGTTTAAATCATAGAAAGTTAGAGTTTCAGTCCTCTTGTACTTAAGTCGGCATTGTGCCTTTTGTATTAAATTCGGATGCAATTTCTGTGTTTCATCGTCAATAAGAAAGTCCAAGGTATACAGTAAACCTGAATTGAAGCATCGGAATCTAAAACTGGAATCACAGAGAGGTTTAAATCATAGAAAGACAGAGTTTCAGTCCTCTTGTACTTAAGTCGGTATTGTGCCTTTTGTATTAAATTCGGATGAAAATTCTGTGTTTCATCGTCAATAAGAAGCTGCAAGGGATACAGTAAACCAGAAGTGAAGCTTCGGAATTGTAATATCTCCTTATATTCGATGAATTATTCAGATACAATTGTACCCTTGAATGACGTTTACTAATTTTCTATCTTCATACTCGCCGAATCCATGCGAAAAGTAGTTCATACAATAGCTATGCCATGAGCGCATAAGTATTCTTTGTAGTACTCTCTCTGGTGGTTGTCAGAAAAAAAAGAAAGGGGGCTTCCGAGATTGTCTTCGTGCCGATTAGCCTGTGCTTGGTTTGGAAGAACTGTAATCTGATTATTGAGATTTATTACAGAAGATAACCGATATGAACTGTACGATTAAATGGAAATATATATAGATGGCTTCTTCAAATAAAAGAACGAGAGGTAACTAATCTGAAGAGAGATTCGGTGCCCATACTAAAAGATTGCTGATACCAAGAGAACGATTTCAACTATTGGACAACACCGAGACTACAGAACAAGGCCAGAGAAATCTAATTTTTTTTCATCCTGTAGTTAAAATAGTTTGAAATCAATTTAGAAAGAACTTTTTTTCCAGATAGTAGTTAGATTGTAGAACTGTATATTGTGTGATTTTCTTATCTGAGCAGTGAACTTTATACCATCTGTGAAGTAATTAGAAAGTTAAATGTGTCTACGACAGTAAATTTGAAACTGTATTTAGTGACTGGAACCTGATATTGACAGTTATTTAATGGTATTGACTAGAGCGGCATTTAAAATGTCATTGAATCAGCAACGAGACGTGCAACAGCCTTCAGCTGTTTGCACAGAAGCAGAGGCCACGGATGGTAATTCTGAGACTGTTGTGGCTAGCGGTAGCAATATAAATAATCCCGCTGGTTCAGAAAACATTCATACAACAGCTGATCAGACTGTTGTTGACACATTAGTTGTTATTATGCAACAGTTGTCTCTATTAGCCGAAGGCCAAGCGGAAGTGAAACGAGACTTATCCGTTATACAAAATGAATTCAAAAATCAACTAGCCGAAAATCAAACAGAATTACAAAATCAGTTAAGAGCAACCTTTACCGAATTAGATCAGAGATTAAATACTTAGACACAGGAAAGAAAGGAACAGGCAGAAAGGACCGAACAGAATCTTATTGCTCGAATTGAGCAGGCCCGCCAACAATGCCAAGAAAACAATAGTAAATTAAAAGTGGAACTAACCGAATATGTATCCGTCAAAATTGACACGATACAAAAACAAGTAGAACTGTTTCCTCAAGTAATACAAGCTCAAGAGGACATACAGTGTTCCGGAGCTATGATACCAGAAATAACAGAATCCCAAGATAATCTAAAGAAGCAATTTGACGAAGTGAAGGAAAAACAGGAGACAGTGGAACACAGAATGGATGTACTTGCGGGAAAGTTTTCAGAAATGACATTAGAGCGGCAAAATTCGGAAACCATAGAAGATACTGTGAAAGTAGCTTTACAGTCCATTTCAGAGAGTTCCGAGGATAATTTTTTTAACAAAGGGTTAAAGGAAGTTCGAGAACAACTTGGCGAAGATTTCTCGGGTTGGAAAGAAAATATCGAAAGATCACTAAATCTCTCGCAGGAGGATTTAGAAACACCGGTAAGTAGGAAACAATACTCTCAATCTGTGCGTGACATTCCGTCCACGTCAAGATCCGATGTAGACAGAACTGGAACGTCACAAGTAAGGTTCGATATAACGGATAGCCACAGGGAAAAGTACGAACAGGATGATTTTTGGAATCGTAGTAGCGTTGAGGAGAAGATGATTAAAGAGAGACAATTTCAAATCTTTAACCCTGACAAAAGGAATGTTCATCCTGTAGTCTTTATTCGAAGTTTCAGAGGTCTATTTCCACGATCTTGGACAGAATGGCAAAAGATTAATTTTGTATCTGGATATATACAAGGAACAGGAGCATTGTGGGCATCCGAACAAACATCTTCTTGTAAATGTTACAAAGAATTTGAGCAGGCTTTTCTAGCAAAATATTGGTCTGCTGGAATACAAGAAAGACTTATGCAGGAAGTATTATATCCTGAGCCCTTCTCATTTTCTAGAGGATCTCTAAAGAGATATTTTGAGAAATACATTAATAAATCTTTGTATTGGGATGTACCGATTCCTTTGCCGGATATACTTAGAATACTCAAGTCTAGACTACCCACCAGTATAAGGAATCAGCTGTTGTATACAAATGATAAGGATATAGACTCATTTATGACTACGCTTGATCATATTGATATAATTGAGGAGGACAATAAAAGGGCAAGAGAAATGTCATATCAAAGAAGAGTAACAGAAGCGAATCCGAGCTGCAACTCGAATGGGAATGGCAGTAATAGTAGCAGTAACAATAATCATAACCAACTACACTCTCCGAGGAGACTTAGAAATGGACAAAATGCAAATAATAATTATTACCATAATGGAAACTTTGGTAATGGTGCAGCGAGGGACTATTTTAGAAACAGTAGGAATTTTAATCGATATGATCCAATGTATGGCAACACAGGACAGTTCTACCAACACCAGCAGAACAACAACAATAATTACACAAATCAAGCAAGACAATATAGACCGAATTCACCACAACAACCGATAATCACTGAAGTAGCTGAAGAGATAAATACCAATCGGACCAATAATCAGTCAAACTAAACATGACCGCATCGTGCCCCAGAGGACGGTCAGGGGATCTGTTAGGGGCGAAACAGTAAAATTACAATTGTTAAGATATAATGATGGTGAGCTGTTGACTGAAGAGTTAACAAAGGATTTAATAACTTGTCATAATGACAGATCGAGTGTTCCGGTATCGGAAGTATTTGTTGAAATAGAGGAAGTTCCAACGAATGTGATATTAGACACCGCCGCTTCCGCCAATGTCATCTCAGGCGCTCTTTTTCGGAGAATTATTAGGAAGAAGAAGGTACCAATTTTGCCAGTACAGAACTGCAAAATCATCGGAGCTGTTGGAGCACGCTCTCCCAATGTCAAAATACAAACACAATTAGAGATGAAAATGGGAAATGTAGCAATAAAATGCACGTTCCTTGTAGTGGAGAAGTTATTAGTGGACTGTATTCTTGGTATTGGGAGTATGCAGGAGTACGATTGTCAGATAGATTTTTTGGAAGGAATAGTTAAATTTGGATTAAATGGAGAAGAGATAGCACTGGATTTAAATAGAAAGGAAACGGTGCATGAGAAATATTGTCGCGGTGCCATAATTCAATTAATTGACACTACAAACGGTCGTTAGAAGGAGCTTTCAAAGGATTTGATACAACAGGAGGACTTTAACCAAACAACAATGATAAAAGCTAGTGAATCAAATCAGCTTACCGGAGAACAAAGGCAGCAGCTTCATTATTTGTTAGAGGCATATGAAGAGATTTTTGATGAGAAACCAGGAATTATTAAAGGGTATATTTGTCACCTACAAGTGAAGCCACATCAGACTTACTGTTACACGCACTACCCGATCCCCTGGCGTTTAAAACAATCTGTTCAAAGGGAGATAAATAGAATGTTAGAATGGAACTTGATTGAGCCATCAACTAGTCCATATTGTTCTCCGCTCGTAGTCGTTCAAAAACCTGGAGGCAACGGACGTAAAGTATGAAGACCAGAATTTAAAATGGGAGGAAAAGATTCGACTCGCACTTGTCAATTTAACTAAAAAGGCAATACAACGGAAATTGACATATGATAAACGGATTCACCGGATTCACCGGATTCAGACGTTTCATCTTGGAGAAAAGGTTTTATTGAGGCGACACATCCATTCCTCGAAACTGATGAAGAACATAAAGAAATGGAATCTTATTTATACCAGACCATATGTTATTGTAAATATACCCAATCCTGGATCATACTTGTTGGCATATCCCGAATCGAAAAGAAGAAAGGGATTATTCCCGCATAATGATATTAAGAAATTTTTTGAAGGATCGTAGATCTGTGATACCAAATATGGAGAAGAATTTAGAGTGGAATTTGACTATGAGTCAAATGTGTATATAAATATCAAGAAGTTAATGTTGTCTAGAGGTTTAGAGACAGTGAGATTATTCCTGTGATAGGTTAAGAGACAGTGAGATTACTCCTGTGATAGGTTAAGAGACAGTGAGATTACTCCTGTGATAGTTTAGCACAAAATTTTTAAGATAGGTAGAAGAATTTGCTAATTACTAGTGTTTGTAAGTGTGGACTATGAGCAGAAGCCACAGTGATATACAATGAAAGTGCATCTACATTTCCTCAAGACACGGCACTTATGTGAGAATTGCGTGTGAAACTTGAACAGTGTGGGATATGTAGGTAAATACGCTGTGTGTATGATGTGCGCTGTTCGCGCAAGAAAACAAATGAACTGTGAAATGAAGCAACAGTCGATAATGTCACTGTTGCAAACAATTGAAGAAACTCTCTCGTTGCGCGAGAGAAAATTATTATAATTTTGAGATTTTTCATTATGCCTTCTTGACCAGGAGAATTAATTTAAGAATGTTAACTAACATTTTAAGAATAGCAGTTTGTGTGTTTCATATTATGGACGTAATTGTTGAAATATATTTCCATAAACGTTCATGAGAGGATGAAGAAGATTCTACGAGTGGATGATTTGTTAAATGAACATACGTCATCATTAGTGATATTTATTTGCAAGTGGATCTATAAATCAATTAATTATAAGAATAATGGATTTTTTTCAAATTATTCCATTTGTGAAGTCAGTGTCATATGCCTATGTTTAAAATTTTTCATCAAGTGTAAACTTAAATTTTATCCTTAATTTCGTAATTGAAAGCAAACCTCGGACAGATTCAATGCTCTACTTCCACCTGCACTATAACAAAACGAAGATTAGATTAAAAAATTTTTTGAGAGGAATACATTCGATATGAGCTACAACAAAATTTAAAAGCCCACAGTCTATTTGGCAATGTTTTGGACAATCAGCAGTTGTAAGGCAAAACCACTTTGGTATTGAGGACTACAAAAAAAAAAAAAATAAATAAAAAAAAAAAAAATTCGTGATTGTCAGAACTGATGGATATTCCAGTCTAGTACAGATGGAAGAATATAAGAATCCACTCCGATTTTGAGTTCAACGATGAAATAGGGACTTCGTTGCCTTAATCCACTCTCTTCCAGGGATTTATTCAGTCAGAACTTTTTCTTATTCCACTTTAAACCTGTTTCATGTTCACGTCCCTGACCATCTATTCCTGAGATCATCTTCCTGTTTCTACGGCACGTTACCAGCTTCTATCCTATACCATAAGCCATCGCCTGTCCTCCGTGCCGCGTCCACCAAACGCTGTACGTCGCCTACCCGGTGTCCGTACCCAGTGTTCCTGTTCCATCAACTTCACAACGAGATCGCCGGCTACATCGTCGAAAGAAGAATTTTGAAAATATTTTTTTGAGCAATATTGTAAAATTTTTTTTGGCTATGAGGCTCTTTTCCTTCGATCTAATCTATAGAGCTTCTATATATTTCAAAATTACTGGATTTAGGCTTTCCTATCTTCTTTAATACCTGAGCTGGGGTCTATTCTTCCGGGTTTTCCAGGGTTTCCCTGTGAAGGCCAGTTCCCAAATGGGTAGACCTTTTTCGTAATTACACCAATCTACATCTTCCCTGGTTATGTACTCGGGATGCGGGTATACCCCGGTACATGTAAAAGCTACAGCTTAGGCATTCTCGTAACTTATTGTCTTAACATGTTACCCATACTCTCTACAGTAAAATTCTACTAATTCAAAATATTCCTCTTTTGAATAAACAACCCAACAAATTTTTTCTGTTAGCTCACAAAGTGTATTACCATTAACTTTGCTCGCTGCGAGGGGCAATTGTAATATCTCTTTATATTCGATGAATTATTCAGATACAATTCTACCCTTGAATGACGTTTACTAATTTTCTATCTTCATACTCGCAGAATCCATGCGAAAAGTAGTTCATACAATAGCTATGCCATGAGCGCATAAGTATTCTTTGTAGTACTCTCTCTGGTGGTTGTTAGAAAAAATAGAAAGGGGGCTTCCGAGATTGTCTTCGTGCCGATTAGCCTGTGCTTGGTTTGGAAGAACTGTAATCTGATTATTGAGATTTATTACAGAAGATAACCGATATGAACTGTAAGATTAAATGGAAATATATATAGATGGCTCCTTCAAATAAATGGTGTGTATTTTAAATTTGAGAATTAATGATATTTATCGATATATTGCGTAGTTGTTAATCAGAAGGGACTTCCGAAAGAATGGATACGAACCTGCACTTAATAATCCAAGAGCTCCATTGCTTCTTCGGAAGGTTAAACTTCATCAAAGCCAAATATCCGCTTGATCTGAGGTTTCCCGACTGATTATACAACGCTCCCAAAATTACGAGGCATTTTATTTGTGCAGATTAGCAGACTGCCGCAAAGGACGAGCCTGCAGAGAAAAAGAATCGTCGCCTGATTTCATTCTAAGAAGTAAAATTTCAGAATCATTTTGAGTGACTGAGCTATAACTGTATTTCCTATCATGAATGATTGATTGCTCGAACGAATTGAGAATCTAAAACTGGACTCACAGGTGAGGTTCAAATCATAGAAAGTTAGAGTATCAGTCCTCTTGTACTTTAGTCGGCATTGTGCTTTTTGAATTTAATTCCGATGCAATTTCTATGTTTCATCGTCAATAAGAAGGTCCAAGGTATACAGTAAAGCTGAAGTGAAGCATCGGAATATAAAACTTGACTCACAGGAGAGGTTCAAATCATAGAAAGTTAGAGTGTCAGTCCTCTTGTACTTAAGTCGGCATTGTGCCTTTTGTATTACATTCGGATGCAATTTCTGTGTTTCATCGTCAATAAGAAGGTCCAAGGGATACAGTAAACCTGAAGTGAAGCATCGGAATCTAAAACTGGACTCACAGGAGAGGTTCAAATCATAGAAAGTTAGAGTGTCAGTCCTCTTGTCCTTATAAGGGCATTGTGCCCTTTGAATTTAATTCCGAAGCAATTTCTCTGCTTCATCGTCAACAAGAAGGTCCAAGGTATGCAGTAAAACTGATGTGCAGCATTCGAATCTATAACTGGACTCACAGGAGAGGTTCAAATCAAAGAAAGTTAGAGTGTCACTCCTCTTGTACTTAAGTCGGCATTGTGCCTTCTGAATTTAATTCCGATGCAATTTCTGTGTTTCTTCGTCAATAAGAAGGTGCAAGGTACACAGTGAACCTGATGTGAAGCATCGGAATATAAAACTGGACTCACAGGAGAGGTTCAAATCATAGAAAGTTAGAGTGTCAGACCTCTTGTACTTATGTCAGCATTTTGCCTTTTGTATTAAATTCGGATGCAATTTCAGTGCTTCATCGTCAATAAGAAGGTCCAAGGGATACAGTAAACCTGAAGTGAAGCATCGGAATCTAAGACTGGACTCACAGGAGAGGTTCAAATCAGAGAGAGTTTGAGTGTCAGTCCTCTTGTACTTAAGTCGCCATTGTGCCTTTTGTATAAATTCGGATGCAATTTCTTTGTTTCATCGTCAATAAGAAGATCCAAGGGATACAGTACACCTGAAGTGAAGCATCAGAATCTAAAACTGGACTCACAGGAGAGTTTCAAATCATAGAAAGTTAGAGTGTCAGTCCTCTTGTACTTAAGTCGTCATTGTGCCTTTTGAATTTAATTCAGATGCAATTTCTGTGCTCCATCGTCAAAAAAAAGGTCCAAGGGATACAGTAAACCTGAAGTGAAGCATCAGAATCTTAAACTGGAGTTACAGGAGAGGTTCAAATCATAGAAAGTTAGAGTGTCAGTCTTCTTGTACTTAAGCCGGCATTGTGCCTTTTGAATTTAATTCCGAAACCATTTCTGTGCATCATCGTCAATAAGACGGTCCAAAGTATACAGTAAACCAGGAGCGAAGCATCCGAATCTAAAACTGGCCTCACAGGAGAGGTTCAAATCATAGGAAGTTAGAGTGTCAGTCCTCTTGTACTTAGGTCGGCATTGTGCCTTTTGAATTTAAATCCGATGCAATTTCTGTGTTTCATCGTCAATAAGTGGGTCCAAGGTATACAGTGAACCTGAAGTGAGGCATCGGAATCTAAAACTGGACATACAGGAGAGGTTCAAATCATAGTAAGTTAGAGTGTCTTTCCTCTTGTACCTAAGTCAGCATGATGCCTTTTGTATTAAATTCGGATGCAATTTCAGTGCTTCATCGTCAATTAGTTGGTCCAAGGGATACAGTAAACCTGAAGTGAAGCATCGGAATCCAATACTGGACTCACAGGAGTGGGTTATATCATTGAAAGTTAGAGTGTCAGTCCTCTTGTACTTTAGTCATCATTGTGCTTTTTTTAATTTAATTCCGATGCAATTTCTGTGTTTCATCGTCAATAAGAAGGTCCAAGGTATACAGTAAACCTGAAGTGAAGCATCGGAACCTAAAACTTGACTCACAGGAGAGGTACAAATCATAGAAATTACAGTGTCCGTCCTCTTGTACTTAAGTCGGCACTGTGCCATTTGAATTTATTCTCGATGCAATTTCTGTGTTTCATTGTCAATAAGAAGGTTAAAGGGATACAGTAAACCTGAAGTGATGCATCGGAATCTACAACTGGACTTACAGGAGAGGTTCAATTCATAGAAAGTTAGAGTATCAGTCCACTTGTACTTAAGTCGGCACTGTGCCTTTTGTATTAAATTCTAATGCAATTTCTGTGTTTCATCGTCAACAAGAATGTCCAAGGTATACAGTAAACCTGAAGTGCAGCATCGGAATTTAAAACTGGACTCACAGGAGAGTTTCATATCATAGAAAGTTAGAGTGTCAGTCCTCTTGTATTTAAGTCGTCATTGAGCCTTTTGAATTTAATTCCGAAGCAATTTCTGTGCTCCATCGACAAAAAGATGGTCCAAGGGATACATTAAACCTGAAGTGAAGCATCGGAATCTAAAACAGGACTTACAGGACAGGTTCAAATCATAGAAAGTTAGTGTGTCAGTCCTCTTGTACTTGAGTCGGCATTGTGCCTTTTGTATTAAATTCGGATGCAATTTCTGTGTTTCATCGTCAATAAGAAGGTCCAAGGGAAACAGTAAACCTGAAGTGAGGCATCGGAATCTAAAACTGGACTCACAGAAGAGTTTCAAATCATAGAAAGTTAGAGTGTCAAACCTCTTGTACTTATGTCCGCATTGTGCCATTTGAATTTAATTCCGAAGCAATTTCTGTGCTTCATCGTCAATTAGAAGGTCCAAGGTATACAGCAAACCTGATGTGAAGCATCCGAATCTAAAACTGGACTTCCTGGAGAGTTTCAAATCATAGAAAGTTCGAGTGTCACTCCTCTTGTACTTAAGTCGGCATTGTGCCTTTTGAATTTAATTCCGATGCAATTTCTGTGTTTTATCGTCAATAAGAATGTCCAAGGTATACAGTGAACCTGAAGTGAAGCATCGGAATATAAAACTGGACTCACAGGAGAGGTTCAAATCATAGAAAGTTAGAGTGTCAGACCTCTTGTACTTAAGTCAACATTTTGCCTTCTGTATTAAATTCGGATGCAATTTCAGTGCTTCATCGTCAATAAGAAGGTCCAAGGGATACAGTAAACCTGAAGTGAAGCATCGGAATCTAAAACTGGACTCACAGGAGAGGTTGAAATCATATTAAGTTAGAGTGTCAGTCCTCTTGTACTTAAGTCGGCATTGTGCCTTTTGTATTAAATTCGGATGCAATTTATGTGTTTCATCGTCAATAAGAAGGTCCAAGGGATAAAGTAAACCTGAAGTAAAGCATCGGAATCTAAAACTGGACTCACTGGTGAGGTTCAAATCATAGAAAGTTAGAGTGTCGGTCCTCTTGTACTTAAGTCGTCATTGTGCCTTTTGAATTTAATGCCGATGCAATTTCTGTGCTTCATCGTCAAAAATAAGGTCCAAGGGATACAGTAAACCTGAAGTGAAGCATCAGAATCTAAAACTGAACTTACAGGAGAGGTTCAATTCATAGAAAGTTAGAGAGGCAGTCCTCTTGTACTTACGCCGGCATTGTGCCTTTTGTATTAAATTCGGATGCAATATCTGTATTTCATCGTCAGTAAGAAGGTCCAAATGATACAGGAAAAATGAAGTGAAGCCTCGGAATCTAAAACTGGACTCACAGCAGAGGTTCCATTCATAGAAAGTTTGAGAGTCAGTCCTCTTGTACTTAATTTGGCATTGTCCCTTTTGAATTTCATTCCGATGCAATTTCTTTACTTCATTGTCAATAAGAACGTCCATGGTATACAGCAAACCTGAAGTATAGTATCGGAAACTGAAACTGGATTCACAGGAGAGGTTCAAATCAACGAAAGTTAGAATGTCCGTCCTCTTGTACTTAAGTCGGCATTGTGCCTCTTGTATTAATTTCGGATGCAATTTCTGTGTTTCATCGTCAATAAGAAGGTCCAAGAGATACAGTAAACCTGAAGTGAAGCATTGGAATCTAAAACGGGACTCACAGGTGGGGTTCAAATCATAGGAAGTTAGAGTGTCAGTCCTCTTGTACTTAAGTCTGCATTGTGCCTTTTGTATCAACTTCGGATTCAATTTCTGTGTTTCATCGTCAATAAGAAGGTCCAAGGTATACAGTAAACCTGAAGTGAAGCATCAGAATCTAAAACTGGACTCACAGGTGAGGTTCAAATCGCATAAAGTTAGAGTTTCAGTCCTCTTGAACTTAAGTCGGCATTGTGCCTTTTGTATTAAATTCGGATGCAATTTCTGTGTTTCAACGTCAATAAGAAAGTCCAACGTATACAGTAAACCTGAAGTGAAGCATCGGAATCTAAAACTGGACTCACAGGAGAGTTTCAAATCATAGAAAGTTAGAGTTTCAGTCCTCTTGTACTGAAGTCGGCATTGTGCCTTTTGAAATAAATTCGGATGCAATATCTGTATTTATTCGTCAATAAGAAGGTCCAAGGGGTACAGTTAAACTGAAGTGAAGCATCGGAATCTAAAACTGGACTCACAGGTGTAATTGAAATCATAGAAAGTTAGAGTGTCAGTCCACTCCTACTTAAGTCGGCATTGTGCCTTTTGAATTTAATTCCGAAGCCATTTCTGTGCATCATCGTCAATAAGACGGTCCAAGGTATACAGTAAACCTGGAGCGAAGCATCCGAATCTAAAACTGGCCTCACAGGAGAGGTTCAAATCATAGAAAGTTAGAGTGTCAGTCCTCTTGTACTTAAGTCGGCATTGTGCCTTTTGAATTTAAATCCGATGCAATTTCTGTGTTTCATCGTCAATAAGTAGGTCCAAGGTATACAGTGAACCTGAAGTGAAGCATCGGAATCTAAAACTGGACATACAGGAGAGGTTCAAATCACATAAACTTAGAGTGTCTTTCCTCATGTACCTAAGTCAGCATGATGCCTTTTGTATTAAATTCGGATGCAATTTCAGTGCTTCATCGTCAATTAGTACGTCCAAGGGATACAGTAAACCTGAAGTGAAGCATCGGAATACAATACTTGACTCACAGGAGCGGGTCATATCATAGAAAGTTAGAGTCTCAGTACTCTTGTACTTTAATCGCCATTGTGCTTTTTTTAATTTAATTCCGATGCAATTTCTGTGTTTCATCGTCAACAAGAAGGTCCAAGGTATACAGTAAACCTGAAGTGAAGCATCGGAATCTAAAACGTGACTCACAGGAGAGGTTCAAATCATAGAAAGTTACAGTGTCCGTCCTCTTGTACTTACGCCGGCATTGTGCCGTTTGTATTAAATTCGGATGCAATATCTGTATTTCATCGTCAATAAGAAGGTCCAAATGATAGAGTAAACCTGAAGTGAAACATCGGATTCTAAAACTCGACTCACAGAAGAGGTACAAATCATAGAAAGTTAGAGTGTCGGTCCTCTTTTATTTAAGTCGGCATTTTGCCTTTTAAATTTAATTCCGATGCAATTTCTATGCTTCATCGTCAAAAAGAAAGTCCTAGGGATACAGTAAACCTGAAGTGAAGCATTGGAATCTAAAACTGGACTCACAGGAGAGGTTCAATCCATAGAAAGTGAGAGTGTCAGTCCTCATGTACCTAAGTCGGAATTGTGCCTTTTGTATTAAATTCGGATGCAATTTCTGTGTTTAATCGTCAATAAGAAGGTCCAAGGGATACAGTAAACCGGAAGTGAAGCATCGGAATCTAAAACTGGACTCACAGGAGAGGTTCACATCATAGAAAGTTAGAGGATCAGTCCTCTTGTACTTAAGTCGGCATTGTGCCTTTTGAATTTAATCGGGATGAATTTTCTGTGTCTCATCGTCAATAAGAAGGTCCAAGGGATACAGTAAACCTGAAGTGAAGCATCGGAATCTAAAACGGGACTCACAGGAGGGGTTCAAATCATAGGAAGTTAGAGTGTCAGTCCTCTTGTACTTAAGTCTGCATTGTGCCTTTTGTATTAAATTCGGATGCAATGTCTGTGTTTCATCGTCAATAAGAAGGTCCAAGGTATACAGTAAACCTGAAGTGATGCATCAGAATCTAAAACTGGACTCACAGGAGAGGTTTAAATCGTAGAAAGTTAGAGTTTCAGTCCTCTTGTACTTAAGTCGGCATTGTGCCTTTTGTATTAAATTCGGATGCAATTTCTGTGTTTCATCGTCAATAAGAATGTCCAAGGTACACAGTAAACCTGAAGTGAAGCATCGGAATCTGAAACTGGACTCACAGAGAGGTTAAAATCATAGATAGTTTGAGTATCAGTCCTCTTGTACTTAAGTCGGCATTGTGCCTTTTGTATTAAATTCTGATGCAATTTCTGTGTTTCATCGTCAATAAGAAGGTCCAAGGTATACAGTAAACCTGAAGTGAAGCATCGGAATCTAAAACTGGACTCACAGGAGAGGTTCGGATCATAGGAAGTTAGAGTGTCAGTCCTCTGGTACTTAGGTCGGCATTGTGCCTTTGAATGTAATTCCGCCGCAATTTCTGTGCTTCATCGTCAATAAGAAGGTCCAAGGGACACAGTAAACCTGAAGTGAAGCATCGGAATCTAAAACTGGACTCACAGGAGAGGTTCAGATCATAGAAAAATTAGAGTGTCAGTCCCCTTGTACTTAAGTCGGCATTGTGCCTTTTGTATTAAATTCGGATGCAATTTCTGTGTTCCATCGTCAATAAGAATGTGCAAGGGATACAGTAAACCTGAAGTGAAGCATCGGAATCTAACACTGGACTCACAGGAGAGGTTTAAATCATAGAAAGTTAGAGTTTCAGTCCTCTTGTACTTAAGTCGGCATTGTGCCTTTTGTATTAATTTCGGATGCAATTTCTGTGTTTCATCGTCAATAAGAAAGTCCAAGGTATACAGTAAACCTGAAGTGAAACATCGGAATCTAAAACTGGAATCACAGAGAGGTTTAAATCATAGAAAGACAGAGTTTCAGTCCTCTTGTACTTAAGTCGGCATTGTGCCTTTTGTATTAAATTCGGATGAAAATTCTGTGTTTCATCGTCAATAAGAAGCTGCAAGGGATACAGTAAACCAGAAGTGAAGCTTCGGAATTGTAATATCTCCTTATATTCGATGAATTATTCAGATACAATTGTACCCTTGAATGACGTTTACTAATTTTCTATCTTCATACTCGCAGAATCCATGCGAAAAGTAGTTCATACAATAGCTATGCCATGAGCGCATAAGTATTCTTTGTAGTACTCTCTCTGGTGGTTGTTAGAAAAAAAAGAAAGGGGGCTTCCGAGATTGTCTTCGTGCCGATTAGCCTGTGCTTGGTTTGGAAGAACTGTAATCTGATTATTGAGATTTATTACAGAAGATAACCGATATGAACTGTACGATTAAATGGAAATATATATAGATGGCTTCTTCAAATAAAAGAACGAGAGGTAACTAATCTGAAGAGAGATTCGGTGCCCATACTAAAAGATTGCTGATACCAAGAGAACGATTTCAACTATTGGACAACACCGAGACTACAGAACAAGGCCAGAGAAATCTAATTTTTTTTCATCCTGTAGTTAAAATAGTTTGAAATCAATTTAGAAAGAACTTTTTTTCCAGATAGTAGTTAGATTGTAGAACTGTATATTGTGTGATTTTCTTATCTGAGCAGTGAACTTTATACCATCTGTGAAGTAATTAGAAAGTTAAATGTGTCTACGACAGTAAATTTGAAACTGTATTTAGTGACTGGAACCTGATATTGACAGTTATTTAATGGTATTGACTAGAGCGGCATTTAAAATGTCATTGAATCAGCAACGAGACGTGCAACAGCCTTCAGCTGTTTGCACAGAAGCAGAGGCCACGGATGGTAATTCTGAGACTGTTGTGGCTAGCGGTAGCAATATAAATAATCCCGCTGGTTCAGAAAACATTCATACAACAGCTGATCAGACTGTTGTTGACACATTAGTTGTTATTATGCAACAGTTGTCTCTATTAGCCGAAGGCCAAGCGGAAGTGAAACGAGACTTATCCGTTATACAAAATGAATTCAAAAATCAACTAGCCGAAAATCAAACAGAATTACAAAATCAGTTAAGAGCAACCTTTACCGAATTAGATCAGAGATTAAATACTTAGACACAGGAAAGAAAGGAACAGGCAGAGAGGACCGAACAGAATCTTATTGCTCGAATTGAGCAGGCCCGCCAACAATGCCAAGAAAACAATAGTAAATTAAAAGTGGAACTAACCGAATATGTATCCGTCAAAATTGACACGATACAAAAACAAGTAGAACTGTTTCCTCAAGTAATACAAGCTCAAGAGGACATACAGTGTTCCGGAGCTATGATACCAGAAATAACAGAATCCCAAGATAATCTAAAGAAGCAATTTGACGAAGTGAAGGAAAAACAGGAGACAGTGGAACACAGAATGGATGTACTTGCGGGAAAGTTTTCAGAAATGACATTAGAGCGGCAAAATTCGGAAACCATAGAAGATTCTGTGAAAGTAGCTTTACAGTCCATTTCAGAGAGTTCCGAGGATAATTTTTTTAACAAAGGGTTAAAGGAAGTTCGAGAACAACTTGGCGAAGATTTCTCGCGTTGGAAAGAAAATATCGAAAGATCACTAAATCTCTCGCAGGAGGATTTAGAAACACCGGTAAGTAGGTAACAATACTCTCAATCTGTGCGTGACATTCCGTCCACGTCAAGATCCGATGTAGACAGAACTGGAACGTCACAAGTAAGGTTCGATATAACGGATAGCCACAGGGAAAAGTACGAACAGGATGATTTTTGGAATCGTAGTAGCGTTGAGGAGAAGATGATTAAAGAGAGACAATTTCAAATCTTTAACCCTGACAAAAGGAATGTTCATCCTGTAGTCTTTATTCGAAGTTTCAGAGGTCTATTTCCACGATCTTGGACAGAATGGCAAAAGATTAATTTTGTATCTGGATATATACAAGGAACAGGAGCATTGTGGGCATCCGAACAAACATCTTCTTGTAAATGTTACAAAGAATTTGAGCAGGCTTTTCTAGCAAAATATTGGTCTGCTGGAATACAAGAAAGACTTATGCAGGAAGTATTATATCCTGAGCCCTTCTCATTTTCTAGAGGATCTCTAAAGAGATATTTTGAGAAATACATTAATAAATCTTTGTATTGGGATGTACCGATTCCTTTGCCGGATATACTTAGAATACTCAAGTCTAGACTACCCACCAGTATAAGGAATCAGCTGTTGTATACAAATGATAAGGATATAGACTCATTTATGACTACGCTTGATCATATTGATATAATTGAGGAGGACAATAAAAGGGCAAGAGAAATGTCATATCAAAGAAGAGTAACAGAAGCGAATCCGAGCTGCAACTCGAATGGGAATGGCAGTAATAGTAGCAGTAACAATAATCATAACCAACTACACTCTCCGAGGAGACTTAGAAATGGACAAAATGCAAATAATAATTATTACCATAATGGAAACTTTGGTAATGGTGCAGCGAGGGACTATTTTAGAAACAGTAGGAATTTTAATCGATATGATCCAATGTATGGCAACACAGGACAGTTCTACCAACACCAGCAGAACAACAACAATAATTACACAAATCAAGCAAGACAATATAGACCGAATTCACCACAACAACCGATAATCACTGAAGTAGCTGAAGAGATAAATACCAATCGGACCAATAATCAGTCAAACTAACACATGACCGCATCGTGCCCCAGAGGACGGTCAGGGGATCTGTTAGGGGCGAAACAGTAAAATTACAATTGTTAAGGTATAATGATGGTGAGCTGTTGACTGAAGAGTTAACAAAGGATTTAATAACTTGTCATAATGACAGATCGAGTGTTCCGGTATCGGGAGTATTTGTTGAAATAGAGGAAGTTCCAACGAATGTGATATTAGACACCGCCGCTTCCGCCAATGTCATCTCAGGCGCTCTTTTTCGGAGAATTATTAGGAAGAAGAAGGTACCAATTTTGCCAGTACAGAACTGCAAAATCATCGGAGCTGTTGGAGCACGCTCTCCCAATGTCAAAATACAAACACAATTAGAGATGAAAATGGGAAATGTAGCAATAAAATGCACGTTCCTTGTAGTGGAGAAGTTATTAGTGGACTGTATTCTTGGTATTGGGAGTATGCAGGAGTACGATTGTAAGATAGATTTTTTGGAAGGAATAGTTAAATTTGGATTAAATGGAGAAGAGATAGCACTGGATTTAAATAGAAAGGAAACGGTGCATGAGAAATATTGTCGCGGTGCCATAATTCAATTAATTGACACTACAAACGGTCGTTGGAAGGAGCTTTCAAAGGATTTGATACAACAGGAGGACTTTAACCAAACAACAATGATAAAAGCTAGTGAATCAAATCAGCTTACTGGAGAACAAAGGCAGCAGCTTCATTATTTGTTAGAGGCATATGAAGAGATTTTTGATGAGAAACCAGGAATTATTAAAGGGTATATTTGTCACCTACAAGTGAAGCCACATCAGACTTACTGTCACACGCACTACCCGATCCCCTGGCGTTTAAAACAATCTGTTCAAAGGGAGATAAATAGAATGTTAGAATGGAACTTGATTGAGCCATCAACTAGTCCATATTGTTCTCCGCTCGTAGTCGTTCAAAAACCTGGAGGCAACGGACGTAAAGTATGAAGACCAGAATTTAAAATGGGAGGAAAAGATTCGACTCGCACTTGTCAATTTAACTAAAAAGGCAATACAACGGAAATTGACATATGATAAACGGATTCACCGGATTCACCGGATTCAGACGTTTCATCTTGGAGAAAAGGTTTTATTGAGGCGACACATCCATTCCTCGAAACTGATGAAGAACATAAAGAAATGGAATCTTATTTATACCAGACCATATGTTATTGTAAATATACCCAATCCTGGATCATACTTGTTGGCATATCCCGAATCGAAAAGAAGAAAGGGATTATTTCCGCATAATGATATTAAGAAATTTTTTGAAGGATTGTAGATCTGTGATACCAAATATGGAGAAGAATTTAGAGTGGAATTTGACTATGAGTCAAATGTGTATATAAATATCAAGAAGTTAATGTTGTCTAGAGGTTTAGAGACAGTGAGATTATTCCTGTGATAGGTTAAGAGACAGTGAGATTACTCCTGTGATAGGTTAAGAGACAGTGAGATTACTCCTGTGATAGTTTAGCACAAAATTTTTAAGATAGGTAGAAGAATTTGTTAATTACTAGTGTTTGTAAGTGTGGACTATGAGCAGAAGCCACAGTGATATACAATGAAAGTGCATCTACATTTCCTCAAGACACGGCACTTATGTGAGAATTGCGTGTGAAACTTGAACAGTGTGGGATATGTAGGTAAATACGCTGTGTGTATGATGTGCGCTGTTCGCGCAAGAAAACAAATGAACTGTGAAATGAAGCAACAGTCGATAATGTCACTGTTGCAAACAATTGAAGAAACTCTCTCGTTGCGCGAGAGAAAATTATTATAATTTTGAGATTTTTCATTATGCCTTCTTGACCAGGAGAATTAATTTAAGAATTTTAACTAACATTTTAAGAATAGCAGTTTGTGTGTTTCATATTATGGACGTAATTGTTGAAATATATTTCCATAAACGTTCATGAGAGGATGAAGAAGATTCTACGAGTGGATGATTTGTTAAATGAACATACGTCATCATTAGTGATATTTATTAGCAAGTGGATCTATAAATCAATTAATTATAAGAATAATGAATTTTTTTCAAATTATTCCATTTGTGAAGTCAGTGTCATATGCCTATGTTTAAAATTTTTCATCAAGTGTAAACTTAAATTTTATCCTTAATTTCGTAATTGAAAGCAAACCTCGGACAGATTCAATGCTCTACTTCCACCTGCACTATAACAAAACGAAGATTAGATTAAAAAATTTTTTGAGAGGAATACATTCGATATGAGCTACAACAAAATTTAAATGCCCACAGTCTATTTGGCAATGTTTTGGACAATCAGCAGTTGTAAGGCAAAACCACTTTGGTATTGAGGACTACAAAAAAAAATAAAAAATAAAAAAAAAAAAAAATTCGTGATTGTCAGAACTGATGGATATTCCAGTCTAGTACAGATGGAAGAATATAAGAATCCACTCCGATTTTGAGTTCAACGATGAAATAGGGACTTCGTTGCCTTAATCCACTCTCTTCCAGGGATTTATTCAGTCAGAACTTTTTCTTATTCCACTTTAAACCTGTTTCATGTTCACGTCCCTGACCATCTATTCCTGAGATCATCTTCCTGTTTCTACAGCACGTTACCAGCTTCTATCCTGTACCATAAGCCATCGCCTGTCCTCCGTGCCGCGTCCACCAAACGCTGTACGTCGCCTACCCGGTGTCCGTACCCAGTGTTCCTGTTCCATCGACTTCACAACGAGATCGCCGGCTACATCGTCGAAAGAAGAATTTTGAAAATATTTTTTTGAGCAATATTGAAAAATTTTTTTTGGCTATGAGGCTCTTTTCCTTCGATCTAATCTATAGAGCTTCTATATATTTCAAAATTACTGGATTTAGGCTTTCCTATCTTCTTTAATACCTGAGCTGGGGTCTATACTTCCGGGTTTTCCAGGGTTTCCCTGTGACGGCCAGTTCCCAAATGGGTAGACCTTTTTCGTAATTACACCAATCTACATCTTCCCTGGTTATGTACTCGGGATGCGGGTATACCCCGGTACATGTAAAAGCTACAGCTTAGGTATTCTCATAACTTATTGTCTTAACATGTTACCCATACTCTCTACAGTAAAATTCTACTAATTCAAAATATTCCTATTTTGAATAAACAACCCAACAAATTTTTTCTGTTAGCTCACAAAGTGTATTACCATTAACTTTGCTCGCTGCGAGGGGCAATTGTAATATCTCTTTATATTCGATGAATTATTCAGATACAATTCTACCCTTGAATGACGTTTACTAATTTTCTATCTTCATACTCGCAGAATCCATGCGAAAAGTAGTTCATACAATAGCTATGCCATGAGCGCATAAGTATTCTTTGTAGTACTCTCTCTGGTGGTTGTTAGAAAAAATAGAAAGGGGGCTTCCGAGATTGTCTTCGTGCCGATTAGCCTGTGCTTGGTTTGGAAGAACTGTAATCTGATTATTGAGATTTATTACAGAAGATAACCGATATGAACTGTAAGATTAAATGGAAATATATATAGATGGCTCCTTCAAGTAAATGGTGTGTATTTTAAATTTGAGAATTAATGATATTTATCGATATATTGCGTAGTTGTTAATCAGAAGGGACTTCCGAAAGAATGGATACGAACCTGCACTTAATAATCCAAGAGCTCCATTGCTTCTTCGGAAGGTTAAACTTCATCAAAGCCAAATATCCGCATGATCTGAGGTTTCCCGACTTATTATACAACGCTCCCAAAATTACGAGGCATTTTATTTGTGCAGATTAGCAGACTGCCGCAAAGCACGAGCCTGCAGAGAAGAAGAATCGTCGCCTGATTTCATTCTAACAAGTAAAATTTCAGAATCATTTTGAGTGACTGAGCTATGACTGTATTTCCTATCATGAACGATTGATTGCCCGAACGAATTGAGAATCTAAAACTGGACTCACAGGTGAGGTTCAAATCATAGAAAGTTAGAGTATCAGTCCTCTTGTACTTTAGTCGGCATTGTGCTTTTTGAATTTAATTCCGATGCAATTTCTATGTTTCATCGTCAATAAGAAGGTCCAAGGTATACAGTAAAGCTGAAGTGAAGCATCGGAATATAAAACTTGACTCACAGGAGAGGTTCAAATCATTGAAAGTTAGAGAGTCCGTCCTCTTGTACTAAAGTCTGCACTGTGCCATTTGAATTTAATTCCGATGCAATTTCTTTGCTTCATCGTCAATTAGAAGGTCCAAGGGATACTGTAAACCTGAAGTGAAGCATCGGAATCTAAAACGGGCCTTACAGGAGAGGTTCAAATCATAGAAAGTTAGAGTGTCAGTCCTCTTGTACTTATGTCGGCATTGTGCCTTTTGTATTAAATTCGGATGCAATTACTGTGTTTCATCGTCAATCAGAAGGTCCAAGGGATACAGTAAACCTGAAGTGAAGCATCGGAATCTAAAAGTGGACTTACAGGAGAGGTTCAAATCATAGAAAGTTAGAGTGTCAGTCCTCTTGTACTTAAGTCGGCATTGTGAGTTTTGTATTACATTCGGATGCAATTTCTGTGTTTCATCGTCATTACGAAGGTCCAAGGGATACAGTAAACCTGAAGTGAAGCATCGGAATCTAAAACTGGACTCACAGGAGAGGTTTAAATCATAGAAAGTTAGAGTGTCAGTCCTCTTGTTCTTATAACGGCATTGTGCCCTTTGAATTTAATTCCGAAGCAATTTCTCTGCTTCATCGTCAATAAGAAGGTCCAAGGTATGCAGTAAAACTGATGTGCAGCATTCGAATCTATAACTGGACTCACAGGAGAGGTTCAAATCATAGAAAGTTAGTGTGTCACTCCTCTTGTACTTAAGTCGGCATTGTGCCTTTTGAATTTAATTCCGATGCGATTTCTGTGTTTCTTCGTCAATAAGAAGGTGCAAGGTACACAGTGAACCTGATTTGAAGCATCGGAATATAAAACTGGACTCACAGGAGAGGTTCAAATCATAGAAAGTTAGAGTGTCAGACCTCTTGTACTTATGTCAGCCTTTTGCCTTTTGTATTAAATTCGGATGCAATTTCAGTGCTTCATCGTCAATAAGAAGGTCCAAGGGATACAGTACACCTGAAGTGAAGCATCGGAATCTAATACTGGACTCACAGGAGAGGTTCAAATCATAGAAAGTTAGAGTGTCAGTCCTCTTGTACTTAAGTCGTCATTGTGCCTTTTGATTTTAATGCCGATGCAATTTCTGTGATTAATCGTCAAAAAGAAGGTCCAAGGTATACAGTAAACCTGACGTGAGGCATCAGAACCTAAAACTGGACTTACAGGAGAGGTTCAATTCATAGAAAGTTAGAGAGTCAGTCCTCTTGTACTTACGCCGGCATTGTGCCTTTTGTATTAAATTCGGATGCAATATCTGTATTTCATCGTCAATAAGAAGATCCAAGGGATGCAGTAACCTGAAGTGAAGCCTCGGAATCTACAACTGGACTCACAGGAGAGGTTCCATTCATAGATAGTTTGAGAGTCAGTCCTCTTGTACTTAATTCGGCATTGTGCCTTTTGAATTTCATTCCGATGCAATTTCTGTGCTTCAATGTCAATATAAACGTCCATGGTATGCAGTAAACCTGAAGTATAGAATCGGAAACTAAAACTGGACTCACAGGTGAGGTTCAAATCAACGAAAGTTAGAGTGTCCGTCCTCTTGTACTTAAGTCGGCATTGTGCCTTTTGAATTTAATTCCGATGCAATTCCTGTGCTTCACCGTCAATAAGATGGTCCATGGTATACAGTAGACCTGAAGTGTAGCATCGGCATCTAAAACTGGACCCACAGAAGAGGTTCAAATCATAGAAAATTAGAGTGCCAGTCCTCTTGTACTTAAGTCGGCATTGTGCCTTTTGAATTTAATTCCGATGCAATTTCTGTGTTTCATCGTCAATAACAAGGTCCAAGGTATACAGTAAACCTGAAGTGAAGCATCGGAATCTAAAACTGGACCCAGAGGAGAGGTTCAAATCTTAGAAAGTTAGAGTGTGAGTCCTCTTGTACTTAAGTCGGCATTGTGCCTTTTGTATTAAGTTCGGATGCAATTTCTGTGTTTCATCGTCAATAAGAAGGTCCAAGGGATACCGTAAACCTGAAGTGAAGCATCGGATTCTAAAACTCGACTCACAGGAGAGGTTCAAATCATAGAGAGTTAGAGTGTCGGTCCTCTTTTACTTAAGTCGGCATTTTGCCTTTGAAATTTAATTCCGATGCAATTTCTATGCTTCATCGTCAAAACGAAGGTCCTAGGGATACAGTATACCAAAAGTGAAGCACTGGAATCTAAAACTGTACTCACAGGAGAGGTTCAAATCATAGAAAGTCAGAGTGTCAGTATTCCTGTACTTTAGTCGGCATTGTGCCTTTTGAATTAAATTCCGATGCAATTTCTGTGTTTCATCGTCAATACGAAGGTCCCAGGTAAACAGTAAAGCTGAAGTGAAGCATCAGAATCTAAAACTTGACTCACAGGAGAGGTTCAAATCATTGAAAGTTAGAGAGTCCGTCCTTTTGTACTAAAGTCGGCACTGTGCCATTTGAATTTAATTCCGATGCAATTTCTTTGTTTCATCGTCAATAAGAAGGTCCAAGGGATACAGTACACCTGAAGTGAAGCATCGGAATCTAAAACTGGACTTACAGGAGAGGTTCAAATCATAGAAAGTTAGAGTGTCTGTCCTCTTGTACTTATGTCGGCATTGTGCCTTTTGAATTTCATTTCGAATCAATTTCTGTGCTTCATCGTCAATAAGAAGGTCCAAGGTATACAGTAAACCTGATGTGAAGCATCCCAATCTAAAACTGGACTCACAGGAGAGGTTCAAATCATAGAAAGTTAGAGTGTCACTCCTCTTGTACTTAAGTCGGCATTGTGCATTTTGAATTTAATTCCGATGCAATTTCTGTGCTTCATTGTCAATAAGAACGTCCATGGTATAGAGTAAACCTGAAGTGTAGCATCGGAATCTAAAACTGGACTCACAGGAGAGGTTCAAATCATAGAAAGTTAGAGTGTCAGTCTTCTTGTACTTAAGCCGGCATTGTGCATTTTGTATTAAATTCGGATGCAATTCCTGTGTTTCATCGTCGATAAGAAGGTCCAAGAGATACAGTACACCTGAAGTGAAGCATCGAAATCTAATACTGGACTCACAGGTGAGGTTCAAATCATAGAAAGTTAGAGTGTCAGTCCTCTTGTACTTAAGTCGTCATTGTGCCTTTTGCATTTAATGCCGATGCAATTTCTGTGATTAATCGTCAAAAAGGAGGTCCAAGGGATACAGTAAACCTGAAATGAGGCACCAGAATCTAAAACTGGACTTACAGGAGAGGTTCAATTCATAGAAAGTTAGAGTGTCAGTCCTCTTGTACTTACGCCGGCATTGTGCATTTTGTATTAAATTCGTATGCAATATCTGTATTTCATCGTCAATAAGAAGGTCCAAGGGATACAGTAACCTGAAGTGAAGCTTTGGAATCTAAAACTGGACTCACAGGACAGCTTCCATTCATAGAAAATTTGAGAGTCAGTCCTCTTGTACTTAATTCGGCATTGTGCTTTTTGAATTTCATTCCGATTCAATTTTTGTGCTTCATTGTCAATATAAAAGTCCATGGAATGCAGTAGACCTGAGGTATAGTATCGGAAACTAAAACTGGACTCACAGGAGAGGTTCAAATCAACGAAAGTTAGAGTGTCCGTCCTTTGTACTTAAGTCGGCATTGTGCCTTTTGAATTTAATTCCGATGCAATTCCTGTGCTTCACCGTCAATAAGATGGTTCATGGTATACAGTAAACCTGAAGCGTAGCATCGGAATCTAAAACTGGACTCACAGGAGAGGTTCAAATCATAGAAAGTTACAGTGTCCGTCCTCTTTTACTTAAGTCGGCATTGTGACTTTTGTATTAAATTCGGATGCAATTTGTGTGTTTCATCGTCAATAAGAAGGTCCAAGGTATACAGTAAACCTTAAGTGAGGCATCAGAATCTAAAACTGGACTCACAGGAGAGGTTCAAATCATAGAAAGTTAGAGTGTCAGTATTCCTGTACTTTAGTCGGCATTGTGCCTTTTGAATTTAATTCCGATGCAATTTCTGAGTTTCATCGTCAATAAGAGGGTCCCAGCTATACAGTAAAGCTGAAGTGAAGCATCGGAATCTAAAACTTGACTCACAGGAGAGGTTCAAATCATTGTAAGTTAGAGAGTCCGTCCTCTTGTACTTAAGTCGGCATTGTGCCTGTTATATTAAATTCGAATGCAATTTCTGTGTTTCATCGTCAATAAGAAGGTCCAAGGGATACAGTAAACCTAAAGTGAAGCATCGGAATCTAAAACTGGACTCACAGGAGAGGTTCAAATTATAGAAAGTTAGAGTGTCCGTCCTCTTGTACTTATGTCGGCATTGTGCCTTATGAATTTAATTCCGAAGCAATTTCTGTGCTACATCGTCAATAAGAAGGTCCAAGGTATACAGTAAACCTGATGTGAAGCATCCGAATCTAAAACTGGACTCACAGGAGAGGTTCAAATCATAGAAAGTTAGAGTCTCAGATCTTGTACTTAAGTCAGCATTTTTCCTTTTGTATTAAATTCGGATGCAATTTCAGTGCTTCATCGTCAATAAGAAGGTCCAAGGGATACAGTAAACCTGAAGTGAAGCATCGGAATCTAAAACTGGACTCACAGGAGAGGTTCAAATCATAGAAAGTTAGAGTGTCAGTCCTATTGTACTCAAGTCGGCATTGTGCCTTTTGTATTAAATTAAGATGCAATTTCTGTGTTTCATCGTCAATAAGAAGGTCCAAGGGATTCAGTAAATCTGAAGTGAAGCATTGGAATCTAAAACTGGACTCACAGGGGAGGTTCAAATCATAGAAAGTTGGAGTGTCAGTCCTCTTGTACTTAAGTCGGCATTGTGGATTTTGAATTTAATGCCGATGCAATTTCTGTGCTTCATCGTCAAAAAGAAGGTCCGAGGGATGCAGTAAACCTGAAGTGAAGCATCAGAATCTAAAACTGGACTTACAGGAGAGGTTCAATTCATAGAAAGTTAGTGTGTCAGTCCTCTTGTACTTACGGCGGCATTGTGCATTTTGTATTAAATTCGGATGCAATATCTGTATTTAATCGTCAATAAGAAGGTCCAAGGGATACAGTAAACCTGAAGTGAAGCCTCGGAATCAAAAACCGGACTCACAGGAGAGGTTCCATTCATAGAAAGTTAGAGTGTCGGTCCTCTTTTACTTAAGTCGGCATTTTGAATTTTAAATTTAATTCCGATGCAATTTCTATGCTTCATCGTCAAAAAGAAGGTCCTAGGGATACAGTAAACCTGAAGTGAAGCATTGGAATCAAAAACTGGACTCACAGGAGAGGTTCAAATCATAGAAAGTGAGAGTGTCAGTCCTCTTTTACCTAAGTCGGAATTGTGCCTTTTGTATGAAATTCGGATGCAATTTCTGTGTTTCATCGTCAATAAGAAGGTCCAAGGGATACAGTGAAGCTAAAGTGAAGCATCGGAATCTAAAACTGGACTCACAGGAGAGGTTCAAATCATAGCAAGTTAGAGTATCACTCCTCTTGTACTTAAGTCGGCATTGTGCTTTTGGAATTAATTCGGATGAATTTTCTGTGTTTCATCGTCAATAAGAAGGTCCAAGGGATACAGTAAACCTGAAGTGATGCATCGGAATCTAAAACGAGACTCACAGGAGGGGCTCAACTCATAGGAAGTTAGAGTGTCAGTCCTCTTGTACTTAAGTCTGCATTGTGCTTTTTGTATTAAATTCGGATGAAATTTCTGTGTTTCATCGTCAATAGGAAGGTCCAAGGGATACAGTAAACCAGAAGTGAAGCTTCGGAATCTGAAACTGGACTCACAGGAGAGGTTCAAATCATAGAAAAATAGAGTGTCAGTCCTCTTGCACTTAAGTCGGCATTGTGCCTTTTCTATTTAATTCGGATGCAATTTCTATGTTTCATCGTCAATAAGAAAGTCCAAGGTATACGGTAAACCTGAAGTGAAGCATCGGAATCTAAAACTGGACTCACAGGAGAGTTTCAAATCATAGACATTTAGAGTGTCCGTCTTCTTGTACTTAAGTCGGCATTGTGTATTTACAACTTAATTCCGATGCAATTTCTGTGCTTCATCGTCAATAAGAAGGTCCAAGGGACACAGTAATCCTGAAGTGAAGCATCGGAATCTAAAACTGGACTCACAGGAGAGGTTCAGATCATAGAAAGTTAGTGTGTCAGTCCTCTTGTACTGAAGTCTTCATTGTGCTTTTTGTAATAATTTCGGATGCAATTTCTGTGTTTCATCGTCGATAAGATGGTCCAAGATATACAGTAAACCTGAGGTGAAGCATCGTAATCTAAAACTGGACTCATAGGAGAGGTTCAAATCATAGAAAGTTAGAGGTTCAGTCCTCTTGTACTTAAGTCGGCATTGTGCCTTTTGTATTAAATTCGGATGCAATTTCTGTGTTTCATCGTCAATAAGAATGTCCAAGGAATACAGTAAACCTGAAGTAAAGCATCGGAATATAACACTGAACTCACAGGAGAGGTTCAAATCATAGAAAGTTAGAGTGTCAGTCCTCTTGTACTTAAGTCGGCATTGTGCCTTTTGTTTTAAATTCGGATGAAATTTCTGTGTTTCATAGTTAATAAGAAGGTCCAAGGAATACAGTATACCAGAAGTGAAGCTTTGGAATCTAAAACTGGACTCAGTGGACGGGCTAAAATCATAGAAAGTTAGAGTGTCAGTCCTCTTGTACTTAAGTCTGCATTGTGCCTTTTGTATTACATTCGGATGCAATTTCTATGTTTCATTGTCAATGAGAAGGTCCAACGTATACTGTAAACCTGAAGTGAAGCATCGGAATCTAAAACTGGACTCACAGGAGAGGTTCAAATCGTAGAAATTTAGAGTGTCAGTGCTCTTGTACTTAAGTCGGCATTGTGCCTTTTGTATGAAATTCGGATGCATTTTGTGTGTTTCATCGTCAATAAGAAGGTCCCAGGTATACAGTAAACCTGAAGTGAAGCATCGGAATCTAAAACTGGACTCACAGGAGTGGTCCAGATCATAGGAAGTTAGAGTGTCAGTCCACTTGTACTTAAGTCGGCATTGTGCATTTAGAATTTAATTCCGATGTAATTTCTGTGCTTCATCTTAAATAAGAAGGTCCAAGGGACACAGTAAACCTGAAGTGAAGCATCGGAATCTAAAACTGGACTCACAGGAGAGGTTCAGATCATAGAAAGTTAGAGTGTCAGTCCTCTTGTACTTAATCGGCATTGTGCTTTTTGTATTAAATTCGGATGAAATTTCTGTGTTTCATCGTAAATAAGAAGGTCCAAGGAATACAGTATACCAGAAGTGAAGCTTTGGAATCTAAAACTGGACTCACTGGACGGGCTCAAATCATAGAAAGTTAGAGTGTCAGTCCTCTTGTACTTAAGTCGGCATTGTGCCTTTTGTATTAAATTCGGATGCAATTTCTATGTTGCATGGTCAATAAGACGGTCCAAGGTATACAGTAAACCTGAAGTGAAGCATCGGAATCTAAAACTGGACTCACAGGAGAGGTTCAAATCGTAGAAATTTAGAGTGTCAGTCCTCTTGTACTTAAGTCGGCATTGTGACTTTTGTATTAAATTCGGATGAAATTTCTGTGTTTCATCGTCAATAACAAGGTCCAAGGGATACAGTTGACCTGAAGTGAAGCATCGGAAGCTAAAACTGGACTCACAGGAGAGGTTCCATTCATAGAAAGTTAGGGAGTGTGTCCTGTTGTACTTAATTCGGCATTGTGCCTTTTGAATTTCATTCCGATGCAATTTCTGTGCTTCATTGTCAATAAGAACGTCCATGGTATAGAGTTAACCTGAAGTGTAGCATCGGAATCTAAAACTGGGCTCACAGGAGAGGTTCAGATCATAGAAAGTTAGAGTGTCAGTCCTCTTGTACTTAAGTCGGCATTGTGCATTTTGTATTAAATTCGGATGCAATTCCTGTGTTTCGTCGTCGATAAGAAGTTCCAAGGTATACAGTAAACCTGAAGTGTAGCATCGGAATCTAAAACTGGACTCACAGGAGAGGTTCAAATCATAGAAAGTTTGAGGTTCAGTCCTCTTGTACTTAAGTCGGCATTGTGCCTTTTGTATTAAATTCGGATACAATTTCTGTGCTTCATCGTCAATAAGAAGAGGGATACAGTAAACCTGAAGTGAAGCATCGGAATCCAACACTGGAATCACAGGAAAGGTTCAAATCATAGAAAGTTAGAGTGTCAGTCCCCTTGTACTTAAGTCGGCATTGTGCCTTTTGTATTAAATTCGGATGAAATTCCTGTGTTTCATCGTCAATAAGAAGGTCCAAGGGATGCAGTTAACCTGAAGTGAAGCGTCGGTATCTAAAACTGCACTCACAAAAGAGGTTCAAATCATAGAAAGTTAAAGTGTCAATCCTCTTGTACTTAAGTCGTCATTGTGCCTTTTGAATTTTATTCCGATGCAATTTCTGTGCTTCATCGTCAAAAAGAAGGTCCAAGGGATACAGTAAACCTGAAGTGAAGCATTGGAATCTAAAACTGGACTTACAGAAGAGGTTCAAAACATAGAAGGTTGGAGTGTCAGTCCTCTTGTACCTAATCAAATCATTGAAAGTTAGAGGTTCAGTCCTCTTGTACTTAAGTCGGCATTGTGCCTTTTGTATTAAATTCCGATGCAATTTCTGTGTTTCATCGTCAATAAGAAGGTCCAAGGGATACAGTAAACCTGAAGTGAAGCATCGGAATCTAACACTGGACTCACAGGAGAGGTTCAAATCATAGAAAGTTAGAGTGTCAGTCCCCTTGTACTTAAGTCGGCATTGTGCCTTTTGTATTAAATTCGGATGATATTCCTGTGTTTCATCGTCAATAAGAAGGTCCAAGGGATACAGTTAACCTGAAGTGAAGCGTCGGTATCTAAAACTGGACTCACAAAAGAGGTTCAAATCATAGAAAGTTAAAGTGTCAATCCTCTTGTACTTAAGTCGTCATTGTGCCTTTTGAATTTAATTCCGATGCAATTTCTGTGCTTCATCGTCAAAAAGAAGGTCCAAGGGATACAGTAAACCTGAAGTGAAGCATTGGAATCTAAAACAGGACATACAGGAGAGGTTCAAATCATAGAAGGTTGGAGTGTCAGTCCACTTGTACCTAAGCCGGCATTGTGCCTTTTGCATTATCTCGGATGCAATATCTTTATTTCATCGTCAATAAGAAGGTCCATGGGATACAGTAAACCGGAAGTGTAGCATCGGAATCTAACACTGGACTCACAGGAGAGTTTCAAATCATAGAAAGTTAGAGTGTCAGTAGTCATGTACTTAAGTCGGCATTGTGCCTTTTGTATTAAATTCGGATGAAATTTCTGTGTTGCATCGTCAATAGGAAGGTCCAAGGGATACAGTAAACCAGAAGTGAAGCTTCGGAATCTGAATCTGGACTCACAGGAGAGGTTCAAATCATAGAAAGTTAGAGTGTCAGTCCTCTTGCACTTAAGTCGGCATTGTGCCTTTTCTATTTAATTCCGATGCAATTTCTATGTTTCATCGTCAATAAGAAGGTCCAAGGTATTCAGTAAACCTGAAGTGAAGCATCGGAATCTAAAACTGGACTCACAGGACAGGTTCAAATCATAGAAATTTAGAGTGTCCGTCCTATTGTACTTAAGTCGGCATTGTGCATTTTCAATTTAATTCCGATGCAATTTCTGTGCCTCATCGTCAATAAGAAGGTCCAAGGGACACAGTAAACCTGAAGTGAAGCATCGGAATCTAAAACTGGACTCACAGGAGAGGTTCAGATCATAGAAAGTTAGAGTGTCAGTCCTCTTGTACTGAAGTCGGCATTGTGAATTTTGTATTAAATTCGGATGCAATTTCTGTGTTTCATCGTCGATAAGAAGGTCCAAGATATACAGATAACCTGAAGTGAAGCATCGTAATCTGAAACTGGACTCATAGGAGAGGTTCAAATCATAGAAAGTTAGAGGTTCAGTCCTCTTGTACTTAAGTCGGCATTGTGCATCTTGTATTAAATTCGGATGCAATTTCTGTGTTTCATCGTCAATAAGAAGGTCCAAGGAATACAGTAAACCTGAAGTAAAGCATCGGAATATAACACTGAACTCACAGGAGAGGTTCAAATCATAGAAAGTTAGATTGTCAGTCCTCTTGTACTTAAGTCGGCATTGTGCCTTTTGTATTAAATTCGGTTAAAATTCTGTGTTTCATCGTCAATAAGAAGGTCCAAGGAATACAGTATACCAGAAATGAAGCTTTGGAATCTAAAACTGGACTCAGTGGACGGGCTCAAATCATAGAAAGTTGGAGTGTCAGTCCTCTTGTACTTAAGTCGGCATTGTGCCTTTTTTTTTAAAATTCGGATGCATTTTGTGTGTTTCATCGTCAATAAGAAGGTCCCAGGTATACAGTAAACCTGAAGTGAAGCCTCGGAATGTAAAACTGGACTCACAGGAGGGGTCCAGATCATAGGAAGTTAGAGTGTCAGTCCACTTGTACTTAAGTCGGCATTGTGCATTTAGAATTTAATTCCGATGTAATTTCTGTGCTTCATCTTAAATAAGAAGGTCCAATGGACACAGTAAACCTGAAGTGAAGCATCGGAATCTAAAACTGGACTCACAGGAGAGGTTCAGATCATAGAAAGTTAGAGTGTCAGTCCTCTTGTACTTAAGTCGGCATTGTGCCTTTTGTATTAAATTCGGATGCAATTTCTGTGTTTCATTCTCGATAAGAAGTCCAAGGTATACAGTAAACCTGAAGTGAAGCATCGTAATCTAAAACTGGACTAATATAGGAGAGGTTCAAATCATAGAAAGTTAGAGGTTCAATCCTCTTGTACTTAAGTCGTCATTGTGTCTCTTGTATTAGATTCGGATGCAATTTCTGTGTTTCATCGTCAATACTAAGGTCCAAGGGATACAGTGAACCTGAAGTAAAGCATCGGAATCTAACACTGGACTCACAGGAGAGGTTCAAATCATAGAAAGTTAGAGTGTCAGTCCTCTTGTACTTAAGTCGGCATTGTGCTTTTTGTATTAAATTCGGATTAAATTTCTGTGTTTCATCGTCAATAAGAAGGTCCAAGGAATACAGTATACCAGAAGTGAAGCTTTGGAATCTAAAACTGGATTCACTGGACGGGTTCAAATCATAGAAAGTTAGAGTGTCAGTCCTCTTGGACTTAAGTCGGCATTGTGCCTTTTGTATTAATTTCGGATGCAATTTCTATGTTTTATGGTCAATAAGAAGGTCCAAGGTATACAGTAAACCTGAAGTGAAGCATCGGAATCTAAAACTGGATTCACAGGAGAGGTTCAAATCGTAGAAATTTAGAGTGTCAGTCCTCTTGTACTTAAGTCGGCATTGTGCCTTTTGTATAAAATTCGGATGCAATTAGTGTGTTTCATCGTCAATAAGAAGGTCCAAGGTATACAGTAAACCTGAAGTGAAGCATCGGAATCTAAAACTGGACTCACAGGAGAGGTTCACATCATAGAAAGTTAGAGTGTCAGTCCTCTTGTACTTTGGTCGGCATTGTGCCTTTTGAAATTCATTCCGATGCAATTTCTGTGCTTCATTGTCAATGAGAACGTCCATAGTATAGAGTAAACCTGAAGTGTAGCATCGGAATCTAAAACTGGACTCACAGGAGAGGTTCAGATCATAGAAAGTTAGAGTGTCAGTCCTCTTGTACTTAAGTCGGCATTGTGCATTTTGTATTAAATTCGGATGCAATTCCTGTGTTTCATCGTCGATATGAAGGTCCAAGGTATACAGTAAACCTGAAGTGTAGCATCGGAATCTAAAACTGGACTCACAGGAGAGGCTCAAATCACAGAAAGTTAGAGGTTCAGTCCTCTTGTACTTAAGTCGGCATTGTGCCTTTTGTATTAAATTCGGATGCAATTTCTGTGTTTCATCTTCAATAAGAAGGTCCAAGGGATACAGTAAACCTGAAGTGAAGCATCGGAATTTAACACTGGACTCGCAGGAGAGGTTCAAATCATAGAAAGTTAGAGTGTCAGTCCCCTTGAACTTAGGTCGGCATTGTGCCTTTTGTATTAAATTCGGATGAAATTCCTGTGTTTCATCGTCAATAAGCAGGGCCAAGGGATACAGTTATCCTGAAGTGAAGCGTCGGTATCTAAAACTGGACTCACAAAAGAGGTTCAAATCATAGAAAGTTAAAGTGTCAATCCTCTTGTACTTAAGTCGTCATTGTGCTTTTTGAATTTAATTCCGATGCAATTTCTGTGCTTCATCGTCAAAAAGAAGGGCCAAGGGATACAGTAAACCGGAAGTGAAGCATTGGAATCTAAAACTGGACTTACAGGAGAGGTTCAAATCATAGAAGGTTGGAGTGTCAGTCCTCTTGTACTTAAGCCGGCATTGTGCCTTTTGCATTATCTCGGGTCAATATCTTTATTTCATCGTCAATAAGAAGGTCCATGGGATACAGTGAACCCGAAGTGAAGCATCGGAATCTAAAACTGGACTCACAGGAGAGGTTCCATTCATAGAAAGTTAGGGAGTTTGTCCTGTTGTACTTAATTCGGCATTGGGCCTTTTGAATTTCATTCCGATGCAATTTCTGTGCTTCATTGTCAATAAGAACGTCCATGGTATACAGTAAACCTGAAGTGCAGCATCGGAATGTAAAACTGGACTCACAGGAGAGGTTCAGGTCATAGAAAGTTAGAGTGTCAGTCCTCTTGTACTTAAGTCGGCATTGTGCCTTTTGTATTAAATTGGGATGCAATTTCTGTGTTTCATCGTCAATAAGAAGGTCCTAGGGATACAGTAACCCTGAATTGAAGCATCGGAATCTAACACTGGACTCACAGGAGAGGTTCAAATCATTGAAAGTTAGAGTGTCAGACCTCTTGTACGTAAGCCCGCATTTTGCGTTTTGCATTGAATTCGGATGCAATATCTGTATTTCATCGTCAATAAGAAAGTTTAAGGTATACAGTAAACCTGAAGTGAAACATCGGAATCTAAAACTGGACTCACAGGAGAGGTTCCATTCATAGAAAGTTAGGGAGTCAGTCCTCTTTTACTTTATTCGGCATTGTGTCTTTTGAATTTCATTCCGATGCAATTTTTGTGCTTCATTGTCAATAAGACCGTCCATGGTATACAGTAAACCTGAAGTGTAGCATCGGAAACTGAAACTGGACTCACAGGAGAGGTTTCAATCATAGAAAGTTAGAGTGTCCGTCCTCTTGTACTTAAGTCGGCATTGTGCCTTTTGAATTTAATTCCGATGCAATTTCTGTGCTTCACCGTCAATAAGATGGTCTATGGTATACAGTATACCTGACGTGTAGCATCGGCATCGTAAACTGGACCCACAGGAGAGGTTCAAATCATAGAAAGTTAAAGTGCCTGTCCACTTGTACTTAAGTCGGCATTGTGCCTTTTTAATTTAATTCCGATGCAATTTCTGTGCATCATCGTCAAAAAGAAGGTCCAAGGGATACAGTAAACCAGAAGTGACGCTTTGGAATCTAAAACTGGACTCACAGGAGAGGTTCAAATCATAGAAAGTGAGAGTGTCAGTCCTCTCGTACGTAAGTCGGCATTGTGCCTTTTGTATTAAATTCGGATGCAATTTCTGTGTTTCATCGTGGATAAGAAGGTCCAAGGTATACAGTAAACCTGAAGTGAAGCATCGTAATCGAAAACTGGACTCATAGGAGAGGTTCAAATCATTGAGAGTTAGAGGTTCAATCCTCTTGTACTTAAGTCGTCATTGTGCCTTTTGAATTAAATTGGGATGCAATTTATGTGTTTCATCGTCAATACTAAGGTCCAAGGGATACAGTAAACCTGTAGTAAATCATCGGAATCTAACACTGGACTCACAGGAGAGGTTCAAATCATTGAAAGTTAGAGTGTCAGTCCTCTTGTACTTAAGTCGGCATTGTGCTTTTTGTATTAAATTCGGATGAAATTTCTGTGTTTCATCGTCAATAAGATGGTCCAAGGAATACAGTATACCAGAAGTAAAACTTTGGAATCTAACACTGGACTCACTGGACGGGTTCAAATCATAGAAAGTTAGAGTGTCAGTCCTCTTGTACTTAAGTCGGCATTGTGCCTTTTGTATTAAATTCGGATGCAATTTCTATGTTTCATGGTCAATAGGAAGGTCCAAGGTATACTGTAAACCTGAAGTGAAGCATCGGAATCTAAAACTGGACTCACAGGAGAGGTTCAAATCGTAGAAATTTAGAGTGTCAGTCCTCTTGTACTTAAGTCGGCATTGTGCCTCTTGTATTAAATTCGGATGCAATTTGTGTGTTTCATCGTCAATAAGAAGGTCCAAGGTATACAGTAAACCTGAAGTGAAGCATCGGAATCTAAAACTGGACTCACAGGAGAGGTTCACATCATAGAAAGTTAGAGTGTCAGTCCTCTTGTACTTTGGTCTGCATTGTGCCTTTTGAATTTAATTCCGGTGCAATTTCTGTGTTTCATCGTCAATAAGAAGGTCCAAGGGATACAGTTAACCTGAAGTGTAGCATCGGAATCTAAAACTGGACTCACAGTAGAGGTTCCATTCATAGAAAGTTAGGGAGTCTGTCCTGTTGTACTTAATTCGGCATTGTGCCTTTTGAATCTCATTCCGATGCAATTTCTGTGCTTCATTGTCAATAAGAACGTCAATGGTATGGACTAACCCTGAAGTGTAGCATCGGAATCTAAAACTGGACTCACAGGAGAGGTTCAGATCATAGAAAGTTAGAGTGTCAGTCCTCTTGTACTTATGTCGGCATTGTGCATTTTGTATTAAATTCGGATGCAACTCCTGTGTTTCATCGTCGATAAGAAGGTCCAAGGTCTACAGTAAACCTAAAGTGTAGCATCGGAATTTAAAACTGGACTCACAGGAGATGTTCAAATCATAGAAAGTTAGAGGTTCAGTCCTCTTGTACTTAAGTCGGCATTGTGCCTTTTGTATTAAATTCGGATGCAATTTCTGTGTTTCATCGTCAATAAGAAGGTCCAAGGGATACAGTAAACCTGAAGTGAAGCATCGGAATCTAACACTAAACTCACAGGAGAGGTTCAAATCATAGAAAGTTAGATTGTCAGTCCCCTTGTACTTAAGTCGGCATTGTGCCTTTTGTATTAAATTCGGATGAAATTCCTGTGTTTCATCGTCAATAAGAAGGTCCAAGGGATACAGTTAACCTGAAGTGAAGCATCGGTATCTAAAACTGGACTCACAAAAGAGGTTCAAATCATAGAAAGTTAAAGTGTGAATCCTCTTGTACTTAAGTCGTCATTGTGCCTTTTGAATTTAATTCCGATGCAATTTCTGTGTTTCATCGTCAAAAAGAAGGTCCAAGGGATACAGTAAACCTGAAGTGAAGCATTGGAATCTAAAACTGGACTTACAGGAGAGGTTCAAATCATAGAAGGTTGGAGTGTCAGTCCTCTTGTACTTAAGCCGGCAGTGTGCCTTTTGCATTATCTCGGATGCAATATCTTTATTTCAACGTCTATAAGAAGGTCCATGGGATACAGAAAACCCGAAGTGAAACATCGGAATCTAAAACTGGACTCACAGGAGAGGTTCCATTCATAGAAAGTTAGGGAGTCAGTCCTCTTGTACTTTATTCGGCATTGTGCCTTTTGAATTTCATTCCGATGCAATTTCTGTGCTTCATTGTCAATAAGACCGTCCACGGTATACAGTAAACCTGAAGTGTAGCATCGGAATCTGAAACTGGACTCACAGGAGAGATTTCAATCATACAAAGTTAGAGTGTCTGTCCTTTTGTACTTAAGTCGGCATTGTGCCTTTTGAATTTAATTCCGATGCAATTTCTGTGCATCACCGTCAATAAGATGGTCTATGGTATACAGTATACCTGAAGTGTAGCATCGGCATCTAAAACTGGACCCACAGGAGAGGTTCAAATCATAGAAAGTTAAAGTGACTGTCCACTTGTACTTAAGTCGGCATTGTGCCTTTTTAATTTAATTCCGATGCAATTTCTGTGCATCATCGTCAAAAAGAAGGTCCAAGGGATACAGTAAACCAGAGGTGAAGCTTTGGAATCTAAAACTGGACTCACAGGAGCGGTTCAAATCATAGAAAGTGAGAGTGTCAGTCCTCTCGTACGTAAGTCGGCATTGTGCCTTTTGTATTAAATTCGGATGCAATTTCTGTGTTTCATCGTGGATAAGAAGGTCCAAGGTATACAGTAAACCTGAAGTGAAGCATCGTAATCGAAAACTGGACTCATAGGAGAGGTTCAAATCATAGAGAGTTAGAGGTTCAATCCTCTTGTACTTAAGTCGTCATTGTGCCTTTTGAATTAAATTGGGATGCAATTTCTGTGTTTCATCGTCAATACTAAGGTCCAAGGGATACAGTAAACCTGAAGTAAATCATCGGAATCTAACACTGGACTCACAGGAGAGGTTGAAATCATTGAAAGTTAGAGTTTCAGTCCTCTTGTACTTAAGTCGGCATTGTGCTTTTTGTATTAAATTCGGATGAAATTTCTGTGTTTCATCGTCAATAAGATGGTCCAAGGAATACAGTATACCAGAAGTAAAACTTTGGAATCTAACACTGGACTCACTGGATGGGTTCAAATCATAGAAAGTTAGAGTGTCAGTCCTCTTGTACTTAAGTCGGCATTGTGCCTTTTGTATTAAATTCGGATGCAATTTCTATGTTTCATGGTCAATAAGAAGGTCCAAGGTATACAGTAAACCTGAAGTGAAGCATCGGAATCTAAAACTGGACTCACAGGAGAGGTTCAAATCGTAGAAATTTAGAGTGTCAGTCCTCTTGTACTTAAGTCGGCATTGTGCCTCTTGTATTAAATTCGGATGCAATTTGTGTGTTTCATCGTCAATAAGAAGGTCCAAGGTATACAGTAAACCTGAAGTGAAGCATCGGAATCTAAAACTGGACTCACAGGAGAGGTTCACATCATAGAAAGTTAGAGTGTCAGTCCTCTTGTACTTTGGTCTGCATTGTGCCTTTTGAATTTAATTCCGGTGCAATTTCTGTGTTTCATCGTCAATAAGAAGGTCCAAGGGATACATTTAAGCTGAAGTGTAGCATCGGAATCTAAAACTGGACTCACAGGAGAGGTTCCATTCATAGAAAGTTAGGGAGTCTGTCCTGTTGTACTTAATTCGGCATTGTGCCTTTTGAATTTCATTCCGATGCAATTTCTGTGCTTCATTGTCAATAAGAACGTCCATGGTATGGAGTAACCCTGAAGTGTAGCATCGGAATCTAAAACTGGACTCACAGGAGAGGTTCAGATCATAGAAAGTTAGAGTGTCAGTCCTCGTGTACTTAAGTCGGCATTGTGCCTTTTGAATTTAGTTCCGATGCAATATCTGTGTTTCATCGTTAATAAGAAGGCCAAGGTATACAGTAAACCTGAAGTGAAGCATCGGAATATAAGAACTGGACTCACAGGAGAGGTTCAAGTCATAGATAGTTATAGTGTCAGTCCTCTTGTACTTAATTCGGCATTGTGCCTTTTGTATTAAATTCGGATGCAATTTCTATGTTTCATGGTCAATAAGAAGGTCCAAGGTGTACAGTAAACCTGAAGTGAAGCATCGGAATCTAAAACTGGACTCACAGGAGAGGTTCAAATCGTAGAAATTTAGAGTGTCAGTCCTCTTGTACTTAAGTCGGCATTGTGCCTCTTGTATTAAATTCGGATGCAATTTGTGTGTTTCATCGTCAATAAGAAGGTCCAAGGTATACAGTAAACCTGAAGTGAAGCATCGGAATCTAAAACTGGACTCACAGGAGAGGTTCACATCATAGAAAGTTAGAGTGTCAGTCCTCTTGTACTTTGGTCTGCATTGTGCCTTTTGAATTTAATTCCGGTGCAATTTCTGTGTTTCATCGTCAATAAGAAGGTCCAAGGGATACATTTAACCTGAAGTGTAGCATCGGAATCTAAAACTGGACTCACAGGAGAGGTTCCATTCATAGAAAGTTAGGGAGTCTGTCCTGTTGTACTTAATTCGGCATTGTGCCTTTTGAATTTCATTCCGATGCAATTTCTGTGCTTCATTGTCAATAAGAACGTCCATGGTATGGAGTAACCCTGAAGTGTAGCATCGGAATCTAAAACTGGACTCACAGGAGAGGTTCAGATCATAGAAAGTTAGAGTGTCAGTCCTCTTGTACTTAAGTCGGCATTGTGCATTTTGTATTAATTTCGGATGCAATTCCTGTGTTTCATCGTCGATAAGAAGGTCCATGGGATACAGTAAACCTGAAGTGAAGCATCGGAATCTAAAACTGGACTCACATTAGAGGTTGAAATCATAGACATTTAGAGTGTCCGTCCTCTTGTACTTAAGGCGGCATTGGGCCTTTTGTATTAAATTCGGATGCAATGTCTGTGTTTCATCGTCAATAAGAAGGTCCATGGGATACAGTAAACCTGAAGTAAAGCATCGGAATCTAAAACTGGACCCACAGGAGTGGTTCAAATCATAGAAAGTTGGAGCGTCAGTCCTCTTGTACTTAAGTCGGCATTGTGCCTTTTGAATGTAATTCCGATGCAATTTCTGTGGTTCATCGTCATTTAGGTCATAGGGATACAGTAAACCTGAAGTGAAGCATCGGAATCTAAAACTGGACTCACAGGACAGGTTTAAATCATAGAAAGTTAGAGTGTCAGTCCACTTGTACTTAAGTCAGCATTGGGCCCTCTGAATTACATTCCGATGCAATTTCTGTGCTTTATCATCAATAAGCAGATCCCAGGGATACAGTAAACCTGAAGTGAATCATCGGAATCTAAAACTGGACTCACAGGAGAGGTTCAATTCATAGAAGGTCAGAGTGTCAGTCCTCTTGTACTTAGATCGGCATTGTGCCATTTGAATTTAATTCCGATGCAATTTCTGTGTTTCATCGTCAATAAGAAGGTCCAAGGGCTCCAGTAAACCTGATGTGAAGCATTGGAATCTAAAACAGGACTCACAGGAGAGGTTCAAATCATAGAAAGTTAGACTGTCAGTCCTCCTGTACATAAGTCGGCATTGTGAATCTTGAATTAAATTCCGATGCAATATCTGTGCTTCATCGTCAATAAGAAGGTCCAAGGGATACACAAAACCTGAAGTGAAGCAACGGAATCTAAAACTTGACTCACAGGAGAGGTTCAAATCATAGAAAGTTAGAGTGTCAGTCCTTTTGTACTTAAGTCGTCATTGTGCCTTTTGTATTAATTTCGGATGCAATTTCTGTGTTTCATCGTCAATAAGAAGGTCCAAGGGATACAGTAAACCTGAAGTGAAGCATCGGAATTTAAAACTGGACTCACAGAAGAGGTTCAAATCGTAGAAAGTTAGAGTGTCAGTCCTCTTGTACTTAAGTCAGCATTGTGCCTTTTGAATTTAATTCCGAAGCACTTTCTGTGCTTCATCGTCGAAAAGATGGTCCAAGAAACACAGTAAAGCTGAAGTGAAGCATCGGAATCTAAAACTGAACTCACAGGAGAGGTTCAGATCATAGAAAGTTAGAGTGTCAGTCCTCTTGTACTTAAGTCGGCATTGTGCCTTTTGTATTAAATTCGGCTGCAATTTCTGTGTTTCATCGTCAATAAGAAAGTCCAAGGGATACAGTAAACCTGAAGTGAAACATCGGAATCTAAAACAGGACTAACAGGAGAGGTTGTAATCATAGAAAGTTAGAGTGTCAGTCCACTTGTACTTATGACGGCATAGTGCCTTTTGAATTTAATTCCGATGCAATTTCTGTGCTTCATCGTCAATAAGAAGGTCATAAGGATACATTAAACGTGAAGTGAAGCATCGGAATCTAAAACTGGACTCACAGGAGAGGTTCAAATCATAGAAAGTTAGAGTGTCAGTCCTCTCGTACTTAAATCGGCATTGTGCCTTTTGCATTTAATTCCGATGCAATTTCTGTGCTTCATCGTCAATAAGAAGGTCCAAGGGAGACACTAAACCTGAAGTGAAGCATCGGAATCTAAAACTGGACTCACGGGAGAGGTTCAAATCATAGAAAGTTAGAGTGTCAGTCCTTTTGTACTTAAGTCGGCATTGTGCCTTTTGTATTAAATTCGGATGTAATTTCTGTGTTTCATCGTCAATAAGAAGGTCCAAGGGATACAGTAAACCTGAAGTGAAGCATCGGAATCTAAAACTGGACTCACAGGGGAGGTTCAAATCATATTAAGTGAGAGTGTCACTCCTCTTGTACTTAAGTCGGCATTGTGCCTTTTGTATTAAATTCGGCTGCAATTTCTGTGTTTCATCGTCAATAAGAAAGTCCAAGGGATACAGTAAACCTGAAGTGAAGCATCGGAATCTAAAACTGGACTCACAGGAGAGGTTCAAATCATAGAAAGTTAGAGTGTCAGTCCTTTTGTACTTAAGTCGTCATTGTGAGTTTTGTATTAAATTCGGATGCAATTTCTGTGTTTCATCGTCAATAAGATGGTCCAAGGGATACAGTACACCTGAAGTGAAGCATCGGAATCTAAAACTGGACTCACAGAAGAGGCTCAAATCCTAGAAAGTCAGAGTGTCAGTCCTCTCGTACTTAAGTCAGCATTGTGCCTTTTCAATTTAATCCCGAAGCACTTTCTGTGCTTCATCGTCGATAAGAAGGACCAAGGAACACAGTAAACCTGAAGTGAGGCATCGGAATCTAAAACTGGACTCACAGGAGAGGTCAGGTCATAGAAAGTTGGAGTGTCCGTCCTCTTGTACTTAAGTTGGCATTGTGCATTTTGTATTAAATGCGGATGCAATATCTGTGTTTTATCGTCAATAAGAAGGTCCAAGGTATGCAGTAAACCTGAAGTGAAGCATCGGAATCTAAAACTGGACTCACAGGAGCGGTTCAAATCATAGAAAGTTAGAGTTTCAGTCCTCTTGTACTTAGATCGGCATTGTGCATTTTTGAATTTAATTCCGATGCAATTTCTGTGTTTCATCGTCAAGAAGAAGGTCCAAGGGCTCCAGTAAACCTGATGTGAAGCATTGGAATCTAAAACTGGACTCACAGGAGAGGTTCAAATCATAGAAATTTAGAGTGTCAGTCCTCCTGTACATAAGTCGGGATTGTGCCTTTTGAATTTAATTCCGATGCAATATCAGTGCTTCATCGTCAATAAGAACGTCCAAGGGATACACAAAACCTGAAGTGAAGCATCGGAATCTAAAACTGGACTCACAGGAGAGATCAGATCATAGAAAGTTGGAGTGTCAGTCCTCTTGTACTTAAGTTGGCATTGTGCCTTTTGTATTAAATGCGGATGCAATATCTGTGTTTTATCGTCAATAAGAAGGTCCAAGGTATGCAGTAAACCTGAAGTGAAGCATCGGAATCTAGAACTGGACTCACAGGAGCGGTTCAAATCATAGAAAGTTAGAGTGTCAGTCCTCTTGTACTTAGATCGGCATTGTGCCATTTGAATTTAATTTCGATGCAATTTCTGTGCTTCATCGTCAATAAGAAGGTCCAAGGGATACAGTAAACCTGAAGTGAAGCATCGGAATCTAAAACTGGACTCACATTAGAGGTTGAAATCATAGACATTTAGAGTGTCCGTCCTCTTGTACTTAAGGCGGCATTGGGCCTTTTGTATTAAATTCGGATGCAATGTCTGTGTTTCATCGTCAATAAGAAGGTCCATGGGATACAGTAAACCTGAAGTAAAGCATCGGAATCTAAAACTGGACCCACAGGAGTGGTTCAAATCATAGAAAGTTGGAGCGTCAGTCCTCTTGTACTTAAGTCGGCATTGTGCCTTTTGAATGTAATTCCGATGCAATTTCTTTGCTTCATCGTCAATAAGGTCATAGGGATACAGTAAACCTGAAGTGAAGCATCGGAATCTAAAACTGGACTCACAGAAGAGGCTCAAATCCTAGAAAGGCAGAGTGTCAGTCCTCTCGTACTTAAGTCAGCATTGTGCCTTTTCAATTTAATCCCGAAGCACTTTCTGTGCTTCATCGTCGATAAGAAGGACCAAGGAACACAGTAAACCTGAAGTGAGGCATCGGAATCTAAAACTGGACACACAGGAGAGGTCAGATCATAGAAAGTTGGAGTGTCCGTCCTCTTGTACTTAAGTTGGCATTGTGCATTTTGTATTAAATGCGGATGCAATATCTGTGTTTTATCGTCAATAAGAAGGTCCAAGGTATGCAGTAAACCTGAAGTGAAGCATCGGAATCTAAAACTGGACTCACAGGAGCGGTTCAAATCATAGAAAGTTAGAGTGTCAGTCCTCTTGTACTTAGATCGGCATTGTGCCATTTGAATTCAATTCCGATGCAATTTCTGTGTTTCATCGTCAAGAAGAAGGTCCAAGGGCTCCAGTAAACCTGATGTGAAGCATTGGAATCTAAAACTGGACTCACAGGAGAGGTTCAAATCATAGAAAGTTAGAGTGTCAGTCCTCCTGTACATAAGTCGGCATTGTGCCTTTTGAATTTAATTCCGATGCAATATCAGTGCTTCATCGTCAATAAGAACGTCCAAGGGATACACAAAACCTGAAGTGAAGCATCGGAATCTAAAACTGGACTCACAGGAGAGGACAGATCGTAGAAAGTTGGAGTGTCAGTCCTCTTGTACTTAAGTTGGCATTGTGCATTTTGTATTAAATGCGGATGCAATATCTGTGTTTTATCGTCAATAAGAAGGTCCAAGGTATGCAGTAAACCTGAAGTGAAGCATCGGAATCTAAAACTGGACTCACAGGAGCGGTTCAAATCATAGAAAGTTAGAGTGTCAGTCCTCTTGTACTTAGATCGGCATTGTGCCATTTGAATTTAATTTCGATGCAATTTCTGTGCTTCATCGTCAATAAGAAGGTCCAAGGGATACAGCAAACCTGAAGTGAAGCATCGGAATCTAAAACTGGACTCACATTAGAGGTTGAAATCATAGACATTTAGAGTGTCCGTCCTCTTGTACTTAAGGCGGCATTGGGCCTTTTGTATTAAATTCGGATGCAATGTCTGTGTTTCATCGTCAATAAGAAGGTCCATGGGATACAGTAAACCTGAAGTAAAGCATCGGAATCTAAAACTGGACCCACAGGAGTGGTTCAAATCATAGAAAGTTGGAGCGTCAGTCCTCTTGTACTTAAGTCGGCATTGTGCCTTTTGAATGTAATTCCGATGCAATTTCTGTGCTTCATCGTCAATAAGGTCATAGGGATACAGTAAACCTGAAGTGAAGCATCGGAATCTAAAACTGGACTCACAGGACAGGTTCAAATCATAGAAAGTTAGAGTGTCAGTCCACTTGTACTTAAGTCAGTATTGGGCCCTCTGAATTACATTCCGATGCAATTTCTGTGCTTTATCATCAATAAGCAGATCCCAGGAATACAGTAAACCTGAAGTGAATCATCGGAATCTAAAACTGGACTCACAGGAGAGGTTCAATTCATAGAAGGTCAGAGTGTCAGTCCTCTTGTACTTATATCGGCATTGTGCCATTTGAATTTAATTCCGATGCAATTTCTGTGTTTCATCGTCAATAGGAAGGTCCAAGGGCCCCAGTAAACCTGATGTGAAGCATTGGAATCTAAAACAGGACTCACAGGAGAGGTTCAAATCATAGAAAGTTAGACTGTCAGTCCTCCTGTACATAAGTCGGCATTGTGCCTTTTGAATTTAATTCCGATGCAATATCTGTGCTTCATCGTCAATAAGAAGGTCCAAGGGATACACAAAACCTGAAGTGAAGCATCGGAATCTAAAACTTGACTCACAGGAGAGGTTCAAATCATAGAAAGTTAGAGTGTCAGTCCTTTTGTACTTAAGTCGTCATTGTGCCTTTTGTATTAATTTCGGATGCAATTTCTGTGTTTCATCGTCAATAAGAAGGTCGAAGGGATACAGTAAACCTGAAGTGAAGCATCGGAATTTAAAACTGGACTCACAGAAGAGGTTCAAATCGTAGAAAGTTAGAGTGTCAGTCCTCTGGTACTTAAGTCAGCATTGTGCCTTTTGAATTTAATTCCGAAGCACTTTCTGTGCTTCATCGTCGAAAAGATGGTCCAAGAAACACAGTAAAGCTGAAGTGAAGCATCGGAATCTAAAACTGAACTCACAGGAGAGGTTCAGATCATAGAAAGTTAGAGTGTCAGTCCTCTTGTACTTAAGTCGGCATTGTGCCTTTTGTATTAAATTCGGCTGCAATTTCTGTGTTTCATCGTCAATAAGAAAGTCCAAGGGATACAGTAAACCTGAAGTGAAGCATCGGAATCTAAAACTGGACTAACAGGAGAGGTTGTAATCATAGAAAGTTAGAGTGTCAGTCCACTTGTACTTAAGACGGCATAGTGCCTTTTGAATTTAATTCCGATGCAATTTCTTTGCTTCATCGTCAATAAGAAGGTCATAGGGATACATTAAACGTGAAGTGAAGCATCGGAATCTAAAACTGGACTCACAGGAGAGGTTCAAATCATAGAAAGTTAGAGTGTCAGTCCTCTCGTACTTAAATCGGCATTGTGCCTTTTGAATTTAATTCCGATGCAATGTCTGTGCTTCATCGTCAATAAGAAGGTCCAAGGGAGACACTAAACCTGAAGTGAAGCATCGGAATCTAAAACTGGACTCACAAGAGAGGTTCAAATCATAGAAAGTTAGAGTGTCAGTCCTTTTGTACTTAAGTCGTCATTGTGAGTTTTGTATTAAATTCGGATGCAATTTCTGTGTTTCATCGTCAATAAGATGGTCCAAGGGATACAGTAAACCTGAAGTGAAGCATCGGAATCTAAAACTGGACTCACAGAAGAGGCTCAAATCCTAGAAAGTCAGAGTGTCAGTCCTCTCGTACTTCAGTCAGCATTGTGCCTTTTCAATTTAATCCCGAAGCACTTTCTGTGCTTCATCGTTGATAAGAAGGACCAAGGAACACAGTAAACCTGAAGTGAAGCATCGGAATCTAAAACTGGACTCACAGGAGAGGTCAGATCAGAGAAAGTTGGAGTGTCAGTCCTCTTGTACTTAAGTAGGCATTGTGCATTTTGTATTAAATGCGGATGCAATATCTGCGTTTTATCGTCAATAAGAAGGTCCAAGGTATGCAGTAAACCTGAAGTGAAGCATCGGAATCTAAAACTGGACTCACAGGAGCGGTTCAAATCAAAGAAAGTTAGAGTGTCAGTCCTCTTGTACTTAAGTCGGTATTGTGCCTTTTGTATTAAATTCGGATGCAATTTCTGTATTTCATCGTCAATAAGAAAGTTCAAGGGATACAGTAAACCTGAAGAGAAGCATCGGAATCTAACACTGGACACACTGGAGAGGTTCAAATCATAGAAAGTTAGAGTGTCAATCGTCTTGTACTTAAGTCGGCATTGTGCCTTTTGTATTAAATTCGGCTGTAATTTCTGTGTTTCATCGTCAATAAGAAGGTCCAAGGGATACAGTAAACCTGAAGTGAAGCATCGGAATCTAAAACTGGACTCACAGGAGAGGTTCAAATCATATTAAGTGAGAGTGTCACTCCTCTTGTACTTAAGTCGGCATTGTGCCTTTTGTATTAAATTCGGCTGCAATTTCTGTGTTTCATCGTCAATAAGAAAGTCCATGGGATATAGTAAACCTGAAGTGAAGCATCGGAATCTAAAACTGGACTCACAGGAGAGGTTGTAATCATAGAAAGTTAGAGTGTCAGTCCACTTGTACTTAAGTCGGCAGAGTGCCTTTTGAATATAATTCCGATGCAATTTCTTTGCTTCATCGTCAATAAGAACGTCATAGGGATACATTAAACGTGAAGTGAAGCATCGGAATCTGAAACTGGACTCACGGGAGAGGTTCAAATCATAGAAAGTTAGAGTGTCAGTCCTCTCGTACTTAAATCGGCATTGTGCCTTTTGAATCTAATTCCGATGCAATTTCTGTGCTTCATCGTCAATATGAAGGTCCAAGGGAGACACTAAACCTGAAGTGAAGCATCGGAATCTAAAACTGGACTCACAGGAGTGGTTCAAATCATAGAAAGTTAGAGTGTCAGTCCATTTGTACTTAAGTCGTCATTGTGAGTTTTGTATTAAATTCGGATGCAATTTCTGTGTTTCAGCGTCAATAAGATGGTCCAAGGGATACAGTAAACCTGAAGTGAAGCATCGGAATCTAAAACTGGACTCACAGAAGAGGCTCAAATCCTGGAAAGTCAGAGTGTCAGTCCTCTCGTACTTCAGTCAGCATTGTGCCTTTTCAATTTAATCCCGAAGCACTTTCTGTGCTTCATCGTTGATAAGAAGGACCAAGGAACACAGTAAACCTGAAGTGAAGCATCGGAATCTAAAACTGGACTCACACGAGAGGTCAGATCAGAGAAAGTTGGAGTGTCAGTCCTCTTGTACTTAAGTAGGCATTGTGCATTTTGTATTAAATGCGGATGCAATATCTGCGTTTTATCGTCAATAAGAAGGTCCAAGGTATGCAGTAAACCTGAAGTGAAGCATCGGAATTTAAAACTGGACTCACAGGAGCGGTTCAAATCAAAGAAAGTTAGAGTGTCAGTCCTCTTGTACTTAAGTCGGTATTGTGCCTTTTGTATTAAATTCGGATGCAATTTCTGTATTTCATCGTCAATAAGAAAGTTCAAGGGATACAGTAAACCTGAAGAGAAGCATCGGAATCTAACACTGGACACACAGGAGAGGTTCAAATCATAGAAACTTAGAGTGTCAATCGTCTTGTACTTAAGTCGGCATTGTGCCTTTTGTATTAAATTCGGCTGTAATTTCTGTGTTTCATCGTCAATAAGAAGGTCCAAGGGATACAGTAAACCTGAAGTGAAGCATCGGAATCTAAAACTGGACTCACAGGAGAGGTTCAAATCATATTAAGTGAGAGTGTCACTCCTCTTGTACTTAAGTCGGCATTGTGCCTTTTGTATTAAATTCGGCTGCAATTTCTGTGTTTCATCGTCAATAAGAAAGTCCATGGGATATAGTAAACCTGAAGTGAAGCATCGGAATCTAAAACTGGACTCACAGGAGAGGTTGTAATCATAGAAAGTTAGAGTGTCAGTCCACTTGTACTTCAGTCGGCAGAGTGCCTTTTGAATATAATTCCGATGCAATTTCTTTGCTTCATCGTCAATAAGAAGGTCATAGGGATACATTAAACGTGAAGTGAAGCATCGGAATCTAAAACTGGACTCACGGGAGAGGTTCAAATCATAGAAAGTTAGAGTGTCAGTCCTCTCGTACTTAAATCGGCATTGTGCCTTTTGAATTTAATTCCGATGCAATTTGTGTGCTTCATCGTCAATAAGAAGGTCCAAGGGAGACACTAAACCTGAAGTGAAGCATCGGAATCTAAAACTGGACTCACAGGAGAGGTTCAAATCATAGAAAGTTAGAGTGTCAGTCCTTTTGTACTTAAGTCGTCATTGTGAGTTTTGTATTAAATTCGGATGCAATTTCTGTGTTTCATCGTCAATAAGATGGTCCAAGGGATACAGTAAACCTGAAGTGAAGCATCGGAATCTAAAACTGGACTCACAGAAGAGGCTCAAATCCTAGAAAGTCAGAGTGTCAGTCCTCTCGTACTTAAGTCAGCATTGTGCCTTTTCAATTTAATTCCGATGCAATTTCTGTGTTTCATCGTCTAGAAGAAGGTCCAAGGGCTCCAGTAAACCTGATGTGAAGCATTGGAATCTAAAACTGGACTCACAGGAAAGGTTCAAATCATAGAAAGTTAGACTGTCAGTCCTCCTGTACATAAGTCGGCATTGTGCCTTTTGAATTTAATTCCGATGCAATATCTGTGCTTCATCGTCAATAAGAAGGTCCAAGGGATACACAAAACCTGAAGTGAAGCATCGGAATCTAAAACTTGACTCACAGGAGAGGTTCAAATAATAGAAAGTTAGAGTGTCAGTCCTTTTGTACTTAAGTCGTCATTGTGCCTTTTGTATTAATTTCGGATGCAATTTCTGTGTTTCATCGTCAATAGGAAGGTCCAAGGGATACAGTAAACCTGAAGTGAAGCATCGGAATCTAAAACTGGACTCACAGAAGGGGTTCAAATCGTAGAAAGTTAGAGTGTCAGTCCTCTTGTACTTAAGTCAGCATTGTGCCTTTTGAATTTAATTCCGAAGCACTTTCTGTGCTTCATCGTCGAAAAGAAGGTCCAAGAAACACAGTAAAGCTGAAGTGAAGCATCGGAATCTAAAACTGAACTCGCAGGAGAGGTTCAGATCGTAGAAAGTTAGAGTGTCAGTCCTCTTGTACTTAAGTCGGCATTGTGCCTTTTGTATTAAATTCGGCTGCAATTTCTGTGTTTCATCGTCAATAAGAAAGTCCAAGGGATACAGTAAACCTGAAGTGAAGCATCGGAATCTAAAACTGGACTCACAGGAGAGGTTGTAATCATAGAAAGTTAGAGTGTCAGTCCACTTGTACTTAAGTCGGCATAGTGCCTTTTGAAATTAATTCCGATGCAATTTCTTTGCTTCATCGTCAATAAGAAGGTCATAGGGATACATTAAACGTGAAGTGAAGCATCGGAATCTAAAACTGGACTCACAGGAGAGGTTCAAATCATAGAAAGTTAGAGTGTCAGTCCTCTCGTACTTAAATCGGCATTGTGCCTTTTGAATTTAATTCCGATGCAATATCTGTGCTTCATCGTCAATAAGAAGGTCCAAGGGAGACACTAAACCTGAAATGAAGCATCGGAATCTAAAACTGGACTCACAGGAGAGGTTCAAATCATAGAAAGTTAGAGTGTCAGTCCTTTTGTCCTTAAGTCGTCATTGTGAGTTTTGTATTAAATTCGGATGCAATTTCTGTGTTTCATCGTCAATAAGATGGTCCAAGGGATACAGTAAACCTGAAGTGAAGCATCGGAATCTAAAACTGGACTCACAGAAGAGGCTCAAATCCTAGAAAGTCAGAGTGTCAGTCCTCTCGTACTTAAGTCAGCATTGTGCCTTTTCAATTTAATTCCGATGCAATTTCTGTGTTTCATCGTCAAGAAGAAGGTCCAAGGGCTCCAGTAAACCTGATGTGAAGCATTGGAATCTAAAACTGGACTCACAGGAGAGGTTCAAATCATAGAAAGTTAGACTGTCAGTCCTCCTGTACATAAGTCGGCATTGTGCCTCTTGAATTTAATTCCGATGCAATATCTGTGTTTCATCGTCAATAAGAAGGTCCAAGGGATACACAAAACCTGAAGTGAAGCATCGGAATCTAAAACTTGACTCACAGGAGAGGTTCAAATATTAGAAAGTTAGAGTGTCAGTCCTTTTGTACTTAAGTCGTCATTGTGCCTTTTGTATTAATTTCGGATGCAATTTCTGTGTTTCATCGTCAATAGGAAGGTCCAAGGGATACAGTAAACCTGAAGTGAAGCATCGGAATCTAAAACTGGACTCACAGAAGGGGTTCAAATCGTAGAAAGTTAGAGTGTCAGTCCTCTTGTACTTAAGTCAGCATTGTGCCTTTTGAATTTAATTCCGAGGCACTTTCTGTGCTTCATCGTCGAAAAGAAGGTCCAAGAAACACAGTAAAGCTGAAGTGAAGCATCGGAATCTAAAACTGAACTCGCAGGAGAGGTTCAGATCGTAGAAAGTTAGAGTGTCAGTCCTCTTGTACTTAAGTCGGCATTGTGCCTTTTGTATTAAATTCGGCTGCAATTTCTGTGTTTCATCGTCAATAAGAAAGTCCAAGTTATACAGTAATCCTGAAGTGAAGCATCGGAATCTAAAACTGGACTCACAGGAGAGGTTGTAATCATAGAAAGTTAGAGTGTCAGTCCACTTGTACTTAAGTCGGCATAGTGCCTTTTGAAATTAATTCCGATGCAATTTCTTTGCTTCATCGTCAATAAGAAGGTCATAGGGATACATTAAACGTGAAGTGAAGCATCGGAATCTAAAACTGGACTCACAGGAGAGGTTCAAATCATAGAAAGTTAGAGTGTCAGTCCTCTCGTACTTAAATCGGCATTGTGCCTTTTGAATTTAATTCCGATGCAATTTCTGTGCTTCATCGTCAATAAGAAGGTCCAAGGGAGACACTAAACCTGAAATGAAGCATCGGAATCTAAAACTGGACTCACAGGAGAGGTTCAAATCATAGAAAGTTAGAGTGTCAGTCCTTTTGTACTTATGTCGTCATTGTGAGTTTTGTATTAAATTCGGATGCAATTTCTGTGTTTCATCGTCAATAAGATGGTCCAAGGGGTACAGTAAACCTGAAGTGAAGCATCGGAATCTAAAACTAGACTCACAGAAGAGGCTAAAATCCTAGAAAGTCAGAGTGTCAGTCCTCTCGTACTTAAGTCAGCATTGTGGCTTTTCAATTTCATCCCGAAGCACTTTCTGTGCTTCATCGTTGATAAGAAGGACCAAGGAACACAGTAAACCTGAAGTGAAGCATCGGAATCTAGAACTGGACTCACAGGAGAGGTCAGATCATAGAAAGTTGGAGTGTCAGTCCTCTTGTACTTAAGTAGGCATTGTGCATTTTGTATTAAATGCGGATGCAATATCTGTGTTTTAACGTCAATAAGAAGGTCCAAGGTATGCAGTAAACCTGAAGTGAAGCATCGGAATCTAAAACTGGACTCACAGGAGCGGTTCAAATCATAGAAAGTTAGAGTGTCAGTCCTCTCGTACTTAAATCGGCATTGTGCCTTTTGAATTTACTTCCGATGCAATTTCTGTGCTTCATCGTCAATAAGAAGGTCCAAGGGAGCCACTAAACCTGAAGTGAAGCATCGGAATCTAAAACTGGACTCACAGGAGAGGTTCAAATCATAGAAAGTTAGAGTGTCAGTCCTTTTGTACTTAAGTCGTCATTGTGAGTTTTGTATTAAATTCGGATGCAATTTCTGTGTTTCATCGTCAATAAGATGGTCCAAGGGATACAGTAAACCTGAAGTGAAGCATCGGAATCTAAAACTGGACTCACAGAAGAGGCTCAAATCCTAGAAAGTCAGAGTGTCAGTCCTCTCGTACTTAAGTCAGCATTGTGCCTTTCCAATTTAATCCCGAAGCACTTTCTGTGCTTCATCGTCGATAAGAAGGACCAAGGAACACAGTAAACCTGAAGTGAGGCATCGGAATCTAAAACTGGACTCACAGGAGAGGTCAGATCATAGAAAGTTGGAGTGTCAGTCCTCTTGTACTTAAGTTGGCATTGTGCATTTTGTATAAAATACGGATGCAATATCTGTGGTTTATCGTCAATAAGAAGGTCCAAGGTATGCAGTAAACCTGAAGTGAAGCATCGGAATCTAAAACTGGACTCACAGGAGCGGTTCAAATCATAGAAAGTTAGAGTGTCAGTCCTCCTGTACTTAGATCGGCATTGTGCCATTTGAATTTAATTCCGATGCAATTTCTGTGTTTCATCGTCAAGAAGAAGGTCCAAGGGCTCCAGTAAACCTGATGTGAAGCATTGGAATCTAAAACTGGACTCACAGGAAAGGTTCAAATCATAGAAAGTTAGAGTGTCAGTCCTCCTGTACATAAGTCGGCATTGTGCCTTTTGAATTTAATTCCGATGCAATATCTGTGCTTCATCGTCAATAAGAAGGTCCAAGGGATACACAAAACCTGAAGTGAAGCATCGGAATCTAAAACTTGACTCACAGGAGAGGTTCAAATCATAGAAAGTTAGAGTGTCAGTCCTTTTGTACTTAAGTCGTCATTGTGCCTTTTGTATTAATTTCGGATGCAATTTCTGTGTTTCATCGTCAATAAGAAGGTCCAAGGGATACAGTAAACCTGAAGTGAAGCATCGGAATCTAAAACTGGACTCACAGAAGGGGCTCAAATCGTAGAAAGTTAGAGTGTCAGTCCTCTTGTACTTAAGTCAGCATTGTGTATTTTGAATTTAATTCCGAAGCACTTTCTGTGCTTCATCGTCGAAACGAAGGTCCAAGAAACACAGTAAAGCTGAAGTGAAGCATCGGAATCTAAAACTGGACTCACAGGAGAGGTCAGATCATAGAAAGTTGGAGTGTCAGTCCTCTTGTACTTAAGTTGGCATTGTGCATTTTGTATTAAATGCGGATGCAATATCTGTGTTTTATCGTCAATAAGAAGGTCCAAGGTATGCAGTAAACCTGAAGTGAAGCATCGGAATCTTAAACTGGACTCACAGGAGCGGTTCAAATCATAGAAAGTTAGAGTGTCAGTCCTCTTGTACTTAGATCGGCATTGTGCAATTTGAATTTAATTCCGATGCAATTTCTGTGTTTCATCGTCAACAAGAAGGTCCAAGGGCTCCAGTAAACCTGATGTGAAGCATTCAAATCTAAAACTGGACTCACAGGAGAGGTTCAAATCATAGAAAGTTAGAGTGTCAGTCCTCCTGTACATAAGTCGGCATTGTGCCTTTTGAATTTAATTCCGATGCAATATCTGTGCTTCATCGTCAATAAGAAGGTCCAAGGGATACACAAAACCTGAAGTGAAGCATCGGAATCTAAAACTTGACTCACAGGAGAGGTTCAAATCATAGAAAGTTAGAGTGTCAGTCCTTTTGTACTTAAGTCGTCATTGTGCCTTTTGCATTAATTTCGGATGCAATTTCTGTGTTTCATCGTCAATAAGAAGGTCCAAGGGATACAGTAAACCTGAAGTGAAGCATCGGAATATAAAACTGGACTCACAGAAGGGGTTCAAATCGTAGAAAGTTAGAGTGTGAGTCCTCTTGTACTTAAGTCAGCATTGTGCCTTTTGAATTTAATTCCGAAGCACTTTCTGTGCTTCATCGTCGAAAGGAAGGTCCAAGAAACACAGTAAAGCTGAAGTGAAGCATCGGAATGTAAAACTGAACTCACAGGAGAGGTTCAGATCGTAGAAAGTTAGAGTGTCAGTCCTCTTGTACTTAAGTCGGCATTGTGCCTTTTGTATTAAATTCGGCTGCAATTTCTGTGTTTCATCGTCAATAAGAAAGTCCAAGGGATACAGTAAACCTGAAGTGAAGCATCGGAATCTAAAACTGGACTCACAGGAGAGGTTGTAATCATAGAAAGTTAGAGTGTCAGTCCACTTGTACTTAAGTCGGCATAGTGCCTTTTGAATTTAATTTAGATGCAATTTCTTTGCTTCATCGTCAATAAGAAGGTCATCGGGATACATTAAACGTGAAGTGAAGCATCGGAATCTAAAACTGGACTCACAGGAGAGGTTCAAATCATAGAAAGTTAGAGTGTCAGTCCTCTCGTACTTAAATCGGCATTGTGCCTTTTGAATTTAATTCCGATGGAATTTCTGTGCTTCATCGTCAATAAGAAGGTCCAAGGGATACACTAAACCTGAAATGAAGCATCGGAATCTAAAACTGGACTCACAGGAGAGGTTCAAATCATAGAAAGTTAGAGTGTCAGTCCTTTTGTACTTAAGTCGTCATTGTGAGTTTTGTATTAAATTCGGATGCAATTTCTGTGTTTCATCGTCAATAAGATGGTCCAAGGGATACAGTAAACCTGAAGTGAAGCATCGGAATCTAAAACTGGACTCACAGAAGAGGCTCAAATCCTAGAAAGTCAGAGTGTCAGTCCTCTCGTACTTAAGTCAGCATTGTGCCTTTTCATTTTAATCCCGAAGCACTTTCTGTGCTTCATCGTCGATAAGAAGGACCAAGGAACACAGTAAACCTGAAGTGAGGCATCGGAATCTAAGACTGGACTCACAGGAGAGGTCAGATCATAGAAAGTTGGAGTGTCAGTCCTCTTGTACTTAAGTTGGCATTGTGCATTTTGTATTAAATGCGGATGCAATATCTGTGTTTTATCGTCAATAAGAAGGTCCAAGGTATGCAGTAAACCTGAAGTGAACCATCGGAATCTAAAACTGGACTCACAGGAGCGGTTCAAATCATAGAAAGTTAGAGTGTCAGTCCTCTTGTACTTAGATCGGCATTGTGCCACTTGAATTTAATTCCGATGCAATTTCTGTGTTTCATCGTCAATAAGAAGGTCCAAGGGCTCCAGTAAACCTGATGTGAAGCATTGGAATCTAAAACTGGACTCACAGGAGAGGTTCAAATCATAGAAAGTTAGAGTGTCAGTCCTCCTGTACATAAGTCGGCATTGTGCCTTTTGAATTTAATTCCGAAGCAATATCTGTGCTTCATCGTCAATAAGAAGGTCCAAGGGATACACAAAACCTGAAGTGAAGCATCGGAATCTAAAACTTGACTCACAGGAGAGGTTCAAATCATAGAAAGTTAGAGTGTCAGTCCTTTTGTACTTAAGTCGACATTGTGCCTTTTGTATTAATTTCGGATGCAATTTCTGTGTTTCATCGTCAATAAGAAGGTCCAAGGGATACAGTAAACCTGAAGTGAAGCATCGGAATCTAAAACTGGACTCACAGAAGGGGTTCAAATCGTAGAAAGTTAGAGTGTCAGTCCTCTTGTACTTAAGTCAGCATTGTGCCTTTTGAATTTAATTCCGAAGCACTTTCTGTGCTTCATCGTCGAAAAGAAGGTCCAAGAAACACAGTAAAGCTGAAGTGAAGCATCGGAATCTAAAACTGAACTCACAGGAGAGGTTCAGATCGTAGAAAGTTAGAGTGTCAGTCCTCTTGGACTTAAGTCGGCATTGTGCCTTTTGTATTAAATTCGGCTGCAATTTCTGTGTTTCATCGTCAATAAGAAAGTCCAAGGGATACAGTAAACCTGAAGTGAAGCATCGGAATCTAAAACTGGACTCACAGGAGAGGTTGTAATCATAGAAAGTTAGAGTGTCAGTCCACTTGTACTTAAGTCGTCATTGTGAGTTTTGTATTAAATTCGGATGCAATTTCTGTGTTTCATCGTCAATAATTTGGTCCAAGGGATACAGTAAACCTGAAGTGAAGCATCGGAATCTAAAACTGGACTCACAGAAGAGGCTCAAATCCTAGAAAGTCAGAGTGTCAGTCCTCTCGTACTTAAGTCAGCATTGTGCCTTTTCAATTTAATCCCGAAGCACTTTCTGTGCTTCATCGTCGATAAGAAGGACCAAGGAACACAGTAAACCTGAAGTGAAGCATCGGAATCTAAAACTGGACTCACAGGAGAGGTCGGATCATAGAGAGTTGGAGTGTCAGTCCTCTTGTACTTAAGTTGGCATTGTGCATTTTGTATTAAATGCGGATGCAATATCTGTGTTTTATCGTCAATAAGAAGGTCCAAGGTATGCAGTAAACCTGAAGTGAAGCATCGGAATCTAAAACTGGACTCACAGGAGCGGTTCAAATCATAGAAAGTTAGAGTGTCAGTCCTCTTGTACTTAGATCGGCATTGTGCCATTTGAATTTAATTCCGATGCAATTTCTGTGTTTCATCGTCAACAAGAAGGTCCAAGGGCCCCAGTAAACCTGATGTGAAGCATTGGAATCTAAAACTGGACTCACAGGAGAGGTTCAAATCATAGAAATTTAGAGTGTCAGTCCTCCTGTACAGAAGTCGGCATTGTGCCTTTTGAATTTAATTCCGATGCAATATCTGTGCTTCATGGTCAATAAGAAGGTCCAAGGGATACACAAAACCTGAAGTGAGGCATCGGAATCTAAAACTTGTCTCACAGGAGAGGTTCAAAACATAGAAAGTTAGAGTGTCAGTCCTTTTGTACTTAAGTCGTCATTGTGCCTTTTGTATTAATTTCGGATGCAATTTCTGTGTTTCATCGTCAATAAGAAGGTCCAAGGGATACAGTAAACCTGAAGTGAAGCATCGGAATCTAAAACTGGACTCACAGAAGAGGATCAAATCGTAGAAAGTTAGAGTGTCAGTCCTCTTGTACTTAAGTCAGCATTGTGCCTTTTGAATTTAATTCCGAAGCACTTTCAGTGCTTCATCGTCGAAAAGAAGGTCCAAGAACAACAGTAAAGCTGAAGTGAAGATATCGGAATCTAAAACTGAACTCACAGGAGAGGTTCAGATCATAGAAAGTTAGAGAGTCAGTCCTCTTGTACTTAAGTCGGCATTGTGCCTTTTGTATTAAATTCGGCTGCAATTTCTGTGTTTCATCGTCAATAAGAAAGTCCAAGCGATACAGTAAACCTGAAGTGAAGCATCGGAATCTAAAACTGGACTCACAGGAGAGGTTGTAATCATAGAAAGTTATAGTGTCAGTCCACCTGTACTTAAGTCGGCATAGTGCCTTTTGAATTTAATTCCGATGCAATTTCTTTGCTTCATCGTCAATAAGAAGGACATAGGGATACATTAAACGTGAAGTGAAGCATCGGAATCTAAAACTGGACTCACAGGAGAGGTTCAAATCATAGAAAGTTAGTGTCAGTCCTCTCGTACTTAAATCGGCATTGTGCCTTTTGAATTTAATTCCGATGCAATTTCTGTGCTTCATCGTCAATAAGAAGGTCCAAGGGAGACACTAAACCTGAAGTGAAGCATCGGAATCTAAAACTGGACTCACAGGAGAGGTTCAAATCATAGAAAGTTAGAGTGTCAGTCCTTTTGTACTTAAGTCGTCATTGTGAGTTTTGTATTAAATTCGGATGCAATTTCTGTGTTTCATCGTCAATACGATGGTCCAAGGGATACAGTAAACCTGAAGTGAAGCATCGGAATCTAAAACTGGACTCACAGAAGAGGCTCAAATCCTAGAAAGTCAGAGTGTCAGTCCTCTCGTACTTAAGTCAGCATTGTGCCTTTTCAATTTAATCCCGAAGCACTTTCTGTGCTTCATCGTCGATAAGAAGGACCAAGGAACACAGTAAACCTGAAGTGAAGCATCGGAATCTAAAACTGGACTCACAGGAGAGGTCAGATCATAGAAAGTTGGAGTGTCAGTCCTCTTGTACTTAAGTTGGCATTGTGCATTTTGTATTAAATGCGGATGCAATATCTGTGTTTTATCGTCAAAAGAAGGTCCAAGGTATGCAGTAAACCTGAAGTGAAGCATTGGAATTTAAAACTGGACTCACAGGAGCGGTTCAAACCATAGAAAGTTAGAGTGTCAGTCCTCTTGTACTTAAGTCGGTATTGTGCCTTTTGTATTAAATTCGGATGCAATTTCTGTATTTCATCGTCAATAAGAAAGTTCAAGGGATACAGTAAACCTGAAGAGAACCATCGGAATCTAACACTCGACACACAGGAGAGGTTCACATCATAGAAAGTTAGAGTGTCAGTTCTCTTGTACTTAAGTCGGCATTGTGCCTTTTGTATTAAATTCGGCTGTAATTTCTGTGTTTCATCGTCAATAAGAAGGTCCAAGGGATACAGTAAACCTGAAGTGAAGCATCGGAATCTATAACTGGACTCACAGGAGAGGTTCAAATCATATTAAGTGAGAGTGTCACTCCTCTTGTACTTAAGTCGGCATTGTGCCTTTTGTATTAAATTCGGATGCAATTTCTGTGTTTCATCGTCAATAAGAAGGTCCAAGGGATACAGTAAACCTGAAGTGAAGCATCGGAATCTAAAACTGGACTCACAGGAGAGGTTCAATTCATAGAAAGTTAGAGGGTCAGTCCTCTTGTATTTAAGTCGGCAAAGTGCCTTTTGTATTAAATTCGGATGCAATTTCTATGTTTCATCGTCAATAAGAAGGTCCAAGGTATACAGTATACCTGAAGTGAAGCATCTGAATCTAAAACTGGACTCACAGGAGACGTTCAAATCACAGAAAGTTAGAGTGTCAGTCCTCTTGTACTTAAGTCGGCATTGTGCCTTTAGAATTTAATTCCGATGCAATTTCTGTGTTTCATCGTCAATATGAAGGTCCAAGGGATACAGTAAACCTGAAGTGAAGCTTCGGAATCTAAAACTGGACTCACAGGAGCGGTTCAAATAATAGAAAGTTGGAGTGTCAGTGCACTTGTACTTAAGTCGGCATTGTGCCTTTTGAATTTAATTCCGATGCAATTTCTGTGCTTCATCGTCAATAAGAAGGTAATAGGGATACAGTAATCCTGAAGTGAAGCATCGGAATCTAAAACTGGACTCACAGGAGGGGTTCAAATCATAGAAAGTTAGAGTGTCAGTCCTCCTGTACTTAAGTCGGCATTGTGCCTTTTGAATTTAATTCCGACGCTATTTCTGTGTTTCATCGTCAATAAGAAGGTCCAAGGGATACTGTAAACCTGAAGTGAAGCATCGGAATCTGAAACTGGACTCACAGGAGAGGTTCAATTCATAGAAAGTTAGAGTGTCAGTCCTCTTGTACTTAAGTCGGCATTGTGCCTTTAGAATTTAATTCCGATGCAATTTCTGTGTTTCATCGTCAATAAGAAGGTCCAAGGGATACAGTAAACCTGAAGTGAAGCATCGGAATCAAAAACTGGACACACAGGAGCGGTTCAAATAATAGGAAGTTGGAGTGTCAGTGCCCTCGTACTTAAGTCGGCATTGTGCCCTATGAATTTAATTCCAATGCAATTTCTGTGCTTCATCGTCAATAAGAAGGTAATAGGGATACAGTAAACCTGAAGCGAAGCATCGGAATCTAAAACTGGACTCACAGGAGGGGTTCAAATCATAGAAAGTTAGAGTGTCAGTCCTCCTGTACTTAAGACGGCATTGTGCCTTTTGAATTTAATTCCGATGCTATTTCTGTGTTTCATCGTCAATAAGAAGGTCCAAGGGATACTGTAAACCTGAAGTGACGCATCGGAATCTAAAACTGGACTTACAGGAGAGGTTCAGACCATAGAAAGTTAGAGTGTCAGTCCTCTTGTACTTAAGTCGGCATAGTGCCTTTTGTGTTAAATTCGGATGCAATTTCTATGTTCTATCGTCAATAAGAAGGTCTAAGTTATAAAGTAAACCTGAAGTGAAGCATCGGAATCTAAAACTGGTCTCACAGGAGAGGTTCAAATCATAGAAAGTTAGAGTGTCAGCCCTCTTGTACTTAAATCGGCATTGTGCCTTTTGAATTAAATTCCGATGCAATTTCTGTGCTTCATCGTCAATAAGAAGGTCCAAGGGATACAGTAAACCTGAAGTGAAGCATCGGAATCTAAAACTGGACTCACATTAGCGATTGAAATCATAGAAATTTAGAGTGTCCGTCCTCTTGTACTTAAGTCGGCATTGGGCCTTTTGTACTAAATTCGTATGCAATTTCTGTGTTTCATCGTCAATAAGAAGGTCAATGGGATACAGTAAACCTGAAGTGAAGCATCGGAATCTAAAACTGGACTCACAGGAGAGGTTCAAATCGTTGAAAGTTGGAGCGTCAGTCCTCTTGTACTTAAGACGGCATTGTGCCTTTTGAATCTAATTCCGATGCAATTTCTGTGCTTCATCGTCAATAAGGTCATAGGGATACAGTAAACCGGAAGTGAAGCATCGGAATCTAAAACTGGACTCACAGGACAGGTTCAAATCATAGAATGTTAGAGTGTCAGTCCACTTGTACTTAAGTCAGCATTGTGCCCTCGGAATTACATTCCGATGCAATTTCTGTGCTTCATCATCAATAAGAAGATCCCAGGGATACAGTAAACCTGAAGTGTTTCATCGGAATCTAAAACTGGACTCACAGGAGAGGTTCAATTCATAGAAGGTCAGAGTGTCAGTCCTCTTGTACTTAAATCGGCATTGTGCCATTTGAATTTAATTCCGATGCAATTTCTGTGTTTCATCGTCAATAAGAAGGTCCAAGGGATACAGTAAACCTGAAGTGAAGCATCGGAATCTAAAACTGGACTCACAGGAGCGGTTCAAATAATGGAAAGGTAGAGTGTCAGTCCACTTGTACTTAAGTCGGCATAGTGCCTTTTGGATTTAATTCCGATGCAATTTCTGTGCTTCATCGTCAATAAGAAGGTCATAGGAATACAGTAAACCTGACGTGAAGCATCGGAATCTAAAACTGGACTCACAGGAGAGGTTCTAATCATAGAAAGTTAGAGTGTCAGTTCTCTCGTACTTATGTCGGCATTGTGCCTTTTGAATTTAATTCCGATGCGATATCTGTGCTTCATTGTCAATAAGAAGGGCCAAGGGATACACTAAACCTGAAGTGAAGCATCGGATCTAAAACTGGACTCACAGGAGAGGTTCAAATCATAGAAAGTTAGAGTGTCAGTCCTTTTGTACTTAAGTCGTCATTGTGAGTTTTGTATTAAATTCGGATGCACTTTCTATGTTTCATCGTCAATTAGATGGTCCAAGGGATACAGTAAACCTGAAGTGAAGCATCGGAATCTAAAACTGGACTCACAGAAGAGGCTCAAATCCTAGAAAGTCAGAGTGTCAGTCCTCTCGTGCTTAAGTCAGCATTGTGCCTTTTCAATTTAATCCCGAAGCACTTTCTGTGCTTCTTCGTCGATAAGAAGGACCATGGAACACCGTAAACCTGAAGTGAAGCATCGGAATCTAAAACTGGACTCACAGGAGAGGTCAGATCATGGAAAGTTGGAGTGTCAGTCCTCTTGTACTTAAGTCGGCTTTGTGCATTTTGTATAAAATTCGGATGCAATTTCTGTGTTTTATCATCAATAAGAAGGTCCAAGGTATGCAGTAAACTTGAAGTGAAGCATCGGAATCTAAAACTGGACTCACAGGAGCGGTTCAAATCATAGAAAGTTAGAGTGTCAGTCCTCTTGTACTTAAGTCGGTATTGTGCCTTTTGTATTAAATTCGGCTGCAATATCTGTGTTTCATCGTCAATAAGAAGGTCCATGGGATACAGTAAACCAGAAGTGAAGCGTCGGAATCTAAAAATGGACTCACAGGAGAGGTACAAATCATAGAAAGTGAGAGTGTCAGTCCTCTTGTACTTAAGTCGGCATTGTGCCTTTTGTATTAAATTCGGATGCAATTTCTGTGTTTCATCGTCAATAAGAAGCCCCAAGGTATACAGTAAACCTGAAGTGAAGCATCGGAATCTAAAACTGGACTCACAGGAGAGGTTCAAATCATAGAAAGTTAGAGTGTCAGTCCTCTTGTACTTAAATCGGCATTGTGCCTTTTGTATCAAAATTCGGATGCAGTTTCTGTGTTTCATCGTGAATAAGAAAGTCCAAGGTATACAGTAAACCTGAAGTGAAGCATCGGAATCTAAAACTGGACTCACAGGAGAGGTTTAAATCATAGAAAGTTAGAGTGTCAGTCCTCCTGTACATAAGTCGGCATTGTGCCTTTTCAATTTAACTCCGATGCAATTTCTGTGTTTCATCGTCAATAAGAAGGTCCAAGGGATACAGTAAACCTGAAGTGAAGCATCGGAATCTAAAACTGGACTCACAGGAGCGGTTCAAATAATGGAAAGGTAGAGTGTCAGTCCACTTGTACTTAAGTCGGCATAGTGCCTTTTGGATTTAATTCCGATGCAATTTCTGTGCTTCATCGTCAATAAGAAGGTCATAGGGATACAGTAAACCTGACGTGAAGCATCGGAATCTAAAACTGGACTCACAGGAGAGGTTCTAATCATAGAAAGTTAGAGTGTCAGTTCTCTCGTACTTAAGTCGGCATTGTGCCTTTTGAATTTAATTCCGATGCAATATCTGTGCTTCATTGTCAATAAGAAGGTCCAAGGGATACACTAAACCTGAAGTGAAGCATCGGATCAAAAACTGGACTCACAGGAGAGGTTCAAATCATAGAAAGTTAGAGTGTCAGTCCTTTTGTACTTAAGTCGTCATTGTGAGTTTTGTATTAAATTCGGATGCACTTTCTATGTTTCATCGTCAATTAGATGGTCCAAGGGATACAGTAAACCTGAAGTGAAGCATCGGAATCTAAAACTGGACTCACAGAAGAGGCTCAAATCCTAGAAAGTCAGAGTGTCAGTCCTCTCGTGCTTAAGTCAGCATTGTGCCTTTTCAATTTAATCCCGAAGCACTTTCTGTGCTTCTTCGTCGATAAGAAGGACCATGGAACACAGTAAACCTGAAGTGAAGCATCGGAATCTAAAACTGGACTCACAGGAGAGGTCAGATCATGGAAAGTTGGAGTGTCAGTCCTCTTGTACTTAAGTCGGCTTTGTGCATTTTGTATAAAATTCGGATGCAATTTCTGTGTTTTATCATCAATAAGAAGGTCCAAGGTATGCAGTAAACTTGAAGTGAAGCATCGGAATCTAAAACTGGACTCACAGGAGCGGTTCAAATCATAGAAAGTTAGAGTGTCAGTCCTCTTGTACTTAAGTCGGTATTGTGCCTTTTGTATTAAATTCGGCTGCAATATCTGTGTTTCATCGTCAATAAGAAGGTCCATGGGATACAGTAAACCAGAAGTGAAGCGTCGGAATCTAAAAATGGACTCACAGGAGAGGTACAAATCATAGAAAGTGAGAGTGTCAGTCCTCTTGTACTTAAGTCGGCATTGTGCCTTTTGTATTAAATTCGGATGCAATTTCTGTGTTTCATCGTCAATAAGGAGGTCCAAGGGATACAGTAAACCTGAAGTGAAGCATCGGAATCTAAAACTGGACTCGCAGGAGAGGTTCAAATCATAGAAAGTTAGAGGGTCAGTCCTCTTGTATTTAAGTCGGCAATGTGCCTTTTGTAATAAATTCGGATGCAATTTCAACGTTTCATCGTCAATAAGAAGCCCCAAGGTATACAGTAAACCTGAAGTGAAGCATCGGAATCTAAAACTGAACTCACAGGAGAGGTTCAAATCATAGAAAGTTAGAGTGTCAGTCCTCTTGTACTTAAATCGGCATTGTGCCTTTTGTATCAAAATTCGGATGCAGTTTCTGTGTTTCATCGTGAATAAGAAAGTCCAAGGTATACAGTAAACCTGAAGTGAAGCATCGGAATCTAAAACTGGACTCACAGGAGAGGTTTAAATCATAGAAAGTTAGAGTGTCAGTCCTCCTGTACATAAGTCGGCATTGTGCCTTTTCAATTTAATTCCGATGCAATTTCTGTGTTTCATCGTCAATAAGAAGGTCCAAGGGATACAGTAAACCTGAAGTGAAGCATCGGAATCTAAAACTGGACTCACAGGAGCGGTTCAAATAATGGAAAGGTAGAGTGTCAGTCCACTTGTACTTAAGTCGGCATAGTGCCTTTTGAATTTAATTCCGATGCAATTTCTGTGCTTCATCGTCAATAAGAAGGTCATAGGGATACAGTAAACCTGACGTGAAGCATCGGAATCTAAAACTGGACTCACAGGAGACGTTCTAATCATAGAAAGTTAGAGTGTCAGTCCTCTTGTACTTAAGTCGGCATTGTGCCTTTTGTATTAAATTCGGATGCAATTTCTGTGTTTCATCGTCAATAAGAAGGTCCAAGGGATACAGTAAACCGGAAGTGAAGCGTCGGAATCTAAAAATGGACTCACAGGAGAGGTTCAAATCATAGAAAGTTAGAGGGTCAGTCCTCTTGTATTTAAGTCGGCAATGTGCCTATTGTAATAAATTCGGATGCAATTTCAATGTTTCATCGTCAATAAGAAGGCCCAAGGTATACAGTAAACCTGAAGTGAAGCATCGGAATCTAAAACTGGACTCACAGGAGAGGTTCAAATCATATAAAGTTAGAGTGTCAGACCTCTTGTACTTAAATCGGCATTGTGCCTTTTGTATCAAAATTCGGATGCAGTTTCTGTGTTTCATCGTGAATAAGAAAGTCCAAGGTATACAGTAAACCTGAAGTCAAGCATCGGAATCTAAAACTGGACTCACAGGATAGGTTCAAATCATAGAAAGTTAGAGCGTCAGTCCTCTTGTACTTGAGTCGGCATTGTGCCTTTCGAATTTAATTCCGATGCAATTTCTCTGTTTCATCGTCAATAAGAAGGTAATAGGGATACAGTAAACCTGAAGTGAAGCATCGGAATCTAAAACTGGACTCACAGGAGGGGTTCAAATCATAGAAAGTTAGAGTGTCAGTCCTCCTGTACTTAAGTCGGCATTGTGTCTTTTGAATTTAATTCCGATGCTACTTCTGTGTTTCATCGTCAATAATAAGGTCCAAGTGATACTGTAAACCTGAAGTGAAGCATCGGAATCTAAAACTGGACTTACAGGAGAGGTTCAGACCATAGAAAGTTAGAGCGTCAGTCCTCTTGTACTTAAGTCGGCATAGTGCCTTTTGTATTAAATTCGGATGCAATTTCTATGTTCTATCGTCAATAAGTAGGTCTAAGTTATAAAGTAAACCTGAAGTGAAGCATCGGAATCTAAAACTGGACTCACAGAAGAGGTTCAAATCATATAAAGTTAGAGTGTCAGTCCTCTTGTACTTAAGTCGGCATTGGGCCTTTTGTATTAAATTCGAATGCAATTTCTGTGTTTCATCGTCAATAAGAAGGTCAATGGGATACAGTAAACCTGAAGTGAAGCATCGGAATCTAAAACTGGACTCACAGGAGAGGTTCAAATCATTGAAAGTTGGAGCGTCAGTCCTCTTGTCCTTAAGACGGCATTGTGCCTTTTGAATCTAATTCCGATGCAATGTCTGTGCTTCATCGTCAATAAGGTCGTAGGGATACAGTAAAAGTGAAGTGAAGCATCGGAATCTAAAACTGGACTCACAGGAGCGGTTGAAATAATGGAAAGGTAGAGTGTCAGTCCACTTGTACTTAAGTCGGCATAGTGCCTTTTGAATTTAATTCCGATGCAATTTCTGTGCTTCATCGTCAATAAGAAGGTCATAGGGATACAGTTAACCTGACTTGAATCATCGGAATCTAAAACTGGACTCACAGGAGAGGTTCTAATCATAGAAAGTTAGAGTGTCAGTCCTCTCGTACTTACGTCGGCATTGTGCCTTTTGAATTTAAATCCGATGCAATATCTGTTCTTCATCGTCAATAAGAAGGTCCAAGGGATACACTAAACCTGAAGTGAAGCATCGGAATCTAAAACTGGACTCACAGGAGAGGTTCAAATCATAGAATGTTAGAGTGTCAGTCCACTTGTACTTAAGTCAGCATTGTGCCCTCTGAATTACATTCCGATGCAATTTCTGTGCTTCATCATCAATAATAAGATCCCAGGGATACAGTAAACCTGAAGTGAATCATCGGAATCTAAAACTGGACTCACAGGAGAGGTTCAATTCATAGAAGGTCAGAATGTCAGTCCTCTTGTACTTAAATCGGCATTGTGCCATTTGAATTTAATTCCGATGCAATTTCTGTGTTTCATCGTCAATAAGAAGGTCCAAGGGCTCCAGTAAACCTGATGTGAAGCATTGGAATCTAAAACTGGACTCACAGGAGAAGTTCAAATCATAGAAAGTTAGAGTGTCAGTCCTCCTGTACATAAGTCGGCATTGTGCCTTTTGAATTTAATTCCGAAGCAATTTCTGTGTTTCATCGTCAATAAGAAGGTCCAAGGGATACAGTAAACCTGAAGTGAAGCATCGGAATCTAAAACTGGACTCACAGGAGCGGTTCAAATAATGGAAAGGTAGAGTGTCAGTCCACTTGTACTTAAGTCGGCATAGTGCCTTTTGAATTTAGTTCCGATGCAATTTCTGTGCTTCATCGTCAATAAGAAGGTCATAGGGATACAGTAAACCTGACGTGAAGCATCGGAATCTAAAACTGGACTCACAGGAGCGGTTGTAATCATAGAAAGTTAGAGTGTCAGTCCTCCTGTACATAAGTCGGCATTGTGCCTTTTGAATTTAATTCCGATGCAATTTCTGTGCTTCATCGTCAGTAAGAAGGTCCAACGGATACACTAAACCTGAAGTGAAGCATCGGAATCTAAAACTGGACTCACAGGAGAGGTTCAAATCATAGAAAGTTAGAGTGTCAGTCCTTTTGTACTTAAGTCTTCATTGTGAGTTTTGTATTAAATTCGGATGCAATTTCTGTGTTTCATCGTTAATTAGATGGTCCAAGGGATACAGTAAACATGAAGTGAAGCATCGGAATCTAAAACTGGACTCACAGAAGAGGCTCAAATCCTAGAAAGTCAGAGTGTCAGTCCTCTCGTGCTTAAGTCTGCATTGTGCCTTTTCAATTTAATCCCGAAGCACTTTCTGTGCTTCATCGTCGATAAGAAGGACCAAGGAACACAGTAAACCTGAAGTGAAGCATCGGAATCTAAAACTGGACTCACAGGAGAGGTCAGATCATAGAAAGTTGGAGTGTCAGTCCTCTTGCACTTAAGTCGGCATAGTGCATTTTGTATTAAATTCGGATGCAATTTCTGTGTTTTATCATCAATAAGAAGGTCCAAGGTATGCAGTAAACCAGAAGTGAAGCATCGGAATCTAAAACTGGACTCACAGGAGCGGTTCAAATCATAGAAAGTTAGAGCGTCAGTCCTCCTGTACATAAGTCGGCATTGTGCCTTTTCAATTTAATTCCGATGCAATTTCTGTGTTTCATCGTCAATAAGAAGGTCCAAGGGATACAGTAAACCTGAAGTGAAGCATCGGAATCTAAAACTGGACTCACAGGAGCGGTTCAAATAATGGAAAGGTAGAGTGTCAGTCCACTTGTACTTAAGTCGGCATAGTGCCTTTTGAATTTAATTCCGATGCAATTTCTGTGCTTCATCGTCAATAAGAAGGTCATTGGGATACAGTAAACCTGACGTGAAGCATCGGAATCTAAAACTGGACTCACAGGAGACGTTCTAATCATAGAAAGTTAGAGTGTCAGTCCTCTTGTACTTAAGTCGGCATTGTGCCTTTTGTATTAAATTCGGATGCAATTTCTGTGTTTCATCGTCAATAAGAAGGTCCAAGGGATACAGTAAACCAGAAGTGAAGCGTCGGAATCTAAAAATGGACTCACAGGAGAGGTTCAAATCATAGAAAGTTAGAGGGTCAGTCCTCTTGTATTTAAGTCGGCAATGTGCCTTTTGTAATAAATTCGGATGCAATTTCAATGTTTCATCGTCAATAAGAAGGCCCAAGGTATACAGTAAACCTGAAGTGAAGCATCGGAATCTAAAACTGGACTCACAGGAGAGGTTCAAATCATATAAAGTTAGAGTGTCAGACCTCTTGTACTTAAATCGGCATTGTGCCTTTTGTATCAAAATTCGGATGCAGTTTCTGTGTTTCATCGTGAATAAGAAAGTCCAAGGTATACAGTAAACCTGAAGTGAAGCATCGGAATCTAAAACTGGACTCACAGGATAGGTTCAAATCATAGAAAGTTAGAGCGTCAGTCCTCTTGTACTTGAGTCGGCATTGTGCCTTTCGAATTTAATTCCGATGCAATTTCTCTGTTTCATCGTCAATAAGAAGGTAATAGGGATACAGTAAACCTGAAGTGAAGCATCGGAATCTAAAACTGGACTCACAGGAGGGGTTCAAATCATAGAAAGTTAGAGTGTCAGTCCTCCTGTACTTAAGTCGGCATTGTGCCTTTTGAATTTAATTCCGATGCTACTTCTGTGTTTCATCGTCAATAATAAGGTCCAAGGGATACTGTAAACCTGAAGTGAAGCATCGGAATCTAAAACTGGACTTACAGGAGAGGTTCAGACCATAGAAAGTTAGAGTGTCAGTCCTCTTGTACTTAAGTCGGCATAGTGCCTTTTGTATTAAATTCGGATGCAATTTCTATGTTCTATCGTCAATAAGTAGGTCTAAGTTATAAAGTAAACCTGAAGTGAAGCATCGGAATCTAAAACTGGACTCACAGGAGAGGTTCAAATCATATAAAGTTAGAGTGTCAGTCCTCTTGTACTTAAGTCGGCATTGGGCCTTTTGTATTAAATTCGAATGCAATTTCTGTGTTTCATCGTCAATAAGAAGGTCAATGGGATACAGTAAACCTGAAGTGAAGCATCGGAATCTAAAACTGGACTCACAGGAGAGGTTCAAATCATTGAAAGTTGGAGCGTCAGTCCTCTTGTCCTTAAGACGGCATTGTGCCTTTTGAATCTAATTCCGATGCAATTTCTGTGCTTCATCGTCAATAAGGTCGTAGGGATACAGTAAACCTGAAGTGAAGCATCGGAATCTAAAACTGGACTCACAGGAGCGGTTGAAATAATGGAAAGGTAGAGTGTCAGTCCACTTGTACTTAAGTCGGCATAGTGCCTTTTGAATTTAATTCCGATGCAATTTCTGTGCTTCATCGTCAATAAGAAGGTCATAGGGTTACAGTTAACCTGACTTGAATCATCGGAATCTAAAACTGGACTCACAGGAGAGGTTCTAATCATAGAAAGTTAGAGTGTCAGTCCTCTCGTACTTAAGTCGGCATTGTGCCTTTTGAATTTAAATCCGATGCAATATCTGTTCTTCATCGTCAATAAGAAGGTCCAAGGGATACACTAAACCTGATCTGAAGCATCGGAATCTAAAACTGGACTCACAGGAGAGGTTCAAATCATAGAAAGTTAGAGTGTCAGTCCACTTGTACTTAAGTCAGCATTGTGCCCTCTGAATTACATTCCGATGCAATTTCTGTGCTTCATCATCAATAATAAGATCCCAGGGATACAGTAAACCTGAAGTGAATCATCGGAATCTAAAACTGGACTCACAGGAGAGGTTCAATTCATAGAAGGTCAGAGTGTCAGTCCTCTTGTACTTAAATCGGCATTGTGCCATTTGAATTTAATTCCGATGCAATTTCTGTGTTTCATCGTCAATAAGAAGGTCCAAGGGCTCCAGTAAACCTGATGTGAAGCATTGGAATCTAAAACTGGACTCACAGGAGAGGTTCAAATCATAGAAACTTAGAGTGTCAGTCCTCCTGTACATAAGTCGGCATTGTGCCTTTTGAATTTAATTCCGATGCAATTTCTGTGTTTCATCGTCAATAAGAAGGTCCAAGGGATACAGTAAACCTGAAGTGAAGCATCGGAATCTAAAACTGGACTCACAGGAGCGGTTCAAATAATGGAAAGGTAGAGTGTCAGTCCACTTGTACTTAAGTCGGCATAGTGCCTTTTGAATTTAGTTCCGATGCAATTTCTGTGCTTCATCGTCAATAAGAAGGTCATAGGGATAGAGTAAACCTGACGTGAAGCATCGGAATCTAAAACTGGACTCACAGGAGCGGTTGTAATCATAGAAAGTTAGAGTGTCAGTCCTCCTGTACATAAGTCGGCATTGTGCCTTTTGAATTTAATTCCGATGCAATTTCTGTGCTTCATCGTCAGTAAGAAGGTCCAACGGATACACTAAACCTGAAGTGAAGCATCGGAATCTAAAACTGGACTCACAGGAGAGGTTCAAATCATAGAAAGTTAGAGTGTCAGTCCTTTTGTACTTAAGTCTTCATTGTGAGTTTTGTATTAAATTCGGATGCAATTTCTGTGTTTCATCGTTAATTAGATGGTCCAAGGGATACAGTAAACATGAAGTGAAGCATCGGAATCTAAAACTGGACTCACAGAAGAGGCTCAAATCCTAGAAAGTCAGAGTGTCAGTCCTCTCGTGCTTAAGTCTGCATTGTGCCTTTTCAATTTAATCCCGAAGCACTTTCTGTGCTTCATCGTCGATAAGAAGGACCAAGGAACACAGTAAACCTGAAGTGAAGCATCGGAATCTAAAACTGGACTCACAGGAGAGGTCAGATCATAGAAAGTTGGAGTGTCAGTCCTCTTGCACTTAAGTCGGCATAGTGCATTTTGTATTAAATTCGGATGCAATTTCTGTGTTTTATCATCAATAAGAAGGTCCAAGGTATGCAGTAAACCAGAAGTGAAGCATCGGAATCTAAAACTGGACTCACAGGAGCGGTTCAAATCATAGAAAGTTAGAGCGTCAGTCCTCCTGTACATAAGTCGGCATTGTGCCTTTTCAATTTAATTCCGATGCAATTTCTGTGTTTCATCGTCAATAAGAAGGTCCAAGGGATACAGTAAACCTGAAGTGAAGCATCGGAATCTAAAACTGGACTCGCAGGAGCGGTTCAAATAATGGAAAGGTAGAGTGTCAGTCCACTTGTACTTAAGTCGGCATAGTGCCTTTTGAATTTAATTCCGATGCAATTTCTGTGCTTCATCGTCAATAAGAAGGTCATAGGGATACAGTAAACCTGACGTGAAGCATCGGAATCTAAAACTGGACTCACAGGAGACGTTCTAATCATAGAAAGTTAGAGTGTCAGTCCTCTTGTACTTAAGTCGGCATTGTGCCTTTTGTATTAAATTCGGATGCAATTTCTGTGTTTCATCGTCAATAAGAAGGTCCAAGGGATACAGTAAACCAGAAGTGAAGCGTCGGAATCTAAAAATGGACTCACAGGAGAGGTTCAAATCATAGAAAGTTAGAGGGTCAGTCCTCTTGTATTTAAGTCGGCAATGTGCCTTTTGTAATAAATTCGGATGCAATTTCAATGTTTCATCGTCAATAAGAAGGCCCAAGGTATACAGTAAACCTGAAGTGAAGCATCGGAATCTAAAACTGGACTCACAGGAGAGGTTCAAATCATATAAAGTTAGAGTGTCAGACCTCTTGTACTTAAATCGGCATTGTGCCTTTTGTATCAAAATTCGGATGCAGTTTCTGTGTTTCATCGTGAATAAGAAAGTCCAAGGTATACAGTAAACCTGAAGTGAAGCATCGGAATCTAAAACTGGACTCACAGGATAGGTTCAAATCATAGAAAGTTAGAGCGTCAGTCCTCTTGTACTTGAGTCGGCATTGTGCCTTTCGAATTTAATTCCGATGCAATTTCTCTGTTTCATCGTCAATAAGAAGGTAATAGGGATACAGTAAACCTGAAGTGAAGCATCGGAATCTAAAACTGGACTCACAGGAGGGGTTCAAATCATAGAAAGTTAGAGTGTCAGTCCTCCTGTACTTAAGTCGGCATTGTGCCTTTTGAATTTAATTCCGATGCTACTTCTGTGTTTCATCGTCAATAATAAGGTCCAAGGGATACTGTAAACCTGAAGTGAAGCATCGGAATCTAAAACTGGACTTACAGGAGAGGTTCAGACCATAGAAAGTTAGAGTGTCAGTCCTCTTGTACTTAAGTCGGCATAGTGCCTTTTGTATTAAATTCGGATGCAATTTCTATGTTCTATCGTCAATAAGTAGGTCTAAGTTATAAAGTAAACCTGAAGTGAAGCATCGGAATCTAATACTGGACTCACAGGAGACGTTCAAATCATATAAAGTTAGAGTGTCAGTCCTCTTGTACTTAAGTCGGCATTGGGCCTTTTGTATTAAATTCGAATGCAATTTCTGTGTTTCATCGTCAATAAGAAGGTCAATGGGATACAGTAAACCTGACGTGAAGCATCGGAATCTAAAACTGGACTCACTGGAGACGTTCTAATCATAGAAAGTTAGAGTGTCAGTCCTCTTGTACTTAAGTCGGTATTGTGCCTTTTGTATTAAATTCGGATGCAATTTCTGTATTTCATCGTCAATACGAAAGTTCAAGGGATACAGTAAACCTGAAGAGAAGCATCGGAATCTAACACTGGACTCACTGGAGAGGTTCAAATCATAGAAAGTTAGAGTGTCAGTCCTCTTGTACTTAAATCGGCATTGTGCCTTTTGTATCAAAATTCGGATGCAGTTTCTGTGTTTCATCGTGAATAAGAAAGTCCAAGGTATACAGTAAACCTGAAGTGAAGCATCGGAATCTAAAACTGGACTCACAGGAGAGGTTTAAATCATAGAAAGTTAGAGTGTCAGTCCTCCTGTACATAAGTCGGCATTGTGCCTTTTCAATTTAATTCCGATGCAATTTCTGTGTTTCATCGTCAATAAGAAGGTCCAAGGGATACAGTAAACCTGAAGTGAAGCATCGGAATCTAAAACTGGACTCACAGGAGCGGTTCAAATAATGGAAAGGTAGAGTGTCAGTCCACTTGTACTTAAGTCGGCATAGTGCCTTTTGAATTTAATTCCGATGCAATTTCTGTGCTTCATCGTCAATAAGAAGGTCATAGGGATACAGTAAACCTGACGTGAAGCATCGGAATCTAAAACTGGACTCACAGGAGACGTTCTAATCATAGAAAGTTAGAGTGTCAGTCCTCTTGTACTTAAGTCGGCATTGTGCCTTTTGTATTAAATTCGGATGCAATTTCTGTGTTTCATCGTCAATAAGAAGGTCCAAGGGATACAGTAAACCAGAAGTGAAGCGTCGGAATCTAAAAATGGACTCACAGGAGAGGTTCAAATCATAGAAAGTTAGAGGGTCAGTCCTCTTGTATTTAAGTCGGCAATGTGCCTTTTGTAATAAATTCGGATGCAATTTCAATGTTTCATCGTCAATAAGAAGGCCCAAGGTATACAGTAAACCTGAAGTGAAGCATCGGAATCTAAAACTGGACTCACAGGAGAGGTTCAAATCATATAAAGTTAGAGTGTCAGACCTCTTGTACTTAAATCGGCATTGTGCCTTTTGTATCAAAATTCGGATGCAGTTTCTGTGTTTCATCGTGAATAAGAAAGTCCAAGGTATACAGTAAACCTGAAGTGAAGCATAGGAATCTAAAACTGGACTCACAGGATAGGTTCAAATCATAGAAAGTTAGAGCGTCAGTCCTCTTGTACTTGAGTCGGCATTGTGCCTTTCGAATTTAATTCCGATGCAATTTCTCTGTTTCATCGTCAATAAGAAGGTAATAGGGATACAGTAAACCTGAAGTGAAGCATCGGAATCTAAAACTGGACTCACAGGAGGGGTTCAAATCATAGAAAGTTAGAGTGTCAGTCCTCCTGTACTTAAGTCGGCATTGTGCCTTTTGAATTTAATTCCGATGCTACTTCTGTGTTTCATCGTCAATAATAAGGTCCAAGGGATACTGTAAACCTGAAGTGAAGCATCGGAATCTAAAACTGGACTTACAGGAGAGGTTCAGACCATAGAAAGTTAGAGTGTCAGTCCTCTTGTACTTAAGTCGGCATAGTGCCTTTTGTATTAAATTCGGATGCAATTTCTATGTTCTATCGTCAATAAGTAGGTCTAAGTTATAAAGTAAACCTGAAGTGAAGCATCGGAATCTAAAACTGGACTCACAGGAGAGGTTCAAATCATATAAAGTTAGAGTGTCAGTCCTCTTGTACTTAAGTCGGCATTGGGCCTTTTGTATTAAATTCGAATGCAATTTCTGTGTTTCATCGTCAATAAGAAGGTCAATGGGATACAGTAAACCTGAAGTGAAGCATCGGAATCTAAAACTGGACTCACAGGAGAGGTTCAAATCATTGAAAGTTGGAGCGTCAGTCCCCTTGTCCTTAAGACGGCATTGTGCCTTTTGAATCTAATTCCGATGCAATTTCTGTGCTTCATCGTCAATAAGGTCGTAGGGATACAGTAAACCTGAAGTGAAGCATCGGAATCTAAAACTGGACTCACAGGAGCGGTTGAAATAATGGAAAGGTAGAGTGTCAGTCCACTTGTACTTAAGTCGGCATAGTGCCTTTTGAATTTAATTCCGATGCAATTTCTGTGCTTCATCGTCAATAAGAAGGTCATAGGGATACAGTTAACCTGACTTGAATCATCGGAATCTAAAACTGGACTCACAGGAGAGGTTCTAATCATAGAAAGTTAGAGTGTCAGTCCTCTCGTACTTAAGTCGGCATTGTGCCTTTTGAATTTAAATCCGATGCAATATCTGTTCTTCATCGTCAATAAGAAGGTCCAAGGGATACACTAAACCTGAAGTGAAGCATCGGAATCTAAAACTGGACTCACAGGAGAGGTTCAAATCATAGAAAGTTAGAGTGTCAGTCCACTTGTACTTAAGTCAGCATTGTGCCCTCTGAATTACATTCCGATGCAATTTCTGTGCTTCATCATCAATAATAAGATCCCAGGGATACAGTAAACCTGAAGTGAATCATCGGAATCTAAAACTGGACTCACAGGAGAGGTTCAATTCATAGAAGGTCAGAGTGTCAGTCCTCTTGTACTTAAATCGGCATTGTGCCATTTGAATTTAATTCCGATGCAATTTCTGTGTTTCATCGTCAATAAGAAGGTCCAAGGGCTCCAGTAAACCTGATGTGAAGCATTGGAATCTAAAACTGGACTCACAGGAGAGGTTCAAATCATAGAAAGTTAGAGTGTCAGTCCTCCTGTACATAAGTCGGCATTGTGCCTTTTGAATTTAATTCCGATGCAATTTCTGTGTTTCATCGTCAATAAGAAGGTCCAAGGGATACAGTAAACCTGAAGTGAAGCATCGGAATCTAAAACTGGACCCACAGGAGCGGTTCAAATAATGGAAAGGTAGAGTGTCAGTCCACTTGTACTTAAGTCGGCATAGTGCCTTTTGAATTTAGTTCCGATGCAATTTCTGTGCTTCATCGTCAATAAGAAGGTCATAGGGATACAGTAAACCTGACGTGAAGCATCGGAATCTAAAACTGGACTCACAGGAGCGGTTGTAATCATAGAAAGTTAGAGTGTCAGTCTTCTCGTACTTAAGTCGGCATTGTGCATTTTGAATTTAATTCCGATGCAATATCTGTGCTTCATCGTCAGTAAGAAGGTCCAACGGATACACTAAACCTGAAGTGAAGCATCGGAATCTAAAACTGGACTCACAGGAGAGGTTCAAATCATAGAAAGTTAGAGTGTCAGTCCTTTTGTACTTAAGTCTTCATTGCGAGTTTTGTATTAAATTCGGATGCAATTTCTGTGTTTCATCGTTAATTAGATGGTCCAAGGGATACAGTAAACATGAAGTGTAGCATCGGAATCTAAAACTGGACTCACAGAAGAGGCTCAAATCCTAGAAAGTCAGAGTGTCAGTCCTCTCGTGCTTAAGTCTGCATTGTGCCTTTTCAATTTAATCCCGAAGCACTTTCTGTGCTTCATCGTCGATAAGAAGGACCAAGGAACACAGTAAACCTGAAGTGAAGCATCGGAATCTAAAACTGGACTCACAGGAGAGGTCAGATCATAGAAAGTTGGAGTGTCAGTCCTCTTGCACTTAAGTCGGCATAGTGCATTTTGTATTAAATTCGGATGCAATTTCTGTGTTTTATCATCAATAAGAAGGTCCAAGGTATGCAGTAAACTTGAAGTGAAGCATCGGAATCTAAAACTGGACTCACAGGAGCGGTTCAAATCATAGAAAGTTAGAGTGTCAGTCCTCTTGTACTTAAGTCGGTATTGTGGATTTTGTATTAAATTCGGCTGCAATATCTGTGTTTCATCGTCAATAAGAAGGTCCATGGGATACAGTAAACCAGAAGTGAAGCGTCGGAATCTAAAAATGGACTCACAGGAGAGGTACAAATCATAGAAAGTGAGAGTGTCAGTCCTCTTGTACTTAAGTCGGCATTGTGCCTTTTGTATTAAATTCGGATGCAATTTCTGTGTTTCATCGTCAATTAGAAGCCGCAAGGTATACAGTAAACCTGAAGTGAAGCATCGGAATCTAAAACTGGACTCACAGGAGAGGTTCAAATCATAGAAAGTTAGAGTGTCAGTCCTCTTGTACTTAAATCGGCATTGTGCCTTTTGTATCAAAATTCGGATGCAGTTTCTGTGTTTCATCGTGAATAAGAAAGTCCAAGGTATACAGTAAACCTGAAGTGAAGCATCGGAATCTAAAACTGGACTCACAGGAGAGGTTTAAATCATAGAAAGTTAGAGTGTCAGTCCTCCTGTACATAAGTCGGCATTGTGCCTTTTCAATTTAACTCCGATGCAATTTCTGTGTTTCATCGTCAATAAGAAGGTCCAAGGGATACAGTAAACCTGAAGTGAAGCATCGGAATCTAAAACTGGACTCACAGGAGCGGTTCAAATAATGGAAAGGTAGAGTGTCAGTCCACTTGTACTTAAGTCGGCATAGTGCCTTTTGGATTTAATTCCGATGCAATTTCTGTGCTTCATCGTCAATAAGAAGGTCATAGGGATACAGTAAACCTGACGTGAAGCATCGGAATCTAAAACTGGACTCACAGGAGAGGTTCTAATCATAGAAAGTTAGAGTGTCAGTTCTCTCGTACTTAAGTCGGCATTGTGCCTTTTGAATTTAATTCCGATGCAATATCTGTGCTTCATTGTCAATAAGAAGGTCCAAGGGATACACTAAACCTGAAGTGAAGCATCGGATCTAAAACTGGACTCACAGGAGAGGTTCAAATCATAGAAAGTTAGAGTGTCAGTCCTTTTGTACTTAAGTCGTCATTGTGAGTTTTGTATTAAATTCGGATGCACTTTCTATGTTTCATCGTCAATTAGATGGTCCAAGGGATACAGTAAACCTGAAGTGAAGCATCGGAATCTAAAACTGGACTCACAGAAGAGGCTCAAATCCTAGAAAGTCAGAGTGTCAGTCCTCTCGTGCTTAAGTCAGCATTGTGCCTTTTCAATTTAATCCCGAAGCACTTTCTGTGCTTCTTCGTCGATAAGAAGGACCATGGAACACAGTAAACCTGAAGTGAAGCATCGGAATCTAAAACTGGACTCACAGGAGTGGTCAGATCATGGAAAGTTGGAGTGTCAGTCCTCTTGTACTTAAGTCGGCTTTGTGCATTTTGTATAAAATTCGGATGCAATTTCTGTGTTTTATCATCAATAAGAAGGTCCAAGGTATGCAGTAAACTTGAAGTGAAGCATCGGAATCGAAAACTGGACTCACAGGAGCGGTTCAAATCATAGAAAGTTAGAGTGTCAGTCCTCTTGTACTTAAGTCGGTATTGTGCCTTTTGTATTAAATTCGGCTGCAATATCTGTGTTTCATCGTCAATAAGCAGGTCCATGGGATACAGTAAACCAGAAGTGAAGCGTCGGAATCTAAAAATGGACTCACAGGAGAGGTACAAATCATAGAAAGTGAGAGTGTCAGTCCTCTTGTACTTAAGTCGGCATTGTGCCTTTTGTATTAAATTCGGATGCAATTTCTGTGTTTCATCGTCAATAAGGAGGTCCAAGGGATACAGTAAACCTGAAGTGAAGCATCGGAATCTAAAACTGGACTCGCAGGAGAGGTTCAAATCATAGAAAGTTAGAGGGTCAGTCCTCTTGTATTTAAGTCGGCAATGTGCCTTTTGTAATAAATTCGGATGCAATTTCAACGTTTCATCGTCAATAAGAAGCCCCAAGGTATACAGTAAACCTGAAGTGAAGCATCGGAATCTAAAACTGGACTCACAGGAGAGGTTCAAATCATAGAAAGTTAGAGTGTCAGTCCTCTCGTACTTAAGTCGGCATTGTGCCTTTTGTATCAAAATTCGGATGCAGTTTCTGTGTTTCATCGTGAATAAGAAAGTCCAAGGTATACAGTAAACCTGAAGTGAAGCATCGGAATCTAAAACTGGACTCACAGGAGAGGTTTAAATCATAGAAAGTTAGAGTGTCAGTCCTCCTGTACATAAGTCGGCATTTTGCCTTTTCAATTTAATTCCGATGCAATTTCTGTGTTTCATCGTCAATAAGAAGGTCCAAGGGATACAGTAAATCTGAAGTGAAGCATCGGAATCTAAAACTGGACTCACAGGAGCGGTTCAAATAATGGAAAGGTAGAGTGTCAGTCCACTTGTACTTAAGTCGGCATAGTGCCTTTTGAATTTAATTCCGATGCAATTTCTGTGTTTCATCGTCAATAAGAAGGTCATAGGGATACAGTAAACCTGACGTGAAGCATCGGAATCTAAAACTGGACTCACAGGAGACGTTCTAATCATAGAAAGTTAGAGTGTCAGTCCTCTTGTACTTAAGTCGGCATTGTGCCTTTTGTATTATATTCGGATGCAATTTCTGTGTTTCATCGTCAATAAGAAGGTCCAAGGGATACAGTAAACCAGAAGTGAAGCGTCGGAATCTAAAAATGGACTCACAGGAGAGGTTCAAATCATAGAAAGTTAGAGGGTCAGTCCTCTTGTATTTAAGTCGGCAATGTGCCTTTTGTAATAAATTCGGATGCAATTTCAATGTTTCATCGTCAATAAGAAGGCCCAAGGTATACAGTAAACCTGAAGTGAAGCATCGGAATCTAAAACTGGACTCACAGGAGAGGTTCAAATCATATAAAGTTAGAGTGTCAGACCTCTTGTACTTAAATCGGCATTGTGCCTTTCGAATTTAATTCCGATGCAATTTCTCTGTTTCATCGTCAATAAGAAGGTAATAGGGATACAGTAAACCTGAAGTGAAGCATCGGAATCTAAAACTGGACTCACAGGATAGGTTCAAATCATAGAAAGTTAGAGCGTCAGTCCTCTTGTACTTGAGTCGGCATTGTGTTTTTCGAATTTAATTCCGATGCAATTTCTCTGTTTCATCGTCAATAAGAAGGTAATAGGGATACAGTAAACCTGAAGTGAAGCATCGGAATCTAAAACTGGACTTACAGGAGAGGTTCAGACCATAGAAAGTTAGAGTGTCAGTCCTCTTGTACTTAAGTCGGCATAGTGCCTTTTGTATTAAATTCGGATGCAATTTCTATGTTCTATCGTCAATAAGTAGGTCTAAGTTATAAAGTAAACCTGAAGTGAAGCATCGGAATCTAAAACTGGACTCACAGGAGAGGTTCAAATCATATAAAGTTAGAGTGTCAGTCCTCTTGTACTTAAGTCGGCATTGGGCCTTTTGTATTAAATTCGAATGCAATTTCTGTGTTTCATCGTCAATAAGAAGGTCAATGGGATACAGTAAACCTGAAGTGAAGCATCGGAATCTAAAACTGGACTCACAGGAGAGGTTCAAATCATTGAAAGTTGGAGCAGCAGTCCTCTTGTCCTTAAGACGGCATTGTGCCTTTTGAATCTAATTCCGATGCAATTTCTGTGCTTCATCGTCAATAAGGTCGTAGGGATACAGTAAACCTGAAGTGAAGCATCGGAATCTAAAACTGGACTCACAGGAGCGGTTGAAATAATGGAAAGGTAGAGTGTCAGTCCACTTGTACTTAAGTCGGCATAGTGCCTTTTGAATTTAATTCCGATGCAATTTCTGTGCTTCATCGTCAATAAGAAGGTCATAGGGATACAGTTAACCTGACTTGAATCATCGGAATCTAAAACTGGACTCACAGGAGAGGTTCTAATCATAGAAAGTTAGAGTGTCAGTCCTCTCGTACTTAAGTCGGCATTGTGCCTTTTGAATTTAAATCCGATGCAATATCTGTTCTTCATCGTCAATAAGAAGGTCCAAGGGATACACTAAACCTGAAGTGAAGCATCGGAATCTAAAACTGGACTCACAGGAGAGGTTCAAATCATAGAAAGTTAGAGTGTCAGTCCACTTGTACTTAAGTCAGCATTGTGCCCTCTGAATTACATTCCGATGCAATTTCTGTGCTTCATCATCAATAATAAGATCCCAGGGATACAGTAAACCTGAAGTGAATCATCGGAATCTAAAACTGGACTCACAGGAGAGGTTCAATTCATAGAAGGTCAGAGTGTCAGTCCTCTTGTACTTAAATCGGCATTGTGCCATTTGAATTTAATTCCGATGCAATTTCTGTGTTTCATCGTCAATAAGAAGGTCCAAGGGCTCCAGTAAACCTGATGTGAAGCATTGGAATCTAAAACTGGACTCACAGGAGAGGTTCAAATCATAGAAAGTTAGAGTGTCAGTCCTCCTGTACATAAGTCGGCATTGTGCCTTTTGAATTTAATTCCGATGCAATTTCTGTGTTTCATCGTCAATAAGAAGGTCCAAGGGATACAGTAAACCTGAAGTGAAGCATCGGAATCTAAAACTGGACTCACAGGAGCGGTTCAAATAATGGAAAGGTAGAGTGTCAGTCCACTCGTACTTAAGTCGGCATAGTGCCTTTTGAATTTAGTTCCGATGCAATTTCTGTGCTTCATCGTCAATAAGAAGGTCATAGGGATACAGTAAACCTGACGTGAAGCATCGGAATCTAAAACTGGACTCACAGGAGCGGTTGTAATCATAGAAAGTTAGAGTGTCAGTCCTCTCGTACTTAAGTCGGCATTGTGCCTTTTGAATTTAATTCCGATGCAATATCTGTGCTTCATCGTCAGTAAGAAGGTCCAACGGATACACTAAACCTGAAGTGAAGCATCGGAATCTAAAACTGGACTCACAGGAGAGGTTCAAATCATAGAAAGTTAGAGTGTCAGTCCTTTTGTACTTAAGTCTTCATTGTGAGTTTTGTATTAAATTCGGATGCAATTTCTGTGTTTCATCGTTAATTAGATGGTCCAAGGGATACAGTAAACATGAAGTGAAGCATCGGAATCTAAAACTGGACTCACAGAAGAGGCTCAAATCCTAGAAAGTCAGAGTGTCAGTCCTCTCGTGCTTAAGTCTGCATTGTGCCTTTTCAATTTAATCCCGAAGCACTTTCTGTGCTTCATCGTCGATAAGAAGGACCAAGGAACACAGTAAACCTGAAGTGAAGCATCGGAATCTAAAACTGGACTCACAGGAGAGGTCAGATCATAGAAAGTTGGAGTGTCAGTCCTCTTGCACTTAAGTCGGCATAGTGCATTTTGTATTAAATTCGGATGCAATTTCTGTGTTTTATCATCAATAAGAAGGTCCAAGGTATGCAGTAAACCAGAAGTGAAGCATCGGAATCTAAAACTGGACTCACAGGAGCGGTTCAAATCATAGAAAGTTAGAGCGTCAGTCCTCTTGTACTTAAGTCGGTATTGTGCCTTTTGTATTAAATTCGGATGCAATTTCTGTATTTCATCGTCAATACGAAAGTTCAAGGGATACAGTAAACCTGAAGAGAAGCATCGGAATCTAACACTGGACTCACTGGAGAGGTTCAAATCATAGAAAGTTAGAGTGTCAGTCCTCTTGTACTTAAATCGGCATTGTGCCTTTTGTATCAAAATTCGGATGCAGTTTCTGTGTTTCATCGTGAATAAGAAAGTCCAAGGTATACAGTAAACCTGAAGTGAAGCATCGGAATCTAAAACTGGACTCACAGGAGAGGTTTAAATCATAGAAAGTTAGAGTGTCAGTCCTCCTGTACATAAGTCGGCATTGTGCCTTTTCAATTTAATTCCGATGCAATTTCTGTGTTTCATCGTCAATAAGAAGGTCCAAGGGATACAGTAAACCTGAAGTGAAGCATCGGAATCTAAAACTGGACTCACAGGAGCGGTTCAAATAATGGAAAGGTAGAGTGTCAGTCCACTTGTACTTAAGTCGGCATAGTGCCTTTTGAATTTAATTCCGATGCAATTTCTGTGCTTCATCGTCAATAAGAAGGTCATAGGGATACAGTAAACCTGACGTGAAGCATCGGAATCTAAAACTGGACTCACAGGAGACGTTCTAATCATAGAAAGTTAGAGTGTCAGTCCTCTTGTACTTAAGTCGGCATTGTGCCTTTTGAATTTAATTCGGATGCAATTTCTGTGTTTCATCGTCAATAAGAAGGTCCAAGGGATACAGTAAACCAGAAGTGAAGCGTCGGAATCTAAAAATGGACTCACAGGAGAGGTTCAAATCATAGAAAGTTAGAGGGTCAGTCCTCTTGTATTTAAGTCGGCAATGTGCCTTTTGTAATAAATTCGGATGCAATTTCAATGATTCATCGTCAATAAGAAGGCCCAAGGTATACAGTAAACCTGAAGTGAAGCATCGGAATCTAAAACTGGAATCACAGGAGAGGTTCAAATCATATAAAGTTAGAGTGTCAGACCTCTTGTACTTAAATCGGCATTGTGCCTTTTGTATCAAAATTCGGATGCAGTTTCTGTGTTTCATCGTGAATAAGAAAGTCCAAGGTATACAGTAAACCTGAAGTGAAGCATCGGAATCTAAAACTGGACTCACAGGATAGGTTCAAATCATAGAAAGTTAGAGCGTCAGTCCTCTTGTACTTGAGTCGGCATTGTGCCTTTCGAATTTAATTCCGATGCAATTTCTCTGTTTCATCGTCAGTAAGAAGGTCCAACGGATACACTAAACCTGAAGTGAAGCATCGGAATCTAAAACTGGACTCACAGGAGAGGTTCAAATCATAGAAAGTTAGAGTGTCAGTCCTTTTGTTCTTAAGTCTTCATTGTGAGTTTTGTATTAAATTCGGATGCAATTTCTGTGTTTCATCGTTAATTAGATGGTCCAAGGGATACAGTAAACATGAAGTGAAGCATCGGAATCTAAAACTGGACTCATAGAAGAGGCTCAAATCCTAGAAAGTCAGAGTGTCAGTCCTCTCGTGCTTAAGTCTGCATTGTGCCTTTTCAATTTAATCCCGAAGCACTTTCTGTGCTTCATCGTCGATAAGAAGGACCAAGGAACACAGTAAACCTGAAGTGAAGCATCGGAATCTAAAACTGGACTCACAGGAGAGGTCAGATCATAGAAAGTTGGAGTGTCAGTCCTCTTGCACTTAAGTCGGCATAGTGCATTTTGTATTAAATTCGGATGCAATTTCTGTGTTTTATCATCAATAAGAAGGTCCAAGGTATGCAGTAAACCAGAAGTGAAGCATCGGAATCTAAAACTGGACTCACAGGAGCGGTTCAAATCATAGAAAGTTAGAGCGTCAGTCCTCTTGTACTTAAGTCGGTATTGTGCCTTTTGTATTAAATTCGGATGCAATTTCTGTATTTCATCGTCAATACGAAAGTTCAAGGGATACAGTAAACCTGAAGAGAAGCATCGGAATCTAACACTGGACTCACTGGAGAGGTTCAAATCATAGAAAGTTAGAGTGTCAGTCCTCTTGTACTTAGGTCGGCATTGTGCCTTTTGTATTAAATTCGGCTGCAATTTCTGTGTTTCATCGTCAATAAGAAGGTCCATGGGATACAGTAAACCAGAAGTGAAGCGTCGGAATCTAAAAATGGACTCACAGGAGAGGTTCAAATCATAGAAAGTGAGAGTGTCAGTCCTCTTGTACTTAACACGGCATTGTGCCTTTGGTATTAAATTCGGATGCAATTTCTGTGTTTCATCGTCAATAAGAAGGTCCAAGGGATACAGTAAACCTGAAGTGAAGCATCGGAATCTAAAACTGGACTCACAGGAGAGGTTCAAATCATAGAAAGTTAGAGGGTCAGTCCTCTTGTATTTAAGTCGGCAATGTGCCTTTTGAATTTAATTCCGATGCAATATCTGTGCTTCATCGTCAATAAGAAGGTCCAAGGGATACACTAAACCTGAAGTGAAGCATCGGAATCTAAAACCGGACTCACAGGAGGGGTTCAAATCATAGAAAGTTAGAGTGTCAGTCCTTTTGTACTTAAGTCGTCATTGTGAGTTTTGTATTAAATTCGGATGCAATTTCTGTGTTTCATCGTCAATTAGATGGTCCAAGGGATACAGTAAACATGAAGTGAAGCATCGGAATCTGAAACTGGACTCACAGAAGAGGCTCAAATCCTAGAAAGTCAGAGTGTCAGTCCTCTCGTGCTTAAGTCAGCATTGTGCCTTTTCAATTTAATCCCGAAGCACTTTCTGTGCTTCATCGTCGATAAGAAGGACCAAGGAACACAGTAAACCTGAAGTGAAGCATCGGAATCTAAAACTGGACTCACAGGAGAGGTCAGATCATAGAAAGTTGGAGTGTCAGTCCTCTTGTACTTAAGTCGGCATTGTGCATTTTGTATTAAATTCGGATGCAATTTCTGTGTTTTATCATCAATAAGAAGGTCCAAGGTATGCAGTAAACCAGAAGTGAAGCATCGGAATCTTAAACTGGACTCACAGGAGCGGTTCAAATCATAGAAAGTTATAGCGTCAGTCCTCCTGTACTTAAGTCGGTATTGTGCCTTTTGTATTAAATTCGGATGCAATTTCTGTATTTCATCGTCAATACGAAAGTTCAAGGGATACAGTAAACCTGAAGAGAAGCATCGGAATCTAACACTGGACTCACAGGAGAGGTTCAAATCATAGAAAGTTAGAGTGTCAGTCCTCTTGTACTTAAGTCGGCATTGTGCCTTTTGTATTAAATTCGGCTGCAATTTCTGTGTTTCATCGTCAATAAGAAGGTCCATGGGATACAGTAAACCAGAAGTGAAGCGTCGGAATCTAAAAATGGACTCACAGGAGAGGTTCAAATCATAGAAAGTGAGAGTGTCAGTCCTCTTGTACTTAAGTCGGCATTGTGCCTTTTGTATTAAATTCGGATGCAATTTCTGTGTTTCATCGTCAATAAGAAGGTCCAAGGGATACAGTAAACCTGAAGTGAAGCATCGGAATCTAAAACTGGACTCACAGGAGAGGTTCAAATCATAGAAAGTTAGAGGGTCAGTCCTCTTGTATTTAAGTCGGCAATGTACCTTTTGTAATAAATTCGGATGCAATTTCAATGTTTCATCGTCAATAAGAAGGCCCAAGGTATACAGTAAACCTGAAGTGAAGCATCGGAATCTAAAACTGGACTCACAGGAGAGGTTCAAATCATAGAAAGTGAGAGTGCCAGTCCTCTTGTACTTAAGTCAGTATTGCGCCTTTTGTATTAAATCCGGATGCAATTTCTGTGTTTCATCGTCAATAAGATGGCCCAAGGGATACAGTAAACCTGAACTAAAGCATGGGAATCTAAAACTGGACTCACAGGAGAGGTTCAAATCATAGAAAGTTAGAGGGTCTGTCCTCTTTCACTTAAGTCGGCATTGTGCCTTTTGAATTTAATTCCGATGCAATTTCTGCGCTTCCTCCTCAAAAAGAAGGTCCAAGGTATACAGTAAACCTGAAGTGAGGCATCGGAATCTAAAACTGGACTCACAGGCGAGGTTCAAATCATAGAAAGTTAGTCAGTCCTCTTGTACTTAAGTCGGCATTGTGCCTTTTGTATTAAATTCGGATGCAACTTCTGTGTTTCATTGTTAATAAGAAGGTCGAAGGTATACAGTAAACCTGAAGTGATGCATCGGAATCTAAAACTGAACTCACAGGAGAGGTTCAAATCATAGAAAGTTAGAGTGTCAGTCGTCTTGTACTTAAGTCGGCATTGTGCTATTGTATTAATTTCGGATGCAATTTCTGTATTTCATCGTCAATAAGAAGGTCCAAGGTATACAGTAAACCTGAAGTGAAGCATGGGAACTTAAATTCGACTCCTGGGAGAAGTTCAAATCATAGAAAGTTAGAGTGTCAGTCCTCTTGTACTTAAGTCGGTATTGTGCCTTTTGTATTAAAATTCGAATGCAATTTCTGTGTTTCATCGTCAATAAGAAAGTCCAAGGTATACAGCAAACCTGAAGTGAAGCATCGGAATCTCAAACTGGACTCACAGTAGAGGTTCAAATCATATAAAGTTAGAGTGTCAGTCGTCTTGTACTTAGGTCGGCATTGTGCCTTTTGAATTTAATTCCGATGCAATTTCTGTGCTTCATCGTCAATAAGAGGATCCAAGGGATACTGTAAACCTGAAGTGAAGCATCGGAAACTATAACTGGATTCACAGGAGAGGTTGAAATCATAGAAATTTAGAGTGTCAGTCCTCTTGTACTTAAGTCGGTATTGGGCCTTTTGTATTAAATTCGGATGCAATTTCTAATTTTCACCGTCAATAAGAAGGTCCAAGGGATACAGAAAACCTGAAGTGAAGCATCGGAATCTAAAACTGGACTCACAGGATAGGTTCAAATCATAGAAAGTTAGAGCGTCAGTCCTCTTGTACTTTTGTCGGCATTGTGCCTTTTGAATTTAATTCCGATGCAATTTCTGTGTTTCATCGTCAATAAGAAGGTCATAGGGATACAGTAAACCTGAAGTGAAGCATCGGAATCTAAAACTGGACTCACAGGAGAGGTTGAAATCATAGAAAGTTAGAGTGTCAGTCCTCCTGTACTTAAGTCGGCATTGTACCTTTTGAATTTAATTCCGATGCTATTTCTGTGTTTCATCGTCAATAAGAAGGTCCAAGGGATACTGTAAACCTGAAGTGAATCATCGGAATCTAAAACTGGACTCACAGGAGAGGTTCAAATCACAGAAAGTTGGAGTGTCAGTCCTCTTGTACTTAAGTCGGCATTGTGCCTTTAGAATTTAATTCCGATGCAATTTCTGTGTTTCATCGTCAATAAGAAGGTCCAAGGGATACAGTAAACCTGAAGTGAAGCTTCGGAATCTAAAACTGGACTCACAGGACCGGTTCAAATAATAGAAAGTTGGAGTGTCAGTGCACTTGTACTTAAGTCGGCATTGTGCCTTTTGAATTTAATTCCGATGCAATTCCTGTGCTTCATCGTCAATAAGAAGGTAATAGGGATACAGTAATCCTGAAGTGAAGCATCGGAATCTAAAACTGGACTCACAGGAGGGGTTCAAATCATAGAAAGTTGGAGTGTCAGTCCTCCTGTACTTAAGTCGGCATTGTGCCTTTTGAATTTAATTCCGACGCTATTTCTGTGTTTAATCGGCAATAAGAAGGTCCAAGGGATACTGTAAACCTGTAGTGAAGCATCGGAATCTAAAACTGGACTCACAGGAGAGGTTCAATTCATAGAAAGTTAGAGTGTCAGTCCTCTTGTACTTAAGTCGGCATTGTGCCTTTAGAATTTAATTCCGACGCAATTTCTGTATTTCATCGTCAATAAGAAGGTCCAAGGGATACAGTAAACCTGAAGTGAAGCATCGGAATCAAAAACTGGACTCACAGGAGCGGTTCAAATAATAGGAAGTTGGAGTGTCAGTGCCCTTGTACTTAAGTCGGCATTGTGCCTTATGAATTTAATTCCGATGCAATTTCTGTGCTTCTTCGTCAATAAGAAGGTAAAAGGGATTCAGTAAACCTGAAGTGAAACATCGCAATCTAAAACTGGACTCACAGGAGAGGTTCAAATCATAGAAAGATAGAGTGTCAGTCCTCTTGTACTTAAGTCGGCACTGTGCTTTTTGAATTTAATTCCGATGAAATATCTTTGCTTCATCGTCAACCAAGAAGGTCCAAGGGATACAGTAAACCTGAAGTGAAGCATCGGAATTAAAAACTGGACTCACAGGAGAGGTTCAAATCATAGAAAGTTAGAGTGTCAGTCCTCTTGTACTTAAGTCGGCATTGGGCCTTTTGTATTAAATTCGGATGCAATTTCTGTATTTCATCGTCAATAAGAAGGTCCAAGGTATACAGTAAACCTGAAGTGAAGCATCGGAATTTAAACTGGACTCACGGGAGAAGTTCAAATCATAGAAATTTAGAGTGTCAGTCCTCTCGTACCTAAGTCGCTATTGTGCCTTTTGTATCAAAATTCGGATGCAGTTTCTGTGTTTCATCGTCAATAAGAAAGTATAAGGTATACAGTAAACCTGAAGTGAAGCATCGGAATCTAAAACTGGACTCACAGGATAGGTTCAAATCATAGAAAGTTAGAGCGTCAGTCCTCGTGTACTTAAGTCGGCATTGTGCCTTTCGAATTTAATTCCGATGCAATTTCTGCGTTTCATCGTCAATAAGAAGGTAATAGGGATACAGTAAACCTGAAGCGGAGCATCGGAATTTAAAACTGGACTCACAGGAGGGGTTCAAATCATAGAAAGTTAGAGTGTCAGTCCTCCTGTACTTAAGTCGGCATTGTGCCTTTTGAATTTCCGATGAAATTTCTGTGCTTCATCGTCAATAAGGTCATAGGGATACTGTAAACCTGAAGAGAAGCATCGGAATCTAAAACTGGACTCACAGGAGAGGTTCAAATCATAGAAAGTTAGAGTGTCAGTCCTCTTGTACTTAAATCGGCATTGTGCCTTTTGAATTTAATTCCGATGCAATTTCTGTGCTTCATCGTCAATAAGAAGGTCCAAGTGATACAGTAAACCTGAAGTGAAGCATCGGAATCTAAAACTGGACTCACATTAGAGGTTGAAATCATAGAAATTTAGAGTGTCCGTCCTCTTGTACTTAAGTCGGTATTGGGCCTTTCGTATTAAATTCGTATGCAATTTCTGTGTTTCATCGTCAATAAGAAGGTCAATGGGATACAGTAAACCTGAAGTGAAGCATCGGAATCTAAAACTGGACTCACAGGAGAAGTTCAAATCATTGAAAGTTAGAGTGTCAGTCCTCCTGTACATAAGTCGGCATTGTGCCTTTTCAATTTAACTCCGATGCAATTTCTGTGTTTCATCGTCAATAAGAAGGTCCAAGGGATACAGTAAACCTGAAGTGAAGCAACGGAATCTAAAACTGGACTCACAGGAGCGGTTCAAATAATAGAAAGGTAGAGTGTCAGTCCACTTGTACTTAAGTCGGCATAGTGCCTTTTGAATTTAATTCCGATGCAATTTCTGTGTTTTATCATCAATAAGAAGGTCCAAGGTATGCAGTAAACCTAAAGTGAAGCATCGGAATCTAAAACTGGACTCACAGGAGCGGTTCAAATCATAGAAAGTTAGAGTGTCAGTCCACTTGTACTTAAGTCAGCATTGTGCCCTCTGAATTACATTCCGATGCAATTTCTGTGCTTCATCATCAATAAGAAGATCCCAGGGATACAGTAAACCTGAAGTGTATCATCGGAATCTAAAACTGGACTCACAGGAGAGGTTCAAATCATAGAATGTTAGAGTGTCAGTCCACTTGTACTTAAGTCAGCATTGTGCCCTCTGAATTACATTCCGATGCAATTTCTGTGCTTCATCATCAATAAGAAGATCCCAGGGATACAGTAAACCTGAAGTGTATCATCGGAATCTAAAACTGGACTCACAGGAGAGGTTCAATTCATAGAAGGTCAGAGTGTCAGTCCTCTTGTACTTAAATCGGCATTGTGCCATTTGAATTTAATTCCGATGCAATTTCTGTGTTTCATCGTCAATAAGAAGGACCAAGGGCTCCAGTAAACCTGATGTGAAGCATTGGAATCTAAAACTGGACTCACAGGAGAGGTTCAAATCATAGAAAGTTAGAGTGTCAGTCCTCCTGTACATAAGTCGGCATTGTGCCTTTTCAATTTAACTCCGATGCAATTTCTGTGTTTCATCGTCAATAAGAAGGTCCAAGGGATACAGTAAACCTGAAGTGAAGCAACGGAATCTAAAACTGGACTCACAGGAGCGGTTCAAATAATAGAAAGGTAGAGTGTCAGTCCACTTGTACTTAAGTCGGCATAGTGCCTTTTGAATTTAATTCCGATGCAATTTCTGTGTTTTATCATCAATAAGAAGGTCCAAGGTATGCAGTAAACCTAAAGTGAAGCATCGGAATCTAAAACTGGACTCACAGGAGCGGTTCAAATCATAGAAAGTTAGAGTGTCAGTCCTCTTGTACTTAAGTCGGTATTGTGCCTTTTGTATTAAATTCGGATGCAATTTCTGTGTTTCATCGGCAATAAGAAGGTCCAAGGGATACAGTAAACCTGAAGTGAAGCATCGGAATCTAAAACTGGACTCACAGGAGAGGTTCAAATCATAGAAAGTTAGAGGGTCAGTCCTCTTGTATTTAATTCGGCAATGTGCCTTTTGTAATAAATTCGGATGCAATTTCAACGTTTCATCGTCAATAAGAAAACCAAGGTATACAGTAAACCTGAAGTGAAGCATCGGAATCTAAAACTGGACTCACAGGAGAGGATCAAATCATAGAAAGTTAGAGTGACAGTCCTCTTGTACTTAAATCGGCATTGTGCTTTTTGTATCAAAATTCGGATGCAGTTTCTGTGTTTCATCGTGAATAAGAAAGTCCAAGGTATACAGTAAACCTGAAGTGAAGCATCGGAATATAAAACTGGACTCACAGGAGAGGTTTAAATCATAGAAAGTTAGAGTGTCAGTCCTTCTGTACATAAGTCGGCATTGTGCCTTTTCAATTTAATTCCGATGCAATTTCTGTGTTTCATCGTCAATTAGAAGGTCCAAGGGATACAGTAAACCTGAAGTGAAGCATCGGAATCTAAAACTGGACTCACAGGAGCGGTTCAAATAATGGAAAGGTAGAGTGTCAGTCCACTTGTACTTAAGTCGGCATAGTGCCTTTTGAATTTAATTCCGATGCAATTTCTGTGCTTCATCGTCAATAAGAAGGTCATAGGGATACAGTAAACCTGACGTGAAGCTTCGGAATCTAAAACTGGACTCACAGGAGAGGTTCTAATCATAGAAAGTTAGAGTGTCAGTCCTCTTGTACTAAAGTCGGCATAGTGCCTTTTGTATTAAATTCGGATGCAATTTCTATGTTCTATCGTCAATAAGAAGGTCTAAGTTATAAAGGAAACCTGAAGTGAAGCATCGGAATCTAAAACTGGACTCACAGGAGGGGTTCAAATCATAGAAATTTAGAGTGTCAGTCCTCTTGTACTTAAGTTGGCATTGTGCCTTTTGTATTAAATTCGGATGCAATTTCTGTGTTTCATCGTCAATAAGAAGGTCCAAGGGATACAGTAAACCAGAAGTGAAGCGTCGGAATCTAAAAATGGACTCACAGGAGAGGTTCAAATCATATAAAGTTAGAGTGTCAGTCCTCTTGTACTTATGTCAGCATTGTGCCTTTTGAATTTAATTCCGATGCAATTTCTGTGCTTCATCGTCAATAAGGTCATAGGGATACTGTAAACCTGAAGAGAAGCATCGGAATCTAACACTGGACTCACAGGAGAGGTTCAAATCATAGAAAGTTAAAGTGTCAGTCCCCTTGTTCTTAAGTCGACATTGTGCCTTTTGTATTAAATTCGGGTGCAATTTCTGTGTTTCATCGTCAATAAGAAAGTCCAATGGATACAGTAAACCTGAAGTGAAGCATCGGAATCTATAACTGGACTCACAGGAGCGGTTCAAATCATAGAAAGTTAGAGTGTCTGTCCTCTTGTACTTAAATTGGCATTGTGCCTTTTGAATTTAATTCCGATGCAATTTCTGTGCTTCATCGTCAATAAGAAGGTCCAAGGGATACACTAAACCTGAAGTGAAGCATCGGAATCTAAAACTGGACTTACATTAGGGGTTGAAATCATAGAAATTTAGAGTGTCCGTCCTCTTGTACTTAAGTCGGCATTGTGCCTTTTGTATTAAATTCGAATGCAATTTCTGTGTTTCATCGTCAATAAGAAGGTCAATGGGATACAGTAAACCTGAAGTGAAGCATCGGAATCTAAAACTGGACTCACAGGAGAGGTTCAAATCATTGAAAGTTGGAGCGTCAGTCCTCTTGTACTTAAGACGGCATTGTGCCTTTTGAATCTAATTCCGATGCAATGTCTGTGCTTCATCGTCAATAAGGTCACAGGGATACAGTAAACCTGAAGTGAAGCATCGGAATCTAAAACTGGACTCACAGGAGCGGTTCAAATAATGGAAAGGTTGAGTGTCAGTCCACTTGTACTTAAGTCGGCATAGTGCCTTTTGAATTTAATTCCGATGCAATTTCTGTGCTTCATCGTCAATAAGAAGGTTATAGGGATACAGTTAACCTGAATGAAGCATCGGAATCTAAAACTGGACTCACAGGAGAGGTTCCAATCATAGAAAGTTAGAGTGTCAGTCCTCTCGTACTTATGTCGGCATTGTGCCTTTTGAATTTAATTCCGATGCAATATCTGTGCTTCATCGTCAATAAGAAGGTCCAAGGGATACACTAAACCTGAAGTGAAGCATCGGAATCTAAAACTGGACTCACAGGAGAGGTTCAAATCATAGAAAGTTAGAGTGTCAGTCCAGTTGTACTTAAGTCAGCATTGTGCCCTCTGAATTACATTCCGATGCAATTTCTGTGCTTCATCATCAATAAGAAGATCAGGGATACAGTAAACCTGAAGTGAATCATCGGAATCTAAAACTGGACTCACAGGAGAGGTTCTATTCATAGAAGGTCAGAGTGTCAGTCCTCTTGTACTTAAATCGGCATTGTGCCATTTGAATTTAATTCCGATGCAATTTCTGTGTTTCATCGTCATTAAGAAGGTCCAAGGGCTCCAGTAAACCTGATGTGAAGCATTGGAATCTAAAACTGGACTCACAGGAGAGGTTCAAATCATAGAAGGTTAGAGTGTCAGTCCACCTGTACATAAGTCGGCATTGTGCCTTTTGAATTTAATTCCGATGCAATTTCTGTGTTTCATCGTCAATAAGAAGGTCCAAGGGATACAGTAAACCTGAAGTGAAGCATCGGAATCTAAAACTGGACTCACAGGAGCGGTTCAAATAATGGAAAGGTAGAATGTCAGTCCACTTGTACTTAAGTCGGCATAGTGCCTTTTGAATTTAATTCCGATGCAATTTATGTGCTTCATCGTCAATAAGAAGGTCATAGGGATACAGTAAACCTAACGTGAAGCGTCGGAATCTAAAACTGGACTCACAGGAGAGGTTCTAATCATAGAAAGTTAGAGTGTCAGTCCTCTCGTACTTAAGAGGGCATTGTGCCTTTTGAATTTAATTCCGATGCAATATCTGTGCTTCATCGTCAATAAGAAGGTCCAAGGGATACACTAAACCTGTAGTGAAGCTTCGGAATCTAAAACTGGACTCACAGGAGAGGTTCAAATCATAGAAAGTTAGAGTGTCAGTCCTCTTGTACTTAGGTCGGCATTGTGCCTTTTGTATTAAATTCGGCTGCAATTTCTGTGCTTCATCGTCAATAAGAAGGTCCATGGGATACAGTAAACCAGAAGTGAAGCGTCGGAATCTAAAAATGGACTCACAGGAGAGGATCAAATCATAGAAAGTGAGAGTGTCAGTCCTCTTGTACTTAGGTCGGCATTGTGCCTTTTGTATTAAATTCGGATGCAATTTCTGTGTTTCATCGTCAATAAGAAGGTCCAAGGGATACAGTAAACCTGAAGTGAAGCATCGGAATCTAAAACTGGACTCACAGGAGAGGTTCAAATCATAGAAAGTTAGAGGGTCAGTCCTCTTGTATTTAAGTCGGCAATGTGCCTTTTGAATTTAATTCCGATGCAATATCTGTGCTTCATCGTCAATAAGAAGGTCCAAGGGATACACTAAACCTGAAGTGAAGCATCGGAATCTAAAACTGGACTCACAGGAGACGTTCAAATCATAGAAAGTTAGAGTGTCAGTCTTTTTGTACTTAAGTCGTCATTGTGAGTTTTGTATTAAATTCGGATGCAATTTCTGTGTTTCATCGTCAATTAGATGGTCCAAGGGATACAGTAAACATGAAGTGAAGCATCGGAATCTAAAACTGGACTCACAGAAGAGGCTCAAATCCTAGAAAGTCAGAGTGTCAGTCCTCTCGTGCTTAAGTCAGCATTGTGCCTTTTCAATTTAATCCCGAAGCACTTTCTGTGCTTCATCGTCGATAAGAAGGACCAAGGAACACAGTAAACCTGAAGTGAAGCATCGGAATCTAAAACTGGACTCACAGGAGAGGTCAGATCATAGAAAGTTGGAGTGTCAGTCCTCTTGTACTTAAGTCGGCATTGTGCATTTTGTATTAAATTCGGATGCAATTTCTGTGTTTTATCATCAATAAGAAGGTCCAAGGTATGCAGTAAACCAGAAGTGAAGCATCGGAATCTAAAACTGGACTCACAGGAGCGGTTCAAATCATAGAAAGTTAGAGCGTCAGTCCTCTTGTACTTAAGTCGGTATTGTGCCTTTGTATTAAATTCGGATGCAATTTCTGTATTTCATCGTCAATACGAAAGTTCAAGGGATACAGTAAACATGAAGAAAAGCATCGGAATCTAACACTGGACTCACAGGAGAGGTTCAAATCATAGAAAGTTAGAGTGTCAGTCCTCTTGTACTTAAGTCGGCATTGTGCCTTTTGTATTAAATTCGGCTGCAATTTCTGTGTTTCATCGTCAATGAGAAGGTCCATGGGATACTGTAAACCAGAGGTGAAGCGTCGGAATCTAAAAATGGACTCACAGGAGAGGTTCAAATCATTGAAAGTGAGAGTGTCAGTCCTCTTGTACTTGAGTCGGCATTGTGCCTTTTGTATTAAATTCGGATGCAATTTCTGTGTTTCATCGTCAATAAGAAGGTCCAAGGGATACAGTAAACCTGAAGTGAAGCATCGGAATCAAAAACTGGACTCACAGGAGAGGTTCAAATCATAGAAAGTTAGAGTGTCAGTCCTCTTTCACTTAAGTCGGCATTGTGCCTTTTGAATTTAATTCCGATGCAGTTTCTGCGCTTCCTCCTCAAAAAGAAGGTCCAAGGTATACAGTAAACCTGAAGTGAAGCATCGGAATCTAAAACTGGACTCACAGGCGAGGTTCAAATCATAGAAAGTTAGTCAGTCCTCATGTACTTAAGCCGGCATTGTGCCTTTTGTATTAAATTCGGATGCAATTTCTGTGTTTCATTGTTAATAAGAAGGTCGAAGGTATACAGTAAACCTGAAGTGATGCATCGGAATCTAAAACTGAACTCACAGGAGAAGTTCAAATCATAGAAAGTTAGAGTGTCAGTCGTCTTGTACTTAAGTCGGCATTGTGCTATTGTATTAATTTCGGATGCAATTTGTGTATTTCATCGTCAATAAGAAGGTCCAAGGTATACAGTAAACCTGAAGTGAAGCATGGGAACTTAAACTGGACTCCTGGGAGAAGTTCAAATCATAGAAAGTTAGAGTGTCAGTATTCTTGTACTTAAGTCGGTATTGTGCCTTTTGTATTAAAATTCGAATGCAATTTCTGTGTTTCATCGTCAATAAGAAAGTCCAAGGTATACAGCAAACCTGAAGTGAAGCATCGGAATCTAAAACTGGACTCACAGTAGAGGTTCAAATCATATAAAGTTAGAGTGTCAGTCCTCTTGTTCTTAGGTCGGCATTGTGCCTTTTGAATTTAATTCCGATGCAATTTCAGTGTGTCATCGTCAATAAGAAGATCCAAGGGATACAGTAAACCTGAAGTGAAGCATCGGAAACTAAAACTGGATTCACAGGAGAGGTTGAAATCATAGAAAATTAAAATGTCAGTCCTCTTGTACTTAAGTCGGCATTGGGCCTTTTGTATTAAATTCGGATGCAATTTCTGTTTTTCACCATCAATAAGAAGGTCCAAGGGATACAGTAAACCTGAAGGGAAGCCTCGGAATCTAAAACTGGACTCACAGGATAGGTTCAAATCATAGAAAGTTAGAGCGTCAGTCCTCTTGTACTTAAGTCGGCATTGTGCCTTTTGAATTTAATTCCGATGCAATTTCTGTGTTTCATCGTCAATAAGAAGGTCATAGGGATACAGTAAACCTGAAGTGAAACATCGGAATCTAAAACTGGACTCACAGGAGAGGTTCAAATCATAGAAAGTTAGAGTGTCAGTCCTCCTGTACTTAAGTCGGAATTGTGCCTTTTGAATTTAATTCCAATGCTATTTCTGTGTTTCATCGTCAATAAGAAGGTCCAAGGGATACTGTAAATCTGAAGTGAAGCATCGGAATCTAAAACTGGACTCACAGGAGAGGTTCAAATCTTAGAAAGTTAGAGTGTCAGTCCGCTTGTACTTAAGTCGGCATTGTGCCTTTAGAATTTAATTCCGATGCAATTTCTGTGTTTCATCGTCCATAAGAAGGTCCAAGGAATACAGTAAACCTGAAGTGAAGCTACGGAATCTAAAACTGGACTCACAGGAGCGGTTCAGATAATAGAAAGTTGGAGTGTCAGTGCACTTGTACTTAAGTCGGCATTGTGCCTTTTGAATTTAATTCCGATGCAATTTCTGTGCTTCTTCGTCAATAAGAAGGTAAAAGGGATTCAGTAAACCTGAAGTAAAACATCGCAATCTAAAACTGGACTCACAGGAGAGGTTCAGATCATAGAAAGATAGAGTGTCAGTCCCCTTGTACTTAAGTCGGCATTGTGCCTTTTGAATTTAATTCCGATGAAATATCTGTGCTTCATCGTCACCAAGAAGGTCCAAGGGATACACTGTACCTGAAGTAAAGCATCGGAATCTAATACTGGACTCACGGGAGAGGTTCAAATCATATAAAGTTAGAGTGTCAGTCCTCTTGTACTTAAGTCAGCATTGTGCCTTTTGAATCTAATTCCGATGCAATTTCTGTGCTTCATCGTCAATAAGAAGGTCCAAGGGACACAGTAAACCTGAAGTGAGGCATCGGAATCTAAAACTGGACTTACAGGAGAGGTTCAGACCATAGAAAGTTAGAGTGTCAGTCCTCTTGTACTTAAGTCGGCATAGTGCCTTTTGTATTACACTCGGATGCAATTTCTGTGTTCTATCGTCAATAAGAAGGTCCAAGGTGTACAGTAAACCTGAAGTGAAGCATCGGAATCTAAAACTGGACTCACAGGAGAAGTTCAAATAATATAAAGTTAGAGTGTCAGTCCTCATGTACTTAAGTCAGCATTGTGCATTTGGATTTAATTCCGATGCAATTTCCGTGCTTCATCGTCAATAAGAAGGACCAAGGAACACAGTAAACATGAAGTGAAGCATCGGAATCTAAAACTGGACACACAGGAGAGGTTCAGATCATAGGAAATTAGAGTGTCAGTCCTCTTGTACTTAAGTCGGCATTGTGCATTTTGTATTAAGTTCGGATGCAATTTCTGTGTTTTATCGTCAATAAGGAGGTCCAAGGTATACGGTAAACCTGAAGTGAAGCATCGGAATCTAAAACTGGACTCACAGGAGCGGTTCAAATCATAGAAAGTTAGAGTGTCAGTCCTCTTGTACTTAAGTGGGTTTTGTGCCTTTTGTATTAAATTCGGATGCAATTTCTGTGTTTCATCGTCAATAAGAAGGTCGTAGGGGTACAGTAAAACTGAAGAGAAGCATCGTAATCTAACACTGGACTCACAGGAGAGGTTCAAATCATAGAAAGTTAGAGTGTCAGTCCTCTTGTACTTAAGTCGGCCATGTGCCTTTTGTATTAAATTCGGCTGCTATTTCCGTGTTTCATCGTCATTAAGAAGGTCCAAGGGATACAGTAAATCTGAAGTGAAGCATCGGAATCTAAAACTGGACTCACAGGAGAGGTTCAAATCATAGAAAGTTAGAGTGTCGGTCCTCTTGTACTTAAGTCGGCATTGTGCCTTTTGTATTAAATTCGGATGCAGTTTCTGTGTTTCATCGTCAATAAGAAGGTCCAAGGGATACAGTAAACCTGAAGTGAAGCATCGGAATCTAAATCTGGACTCACAGGAGAGGTTCAAATCATAGAAAGTTAGAGGGTCAGTCCTCTTGTACTTAAGTCGGCATTGTGTTTTTGTATTAAATTCGGATGCAATTTCTATGTTTCATCGTCAATAAGAAGGTCCAAGGTATACAGTAAACCCGAAGTGATGCATCGGAATCTAAAACTGAACTCACAGGAGAGGTTCGAGTCATAGAAAGTTAGAATGTCAGTCCTCTTGTACTTGAGTCGGCATTGTGCTTTTGTATTAATTTCGGATGCAATTTCTGTATTTCATCGTCAATAAGAAGGCCCAAGGTATACAGTAAACCTGAAGTGAAGCATCGGAATTTAAACTGGACTCACGGGAGGAGTTCAAATCATAGAAAGTTAGAGTGTCAGTCCTCTTGTACCTAAGTCGGTATTGTGCTTTTGTATCAAAATTCGGATGTAATTTCTGTATTTCATCGTCAGTAAGAAAGTCCAAGAGATACAGTAAACCTGAAGTGAAGCATCGGAATCTAAAACTGGACTCACAGGAGCGGTTCAAATAATAGAAAGTTGGAGTGCCAGTGCACTTGTACTTAAGTCGGCATTGTGCCTTGTGAATTTAATTCCGATGCAATTTCTGAGCTTCTTCGTCAATAAGAAGGTAAAAGGGATTCAGTAAACCTGAAGTGATACATCGCAATCTAAAACTGGACACACAGGAGAGTTTCAAATCATAGAAAGATAGAGTGTCAGTCCTCTTGTACTTAAGTCGGCATTGAGCTTTTTGAATTTAATTCCGATGAAATATCTGTGCTTCATCGTCACCAAGAAGGTCCAAGGGATACACTAAACCTGAAGTGAAGCATCGGAATCTAATACTGGACTCACAGGAGAGGTTCAAACCATTGAAAGTTAGAGTGTCAGTCCTCTTGTACTTAAGTCAGCATTGTGCCTTTTGAATTTAATTCCGATGCACTTTCTGTGCTTCATCGTCAATAAGAAGGTCCAAGGGACACAGTAAACCTGAAGTGAAGCATCGAAATCTAAAACTGGACTTATAGGAGTGGTTCAGACCATAGAAAGTTAGAGTGTCAGTCCTCTTGTACTTAAGTCGGCATAGTGCCTTTTGTATTAAATTCGGATGCAATTTCTATGTTCTATCGTCAATAAGAAGGTCTAAGGTATACAGTATACCTGAAGTGAAGCATCGGAATCTAAAACTGGACTCACAGGAGAGGTTCAAATCATATAAAGTTAGAGTGTCAGTCCTCTTGTACTTATGTCGGCATTGTGCCTTTTGAATTTAATTCCGATGTAATTTCTGTGCTTCATCGTCAACAAGAAGATCCAAGGGATACAGCAAACCTGAAGTGAAGCATCGGAATCTGAAACTGGACGCACAGGAGTGGTTGAAATCATAGAAATTTAGAGTGTCAGTCCTCTTGTACTTAAGTCGGCGTTGGGCCTTTTGTATTAAATTCGGATGCAATTTCTGTTTTTCACCGTCGATAAGAAGGTCCAAGGGATACAGTAAACCTGTAGTGAAGCATCGGAATCTAAAACTGAACTCACAGGATTGGTTCAAATCATAGAAAGTTAGAGCGTCAGTCCTCTTGTACTTAAGTCGGCATTGTGCCTTCTGAATTTAATTCCGATGCAATTTCTGTGCTTCATCGTCAATAAGAAGGTCATAGGGATACAGTAAACCTGAAGTGAAACATCGGAATCTAAAACTGGACTCACAGGAGAGGTTCAAATCATAGAAAGTTAGAGTGTCAGTCCACCTGTACTTAAGTCGGTATTGTGCATTTTGAATTTAATTCCGATGCAATTTCTGTGCTTCATCGTCAATAAGAAGATCCAAGGGTACAGTAAACCTGAAGTGAAGCATCGGAATCTAAAACTGGACTCACAGGAGAGGTTGAAATCATAGAAATTCAGGGTTTCAGTCCTCTTGTACTAAAGTTGGCGTTGGGCCTTTTGTATTACATTCGGATGCAATTTCTGTTTTTCACCGTCAATAAGAAGGTCCAAGGGATACAGTAAACCTGAAGTGAAGCATCGGAATCTAAAACTGGACTCACAGTAGAGGTTCAAATCATAGAAAGTTAGAGCGTCAGTCCTCTTGTACTTAAGTCGGTATTGTGCCTTTTATATTTAATTCCGATGCAATTTCTGTGCTTCATCGTCAATAAGAAGGTCATAGGGATACAGTAAACCTGAAGGGAAGCATCAGAATCTAAAACTGGACTCACAGGAGAGGTCCAAATCATAGAAAGTTAGAGTGTCAGTCCTCCTGTACTTAAGTCGGCATTGTGCCTTTTGAATTTAATTCCGATGCTATTTCTGTGTTTCATCGTCAATAAGAAGGTCCAAGGGATACTGTAAACCTGAAGTGAAGCATCGGAATCTAAAACAGGACTCACAGGAGAGGTTCAAATCATGGATAGTTAGAGTGTCAGTCCTCTTGTACTTAAGTCGGCATTGTGCCTTTAGAATTACATTCCGATTCAATTTCTGTGCTTCATCGTCAATAAGAAGGTCCCAGGGATACAGTAAACCTGAAGTGAAGCATCGGAATCTAAAACTGGACTCACAGGAGAGGTTCAAATCATATAAAGTTAGAGTGTCAGTCCTCTTGTACTTAAGTCGGCATTGTGCCTTTTGTATTAAATTCGGATGCAATTTCTGTGTTTCATCGTCAATAAGAAGGTCCAAGGGATACAGTAAACCTGAAGTGAAGCATCGAAATCTAAAACTGCACTCACAGGAGAGGTTCAAATCATAGAAAGTGAGAGAGTCAGTCCTCTTGTAATTAAGTCGGCATTGTGCCTTTTGTATTAAATTCGGATGCAATTTCTGTGTTTCATCGTCAATAAGAAGGTCCAAGAAATACAGTAAACCATTAGTGGATCATCGGATTCTAAAACTGGACTCACAGGAGGGGTTCAAATCATAGAGAGTTAGAGTGTCAGTCCCCTTGTACTTAAGTCGGCATTGTGCCTTTTGAATTAAATTCGGATGCAATTTCTATGTTTCATCGTCGATAAGAAGGTCCAAGGTATACAGTAAACCTGAAGTGAAGCATCGGAATCTAAAACTGGACTTACAGGAGAGGTTCAAATCATAGAAAGTTAGAGTGTCAGTCCTCTTGTACTTAAGTCGGCATTGTGCCTTTTTTATTAAATGCGGATGCCATTTCTGTGTTTCATCGTCAATAAGAACGTCTAAGGTATACAGTAAACCTGAAGTGAAGCATCGCAATCTAAAACTGGACTCACAGGAGAGGTTCAAAGCATAGAAAGTTAGAGTGTCAGTCCTCTTGTACTTAAGTCGGCATTGCGCCTTTGGAACTAAATTCGGATGCAATTTCTGTGTTTCATCGTCAATAAGGAGGTCCAAGGTATACAGTAAACCTGAAGTGAAGCATCGGAATCTAAAACTGGACTCACATGAGAGGTACAAATCATAGAAAGTTAGAGTGTCAGTCTTCTTGTACTTATGTCGGCATTGTGCCTTTTGTATTAAATTCGGATGCAATTTCTGTGTTTCATCGTCATTAAGAAGGTCTAAGGTATACAATAAACCTGAAGTGAAGCATCGTAATCTAAAACTGGACTCACAGGAGAGATTAAGATCATAGAAAGTTAGAGTGTCAGTCCTCTTGTACTTAAGTCGGCATTGTGCCTTCTGTATTAAATTCGGATGCAGTTTCTGTGTTTCATCGTCAATAAGAAGGTCCAAGGGATACAGTAAACTTGAAGTGAAGCGTCAGAATCTAAAACTGGACTCACAGGAGAGGTTCAAATCATAGAAAGTTAGAGTGTCAGTCCTCTTGTACTTAAGTCTGCATTGTGCCTTTTGTATCAAATTCGGATGCAATTTCTGTGCTTCATCGTCATTAAGAAGGTCCAAGGGATACAGTAAACCCAAAGTGATGCATCGGAATCTAAAACTGGACTCACAGGAGAGGTTCATTTCATAGAAAGTTAGAGTGTCAATCCTCTTTTACTTAAGTCGGCATTGTACCTTTTAAATTCAATTCCGATGCAATTCCTGTGTTTCATCGTCAATAAGAAGGTCCAAGGTATACAGTAAACCTAAAGTAAAGCATCGGAATCTAAAACTGGACTCACAGGAGAGGTACAAATCATAGAAAGTGAGAGTGTCAGTCCTCTTGTACTTAAGTCGGGATTGTGACTTTTGTGTAAATTCGGAAGCAATTTCTGTGTTTCATCGTCAATAAAAAGGTCCAAGGGATACAGTAAACCAGAAGTGAAGCATCGGAATCTAAAACTGGACTCACAGGAGAGGTTCAAATCATAAAAAGTGAGAGTGACAGTGCTCTTGTACTTAAGTCGGCATTGTGCCTTTTGTTTTAAATTCGGATGCAATTTCTGTGTTTCATCGTCAATAAGAATGTCCAAGGTATACAGTAAACCTGAAATGAAGCATTGGAATCTAAAACTGGGCTCACAGGAGAGGTTCAAATCATAGAGAGTTAGGGTGTCAGTCCTCTTGTACTTAAGTCGGCATTGTGCCTGTAGTATTATATTCGGATACAATTTCTGTGTTCATCGTCAATAAGAAATTCCAAGGGATACAGTAAACCTGAAGTGAAGCATCGGAATCTAAAACTGTACTCACATTAGAGGTTCAAATCATAGAAAGTTAGATTGTCAGTCTTCATGTACTTAAGTCGGCACTGTGCCTTTTGTATTAAATTCGGATGCAATTTCTGTGTTTCATCGTCTACAAGATGGTCCAAGGGATACAGTAAACCTGAAGTGAAGCATCGGAATCTAAAACTGAACTCACAGTAGAGGTTCAAATCATAGAAAGTTAGATTGTCAGTCCTCTTGTACTGAAGTCGGCATTGTGCCTTTTGTTTTAAATTCGGATACAATTTCTGTGCTTCATCGTCAATAAGAAGGTCCAAGGGATACAGTAAACCTGAAGTGAAGCATCGGAATCTAATACTGGACTCACAGGAGAGGTTCAAATCATAAAAAGTGAGAGTGTCAGTGCTCTTGTACTTAAGTCGGCATTGTACCTTTTGTACTAAATTCGGATGCAATTTCTATGTTTCATCGTCAATAAGAAAGTCCAAGGTATACAGTAAACCTGAAGTGCAGCATCGGAATCTAAAACTGGACTCGCATGAGAGGTTCAAATCATAGAAAGTTAGAGTGTCAGTCTTCTTGTACTTAAGTCGGCATTGTGCCTTTTGTATTAAATTCGGATGCAATTTCTGTGTTTCATCGTCATTAAGAAGGTCTAAGGTATACAATAAACCAGAAGTGAAGCATCGTAATCTAAAACTGGACTCACAGGAGAGGTTAAGATCATAGAAAGTTAGAGTGTCAGTCCTCTTGTACTTAAGTCGGCATTGTGCCTTTTGTATTAAATTCGGATGCAATTTCTGTGTTTCATCGTCAATAAGAAGGTCCAAGGGATACAGTAAACCTGAAGTGAAGCATCGGAATCTAAAACTGGACTCACAGGAGAGGTACAAATCATAGAAAGTGAGAGTGTCAGTCCTCTTGTACATAAGTCGGGATTGTGACTTTTGTGTTAAATTCGGAAGCCATATCTGTGTTTCATCGTCAATAAAAAGGTCCAAGGGATACAGTAAACCTGAAGTGAAGCATCGGAATCTAAAACTGGACTCACAGGAGAGGTTTAAATCATAAAAAGTGAGAGTGACAGTGCTCTTGTACTTAAGTCGGCATTGTGCCTTTTGTATTAAATTCGGATGCAATTTCTGTGATTCATCGTCAATAAGAAGGTCCAAGGTATACAGCAAACCTAAAGTGAAGCATTGGAATCTAAAACTGGGCTCACAGGAGAGGTTCAAATCATAGAAAGTTAGAGTGGCAGTCCTCTTGAATTTAAGTCGGCATTGTGCCTTTTGTAGTAAATTCGGATGCAATTTCTGTGTTTCATCGTCAATAAGAAATTCCAAGGGATACAGTAAACCTGAAGTGAAGCATCGGAATCTAAAACTGGACTCACAGGAGAGGTTCAAATCATAGAAAGTTAGAGTGTAAGTCCTCTTGTACTTAAGATGGCATTGTTCCTTTTGTATTTAATTCGGATGCAATTTCTGTGTTTCATCGTCAATAAGAAGGTCCAAGGTATACAGTAAACCTGAAGTGAAGCATCGGAATCTAAAACTGGACTCACAGGAGCGGTTCAAATCATAGAAAGTTAGAGTGTCAGTCCTCTTGTACTTAAGTCGTCATTGTGCATTTTGAATTTAATTCCGATGCAATTTCTTTGTTTCATCGTCACTAAGAAGGTCCAAGGGATACAGTAAGCCTGAAGTGAAGCATCGGAATCTAAAACTGGACTCACAGGAGAGGTTCAAATCATAGAAAGTTAGATTGTCAGTCCTCATGTACTTAAGTCGGCACTGTGCCTTTTGTATTAAATTCGGATGCAATTTCTGTGTTTCATCGTCTACAAGATGGTCCAAGGGATACAGTAAACCTGAAGTGAAGCATAGGAATCTAAAACTGAACTCACAGGAGAGGTTCAAATCATAGAAAGTTAGATTGTCAGTCCTCTTGTACTTAAGTCGGCATTGTGCCTTTTGTTTTAAATTCGGATGCAATTTCTGTGCTTCATCGTCAATAAGAAGGTCCAAGGGATACAGTAAACCTGAAGTGAAGCATCGTAATCTAATACTGGACTCACAGGAGAGGTTCAAATCATAAGAAGTTAGAGTGTCTGTCCTCTTTTACTTAAGTCGGCATTGTGGCTTTTAAATTTAATTCCGATGTAATTCCTGTGTTTCATCGTCAATAAGAAGTTCCAAGGTATACAGTAAACCAGAAGTGAAGCATCGGAATCTAAAACTGGACTCACAGGAGAGGTTCAAATCATAGAAAGTGAGAGTGTCAGTCCCCTTGTACTTAAGTCGGGATTGTGACTCTTGTATAAAATTCGGAAGCAATTTCTGTGTTTCATCGTCAATAAAAAGGTCCAAGGGATACAGTAAACCTGAAGTGAAGCATCGGAATCTAAAACTGGACTCACAGGAGAGGTTCAAATCATAAAAAGTGAGAGTGACTGTGCTCTTGTACTTAAGTCGGCATTGTGCCTTTTGTATTAAATTCGGATGCAATTTCTGTGATTCATCGTCAATAAGAAGGTCCAAGGTATACAGCAAACCTGAAGTGAAGCATTGGAATCTAAAACTGTACTCACATGAGAGGTTCAAATCATAGAAAGTTAGAGTGGCAGTCCTCTTGTACTTAAGTCGGCATTGTGCTTTTTGTATTAAATTCGGATGCAATTTCTGTGTTTCATCGTCATTAAGAAATTCCAAGGGATACAGTAAACCTGAAGTGAAGCATCGGAATCTAAAACTGGACTCACATTAGGGGTTCAAATCATAGAAAATTAGAGTGTCAGTCCTCTTGTACTTAAGTCGTCATTGTGCATTTTGAATTTAATTCCGATGCAATTTCTGTGTGTCATCGTCACTAAGAAGGTCCAAGGGATACAGTAAACCTGAAGTGAAGCATCAGAATCTAAAACTGGTCTCGCAGGAGGGGCTCAAATCATAGAAAGTTAGAGTGTCAGTCCTCTTGTACTAAGGTCGACATTGTGCCTTTTGTATTAAATTCTGAGGCATTTTCTGTGTTTCATCAACAATAAATAAGTCCAAGGTATACAGTAAACCTGAAGTGAAGCATCGGAATCTAAAACTGGACTAACAGGAGAGGTTCAAATCTTAGAAAGTTAGAGTGTCAGTCCACTTGTACTTAAGTCGGCATTGTGCCTTTTGAATTTAATTCCAATGCTATTTCTGTGTTTCATCGTCACTAAGAAGGTACAAGGGATACAGTAAACCTGAAGTGAAGCATCAGAATCTAAAACTGGACTCACAGGAGAGGTTCAAATCATTGAGAGTTAGAGTGTCAGTCCTCTTGTACTTAAGTCAGCATTGTGCCTTTTGTATTAAATTCGGATGCAATTCCTGTGCTTCATCGACAACAAGAAGGTCCAAGGTATACAGTAAACCTGAAGTAAAGCATCGGAATCTAAAATTGGACTCACAGGAGAGGTTCAAATGATAGAAAATTAGAGTATCAGTCCTCTTGTACTTAAGTTGGCTTTGTGCATTTTGTATTAAATTTGTATGCAATTTCTATGTTTCATCGGCAATTAAAAGCTCCAAGGGATACAGTAAACCTGAAGTGAAGCATCGGAATCTATAACTGGACTCACAGGAGAGGTTCAAATCATAGAAAGTTAGAGTGTCATTCCTCTTGTACTTAAGTCGGCATTGTGACTTTTGTATTGATTTCGGAAGCAATTTCTATGTTTTATCGTCAATGAGAAGGTCCAAGGGATACAGTAAACCTGAAGTGAAGCATCGGAATCCAAAACTGGACTCACAGGAGAGGTTCAAATCATAGAAAGTGAGAGTTTCAGTGCTCCTGTACTTAGGTCGGCATTGTGCCTGTTGTAATAAATTCGGATGCAATTTCTGTGTTTCATCGTCAATAAGAAATTCCAAGTTATACAGTAAACCTGACGTGAAGCATCGCAATTTAAAACTGGACTCACAGGAGAGGTTCAAATCATAGAAAGTTAGATTGTCAGTCCTCTTGTACTTAAGTCGGCACTGTGCCTCTTGTATTAAATTCGGATGCAATTTCTGTGTTTCATCGTCTACAAGATGGTCCAAGGGATACAGTAAACCTGAACTGAAGCATCGGAATCTAAAACTGGACTCACAGGAGAGGTTCAATTCATAGAAAGTTAGATTGTCAGTCCTCATGTACTTAAGTCGGCACTGTGCCTTTTGTAATAAATTCGGATGCAATTTCTGTATTTCATCGTCTACAAGATGGTCCAAGGGATACAGTAAACCTGAAGTGAAGCATCGGAATCTAAAACTGAACTCACAGGAGAGGTTCAAATCATAGAAAGTTAGATTGTCAATCCTCTTGTACTTAAGTCGGCATTGTGCCTTTTGTTTTAAATTCGGATGCAATTTCTGTGCTTCATCGTCAATAAGAAGGTCCAAGGGATACAGTAAACCTGAAGTGAAGCATCGGAATCTAAAACTGGACTCACAGGAGAGGTTCAAATCATAAAAAGTGAGAGTGTCAGTGCTCTTGTACTTAAGTCGGCATTGTGCCTTTTGTACTAAATTCGGATGCAATTTCTATGTTTCATCGTCAATAAGAAAGTCCAAGGTATACAGTAAACCTGAAGTGAAGCATCGGAATCTAAAACTGGACTCACATGAGAGGTTCAAATCATAGAAAGTTAGAGTGTCAGTCTTCTTGTACTTAAGTCGGCATTGAGCCTTTTGTATTAAATTCGGATGCAATTTCTGTGTTTCATCGTCATTAAGAAGGTCTAAGGTATACAATAAACCTGAAGTGAAGCATCGTAATCTAAAACTGGACTCACAGGAGAGGTTAAGATCATAGAAAGTTAGAGTGTCAGTCCTCTTGTACTTAAGTCGGCATTGTGCCTTTTGTACTAAATTCGGATGCAATTTCTGTGTTTCATCGTCAATAAGAAGGTCCAAGGGATACAGTAAACCTGAAGTGAAGCATCGGAATCTAAAACTGGACTCACAGGAGAGGTACAAATCATAGAAAGTGAGAGTGTCAGTCCTCTTGTACTTAAGACGGGATTGTGACTTTTGTGTTAAATTCGGAAGCAATTTCTGTGTTTCATCGTCAATAAAAAGGTCCAAGGGATGCAGTAAACCTGACGTGAAGCATCGGAATCTAAAACTGGACTCACAGGAGAGGTTCAAATCATAGAAAGTTAGATTGTCAGTCCTCTTGTACATAAGTCGGCACTGTGCCTCTTGTAATAAATTCGGATGCAATTTCTGTGTTTCATCGTCTACAAGATGGTCCAAGGGATACAGTAAACCTGAAGTGAAGCATCGGAATCTAAAACTGGACTCAGAGGAGAGGTTCAGATCATAGAAAGTTAGATTGTCAGTCCTCTTGTACTTAAGTCGGCATTGTGCCTTTTGTTTTAAATTCGGATGCAATATCTGTCCTTCATCGTCAATAAGAAGGTCCTAGGGATACAGTAAACCTGAAGTGAAGCATCGGAATCTAAAACTGGACTCACAGGAGAGGTTCAAATCATAAAAAGTGAGAGTGTCAGTGCTCTTGTACTTAAGTCGGCATTGTGCCTTTTGTACTAAATTCGGATGCAATTTCTATGTTTCATCGTCAATAAGAAAGTCCAAGGTATACAGTAAACCTGAAGTGAAGCATCGGAATCTACAACTGGACTCACATGAGAGGTTCAAATCATAGAAAGTTAGAGTGTCAGTCTTCTTGTACTTAAGTCGGCATTGTGCCTTTTGTATTAAATTCGGATGCAATTTCTGTGCTTCATCGTCAATAAGAAGGTCCAAGGGATACAGTAAACCTGAAGTGAAGCATCGGAATCTAAAACTGGACTCACAGGAGAGGTTCAAATCATAGAAAATTAGAGTGTCAGTCCTCTTGTACTTAAGTCGTCATTGTGCATTTTGAATTTAATTCCGATGCAATTTCTGTGTGTCATCGTCACTAAGAAGGTCCAAGGGATACAGTAAACCTGAAGTGAAGCATCAGAATCTAAAACTGGTCTCGCAGGAGAGGCTCAAATCATAGAAAGTTAGAGTGTCAGTCCTCTTGTACTTAAGTCAGCATTGTGCCTTTTGTATTAAATTCGGATGCAATTCCTGTGTTTCATCGACAACAAGAAGGTCCAAGGTATACAGTAAACCTGAAGTAAAGCATCGGAATCTAAAATTGGACTCACAGTAGAGGTTCAAATAATAGAAAATTAGAGTATCAGTCCTCTTGTACTTAAGTTGGCTTTGTGCCTTTTCTATTAAATTTGTATGCAATTTCTGTGTTTCATCGGCAATTAAAAGGTCCAAGGGATACAGTAAACCTGAAGTGAAGCATCGGAATCTATTACTGGACTCACAGGAGAGGTTCAAATCATAGAAAGTTAGAGTGTCAGTCCTCTTTACTTAAGTCGGCATTGTGACTTTTGTATTGATTTCGGAAGCAATTTCTATGTTTTATCGTCAATGAGAAGGTCCAAGGGATACAGTAAACCTGAAGTGAAGCATCGGAATCCAAAACTGGACTCACAGGAGAGGTTCAAATCATAGAAAGTGAGAGTTTCAGTGCTCCTGTACTTAGGTCGGCATTGTGCCTGTTGTATTAGATTCGGATGCAATTTCTGTGTTTCATCGTCAATAAGAATGTCCAAGGTATACGGTATACCTGAAGTGAAGCATTGGAATCTAAAACTGGGCTCACAGGAGATGTTCAAATCATAGGGAGTTAGGGTGTCAGTCCTCTTGTACTTAAGTCGGCATTGTGCCTGTTGTAATAAATTCGTATGCAATTTCTGTGTTTCATCGTCAATAAGAAATTCCAAGGGATACAGTAAACCTGACGTGAAGCATCGCAATCTAAAACTGGACTCACAGGAGAGGTTCAAATCATAGAAAGTTAGATTGTCAGTCCTCTTGTACTTAAGTCGGCACTGTGCCTCTTGTATTAAATTCGGATGCAATTTCTGTGTTTCATCGTCTATAAGATGGTCCAAGGGATACAGTAGACCTGAAGTGAAGCATCGGAATCTAAAACTGGACTCACAGGAGAGGATCAAAGCATAGAAAGTTAGATTTTCAGTCCTCATGTACTTAAGTCGGCACTGTGCCTTTTGTATTAAATTCGGATGCAATTTCTGTGTTTCATCGTCTACAAGTTGGTCCAAGGGATACAGTAAACCTGAAGTGAAGCATCGGAATCTAAAACTGAACTCACAGGAGAGGTTCAAATCATAGAAAGTTAGATTGTCAGTCCTCTTGTACTTAAGTCGGCATTGTGCCTTTTGAATTTAATTCTGAGGCATTTTCTGTGTTTCATCGGCAATAAGAAGGCCCAAGGTATACAGTAAACCTGAAGTGAAGCATCGGAATCTAAAACTGGACTAACAGGAGAGGTTCAAATCTTAGAAAGTTAGAGTGTCAGTCCACTTGTACTTAAGTCGGCATTGTGCCTTTTGGATTTAATTCCAATGCTATTTCTGTGTTTCATCGTCACTAAGAAGGTAAAAGGGATACAGTAAAGCTGAAGTGAAGCATCAGAATCTAAAACTGGACTCACAGGAGAGGTTCAAATCATTGAGAGTTAGAGTGTCAGTCCTCTTGTACTTAAGTCAGCATTGTGCCTTTTGTATTAAATTCGGATGCAATTCCTGTGTTTCATCGACAACAAGAAGGTCCAAGGTATACAGTAAACCTGAAGTAAAGCATCGGAATCTAAAATTGGACTCACAGGAGAGGTTCAAATAATAGAAAATTAGAGTATCAGTCCTCTTGTACTTAAGTTGGCTTTGTGCCTTTTCTATTAAATTTGTATGCAATTTCTGTGTTTCATCGGCAATTAAAAGGTCCAAGGGATACAGTAAACCTGAAGTGAAGCATCGGAATCTATTACTGGACTCACAGGAGAGGTTCAAATCATAGAAAGTTAGAGTGTCAGTCCTCTTTACTTAAGTCGGCATTGTGACTTTTGTATTGATTTCGGAAGCAATTTCTATGTTTTATCGTCAATGAGAAGGTCCAAGGGATACAGTAAACCTGAAGTGAAGCATCGGAATCCAAAACTGGACTCACAGGAGAGGTTCAAATCATAGAAAGTGAGAGTTTCAGTGCTCCTGTACTTAGGTCGGCATTGTGCCTGTTGTATTAGATTCGGATGCAATTTCTGTGTTTCATCGTCAATAAGAATGTCCAAGGTATACGGTATACCTGAAGTGAAGCATTGGAATCTAAAACTGGGCTCACAGGAGATGTTCAAATCATAGGGAGTTAGGGTGTCAGTCCTCTTGTACTTAAGTCGGCATTGTGCCTGTTGTAATAAATTCGGATGCAATTTCTGTGTTTCATCGTCAATAAGAAATTCCAAGGGATACAGTAAACCTGACGTGAAGCATCGCAATCTAAAACTGGACTCACAGGAGAGGTTCAAATCATAGAAAGTTAGATTGTCAGTCCTCTTGTACTTAAGTCGGCACTGTGCCTCTTGTATTAAATTCGGATGCAATTTCTGTGTTTCATCGTCTATAAGATGGTCCAAGGGATACAGTAGACCTGAAGTGAAGCATCGGAATCTAAAACTGGACTCACAGGAGAGGATCAAAGCATAGAAAGTTAGATTTTCAGTCCTCATGTACTTAAGTCGGCACTGTGCCTTTTGTATTAAATTCGGATGCAATTTCTGTGTTTCATCGTCTACAAGTTGGTCCAAGGGATACAGTAAACCTGAAGTGAAGCATCGGAATCTAAAACTGAACTCACAGGAGAGGTTCAAATCATAGAAAGTTAGATTGTCAGTCCTCTTGTACTTAAGTCGGCATTGTGCCTTTTGTTTTAAATTCGGATGCAATTTCTGTGCTTCATCGTCAATAAGAAGGTCCAAGGGATACAGTAAACCTGAAGTGAAGCATCGGAATCTAAAACTGGACTCACAGGAGAGGTTCAAATCATAAAAAGTGAGAGTGTCAGTGCTCTTGTACTTAAGTCGGCATTGTGCCTTTTGTACTAAATTCGGATGCAATTTCTATGTTTCATCGTCAATAAGAAAGTCCAAGGTATACAGTAAACCTGAAGTGAAGCATCGGAATCTAAAACTGGACTCACATGAGAGGTTCAAATCATAGAAAATTAGAGTGTCAGTCTTCTTGTACTTAAGTCAGCATTGTGCCTTTTGTATTAAATTCGGATGCAATTTCTGTGTTTCATCGTCATTAAGAAGGTCTAAGGTATACAATAAACCTGAAGTGAAGCATCGTAATCTAAAACTGGACTCACAGGAGAGGTTAAGATCATAGAAAGTTAGAGTGTCAGTCCTCTTGTACTTAAGTGGGCATTGTGCCTTTTGTATTAAATTCGGATGCAAATTCTGTGTTTCATCGTCAATAAGAAGGTCCAAGGGATACAGTAAACCTGAAGTGAAGCATCGGAATCTAAAACTGGACTCACAGGATAGGTTCAAATCATAAAAAGTGAGAGTGTCAGTGCTCTTGTACTTAAGTCGGCATTGTGCTTTTTGTACTAAATTCGGATGCAATTTCTATGTTTCATCGTCAATAAGAAAGTCCAAGGTATACAGTAAACCTGAAGTGAAGCATCGGAATCTAAAACTGGTCTCGCAGGAGAGGCTCAAATCATAGAAAGTTAGAGTGTCAGTCCTCTTGTACTAAGGTCGACATTGTGCCTTTTGTATTAAATTCTGAGGCATTTTCTGTGTTTCATCGGCAATAAGAAGGCCCAAGGTATACAGTAAACCTGAAGTGAAGCATCGGAATCTAAAACTGGTCTAACAGGAGAGGTTCAAATCTTAGAAAGTTAGAGTGTCAGTCCACTTGTACTTAAGTCGGCATTGTGCCTTTTGAATTTAATTCCAATGCTATTTCTGTGTTTCATCGTCACTAAGAAGGTAAAAGGGATACAGTAAAGCTGAAGTGAAGCATCAGAATCTAAAACTGGACTCACAGGAGAGGTTCAAATCATTGAGAGTTAGAGTGTCAGTCCTCTTGTACTTAAGTCAGCATTGTGCCTTTTGTATTAAATTCGGATGCAATTCCTGTGTTTCATCGACAACAAGAAGGTCCAAGGTATACAGTAAACCTGAAGTAAAGCATCGGAATCTAAAATTGGACTCACAGGAGAGGTTCAAATAATAGAAAATTAGAGTATCAGTAATCTTGTACTTAAGTTGGCTTTGTGCCTTTTCTATTAAATTTGTATGCAATTTCTGTGTTTCATCGGCAATTAAAAGGTCCAAGGGATACAGTAAACCTGAAGTGAAGCATCGGAATCTATTACTGGACTCACAGGAGAGGTTCAAATCATAGAAAGTTAGAGTGTCAGTCCTCTTTACTTAAGTCGGCATTGTGACTTTTGTATTGATTTCGGAAGCAATTTCTATGTTTTATCGTCAATGAGAAGGTCCAAGGGATACAGTAAACCTGAAGTGAAGCATCGGAATCCAAAACTGGACTCACAGGAGAGGTTCAAATCATAGAAAGTGAGAGTTTCAGTGCTCCTGTACTTAGGTCGGCATTGTGCCTGTTGTATTAGATTCGGATGCAATTTCTGTGTTTCATCGTCAATAAGAATGTCCAAGGTATACGGTATACCTGAAGTGAAGCATTGGAATCTAAAACTGGGCTCACAGGAGATGTTCAAATCATAGGGAGTTAGGGTGTCAGTCCTCTTGTACTTAAGTCGGCATTGTGCCTGTTGTAATAAATTCGGATGCAATTTCTGTGTTTCATCGTCAATAAGAAATTCCAAGGGATACAGTAAACCTGACGTGAAGCATCGCAATCTAAAACTGGACTCACAGGAGAGGTTCAAATCATAGAAAGTTAGATTGTCAGTCCTCTTGTACTTAAGTCGGCACTGTGCCTCTTGTATTAAATTCGGATGCAATTTCTGTGTTTCATCGTCTATAAGATGGTCCAAGGGATACAGTAGACCTGAAGTGAAGCATCGGAATCTAAAACTGGACTCACAGGAGAGGATCAAAGCATAGAAAGTTAGATTTTCAGTCCTCATGTACTTAAGTCGGCACTGTGCCTTTTGTATTAAATTCGGATGCAATTTCTGTGTTTCATCGTCTACAAGTTGGTCCAAGGGATACAGTAAACCTGAAGTGAAGCATCGGAATCTAAAACTGAACTCACAGGAGAGGTTCAAATCATAGAAAGTTAGATTGTCAGTCCTCTTGTACTTAAGTCGGCATTGTGCCTTTTGTTTTAAATTCGGATGCAATTTCTGTGCTTCATCGTCAATAAGAAGGTCCAAGGGATACAGTAAACCTGAAGTGAAGCATCGGAATCTAAAACTGGACTCACAGGAGAGGTTCAAATCATAAAAAGTGAGAGTGTCAGTGCTCTTGTACTTAAGTCGGCATTGTGCCTTTTGTACTAAATTCGGATGCAATTTCTATGTTTCATCGTCAATAAGAAAGTCCAAGGTATACAGTAAACCTGAAGTGAAGCATCGGAATCTAAAACTGGACTCACATGAGAGGTTCAAATCATAGAAAATTAGAGTGTCAGTCTTCTTGTACTTAAGTCAGCATTGTGCCTTTTGTATTAAATTCGGATGCAATTTCTGTGTTTCATCGTCATTAAGAAGGTCTAAGGTATACAATAAACCTGAAGTGAAGCATCGTAATCTAAAACTGGACTCACAGGAGAGGTTAAGATCATAGAAAGTTAGAGTGTCAGTCCTCTTGTACTTAAGTGGGCATTGTGCCTTTTGTATTAAATTCGGATGCAAATTCTGTGTTTCATCGTCAATAAGAAGGTCCAAGGGATACAGTAAACCTGAAGTGAAGCATCGGAATCTAAAACTGGACTCACAGGATAGGTTCAAATCATAAAAAGTGAGAGTGTCAGTGCTCTTGTACTTAAGTCGGCATTGTGCTTTTTGTACTAAATTCGGATGCAATTTCTATGTTTCATCGTCAATAAGAAAGTCCAAGGTATACAGTAAACCTGAAGTGAAGCATCGGAATCTAAAACTGGACTCACATGAGAGGTTCAAATCATAGAAAGTTAGAGTGTCAGTCTTCTTGTACTTAAGTCGCCATTGTGCCTTTTGTATTAAATTCGGATGCAATTTCTGTGCTTCATCGTCAATAAGAAGGTCCAAGGGATACAGTAAACCTGAAGTAAAGCATCGTAATCTAATACTGGACTCACAGGAGAGGTTCAAATCATAAGAAGTTAGAGTGTCTGTCCTCTTTTACTTAAGTCGGCATTGTGGCTTTTAAATTTAATTCCGATGCAATTCCTGTGTTTCATCGTCAATGAGAAGTTCCAAGGTACACAGTTAACCAGACGTGAAGCATCGGAATCTAAAACTGGACTCACAGGAGAGGTTCAAATCATAGAAAGTGAGAGTGTCAGTCCCCTTGTACTTAAGTCGGGATTGTGACTTTTGTATAAAATTCGGAAGCAATTTCTGTGTTTCATCGTCAATAAAAAGGTCCAAGGGATACAGTAAACCTGAAGTGAAGCATCGGAATCTAAAACTGGACTCACAGGAGAGGTTCAAATCATAAAAAGTGAGAGTGACTGTGCTCTTGTACTTAAGTCGGCATTGTGCCTTTTGTATTAAATTCGGATGCAATTTCTGTGATTCATCGTCAATAAGAAGGTCCAAGGTATACAGCAAACCTGAAGTGAAGCATTGGAATCTAAAACTGGGCTCACATGAGAGGTTCAAATCATAGAAAGTTAGAGTGGCAGTCCTCTTGTACTTAAGTCGGCATTGTGCTTTTTGTATTAAATTCGGATGCTATTTCTGTGTTTCATCGTCATTAAGAAATTCCAAGGGATACAGTAAACCTGAAGTGAAGCATCGGAATCTAAAACTGGACTCACAGGAGAGGTTCAAATCATAGAAAATTAGAGTGTCAGTCCTCTTGTACTTAAGTCGTCATTGTGCATTTTGAATTTAATTCCGATGCAATTTCTGTGTGTCATCGTCACTAAGAAGGTCCAAGGGATACAGTAAACCTGAAGTGAAGCATCAGAATCTAAAACTGGTCTCGCAGGAGAGGCTCAAATCATAGAAAGTTAGAGTGTCAGTCCTCTTGTACTAAGGTCGACATTGTGCCTTTTGTATTAAATTCTGAGGCATTTTCTGTGTTTCATCGGCAATAAGAAGGCCCAAGGTATACAGTAAACCTGAAGTGAAGCATCGGAATCTAAAACTGGACTAACAGGAGAGGTTCAAATCTTAGAAAGTTAGAGTGTCAGTCCACTTGTACTTAAGTCGGCATTGTGCCTTTTGAGTTTAATTCCGATGCTATTTCTGTGTTTCATCGTCACTAAGAAGGTAAAAGGGATACAGTAAACCTGAAGTGAAGCATCAGAATCTAAAACTGGACTCACAGGAGAGGTTCAAATCATTGAGAGTTAGAGTGTCAGTCCTCTTGTACTTAAGTCAGCATTGTGCCTTTTGTATTAAATTCGGATGCAATTCCTGTGTTTCATCGACAACAAGAAGGTCCAAGGTATACAGTAAACCTGAAGTAAAGCATCGGAATCTAAAATTGGACTCACAGGAGAGGTTCAAATAATAGAAAATTAGAGTATCAGTCCTCTTGTACTTAAGTTGGCTTTGTGCCTTTTCTATTAAATTTGTATGCAATTTCTGTGTTTCATCGGCAACTAAAAGGTCCAAGGGATACAGTAAACCTGAAGTGAAGCATCGGAATCTATTACTGGACTCACAGGAGAGGTTCAAATCATAGAAAGTTAGAGTGTCAGTCCTCTTGTACTTAAGTCGGCATTGTGACTTTTGTATTGATTTCGGAAGCAATTTCTATGTTTTATCGTCAATGAGAAGGTCCAAGGGATACAGTAAACCTGAAGTGAAGCATCGGAATCCAAAACTGGACTCACAGGAGAGGTTCAAATCATAGAAAGTGAGAGTTTCAGTGCTCCTGTACTTAGGTCGGCATTGTGCCTGTTGTATTAGATTCGGATGCAATTTCTGTGTTTCATCGTCAATAAGAATGTCCAAGGTATACGGTATACCTGAAGTGAAGCATTGGAATCTAAAACTGGGCTCACAGGAGAGGTTCAAATCATAGAGAGTTAGGGTGTCAGTCCTCTTGTACTTAAGTCGGCATTGTGCCTGTTGTAATAAATTCGGATGCAATTTCTGTGTTTCATCGTCAATAAGAAATTCCAAGGGATACAGTAAACCTGACGTGAAGCATCCCAATCTAAAACTGGACTCACAGGAGAGGTTCAAATCATAGAAAGTTAGATTGTCAGTCCTCTTGTACTTAAGTCGGCACTGTGCCTCTTGTATTAAATTCGGATGCAATTTCTGTGTTTCATCGTCTACAAGATGGTCCAAGGGATACAGTAAACCTGAAGTGAAGCATCGGAATCTAAAACTGGACTCACAGGAGAGGTTCAAAGCATAGAAAGTTAGATTTTCAGTCCCCATGTACTTAAGTCGGCACTGTGCCTTTTGTATTAAATTCGGATGCAATTTCTGTGTTTCATCGTCTACAAGATGGTCCAAGGGATACAGTAAACCTGAAGTGAAGCATCGGAATCTGAAACTGAACTCACAGGAGAGGTTCAAATCATAGAAAGTTAGATTGTCAGTCCTCTTGTACTTAAGTCGGCATTGTGCCTTTTGTCTTAAATTCGGATGCAATTTCTGTGCTTCATCGTCAATAAGAAGGTCCAAGGGATACAGTAAACCTGAAGTGAAGCATCGGAATCTAAAACTGGACTCACAGGAGATTTTCAAATCATAAAAAGTGAGAGTGTCAGTGCTCTTGAACTTAAGTCGGCATTGTGCCTTTTGTACTAAATTCGGATGCAATTTCTATGTTTCATCGTCAATAAGAAAGTCGAAGGTATACAGTAAACCTGAAGTGAAGCATCGGAATCTAAAACTGGACTCACATGAGAGGTTCAAATCATAGAAAATTAGAGTGTCAGTCTTCTTGTACTTAAGTCAGCATTGTGCCTTTTGTATTAAATTCGGATGCAATTTCTGTGTTTCATCGTCATTAAGAAGGTCTAAGGTATACAATAAACCTGAAGTGAAGCATCGTAATCTAAAACTGGACTCACAGGAGAGGTTAAGATCATAGAAAGTTAGAGTGTCAGTCCTCTTGTACTTAAGTCGGCATTGTGCCTTTTGTATTAAATTCGGATGCAAATTCTGTGTTTCATCGTCAATAAGAAGGTCCAAGGGATACAGTAAACCTGAAGTGAAGCATCGGAATCTAAAACTGGACTCACAGGACAGGTACAAATCATAGAAAGTGTGAGTGTCAGTCCTCTTGTACTTAAGTCGGGATTGTGCCTGTTGTATTAGATTCGGATGCAATTTCTGTGTTTCATCGTCAATAAAAAGGTCCAAGGGATACAGTAAACCTGAAGTGAAGCATCGGAATCAAAAACTGGACTCACAGGAGAGGTTCAAATCATAAAAAGTGAGAGTGACAGTGCTCTTGTACTTAAGTCGTCATTGTGCCTTTTGTACTAAATTCGGAAGCAATTTCTATGTTTTATCGTCAATCAGAAGGTCCAAGGGATACAGTAAACCTGAAGTGAAGCATCGGAATCCAAAACTGGACTCACAGGAGAGGTTCAAATTATAGAAAGTGAGAGTTTCAGTGCTCCTGTACTTAGGTCGGCATTGTGCCTGTTGTATTAGATTCGGATGCAATTTCTGTGTTTCATCGTCAATAAGAATGTCCAAGGTATACGGTAAACCTGAAGTGAAGCATTGGAATCTAAAACTGGGCTCACAGGAGAGGTTCATATCATAGAGAGTTAGGGTGTCAGTCCTCTTGTACTTAAGTCGGCATTGTGCCTGTTGTAATAAATTCGGATGCAATTTCTGTGTTTCATCGTCTACAAGATGGTCCAAGGGATACAGTAAACCTGAAGTGAAGCATCGGAATCTAAAACTGGACTCACAGGAGAGGTTCAAATCATAGAAAGTTAGATTGTCAGTCCTCTTGTACTTAAGTCGGCATTGTGCCTTTTGTTTTAAATTCGGATGCAATATCTGTGCTTCATCGTCAATAAGAAGGTCCAAGGGGTACAGTAAACCTGAAGTGAAGCATCAGAATCTAAAACTGGACTCACAGGAGAGGTTCAAATCATAAAAAGTGAGAGTGTCAGTGCTCTTGTACTTAAGTCGGCATTGTGCCTTTTGTACTAAATTCGGATGCAATTTCTATGTTTCATCGTCAATAAGAAAGTCAAAGGTATACAGTAAACCTGAAGTGAAGCATCGGAATCTAAAACTGGACTCACATGAAAGGTTCAAATCATAGAAAGTTAGAGTGTCAGTCTTCTTGTACTTAAGTCGGCATTGTGCCTTTTGTATTAAATTCGGATGCCATTTCTGTGTTTCATCGTCAGTAAGAAGGTCTAAGGTATACAATAAACCTGAAGTGAAGCATCGTAATCTAAAAGTGGGGTCACAGGAGAGGTTAAGATCATAGAAAGTTAGAGTGTCAGTCCTCTTGTACTTGAGTCGGCATTGTGCCTTTTGTATTAAATTCGGATGCAATATCTGTGTTTCATCGTCAATAAGAAGGTCCAAGGGATACAGTAAACCTGGAGTGAAGCATCGGAATCTAAAACTGGACTCACAGGAGAGGTACAAATCATAGAAAGTTAGAGTGTCAGTCCTCTTGTACTTAAGTCGGCATTGTGACTTTTGTATTGAATTCGGAAGCAATTTCTATGTTTTATCGTCAATCAGAAGGTCCAAGGGATACAGTAAACCTGAAGTGAAGCATCGGAATCCAAAACTGGACTCACAGGAGAGGTTCAAATCATAGAAAGTGAGAGTTTCAGTGCTCCTGTACTTAGGTCGGCATTGTGCCTGTTGTATTAGATTCGGATGCAATTTCTGTGTTTCATCGTCAATAAGAATGTCCAAGGTATACGGTATACCTGAAGTGAAGCATTGGAATCTAAAACTGGGCTCACAGGAGAGGTTCAAATCATAGAGAGTTAGGGTGTCAGTCCTCTTGTACTTAAGTCGGCATTGTGCCTGTTGTAATAAATTCGGATGCAATTTCTGTGTTTCATCGTCAATAAGAAATTCCAAGGGATACAGTAAACCTGACGTGAAGCATCGCAATTTAAAACTGGACTCACAGGAGAGGTTCAAATCATAGAAAGTTAGATTGTCAGTCCTCTTGTACTTAAGTCGGCACTCTGCCTCTTGTATTAAATTCGGATGCAATTTCTGTGTTTCATCGTCTACAAGATGGTCCAAGGGATACAGTAAACCTGAACTGAAGCATCGGAAACTAAAACTGGACTCACAGGAGAGGTTCAAATCATAGAAAGTTAGATTGTCAGTCCTCATGTACTTAAGTCGGCACTGTGCCTTTTGTAATAAATTCGGATGCAATTTCTCTGTTTCATCGTGTACAAGATGGTCCAAGGGATACAGTAAACCTGAAGTGAAGCATCGGAATCTAAAACTGAACTCACAGGAGAGGTTCAAATCATAGAAAGTTAGATTGTCAGTCCCCTTGTACTTAAGTCGGCATTGTACCTTTTGTTTTAAATTCGGATGCAATTTCTGTGCTTCATCGTCAATAAGAAGGTCCAAGGAATACAGTAAACCTGAAGTGAAGCATCGGAATCTAAAACTGGACTCACAGGAGAGGTTCAAATCATAAAAAGTGAGAGTGTCAGTGCTCTTGTACTTAAGTCGGCATTGTGCCTTTTGTACTAAATTCGGATGCAATTTCTATGTTTCATCGTCAATAAGAAAGTCCAAGGTATACAGTAAACCTGAAGTGAAGCATCGGAATCTAAAACTGGACTCACATGAGAGGTTCAAATCATAGAAAGTTAGAGTGTCAGTCTTCTTGTACTTAAGTCGGCATTGTGCCTTTTGTATTAAATTCGGATGCAATTTCTGTGTTTCATCGTCATTAAGAAGGTCTAAGGTATACAATAAACCTGAAGTGAAGCATCGTAATCTAAAACTGGACTCACAGGAGAGGTTAAGATCATAGAAAGTTAGAGTGTCAGTCCTCTTGTACTTAAGTCGGCATTGTGCCTTTTGTATTAAATTCGGATGCAATTTCTGTGTTTCATCGTCAATAAGAAGGTCCAAGGGATACAGTAAACCTGAAGTGAAGCATCGGAATCTAAAACTGGACTCACAGGAGAGGTACAAATCATAGAAAGTGAGAGTGTCAGTCCTCTTGTACTTAAGTCGGGATTGTGACTTTTGTGTTAAATTCGGAAGCAATTTCTGTGTTTCATCGTCAATAAAAAGGTCCAAGGGATACAGTAAACCTGAAGTGAAGCATCGGAATCTAAAACTGGACTCACAGGAGAGGTTCAAATCATAAAAAGTGAGAGTGACAGTGCTCTTGTACTTAAGTCGGCATTGTGCCTTTTGTATTAAATTCGGAAGCAATTTCTATGTTTTATCGTCAATGAGAAGGTCCAAGGGATACAGTAAACCTGAAGTGAAGCATCGGAATCCAAAACTGGACTCACAGGAGAGGTTCAAATCATAGAAAGTGAGAGTTTCAGTGCTCCTGTACTTAGGTCGCCATTGTGCCTGTTGTATTAGATTCGGATGCAATTTCTGTGTTTCATCGTCAATAAGAATGTCCAAGGTATACGGTAAACCTGAAGTGAAGCATTGGAATCTAAAACTGGGCTCACAGGAGAGGTTCTAATCATAGAGAGTTAGGGTGTCAGTCCTCTTGTACTTAAGTCGGCATTGTGCCTGTTGTAATAAATTCGGATGCAATTTCTGTGTTTCATCGTCAATAAGAAACTCCAAGGGATACAGTAAACCTGACGTGAAGCATCGCTATCTAAAACTGGACTCACAGGAGAGGTTCAAATCATAGAAAGTTAGATTGTCAGTCCTCTTGTACTTAAGTCGGCACTGTGCCTCTTGTATTAAATTCGGATGCAATTTCTGTGTTTCATCGTCTACAAGATGGTCCAAGGGATACAGTAAACCTGAAGTGAAGCATCGGAATCTGAAACTGAACTCACAGGAGAGGTTCAAATCATAGAAAGTTAGATTGTCAGTCCTCTTGTACTTAAGTCGGCTTTGTGCCTTTTGTTTTAAATTCGGATGCAATTTCTGTGCTTCATCGTCAATAAGAAGGTCCAAGGGATACAGTAAACCTGAAGTGAAGCATCGGAATCTAAAACTGGACTCACAGGAGAGGTTCAAATCATAAAAAGTGAGAGTGTCAGTGCTCTTGTACTTAAGTCGGCATTGTGCCTTTTGTACTAAATTCGGATGCAATTTCTATGTTTCATCGTCAATAAGAAAGTCCAAGGTATACAGTAAACCTGAAGTGAAGCATCGGAATCTAAAACTGGACTCACATGAGAGGTTCAAATCATAGAAAATTAGAGTGTCAGTCTTCTTGTACTTAAGTCAGCATTGTGCCTTTTGTATTAAATTCGGATGCAATTTCTGTGTTTCATCGTCATTAAGAAGGTCTAAGGTATACAATAAACCTGAAGTGAAGCATCGTAATCTAAAACTGGACTCACAGGAGAGGTTAAGATCATAGAAAGTTAGAGTGTCAGTCCTCTTGTACTTAAGTCGGCATTGTGCCTTTTGTACTAAATTCGGATGCAAATTCTGTGTTTCATCGTCAATAAGAAGGTCCAAGGGATACAGTAAACCTGAAGTGAAGCATCGGAATCTAAAACTGGACTCACAGGAGAGGTACAAATCATAGAAACTGAGAGTGTCAGTCCTCTTGTACTTAAGTCGGGATTGTGCCTGTTGTATTAGATTCGGAAGCAATTTCTGTGTTTCATCGTCAATAAAAAGTCCAAGGGATACAGTAAACCTGAAGTGAAGCATCGGAATCAAAAACTGGACTCACAGGAGAGGTTCAAATCATAAAAAGTGAGAGTGACAGTGCTCTTGTACTTAAGTCGTCATTGAGCCTTTTGTATTAAATTCGGAAGCAATTTCTACGTTTTATCGTCAATCAGAAGGTCCAAGGGATACAGTAAACCTGAAGTGAAGCATCGGAATCCAAAACTGGACTCACAGGAGAGGTTCAAATCATAGAAAGTGAGAGTTTCAGTGCTCCTGTACTTAGGTCAGCATTGTGCCTGTTGTATTAGATTCGGATGGAATTTCTGTGTTTCATCGTCAATAAGAATGTCCAAGGTATACGGTAAACCTGAAGTGAAGCATTGGAATCTAAAACTGGGCTCACAGGAGAGGTTCATATCATAGAGAGTTAGGGTGTCAGTCCTCTTGTACTTAAGTCGGCATTGTGCCTCTTGTAATAAATTCGGATGCAATTTCTGTGTTTCATCGTCTACAAGATGGTCCAAGGGATACAGTAAACCTGAAGTGAAGCATCGGAATCTAAAACTGGACTCACAGGAGAGGTTCAAATCATAGAAAGTTAGATTGTCAGTCCTCTTGTACTTAAGTCGGCATTGTGCCTTTTGTTTTAAATTCGGATGCAATATCTGTGCTTCATCGTCAATAAGAAGGTCCAAGGGGTACAGTAAACCTGAAGTGAAGCATCGGAATCTAAAACTGGACTCACAGGAGAGGTTCAAATCACAAAAAGTGAGAGTGTCAGTGCTCTTGTACTTAAGTCGGCATTGTGCCTTTTGTACTAAATTCGGATGCAATTTCTATGTTTCATCGTCAATAAGAAAGTCAAAGGTATACAGTAAACCTGAAGTGAAGCATCGGAATCTAAAACTGGACTCACATGAAAGGTTCAAATCATAGAAAGTTAGAGTGTCAGTCTTCTTGTACTTCAGTCGGCATTGTGCCTTTTGTATTAAATTCGGATGCCATTTCTGTGTTTCATCGTCATTAAGAAGGTCTAAGGTATACAATAAACCTGAAGTGAAGCATCGTAATCTAAAAGTGGAGTCACAGGAGAGGTTAAGATCATAGAAAGTTAGAGTGTCAGTCCTCTTGTACTTGAGTCGGCATTGTGCCTTTTGTATTAAATTCGGATGCAATATCTGTGTTTCATCGTCAATAAGAAGGTCCAAGGGATACAGTAAACCTGGAGTGAAGCATCGGAATCTAAAACTGGACTCACAGGAGAGGTACAAATCATAGAAAGTTAGAGTGTCAGTCCTCTTGTACATAAGTCGGCATTGTGACTTTTGTATTGAATTCGGAAGCAATTTCTATGTTTTATCGTCAATGAGAAGGTCCAAGGGATACAGTAAACCTGAAGTGAAGCATCGGAATCCAAAACTGGACTCACAGGAGAGGTTCAAATCATAGAAAGTGAGAGTTTCAGTGCTCCTGTACTTAGGTCGGCATTGTGCCTGTTGTATTAGATTCGGATGCAATTTCTGTGTTTCATCGTCAATAAGAATGTCCAAGGTATACGGTATACCTGAAGTGAAGCATTGGAATCTAAAACTGGGCTCACAGGAGAGGTTCAAATCATAGAGAGTTAGGGTGTCAGTCCTCTTGTACTTAAGTCGGCATTGTGCCTGTTGTAATAAATTCGGATGCAATTTCTGTGTTTCATCGTCAATAAGAAATTCCAAGGGATACAGTAAACCTGACGTGAAGCATCGCAATTTAAAACTGGACTCACAGGAGAGGTTCAAATCATAGAAAGTTAGATTGTCAGTCCTCTTGTACTTAAGTCGGCACTGTGCCTCTTGTATTAAATTCGGATGCAATTTCTGTGTTTCATCGTCTACAAGATGGTCCAAGGGATACAGTAAACCTGAACTGAAGCATCGGAAACTAAAACTGGACTCACAGGAGAGGTTCAAATCATAGAAAGTTAGATTGTCAGTCCTCATGTACTTAAGTCGGCACTGTGCCTTTTGTAATAAATTCGGATGCAATTTCTCTGTTTCATCGTCTACAAGATGGTCCAAGGGATACAGTAAACCTGAAGTGAAGCATCGGAATCTAAAACTGAACTCACAGGAGAGGTTCAAATCATAGAAAGTTAGATTGTCAGTCCTCTTGTACTTAAGTCGGCATTGTACCTTTTGTTTTAAATTCGGATGCAATTTCTGTGCTTCATCGTCAATAAGAAGGTCCAAGGGATACAGTAAACCTGAAGTGAAGCATCGGAATCTAAAACTGGACTCACAGGAGAGGTTCAAATCATAAAAAGTGAGAGTGTCAGTGCTCTTGTACTTAAGTCGGCATTGTGCCTTTTGTACTAAATTCGGATGCAATTTCTATGTTTCATCGTCAATAAGAAAGTCCAAGGTATACAGTAAACCTGAAGTGAAGCATCGGAATCTAAAACTGGACTCACATGAGAGGTTCAAATCATAGAAAGTTAGAGTGTCAGTCTTCTTGTACTTAAGTCGGCATTGTGCCTTTTGTATAAAATTCGGATGCAATTTCTGTGTTCCATCGTCATTAAGAAGGTCTAAGGTATACAATAAACCTGAAGTGAAGCATCGTAATCTAAAACTGGACTCACAGGAGAGGTTAAGATCATAGAAAGTTAGAGTGTCAGTCCTCTTGTACTTAAGTCGTCATTGTGCCTTTTGTATTAAATTCGGATGCAATTTCTGTGTTTCATCGTCAATAAGAAGGTCCAAGGGATACAGTAAACCTGAAGTGAAGCATCGGAATCTAAAACTGGACTCACAGGAGAGGTACAAATCATAGAAAGTGAGAGTGTCAGTCCTCTTGTACTTAAGTCGGGATTGTGACTGTTGTGTTAAATTCGGAAGCAATTTCTGTGTTTCATCGTCAATAAAAAGGTCCAAGGGATACAGTAAACCTGAAGTGAAGCATCGGAATCTAAAACTGGACTCACAGGAGAGGTTCAAATCATAAAAAGTGAGAGTGACAGTGCTCTTGTACTTAAGTTGGCATTGTGCCTTTTGTATTAAATTCGGAAGCAATTTCTATGTTTTATCGTCAATGAGAAGGTCCAAGGGATACAGTAAACCTGAAGTGAAGCATCGGAATCCAAAACTGGTCTCACAGGAGAGGTTCAAATCATAGAAAGTGAGAATTTCAGTGCTCCTGTACTTAGGTTGCCATTGTGCCTGTTGTATTAGATTCGGATGCAATTTCTGTGTTTCATCGGCAATAAGAATGTCCAAGGTATACGGTAAACCTGAAGTGAAGCATTGGAATCTAAAACTGGGCTCAAAGGAGAGGTTCTAATCATAGAGAGTTAGGGTGTCAGTCCTCTTGTACTTAAGTCGGCATTGTGCCTGTTGTAATAAATTCGGATGCAATTTCTGTGTTTCATCGTCAATAAGAAACTCCAAGGGATACAGTAAACCTGACGTGAAGCATCGCTATCTAAAACTGGACTCACAGGAGAGGTTCAAATCATAGAAAGTTAGATTGTCAGTCCTCTTGTACTTAAGTCGGCACTGTGCCTCTTGTATTAAATTCGGATGCAATTTCTGTGTTTCATCGTCTACAAGATGGTCCAAGGGATACAGTAAACCTGAAGTGAAGCATCGGAATCTAAAACTGGACTCAGAGGAGAGGTTCAAATCATAGAAAGTTAGATTGTCAGTCGTCTTGTACTTAAGTCGGCATTGTGCCTTTTGTTTTAAATTCGGATGCAATTTCTGTGCTTCATCGTCAATAAGAAGGTCCAAGGGATACAGTAAACCTGAAGTGAAGCATCGGAATCTAAAACTGGACTCACAGGAGAGGTTCAAATCATAAAAAGTGAGAGTGTCTGTGCTCTTGTACTTAAGTCGGCATTGTGCCTTTTGTACTAAATTCGGATGTAATTTCTATGTTTCATCGTCAATAAGAAAGTCCAAGGTATACAGTAAACCTGAAGTGAAGCATCGGAATCTAAAACTGGACTCACAGGAGAGGTTCAAATCATAGAAAGTTAGTTTGTCAGTCCTCTTGTACTTAAGTCGGCACTGTGCCTCTTGTATTAAATTCGGATGCAATTTCTGTGTTTCATCGTCTACAAGATGGTCCAAGGGATACAGTAAACCTGAAGTGAAGCATCGTAATCTAATACTGGACTCACAGGAGAGGTTCAAATCATAAGAAGTTAGAGTGTCTGTCCTCTTTTACTTAAGTCGGCATTGTGGCTTTTAAATTTAATTCCGATCAATTCCTGTGTTTCATCGTCAATAAGAAGTTCCAAGGTATACAGTAAACCAGAAGTGAAGCATCGGAATCTAAAACTGGACTCACAGGAGAGGTTCAAATCATAGAAAGTGAGAGTGTCAGTCCCCTTGTACTTAAGTCGGGATTGTGACTTTTGTATAAAATTCGGAAGCAATTTCTGTGTTTCATCGTCAATAAAAAGGTCCAAGGTATACAGTAAACCTGAAGCGAAGCATCGAAATCTAAAACTGGACTCACAGGAGAGGTTCAAATCATAAAAAGTGAGAGTGACTGTGCTCTTGTACTTAAGTCGGCATTGTGGCTCTTGTATTAAATTCGGATGCAATTTCTGTGATTCATCGTCAATAAGAAGGTCCAAGGTATACAGCAAACCTGAAGTGAAGCATTGGAATCTAAAACTGGGCTCACATGATAGGTTCAAATCATAGAAAGTTAGAGTGTCAGTCCTCTTGTACTTAAGTCGTCATTGTGCATTTTGAATTTATTTCCGATGCAATTTCTGTGTGTCATCGTCACTAAGAAGGTCCAAGGGGTACAGTAAACCTGAAGTAAAGCATCAGAATCTAAAACTGGTCTCGCAGGAGAGGCTCAAATCATAGAAAGTTAGAGTGTCAGTCCTCTTGTACTAAGGTCGACATTGTGCCTTTTGTATTAAATTCTGAGGCATTTTCTGTGTCTCATCGGCAATAAGAAGGTCCAAGGTATACAGTAAACCTGAAGTGAAGCATCGGAATCTAAAACTGGACTAACAGGAGAGGTTCAAATCTTAGAAAGTTAGAGTGTCAGTCCACTTGTACTTAAGTCGGCATTGTGCCTTTTGAATTTAATTCCGATGCTATTTCTGTATTTCATCGTCACTAAGAAGGTACAAGGGATACAGTAAACCTGAAGTGAAGCATCAGAATCTAAAACTGGACTCACAGGAGAGGTTCAAATCATTTAGAGTTAGAGTGTCAGTCCTCTTGTACTTAAGTCAGCGTGTGCCTTTTGTATTAAATTCGGATGCAATTCCTGTGTTTCATCGACAACAAGAAGGTCCAAGGTATACAGTAAACCTGAAGTAAAGCAACGGAATCTAAAATAGGACTCACAGGAGAGGTTCAAATAATAGAAATTTAGAGTATCAGTCCTCTTGTACTTATGTTGGCTTTGTGCCTTTTGTATTAAATTTGTGTGCAATTTCTATGTTTCATCGGCAATTAAAAGGTCCAAAGGATACAGTAAGCCTGAAGTGAAGCATCGGAATCTATTACTGGACTCACAGGAGAGGTTCAAATCTTAGAAAGTTAAAGTGTCAGTCCTCTTGTACTTAAGTCGGCATTGTGACTTTTGTATTGATTTCGGAAGCAATTTCTATGTTTTATCGTCAATGAGAAGGTCCAAGGGATACAGTAAACCTGAAGTGAAGCATCAGAATCCAAAACTGGACTCACAGGAGAGGTTCAAATCATAGAAAGTGAGAGTTTCAGTGCTCCTGTACTTAGGTCGGCATTGTGCCTGTTGTATTAGATTCGGATGCAATTTCTGTGTTTCATCGTCAATAAGAATGTCCAAGGTATACGGTATACCTGAAGTGAAGCATTGGAATCTAAAACTGGGCTCACAGGAGAGGTTCAAATCATAGAGAGTTAGGGTGTCAGTCCTCTTGTACTTAAGTCGGCATTGTGCCTGTTGTAATAAATTCGGATTCAATTTCTGTGTTTCATCGTCAATAAGAAATTCCAAGGGATACAGTAAACCTGACGTGAAGCATCGCAATCTAAAACTGGACTCACAGGAGAGGTTCAAATCATAGAAAGTTAGATTGTCAGTCCTCTTGTACTTAAGTCGGCACTGTGCCTCTTGTATTAAATTCGGATGCAATTTCTGTGTTTCATCGTCTACAAGATGGTCCAAGGGATACAGTAAACCTGAAGTGAAGCATCGGAATCTAAAACTGGACTCACAGGAGAGGTTCAAAGCATAGAAAGTTAGATTTTCAGTCCTCATGTACTTAAGTCGGCACTGTGCCTTTTGTATTAAATTCGGATGCAATTTCTGTGTTTCATCGTCTACAAGATGGTCCAAGGGATACAGTAAACCTGAAGTGAAGCATCGGAATCTAAAACTGAACTCACAGGAGAGGTTCAAATCATAGGAAGTTAGATTGTCAGTCCTCTTGTACTTAAGTCGGCATTGTGCCTTTTGTTTTAAATTCGGATGCAAATTCTGTGTTTTATCGTCAATAAGAAGGTTCAAGGGATACAGTAAACCTGAAGTGAAGCATCGGAATCTAAAACTGGACTCACAGGAGAGGTACAAATCATAGAAAGTGAGAGTGTCAGTCCTCTTGTACTTAAGTCGGGATTGTGACTTTTGTGTTAAATTCGGAAGCAATTTCTGTGTTTCATCGTCAATAAAAAGGTCCAAGGGATACAGTAAACCTGAAGTGAAGCATCGGAATCAAAAACTGGACTCACAGGAGAGGTTTAAATCATAAAAAGTGAGAGTGACAGTGCTCTTGTACTTAAGTCGCCAATGTGCCTTTTGTATTAAATTCGGAAGCAATTTCTATGTTTTATCGTCAATCAGAAGGTCCAAGGGATACAGTAAACCTGAAGTGAAGCATCGGAATCCAAAACTGGACTCACAGGAGAGGTTCAAATCATAGAAAGTGAGAGTTTCAGTGCTCCTGTACTTAGGTCGGCATTGTGCCTGTTGTATTAGATTCGGATGCAATTTCTGTGTTTCATCGTCAATACGAATGTCCAAGGTATACGGTAAACCTGAAGTGAAGCCTTGGAATCTAAAACTGGGCTCACAGGAGAGGTTCATATCATAGAGAGTTAGGGTGTCAGTCCTCTTGTACTTAAGTCGGCATTGTGCCTGTTGTAATAAATTCGGATGCAATTTCTGTGTTTCATCATCTACAAGATGGTCCGAGGGATACAGTAAACCTGAAGTGAAGCATCGGAATCTAAAACTGGACTCACAGGAGAGGTTCATATCATAGAAAGTTAGATTGTCAGTCCTCTTGTACTTAAGTCGGCATTGTGCCTTTTGTTTTAAATTCGGATGCAATTTTTTGTGCTTCATCGTCAATAAGAAGGTCCAAGGGATACAGTAAACCTGAAGTGAAGCATCGGAATCTAAAACTGGACTCACAGGAGAGGTTCAAATCATAAAAAGTGAGAGTGTCAGTGCTCTTGTACTTAAGTCGGCATTGTGCCTTTTGTACTAAATTCGGATGCAATTTCTATGTTTCATCGTCAATAAGAAAGTCAAAGGTATACAGTAAACCTGGAGTGAAGCATCGGAATCTAAAACTGGACTCACATGAGAGGTTCAAATCATAGAAAGTTAGAGTGTCAGTCTTCTTGTACTTAAGTCGGCATTGTGCCTTTTGTATTAAATTCGGATGCCATTTCTGTGTTTCATCGTCATTAAGAAGGTCTAAGGTATACAATAAACCTGAAGTGAAGCATCGTAATCTAAAACTGGACTCACAGGAGAGGTTAAGATCATAGAAAGTTAGAGTCTCAGTCCTCTTGTACTTAAGTCGGCATTGTGCTTTTTGTATTAAATTCGGATGCAATTTCTGTGTTTCATCGTCAATAAGAAGGTCCAAGGTATACGGTAAACCTGAAGTGAAGCATTGGAATCTAAAACTGGGCTCACAGGAGAGGTTCATATCATAGAGAGTTAGGGTGTCAGTCCTCTTGTACTTAAGTCGGCATTGTGCCTCTTGTAATAAATTCGGATGCAATTTCTGTGTTTCATCGTCTACAAGATGGTCCAAGGGATACAGTAAACCTGAAGTGAAGCATCGGAATCTAAAACTGGACTCACAGGAGAGGTTCAAATCATAGAAAGTTAGATTGTCAGTCCTCTTGTACTTAAGTCGGCATTGTGCCTTTTGTTTTAAATTCGGATGCAATATCTGTGCTTCATCGTCAATAAGAAGGTCCAAGGGGTACAGTAAACCTGAAGTGAAGCATCGGAATCTAAAACTGGACTCACAGGAGAGGTTCAAATCATAAAAAGTGAGAGTGTCAGTGCTCTTGTACTTAAGTCGGCATTGTGCCTTTTGTACTAAATTCGGATGCAATTTCTATGGTTCATCGTCAATAAGAAAGTCAAAGGTATACAGTAAACCTGAAGTGAAGCATCGGAATCTAAAACTGGACTCACATGAAAGGTTCAAATCATAGAAAGTTAGAGTGTCAGTCTTCTTGTACTTAAGTCGGCATTGTGCCTTTTGTATTAAATTCGGATGCCATTTCTGTGTTTCATCGTCATTAAGAAGGTCTAAGGTATACAATAAACCTGAAGTGAAGCATCGTAATCTAAAAGTGGAGTCACAGGAAAGGTTAAGATCATAGAAAGTTAGAGTGTCAGTCCTCTTGTACTTGAGTCGGCATTGTGCCTTTTGTATTAAATTCGGATGCAATATCTGTGTTTCATCGTCAATAAGAAGGTCCAAGGGATACAGTAAACCTGGAGTGAAGCATCGGAATCTAAAACTGGACTCACAGGAGAGGTACAAATCATAGAAAGTTAGAGTGTCAGTCCTCTTGTACATAAGTCGGCATTGTGACTTTTGTATTGAATTCGGAAGCAATTTCTATGTTTTATCGTCAATGAGAAGGTCCAAGGGATACAGTAAACCTGAAGTGAAGCATCGGAATCCAAAACTGGACTCACAGGAGAGGTTCAAATCATAGAAAGTGAGAGTTTCAGTGCTCCTGTACTTAGGTCGGCATTGTGCCTGTTGTATTAGATTCGGATGCAATTTCTGTGTTTCATCGTCAATAAGAATGTCCAAGGTATACGGTATACCTGAAGTGAAGCATTGGAATCTAAAACTGGGCTCACAGGAGAGGTTCAAATCATAGAGAGTTAGGGTGTCAGTCCTCTTGTACTTAAGTCGGCATTGTGCCTGTTGTAATAAATTCGGATGCAATTTCTGTGTTTCATCGTCAATAAGAAATTCCAAGGGATACAGTAAACCTGACGTGAAGCATCGCAATTTAAAACTGGACTCACAGGAGAGGTTCAAATCATAGAAAGTTAGATTGTCAGTCCTCTTGTACTTAAGTCGGCACTGTGCCTCTTGTATTAAATTCGGATGCAATTTCTGTGTTTCATCGTCAACAAGATGGTCCAAGGGACACAGTAAACCTGAACTGAAGCATCGGAAACTAAAACTGGACTCACAGGAGAGGTTCAAATCATAGGAAGTTAGATTGTCAGTCCTCATGTACTTAAGTCGGCACTGTGCCTTTTGTAATAAATTCGGATGCAATTTCTCTGTTTCATCGTCTACAAGATGGTCCAAGGGATACAGTAAACCTGAAGTGAAGCATCGGAATCTAAAACTGAACTCACAGGAGAGGTTCAAATCATAGAAAGTTAGATTGTCAGTCCTCTTGTACTTAAGTCGGCATTGTACCTTTTGTTTTAAATTCGGATGCAATTTCTGTGCTTCATCGTCAATAAGAAGGTCCAAGGGATACAGTAAACCTGAAGTGAAGCATCGGAATCTAAAACTGGACTCACAGGAGAGGTTCAAATCATAAAAAGTGAGAGTGTCAGTGCTCTTGTACTTAAGTCGGCATTGTGCCTTTTGTACTAAATTCGGATGCAATTTCTATGTTTCATCGTCAATAAGAAAGTCCAAGGTATACAGTAAACCTGAAGTGAAGCATCGGAATCTAAAACTGGACTCACATGAGAGGTTCAAATCATAGAAAGTTAGAGTGTCAGTCTTCTTGTACTTAAGTCGGCATTGTGCCTTTTGTATTAAATTCGGATGCAATTTCTGTGTTTCATCGTCATTAAGAAGGTCTAAGGTATACAATAAACCTGAAGTGAAGCATCGTAATCTAAAACTGGACTCACAGGAGAGGTTAAGATCATAGAAAGTTAGAGTGTCAGTCCTCTTGTACTTAAGTCGGCATTGTGCCTTTTGTATTAAATTCGGATGCAATTTCTGTGTTTCATCGTCAATAAGAAGGTCCAAGGGATACAGTAAACCTGAAGTGAAGCATCGGAATCTAAAACTGGACTCACAGGAGAGGTACAAATCATAGAAAGTGAGAGTGTCAGTCCTCTTGTACTTAAGTCGGGATTGTGACTGTTGTGTTAAATTCGGAAGCAATTTCTGTGTTTCATCGTCAATAAAAAGGTCCAAGGGATACAGTAAACCTGAAGTGAAGCATCGGAATCTAAAACTGGACTCACAGGAGAGGTTCAAATCATAAAAAGTGAGAGTGACAGTGCTCTTGTACTTAAGTTGGCATTGTGCCTTTTGTATTAAATTCGGAAGCAATTTCTATGTTTTATCGTCAATTAGAAGGTCCAAGGGATACAGTGAACCTGAAGTGAAGCATCGGAATCCAAAACTGGTCTCACAGGAGAGGTTCAAATCATAGAAAGTGAGAGTTTCAGTGCTCCTGTACTTAGGTTGCCATTGTGCCTGTTGTATTAGATTCGGATGCAATTTCTGTGTTTCATCGGCAATAAGAATGTCCAAGGTATACGGTAAACCTGAAGTAAAGCATTGGAATCTAAAACTGGGCTCAAAGGAGAGGTTCTAATCATAGAGAGTTAGGGTGTCAGTCCTCTTGTACTTAAGTCGGCATTGTGCCTGTTGTAATAAATTCGGATGCAATTTCTGTGTTTCATCGTCAATAAGAAACTCCAAGGGATACAGTAAACCTGACGTGAAGCATCGCTATCTAAAACTGGACTCACAGGAGAGGTTCAAATCATAGAAAGTTAGATTGTCAGTCCTCTTGTACTTAAGTCGGCACTGTGCCTCTTGTATTAAATTCGGATGCAATTTCTGTGTTTCATCGTCTACAAGATGGTCCAAGGGATACAGTAAACCTGAAGTGAAGCATCGGAATCTAAAACTGGACTCAGAGGAGAGGTTCAAATCATAGAAAGTTAGATTGTCAGTCGTCTTGTACTTAAGTCGGCATTGTGCCTTTTGTTTTAAATTCGGATGCAATTTCTGTGCTTCATCGTCAATAAGAAGGTCCAAGGGATACAGTAAACCTGAAGTGAAGCATCGGAATCTAAAACTGGACTCACAGGAGAGGTTCAAATCACAAAAAGTGAGAGTGTCTGTGCTCTTGTACTTAAGTCGGCATTGTGCCTTTTGTACTAAATTCGGATGTAATTTCTATGTTTCATCGTCAATAAGAAAGTCCAAGGTATACAGTAAACCTGAAGTGAAGCATCGGAATCTAAAACTGGACTCAAGGAGAGGTTCAAATCATAGAAAGTTAGATTGTCAGTCCTCTTGTACTTAAGTCGGCACTGTGCCTCTTGTATTAAATTCGGATGCAATTTCTGTGTTTCATCGTCTACAAGATGGTCCAAGGGATACAGTAAACCTGAAGTGAAGCATCGTAATCTAATACTGGACTCACAGGAGAGGTTCAAATCATAAGAAGTTAGAGTGTCTGTCCTCTTTTACTTAAGTCGGCATTGTGGCTTTTAAATTTAATTCCGATGCAATTCCTGTGTTTCATCGTCAATAAGAAGTTCCAAGGTATACAGTAAACCAGAAGTGAAGCATCGGAATCTAAAACTGGACTCACAGGAGAGGTTCAAATCATAGAAAGTGAGAGTGTCAGTCCCCTTGTACTTAAGTCGGGATTGTGACTTTTGTATAAAATTCGGAAGCAATTTCTGTGTTTCATCGTCAATAAAAAGGTCCAAGGGATACAGTAAACCTGAAGCGAAGCATCGAAATCTAAAACTGGACTCACAGGAGAGGTTCAAATCATAAAAAGTGAGAGTGACTGTGCTCTTGTACTTAAGTCGGCATTGTGCCTTTTGTATTAAATTCGGATGCAATTTCTGTGATTCATCGTCAATAAGAAGGTCCAAGGTATACAGCAAACCTGAAGTGAAGCATTGGAATCTAAAACTGGGCTCACATGATAGGTTCAAATCATAGAAAGTTAGAGTGTCAGTCCTCTTGTACTTAAGTCGTCATTGTGCATTTTGAATTTATTTCCGATGCAATTTCTGTGTGTCATCGTCACTAAGAAGGTCCAAGGGGTACAGTAAACCTGAAGTGAAGCATCAGAATCTAAAACTGGTCTCGCAGGAGAGGCTCAAATCATAGAAAGTTAGAGTGTCAGTCCTCTTGTACTAAGGTCGACATTGTGCCTTTTGTATTAAATTCTGAGGCATTTTCTGTGTCTCATCGGCAATAAGAAGGTCCAAGGTATACAGTAAACCTGAAGTGAAGCATCGGAATCTAAAACTGGACTAACAGGAGAGGTTCAAATCTTAGAAAGTTAGAGTGTCAGTCCTCTTGTACTTAAGTCAGCGTGTGCCTTTTGTATTAAATTCGGATGCAATTCCTGTGTTTCATCGACAACAAGAAGGTCCAAGGTATACAGTAAACCTGAAGTAAAGCAACGGAATCTAAAATTGGACTCACAGGAGAGGTTCAAATAATAGAAATTTAGAGTATCAGTCCTCTTGTACTTAAGTTGGCTTTGTGCCTTTTGTATTAAATTTGTGTGCAATTTCTATGTTTCATCGGCAATTAAAAGGTCCAAGGGATACAGTAAACCTGAAGTGAAGCATCGGAATCTATTACTGGACTCACAGGAGAGGTTCAAATCTTAGAAAGTTAGAGTGTCAGTCCTCTTGTACTTAAGTCGGCATTGTGACTTTTGTATTGATTTCGGAAGCAATTTCTATGTTTTATCGTCAATGAGAAGGTCCAAGGGATACAGTAAACCTGAAGTGAAGCATCAGAATCTAAAACTGGACTCACAGGAGAGGTTCAAATCATAAAAAGTGAGAGTGTCAGTGCTCTTGTACTTAAGTCGGCATTGTGCCTTTTGTACTAAATTCGGATGCAATTTCTATGTTTCATCGTCAATAAGAAAGTCCAAGGTATACAGTAAACCTGAAGTGAAGCATCGGAATCTAAAACTGGACTCACATGAGAGGTTCAAATCATAGAAAGTTAGAGTGTCAGTCTTCTTGTACTTAAGTCGGCATTCTGCCTTTTGTATTAAATTCGGATGCAATTTCTGTGTTTCATCGTCATTAAGAAGGTCTAAGGTATACAATAAACCTGAAGTGAAGCATCGTAATCTAAAACTGGACTCACAGGAGAGGTTAAGATCATAGAAAGTTAGAGTGTCAGTCCTCTTGTACTTAAGTCGGCATTGTGCCTTTTGTATTAAATTCGGATGCAATTTCTGTGTTTCATCGTCAATAAGAAGGTCCAAGGGATACAGTAAACCTGAAGTGAAGCATCGGAATCTAAAACTGGACTCACAGGAGAGGTACAAATCATAGAATGTGAGAGTGTCAGTCCTCTTGTACTTAAGTCGGGATTGTGACTGTTGTGTTAAATTCGGAAGCAATTTCTGTGTTTCATCGTCAATAAAAAGGTCCAAGGGATACAGTAAACCTGAAGTGAAGCATCGGAATCTAAAACTGGACTCACAGGAGAGGTTCAAATCATAAAAAGTGAGAGTGACAGTGCTCTTGTACTTAAGTTGGCATTGTGCCTTTTGTATTAAATTCGGAGGCAATTTCTATGTTTTATCGTCAATTAGAAGGTCCAAGGGATACAGTAAACCTGAAGTGAAGCATCGGAATCCAAAACTGGTCTCACAGGAGAGGTTCAAATCATAGAAAGTGAGAGTTTCAGTGCTCCTGTACTTAGGTTGCCATTGTGCCTGTTGTATTAGATTCGGATGCAATTTCTGTGTTTCATCGGCAATAAGAATGTCCAAGGTATACGGTAAACCTGAAGTGAAGCATTGGAATCTAAAACTGGGCTCAAAGGAGAGGTTCTAATCATAGAGAGTTAGGGTGTCAGTCCTCTTGTACTTAAGTCGGCATTGTGCCTGTTGTAATAAATTCGGATGCAATTTCTGTGTTTCATCGTCAATAAGAAACTCCAAGGGATACAGTAAACCTGACGTGAAGCATCGCTATCTAAAACTGGACTCACAGGAGAGGTTCAAATCATAGAAAGTTAGATTGTCAGTCCTCTTGTACTTAAGTCGGCACTGTGCCTCTTGTATTAAATTCGGATGCAATTTCTGTGTTTCATCGTCTACAAGATGGTCCAAGGGATACAGTAAACCTGAAGTGAAGCATCGGAATCTAAAACTGGACTCAGAGGAGAGGTTCAAATCATAGAAAGTTAGATTGTCAGTCGTCTTGTACTTAAGTCGGCATTGTGCCTTTTGTTTTAAATTCGGATGCAATTTCTGTGCTTCATCGTCAATAAGAAGGTCCAAGGGATACAGTAAACCTGAAGTGAAGCATCGGAATCTAAAACTGGACTCACAGGAGAGGTTCAAATCATAGAAAGTTAGATTGTCAGTCCTCTTGTACTTAAGTCGGCACTGTGCCTCTTGTATTAAATTCGGATGCAATTTCTGTGTTTCATCGTCTACAAGATGGTCCAAGGGATACAGTAAACCTGAAGTGAAGCATCGTAATCTAATACTGGACTCACAGGAGAGGTTCAAATCATAAGAAGTTAGAGTCTCTGTCCTCTTTTACTTAAGTCGGCATTGTGGCTTTTAAATTTAATTCCGATGCAATTCCTGTGTTTCATCGTCAATAAGAAGTTCCAAGGTATACAGTAAACCAGAAGTGAAGCATCGGAATCTAAAACTGGACTCACAGGAGAGGTTCAAATCATAGAAAGTGAGAGTGTCAGTCCCCTTGTACTTAAGTCGGGATTGTGACTTTTGTATAAAATTCGGAAGCAATTTTTGTGTTTCATCGTCGATAAAAAGGTCCAAGGGATACAGTAAACCTGAAGCGAAGCATCGAAATCTAAAACTGGACTCACAGGAGAGGTTCAAATCATAAAAAGTGAGAGTGACTGTGCTCTTGTACTTAAGTCGGCATTGTGCCTTTTGTATTAAATTCGGATGCAATTTCTGTGATTCATCGTCAATAAGAAGGTCCAAGGTATACAGCAAACCTGAAGTGAAGCATTGGAATCTAAAACTGGGCTCACATGATAGGTTCAAATCATAGAAAGTTAGAGTGTCAGTCCTCTTGTACTTAAGTCGTCATTGTGCATTTTGAATTTATTTCCGATGCAATTTCTGTGTGTCATCGTCACTAAGAAGGTCCAAGGGGTACAGTAAACCTGAAGTGAAGCATCAGAATCTAAAACTGGTCTCGCAGGAGAGGCTCAAATCATAGAAAGTTAGAGTGTCAGTCCTCTTGTACTAAGGTCGACATTGTGCCTTTTGTATTAAATTCTGAGGCATTTTCTGTGTCTCATCGGCAATACGAAGGTCCAAGGTATACAGTAAACCTGAAGTGAAGCATCGGAATCTAAAACTGGACTAACAGGAGAGGTTCAAATCTTAGAAAGTTAGAGTGTCAGTCCACTTGTACTTAAGTCGGCATTGTGACTTTTGAATTTAATTCCGATGCTATTTCTGTATTTCATCGTCACTAAGAAGGTACAAGGGATACAGTAAACCTGAAGTGAAGCATCAGAATCTAAAACTGGACTCACAGGAGAGGTTCAAATCATTTAGAGTTAGAGTGTCAGTCCTCTTGTACTTAAGTCAGCGTGTGCCTTTTGTATTAAATTCGGATGCAATTCCTGTGTTTCATCGACAACAAGAAGGTCCAAGGTATACAGTAAACCTGAAGTAAAGCAACGGAATCTAAAATTGGACTCACAGGAGAGGTTCAAATAATAGAAATTTAGAGTATCAGTCCTCTTGTACTTAAGTTGGCTTTGTGCCTTTTGTATTAAATTTGTGTGCAATTTCTATGTTTCATCGGCAATTAAAAGGTCCAAGGGATACAGTAAACCTGAAGTGAAGCATCGGAATCTATTACTGGACTCACAGGAGAGGTTCAAATCTTAGAAAGTTAGAGTGTCAGTCCTCTTGTACTTAAGTCGGCATTGTGACTTTTGCATTGATTTCGGAAGCAATTTCTATGTTTTATCGTCAATGAGAAGGTCCAAGGGATACAGTAAACCTGAAGTGAAGCATCAGAATCCAAAACTGGACTCACAGGAGAGGTTCAAATCATAGAAAGTGAGAGTTTCAGTGCTCCTGTACTTAGGTCGGCATTGTGCCTGTTGTATTAGATTCGGATGCAATTTCTGTGTTTCATCGTCAATAAGAATGTCCAAGGTATACGGTATACCTGAAGTGAAGCATTGGAATCTAAAACTGGGCTCACAGGAGAGGTTCAAATCATAGAGAGTTAGGGTGTCAGTCCTCTTGTACTTAAGTCGGCATTGTGCCTGTTGTAATAAATTCGGATTCAATTTCTGTGTTTCATCGTCAATAAGAAATTCCAAGGGATACAGTAAACCTGACGTGAAGCATCGCAATCTAAAACTGGACTCACAGGAGAGGTTCAAATCATAGAAAGTTAGATTGTCAGTCCTCTTGTACTTAAGTCGGCACTGTGCCTCTTGTATTAAATTCGGATGCAATTTCTGTGTTTCATCGTCTACAAGATGGTCCAAGGGATACAGTAAACCTGAAGTGAAGCATCGGAATCTAAAACTGGACTCACAGGAGAGGTTCAAAGCATAGAAAGTTAGATTTTCAGTCCTCATGTACTTAAGTCGGCACTGTGCCTTTTGTATTAAATTCGGATGCAATTTCTGTGTTTCATCGTCTACAAGATGGTCCAAGGGATACAGTAAACCTGAAGTGAAGCATCGGAATCTAAAACTGAACTCACAGGAGAGGTTCAAATCATAGAAAGTTAGATTGTCAGTCCTCTTGTACTTAAGTCGGCATTGTGCCTTTTGTTTTAAATTCGGATGCAAATTCTGTGTTTTATCGTCAATAAGAAGGTTCAAGGGATACAGTAAACCTGAAGTGAAGCATCGGAATCTAAAACTGGACTCACAGGAGAGGTACAAATCATAGAAAGTGAGAGTGTCAGTCCTCTTGTACTTAAGTCGGGATTGTGACTTTTGTGTTAAATTCGGAAGCAATTTCTGTGTTTCATCGTCAATAAAAAGGTCCAAGGGATACAGTAAACCTGAAGTGAAGCATCGGAATCAAAAACTGGACTCACAGGAGAGGTTTAAATCATAAAAAGTGAGAGTGACAGTGCTCTTGTACTTAAGTCGCCATTGTGCCTTTTGTATTAAATTCGGAAGCAATTTCTATGTTTTATCGTCAATCAGAAGGTCCAAGGGATACAGTAAACCTGAAGTGAAGCATCGGAATCCAAAACTGGACTCACAGGAGAGGTTCAAATCATAGAAAGTGAGAGTTTCAGTGCTCCTGTACTTAGGTCGGCATTGTGCCTGTTGTATTAGATTCGGATGCAATTTCTGTGTTTCATCGTCAATAAGAATGTCCAAGGTATACGGTAAACCTGAAGTGAAGCCTTGGAATCTAAAACTGGGCTCACAGGAGAGGTTCATATCATAGAGAGTTAGGGTGTCAGTCCTCTTGTACTTAAGTCGGCATTGTGCCTGTTGTAATAAATTCAGATGCAATTTCTGTGTTTCATCGTCTACAAGATGGTCCAAGGGATACAGTAAACCTGAAGTGAAGCATCGGAATCTAAAACTGGACTCACAGGAGAGGTTCATATCATAGAAAGTTAGATTGTCAGTCCTCTTGTACTTAAGTCGGCATTGTGCCTTTTGTTTTAAATTCGGATGCAATTTCTGTGCTTCATCGTCAATAAGAAGGTCCAAGGGATACAGTAAACCTGAAGTGAAGCATCGGAATCTAAAACTGGACTCACAGGAGAAGTTCAAAATATAAAAAGTGAGAGTGTCAGTGCTCTTGTACTTAAGTCGGCATTGTGCCTTTTGTACTAAATTCGGATGCAATTTCTATGTTTCATCGTCAATAAGAAAGTCAAAGGTATACAGTAAACCTGAAGTGAAGCATCGGAATCTAAAACTGGACTCACATGAGAGGTTCAAATCATAGAAAGTTAGAGTGTCAGTCTTCTTGTACTTAAGTCGGCATTGTGCCTTTTGTATTAAATTCGGATGCCACTTCTGTGTTTCATCGTCATTAACAAGGTCTAAGGTATACAATAAACCTGAAGTGAAGCATCGTAATCTAAAACTGGACTCACAGGAGAGGTTAAGATCTTAGAAAGTTAGAGTCTCAGTCCTCTTGTACTTAAGTCGGCATTGTGCTTTTTGTATTAAATTCGGATGCAATTTCTGTGTTTCATCGTCAATAAGAAGGTCCAAGGGATACAGTAAACCTGGAGTGAAGCATCGGAATCTAAAACTGGACTCACAGGAGAGGTACAAATCATAGAAAGTGAGAGTGACAGTCCCCTTGTACTTAAGTCGGCATTGTGCCTTTTGTATTAAATTCGGATGCAATTTCTGTGTTTCATCGTCAATAAGAAGGTCCAAGGGATACAGTAAACCTGGAGTGAAGCATCGGAATCTAAAACTGGACTCACAGGAGAGGTACAAATCATAGAAAGTGAGAGTGTCAGTCCTCTTGTACTTAAGTCGGGATTGTGACTTTTGTGTTAAATTCGGAAGCAATTTCTGTGTTTCATCGTCAATAAAAAGGTCCAAGGGATACAGTAAACCTGAAGTGAAGCATCGGAATCTAAAACTGGACTCACAGGAGAGGTTCAAATCATAAAAAGTGAGAGTGACAGTGCTCTTGTACTTAAGTCGGCATTGTGCCTTTTGTAGTAAATTCGGATGCAATTTCTGTGTTTCATGGTCAATAAGAAATTCCAAGGGATACAGTAAACCTGAAGTGAAGCATCGGAATCTAAAACTGGACTCACAGGAGAGGTTCAAATCATAGAAAGTTAGAGTGTCAGTCCTCTTGTACTTAAGACGGCATTGTTCCTTTTGTATTTAATTCGGATGCAATTTCTGTGTTTCATCGTCAATAAGAAGGTCCAAGGTATACAGTAAACATGAAGTGAAGCATCGGAATCTAAAACTGGACTCACAGGAGCGGTTCAAATCATAGAAAGTTAGAGTGTCAGTCCTCTTGTACTTAAGTCGTCATTGTGCATTTTGAATTTAATTCCGATGCAATTTCTTTGTTACATCGTCACTAAGAAGGTCCAAGGGATACAGTAAACCTGAAGTGAAGCATCAGAATCTAAAACTGGACTCACAGGAGAGGTTCAAATCATAGAAAGTTAGAGTGTCAGTCCTCTTGTACTTAAGTCGGCATTGTGTCTTTTGTATTGAATTCGGAAGCAATTTCTAGGTTTCATCGTCAATAAGCAGGACCAAGGGATACAGTAAACCTGAAGTGAAGCATCGGAATCCAAAACTGGACTCACAGGAGAGGTTCAAATCATAGAAAGTGAGAGTTTCAGTGCTCTTGTACTTAGGTCGGCATTGTGCCATTTGTGTTAAATTCGGATGCAAATCTCTGTGTTTCATCGACAATAAGAATGTCCAAGGTATACAGTAAACCTGAAGTGAAGCATTGGAATCTAAAACTGGGCTCACAGGAGAGGTTCAAATCATAGAGAGTTAGGGTGTCAGTCCTCTTGTACTTAAGTCGGCATTGTGCCTGTTGTAATAAATTTGGATGCAATTTCTGTGTTTCATCGTCAACAAGAAATTCCAAGGGATACAGTAAACCTGACGTGAAGCATCGCAATCTAAAACTGGACTCACAGGAGAGGTTCAAATCATAGAAAGTTAGATTGTCAGTCCTCTTGTACTTAAGTCGGCACTGTGCCTCTTGTATTAAATTCGGATGCAATTTCTGTGCTTCATCGTCAATAAGAAGGTCCAAGGGATACAGTAAACCTGAAGTGAAGCATCGGAATCTAAAACTGGACTCACAGGTGAGGTTCAAATCATAAAAAGTGAGAGTGTCAGTGCTCTTGTACTTAAGTCGGCATTGTGCCTTTTGTACTAAATTCGGATGCAATTTCTATGTTTCATCGTCAATAAGAAAGTCAAAGGTATACAGTAAACCTGAAGTGAAGCATCGGAATCTAAAACTGGACTCACATGAGAGGTTCAAATCATAGAAAGTTAGAGTGTCAGTCTTCTTGTACTTAAGTCGGCATTGTGCCTTTTGTATTAAATTCGGATGCCATTTCTGTGTTTCATCGTCATTAAGAATGTCTAAGGTATACAATAAACCTGAAGTGAAGCATCGTAATCTAAAACTGGACTCACAGGAGAGGTTAAGATCATAGAAAGTTAGAGTCTCTGTCCTCTTGTACTTAAGTCGGCATTGTGCTTTTTGTATTAAATTCGGATGCAATTTCTGTGTTTCATCGTCAATAAGAAGGTCCAAGGGATACAGTAAACCTGGAGTGAAGCATCGGAATCTAAAACTGGACTCACAGGAGAGGTACAAATCATAGAAAGTGAGAGTGACAGTCCCCTTGTACTTAAGTCGGCATTGTGCCTTTTGTATTAAATTCGGATGCAATTTCTGTGTTTCATCGTCAATAAGAAGGTCCAAGGGATACAGTAAACCTGGAGTGAAGCATCGGAATCTAAAACTGGACTCACAGGAGAGGTACAAATCATAGAAAGTGAGAGTGTCAGTCCTCTTATACTTAAGTCGGGATTGTGACTTTTGTGTTAAATTCGGAAGCAATTTCTGTGTTTCATCGTCAATAAAAAGGTCCAAGGGATACAGTAAACCTGAAGTGAAGCATCGGAATCTAAAACTGGACTCACAGGAGAGGTTCAAATCATAAAAAGTGAGAGTGACAGTGCTCTTGTACTTAAGTCGGCATTGTGCCTTTTGTATTAAATTCGGAAGCAATTTCAGTGTTTCATCGTCAATAAAAAGGTCCAAGGGATACAGTAAACCTGAAGTGAAGCATCGGAGTCTAAAACTGGACTCACAGGAGAGGTTGAAATCATAGAAAGTTTGAGTGGCAGTCCTCTTGAATTTAAGTCGGCATTGTGCCTTTTGTAGTAAATTCGGATGCAATTTCTGTGTTTCATCGTCAATAAGAAATTCCAAGGGATACAGTAAACCTGAAGTGAAGCATCGGAATCTAAAACTGGACTCACAGGAGAGGTTCAAATCATAGAAAGTTAGAGTGTCAGTCCTCTTGTACTTAAGACGGCATTGTTCCTTTTGTATTTAATTCGGATGCAATTTCTGTGTTTCATCGTCAATAAGAAGGTCCAAGGTATACAGTAAACATGAAGTGAAGCATCGGAATCTAAAACTGGACTCACAGGAGCGGTTCAAATCATAGAAAGTTAGAGTGTCAGTCCTCTTGTACTTAAGTCGTCATTGTGCATTTTGAATTTAATTCCGATGCAATTTCTTTGTTTCATCGTCACTAAGAAGGTCCAAGGGATACAGTAAACCTGAAGTGAAGCATCAGAATCCAAAACTGGACTCACAGGAGCGGTTCAAATCATAGAAAGTTAGATTGTCAGTCCTCTTGTACTTAAGTCGGCACTGTGCTTTTTGTATTAAATTCGGATGCAGTTTCTGTGTTTCATCGTCTACAAGATGGTCCAAGGTATACAGTAAACCTGAAGTGAAGCATCGGAATCTAAAACTGAACTCACAGGAGAGGTTCAAATCATAGAAAGTTAGATTGTCATTTCTCTTGTACTCAAGTCGGTATTGTGCCTTTCGTTTTAAATTCGGATGCAATTTCTGTGCTTCATCGTCAATAAGAAGGTCCAAAGGATACAGTAAACCTAAAGTGAGGCATCGGAATCTAAAACTGGACTCACAGGAGGGGTTCAAATCATAGGAAGTTAGAGTGTCAGTCCTCTCGTACATAAGTCGGCATTGTGACTTTTTTATTGAATTCGGAAGCAATTTCTATGTTTCATCGTCAATGAGAAGGTCCAAGGGATACAGTAAACCTGAAGTGAAGCATCATAATCCAAAACTGGACTCACAGGAGAGGTTCAAATCATAGAAAGTGAGAGTTTCAGTGCTCTTGTACTTAGGTCGGCATTGTGCCTTTTGTATTAACTTCGGATGCAATTTCTGTGATTCATCGTCAATAAGAATGTCCAAGGTATACAGTAAACCTGAAGTGAAGCATTGGAATCTAAAACTGGGCTCACAGGAGAGGTTCAAATCGTAGAGAGTTAGGGTGTCAGTCCTCTTGTTCTTAAGTCGGCATTGTGCCTGTTGTAATAAATTCGGATGCAATTTCTGTGTTTCATCGTCAATAAGAAATTCCAAGGGAGACAGTAAACCTGAAGTGAAGCATCGGAATCTAAAACTGGACTCACAGGAGAGGTTCAAATCACAGAAAGTTAGATTGTCAGTCCTCTTTTACTTAAGTCGGCACTGTGCCTTTTGTATTAAATTCGGATGCAATTTCTGTGTTTCATCGTCTACAAGATGGTCCAAGGGATACAGTAAACGTGAAGTGAAGCACCGGAATCTAAAACTGAACTCACAGGAGAGGTTCAAATCATAGAAAGTTAGATTGTCAGTCCTCTTGTACTTAAGTCGGCATTGTGCCTTTTGTTTTAAATTCGGATGCAATTTCTGTGCTTCATCGTCAATAAGAAGGTCCAAGGTATACAGTAAACCTGAAGTGAATCATGGGAATCTGAAACTAGACTCACAGGAGAGGTCCAAATCATAGAAAGTTAGAGTGTCAGTCATCTTGTACTTAAGTCGGCATTGTGCGTTTTGTATTAAATTCGGATGCAATTTCTGTGTTTCATCGTCAATAAGAAGGTCCAAGGGATACAGTAAACCTGAAGTGAATTATCGGAATCTAAAACCGGACTCACAGAAGAGGTTCAAATCATAAAAAGTTAGAGTGTCAGTCCTCTTGTACTTAAATCGGCACTGTGCCTTTTGTATTAAATTCACATGCAATTTCTGTGTTTCATCGTCAATAAGAAGGTCCAAGGAATACAGTAAACCTGAAGTGAATTATCGGAATCTAAAACTAGACTCACAGGAGAGGTTCAAATCATAGAAATTTAGAGTGTCAGTCATCTTGTACTTAAGTCGGCATTGTGAATTTTGTATTAAATTCGGTTGCAATTTCTGTGTTTCATCGTCAATAAGAAGGTCCAAGGGATACAGTACACCTGGAGTGAAGCATCGGAATCTAAAACTGGACTGTCAGGATAGGTTCATTTCATAGAAAGTTAGAGTGTCAGCCCTCTTTTACTTAAGTCGGGATTGTGCATTTTAAATTTAATTCCGATGCAATTCCTGTGTTTCATCGTCAATAAGAAGTTCCAAGGTATACAGTAAACCTGAAGTGAAGCATCGGAGTCTAAAACTGGACTCACAGGAGAGGTTCAAATCATAGAAAGTGAAAGTGTCAGTCCTCTTGTACTTAAGTCGGGATTGTGACTTTTGTATTAAATTCGGAAGCAATTTCTGTGTTTCATCGTCAATAAAAAGGTCCAAGGGATACAGTAAACCTGAAGTGAAGCATCGGAATCTAAAACTGGACTCACAGGAGGGGTTCAAATCATAGAAAGTTAGAGTGGCAGTCCTCTTGTACCTAAGTCGGCATTGTGCTTTTTGTATTAAATGCGGATGTAATTTCTGTGTATCATCGTCAATAAGAAATTCTAAGGGATGCAGTAAACCTGAAGTGAAGCATCGGAATCTAATACTGGACTCACAGAAGAGGTTCAAATCATAGAATGTTAGAGTGTCAGTCCTCTTGTTCTTAAGGCGGCATTGTTCCTTTTGTATTTAATTCGGATGCAATTTCTGTGTTTCATCGTCAATAAGAAGGTCCAAGGTATACAGTATAACTGAAGTGAAGCTTCGGAATCTTAAACTGGACTCACAGGAGAGGTTCAAATCATTGAAAGTTAGAGTGTCAGTCCTCTTGTAATTAAGTCAGCATTGTGCCTCTTGCAATATATTCGGATGCAATTCCTGTGTTTCATCGACAACAAGAAGGTCCAAGGTATACAGTAAACCTGAAGTGAAGCATCGGAATCTAAAACTGGACTCTCAGGAGAGGTTCAAATAATAGAAAGTTAGAGTGTCAGTCCTCTTGTACTTAAGTTAGCTTTGTGCCTTTTGTATTAAATTTGGATGCAATTTCTGTGTTTCATCGTCAATTAAAAGGTCCAAGGGATACAGTAAACCTGAAGTGAAGCATCGGAATCCAAAACTGGACTCACAGGAGAGGTTCAAATCGTAGAAAGTGAGAGTTTCAGTGCCCTCGTACTTAGGTCGGCATTGTGCCTTTTGTATTAAATGCGGGTGCAATTTCTGTGTTTCATCGTCAATAAGAATGTCCAAGGTATACAGTAAACCTGAAGTGAAGCATTGGAATCTAAAACTGGGCTCACAGGAGAGGTTCGAATCATAGAAAGTTAGGGTGTCAGTCCTTTTGTACTTAAGTCGGCATTGTGCCTGTTGTATTAAATTCGGATGCATTTTCTGTGTTTCATCGTCAATAAGAAATTCCAAGGGATACAGTAAACCTGAAGTGAAGCATCGGAATCTAAAACTGGACTCACAGGAGAGGTTCAAATCATAGAAAGTTAGAGTGTCAGTCCTCTTGTACTTAAGTCGGCCTTGTGCCTTTTGTACTAAATTCGGATGCAATTTCTATGTTTCATCGTCAATAAGAAGGTCCAAGGTATACAGTAAAAATGAAGTGAAGCATCGGAATCTAAAACTGGACTCACATGAGAAGTTCAAATCATTGAAAGTTAGAGTGTCAGTCCTCTTGTACTTAAGCCAGCATTGTGCCTTTTGTAATTAATTCGGATGCAATTCCTGTGTTTCATCGACAACAAGAAGGTCCAAGGTATACAGTAAACCTGAAGTGAAGCATCGGAATCTAAAACTGGACTCACAGGAGAGGTTCAAATCATAGAAAGTTTGAGTGTCAGTCCTCTTGTACTTAAGTCGGCATTGTGACTTTTGTATTGAATTCGGAAGCAATTTCTATGTTTCATCGTCAATAAGAAGGTCCAAGGGATACAGTAAACCTGAAGGGATGCATCGGAATCTAAAACTGGACTCACAGGACAGGTTCATTTCATAGAAAGTTAAAGTGTCAGTCCTCTTTTACTTAAGTCGGGATTGTGAGTTTTGTATTAAATTCGGCAGCAATTTCTGTGTTTCATCGTCATTAAAAAGGTCCAAGGGATACAGTAAACATGAAGTGAAGCATCGGAATCTAAAACTGGACTCACAGGAGAGGTTCAAATCATAAAAAGTGAGTGTGTCAGTGCTCTTGTACTTAAGTCGGCATTGCGCCTTTTGTATTAAAGTCGGATGCAATTACTGTGATTCATCGTCATTAAGAAGGTCCAAGGTATACAGCAAACCTGAAGTGAAGCATTGGAATCTATAACTGGGCTCAAAGGAGAGGTTCAAATCATAGAAAGTTAGAGTGGCAGTCCTCTTGTACTTAAGTCGGCATTGTGCTTTTTGTATTAAATACGGATGCAATTTCTGTGTTTCATCGGCAATAAGAAATTCCAAGGGATACAGTAAACCTGAAGTGAGTCATCGGAATCTAAAACTGGACTCACAGGAGAGGTTCAAATCATGGAAAGTTAGAGTGTCAGTCCTCTTGTACTTAAGACGGCATTGTTACTTTTGTATTTAATTCGGATGCAATTTCTGTGTTTCATCGTCAATAAGAAGGTTCTAGGTATACAGTAAACCTGAAGTGAAGCATCGGAATCTAAAACTGGACTCACAGGAGCGGTTCAAATCATAGAAAGTTAAAGTGTCAGTCCTCTTGTACTTAAGTCGTCATTGTGCATTTTGAATTTAATTCCGATGCAATTTCTGTGTCTCATCGTCACTAAGAAGGTCCAAGGGATATGGGTAAACCTGAAGTGAAGCATCAGAATCTAAAACTGGACTCACAAGAGAGGTTGAAATCATAGAAAGTTAGAGTGTCAGTCCTCTTGTACTAAGGTCAACATTGTGCCTTTTGTATTAAATTCTGATGCATTTTCTGTGTTTCATCGTCAATAAGATGGTCCAAGGTATACAGTAAACCTGAAGTGAAGCATCGGAATTTAAAACTGGACTAACAGGACAGGATCAAATCATAGAAAGTTAGAGTGTCAGTTCTCTTGTAATTAAGTCGGCATTGTGCCTTTTGAACTTAATTCCGATGCAATTTCTGTGTTTCATCGTCTCTAAGAAGGTACAAGGGATACAGTAAACCTGAAGTGAAGCATCGGAATCTAAAACTCGACTCACAGAAGAGGTCCAAAGTATTGAAAGTTAGAGTGTCAGTTCTCTTTTACTTAAGTTAGCTTTGTGCCTTTTGTATTAAATTTTGGTGCAATTTCTGTGTTTCATCGTCAATTAAAAGGTCCAAGGGATACAGTAAACCTGAAGTGAAGCATCGGAATCTGAAACTGGACTCACAGGAGAGGTTCAAATCATAGAAAATTAGAGTGTCAGTCCTCATGTACTTAAGTCGGCATTGTGCCTTTTGTGTTAAATTCGAATGCAATTTCTGTGTTTCATCGTCGATAAGAGGGTCCAAGGTATACAGTAAACCTGAAGTGAATCATGGGAATCTAAAACTGGACTCACAGGAGATGTTCAAATCATAGAAAGTTAGATTGTCAGTCCTCTTGTACTTAAGTCGGCATTGTGCCTTTTGTTTTAAATTCGGATGCAATTTCTGTACTACATCGTCAATAAGAAGGTCCAAGGGATACAGTAAACCTAAAGTGAGGCATCGGAATCTAAAAGTAAACTCACAGGAGAGGTTCAAACATAGGAAGTTAGAGTGTCAGTCCTCTTGTAGTTAAGTTTGCATTGCGCTTTTTGTATTAAATTCGGATGCAATTTCTGTGTTTCATCGTCAATAAGAAGGTCCAAGGTATACAGTAAACCTGAAGTGAAGCATCGGAATCTAAAACTGGACTCACAGGAGAGGTTCAAATCATAGAAAGTTAGAGTGTCAGTCCTCATGTACTTAAGTCGGCATTGTGCTTTTTGTGTTAACACTCTAAGCGCCAAGCCCGTAAAATTTACGGGCCTGGGATCGCGCGAAAATCACCAAGCCCGTAAAATTTACGGGCCGCTACATTTAATTTCATTCAAAACACTGCAACGTTATTTCTACGGGTTTGGCCAGCGCTATACGTTTTTCAGATGTTTATTAACAAAATGCGTCCATAGATGTCACGGCAGCGCTGTAATTCATGTTAAAACTTATCTTTGCGTTCTCAGTCTGTATATCATTCAGTTGTTTGTCATCATGTTTCGGCGCGGTTTATCAGACGCAGAAATTGCGGATTTGATCAATCATAGCGACACTCTGGATAATGTAGAGAGTGATTCAGACGATTCTGAATGCAATGGTGTGTTTGAAGGTACGTATTTCCGAATTTTCCACGTAATTGTGCAGTACGCACATATCTGTTGAACATGTGTAAACGATGTATGTAGTTACACATAATGTGATATTCTTTTTAGAAGACGAGATTGATGACAGTTTGTCTTCAGATGAAGACGAGAATGATGTTGAAGGTGTTGCTTCAAATCCAGCAGCTGTGCCGTATCCGAAAGACAGTGAGTGGACTGCAGTTGACACCTACCGACCTCTGCCTGTCAACACGACACCCAGGCAGATACTAGTGGATATTGATGAGTCGAGTTCTGTACTGGATTGCAGTAAAGTGTTCCTTACTGACAGTGACGTAAATGAACTCAAGAGACAGACAAATTTGTATGCATCACAGACAATACAGAAGAAAAGAAGAGGAAATAATCTGAAGCCCCATTCAGTTTTGAGTTCGTGGAAGCCAGTGACTATAAGTGAGATGAGGCGTTTCTTGGGTATTATTTTCCACATGTGTGTTTCGAAAAAGCCAAAAATTGCGGACCATTGGAGCACTAATCCTGTTCTTAGTTGTAACTTTTGTCCCCATGTCATGAGCCGTTTGCGTTTCACTCAGATACTGTCATGCTTGCATCTTGTTGACAATTCAAATCAGAAAAAACCAGGCGAAGATGGATTTCATCCACTTTACAAAGTTTTGCCATATTATAATAATTTGAAGGAGCGATGTATCCAGGCATATCGTCCCTCAGAAAAAGTGACAATTGATGAAGGAATTTGCCCATTTCGAGGTCGTGTGAGTTTCCGTGTTTACATGCAAAATAAGCCTCATAAGTATGGACTGAAAGTATATGCTGTTGCTGAAGCCAGTAGTGGCTATGTTGTAAATTTTGAAGTTTATGCTGGTAAGCATATTGTTGACAATTCTTCGTCTGCGGTTATTTTGCGATTGTTGTCTGACAGCAGCTTGCTGAACAAAGGCCACACTGTGTATTTAGATCGATTTTATTCCAGTCCAGAGCTATTTCAGCAACTGGCAGAGAAAGGCACTGGAGCTGTTGGTACTGTGAACAAATCCAGGAAAGGATTGCCTAAAGATTTAGTATCTGCTAAGCTGAAAAAGGGCGAAATGTCTTTTCGGCGTAAAGATAATGTATTGGCAATGAAGTGGAAAGATAAGAGAGATGTGTATACATTGTCTACAAGGCATCAAGCAACATTTGGTACGCATACTAAGAGAAATGGGTCTGTAGTATTGAAACCACTTCAGGTACTTGATTACAACCTCAATAAAATTGGAGTGGATATTGGAGACCAACGCCTGCAGTACAATCCGTTCCAGCACAGAACTGTGAAATGGTGGCGAAAATTATATTTCCATTTGCTGCTTATGGGAGTATCAAATGCATTTTGGCTGTACAATGCAGTGCACAGGAAGAAAATTACAATAACAGACTTTATAACAGTGCTTGCAGTTCAGCTTGTTGAAGACGACACACTTGAATTCATTCCAAGAAATGAAGGAACTGTAGGTCGGCTAACAAAGAGACATTTTTTGCAGCACATACCTGCAACTACTAAGAAGTATGCTGCTCGTGTGTGTCACGTGTGCAGTTCCAGGAGCAAGAAACAGAGTGGCAAGGCTTCTCGCAAAGAGACACGATACGAATGTGAACAGTGTGGCGTTGCACTCTGCCTGGAACCTTGCTTTAAAATTTTCCACACTAAAAAACAATATGATTCTGTGTGAAATTTACATGTAATACTGTATACTATCAGAAACATGTAATGTAGTGCCACAATTTTGGTTAAAAATAAATCACAATTGTATTCCCTTATTCGTATGACTTTTTCTAAATTCTTAAAACATCTAAGTGATTTCTATAACTGTACCTTAAAGCTGTGCATTGTAAAGTAGTTTCTTTCACTCAGAATTAAAGTAGAAATGTGCAGCTTCAAGATGGTACCAAATTTGCCACAATCCAAACAGTAGATTTGATGCAGTAATTTTTTTAATATTGGTAAAATTGCCCGGTTTCTAGGGACGGGTGCATAAAATAGGCCTGGTACAGAGAGTGTTAAATTCGGATGCAATTTCTGTGCTTCATCGTCAGTACGAGGGTCGAAGGTATACAGTAAACCTGAAGTAAATCATGGGAATCTAAAACTAGACTCACAGGAGAGGTTCAAATCATAGAAAGTTAGAGTGTCAGTCATCTTGTACTTAAGTCGGCATTGTGCCTGTTGTATTAAATTCGGATGCAATTTCTGTGTTTCATCGTCAATAAGAAGGTCCAAGGGATACAGTAAACCTGAGGTGAATTATCGGAATCTAAAACCGGACTCACAGAAGAGGTTCAAATCATAAAAAGTTAGAGTGTCAGTCCTCTTGTACTTAAATCGGCACTGTGCCTTTTGTATTAAATTCGGATGCCTTTTCTGTGTTTCATCGTCAATAAGAAGGTCCAAGGAATACAGTAAAATTGAGGTGAAGCATCGGAATCTTAAACTGGACCCACAGGAGGGGTTCAAATCAAAGAAAGTTAGAGTATCAGTCCTCTTGTACTTAAGTCGGCATTGTGCCTTTTGAAATTAATTACGATGCAATTTCTGCGCTTCCTCGTCAAAAAGAAGGTCCAAGGTATACAGTAAACCTGAAGTGAAACATCGGAATCTAAAGCTGGACTCACAGGAGAGTTTAAAATCATAGAAAGTTAGAGTGTCAGTCCTCTTGTACTTAAGAAGGCATTGTGCCTTTTGTATTAAATTCGGTTGCCATTTCTGTGTTTCATCGTCAATAAGAAGGTCCAAGGTATACAGTATACCTAAAGTGAAGCATCGGAATCTAAAACTGGACTCACAGGAGCGGTGCAAATCATAGAAAGTTAGAGTGTCAGTCCTCTTGTACTTAAGTCGGCATTGTGCCTTTTGAATTTAATTCCGATGCAATTTCTGTGTTTCATCGTCACTAAGAAAGTCCAAGGGATACAGTACTCCTGAAGTGAAGCATCGGAATTTAAAACTGGACTAACAGGAGAGGATCAAATCATAGAGAATTAGAGTGTCAGTCCTCTTGTACTTAAGTCGGCATTGTGCCTGTTGTATTAAATTCGGATGCAATTTCTGTGTTTCATCGTCAATAAGAAATTCCAAGGGATACAGTAAACCTGAAGTGAAGCATCGGAATCTAAAACTGGACTCACAGGAGAGGGTCAAATCATAGAAAGTTAGATTGTCAGTCCTCTTGTACTTAAGTCGGCACTGTGACTTTTGTATTAAATTCGGATGCAAATTTCTGTGTTTCATCGTCTACAAGATGGTCCAAGGGATACAGTAAACCTGAAGTGAAGCATCGGAATCTAAAACTGGACTCACAGTAGAGGTTCAAATCATAGAAAGTTACAGTGTCAGTCATCTTGTACTTATGTCGGCATTGTGCCTTTTGTATTAAATTCGGATGCAATTTCTGTGTTTTATCGTCAATAAGAAGGTCCAAGGGATACAGTAAACCTGAAGTGAATTATCGGAATCTAAAACCGGACTCACAGAAGAGGTTCAAATCATAAAAAGTTAGAGTGTCAGTCCTCTTGTACTTAAGTTTGCATTGCGCGTTTTGTCCTTTTGTATTATATTCGGATGCAATTTCTGTGTTTCATCGTCAATAAGAAGGTCCAAGGGATACAGTACTCCTGAAGTGAAGCATCGGAATTTAAAACTGGACTAACAGGAGAGGATCAAATCATAGAGAGTTAGAGTGTCAGTCCTCTTGTTCTTAAGTTTGCATTGCGCCTTTTGTCCTTTTGTATTATATTCGGATGCAATTTCTGTGTTTCATCGTCAATAAGAAGGTCCAAGGAATACAGTAAACCTGAGGTGAAGCATCGGAATCTTAAACTGGACTCACAGGAGGGGGTCAAATAAAAGAAAGTTAGACTATCAGTCCTCTTGTACTTAAGTCGGCATTGTGCCTTTTGAAATTAATTACGATGCAATTTCCGTGCTTCCTCGTCAAAAAGAAGGTCCAAGGTATACAGTATACCTGAAGTGAAGCATCGGAATCTAAAACTGGACTATCAGGAGAGGTTCAAATCATAGAAAGTTAGAGTGTCAGTCCACTTGTTCTTAAGTCAGCATTGTGCGTCTTGTATTAAATCCTGATGCATATTCTGTGTTTCATCGTCAATAAGAAGGTCCAAGGTATACAGTAAACCTGAATTGAAGCATCGGATTCTAAAACTGGACTCACAGGAGAGGTTCAAATCGTAGAAAGTTAGATTGTCAGTCCTCTTGTACTTAAGTCGGCATTGTGCTTTTTGTATTAAATTCGGATGCAATTTCTGTGTTTCATCGTCAATAAGAAAGTCCAAAGTATACAGTAAACCTGAAGTGAAACATCGGAATCTAAAACTGGACTCACAGGAGAGGTTCAAATCATATAAAGTTAGAGTGTCAGTCCTCTTGAACTTAAGTCGGCATTGTGCCTTTTGAATTTAATTCCGATGCAATTTCTGTGTTTCATCGTCACTAAGAAAGTCCAAGGGATACAGTAATCCTGAAGTGAAGCATCGGAATCTAAAAGTGGACTCAGAGGAGAGATTCAAATCATAGAAAGTTAGAGTGTCAGTCCTCTTGTACTAAGGTCTGCTTTGTGCCCTTTGTATTAAATTCTGATGCAATTTCTGTGTTTCATCGTCAATAAGAAGGTCCAACGTATACAGTAAACCTGAAGCGAAGCATCGGAATCTAAAACTGGCCTCACAGGAGAGGTTCAAATCATAGAAAGTTAGTGTGTCCGTCCTCTTGTACTTAAGTCGGCATTGTGCCTTTTGAATTTAAATCCGATGCAATATCTGTGTTTCATCGTCACTAAGAAGGTCCAAGGGATACAGTATACCTGAAGTGAAGCATCGGAATCTAAAACTGGACTATCAGGAGAGGTTCAAATCATAGAAAGTTAGAGTGTCAGTCCACTTGTTCTTAAGTCAGCATTGTGCGTTTTGAATTAAATTCTGATGCAATTTCTGTGTTTCATCGTCAATAAGAAAGTCCAAAGTATACGGTAATCCTGAAGTGAAGCATCGGAATCTAAAACTGGACTCAGAGGAGAGATTCAAATCATAGAAAGTTAGAGTGTCAGTACTCTTGTACCAAGGTCTGCTTTGTGCCCTTTGTATTATATTCTGATGCAATTTCTGTGTTTCATCGTCAATAAGAAGGTCCAAGGTATACGGTAAACCTGAAGTGAAGCATCGGATTCTAAAACTGCACTCACAGGAGAGGTTCAAATCGTAGAAAGTTAGATTGTCAGTCCTCTTGTACTTAAGTCGGCATTGTGCTTTTTGTATTAAATTCGGATGCAATTTCTGTGTTTCATCGTCAATAAGAAAGTCCAAAGTATACGGTAAACCTGAAGTGAAGCATCGGAATCTAAAACTGGACTCACAGGAGGGGTTCAAATCATAGAAAGTGAGAGTGTCAGTGCTCTTGTACTTAAGTCGGCAACGTGCCTTTTGAATTACATTAGGATGCAATTTCTGTGTTTCATTGTCAATAAGAAGGTCCAAGGTATACAGTAAACCTGAAGTGAAGCATTGGAATCTAAAACTGGGCTCACAGGAGGGGTTCAATTTATAGAAAGTTAGAGTGTCAGTCCTCTTGTACTTATGTCGGCATTGTGCCTTTTGTATTTAATTTGGATGCAATTTCTGTGTTTCATCGTCAATAAGAAATTTCAAGTGATACAGTATACCTGAAGTGAAGCTTCGGAATCAAAACTGGACTCACAGGAGAGGTTCAAATCATAGAAAGTTAGATCGTCAGTCTTCCTGGACTTAAGTCGGCATTGTGCCTTTTGTATTACATTCGGATGCAATTTCTGTGTTTCATCGTCAGTAAGAAGGTCCAAGGGATACAGTAAACCTGAAGTGAAGCATCAGAATCTAAAACTGAACTCATAGGAGAGGTTCAAATCATTGAAAGTTAGAGTGTCAATCATCTTGTACTTAACTTGGCTTTGTGCCTTTTGTTTAAAATTTGGATGCAATTTCAGTGTTTCATCGTTAATTAAAAGGTCCAAGGGATACAGTAAACCTGAAGTGAAGCATCGGAATGTAATACTGGACTCACAGGAGAGGTTCAAATCATAGAAAGTTAGAGTGTCAGTCCTCTTGTACTTATGTCGGCATTGTGACATTTGTATTGAATTCGGATGCAATTTCTGTGTTTCATCGTCAATAAGAAATTCCAAGGGATACAGTAAACCTGAAGTGAAGCATCGGAATCTAAAACTGGACTCACAGGAGAGGTTCAAATCATAGAAAGTTAGATTGTCAGTCCTCTTGTACTTAAGTCGGCACTGTGCCTTTTGTATTAAATTCGGATGCAATTTCTGTGTTTCATCGTACATAAGAGGGTCCAAGGGATACAGTGAACATGGAGTGAGGCATCGGAATCTATAACTGGACTCACAGGAGAGGTTCAAATCATAGGAAGTTAGAGTGTCAGTCCTCTTGAACTTAAGTTTGCATTGCGCCTTTTGTCCTTTTGTATTATATTCGGATGCAATTTCTGTGTTTCATCGTCAATAAGAAGGTCCAAGGGATACAGTACTGATGAAGTGAAGCATCGGAATTTAAAACTGGACTAACAGGAGAGGATCAAATCATAGAGAGTTAGAGTGTCAGTCCTCTTGTACTTAAGTCGGCATTGTGCCTGTTGTATTAAATTCGGATGCAATTTCTGTGTTTCATCGTCAATAAGAAATTCCAAGGGATACAGTAAACCTGAAGTGAAGCATCGGAATCTAAAACTGGAATCACAGGAGAGGATCAAATCATAGAAAGTTAGATTGTCAGTCCTCTTGTACTTAAGTCGGCACTGTGCCTTTTGTATTAAATTCGGATGCAAATTTCTGTGTTTCATCGTCTACAAGATGGTCCAAGGGATACAGTAAACCTGAAGTGAAGCATCAGAATCTAAAACTGAACTCACAGGAGAGGTTTAAATCATAGAAAGTTAGATTGTCAGTCCTCTTGTACTTAAGTCGGCATTGTGCCTTTTGTTTTAAATTCGGATGCAATTTCTGTGTTTCATCGTCAATAAGAAGGTCCAAGGGATACAGTAAACCTTACGTGAGGCATCGGAAAATAAAACTGGACTCACAGGAGAGCTTCAAATCATAGGAAGTTAGTGTGTCAGTCCTCTTGTACTTAAGTTTGCATTGCGCCTTTTGTAATAAATTCGGATGCAATTTCTGTGTTTCATCGTCAATAAGAAGGTCCTAGGTTAACAGTAAACCTGAAGTGAAGCATCGGAATCTAAAACTGGACTCACCGGAGAGGTTCAAATCATAGAAAGTTACAGTGTCAGTCATCTTGTACTTATGTCGGCATTGTGCCTTTTGTATTAAATTCGGATGCAATTTCTGTGTTTTATCGTCAATAAGAAGGTCCAAGGGATACAGTAAACCTGAAGTGAATTATCGGAATTTAAAACCGGACTCACAGAAGAGGTTCAAATCATAAAAAGTTAGAGTGTCAGTCCTCTTGTACTTAAGTCGGCATTGTGCCTTTTGAAATTAATTACGATGCAATTTCTGTGCTTCCTCGTCAAAAAGAAGGTCCAAGGTATACAGTATACCTAAAGTGAAGCATCGGAATCTAAAACTGGACTCACAGGAGCGGTTCAAATCATAGAAAGTTAGAGTGTCAGTCCTCTTGTACTTAAGTCGGCATTGTGCCTTTTGAATTTAATTCCGATGCAATTTCTGTGTTTCATCGTCACTAAGAAAGTCCAAGGGATACAGTACTCCTGAAGTGTAGCATCGGAATTTAAAACTGGACTAACAGGAGAGGATCAAATCATAGAGAGTTAGAGTGTCAGTCCTCTTGTACTTAAGTCGGCATTGTGCCTGTTGTATTAAATTCGGATGCAATTTCTGTGTTTCATCGTCAATAAGAAATTCCAAGAGATACAGTAAACCTGAAGTGAAGCATCGGAATCTAAAACTGGACTCACAGGAGAGGGTCAAATCATAGAAAGTTAGATTGTCAGTCCTCTTGTACTTAAGTCGGCACTGCGCCTTTTGTATTAAATTCGGATGTAAATTTCTGTGTTTCATCGTCTACAAGATGGTCCAAGGGATACAGTAAACCTGAAGTGAAGCATCAGAATCTAAAACTGAACTCACAGGAGAGGTTTAAATCATAGAAAGTTAGATTGTCAGTCCTCTTGTACTTAAGTCGGCATTGTGCCTTTTGTTTCAAATTCGGATGCAATTTCTGTGTTTCATCGTCAATAAGAAGGTCCAAGGAATACAGTAAACCTGAAGTGAAGCATCGGAATCTAAAACTGGACTCACAGGAGAGGTTCAAATCATAGAAAGTTAGAGTGTCAGTCCTCTTGTACTTAAGTCGGCATTGTGCCTTTTGAAATTAATTACGATGCAATTTCTGTGCTTCCTCGTCAAAAAGAAGGTCCAAGGTATACAGTATACCTAAAGTGAAGCATCGGAATCTAAAACTGGACTCACAGGAGCGGTTCAAATCATAGAAAGTTAGAGTGTCAGTCCTCTTGTACTTAAGTCGGCATTGTGCCTTTTGAATTTAAATCCGATGCAATATCTGTGTTTCATCGTCACTAAGAAGGTCCAAGGGATACAGTATACCTGAAGTGAAGCATCGGAATCTAAAACTGGACTATCAGGAGAGGTTCAAATCATAGAAAGTTAGAGTGTCAGTAGACTTGTTCTTAAGTCAGCATTGTGCGTTTTGAATTAAATTCTGATGCAATTTCTGTGTTTCATCGTCAATAAGAAAGTCCAAAGTATACGGTAATCCTGAAGTGAAGCATCGGAATCTAAAACTGGACTCAGAGGAGAGATTCAAATCATAGAAAGTTAGAGTGTCAGTACTCTTGTACTAAGGTCTGCTTTGTGCCCTTTGTATTATATTCTGATGCAATTTCTGTGTTTCATCGTCAATAAGAAGGTCCAAGGTATACGGTAAACCTGAAGTGAAGCATCGGATTCTAAAAATGCACTCACAGGAGAGGTTCAAATCGTAGAAAGTTAGATTGTCAGTCCTCTTGTACTTAAATCGGCATTGTGCTTTTGTATTAAATTCGGATGCAATTTCTGTGTTTCATCGTCAATAAGAAAGTCCAAAGTATACGGTAAACCTGAAGTGAAGCATCGGAATCTAAAACTGGACTCACAGGAGGGGTTCAAATCATAGAAAGTGAGAGTGTCAGTGCTCTTGTACTTAAGTCGGCAACGTGCCTTTTGAATTACATTAGGATGCAATTTCTGTGTTTCATTGTCAATAAGAAGGTCCAAGGTATACAGTAAACCTGAAGTGAAGCATTGGAATCTAAAACTGGGCTCACAGGAGGGGTTCAATTCATAGAAAGTTAGAGTGTCAGTCCTCTTGTACTTATGTCGGCATTGTGCCTTTTGTATTTAATTTGGATGCAATTTCTGTGTTTCATCGTCAATAAGAAATTTCAAGTGATACAGTATACCTGAAGTGAAGCTTCGGAATCAAAACTGGACTCACAGGAGAGGTTCAAATCATAGAAAGTTAGATCGTCAGTCTTCCTGGGCTTAAGTCGGCATTGTGCCTTTTGTATTAAATTCGGATGCAATTTCTGTGTTTCATCGTCAGTAAGAAGGTCCAAGGGATACAGTAAACCTGAAGTGAAGCATCAGAATCTAAAACTGAACTCATAGGAGAGGTTCAAATCATTGAAAGTTAGAGTGTCAATCATCTTGTACTTAACTTGGCTTTGTGCCTTTTCTTTTAAATTTGGATGCAATTTCTGTGTTTCATCGTTAATTAAAAGGTCCAAGGGATACAGTAAACCTGAAGTGAAACATCGGAATGTAATACTGGACTCACAGGAGAGGTTCAAATCATAGAAAGTTAGAGTGTCAGTCCTCTTGTACTTATGTCGGCATTGTGACATTTGTATTGAATTCGGATGCAATTTCTGTGTTTCATCGTCAATAAGAAATTCCAAGGGATACAGTAAACCTGAAGTGAAGCATCGGAATCTAAAACTGGACTCACAGGAGAGGTTCAAATCATAGAAAGTTAGATTGTCAGTCCTCTTGTACTGAAGTCGGCACTGTGCCTTTTGTATTAAATTCGGATGCAATTTCTGTGTTTCATCGTACATAAGAGGGTCCAAGGGATACAGTAAACATGGAGTGAGGCATCGGAATCTATAACTGGACTCACAGGAGAGGTTCAAATCATAGGAAGTTAGAGTGTCAGTCCTCTTGTACTTAAGTTTGCATTGCGCCTTTTGTCCTTTTGTATTATATTCGGATGCAATTTCTGTGTTTCATCGTCAATAAGAAGGTCCAAGGGATACAGTACTCCTGAAGTGAAGCATCGGAATTTAAAACTGGACTAACAGGAGAGGATCAAATCATAGAGAGTTAGAGTGTCAGTCCTCTTGTACTTAAGTCGGCACTGTGCCTTTTGTATTAAATTCGGATGCAAATTTCTGTGTTTCATCGTCTACAAGATGGTCCAAGGGATACAGTAAACCTGAAGTGAAGCATCAGAATCTAAAACTGAACTCACAGGAGAGGTTTAAATCATAGAAAGTTAGATTGTCAGTCCTCTTGTACTTAAGTCGGCAATGTGCCTTTTGTTTCAAATTCGGATGCAATTTCTGTGTTTCATCGTCAATAAGAAGGTCCAAGGGATACAGTAAACCTTAAGTGAGGCATTGGAAAATAAAACTGGACTCACAGGAGAGCTTCAAATCATAGGAAGTTAGTGTGTCAGTCCTCTTGTACTTAAGTTTGCATTGCGCCTTTTGTAATAAATTCGGATGCAATTTCTGTGTTTCATCGTCAATAAGAAGGTCCTAGGTTAACAGTATACCTAAAGTGAAGCATCGGAATCTAAAACTGGACTCACCGGAGAGGTTCAAATCATAGAAAGTTACAGTGTCAGTCATCTTGTACTTATGTCGGCATTGTGCCTTTTGTATTAAATTCGGATGCAATTTCTGTGTTTTATCGTCAATAAGAAGGTCCAAGGGATACAGTAAACCTGAAGTGAATTATCGGAATCTAAAACCGGACTCACAGAAGAGGTTCATATCATAAAAAGTTTGAGTGTCAGTCCTCTTGTACTTAAATCGGCACTGTGCCTTTTGTATTAAATTCGGATGCAATTTCTGTGTTTCATCGTCAATAAGAAGGTCCAAGGAATACAGTAAACCTGAGGTGAAGCATCGGAATCTTAAACTGGACTCACAGGAGGGGATCTAATCAAAGAAAGTTAGACTATCAGTCCTCTTGTACTTAAGTCGTTATTGTGCCTTTTGAAATTAATTACGATGCAATTTCCGTGCTTCCTCGTCAAAAAGAAGGTCCAAGGTATACAGTATACCTGAAGTGAAGCATCGGAATCTAAAACTGGACTATCAGGAGAGGTTCAAATCATAGAAAGTTAGAGTGTCAGTCCACTTGTTCTTAAGTCAGCATTGTGCGTTTTGTATTACATTCTGATGCAATTTCTGTGTTTCATCGTCAATAAGAAGGTCCAAGGGATACAGTAAACCTGAAGTGAAGCATCAGAATCTAAAACTGAACTCATAGGAGAGGTTCAAATCATTGAAAGTTAGAGTGTCAATCATCTTGTACTTAACTTGGCTTTGTGCCTTTTCTTTTAAATTTGGATGCAATTTCTGTGTTTCATCGTTAATTAAAAGGTCCAAGGGATACAGTAAACCTGAAGTGAAACATCGGAATGTAATACTGGACTCACAGGAGAGGTTCAAATCATAGAAAGTTAGAGTGTCAGTCCTCTTGTACTTATGTCGGCATTGTGACATTTGTATTGAATTCGGATGCAATTTCTGTGTTTCATCGTCAATAAGAAATTCCAAGGGATACAGTAAACCTGAAGTGAAGCATCGGAATCTAAAACTGGACTCACAGGAGAGGTTCAAATCATAGAAAGTTAGATTGTCAGTCCTCTTGTACTTAAGTCGGCACTGTGCCTTTTGTATTAAATTCGGATGCAATTTCTGTGTTTCATCGTACATAAGAGGGTCCAAGGGATACAGTAAACATGGAGTGAGGCATCGGAATCTATAACTGGACTCACAGGAGAGGTTCAAATCATAGGAAGTTAGAGTGTCAGTCCTCTTGTACTTAAGTTTGCATTGCGCCTTTTGTCCTTTTGTATTATATTCGGATGCAATTTCTGTGTTTCATCGTCAATAAGAAGGTCCAAGGGATACAGTACTCCTGAAGTGAAGCATCGGAATTTAAAACTGGACTAACAGGAGAGGATCAAATCATAGAGAGTTAGAGTGTCAGTCCTCTTGTACTTAAGTCGGCACTGTGCCTTTTGTATTAAATTCGGATGCAAATTTCTGTGTTTCATCGTCTACAAGATGGTCCAAGGGATACAGTAAACCTGAAGTGAAGCATCAGAATCTAAAACTGAACTCACAGGAGAGGTTTAAATCATAGAAAGTTAGATTGTCAGTCCTCTTGTACTTAAGTCGGCATTGTGCCTTTTGTTTTAAATTCGGATGCAATTTCTGTGTTTCATCGTCAATAAGAAGGTCCAAGGGATACAGTAAACCTTAAGTGAGGCATCGGAAAATAAAACTGGACTCACAGGAGAGCTTCAAATCATAGGAAGTTAGTGTGTCAGTCCTCTTGTACTTAAGTTTGCATTGCGCCTTTTGTAATAAATTCGGATGCAATTTCTGTGTTTCATCGTCAATAAGAAGGTCCTAGGTTAACTGTATACCTAAAGTGAAGCATCGGAATCTAAAACTGGACTCACCGGAGAGGTTCAAATCATAGAAAGTTACAGTGTCAGTCATCTTGTACTTATGTCGGCATTGTGCCTTTTGTATTAAATTCGGATGCAATTTCTGTGTTTTATCGTCAATAAGAAGGTCCAAGGGATACAGTAAACCTGAAGTGAATTATCGGAATCTAAAACCGGACTCACAGAAGAGGTTCATATCATAAAAAGTTTGAGTGTCAGTCCTCTTGTACTTAAATCGGCACTGTGCCTTTTGTATTAAATTCGGATGCAATTTCTGTGTTTCATCGTCAATAAGAAGGTCCAAGGAATACAGTAAACCTGAGGTGAAGCATCGGAATCTTAAACTGGACTCACAGGAGGGGATCTAATCAAAGAAAGTTAGACTATCAGTCCTCTTGTACTTAAGTCGTTATTGTGCCTTTTGAAATTAATTACGATGCAATTTCCGTGCTTCCTCGTCAAAAAGAAGGTCCAAGGTATACAGTATACCTGAAGTGAAGCATCGGAATCTAAAACTGGACTATCAGGAGAGGTTCAAATCATAGAAAGTTAGAGTGTCAGTCCACTTGTTCTTAAGTCAGCATTGTGCGTTTTGTATTACATTCTGATGCAATTTCTGTGTTTCATCGTCAATAAGAAGGTCCAAGGTATACAGTAAACCTTAAGTGAAGCATCGGATTCTAAAACTGGACTCACAGGAGAGGTTCAAATCGTAGAAAGTTAGATTGTCAGTCCTCTTGTACTTAAGTCGGCATTGTGCTTTTTGTATTAAATTCGGATGCAATTTCTGTGTTTCATCGTCAATAAGAAAGTCCAAAGTATACAGTAAACCTGAAGTGAAACATCGGAATCTAAAACTGGACTCACAGGAGAGGTTCAAATCGTAGAAAGTTAGATTGTCAGTCCTCTTGTACTTAAGTCGGCATTGTGCTTTTTGTATTAAATTCGGATGCAATTTCTGTGTTTCATCGTCAATAAGAAAGTCCAAAGTATACGGTAAACCTGAAGTGAAGCATCGGAATCTAAAACTGGAATCACAGGAGGGGTTCAAATCATAGAAAGTGAGAGTGTCAGTGCTCTTGTACTTAAGTCGGCAACGTGCCTTTTGAATTACATTCGGATGCAATTTCTGTGTTTCATTGTCAATAAGAAGGTCCAAGGTATACAGTAAACCTGAAGTGAAGCATTGGAATCTAAAACTGGGCTCACAGGAGGGGTTCAATTCATAGAAAGTTAGATCGTCAGTCTTCCTGGACTTAAGTCGGCATTGTGCCTTTTGTATTAAATTCGGATGCAATATCTGTGTTTCATCGTCAGTAAGAAGGTCCAAGGGATACAGTAAACCTGAAGTGAAGCATCAGAATCTAAAACTGAACTCATAGGAGAGGTTCAAATCATTGAAAGTTAGAGTGTCAATCATCTTGTACTTAAGTTGTCTTTGTGCCTTTTGTTTTAAATTTGGATGGAATTTCTGTGTTTCATCGTTAATTAAAAGGTCCAAGGGATACAGTAAACCTGAAGTGAAGCATCGGAATGTAATACTGGACTCACAGGAGAGGTTCAAATCATAGAAAGTTAGAGTGTCAGTCCTCTTGTACTTATGTCGGCATTGTGACATTTGTATTGAATTCGGAAGCAATTTCTATGTTTCATCGACAATAAGACGGTCCAAGGGATACAGTAAACCTGAAGTGAAGTATCGGAATACAAAACTGGACTCACAGGAGAGGTTCAAATCATAGAAAGTGAGAGTTTCAGTGCTCTTGTACTTAGGTCGGCATTGTGCTTTTTGTATTCAATTCGGATTCAATTTCTGTGTTTCATCGTCAATAAGAATGTCCAAGGTATACAGTAAACCTGACGTGAAGCATTGGAATCTAAAACTGGGCTCACAAGAGAAGTTCAAATCACAGAAAGTTAGGGTGTCAGTCCTCTTGTACTTAAGTCGGCATTGTGCCTGTTGTATTAAATTCGGATGCAATTTCTGTGTTTCATCGTCAATAAGAAATTCCAAGGGATACAGTAAACCTGAAGTGAAGCATCGGAATCTAAAACTGGACTCACAGGAGAGGTTCAAATCGTAGAAAGTTAGATTGTCAGTCCTCTTGTACTTAAGTCGCACTGTGCCTTTTGTATTAAATTCGGATGCAATTTCTGTGTTTCATCGTCCATAAGAGGGCCCAAGGGATACAGTAAACATGGAGTGAGGCATCGGAATCTATAACTGGACTCACAGGAGAGGTTCAAATCATAGGAAGTTAGAGTGTCAGTCCTCTTGTACTTAAGTTTGCATTGCGCCTTTTGTCCTTTTGTATTATATTCGGATGCAATTTCTGTATTTCATCGTCAATAAGAAGGTCCAAGGAATACAGTAAACCTGAGGTGAAGCATCGGAATCTTAAACTGGACTCACAGGAGGGGATCTAATCAAAGAAAGTTAGACTATCAGTCCTCTTGTACTTAAGTCGGCATTGTGCCTTTTGAAATTAATTACGATGCAATTTCCGTGCTTCCTCGTCAAAAAGAAGGTCCAAGGTATACAGTATACCTGAAGTGAAGCATCGGAATCTAAAACTGGACTATCAGGAGAGGTTCAAATCATAGAAAGTTAGAGTGTCAGTCCACTTGTTCTTAAGTCAGCATTGTGCGTTTGGTATTAAATTCTGATGCAATTTCTGTCTTTCATCGTCAATAAGAAGGTCCAAGGTATACAGTAAACCTTAAGTGAAGCATCGGATTCTAAAACTGGACTCACAGGAGAGGTTCAAATCGTAGAAAGTTAGATTGTCAGTCCTCTTGTACTTAAGTCGGCATTGTGCTTTTTGTATTAAATTCGGATGCAATTTCTGAGTTCCATCGTCAATAAGAAAGTCCAAAGTATACAGTAAACCTGAAGTGAAACATCGGAATCTAAAACTGGACTCACAGGAGAGGTTCAAATCATATAAAGTTAGAGTGTCAGTCCTCTTGTACTTAAGTCGGCATTGTGCCTTTTGAATTTAATTCCGATGCAATTTCTGTGTTTCATCGTCACTAAGAAAGTCCAAGGGATACAGTAATCCTGAAGTGAAGCTTCGGAATCTAAAACTGGACTCAGAGGAGAGATTCAAACCATAGAAAGTTAGAGTGTCAGTCCTCTTGTACTAAGGTCTGCTTTGTGCCCTTTGTATTAAATTCTGATGCAATTTCTGTGTTTCATCGTCAATAAGAAGGTCCAACGTATACAGTAAACCTGAAGTGAAGCATCGGAATCTAAAACTGGCCTCACAGGAGAGGTTCAAATCATAGAAAGTTAGAGTGTCCGACCCCTTGTACTTAAGTCGGCATTGTGCCTTTTGAATTTAAATCCCATGCAATATCTGTGTTTCATCGTCACTAAGAAGGTCCAAGGGATACAGTATACCTGAAGTGAAGCATCGGAATCTAAAACTGGACTATCAGGAGAGGTTCAAATCATAGAAAGTTAGAGTGTCAGTCCACTTGTTCTTAAGTCAGCATTGTGCGTTTTGAATTAAATTCTGATGCAATTTCTGTGTTTCATCGTCAATAAGAAAGTCCAAAGTATACGGTAATCCTGAAGTGAAGCATCGGAATCTAAAACTGGACTCAGAGGAGTGATTCAAATCATAGAAAGTTAGAGTGTCAGTCCACTTGTACTAAGCTCTGCTTTGTGCCCTTTGTCTTATATTCTGATGCAATTTCTGTGTTTCATCGTCAATAAGAAGGTCCAAGGTATACGGTAAACCTGAAGTGAAGCATCGGATTCTAAAACTGCACTCACAGGAGAGGTTCAAATCGTAGAAAGTTAGATTGTCAGTCCTCTTGTACTTAAGTCGGCATTGTGCTTTTTGTATTAAATTCGGATGCAATTTCTGTGTTTCATCGTCAATAAGAAAGTCCAAAGTATACGGTAAACCTGAAGTGAAGCATCGGAATCTAAAACTGGACTCACAGGAGGGGTTCAAATCATAGAAAGTGAGAGTGTCAGTGCTCTTGTACTTAAGTCGGCAACGTGCCTTTTGAATTACATTCGGATGCAATTTCTGTGTTTCATTGTCAATAAGAAGGTCCAAAGTATACAGTAAACCTGAAGTGAAGCATTGGAATCTAAAACTGGGCTCACAGGAGGGGTTCAATTCATAGAAAGTTAGAGTGTCAGTCCTCTTGTACTTATGTCGGCATTGTGCCTTTTGTATTTAATTTGGATGCAATTTCTGTGTTTCATCGCCAATAAGAAATTTCAAGTGATACAGTATACCTGAAGTGAAGCATCGGAATCAAAACTGGACTCACAGGAGAGGTTCAAATCATAGAAAGTTAGATCGTCAGTCTTCCTGGACATAAGTCGGCATTGTGCCTTTTGTATTAAATTCGGATGCAATTTCTGTGTTTCATCGTCAGTAAGAAGGTCCAAGGGATACAGTAAACCTGAAGTGAAGCATCAGAATCTAAAACTGAACTCATAGGAGAGGTTCAAATCATTGAAAGTTAGAGTGTCAATCATCTTGTACTTTAGTTGTCTTTGTGCCTTTTGTTTTAAATTTCGATGCAATTTCTGTGTTTCATCGTTAATTAAAAGGTCCAAGGGATACAGTAAACCTGAAGTGAAGCATCGGAATGTAATACTGGACTCACAGGAGAGGTTCAAATCATAGAAAGTTAGAGTGTCAGTCCTCTTGTACTTATGTCGGCATTGTGACATTTGTATTGAATTCGGAAGCAATTTCTATGTTTCATCGTCAATAAGAAGGTCCAAGGGATACAGTAAACCTGAAGTGAAGTATCGGAATACAAAACTGGACTCACAGGAGAGGTTCAAATCATAGAAAGTGAGAGTTTCAGTGCTCTTGTACTTAGGTCGGCATTGTGCTTTTTGTATTCAATTCGGATTCAATTTCTGTGTTTCATCGTCAATAAGAATGTCCAAGGTATACAGTAAACCTGACGTGAAGCATTGGAATCTAAAACTGGCCTCACAAGAAAAGTTCAAATCACAGAAAGTTAGGGTGTCAGTCCTCTTGTACTTAAGTCGGCATTGTGCCTGTTGTATTAAATTCGGATGCAATTTCTGTGTTTCATCGTCAATAAGAAACCCCAAGGGATACAGTAAACCTGAAGTGAAGCATCGGAATCTAAAACTGGACTCACAGGAGAGGTTCAAATCGTAGAAAGTTAGATTGTCAGTCCTCTTGTACTTAAGTCGCACTGTGCCTTTTGTATTAAATTCGGATGCAATTTCTGTGTTTCATCGTCCATAAGAGGGTCCAAGGGATACAGTAAACATGGAGTGAGGCATCGGAATCTATAACTGGCCTCACAGGAGAGGTTCAAATCATAGAAAGTTAGAGTGTCCGTCCTCTTGTACTTAAGTCGGCATTGTGCCTTTTGAATTTAAATCCGATGCAATATCTGTGTTTCATCGTCACTAAGAAGGTCCAAGGGATACAGTATACCTGAAGTGCAGCATCGGAATCTAAAACTGGACTATCAGGAGAGGTTCAAATCATAGAAAGTTAGAGTGTCAGTCCACTTGTTCTTAAGTCAGCATTGTGCGTTTTGAATTAAATTCTGATGCAATTTCTGTGTTTCATCGTCAATAGGAAAGTCCAAAGTATACGGTAATCCTGAAGTGAAGCATCGGAATCTAAAACTGGACTCAGAGGAGAGATTCAAATCATAGAAAGTTAGAGTGTCAGTCCTCTTGTACTAAGGTCTGCTTTGTGCCCTTTGTCTTATATTCTGATGCAATTTCTGTGTTTCATCGTCAATAAGAAGGTCCAAGGTATACGGCAAACCTGAGGTGAAGCATCGGATTCTAAAACTGCACTCACAGGAGAGGTTCAAATCGTAGAAAGTTAGATTGTCAGTCCTCTTGTACTTAAGTCGGCATTGTGCTTTTTGTATTAAATTCGGATGTAATTTCTGTGTTTCATCGTCAATAAGAAAGTCCAAAGTATACGGTAAACCTGAAGTGAAGCATCGGAATCTAAAACTGGACTCACAGGAGGGGTTCAAATCATAGAAAGTGAGAGTGTCAGTGCTGTTGTACTTAAGTCGGCAACGTGAATTTTGAATTACATTCGGATGCAATTTCTGTGTTTCATTGTCAATAAGAAGGTCCAAGGTATACAGTAAACCTGAAGTGAAGCATTGGAATCTAAAACTGGGCTCACAGGAGGGGTTCAATTCATAGAAAGTTAGAGTGTCAGTCCTCTTGTACTTATGTCGGCATTGTGCCTTTTGTATTTAATTTGGATGCAATTTCTGTGTTTCATCGCCAATAAGAAATTTCAAGTGATACAGTATACCTGAAGTGAAGCATCGGAATCAAAACTGGACTCACAGGAGAGGTTCAAATCATAGAAAGTTAGATCGTCAGTCTTCCTGGACTTAAGTCGGCATTGTGCCTTTTGTATTAAATTCGGATGCAATCTGTGTTTCATCGTCAGTAAGAAGGTCGAAGGGATACAGTAAACCTGAAGTGAAGCATCAGAAACTAAAACTGAACTCATAGGAGAGGTTCAAATCATTGAAAGTTAGAGTGTCAATCATCTTGTACTTAAGATGTCTTTGTGCCTTTTGTTTTAAATTTGGATGCAATTTCTGTGTTTCATCGTTAATTAAAAGGTCCAAGGGATACAGTAAACCTGAAGTGAAGCATCGGAATGTAATACTGGACTCACAGGAGAGGTTCAAATCATAGAAAGTTAGAGTGTCAGTCCTCTTGTACTTATGTCGGCATTGTGACATTTGTATTGAATTCGGAAGCAATTTCTATGTTTCATCGTCAATAAGAAGGTCCAAGGGATACAGTAAACCTGAAGTGAAGTATCGGAATACAAAACTGGACTCACAGGAGAGGTTCAAATCATAGAAAGTGAGAGTTTCAGTGCTCTTGTTCTTAGGTCGGCATTGTGCTTTTTGTATTCAATTCGGATTCAATTTCTGTGTTTCATCGTCAATAAGAATGTCCAAGGTATACAGTAAACCTGACGTGAAGCATTGGAATCTAAAACTGGGCTCACAAGAGAAGTTCAAATCACAGAAAGTTAGGGTGTCAGTCCTCTTGTACCTTAGTCGGCAATGTGCCTGTTGTATTAAATTCGGATGCAATTTTGTGTTTCATCGTCAATAAGAAATTCCAAGGGATACAGTAAACCTGAAGTGAAGCATCGGAATCTAAAACTGGACTCACAGGAGAGGTTCAAATCGTAGAAAGTTAGATTGTCAGTCCTCTTGTACTTAAGTCGCACTGTGCCTTTTGTATTAAATTCGGATGCAATTTCTGTGTTTCATCGTCCATAAGAGGGTCCAAGGGATACAGTAAACATGGAGTGAGGCATCGGAATCTATAACTGACCTCACAGGAGAGGCTCAAATCATAGAAAGTTAGAGTTTCCGTCCTCTTGTACTTAAGTCGGCATTGTGCCTTTTGAATTTAAATCCGATGCAATATCTGTGTTTCATCGTCACTAAGAAGGTCCAAGGGATACAGTATACCTGAAGTGAAGCATCGGAATCTAAAACTGGACAATCAGGAGAGGTTCAAATCATAGAAAGTTAGAGTGGCAGTCCCCTTGTTCTTAAGTCAGCATTGTGCGTTTTGAATTAAATTCTGATGCAATTTCTGTGTTTCATCGTCAATAAGAAAGTCCAAAGTATACGGTAATCCTGAAGTGAAGCATCGGAATCTAAAACTGGACTCAGAGGAGAGATTCAAATCATAGAAAGTTGGAGTGTCAGTCCTCTTGTACTAAGGTCTGCTTTGTGCCCTTTGTCTTATATTCTGATGCAATTTCTGTGTTTCATCGTCAATAAGAAGGTCCAAGGTATACGGTAAACCTGAAGTGAAGCATCGGATTCTAAAACTGCACTCACAGGAGAGGTTCAAATCGTAGAAAGTTAGATTGTCAGTCCTCTTGTACTTAAGTCGGCATTGTGCTTTTTGTATTAAATTCGGATGCAATTTCTGTGTTTCATCGTCAATAAGAAAGTCCAAAGTATACGGTAAACCTGAAGTGAAGCATCGGAATCTAAAACTGGACTCACAGGAGGGGTTCAAATCATAGAAAGTGAGAGTGTCAGTGCTCTTGTACTTAAGTCGGCAACGTGCCTTTTGAATTACATTCGGATGCAATTTCTGTGTTTCATTGTCAATAAGAAGGTCCAAGGTATACAGTAAACCTGAAGTGAAGCATTGGAATCTAAAACTGGGCTCACAGGAGGGGTTCAATTCATAGAAAGTTAGAGTGTCAGTCCTCTTGTACTTATGTCGGCATTGTGCCTTTTGTATTTAATTTGGATGCAATTTCTGTGTTTCATCGCCAATAAGAAATTTCAAGTGATACAGTATACCTGAAGTGAAGCATCGGAATCAAAACTGGACTCACAGGAGAGGTTCAAATCATAGAAAGTTAGATCGTCAGTCTTCCTGGACTTAAGTCGGCATTGTGCCTTTTGTATTAAATTCGGATGCAATCTGTGTTTCATCGTCAGTAAGAAGGTCGAAGGGATACAGTAAACCTGAAGTGAAGCATCAGAATCTAAAACTGAACTCATAGGAGAGGTTCAAATCATTGAAAGTTAGAGTGTCAATCATCTTGTACTTAAGATGTCTTTGTGCCTTTTGTTTTAAATTTGGATGCAATTTCTGTGTTTCATCGTTAATTAAAAGGTCCAAGGGATACAGTAAACCTGAAGTGAAGCATCGGAATGTAATACTGGACTCACAGGAGAGGTTCAAATCATAGAAAGTTAGAGTGTCAGTCCTCTTGTACTTGTGTCGGCATTGTGACATTTGTATTGAATTCGGAAGCAATTTCTATGTTTCATCGTCAATAAGAAGGTCCAAGGGATACAGTAAACCTGAAGTGAAGTATCGGAATACAAAACTGGACTCACAGGAGAGGTTCAAATCATAGAAAGTGAGAGTTTCAGTGCTCTTGTTCTTAGGTCGGCATTGTGCTTTTTGTATTCAATTCGGATTCAATTTCTGTGTTTCATCGTCAATAAGAATGTCCAAGGTATACAGTAAACCTGACGTGAAGCATTGGAATCTAAAACTGGGCTCACAAGAGAAGTTCAAATCACAGAAAGTTAGGGTGTCAGTCCTCTTGTACCTTAGTCGGCAATGTGCCTGTTGTATTAAATTCGGATGCAATTTTGTGTTTCATCGTCAATAAGAAATTCCAAGGGATACAGTAAACCTGAAGTGAAGCATCGGAATCTAAAACTGGACTCACAGGAGAGGTTCAAATCGTAGAAAGTTAGATTGTCAGTCCTCTTGTACTTAAGTCGCACTGTGCCTTTTGTATTAAATTCGGATGCAATTTCTGTGTTTCATCGTCCATAAGAGGGTCCAAGGGATACAGTAAACATGGAGTGAGGCATCGGAATCTATAACTGACCTCACAGGAGAGGCTCAAATCATAGAAAGTTAGAGTTTCCGTCCTCTTGTACTTAAGTCGGCATTGTGCCTTTTGAATTTAAATCCGATGCAATATCTGTGTTTCATCGTCACTAAGAAGGTCCAAGGGATACAGTATACCTGAAGTGAAGCATCGGAATCTAAAACTGGACAATCAGGAGAGGTTCAAATCATAGAAAGTTAGAGTGGCAGTCCCCTTGTTCTTAAGTCAGCATTGTGCGTTTTGAATTAAATTCTGATGCAATTTCTGTGTTTCATCGTCAATAAGAAAGTCCAAAGTATACGGTAATCCTGAAGTGAAGCATCGGAATCTAAAACTGGACTCAGAGGAGAGATTCAAATCATAGAAAGTTGGAGTGTCAGTCCTCTTGTACTAAGGTCTGCTTTGTGCCCTTTGTCTTATATTCTGATGCAATTTCTGTGTTTCATCGTCAATAAGAAGGTCCAAGGTATACGGTAAACCTGAAGTGAAGCATCGGATTCTAAAACTGCACTCACAGGAGAGGTTCAAATCGTAGAAAGTTAGATTGTCAGTCCTCTTGTACTTAAGTCGGCATTGTGCTTTTTGTATTAAATTCGGATGCAATTTCTGTGTTTCATCGTCAATAAGAAAGTCCAAAGTATACGGTAAACCTGAAGTGAAGCATCGGAATCTAAAACTGGACTCACAGGAGGGGTTCAAATCATAGAAAGTGAGAGTGTCAGTGCTCTTGTACTTAAGTCGGCAACGTGCCTTTTGAATTACATTCGGATGCAATTTCTGTGTTTCATTGTCAATAAGAAGGTCCAAGGTATACAGTAAACCTGAAGTGAAGCATTGGAATCTAAAACTGGGCTCACAGGAGGGGTTCAATTCATAGAAAGTTAGAGTGTCAGTCCTCTTGTACTTATGTCGGCATTGTGCCTTTTGTATTTAATTTGGATGCAATTTCTGTGTTTCATCGCCAATAAGAAATTTCAAGTGATACAGTATACCTGAAGTGAAGCATCGGAATCAGAACTGGACTCACAGGAGAGGTTCAAATCATAGAAAGTTAGATCGTCAGTCTTCCTGGACTTAAGTCGGCATTGTGCCTTTTGTATTAAATTCGGATGCAATTTCTGTGTTTCATCGTCAGTAAGAAGGTCCAAGGGATACAGTAAACCTGAAGTGAAGCATCAGAATCTAAAACTGAACTCATAGGAGAGGTTCAAATCATTGAAAGTTAGAGTGTCAATCATCTTGTACTTAAGTTGTCTTTGTGCCTTTTGTTTTAAATTTGGATGCAATTTCTGTGTTTCATCGTTAATTAAAAGGTCCAAGGGATACAGTAAACCTGAAGTGAAGCATCGGAATGTAATACTGGACTCACAGGAGAGGTTCAAATCATAGAAAGTTAGAGTGTCAGTCCTCTTGTACTTATGTCGGCATTGTGACATTTGTATTGAATTCGGAAGCAATTTCTATGTTTCATCGTCAATAAGAAGGTCCAAGGGATACAGTAAACCTGAAGTGAAGTATCGGAATACAAAACTGGACTCACAGGAGAGGTTCAAATCATAGAAAGTGAGAGTTTCAGTGCTCTTGTACTTAGGTCGGCATTGTGCTTTTTGTATTCAATTCGGATTCAATTTCTGTGTTTCATCGTCAATAAGAATGTCCAAGGTATACAGTAAACCTGACGTGAAGCATTGGAATCTAAAACTGGGCTCACAAGAGAAGTTCAAATCACAGAAAGTTAGGGTGTCAGTCCTCTTGTACTTAAGTCGGCATTGTGCCTGTTGTATTAAATTCGGATGCAATTTCTGTGTTTCATCGTCAATAAGAAATTCCAAGGGATACAGTAAACCTGAAGTGAAGCATCGGAATCTAAAACTGGACTCACAGGAGAGGTTCAAATCGTAGAAAGTTAGATTGTCAGTCCTCTTGTACTTAAGTCGCACTGTGCCTTTTGTATTAAATTCGGATGCAATTTCTGTGTTTCATCGTCCATAAGAGGGTCCAAGGGATACAGCAAACATGGAGTGAGGCATCGGAATCTATAACTGGCCTCACAGGAGAGGTTCAAATCATAGAAAGTTAGAGTGTCCGTCCTCTTGTACTTAAGTCGGCATTGTGCCTTTTGAATTTAAATCCGATGCAATATCTGTGTTTCATCGTCACTAAGAAGGTCCAAGGGATACAGTATACCTGAAGTGAAGCATCGGAATCTAAAACTGGACTATCAGGAGAGGTTCAAATCATAGAAAGTTAGAGTGTCAGTCCCCTTGTTCTTAAGTCAGCATTGTGCGTTTTGAATTAAATTCTGATGCAATTTCTGTGTTTCATCGTCAATAAGAAAGTCCAAAGTATACGGTAATCCTGAAGTGAAGCATCGGAATATAAAACTGGACTCAGAGGAGAGATTCAAATCATAGAAAGTTAGAGTGTCAGTCCTCTTGTACTAAGGTCTGCTTTGTGCCCTTTGTCTTATATTCTGATGCAATTTCTGTGTTTCATCGTCAATAAGAAGGTCCAAGGTATACGGTAAACCTGAAGTGAAGCATCGGATTCTAAAACTGCACTCACAGGAGAGGTTCAAATCGTAGAAAGTTAGATTGTCAGTCCTCTTGTACTTAAGTCGGCATTGTGCTTTTTGTATTAAATTCGGATGCAATTTCTGTGTTTCATCGTCAATAAGAAAGTCCAAAGTATACGGTAAACCTGAAGTGAAGCATCGGAATCTAAAACTGGACTCACAGGAGGGGTTCAAATCATAGAAAGTGAGAGTGTCAGTGCTCTTGTACTTAAGTCGGCAACGTGCCTTTTGAATTACAATCGGATGCAATTTCTGTGTTTCATTGTCAATAAGAAGGTCCAAGGTATACAGTAAACCTGAAGTGAAGCATTGGAATCTAAAACTGGGCTCACAGGAGGGGTTCAATTCATAGAAAGTTAGAGTGTCAGTCCTCTTGTACTTATGTCGGCATTGTGCCTTTTGTATTTAATTTGGATGCAATTTCTGTGTTTCATCGCCAATAAGAAATTTCAAGTGATACAGTATACCTGAAGTGAAGCATCGGAATCAAAACTGGACTCACAGGAGAGGTTCAAATCATAGAAAGTTAGATCGTCAGTCTTCCTGGACTTAAGTCGGCATTGTGCCTTTTGTATTAAATTCGGATGCAATTTCTATGTTTCATCGTCAGTAAGAAGGTCCAAGGGATACAGTAAACCTGAAGTGAAGCATCAGAATCTAAAACTGAACTCATAGCAGAGGTTCAAATCATTGAAAGTTAGAGTGTCAATCATCTTGTACTTAAGTTGTCTTTGTGCCTTTTGTTTTAAATTTGGATGCAATTTCTGTGTTTCATCGTTAATTAAAAGGTCCAAGGGATACAGTAAACCTGAAGTGAAGCATCGGAATGTAATACTGGACTCACAGGAGAGGTTCGAATCATAGAAAGTTAGAGTGTCAGTCCTCTTGTACTTATGTCGGCATTGTGACATTTGTATTGAATTCGGAAGCAATTTCTATGTTTCATCGTCAATAAGAAGGTCCAAGGGATACAGTAAACCTGAAGTGAAGTATCGGAATACAAAACTGGACTCACAGGAGAGGTTCAAATCATAGAAAGTGAGAGTTTCAGTGCTCTTGTACTTAGGTCGGCATTGTGCTTTTTGTATTCAGTTCGGATTCAATTTCTGTGTTTCATCGTCAATAAGAATGTCCAAGGTATACAGTAAACCTGACGTGAAGCATTGGAATCTAAAACTGGGCTCACAAGAGAAGTTCAAATCACAGAAAGTTAGGGTGTCAGTCCTCTTGTACTTAAGTCGGCATTGTGCCTGTTGTATTAAATTCGGATGCAATTTCTGTGTTTCATCGTCAATAAGAAATTCCAAGGGATACAGTAAACCTGAAGTGAAGCATCGGAATCTAAAACTGGACTCACAGGAGAGGTTCAAATCGTAGAAAGTTAGATTGTCAGTCCTCTTGTACTTAAGTCGCACTGTGCCTTTTGTATTAAATTCGGATGCAATTTCTGTGTTTCATCGTCCATAAGAGGGTCCAAGGGATACAGTAAACATGGAGTGAGGCATCGGAATCTATAACTGGACTCACAGGAGAGGTTCAAATCATAGGAAGTTAGAGTGTCAGACTTCTTGTACTTAAGTTTGCATTGCGCCTTTTGTCCTTTTGTATTATATTCGGATGCAATTTCTGTATTTCATCGTCAATAAGAAGGTCCAAGGGATACAGTAAACCTGAAGTGAATTATCGGAATCAAAAACCGGACGCGTAGAAGAGGTTCAAATCATAAAAAGTTAGAGTGTCAGTCCTCTTGTACTTAAATCGGCACTGTGCCTTTTGTATAATATTCGGATGCAATTTCTGTGTTTCATCGTCAATAAGAAGGTCCAAGGAATACAGTAAACTTGAGGTGAAGCGTCGGAATCTTAAACTGGACTCACAGTAGGAGTTCAAATCGAAGAAAGTTAGAGTATCAGTCCTCTTGTACTTAAGTCGGCATTGTGCCTTTTGAAATTAATTACGATGCAATATCTGTGATTCCTCGTCAAAAAGAAGGTCCAAGGTATACAGTCAACCTGAAGTGAAACATCGGAATCTAAAACTGGACTCACAGGAGAGTTTCAAATCATAGAAAGTTAGAGTGACAGTCCTCTTGTACTTAAGTCGCCATTGTGCCTTTTGTATTAAATTCGGATGCAATTTCTGTGTTTCATCGTCACTAAGAAGGTCCAAGGGATACAGCATACCTGAAGTGAAGCATCGGAATCTAAAACTGGACTCACAGGAGAGGTTCAAATCGTAGAAAGTTAGATTGTCAGTCCTCTTGTACTTAAGTCGGCATTGTGCCTTTTGTATTAAATTCGGATGCAATTTCTGTGTTTCATCGTCAATAAGAAGGTCCAAGGAATACAGTAAACTTGAGGTGAAGCGTCGGACTCTTAAACTGGACTCACAGTAGGAGTTCAAATCAAAGAAAGTTAGAGTATCAGTCCTCTTGTACTTAAGTCGGAATTGTGCCTTTTGAAATTAATTACGATGCAATATCTGTGCTTCCTCGTCAAAAAGAAGGTCCAAGGTATACAGTCAACCTGAAGTGAAGCATCGGAATCTAAAACTGGACTCACAGCAGAGGTTCAAATCATAGAAAGTTAGAGTGGCAGTCCTCTTGTCCTTAAGGCGGCATTGTGCCTTTTGAATTTAATTCCGATGCAATTTCTGTGTTTCATCGTCACTAAGAAAGTCCAAGGGATACAGTAATCCTGAAGTGAAGCATCGGAATCAATAACTGGACTCAGAGGAGAGATTCAAATCATAGAGTGTTAGAGTGTCAGTCCTCTTTTACTAAGGCTGCTTTGTGCCTTTTGTATTAAATTCTGATGCAATTTCTGTGTTTCATCGTCACTAAGAAGGTCCAAGGGATACAGCATACCTGAAGTGTAGCATCGGAATCTAAAACTGGACTAACAGGAGAGGTTCAAATCATAGAAAGTTAGAGTGACAGTCCACTTGTTCTTATGTCAGCATTGTGCGTTTTGTATTAAATTCTGATGCAATTTCTGTGTTTCATCGTCAATAAGAAGGTCCAAGGGATACAGTAAACCTGAAGTGAAGCATCAGAATTTAAAACTGAACTCACAGGAGAGGTTCAAATCATAGAAAGTTAGATTGTCACTCCTCTTGTACTTAAGTTGGCTTTGTGCCTTTTGTATTAAATTTGGATGCAATTTCTGTGTTTCATCGTCAATTAAGAGGTCCAAGGGATACAGTAAACCTGAAGTGAAGCATCGGAATCTAATACTGGACTCACAGGAGAGGTTCAAATCGTAGAAAGTTAGAGTGTCAGTCCCCTTGTAGTTAAGTCGGCATTGTGCCTTTTGAAATTAATTACGATGCAATTTCTGTGCTTCCTCGTCAAAAAGAAGGTCCAAGGTATACAGTAAACCTGAAGTGAAGCATCAGAATCTAAAACTGGACTCACAGGAGCGGTTCAAATCATAGAAAGTTAGAGTGTCAGTCCTCTTGTACTTAAGTCGGCATTCTGCCTTTTGAATTTAATTCCGATGCAATTTCTGTGTTTCATCGTCACTAAGAAAGGCCAAGGGGTAACGTAATCCTGAAGTGAAGCATCGGAATCTAAAACTGGACTCAGAGGAGAGATTCAAATCATAGAAAGTTAGAGTGTCACTCCTCTTGTACTAAGGTCTGCTTTGTGCCTTTTGTATTAAATTCTGATGCAATTTCTGTGTTTCATCGTCACTAAGAAGGTCCAAGGGATACAGCACACCTGAAGTGAAGCATCGGAATCTAAAACTGAACTAACAGGAGAGGTTCAAATCATAGAAAGTTAGAGTGTCAGTCCACTTGTCCTTAAGTCAGCATTGTGTGTTTTGTATTAAATTCTGATGCAATTTCTGTGTTTCATCGTCAATAAGAAGGTCCAAGGTATACAGTAAACCTGAAGTGAAGCATCGGATTCTAAAACTGGACTCACAGGAGAGGTTCAAATCGTAGAAAGTTAGATTGTCAGTCCTCTTGTACTTAAGTCGGCATTGTGCCTTTTGTATTAAAGTCGGATGCAATTTCTGTGTTTCACCGTCAATAAGAAAGTCCAAGGTATACGGTAAACCTGAAGTGAAGCATCGGAATCTAAAACTGGACTCACAGGAGAGGTTCAAATCATAGAATGTTAGAGTGTCAGTCCTCTTGTACTTAAGTTGGCTTTGTGCCTTTTGTATTAAATTTGGATGCAATTTCTGTGTTTCATCGTCAATGAAAAGGTCCAAGGGATACAGTAAACCTGAAGTGAAGCATTGGAATCTAATACTGGACTCACAGGAGAGGTTCAAATCATAGAAAGATAGAGTGTCAGTCCTCTTGTACCTAAGTCGGCATTGTGACTTTTGTATTGAATTCGGAAGCAATTTCTATGTTTCATCATCAATAAGAAGGTCCAAGGGATACAGTAATCCTGAAGTGAAGCATCGGAATCTAAAACTGGACTCAGTGGAGAGATTCAAATCATAGAAAGTTAGAGTGTCAGTCCTCTTGTACTAAGGTCTGCTTTGTGCCTTTTGTATTAAATTCTGATGCAATTTCTGTGTATCATCGTCACTAAGATGGTCCAAGGGATACAGCATACCTGAAGTGAAGCATCGGAATCTAAAACTGGACTAACAGGAGAGGTTCAAATCGTAGAAAGTTAGATCGTCAGTCCTCCTGGACTTAAGTCGGCATTGTGCCTTTTATATTAAATTCGGATGCAATTTCTGTGTTTCATCGTCAATAAGAAGGTCCAAGGGATACAGTAAACCTGGAGTGAATTATCGGAATCTAAAACCGGACTCACAGAAGAGGTTCAAATCATAAAAAGTTAGAGTGTCAGTCCTCTTGTACTTAAATCGGCACTGTGCCTTTTGTATTAAATTCGGATGCAATTTCTGTGTTTCATCCTCAATAAGATGGTCCAAGGAATACAGTAAACCTGAGGTGAAGCATCGGAATCTTATACTGGACTCACCGGAGGGTTTCAAATCAAAGAAAGTTAGAGTATCAGTCCTCTTGTAGTTAAGTCGGCATTGTGCCTTTTGAAATTAATTACGATGCAATTTCTGTGTTTCATCGTCAATAAGAAGGTCCAAGGGATACAGTAAACCTGAAGTGAAGCATCAGAATCTAAAACTGAACTCACAGGTGAGGTTCAAATCATAGAAAGTTAAAGTGTCACTCCTCTTGTACCTAAGTAGGCTTTTTTCCTTTTGTATTAAATTTGGATGCAATTTCTGTGTTTCATCGTCAATTAAAAGGTCCAAGGGATACAGTAAACCTGAAGTGAAGCATCGGAATCTAATACTGGACTCACAGGAGGGGTTCAAATCATAGAAAGTTAGAGTGTCAGTCCTCTTGTACGTAAGTCGGCATTGTGACTTTTGTATTGAATTCGGAAGCAATTTCTATGTTTCATCGTCAAAAAGAAGGTCCAAGGGATACAGTAATCCTGAAGTGAAGCATCGGAATCTAAAACTGGACTCAGTGGAGAGATTCAAATCATAGAAAGTTAGAGTGTCAGTCCTCTTGTACTAAGATCTGCTTTGTGCCTTTTGTATTAAATTCTGATGCAATTTCTGTGTTTCATCGTCACTAAGAAGGTCCAAGGGATACAGCATACCTGAAGTGAAGCATCGGAATCTAAAACTGGACTAACAGGAGAGGTTCAAATCATAGAAAGTTAGAGTGTCAGTCCACTTGTTCATAAGTCAGCATTGTGCGTTTTGTATTAAATTCTGATGCAATTTCTGCGTTTCATCGTCAATAAGAAGGTCCAAGGGATACAGTAAACCTTAAGTGAAGCATCAGAATCTAAAACTGAACTCACAGGAGAGGTTCAAATCATAGAAAGTTAGAGTGTCACTCCTCCTGTACTTAAGTTGGCTTTGTGCCTTTTGTATTAAATTTGGATGCAATTTCTGTGTTTCATCGTCAATGAAAAGGTCCAAGGGATACAGTAAACCTGAAGTGAAGCATCGGAATCTAATACTGGACTCACAGGAGAGGTTCAAATCATAGAAAGATAGAGTGTCAGTCCTCTTGTACTTAAGTCGGCATTGTGACTTTTGTATTGAATTCGGAAGCAATTTCTATGTTTCATCGTCAATAAGAAGGTCCAAGGGATACAGTTATCCTGAAGTGTAGCATCGGAATCTAAAACTGGACACAGTGGAGAGATTCAAATCATAGAAAGTTAGAGTGTCAGTCCTCTTGTACTAAGGTCTGCTTTGTGCCTTTTGTGTTTTAAATTCTGATGCAATTTCTGTGTTTCATCGTCACTAAGAAGGTCCAAGGGATACAGCATACCTGAAGTGAAGCATCGGAATCTAAAACTGGACTAACAGGAGAGGTTCAAATTGTAGAAAGTTAGATCGTCAGTCCTCCTGGTCTTAAGTCGGCATTGTGCCTTTTATATTAAATTCGGATGCAATTTCTGTGTTTCATCGTCAATAAGAAGGTCCAAGGGATACAGTAAACCTGAAGTGAAGCATCAGAATCTAAAACTGAACTCACAGGAGAGGTTCAAATCATAGAAAGTTAGAGTGTCACTCCTCTTGTACTTAAGTCGGCATTGTGCCTTTTGTATTAAATTCGGATGCAATTTCTGTGTTTCATCGTCAATAAGAAGGTCCAAGGGATACAGTAAACCTGAAGTGAATTATCGGAATCTAAAACCGGACTCACAGAAGAGGTTCAAATCATAATAAGTTAGAGTGTCAGTCCTCTTGTACTTAAATCGGCACTGTGCCTTTTGTATTAAATTCGGATGCAATTTCTGTGTTTCATCGTCAATAAGAAGGACCAAGGAATACAGTAAACCTGAGGTGAAGCATCGGAATCTTAAACTGGACTCACAGGATGGTTTCAAATCAAAGAAAGTTAGAGTATCAGTCCTCTTGCACTTAAGTCGGCATTGTGCCTTTTGAAATTAATTACGATGCAATTTCTGTGCTTCCTCGTCAAAAAGAAGGTCCAAGGTATACAGTAAACCTGAAGTGAAACATCGGAAGCTAAAACTGGACTCACAGGTGAGTTTCAAATCATAGAAAGTTAGAGTGTCAGTCCTCTTGTACTTAAGTCGGCATTGTGCCTTTTGTATTAAATTCGGTTGCAATTTCTGTGTTTCATCGTCAATAAGAAGGTCCAAGGTATACAGTATACCTGAAGTGAAGCATCGGAATCTGAAACTGGACTCACAGGAGCGGTTTAAATCATAGAAAGTTAGAGTGTCAGTCATGTAGTACTTAAGTCGGCATTGTGCCTTTTGAATTTAATTCCGATGCAATTTCTGTGTTTCATCGTCACTACGAAAGTCCAAGGGATAAAGTAATCCTGAAGTGAAGCATCGGAATCTAAAACTGGACTCAGAGGAGAGATTCCAATCATAGAAAGAGTGTCAGTCCTCTTGTACTAAGGTCTGCTTATTCCCTTTTGTATTAATTCTGATGCAATTTCTGTGTTTCATCGTCACTAAGAAGGTCCAAGGGATACAGCATACCTGAAGTGAAGCATCGGCATCTAAAACTGGACTAACAGGAGAGGTTCAAATGATAGAAAGTTAGAGTGTCAGTCCACTTGTTCTTAAGTCAGCATTGTGCGTTTTGTATTAAATTCGGATGCAATTTCTGTGTTTCATCGTCAATAAGAAAGTCCAAGGTATACGGTAAACCTGAAGTGAAGCATCGGAATCTAAAACTGGACTTACAGGAGAGGTTCAAATCATAGAAAGTTAGAGTGTCAGTCCTCTTGTACTTAAGGCGGCATTATGCCTTTTGTATTAAATTCGGATGCAATTTCTGTGTTTCATCGTCAATAAGAAGGTCCAAGGTATACAGTAAAATTGAAGTGAAGCATCGGAATCTAAAACTGGACTCACAGGAGAGGTTCAAATCATAGAAAGTTAGAGTGTCAGTCCTCTTGTACTTAAGTCGGAATTGTGACTTTTGTATTAAATTTGGAAGCAATTTCTGTGTATCATCGTCAATAAGAAGGTCCAAGTGATACAGTAAACCTGAAGTGAAGCATCGGAATCTAAAACTGGACTCACAGGAGAGGTTCAAATCATTGAAAGTGAGAGTGTCAGTGCTCTTGTACTTAAGTCGGCAACGTGCCTTTTGTAGTACATTCGGATGCAATTTCTGTGTTTCATCGTCTACAAGATAGTCCAAGGGATACAGTAAACCTGAAGTGAAGCATCAGAATCTAAAACTGAACTCACAGCAGAGGATCAAATCATAGAAAGTTAGATTGTCAGTCCTCTTGTACTTAAGTCGTCATTGTGCCTTTTGTTTTAAATTCGGATGCAATTTCTGTGCTTCATCGTCAATAAGACGGTCCAAGGGATACAGTAAACCTGGAGTGAGGCATCGTAATCTAGAACTGGACTCACAGGAGAGGTTCAAATCATAGGAAGTTAGAGTGTCAGTCCTCTTGTACTTAAGTTTGCATTGCGCCTTTTGTATTAAATTCGGATGCAATTTCTGTGTTTCATCGTCAATAAGTGGGTCCAAGGAATACAGTAAACCTGAGGTGAAGCATCGGAATCTTAAACTGGACTCACAGGAGGGGTTCAAATCAAAGAAAGTTAGAGTATCAGTCCTCTTGTACTTAAGTCGGCATTATGCCTTTTGAAATTAATTACGATGCAATTTCTGTGCTTCCTCGTCAAAAAGAAGGTCCAAGGGATACAGTAATCCTAAAGTGAAGCATCGGAATCTAAAACTGGACTCAGAGGAGAGATTCAAATCATAGAAAGTTAGAGTGTCAGTCCTCTTGTACTAAGGTCTGCTTTGAACCTTTTGTATTAAATTCTGATGCAATTTCTGTGTTTCATCGTCAATAAGAAGGTCCAAGGTATACAGTTAACCTGAAGTGAAACATCGGATTCTAAAACTGGCCTCACAGGAGAGGTTCAAATCATAGAAAGTTAGAGTGTCAGTCCTCTTGTACTTAAGTCGGCATTGTGCCTTTTGTATTAAATTCGGATGCAATTTCTGTGTTTCATCGTCAATAAGAAAGTCCAAGGTATACGGAAAAACCTGAAGTGAAGCATCGGAATCTAAAACTGGACTCACAGGAGAGGTTCAAATCATAGAAAGTTAGAGTGTCAGTCCCCTTGTACTTTAGGCGGCATTGTGCCTTTTGTATTAAATTCGGATGCAATTTCTGTGTTTCATCGTCAATAAGAAGGTCCAAGGTATACAGTAAACCTGAAGTGAAGCATCGGAATCTAAAACTGGACTCACAGGAGAGGTTCAACTCATAGAAAGTGAGAGTGTCAGTGCTCTTGTACTTAAGTCGGCAACGTGCCTTTTGTATTACATTCAGATGCAATTTCTGTGTTTCATCGTCTACAAGATAGTGCAAGGGATACTGTAAACCTGAAGTGAAGCATCAGAATCTAAAACTGAAGTCACAGCAGAGGTTCAAATCATAGAAAGTTAGATTGTCATTCCTCTTGTACTTAAGTCGGCATTGTGCCTTTTGTTTTAAATTCGGATGCAATTTCTGTGCTTCATCGTCAATAAGAAGGTCCAAGGTATACAGTAAACCTGAAGTGAAGCATCGGAATCTAAAACTGGACTCACAGGAGAGGTTCAAATCATAGAAAGTTAGAGTGTCAGTCCTCATGTACTTAAGTCGGCATTGTGCCTTTTGTGTTAAATTCGGATGTAATTTCTGTGTTTCATCGTCAATAAGAGGGTCCAAGGTATACAGCAAACCTGAAGTGAATCATGGGTATCTAAAAGTAGACTCACAGGAGAGGTTTAAATCATAGAAAGTTAGAGTGTCAGTCATCTTGTACTTAACTCGGCATTGTGCCTTTTGAAATTAATTGCGATGCAATTTCTGTGCTTCCTCGTCAAAAAGAAGGTTCAAGGTATACAGTAAACCTGAAGTGAAGCATCGGAATCTAAAACTGGACTAACAGGAGAGGTTCAAATCATAGATAGTTAGAGTGTCAGTCCGCTTGTACTTAAGGCGACATTGTGCCTTTTGTATTAAATTCGGATGCAATTTCTGTGTTTCATCGTCAATAAGAAGGTCCAAGGTATACAGTAAAATTGAAGTGAAGCATCGGAATCTAAAACTGTACTCACAGGAGAGGTTCAAATCACAGAAAGTTAGAGTGTCAGTCCTCTCGTACTTAAGTCGGAATTGTGACTTTTGTATTAAATTCGGAAGCAATTTCTGTGTTTCATCGTCAATAAGAAGGTCCAAGGTATACAGTAAGCCTGAAGTGAAGCATTGGAATCTAAAACTGGACTCACAGGAGAGGTTCAAATCATAGAAAGTTAGATTGTCAGTCCTCTTGTACTTAAGTCGGCATTGTGCATTTTGTTTTAAATTCGCATGCAATTTCTGTTCTTCATCGTCAATAAGAAGGTCCAAGGTATACAGTAAACCTGAAGTGAAGCATCGGAATCTAAAACTGGACTCACAGGAGAGGTTCAAATCATAGAAAGTGAGAGTGTCAGTGCCCTTGTACTTAAGTCGGCAACGTGCCTTTTGTATTACATTCGGATGCATTTTCTGTGTATCATCGTCTACAAGATAGTGCAAGGGATACAGTAAACCTGAATTGAAGCATCAGAATCTAAAACTGAAGTCACAGCAGAGGTTCAAATCATAGAAAGTTAGATTGTCATTCCTCTTGTACTTAAGTCGGCATAGTGCCTTTTGTTTTAAATTCGGATGCAATTTCTGTGCCTCATCGTCAATAAAAAAGGTCCAAGGTATACAGTAAACCTGAAGTGAAGCATCGGAATGTAAAACTTAACTCACAGGAGATGTTCAAATCATAGAAAGTTAGAGTGTCAGTCCTCATGTACTTAAGTCGGCATTGTGCCTTTTGTGTTAAATTCGGATGCAATTTCTGTGTTTCATCGTCAATAAGAGGGTCCAAGGTATACAGTAAACCTGAAGTGAATCATGGGTATCTAAAAGTAGACTCACAGGAGAAGTTTAAATCATAGAAAATTACAGTGTCAGTCATCTTGTACTTAAGTCGCCATTGTGCCTTTTGTATTAAATTCGGATGCAATTTGTGTGTTTCATCGTCAATAAGAAGGTCCAAGGGATACAGTAAACCTGAAGTGAATTATCGGAATCTAAAACCGGACTCACAGAAGAGGTTCAAATCGTAAAAAGTTAGAGTGTCAGTCCTCTTGTACTTAAATCGTCACTGTGCCTTTTGTATTAAATTCGGATGCAATTTCTGTGTTTCATCGTCAATAAGAAGGTCCAAGGTATACAGTTAACCTGAAGTGAAACATCGGAATCAAAAACTGGCCTCACACGAGAGGTTCAAATCATTGAAAGTTAGTGTGTCAGTCCTCTTGTACTTAAGTCGGCATTGTGCCTTTTGAATTTAATTCCGGTGCAATTTCTGTGTTTCATCGTCACTAAGAAGGTCCAGGGGATACAGCATACCTGAAGTGAAGCATCGGAATCGAAAACTGGACTAACAGGAGAGGTTCAAATCATAGAAACTTAGAGTGTCAGTCCACTTGTTCTTATGTCAGCATTGTGCGTTTTATATTAAATTCTGATGCAATTTCTGTGTTTCATCGTCAATAAGAAGGTCCAAGGTATACAGTAAACCAGAAGTGAAGCACCGGATTCTAAAACTGGACTCACAGGAGAGGTTCAAATCGTAGAAAGTTAGATTGTCAGTCCTCATGTACTTAAGTCGGCATTGTGCCTTTTGTATTAAATTCGGATGCAATTTCTGTGTTTCATCGTCAATAAGAAAGTCCAAGGTATACGATAAACCTGAAGTGAAGCATCGGAATCTAAAACTGGACTCACAGGAGAGGTTCAAATCATAGAAAGTTAGAGTGTCAGTCCTCTTGTACTTAAGGCGGCATTGTGCCTTTTGTATTAAATTCGGATGCAATTTCTGTGTTTCATCGTCAATAAGAAGGTCCAAGGTATACAGTAAAATTGAAGTGAAGCATCGGAATCTAAAACTGTACTCACAGGAGAGGTTCAAATCATAGAAAGTTAGAGTGTCAGTCCTCTTGTACTTAAGTCGGAATTGTGACTCTTGTATTAAATTCGGAAGCAATTTCTGTGTTTCATCGTCAATAAGAAGGTCCAAGTGATACAGTAAACCTGAAGTGAAGCATCGGAATCTAAAACTGGACTCATAGGAGAGGTTCAACTCATAGAAAGTGAGAGTGTCAGTGCTCTTGTACTTAAGTCGGCAACGTGCCTTTTGTATTACATTCGGATGCAATTTCTGTGTTTCATTGTCTATAAGAAGGCCCAAGGTATACAGTAAACCTGAAGTGAAGCATTGGAATCTAAAACTGGACTCACAGGAGAGGTTCAAATCGAAGAAAGTTAGATTGTCAGTCCTCTTGTACTTAAGTCGGCATTGTGCCTTTTGTTTTAAATTCGGATGCAATTTCTGTGCTTCATCGTCAATAAGAAGGTCCAAGGTATACAGTAAACCTGAAGTGGAACATCGGAATCTAAATCTGGACTCACAGGAGAGGTTCAAATCATAGAAAGTGAGAGTGTCAGTGCTCGTGTACTTAAGTCGGCAACGTGCTTTTGAATTACATTCGGATGCAATTTCTGTGTTTCATCGTCTACAAGATAGTGCAAGGGATACAGTAAACCTGAAATGAAGCATCAGAATCTAAAACTGAAGTCACAGCAGAGGTTCAAATCATAGAAAGTTAGATTGTCATTCCTCTTGTACATAAGTCGGCATTGTGCCTTTTGTTTTAAATTCGGATGCAATTTCTGTGCTTCATCGTCAATAAGAAGGTCCAAGGTATACAGTAAACCTGAAGTGAAGCATCGGAATCTAAAACTGGACTCACAGGAGAGGTTCAAATCATAGAAAGTTAGAGTGTTAGTCCTCATGTACTTAAGTCGGCATTGTGCCTTTTGTGTTAAATTCGGATGCAATTTCTGTGTTTCATCGTCAATAAGAGGGTCCAAGGTATACAGTAAACCTGAAGTGAATCATGGGTATCTAAAAGTAGACTCACAGGAGAGGTTTCAATCATAGAAAGTTAGAGTGTCAGTCAACTTGTACTTAAGTCGGCATTGTGCCTTTTGTATTACATTCTGATGCAATTTCTGTGTTTCATCGTCATTAAGAAGGTCCAAGGTATACAGTAAACCTGAAGTGACGCATCGGAATCTAAAACTGGCCTCACAGGAGAGGTTCAAATCATAGAAAGTTAGAGTGTCAGTCCTCTTGTACTTAAGTCGGCATTGTGCATTTTGAATTTAATTCCGATGCAATTTCTGTGTTTCATCGTCACTAAGAAGGTCCAAGGGATACAGCATACCTGAAGTGAAGCATCGGAATCTAAAACTGGACTCACAGGAGAGGTTCAAATCATAGGAAGTTAGAGTGTCAGTCCTCTTGTACTTAAGTTTGCATTGCGCCTTTTGTATTAAATTCGGATGCAATTTCTGTGTTTCATCGTCAATAAGAAGGTCCAAGGAATACAGTAAACCTGAGGTGAAGCATCGGAATCTTAAACTGGATTCACAGGAGGGGTTCAAATCAAAGAAAGTTAGAGTATCAGTCCTCTTGTACTTAAGTCGGCATTGTGCCTTTTGAAATTAATTACGATGCAATTTCTGTGCTTCCTCGTCAAAAGAAGGTCCAAGGGATACAGTAATCCTGAAGTGAAGCATCGGAATCTAAAACTGGACTCAGAGGAGAGATTCAAATCATAGAAAGTTAGAGTGTCAGTCCTCTTGTACTAAGGTCTGCTTTGAACCTTTTGTATTAAATTCTGATGCAATTTCTGTGTTTCATCGTCAATAAGAAGGTCCAAGGTATACAGTTAACCTGAAGTGAAACATCGGAATCTAAAACTGGCCTCACAGCAGAGGTTCAAATCATAGAAAGTTAGAGTGTCAGTCCTCTTGTACTTAAGTCGGCATTGTGCTTTTTGAATTTAATTCCGATACAATTTCTGTGTTTCATCGTCACTAAGAAGGTCCAAGGGATACAGCATACCTGAAGTGAAGCATCGGAATCGAAAACTGGACTAACAGGAGAGGTTCAAATCATAGAAAGTTAGAGTGTCAGTCCACCAGTTCTTAAGTCAGCATTGTGCGTTTTGTATAAATTTCTGATGCAATTTCTGTGTTTCATCGTCAATAAGAAGGTCCAAGGTTACAGTAAACCTGAAGTGAAGCACCGGATTCTAAAACTGGACTCACAGGAGAGGTTCAAATCGTAGAAAGTTAGATTGTCAGTCCTCTTGTACTTATGTCGGCATTGTGCCTTTTGTATTAAATTCGGATGCAATTTCTGTGTTTCATCGTCAATAAGAATGTCCAAGGTATACAGTATACCTGAAGTGAAGCATCGGAATCTAATACTGGACTCACAGGAGCGGTTCAAATCATAGAAAGGTAGAGTGTCAGTCCTCTTGTACTTAAGTCGGCATTGTGACTTTTGAATTTAATTCCGATGCAATTTCTGTGTTTCACCGTCTCTAAGAAAGTCCAAGGGATACAGTAATCCTGAAGTGACGCATCGGAATCTAAAACTGGTCTCACAGGAGAGGTTCAAATCATAGAAAGTTAGAGTGTCAGTCGTCTTGTACTTAAGTCGGCATTGTGCCTTTTGAATTTTATTCCGATGCAATTTCTGTGTTTCATCGTCACTAAGAAGGTCCAAGGGATACAGCATACCTGAAGTGAAGCATTGGAATCTAAAACTGGACTCACAGGAGAGGTTCAAATCATAGAAAGTTAGATTGTCAGTCCTCTTGTACTTAAGTCGGCATTGTGCCTTTTGTTTTTAAATTCGCATGCAATTTCTGTTCTTCATCGTCAATAAGAAGGTCCAAGGTATACAGTAAACCTGAAGTGAAGCATCGGAATCTAAAACTGGACTCACAGGAGAGGTTCAAATCATAGAATGTGAGAGTGTCAGTGCCCTTGTACTTAAGTCGGCAACGTGCCATTTGTATTACATTCGGATGCAATTTCTGTGTTTCATCGTCTACAAGATAGTGCAAGGGATACAGTAAACCTGAATTGAAGCATCAGAATCTAAAACTGAAGTCACAGCAGAGGTTCAAATCATAGAAAATTAGATTGTCATTCCTCTTGTACTTAAGTCGGCATTGTGGATTTTGTTTTAAATTCGGATGCAATTTCTGTGCCTCATCGTCAATAAGAAGGTCCAAGGTATACAGTAAACCTGAAGTGAAGCATCGGAATGTAAAACTTAACTCACAGGAGAGGTTCAAATCATAGAAAGTTAGAGTGTCAGTCCTCATGTACTTAAGTCGGCATTGTGCCTTTTGTGTTAAATTCGGATGCAATTTCTGTGATTCTTCGTCAATAAGAGGGTCCAAGGTATACAGTAAACCTGAAGTGAATCTTGGGTATCTAAAAGTAGACTCACAGGAGAGGTTTAAATCATAGAAAGTTAGAGTGTCAGTCATCTTGTACTTAAGTCGGCATTGTGCCTTTTGTATTAAATTCGGATGCAATTTCTGTGTTTCATGGTCAATAAGAAGGTCCAAGGGATACAGTAAACCTGAAGTGAATTATCGGAATCTAAAACCGGACTCACAGAGGAGGTTCAAATCGTAAAAAGTTAGAGTGTCAGTCCTCTTGTACTTAAATCGGCACTGTGCCTTTTGTATTAAATTCGGATGCAATTTCTGTGTTTCATCGTCAATAAGAAGGACCAAGGTATACAGTAAACCTGAAGTGAAACATCGGAATCTAAAACTGGCCTCACAGGAGAGGTTCAAATCATAGAAAGTTAGAGTGTCAGTCCTCTTGTACTTAAGTCGGCATTGTGCCTTTTGAATTTAATTCCGGTGCAATTTCTTTGTTTCATCGTCACTAAGAAGGTCCAAGGGATACAGCATACCTGAAGTGAAGCATCGGAATGGAAAACTGGACTAACAGGAGAGGTTCAAATCATAGAAAGTTAGAGTGTCGGTCCACTTGTCCTTAAGTCAGCATTGTGCGTTTTATATTAAATTCTGATGCAATTTCTGTGTTTCATCGTCATTAAGAAGGTCCAAGGTATACAGTAAACCTGAAGTGAAGCACCGGATTCTAAAACTGGACTCACAGGAGAGGTTCAAATCGAAGAAAGTTAGATTGTCAGTCCTCTTGTACTTAAGTCGGCATTGTGCCTTTTGTATTAAATTCGGATGCAATTTCTGTGTTTCATCGTCAATAAGAAAGTCCAAGGTATACAATAAACCTGAAGTGAAGCATCGGAATCTAAAACTGGACTCACAGGAGAGGTTCAAATCATAGAAAGTTAGAGTGCCAGTCCTCTTGTACTTAAGGCGGCATTGTGAATTTTGTATTAAATTCGGATGCAATTTCTGTGTTTCATCGTCAATAAGAAGGTCCAAGGTATACAGTAAAATTGAAGTGAAGCATCGGAATCTAAAACTGTACTCACAGGAGAGGTTCATATCATAGAAAGTTAGAGTGTCAGTCCTCTTGTACTTAAGTCGGAATTGTGTCTTTTGTATTAAATTCGGAAGCAATTTCTGTGTTTCATCGTCAATAAGAAGGTCCAAGTGATACAGTAAACCTGAAGTGAAGCATCGGAATCTAAAACTGGACTCACAGGAGAGGTTCAAATCATAGAAAGTTAGATTGTCATTCCTCTTGTACTTAAGTCGGCATTGTGCCTTTTGTTTTAAATTCGGATGCAATTTCTGTGCTTCATCGTCAATAAGAAGGTCCAAGGTATACAGTAAACCTGAAGTGAAGCATCGGAATCTAAAACTGGACTCACAGGAGAGGTTCAAATCATAGAAAGTTAGAGTGTCAGTCACCATGTACTTATGTCGGCATTGTGCCTTTTGTGTTAAATTCGGATGCAATTTCTGTGTTTCATCGTCAATAAGATGGTCCAAGGTATACAGTAAACCTGAAGTGAATCATGGGTATCTAAAAGTAGACTCACAGGAGAGGTTTAAATCATAGAAAGTTAGAGTGTCAGTCATCTTGTACTAAAGTCGGCATTGTGCCTTTTGTATTAAATTCTGATGCAATTTCTGTGTTTCATCGTCATTAAGAAGGTCCAAGGTATGCAGTTAACCTGAAGTGACGCATCGGAATCTAAAACTGGCCTCACAGGAGAGGTTCAAATCATAGAAAGTTAGAGTGTCAGTCCTCTTGTACTTAAGTCGGCATTGTGCATTTTGAATTTCATTCCGATTCAATTTCTGTGTTTCATCGTCACTAAGTAGGTCCAAGGGATACAGCATACCTGAAGTGAAGCATTGGAATCTAAAACTGGACTAACAGGAGAGGTTCAAATCATAGAAAGTTAGAGTGTCAGTCCACTTGTTCTTAAGTCAGCATTGTGCGTTCTGTATTAAATTCTGATGCAATTTCTGTGTTTCATCGTCAATAAGAAGGTCCAAGGTATAGAGTAAACCTGAAGTGAAGCATCGGATTCTAAATCTGGACTCACAGGAGAGGTTCAAATCGTAGAAAGTTAGATTGTCAGTCCTCTTGTACATAAGTCGGCATTGTGCCTTTTGTATTAAATTCGGATGCTATATCTGTGTTTCATCGTCAATAAGAAAGTCCAAGGTATACGGTAAACCTGAAGTGAAGCATCGGAATCTAAAACTGGACTCACAGAAGAGGTTCAAATCATAGAAAGTTAGAGTGTCAGTCCTCTTGTACTTAAAGCGGCATTGTGCATTTTGTATTAAATTCAGATGCAATTTCTGTGTTTCATCGTCAATAAGAAGGTCCAAGGTATACAGTAAAATTGAAGTGAAGCATCGGAATCTAAAACTGTACTCACAGGAGAGGTTCAAATCACAGAAAGTTAGAGTGTCAGTACTCTTGTACTTAAGTCGGAATTGTGACTTTTGTATTAAATTCGGAAGAAATTTCTGTGTTTCATCGTCAATAAGAAGGTCCAAGTGATACAGTAAACCTGAAGTGAAGCATCGGAATCTAAAACTGCACTCACAGGAGAGGTTCAAATCATAGAAATTCAGAGTGTCAGTCATCTTGTACTTAAGTCGGCATTGTGCCTTTTGAATTAAATTCGGTTGCAATTTCTGTGTTTCATCGTCAACAAGAAGGTCCAAGGGATACAGTAAACCTGCAGTGAAGCATCGGAATCTCAAACTGGACTGCCAGGATAGGTTCAAATCGTAGAATGTTAGAGCGTCAGTCCTCATGTACTTAAGTCGGCACTGTGCCTTATGAATTTAATTCCGATGTAATCTCTTTGCTTCATCGTCAATAGGAAGGTCATAGGGATACAGTAAACCTGAAGTGAAGCATCGGAATTTAGACTGGACTCACAGGAGAGGTTCAAATCATAGAAAGTTAGAGTGTCAGTCCTCTTGTACTTAAGTCGGCATTGTGCCTTTTGTATTAAATTTGGATGCAATTTCTGTGTTTCAGCGTCAATAAAAAGGTCCAAGGTATACAGTAAACCTGAAGTGAAGCATCGCAGTCTAAGACTGGGTGCACAGGAGAGGTTCAAATCATTGAAAGTTAGAGTGCCAGTCCTCTTGTACTTATATCGGCATTGTGCCTTTTGTATAAAATTCGGATGCAATATCTGTGATTCATCGTCAATAAGATGGTCCAAGGGATACAGTAAACCTGAAGTGAAGCATCGGAATCTAAAATTGGACTGTCAGGATAGGTTCAAATCATAGAAAGTTAGAGTGTCAGTGCTCTTGTACTTAAGTCGGCATCGTGCCTTTTGAATTTAATTCCGACGCAATCTCCTTGCTTCATCGTCAATAAGAAGGTCATAGGGATACAGTAAACATGAAGTGAAGCATCGGAATTTAAACTGGACTCACAGGAGAGGTTCAAATCATAGAAAGTTAGAGTGTCATTCCTCTTGTACTTAAGTCGGCATTGTGCCTTTGTATTAAATTAGGATGCAATTTCTGTGTTTCGTCGTCAATAAAAAGGTCCAAGGTATACAGTAAACCTGAAGTGAAGCACCGGAATCTAAGACTGGACTCACAGGAGAGGTTCAGATCATAGAAACTTAGAGTGTCAGTCCCCTTGTACTTATGTCGGCATTGTGCCTTTTGAATTTAATTCCGAAGCAATTTCTGTGCCTCATCGTCAATAAGAAGGTCCAAGGGATCCAGTTAATCTGAAGTGAAGCATCGGAATCTAACACTGGACTCACAGAAGATGTTCAAATCATAGAAAGTTAGAGTGTCAGTCCTCTTGTACTTAAGTCGGCATTGTGCCTTTTGTATTAAATTCGGATGCAATTTCGGTGTTTCATCGTCAATTAGAAGGTCCAAAGTATACAGTAAACCTGAAGTGAAGCATCGGAATCTAAAACTGGGCTCACAGGAGAGGTTCAAACTATAGAATATTAGAGTGTCAGTCCTCTTGTACTTAAGTCGGCATTGTGATTTTTGTTTTAAATTCGGATGCAATTTCTGTGTTTCATCGTCTATTAGAAGGTCCGAGGTATACAGTATACCTGAAGTGAAGCATCGGAAGCTAAAACTGGACTCACTGGAGAGGTTCAAATCATAGAAAGTTAGATTGTAAGTCCTCTTATACTTAAGTCGGCATTGTGCCTTTTGTATTAAATTCGGATGCAATTTCTGTGTTTCATCGTCAATAAGATGGTTCAAGGGATACGGTAAACCTGAAGTGAAGCATCAGAATCTAAAACTGAACTCACAGGACAGGTTCAAATCATAGAAAGTTAGAGTGTCAGTCCTCTTGTACTTAAGTCGGCATTGTGCCTTTTGTGTTAAATTCGGATGCAATTTCTGTGTTTAATCGTAAATAAGAAGGTCCAAGGGATACAGTAAACCTGAAGTGAAGCATCGGAATCTAAAACTGGACTCACAGGAGAGGTTCAAATCATAGAAAGTTAGATTGTCAGCCCGCTTGTACTTACGTCGGCATTGTGCCTTTTGTATTAAATTCGGATGCAATTTCTGTGTTTCATCGTAAATAAGAAGGTCCAAGGGATACTGTAAACCTGAAGTGAAGCATCGGAATCTAACGCTGGACTCACAGGAGGTGTTCAAATCATAGGAAGTTAGAGTTTCAGTCCTCTTGTACTTAAGTCGGCATTGTGCCTTTTGCATTAAATTCGGATGCAATTTCTGTGTTTCATCGTCAATAAGAAGGTCCAAGGTATACAGTATACCTGAAGTGAAGCATCGGATTCTAAAACTGGACTCACAGGAGAGGTTCAAATCATAGAAAGTTAGATTGTCAGTCAATTTGTACATAAGTCGGCATTGTGCGTTTTGTATTAAATTCGGATGCAATTTCAGTGTTTCTTCGTCATTAAGAAGGACCAAGGGATACTGTAAACCTGAAGTGAAGCATCAGAATCTAAAACTGAACTCACAGGAGAAGTTCAAATCATAGAAAGTTAGAGTGTGAGTCCTCTTGTACTTAAGTGGGCATTGTGCCTTTTGAATTAAATTCGGATGCAATTTCTGTGCTTCATAGTCAGTAAGAAGGTGTAAGGGATATAGTAAACCTGAAGTGAAGCATCGCAGTCTAAGACTGGGTGCACAGGAGAGGTTCAAATCATAGAAAGTTAGAGTGCCAGTCCACTTGTACTTAAGTCGGCATTGTGCCTTTTGTATTAAATTCGGATGCAATATCTGTGATTCATCGTCAATAAGATGGTCCAAGGGATACAGTAAACCTGAAGTGAAGCATCGGAATCTAAAACTGGACTGTCAGGATAGGTTCAAATCATAGAAAGTTGGAGTGTCAGTGCACTTGTACTTAAGTCGGCATCGTGCCTTTTGAATTTAATTCCGATGCAATCTCCTTTGCTTCATCGTCAATAAGAAGGTCATAGGGATACAGTAAACATGAAGTGAAGCATCGGAATTTAAACTGGACTCACAGGAGAGGTTCAAATCATAGAAAGTTAGAGTGTCATTCCTCTTGTACTTAAGTCGGCATTCTGCCTTTTGTATTAAATTAGGATGCAATTTCTTTGTTTCGTCGTCAATAAAAAGGTCCAAGGTATACAGTAAACCTGAAGTGAAGCACCGGAATCTAAAACTGTACTCACAGGAGAGGTTCAAATCATGGAAAGTTAGAGTGTCAGTCCTCTTGTACTTAAGTCGGAATTGTGACTCTTGTATTAAGTTCGGAAGCAATTTCTGTGTTTCATCGTCAATAAGAAGGTCCAAGTGATACAGTAAACCTGAAGTGAAGCATCGGAATCTAAAACTGGACTCACAGGAGAGGTTCAAATCATAGAAATTTAGAGTGTCAGTCATCTTGTACTTAAGTCGGCATTGTGCCTTTTGAATTAAATTCGGTTGCAATTTCTGTGTTTCATCGTCAACAAGAAGGTCCAAGGGATACAGTAAACCTGCAGTGAAGCATCGGAATCTAAAACTGGACTGTCAGGATAGGTTCAAATCATTGAAAGTTAGATCGTCAGTCCTCCTGGACATAAGTCGGCATTGTGCCTTTTGTATTAAATTCGGATGCAATTTCTGTGTTTCATCGTCAATTAGAAGGTCCAAGGGATACAGTAAACCTGAAGTGAAGCATGAGAATCTAAAACTGAACTCACAGGAGAGGTTCAAATCATTGAAAGTTAGAGTGTCAGTCCTCTTGTACTTATGTCGGCATTGTGCCTTTTGTTTTAAATTCGATGCAATTTCTGTGCTTTATCGTCAATAAGAAGGTCCAAGGGATACAGTAAACCTGCAGTGAAGCATCGGAATCTAAAACTGGACTGTCAGGATAGGTTCAAATCATTGAAAGTTAGATCGCCAGTCCTCCTGGACATAAGTCGGCATTGTGCCTTTTGTATTAAATTTGGATGCAATTTCTGTGTTTCAGCGTCAATAAAAAGGTCCAAGGTATACAGTAAACCTGAAGTGAAGCATCGCAGTCTAAGACTGGGTGCACAGGAGAGGTTCAAATCATAGAAAGTTAGAGTGCCAGTCCTCTTGTACTTAAGTCGGCATTGTGCCTTTCGTATTAAATTCGGATGCAATATCTGTGATTCATCGTCAATAAGATGGTCCAAGGGATACAGTAAACCTGAAGTGAAGCATCGGAATCTAAAACTGGACTGTCAGGATAGGTTAAAATCATAGAAAGTTAGAGTGTCAGTGCTCTTGTACTTAAGTCGGCATCGTGCCTTTTGAATTTAATTCCGATGCAATCTCCTTGCTTCATCGTCAATAAGAAGGTCATAGGGATACAGTAAACATGAAGTGAAGCATCGGAATTTAAACTGGACTCACAGGAGAGGTTCAAATCATAGAAAGTTAGAGTGTCATTCTTCTTGTACTTAAGTCGGCATTGTACCTTTGTATTAAATTAGGATGCAATTTCTGTGTTTCGTCGTCAATAAAAAGGTCCAAGGTATACAGTAAACCTGAAGTGAAGCACCGGAATCTAAAACTGGACTCACAGGAGAGGTTCAGATCATAGAAACTTAGAGTGTCAGTCCCCTTGTACTTATGTCGGCATTGTGCCTATTGAATTTAATTCCGAAGCAATTTCTGTGCCTCATCGTCAATAAGAAGGTCCATGGGATACAGTTAATCTGAAGTGAAGCATCGGAATCTAACACTGGACTCACAGAAGATGTTCAAATCATTGAAAGTTAGAGTGTCAGTCCTCTTGTACTTAAGTCGGCATTGTGCCTTTTGTATTAAATTCGGATGCAATTTCGGTGTTTCATCGTCAATAAGAAGGTCCAAAGTATACAGTAAACCTGAAGTGAAGCATCGGAATCTAAAACTGGGCTCACAGGAGAGGTTCAAACTATAGAATGTTAGAGTGTCAGTCCTCTTGTACTTAAGTCGGCATTGTGATTTTTGTTTTAAATTCGGATGCAATTTCTGTGTTTCATCGTCTATTAGAAGGTCCGAGGTATACAGTATACCTGAAGTGAAGCATCGGAAGCTAAAACTGGACTCACTGGAGAGGTTCAAATCATAGAAAGTTAGATTGTAAGTCCTCTTGTACTTAAGTCGGCATTGTGCCTTTTGTATTAAATTCGGATGCAATTTCTGTGTTTCATCGTCAATAAGATGGTTCAAGGGATACGGTAAACCTGAAGTGAAGCATCAGAATCTAAAACTGAACTCACTGGACAGGTTCAAATCATAGAAAGTTAGAGTGTCAGTCCTCTTGTACTTAAGTCGGCATTGTGCCTTTTGTGTTAAATTCGGATGCAATTTCTGCGTTTCATCGTCAATAAGAAGACCCAAGGGATACAGTAAACCTGAAGTGAAGCATCGGAATCTAAAACTGGACTCACAGGAGAGGTTCAAATCATAGAAAGTTAGATTGTCAGCCCGCTTGTACTTACGTCGGCATTGTGCCTTTTGTATTAAATTCGGATGCAATTTCTGTGTTTCATCGTAAATAAGAAGGTCCAAGGGATACTGTAAACCTGAAGTGAAGCATCGGAATCTAACGCTGGACTCACAGGAGGTGTTCAAATCATAGGAAGTTAGAGTTTCAGTCCTCTTGTACTTAAGTCGGCATTGTGCCTTTTGCATTAAATTCGGATGCAATTTCTGTGTTTCATCGTCAATAAGAAGGCCCAAGGTATACAGTATACCTGAAGTGAAGCATCGGATTCTAAAACTGGACTCACAGGAGAGGTTCAAATCATAGAAAGTTAGATTGTCAGTCCTTTTGTACATAAGTCGGCATTGTGCGTTTTGTATTAAATTCGGATGCAATTTCAGTGTTTCTTCGTCATTAAGAAGGACCAAGGGATACTGTAAACCTGAAGTGAAGCATCAGAATCTAAAACTGAACTCACAGGAGAAGTTCAAATCATAGAAAGTTAGAGTGTGAGTCCTCTTGTACTTAAGTGGGCAATGTGCATTTTGAATTAAATTCGGATGCAATTTCTGTGCTTCATAGTCAATAAGAAGGTGTAAGGGATATAGTAAACCTGAAGTGAAGCATCGCAGTCTAAGACTGGGTGCACAGGAGAGGTTCAAATCATAGAAAGTTAGAGTGCCAGTCCTCTTGTACTTAAGTCGGCATTGTGCCTTTTGTATTAAATTCGGATGCAATATCTGTGATTCATCGTCAATAAGATGGTCCAAGGGATACAGTAAACCTGAAGTGACGCATCGGAATCTAAAACTGGACTGTCAGGATAGGTTCAAATCATAGAAAGTTGGAGTGTCAGTGCTCTTGTACTTAAGTCGGCATCGTGCCTTTTGAATTTAATTCCGATGCAATCTCCTTGCTTCATCGTCAATAAGAAGGTCATAGGGATACAGTAAACATGAAGTGAAGCATCGGAATTTAAACTGGACTCACAGGAGAGGTTCAAATCATAGAAAGTTAGAGTGTCATTCCTCTTGTACTTAGGTCGGCATTCTGCCTTTTGTATTAAATTAGGATGCAATTTCTTTGTTTCGTCGTCAATAAAAAGGTCCAAGGTATACAGTAAACCTGAAGTGAAGCACCGGAATCTAAAACTGGACTCACAGGAGAGGTTCAGATCATAGAAACTTAGAGTGTCAGTCACCTTGTACTTATGTCGGCATTGTGCCTTTTGAATTTAATTCCGAAGCAATTTCTGTGCCTCATCGTCAATAAGAAGGTCCAAGGGATACAGTTAATCTGAAGTGAAGCATCGGAATCTAACACTGGACTCACAGAAGATGTTCAAATCATAGAATGTTAGAGTGTCAGTCCTCTTGTACTTAAGTCGGCATTGTGCCTTTTGTATTAAATTCGGATGCAATTTCGGTGTTTCATCGTCAATAAAAGGTCCAAAGTATACAGTAAACCTGAAGTGAAGCATCGGAATCTAAAACTGGGCTCACAGGAGAGTTTCAAACTATAGAAAGTTAGAGTGTCAGTCCTCTTGTACTTAAGTCGGCATTGTGATTTTTGTTTTAAATTCGGATGCAATTTCTGTGTTTCATCGTCTATTAGAAGGTCCAAGGTATACAGTATACCTGAAGTGAAGCATCGGAAGCTAAAACTGGACTCACTGGAGAGGTTCAAATCATAGAAAGTTAGATTGTAAGTCCTCTTGTAGTTAAGTCGGCATTGTGCCTTTTGTATTAAATTCGGATGCAATTTCTGCGTTTCATCGTCAATAAGAAGACCCAAGGGATACGATAAACCTGAAGTGAAGCATCGGAATCTAAAACTGGACTCACAGGAGAGGTTCAAATCATAGAAAGTTAGATTGTCAGCCCTCTTTTACTTACGTCGGCATTGTGCCTAGTGTATTAAATTCGGATGCAATTTCTGTGTTTCATCGTAAACAAGAAGGTCCAAGGGATACTGTAAACCTGAAGTGAAGCATCGGAATCTAACGCTGGACTCACAGGAGGTGTTCAAACCGTAGGAAGTTAGAGTTTCAGTCCTCTTGTACTTAAGTCGGCATTGTGCCTTTTGAATTAAATTCGGTTGCAATTTCTGTGTTTCATCGTCAACAAGAAGGTCCAAGGGATGCAGTAAACCTGCAGTGAAGCATCGGAATCTAAAACTGGACTGTCAGGATAGGTTCAAATCATTGAAAGTTAGATCGTCAGTCCTCCTGGACATAAGTCGGCATTGTGCCTTTTGTATTAAATTCAGATGCAATTTCTGTGTTTCATTGTCAAAATGAAGGTCCAAGGGATACAGTAAACCTGAAGTGAAGCATCGAAATCTAAAACTGGACGCACAGGAGAGGTTCAAATCATAGAAATTTAGAGTGTTAGTCCTCTTGTGCTTAAGTGGGCATTGTGCCTTTTGAATTAAATTCGGATGCAATTTCTGTGCTTCATAGTCAATAAGAAGGTGTAAGGGATATAGTAAACCTGAAGTGAAGCATCGCAGTCTAAGACTGGGTGCACAGGAGTGGTTCAAATCACAGAAAGTTAGAGTGCCAGTCCTCTTGTACATAAGTCGGCATTGTGCCTTTTGTATTAAATTCGGATGCAATATCTGTGATTCATCGTCAATAAGATGGTCCAAGGGATACAGTAAACCTGAAGCATCGGAATCTAAAACTGGACTGTCAGGATAGGTTCAAATCATAGAAAGTTAGAGTGTCAGTGCTCTTGTACTTAAGTCGGCATCGTGCCTTTTGAATTTAATTCCGATGCAATCTCCTTGCTTCATCGTCAATAAGAAGGTCATAGGGATACATTAAACATGAAGTGAAGCATCGGAATTTAAACTGGACTCACAGGAGAGGATCAAATCATAGAAAGTTAGAGTGTCATTCCTCTTGTACTTAAGTCGGCATTGTGCCTTTTGAATTAAATTCGGTTGCAATTTCTGTGTTTCATCGTCAACAAGAAGGTCCAAGGGATACAGTAAACCTGCAGTGAAGAATCGGAATCTAAAACTGGACTGTCAGGATAGGTTCAAATCATTGAAAGTTAGATCGTCAGTCCTCCTGGACATAAGTCGGCATTGTGCCTTTTGTATTAAATTCGGATCCAATTTCTGTTTTTCAGCGTCAATTAGAAGGTCCAAGGGATACAGTAAACCTGAAGTGAAGCATGAGAATCTAAAACTGAACTCACAGGAGAGGTTCAAATCATAGAAAGTTAGAGTGTCAGTCCTCTTGTACTTATGTCGGCATTGTGCCTTTTGTTTTAAATTCGATGCAATTTCTGTGCTTTATCGTCAATAAGAAGGTCCAAGGGATACAGTAAACCTGAAGTGAAGCATCGGAATCTAAAACTAGACTCACAGGAGGGGTTCAAATCATAGAAATTTTGAGTGTCAGTAATCTTGTACATAAGTCGGCATTGTGCCTTTTGTATTAAATTCGGTGGCAATTTCTGTGTTTCATCGTCAATAAGAAGGTCCAAGGGATACAGTAAACCTGCAGTGAAGCATCGGAATCTCAAACTGGACTGCCAGGACAGGTTCAAATCGTAGAATGTTAGAGCGTCAGTCCTCATGTACTTAAGTCGGCACTGTGCCTTATGAATTTAATTCCGATGCAATCTCTTTGCTTCATCGTCAATAGGAAGGTCATAGGGATACAGTAAACCTGAAGTGAAGCATCGGAATTTAGACTGGACTCACAGGAGAGGTTCAAATCATAGAAAGTTAGAGTGTCAGTCCTCTTGTACTTAAGTCGGCATTGTGCCTTTTGTTTTAAATTTGGATGCAATTTCTGTGTTTCAGCGTCAATAAAAAGGTCCAAGGTATACAGTAAACCTGAAGTGAAACATCGGAATCTAAAACTGGACTCACAGGAGAGGTTCAAATCATAGAAAGTTAGAGTGTCATTCCTCTTGTACTTAAGTCGGCATTGTGCCTTTTGAGTTTAATTCCGATGCAATTTCTATGCCTCATCGTCAATAAGAAGGTCCAAGGGATACAGTTAACCTGACGTAAAGCATCGGAATGTAACACTGGACTCACAGAAGAGGTTCAAATCATAGAAAGTTAGAGTGTCAGTCCTCTTGTACTTATGTCGGCATTGTGCCTTTTGTATTAAATTCGGATCCAATTTCGGTGTTTCATCGTCAATAAGAAGGTCCAAGGTATACAGTAAACCTTAAGTGAAGCATCCTAATCTAAAACCGGACTCACAGGAGAGGTTCAAATCATAGAAAGTTAGAGTGTCAGTCCTCTTGTACTTAAGTCGGCTTTGTGCCTTTTGTATTAAATTCGGATGCAATTTCTGTGTTTCATCGTCAATAAGAAGGTCCAAGGGATACAGTTAACCTGAAGTGAAGCATCAGAATCCTAAACTGAACTCACAGGAGAGGTTCAAATCATAGAAAGTTAGATTGTCAGTCCTCTTGTACTTAATCGGCATTGTGCCTTTTGTTTTACATTCGGATGCAATTTCTGTGCTTCATCGTCAATAAGAAGGTCCAAGGGATACAGTAAACCTGAAGTGAGGCATCAGAATCTAAAACTGGACTCACACGAGAGTTTCAAATCACAGAAGATTAGAGTGTCAGTCCTCTTGTACTTAAGTTGGCATTGTGCCTTTTGTATTAAATTCGGATGCAACATCTGTGTTTCATCGTCAATAAGAAGGTCCAAGGTATACAGTAAACCTGAAGTGAAACATCGGAATCTAAAACTGGACTCACAGGAGAGGTTCAAATCATAGTAAGTTAGAGTGTTAGTCCTCTTGTACTTAAGTCGGCATTGTGCCTTTTGTGTTAATTTCGGATGCAATTTCTATGTTTCATCGTCAATAAGAGGGTCCAAGGTATACAGTAAACCTGAAGTGAAGCATCAGAATCTAAAACTAGACTCACAGGTGAGGTTCAAATCATAGAAATTTAGAGTGTCAGTCATCTTGTACTTAAGTCGGCATTGTGCCTTTGGTATTAAATTCGGTTGCAATTTCTGTGTTTCATCGTCAATAAGAAGGTCCAAGGGATACACTAAACCTGCAGTGAAGCATCGGAATCTAAAACTGAACTCACAGGAGAGGTTCAAATCCTAAAAAGTTGGAGTGTCAGTCCTCTTGTACTTAAATCGGCACTGTGAATTTTGTATTAAATTCGGATGCAATTTCTGTGCTTCATCGTCAATAAGAAGGTCCAAGGGATACAGTAAACCTGAAGTGAGGCATCGGAATCTAAAACTGGACTCACAGGAGAGGTTCAAATCATAGAAAGTTAGAGTGCCAGTCCTCTTGTACTTAAGTCGGCATTGTGCCTTTTGTATTAAATTCGGATGCAATATCTGTGATTCATCGTCAATAAGATGGTCCAAGGGATACAGTAAACCTGAAGTGAAGCATCGGAATCTAAAACTGGACTGTCAGGATAGGTTCAAATCATAGAAAGTTAGAGTGTCAGTGCTCTTGTACTTAAGTCGGCATCGTGCCTTTTGAATTTAATTGCGATGCAATCTCCTTGCTTCATCGTCAATAAGAAGGTCGTAGGGATACAGTAAACATGAAGTGAAGCATCGGAATTTAAACTGGACTCACAGGAGAGGTTCAAATCATAGAAAGTTAGAGTGTCATTCCTCTTGTACTTAAGTCAGCATTGTGCCTTTGTATTAAATTAGGATGCAATTTCTGTGTTTCATCGTCAATAAGAAGGTCCAAGGGATACAGTTAACCTGAAGTGAAGCATCAGAATCCTAAACTGAACTCACAGGAGAGGTTCAAATCATAGAAAGTTAGATTGTCAGTCCTCTTGTACTTAATCGGCATTGTGCATTTTTTTTTAAATTCGGATGCAATTTCTGTGTTTCGTCGTCAATAAAAAGGTCCAAGGTATACAGTAAACCTGAAGTGAAGCACCGGAATCTAAAACTGGACTCACAGGAGAGGTTCAGATCATAGAAACTTAGAGTGTCAGTCCCCTTGTACTTATGTCGGCATTGTGCCTTTTGAATTTAATTCCGAAGCAATTTCTGTGCCTCATCGTCAATAAGAAGGTCCAAGGGATACAGTTAATCTGAAGTGAAGCATCGGAATCTAACACTGGACTCACAGAAGATGTTCAAATCATAGAAAGTTAGAGTGTCAGTCCTCTTGTACTTAAGTCGGCATTGTGCCTTTTGTATTAAATTCGGATGCAATTTCGGTGTTTCATCGTCAATAAGAAGGTCCAAAGTATACAGTAAACCTGAAGTGAAGCATCGGAATCTAAAACTGGGCTCACAGGAGAGGTTCAAACTATAGAATGTTAGAGTGTCAGTCCTCTTGTACTTAAGTCGGCATTGTGAATTTTGTTTTAAATTCGGATGCAATTTCTGTGTTTCATCGTCTATTAGAAGGTCCGAGGTATACAGTATACCTGAAGTGAAGCATCGGAAGCTAAAACTGGACTCACTGGAGAGGTTCAAATCATAGAAAGTTAGATTGTAAGTCCTCTTGTACTTAAGTCGGCATTGTGCCTTTTGTATTAAATTCGGATGCAATTTCTGTGTTTCATCGTAAATAAGAAGGTCCAAGGGATACTGTAAACCTGAAGTGAAGCATCGGAATCTAACGCTGGACTCACAGGAGGTGTTCAAATCATAGGAAGTTAGAGTTTCAGTCCTCTTGTACTTAAGTCGGCATTGTGCCTTTTGCATTAAATTCGGATGCAATTTCTGTGTTTCATTGTCAATAAGAAGGTCCAAGGTATACAGTATACCTGAAGTGAAGCATCGGATTCTAAAACTGGACTCACAGGAGAGGTTCAAATCATAGAAAGTTAGATTGTCAGTCCTTTTGTACATAAGTCGGCATTGTGCGTTTTGTATTAAATTCGGATGCAATTTCAGTGTTTCTTCGTCATTAAGAAGGACCAAGGGATACTGTAAACCTGAAGTGAAGCATCAGAATCTAAAACTGAACTCACAGGAGAAGTTCAAATCATAGAAAGTTAGAGTGTCAGTCCTCTTGTACTTAAGTCGGCATCGTGCCTTTTGAATTTAATTCCGATGCAATCTCCTTGCTTCATCGTCAATAAGAAGGTCATAGGGATACAGTAAACATGAAGTGAAGCATCGGAATTTAAACTGGACTCACAGGAGAGGTTCAAATCATAGAAAGTTAGAGTGTCAATCCTCTTGTACTTAAGTCGGCATTGTGCCTTTTGTATTAAATTCAGATGCAATTTCTGTGTTTCATTGTCAATATGAAGGTCCAAGGGATACAGTAAACCTGAAGTGAAGCATCGAAATCTAAAACTGGACGCACAGGAGAGGTTCAAATCATAGAAATTTAGAGTGTGAGTCCTCTTGTAGTTAACTGGGCATTGTGCCTTTTGAATTAAATTCGGATGCAATTTCTGTGCTTCATAGTCAATAAGAAGGTGTAAGGGATATAGTAAACCTGAAGTGAAGCATCACAGTCTAAGACTGGGTGCACAGGAGAGGTTCAAACTATAGAAAGTTAGAGTGTCAGTCCTCTTGTACTTAAGTCGGCATTGTGATTTTTGTTTTAAATTCGGATGCAATTTCTGTGTTTCATCGTCTATTAGAAGGTCCAAGTTATACAGTATACCTGAAGTGAAGCATCGGAAGCTAAAACTGGACTCACTGGAGAGGTTCAAATCATAGAAAGTTAGATTGTAAGTCCTCTTGTAGTTAAGTCGGCATTGTGCCTTTTGTATTAAATTCGGATGCAATTTCTGTGTTTCATCGTCAATAACATGGTTCAAGGGATACGATAAACCTGAAGTGAAGCATCAGAATCAAAAACTGAACTCACAGGACAGGTTCAAATCATAGAAAGTTAGAGTGTCAGTCCTCTTGTACTTAAGTCGGCATTGTGCCTTTTGTGTTAAATTCGGATGCAATTTCTGCGTTTCATCGTCAATAAGAAGACCCAAGGGATACAGTAAACCTGAAGTGAAGCATCGGAATCTAAAACTGGACTCACAGGAGAGGTTCAAATCATAGAAAGTTAGATTGTCAGCCCTCTTGTACTTACGTCGGCATTGTGCCTTTTGTATTAAATTCGGATGCAATTTCTGTGTTTCATCGTAAATAAGAAGGTCCAAGGGATACTGTAAACCTGAAGTGAAGCATCGGAATCTAACGCTGGACTCACAGGAGGTGTTCAAACCATAGGAAGTTAGAGTTTCAGTCCTCTTGTACTTAAGTCGGCATTGTGCCTTTTGAATTAAATTCGGTTGCAATTTCTGTGTTTCATCGTCAACAAAAAGGTCCAAGGGATGCAGGAAACCTGCAGTGAAGCATCGGAATCTAAAACTGGACTGTCAGGATAGGTTCAAATCATTGAAAGTTAGATCGTCAGTCCTCCTGGACATAAGTCGGCATTGTGCCTTTTGTATTAAATTCAGATGCAATTTCTGTGTTTAATTGTCAAAATGAAGGTCCAAGGGATACAGTAAACCTGAAGTGAAGCATCGAAATCTAAAACTGGACGCACAGGAGAGGTTCAAATCATAGAAATTTAGAGTGTTAGTCCTCTTGTGCTTAAGTGGGCATTGTGCCTTTTGAATTAAATTCGGATGCAATTTTTGTGCTTCATAGTCAATAAGAAGGTGTAAGGGATATAGTAAACCTGAAGTGAAGCATCGCAGTCTAAGACTGGGTGCACAGGAGAGGTTCAAATCACAGAAAGTTAGAGTGCCAGTCCTCTTGTACATAAGTCGGCATTGTGCCTTTTGTATTAAATTCGGATGCAATATCTGTGAATCATCGTCAATAAGATGGTCCAAGGGATACAGTAAACCTGAAGCATCGGAATCTAAAACTGGACTGTCAGGATAGGTTCAAATCATAGAAAGTTAGAGTGTCATTCCTCTTGTACTTAAGTCGGCATTGTGCCTTTTGAATTAAATTCGGTTGCAATTTCTGTGTTTCATCGTCAACAAGAAGGTCCAAGGGATACAGTAAACCTGCAGTGAAGCATCGGAATCTAAAACTGGACTGTCAGGATAGGTTCAAATCATTGAAAGTTAGATCGTCAGTCCTCCTGGACATAAGTCGGCATTGTGCCTATTGTATTAAATTCGGATCCAATTTCTGTGTTTCAGCGTCAATTAGAAGGTCCAAGGGATACAGTAAACCTGAAGTGAAGCATGAGAATCTAAAACTGAACTCACAGGAGAGGTTCAAATCATAGAAAGTTAGAGTGTCAGTCCTCTTGTACTTAAGTCGGCATTGTGCCTTTTGAATTTAATTCCGATTCAATTTCTGTGTTTCATCGTCACTAAGAAGGTCCAAGGGATACAGCATACCTGAAGTGAAGCATTGGAATCTAAAACTGGACTAACAGGAGAGGTTCAAATCATAGAAAGTTAGAGTGTCAGTCCACTTGTTCTTAAGTCAGCATTGTGCGTTCTGTATTAAATTCTGATGCAATTTCTGTGTTTCATCGTCAATAAGAAGGTCCAAGGTATAGAGTAAACCTGAAGTGAAGCATCGGATTCTAAAACTGGACTCACAGGAGAGGTTCAAATCGTAGAAAGTTAGATTGTCAGTCCTCTTGTACATAAGTCGGCATTGTGCCTTTTGTATTAAATTCAGATGCTACTTCTGTGTTTCATCGTCAATAAGAAAGTCCAAGGTATACGGTAAACCTGAAGTGAAGCATCGGAATCTAAAACTGGACTCACAGAAGAGGTTCAAATCATAGTAAGTTAGAGTGTCAGTCCTCTTGTACTTAAAGCGGCATTGTGCATTTTGTATTAAATTCAGATGCAATTTCTGTGTTTCATCGTCAATAAGAAGGTCCAAGGTATACAGTAAAATTGAAGTGAAGCATCGGAATCTAAAACTGTACTCACAGGAGAGGTTCAAATCACAGAAAGTTAGAGTGTCAGTACTCTTGTACTTAAGTCGGAATTGTGACTTTTGTATTAAATTCGGAAGAAATTTCTGTGTTTCATCGTCAATAAGAAGGTCCAAGTGATACAGTAAACCTGAAGTGAAGCATCGGAATCTAAAACTGGACTCACAGGAGAGGTTCAAATCATAGAAATTTAGAGTGTCAGTCATCTTGTACTTAAGTCGGCATTGTGCCTTTTGAATTAAATTCGGTTGCAATTTCTGTGTTTCATCGTCAACAAGAAGGTCCAAGGGATACAGTAAACCTGCAGTGAAGCATCGGAATCTAAAACTGGACTGTCAGGATAGGTTCAAATCATTGAAAGTTAGATCGTCAGTCCTCCTGGACATAAGTCGGCATTGTGCCTTTTGTATTAAATTCGGATGCAATTTCTGTGTTTCATCGTCAATTAGAAGGTCCAAGGGATACAGTAAACCTGAAGTGAAGCATGAGAATCTAAAACTGAACTCACAGGAGAGGTTCAAATCATAGAAAGTTAGAGTGTCAGTCCTCTTGTACTTATGTCGGCATTGTGCCTTTTGTTTTAAATTCGATGCAATTTCTGTGCTTTATCGTCAATAAGAAGGTCCAAGGGATACAGTAAACCTGAAGTGAAGCATCGGAATCTAAAACTAGACTCACAGGAGGGGTTCAAATCATAGAAATTTTGAGTGTCAGTAATCTTGTACATAAGTCGGCATTGTGCCTTTTGAATTTAATTCCGATGCAATTTCTGTGCTTCATCGTCAATAAGAAGGTCCCTGAGATAGAGTAAACCAGAAGTGAGGCATCGGGAACTAAAACTGGTCTCACAGGAGATGTTGAAATCATAGAAAGTTAGAGTGTCAGTGCTCTTGTACTTAAGTCGGCATCGTGCCTTTTGAATTTAATTCCGATGCAATCTCCTTGCTTCATCGTCAATAAGAAGGTCATAGGGATACAGTAAACATGAAGTGAAGCATCGGAATTTAAACTGGACTCACAGGAGAGGTTCAAATCATAGAAAGTTAGAGTGTCATTCCTCTTGTACTTAAGTCGGCATTGTGCCTTTGTATTAAATTAGGATGCAATTTCTGTGTTTCGTCGTCCACTAAAAGGTCCAAGGTATACAGTAAACCTGAAGTGAAGCACCGGAATCTAAAACTGGACTCACAGGAGAGGTTCAGATCATAGAAACTTAGAGTGTCAGTCCCCTTGTACTTATGTCGGCATTGTGCCTTTTGAATTTTATTCCGAAGCAATTTCTGTGCCTCATCGTCAATAAGAAGGTCCAAGGGATACAGTTAATCTGAAGTGAAGCATCGGAATCTAACACTGGACTCACAGGAGAGGTTCAAATCATAGAAAGTTAGATTGTCAGCCCGCTTGTACTTACGTCGGCATTGTGCCTTTTGTATTAAATTCGGATGCAATTTCTGTGTTTCATCGTAAATAAGAAGGTCCAAGGGATACTGTAAACCTGAAGTGAAGCATCGGAATCTAACGCTGGACTCACAGGAGGTGTTCAAATCATAGGAAGTTAGAGTTTCAGTCCTCTTGTACTTAAGTCGGCATTGTGCCTTTTGCATTAAATTCGGATGCAATTTCTGTGTTTCATCGTCAATAAGAAGGTCCAAGGTATACAGTATACCTGAAGTGAAGCATCGGATTCTAAAACTGGACTCACAGGAGAGGTTCAAATCATAGAAAGTTAGATTGTCAGTCCTTTTGTACATAAGTCGGCATTGTGCGTTTTGTATTAAATTCGGATGCAATTTCAGTGTTTCTTCGTCATTAAGAAGGACCAAGGGATACTGTAAACCTGAAGTGAAGCATCAGAATCTAAAACTGAACTCACAGGAGAAGTTCAAATCATAGAAAGTTAGATTGTGAGTCCTCTTGTACTTAAGTGGGCATTGTGCCTTTTGAATTAAATTCGGATGCAATTTCTGTGCTTCATAGTCAATAAGAATGTGTAAGGGATATAGTAAACCTGAAGTGAAGCATCGCAGTCTAAGACTGGGTGCACAGGAGAGGTTCAAATCATAGAAAGTTAGAGTGCCAGTCCTCTTGTACTTAAGTCGGCATTGTGCCTTTTGTATTAAATTCGGATGCAATATCTGTGATTCATCGTCAATAAGATGGTCCAAGGGATACAGTAAACCTGAAGTGAAGCATCGGAATCTAAAACTGGACTGTCAGGATAGGTTCAAATCATAGAAAGTTGGAGTGTCAGTGCTCTTGTACTTAAGTCGGCATCGTGCCTTTTGAATTTAATTCCGATGCAATCTCCTTTGCTTCATCGTCAATAAGAAGGTCATAGGGATACAGTAAACATGAAGTGAAGCATCGGAATTTAAACTGGACTCACAGGAGAGGTTCAAATCATAGAAAGTTAGAGTGTCATTCCTCTTGTACTTAAGTCGGCATTCTGCCTTTTGTATTAAATTCGGATGCAATTTCTTTGTTTCGTCGTCAATAAAAAGGTCCAAGGTATACAGTAAACCTGAAGTGAAGCACCGGAATCAAAAACTGTACTCACAGGAGAGGTTCAAATCATAGAAAGTTAGAGTGTCAGTCCTCTTGTACTTAAGTCGGAATTGTGACTCTTGTATTAAATTCGGAAGCAATTTCTGTGTTTCATCGTCAATAAGAAGGTCCAAGTGATACAGTAATCCTGAAGTGAAGCATCGGAATCTAAAACTGGACTCACAGGAGAGGTTCAAATCATAGAAATTTAGAGTGTCAGTCATCTTGTACTTAAGTCGGCATTGTGCCTTTTGAATTAAATTCGGTTGCAATTTCTGTGTTTCATCGTCAACAAGAAGGTCCAAGGGATACAGTAAACCTGCAGTGAAGCATCGGAATCTAAAACTGGACTGTCAGGATAGGTTCAAATCATTGAAAGTTAGATCGTCAGTCCTCCTGGACATAAGTCGGCATTGTGCCTTTTGTATTAAATTCGGATGCAATTTCTGTGTTTCATCGTCAATTAGAAGGTCCAAGGGATACAGTAATTCTGAAGTGAAGCATGAGAATCTAAAACTGAACTCACAGGAGAGGTTCAAATCATAGAAAGTTAGAGTGTCAGTCCTCTTGTACTTATGTCGGCATTGTGCCTTTTGTTTTAAATTCGATGCAATTTCTGTGCTTTATCGTCAATAAGAAGGTCCAAGGGATACAGTAAACCTGAAGTGAAGCATCGGAATCTAAAACTAGACTCACAGGAGGGGTTCAAATCACAGAAATTTTGAGTGTCAGTAATCTTGTACATAAGTCGGCATTGTGCCTTTTGTATTAAATTCGGTGACAATTTCTGTGTTTCATCGTCAATAAGAAGGTCCAAGGGACACAGTAAACCTGCAGTGAAGCATCGGAATCTCAAACTGGACTGCCAGGATAGGTTCAAATCGTAGAGTGTTAGAGCGTCAGTCCTCATGTACTTAAGTCGGCACTGTGCCTTATGAATTTAATTCCGATGCAATCTCTTTGCTTCATCGTCAATAGGAAGGTCATAGGGATACAGTAAACCTGAAGTGAAGCATCGGAATTTAGACTGGACTCACAGGAGAGGTTCAAATCATAGAAAGTTAGAGTGTCAGTCCTCTTGTACTTAAGTCGGCATTGTGCCTTTTGCATTAAATTTGGATGCAATTTCTGTGTTTCAGCGTCAATAAAAAGGTCCAAGGTATACAGTAAACCTGAAGTGAAGCATCGCAGTCTAAGACTGGGTGCACAGCAGAGGTTCAAATCATAGAAAGTTAGAGTGCCAGTCCTCTTGTACTTAAGTCGGCATTGTGCCTTTTGTATTAAATTCGGATGCAATATCTGTGATTCATCGTCAATAAGATGGTCCAAGGGATACAGTAAACCTGAAGTGAAGCATCGGAATCTAAAACTGGACTGTCAGGATAGGTTCAAATCATAGAAAGTTAGAGTGTCAGTGCTCTTGTACTTAAGTCGGCATCGTGCCTTTTGAATTTAATTCCGATGCAATGTCCTTGCTTCATCGTCAATAAGAACGTCATAGGGATACAGTAAACATGAAGTGAAGCATCGGAATTTAAACTGGACTCACAGGAGAGGTTCAAATCATAGAAAGTTAGAGTGTCATTCCTCTTGAACTTAAGTCGGCATTGTGCCTTTGTATTAAATTAGGATGCAATTTCTGTGCCTCATCGTCAATAAGAAGGTAAATGGGATACAGTTAATCTGAAGTGAAGCATCGGAATCTAACACTGGACTCACAGAAGATGTTCAAATCATAGAAAGTTAGAGTGTCAGTCCTCTTGTACTTAAGTCGGCATTGTGCCTTTTGTATTAAATTCGGATGCAATTTCGGTGTTTCATCGTCAATAAGAAGGTCCAAAGTATACAGTAAACCTGAAGTGAAGCATCGGAATCTAAAACTGGGCTCACAGGAGAGGTTCAAACTATAGAATGTTAGAGTGTCAGTCCTCTTGTACTTAAGTCGGCATTGTGATTTTTGTTTTAAATTCGGATGCAATTTCTGTGTTTCATCGTCTATTAGAAGGTCCGAGGTATACAGTATACCTGAAGTGAAGCATCGGAAGCTAAAACTGGACTCACTGGAGAGGTTCAAATCATAGAAAGTTAGATTGTAAGTCCACTTGTACTTAAGTCGGCATTGTGCCTTTTGTATTAAATTCGGATGCAATTTCTGTGTTTCATCGTCAATAAGATGGTTCAAGGGATACGGTAAACCTGAAGTGAAGCATCAGAATCTAAAACTGAACTCACAGGACAGGTTCAAATCATAGAAAGTTAGAGTGTCAGTCCTCTTGTACTTAAGTCGGCATTGTGCCTTTTGTGTTAAATTCGGATGCAATTTCTGCGTTTCATCGTCAATAAGAAGACCCAAGGGATACAGTAAACCTGAAGTGAAGCATCGGAATCTAAAACTGGACTCACAGAAGAGGTTCAAATCATAGACAGTTAGATTGTCAGCCCGCTTGTACTTACGTCGGCATTGTGCCTTTTGTATTAAATTCGGATGCAATTTCTGTGTTTCATCGTAAATAAGAAGGTCCAAGGGATACTGTAAACCTGAAGTGAAGCATCGGAATCTAACGCTGGACTCACAGGAGGTGTTCAAATCATAGGAAGTTAGAGTTTCAGTCCTCTTGTACTTAAGTCGGCATTGTGCCTTTTGCATTAAATTCGGATGCAATTTCTGCGTTTCATCGTCAATAAGAAGGCCCAAGGTATACAGTATACCTGAAGTGAAGCATCGGATTCTAAAACTGGACTCACAGGAGAGGTTCAAATCATAGAAAGTTAGATTGTCAGTCCTTTTGTACATAAGTCGGCATTGTGCGTTTTGTATTAAATTCGGATGCAATTTCAGTGTTTCTTCGTCATTAAGAAGGACCAAGGGATACTGTAAACCTGAAGTGAAGCATCAGAATCTAAAACTGAACTCACAGGAGAAGTTCAAATCATAGAAAGTTAGAGTGTGAGTCCTCTTGTACTTAAGTGGGCAATGTGCATTTTGAATTAAATTCGGATGCAATTTCTGTGCTTCATAGTCAATAAGAAGGTGTAAGGGATATAGTAAACCTGAAGTGAAGCATCGCAGTCTAAGACTGAGTGCACAGGAGAGGTTCAAATCATAGAAAGTTAGAGTGCCAGTCCTCTTGTACTTAAGTCGGCATTGTGCCTTTTGTATTAAATTCGGATGCAATATCTGTGATTCATCGTCAATAAGATGGTCCAAGGGATACAGTAAACCTGAAGTGAAGCATCGGAATCTAAAACTGGACTGTCAGGATAGGTTCAAATCATAGAAAGTTGGAGTGTCAGTGCTCTTGTACTTAAGTCGGCATCGTGCCTTTTGAATTTAATTCCGATGCAATCTCCTTGCTTCATCGTCAATAAGAAGGTCATAGGGATACAGTAAACATGAAGTGAAGCATCGGAATTTAAACTGGACTCACAGGAGAGGTTCAAATCATAGAAAGTTAGTGTCATTCCTCTTGTACTTAAGTCGGCATTCTGCCTTTTGTATTAAATTAGGATGCAATTTCTTTGTTTCGTCGTCAATAAAAAGGTCCAAGGTATACAGTAAACATGAAGTGAAGCACCGGAATCTAAAACTGGACTCACAGGAGAGGTTCAGATCATAGAAACTTAGAGTGTCAGTCACCTTGTACTTATGTCGGCATTGTGCCTTTTGAATTTAATTCCGAAGCAATTTCTGTGCCTCATCGTCAATAAGAAGGTCCAAGGGATACAGTTAATCTGAAGTGAAGCATCGGAATCTAACACTGGACTCACAGAAGATGTTCAAATCATAGAAAGTTAGAGTGTCAGTCCTCTTGTACTTAAGTCGGCATTGTGCCTTTTGTATTAAATTCGGATGCAATTTCGGTGTTTCATCGTCAATAACAAGGTCCAAAGTATACAGTAAACCTGAAGTGAAGCATCGGAATCTAAAACTGGGCTCACAGGAGAGTTACAAACTATAGAAAGTTAGAGTGTCAGTCCTCTTGTACTTAAGTCGGCATTGTGCCTTTTGTGTTAAATTCGGATGCAATTTCTGCGTTTCATCGTCAATAAGATGACCCAAGGGATACAGTAAACCTGAAGTGAAGCATCGGAATCTAAAACTGGACTCACAGGAGAGGTTCAAATCATAGAAAGTTAGAGTGTCAGTCCTCTTGTACTTAAGTCGGCATTGTGCCTTTTGCATTAAATTTGGATGCAATTTCTGTGTTTCAGCGTCAATAAAAAGGTCCAAGGTATACAGTAAACCTGAAGTGAAGCATCGCAGTCTAAGACTGGGTGCACAGCAGAGGTTCAAATCATAGAAAGTTAGAGTGCCAGTCCTCTTGTACTTAAGTCGGCATTGTGCCTTTTGTATTAAATTCGGATGCAATATCTGTGATTCATCGTCAATAAGATGGTCCAAGCGATACAGTAAACCTGAAGTGAAGCATCGGAATCTAAAACTGGACTGTCAGGATAGGTTCAAATCATAGAAAGTTAGAGTGTCAGTGCTCTTGTACTTAAGTCGGCATCGTGCCTTTTGAATTTAATTCCGATGCAATCTCCTTGCTTCATCGTCAATAAGAACGTCATAGGGATACAGTAAACATGAAGTGAAGCATCGGAATTTAAACTGGACTCACAGGAGAGGTTCAAATCATAGAAAGTTAGAGTGTCATTCCTCTTGAACTTAAGTCGGCATTGTGCCTTTGTATTAAATTAGGATGCAATATCTGTGCCTCATCGTCGATAAGAAGGTAAATGGGATACAGTTAATCTGAAGTGAAGCATCGGAATCTAACACTGGACTCACAGAAGATGTTCAAATCATAGAAAGTTAGAGTGTCAGTCCTCTTGTACTTAAGTCGGCATTGTGCCTTTTGTATTAAATTCGGATGCAATTTCGGTGTTTCATCGTCAATAAGAAGGTCCAAAGTATACAGTAAACCTGAAGTGAAGCATCGGAATCTAAAACTGGGCTCACAGGAGAGGTTCAAACTATAGAATGTTAGAGTGTCAGTCCTCTTGTACTTAAGTCGGCATTGTGATTTTTGTTTTAAATTCGGATGCAATTTCTGTGTTTCATCGTCTATTAGAAGGTCCGAGGTATACAGTATACCTGAAGTGAAGCATCGGAAGCTAAAACTGGACTCACTGGAGAGGTTCAAATCATAGAAAGTTAGATTGTAAGTCCACTTGTACTTAAGTCTGCATTGTGCCTTTTGTATTAAATTCGGATGCAATTTCTGTGTTTCATCGTCAATAAGATGGTTCAAGGGATACGGTAAACCTGAAGTGAAGCATCAGAATCTAAAACTGAACTCACAGGACAGGTTCAAATCATAGAAAGTTAGAGTGTCAGTCCTCTTGTACTTAAGTCGGCATTGTGCCTTTTGTGTTAAATTCGGATGCAATTTCTGCGTTTCATCGTCAATAAGAAGACCCAAGGGATACAGTAAACCTGAAGTGAAGCATCGGAATCTAAAACTGGACTCACAGAAGAGGTTCAAATCATAGACAGTTAGATTGTCAGCCCGCTTGTACTTACGTCGGCATTGTGCCTTTTGTATTAAATTCGGATGCAATTTCTGTGTTTCATCGTAAATAAGAAGGTCCAAGGGATACTGTAAACCTGAAGTGAAGCATCGGAATCTAACGCTGGACTCACAGAGGGTGTTCATATCATCCGAAGTTAGAGTTTCAGTCCTCTTGTACTTAAGTCGGCATTGTGCCTTTTGCATTAAATTCGGATGCAATTTCTGCGTTTCATCGTCAATAAGAAGGCCCAAGGTATACAGTATACCTGAAGTGAAGCATCGGATTCTAAAACTGGACTCACAGGAGAGGTTCAAATCATAGAAAGTTAGATTGTCAGTCCTTTTGTACATAAGTCGGCATTGTGCGTTTCGTATTAAATTCGGATGCAATTTCAGTGTTTCTTCGTCATTAAGAAGGACCAAGGGATACTGTAAACCTGAAGTGAAGCATCAGAATCTAAAACTGAACTCACAGGAGAAGTTCAAATCATAGAAAGTTAGAGTGTGAGTCCTCTTGTACTTAAGTGGGCAATGTGCATTTTGAATTAAATTCGGATGCAATTTCTGTGCTTCATAGTCAATAAGAAGGTGTAAGGGATATAGTAAACCTGAAGTGAAGCATCGCAGTCTAAGACTGAGTGCACAGGAGAGGTTCAAATCATAGAAAGTTAGAGTGCCAGTCCTCTTGTACTTAAGTCGGCATTGTGCCTTTTGTATTAAATTCGGATGCAATATCTGTGATTCATCGTCAATAAGATGGTCCAAGGGATACAGTAAACCTGAAGTGAAGCATCGGAATCTAAAACTGGACTGTCAGGATAGGTTCAAATCATAGAAAGTTGGAGTGTCAGTGCTCTTGTACTTAAGTCGGCATCGTGCCTTTTGAATTTAATTCCGATGCAATCTCCTTGCTTCATCGTCAATAAGAAGGTCATAGGGATACAGTAAACATGAAGTGAAGCATCGGAATTTAAACTGGACTCACAGGAGAGGTTCAAATCATAGAAAGTTAGTGTCATTCCTCTTGTACTTAAGTCGGCATTCTGCCTTTTGTATTAAATTAGGATGCAATTTCTTTGTTTCGTCGTCAATAAAAAGGTCCAAGGTATACAGTAAACATGAAGTGAAGCACCGGAATCTAAAACTGGACTCACAGGAGAGGTTCAGATCATAGAAACTTAGAGTGTCAGTCACCTTGTACTTATGTCGGCATTGTGCCTTTTGAATTTAATTCCGAAGCAATTTCTGTGCCTCATCGTCAATAAGAAGGTCCAAGGGATACAGTTAATCTGAAGTGAAGCATCGGAATCTAACACTGGACTCACAGAAGATGTTCAAATCATAGAAAGTTAGAGTGTCAGTCCTCTTGTACTTAAGTCGGCATTGTGCCTTTTGTATTAAATTCGGATGCAATTTCGGTGTTTCATCGTCAATAACAAGGTCCAAAGTATACAGTAAACCTGAAGTGAAGCATCGGAATCTAAAACTGGGCTCACAGGAGAGTTACAAACTATAGAAAGTTAGAGTGTCAGTCCTCTTGTACTTAAGTCGGCATTGTGATTTTTGTTTTAAATTCGGATGCAATTTCTGTGTTTCATCGTCTATTAGAAGGTCCAAGGTATGCAGTATACCTGAAGTGAAGCATCGGAAGCTAAAACTGGACTCACTGGAGAGGTTCAAATCATAGAAAGTTAGATTGTAAGTCCTCTTGTAGTTAAGTCGGCATTGTGCCTTTTGTATTAAATTCGGATGCAATTTCTGTGTTTCATCGTCAATAAGATGGTTCAAGGGATACGATAAACCTGAAGTGAAGCATCAGAATCAAAAACTGAACTCACAGGACAGGTTCAAATCATAGAAAGTTAGAGTGTCAGTCCTCTTGTACTTAAGTCGGCATTGTGCCTTTTGTGTTAAATTCGGATGCAATTTCTGCGTTTCATCGTCAATAAGAAGACCCAAGGGATACAGTAAACCTGAAGTGAAGCATCGGAATCTGAAACTGGACTCACAGGAGAGGTTCAAATCATAGAAAGTTAGATTGTCAGCCCTCTTGTACTTACGTCGGCATTGTGCCTTTTGTATTAAATTCGGATGCAATTTCTGTGTTTCATCGTAAATAAGAATGTCCAAGGGATACTGTAAACCTGAAGTGAAGCATCGGAATCTAACGCTGGACTCACAGGAGGTGTTCAAACCATAGGAAGTTAGAGTTTCAGTCCTCTTGTACTTAAGTCGGCATTGTGCCTTTTGAATTAAATTCGGTTGCAATTTCTGTGTTTCATCGTCAACAAGAAGGTCCAAGGGATGCAGTAAACCTGCAGTGAAGCATCGGAATCTAAAACTGGACTGTCAGGATAGGTTCAAATCATTGAAAGTTAGATCGTCAGTCCTCCTGGACATAAGTCGGCATTGTGCCTTTTGTATTAAATTCAGATGCAATTTCTGTGTTTCATTGTCAAAATGAAGGTCCAAGGGATACAGTAAACCTGAAGTGAAGCATCGAAATCTAAAACTGGACGCACAGGAGAGGTTCAAATCATAGAAATTTAGAGTGTTAGTCCTCTTGTGCTTAAGTGGGCATTGTGCCTTTTGAATTAAATTCGGATGCAATTTCTGTGCTTCATAGTCAATAAGAAGGTGTAAGGGATATAGTAAACCTGAAGTGAAGCATCGCAGTCTAAGACTGGGTGCACAGGAGAGGTTCAAATCACAGAAAGTTAGAGTGCAAGTCCTCTTGTACATAAGTCGGCATTGTGCCTTTTGTATTAAATTCGGATGCAATATCTGTGATTCATCGTCAATAAGATGGTCCAAGGGATACAGTATACCTGAAGCATCGGAATCTAAAACTGGACTGTCAGGATAGGTTCAAATTATAGAAAGTTAGAGTGTCAGTGCTCTTGTACTTAAGTCGGCATCGTGCCTTTTGAATTTAATTCCGATGCAATCTCCTTGCTTCATCGTCAATAAGAAGGTCATAGGGATACAGTAAACATGAAGTGAAGCATCGGAATTTAAACTGGACTCACAGGAGAGGATCAAATCATAGAAAGTTAGAGTGTCATTCCTCTTGTACTTAAGTCGGCATTGTGCCTTTTGAATTAAATTCGGTTGCAATTTCTGTGTTTCATCGTCAACAAGAAGGTCCAAGGGATACAGTAAACCTGCAGTGAAGCATCGGAATCTAAAACTGGACTGTCAGGATAGGTTCAAATCATTGAAAGTTAGATCGTCAGTCCTCCTGGACATAAGTCGGCATTGTGCCTTTTGTATTAAATTCGGATCCAATTTCTGTGTTTCAGCGTCAATTAGAAGGTCCAAGGGATACAGTAAACCTGAAGTGAAGCTTGAGAATCTAAAACTGAACTCACAGGAGAGGTTCAAATCATAGAAAGTTAGAGTGTCAGTCCTCTTGTACTTATGTCGGCATTGTGCCTTTTGTTTTAAATTCGATGCAATTTCTGTGCTTTATCGTCAATAAGAAGGTCCAAGGGATACAGTAAACCTGAAGTGAAGCATCGGAATCTAAAACTAGACTCACAGGAGGGGTTCAAATCATAGAAATTTTGAGTGTCAGTAATCTTGTACATAAGTCGGCATTGTGCCTTTTGTATTAAATTCGGTGGCAATTTCTGTGTTTCATCGTCAATAAGAAGGTCCAAGGGATACAGTAAACCTGCAGTGAAGCATCGGAATCTCAAACTGGACTGCCAGGATAGGTTCAAATCGTAGAATGTTAGAGCGTCAGTCCTCATGTACTTAAGTCGGCACTGTGCCTTATGAATTTAATTCCGATGCAATCTCTTTGCTTCATCGTCAATAGGAAGGTCATAGGGATACAGTAAACCTGAAGTGAAGCATCGGAATTTAGACTGGACTCACAGGAGAGGTTCAAATCATAGAAAGTTAGAGTGTCAGTCCTCTTGTACTTAAGTCGGCATTGTGCCTTTTGTATTAAATTTGGATGCAATTTCTGTGTTTCAGCGTCAATAAAAAGGTCCAAGGTATACAGTAAACCTGAAGTGAAACATCGGAATCTAAAACTGGACTCACAGGAGAGGTTCAAATCATAGAAAGTTAGAGTGTCATTCCTCTTGTACTTAAGTCGGCATTGTGCCTTTTGAGTTTAATTCCGATGCAATTTCTATGCCTCATCGTCAATAAGAAGGTCCAAGGGATACAGTTAACCTGACGTAAAGCATCGGAATGTAACACTGGACTCACAGAAGAGGTTCAAATCATAGACAGTTAGAGTGTCAGTCCTCTTGTACTTATGTCGGCATTGTGCCTGTTGTATTAAATTCGGATGCAATTTCGGTGTTTCATCGTCAATAAGAAGGTCCAAGGTATACAGTAAACCTGAAGTGAAGCATCCTAATCTAAAACCGGACTCACAGGAGAGGTTCAAATCATAGAAAGTTAGAGTGTCAGTCCTCTTGTACTTAAGTCGGCTTTGTGCCTTTTGTATTAAATTCGGATGCAATTTCTGTGTTTCATCGTCAATAAGAAGGTCCAAGGGATACAGTTAACCTGAAGTGAAGCATCAGAATCCTAAACTGAACTCACAGGAGAGGTTCAAATCATAGAAAGTTAGATTGTCAGTCCTCTTGTACTTAATCGGCATTGTGCCTTTTGTTTTAAATTCGGATGCAATTTCTGTGCTTCATCGTCAATAAGAAGGTCCAAGGGATACAGTAAACCTGAAGTGAGGCATCGGAATCTAAAACTGGACTCACACGAGAGTTTCAAATCACAGAAGATTAGAGTGTCAGTCCTCTTGTACTTAAGTTGGCATTGTGCCTTTTGTATTAAATTCGGATGCAACTTCTGTGTTTCATCGTCAATAAGAAGGTCCAAGGTATACAGTAAACCTGAGGTGAAACATCGGAATCTAAAACTGGATTCACAGGAGAGGTTCAAATCATAGTAAGTTAGAGTGTTAGTCCTCTTGTACTTAAGTCGGCATTGTGCCTTTTGTGTTAATTTCGGATGCAATTTCTATGTTTCATCGTCAATAAGAGGGTCCAAGGTATACAGTAAACCTGAAGTGAAGCATCAGAATCTAAAACTAGACTCACAGGAGAGGTTCAAATCATAGAAATTTAGAGTGTCAGCCATCTTGTACTTAAGTCGGCATTGTGCCATTTGTATTAAATTCGGTTGCAATTTCTGTGTTTCATCGTCAATAAGAAGGTCCAAGGGATACACTAAACCTGCAGTGAAGCATCGGAATCTAAAACCGAACTCACAGGAGAGGTTCAAATCCTAAAAAGTTGGAGTGTCAGTCCTCTTGTACTTAAATCGGCACTGTGAATTTTGTATTAAATTCGGATGCAATTTCTGTGCTTCATCGTCAATAAGAAGGTCCAAGGGATACAGTAAACCTGAAGTGAGGCATCGGAATCTAAAACTGGACTCACAGGAGAGGTTCAAATCATAGAAAGTTAGAGTGCCAGTCCTCTTGTACTTAAGTCGGCATTGTGCCTTTTGTATTAAATTCGGATGCAATATCTGTGATTCATCGTCAATACGATGGTCCAAGGGATACAGTAAACCTGAAGTGAAGCATCGGAATCTAAAACTGGACTGTCAGGATAGGTTCAAATCATAAAAAGTTAGAGTGTCAGTGCTCTTGTACTTAAGTCGGCATCGTGCCTTTTGAATTTAATTCCGATGCAATCTCCTTGCTTCATCGTCAATAAGAAGGTCGTAGGGATACAGTAAACATGAAGTGAAGCACCGGAATCTAAAACTGGACTCACAGGAGAGGTTCAGATCATAGAAACTTAGAGTGTCAGTCCCCTTGTACTTATGTCGGCATTGTGCCTTTTGAATTTAATTCCGAAGCAATTTCTGTGCCTCATCGTCAATAAGAAGGTCCAAGGGATACAGTTAATCTGAAGTGAAGCATCGGAATCTAACACTGGACTCACAGAAGATGTTCAAATCATAGAAAGTTAGAGTGTCAGTCCTCTTGTACTTAAGTCGGCATTGTGCCTTTTGTATTAAATTCGGATGCAATTTCGGTGTTTCATCGTCAATAAGAAGGTCCAAAGTATACAGTAAACCTGAATTGAAGCATCGGAATCTAAAACTGGGCTCACAGGAGAGGTTCAAACTATAGAATGTTAGAGTGTCAGTCCTCTTGTACTTAAGTCGGCATTGTGAATTTTGTTTTAAATTCGGATGCAATTTCTGTGTTTCATCGTCTATTAGAAGGTCCGAGGTATACAGTATACCTGAAGTGAAGCATCGGAAGCTAAAACTGGACTCACTGGAGAGGTTCAAATCATAGAAAGTTAGATTGTAAGTCCTCTTGTACTTAAGTCGGCATTGTGCCTTTTGTATTAAATTCGGATGCAATTTCTGTGTTTCATCGTCAATAAGATGGTTCAAGGGATACGGTAAACCTGAAGTGAAGCATCAGAATCTAAAACTGAACTCACAGGACAGGTTCAAATCATAGAAAGTTAGAGTGTCAGTAATCTTGTACTTAAGTCGGCATTGTGCCTTTTGTGTTAAATTCGGATGCAATTTCTGCGTTTCATCGTCAATAAGAAGACCCAAGGGATACAGTAAACCTGAAGTGAAGCATCGGAATCTAAAACTGGACTCACAGGAGAGGTTCAAATCATAGAAAGTTAGATTGTCAGACCTCTTGTACTTACGTCGGCATTGTGCCTTTTGTATTAAATTCGGATGCAATTTCTGTGTTTCATCGTAAATAAGAAGGTCCAAGGGATACTGTAAACCTGAAGTGAAGCATCGGAATCTAACGCTGGACTCACAGGAGGTGTTCAAATCATAGGAAGTTAGAGTTTCAGTCCTCTTGTACTTCAGTCGGCATTGTGCCTTTTGCATTAAATTCGGATGCAATTTCTGTGTTTCATTGTCAATAAGAAGGTCCAAGGTATACAGTTTACCTGAAGTGAAGCATCGGATTCTAAAACTGGACTCACAGGAGAGGTTCAAATCATAGAAAGTTAGATTGTCAGTCCTTTTGTACATAAGTCGGCATTGTGCGTTTTGTATTAAATTCGGATGCAATTTCAGTGTTTCTTCATCATTAAGAAGGACCAAGCGATACTGTAAACCTGAAGTGAAGCATCAGAATCTAAAACTGAACTCACAGGAGAAGTTCAAATCATAGAAAGTTAGAGTGTCAGTCCTCTTGTACTTAAGTCGGCATCGTGCCTTTTGAATTTAATTCCGATGCAATCTCCTTGCTTCATCGTCAATAAGAAGGTCATAGGGATACAGTAAACATGAAGTGAAGCATCGGAATTTAAACTGGACTCACAGGAGAGGTTCAAATCATAGAAAGTTAGAGTGTCAATCCTCTTGTACTTAAGTCGGCATTGTGCCTTTTGTATTAAATTCAGATGCAATTTCTGTGTTTCATTGTCAAAATGAAGGTCCAAGGGATACAGTAAACCTGAAGTGAAGCATCGAAATCTAAAACTGGACGCACAGGAGAGGTTCAAATCATAGAAATTTAGAGTGTGAGTCCTCTTGTAGTTAAGTGGGCATTGTGCCTTTTGAATTAAATTCGGATGCAATTTCTGTGCTTCATAGTCAATAAGAAGGTGTAAGGGATATAGTAAACCTGAAGTGAAGCATCACAGTCTAAGACTGGGTGCACAGGAGAGGTTCAAATCATAGAAAGTTAGAGTGCCAGTCCTCTTGTACTTAAGTCGGCATTGTGCCTTTTGTATTAAATTCGGATGCAATATCTGTGATTCATCGTCAATAAGATGGTCCAAGGGATACAGTAAACCTGAAGTGAAGCATCGGAATCTAAAACTGGACTGTCAGGATAGGTTCAAATCATAAAAAGTTAGAGTGTCCGTGCTCTTGTACTTAAGTCGGCATCGTGCCTTTTGAATTTAATTCCGATGCAATCTCCTTGCTTCATCGTCAATAAGAAGGTCATAGGGATACAGTAAACATGAAGTGAAGCATCGGAATTTAAACTGGACTCACAGGAGAGGTTCAAATCATAGAAAGTTAGAGTGTCATTCCTCTTGTGCTTAAGTCGGCATTCTGCCTTTTGTATTAAATTAGGATGCAATTTTTTTTGTTTCGTCGTCAATAAAAAGGTCCAAGGTATACAGTAAACCTGAAGTGAAGCACCGGAATCTAAAACTGGACTCACAGGAGAGGTTCAGATCATAGAAACTTAGAGTGTCAGTCACCTTGTACTTATGTCGGCATTGTGCCTTTTGAATTTAATTCCGAAGCAATTTCTGTGCCTCATCGTCAATAAGAAGGTCCAAGGGATACAGTTAATCTGAAGTGAAGCATAGGAATCTAACACTGGACTCACAAAGGATGTTCAAATCATAGAAAGTTAGAGTGTCAGTCCTCTTGTACTTAAGTCGGCATTGTGCCTTTTGTATTAAATTCGGATGCAATTTCGGTGTTTCATCGTCAATAAGAAGGTCCAAAGTATACAGTAAACCTGAAGTGAAGCATCGGAATCTAAAACTGGGCTCACAGGACAGTTTCAAACTATAGAAAGTTAGAGTGTCAGTCCTCTTGTACTTAAGTCGGCATTGTGATTTTTGTTTTAAATTCGGATGCAATTTCTGTGTTTCATCGTCTATTAGAAGGTCCAAGGTATACAGTATACCTGAAGTGAAGCATCGGAAGCTAAAACTGGACTCACTGGAGAGGTTCAAATCATAGAAAGTTAGATTGTAAGTCCTCTTGTACTTAAGTCGGCATTGTGCCTTTCGTATTAAATTCGGATGCAATTTCTGTGTTTCATCGTCAATAAGATGGTTCAAGGGATACGGTAAACCTGAAGTGAAGCATCAGAATCTAAAACTGAACTCACAGGACAGGTTCAAATCATAGAAAGTTAGAGTGTCAGTCCTCTTGTACTTAAGTCGGCATTGTGCCTTTTGTGTTAATTCGGATGCAATTTCTGCGTTTCATCGTCAATAAGAAGACCCAAGGGATACAGTAAACCTGAAGTGAAGCATCGGAATCTAAAACTGGACTCACAGGAGAGGTTCAAATCATAGAAAGTTAGATTGTCAGCCCTCTTGTACTTACGTCGGCATTGTGCCTTTTGTATTAAATTCGGATGCAATTTCTGTGTTTCATCGTAAATAAGAAGGTCCAAGGGAAACTGTAAACCTGAAGTGAAGCATCGGAATCTAACGCTGGACTCACAGGAGGTGTTCAAACCATAGGAAGTTAGAGTTTCAGTCCTCTTGTACTTAAGTCTGCATTGTGCCTTTTGCATTAAATTCGGATGCAATTTCTGTGTTTCATCGTCAATAAGAAGGTCCAAGGTATACAGTATACCTGAAGTGAAGCATCGGATTCTAAAACTGGACTCACAGGAGAGGTTCAAATCATAGAAAGTTAGATTGTCAGTCCTTTTGTACATAAGTCGGCATTGTGCGTTTTGTATTAAATTCGGATGCAATTTCAGTGTTTCTTCGTCATTAAGAAGGACCAAGGGATACTGTAAACCTGAAGTGAAGCATCAGAATCTAAAACTGAACTCACAGGAGAGGTTCAAATCATAGAAAGTTAGAGTGTCAGTCCTCTTGTACTTAAGTCGGCATTGTGCCTTTTGTATTAAGTTCGGATGCAATTTCGGTGTTTCATCGTTAATAAGATGGTCCAAGGTATACAGTAAACCTGAAGTGAAGCATCGGTATCTAAAACTGGGCTCACAGGAGAGGTTTAAATCATAGAAAGTTAGAGTGTCAGTCCTCTTGTACTTAAGTCGGCATTGTGCTTTTTGTTTTAAATTCGGATGCAATTTCTGTGTTTCATCGTCAATAAGAAGGTCCAAGGTATACAGTATACCTGACGTGAAGCATCGGAATCTAAAACTGGACTCAAAGGAGATGTTCAAATCTTAGAAAGCTAGATTGTCAGTCCTCTTGTACTTAAGTCGGCATTGTGCCGTTTGTATTAAATTCGGATGCAATTTCTGTGTTTCATCGTCAATAAGATGGTTCAAGGGATACGGTAAACCTGAAGTGAAGCATCAGAATCTAAAACTGAACTCACAGGAGAGGTTCAAATCATAGAAAGTTAGAGTGTAGAGTGTCAGTCCTCTTGTACTTAAGTCGGCATTGTGCCTTTTGTTTTAAATTCGGATGCAATTTCTGTGCTTCTTCGTCAATAAGAAGGTCCAAGCGATACTGTAAACCTGAAGTGAAGCATCGGATTCTAAAACTGGACCCACAGGAGAGGTTCAAATCATAGGAAATTAGAGTGTCTGTCCTCTTGTACTTAAATTGGCATTGTGCCTCTTGTATTAAATTCGGATGCAATTTCTGTGTTTCATCGTCAATAAGAAGGTCCAAGGTATACAGTAAACCTGAAGTGAAGCATCGGAGTCTAAAACTGGACTCACAGGAGAGGTTCAAATCATTGAAAGTTAGAGTGTCAGTGCTCTTGTACTTAAGTCGGCATTGTGCCTTTTGTTTTCAATTTGGATGCAATATCTGTGCTTCATCGTCAATAAGGAGGTCCAAGGGATACAGTAAACCTGAAGTGAAGCATCGGAATCTATAACTGGACTCACAGGAAAGGTTCAAATCATAGAAAGTTATAGAGTCAGTCCTCTTGTACTTAAGTTGGCATTGTGCCTTTTGTATTAAATTCGGATGCAATTTCTGTGTTTCATCGTCAATAAGAAGGTCCAAGGTATACAGTGAACCTGAAGTGAAGCATCGGAATCTAAAACTTGACTCACTGGAGAGGTTCAAATCATAGAAAGTTAGAGTGTCAGTCCTCTTGTACTTAAGTCGGCATTGTGCCTTTTGTGTTAAATTCGGATGCAATTTCTGTGTTTCATCGTCAATATGAGCGTTTAAAGTACACAGTAATCCTGAAGTGAAGCATCGGAATCTAAAACTAGACTCACAGGAGAAGTTCAAATCATAGAAAGTTAGAGTGTCAGTCCTCTTGTACTTAAGTCGGCATTGTGCCTTTTGAATATAATTCCGATGCAATTTCAGTGTTTCTTCGTCATTAAGAAGGACCAAGGGATATTGTAAACCTGAAGTGAAGCATCAGAATCTAGGACTGAACTCACTGGAGAGGTTCAAATCATAGATAGTTAGAGTGTCAGTCCTCTTGTACTTAAGTCGGCGTTGTGCCTTTTGTTTTAAATTCGGATGCAATTTCTGTGCTTCATCGTCAATAAGAATGTCCAAGGGATACTGTAAACCTGACGTGAAGCATCGGAATCTAAAACTGGACTCACAGGAGAGGGTCAAATCAGAGAAAGTTAGAGTGTCAGTCCTCTTGTACTTAAGTTAGCATTGTGCCTTTTGTATTAAACTCGGATGCAATTTCTGTGTTTCATCGTCAATAAGACGGTCCAAGGTATACAGTAAACCTGAAGTGAAGCATCGGAATCTAAAACTGGACTCACAGGAGAGGTTACAATCATAGAAAGTTAGAGTGTCGGTCCTCTTGTACTTAAGTCGGCATTGTGCCTTTTGTGTTAAATTCGGATGCAATTTCTGTGTTTCATCGTCAATAAGAGGGTCCAAGGTATACAGTAAATCTGAAGTGAAGCATCGGAATCTGAAACTAGACTCACATGAGAGTTTCAAATCATAGAAAGTTAGAGAGTCAGTCCTCTGGTACTTAAGTCGGCATTGTGCTTTTTGTGTTAAATTCGGATGCAATTTCTGTGTTTCATCGTCAATATGAAGGTCCAAGGTATACAGTAATCCTGAAGTGAAGATTCGAAATCTGAAACTAGACTCACAGGAGAGGTTCAAATCATAAAAAGTTAGAGTGTCAGTCCTCTTGTACTTAAGTCGGCATTGTGCCTCTGGAATATAATTCCGATGCAATTTCTGTGCTTCATCGTCAATAAGAAGGTCCAAGGGATACAGTAAACCTGAAGTGAAGCATCGGAATCTAACACTGGACTCACAGGAGGGGTTCAAATCATAGAAACTTAGAGTGTCAGTCCTCTTGTACTTAAGTCGGCATTGTGCCTTTGGAATATAATTCCGATGCAATTTCTGGGCTTCATCGTCAATAAGAAGGTCCAAGGGATAGAGTAAACCTGAAGTGAAGCATCGGAATCTAACACTGGACTCACAGGAGGGGTTCAAATCATAGAAAGTTAGAGTGTCAGTCCTCTTGTACTTAAGTCGGCATTGTGCCTTTTGTATCAAATTCGGATGCAATTTCAGTGTTTCATCGTCAATAAGAAGGTATAAGGAATACTGTAAACCTGAAGTGAAGCATCAGAATCTAAAACTGAACTCACAGGAGAGGTTCAAATCATAGAAAGTTAGAGTGTCAGTCCTCTTGTACTTATGTCGGCATTGTGCCTTTTGTTTTAAATTCGGATGCAATTTCTGTGCTTCATCGTTAATAAGAAGGTCCAAGGGATACTGTAAACCTGAAGTGATGCATCGGAATCTAAAACTGGACTCACAGGAGAGGTTCAAATCATAGAAAGTTAGAGTGTCAGTCCTCTTGTACTTAAGTTGGCATTGTGCCTTTTATATTAAATTCGGATGCAATTTCTGTGTTTCATCGTCAATAAGACGGACCAAGGTATACAATAAACCTGAAGTGAAGCATCGGAATCTAAAACTGGACTCACAGGAGAGGTTCAAATCATAGAAAGTTAGAGTGTCAGTCCTCTTGTACTTAAGTCGGCATTGTGCCTTTTGTGTTAAATTCGGATGCAATTTCTGTGTTTCATCGTCAATAAGAGGGTCGAAAGTATACAGTAAGCCTGAAGTGAAGCATCAGAATCTAAAACTAGACTTACAGGAGAGGTTCAAATCATAGATAGTTAGAGTGTCAGTAATCCTGTACTTAAGTCGGCATTGTGCCTTTTGTATTAAATTCGGATGCAATTTCTGCGTTTCATCGTCAGTAAGAAGGTCCAAGGGATACAGTAAACCTGAAGTGAAGCATCGGAATCTAAATCTGGACTCACAGGAGAGGTTCAAATCACAGAAAGTTAGATTGTCAGCCCTCTTGTTTTTAAGTTGGCATTGTGCCTTTTGTATTAAATTCGGATGCAATTTCTGTGTTTCACCGTAAATATGAAGGTCGAAGGGATACAGTAAACCTGAAGTGAAGCATCGGAATCTAACACTGGACTCACAGGAGAGGTTCAAATCATAGAAAGTTAGAGTGTGAGTCCTCTTGTACTTAAGTCGGCATTGTGCATTTTGTGTTAAATTCGGATGCAATTTCTGTGTTTCATCGTCAATAAGAAGGTCCAAAGTATACAGTATACCTAAAGTGAAGCGTCGGAATCTAAAACTGGACTCACAGGATAGGTTCAAATCATAGAAAGTTAGATTGTCAGTCCTCTTGTACTTAAATCGGCACTGTGCCTTTTGTATTAAATTCGGATGCAATTTCTGTGTTTCATCGTCAATAAGATGGTACAAGGAATACAGTATACTTGAGGTGAAGCATCGGAATCTTAAACTGGACTCACAGGAGAGTTTCAAATCAAAGAAAGTTAGAGCATCAGTCCTCTTGTAGTTAAGTCGGCATTGTGCATTTTGAAATTAATTACGATGCAATTTCTGTGCTTCCTCGTCAAAAAGTAGGTCCAAGGTATACAGTAAACCTGAAGTGAAACATCGGAATCTAAAACTGGACTCACAGGAGAGTTTTTAAATCATAGAAAATTAGAGTATCAGTCCTCTAGTACTAAGGTCTGCTTTGTGCCTTTTGTATTAAATTCTGATGTAATTTCTGTGTTTCATCGTCACTAAGAAGGTTCAAGGGATACAGCATACCTGAAGTGAAGCATCGGAATCTAAAACTGAACTAACAGGAGAGGTTCAAATCATAGAAAGTTAGAGTGTCAGTCCACTTGTTCTTAAGTCAGCATTGTGCGTTTTGTATTAAATTCTGATGCAATTTCTGTGTTTCATCGTCAATAAGAAGGTCCAAGGTATACAGTAAACCTGAAGTGAAACATCGGATTCAAAAACTGGACTCACAGGAGAGGTTCAAATCGTAGAAAGTTAGATTGTCAGTCCTCTTGTACTTAAGTCGGCATTGTGCCTTTTGTATTAAAGTCGGATGCAATTTCTGTGTTTCACCGTCAATAAGAAAGTCCAAGGTATACCGTAAACCTGAAGTGAAGCATCGGAATCCAAAACTGGACTCACAGGTGAGGTTCAAATCATAGAAAGTTAGAGTGTCACTCCTCTTGTACCTAAGTTAACTTTGTGCCTTTTGTATTGAATTTGGATGCAATTTCTGTGTTTCATCGTCAATTAAAAGGTCCAAGGGATACAGTAAACCTGAAGTGAAGCATCGGAATCTAATACTGGACTCACAGGAGAGGTTCAAATCATAGAAAGTTAGAGTGTCAGTCCTCTTGTAGTTAAGTCGGCATTGTGACTTTTGTATTGAATTCGGAAGCAATTTCTATGTTTCATCGTCAAAAAGAAGGTCCAAGGGATACAGTAATCCTGAAGTGAAGCATCGGAATCTAAAACTGGACTCAGTGGAGAGCTTCAAATCATAGAAAGTTAGAGTGTCAGTCCTCTTGTACTAAGGTCTGCTTTGTGCCTTTTGTATTAAATTCTGATGCAATTTCTGTGTTTCATCGTCACTAAGAAGGTCCAAGGGATATAGCATACCTGAAGCGAAGCATAGGAATCTATGACTGGACTAACAGGAGAGGTTCAAATCATAGAAAGTTAGAGTGTCAGTCCACTTGTTCATAAGTCAGCATTGTGCGTTTTGTATTAAATTCTGATGCAATTTCTGCGTTTCATCGTCAATAAGAAGGTCCAAGGGATACAGTAAACCTGAAGTGAAGCATCAGAATCTAATACTGACCTCACAGGCGAGGTTCAAATAATAGAAAGTTAGAGTGTCACTCCTCTTGTACTTAAGTTGGCTTTGTGCCTTTTGTATTAAATTTGGATGCAATTTCTGTGTTTCATCGTCAATGAAAAGGTCCAAGGGATACAGTAAACCTGAAGTGAAGCATCGGAATCTAATACAGGACTCACAGGAGAGGTTCAAATGATAGAAAGATAGAGTGTCAGTCCTCTTGTACTTAAGTCGGCATTGTGACTTTTGTATTGAATTCGGAAGCAATTTCTATGTTTCATCGTCAATAAGAAGGTCCAAGGGAAACAGTAATCCTGAAGTGAAGCATCGGAATCTAAAACTGGACTCAGTGGAGAGATTCAAATCATAGATAGTTAGAGTGTCAGTCCTCTTGTACTAAGGTCTGCTTTGTGCCTTTTGTATTAAATTCTGATGCAATTTCTGTGTTTCATCGTCACTAAGAAGGTCCAAGGGATACAGCATACCTGAAGTGAAGCATCGGAATCTAAAACTGGACTAACAGGAGAGGTTCAAATTGTAGAAAGTTAGATCGTCAGTCCTCCTGGACTTAAGTCGGCATTGTGCCTTTTATATTAAATTCGGATGATATTTCTGTGTTTCATCGTCAATAAGAAGGTCCAAGGGATACAGTAAACCTGAAGTGAAACATCAGAATCTAAAACTGAACTCACAGGAGAGGTTCAAATCATAGAAAGTTAGAGTGTCACTCCTCGTGTACTGAAGTCGGCATTGTGCCTTTTGTATTAAATTCGGATGCAATTTCTGTGTTTCATCGTCAATAAGAAGGTCCAAGGGATACAGTAAACCTGAAGTGAATTATCGGAATCTAAAACCGGACTCACAGAAGAGGTTCAAACCATAAAAAGTTAGAGTGTCAGTCCTCTAGTACTTAAATCGGCACTGTGCCTTTTGTATTAAATTCGGATGCAATTGCTCTGTTTCATCGTCAATAAGATGGTCCAAGGAATACAGTAAACCTGAGGTGAAGCATCGGAATCTTAAACTGGACTCACAGGAGGGTTTCAAATCAAAGAAAGTTAGGGTATCAGTCCTCTTGTACTTAAGTCGGCATTGTGCCTTTTGAAATTAATTACGACGCAATTTCTGTGGTTCCTCGTCAAAAAGAAGGTCCAAGGTATACAATAAACCTGAAGTGAAACATCGGAAGCTAAAACTGGACTCACAGGAGAGTTTCAAATCATAGAAAGTTAGAGTGTCAGTTCTCTTGTACTTAAGTCGGCATTGTGCCTTTTGTATTAAATTCGGATCCAATTTCTGTGTTTCATCGTCAATAAGAAGGTCCAAGGTATACAATATACCTGAAGTGAAGCATCGGAATCTAAAACTGGACTCACAGGAGCGGTTCAAATCATAGAAAGTTAGAGTGTCAGTCCTCTTGTACTAAGGTCTGCTTGTAGCCTTTTGTATTAAAATCTGATGCAATTTCTGTGTTTCATCGTCACTAAGAAGGTCCAAGGGATACAGCATACCTGAAGTGAAGCATCGGAATCTAAAATTGGACTAACAGGAGAGGTTCAAATGATAGAAAGTTAGAGTGTCAGTCTACTTCTTCTTAAGTCAGCATTGTGCGTTTTGTATTAAATTCTGATGCAATTTCTGTGTTTCATCGTCAATAAGAAGGTCCAAGGTATACAGTAAACCTGAAGTGAAGCATCGGATTCTAAAACTGGACTCACAGGAGAGGTTTAAATCGTAGAATACTAGATTGTCAGTCCTCTTGTACTTAAGTCGGCATTGTGCCTTTTGTATTACATTCGGATGCAATTTCTGTGTTTCATCGTCAATAAGAAAGTCCAAGGTATACGGTAAACCTGAAGTGAAGCATCGGAATCTAAAACTGGACTCACAGGAGAGGTTCAAATCATACAAAGTTAGAGTGTCAGTCCTCTTGTACTTAAGGCGGCATTGTGCCTTTTGTATTAAATTCGGATGCAATTTCTGTGTTTCATCGTCAATAAGAAGGTCCAAGGTATACAGTAAAATTGAAGTGAAGCATCGGAATGTAGAACTGGACTCACAGGAGAGGTTCAAATCATAGAAAGTTAGAGTGTCAGTCCTCTTGTACTTAAGTCGGAATTGTGACTTTTGTATTAAATTTGGAAGCAATTTCTGTGTATCATCGTCAATAAGAAGGTCCAAGTGATACAGTAAACCTGAAGTGAAGCATCGGAATCTAAAACTGGACTCACGGGAGAGGTTCAAATCATAGAAAGTGAGAGTGTCAGTCCTCTTGTACTTAAGCCTGCATTGTGCCTTTTGAATTTAATTCCGATGCAATTTCTGTGTTACATCGTCAATAAGAAGGTCCAAGATATACAGTAAAAATGAAGTGAAGCATCGGAATCTAAAACTGGACTCACAGGAGAGGTTCAAAGCATAGAAAGTTACAGTGTCAGTCCTTGTGTACTTAAGTCGTCATTGTGCTTTTTGTATTACATTCGCATGCAATTTCTGTGTTTCGTCGTCAATAAGAAGGTCCAAGTGATACAGTAAACCTGGAGTGAGGCATCGTAATCTAAAACTGGACTCACAGGGGAGGTTCAAATCATAGGAAGTTAGAGTGTCAGTCCTCTTGTACTTAAGTTTGCATTGCCCCTTTTTGTATTAAATTCGGATGCAATTTCTGTGTTTCATCGTCAATAAGAAGGTCCAAGGAATTCAGTAAACCTGAGGTGAAGCTTCGGAATCTTAAACTGGACTCACAGGAGGGGTTCAAATCAAAGAGAGTTTGAGTATCAGTCCTCTTGTACTTAAGTCGGCATTGTGCCTTTTGAAATTAATTACGATGCAATTTCTGTGCTTCCTCGTCAAAAAGAAGGTCCAAGGGATACAGTAATCCTGAAGTGAAGCATCGGAATCTAAAACTGGACTCAGAGGAGAGATTCAAATCATAGAAAGTTAGAGTGTCAGTCCTCTTGTACTAGGGTCTGCTTTGAACCTTTTGTATTAAATTCTGATGCAATTTCTGTGTTTCATCGTCAATAAGAAGGTCCAAGGTATACAGTTAACCTGAAGTGAAACATCGGAATCTAAAACTGGCCTCACAGGAGAGGTTCAAATCTTAGAAAGTTAGAGTGTCAGTCCTCCTGTACTTAAGTCGGCATTGTGCCTTTTGAATTTAATTCCGATACAATTTCTGTGTTTCATCGTCACTAAGAAGGTCCAAGGGATACAGCATACCTGAAGTGATGCATCGGAATCGAAAACTGGACTAACAGGAGAGGTTCAAATCATAGAAAGTTAGAGTGTCAGTCCACTTGTTCTTATGTCAGCATTGTGCGTTTTGTATTAAATTCTGATGCAATTTCTGTGTTTCATCGTCAATAAGAAGGTCCAAGGTATACAGTAAACCTGAAGTGAAGCACCGGATTCTAAAACTGGACTCACAGGAGAGGTTCAAATCGTAGAAAGTTAGATTGTCAGTCCTCTTGTACTTAAGTCGGCATTGTGCCTTTTGTATTAAATTCGGATGCCATTTCTGTGTTTCATCGTCAATAAGAAGGTCCAAGGTATACAGTAAAATTGAAATGAAGCATCAGAGTCTAAAACTGTACTCACAGGAGAGGTTCAAATCACAGAAAGTTAGAGTGTCAGTCCTCTTGTACTTAAGTCTGAATTGTGACTTTTGTATTAAATTCGGAAGCAATTTCTGTGTTTCATCGTCAATAAGAATGTCCAAGGTATACAGTAAACCTGAAGTGAAACATCGGAATCTAAAACTGGACTCACAGGAGAGTTTCAAATCATAAAAAGTTAGAGTGTCAGTCCTCTTGTACTTAAGTCGGCATTGTGCCTTTTGTATTAAATTCGGATGCAATTTCTGTGTTTCATCGTCACTAAGAAAGTCCAAGGGATACAGTAATCCTGAAGTGACGCATCGGAATCTAAAACTGGCCTCACAGCAGAGGTTCAAATCATAGAAAGTTAGAGTGTCAGTCGTCTTGTACTTAAGTCGGCATTGTGCCTTTTGAATTTAATTCCGATGCAATTTCTGTGTTTCATCGTCAATAAGAAGGTCCAAGGGATACAGCATACCTGAAGTGAAGCATCGGAATCTAAAACTGGACTAACAGGAGAGGTTCAAATCATAGATAGTTAGGGTGTCAGTCCACTTGTTCTTAAGTCAGCATTGTGCGTTTTGTATTAAATTCTGATGCAATTTCCGTGTTTCATCGTCAATAAGAAGGTCCAAGGTATACAGTAAACCTGAAGTGAAGCATCGGATTTTAAAACTGGACTCACAGGAGAGGTTCAAATCGTAGAAAGTATTGTCAGTCCTCTTGTACTTAAGTCGGCATTGTGCCTTTTGTATTAAATTCGGATGCAATTTCTGTGTTTCATCGTCAATAAGAAAGTCCAAGGTATACGGTAAACCTGAAGTGAAGCATCGGAATCTAAAACTGGACTCACAGGAGAGGTTCAAATCATTGAAGGTTAGAGTGTCAGTCCTCTTGTACTTAAGGCGACATTGTGCCTTTTGTATTAAATTCGGATGCAATTTCTGTGTTTCATCGTCAATAAGAAGGTCCAAGGTATACAGTAAAATTGAAGTGAAGCATCGGAATCTAAAACTGGACTCACAGGAGAGGTTCAAATCATAGAAAGTGAGAGTGTCAGTGCCCTTGTACTTAAGTCGGCAACGTGCCTTTTGTATTACATTCGGATGCAATTTCTGTGTTTCATCGTCTACAAGATAGTGCAAGGGATACAGTAAACCTGAATTGAAGCATCAGAATCTAAAAGTGAAGTCACAGCAGAGGTTCAAATCATAGAAAGTTAGATTGTCATTCCTCTTGTTCTTATGTCGGCATTGTGCCTTTTGTTTTAAATTCGGATGCTATTTCTGTGCCTCATCGTCAATAAGAAGGTCCAAGGTATACAGTAAACCTGAAGTGAAGCATCGGAATCTAAAACTGGACTCACAGGAGAGGATCAAATCATAGAAAGTTAGAGTGTCAGTCCTCATGTACTTAAGTCGGCATTGTGCCTTTTGTGTTAAATTCGGATGCAATTTCTGTGTTTCATCGTCAATAAGAGGGTCCAAGGTATACAGTAAACCTGAAGTGAATCACGGGTGTCTAAAGGTAGACTCACAGGAGAGGTTTAAATCATAGAAAGTTAGAGTGTCAGTCATCTTGTACTTTAGTCGGCTTGTGCCTTCTGTATTAAATTCAGATGCAATTTCTGTGTTTCATCGTCAATAAGAAGGTCCAAGGGATACAGTAAACCTGAAGTGAATTATCGGAATCTAAAACCGGACTCACAGAAGAGGTTCAAATCGTAAAAAGTTAGAGTGTCAGTCCTCTTGTACTTAAATCGTCACTGTGCCTTTTGTATTAAATTCGGATGCAATTTCTGTGTTTCATCGTCAATAAGAAGGTCCAAGGTATACAGTAAACCTGAAGTGAAACATCGGAATCTAAAACTGGCCACACAGGAGAGGTTCAAATCATAGAAAGCTAGAGTGTCAGTCCTCTTGTACTTAAGTCGGCATTGTGCCTTTTGAATTTAATTCCGGTGCAATTTCTGTGTTTCATCGTCACTAAGAAGGTCCAAGGGATACAGCATACCTGAAGTGAAGCATCGGAATCGAAAACTGGATTAACAGGAGAGGTTCAAATCATAGAAAGTTAGAGTGTCAGTCCACTTGTCCTTAAGTCAGCATTGTGCGTTTTGTATCAAATTCTGATCCAACTTCTGTGTTTCATCGTCAATAAGAAGGTCCAAGGTATACAGTAAACCTGAAGTGAAGAATCGGAATCTAAAACTGGACTCACAGGAGAGGTTCAAATCATAGAAAGTTGGAGTGTCAGTCCTCTTGTACTTAAGGCGGTATTGTGCCTTTTGTATTAAATTCGGATGCAATTTCTGTGTTTCATCGTCAATAAGAAGGTCCAAGGTATACAGTAAAATTGAAGTGAAGCATCGGAATCTAAAACTGTACTCACAGGAGAGGTTCAAATCATAGAAAGTTAGATTGTCAGTCCTCTTGTACTTAAGTCGGAATTGTGACTTTTGTTTTAAATTCGGAAGCAATTTCTGTGTTTCATCGTCAATAAGAAGGTCCCAGTGATACAGTAAACCTGAAGTGAAGCATCGGAATCTAAAACTGGACTCACAGGAGAGGTTCAACTCACAGAAAGTGAGAGTGTCAGTGCTCTTGTACTTAAGTCTTCAACGTGCCTTTTGCATTACATTCGGATGCAATTTCTGTGTTTCATTGTCAATAAGAAGGTCCAAGGTATACAGTAAACCTGAAGAGAAGCATTGGAATCTAAAACTGGACTCACAGGAGAGGTTCAAATCGTAGAAAGTTAGATTGTCAGTCCTCTTGTACTTAAGTCGGCATTGTGCCTTTTGTTTTAAATTCTAATGCAATTTCTGTGCTTCATCGTCAATAGGAAGGTCCAAGGTATACAGTAAACCTGAAGTGAAGCATCGGAATCTAAAACTGGACTCACAGGTGAGGTTCAAATCATAGAAAGTGAGAGTGTCAGTGCTCTTGTACTTAAGTCGGCAACGTACCTTTTGTATTACATTCGGATGCAATTTCTGTGTTTCATCGTCTACAAGATAGTGCAAGGGATACAGTAAACCTGAAATGAAGCATCAGAATCTAAAACTGAAGTCACAGCAGAGGTTCAAATCATAGAAATTTAGATTGTCATTCCTCTTGTACTTAAGTCGGCATTGTGCTATTGTTTTTAATTCGGATGCAATTTCTGTCCTTCATCGTCAATAAGAAGGTCCAAGGTATACAGTAAACCTGAAGTGAAGCACCGGATTCTAAAACTGGACTCACAGGAGAGGTTCAAATCGTAGAAAGTTAGATTGTCAGTCCTCTTGTACTTAAGTCGGCATTGTGCCTTTTGTATTAAATTCGGATGCAATTTCTGTGTTTCATCGTCAATAAGAAGGTCCAAGGTATACAGTAAAATTGAAGTGAAGCATCAGAATCTAAAACTGTACTCACAGGAGAGGTTCAAATCACAGAAAGTTAAAGTGTCAGTCCTCCTGTACTTAAGTCTGAATTGTGACTTTTGTATTAAATTCGGGAGCAATTTCTGTGTTTCATCGTCAATAAGAATGTCCAAGGTATACAGTAAACCTTAAGTGAAGCATTGGAATCTAAAACTGGACTCACAGGAGAGGTTCAAATCATAGAAAGTTAGATTGTCAGTCCTCTTGTACTTAAGTCGGCATTGTGCCTTTTGTTTTAAATTCGCATGCAATTTCTGTTCTTCATCGTCAATAAGAAGGTCCAAGGTAAACAGTAAACCTGAAGTGAAGCAACGGAATCTAAAACTGGACTCACAGGAGAGGTTCAAATCATAGAAAGTGAGAGTGTCAGTGCCCTTGTACTTAAGTCGGCAACGTGCCTTTTGTATTACATTCGGATGCAATTTCCGTGTTTCATCGTCTACAAGATAGTGCAAGGGATACAGTAAACCTGAATTAAAGCATCAGAATCTAAAACTGAAGTCACAGCAGAGGTTCAAATCATAGAAAGTTAGATTGTCATTCCTCTTGTACTTAAGTCGGCATTGTGCCTTTTGTTTTAAATTCGGATGCAATTTCTGTGCCTCATCGTCAATAAGAAGGTCCAAGGTATACAGTAAACCTGACGTGAAGCATCGGAATCTAAAACTGGACTCACAGGAGAGGATCTAATCATAGAAAGTTAGAGTGTCAGTCCTCATGTACTTAAGTCAGCATTGTGCGTTTTGTATTAAATTCTGATGCAACTTCTGTGTTTCATCGTCAATAAGAAGGTCCAAGGTATACAGTAAACCTGAACTGAAGCATCGGAATCTAAAACTGGACTCACAGGAGAGGTTCAAATCATAGAAAGTTAGAGTGTCAGTCCTCTTGTACTTAAGGCGGTAGTGTGCCTTTTGTATTAAATTCGGATGCAATTTCTGTGTTTCATCGTCAATAAGAAGGTCCAAGGTATACAGTAAAATTGAAGTGAAGCATCGGAATCTAAAACTGGACTCACAGGAGAGGATCAAATCATAGAAAGTTAGAGTGTCAGTCCTCATGTACTTAAGTCGGCATTGTGCCTTTTGTGTTAAATTCGGATGCAATTTCTGTGTTTCATCGTCAATAAGAGGGTCCAAGGTATACAGTAAACCTGAAGTGAATCATGGGTATCTAAAGGTAGACTCACAGGAGAGGTTTAAATCATAGAAAGTTAGAGTGTCAGTCATCTTGTACTTAAGTCGGCATTGTGCCTTCTGTATTAAATTCGGATGCAATTTCTGTGTTTCATCGTCAATAAGAAGGTCCAAGGGATACAGTAAACCTGAAGTGAATTATCGGAATCTAAAACCGGACTCACAGAAGTGGTTCAAATCGTAAAAAGTTAGAGTGTCTGTCCTCTTGTACTTAAATCGGCACTGTGCCTTTTGTATTAAATTCGGATGCAATTTCTGTGTTTCATCGTCAATTAGAAGGTCCAAGGTATACAGCATACCTGAAGTGAAGCATCGGAATCGAAAACTGGACTAACAGGAGAGGTTCAAATCATAGAAAGTTAGAGTGTCAGTCCACTTGTCCTTAAGTCAGCATTGTGCGTTTTGTATTAAATTCTGATGCAACGTCTGTGTTTCACCGTCAATAAGAAGGTCCAAGGTTTACAGTAAACCTGAAGTGAAGCATCGGAATCTAAAACTGGACTCACAGGAGAGGTTCAAATCATAGTAAGTTAGAGTGTCAGTCCTGTTGTACTTAAGGCGGTATTGTGCCTTTTGTATTAAATTCGGATGCAGTTTCTGTGTTTCATCGTCAATAAGAAGGTCCAAGGTATACAGTAAAATTGAAGTGAAGCATCGGAATCTAAAACTGTACTCACAGGAGAGGTTCAAATCATAGAAAATTAGAGTGTCAGTTCTCTTGTACTTAAGTCGGAATTGTGACTATTGTATTAAATTCGGAAGCAATTTCTGTGTTTCATCGTCAATAAGAAGGTCCCAGTGATACAGTAAACCTGAAGTGAAGCATCGGAATCTAAAACTGGACTCACAGGAGAGGTTCAACTCATAGAAAGTGAGAGTGTCAGTGCTCTTGTACTTATGTCGGCAACGTGCCTTTTGTATTACATTCGGATGCAATTTCTGTGTTTCATTGTCAATAAGAAGGTCAAAGGTATACAGTAAACCTGAAGTGAAGCATTGGAATCTAAAACTGGACTCACAGGAGAGGTTCAAATCGTAGTTAGTTAGATTGTCAGTCCTCTTGTACTTAGGTCGGCATTGTGCCTTTTGTTTTAAATTCTAATGCAATTTCTGTGCTTCATCGTCAATAAGAAGGTCCAAGGTATACAGTAAACCTGAAGTGAAGCATCGGAATCTAAAACTGGACTCACAGGTGAGGTTCAAATCATAGAAAGTGAGAGTGTCAGTGCTCTTGTACTTAAGTCGGCAACGTGCCTTTTGTATTACATTCGGATGCAATTTCTGTGTTTCATCGTCTACAAGGTAGTGCAAGGGATACAGAAAAACCTGAATTGAAGCATCAGAATCTAAAACTGAAGTCACAGCAGATGTTAAAATCATAGAAAGTTAGATTGTCATTCCTCTTGTACTTAAGTCGGCATTGTGCCTTTTGTTTTAAATTCGGATGCAATTTCTGTGCCTCATCGTCAATAAGTATGTCCAAGGTATACAGTAAACCTGAAGTGAAGCATCGGAATCTAAAACCGGACTCACAGAAGAGGTTCAAATCGTAACAAGTTAGAGTGTCAGTCCTCTTGTACTTAAATCGGCACTGTGCCTTTTGTATTAAATTCGGATGCAATTTCTGTGTTTCATCGTCAATAAGAAGGTCCAAGGTATATAGTAAACCTGAAGTGAAACATCGGAATCTAAAACTGGCCTCACAGGAGAGGTTCAAATCATAGAAAGTTAGAGTGTCAGTCCTCTTGTACTTAAGTCGGCATTGTGCCTTTTGAATTTAATTCCGGTGCAATTTCTGTGTTTCATCGTCACTAAGAAGGTCAAAGGGATACAGCATACCTGACGTGAAGCATCGGAATCGAAAACTGGACTAACAGGAGAGGTTCAAATCATAGAAAGTTAGAGTGTCAGTCCACTTGTTCTTAAGCCAGCATTGTGCGTTTTGTATTAAATTCTGATGCAATTTCTGTGTTTCATCGTCAAAAAGAAGGTCCAAGGTATACAGTAAACCTGAAGTGAAGCACCGGATTCTAAAACTGGACTCACAGGAGAGGTTCAAATCGTAAAAATTTAGATTGTCAGTCCTCTTGTACTTAAGTCGGCATTGTGCCTTTTGTATTAAATTCGGATGCAATTTCTGTGTTTCATCGTCAATAAGAAAGTCCAAGGTATACGGTAAACCTGAAGTGAAGCATCGGAATCTAAAACTGGACTCACAGGAGAGGTTCAAATCATAGAAAGTTAGAGTGTCAGTCCTCTTGTACTTAAGGCGGTATTGTGCCTTTTGTATTAAATTCGGATGTAATCTCTGTGTTTCATCGTCAATAAGAAGGTCCAAGGTATACAGTAAAATTGAAGTGAAGCATCGGAATCTAAAACTGTACTCACAGGAGGGGTTCAAATCATAGAAAGTTAGAGTGTCAGTCCTCTTGTACTTAAGGCGGTATTGTGCCTTTTGTATTAAATTCGGATGTAATCTCTGTGCTTCATCGTCAATATGAAGGTCCAAGGTATACAGTAATCCTGAAGTGAAGATTCGAAATCTGAAACTAGACTCACAGGAGAGGTTCAAATCATAGAAAGTTAGAGTGCCAGTCCTCTTGTACTTAAGTCGGCATTGTGCCTCTGGAATATAATTCCGATGCAATTTCTGTGCTTCATCGTCAATAAGAAGGTCCAAGGGATACAGTAAACCTGAAGTTAAGCATCGGAATCTAACACTGGACTCACAGGAGGGGTTCAAATCATAGAAACTTAGAGTGTAAGTCCTCTTGTACTTAAGTCGGCATTGTGCCTCTTGAATTTAATTCCGATGCAATTTATGTGTTTCATCGTCAATAAGAAGGTCCAAGGTATACAGTGACCCTGAAGTGAAGCATCGGAATCTAAAACTGGACTCACAGGAGTGGTTCAAATCATATAAAGTTAGAGTAAAAGTCCTCTTGTACTTAAGTCAGCATTGTGCCTTTAGAATTACATTCCGATGCAATTTCTGTGCTTCATCGTCAATAAGAAGGTCCCAGGGATACAGTAAACCTGAAGTGAAGCATCGGAATCTAAAACTGGCCTCACAGGAGAGTTTCAAATCATAGAAAGGTAGAGTGTCAGCCCTCTTGTACTTAAGTCGGCATTGTGCCATTTGAATTTAATTCCGATGCAATTTCTGTGTTTCATCGTCAATAGGAAGGTCCAAGGGATACAGTAAATCTGAAGTGAAGCATCGGAATATAAATCTGGACACACAGGAGAGGTTCAAATCATAGAAAATTAGAGTGTCAGTCCTCCTGTACTTAAGTCGGCAATGTGGCTTTTGAATTTAATTTCGATGCAATTTCTACGCTTCATGTTCAATAAGAAGGTCCAAGGGATACAGTAAACCTGAAGTGAAGCATCGGAATCTAATACTGGACTCACAGGAGAGGTCCAAATCACAGAAAGTTAGAGTGTCAGTCCACTTCTACTTATGTCGGCATTGTGCCTTTTGAATTTAATTCCGATGCAATTTCTGTGCTTCATCGTCAATAAGAAGGTAAAAGGGATAGAGTAAACCTGAAGTGAAGCTTCGCAATCAAAATGGACTCACAGGAGAGGTTCAGATCATAGAAAGTTAGAGTGTCTGTCCTCTTGTACTTAAGTCGGCCATGTGCCTTTTTGAATTTAATTGCGATGCAATTTCTGTGCTTCATCGTCAATAAGAAGGTCTTAGGGATACAGTAAACCTGAAGTGAAGCATCGGAATCTAAAACTGGACTCACTGGAGAGGTTCAAATCATAGAAAGTTAGAGTGTCAGTTCTCCTGTACTTAAGTCGGCATTGTGCCTTTTGTATTAGTTTCGGATGAATTTCTGTGCTTCATCGTCAATAAGAAGGTCCAAGGGATACAGTAAACCTGAAATGAAGAATCGCAATCTAAAACTGGACTCACAGGAGAGGTTCAAATCATATAAAGTTAGAGTAAAAGTCCTCTTGTACTTAAGTCAGCATTGTGCCCATAGAATTACAATCCGATGCAATTTCTGTGCTTCATCGTCAATAAGAAGGTCCCAGGGATACAGTAAACCTGACGTGAAGCATCGGAATCTAAAACTGGTCTCACAGGAGAGGTTCAAATCATAGAAAGTTAGAGTGTCAGTCCTCTTGCACTTAAGTCGGCATTGTGCCTCTTGAATTTAATTCCGATGCAATTTATGTGTTTCATCGTCAATAAGAAGGTCCAAGGTAAACAGTGACCCTAAAGTGAAGCATCGGAATCTAAAACTGGACTCACCGGAGAAGTTCAAACCATAGAAAGTTAGAATGTCAGTCCTCTTGTACTTAAGTAAGCATTGTGCCTATTGTATTTAATTCGGATGCAATTTCTGTGCTTCATCGACAGTAAGAAGGTCCAAGGGATACAGTAAACCTGAAGTGAAGCATCGGAATCTAAAACTGGACTCTCAGGAGCGGCTCAAAACATAGAAAGTTAGAGTGTCAGTCCTCTGGTACTTAAGTTGGCATTGTGCCTTTTGTATTAAATTCGGATGCAATTTCTGTGTTTCATCGTCAATAAGACGGTCCAAGGTATACAATAAACCTGAAGTGAAGCATCGGAATCTAAAATTGGACTCACAGGAGAGGTTCAAATCATAGAAAGTTAGAGTGTCAGTCCTCTTGTACTTAAGTCGGCATTGTGCCTTTTGTGTTAAATTCGGATGCAATTTATGTGTTTCATCGTCAATAAGAGGGTCGAAAGTATACAGTAAGCCTGAAGTGAAGCATCAGAATCTAAAACTAGACTCACAGGAGAGGTTCAAATCATAGATAGTTAGAGTGTCAGTCATCCTGTACTTAAGTCGGCACTGTGCCTTTTGTATTAAATTCGGATTCAATTTCTGCGTTTCATCGTCAATAAGAAGGTCCAAGGGATACAGTAAACCTGAAGTGAAGCATCGGAATCTAAATCGGGACTCACAGGAGAGGTTCAAATCACAGAAAGTTAGATTGTCAGCCCTCTTGTGTTTAAGTTGGCATTGTGCCTTTTGTATTAAATTCGGATGCAACTTCTGTGTTTCACCGTAAATATGAAGGTCCAATGGATACAGTATTCCTGAAGTGAAGCATCGGAATCTAACACTGGACTCACAGGAGAGGTTCAATTCATAGAAAGTTAGAGTGTGAGTCCTCTTGTACTGAAGTCGGCATTGTGCCTTTAGTGTTAAATTCGGATGCAATTTCTGTGTTTCATCGTCATAAAGAAGGTCCAAAGTATACTGTATACCTAAAGTGAAGCGTCGGAATCTAAAACTGGACTCACAGGATAGGTTCAAATAATAGAAAGTTAGATTGTCAGTCCTCTTGTACTTAAGTCGGCGTTGTGCCATTTGAATTTAATTCCGATGCAATTTCTGTGTTTCATCGTCAATAGGAAGGTCGAAGGGATACAGTAAATCTGAAGTGAAGCATCGGAATCAAAATCTGGACACACAGGAGAGGTTCAAATCATAGAAAATTAGAGTGTCAGTCCTCCTGTACTTAAGTCGGCATTGTGCCTTTTGAATTTAATTCCGATGCACTTTCTGTGTTTCATGGTCAATAAAAAGGTCCAAGGGATACAGTAAACTTGAAATGAAGAATCGCAATCTAAAACTGGACTCACAGGAGAGGTTCAAATCATATAAAGTTAGAGTAAATGTCCTCTTGTACTTAAGTCAGCATTGTGCCTTTAGAATTACATTCCGATGCAATTTCTGTGCTTCATCGTCAAAACGAAGGTCCCAGGGATACATTAAACCTGAAGTGAAGCATCGGAATCTAAAACAGGACTCACAGGAGAGGTTCAAATCATAGAAAGTTAGAGTGTAAGTCCTCTTGTACTTAAGTCAGCATTGTGCCTTTTGAATTTAATTCTGATGCAATTTCTGTGTTTCATCGTCAATAAGAAGGTCCAAGGTATACAGTAAAGTTGAAGTGAAGCATCGGAATCTAAAACAGGATTCACATGAGAGACTTATATCATAGAAAGTTAGAGTGTCAGTCCTCTTGTACTTAAGTCGGCATTGTGCCTCTTGAATTTAATTCCGAAGCACTTTCTGTGCTTCATCGTCAATAAGAAGGTCCTAGGTATACAGTAAACCTGAAGTGGAGCATCGGAATCTAAAACTGGACTCACAGGAGAGGTTCAAATCATAGAAAGTTAGAGTGTCAGTCCTCTTTAACTTAAGTCGGCATTGTGCCTTTTGAATTTAATTCCGATGCAATTTCTGTGTTTCATCGTCAATAAGAAGGTCCAAGGTATACAGTGAACCTGAAGTGAAGCATCGGAATCTAAAACTGGACTCACCGGAGAAGTTCACATCATAGAAAGTTAGAATGTCACTCCTCTTGTACTTAAGTAAGCATTGTGCCTTTTGTATTTAATTCGGATGCAATTTCTGTGCTTCATCGACAGTAAGAAGGTCCAAGGTATACAGTAAATCTGAAGTGAGGCATCGGAATCTAAAACTGGACACACAGGAGAGGTTCAAATCATAGAAAATTAGAGTGTCAGTCCTCCTGTACTTAAGTCGGCATTGTGCCTTTTAAATTTCATTCCGATGCAATTTCTGTGTTTCATGGTCAATAAGAAGGTCCAAGGGATACTGTAAACCTGAAGTGAAGCATCGGAATCTAAAACTGGACTCACAGACGAGGTAAAAATCATAGAAAGTTAGAGTGTCAGTCTACTTCTACTTATGTCGGCATTGTGCCTTTTGAATTTAATTCCGATGCAATTTCTGTGCTCCATCGTCAATAAGAAGGTAAATGGGATAGAGTAAACCTGAAGTGAAGCATCGCAAGCAAAAACTGGACTCACAGGAGAGGTTCAAATCATAGAATGTTAGAGTGTCTGTCCTCTTGTACTTAAGTCGGCAATGTGCCTTTTTGAATTTAATTGCGATGCAATTTCTGTGCTTCATCGTCAATAAGAAGGTCCAAGGGATAGACTAAACCTTAAGTGAAGCATCGGAATCTAAAACTGGACTCACAAGAGCGGTTCAAATCATAGAAAGAGAGTGTCAGTCCTCTTGTAATTAAGTCGGCATTGTGCCTTTGGAATTTAATTCCGAAGCACTTTCTGTGCTTCATCGTCAATAAGCAGGTCCAAGGGATACAGTAAACCTGAAATGAAGCATCGCAATGTAAAACTGGACTCACTGGAGTGGTTCAGATCATATAAAGTTAGAGTAAAAGTCCTCTTGTACTTAAGTCAGCATTGTGCATTTAGAATTACATTCCGATGCAATTTCTGTGCTTCATCGTCAAAACGAAGGGCCCAGGGATACATTAAACCTGAAGTGAAGCATCGGAATCTAAAACTGGACTCACCGGAGAAGTTCAAATAATAGAAAGTTAGAATGTCAGTCCTCTTGTACTTAAGTAAGCATTGTGCCTTTTGTATTTAATTCGGATGCAATTTCTGTGCTTCATCGGCAGTAAGAAGGTCGAAGGTATACAGTAAACCTGAAGTGAAGCATCGGAATCTAAAACTGAACCCACAGGAGAGGTTAAAATCATAGAAAGTTAGAGTGTCAGTCCTCTTGTACTTAAGTCGGCATTGTGCCTTTTGAATTTCATTCCGATGCAATTTCTGTGCTTCATCGTGAACAAGAGGGTCCATGGTATACACTAAACCTGAAGTGTAGCATCGGAATCTAAAACTGGACTCACAGGAGAGGTTCAAATCATATAAAGTTATAGTGTCCGTCCTCTTGTACTTAAGTCGGCATTGTGCATTTTGAATTTAATTCCGATGCAATTTCTGTGTTTCATCGTCAATTAGAAGGTCCAAGGTATACGGTAAACTTGAAGTGAAGCATCGGAATCTAAAACTGGACTCACAGGAGACATTCAAATCATAGAAAGTTTGAGTGTCAGTCCTCTTGTACTTAAGTCGGCAGTGTGCCTTTTGTATTAAATTCGGATGCAGTTTCTGTGTTTTATCGTCTATAAGAAGGTCCAAGGCATACAGTAAACCTGAAATGAAGCATCGGATTCTTAAACTGGACTCACAGGAGAGGTTCAAATCATTGAATGTTAGAGCGTCAGTCATCTTGTAATTAAGTCGGCATTGTGCCTTTTGTATTAATTTCGGATGCAATTTCTGTGCTTCATCTTCAATAAGAAGGTCCAAGGGATACAGTAAACCTGAAATGAAGCATCGCAATGTAAAACTGGACTCACTGGAGTGGTTCAGATCATATAAAGTTAGAGTAAAAGTCCTCTTGTACTTAAGTCAGCATTGTGCCTTTAGAATTACATTCCGATGCAATTTCTGTGCTTCATCGTCAATAAGAAGGTCCCAGGGATACAGTAAACCTGAAGTGAAGCATCGGAATCTAAAACTGGCCTCACAGGAGAGTTTCAAATCATAGAAAGTTAGAGTGTCAGCCCTCTTGTACTTAAGTCGGCATTGTGCCATTTGAATCTAATTCCGTTGCAATTTCTGTGTTTCATCGTGAAGAGGAAGGTCCAAGGGATACAGTAAATCTGAAGTGAAGCATCGGAATCTAAAACTGGCCACACAGGAGAGTTTCAAATCATAGAAAGTTAGAGTGTCCGTCCCCTTGTACTTAAGTGGGCATTGTGCATTTTGAATTTAATTCCGATGCAATTTCTGTGTTTCATCGTCAATAAGAAGGTCCAAGATATACAGTAAACTTGAAGTGAAGCATCGGAATCTAAAAGTGGACTCACAGGAGAGATTCAAATCATAGAAAGTTTGAGTGTCAGTCCTCTTGTACTTAAGTCGGCATTGTGACTTTTGTATTAAATTCGGATGCAATTTCTGTGTTTCATCATCTATAAGAAGGTCCGAGGCATACAGTAATCCTGAACTGAAGCATCGGATTCTTAAAGTGGACTCACAGGAGAGTTTCAAATCATAGAATGTTAGAGCGTCAGTCATCTTGTAATTAAGTCGGCATTGTGCCTTTTGAATTTCATTCCGATGCAAATTCTTTGCTTCATCGTCAATAAGAAGGTCTTAGGGATACAGTAAACCTGAAGTGAAGCATCGGAATCTAAAACTGGACTCACTGGAGAGGTTCAAATCATAGGAAGTTAGAGTGTCAGTCCTCTTGTACTTAAGTCGGCATTGTGCCTTTTGTATTAATTTCGGATGCATTTTCTGTGCTTCATCGTCAATAAGAAGGTCCAAGGGATACAGTAAACCTGAAATGAAGAATCGCAATCTAAAACTGGACTCACAGGAGAGGTTCAAATCATATTAAGTTAGAGTAAAAGTCCTCTTGTTCTTAAGTCAGCATTGTGCCCTTAGAATTACATTCCGATGCAATTTCTGTGCTTCATCGTCAATAAGAAGGTCCCAGGGATACAGTAAACCTGAAGTGAAGCATCGGAATCTAAAACTGGCCTCACAGGAGAGTTTCAAATCATAGAAAGTTAGAGTGTCAGCCCTCTTGTACTTAAGTCGGCATTGTGCCATTTGAATTTAATTCCGATGCAATTTCTGTGTTTCATCGTGAATAGGAAGGTCCAAGGGATACAGTAAATCTGAAGTGAAGCATCGGAATCTAAAACTGGCCTCACAGGAGAGTTTCAAATCATAGAAAGTTAGAGTGTCCGTCCTCTTGTACTTAAGTGGGCATTGTGCATTTTGTATTTAATTCCGATGCAATTTCTGTGTTTCATCGTCAATAAGAAGGTCCAAGGTATACAGTAAACTTGAAGTGAAGCATCGGAATCTAAAAGTGGACTCACAGGAGAGATTCAAATCATAGAAAGTTTGAGTGTCAGTCCTCTTGTACTTAAGTCGGCATTGTGACTTTTGTATTAAATTCGGATGCAATTTCTGTGTTTCATCATCTATAAGAAGGTCCGAGGCATACAGTAATCCTGAACTGAAGCATCGGATTCTTAAAGTGGACTCACAATAGAGTTTCAAATCATAGAATGTTAGACCGTCAGTCATCTTGTAATTAAGTCAGCATTGTGCCCTTAGAATTACATTCCGATGCAATTTCTGTGCTTCATCGTCAATAAGAAGGTCCCAGGGATACATTAAACCTGAAGTGAAGCATCGGAATCTAAAACTGGCCTCACAGGAGAGTTTCAAATCATAGAAAGTTAGAGTGTCAGTCCTCTTGTACTTAAGTCGGCATTGTGCCATTTGAATTTATATCCGATGCAATTTCTGTGTTTCATTGTCAATAGGAAGGTCCAAGGGATACAGTAAATCTGAAGTGAGGCATCGGAATCTAAAACTGGACACACAGGAGAAGTTCAAATCATAGAAAATTAGAGTGTCAGTCCTCCTGTGCTTAAGTCGGCATTGTGCCTTTTGAATTTAATTCCGATGCAATTTCTGTGTTTCATGGTCAATAAGAAGGTCCAAGGGATACTGTAAACCTGAAGTGAAGCATCGGAATCTAAAATTGGACTCACAGGAGAGGTAAAAATCGTAGAAAGTTAGAGTGTCAGTCCACTTCTACTTATGTCGGCATTGTGCTTTTGCATTTAATCCGATGCAATTTCTGTGCTTCATCGTCAATAAGAAGGTAAAAGGGATAGAGTAAACCTGAAGTGAAGCATCGCAATCAAAAACTGGACTCACAGGAGAGGTTCAAATCATAGTATGTTAGCGTGTCTGTCCTCTTGTACTTAAGTCGGCAATGTGCCTTTTTGAATTTAATTTCGATGCAATTTCTGTGCTTCATCGTCAATAAGAAGGTCCAAGGGATACACTACACCTTAAGTGAAGCATCGGAATCTAAAACTGGACTCACCGGGGAAGTTCAAATCATAGAAAGTTAGAATGTCAGTCCTCTTGTACTTAATTAAGCATTGTGCCTTTTGTATTTAATTCGGATGCAATTTCTGTGCTTCATCGACAGTAAGAAGGTCCAAGGGATACAGTAGACATGAAGTGAAGCATCGGAATCTAAAACTGGACCCACAGGAGAGGTTCAAATCATACAATGTTAGAGTGTCAGTCCTCTTGTACTGAAGTCGGCATTGTGCCTTTTGAATTTCATTCCGATGCAATTTCTGTGCTTCATCGTGAACAAGAGGGTCCATGGTATACACTAAACCTGAAGTGTAGCATCGGAATCTAAAACTGGACTCACAGGAGAGGTTCAAATCATATAAAGTTAGAGTGTCCGTCCTCTTGTACTTAAGTCGGCATTGTGCATTTTGAATTTAATTCCGATGCAATTTCTGTGTTTCATCGTCAATAAGAAGGTCCAAGGTATACAGTAAACTTGAAGTGAAGCATCGGAATCTAAAAGTGGACTCACAGGAGAGATTCAAATCATAGAAAGTTTGAGTGTCAGTCCTCTTGTACTTAAGTCGGCATTGTGACTTTTGTATTAAATTCGGATGCAGTTTCTGTGATTCATCGTCTATAAGAAGGTCCAAGGCATACAGTAAACCTGAACTGAAGCATCGGATTCTTAAACTGGACTCACAGGAGAGGTTCAAATCATTGAATGTTAGAGCGTCAGTCATCTTGTAATTAAGTCGGCATTGTGCCTTTTGTATTAATTTCGGATGCAATTTCTGTGCTTCATCGTCAATAAGAAGGTCCAAGGGATACAGTAAACCTGAAATGAAGCATCGCAATGTAAAACTGGACTCACTGGAGTGGTTCCGATCATATAAAGTTAGAGTAAAAGTCCTCTTGTACTTAAGTCAGCATTGTGCTTTTAGAATTACATTCCGATGCAATTTCTGTGCTTCATCGTCAATAAGAAGGTCCCAGGGATACAGTAAACCTGAAGTGAAGCATCGGAATCTAAAACTGGCCTCACAGGAGAGTTTCAAATCATAGAAAGTTAGAGTGTCAGCCCTCTTGTACTTAAGTGGGCATTGTGCATTTTGAATTTAATTCCGATGCAATTTCTGTGTTTCATCGTCAATAAGAAGGTCCAAGATATACAGTAAACTTGAAGTGAAGCATCGGAATCTAAAACTGGACTCACTGGAGTGGTTCAAATCATATACAGTTAGAGAAAAAGTCCTCTTGTACTTAAGTCAGCATTGTGCCTTTAGAATTACATTCCGATGCAATTTCTGTGCTTCATCGTCAATAAGAAGGTCCCAGGGATACAGTAAACCTGAAGTGAAGCATCGGAATCTAAAACGGGCCTCACAGGAGAGTTTCAAATCATAGCAAGTTAGAGTGTCAGCCCTCTTGTACTTAAGTCGGCATTGTGCCATTTGAATTTAATTCCGATGCAATTTCTGTGTTTCATCGTGAATAGGAAGGTCCAAGGGATACAGTAAATCTGAAGTGAAGCATCGGAATCTAAAACTGGCCTCACAGGAGAGTTTCAAATCATAGAAAGTTAGAGTGTCCGTCCTCTTGTACTTAAGTGGGCATTGTGCATTTTGAATTTAATTCCGATGCAATTTCTGTGTTTCATCGTCAATAAGAAGGTCCAAGGTATACAGTAAACTTGAAGTGAAGCATCGGAATCTAAAAGTGGACTCACAGGAGAGATTCAAATCATAGAAAGTTTGAGTGTCAGTCCTCTTGTACTAAAGTCGGCATTGTGCCTTTTGTATTAAATTCGGATGCAATTTCTGTGTTTCATCATCTATAAGAAGGTCCGAGGCATACAGTAAGCCTGAACTGAAGCATCGGATTCTTAAAGTGGACTCACAGGAGAGTTTCAAATCATAGAATGTTAGAGCGTCAGTCATCTTGTAATTAAGTCAGCATTGTGCCTTTTGAATTTCATTCCGATGCAAATTCTTTGCTTCATCGTCAATAAGAAGGTCTTAGGGATACAGTAAACCTGAAGTGAAGCATCGGAATCTAAAACTGGACTCACTGGAGAGGTTCAAATCATAGGAAGTTAGAGTGTCAGTCCTCTTGTACTTAAGTCGGCATTGTGCCTTTTGTATTAATTTCGGATGCAATTTCTGTGCTTCATCGTCAATAAGAAGGTCCAAGGGATACAGTAAACCTGAAATGAAGCATCGCAATCTAAAACTGGACTCACTGGAGTGGTTCAAATCATATACAGTTAGAGTAAATGTCCTCTTGTTTTTAAGTCAGCATTGTGCCTTTAGAATTACATTCCGATGCAATTTCTGTGCTTCATCGTCAATAAGAAGGTCCCAGGGATACAGTAAACCTGAAGTGAAGCATCGGAATCTAAAACGGGCCTCACAGGAGAGTTTCAAATCATAGCAAGTTAGAGTGTCAGCCCTCTTGTACTTAAGTCGGCATTGTGCCATTTGAATTTAATTCCGATGCAATTTCTGTGTTTCATCGTGAATAGGAAGGTCCAAGGGATACAGTAAATCTGAAGTGAAGCATCGGAATCTAAAACTGGCCTTACAGGAGAGTTTCAAATCATAGAAAGTTAGAGTGTCCGTCCTCTTGTACTTAAGTGGGCATTGTGCATTTTGAATTTAATTCCGATGCAATTTCTGTGTTTCATCGTCAATAAGAAGGTCCAAGGTATACAGTAAACTTGAAGTGAAGCATCGGAATCTAAAAGTGGACTCACAGGAGATATTCAATTCATAGAAAGTTTGAGTGTCAGTCCTCTTGTACTTAAGTCGGCATTGTGCCTTTTGTATTAAATTCGGATGCAATTTCTGTGTTTCATCATCTATAAGAAGATCCGAGGCATACAGTAAGCCTGGACTGAAGCATCGGATTCTTAAAGTGGACTCACAGGAGAGTTTCAAATCATAGAATGTTAGAGCGTCAGTCATCTTGTAATTTAGTCGGCATTGTGCCTTTTGAATTTCATTCCGATGCAAATTCTTTGCTTCATCGTCAATAAGAAGGTCTTAGGGATACAGTAAACCTGAAGTGAAGCATCGGAATCTAAAACTGGACTCACTGGAGAGGTTCAAATCATAGGAAGTTAGAGTGTCAGTCCTCTTGTACTTAAGTCGGCATTGTGCCTTTTGTATTAATTTCGGATGCAATTTCTGTGCTTCATCGTCAATAAGAAGGTCCAAGGGATACAGTAAACCTGAAATGAAGAATCGCAATCTAAAACTGGACTCACAGGAGAGGTTCAAATCATATAAAGTTAGAGTAAAAGTCCTCTTGTTCTTAAGTCAGCATTGTGCCCTTAGAATTACATTCCAATGCAATTTCTGTGCTTCATCGTCAATAAGAAGGTCCCAGGGATACAGTAAATCTGAAGTGAGGCATCGGAATCTAAAACTGGACACACAGGAGAGGTTCAAATCATAGAAAATTAGAGTGTCAGTCCTCCTGTACTTAAGTCGGCATTGTGCCTTTTGAATTTAATTCCGATGCAATTTCTGTGTTTCATGGTCAATAAGAAGGTCCAAGGGATACTGTAAACCTGAAGTGAAGCATCGGAATCTAAAATTTGACTCACAGGAGAGGTAAAAATCATAGAAAGTTAGAGTGTCAGTCCACTTCTACTTATGTCGGCATTGTGCTTTTGCATTTAATTCCGATGCAATTTCTGTGCTTCATCGTCAATAAGAAGGTAAAAGGGATAGAGTAAACCTGAAGTGAAGCATCGCAATCAAAAACTGGACTCACAGGAGAGGTTCAAATCATAGAATGTTAGAGTGTCTGTCCTCTTGTACTTAAGTCGGCAATGTGCCTTTTTGAATTTAATTGCGATGCAATTTCTGTGCTTCATCGTCAATAAGAAGGTCCAAGGGATACACTAAACCTTAAGTGAAGCATCGGAATCTAAAACTGGACTCACCGGAGAAGTTCAAATCATAGAAAGTTAGAATGTCAGTCCTCTTGTACTTAATTAAGCATTGTGCCTTTTGTATTTAATTCGGATGCAATTTCTGTGCTTCATCGACAGTAAGAAGGTCCAAGGGATACAGTAAACCTGAAGTGAAGCATCGGAATCTAAAACTGGACCCACAGGAGAGGTTCAAATCATACAATGTTAGGGTGTCAGTCCTCTTGTACTTAAGTCGGCATTGTGCCTTTTGAATTTCATTCCGATGCAATTTCTGTGCTTCATCGTGAACAAGAGGGTCCATGGTATACACTTAACCTGAAGTGTAGCATCGGAATCTAAAACTGGACTCACAGGAGAGGTTCAAATCATACAAAGTTAGAGTGTCCGTCCTCTTGTACTTAAGTCGGCATTGTGCATTTTGAATTTAATTCCGATGCAATTTCTGTGTTTCATCGTCAATAAGAAGGTCCAAGGTATACAGTAAACTTGAAGTGAAGCATCGGAATCTAAAACTGGACTCACAGGAGACATTCAAATCATAGAAAGTTTGAGTGTCAGTCCTCTTGTACTTAAGTCGGCAATGTGTCTTTTGTATTAAATTCGGATGCAGTTTCTGTGATTCATCGTCTATAAGAAGGTCCAAGGCATACAGTAAACCTGAACTGAAGCATCGGATTCTTAAACTGGACTCACAGGAGAGGTTCAAATCATAGAATGTTAGAGCGTCAGTCATCTTGTAATTAAGTCGGCATTGTGCCTTTTGTATTAATTTCGGATGCAATTTCTGTCCTTCATCGTCGATAAGAAGGTCCAAGGGATACAGTAAACCTGAAATGAAGCATCGCAATCTAAAACTGGACTCACAGGAGTGGTTCAAATCATATAAAGTTAGAGTAAAAGTCCTCTTGTACTTAAGTCAGCATTGTGCCTTTAGAATTACATTCCGATGCAATTTCTGTGCTTCATCGTCAATAAGAAGGTCCCAGGGATACAGTAAACCTGAAGTGAAGCATCGGAATCTAAAACTGGCCTCACAGGAGGGTTTCAAATCATAGAAAGTTAGAGTGTCAGCCCTCTTGTACTTAAGTCGGCATTGTGCCATTTGAATTTACTTCCGATGCAATTTCTGTGTATCATCGTCAATAGGAAGGTCCAAGGGATACAGTAAATCTGAAGTGAAGCATCGGAATCTAAAACTGGACACACAGGAGAGTTTCAAATCATAGAAAATTAGAGTGTCAGTCCCCCTGTACTTAAGTCGGCAATGTGCCTTTTGAATTTAATTTCGATGCAATTTCTATACTTCATGGTCAATAAGAAGGTCCAAGGGATACAGTAAACCTGAAGTGAAGCATCGGAATCTAATACTGGACTCACAGGAGAGGTCCAAATCACAGAAAGTTAGAGTGTCAGTCCACTTCTACTTATGTCGGCATTGTGCCTTTTCAATTTAATTCCGATGCAATATCTGTGCTTCATCGTCAATGAAAAGGTAAAAGGGATAGAGTAAACCTGAAGTGAAGCATCGCAATCAAAAACTGGACTCACAGGAGAGGTTCAAATCATAGAAAGTTAGAGTGTCTGTCCTCTTGTACTTAAGTCGGCAATGTGCCTTTTTGAATTTAATTGCGATGCAATTTCTGTGCTTCATCGTCAATAAGAAGACCCAAGGGATACACTAAACCTTAAGTAAAGCATCGGAATCTGAAACTGGACTCACAAGAGAGGTTCAAATCATAGAAAGTTAGAGTGTCAGTCCTTTTGTACTTAAGTCGTCATTGTGACTTTTGTATTACATTCGGATGCAATTTCTGTGTTTCACCGTCAATAAGAAGGTCCAAGGCATACAGTAAACCTGAAGTGAAGCATCGGAATCTATAACTGGACTCACAGGAGAGGTTCAAATCATAGAAAGAGAGTGTCAGTCCTCTTGTTCTTAAGTCGGCATTGTGCCTTTGGAATTTAATTCCGAAGCACTTTCTGTGCTTCATCGTCAATAAGAAGGTCCAAGGTATACAGTAAACCTGAAGTGAATAATCGGAATATAAAACTGGACTCACAGGAGAGGTTCAAATCATATAAAGTTAGAGTGTCCATCCTCTTGTACTTAAGTCGGCGTTGTGCATTTTGAATTTAATTCCGATGCAATTTCTGTGATTCATCGTCAATAAGAAGGTCCAAGGTATACAGTAAATTTGAAGTGAAGCATCGGAATCTAAAACTGGACTCACAGGAGAGATTCAAATCATAGAAAGTTTGAGTGTCAGTCCTCTTGTACTTAAGTTGGCATTGTGCCTTTTGTATTCAATTCGGATGCAATTTCTGTGTTTCATCGTCTATAAGAAGGTCCGAGGCATACAGTAAACCTGAACTGAAGCATCGGATTCTTAAAGTGGACTCACAGGAGAGTTTCAAATCATAGAATGTTAGAGCGTCAGTCATCTTGTAATGAAGTCGGCATTGTGCCTTTTGAATTTCATTCCGATGCAAATTCTTTGCTTCATCGTCAATAAGAAGGTCTTAGGGATACAGTAAACCTGAAGTGAATAATCGGAATCTAAAACTGGACTCACAGGAGAGGTTCAAATCATATAAAGTTAGAGTGTCCGTCCTCTTGTACTTAAGTCGGCATTGTGCATTTTGAATTTAATTCCGATGCAATTTCTGTGATTCATCGTCAATAAGAAGGTCTAAGGTATACAGTAAATTTGAAGTGAAGCATCGGAATCTAAAACTGGACTCACAGGAGAGATTCAAATCATAGAAAGTTTGAGTGTCAGTCCTCTTGTACTTAAGTCGGCATTGTGCCTTTTGTATTAATTTCGGATGAATTTCTGTGCTTCATCGTCAATAAGAAGGTCCAAGGGATACAGTAAACCTGAAATGAAGAAACGCAATCTAAAACTGGACTCACAGGAGAGGTTCAAATCATATAAAGTTAGAGTAAAAGTCCTCTTGTACTTAAGTCAGCATTGTGCCCATAGAATTACATTCCGATGCAATTTCTGTGCTTCATCGTCAATAAGAAGGTCCCAGGGATACAGTAAACCTGAAGTGAAGCATCGGAATCTAAAACTGGCCTCACAGGAGAGTTTCAAATCATAGAAAGTTAGAGTGTCAGTCCTCTTGTACATAAGTCGGCATTGTGCCATTTGAATTTATATCCGATGCAATTTCTGTGTTTCATCGTCAATAGGAAGGTAAAAGGGATACAGTAAATCTGAAGTGAGGCATCGGAATCTAAAACTGGACACACAGGAGAGGTTCAAATCATAGAAAATTAGAGTGTCAGTCCTCCTGTACTTAAGTCGGCATTGTGCCTTTTGAACTTAATTCCGATGCAATTTCTGTGTTTCATGGTCAATAAGAAGGTCCAAGGGATACTGTAAACCTGAAGTGAAGCATCGGAATGTAAAACTGGACTCACAGGAGAGGTAAAAATCATAGAAAGTTAGAGTGTCAGTCCACTTCTACTTATGTCGGCATTGTGCCTTTTGAATTTAATTCCGATGCAATTTCTGTGCTTCATCGTCAATAAGAAGGTAAAAGGGATAGAGTAAACTTGAAGTGAAGCATCGCAATCAAAAACTGGACTCACAGGAGAGGTTCAAATCATAGAATGTTAGAGTGTCTGTCCTCTTGTACTTAAGTCGGCAATGTGCCTTTTTGAATTTAATTGCGATGCAATTTCTGTGCTTCATCGTCAATAAGAAGGTCCAAGGGATACACTAAACCTTAAGTGAAGCATCGGAATCTAAAACTGGACTCACAAGAGAGGTTCAAATCATAGAAAGTTAGAGTGTCTGTCCTTTTGTACTTAAGTTGTCATTGTTACTTTTGTATTAAATTCGGATGCAATTTCTGTGTTTCATCGTCAATAAGAAGGTCCAAGGCAGACAGTAAACCTGAAGTGAAGCATCGGAATCTAAAACTGGACTCACAGGAGGGGTTCAAATCATAGAAAGAGAGTGTCAGTCCTCTTGTAATTAAGTCGGCATTGTGCCTTTGGAATTTAATTCCGAAGCACTTTCTGTGCTTCATCGTCAATAAGCAGGTCCAAGCTATACAGTAAACCTGAAGTGAATAATCGGAATCTAAAACTGGAATCACAGGAGAGGTTCAAATCATAGAAAGTTAGAATGTAAGTCGTCTTGTACTTAAGTCGGCATTGTGCCTCTTGAATTTAATTCCGATGCAATTTATGTGTTTCATCGTCAATAAGAAGGTCCAAGGTATACGGTGACCCTGAAGTGAAGCATCGGAATCTAAAACTGGACTAACCGGAGAAGTTCAAATCATAGAAAGTTAGAATGTCAGTCCTCTTGTACTTAAGTAAGCATTGTGCCTATTGTATTTAATTCGGATGCAATTTCTGTGCTTCATCGACAGTAAGAAGGTCCAAGGGATACAGTAAACCTGAAGTGAAGCATCGGAATCTAAAACTGGACTCACAGGAGAGGTTCAAATCATAGAAAGTTAGAGTGTCAGTTCTCTTGTACTTAAGTCGGCATTGTGCTTTTTGAATTTAATAATGTTGCAATTTCCGAGTTTCATCGTCAATAGGAAGGTCCAAGGGATACAGTAAACCTGAAGTGAAACATCGGAATCAAAAACTGGACCCACAGGAGAGGTTCAAATCGTAGAAAGTTAGAGTGTAAGTCCTCTTGTACTTAAGTCGGCATAGTACCTTATGTATTAAATTCGGTTGCAATTTCTGTGTCTCATCGTCAATAAGAAGGTCCAAGGCATACAGTAAACCTGAAGTGAAGCATCTGATTCTTAAACTGGACTCACAGGAGAGTTTCAAATCATAGAATGTTAGAGCGTCAGTCATCTTGTAATTAAGTCGGCATTGTGCATTTTGAATTTACTTCCGAAGCACTTTCTGTGCTTCATCGACAATAAGATGGTCCAAGGTATACATTAATTCTGAAGTGTCGCATCGGAATCTAAAACTGGACTCACAGGAGAGGTTCAAATCATAGACAGTTAGAGTGTCAGTCCTCTTTAATTTAAGTCGGCCTTGTGCCTTTTGAATTTAATTCCGATGCACTTTGTGTGTTTCATCGTCAATAAGAATGTCCAAGGTATACAGTGAACCTTAAGTGAAGCATCGGAATCTAAAACTGGACACACAGGAGAGGTTCAAATCATAGAAAGTTAGGGTGTCAGTCCTCTTGTACCTAAGTCAGCATTTTGCCTTCTGTATTAAATTCGGATGCAATTTCTGTGCTTTATCGTCAATAAGAAAGTCCAGGGTATACAGTAGACGTGAAGTGAAGCATCGGAATCAAAAACTGGACTCACAGGAGAGGTTCACATCATAGATAGTTACAGTGTCAGTCCTCTTGTACTTAAGTCGGCATTGTGCCTTTTGTATTAAATTCGGATGCAATTTCTGTGTTTCATCGTCAATAAGAAGGTCCAACGGACACAGTAAACCTGAAGTGATGCATCGGATTCTAAAACTGGACTCACAGGAGAGATTCAAATCATTACTTAAGTCGGCACTGTGTCTTTTTAATACAATTCCGATTCAATTTCTGTGCTTCATCGTCAATAAGAAGGTCCAAGGTATACAGTAAACCTGAAGTGAATCATTAGAATCTAAAACTGGACTCACAGGAGAGGTTCAAATCATAGAAAGTTAGAGTGTCAGTCCTCTTGTACTTAAGTCGTATTTGTGCCTTTTGGATTTAATTCCGATGGAATTCCTGTGTTTCATCGTCAATACGAAGGTCCAAGAGAAACAGTAAACCAGAAGTGGAGCTTCGGAATCTAAAACTGGACTCACAGGAGGGGTTCAAATCATAGAAAGTTAGAGTGTCAGTCCTCTTGTACTTAAGTCGTCTTTGTGCCTTTTGGATTTAATTCCGATGGAATTCCTGTGTTTCATCGTCAATACGGAGGTCCAAGGGATACCGTAAACCTGAAGTGAAGCTTCGGAATCTAAAACAGGACTCACAGGAGAGGTTCAAATCATAGAAAGTTAGAGTGTCAGTCCTCTTGTACTTAAGTCGGCATTGTGCCTTTTGAATTTAATTCCGATGCAATTTCAGTGTTTCATAGTCAATAAGAAGGTCCAAGGGATATAGTAAACCTGAAGTGAAGCATCGGAATCTAAAACTGGACTCACAGGAGAGGTTCAAATCATAGAAAGTTAGAGTGTCAGTTCTCGTGTACTTAAGTCGGCATTGTGCCTTTTGAATTTAATTCCGAAGCAATTTCTGTGTTTCATCGTCAATAAGAAGGTCCAAGGTATACAGTAAACCTGAAGTGAAGCGTCGGTATCTAAAACTGGACTCACAGGAGAGCTTCAAATCATAGAATGTTAGAGTGTCAGTCCTCCTGTGCTTAGGTCGGCATTGTGCCTTTTGAATTTAATTTCGATGCAATTTCTGGGCTTCATCGTCAATATGATGGTAAAAGGGATACAGTAAACCTGAAGTGAAGCATCGGAATCTAAAACTGGACTCACAGGAGAGGTTCAAATCATAGAAAGTTAGAGTGTCAGTCCTCTTGTACTTAAGTCGGCATTGTGCATTTTGAATTTAATTCCGATACGATTTCTGTGCTTCATCGCCAATTAGAATGTCCAAGGGATACAGTAAACCTGAAGTGAAGCATCGGAATCTAAAACTGGACTCACAGGAGAGGTTCAAATCATAGAAAGTTAGAGTGTCAGTCCTCGTGTACTTAAGTCGGCATTGTGCCTTTTGAATTTAATTCCGATGCAATTTCTGTGTTTCATCGTCAATAAGAAGGTCCAAGGGATACAGTAAACCTGAAGTGAAGCGTCGGTATCTAAAACTGGACTCACAGGAGAGCTTCAAATCATTGAATGTTAGAGTGTCAGTCCTCCTGTTCTTAGGTCGGCATTGTGCCTTTTGAATTTAATTTCGATGTAATTTCTGTGCTTCATCGTCAATATGAAGGTAAAAGGGATACAGTAAACCTGAAGTGAAGCATCGGAATCTAAAACTGGACTCACAGGAGAGGTTCAAATCATAGAAAGTTAGAGTGTCAGTCCTCTTGTACTTAAGTCGGCATTGTGACTTTTGAATTTAATTCCGATGCAATTTCTGTGCTTCATCGTCAATAAGAAGGTCCAAGGGATACACCAAACCTAAAGTGAAGTATCGGAAACTAAAACTGGACTCACAGGGGATGTTTAAATCATAGAAAGTTAGAGTGTCAGTCCTTTTGTACTTTAGTCGTCATTGTGCCTTTTGTATTAAATTCGGATGCAATATCTGTGTTTCATCGTCAATAAGAATGTCATAGGGATACAGTAAACCTGAAGTGAAGCATCGGAATCTAAAACTGGACTCACAGTGGAGGTTCAAATCATAGAAAGTTAGAGTGTCAGTCCATTTGTACATAAGTCGATATTGTGTCCTTTGTATTAAATTCGGATGCAATTTCTGTGATTCATCGTCAATAAGAAGGTCCAAGGGATACAGTAAACCTGAAGTGAATCACTGGAATCTAAAACTGGACTCACAGGAGAGGTTCAAATCATAGACAGTTAGAGAGTCAGCCCTCTTGTATTTAAGTCGGCATTGTGCCTTTTGATTTTAATTCGGATGCAACATCTGTGTTTCATCGTCAATAAGAAGGTCCAAGGTATACAGGAAACCTGAAGTGAAGCATCGGAATCTAAAACTGGACTCACAGGAGAGGTTCAAAGCATTGAAAGTGAGAGTGTCAGCCCTCTTGTACTCAAGTCGGCACTGTGCCTTTTGTATTAAGTTCGGATGCAATTTCTGTGTTTCATCGTCAATGAAAAGGTCCAAGGTATACAGGAAACCTGAAGTGAAGCATCGGAATCTTAAACTGTACTCACAGGAGAGGTTCAATTCATAGAAAGTTAGAGTGTCAGTCCCCTTGTACTTAAGTCGGCATTGTGCCTCTTGTATTAAATTCGGATGCGATTTCTGTGTTTCATCGTCAATACGATGGTCCAAGGGATACAGTAAACCTGAAGTGAGGCATCGGAATCTAAAACTGGACTCACAGGTGAGGTTCAAATTATAGAAAGTTAGATTGTCAGTCCTCTTGTACTTAAGTCGGCATTGTGCCTTTTGTATTAAATTCGGATGCAATTTCTGGGTTTCATCGCCTGTACGAAGGTCCAAGGTATACAGTAAAACTGAAGGGAAGCATTGGAATCTAAAACTGGACTCACAGGAGAGGTTCAAATCATAGAAAGTGAGAGTGTCAGTCCTCTTGTTCTTAAGTCGGCATTGTGCCTTTTGTATTAAATTCGGATGCAATTTCTGTGTTTCATCATCAGTAAGAAGGTCGACGGAATATAGTAAACCTGAAGGGATGCATCGGAATCTAAAACTGGACTCACAGGAGAGATTCAAATCATTGAAAGTTAGAGTGTCAGTCCTCTTGTACTTAAGTCGGCATTGTGCTTTTGAATTTAATTCCGATGCAATTTCTGTGTTTCATCGTCAATAAGAAGGTCCAAGGTATACAGTAAACCTGAAGTGAAGCATCGGAATCTAAAACTGGACTCACAGGAGTGGTTCAAATTGTAGAAATGTAGAGTGTCAGTCCTCTTGTACTTAAGTCGGCATTGTGCCTTTTGAATTTCATTCCGATGCAATATCTGTGCTTCACCGTTAAAAAGAAGGTCCAAGGGAGATAGTAAACCTGAAGTGAAAAATCGGAATCAAAAACTGGACTCACAGGAGAGGTTCTAATCATTGAAAGTTAGAGTGTCAGTCCTCTTGTACTTAACTCAAAATTGTGCCTTTTGTATTAAATTCGGATGCAATTTCTGTGTTTCATCGTCAATAAGAAGGTCCTAAGGATACAGTAAATCTGAAGTGAAGCATCGGAATCTAAAACTGGATTCACAGGAGAGGTTCAAATCGTAGAAGGTAGAGTGTCAGTCCTCTTGTACTTAAGTCGGCATTGTGCCTTTTGAATTTTTATTCCAATGCAATTACTGTGTTTCTTCGTCAGTAAGAAGTTCCACGGTATACAGTGAACCTGTATTGCAGCATCGGAATCTAAAACTGGACTCACAGGAGAGCTTCAAATCCTAGAAGGTTAGAGTGTCAGTCCTCTTGTACATAAGTGCGCATTGTGCCTTTTGTATTAAATTCGGATGCAATTTCTGTGTTTCATTGTCAATAAGAATGTCCAAGAGATACAGTAAACCTCAAGTGAAGCGTCGGAATCTAAAACTGGACTCACAGGAGAGGTTCAATTCATAGAAAGTTAGAGTGTCAGGCCTCTTGTATTTAAGTCGGCATTGTGCTTTTGCATTAAATTCGGATCCAATTTCTGTGTTTCATCGTCAATAAGAAGGTCCAAGGTATACAGCAAACCTGAAGTGAAGCATCGGAATATAAAACTGGACTCAAAGGAGAGTTTCAATTCATAGAAATTTAGAGTGTCAGTCCTCTTGTACTTAAGTCGGCATTGTGCCATTTGTATTAAATTCGGATGCAATTTCTGTGTTACATCGTCAGTAAGAAGGTCCAAGGTATACAGTAAACCTGAAGGGAAGCATCGGAATCTAAAACTGGACTCACAGGACAGGTTCAAATCATAGGAAGTGAGAATGACAGTCCTCTTGTACTTAAGTCGGCATTGTGCCTTTTGTATTAAATTCGGATGCAATTTCTGTGTTTCATCGTCAATAAGAAGGTCCAATGTATACAGGATACCTGAAGCGGAGCTTCGAAATCTAAAACTGGACTCACAGGTGAGGTTCAAATCATAGAAAGTGAGAGTGTCTGTCCTCTTGTACATAAGTCGGCATTGTGCCTTTTGTATTAAATTCGGATGCAATTTCTGTGTTTCTTCATCAATAAGAAGGTCCAAGGGATACAGTAAACCTGAAGTGAATCATAGGAATCTAAAACTGGACTCACAGGTGTGAATCAAATCATAGAAAGTTAGAGAGTCAGTCCTCTTGCACTTAAGTCGGAATTGTGCTTTTTCAATTTAATTCGGATGCAATATCTGTGTTTCATCGTCAATAAGAAGGTCCAAGGTATACAGGAAACCTGAAGTGAAGCATCGGAATCTAAAACTGGACTCACAGGAGAGGTTCAAATCATAGAAAGTGAGAGTGTCAGTCCTCTTGTACTTAAGTCGGCATTGTGCTTTTTGTATTAAATTCGGATGAAATTTCTGTGTTTCATCGTCAATAAGAAGCTCCAAGGTATACAGTAAACCTGAAGGGAAGCATCGAATTCTAAAACTGGACTGGCAGAAGAGGTTCAAATCATAGAAAGTTAGAGTGTCAGGCCTCTTTTACTTAAGTTGGCATTGTGCCTTTTGTATTACATTCGGATGCTATTTTTGTGTTTCATCGTCAATAAGAAGGTCCAAGGGATACAGTAAACCTGAAGTGAAGCATCGGATTTTGAAACTGAACTCACAGGAGAGGTTTAAATCATAGAAAGTTAGAGTGTCAGTCATCTTGTACTTAAGTCGCCATTGTGCCTTTTGAATTTCACTTCGATGCAATTTCTGTGCTTCATCGTCAATAAGAAGGTCCATGGTATACAGTGAACCTGAAGTGTAGCATCGGAATCTAAAACTGGACTCACAAGAGAGGTTCAAATCATAGAAAGTCAGAGTGTCCGTCCTCTTGTACTTAAGTCGGCATTGCGCCTTCTGAATTTAATTTTGATGCAATTTCTGTGTTTCATCGTCAATGAGAAGGTCCAAGGTATACTGGAAACCTGAAGTGACGCATCGGAATCTTAAACTGTACTCACAGGAGAGTTTCAAATCATAGAAACTGAGAGTGTCAAAACTCTTGTACTTAAGTCGGCATTGTGCCTTTGCATTAAATTCGGATCAAATTTCTGTGTTTCATCGTCAATAAGAAGGTCGAAGGTATACAGTAAACCTGAAGTGATGCATCGGAATCTAAAACTGGACTCACAGGAGAGGCTCAAATCGTAGAAGGTAGAGTGTCAGTCCTCTTGTACTTAAGTCGGCATTGTGCCTTTTGAATTTTTATTCCAATGCAATTACTGTGTTTCTTCGTCAGTAAGAAGTTCCACGGTATACAGTGAACCTGTATTGCAGCATCGGAATCTAAAACTGGACTCACAGGAGAGGTTCAAATCCTAGAAGGTTAGAGTGTCAGCCCTCTTGTACATAAGTGCGCATTGTGCCTTTTGTATTAAATTCGGATGCAATTTCTGTGTTTCATTGTTAATAAGAATGTCCAAGGGATACAGTAAACCTCAAGTGAAGCGTCGGAATCTAAAACTGGACTCACAGGAGAGGTTCAATTCATAGAAAATTAGAGTGTCAGTCCTCTTGTATTTAAGTCGGCATTGTGCTTTTGCATTAAATTCGGATCCAATTTCTGTGTTTCATCGTCAATAAGAAGGTCCAAGGTATACAGTAAACCTGAAGTGAAGCATCGGAATATAAAACTGGACTCAAAGGAGAGTTTCAATTCATAGAAATTTAGAGTGTCAGTCCTCTTGTACTTAAGTCGGCATTGTGCCATTTGTATTAAATTCGGATGCAATTTCTGTGTTACATCGTCAGTAAGAAGGTCCAAGGTATACAGTAAACCTGAAGGGAAGCATCGGAATCTAAAACTTGACTCACAGGACAGGTTCAAATTATAGGAAGTGAGAATGTCAGTCCTCTTGTACTTAAGTCGGTATTGTGCCTTTTGTATTAAATTCTAATGCAATTTCTGTGTTTCATCGTCAATAAGAAGGTCCAATGTATACAGGATACCTGAAGCGGAGCTTCGGAATCTAAAAGTGGACTCACAGGTGAGGTTCAAATCATAGAAAGTGAGAGTGTCTGTCCTCTTGTACATAAGTCGGCATTGTGCCTTTTGTATTAAATTCGGATGCAATTTCTGTGTTTCTTCATCAATAAGAAGGTCCAAGGGATACAGTAAACCTGAAGTGAATCATAGGAATCAAAAACTGGACTCACAGGAGTGGTTCAAATCATAGAAAGTTAGAGAGTCAGTCCTCTTGCACTTAAGTCGGAATTGTGCCTTTTCAATTTAATTCGGATGCAATATCTGTGTTTCATCGTCAATAAGAAGGTCCAAGGTATACAGGAAACCTGAAGTGAGGCATCGGAATCTAAAACTGGACTCACAGGAGAGGTTCAAATCATAGAAAGTGAGAGTGTCAGTCCTCTTGTACTTAAGTCGGCATTGTGCTTTTTGTAGTAAATTCGGATGAAATTTCTGTGTTTCATCGTCAATAAGAAGGTCCAAGGTATACAGTAAACCTGAAGGGAAGCATCGAATTCTAAAACTGGACTCGCAGAAGAGGTTCAAATCATAGAAAGTTAGAGTGTCAGCCTCTTGTACTTAAGTTGGCATTGTGCCTTTTGTATTACATTCGGATGCTATTTTTGTGTTTCATCGTCAATAAGAAGGTCCAAGGGATACAGTAAACCTGAAGTGAAGCATCGGATTCTGAAACTGGACTCACAGGAGAGGTTTAAATCATAGAAAGTTAGAGTGTCAGTCATCTTGTACTTAAGTCGCCATTGTGCCTTTTGAATTTCACTTCGATGCAATTTCTGTGCTTCATCGTCAATAAGAAGGTCCATGGTATACAGTGAACCTGAAGTGTAGCATCGGAATCTAAAACTGGACTCACAAAAGAGGTTCAAATCATAGAAAGTTTGAGTGTCCGTCCTCTTGTACTTAAGTCGGCATTGCGCCTTCTGAATTTAATTTTGATGCAATTTCTGTATTTCATCGTCAATGAGAAGGTTCAAGGTATACAGGAAACCTGAAGTGACGCATCGGAATCTTAAACTGTACTCACAGGAGAGTTTCAAATCATAGAAACTGAGAGTGTCAATCCTCTTGTACTTTAGTCGGCATTGTGCCTTTGCATTAAATTCGGATCCAATTTCTGTGTTTCATCGTCAATAAGAAGGTCCAAGGTATACAGTAAACCTCAAGTGAAGCATCGGAATATAAAACTGGACCCAAAGGACAGGTTCAAATCATAGAAATTTAGAGTGTCAGTAACCTTGTACTTAAGTCGGCATTCTGCCTCTTGTATTAAATTCGGATGCAATTTCTGCGTTTCATCGTCAATAAGAAGGTCCAAGGGATACAGTAAACCTGAAGTGAGGCATCGGAATCTAAAACTGGACTCACAGGAGAGGTTCAAATTACAGAAAGTTAGAGTGTCAGTCCTCTTGTACTTAAGTCGTCATTGTGCCTTTTGTATTAAATTCGGATGCAATTTCTGTGTTTCATCGTCAGTAAGACGGTCGAAGGTATACAGTAAACCTGAAGGGATGCATCGGAATCTAAAACTGGACTCACAGGAGAGATTTATATCTTTGAAAGTTAGAGTGTAAGTCCTCTTGTACTTAAGACGGTATTGTGCTTTTCAATTTAATTCCGACGCAATTTCTGTGTTTCATCTTCAATAAGAAGGTTCAAAGTATACAGTAAACCTGATGTGAAGCATCGGAATCTGAAACTGGACTCACAGGAGTGGTTCAAATTGTAGAAAGGTAGAGTGACAGCCCTCTTGTACTTAAGTCGGCATTGTGCCTTTTGAATTTCATTCTGATGCAATTTCTGTGCTTCACCGTTAAAAAGAAGGTCCAAGGGATACAGTAAACCTGAAGTGAAAAATTCGGTATCTAAAACTGGATTCACAGGAGAGGTTCTAATCATTGAAAGTTAGAGTGTCAGTCCTCTTGTACTTAAGTCGGCCTTGTGCCTTTTGTATTAAATTCGGATGCAATTTCTGTGTTTCATCGTCAATACGAAGGTCCTAGGGATACAGTAAATCTGAAGTGAAGCATCGGAATCTAAAACTGGACTCACAGGAGAGGTTCAAATCCTAGAAGGTTAGAGTGTCAGTCCTCTTGTACTTAAGTGCGCATTGTGCCTTTTGTATTAAATTCGGATGTAATTTCTGTGTTTCATCGTCAATTAGAATGTCCAAGGGATACAGTAAACCTCAAGTGAAGCATCGGAATCTAAAACTGGACTCACAGGAGAGGTTCAATTCACAGAAAGTTAGAGTATCAGTCCTCTTGTACTTAAGTCGGCATTGTGCCTTTTGCATTAAATTCGGATACAATTTCTGTGTTTCATCGTCAATAAGAAGGTCCAAGGTATACAGTAAACCTCAAGTGAAGCATCGGAATATAAAACTGGACCCAAAGGAGAGGTTCACATCATAGAAATTTAGAGTGTCAGTAACCTTGTACTTAAGTAGGCATTGTGCCTTTTGTATTACATTCGGATGCAATTTCTGTGTTTCATCGTCAGTAAGAAGGTCCAAGGTATACAGTAAACCTGAAGGGAAGCAACGGAATCTAAAACTGGACTCACAGGACAGGTTCAAATCATAGAAAGTGAGAACGTCAGTCCACTTGTACTTAAGTCGGCATTGTGCCTTTTGTATTAAATTCGGATGCAATTTCTGTGTTTCATCGTCAATAAGAAGGTCCAAGGTATACAGGAAACCTGATGTGAAGCATCGGAATCTAAAAGTGGATCCACAGGTGCTGTTCAAATCATAGAAAGTGATAGTGTCTGTCCTCTTGTACTTAAGTCGGCATTGTGCCTTTTGTATTAAATTCGGATGCAATTTCTGTGTTTCTTCATCAATAGGAAGGTCCAAGGGATACAATAAACCTGAAGTGAATCATAGGAATCTAAAACTGGACTCACAGGAGTGGTTCAATCAATAGAAAGTTAGAGAGTCAGTTCTCTTGTACTTAAGTCGGCATTGTGCCTTTTCAATATAATTTGGATTCAATATCTGTGTTTCATCGTCAATAAGAAGGTCCAAGGTATACAGGAAACCTGAAGTGAAGCATCGGAATCTAAAACTGGACTCACAGGAGAGGTTCAAATCATAGAAAGTGAGAGTGTCAGTCCTCTTGTACTTAAGTCGGCATTGTGCTTTTTGTATTAATCTTCGGATGCAATTTCTGTGTTTCATCGTCAACAAGAAGGTCTAAGGTATACAGTAAACCGGAAGGGAAGCATCGAAATCTAAAACTGGACTCACAGGAGAGGTTCAAATCATAGAAAGTTAGAGTGTCAGTCCTCTTGTACTTAAGTCGGCACTGTGCCTTTTGTATTAAATTCGGATGCAATTTCTGTGTTTCATCGTCAATGAGAAGGTCCAAGGTATACAGGAAACCTGAAGTGAAGCATCGGAATCTTAAACTGTACTCACAGGAGAGTTTGAAATCATAGAAACTAAGAGTGTCAATCCTCTTGTACTTAAGTCAGCATTGTGCCTTTTGCATTAAATTCGGATCCAATTTCTGTGTTTCATCGTCAATAAGAAGGTCCAAGGAATACAGTAAACCTGAAGTGATGCATCGGAATCTAAAACTGGACTCACAGGAGAGGTTCAAATCATAGAAAGTTAGAGTGTCAGTCCTCTTGTACATAAGTCGGCATTGTGCCTCATGTATTAAATTCGGATGCAATTTCTGTGTTTCATCGTCAGTAAGAAGGTCGAAGGTATACAGTAAACCTGAAGGGATGCATCGGAATCTAAAACTGGACTCACAGGAGAGATTTATTTCATTGAAAGTTAGAGTGTCAGTCCTCTTGTAGTTAAGTCGGCATTGTGCTTTTGAATTTAATTCCGATCCAATTTCTGTGTTTCATCGTCAATAAGAAGGTCCAAGGTATACAGTAAACCTGAAGTGAAGCATTGGAATCTAAAACTGGACTCACAGGAGTGGTTCAAATTGTAGAAAGGTAGAGTGTCAGTACTCTTGTACTTAAGGCGGCATTGTGCGTTTTGAATTTTTATTCCGATGCAATTACTGTGTTTCTTCGTCAGTAAGAAGTTCCAAGGTATACAGTAAACCTGTAGTGAAGCATCGGAATCCAAAACTGGACTCACAGGAGAGGTTCAAATCCTAGAAGGTTAAAGTGTCAGTCCTCTTGTACTTAAGTGCGCATTGTGCCTTTTGTATTAAATTCGGATGCAATTTCTGTGTTTCAAAGTCAGTACGAAGGTCGAAGGTATACAGTAAACCTGAAGGGATGAATCAGAATCTAAAACTGGACTCACAGGAGAGATTTATTTCATTGAAAGTTAGAGTGTCAGTCCTCTTGTAGTTAAGTCGGCATTGTGCTCTTGATTTTAAATCCGATGCAATATCTGTGATTCATCGTCAATAAGAAGGTCCAAGGTATACAGTAAACCTGAAGTGAAGCATCGGAATCTAAAACTGGACTCACAGGAGTGGTTCAAATTGTAGAAAGGTAGAGTGTCAGTCCTCTTGTACTTATGTCGGCATTATGCCTTTTGAAATTCATTGCGATGCAATTTCTGTGCTTCACCGTTAAAAAGAAGGTCCAAGGGATACAGTAAACCTGAAGTGCAAAATCGGAATCCAAAACTGGACTCACAGGAGAGGTTCTAATCATTGAAAGTTAGAGTGTCAGTCCTCTTGTACTTATGTCGGCATTGTGCCTTTTGTATTAAATTCGGATGCAATTTCTGTGTTTAATCGTCAATACGAAGGTCCTAGGGATACAGTAAACCTGAAGTGAAGCATCGGAATCTAAAACTGGACTCACAGGAAAGGGTCAAATCGTAGAAGGTAGAGTGTCAGTACTCTTGTAGTTAAGTCGGTATTGTGCCTTCTGAATTTTTATTCCGATGCAATTACTGTGTTTCTTCGTCAGTAAGAAGTTCCAAGGTATACAGTAAACCTGTAGTGAAGCATCGGAATCTAAAACTGGACTCACAGGAGAGGTTCAAATCCTAGAAGGTTAGAGTGTAAGTCCTCTTGTACTTAAGTGCGCATTGTGCCTTTTGTATTAAATTCGGATGCAATTTCTGTGTTTCATCGTCAATAAGAATGTCCAAGGGATACAGTAAACCCCAAGTGAAGCGTCGGAATCTCAAACTGGACTCACAGGAGAGGTTGAATTCATAGAAAGTTAGAGTGTCAGCCCTCTTGTACTTAAGTCGGCATTGTGCCTTTTGCATTATATTCGGATTCAATTTCTGTGTTTCATCGTCAATAAGAAGGTCCAAGATATACAGTAAACCTAAAGTGAAGCATCGGAATATAAAACTGGACTCAAAGGAGAGGTTCAAATCATAGAAAGTTAGAGTGTCAGTCCTCTTGTACTTGAGTCGGCATTGAGCCTTTTGTATTAAATTCGGATCCCATTTCTGTGTTTCATCGTCAGTAAGAAGGTCCAAGGTATACAGTAAACCTGAAGGGCAGCATCGGAATCTAAAACTGGACTCACAGGACAGGTTCAAATCATAGAAAGTGAGAATGTCAGACCCTTTTGTACTTAAGTCGGCATTGTGCCTTTTGTATTAAATTCGGATGCAATTTCTGTGTTTCTTTGTCATTAACAATGTCCAAGGTATACAGGAAACCTGAAGTGAAGCATCGGAATCTAAAAGTGGACTCGCAGGTGAGGTTCAAATTATAGAAAGTGAGAGTGTCTGTCCTCTTGTACTTAAGTCGGCATTGTGCCTTTTGTATTAAATTCGGATGCAACTTCTGTGTTTCTTCATCAATAAGAAGGTCCAAGGGACACAGTAAACCTGAAGTGAATCATAGGATACTAAAACTGGACTCACAGGAATGGTTCAAATCATAAAAAGTTAGAGAGTCAGTCCTCTTGAACTTAAGTCGGCTTTGTGCCTTTTCAATTTAATTCGGATGTAATATCTGTGTTTCATCGTCAATAAGAAGGTCCAAGGTATACAGGAAACCTGAAGTGAAGCATCGGAATATAAAACTGGACTCACAGGAGAGGTTCAAATCATAGAAAGTGAGAGTGTCAGTCCTCTTGTACTTAAGTCGGCATTGTGCTTTTTGTATTAAATTTGGATGCAATTTCTGTGTTTCATCGTCAATAAGAAGGTCCCAGGTATACAGTCAACCTGAAGGGAAGCATCCGAATCTAAATTTGGACTCACAGGAGAGGTTCAAATCACAGAAAGTTCGAGTGTCAGTCCTCTTGTACATAAGTTGGCATTGTGCCTTTTGTATTACATTCGGATGCTATTTCTGTGTTTCATCGTCAATAAGAAGGTCCAAGGAATACAGTAAACCTGAAGTGAAGCATCGGATTCTAAAACTGGACTCACAGGAGAGGTTCAAATCATAGAAAGTTAGAGTGTCAGTCATCTTGTACTTAAGTCGGCATTGTGCCTTTTGAATTTCACTTCAAAGCAATTTCTGTGCTTCATCGTCAATAAGAAGGTCCATGGTATACAGTAAACCTGAAGTGTAGGATCGGAATCTAAAACTGGACTCACATAAGAGGTTCAAATCATAGAAAGTTAGAGTGTCCGTCCTCTTGTACGTAAGTCGGCGTTGCGCCTTCTGAATTTAATTACGATGCAATTTCTGTGTTTCATCGTCAATAAGAAGGTCCAAGGTATACAGGAAACCTGAAGTGAAGCATCGGAAACTAAAACTGGACCCACAGAAGAGGTTCAAATCATAGAAAGTGAGAGTGTCAGTCCTCTTGTACTTAAGTCGGCATTGTGCCTTTTGCATTAATTTCGGATCCAATTTCTGTGTTTCATCGTCAGTAAGAAGGTCCAAGGTATACAGTAAACCTGAAGGGAAGCATGGGAATCTAAAACTGGACTCACAGGAGAGGTTCAAATCATAGAAATTTAGAGTGTCAGTCCTCTTGTACTTAAGTCGGCATTGTGCCTTTTGTAATAAATTCGGATGCAATTTTTGTGTTTCATCGTCAATAAGAATGTCCAAGGTATACAGTAAACCTGTATGGAAGCATGGGAATCTAAAACTGGAATCATAGGAGAGGTTCAAATCATAGAAAGTTAGAGTGTCAGTCCTCTTGTACTTAAATCGGCATTGTGCCTTTTGTATTAAATTCGGATGCAATTTTTGTGTTTCATCGTCAATAAGAAGGTCCAAGGTATACAGTACACCTGAAGGGAAGCATGGGAATCTAAAACTGGAATCATAGGAGAGGTTCAAATCATAGAAAGTTAGAGTGTCAGTCCTCTTGTACTTAAGTCGGCATTGTGCCTTTTGTATTACATTCGGATGCAACTTCTGTGTTTCATCGTCAATAAGAAGGTCCAAGGGATACAGTAAACCTGAAGTGAAGCATCGGATTCTAAAACTGGACTCACAGGAGAGGTTCAAAACATAGAAAATTAGAGTGTTAGTCATCTTGTACCTAAGTAAGCATTGTGCCTTTTGAATTTCATTCCGATGCAATTTCTGTGCTTCATCGTCAATAAGACGGTCCATGGTATACAATAAACCTGAAGTGTAGCATCGGAATCTAATACTGGACTCACAGGAGAGGTTCAAATCATAGAAAGTGAGAGTGGATGTCCTCTTGTACTTAGGTCGGCATTGTGCCTTTTGTATTAAATTCGGATGCAATTTCTGTGTTTCATCATCAATAAGAAGGTCCAAGATATACAGTAAACCTGAAGTCAATCATCGGAATCTAAAACTGGACTCACAGGAGAGGTTCAAATCATAGAAAGTTAGAGAGTCAGTCCCCTTGTACTTCAGTCGGCATTGTGCCTTTTGAATTTAATTCGGATGAAATTTCTGTGTTTCATCGTCAATAAGAAGGTCCAAGGTATACAGGAAACCTGAAGTGAAGCATCGGAATCTAAACCTGGACGCAGAGGATAGGTTCAAATCATCGAAAGTGAGAGTGTCAGTCCTCCTGTACTTAAGTCGGCATTGTGCCTTTTGTATTAAATTCGGATGCAATTTCTGTGTTTCATCGTCAATAAGAAGGTCCAAGGTATATTGGAAACCTGAAGTGAATCATCGGAATCTAAAACTGGACTCACAGGACAGGTTCAAATCAAAGAAAGTGAGAGTGTCATTCCTCTTGTACTTAAGTCGGCATTGTGCCTTTTGTATTAAATTCGAATGCAAATTCTGTGTTTCATCGTCAATAAGAAGGTCCAAGGGATACAGTAAACCTGAAGTGAAGCATCGGATTCTAAAACTGGACTCACAGGAGAGGTTCAAATCATAGAAAGTTAGAGTGTCCGTCACCTTGTACTTAAGTCGGCATTGTGCCTTTTGAATTTCACTTCTATGCAATTTCTGTGCTTCATCGTCAATAAGAAGGTCCATGGTATACAGTAAACCTGAAGTGTAGCATCGGAATCTAAAACTGGACTCACAGAAGAGGTTCAAATCATAGAAAGTGAGTATGTCCGTCCTCTTGTACTTAAGTCGGCATTGTGCCTTTTGTATTAAATTCGGATGCAATTTCTGTGTTCAGTCGTCAAAAAAAAGGTCCAAGGTATACAGTAAACCTGAAGGGAAGCATCGGAATCTAAAACTGGACTCACAGGAGAGGTTCAAATCATAGAAAGTTAGAGTGACAGAGTTCTTTTACTTAAGTCGGCATTGCGCCTTTTGTATTAAATTCGGATGCAATTTCTGTGTTTCATAGTCAATAAGAAGGTCCAAGGGATACAGTAAACCTGAAGGGAAGCATCGGAATCTAAAACTGGACTCATAGGAGATGTTCAAATCATAGAAAGTTAGAGTGTCAGTCCTCTTGTACTTAAGTCGGCATTGTGCCCTTTGTATTACATTCGGATGGAATTTCTGTGTTTCATCGTCAATAGGGAGTTCCAAGGGATACAGTAAACCTGAAGTGAAGGATCGGATTCAAAAACTGGACTCACAGGAGAGGTTGAAATCATAGAAAATTAGAGTGATAGTCATCTTGTACATAAGTCGACATTGTGCCTTTTGAATTTAATTCGGATGCAATTTCTGTGTTTCATCGTCAATAAGAAGGTCCAAGGTATACAGGAAACCTGAAGTGAAGCATCGGAATCTAAAACTGTACTCACAGAAGAGTTTCAAATCATAGAAAGTGGGAGTGTCAGACCTCATGTACTTAAGTCGGCATTGTGCGTTTTGTATTAAATTCGGATGCAATTTCTGTGTTTCATCGCCTGTAAGAAGGTCCATGGTATACAGTAAAACTGAAGGGAAGTATTGGAATTTAAAACTGGACTCACAGGAGAGGTTCAAATCATAGAAAGTGAGAGTGTCAGTCCTCTTGTACTTAAGTCGGCATTGAGCCTTTTGTATTAAATTCGGATGCAATTTCTGTGTTTCATGGTCAATACGAAGGTCCTAGGGATACAGTAAACCTGAAGTGAAGCATCGGAATCTAAAACTGGACTCACAGAAAAGGTTCAAATCGTAGAAGGTAGAGTGTCAGTACTCTTGTACTTAAGTCGGTATTGTGCCTTCTGAATTTTTATTCCGATGCAATAACTGTGTATCTCCGTCAGTAAGAAGTTCCAAGGTATACAGTAAACCTGTAGTGAAGCATCGGAATCTAAAACTGGACTCACAGGAGAGGTTCAAATCCTACAAGGTTAGAGTGTCAGTCCTCTTGTACTTAAGTGCGCATTGTGCCTTTTGTATTAAATTCGGATGCAATTTCTGTGTTTCATCGTCAATAAGAATGTCCAAGGGATACAGTAAACCTCAAGTGAAGCGTCGGAATCTAAAACTGGACTCACAGGAGAGGTTCTATTCATAGAAAGTTAGAGTGTCAGTCCTCTTGTACTTAGGTCGGCATTGTGCCTTTTGCATTAAATTCGGAACCAATTTCTGTGTTTCATCGTCAATAAGAAGGTCCAAGGTATACAGTAAACCTGAAGTGAAGCATCGGAATATAAAACTGGACTCAAAGGAGAGGTTCAAATCATAGAAAGTTAGAGTGTCAGTCCTCTTGTACTTAAGTCGGCATTGAGCCCTTTGTATTAAATTCGGATGCAATTTCTGTGTTTCATCGTCAGTAAGAAGGTCCGAGGTATACAGTAAACCTGAAGGGAAGCATCGGAATCTAAAACTGGACTCACAGGACATGTTCAAATCATAGAAAGTGAGAATGTCTGTCCCTTTTGTACTTAAGTCGGCATTGTGCCTTTTGTATTAAATTCGGATGCAATTTCTGTGTTTCTTCGTCATTAAGAATGTTCAAGGTATACAGGAAACCTGAAGTGAAGCATCGGAATCTAAAAGTGGACTCACAGGTGAGGTTCAAAATATAGAAAGGGAGAGTGTCTGTCCTCTTGTACTTAAGTCGGCATTGTGCCTTTTGTATTAAATTCGGATGTAATTTCTGTGTTTCTTCATCAATAAGAAGGTCCAAGGGATACAGTAAACCTGAAGTGAATCATAGGATACTAAAACTGGACTCACAGGAGTGGTTCAAATCATAAAAAGTTAGAGAGTCTGTCCTCTTGTACTTAGGTCGGCTTTGTACCTTTTCAATTTAATTCGGATGCAATATCTGTGTTTCATCGTCAATAAGAAGGTCCAAGGTATACAGGAAACCTGAAGTGAAGCATCGGAATCTAAAACTGGACTCACAGGAGAGGTTCAAATCATAGAAAGTGAGAGTGTCAGTCCTCTTGTACTTAAGTCGGCATTGTGCTCTTTGTATTAAATTTGGATGCAATTTCTGTGTTTCATCGTCAATAAGAAGGTCCCAGGTATACAGTAAACCTGAAGGAAAGCATCGAAATCTAAAACTGGACTCACAGGAGAGGTTCAAATCATAGAAAGTTCGAGTGTCAGTCCTCTTTTACTTAAGTTGGCATTGTGCCTTTTGTATTACATTCGGATGCTATTTCTGTGTTTCATCGTCAATAAGAAGGTACAAGGTATACAGGAAACCTGAAGTGAAGCATCGGAATCTAAATCTGGACGCAGAGGATAGGATCAAATCATCGAAAGTGAGAGTGTCAGTCCTCCTGTACTTAAGTCGGCATTGTGCCTTTTGTATTAAGTTCGGATGCAATTTCTGTGTTTCATCGTCAATAAGAAGGTCAAAGGTATATAGGAAACCTGAAGTGAATCATCGGAATCTAAAACTGGACTCACAGGACAGGTTCAAATCATAGAAAGTGAGAGTGTCATTCCTCTTGTACTTAAGTCGGCATTGTGCCTTTTGTATTAAATCCGAATGCAAATTCTGTGTTTCATCGTCAATATGAAGGTCCAAGGGATACAGCAAACCTGAAGTGAAGCATCGGATTCTAAAACTGGACTCACAGGAGAGGTTCAAATCATAGAAAGTTAGAGTGTCCGTCATCTTGTACTTAAGTCGGCATTGTGCCTTTTGAATTTCACTTCGATGCAATTTCTGTGCTTCATCGTCAATAAGAAGGTCCATGGTATACAGTAAACCTGAAGTGTAGCATCGGAATCTAAAACTGGACTCACAGGAGAGGTTCAAATCATAGAAAGTTAGAGTGTCCGTCCTCTTGTACTCAAGTCGGCATTGCGCCTTCTGAATTTAATTCCGATGCAATTTCTGTGTATCATCGACAATAAGAAGGTCCAAGGTATACAGGAAACCTGAAGTGAAGCATCGTAAACTAAAACTGGACCCACAGGAGAGGTTCAAGTCATAGAAAGTGAGAGTGTCAGTCCTCTTGTACTTAGGTCGGCATTGTGCCTTTTGTATTAAATTCGGATGCAATTTCTGTGTTTCATCGTCAACAAGAAGGTCCAAGGTATATAGGAAACCTGAAGTGAATCATCGGAATCTAAAACTGGACTCACAGGAGAGGTTCAAATCATAGAAAGTGAGAGTGTCATTCCTCTTGTACTTAAGTCAGCATTGTGCCTTTTGTATTAAATTCGAATGCAAATTCTGTGTTTCATCGTCAATAAGAAGGTCCAAGGAATCCACGAAACTTGAAGTCAAGCATCGGAATCTAAAACTGGACTCAGAGGAGAGGTTCAAATCATAGAAAGTTAGAGTGTCAGTCCTCTTGTACTTAAGTCGGCATTGTGCCTTTTGTAATACATTCTGATGCAATTTCTGTGTTTCATCGTCAATAAGAAGGTCCAAGGGATACAGAAAACCTGAAGTGAAGCATCGGATTCTAAAACTGGACTCACAGGAGCGGTTCAAATGATAGAAAGTTAGAGTGTCAGTCATCTTGTACTTAAGTCGGCATTGTGCCTTTTGAATTGCACTCCGATGCAATTTCTGTGCTTCATCGTCAATAAGAAGGTCCATGGTATTCAGTAAGCCTGAAGTGTAGCATCGGAATCTAAAACTGGACTCACAGGAGAGGTTCAATTCATAGAAAGTTAGAGTGTCCGTCCTCTTGTACGTAAGTCGGCATTGTGCCTTCTGAATTAAATTCCGATGCAATTTCTGTGATTCATCGTCAATAAGAAGGTCCAAGGTGTACAGGAAACCTGAAGTGAAGCACCGGAATCTAAGACTGGACTCACAGGAGAGGTTCAAATCATAGAATCATAGAAAGTGAGAGTGTCCGACCTCTTGTACTTAAGTCGGCATTGTGCCTTTTGTATTATATTCGGATGCAATTTCTGTGTTCAATCGTCAATAAAAAGGTCCAAGGTATATAGTAAACCTGAGGGGAAGCATCGGAATCTAAACCTGGACTCACAGGAGAGGTTCAAATCTTAGAAAGTTAAAGTGACAGTCCTCTTTTACTTAAGTCGGCATTGGGCCTTTTCTATTAAGTTCGGATGCAATTTCTGTGTTTCATAGTCAATATGAAGGTCCAAGGGATACAGTAAACCTGAAGGGAAGCATCGGAATCTAAAACTGGAATCATAGGAGAGGTTCAAATCATAGAAAGTTAGAGTGTCAGTCCTCTTGTACTTAAGTCGGCATTGTGCCTTTTGTATTACATTCGGATTGAATTTCTGTGTTTCATCGTCAATGAGGAGGTCCAAGGGATACAGTAAACCTGAAGTGAAGGATCGGATTCAAAAACTGGACTCACAGGAGAGGTTGAAAACATAGAAAATTAGAGTGATAGTCATCTTGTACTTAAGTCGGCATTATGCCTTTTGAATTTCATTCCCATGCAATTTCTGTGCTTCATCGTCAATAAGAAGACCCATGCTATACAGTAAACCTGAAGTGTAGCATCGGAATCTAAAACTGGACTCACAGGAGAGGTTCAAATCATAGAAAAATAGAGTGTCCGTCCTCTTGTACATAAGTCGGCATTGTGCCTTTTGAATTTAATTCCGATGCAATTTCTGTGTTTCATCGTCAATAAGAAGGTCCAAGGTATACAGGAAACCTGAAGTGAAGCATCGGAATCTAAAACTGTACTCACAGAAGAGTTTCAAATCATAGAAAGTGGGAGTGTCAGTCCTCTTGTACTTAAGTCGGCATTGTGCCTTTTGCATTAATTTCGGATCCAATTTCTGTGTTTCATCGTCAGTAAGAAGGTCCAAGGTATACAGTAAACCTGAAGGGAAGCATCGGAATCTAAAACTGGACTCACAGGAGAGGTTCAAATCATAGAAAGTTAGAGTGTCAGTCCTCTTGTACTTAAGTCGGCATTGTGCCTTTTGTATTAAATTCGGATGCAATTTTTGTGTTTCATCGTCAATAAGAAGGTCCAAGGTATTCAGTAAACCTGAAGGGAGGCATGGGAATCTAAAACTGGAATCATAGGAGAGGTTCATATCATAGAAAGTTAGAGTGTCAGTCCTCTTGTACTTAAGTCGGCATTGTGCCTTTTGTATTACATTCGGATGCAATTTCTGTGTTTCATCGTCAATAAGAAGGTCCAAGGGATACATTAAACCTGAAGTGAAGCATTGGATTCTAAAACTGGACTCACAGGAGAGGTTCAAATCATAGAAATTTAGAGTGTTAGTCATCTTGTACTTAAGTCAGCATTGTGCCTTTCGAATTTCATTCCGATGCATTTTCTGTGCTTCATCGTCAATAAGAAGGTCCATGGTATACAATAAACCTGAAGTGTAGCATCGGAATTTAAAACTGGACTCACAGGAGAGGTTCAAATCATAGAAAGTGAGAGTGGATGTCCTCTTGTACTTAGGTCGGCATTGTGCCTTTTGTATTAAATTCGGATGCAATTTCTGTGTTTCATCATCAATAAGAAGGTCCAAGGGATACAGTAAACCTGAAGTGAATCTTCCGAATCTAAAACTAGACTCACAGGAGAGGTTCAAATCATAGAAAGTTAGAGAGTCAGTCCCCTTGTACTTCAGTCGGCATTGTGCTTTTTGAATTTAATTCGGATGCAATTTCTGTGTTTCATCGTCAATAAGAAGGTCCAAGGTATACAGGAAACCTGAAGTGAAGCATCGGAATCTAAACCTGGACTCAGAGGAGAGGTTCAATTCATCGAAAGTGAGAGTGTCAGTCCTCCTGTACTTAAGTCGGCATTGTGCCTTTTGTATTAAATTCGGATGCAATTTCTGTGTTTCATCGTCAATAAGAAGGTCCAAGGTATATAGGAAACCTGAAGTGAATCATCGGAATCTAAAACTGGACTCACAGGAGAGGTTCAAATCATAGAAAGTGAGAGTGTCATTCCTCTTGTACTTAAGTCGGCATTGTGCCTTTTGTATTAAATTCGAATGCAAATTCTGTGTTTCATCGTCAATAAGAAGGTCCAAGGTATACACGAAACCTGAAGTGAAGCATCGGATTCTAAAACTGGACTCAGAGGAGAGGTTCAAATCATAGCAAGTTAGAGTGTCAGTCCTCTTGTACTTAAGTCGGCATTGTGCCTTTTTTATTACATTCTGATGCAATTTCTGTGTTTCATCGTCAATAAGAAGGTCGAAGGGATACAGAAAACCTGAAGTGAAGCATCGGATTCTAAAACTGGACTCACAGGAGCGGTTCAAATCATAGAAAGTTAGAGTGTCAGTCATCTTGTACATAAGTCGGCATTGTGCCTTTTGAATTTCACTCCGATGCAATTTCTGTGCTTCATCGTCAATAAGAAGGTCCATGGTATTCAGTAAGCCTGAAGTGTAGCATCGGAATCTAAAACTGGACTCACAGGAGAGGTTCAATTCATAGAAAGTTAGAGTGTCCGTCCTCTTGTACTTAAGTCAGCATTGTGCCTTCTGAATTAAATTCCGATGCAATTTCAGTGATTCATCGTCAATAAGAAGGTCCAAGGTGTACAGGAAACCTGAAGTGAAGCACCGGAATCTAAGACTGCACTCACAAGAGAGGTTCAAATCATAGAATCATAGAAAGTGAGAGTGTCGGTCCTCTTGTACTTATGTCGGCATTGTGCCCTTTGCATTAATTTCGGATCCAATTTCTGTGTTTGATCGTCAGTAAGAAGGTCCAAGGTATACAGTAAAACTGAAGGGAAGCATCGGAATCTGAAACTGGACTCACAGAAGAGGTTCAAATAATAGAAAGTAAGTGTGTCCGTCCTCTTGTACTTAAGTCGGCATTGTGCCTTTTGTATTAAATTCGGATTCAATTTCTGTGTTCGAACGTCAATAAAAAGGTCCAAGGTATACAGTAAACCTGAAGGGAAGCATCGGAATCTAAAACTGGACTCACAGGAGAGGTTCAAATCATAGAAAGTTAGAGTGACAGTCCTCTTTTACTTAAGTCGGCATTGCGCCTTTTGTATTAAATTCGGATGCAATTTCTGTGTTTCATAGACAATAAGAAGGTCCAAGGTATACAGTAAACCTGAAGGGAAGCATCGGAATCTAAAACTGGACTCATAGGAGAGGTTCAAATCATAGAAAGTTAGAGTGTCAGTCCTCTTGTACTTAAGTCGGCATTGTGCCTTTTGTATTACATTCGGATGGAATTTCTGTGTTTCATCGTCAATAAGGTGGTCCAAGGGATACAGTAAACCTGAAGTGAAGGATCGGATTCAAAAACTGGACTCACAGGAGAGGTTGAAATCATAGAAAATTAGAGTGATAGTCATCTTGTACTTAAGTCGGCATTGTGCCTTTTGAATTTCACTCCGATGCAATTTCTGTGCTTCATCGTCAATAAGAAGATCCATGGTATACAGTAAACCTGAAGTGTAGCATCGGAATCTAAAACTGGACTCACAGGAGATGTTCAAATCATAGAAAAATAGAGTGTCCGTCCTCTTGTACATGAGTCGGCATTGTGCCTTTTGAATTTAATTCCGATGCAATTTCTGTGTTTCATCGTCAGTAAGAAGGTCCAAGGTATACAGTAAACCTGAGGGGATGAAGCGGAATCTAAAACTGGTATCACAGGAGAGGTTCAAATCATAGAAAGTGAGAGTGTCAGTCCTCTTGCACTTAAGTCGCATTGTGCCTTTTGTATTAAGTTCGGATGCAATTTCTGTGTCTCATCGTCAATAAGAAGGTCCAAGGTATACAGTAAATCTGAAGGGAAGCATCGAAATCTAAAACTGGACTCACAGGAGAGATTCAGATCATTGGAAGTTAGAGTGTCAGTCCTCTTGTACTTAAGTCGGCATTGTGAGTTTTGATCTTACTTCCGATGCAATTTCTGTGTTTCATCGTCAAGAAGAAGGTCCAAGGTATACAGTAAACCTGAAGTGAAGCATCGGAATCTAAATCTGGACTCACCGGAGAGATTCAAATCTCAGAAAGTTAGAGTGTCAGTCCTCTTGTACTTAAGTCGGAATTGAGCCTTTTGAATATAAATCCGATGCAATTTCTGTGTTTCATCGTCAACAAGAATGTCCAAGGTATACAGTAAACCTGAAGTGAAGCATCGTAATCAAAACTGGACTCACAGGAGAGGTTCAAATTATAGTAAGGTAGAGTATCAGTCCTCTTGTACTTAAGTCGGTATTGTGCCTTTTGAATTTCATTCCGATGCAATTTCTGTGCTTCACCGTTAAAAAGAAGGTCCAATGTATACAGGGACCCTGAAGTGAAGCATCGGAATCTAAAACTGTACCCACAGGAGAGTTCCAAATCATAGAATGTGAGAGTGTCAGTCTGCTTGTACTTAAGTCGGCATTGTGCCTTTTGCATTAAATTCGGATCCAGTTTCTGTGTTTCATCGTCAATAAGAAGGTCCAAGGTATACAGTAAACCTGAAGAGAAGCATCAGAATCTAAAACTGGACTCACAGGAGAGGTTCAAATCATAGAAAGTTAGAGTGTCAGTCCTCTTGTACTTAAGTCGGCATTGTGCCTTTTGTATTAAATTCGGATGCAATTTCTGTGTTTCATCGTCAGTAATATAGTCCAAGGTATACAGTAAACCTGAAGGAATGAAGCGGAATCTAAAACTGGTCTCACATTAGAGGTTCAAATCATAGGAAGTGAGAGTGTCAGTCCTCTTGTACTTAAGTCGCATTGTGCCTTTGGTATTAAATTCGGATGCAATTTCTGCGTTTCATCGTCAATAAGAAGGTCCCAGGTATACAGTAAATCTGAAGGGAAGCATCGAAATCTAAAACTGGACTCACAGGGGAGATTCAAATCATTGGAAGTTAGAGTGTCAGTCCTCTTGTACTTAAGTCGGCATTGTGACTTTTGAATTTACTTCCGATGCAATTTCTGTGTTTCATCGTCAAGAAGAAGGTCCAAGGTATACAGTAAACCTGAAGTGAAGCATCGGAATCTAAATCTGGACTCACCGGAGAGATTCAAATCATAGAAAGATAGAGTGTCAGTCCTCTTGTACTTAAGTCGGAATTGTGCCTTTTGAATATAAATCCGATGCAATTTCTGTGTTTCATCGTCAAAAGATTGTCCAAGGTATACAGTAAACCTGAAGTGAAGCATCGTAACCTAAAACTGGACTCACAGGAGAGGTTCAAATTATAGTAAGGTAGAGTATCAGTCCTCTTGTACTTAAGTCGGCATTGTGCCTTTTGAATTTCATTCCGATGCAATTTCTGTGCTTCACCGTTAAAAAGAAGGTGCAAGGGATACATTAAACCTGAAGTGAAAAATCGGAATCTAGAACTAGACTCACAGGAGAGGTTCTAATCATTTAAAGTTAGAGTGTCAGTCCTCTTGTACTTAAGTCGGCATCGTGTCTGTTGTATTAACTTCGGATGCAATGTCAGTGTTTCATCTTCCATAAGAAGGTCCAAGGGATACAGTAAACCTCATGGGAAGCATCGGAACCTAAAACTGGACTCATAAAAGAGGTTCAATTCATAGAAAGTTAGAGTGTCCGTCCTCTTGTACTTTAGTCGGCATTGTGCCTTCTGAATTTAATTCCGATGCAATTTCTGTGATTCATCGTCAATATGAAGGTCCAAGGTATACAGGAAACCTGAAGTGAAGCATCGGAATCTAAATCTGGACTCACAGGAGAGGTTCAAATCAGAAAGAGTGTGTGTCAGTCCTCTTGTACTTAAGTCGGCATTGTGACTTTTGTATTAAATTCGGATGTAATTTCCGTGATTCCTTGCCAATAAGAAGGTCCAAGGGATACAGTAAACCTGAAGTGAGGCATCGGAATCTAAAACAGGACTCACAGGAGTGTTTCAAATCATAGAAAGTTAGAGTGTCAGTCTTCTTGTACTTAAGTCGGCATTGTGCCTTTTGTATTAAATTCAGATGCAATTTCTGTGTTTCATCGTCAATAAGAAGGTCCAAGGTATACAGTAAACCACATGGGAAGCATCGGAACCTAAAACTGGACTCATAAAAGAGGTTCAAATCATAGAAAGTTAGAGTGTCAGTCCTTTTGTACTTATGTCGGCATTGTGCCTTTTGTATTACATTCGGATGCAATTTATGTGTTTCATCGTCAATAAGGAGGTCCACGGTATACAGTAAACATGAAGTGAAGGATCGGATTCAAAAACTGGACTCACAGGAGAGGTTCAAATCATACAGAATTAGAGTGTTAGTCATCTTGTACTTAAGTCGGCATTGTGCCTTTTGAATTTAATTCCGATGCAATTTCTGTGCTTCATCGTCAATAAGAAGATCCATGGTATACAGTAAACCTGAAGTGTAGCATCGGATAGTAAAACTGGACTCATAGGAGAGGTTCAAACCATAGAAAGTTAGAGTGTCCGTCCTCTTGTACTTATGTCGGCATTGTGGCCTTAGCATTAAATTCGGATCCAATTTCTGTGTTTCATCGTCAATAAGAAGGTCCAAGGTATACAGTAAACCTGAAGTGAAGCATCGGAATCTAAAACTGGACTCACAGGAGAGGTTCAAATCATAGAAAGTTAGAGAGTCAGTCCTCTTGTACTTAAGTCGGCATTCTGCCTTCTGTATTAAATTCGGATGCAATTTCTGTGTTTCATCGACAGTAAGAAGGTGCAAGGTATACAGTAATCCTGAAGGGATGCAGCTGAATCTAAAACTGGACTCACTGGAGAGGTTCAAATCATAGAAAGTGAGAGTGGCAGTCCTCTTGTACTTAAGTCGGCATTGTGCTATTTGTATTAAATTCGGATCCAATTTCTGTGTTTCATCGTCAATAAGAAGGTCCAAGGTATACAGTAAACCTGAAGTGAAGCATCGGAATCTAAAAATGGACTCACAGGAGGGGTTCAAATCATAGAAAGTTAGAGAGTCAGTCCTCTTGTACTTAAGTCGGCATTCTGCCTTCTGTATTAAATTCGGATGCAATTTCTGTGTTTCATCGACGGTAAGAAGGTGCAAGGTATACAGTAATCCTGAAGGGATGCAGCTGAATCTAAAACTGGACTCACTGGAGAGGTTCAAATCATAGAAAGTGAGAGTGGCAGTCCTCTTGTACTTAAGTCGGCATTGTGCTATTTGTATTAAATTCGGATGCAATTTCTGTGTTTCATCGTCAATAAGAAGGTCCAAGGTATACAGAAAACCTGAAGTGCAGCATCGGAATCTTTAGCTGGACTCACGGGAGAGATTCAAATCATAGACAGTTAGAGTGTCAGTCCTCTTGTACTTAAGTCGGCATTGTGCCTTTTGTATTAAATTCGGATGCAATTTCTGTGTTTCATCGTCAGTAAGATAGTCCAAGGTATACAGTAAACCTGAAGGAATGAAGCGGAATCTAAAACTGGTCTCACATTAGAGGTTCAAATCATAGAAAGTGAGAGTGTCAGTCCTCTTGTACTTAAGTCGCATTGTGCCTTTGGTATTAAATTCGGATGCAATTTCTGCGTTTCATCGTCAATAAGAAGGTCCCAGGTATACAGTAAATCTGAAGGGAAGCATCGAAATCTAAAACTGGACTCACAGGGGAGATTCAAATCATTGGAAGTTAGAGTGTCAGTCCTCTTGTACTTAAGTCGGCATTGTGACTTTTGAATTTACTTCCGATGCAATTTCTGTGTTTCATCGTCAAGAAGAAGGTCCAAGGTATACAGTAAACCTGAAGTGAAGCATCGGAATCTAAATCTGGACTCACCGGAGAGATTCAAATCATAGAAAGATAGAGTGTCAGTCCTCTTGTACTTAAGTCGGAATTGTTCCTTTTGAATATAAATCCGATGCAATTTCTGTGTTTCATCGTCAAAAGATTGTCCAAGGTATACAGTAAACCTGAAGTGAAGCATCGTAACCTAAAACTGGACTCACAGGAGAGGTTCAAATTATAGTAAGGTAGAGTATCAGTCCTCTTGTACTTAAGTCGGCATTGTGCCTTTTGAATTTCATTCCGATGCAATTTCTGTGCTTCACCGTTAAAAAGAAGGTGCAAGGGATACATTAAACCTGAAGTGAAAAATCGGAATCTAGAACTGGACTCACAGGAGAGGTTCTAATCATTTAAAGTTAGAGTGTCAGTCCTCTTGTACTTAAGTCGGCATCGTGTCTGTTGTATTAACTTCGGATGCAATGTCAGTGTTTCATCTTCCATAAGAAGGTCCAAGGGATACAGTAAACCTCATGGGAAGCATCGGAACCTAAAACTGGACTCATAAAAGAGGTTCAATTCATAGAAAGTTAGAGTGTCCGTCCTCTTGTACTTTAGTCGGCATTGTGCCTTCTGAATTTAATTCCGATGCAATTTCTGTGATTCATCGTCAATATGAAGGTCCAAGGTATACAGGAAACCTGAAGTGAAGCATCGGAATCTAAATCTGGACTCACAGGAGAGGTTCAAATCTGAAAGAGAGTGTGTCAGTCCTCTTGTACTTAAGTCGGCATTGTGACTTTTGTATTAAATTCGGATGTAATTTCCGTGATTCCTTGCCAATAAGAAGGTCCAAGGGATACAGTAAACCTGAAGTGAGGCATCGGAATCTAAAACAGGACTCACAGGAGTGTTTCAAATCATAGAAAGTTAGAGTGTCAGTCTTCTTGTACTTAAGTCGGCATTGTGCCTTTTGTATTAAATTCAGATGCAATTTCTGTGTTTCATCGTCAATAAGAAGGTACAAGGTATACAGTAAACCACATGGGAAGCATCGGAACCTAAAACTGGACTCATAAAAGAGGTTCAAATCATAGAAAGTTAGAGTGTCAGTCCTTTTGTACTTAAGTCGGCATTGTGCCTTTTGTATTACATTCGGATGCAATTTATGTGTTTCATCGTCAATAAGGAGGTCCACGGTATACAGTAAACCTGAAGTGAAGGATCGGATTCAAAAACTGGACTCACAGGAGAGGTTCAAATCATACAGAATTAGAGTGTTAGTCATCTTGTACTTAAGTCGGCATTGTGCCTTTTGAATTTAATTCCGATGCAATTTCTGTGCTTCATCGTCAATAAGAAGATCCATGGTATACAGTAAACCTGAAGTGTAGCATCGGATACTAAAACTGGACTCACAGGAGAGGTTCAAACCATAGAAAGTTAGAGTGTCCGTCCTCTTGTACTTAAGTCGGCATTGTGGCCTTAGCATTAAATTCGGATCCAATTTCTGTGTTTCATCGTCAATAAGAAGGTCCAAGGTATACAGTAAACCTGAAGTGAAGCATCGGAATCTAAAACTGGACTCACAGGAGAGGTTCAAATCATAGAAAGTTAGAGAGTAAGTCCTCTTGTACTTAAGTCGGCATTCTGCCTTCTGTATTAAATTCGGATGCAATTTCTGTGTTTCATCGACAGTAAGAAGGTGCAAGGTATACAGTAATCCTGAAGGGATGCAGCTGAATCTAAAACTTGACTCACTGGAGAGGTTCAAATCATAGAAAGTGAGAGTGGCAGTCCTCTTGTACTTAAGTCGGCATTGTGCTATTTGTATTAAATTCGGATGCAATTTCTGTGTTTCATCGTCAATAAGAAGGTCCAAGGTATACAGAAAACCTGAAGTGCAGCATCGGAATCTTTAGCTGGACTCACGGGAGAGATTCAAATCATAGACAGTTAGAGTGTCAGTCCTCTTGTACTTAAGTCGGCATTGTGCCTTTTGAATTTAATTCCGATGCAATTTCTGTGTTTCATCGTCAACAAGAAGGTCCAAGGTATACAGAAAACCTGAAGTGCAGCATCGGAATCTTAAGCTGGACTCACCGGAGAGATTCAAATCATAGAAAGTTAGAGTGTCAGTCCTCTTGTCCTTAAGTCGGCATTGTGCGTTTTGCATTTAATTCCGATGCAATTTCTGTGTTTCATCGTCAATAAGAATGTCCAAGGTATACAGTAGACCTGAAGTGTTGCATCGGAATATAAAACTGGGCTCACAGGAGAGGTTCAAATTATAGAAACGTAGAGTGTCCGTCCTCTTGTACTGAAGTCGGCATTGTGACATTTGTATTAAATTCGGATGCAATTTTTGTGTTTCATCGCCAATAAGAATGTCCAAGGGATACAGTAAACCGCTAGTGAACCATCGGAATATAAAACTGGACTCACAGGAGAGGTTCAAATCATAGAAAGTGAGAGTGTCAGTCCTCTGGTACTTAAGTCAACATTGTGACTTTTGTATTAAATTTGGATGCAATTTCCGTGTTTCATCGCCAATAAGAAGGTCCAAGGGATACAGTAGACCTGAAGTGTAGCATCGGAATATAAAACTGGACTCACAGGAGAGGTTCAAATTATAGAAAGGTAGAGTATCCGTCCTCTTGTACTGAAGTCGGCATTGTGACATTTGTATTAAATTCGGATGCAATTTCTGTGTTTCATCGTCAATAACAATGACCAAGGGATACAGTAAACCGCTAGTGAAGCATCGGAATCTAAAACTGGACTCACAGGAGAGGTTCAAATCATAGAAAGTAAGAGTGTCAGTCCTCTTGTACTTAAGTCGGCATTGTGACTTTTGTATTAAATTCGGATGCAATTTCCGTGTTTCATCGCCAATAAGAAGGTCCAAGGGATACAGTAAACCTGAAGTGAGGCATCGGAATCTAATACTGGCCTCACAGGAGAGGTTCAAATCATAGACAGTTAGAGTGTCAGTATTCTTGTACTTATGTCGGCATTGTGCCATTTGTATTAAATACGGATGCAGTTTCAGTGTTTCATCATTAATAACAAGGTACAAGGGATACAGTACACCTGAAGTGAAGCATCGGAATCTAAAACTGGACTCACAGGTGAGGTTCAAATCATAGACAGTTAGAGTGTCAGTCCTCTTGTACTTAAGTCGGCACTGTGCCTTTTGAATTTAATTCCGATGCAATTTCTGTGTTTCATCGTCAATAAGAAGGTCCAAGGTATACAGAAAACCTGAAGTGCAGCATCGGAATCTTAAGCTGGACTCACCGGAGAGATTCAAATCATAGAAAGTTAGAGTGTCAGTCCTCTTGTCCTTAAGTCGGCATTGTGCGTTTTGAATTTAATTCCGATGCAATTTCTGTGTTTCATCGTCAATAAGAATGTCCAAGGTATACAGTAGACCTGAAGTGTAGCATCGGAATATAAAACTGGGCTCACAGAAGAGGTTCAAATTATAGAAACGTAGAGTGTCCGTCCTCTTGTACTGAAGTCGGCATTGTGACATTTGTATTAAATTCGGATGCAATTTCTGTGTTTCATCGCCAATAAGAATGTCCAAGGGATACAGTAAACCGCTAGTGAACCATCGGAATATAAAACTGGACTCACAGGAGAGGTTCAAATCATAGAAAGTGAGAGTGTCAGTCCTCTTGTACTTAAGTCAACATTGTGACTTTTGTATTAAATTTGGATGCAATTTCCGTGTTTCATCGCCAATAAGAAGGTCCAAGGGATACAGTAAACCTGAAGTGAGGCATCGGAATCTAATACTGGCCTCACAGGAGAGGTTCAAATCATAGACAGTTAGAGTGTCAGTATGCTTGTACTTATGTCGGCATTGTGCCATTTGTATTAAATACGGATGCAGTTTCAGTGTTTCATCATTAATAACAAGGTACAAGGGATACAGTACACCTGAAGTGAAGCATCGGAATCTAAAACTAGACTTACAGGAGAGGTTCAAATCATAGAGTGTCAGTCCTCTTGTACTTAAGTCGGCATTGTGCCTTTTGTATTAAATTCGGATGCAATTTCTGTGTTTCATCGTCAATAAGAATATCCAAGGGATACAGTAAACCTCAAGTGAAACATCGGAATCTAAAACTGGACTCACAGGAGAGGTTCAAATCGTAGAAAGTGTGAGTGTCAGTCCTCTCGTACTTAAGTCGGCTTTGTGACTTTTGTATTTAATTCGGATGCAATTGCCGTGTTTCATCGTCAATAGGAAGGACCAAGGGATGCAGTAAACGTGAAGTGAGGCATCGGAATCTAAAAGTGGACTCACAGGAGTGGTTCAAATCATAAAATGTTAGAGTGTCAGTCTTCTTGTACTTAAGTCGGCATTGTGCCATTTGTATTAAATACGGATGCAGTTTCTGTGTTTCATCATCAATAAGAAGGTACAAGGGATACAGTAAACCTGAAATGAAGCATCGGAATCTAAAACTGGACTCACAGGAGAGGTTCAAATCATAGAAAGTTAGAGTGTCAGCCCTCTTGTACTTAAGTCGGCATTGTGCCTTTTCAATTTCATTCCGATGCAATTTCTGTGCTTCATCGTCAGTAAGAAGGTCCAAGGGATACAGTAAACATGAAGTGATACATCGGATTCTAAAACTGGACTCACAGGAGAGGTACAAATCACAGAAAATTAGAGCGTCAGTCATCTTGTACTTAAGTCGGCATTGTGCCTTTTCAATTTCATTCCGATGCAATTTCTGTGCTTCATCGTCAATAAGAATTTCCATGGTATACAGTAAACCTGAAGTGTAGCATCGGAATCTAAAAGTGGACTCACAGGAGAGGTTAATATCATAGAAAGTTAGAGTGTCAGTCCTCTTGTACTTAAGTCGGCATTGTGCCTTTTGAATTTAATTCCGATGCAAATTCTGTGTTTCATCATCAATAAGAAGGTCCAAGGTATACAGTAAACTTGAAGTGAAGCATCGGAATCTAAAACTGGACTCACAGTGGAGGTTCAAATCACAGAAAGTTAGAGTGTCAGTCCTCTTGTGCTTAAGTCGGCATTGTGCCTTTTGAATTCAATTCCGATGCAGTTTCTGTGTTTCATCGTCAATAAGAAGGTCCAAGGTATACAGTGAACCTGAAGTGAGGCATCGGAATCTAAAACTGAACTCACAGGAGAAGTTCAAATCATTGAAAGTTAGAGTGTCAGTCCTCTTGTACTTAAGTCGGCATTGTGGCTTTTGAATTTTTATTAAGATGCAATTACTGTTTTTCATCGTCAATAAGAATATCCAAAGGATACAGTAAACCTCAAGTGAAGCATCGGAATCTAAAACTGGACTCACAGGAGAGGTTCAAATCATAGAAAGTGAGAGTGTCAGTCCTCTTGTACTTATGTCGGCATTGTGCCTTTTGTATTAAATTCGGATGCAATATCTGTGTTTCATCGTCAATAAGAAGGTCTAAGGTATACAGTAAACCTGATGGGAAGCATCGGAACCCAATACTGGACTCATAGGAGAGGTTCAAAACATAGAAAGTTAGAGTGTCTGTCCTCTTGTACTTAAGTCGGCATTGTGCATTTTGTATTACATTCGGATGCAATGTCTGTGTTTCATCGTCAATAAGGAGGTCCACGGGATACAGTAAACCTGAAGTGAAGGATCGTACTCAAAAACTGGACTCACAGGAGAGGTTCAAATCGTAGAAAATTAGAGTGTTAGTCATATTGTACTTAAGTCAGCATTGTGCCTTTTGAATTTCATTCCGATGCAATTTCTGTGCTTCATCGTCAATAAGAAGATCCATGGTATACAGTAAACTTGAAGTGTAGCATCGGAATCTAAAAGTGGGCTCACAGGAGATGTTCAAATCATAGAAAGTTAGAGTGTCAGTCCTCTTGTACTTAAGTCGGCATTGTGCCTTTTGTATTAAATTCGGATGCAATCTCTGCGTTTCATCGTCAGTAAGAAGGTCCAAGGTATACAGTAATCCTGAAGGGATGCAGCGGAATCTAAAACTGGACTCACAGGAGTGGTTCAAATCATAGAAAGTGAGAGTGTCAGTCCTCTTGTGCTTAAGTCGGCATTGTGCCTTTTGTATTAAATTCGGATGCAATTTCTGTGTTTCATCGTCAATAAGAAGGTCCAAGGTATACAGTAAACCTGAGTGGAAGCATCGAAATCTAAAACTGGACTCACAGGAGAGATTCAAATCATTGTATCTTAGAGTGTCAGTCCTCTTGTACTTAAGTCGGCATTGTGCCTTTTAATCTACTTCCGATGCAATCTCTGTGTTTCATCGTCAAGGAGAAGGTCCAAGGTAAACAGTAAACCTGAAGTGAAGCATCGGAATCTAAAGCTGGACTCACCGGAGAGATTCAAAGCATAGAAAGTTAGAGTGTCAGTCCTCTTGTACTTAAGTCGGCATTGTGCCTTTTGAATTTCATTCCGATGCAATTTCTGTGCTTCACCGTTAAACAAAAATTCCAAGGGATACAGTAAACCTGATGTGAAAAATCGGAATCTAAAACTGGTCTCACAGGACAGGTTCTTATCATTGAAAGTTAGAGTGTCAGTCCTCTTGTACTTAAGTCGGCATTGTGCTTGTTGTATTAAATTCCGATTCAATTTCCGTGTGTCATCGTCAATAAGAAGGTCCTAGGGATACAGTAAACCTGATGTGAAGCATCGGAATTTAAAACTGGACTTACAGGAGAGGTTCAAATCATAGAACGTAGAGTGTCAGTCCTATTGTACTTAAGTCGGCATTGTGCCTTTTGAATTATTATTAAGATGCAATTACTGTTTTTCATCGTCAATTAGAAGTTCCAAGGTATACAGTAAACCTGCAGTGAAGCATCGGAATCTAAAACTGGACTCACAGGAGAGGTTCAAATCATAGAAGGTTAGAGTGACAGTCCTATTGTACTTATGTCGGCATTGTGCCTTTTGTATTAAATTCGGATGCAATTTCCGTGTTTCATCGTCAATAGGAAGGACCAAGGGATGCAGTAAACGTGAAGTGAGGCATCGGAATCTAAAACTGGACTCACAGGAGAGGTTCAAATCATAGAAAGTTAGAGTGTCAGTCCTCTTGTACTTAAGTCGGCATTGTGTCATTTGTATTAAATACGGATGCAGTTTCTGTGTTTCATCATCAATAAGAAGGTACAAGGGATACAGTAAGCCTGAAATGAAGCATCGGAATCTAAAACAGGACTCACAGGAAAGGTTCAAATCATAGAAAGTTAGAGTGTCAGTCCTCTTGTACTTAAGTCGGCATTGTGCCTTTTCAATTTCATTCCGACTTAAGTACAAGAGGACTGACACTCACACTTTCTATGATTTGAAATTTCTTCTGTAAGTCTAGTTTTAGAATCCGATGCTTCACTTCAGGTTTGCTGTATCCCTTGGACCTTCTTATTGACGATGAAACACGGAAATTGCATCGGAATTAAATTCAAAAGGCACAGTGCCGACTTAGGTACAAGAGGACTGACACTCTAACTGTCTATGATTTGAACCTCACCTGTGATTCCAGTTTTAGATTCCGCTGCTTCACTTCAGGTGTACTGTATCCCTTGTACATTGTTATTAATGATGAAACACTGAAACTGCATCCGTATTTAATACAAATGGCACAATGCCGACATAAGTACAAGAAGACTGACACTCTAACTGTCTATCATTTGAACCCCTCCAGTGAGGCCAGTATTAGATTCCGATGCCTCACTTCAGGTTTACTGTATCCCTTGGACCTTCTTATTGGCGATGAAACACGGAAATTGCATCCGAATTTAATACAAAAGTCACAATGCCGACTTCAGTACAAGAGGACGGACACTCTACCTTTCTATAATTTGAACCTCTCCTGTGTGTCCAGTTTTATATTCCGATGCTACACTTCAGGTCTACTGTATACCTTGGACATTCTTATTGACGATGAAACACAGAAATTGCATCGGAACTAAATTCAAAAGTCACAATGCCAACTTAAGTACAAGAGGACTGACACTCTAACTTTCTATGATATGAATCTCTCCGGTGAGTCCAGCTTAAGATTCCGATGTTGCACTTCAGGTTTTCTGTATACCTTGGACCTTCTTATTGACGATGAAACACAGAAATTGCATCAGAATTTAATACAAAAGGCACAATGCCGACTTAAGTGCAAGAGGACTGCCACTCTCACTTTCTATGATTTGAACCTCTCCTGTGAGTCCAGTTTTAGATTCAGCTGCATCCCTTCAGGTTTACTGTATACCTTGGACCTTCTTACTGACGATGAAACACAGAAATTGCATCCGAATATAATACAGAAGGCACAATGATGACTTAAGTACAAGAGGACTGACACTCTAACTTTCTATGATTTGAACCTCTCCTGTGAGTCCAGTTTTAGATTCCGACGCTTCACTTCAGGTTTACTATATACCTTGGACCTTCTTATTGACGATGAAACAGAGAAATTGGATCCTAAATTAATGCTAAAGGCACAATGCCGACTTAAGTACAAGAGGACTGACACTCTAACTTTCTATGATTTGAACCTCTTTTATGAGTCCAGTTTTAGGTTCCGATGCTTCCCATGAGGTTTACTGTATACCTTGGACCTTCTTATTGACGATGAAACACAGAAATTGCATCTGAATTTAATACAAAAGGCACAATGCCGACTTAAGTACAAGAAGACTGACACTCTAACTTTCTATGATTTGAACCCCTCCTGTGAGTCCTGTTTTAGCTTCCGATGCCTCACTTCTGGTTTACTGTATCCCTTGGACCTTCTTATTGGCAAGGAAACACGGAAATTGCATCCGAATTTAATACAAAAGTCACAATGCCGACTTAAGTACAAGAGGACTGACACACTCTCTTTTAGATATGAACCTCTCCTGTGAGTCCAGATTTAGATTCCAATGCTACACTTCAGGTTTCCTGTATACCTTGGACCTTCTTATTGACGATGAACCACAGAAATTGCATCGGAATTAAATTCAGAAGGCACATTGCCGACTAAAGTACAAGAGGACTGACACTCTAACTTTCTATGATTTGAACCTCTCCTATAAGTCCAGTTTTAGACTCCGATGCTTCCCTTCAGGTTTACTGTATCCCTTGGCCCTTCTTATTGATGATGAAACACTGACATTGCATCCGAATTTAATACAACAGACACGATGCCGACTTAAGTACAAGAGGACTGACACTCTAACTTTAAATGATTAGAACCTCTCCTGTGAGTCCAGTTCTAGATTCCGATTTTTCACTTCAGGTTTACTGTATCCCTTGCACCCTCTTTTTAACGGTGAAGCACAGAAATTGCATCGGAATGAAATTCAAAAGGCACAATGCCGACTTAAGTACAAGAGGACCGATACTCTACCTTACTATAATTTGAACCTCTCCTGTGAGTCCAGTTTTAGGTTACGATGCTTCACTTCAGGTTTACTGTATACCTTGGACATTCTTTTTGACGATGAAACACAGAAATTACATCGGATTTATATTCAAAAGGCACAATTCCGTCTTAAGTACAAGAGGACTGACACTCTACCTTTCTATGATTTGAATCTCTCCGGTGAGTCCAGATTTAGATTCCGATGCTTCACTTCAGATTTACTGTATACCTTGGACCTTCTCATTGACGATGAAACACAGAAATTGCATCGGAATTAAATTCAAAAGGCACAATGCCGACTTATGTACAAGAGGACGGACACTCTATTTTTCTATGATTTGAACCTCTCCTGTGAGTCCAGTTTTAGATTCCGATGCTACATTTCAGGTGTACGGTATACCATGGATCTTCTTATTGACGATGAAGCACAGAAATTGCATCGGAATGAAATTCAAAAGGCACAATACCGACTTAAGTACAAGATGACTATCACTCTAATTTTTTTTGCTTTCAACCTCTCCTGTGAGTCCAGTTTTTGAATCCGATCCTTCACTTCAGGTTTACTGTATCCCTTGGACCTCCTTATTGACGATGAAACACAGAGATTCCATCCGAATGTAATACAAAAGGCACAATGCCGACTTAAGTGCAAGAGGACTGACACTCTAACTTTCTATGATTTGAACCTCTCCTATGAGTCCAGTTTTAGATTCCGATGCTTCCCTTCAAGTTTACTGTATACCTTGGACCTTCTTATTGACTATGAAACACAGAAATTGCATCCGAATTTAATACAAAAGGCGCAATGCCGACTTAAGTAAAAGAGGACTGTCACTCTAACTTTCTATGATTTGAACCTCTCTTGTGAGTCCAGTTTTAGATTCCGATGCTTCCCTTCAGGTTTACTGTATACCTTGGACCTTTTTATAGACGATCGAACACAGAAATTGCATCCGAATTTAATACAAAAGGCACAATGCCGACTTAAGTACAAGAGGACGGACACACTTACTTTCTATTTTTTGAACCTCTTCTGTGAGTCCAGTTTTAGATTCCGATGCGTCCCTTCAGGTTTACTGTATACCTTGGACCTTCTTACTGACGATGAAACACAGAAATTGGTTCCGAAATTAATGCAAAAGGCACAATGCCGACATAAGTACAAGAGGACTGACACTCTCACTTTCTATGATTCTATGATTTGAACCTCTCTTGTGAGTCCAGTCTTAGATTCCGGTGCTTCACTTCAGGTTTCCTGTACACCTTGGCCCTTCTTATTGACGATGAATCACAGAAATTGCATCGGAATTTAATTCAGAAGGCACAATGCCGACTTAAGTACAAGAGGACGGACACTCTAACTTTCTATGAATTGAACCTCTCCAGTGAGTCCAGTTTTAGATTCCGATGCTACACTTCAGGCTTACTGAATACCATGGACCTTCTTATTGACGATGAAGCACAGAAATTGCATCGGAGTGAAATTCAAAAGGCACAATGCCGACTTATGTACAAGATGACTGACACTCTAACTTTCTATGATTTGAACCGCTCCTGTGAGTCCAGTTTTAGAATCCGATGCTTCACTTCAGGTTTTCTGTATCCCTTCGACCTTCTTATTGACGATGAAACACAGAAATTGCATCAGAATGTAATACAAAAGGCAGAATGCCGACTTAAGTACAAGAGGACTGACACTCTAACTTTCTATGATTTGAACCTCTCCTCAGAGTCCACTTTTAGATTCCGATGCTTGACTTCAGGTTTCGTGTATACCTTGGACCTTCTTATTGACGAAGAAACACAGAATTTGCATTCGAATTTAATACAAAAGACACAATGCCGACTTAAGTACAAGAGGAATGACACTCTCACTTTCTATGATTTGAACCTCTCCTGTGAGTCCAGTTTTAGATTCCGATGATTGACTTTAGGTTTCCTATATACCTTGGACCTTCTTATTGACGATGAAGCACAGAAATTGCATCGGAATGAAATTCAAAAGGCGCAATGCTGACTTAAGTACAAGATGACTAACACTCTAATTTTCTATGATTTGAACCTCTCCTGTGAGTCCAGTTTTAGAATCCGATGCTTCACTTCAGGTTTCCTTTATACCTTGGACCTTCTTATTGACGATGAAACACAGATATTGCATCGGAATTAAATTCAAAAGGCACAATGCGACTTAAGTGCAAGAGGACTGACACTCTCACTTTCTATGATTTGAATCCCTCCTGTGATACCAGTTTTAGATTCCGCTTCATCCCCTCAGGTTTACTGTATACCTTGGACCTTCTTACTGACGATGAAACACAGAAATTGCATCCGAATTTAATACAAAAGGCACAATGCCGACTTAAGTACAAGAGGACTGACACTCTAACTTTCTATGATTTGAACCTCTCCTGTGAGTCCAGTTTTAGATTCCGATGCTTCACTTCAGGTTTACTGTATACCTTGGACCTTCTTATTGACGATGAAACACAGAAATTGGATCCGAATTTAATGCAAAACGCACAATGCCGACTTAAGTACAAGAGGACTGACACTCCCACTTTCTATGATTTGAAACTCCCCTGTGAGTACAGTTTTAGATTCCGATGCTTCACTTCAGGTTTCCTGTATACCTTGGACCTTCTTATTGACGATGAAACACAGAAATTGCATCGGAATTAAATTCAAAAGGCACAATGCCGACTTATGTACAAGAGGACGGACACTCTATTTTCAATGATTTGAACCTCTCCTGTGAGTCAAGTTTTAGATTCCGATGCTACACTTCAGGTTTATGGTATACCATGGATCCTCTTATTGACGATGAAGCACAGAAATTGCATCGGAATGAAATTCAAAAGGCACAATGCCGACTTAAGTACAAGATGACTAACACTCTAATTTTCTATGATTTGAACCTCTCCTGTGAGTCCAGTTTTAGAATCCGATGCTTCACTTCAGGTTTCCTGTATACCTTGGACCTTCTAATTGACTATGAAACACAGAAATTGCATCCGAATTTAATACAAAAGGCGCAATGCCGACTTAAGTAAAAGAGGACTGTCACTCTAACTTTCTATGATTTGAACCTCTCCTGTGAGTCCAGTTTTAGATTCCGATGCCTCCCTTCAGGTTTACTGTATACCTTGGACCTTTTTATAGACGATCGAACACAGAAATTGCATCCGAATTTAATACAAAAGGCACAATGCCGACTTAAGTACAAGAGGACGGACACACTTACTTTCTATTTTTTGAACCTCTTCTGTGAGTCCAGTTTTAGATTCCGATGCGTCCCTTCAGGTTTACTGTATACCTTGGACATTCTTACTGTCGATGAAACACAGAAATTGGATCCGAAATTAATGCAAAAGGCACAATGCCGACATAAGTACAAGAGGACTGACACTCTCACTTTCTATGATTCTATGATTTGAACCTCTCTTGTGAGTCCAGTCTTAGATTCCGGTGCTTCACTTCAGGTTTCCTGTACACCTTGGACCTTCTTATTGACGATCAATCACAGAAATTGCATCGGAATTTAATTCAGAAGGCACAATGCTGACTTAAGTACAAGAGGACGGACACTCTAACTTTCTATGAATTGAACCTCTCCTGTGAGTCCAGTTTTAGATTCCGATGCTACACTTCAGGCTTACTGAATACCATGGACCTTCTTATTGACGATGAAGCACAGAAACTGCATCGGAGTGAAATTCAAAAGGCACAATGCCAACTTATGTACAAGATGACTGACACTCTAACTTTCTATGATTTGAACCGCTCCAGTGAGTCCAGTTTTAGAATCCGATGCTTCACTTCAGGTTTTCTGTATCCCTTCGACCTTCTTATTGACGATGAAACACAGAAATTGCATCAGAATGAAATACAAAAGGCACAATGCCGACTTAAGTACAAGAGGACTGACACTCTAACTTTCTATGATTTGAACCTCTCCTCTGAGTCCAGTTTTAGATTCCGATGCTTGACTTCAGGTTTCGTGTAAACCTTGGACCTTCTTATTGACGATGAAACACAGATTTTGCATTCGAATTTAATACAAAAGGCACAATGCCGACTTAAGTACAAGAGGAATGACACTCTCACTTTCTATGATTTGAACCTCTCCTGTGAGTCCAGTTTTAGATTCCGATGATTCACTTCTGGTTTCCTTAATACCTTGGACCTTCTTATTGACGATGAAGCACAGAAATTGCATCGGAATGAAATTCAAAAGGCACAATGCTGACTTAAGTACAAGATGACTAACACTCTAATTTTCTATGATTTGAATCTCTCCTGTGAGTCCAGTTTTAGAATGCGATGCTTCACTTCAGGTTTCCTGTATACCTTGGACCTTCTTATTGACGATGAAACACAGAAATTGCATCGGAATTAAATTCAAAAGGCACAATGCGACTTAAGTGCAAGAGGACTGACACTCTCACTTTCTATGATTTTAATCTCTCCTGTGATACCAGTTTTAGATTTCGCTACATCCCCTCAGGTTTACTGTATGCCTTGGACCTTCTTACTGACGATGTAACACAGAAATTGCATCTGAATTTAATACAAAAGGCACAATGCCGACATAAGAACAAGATGACTATCACTCTAATTTTCTATGATTTCAACCTCTCCTGTGAGTCCAGTTTTTGAATCCGATCCTTCACTTCAGGTTTACTGTATCCCTTGGACCTCCTTATTGACGATGAAACACAGAAATTCCATCCGAATGTAATACAAAAGGCACAATGCCGACTTAAGTGCAAGAGGACTGACACTCTGACTTTCTATGATTTGAACCTCTCCTATGAGTCCAGTTTTAGATTCCGATGCTTCCCTTCAGGTTTAATGTATACCTTGGACCTTCTTATTGACTATGAAACACAGAAATTGCATCCGAATTAAATACAAAAACGCAATGCCTACTTAAGTAAATGAGGACTGTCACTCTAACTTTCTATGATTTGAACCTCTCCTGTGAGTCCAGTTTTAGATTCCGATGCTTCCCTTCAGGCTTACTGTATACCTTGGACCTTTTTATAGACGATCGAACAAAGTAATTGCATCCGAATTTAATACAAAAGGCACAATGCCGACTTAAGTACAAGAGGACGGACACACTTACTTTCTATTTTTTGAACCTCTTCTGTGAGTCCAGTTTTAGATTCCGATGCTACACTTCAGGCTTACTGAATACCATGGACCTTCTTATTGACGATGAAGCACGGAAATTGCATCGGAGTGAAATTCAAAAGGCACAATGCCGACTTATGTACAAGATGACTGACACTCTAACTTTCTATGATTTGAACCGCTCCTGTGAGTCCAGTTTTAGAATCCGATGCTTCACTTCAGGTTTCCTGTATACCTCGGACCTTCCTATTGACGATGAAACACAGAAATTGGATCCGAATTTAATGCAAAACGCACAATGCCGACTTAAGTACAAGAGGACTGACACTCCCACTTTCTATGATTTGAAACTCTCCTGTGAGTACATTTTTAGATTCCGATGCTTCACTTCAGGTTTACTGTATACCTTGGACCTTCTTACTGACGATGAAACACAGAAATTGGATCCGAAATTAATGCAAAAGGCACAATGCCGACATAAGTACAAGAGGACTGACACTCTCACTTTCTATGATTCTATGATTTGAACCTCTCTTGTGAGTCCAGTCTTATATTCCGGTGCTTCACTTCAGGTTTCCTGTACACCTTGGACCTTCTTCTTGACGATGAATCACAGAAATTGCATCGGAATTTAATTCAGAAGGCACAATGCCGACTTAAGTACAAGAGGACGGACACTCTAACTTTCTATGAATTGAACCTCTGCTGTGAGTCCAGTTTTAGATTCGAATGCTACACTTCAGGCTTACTGAATACCATGGACCTTCTTATTGACGATGAAACACAGAAATTGCATCAGAATGTAATATAAAAGGCACAATGCCGACTTAAGTACAAGAGGACTGACACTTCAACTTTCTATGATTTGAACCTCTCCTCTGAGTCCAGTTTTAGATTCCGATGCTTGACTTCAGGTTTCGTGTATACCTTGGACCTTCATATTGACGATGAAAAACAGAATTTGCATTCGAATTTAATGCAAAAGGCACAATGCCGACTTAAGTACAAGAGGAATGACACTCTCACTTTCTATGATTTGAACCTCTCCTGTGAGTCTAGTTTTAGATTCTGATGATTCACTTCAGGTTTCCTATATACCTTAGACCTTCTTATTGACGATGAAGCACAGAAGTTGCATCGGAATGAAATTCAAAAGGCACAATGCTGACTTAAGTACAAGATGACTAACACTCTGATTTTCTATGATTTGAACCTCTCCTGTGAGTCCAGTTTTAGAATCCGATGCTCCACTTCAGGTTTACTGTATCCCCTGGACCTTCTTATTGACGATGAAGCACAGAAATTGCATCCGAATGTAATACAAAAGGCACAATGCCGACTTAAGTACAAGAGGACTGACACTCTAACTTTCTATTATTTGAACCTCTCCTATGATTCCAGTTTCAGATTCCCATGCTTCCCTTCATGTTTACTGTATACCTTGGACCTTCTTACTGACGATGAAACACAGAAATTGGATCCGAAATTAATGCAAAAGGCACAAGGCCGACTTAAGTACAAGAGGACTGACACTCTCACTTTCTATGATTTGAACCTCTCCTGTGGGTCCAGTTTTAGTTTCCGATGTTTCACTTCAGGTTCCCTGTATACCTTGGACCTTCTTATTGACGATGTAACACTGAAATTGCATTGGAATTAAATTCAGAAGGCGCAATGCCGACTTAAGTACAAGAGGACGGACACTCTAACTTTCTATGATTTGACCTCTCCTGTGAGTCCAGTTTTAGATTCCGATGCTACACTTCAGGTTTACTGTATACCATGGACCTTCTTATTGACGATGAAGCACAGAAATTGCATCGAAGTGAAATTCAAAAGGCACAATGCCGACTTAAGTACAAGATGACGGACACTCTAACTTTCTATGATTTGAACCTCTCCTGTGAGTCCAGTTTTAGAATCCGATGCTTCACTTCAGGTTTACTCTATCCCTTGGACCTTCTTATTGACGATGAAACACAGAATTTGCATTCGAATTTAATACAAAAGGCACAATGCCGGCTTAGGTACAAGAGGAATGACACTCTCACTTATATGATTTGAACCTCTCCTGTGAGTCCAGTTTTAACTTCCGATGATTAACTTCAGGTTTCCTATATACCTTTGACCTTCTTATTGACGATGAAACACAGAAATTGCATCCGAATTTAATACAAAAGGCACAATGCCGACTTAAGTACAGGAGGACTGACACTCTCACTTTCGATGATATGAACCTCTTCTCTGCGTCCAGGTTTAGATTCCGATGCTTCACTTCAGGTTTCCTGTATACCTTGGACCTTCTTATTGACGATGAAACACAGAAATTGCATCCGAATTAAATTCAAAAGGCACAATGCCGACTGAAGTACAAGGGGACTGAGTCTCTTACTTTCTATGATTTGAACCTCTCCTGTGAGTCCAGTTTTAGATTCCGAAGATTCACTTCAGGTTTATTGTATACCATGGACCTTCTTATTGACGATGAAGCACAGAAATTGCATCGGAATGAAATTCAAAAGGCACAATGCCGACATAAGTACAAGATGACTATCACTCTAATTTTCTATGACTTCAACCTCTCCTGTGAGTCCAGTATTTGAATCCGATCCTTCACTTCAGGTTTACTGTATCCCTTGGACCACCTTACTGACGATGAAACACAGTAATTCCATCCGAATGTAATTCAAAAGGCACAATGCCGACTTAAGTACAAGAGGACTGACACTCTAACTTTCTATGATTTGAACCTCTCCTTCGAGTCCAGTTTTAGATTCCGATGCTTCCCTTCAGGTTTACTGTATCCCTTGAACCTTCATATTGACTATGAAACACAGAAATTGCATCCGAATTTAATACAAAAGGCGCAATGCCGACTTAAGTAAAAGAGGACTGTCACTCTAACTTTCTATGATTTGAACCTCTCCTGTGAGTCCAGTTTCAGATTCCGATGCTTCCCTTCAGGTTTACTGTATACCTTGGACCTTTTTATTGACGATTGAACACAGAAATTGCATCCGAATATAATACAAAAGGCACAACGCCGACTTAAGTACAAGAGGACTGACACTCTCACTTTCTATGATTTGAATCTCTCCTGTGATACCAGTTTTAGATTCCGCTTCATCCCCTCAGGTTTACTGTATACCTTGGACCTTCTTACTGACGATGTAACACAGAAATTGCATCTGAATTTAATACAAAAGGCACAATGCCGACATAAGTACAAGAGGACTGACACTCTAACTTTCTATGATTTGAACCTCTCCTGTGAGTCCAGTTTTAGATTCCGATGCTTCACTTCAGGTTTACTGTATACCGCGGACCTTCTTATTGACGATGAAACACATAAATTGGATCCGAATTTAATGCAAAACGCACAATGCCGACTTAAGTACAAGAGGACTGACACTCCCACTTTCTATGATTTGAAACACTCCTGTGAGTACATTTTTAGTTTCCGATGCTTCACTTCAGGTTTACTGTATACCTCGGACCTTCTTATTGACGATGAAACACATAAATTGGATCCGAATTTAATGCAAAACGCACAATGCCGACTTAAGTACAAGAGGACTGACACTCCCACTTTCTATGATTTGAAACTCTCCTGTGAGTACATTTTTAGATTCCGATGCTTCACTTCAGGTTTCCTGTATACCTTGGACCTTCTTATTGACGATGAAACACAGAAATTGCATCGGAATTAAATTCAAAAGGCACAATGCCGACTTATGTACAAGAGGACGGACAATCTATTTTTCTAAGATTTGAACCTCTCCTGTGAGTCCAGTTTTAGATTCCGATGCTACACTTCAGGTTTACGGTATACCATGGATCCTCTTATTGACGATGAAGCACAGAAATTGCATCGGAATGAAATTCAAAAGGCACAATGCCGACTTAAGTACAAGATGACTATCACTCTAATTTTCTATGATTTCAACCTCTCCTGTGAGTCCAGTTTTTTAATCCGATCCTTCACTTCAGGTTTACTGTATCCCTTGGACCTCCTTATTGACGATGAAACACAGAAATTCCATCCGAATGTGTTACAAAAGGCACAATGCCGACTTAAGTGCAAGAGGACTGACACTCTGACTTTCTATGATTTGTACCTCTCCTATGAGTCCAGTTTTAGATTCCGATGCTTCCCTTCAGGTTTACTGTATACCTTGGACCTTCTTATTGACTATGAAACACAGAAATTGCATCCGAATTTAATACAAAAACGCAATGCCTACTTAAGTAAAAGAGGACTGTCACTCTAACTTTCTATGATTTGAACCTCTCCTGTGAGTCCAGTTTTAGATTCCGACGTGTCCCTTCAGGTTTACTGTATACCTTGGACCTTTTTATAGACGATCGAACACAGAAATTGCATCCGAATTTAATACAAAAGGCACAATGCCGACTTAAGTACAAGAGGACGGACACACTTACTTTCTATTTTTTGAACCTCTTCTGTGAGACCAGTTTTAGATTCCGATGCGTCCCTTCAGGTTTACTGTATACCTTGGACCTTCTTACTGACGATGAAACACAGAAATTGGATCCGAAATTAATGCAAAAGGCACAATGCCGACATAAGTACAAGAGGACTGACACTCTCACTTTCTATGATTCTATGATTTGAACCTCTCTTGTGAGTCCAGTCTTATATTCCGGTGCTTCACTTCAGGTTTCCTGTACACCTTGGACCTTTTTATTGACGATTCATCACAGAAATTGCATCGGAATTTAATTCAGAAGGCACAATACCGACTTAAGTACAAGAGGACGGACACTCTAACTTTCTATGAATTGAACCTCTGCTGTGAGTCCAGTTTTAGATTCCTATGCTACACTTCAGGCATACTGAATACCATGGACCTTCTTATTGACGATGAAGCACAGAAATTGCATCGGAGTGAAATTCAAAAGGCACAATGCCGACTTATGTACAAGATGACTGACACTCTAACTTTCTATGATTTGAACCGCTCCTGTGAGTCCAGTTTTAGAATCCGATGCTTCACTTCAGGTTTTCTGTATCCCTTCGACCTTCTTATTGACGATGAAACACAGAAATTGCATCAGAGTGTAATACAAAAGGCACAATGCCGACATAAGTACAAGAGGACTGACACTCTAACTTTCTATGATTTGAACCTCTCCTCTGAGTTCAGTTTTAGATTCCGATGCTTGACTTCAGGTTTCGTGTATACCTTGGACCTTCTTATTGACGATGAAAAACAGAATTTGCATTCGAATTTAATACAAAAGGCACAATGCCGACTTAAGTACAAGAGGAATGACACTCTCACTTTCTATGATTTGAACCTCTTCTGTGAGTCTAGTTTTAGATTCCGATGATTCACTTCAGGTTTCCTATATACCTTAGACCTTCTTATTGACGATGAAGCACAGAAATTGCATCGGAATGAAATTCAAAAGGCACTATGCTGACTTAAGTACAAGATGACTAACACTCTGATTTTCTATGATTTGAACCTCTCCTGTGAGTCCAGTTTTAGAATCCGATGCTTCACTTCAGGTTTACTGTATCCCCTGGACCTTCTTATTGACGATGAAGCACAGAAATTGCATCCGAATGTAATACAAAAGGCACAATGCCGACTTAAGTACAAGAGGACTGACACTCTAACTTTCTATTATTTGAACCTCTCCTATGATTCCAGTTTTAGATTCCCATGCTTCCCTTCATGTTTACTGTATACCTTGGACCTTCTTACTGACGATGAAACACAGAAATTGGATCCGAAATTAATGCAAAAGGCACAAGGCCGACTTAAGTACAAGAGGACTGACACTCTCACTTTCTATGATTTGAACCTCTCCTGTGCGTCCAGTTTTAGTTTCCGATGCTTCACTTCAGGTTTCCTGTATACCTTGGACCTTCTTATTGACGATGTAACACAGAAATTGCATTGGAATTAAATTCAGAAGCCGCAATGCCGACTTAAGTACAAGAGGACGGACGCTCTAACTTTCTATGATTTGACCTCTCCTGTGAGTCCAGTTTTAGATTCCGATGCTACACTTCAGGTTTACAGTATACCATGGACCTTCTTATTGACGATGAAGCACAGAAATTGCATCGAAGTGAAATTCAAAAGGCACAATGCCGACTTAAGTACAAGATGACGGACACTCTAACTTTCTATGATTTGAACCTCTCCTGTGAGTCCAGTTTTAGAATCCGATGCTTCACTTCAGGTTTACTGTATCCCTTGGACCTTCTTATTGACGATGAAACACAGAATTTGCATTCGAATTTAATACAAAAGGCACAATGCCGACTTAAGTTCAAGAGGAATGACACTCTCACTTATATGATTTGAACCTCTCCTGTGAGTCCAGTTTTAGATTCCGATGATTCACTTCAGGTTTCCTGTATACCTTTGACCTTCTTATTGACGATGAAACACAGAAATTGCATCCGAATTTAATACAAAAGGCACAATGCCGACTTAAGTACAGGAGGACTGACACTCTCACGTTCGATGATTTGAAACTCTTCTCTGCGTCCAGGTTTAGATTCCGATGCTTCACTTCAGGTTTTTTGTATACCTTGGACCTTCTTATTGACGATGAAACACAGAAATTGCATCCGAATTAAATTCAATGGGCACAATGCCGACTGAAGTACAAGGGGAATGAGTCTCTTACTTTCTATGATTTGAACCTCTCCTGTGAGTCCAGTTTTAGATTCCGAAGATTCACTTCAGGTTTATTATATACAATGGACCTTCTTATTGACGATGAAGCACAGAAATTGCATCGGAATGAAATTCAAAAGGCACAATGCCGACTTAAGTACAAGATGACTATCACTCTAATTTTCTATGACTTCAACCTCTCCTGTGAGTCCAGTTTTTGAATCCGATCCTTCACTTCAGGCTTACTGTATCCCTTGGAACACCTTATTGACGATGAAACACAGTAATTCCATCCGAATGTAATTCAAAAGGCACAATGCCGACTTAAGTACAAGAGGACTGACACTCTAACTTTCTATGATTTGAACCTCTCCTATGAGTCCAGTTTTAGATTCCGATGCTTCCCTTCAGGTTTACTGTATCCCTTGGACCTTCATATTGACTAGGAAACACAGAAATTGCATCCGAATTAATTACAAAAGGCGCAATGCCTACTTAAGTAAAAGAGGACTGTCACTCTAACTTTCTACGATTTGAACCTCTCCTGTAAGTCCAGTTTTAGATTCCGATGCTTCCCTTCAGGTTTACTGTATACCTTGGACCTTCTTATTGACGATGAAACACAGAAATTGCATCGGAATTAAATTCAAAAGGCACAATGCTGACTTATGTACAAGATTTGAACCTCTTCTGTGAGTCCAGTTTTAGATTCCGATGCTACACTTCAGGTTTACGGTATACCATGGATCTTCTTATTGACGATGAAGCACAGAAATTGCATCGGAATGAAATTCAAAAGGCACAATGCCGACTTAAGTACAAGATGACTATCACTCTAATTTTCTATGATTTCAACCTCTCCTGTGAGTCCAGTTTTTGAATCCGATCCTTCACTTCAGGTTTACTGTATCCCTTGGACCTACTTATTGACGATGAAACACAGAAATTCCATCTGAATGTAATACAAAAGGCACAATGCCGACTTAAGTGCAAGAGGACTGACACTCTAACTTTCTATGATTTGAACCTCTCCTATGAGTGCAGTTTTAGATTCCGATGCTTCCCTTCAGGTTTACTGTATACATTGGACCTTCTTATTGACTATGAAACACAGAAATTGCATCCGAATTTAATACAAAAACGCAATGCCTACTTAAGTAAAAGAGGACTGTCACTCTAACTTTCTATGATTTGAACCTCTCCTGTGAGTCTAGTTTTAGATTCCGATGAATCACTTCAGGTTTCCTATATACCTTAGACCTTCTTACTGACGATGAAGCACAGAAATTGCATCGGAATGAAATTCAAAAGGCACAATGCTGACTTAAGTACAAGATGACTAACACTCTAATTTTCTATGATTTGAACCTCTCCTGTGAGTGCAGTTTTAGAATCCGATGCTTCACTTTAGGTTTACTGTATCCCTTGGACCTTCTTATTGACGATGAAGCACAGAAATTGCATCCGAATGTAATACAAAAGGCACAATGCCGACTTAAGTACAAGAGGACTGACACTCCAACTTTCTATTATTTGAACCTCTCCTATGATTCCAGTTTTAGATTCCCATGCTTCCCTTCATGTTTACTGAATACCTTGGACCTTCTTACGGACGATGAAACACAGAAATTGGATCCGAAATTAATGCAAAAGGCACAAGGCCGACTTAAGTATAAGAGGACTGACACTCTCAATTTCTATGATTTGAACCTCTCCTGTGGGTCCAGTTTTAGTTTCCGATGCTTCACTTCAAGTTTCCTGTATACCTTGGACCTTCTTATTGACGATGTAACACAGAAATTGCATTGGAATTAAATTCAGAAGGCGCAATGCCGACTTAAGTACAAGAGGACGGACACTCTAACTTTCTATGATTTGACCTCTCCTGTGAGTCCAGTTTTAGATTCCGATGCTACACTTCAGGTTTACTGTATACCATGGACCTTCTTATTGACGATGAAGCACAGAAATTGCATCGAAGTGAAATTCAAAAGGCACAATTCCGACTTAAGTACAAGATGACGGACACTCTAACTTTCTATGATTTGAACCTCTCCTGTGAGTCCAGTTTTAGAATCCGATGCTTCACTTCAGGTTTACTGTATCCCTTGGACCTTCTAATTGACGATGAAACACAGAATTTGCATTCGAATTTAATACAAAAGGCACAATGCCGACTTAAGTACAAGAGGAATGACACTCTCACTTTCTATGATTTGAACCTCTCCTGTGAGTCCAGTTTTAGATTCCGATGATTCACTTCAGGTTTCCTATATACCTTTGACCTTCTTATTGACGATGAAACACAGAAATTCCATCCGAATTTAATACAAAAGGCACAATGCCGACTTAAGTACAGGAGGACTGACACTCTCACTTTCGATGATTTGAACCTCTCCTGTGAGTCCAGTTTTAGATTCCGGTGCTTCCCTTCAGGTTTACTGTATACCTTGGACCTTTTTATTGACGATTGAACACAGAAATTGCATCCGAATATAATACAAAAGGTACAATGCCGACTTAAGTTTAATAGGACGGACACATTCACTTTCTATGATTTGAACCCCTTCTGTTAGTCCAGTTTTAGATTCCGATGCGTCCCTTCAGGTTTACTGTATACCTTGGACCTTCTTACTAACGATGAAACACAGAAATTGGATCCGAAATTAATGCAAAAGGCACAATGCCGACATAAGTACAAGAGGACTGACACTCTCACTTTCTATGATTCTATGATTTGAACCTCTCCTGTGAGTCCAGTCTTAGATTCCGGTGCTTCACTTCAGGTTTTCTGTACACCTTGGACCTTCTTATTGACGATGAATCACAGAAATTGCATCGGAATTTAATTCAGAAGGCACAATGCCGACTTAAGTACAAGAGGACGGACACTCTAACTTTCTATGAATTGAACCTCTCCTGTGAGTCCAGTTTTAGATTCCGATGCTTGACTTCAGGTTTACTGTATACCTAGGACCTTCATATTGACGATGAAACACAGAAATTGCATCCGAATTAAATTCGATGGGCACAATGCCGACTGAAGTACAAGGGGAATGAGTCTCTTACTTTCTATGATTTGAACCTCTCCTGTGAGTCTAGTTTTAGATTCCGAAGATTCACTTCAGGTTTATTGTGTACCATGGACCTTCTTATTGACGATGAAGCACAGAAATTGCATCAGAATGAAATTCAAAAGGCACAATGCCGACTTAAGTACAAGATGACTATCACTCTAATTTTCTATGACTTCAACCTCTCCTGTGAGTCCAGTTTTTGAATCCGATCCTTCACTTCAGGTTTACTGTATCCCTTGGACCACCTTATTGACGATGAAACACAGTAAGTCCATCCGAATGTAATACAAAAGGCACAATGCCGACTTAAGTACAAGAGGACTGACACTTTAACTTTCTATGATTTGAACCTCTCCTATGAGTCCAGTTTTAGATTCCGATGCTTCCCTTCAGGTTTACTGTATCCCTTGGACCTTCATATTGACTAGGAAACACAGAAATTGCATCCGAATTTAATACAAAAGGCGCAATGCCTACTTAAGTAAAAGAGGACTGTCACTCTAACTTTCTATGATTTGAACCTCTCCTGTGAGTCCAGTTTTAGATTCCGATGCTTCCCTTCAGGTTTACTGTATACCTTGGACCTTCTTATTGACGATGAATCACAGAAATTGCATCTGAATTTAATACAAAAGGCACAATGCCGACTTAAGTACAAGAGGACTGACACTCCCACTTTCTATGATTTGAAACTCTCCTGTGAGTACATTTTTAGATTCCGATGCTTTACTTCAGGTTTCCTGTATACCTTGGACCTTCTTATTGACGATGAAACACAGAAATTGCATCGGAATTAAATTCAAAAGGCACAATGCTGACTTATGTACAAGAGGAAGGACACTCTATTTATCTATGATTTGAACCTCTTCTGTGAGTCCAGTTTTAGATTCCGATGCTACACTTCAGGTTTACGGTATACCATGGATCTTCTTATTGACGATGAAGCACAGAAACTGCATCGGAATGAAATTCAAAAGGCACAATGCCGACTTAAGTACAAGATGACTATCACTCTAATTTTCTATGATTTCAACCTCTCCTGTGAGTCCAGTTTTTGAATCCGATCCTTCACTTCAGGTTTACTGTATCCCTTGGACCTCCTTATTGACAATGAAACACAGAAATTCCATCCGAATGTAATACAAAAGGCACAATGCCGACTTAAGTGCAAGAGGACTGACACTCTAACTTTCTATGATTTGAACCTCTCCTATGAGTGCAGTTTTAGATTCCGATGCTTCCCTTCAGGTTTACTGTATACCTTGGACCTTCTTATTGACTATGAAACACAGAAATTGCATCCGAATTTAATACAAAAACGCAATGCCTACTTAAGTAAAAGAGGACTGTCACTCTAACTTTCTATGATTTGAACCTCTCCTGTGAGTCCAGTTTTAGATTCCGATGCTTCCCTTCAGATTTACTGTATACCTTGGACCTTTTTATAGACGATCGAACACAGAAATTGCATCCGAATTTAATACAAAAGGCATAATGCCGACTTAAGTACAAGAGGACGGACACTCTAACTTTCTATGATTCTATGATTTGAACCTCTCTTGTGAGTCCAGTCTTGGTATCCGGTGCTTCACTTCAGGTTTCCTGTACACCTTGGACCTTCTTATTGACGATGAATCACAGAAATTGCATCGGAATTTAATTCAGAAGGCACAATGCCGACTTAAGTACAAGAGGACGGACACTCTAACTTTCTATGATTTGAACCGCTCCTGTGAGTCCAGTTTTAGAATCCGATGCTTCACTTCAGGTTTTCTGTATCCCTTCGACCATCTTATTGACGATGAAACACAGAAATTGCATTAGAATGTAATACAAAAGCACAATGCCGACTTAAGTACAAGAGGACTGACACTCTCACTTTCTATGATTTGAACCTCTCCTGTGAGTCTAGTTTTAGATTCCGATGAATCACTTCAGGTTTCCTATATACCTTACACCTTCTTATTGACGATGAAGCACAGAAATTGCATCGGAATGAAATTCAAAAGGCACAATGCTGACTTAAGTACAAGATGACAAACACTCTAATTTTCTATGATTTGAACCTCTCCTGTGAGTCCAGTTTTAGAATCCGATGCTTCACTTCAGGTTTACTGTATCCCTTGGACCTTCTTATTGACGATGAAGCACAGAAATTGCATCCGAATGTAATACAAAAGGCACAATGCCGACTTAAGTACAAGAGGACTGACACTCTAACTTTCTATTATTTGAACCTCTCCTATGATTCCAGTTTTAGATTCCCATGCTTCCCTTCATGTTTACTGTATACCTTGGACCTTCTTACGGACGATGAAACACAGAAATTGGATCCGAAATTAATGCAAAAGGCACAAGGCCGACTTAAGTACAAGAGGACTGACACTCTCAATTTCTATGATTTGAACCTCTCCTGTGGGTCCAGTTTTAGTTTCCGATGCTTCACTTCAGGTTTCCTGTATACCTTGGACCTTCTTATTGACGATGTAACACAGAAATTGCATTGGAATTAAATTCAGAAGGCGCAATGCCGACTTAAGTACAAGAGGACGGACACTAACTTTCTATGATTTGACCTCTCCTGTGAGTCCAGTTTTAGATTCCGATGCTACACTTCAGGTTTACTGTATACCATGGACCTTCTTATTGACGATGAAGCACAGAAATTGCATCGAAGTGAAATTCAAAAGGCACAATTCCGACTTAAGTACAAGATGACGGACACTCTAACTTTCTATGATTTGAACCTCTCCTGTGAGTCCAGTTTTAGAATCCGATGCTTCACTTCAGGTTTACTGTATCCCTTGGACCTTCTATTTGACGATGAAACACAGAATTTGCATTTGAATTTAATACAAAAGGCACAATGCCGACTTAAGTACAAGAGGAATGACACTCTCACTTTCTATGATTTGAACCTCTCCTGTGAGTCCAGTTTTAGATTCCGATGATTCACTTCAGGTTTCCTATATACCTTTGACCTTCTTATTGACGATGAAACACAGAAATTCCATCCGAATTTAATACAAAAGGCACAATGCCGACTTAAGTACAGGAGGACTGACACTCTCACTTTCGATGATTTGAACCACTCCTGTGAGTCCAGTTTTAGATTCCGGTGCTTCCCTTCAGGTTTACTGTATACCTTGGACCTTTTTATTGACGATTGAACACAGAAATTGCATCCGAATATAATACAAAAGGCACAATGCCGACTTAAGTTTAATAGGACGGACACATTCACTTTCTATGATTTGAACCCCTTCTGTTAGTCCAGTTTTAGATTCCGATGCGTCCCTTCAGGTTTACTGTATACCTTGGACCTTCTTACTTACGATGAAACACAGAAATTGGATCCGAAATTAATGCAAAAGGCACAATGCCGACATAAGTACAAGAGGACTGACACTCTCACTTTCTATGATTCTATGATTTGAACCTCTCCTGTGAGTCCAGTCTTAGATTCCGGTGCTTCACTTCAGGTTTTCTGTACACCTTGGACCTTCTTATTGACGATGAATCACAGAAATTGCATCCGAATTAAATTCAAAAGGCATAATGCTGACTGAAGTACAAGGGGACTGACTCTCTAACTTTCTATGATTTGAACCTCTCCTGTGAGTCCAGTTTTAGATTCCAATGATTCACTTCAGGTTTACTGTATCCCTTGGACCTTCTTATTGATGATGAAACACAGAAATTGCATCCGAATTTAATACAAAAGGCACAATGCCGACCTAAGTACAAGAGGACATCCACTCTCACTTTCTATGATTTGAACCTCTCCTGTGAGCCCAGTTTTAGATTCCGATGCTACACGTCAGGTTTATTGTATACCATGGACCTTCTTATTGACGATGAAGCACAGAAATTGCGTCGGAATGAAATTCAAAAGGCACAATGCTGACTTAAGTACAAGATGATTAACACTCTAATTTTCTATGATTTTAACCTCTCCTGTGAGTCCAGTTTTAGAATCCGATGCTTCACTTCAGGTTTACTGTATCCCCTTTACCTTCTTATTGACGATGAAACACAGAAATTGCATCCGAATGTAATACAGATGGCACAATGCCGACTTAAGTACAAGAGGACTGAAACTCTAACTTTCTATGATTTGAACCTCTCCTATGATTCCAGTTTGAGATTCCCATGCTTCCCTTCAGGTTTACTGTATACCTTGGACCTTCTTATAGACGATGAAACACAAAAATTGCATCCGAATTTAATACAAAAGGCACAATGCCGACTTAAGTACAAGAGGACTGACACTCTAACTTTCTATGATTTGAACCTCTCCTGTGTGTCCAGTCTTAGATTCCAATGCTTCCCTTCAGGTTTACTGTATACCTTGGACCTTCTTACTGACGATGAAACACAGAAATTGGATCCGATATCAATGCAAAAGGCACAATGCCGACTTAAGTACAAGAGGACTGACACTCTCACTTTCTATGATTTGAACCTCTCCTGTGGGTCCAGTTTTAGTTTCCGATGCTTCACTTCAGGTTTCCTGTATACCTTGGACCTTCTTATTGACGATGAAACACAGAAATTGCATCGGAATTAAATTCAGATGGCGCAATGCCGACTTACGTACAAGAGGACGGACACTCTAACTTTCTACGATTTGAACCTCTCCTGTGAGTCCAGTTTTAAATTCCGATGCTACACTTCAGGTTTACTGTATTCCATGGACCTTCTTATTGACGATGAAGCACAGAAATTGCATCGAAGTGAAATTCAAAAGGCACAATGCCGGCTTAAGTACAAGATGACTGACACTCTAACTTTCTATGATTTGAACCTCTCCTGTGAGTCCAGTTTTAGAATCCGATGCTTCACTTCAGGTTTACTGTATCCCTTCGACCATCTTATTGACGATGAAACACAGAAATTGCATTAGAATGTAATACAAAAGCACAATGCCGACTTAAGTACAAGAGGACTGACACTCTCACTTTCTATGATTTGAACCTCTCCTGTGAGTCTAGTTTTAGATTCCGATGAATCACTTCAGGTTTCCTATATACCTTACACCTTCTTATTGACGATGAAGCACAGAAATTGCATCGGAATGAAATTCAAAAGGCACAATGCTGACTTAAGTACAAGATGACAAACACTCTAATTTTCTATGATTTGAACCTCTCCTGTGAGTCCAGTTTTAGAATCCGATGCTTCACTTCAGGTTTACTGTATCCCTTGGACCTTCTTATTGACGATGAAGCACAGAAATTGCATCCGAATGTAATACAAAAGGCACAATGCCGACTTAAGTACAAGAGGACTGACACTCTAACTTTCTATTATTTGAACCTCTCCTATGATTCCAGTTTTAGATTCCCATGCTTCCCTTCATGTTTACTGTATACCTTGGACCTTCTTACGGACGATGAAACACAGAAATTGGATCCGAAATTAATGCAAAAGGCACAAGGCCGACTTAAGTACAAGAGGACTGACACTCTCAATTTCTATGATTTGAACCTCTCCTGTGGGTCCAGTTTTAGTTTCCGATGCTTCACTTCAGGTTTCCTGTATACCTTGGACCTTCTTATTGACGATGTAACACAGAAATTGCATTGGAATTAAATTCAGAAGGCGCAATGCCGACTTAAGTACAAGAGGACGGACACTAACTTTCTATGATTTGACCTCTCCTGTGAGTCCAGTTTTAGATTCCGATGCTACACTTCAGGTTTACTGTATACCATGGACCTTCTTATTGACGATGAAGCACAGAAATTGCATCGAAGTGAAATTCAAAAGGCACAATTCCGACTTAAGTACAAGATGACGGACACTCTAACTTTCTATGATTTGAACCTCTCCTGTGAGTCCAGTTTTAGAATCCGATGCTTCACTTCAGGTTTACTGTATCCCTTGGACCTTCTATTTGACGATGAAACACAGAATTTGCATTTGAATTTAATACAAAAGGCACAATGCCGACTTAAGTACAAGAGGAATGACACTCTCACTTTCTATGATTTGAACCTCTCCTGTGAGTCCAGTTTTAGATTCCGATGATTCACTTCAGGTTTCCTATATACCTTTGACCTTCTTATTGACGATGAAACACAGAAATTCCATCCGAATTTAATACAAAAGGCACAATGCCGACTTAAGTACAGGAGGACTGACACTCTCACTTTCGATGATTTGAACCACTCCTGTGAGTCCAGTTTTAGATTCCGGTGCTTCCCTTCAGGTTTACTGTATACCTTGGACCTTTTTATTGACGATTGAACACAGAAATTGCATCCGAATATAATACAAAAGGCACAATGCCGACTTAAGTTTAATAGGACGGACACATTCACTTTCTATGATTTGAACCCCTTCTGTTAGTCCAGTTTTAGATTCCGATGCGTCCCTTCAGGTTTACTGTATACCTTGGACCTTCTTACTTACGATGAAACACAGAAATTGGATCCGAAATTAATGCAAAAGGCACAATGCCGACATAAGTACAAGAGGACTGACACTCTCACTTTCTATGATTCTATGATTTGAACCTCTCCTGTGAGTCCAGTCTTAGATTCCGGTGCTTCACTTCAGGTTTTCTGTACACCTTGGACCTTCTTATTGACGATGAATCACAGAAATTGCATCCGAATTAAATTCAAAAGGCATAATGCTGACTGAAGTACAAGGGGACTGACTCTCTAACTTTCTATGATTTGAACCTCTCCTGTGAGTCCAGTTTTAGATTCCAATGATTCACTTCAGGTTTACTGTATCCCTTGGACCTTCTTATTGATGATGAAACACAGAAATTGCATCCGAATTTAATACAAAAGGCACAATGCCGACCTAAGTACAAGAGGACATCCACTCTCACTTTCTATGATTTGAACCTCTCCTGTGAGCCCAGTTTTAGATTCCGATGCTACACGTCAGGTTTATTGTATACCATGGACCTTCTTATTGACGATGAAGCACAGAAATTGCGTCGGAATGAAATTCAAAAGGCACAATGCTGACTTAAGTACAAGATGATTAACACTCTAATTTTCTATGATTTTAACCTCTCCTGTGAGTCCAGTTTTAGAATCCGATGCTTCACTTCAGGTTTACTGTATCCCCTTTACCTTCTTATTGACGATGAAACACAGAAATTGCATCCGAATGTAATACAGATGGCACAATGCCGACTTAAGTACAAGAGGACTGAAACTCTAACTTTCTATGATTTGAACCTCTCCTATGATTCCAGTTTGAGATTCCCATGCTTCCCTTCAGGTTTACTGTATACCTTGGACCTTCTTATAGACGATGAAACACAAAAATTGCATCCGAATTTAATACAAAAGGCACAATGCCGACTTAAGTACAAGAGGACTGACACTCTAACTTTCTATGATTTGAACCTCTCCTGTGTGTCCAGTCTTAGATTCCAATGCTTCCCTTCAGGTTTACTGTATACCTTGGACCTTCTTACTGACGATGAAACACAGAAATTGGATCCGATATCAATGCAAAAGGCACAATGCCGACTTAAGTACAAGAGGACTGACACTCTCACTTTCTATGATTTGAACCTCTCCTGTGGGTCCAGTTTTAGTTTCCGATGCTTCACTTCAGGTTTCCTGTATACCTTGGACCTTCTTATTGACGATGAAACACAGAAATTGCATCGGAATTAAATTCAGATGGCGCAATGCCGACTTACGTACAAGAGGACGGACACTCTAACTTTCTACGATTTGAACCTCTCCTGTGAGTCCAGTTTTAAATTCCGATGCTACACTTCAGGTTTACTGTATTCCATGGACCTTCTTATTGACGATGAAGCACAGAAATTGCATCGAAGTGAAATTCAAAAGGCACAATGCCGGCTTAAGTACAAGATGACTGACACTCTAACTTTCTATGATTTGAACCTCTCCTGTGAGTCCAGTTTTAGAATCCGATGCTTCACTTCAGGTTTACTGTATCCCTTGGACCTTCTTATTGACGATGAAACACAGAAATAGCATCCGAATGTAATACAAAAGGCACAATGCCAACATAAGTACAAGAGGACTGACACTCGAACTTTCTACGATTTGAACCTCTCCTGTGAGTCTAGTTTTAGATTTCGATGCTTCCCTTCAGGTTTACTGTATACCTGGGACCTTCTTATTGACGATGAAACACAGAAATTGCATCCAAATTTAATACAAAAAACATAATGCCGACTTAAGTACAAGAGGACTGACACTCTCACTTTCTATGATGTGAACCTCTCCTGTGAGTCCAGTTTTAGATTCCGATGCTTCACTTCAGGTTTCCTGTATAACTTGGACTTTCTTATTGACGATGAAACACAGATATTGCATCCGAATTAAATTGAAAAGGCACAAAGCCGACTTAAGTACAAGAGGACTGACTCTCTAACTTTTTATGATTTGAACCACTCCTGTGAGTCCAGTTTTAGTATCCTATGATTCACTTCGGGTTTACTGTATCCCTTGGACCTTCTTATTGATGAAGAAACACAGAAATTGCATCCGAATTTAATACAAAAGGCACAATGCCGACTTAAGTACAGGAGGACAGATACTCTCACTTTCTATAATTTGAACCTCACCTGTGAGTCCACTTTTAGATTCCGATGCTTCACTTCATGTTTCCTGTATACCGTTGAACATTCTTAATGACGAAGAAACACAGAAATTGCATCCGAATTTAATACAAAAGGCACAATGCCGACTTAAGTACAAGAGGACAGACACTCTAACTTTCTATGATTTGAACCTCTCCTTTGAGTCCAGTTTTATATTCCGATGCTTCACTTCAGGTTTACTGTATACCTTGGACCTTGTTATTGACGATGAAACACAGAAATTGGAACCGAATTTAATGCAAAAGGCACAATGCCGACTTAAGTACAAGAGGACTGACACTCTAACTTTCTATGAATTGAACCTCTCCTGTGAGTCCAGTTTTAGATTCCGACGCTTCACTTGAGGTTCACTGTATCCCTTGGACGTTCTTATTGACGATGAAACACAGAAATTGCATCCGAATTTATTACAAAAGGCACAATGCGCACTTAAGTACAAGAGGACTGACACTCTAACCTTTTAGGATTTGAACCTCTCCTGTGAGTCCAGTTTTAGATTCCGATGCTTCACTATGGGTTTACTGTATACCTTGGAACTTCTTACTGACGAAGAAACACAGTTATTGCATCGGAATAAAAATTCAGAAGGCACAATACCGACTTAAGTACAAGAGTACTGACACTCTACCTTCTACCATTTGAACCTTTCCTGTGAGTCCAGTTTTAGATTCCGATGCTTCACTTCAGGTTTACTGTATCCCTAGGACCTTCGTTTTGACGATGAAACACAGAAATTGCATCCGAATTTAATACAAAAGGCACAATGCCGACTTAAGTACAAGAGGACTGACACTCTCACTTTCTATGATTCTATGATTTGAACCTCTCCTGTGAGTCCAGTCTTAGATTCCGGTGCTTCACTTCAGGTTTTCTTTACACCTTGGACCTTCTTATTGACGATGAATCACAGAAATTGCATCGGAATTTAATTCAGAAGGCACAATGCCGACTTAAGTACAAGAGGACGGACACTCTAACTTTCTATGAATTGAACCTCTCCTGTGAGTCCAGTTTTAGATTCCGATGCTACACTTCAGGCTTACTGAATACCATGGACCTTCTTATTGACGATGAAGCACAGAAATTGCATCGGAGTGAAATTCAAAAGGCACAATGCCGACTTAAGTACAAGAGGACTGACACTCTAACTTTCTATGACTTGAACCTCTCCTCTGAGTCCAGTTTTAGATTCCGATGCTTGACTTCAGGTTTACTGTATACCTAGGACCTTCATATTGACGATGAAACACAGAAATTGCATCCGAATTAAATTCAAAAGGCATAATGCCGACTGAAGTACAAGGGGACTGACTCTCTAACTTTCTATGATTTGAACCTCTCCTGTGAGTCCAGTTTTAGATTCCGATGATTCACTTCAGGTTTACTGTATCACTTGGACCTTCTTATTGATGATGAAACACAGAAATTGCATCCGAATTTAATACAAAAGGCACAATGCCGACCTAAGTACAAGAGGACATCCACTCTCACTTTCTATGATTTGAACCTCTCCTGTGAGCCCAGTTTTAGATTCCGATGCTACACGTCAGGTTTATTGTATACCATGGACCTTCTTATTGACGATGAAGCACAGAAATTGCGTCGGAATGAAATTCAAAAGGCACAATGCTGACTTAAGTACAAGATGACTAACACTCTAATTTTCTATGATTTTAACCTCTCCTGTGAGTCCAGTTTTAGAATCCGATGCTTCACTTCAGGTTTACTGTATCCCTTTTACCTTCTTATTGACGATGAAACACAGAAATTGCATCCGAATGTAATACAGATGGCACAATGCCGACTTAAGTACAAGAGGACTGACACTCTAACTTTCTATGATTTGAACCTCTCCTATGATTCCAGTTTGAGATTCCCATGCTTCCCTTCAGGTTTACTGTATACCTTGGACCTTCTTATTGACGATGAAACTCAAAAATTGCATCCGAATTTAATACAAAAGGCACAATGCCGACTTAAGTACAAGAGGACTGACACTCTAACTTTCTATGATTTGAACCTCTCCTGTGAGTCCAGTTTTAGATTCCAATGCTTCCCTTCAGGTTTACTGTATACCTTGGACCTTCTTACTGACGATGAAACACAGAAATTGGATCCGATATCAATGCAAAAGGCACAATGCCGACTTAAGTACAAGAGGACTGACACTCTCACTTTCTATGATTTGAACCTCTCCTGTGGGTCCAGATTTGGTTTCCGATGCTTCACTTCAGGTTTCCTGTATACCTTGGACCTTCTTATTGACGATGAAACACAGAAATGGCATCGGAATTAAATTCAGATGGCGCAATGCCGACTTACGTACAAGAGGACGGACACTCTAACTTTCTATGATTTGAACCTCTCCTGTGAGTCCAGTTTTAGATTCCGATGCTACACTTCAGGTTTACTGTATACCATGGACCTTCTTATTGACGATGAAGCACAGAAATTGCATCGAAGTGAAATTCAAAAGGCACAATGCCGGCTTAAGTACAAGATGACTGACACTCTAACTTTCTATGATTTGAACCTCTCCTGTGAGTCCAGTTTTAGAATCCGATGCTTCACTTCAGGTTTACTGTATCCCTTGGACCTTCTTATTGACGATGAAACACAGAAATAGCATCCGAATGTAATACAAAAGGCACAATGCCAACATAAGTACAAGAGGACTGACACTCGAACTTTCTACGATTTGAACCTCTCCTGTGAGTCTAGTTTTAGATTTCGATGCTTCCCTTCAGGTTTACTGTATACCTGGGACCTTCTTATTGACGATGAAACACAGAAATTGCATCCAAATTTAATACAAAAAACACAATGCCGACTTAAGTACAAGAGGACTGACACTCTCACTTTCTATGATTTGAACCTCTCCTGTGGGTCCAGATTTAGTTTCCGATGCTTCACTTCAGGTTTCCTGTGTACCTTGGACCTTCTTATTGACGATGAAACACAGAAATTGCATCGGAATTAAATTCAGATGGCGCAATGCCGACTTACGTACAAGAGGACGGACACTCTAACTTTCTATGATTTGAACCTCTCCTGTGAGTCCAGTTTTAGATTCCGATGCTACACTTCAGGTTTACTGTATACCATGGACCTTCTTATTGACGATGAAGCACAGAAATTGCATCGAAGTGAAATTCAAAAGGCACAATGCCGGCTTAAGTACAAGATGACTGACACTCTAACTTTCTATGATTTGAACCTCTCCTGTGAGTCCAGTTTTAGAATCCGATGCTTCACTTCAGGTTTACTGTATCCCTTGGACCTTCTTATTGACGAAGAAACACAGAAATAGCAACCGAATGTAATACAAAAGGCACAATGCCAACTTAAGTACAAGAGGACTGACACTCGAACTTTCTACGATTTGAACCTCTCCTGTGAGTCTAGTTTTAGATTTCGATGCTTCCCTTCAGGTTTACTGTATACCCGGGACCTTCTTATTGACGATGAAACACAGAAATTGCATCCAAATTTAGTACAAAAAACACAATGCCAACTTAAGTACAAGAGGACTGACACTCTCACTTTCTATGATTTGAACCTCTCCTGTGAGTCCAGTTTTAGATTCCGATGCTTCACTTCAGGTTTCCTGTATACCTTGGACCTTCTTATTGACGATGAAACACAGATATTGCATCCGAATTAAATTGAAAAGGCACAAAGCCGACTTAAGTACAAGAGGACTGACTCTCTAACTTTTTATGATTTGAACCACTCCTGTGAGTCCAGTTTTAGTATCCTATGATTCACTTCGGGTTTACTGTATCCCTTGGACCTTCTTATTGATGAAGAAACACAGAAATTGCATCCGAATTTAATACAAAAGGCACAATGCCGACTTAAGTACAAGAGGACAGACACTCTCACTTTCTATAATTTGAACCTCACCTGTGAGTCCACTTTTAGATTCCGAAGCTTCACTTCATGTTTCCTGTATACCTTGAACATTCTTAATGACGAAGAAACACAGAAATTGCATCCGAATTTAATACAAAAGGCACAATGCCGACTTAAGTACAAGAGGACAGACACTCTAACTTTCTATGATTTGAACCTCTCCTTTGAGTCCAGTTTTATATTCCGATGCTTCACTTCAGGTTTACTGTATACCTTGGACCTTCTTATTGACGATGAAACACAGAAATTGGATCCGAATTTAATGCAAAAGGCACAATGCCGACTTAAGTACAAGAGGACTGACACTCTAACTTTCTATGAATTGAACCTCTCCTGTGAGTCCAGTTTTAGATTCCGACGCTTCACTTGAGGTTTACTGTATCCCTTGGACATTCTTATTGACGATGAAACACAGAAATTGCATCCGAATTTAATACAAAAGGCACAATGCGCACTTAAGTACAAGAGGACTGACACTCTAACCTTTTAGGGTTTGAACCTCTCCTGTGAGTCCAGTTTTAGATTCCGATGCTTCACTACAGGTTTACTGTATACCTTGGAACTTCTTACTGACGAAGAAACACAGTTATTGCATCGGAATAAAAATTCAGAAGGCACAATACCGACTTAAGTACAAGAGTACTGACACTCTACCTTCTACGATTTGAACCTTTCCTGTGAGTCCAGTTTTAGATTCCGATGCTTCACTTCAGGTTTACTGTATCCCTAGGACCTTCGTTTTGACGATGAAACACAGAAATTGCATCCGAATTTAATACAAAAGGCACAATGCCGACTTAAGTACAAGAGGACTGACACTCTACCGTTCTACAATTTGAACCACTCCTGTGAGTCCAGTTTTAGATTCCGATGCTTCCCTTCAGGTTTACTGTATACCTTGGACCTTCTTATTGACGTTGAATCACAGATATTTCATCGGATTTAAATTCAAAAGCACAATGACGACTTAACTACAAGAGGACTGACACTCTAACTTTCAATGAAATAAATCTCTCCTGTGAGTCCAGTTTTAGATTCTGATGCATCCCTTCAGGTTTACTGTATATTCTCGACCTTCTTACTGACGATGAAACACAGAAATTGCATCCGAATTTAATACAAAAGGCACAATGCCGACTTAAGTACAAGAGGACTGACACTCTCACTTTCTATGATTTGAACCTCTCCTGTGAGTCCAGTTTTAGATTCCAATGCTTCCCTTCAGTTTTACTGTATACCATGGACCTTCTTACAGGCGATGAAACACAGAAATTGCATCCGAATTTAATACAAAACGCACAATGCCGACATAAGTACAAGAGGACTGACACTCCCACTTTCTATCATTTGAAACTCTTCTGTGAGTACAGTTTTAGATTCCGATGCTTCACTTCAGGTTTCCTGTATACCTTGGACCTTCTTATTGACGATGAAACACAGAAACTGCATCGGAATTAAGTTCAAAAGGCACAATGCCGACTTATGTACAAGAGGACGGACACTCTATTTTTCTATGATTTGAACCTCTCCTGTGAGTCCAGTTTTAGATTCCGATGCTACACTTCAGGTTTACTGTATACCATGGATCTTCTTATTGACGATGAAGCACAGAAATTGCATCGGAATGATATTCAAAAGGCACAATGCCGACTTAAGTACAAGATGACTATCACTCTAATTTTCTATGATTTCATCCTCTCCTGTGAGTCCAGTTTTTGAATCCGAACCTTCACTTCAGGTTTACTGTATCCCTTGGACCTCCTTATTGACGATGAAACACAGAAATTCCATCCGAATGTAATACAAAAGGCACAATGCCGACTTAAGGACAAGAGGACTGACACTCTAACTTTCTATGATTTGAGCCTCTCCAATGAGTCCAGTTTTAGATTCCGATGCTTCCCTTCTGGTTTACTGTGTCCCTTGGACCTTCTTATTGACTATGAAACACAGATATTGCATCCGAATTTAATACAAAAGACGCAATGCCGACGTAAGTAAAAGAGGACTGTCACTCTAACTTTCTATGATTTGAACCTCTCCTGTGAGTCCAGTTTTAGATTCCGATGCTTCCCTTCAGGTATACTGTATAAATTGGACCTTTTTATTGACGATTGAACACAGAAATTGCATCCGAATTTAATATAAAAGGCACAATGCCGTCTTAAGTACAAGAGGACGGACATACTCACTTTCTATGATTTGAACCTCTTCTGTGAGTCAGGTTTTAGATTCCGATGCGTCCCTTCAGGTTTACTGTATACCTTGGACCTTCTTAATGACGATGAAACACAGAAATTGGATCCGAAATTAATGCAAAAGGCACAATGCCGACATAAGTACAAGAGGACTGACACTCTCACTTTCTATGATTCTATGATTTGAACCTCTCCTCTGAGTCCAGGTTTAGATTCCGATGCTTCACTTCAGGTTTCCTGTATACCTTGGACCTTCTCATTGACGATGAAACACAGAAATTGCATCCGAATTAAATTCAAAATGCACAATGCCGAATGAAGTACAAGGGGACTGACTCTCTAACTTTCTATGATTTGAACCTCTCCTGTGAGTCCAGTTTTAGATTCCGATGATTCACTTCAGGTTTACTGTATACCTTGGACCGTCTTATTGATGATGAAACACAGAAATTGCATACGAATTTAATACAAAAGGCACAATGCCGACCTATGTACAAGAGGACATCCGCTCTCACTTTCTATGATTTGAACCTCTCCTGTGAGTCCAGTTTTAGATTCCGATGCTACACCTCAGGTTTACTGTATACCATGGACCTTCTTATTGACGATGAAGCACAGAAATTGCATCGAAGTGAAATTCAAAAGGCACAATGCCGACTTAAGTACAAGATGACAGACACTCTAACTTTCTATGATTAGAACCTCCCCTGTGAGTCCAGTTTTAGAATCCGATCACTTCAGGTTTACTGTATCCCTTGGACATTCGTATTGACGATGAAACACAGAAATTGCATGGGAATTAAATTCAAAAGGCACAATGACGACTTAACTACAAGGGGACTGACACTCTAACTTTCTATGATTTCAACATCTCCTGTGAGTCCAGTTATAGAATCCGAAGCTTCACTTCAGGTTTACTGTATCCCTATGACCTTCTTATTGTTGATGAAGCACAGAAATTGCATCGGAATTAAATTCAAAAGGCACAATGCCGACTTAAGTACAGGAGGACTGACACTCTAACCTTCTGTGATTTGAACGTCTTTTGTGAAACCAGTTTTAGATTCCGATGCTTCCCTTCAGGTTTACTGTATTCCTTGGACCCTCTAATTGACGATGAAACACTAAAATTGCATCGGAATTAAATTCAAAAGGCACAATGCCGACTTAAGTACAAGAGGACTGACACTCTAACTGTCTATGATTTGAAACTCTCCTGTGATTCCAGCTTTAGATTCCGATGCTTCACTTCAGGTTTACTGTATCTCTTGGACCTTCTTATTGACGATGAAGCACAGAAATTGCATCCGAATTCACTACAAAAGGCAACATGCTGACTTAAGTACAAGAGGAAAGACACTCTAACTTTATGTGATTTGAACCTCTCCTGTGAGTCCAGTTTTAGATTCCGATGCTTCACTTCAGGTCCACTGTATACCTTGGACCCTCATATTGACGACGAAAAACAGAAATTGCATCAGAATTAAACTCAAAAGGTACAATGCCGACTTAAGTACAAGAGGACTGACACTCTAACTGTCTATGATTTGAACCTCTCCTGTGATTCCAGTATTAGATTCCGATGCTTCACTTCAGGTTTACTGTCTCTCTTGGACCTTCTTATTGAAGATGAAACACAGAAATTACATCCGAATATAATACAAAAGGCACAATGACAACTTAAGTACAAAAGGACTGACACTCTAACTTCCTATGATTTGAACCTATCCTGTGAGTCCAGTCTTCGATTCCGATGCTTCACTTCAGGTTTACTGCATCCCTTGGACCATCTTATTGACGATGAAACACAGAAATTGCATCGTAATTAAATTCAAAAGGCACAATGACGACTTAAGTACAAGAGGACTGACACTCTAACTTTCTATGATTTGAACCTCTCCTGTGAGTAGAGTATTAGATTCCGATGCTTCACTTCAGGTTTACTGTATCCCTTGGACCTTCTTATTGACGATGAAACACAGAAATTACATCGGAATTGAATTCAAAAGGCACAAAGCCGACTAAAGTACAAGAGGACTGACACTCTAACCTTCTATGATTTGAACCTCTCCTGTGAGTCCAGTTTTAGATTCCGATGCTTCACTTCAGGTTTACTGTATCCCTTGGACATTCTTATTGACGATGAAAAACAGAAATTGCATGGGAATGAAATTCAAAAGGCACAATGCCAACTTAAGTACAGAAGGACTGACACTCAAACTTTCTATTATTTGAACCTCTCCTGTGAGTCCAGATTTAGATTCCGATGCTTCACGTCAGGTTTACTGTATCCCTTGGACCTTCTTATTGACGATGAAACACAGAAATTGCATCGGAATGGAATTCAAAATTCACAATGCCGACTTAAGTACAAGAGGACTGACACTCTAACTTTCTATGATTTCAACATCTCCTGTGAGACCAGTTTTAGATTCCGATGCCTCACTTCTGGTTTACTCTATCTCAGGGACCTTCTTATTGACGATGAAGCACAGAAATTGCATCGGAATTAAATTCAAAAGGCACAATGCCGACTTAACTACAAGAGGACTTACACTCTAACTTTCTATGATTTGAACCTCTCCTGTGAGTCCAGTTTTAGATTCCGATGCTTCACTACAGGTTTACCTTATCCCTGTGACCTTCTTATTGACGATGAAACACAGAAATTCATCTGAATTAAATTCAAAAGGCACAATGCCGACTTAAGTACAAGAGAACTGACACTCTAACTTTCTATGATTTGAACCACTCCTGTGAGTCCAGTTTTAGATTCAGATGCTACACTTGAGGTTTACTGTATCCCTTGGACCTTCATATTGACAATGAAACACAGAAATTGCATCCGAATTTAATACAAAAGGCACAATGACGACTTAAGTACAAGAGGACTGACACTCTAACTTTCTTTGATTTGAACCTCTCCTGTGAGTCCAGTTATAGAATCCGAAGCTTCACTTCGGGTTTACTGTATCCCTTGGACTTTCGTAATGACGATGGAACACAGAAATTGCATCGGAATTAAATTCAAAAGGGACAATGACGACTTAAGTACAAGGGAACATACACCCTAACTTTCTATGTTTTGAACCTGTCCTTTGAGTCCCGTTTTAGATTCCGATGCTTCACTTCAGGTTTACTGTATCCCTTGGACCTTCTTATTGAGGATGAAACACAGAAATTGCCTCCGAATTTAATACAAAAGGCACAATAACGACTTAAGTACAAGAGCACAGACACTCTCACTTTCTATGATTTCAACCTCTTCTGTGAGTACAGTTTTAGATCCCGATGCTTCACTTCAGGTCTACTGCATCCCTTGGACCTTCATATTGTCAATGAAACACAGAAATTGCATCCGAATTTAATACAAAAGGCACAATGACGACTTGAGTACAGGAGGACTGACACTCTAACTTTCTATGATTTGATGCACTTCTGTGAGTCCACTTTTAGATTCCGATGCTTCACTTCAGGTTTACTGTATCCCTTGGACCTTCTTATTGACGATGAAACACAGAAATTGCATCGGAATTAAATTCAAAAGGCACAATGCCGACTTAAGTACAATAGGAATGACACTCTAACTACCTATGATTTGAACCTCTCCTGTAAGACCAGTTTTAGATTCCGATGCCTCACTTCACGATTACTGTATCTCAGGGACCTTCTTATTGACGATGAAGCACAGAAATTGCATCGGAATTAAATTCAAAAGGCACAATGCCGACTTAACTACAAGAGGACTGACACACTTACTTTCTATGATTTGAACCCTTCCTGTGAGTCCAGGTTTAGATTCCGATGCCTCACTTCAGGTTTACTGTATCCCTATGACCTTCTTATTGACGATGAAGCACAGAAATTGCATCGGAATTAATGTCAAAAGACACAATGCTGACTTAAGTACAAGAGGACTGACACTGTAACTGTCTATGATTTGAACCTCTCCTGTGAGTCCAGTTTTATATTCCGATGCTTCACTTCAGGTTTACTGTATCCCTTGGACATTCTTATTAACGATGAAACACAGAAATTGCATGGGAATAAAATTCAAAAGGCACAATGCCGACTCAAGTACAGAAGGACTGACACTTTTACTTTCTATGATTTGAACCTCTCCTGTGAGTCCAGTTTTAGATTTCGATGCTTCACTACAGGTTTACTGTATCCCTATGACCTTCATATTGACGATGAAACACAGTAATTCATCGGAATTAAATTCAAAAGGCACAATGCCGACTTAAGTACAAGAGGACTGACAGTCTAACTTTCTATGATTTGAACCTCTCCTGTGAGTCCAGTTTTAGATTCAGATGCTTCACTTCAGGTTTACTGTATCACTTGGACCTTCATATTGACAATGAAACACAGAAATTGCATCCGAATTTATTACAAAAGGCACAATGACGACTTAAGTGCAAGAGGACTGACACTCTAACTTTCTATGATTTGAAGCTCTCCTGTGAGTCCAGTTATAGAATACGAAGCTTCACTTCGGGTTTACTGTATCCCTTGGACTTTCGTAATGACGATGGAACACAGAAATTGCATCGGAATTAAATTCAAAAGGCACAATGACGACTTAAGTACAAGGGAACAGACACTCTAACTTTCTATGTTTTGAACCGCTCCTGTGAGTCCAGTTTTAGATTCAGATGCTTCACTTCAGGTTTACTGTATCCCTTGGACCTTCATATTGACAATGAAGCACAGATATTGCATCCGAATTTTATACAAATGGCACAATACTGACTTATATACATGCGGACAGACACTCTAACTTTCTATCATTTGAACCTCTCCTGTGAGTCCAGTTTTAGATTCCGATGCTTCACTTCAGGTTCACTGTATACCTTGGACCTCCTTATTGACGATGAAACATAGAAATTGCATCGGAATGAAATTCAAAAGGCACAATGCCGACTTACGTACAAGAGGACTGACACTCTAACTTTCTATGATTTGAACCACTCCTGTGATTCCAGTTCTAGTTTCGGATGATTCACTTCAGGTTTACAGTATACCTTGGACCTTCTTATTGACGATGAAGCATAGAAATTGCATCGGAATTAAACTCAAATGGCACAATGCCGACTTAAGTACAAGAGGACTGACACTCTAAATTTCTGTGATTTGAACCTCTCCTGTGAGTCCAGTTTTAGAATCCGATGATTCACTTGAGGTTCACCATATACCTTGGACCTTCTTATTGACGATGAAACACAGAAATTGCATGGGAATTAAATTCAAAAAGCACAATGCCGACTTAAGTACAAGAGGACTGACACTAACTTTCTATGATTTGAACCTCTCCTGTGTGTCCAGTTTTAGATTCCGATGCTTCACTTCAGGTTTACCGTATTCCTTTTATCTTCTTATTGACGACGAAGCACAGAAATTGCATCGGAATTAAATTCAAATGGCACAACGCCGACTTGAGTACAGGAGGACTGACACTCTAACTTTCTATGATTTGAACATCTCCTGTCAGTCCAGTTATAGAATCCCAAGCTTCAATTCGGGTTTACTGTATCCCTTGGACTTTCGTAATGACGTTGGAACACAGAAATTGCATCGGAATTAAATTCAAAAGGCACAATGACGACTTAAGTACAAGGGAACAGACACTCTAACTTGCTATGTTTTGAACCTCTCCATTGAGTCCCGTTTTAGATTCCGATGCTTCACTTCAGGTTCACAGTATACCTTGGACCTCCTTATTGACGATGAAGCACAGAAATTGCATCGGAATTAAATTCAAAAAGCACAATGCCGACTTAAGTACAAGAGGACTGACACTAACTTTCTATGATATGAACCTCTCCTGTGAGTCCAGTTTTAGATTCCGATGCTTCACTTCAATTTTAGTGTATTCCTTTTATCTTCTTATTGACGATGAATCACAGAAATTGCATCGGAATTAAATTCAAAAAGCACAATGCCGACTTAAGTACAAGAGGACTGACACTAACTTTCTATGATTTGAACCTCTCCTGTAAGACCAGTTTTAGATTCCGATGCCTCACTTCACGATTACTGTATCTCAGGGACCTTCTTATTGACGATGAAGCACAGAAATTGCATCGGAATTAAATTCAAAAGGCACAATGCCGACTTAACTACAAGAGGACTGACACACTTACTTTCTTTGATTTGAACCCCTCCTGTGAGTCCAGGTTTAGATTCCGATGCCTCATTTCAGGTTTACTGTATCCCTATGACCTTCTTATTGACGATGAAGCACAGAAATTGCATCGGAATTAATTTCAAAAGGCACAATGCTGACTTAAGTACAAGAGGACTGACACTGTAACTGTCTATGATTTGAACCTCTCCTGTGAGTCCAGTTTTAGATTCCGATGCTTCACTTCAGGTTTACTGTATCCCTTGGACATTCTTATTGACAATGAAGCACAGATATTGCATCCGAATTTTATACAAATGGCACAATACTGACTTATATACATGCGGACAGACACTCTAACTCCCTATCATTTGAACCTCTCCTGTGAGTCCAGTTTTAGATTCCGAAGCTTCACTTCAGGTTCACTGTATACCTTGGACCTCCTTATTGACGATGAAACACAGAAATTGCATGGGAATTAAATTCAAAAAGCACAATGCCGACTTAAGTACAAGAGGACTGACACTAACTTTCTATGATTTGAACCTCTCCTGTGTGTCCAGTTTTAGATTCCGATGCTTCACTTCAGGTTTACTGTATACCTTGGACCTTCTTATTGACGATGAAGCATAGAAATTGCATCGGAATTAAACTCAAATGGCACAATGCCGACTTAAGTACAAGAGGACTGACACTCTAAATTTCTGTGATTTGAACCTCTCCTGTGAGTCCAGTTTTAGAATCCGATGATTCACTTGAGGTTCACCATATACCTTGGACCTTCTTATTGACGATGAAACACAGAAATTGCATGGGAATTAAATTCAAAAAGCACAATGCCGACTTAAGTACAAGAGGACTGACACTAACTTTCTATGATTTGAACCTCTCCTGTGTGTCCAGTTTTAGATTCCGATGCTTCACTTCAGGTTTACTGTATTCCTTTTATCTTCTTATTGACGATGAAGCACAGAAATTGCATCGAAATTAAATTCAAATGGCACAACGCCGACTTGAGTACAGGAGGACTGACACTCTAACTTTCTATGATTTGAACATCTCCTGTCAGTCCAGTTATAGAATCCCAAGCTTCAATTCGGGTTTACTGTATCCCTTGGACTTTCGTAATGACGTTGGAACACAGAAATTGCATCGGAATTAAATTCAAAAGGCACAATGACGACTTAAGTACAAGGGAACAGACACTCTAACTTGCTATGTTTTCAACCTCCCCATTGAGTCCCGTTTTAGATTCCGATGCTTCACTTCAGGTTCACAGTATACCTTGGACCTCCTTATTGACGATGAAACACAGAAATTGCATCGGAATGAAATTCAAAAGGCACAATGCCGACTTAAGTACAAGAGGACTGACACTCTAACTTTCTATGATTTGAACCACTCCTGTGATTCCAGTTTTAGTTTCGGATGATTCACTTCAGGTTTACTGTATACCTTGGACCTTCTTATTGACGATGAAGCACAGAAATTGCATCGGAATTAAATTCAAAAAGCACAATGCCGACTTAAGTACAAGAGGACTGACACTAACTTTCTATGATATGAACCTCTCCTGTGAGTCCAGTTTTAGATTCCGATGCTTCACTTCAATTTTAGTGTATTCCTTTTATCTTCTTATTGACGATGAAGCACAGAAATTGCATCGGAATTAAATTCAAAAAGCACAATGCCGACTTAAGTACAAGAGGACTGACACTAACTTTCTATGATTTGAACCTCTCCTGTAAGACCAGTTTTAGATTCCGATGCCTCACTTCACGATTACTGTATCTCAGGGACCTTCTTATTGACGATGAAGCACAGAAATTGCATCGGAATTAAATTCAAAAGGCACAATGCCGACTTAACTACAAGAGGACTGACACACTTACTTTCTTTTATTTGAACCCCTCCTGTGAGTCCAGGTTTAGATTCCGATGCCTCATTTCAGGTTTACTGTATCCCTATGACCTTCTTATTGACGATGAAGCACAGAAATTGCATCGGAATTAATTTCAAAAGGCACAATGCTGACTTAAGTACAAGAGGACTGACACTGTAACTGTCTATGATTTGAACCTCTCCTGTGAGTCCAGTTTTAGATTCCGATGCTTCACTTCAGGTTTACTGTATCCCTTGGACATTCTTATTGACGATGAAACACAGAAATTCATCGGAATTAAATTCAAAAGGCACAATGCCGACTTAAGTACAAGAGGACTGACACTCTAACTTTCTATGATTTGAACCTCTCCTGTGAGTCCAGTTTTAGATTCAGATGCTTCACTTCAGGTTTACTTTATCCCTTGGACCTTCATATTGACAATGAAACACAGAAATTGCATCCGAATTTAATACAAAAGGCACAATGACGACTTCAATACAAGAGGACTGACACTCTAACTTTCTATGATTTGAACCTCTCCTGTGAGTCCAGTTTTAGAATCCGAAGCTTCAATTCGGGTTTACTGTATCCCTTGGACTTTCGTAATGACGATGGAACACAGAAATTGCATCGGAATTAAATTCAGAAGGCACAATGCCGACTCAAGTACAAGAGGCCTGACACTCTAACTTCCTATGATTTGAACCTCTCCTGTGAGTCCAGTTTTAGATTCCGATGCTTCACTTCAGGTTTACTGTATCCCTATGACCTTCTTATTGACGATGAAGCACGAAAATTGCATCGGAATTAAATTCAAACGGCACAATGCCGACTTAAGTACAAGAGGAGTGGCACTCTAACTTTCTATGATTTGAACCTCTCTTGTGAGTCCAGTTTAAGATTCCGATGCTTCACTTCAGGTTTACTGTATCCCTTGGATATTCTTATTGACGATGAAACACAGAAATTACATCCGAATTTAATACAAAAGGCACAATGCCGACTTAAGTTCAAGAGGACTGACACTCTCACTTTCTATGATTTGAACCTCTCCTGTGAGTCTAGTTTTAGATTCCGATGCTTCACTTCAGGTCTACTATATCCCTTGGACCTTCTTACTGCCGATGAAGCACAGAAAATGCATCCGAATTTAATACAAAAGGCACAATGCCGACTTAAGTAGGAGAGGATTGACACTCTAACTTTCTATGATTTGAGCCTCTCCTGTGAGTCTTGTTTTGATTCCGATGCTTCACTTCAGGTTTACTGTATCCCTTGGACCTTCATATTGACGATTAAACACAGAAATTGCATCCGAATTTAATACAAAAGGCACAATGACGACTTAAGTACAAGAGCACTGACACTCTAACTTTCTATGATTTGAACATCACCTGTGAGTCCAGTTATAGAATCCGAAGCTTCACTTCAGTTTAGCTGTATCCCTTGGACCTCCGTACTGACGAGGGAACACAGAAATTGCATCGGAATTAAATTCAAAAGGCACAATGACGACTTAACTACAAGAGGACTTACACACATACTTTCAATGATTTGAACCCCTCCTGTGAGTCCAGGTTTAGATTCCGATGCCTCACTTCAGGTTTACTGTATCCCAATGACCTTCTTATTGACGATGAAGCACAGAAATTGCATCGGAATTAAATTCAAATGGCACAACGCCGACTTGAGTACAGGAGGACTGTCACTCTAACTTTCTATGATTTGATGCTCTTCTGTGAGTCCAGTTTTAGATTCCGATGCTTCACTTCAGGTTTACTGTATCCCTTGGACCTTCTTATTGACGATGAAACACAGAAATTGCATCGGAATTAAATTCAAAAGGCACAACGCCGACTTAAGTACAAGTGGAATGACACTCTAACTTCCTATGATTTGAACCTCTCCTGTAAGACCAGTTTTAGATTCCGATGCCTCAGTTCACGATTACTGTATCTCAGGGACCTTCTTATTGACGATGAAGCACAGAAATTGCATCGGAATTAAATTCAAAACGCACAATGCCGACTTAACTACAAGAGGACTGACACACTTACTTTCTATGATTTGAACCCCTCCTGTGAGTCCAGGTTTAGATTCCGATGACCCACTTCAGGTTTACTGTATCCCTATGACCTTCTTATTGACGATGAAGCACAGAAATTGCATCGGAATTAATTTCAAAAGGCACAATGCTGACTTAAGTACAAGTAGACTGACACTGTAACTGTCTACGATTTGAACCTCTCCTGTGAGTCCAGTTTTAGATTCCGATGCTTCACTTCAGGTTTACTGTATCCCTTGGACATTATTATTAACGATGAAACACAGAAATTGCATGGGAATTAAATTCAAAAGGCACATTGCCGACTTAAGCACAGAAGGACTGACACTCTTACTTTCTATGATTTGAACCTCTCCTGTGAGTCCAGTTTTAGAATCCGATGCTTCACTACAGGCTTACTGTATCCCTATGACCTTCTTATTGACGATGAAACAAAGAAATTCATCGGAATTAAATTCAAAAGGCACAATGCCGACTTAAGTACAAGAGGACTGACACTCTAACTTTCTATGATTTGAACCTCTCCTGTGAGTCCAGTTTTAGAATCCGAAGCTTCAATTCGGGTTTACTGTATCCCTTGGACTTTCGTAATGACGATGGAACACAGAAATTGCATCGGAATTAAATTCAAAAGGCACAATGACGACTTAAGTACAATTGAACAGACACTCTAACTTTCTACGTTTTGAACCTCTCCTTTGAGTCCCGTTTTAGATTCCGATGCTTCACTTCAGGTTTACTGTATCCCTTGGACCTTCTTATTGAGGATGAAACACAGAAATTGCCTCCGAATTTAATACAAAAGGCACAATAACGACTTAAGTACAAGAGCACAGACACTCTTACTTTCTATGATTTGATCCTCTTCTGTGAGCACAGTTTTAGATCCCGATGCTTCACTTCAGGTCTACTGTATCCCTTGGACCTTCTTATTGACGATGAAGCACAGAAATTGCATCGGAATTAATTTCAAAAGGCACAATGCTGACTTAAGTACAAGAGGACTGACACTGTAACTGTCTATGATTTGAACCTCACCTGTGAGTCCAGTTTTAGATTCCGATGCTTCACTTCAGGTTTACTGTATCCCTCGGACATTCGTATTAACGATGAAACACAGAAATTGCATGGGAATTAAATTCAAAAGGCACAATGTCGACTTAAGTACAGAAGGACTGACACTCTTACTTTCTATGATTTGAACCTCTCCTGTGATTCCAGTTTTAGTTTCGGATGATTCACTTCAGGTTTACTGTATACGTTGGACCTTATTATTGACGATGAAGCACAGAAATTGCATCGGAATTTAACTCAAAAGGCACAATGTCGACTTAAGTACGAGAGCACAGACACTCTAACTTTCTGTGATTTGAACCTCTCCTGTTAGTCCAGTTTTAAGAATCCGATGCTTCACTTCAGGTTCACCATATACCTTGGGCCTACTTATTGACGATGAAGCACAGAAATTGCATCCGAATTTAATACAAATGACACATTGACGACATAAAAACAAAAGAACCGACACTCTAACATTCTATGATTTGAACCGCTCCTGTGAGTGCAGTTTAAGATTCCGATGCTTCACTTCAGGTTTAGTGTATCCCTTGGACCTTCTTATTGAGGATGAAACACAGAAATTGCCTCCGAATTTAATACAAAAGGCACAATAACGACTTAAGTACAAGAGCACAGACACTCTTACTTTCTATGATTTGATCCTCTTCTGTGAGCACAGTTTTAGATCCCGATGCTTCACTTCAGGTCTACTGTATCCCTTGGACCTTCTTATTGAGGATGAAACACAGAAATTGCCTCCGAATTTAATACAAAAGGCACAATAACGACTTAAGTACAAGAGCACAGACACTCTTACTTTCTATGATTTGATCCTCTTCTGTGAGCACAGTTTTAGATCCCGATGCTTCACTTCAGGTCTACTGTATCCCTTGGACCTTCTTACTGCCGATGAAGCACAGAAAATGCATCCGAATTTAATACAAAAGGCACAATGCCGACTTAAGTAGGAGAGGATTGACACTCTAACTTTCTATGATTTGAGCCTCTCCTGTGAGTCTTGTTTTGATTCCGATGCTTCACTTCAGGTTTACTGTATCCCTTGGACCTTCATATTGACGATTAAACACAGAAATTGCATCCGAATTTAATACAAAAGGCACAATGATGACTTAAGTACAAGAGGACTGACACTCTAACTTTCTATGATTTGTACATCACCTGTGAGTCCAGTTATAGAAACCGAAGCTTCACTTCAGGTTTACTGTATCCCTTGGACCTCCGTATTGACGAGGGAACACAGAAATTGCATCGGAATTAAATTCAAAATGCACAATGACGACTTAAGTACAAGGGGACAGACACTCTAACTTTCCATGATTTGAACCTGTCCTGTGAGTCCAGTTGTAGATTTCGATGCTTCACTTCAGGTTTACTGTATCCCTTGGACCTTCTTATTGACGATGAAGCACAGAAATTGCATTGGAATTAAATCCAAAAGGCACAGTGGTGACTTAAGTACAAGAGGACTGACACTCTCACTTTGTATGATTTGAAACTCCTCTGTGAGTACAGTTTTAGATTCCGATGCTTCACTTCAGGTCTACTGTATACCTTGGACCTTCTTAATGACGATGGAGCACAGAAATTGCATCCGAATTTAATACAAAAGGCACAATGCTGACTTAAGTACAAGCGGACTGCCACTCTAACTTTCTATGATTTGAACCTCTCCTGTGAGTGCAGTTTTAGATTCCGATTCTTCACTTCAGGTTTACTGTATACCTTGGACCTTCTTATTGACGATGAAACACAGAAAGTGCATCGGACTTAAATTCAAAATTCACAATGCCGACTTAAGTACAAGAGGACTGACACTCTAACCTTCTATGATTTGAACCTCTCCTGTGAGTCCTGTTTTAGATTCCGATGCTTCACTTCAGCTTTACTGTATCCCTTGGACCTTCTTATTGACGATGAAACACAGAAATTGCATCCTAATTTAATACAAAAGGCACAATAACGACTTACGTACAAGTGCACTGACACTCTCACTTTCAATGATTTGAACCTCTTCTGTGAGTACAGTTTTAGATTCCGATGCTTCACTTCAGGTCTACTGTATCCCTTGGACCTTCTTATTGACAATGGAGCACAGAAATTGCATCCGAATTTAATACAAAAGGCACAATGCTGACTTAAGTACAAGCGGACTGACACTCTAACTTTCTATGATTTGAACCTGTCCTGTGAGTCCAGTTTTAGATTCCGATGCTTCACTTCAGGTTCACTGTATACCTTGGACCTTCTTATTGACGATGAAACACAGAAATTGCATCGGAATTAAATTCAAAAGGCACAACGCCGACTTAAGTACAAAAGGACTGACACTCTAACTTTCTATGACTTCACCCTCTCCTGTGATTCCAGTTTTAGTTTCGGATGATTCACTTCAGGTTTACTGAATACCTTGGACCTTCTTATTGACGATGAAGCACAGAAATTGTATCGGAATTAAACTTAAAAGGCACAATGCCGACTTAAGAACAAGAGGACTGACACTCTAACTTTCTGTGATTTGAACCTCTCCTGTGAGTTCAGTTTTGGAATCCGATGCTTCACTTCAGGTTCACCATATACCTTGGACCTTCTTATTGACGATAAAAGACAGAAATTGCATCTGAATATAATACAAAAGGCACAATAACGACTTAAGTATAAAAGGACCGACACTCTAACTTTCTATGATTTGAGCCTCTCCTGTGAGTCCAGTTTTGATTCAGATGCTTCACTTCAGGTTTACTGTATCCCTTGGACCTTCATATTGACGATTAAACACAGAAATTGCATCCGAATTTAATACAAAAGGCACAATGACGACTTACGTACAAGAGGACTGACACTCTAACTTTCTATGATTTGAACCTCACCTGTGAGCCCAGTTATAGAATCCGAAGCTTCACTTCAGGTCTACTGTATCCCTTGGACCTTCGTATTGACGAGGGAACACAGAAATTGCATCGGAATAAAATTCAAAAGGCATAATGACGACTTAAGTACAAGGGGACAGATACTCTAACTTTCCATGATTTGAACCTGTCCTGTGAGTCCAGTTGTAGATTTCGATGCTTCACTTCAGGTTTACTGTATCCCTTGGACCTTCTTATTGACGATAAAGCACAGAAATTGCATCGGAATTAAATTCAAAATGCACAGTGCCGACTTAAGTACAAGAGGACTGACACTCTCACTTTGTATGATATGAAACTCCTCTGTGAGTACAGTTTTAGATTCCGATGCTTCACTTCAGGTCTACTGTATACCTTGGACCTTCTTAATGACGATGGAGCACAGAAATTGCATCCGAATTTAATACAAAAGGCACAATGCTGACTTAAGTACAAGTAGACTGACACTGTAACTGTCTATGATTTGAACCTCTCCTGTGAGTCCAGTTTTAGATTCCGATGCTTCACTTCAGGTTTACTGTATCCCTCGGACATTATTATTAACGATGAAACACAGAAAATGCATGGGAATTAAATTCAAAAGGCACAATGCCGACTTAAGTACAGAAGGACTGACACTCTTACTTTCTATGATTTGAACCTCTCCTGTGAGTCCAGTTTTAGATTCCGATGCTTCACTACAGGCTTACTGTATCCCTATGACCTTCTTATTGACGATGAAACACAGAAATTCATCGGAATTAAATTCAAAAGGCACAATGCCGACTTAAGTACATGAGGACTGACACTCTAACTTTCTATGATTTGAACCTCTCCTGTGAGTCCAGTTTTAGAATCCGAAGCTTCAATTCGGGTTTACTGTATCCCTTGGACTTTCGTAATGACGATGGAACACAGAAATTGCATCGGAATTAAATTCAAAAGGCACAATGACGACTTAAGTACAAGGGAACAGACACTCTAACTTTCTATGTTTTGAACCTCTCCTTTGAGTCCCGTTTTAGATTCCGATGCTTCACTTCAGGTTTACTGTATCCCTTGGACCTTCTTATTGAGGATGAAACACAGAAATTTCCTCCGAATTTAATACAAAAGGCACAATAACGACTTAAGTACAAGAGCACAGACACTCTCACTTTCTATGATTTGATCCTCTTCTGTGAGTACAGTTTTAGATCCCGATGCTTCACTTCAGGTCTACTGTATCCCTTGGACCTTCTTAATGACGATGAAGCACAGAAATTGCATCGGAATTAATTTCAAAAGGCACAATGCTGACTTAAGTACAAGAGGACTGACACTGTAACTGTCTATGATTTGAACCTCACCTGTGAGTCCAGTTTTAGATTCCGATGCTTCACTTCAGGTTTACTGTATCCCTTGGACATTCGTATTAACGATGAAACACAGAAATTGCATGGGAATTAAATTCAAAAGGCACAATGTCGACTTAAGTACAGAAGGACTGACACTCTTACTTTCTATGATTTGAACCTCTCCTGTGATTCCAGTTTTAGTTTCGGATGATTCACTTCAGGTTTACTGTATACGTTGGACCTTATTATTGACGATGAAGCACAGAAATTGCATCGGAATTTAACTCAAAAGGCACAATGTCGACTTAAGTACGAGAGCACAGACACTCTAACTTTCTGTGATTTGAACCTCTCCTGTTAGTCCAGTTTTAAGAATCCGATGCTTCGCTTCAGGTTCACCATATACCTTGGGCCTTCTTATTGACGATGAAGCACAGAAATTGCATCCGAATTTAATACAAATGACACATTGACGACATAAAAACAAAAGAACCGACACTCTAACTTTCTATGATTTGAACCGCTCCTGTGAGTGCAGTTTAAGATTCCGATGCTTCACTTCAGGTTTAGTGTATCCCTTGGACCTTCTTATTGACGATGAAGCTCAGAAATTGCATCCGAATTAAATACAAAAGGCACAATGCCGACTTAAGTTCAAGAGGACTGACACTCTCACTTTCTATGATTTGAACCTCTCCTGTGAGTCTAGTTTTAGATTCCGATGCTTAACTTCAGGTCTACTATATCCCTTGGACCTTCTTACTGCCGATGAAGCACAGAAAATGCATCCGAATTTAATACAAAAGGCACAATGCCGACTTAAGTAGGAGAGGATTGACACTCTAACTTTCTATGATTTGAGCCTCTCCTGTGAGTCTTGTTTTGATTCCGATGCTTCACTTCAGGTTTACTGTATCCCTTGGACCTTCATATTGACGATTAAACACAGAAATTGCATCCGAATTTAATACAAAAGGCACAATGATGACTTAAGTACAAGAGGACTGACACTCTAACTTTCTATGATTTGTACATCACCTGTGAGTCCAGTTATAGAATCCGAAGCTTCACTTCAGGTTTACTGTATCCCTTGGACCTCCGTATTGACGAGGGAACACAGAAATTGCATCGGAATTAAATTCAAAAGGCACAATGACGACTTAAGTACAAGGGGACAGACACTCTAACTTTCCATGATTCGAACCTGTCCTGTGAGTCCAGTTGTAGATTTCGATGCTTCACTTCAGGTTTACTGTATCCCTTGGACCTTCTTATTGACGATGAAGCACAGGAATTGCATTGGAGATAAATCCAAAAGACACAGTGGTGACTTAAGTACAAGAGGACTGACACTCTCACTTTGTATGATTTGAAACTCCTCTGTGAGTACAGTTTTAGATTCCGATGCTTCACTTCAGGTCTACTGTATACCTTGGACCTTCTTAATGACGATGGAGCACAGAAATTGCATCCGAATTTAATACAAAAGGCACAATGCTGACTTAAGTACAAGCGGACTGCCACTCTAACTTTCTATGATTTGAACCTCTCCTGTGAGTGCAGTTTTAGATTCCGATTCTTCACTTCAGGTTTACTGTATACCTTGGACCTTCTTATTGACGATGAAACACAGAAAGTGCATCGGACTTAAATTCAAAATTCACAATGCCGACTTAAGTACAAGAGGACTGACACTCTAACCTTCTATGATTTGAACCTCTCCTGTGAGTCCTGTTTTAGATTCCGATGCTTCACTTCAGGTTTACTGTATCCCTTGGACACTTCTTATTGGCGATGAAGCACAGAAATTGCATCGGAATTAAATTCAAAAGTCACAATGCCGACTTAAGTACGGGAGGACTGACACACTAACATTCTATGATTTGATTCTCTCCTGTGAGTCCAGTTTTAGATTCCGATGCTTCACTTCAGGTTTACTGTATCCCTGGGACCTTCTTATTGACGATGAAGCACAGAAATTGCTTCGGAATTGAATTCGAAAGGCTCAATGCCGACTTAAGTACATGAGGACTGACACTCTAAATTTCAATGATTTGAACCTTTCCTGTGAGACCAGTTTTTGATTCCGATGCCCCACTTCAGGTTAACTGTATCTCAGGGACCTCCTTAATGACGATGAAGCACAGATATTGCATCGGAATTAAATTCTAAAGGCACAATGCCGACTTAACTACAAGAGCACTGACACTCTCACTTTCAATGATTTGAACCTCTTCTGTGAGTACAGTTTTAGATTCCGATGCTTCACTTCAGGTCTACTGTATCCCTTGGACCTTCTTATTGACGATGGAGCACAGAAATTGCATCCGAATTTAATACAAAAGGCACAATGCTGACTTAAGTACAAGCGGACTGACACTCTAACTTTCTATGATTTGAACCTGTCCTGTGAGTCCAGTTTTAGATTCCGATGCTTCACTTCAGGTTCACTGTATACCTTGGACCTTCTTATTGACGATGAAACACAGAAATTGCATCGGAATTAAATTCAAAAGGCACAATGCCGACTTAAGTACAAAAGGACTGACACTCTAACTTTCTATGACTTGACCCTCTCCTGTGATTCCAGTTTTAGTTTCGGATGATTCACTTCAGGTTTACTGTATACCTTGGACCTTCTTATTGACGATGAAGCACAGAAATTGTATCGGAATTAAACTTAAAAGGCACAATGCCGACTTAAGAACAAGAGGACTGACACTCTAACTTTCTGTGATTTGAACCTCTCCTGTGAGTTCAGTTTTGGAATCCGATGCTTCACTTCAGGTTCACCATATACCTTGGACCTTCTTATTGACGATAAAAGACGGAAATTGCATCTGAATATAATAAAAAAGGCACAATAACGACTTAAGTATAAAAGGACCGACACTCTAACTTTCTATGATTTGAGCCTCTCCTGTGAGTCCAGTTTTGATTCAGATGCTTCACTTCAGGTTTACTGTATCCCTTGGACCTTCATATTGACAATTAAACACAGAAATTGCATCCGAATTTAATACAAAAGGCACAATGACGACTTACGTACAAGAGGACTGACACTCTAACTTTCCATGATTTGAACCTGTCCTGTGAGTCCAGTTGTAGATTTCGATGCTTCACTTCAGATTTACTGTATCCCTTGGACCTTCTTATTGACGATAAAGCACAGAAATTGCATCGGAATTAAATTCAAAAGGCACAGTGCCGACTTAAGTACAAGAGGACTGACACTCTCATTTTATTTGATATGAAACTCCTCTGTGAGTACAGTTTTAGATTCCGATGCTTCACTTCAGATCTACCGTATACCTTGGACCTTCTTAATGACGATGGAGCACAGAAATTGCATCCGAATTTAATACAAAAGGCACAATGCTGACTTAAGTACAGGCAGACTGCCACTCTAACTTGCTATGATTTGAACCTCTCCTGTGAGTCCAGTTTTAGATTCCGATTCTTCACTTCAGGTTCACTGTATACCTTGGACCTTCGTATTGGCGATGAAACACAGAAAGTGCATCGGAATTAAATTCAAAAGGCACAATGCCAACTTAAGTACAACAGGACTGACACTCTAACCTTCTATGATTTGAACCTCTCCTGTGAGTCCTGTTTTAGATTCCGATGCTTCACTTCAGGTTTACTGTATCCCTTGGACACTTCTTATTGACGATGAAGCACAGAAATTGCATCGGAATTAAATTCAAAAGTCACAATGCCGACTTAAGTACGGGAGGACTGACACACTAACATTCTATGATTTGATTCTCTCCTGTGTGTCCAGTTTTAGATTCCGATGCTTCACATCAGGTTTACTGTATCCCTGGGACCTTCTTATTGACGATGAAGCACAGAAATTGCTTCGGAATTAAATTCGAAAGGCACAATGCCGACTTAAGTACATGAGGACTGACACTCTAACTTTCTATGATTTGAACCTCTCCTGTGAGACCAGTTTTTGATTCCGATGCCCCAATTCAGGTTTACTGTATCTCAGGGACCTTCTTAATGACGATGAAGCACAGAAATTGCATCGGAATTAAATTCTAAAGGCACAATGCCGACTTAACTACAAGAGGACTGACACACATACTTTCAATGATTTGAACCCCTCCTGTGAGTCCAGGTTTAGATTCCGATGCCTCACTTCAGGTTTACTGTATCCCAATGACCTTCTTATTGACGATGAAGCACAGAAATTGCATCGGAATTAAATTCAAATGGCACAACGCCGACTTGAGTACAGGAGGACTGTCACTCTAACTTTCTAAGATTTGATGCTCTTCTGTGAGTCCAGTTTTAGATTCCGATGCTTCACTTCAGGTTTACTGTATCCCTTGGACCTTCTTATTGACGATGAAACACAGAAATTGCATCGGAATTAAATTCAAAAGGCACAACGCCGACTTAAGTACAAGTGGAATGACACTCTAACTTCCTATGATTTGAACCTCTCCTGTAAGACCAGTTTTAGATTCCGATGCCTCACTTCACGATTACTGTATCTCAGGGACCTTCTTATTGACGATGAAGCACAGAAATTGCATCGGAATTAAATTCAAAAGGCACAATGCCGACTTTAACTACAAGAGGACTGACACACTTACTTTCTATGATTTGAACCCCTCCTGTGAGTCCAGGTTTAGATTCCGATGACTCACTTCAGGTTTACTGTATCCCTATGACCTTCTTATTGACGATGAAGCACAGAAATTGCATCGGAATTAATTTCAAAAGGCACAATGCTGACTTAAGTACAAGTAGACTGACACTGTAACTGTCTATGATTTAAACCTCTCCTGTGAGTCCAGTTTTAGATTCCGATGCTTCACTTCAGGTTTACTGTATCCCTTGGACATTATTATTAACGATGAAACACAGAAAGTGCATGGGAATTAAATTCAAAAGGCACAATGCCGACTTAAGTACAGAAGGACTGACACTCTTACTTTCTATGATTTGAACCTCTCCTGTGATTCCAGTTTTAGTTTCGGATGATTCACTTCAGGTTTACTGTATACGTTGGACCTTATAATTGACGATGAAGCACAGAAATTGCATCGGAATTTAACTCAAAAGGCACAATGTCGACTTAAGTACGAGAGCACAGACACTCTAACTTTCTGTGATTTGAACCTCTCCTGTTACTCCAGTTTTAAGAATCCGATGCTTCACTTCAGGTTCACCATATACCTTGGGCCTTCTTATTGACGATGAAGCACAGAAATTGCATCCGAATTTAATACAAATGGCACATTGACGACATAAAAACAAAAGAACCGACACTCTAACTTTCTATGATTTGAACCGCTCCTGTGAGTGCAGTTTAAGATTCCGATGCTTCACTTCAGGTTTAGTGTATCCCTTGGACCTTCTTATTGACGATGAAGCACAGAAATTGCATCCGAATTTAATACAAAAGGCACAATGCCGACTTAAGTTCAAGAGGACTGACACTCTCACTTTCTATGATTTGAACCTCTCCTGTGAGTCTAGTTTTAGATTCCGATGCTTCACTTCAGGTCTACTATATCCCTTGGACCTTCTTACTGCCGATGAAGCACAGAAAATGCATCCGAATTTAATACAAAAGGCACAATGCCGACTTAAGTGGGAGAGGATTGACACTCTAACTTTCTATGATTTGAGCCTCTCCTGTGAGTCTTGTTTTGATTCCGATGCTTCACTTCAGGTTTACTGTATCCCTTGGACCTTCATATTGACGATTAAACACAGAAATTGCATCCGAATTTAATACAAAAGGCACAATGATGACTTAAGTACAAGAGGACTGACACTCTAACTTTCTATGATTTGAACATCACCTGTGAGTCCAGTTATAGAATCCGAAGCTTCACTTCAGGTTTACTGTATCCCTTGGACCTCCGTATTGACGAGGGAACACAGAAATTGCATCGGAATTAAATTCAAAAGGCACAATGACGACTTAAGTACAAGGGGACAGACACTCTAACTTTCCATGATTTGAACCTGTCCTGTGAGTCCAGTTGTAGATTTCGATGCTTCACTTCAGGTTTACTGTATCCCTTGGACCTTCTTATTGACGATGAAGCACAGAAATTGCATCGGAATTAAATCCAAAAGGCACAGTGGTGACTTAAGTACAAGAGGACTGACACTCTCACTTTGTATGATTTGAAACTCCTCTGTGAGTACAGTTTTAGATTCCGATGCTTCACTTCAGGTCTACTGTATACCTTGGACCTTCTTAATGACGATGGAGCACAGAAATTGCATCCGAATTTAATACAAAAGGCACAATGCTGACTTAAGTACAAGCGGACTGCCACTCTAACTTTCTATGATTTGAACCTCTCCTGTGAGTGCAGTTTTAGATTCCGATTCTTCACTTCAGGTTTACTGTATACCTTGGACCTTCTTATTGACGATGAAACACAGAAAGTGCATCGGACTTAAATTCAAAATTCACAATGCCGACTTAAGTACAAGAGGACTGACACTCTAACCTTCTATGATTTGAACCTCTCCTGTGAGTCCTGTTTTAGATTCCGATGCTTCACTTCAGGTTTACTGTATCCCTTGGACACTTCTTATTGGCGATGAAGCACAGAAATTGCATCGGAATTAAATTCAAAAGTCACAATGCCGACTTAAGTACGGGAGGACTGACACACTAACATTCTATGATTTGATTCTCTCCTGTGACTCCAGTTTTAGATTCCGATGCTTCACTTCAGGTTTACTGTATCCCTGGGACCTTCTTATTGACGATGAAGCACAGAAATTGCTTCGGAATTAAATTCGAAAGGCTCAATGCCGACTTAAGTAAATGAGGACTGACACTCTAACTTTCTATGATTTGAACCTTTCCTGTGAGACCAGTTTTTGATTCCGATGCCCCACTTCAGGTTTACTGTATCTCAGGGACCTCCTTAATGACGATGAAGCACAGATATTGCATCGGAATTAAATTCTAAAGGCACAATGCCGACTTAACTACAAGAGGACTGACACTCTAATTTTTTTTGATTTGAACCTCTCCTGTGAGTCCAGTTTTTGATTCCGATGCTTCACTTCAGCTTTACTGTATCCCTTGGACCTTCTTATTGACGATGAAACACAGAAATTGCATCCTAATTTAATAGAAAAGGCACAATAACGACTTACGTACAAGAGCACTGACACTCTCACTTTCTATGATTTGAACCTCTTCTGTGAGTACAGTTTTAGATTCCGATGCTTCACTTCAGGTCTACTGTATCCCTTGGACCTTCTTATTGACGATGGAGCACAGAAATTGCATCCGAATTTAATACAAAAGGCACAATGCTGACTTAAGTACAAGCGGACTGACACTCTAACTTTCTATGATTTGAACCTGTCCTGTGAGTCCAGTTTTAGATTCCGATGCTTCACTTCAGGTTCACTGTATACCTTGGACCTTCTTATTGACGATGAAACACAGAAATTGCATCGGAATTAAATTCAAAAGGCACAATGCCGACTTAAGTACAAAAGGACTGACACTCTAACTTTCTATGACTTGACCCTCTCCTGTGATTCCAGTTTTAGTTTCGGATGATTCACTTCAGGTTTACTGTATACCTTGGACCTTCTTATTGACGATGAAGCACAGAAATTGTATCGGAATTAAACTTAAAAGGCACAATGCCGACTTAAGAACAAGAGGACTGACACTCTAACTTTCTGTGATTTGAACCCCTCCTGTGAGTTCAGTTTTGGAATCCGATGCTTCACTTCAGGTTCACCATATACCTTGGACCTTCGTATTGACGATAAAAGACAGAAATTGCATCTGAATATAATACAAAAGGCACAATAACGACTTAAGTATAAAAGGACCGACACTCTAACTTTCTATGATTTGAGCCTCTCCTGTGAGTCCAGTTTTGATTCAGATGCTTCACTTCAGGTTTACTGTATCCCTTGGACCTTCATATTGACGATTAAACACAGAAATTGCATCCGAATTTAATACAAAAGGCACAATGACGACTTACGTACAAGAGGACTGACACTCTAACTTTCCATGATTTGAACCTGTCCTGTGAGTCCAGTTGTAGATTTCGATGCTTCACTTCAGGTTTACTGTATCCCTTGGACCTTCTTATTGACGATAAAGCACAGAAATTGCATCGGAATTAAATTCAAAAGGCACAGTGCCGACTTAAGTACAAGAGGACTGACACTCTCACTTTGTATGATATGAAACTCCTCTGTGAGTACAGTTTTAGATTCCGATGCTTCACTTCAGGTCTACTGTATACCTTGGACCTTCTTAATGACGATGGAGCACAGAAATTACATCCGAATTTAATACAAAAGGCACAATGCTGACTTAAGTACAAGCAGACTGCCACTCTAACTTGCTATGATTTGAACCTCTCCTGTGAGTCCAGTTTTGGATTCCGATTCTTCACTTCAGGTTCACTGTATACCTTGGACCTTCTTATTGGCGATGAAACACAGAAAGTGCATCGGAATTAAATTCAAAAGGCACAATGCCAACTTAAGTACAACAGGACTGACACTCTAACCTTCTATGATTTGAACCTCTCCTGTGAGTACTGTTTTAGATTCCGATGCTTCACTTCAGGTTTACTGTATCCCTTGGACACTTCTTATTGACGATGAAGCACAGAAATTGCATCGGAATTAAATTCAAAAGTCACAATGCCGACTTAAGTACGGGAGGACTGACACACTAACATTCTATGATTTGATTCTCTCCTGTGAGTCCAGTTTTAGATTCCGATGTTTCACATCAGGTTTACTGTATCCCTGGGACCTTCTTAATGACGATGAAGCACAGAAATAGCTTCGGAATTAAATTCGAAAGGCACAATGCCGACTTAAGTACATGAGGACTGACACTCTAATTTTCTATGATTTGAACCTCTCCTGTGAGACCAGTTTTTGATTCCGATGCCCCAATTCAGGTTTACTGTATCTCAGGGACCTTCTTAATGACGATGAAGCACAGAAATTGCATCGGAATTAAATTCTAAAGGCACAATGCCGACTTAACTACAAGAGGACTGACACTCTAACATTCAATGATTTGAACTTCTCCTGGGAGTCCACTTTTAGATTCCGATGCTTCACTTCAGGTTTACTGTATCCCTTGGACCTTCTTATTGACGATGAAACACAGAAATTGCATCCGAATTTAATACAAAAGCACAATGCCGACTTAAGTACAAGAGGACTGACACACTAACTTTCTATGATTTGAACCTCTACTGTGAGTCCAGTTTTAGATTCCGAAGCTTCACTTCAGATTTACTGTATCCCTTGGACCTTCTTTTTGTCGATGAAACGCAGAAATTGCATCGGAATTAAATTCAAAAGGCACAAAGCCGACTTAAGTACAAGAGGACTGACATTCTAACCTTCTATGATATGAATCTCTCCTGTGAGTACAGGTTTAGATTCCGATGCTTCACTTCAGGTTTACTGTATCCCTTAGACACTTCTTATTGACGATGAAGCACAGAAATAGCATCGGAATTAAATTCAAAAGCACAGTGCCGACATAAGTACAAGAGGAGTGACACTCAAACATTCTATGATTTGAATTCCTCCTGAGAGTACAGTTTTAGATTCCGATCCTTCATTTCAGGTTTACAGTATCCCTTCGACCTGCTTATTGACGATGAAACACAGAAATTGCATCCGAATTTAATACAAAAGGCACAATGCCGACTTAAGTACAAGAGGACTGACACTCTCACTTTCTATGATTTGAACCTCTCCTGTGAGTCCAGTTTTAGATTCCGATGCTTCGCTTCAGGTTTACTGTATCCCTTGGACCTTCTTATTGACGATGAAGCACAGAAATTGCTTCGGAATTAAATTCGAAAGGCACAATGCCGACTTAAGTACATGAGGACTGTACTCTAACTTTCTATGATTTGAACCTCTCCTGCGAGACCAGTTTTTGATTCCGAAGCCCCACTTCAGGTTTACTGTATCTCAGGGACCTTCTTAATGACGATGAAGCGCAGATATTGCATCGGAATTAAATTCTAAAGGCACAATGCCGACTTAACTACAAGAGGACTGACACACTAACTTTTTTTAATTTCAACCTCTCCTGTGAGTCCAGTTTTAGATTCCGATGCTTCACATCAGCTTTACTGTTTCCCTTGGACCTTCTTATTGACGATGAAACACAGAAATTGCATCCGAATTTAATACAAAAGGCACAATAACGACTTACGTAGAAGAGCACTGACACTCTTACTTTCTATGATTTGAACCTCTTCTGTGGGTACAGTTTTAGATTCCGATGCTTCACTTCAGGTCTACTGTATCCCTTGGACCTTCTTATTGACGATGGAGCACAGAAATTGCATCCGAATTTAATACAAAAGGCACAATGCTGACTTAAGTACAAGCGGACTGACACTCTAACTTTCTATGATTTGAACCTCTCCTGTGAGTCCAGTTTTAGATTCCGATGCTTCACTTCAGGTTCACTGTATACCTTGGACCTTCTTATTGACGATGAAACACAGAAATTGCATCGGAATTAAACTCAAAAGGCACAATGCCGACTTAAGTACAAAAGGACTGACACTCTAACTTTCTATGACTTGACCCTCTCCTGTGATTCCAGTTTTAGTTTCGGATGATTCACTTCAGGTTTACTGTATACCTTGGACCTTCTTATTGACGATGAAGCACAGAAATTGTATCGGAATTAAACTTAAAAGGCACAATGCCGACTTCAGTACAAGAGGACTGACACTCTAACATTCTGTGATTTGAACCTCTCCTTTGAGTCCAGTTTTGGAATCCGATGCTTTACTTCAGGTTCACCATATACCTTGGACCTTCTTATTGACGATAAAAGACAGAAATTGCATCTGAATATAATACAAAAGGCACAAAAACGACTTAAGTATAAACGGACCGACACTCTAACTTTCTATGATTTGAGCCTCTCCTGTGAGTCCAGTTTTGATTCCGATACTTCACTTCATTTTTACTGTATCCCTTGGACCTTCATATTGACGATTAAACACAGAAATTGCATCCGAATTTAATACAAAAGGCACAATGACGACTTAAGTACAGGAGGACTGACACTCTAAGTTTCTATGATTTGAACCTCACCTGTGAGCCCAGTTATAGAATCCGAAGCTACACTTCAGGTTTACTGTATCCCTTGGACCTTCGTATTGACGAGGGAACACAGAAATTGCATCGGAATTAAATTCAAAAGGCACAATGACGATTTAAGTACAAGGGGACAGACACTCTAACTTTCCATGATTTGAACCTGTCCTGTGAGTCCAGTTGTAGATTTCGATGCTTCACTTCAGGTTTACTGTATCCCTTGGACCTTCTTATTGACGATGAAGCACAGAAGTTGCATCGGAATTAAATTGAAAAGGCACAGTGCCGACTTAAGTACAAGATGACTGACACTCTCACTTTGTATGATATGAAACTCCTCTGTGAGTACAGTTTTGGATTCCGATGCTTCACTTCAGGTCTACTGTATACCTTGGACATTCTTAATGACGATGCAGCACAGAAATTGCATCCGAATTTAATACAAAAGGCTCAATGCTGACTTAAGTACAAGCAGACTGCCCCTCTATCTTGCTATGATTTGAACCTCTCCTGTGAGTCCAGTTTTAGATTCCGATTCTTCACTTCAGGTTCACTGTATACCTTGGACCTTCTTATTGGCGATGAAACACAGAAAGTGCATCGGAATTAAATTCAAAAGGCACAATGCCAACTTAAGTACAACAGGACTGACACTCTAACCTACTATGATTTGAACCTCTCCTGTGAGTCCTGTTTTAGATTCCGATGCTTCACTTCAGGTTTACTGTATCCCTGCGACCTTCTTATTGACGATGAAGCACAGTAATTGCATCGGAATTACATTCAAAAGGCACAATGCCAACATCACTACAAGTGGACTGACACTCTAAATTTCTATGATTTGAACCTCTCCTGTGAGTCCAGTTTTAATTTCCGATGCTAAACTTCAAGTTTTCTGTATACCTTGGACCTTCTTATTGACGATGAAACACAGAAATTGCATCGGAATTAAATTCAAAAGGCACAATGACGACTTCAGTACAAGGGGACTGACACTCTAACTTTCTATGATTTGAACGTCTCCTTTGAGTCCAGTTTTAGATTCCGATGCTACACTTCAGGTTTACTGTATACCATGGACATTCTTATTGACGATGAAGCACAGAAATTGCATCGGAATGAAATTGAAAAAGCACAATGCCGACTTAAGTACAAGATGACTGACGCTCTAATTTTCAATGATTTGAACCTGTCCAGTGAGTCCAGTTTTAGAATCCGATGATTCACTTAAGGTATGCTGTATCCCATGGACCGTCTTATTGACGAGGAAACACAGAAATTGCATCCGAATTTAATACGAAAGGCACAATGCCGAGTAAAGTACAAGAGGACTGACATTCTAACTTTCTATTATTTGAATCCCTCCTGTGAGTCATGTTTCAGATTCCGATGCTTCACTACAGGTTTACTGTATCCCTTGGACATTCTTATTGACGATGAAACACAGAAATTGCATCGGTATTAAATACAAAAGGCACAATGCCGACTTAAGTACAGGAGGGCAGACACTCTAACTTTCTATCATTTGAACCTGTCCTGTGAGTCCAGTTTTAGATTACGATGCTTCTATTCAGGTTTACTGTATCCCTTGGACCTTCTTATTGACAGTGAAACACAGAAATTGCATCGGAATTAAATTCGAAAGGCACAATGCCGTCTTTACTACAAGAGGACTGACGCTCTAAATTTCTATGATTTGAACCTCTCCTGTGAGTCAAGTTTTAGATTCCGAAGCTGAACTTCAGGTTTACTGTATCCCTTTTACCTTCGTATTGACGATGAAACACAGAAATTCCATCGGAATTAAAATCAAAAGGCACTATGCCGACTTAAGTACAAGAGGACTGACACTCAAACACTCTATGATTTCAGCCTCTCCTGTGAGTCCAGTTTTAGATTTCGATGCTTCACTTCAGGTTTACTGTATACATTGGACCCTCTTATTGACGATGAAGCACAGAAATTGTTTCGGAATTAAATTCAAAAGGCACAGTGCCGACTTAATTACAAGAGGAGTGACACTCTAAATTTCTATGATTTGAACCACTCCTGTGAGTCCAGTTTTATGTTCCGATGCTTCACTTCAGGTTTACTGTATCCCTTGGACCTTCTTATTGACGATGAAACACAGAAATTGGATCCGAATTTAATACAAAAGGCACAAAGCCGACTTAAGTACAAGAGGACTGGCACTCTCACTTTCAATGATTTGAACCTCTCCTGTGAGTCCAGTTTTAGATTCCGTTGCTTCACTTCAGGTCTACTGTATCCCGTGGACCTTGTTATTGACGATGAAGGACAGAATTTGTATCCCAATTTATAACAAAATGCACAATGCTGACTTAAGTACATGAGGACTGACACTCTAACTCATGTATGATTTGAACCTCTCCTGTGAGTCTAGTTTTAGATTCCAATGCTTCACTTCAGGTTCACTGTATACCTTGGACCTTCTTATTGACGATGAAACACAGTAATTGCATCGGAATTCAATTCAAAAGGCACAATGCCGACTTAAGTAGATGAGGACTGACACTCTATCATTCTATGATTTGAACCTCTCCTGTGAGTCCAGTTTTATATTCGGATGCTTCACATCAGGTTTACTGTATACCTTGGACCTTCTTATTGACGATGGAGGACAGACGTTGCTTCAGAATTAAATTCGAAAGGCACAATGCCGACTTAAGTACAAGAGGACTGACACTCTAACTTTCTATGATTTAAACTTCTCCTGTGAATCCAGGTTTAGACTCCGATGCTTCACTTCAGGTTTACTGTATCCCTTGGACGTTCTTATTGACGATGAAACACAGAAATAGCATCCGAATGTAATACAAAAGGCACAATGACGACTTCAGTACAGGAGGACTGACACTCTCACTTTCTATGATTTGTACCTCTCCTGTGAGTCCAGTTTTAGATTCCTCTTCTTCACCTCAGGTTTACTGTATCCCTTGGACGTTCTTAGTGACGATGAAACACAGAAACTGCATCGGAATTAAATTCAAAAGGCACAATGCCGCCTTAAGTACAAGAGGACTGACACTCTAACTTTCTATGATTTGTACCTCTCCTGTGTGTCCAGTTTTAGATTCGGATGCTTCACTTCAGGTATACTGTAAGCCTTGGACCTTCTTATTGACGATGAAGCACAGAAATTGCTTCGGAATTTAATTCAAAAGGCACAATGCCGACTTAAATACAAGAGGACTGACACTCTAACTTTCTATGATTTGAACTTTTCCGGTGAGTCCAGTTTTAAATTCCGATGCTTCACTTCAGGTATAGTGTATCCCTTGGACCTTCTTATTGCGTATGAAGCACAGAAATTGCATCGGAATTAAATTCAAAAGGCACAATGCCGACTTAAGTACAAGAGGACTGACACTTTAACTTTATATGATTTGAACCACTCCTGTGAGTCCAGATTTAGATTCTGATGCTTCACTTCACGTTTACTGTATCTCTTTTACCTTCTTGTTGACGATGAAGCACAGAAATTGCATCGGAATTAAATTCAAAAGGCACAATGCCGACTTAAGTACAAGAGGACTGACACTCTAACTTTATATGATTTGAACGTCTCCTGTGAGTCTAGTTTTAGATTCTGACGCTTCACTTCAGGTTTACTGTATCCCAGGGACCTTCTTATTGACGATGAAGCACAGTAATTGCATCGGAATTACATTCAAAAGGCACAATGCCGACTTCACTACAAGTGGACTGACACTCTAATTTTCTATGATTTGAACCTCTCCTGTGAGTCCAGTTTTAATTTCCGATGCTTCACTTCAAGTTTACTGTATACCTTGGACCTTCTTATTGACGATGAAACACAGAAATTGCATCGGAATTAAATTCAAAAGTCACAATGACGACTTCAGTACAAGGGGACTGACACTCTAACTTTCTATGATTTGAACGTCTCCTTTGAGTCCAGTTTTAGATTCCGATGCTACACTTCAGGTTTGCTGTATACCATGGACACTCTTATTGACGATGAAGCACAGAAATTGCATCGGAATGAAATTGAAAAACACAATGCCGACTTAAGTACAAGATGACTGACGCTCTAACTTTCTATGATATGAACCTCTCCTGTGAGTCCAGTTTTAGATTACGATCCTTCTATTCAGGTTTACTGTATCCCTTGGACCTTCTTATTGACAGTGAAACACAGAAATTGCATCGGAATTAAATTCAAAAGGCACAATGCCGTCTTAACTACAAGAGGACTGACGCTCTAAATTTCTATGATTTGAACCTCTCCTGTGAGTCAAGTTTTAGATTCCAAAGCTTAACTTCAGGTTTACTGCATCCCTTTTACCTTCGTATTGACGATGAAACACAGAAATTCCATCGGAATTAAATTCAAAAGGCACTATGCCGACTTAAGTACAAGAGGACTGACACTCAAACTCTCTATGATTTCAGCCTCTCCTGTGACTCCAGTTTTAGATTCCGATGCTTCACTTCAGGTTTACTGTATACATTGGACCCTCTTATTGACGATGAAGCTCAGAAATTGTTTCGGAATTAAATTCAAAAGGCACAGTGCCGACTTAATTACAAGAGGAGTGACACTCTAAATTTTTATGATTTGAACCTCTCCTGTGAGTCCAGATTTAGATTCCGATGCTTCACATCAGGTTTACTGTATCCCTTGGACCTTCTTATTGACGATGAAACACAGAAATTGCTTCCGAATTTAATACAAAAGGCACAATGACGACTTAAGTACAAAAGGACTGACACTCTAACTTTCTATGATTTGAATCTCTCCTGTGAGTCCAGTTATAGAATCCGATGCTACACTTCAGGTTTACTGTATACCATGGACCTTCTTATTGACGATGAAGCACAGAAATTGCATCGGAATGAAATTGAAAAGGCACAATGCCGACTTAAGTACAAGATGACTGACGCTCTAATTTTCTATGATTTGAACCTCTCCTGTGAGACCAGTTTTAGAATCCGATAACTCACTTCAGGTTTACTGTATATCTTGTACCTTCTTATTGACGATGGAACACAGACATAGCATCCGAATTTAATACAAAAGGCGCAATGCCGACTTAAGTACAAGAGGACTGACACTTTAACTTTCTATGATTTGAACCGCTACGGTGAGTCCAGTTTTAGATTCCGATGCTTCACTTCAGGTTTACTGTATCCCTTGTACCTTCTTATTGATGATGAAACACAGAAATTGCATCCGAATTTAATACAAACGGAACAATGCCGACTTAAGTACAAGAGGACTGACACTCTCGCTTTATATGATTTGAACCTCTCCTGTGAGTCCAGTTTTAGATTCTGATGCTTCACTTCAGGTTTCCTGTATACCTAGGACCTTCTTATTGACAATGAAACACAGAAATTGCATCCGAATTACATTCAAAAGGCACAATGCCGACTTAAGTACAAGAGGACTGACACTCTAACTATCTATGATTTGAAACTCTCCTGTGAGTCCAGTTTTAGATTCCGATGCTTCACTACAGGTTTACTGTATACCTTGGAACTTCTTATTGACGATGAAACACAGTAATTGCATCGGAATTAAAATTCAAAAGGCACAATTCCGACTTAAGTACAAGAGGACTGACACTCTAACTTTCTATGATTTGAACCTCTCCCGTGAGTCCAGTTTTAGATTCCGATGCTTCACTTCTGGTTTACTGTATCCCTTGGACCTTCTTATTGACTAGAAAACACAGAAATTGTATCCGAATTTAATACAAAAGTCATAATGCCGACTTAAGTACAAGAGGACTGACACACTAACTATCTATAATATGAAACTCTCCTGTGAGTCCAGTTTTAGATTCCGATGCTTCAATACAGGTTTACTGTATACCTTGGAACTTCTTATTGACAATGAAACACAGTAATTGAATCGGAATAATAATTCAAAAGGCACAATTCCGACTTAAGTGCAAGAGGACTGACACTTGAACTTCCTATGATTTGAACCCCTCCTGTGAGTCCAGTTTTAGATTCCAATGCTTCACTTCTGGTTTACTGTATCCCTTGGACCTTCTTATTTACGATGAAACACCGACATTGCATCCGAATTGAATACAAAAGGCACAATGCCGACTTAAGTACAAGCGGACTGACACTCTTACTTTCTATGATTTGAACCTCTCCTGTGAGTCCTGTTTTAGATTCCGATGCTTCGCTTCAGGTGTACTGTATTCCTTGGACCTTCTTATTGACGATGAAACACAGAAATTGCATCCGAATTTAATACAAAAGGCACAATGCCGACTTAAGTACTAGAGGACTGACACTCTCACTTTCTATGATTTGCACCTCTCCGGTGAGTCCAGTTACAGATTCCGATTCTTCACTTCAGGTTTCCTGTATACCTTGGACCTTCTTATTGACGATGAAACACAGAAATTGCATCCGAATTAAATTCAAAAGGCACAATGCCGACTTAAGTACAAGAGGACTGACACTCTGACTTTCTATGATTTGAATCTCTCCTGTTTGCCCAGCTTTAGATTCCGATGCTTCACTTCAGGTTTACTGTTTCCCTCGGACCTTCTTATTGATGATGAAACACAGAAATTGCCTCCAAATTTAATACAAACGGCACAATGCCGACTTAAGTACAAGAGGACAGACACCCTAACTTTCTGTGATTTTAACCTGTCCTGTGAGTCCAGTTTTAGATTCCGATGCTTCACTTCAGGTTTTCTGTATCTCTTGGAGTTTCTTATTGACGATGAAACACATAAATTGCATCCGAATTTAATACAAAAGGCACAATGCCGACTTAAGTACAAGAGGACTAACACTCTCACTTTCTATGATTTGAACCTCTCCTGTGAGTCCAGTTTTAGATTCCGATGCTTCACTTCAGGTTTACTGTATCCCTTGGACATTTTTATTGACGATGAAACACAGAAATTGCATCGGAATTAAATACAAAAGGCACAATGCCAACTTAAGTACAGGAGGACTGACACTCTAACTTTCTATGATTTGAACCTCTCCTGTGAGTCAAGTTTTAGATTCCGATGCATCACTTAAGGTTTACTGTATCCCTTGGACCTTCTTATTGACAATGAAACACAGAAATTGCATCGGAATTAACTTATAAAGGCACAATGCCGACATAACTACAAGAGGACTGACACTAACTTTCTATGATTTGAACCTCTCCTGTGAGTCCAGTTTTAGATTACGATGCTTGACTTCAGGTTTACTGTATCCCATGGACCTTCTTATTGACAATGAAACACAGATATTTCATCGAAATTAAATTCAAAAGTCATAATGCCGACTTAAGTACAAGAGGACTGAGACTCTAACTTTCTACGATTTGAACCTCTCATGTGAGCCCACTTTTAGATTCCGATGCATCACTTCAGGTTTATTGTATCCCTTAGACCCTCTTATTGACGATGAAACACAGAAATTGCATCCGAATTTAATACAAAAGGCACAATGCCGACTTAAGTACAAGAGGACTGACACTCTCACTTTCTATGATTTGAACCTCTCCTGTGAGTCCAGTTTTAGATTCCGAAGCTTCACTTCAGGTTTACTGTATCCCTTTTACCTTCGTATTGACGATAAAACACTGAAATTCCATCGGAATTATATTCAAAAGGCACAATGCTGACTTAAGTACATGAGGACTGACACTCTATTTTTATATGATTTCAATCTCTCCTGTGAGTCCAGTTTTAGATTCCGATGCTTCACTTCAGGTTTACTGTATACCTTGGACCTTCGTATTGACGATGAAGCACAGAAATAGCTTCTAAATTAAATTCAAAAGGCACAATGCCGACATATGTAGCAGAGGACTGACACTCTAACTTTTTATGATTTGAACCTCCACTGTGAGTCCAGTTTTAGATTCCGATGCTTCACTTCAGGTTTACTGTATCCATTGGACATTCTTATTGACGATGAAACACAGAAATTGCATCCGAATTCAATACAAAAGTCATAATGCCGACTTAAGTACAAGAGGACTGACACACTAACTATCTATAATATGAAACTCTCCTGTGAGTCCAGTTTTAGATTCCGATGCTTCACTACAGGTTTACTGTATACCTTGGAACTTCTTATTGACAATGAAACACAGTAATTGAATCGGAATAATAATTCAAAAGGCACAATTCCGACTTAAGTGCAAGAGGACTGACACTTGAACTTCCTATGATTTGAACCCCTCCTGTGAGTCCAGTTTTAGATTCCAATGCTTCACTTCTGGTTTACTGTATCCCTTGGACCTTCTTATTTACGATGAAACACCGACATTGCATCCGAATTGAATACAAAAGGCACAATGCCGACTTAAGTACAAGCGGACTGACACTCTTACTTTCTATGATTTGAACCTCTCCTGTGAGTCCTGTTTTAGATTCCGATGCTTCGCTTCAGGTGTACTGTATTCCTTGGACCTTCTTATTGACGATGAAACACAGAAATTGCATCCGAATTTAATACAAAAGGCACAATGCCGACTTAAGTACTAGAGGACTGACACTCTCACTTTCTATGATTTGCACCTCTCCTGTGAGTCCAGATTTAGATTCCGATGCTTCACATCAGGTTTACTGTATCCCTTGGACCTTCTTATTGACGATGAAACACAGAAATTGCTTCCGAATTTAATACAAAAGGCACAATGACGACTTAAGTACAAAAGGACTGACACTCTAACTTTCTATGATTTGAATCTCTCCTGTGAGTCCAGTTATAGAATCCGATGCTACACTTCAGGTTTACTGTATACCATGGACCTTCTTATTGACGATGAAGCACAGAAATTGCATCGGAATGAAATTGAAAAGGCACAATGCCGACTTAAGTACAAGATGACTGACGCTCTAATTTTCTATGATTTGAACCTCTCCTGTGAGACCAGTTTTAGAATCCGATAACTCACTTCAGGTTTACTGTATATCTTGTACCTTCTTATTGACGATGGAACACAGACATAGCATCCGAATTTAATACAAAAGGCGCAATGCCGACTTAAGTACAAGAGGACTGACACTTTAACTTCCTATGATTTGAACCGCTACGGTGAGTCCAGTTTTAGATTCCGATGCTTCACTTCAGGTTTACTGTATCCCTTGTACCTTCTTATTGATGATGAAACACAGAAATTGCATCCGAATTTAATACAAACGGAACAATGCCGACTTAAGTACAAGAGGACTGACACTCTCGCTTTATATGATTTGAACCTCTCCTGTGAGTCCAGTTTTAGATTCTGATGCTTTACTTCAGGTTTCCTGTATACCTAGGACCTTCTTATTGACAATGAAACACAGAAATTGCATCCGAATTACATTCAAAAGGCACAATGCCGACTTAAGTACAAGAGGACTGACACTCTAACTATCTATGATTTGAAACTCTCCTGTGAGTCCAGTTTTAGATTCCGATGCTTCACTACAGGTTTACTGTATACCTTGGAACTTCTTATTGACGATGAAACACAGTAATTGCATCGGAATTAAAATTCAAAAGGCACAATTCCGACTTAAGTACAAGAGGACTGACACTCTAACTTTCTATGATTTGAACCTCTCCCGTGAGTCCAGTTTTAGATTCCGATGCTTCACTTCTGGTTTACTGTATCCCTTGGACCTTCTTATTGACTAGAAAACACAGAAATTGTATCCGAATTTAATACAAAAGTCATAATGCCGACTTAAGTACAAGAGGACTGACACACTAACTATCTATAATATGAAACTCTCCTGTGAGTCCAGTTTTAGATTCCGATGCTTCACTACAGGTTTACTGTATACCTTGGAACTTCTTATTGACAATGAAACACAGTAATTGAATCGGAATAATAATTCAAAAGGCACAATTCCGACTTAAGTGCAAGAGGACTGACACTTGAACTTCCTATGATTTGAACCCCTCCTGTGAGTCCAGTTTTAGATTCCAATGCTTCACTTCTGGTTTACTGTATCCCTTGGACCTTCTTATTTACGATGAAACACCGACATTGCATCCGAATTGAATACAAAAGGCACAATGCCGACTTAAGTACAAGTGGACTGACACTCTTACTTTCTATGATTTGAACATCTCCTGTGAGTCCTGTTTTAGATTCCGATGCTTCGCTTCAGGTGTACTGTATTCCTTGGACCTTCTTATTGACGATGAAACACAGAAATTGCATCCGAATTTAATACAAAAGGCACAATGCCGACTTAAGTACTAGAGGACTGACACTCTCACTTTCTATGATTTGCACCTCTCCTGTGAGTCCAGTTATAGATTCCGATTCTTCACTTCAGGTTTCCTGTATACCTTGGACCTTCTTATTGACGATGAAACACAGAAATTGCATCCGAATTAAATTCAAAAGGCACAATGCCGACTTAAGTACAAGAGGACTGACACTCTGACTTTCTATGATTTGAATCTCTCCTGTTTGCCCAGCTTTAGATTCCGATGCTTCACTTCAGGTTTACTGTTTCCCTCGGACCTTCTTATTGATGATGAAACACAGAAATTGCCTCCAAATTTAATACAAACGGCACAATGCCGACTTAAGTACAAGAGGACAGACACCCTAACTTTCTCTGATTTTAACCTGTCCTGTGAGTCCAGTTTTAGATTCCGATGCTTCACTTCAGGTTTTCTGTATCTCTTGGAGTTTCTTATTGACGATGAAACACAGAAATTGCATCCGAATTTAATACAAAAGGCACAATGCCGACTTAAGTACAAGAGGACTAACACTCTCACTTTCTATGATTTGAACCTCTCCTGTGAGTCCAGTTTTAGATTCCGATGCTTCACTTCAGGTTTACTGTATCCCTTGGACATTTTTATTGACGATGAAACACAGAAATTGCATCGGAATTAAATACAAAAGGCACAATGCCAACTTAAGTACAGGAGGACTGACACTCTAACTTTCTATGATTTGAACCTCTCCTGTGAGTCAAGTTTTAGATTCCGATGCATCACTTAAGGTTTACTGTATCCCTTGGACCTTCTTATTGACAATGAAACACAGAAATTGCATCGGAATTAACTTATAAAGGCACAATGCCGACATAACTACAAGAGGACTGACACTAACTTTCTATGATTTGAACCTCTCCTGTGAGTCCAGTTTTAGATTACGATGCTTGACTTCAGGTTTACTGTATCCCATGGACCTTCTTATTGACAATGAAACACAGATATTTCATCGAAATTAAATTCAAAAGTCATAATGCCGACTTAAGTACTAGAGGACTGAGACTTTAACTTTCTACGATTTGAACCTCTCATGTGAGCCCACTTTTAGATTCCGATGCTTCACTTCAGGTTTATTGTATCCCTTAGACCCTCTTATTGACGATGAAACACAGAAATTGCATCCGAATTTAATACAAAAGGCACAATGCCGACTTAAGTACAAGAGGACTGACACTCTCACTTTCTATGATTTGAACCTCTCCTGTGAGTCCAGTTTTAGATTCCGAAGCTTCACTTCAGGTTTACTGTATCCCTTTTACCTTCGTATTGACGATAAAACACTGAAATTCCATCGGAATTATATTCAAAAGGCACAATGCTGACTTAAGTACATGAGGACTGACACTCTATTTTTATATGATTTCAATCTCTCCTGTGAGTCCAGTTTTAGATTCCGATGCTTCACTTCAGGTTTACTGTATACCTTGGACCTTCGTATTGACGATGAAGCACAGAAATAGCTTCTAAATTAAATTCAAAAGGCACAATGCCGACATATGTAGCAGAGGACTGACACTCTAACTTTGTATGATTTGAACCTCCACTGTGAGTCCAGTTTTAGATTCCGATGCTTCACTTCAGGTTTACTGTATCCATTGGACATTCTTATTGACGATGAAACACAGAAATTGCATCCGAATTCAATACAATAGGCACAATGACGACTTAAGTACAAGAGGACTGACACTCTAACTATCTATAATTTGAAACTCTCCTGGGAGTCCAGTTTTAGATTCCGATGCTTCACTACAGGTTTACTGTATACCTTGGAACTTCTTATTGACGATGAAACACAGTAATTAAATCGGAATAATAATTCAAAAGGCACAATTCCGACTTAAGTACAAGAGGACTGACACTTTAACTTTATATGATTTGAACCCCTCGTGTGAGTCCAGTTTTAGATTCCGATGCTTCACTTCTGGTTTACTGTACCCTTGGACCTTCTTATTGACGATGAAACACCGACATTGCATCCGAATTTAATACAAAAGGCACAATGCCGACTTAAGTACAAGAGGACTGACACTCTTACTTTCTATGATTTGAACCTCTCCTGTGAGTCCTGTTTTAGATTCCGATGCTTCAGTTCAGGTTTACTGTATCCCTTGGACCTTCTTATTGACGATGAAACACAGAAATTGCATCCGAATTTAATACAAAAGGCACAATGCCGACTTAAGTACTAGAGGACTGACACTCTCACATTCTATTATTTTAACCTCTCCTGTGAGTCTAGTTATAGTTTCCGATGCTTCACTTCATGTCTACTGTATCCCTTTTACCTTCTTATTGACGATGAAACACAGGAACTGCATCTGAATTTAATACAAAAGGCACAATGCCGACTTCAGTACAAGAGGTCTGACACTCTAACTTTCTATGATTTGAACCTCTCCTGTGAGTCCAGTTTTAGATTACGATGCTTCACTTCAGGTTTCCTGTATACCTTGGACATTTTTATTGACGATGAAACACAGAAATTGCATCGGAATAAAATACAAAAGGCACAATGCCAACTTAAGTACAGGAGGACTGACACTGTAACTTTCTATGATTTGAACCTCTCCTGTGAGTCAAGTTTTAGATTCCGATGCATCACTTAAGGTTTACTGTATCCCTTGGACCTTCTTATTGACAATGAAACACAGATATTGTATCGAAATTTACTTAAAAAGGCACAATGCCGTCTTAACTACAAGAGGACTGACACTCTAACTTTCTATGATTTGAACCTCTCCTGTGAGTCCAGTTTCAGATTACGATGCTTCACTTCAGGTTTACTGTATCCATTGGACCTTCTTATTGACGATGAAACACAGAAATTGCATCCGAATTCAATACAATAGGCACAATGACGACTTAAGTACAAAAGGACTGACACTCTAACTTTCTATGATGTGAATCCCTCTTGTGAGTCCAGTTTTGGATTCCGATGCTTCACTTCAAGATTACTGTATACCTTGGACCTTCTTATTGACGATGAAACACAGAAATTGCATCGGAATTAAATTCAAAAGGCACAATGCTGACTTCAGTACAAGAGGACTGACACTCTAACTTTCTATGATTTGAACCTCTCTTTTGAGTCCAGTTTCAGATTCCGATGCTACACTTCAGGTTTACTGTATATCATGGTCCTCCTTATTGACGACAAAGCACAGAAATTGCATCGGAATGAAATAGAAAAGGCACAATGATGACATAAGTACAAGATGTCTGAAGCCCTAATTTTCTATGATTTGAACCTGTCCTGTGATTCCAAATTTAGAATCCGATGATTCACTTCAGGTTTACTGTATCCCTTGGACCTTCTTATTGACGATGAAACACAGAAACTGCATCCGAATTTAATACAAAAGGCACAATGCCGACTTAAGTACAAGAGGTCTGACACTCTAACTTTCTATTATTTGAACCTCTCCTGTGAGTCCAGTTTTAGAATCCGACGCTTCACTTCCGGTTTCCTGTAAACCTTGGACCTTCTTATTGACGATGAAGCACAGAAACTGCATCCGAATTTAATACAAAAGGCACAATGACGACTTAAGTACAAGAGGACTGACACTCTCACTTTCTATGATTTGCACCTCTCCTGTGAGTCCAGTTATAGATTCCGATTCTTCACTTCAGGTTTCCTGTATACCTTGGACCTTCTTATTGACGATGAAACACAGAAATTGCATCCGAATTAAATTCAAAAGGCACAATGCCGACTTAAGTACAAGAGGACTGACACTCTGACTTTCTATGATTTGAATCTCTCCTGTTTGCCCAGTTTTAGATTCCGATGCTTCACTTCAGGTTTACTGTTTCCCTCGGACCTTCTTATTGATGATGAAACACAGAAATTGCAACCAAATTTAATACAAACGGCACAATGCCGACTTAAGTACAAGAGGATAGACACCCTAACTTTCTCAGATTTTAACCTGTCCTGTGAGTCCAGTTTTAGATTCCGATGCTTCACTTCAGGTTTACTGTATCTCTTGGAGTTTCTTATTGACGATGAAACACAGAAATTGCATCCGAATTTAATACAAACGGCACAATGCCGACTTAAGTAGAGGAGGATAGACACCCTAACTTTCTCTGATTTTAACCTGTCCTTTGAGTCCAGTTTTAGATTCCGATGCTACACTTCAGGTTAACTGTATGCCATGGACCTTCTTATTGACGATGATGCACATAAATTGCATCGGAATGAAATTGAAAAGGCACAATGCCGACTTAAGTACAACATAACTGACACTCTAATTTTCTATGATTTGAAACTGTCCTGTGAGTCCAGTTTTAGAATCCGATGATTCACTTCAGGTTTACTGTATCCCTTGGACCTTCTTATTGACGATGAAACACAGAAATTGCATCCGAATTTAATACAAAAGGCACAATGCCGACTTAAATACAAGAGGACTGACACTCTAACTTTCTATGATTTGAACCTCTCCTGTAAGTCCAGTTTTAGAATCCGATGCTTCACTTCAGGTTTACTGTATCCCTTGGACCATCTTATTGACGATGAAACACAGAAATTGCATCGCAATTAAATTCAAAAGGCACAAGGCCGACTAAAGTACAAGAGGACTGACACTCTAACTTTCTATGATTTGAACCTCTCCGGTGATACCCGTTTTAGATTCCGATGCTACACTTCAGGTTTTACTGTATCCCTTGTACCTTCTTATTGATGATGTAACACAGAAATTGCATGCGAATTTAATACAAAGGGCACAATGCCAACTTAAGTACAAGAAGACTGACACTCTAACTTTCTATGATTAGAACCTCTCCTGTGAGTCCAGTTTTAGATTCCGATGCTTCACTTCCGGTTTCCTGTATACCTTGGACCTTTTTATTGACAATGAAACAAAGAAACTGCATCCGAATATAATACAAAAGGCACAATGACGACTTAAGTACAAGAGGACTGACACTCTCACTTTCTATGATTTGAACCTCTCCTGTGAGTCCAGTTTTAGATTCCGATGCTTCACTTCAGGTTTCCTGTATACCTTGGACCTTCTTATTGACGATGAAACACAGAAATTGCATCCGAATTAAATTCAAAAGGCACAATGCCGACTTAAGTACAAGAGGACTGACACTCTAAATTCCTATGATTTGAACCTCTCCTGTTAGCCCAATTTTAGATTCCGAAGCTTCACTTCAGGTTTACTGTATCCCTTGGACCTTCCTATTGATGATAAAACACAGAGATTGCATTCGAATTTAATACAAACGGCACAATGCCGACTTAAGTACAAGAGGACTGACACCCTAACTTTCTATGATTTGAACCTCTCCTGTGAGTCCAGTTTTAGATTCCGATGCTTCACTTCAGGCTTACTGTATCCCTTGGACCTTCTTATTGACGAAGAAACACAGAAATGGCATCCGAATTTAATACAAAAGGCACAATGCGGACTTAAGTACAAGAGGACTGACACTCTCACTTCCTATGATTTGAACTTCTCCTGTGGGTCCAGGTGTAGATTCCGATGCTTCACCTCAGTTTGCTGTATCCCTTGAACCTTCTTATTGACGATGAATCACAGAAATTGCATTCGAATTTAATACAAAAGGCACAATGCCGACTTAAGTACAAGAGGACTGACACTCTGACTTTCTATGATTTGAACCTCTCCTATTAGCCCAGTCTTAGATTCCGATGCTTCACTTCAGGTTTACTGTATCCCTTGGACCTTCTCATTGATGATGAAACTCAGAAATTGCATCCAAATTTAATACAAACGGCACAATGACGACTTAAGTACAAGAGGACTGACACCCTAACTTTCTATGATTTGAACCTCTCCTGTGAGTCCAGTTTTGGATTCCGATGCTTCACTTCAGGTTTACTGTATCCCTTTGACCTTATTGACGATGAATCACAGGTATTGCATCCGAAATTAATACAAAGGGCAGAATGCCGACTTAAGTACAAGAGGACTGACACTCTCACTTTCTATGTTTTGAACCTCTCCTGTGGGTCCAGGTTTAGATTCCGATGCTTCACATCAAATTTACGGTATACCTTGGACCTTCTTATTGACGATGAAACACAGAAATTGCATCGGAATTAAATTCAAAAGGCACAATGCCGACTTCAGTACAAAAGGACTGACACTCTAACTTTCTATGATTTGAACCTCTCCTTTGAGTCCAGTTTTAGATTCCGATTCTACACTTCAGGTTTACTGTATACCATGGACCTTTTTATTGACGATAAAGCACAGAAATTGCATCGGAATGAAATTGAAAAGGCAAAATGCCGACGTAAGTACAAAATGACTGACGCTCTAATTTACTATGATTTGAACCTGTTATGTGAGTCCAGTTTTAGAATTCGATGATTCACTTCTGGTTTACTATATCCCTTGGACCTTCTTATTGACGATGAAACACAGAAATTGCATCCGAATTTAATACAAAACGCACAATGCCGAGTTAAGTACAAGAAGAATGACACTCTAACTTTCTATGATTTGAACCTCTCCTGTTAGTCCAGTTTTAGAATCCGATGCTTCACGTCAGGTTTACTGTATCCCTTGGACCATCTTATTGACGATGAAACACAGAAGTTGCATCGGAATTAAATTCAAAAGGCACAAGGCCGAGTAAAGTACAAGAGGACTGACACTCAAACTTTCTATGATTTGAACCTCTCCTGTGAGTCTAGTTTTAGATTCGTATGCTTCACTTCAGGTTTACTGTACACCTTGGACCTTCTTATTGACGATGAAGCACAGAAATTGCTTCGGAATTAAAATCAAAAGGCACAATGCCGACGTAAGTAGCAGAGAACTGACACTTTAACTTTCTACGATTTGAACCTCACTTTGAGTCCAGGTTTAGATTCCGATGCTTCACTTCAGGTTTACTGTATCCCTTGGACCATCTTATTGACGATGAAACACAGATATTTCATCCGAATTAAATTCAAAAGGCACAATGCCGACATAAGTACAACAGGACTGACACTCTAACTTTCTATGATTTGAACCTCTCTTGTGAGCCCAGTTTTAGATTCCGATGCTTCACTTCAGGTTTACTGTATCCCTTGGACCATCTTATTGATGATGAAACACAGAAATTGCATCCGAATTTAATACAATAAGCACAATGCCGACTTAAGTACAAGAGGACTGACACTCTAACTTTCTATGATTTGAATCTCTCCTGTGAGTCCAGTTTTAGATTCCGATGCTTCACTTCAGGTTTACTGTATACCTTGGACCTTCTTATTGACGATGGAACACAGAAATTGCATCGGAATTAAATTCATAAGGCACAATGCCGACTACAGTACAAGAGGACTGACACTATAACTTTCTATGATTTGAACCTCTCCTATTAGCCCAGTTTTAGATTCCGATGCCACACCTCAGGTTTACTGTATACCATGAACCTTCTTTTTGACGATGAAGCACAGAAATTGCATCGGAATGATATCGAAAAGGCACAATGCCGACTTCAGTACATGAGGACTGACACTCTAACTATCTATGATTAGAACCTCTCCTGAAAGTATAGTTTTAGAATCCGATGCCTCACTTCAGGATTACTGTATCCCTTGGACCATCTTATTGTCGATGAAACACAGAAATTGCATCGGAATTAAATTCAAAAGGCACAATGTCGACTTCAGTACAAGAGGACTGACACTCTAACTTTCTATGATTTGAAGCTCTCCGGTGAGTCCAGTTTTAGATTCCGATGCTTCACTTCAGGTTTACTGTATCCCTTGTACCTTCTTATTGATGATGAAACACAGAAATTGCATCCGAATTTAATACAAATGGCACAATGCCGACTTAAGTACGAGAAGACTGACACTCTAACTTTCTATGATTTGAACCTCTCCTGTGATTCCAGTTTTAGATTCCGATGCCTCACTTCGGGTTTACTGTATCCCTTGGACCTTCGCATTGACGATGAAACACAAAAATTGCATTCGAATTTAATTCAAAAGGCACAATGCCGACTTAAGTACTAGAGGACTGACACTCTTACTTTCTATGATTTGAACCTCTCCTGTGGGTCCAGGTTTAGATTCCGATGCTTCACTTCAGGTTTACTGTATCCCTTGAACCTTCTTATTGACGATGAAAGACAGAAATTTCATCGGAATTTGATACAAAAGGCACAATGCCGACTTAAGTACAATAGGACTGCCACTCTCAGTTTCTATGATTTGAACCTCTCCTGTGAGTCCAGTTTCAGATTCCGATGCTTCACTTCTGGTTTCCTGTATCCCTTGGACCTTCTTATTGACGATGAAACACAGAAATTGCATCCGAGTTAAGTACAAAAGGAACAATGCCGACCTAAGTACAAGAGGACTGACACTCTAACTTTGTATGATTTGAACCTCTCCTGTGAGTCCTGTTTTAGATTCCGATGCTTCACTCGAGGTTTACTGTATCCCTTGGACCTTCTTATTGATGATGAAACACAGAAATTGCATCCGAATTTAATACAAAAGGCACAATGCCGACTTAAGTACAAGGGGACTGACACTTTCACTTTCTATGATTTGAACCCCTCCTGTGGGTCCAGGTTCAGATTCCGATGCTTCACTTCAGGTTTACTGTATCCCTTGAACCTTCTTATTGACGATGAAACACAGAAATTGCATCGGAATTTAATACAAAAGGCACAATGCCGACATAAGTACAAGAGGACTGACACTCTACCTTTCTATGATTTGAATCTCTCCTGTGAGTCCAGTTTTAGATTCCGATGCTTCACTACAGGTTTGCTGTATACCTTGGAACTTCTTATTGACGATGAGACACAGTTATTGCATCGGAATAAAAATTCAAAAGGCACAATGCTACTTAAGTACAAGAGGACTGACACTCTAACTTTCTATGATTTGAACCTCTCCTGTAAGTCCAGTTTTGGATTCCGATGCTTCACTTCAAGTTTGCAGTATACCTTTGACCTTCTTAGTGATGATGAAACACAGATATTGCATCCGAACTTAATACAAAAGGCACAATGCCGACTTAAGTACAAGAGGACTGACACTCTAACTCTCTATGATTTCAATCTCTCCTGTAAGTCCAGTTTTGGATTCCGATGCTTCACTTCAAGTTTACTGTATACCTTGGACCTTCTTATTGACGATGAAACACAGAAATTGCATCGGAATTAAATTCAAAAGGCACAATGCCGACTTCAGTACAAGAGGACTGACACTCTGACTTGCTAAGATTTGAACCTCTCCTGTGAGCCCAGTTTTGGAATCCGTTGCTTCACGTCAAGTTTACTGTATCCCTTGGACCTTCTTATTGATGATGAAACCCAGAAATTGCATCCGAATTTAATACAAAAGGCACAATGCCGACTTAAGTACTACAGGACTGACACTCTATCTTTCTATGATTTGAATCTCTCCTGTGAGTCCAGTTTTAGATTACGATGCTTCACTTCAAGTTTACAGTATACCTTGGACCTTCTTATTGATGATGTGACACAGATATCGCATCCGAATTTAATACAAAAGGCACAATGCCGACTTAAGTACAAGAGGACTGGCACTCTAACTCTCTATGATTTTAATCTTTCCTGTAAGTCCAGTTTTGGATTCCAATGCTTCACTTCAAGTTTACTGTATACCTTGGACCTTCGTATTGACGATGAAACACAGAAATTATATCGGAATTAAATTGAAAAGGCACAATGTCGACTTCAGTACAAGAGGACTGACACTCTAACTTTCTATGATTTGAACCTCTCCGGTGAGTCCAGTTTTAGATTCCGATGCTTCACTTCAGGTTTACTGTATCCCTTGTACCTTCTTATTGATGATGAAACACAGAAATTGCATCCGAATTTAATACAAAAGGCACAATGCCGACTTAAGTACGAGAAGACTGACACTCTAACTTTCTATGATTTGAACCTCTCCTGTGAGTCCAGTTTTAGATTCCGATGCCTCACTTCGGGTTTACTGTATCCCTTGGACCTTCGTATTGACGATGAAACACAGAAATTGCATCCGAATTTAATACAAAAGGCACAATGCCGACTTAAGTACAAGAGGTCTGACACTCTCACTTTCTATGATTTGAAACTCTCCTGTGAGTCCAGTTTTAGATTCCGATGCTTCACTTCCGGTTTCCTGTATACCTTGGACCTTCTTAATGACGATGAAACACAGAAATTGCATCCGATATAAATTCAAAAGGCACAATGCCGACTTAAGTACTAGAGGACTGACACTCTTACTTTCAATGATTTGAACCTCTCCTGTGGGTCCAGGTTTAGATTCCGATGCTTCACTTCAGGTTTACTGTATCCCTTGAACCTTCTTATTGACGATGAAACACAGAAATTACATCGGAATTTGATACAAAAGGCACAATGCCGACTTAAGTACAAGAGGACTGCCACTCTCAGTTTCTATGATTTGAACCTCTCCTGTGAGTCCAGTTTCAGATTCCGATGCTTCACTTCAGGTTTCCTGTATACCTTGGACCTTCTTATTGACGATGAAACACAGAAATTGCATCCGAGATTAGTACAAAAGGAACAATTCCGACTTAAGTACGAGAGGACTGACACTCTAACTTTCTATGATTTGAACCTCTCCTGTGAGTCCTGTTTTTAGATTCCGATGCTTCACTTCAGGTTTACTGTATCCCTTGGACCTTCTTATTGATGATGAAACACCGAAATAGCATCTGAATTTAATACAAAAGGCACAATGCCGACTTAAGTACAAGAGGACTGACACTTTCACTTTCTATGATTTGAACCCCTCCTGTGGGTCCAGGTTTAGATTCCGATGCTTCACTTCAGGTTTACTGTATCCCTTGAACCTTCTTATTGACGATGAAACACAGAAATTGCATCGGAATTTAATACAAAAGGCACAATGCCGACTTAAGTACAAGAGGACTGACACTCTACCTTTCTATGATTTGAATCTCTCCTGTGAGTCCAGTTTTAGATTCCGATGCTTCACTACAGGTTTGCTGTATACCTTGAACCTTCTTATTGGCTATGAAACACAGAAATTGCATCGGAATTTGATACAAAAGGCACAATGCCGACTTAAGTACAAGAGGTCTGACACTCTCACTTTCTATGATTTGAACCTCTCCTGTGAGTCCAGTTTTAGTTTCCGATGCTTCACTTCTTATTGACGATGAGACACAGTAATTGCATCAGAATAAAAATTCAAAAGGCACAATGCGACTTAAGTACAAGAGTTCTGACACTCTAACTTTCTATGATTTGAACCTCTAATGTGAACCCAGTTTTGGATTCCGATGCTTCACGTCAGGTTTACTGTATCCCTTGGACCTTCTTATTGATGATGAAACACAGAAATTGCATCCGAATTTGATACAAAAGGCACAATGGCGACTTAAGTACTGGAGGACTGACACTCTAACTTTCTAGGTTTTGAATCTCTCCTGTGAGTCCAGTTTTAGATCACGATGCTTCACTTCAAGTTTACAGTATACCTTGGACCTTCTTATTGATGATGAAACACAGATATTGCATCCGAATTTAATACAAAAGGCACAATGCCGACTTAAGTACAAGAGGACTGACACTCTAACTCTCTATGATTTCAATCTCTCCTGTAAGTCCAGTTTTGGATTCCGATGCTTCACTTCAAGTTTACTGTATACCTTGGACCTTCTTATTGACGATGAAACACAGAAATTGCATCGGAATTAAATTCAAAAGGCACAATGCCGACTTCAGTACAAGAGGACTGACACTCTAACTTTCTATGATTTGAACCTCTCCTGTGAGTCCAGTTTTAGATTCCGATGCCTCACTTCGGGTTTACTGTATCCCTTGGACCTTCTTATTGACGATGAAACACAGACATTGCATCCGAATTTAATACAAAAGGCACAATGCCGACTTAAGTACAAGAGGTCTGACACTCTCACTTTCTATGATTTGAACCTCTCCTGTGAGTCCAGTTTTAGATTCCGATGCTTCACTTCCGGTTCCCTGTATACCTTGGACTTTCTTAATGACGATGAAACACAGAAATTGCATCCGATATAAATTCAAAAGGCACAATGCCGACTTAAGTACAAGAGGACTGACTCTCTAACTTTCTATGATTTGAACCTCTCCTGTGAGCCCAGTTTTAGATTCCGATGCTTCACTTCAGGTTTACTGTATCCCTTGGACCTTCTTGTTGATCCTGAAACACAGATATTGCATCCGAATTTGATACAAAAGCACAATGCCGACTTAAGTACAAGAGGACTGAGACTCTCACTTTCTATGATTTGAAGCACCCCTGTGAGTCTAGTTTCAGATTCCGATGCTTCACTTCAGGTTTCCTGTATACCTTGGACCTTCTTATTGACGATGAAGCACAGAAATTGCATTCGAATTTAATTCAAAAGGCACAATGCCGACTTCAGTACTAGAGGACTGACACTCTTACTTTCTATGATTTGAACCTCTCCTGTCGGTCCAGGTTTAGATTCCGATGCTTCACTTCAGGTTTACTGTATCCCTTGGACCTTCTTATTGACGATGAAACATAGAATTTGCATCCGAATTTAATACAAAAGGCACAATGCCGACTTAAGTACAAGAGGTCTGACACTCTCACTTTCTATGATTTGAAACTCTCCTGTCAGTCCAGTTTTAGATTCCGATGCTTCACTACCGGTTTCCTGTATACCTTGGACCTTCTTAATGACGATGAAACACAGAAATTGAATCCGATATAAATTCAAAAGGCACAATGCCGACTTAAGTACAAGAGGACTGACACTCTAACTTTCTATGATTTGAACCTCTCCTGTGAGCCCAGTTTTAGATTCCGATGCTTCACTTCAGGTTTACTGTATCCCTTGGACCTTCTTATTGATCCTGAAATACAGATATTGCATCCGAATTTGATACAAAAGGCACAATGCCGACTTAAGTACAAGAGGACTGACACTCCCACTTTCCATGATTTGAAGCACTCCTGTGAGTCTAGTTTCAGATTCCGATGCTTCACTTCAGGTTTCCTGTATACCTTGGACCTTCTTATTGACGATGAAGCACAGAAATTGCATTCGAATTTAATTCAAAAGGCACAATGCCGACTTAAGTACTAGAGGACTGACACTCTTACTTTCTACGATTTGAACCTCTCCTGTGGGTCCAGGTTTAGATTCCGATGCTTCACTTCAGGTTTACTGTATCCCTTGAACCTTCTTATTGACGATGAAACACAGAAATTGCATCGGAATTTGATACAAAAGGCACAATGCCGACTTAAGTACAAGAGGACTGCCACTCTCAGTTTCTATGATTTGAACCTCTTCTGTGAGTCCAGTTTCAGATTCCGATGCTTCACTTCAGGTTTCCTGTATACCTTGGAACTTCTAATTGACGATGAGACACAGTAATTGCATCGGAATAAATATTCAAAAGGCACAATGCGACTTAAGTACAAGAGGACTGACACTCTAACTTTCTATGATTTGAACCTCTCCTGTGGGCCCAGTTTTGGATTCCGATGCTTCAAGTCAGGTTTACTGTATCCCTTGGACCTTCTTATTGATGATGAAACACAGAAATTGCATCTGAATTTAATACAAAAGGCACAATGGCGACTTAAGTACTAGAGGACTGACACTCTAACTTTCTATGATTTGAATCTCTCCTGTGAGTCCAGTTTTAGATAACGATGCTTCACTTCAAGTTTACAGTATACCTGGGACCTTCTTATTGATGATGAAACACAGATATTGCATCCGAATTTAATACAAAAGGCACAATGCCGACTTAAGTACAAGAGGACTGACACTCTAACTCTCTATGATTTCAATCTCTCCTGTAAGTCCAGCTTTGGATTCCGATGCTTCACTTCAAGTTTACTGCATACCTTGGACCTTCTTATTGACGATGAAACACAGAAATTGCATCGGAATTAAATTCAAAATGCACAATGCCGACTTCAGTACAAGAGGACTGACACTCTAACTTTCTAAGATTTGAACCTCTCCTGTGAGCCCAGTTTTGGAATCCGATGCTTCACGTCAAGTTTACTGTATCCCTTGGACCTTCTTATTGATGAAACACAGAAATTGCATCCGAATTTAATACAAAAGGCACAATGGCGACTTAAGTACTACAGGACTGACACTCTATCTTTCTATGATTTGAATCTCTCCTGTGAGTCCAGTTTTAGATTACGATGCTTCACTTCAAGTTTACAGTATACCTTGGACATTCTTATTGATGATGTAACACAGATATTGCATCCGAATTTAATACAAAAGGCACAATGCCGACTTAAGTACAAGAGGACTGACACTCTAACTCTCTATGATTTTAATCTCTCCTGTAAGTCCAGTTTTGGATTCCGATGCTTCACTTCAAGTTTACTGTATACCTTGGACCTTCGTATTGACGATGAAACACAGAAATTATATCGGAATTAAATTCAAAAGGCACAATGTCGACTTCAGTACAAGAGGAATGACACTCTAACTTTCTATGATTAGAAACTCTCCAGTGAGTCCAGTTTTAGATTTCGATGCTTCACTTCAGGTTTACTGTATCCCTTGTACCTTCTTATTGATGATGAAACACAGAAATTGCATCCGAATTTAATACAAAAGGCACAATGCCGACTTAAAAACGAGAAGACTGACACTCTAACTTTCTTTGATTTGAACCTCTCCTGTGAGTCCAGTTTTAGATTCCGATGCCTCACTTCGGGTTTACTGTATCCCTTGGACCTTCGTATTGACGATGAAACACAGAAATTGCATCCGAATTTAATACAAAAGGCACAATGCCGACTTAAGTACAACAGGTCTGACACTCTCACTTTCTATGATTTGAACCTCTCCTGTGAGTCCAGTTTTAGATTCCGATGCTTCACTTCCGGTTTCCTGTATACCTTGGACCTTCTTAATGACGATGAAACACAGAAATTGCATCCGATATAAATTCAAAAGGCACAATGCCGACTTAAGTACAAGAGGACTGACACTCTAACTTTCTATGATTTGAACCTCTCCTATGAGCCCAGTTTTAGATTCCGATGCTTCACTTCAGGTTTACTGTATCCCTTGGACCTTCTTATTGATCCTGAAACACAGATATTGCATCCGAATTTGATACAAAAGGCACAATGCCGACTTAAGTACAAGAGGACTGACACTCTCACTTTCTATGATTTGAAGCACTCCTGTGAGTCTAGTTTCAGATTCCGATGCTTCACTTCAGGTTTCCTGTATACCTTGGACCTTCTTATTGACGATGAGGCACAGAAATTGCATTCGAATTTAATTCTAAAAGGCACAATGCCGACTTAAGTACTAGAGGACTGACACTCTTACTTTCAATGATTTGAACCTCTCCTGTGGGTCCAGGTTTAGATTCCGATGCTTCACTTCAGGTTTACTGTATCCCTTGAACCTTCTTATTGACGATGAAAAACAGAAATTGCATCGGAATTTGATACAAAAGGCACAATGCCGACTTAAGTACAAGAGGACTGCCACTCTCAGTTTCTATGATTTGAACCTCTCCTGTGAGTCCAGTTTCAGATTCCGATGCTTCACTTCAGGTTTATTGTATACCTTGGACCTTCTTATTGACGATGAAACACAGAAATTGCATCCGAGTTTAGTACAAAAGGAACAATGCCGACTTAAGTATGAGAGGACTGACACTCTAACTATCTATGATTTGAACCTCTCCTGTGAGTCCTGTTTTAGATTCCGATGCTTCACTTCAGGTTTACTGTATCCCTTGGACCTTCTTATTGATGATGAAACACAGAAATTGCATCCGAATTTAATACAAAAGGCACAATGCCGACTTAAGTACAAGAGGACTGACACTTTCACTTTCTATGATTTGAACCCTTCCTGTGGGTCCAAGTTTAGATTCCGATGCTTCACTTCAGGTTTACCGTATCCTTTGAACCTTCTTATTGACGATGAAACACAGAAATTGCATCGGAATTTAATACAAAAGGCACAATGCCGACTTAAGTACAAGAGGACTGACACTCTACCTTTCTATGATTTGAATCTCTCCTGTGAGTCCAGTTTTAGATTCCGATGCTTCACTACAGGTTTGCTGTATACCTTGGAACTTCTTATTGACGATGAGACACAGTAATTGCATCGGAATAAAAATTCAAAAGGCACAATGCGACTTAAGTACAAGAGGAGTGACACTCTACCTTTCTATGATTTGATCCTCTCCTGTGAGCCCAGTTTTGGATTCCGATGCTTCACGTCAGGTTTACTGTATCCCTTGGACCTTCTTATTGATGATGAAACACAGAAATTGCATCCGAATTTGATACAAAAGGCACAACGGCGACTTAAGTACTGGAGGACTGACACTCTAACTTTCTATGATTTGAATCTCTCCTGTGAGTCCAGTTTTAGATAACGATGCTTCACTTCAAGTTTACAGTATACCTTGGACCTTCTTATTGATGATGAGACACAGATATTGCATCCGAATTTAATACAAAAGGCACAATGCCGACTTAAGTACAAGAGGACTGACACTCTAACTTTCTATGATTTGAACCTCTCCTGTGAGCCCAGTTTTAGATTCCGATGCTTCACTTCAAGTTTACTGTATCCCTTGAACCTTCTTATTGACGATGAAACACAGAAATTGCATTCGAATTTAATTCAAAAGGCAGAATGCCGACTTAAGTACTAGAGGACTGACACTCTTACTTTCTATGATTTGAACCTCTCCTGTCGGTCCAGGTTTAGATTCCGATGCTTCACTTCAGGTTTACTGTATCCCTTGAACCTTCTTATTGACGATGAAACACAGAAATTGCATCGGAATTTGATACAAAAGGCACAATGCCGACTTAAGTACAAGAGGACTGACACTCTCACTTTCTATGATTTGAACCGCTCCTGTGAGTCCAGTTTTAGATTCCGATGCTTCACGTCAGGTTTCCTGTATACCTTGGACCTTCTTATTGACGATGAAACACAGGAATTGCATCCGAGTTTAGTACAAAAGGAACAATGCCGACTTAAGTACAAGAGGACTGACACCCTAAATATCTATGATTTGAACGTCTCCTGTGAGTCCAGTTTTAGATTCCGATGCTTCACTTCCGGTTTCCTGTATACCTTGAACCTTCTTAATGACGATGAAACACAGAAATTGCATCCGATATAAATTCAAAAGGCACAATGCCGACTTAAGTACAAGAGGACTGACACTTTCACTTTCTATGATTTGAAGCACTCCTGTGAGTCTAGTTTCAGATTCCGATGCTTCACTTCAGGTTTCCTGTATACCTTGGACCTTCTTATTGACGATGAAGCACAGAAATTGCATTCCAATTTAATTCAAAAGGCACAATGCCGACTTAAGTACAAGAGGACTGACACTCTAACTTTCTATGCTTTGAACCTCTCCTGTGAGTCCTGTTTTAGATTCCGATGATTCACTTCAGGTGTACTGTATCCCTCGAACCTTCTTATTGACGATGAAACACAGAAATTGCATCGGAATTTAATACAAAGGCACAATGCCGACTTAAGTACAAGAGGACTGACACTCTACCTTTCTATGATTTGAATCTCTCCTGTGAGTCCAGTTTTAGATTCCGATGCTTCACTACAGGTTTGCTGTATACCTTGGAACTTCTTATTGACGATGAGACACAGTAATTGCATCGGAATAAAAATTCAAAAGGCACAATGCCGACTTAAATACTAGACGACTGACACTCTAACTTTCTATGATTTGAACCTCTCCTGTGAGCCCAGTTTTGGATTCCGATGCTTCACGTCAGGTTTACTGTATCCCTTGGACCTTCTTATTGACGATGAAACACAGAAATAGCATCCGAATTTAATACAAAAGGCACAATGCCGACTTAAGTACAAGAGGACTGACACTCTCACTTTCTATGATTTGAACCTCTCCTGTGAGTCCAGTTTTAGATTCCGATGCTTCACTTCCGGTTTCCTGTATACCTTGGACCTTCTTAATGACGATGAAACACAGAAATTGCATCCGATTTTAATACAATACGCACAATGCCGACGTAAGTACAAGAGGACTGACACTCTTACTTTCTATGATTTGAACCTCTCCTGTGAGTCCAGTTTTAGTTTCCGATGCTTCACTTCAGGTTTCCTGTGTACCTTGGACCTTCTTATTGACGATGAAACAAAGAAATTGCATCCGATATAAATTCAAAAGGCACAATTCCGACTTAAGTACAAGAGGACTGACACTCTAACTTTCTATGATTTGAACCTCACCTATGAGCCCAGTTTTAGATTCCGATGCTTCACTTCAGGTTTACTGTATACCTTGGACCATCTTATTGATCCTGAAACACAGATACTGCATCCCAATTTGATACAAAAGGCACAATGCCGACTTAAGTACTAGAGGACTGACACTCTCACTTTCTATGATTTGAAGCACTCCTGTGAGTCTAGTTTCAGATTCCGATGCTTCACTTCATGTTTCCCGTATACCTGGGACCTTCTTATTGACGATAAAACACAGAAATTGCATCCGAATTTAATACAAAAGGCACAATGCCGACTTAAGTACAAGAGGACTGACACTCCAACTTTCTGTGATTTGAACCTCTCCAGTGAGTCCAGTTTTAGTTTCCGATGCGTCACTTCAGGATTACTGTATCCCTTGGACCTTCTTATTGACGATGAAGCACAGAAATTGCATTCGAATTTAATTCAAAAGGCACAATGCCGACTTAAGTACTAGAGGACTGACACTCTCACTTTCTATGATTTGAACCTCTCCTGTGGGTCCAGGTTTAGTTTCCGATGCTTCACTTCAGGTTTACTGTATCCCTTGAACCTTCTTATTGACGATGAAACACAGAAATTGCATCAGAATTTAATACAAAAGGCACAATTCCGACTTAAGTACAAGAGGACTGTCACTCTAACATTCCATGATTTGAAACTCTCCTGTGGGTCAAGTTTTAGATTCCGATGCTTCACTACAGGTTTACTGTATACCTTGGAACTTCCTAATGAAGATGAAACACAGTAATTGCATCGGAATAAAAATTCAAAAGGCACAATGCCGACTTAAGTACAAGTGGACTGACACTCTCACTTCCTATGGTTTGAACCTCTCCTGTGAGTCCAGTCATTGATTCAGATTTTTCACTTCAGGTTTACTGTATCCGTTCGACCTTCTTTTTGACGATGAAGCACAGAAATTGCATCGGAATTAAATTCAAAAAGCACAATGCCGACTTAAGTACAATAGGACTGACACTCTACCTTTCTATGTTTTGAACCTCTCCTGTGAGTCCAGTTTTAGATTCCGATGCTTCACTTCAGGTTTACTATATCCCTTGGACCCTCTTGTTATCGATGAAACTCAGAAATTGCATCCGAATTTAATACAAAAGGCACAATGCCAACTTAAGTACAAGAGAACTGACACTCTATCTTTCTATGATTTGAACCTCTCCTGTCAGTCCAGTTCTAGATTCCGATGCTTCACTTCAGGTTTACTGTATCCCTTGGACCCTCTTATTGACGATGAAACACAGAAATCGCATCCGAATTTAATACAAAAGGCATAATGCCGACTTAAGTACGAGAGGATAGACACTCTCACTTTCTATGATTTTAACCTCTCCTGTGAGCCCAGTTTTGGATTCCAATGCTTCACATCTGGTTTGCTGTATACCTTGGACCTTCTTATTGACGATGAAACACAGAAATTGCATCAGAATTTAATACAAAAGGCACAATGCCGACTTAAGTACAAGAGGACTGTCACTCTTACATTCCATGATTTGAAACTCTCCTGTGGGTCAAGTTTTAGATTCCGATGCTTCACTACAGGTTTACTGTATACCTTGGAACTTCTTAATGATGATGAAACACAGTAATTGCATCGGAATAAAAATTCAAAAGGCACAATGCCGACTTAAGTACAAGTGGACTGACAAACTAACTTTCTATGATTTGAACCTCTCCTGTAAGTCCAGTTTTAGATTCCGATGCTTCACTCCAGGTTTACTGTATCCCTTGGACCCTCTTATTGACGATGAAACACAGAAATCGCATCCGAATTTAATACAAAAGGCATAATGCCGACTTAAGTACGAGAGGATAGACACTCTCACTTTCTATGATTTTAACCTCTCCTGTGAGCCCAGTTTTGGATTCCAATGCTTCACATCTGGTTTGCTGTATACCTTGGACCTTCTTGTTGACGATGAAACACAGCAATTGCATCCGAATTTAATACAAAAGGCACAATGCCGATTTAAATACAAGAGGACTGACACTTTCACTCTCTATGAATTCAACCGCCCCTGTGAGTCCAGTTTTAGATTCCGATGCTTCACTTCAGGTTTACTGTATACCTTGGACCTTCTTAATGACGATGAAACACAGAAATTGCATCCGAATTTAATACAAAATGCATAATGCCGACTTAAGTACAAGAGGACTGACACTCTCACTTTCCATGATTTGAACCTCTCCTGTGAGTCCAGTTTTAGATTCCGATTTTTCACTTCAGGTTTACTGTATCCGTTGGACCTTCTTTTTGACGATGAAGCTCAGAAATTGCGACGAAATTAAATTCAAAAGGCACAATGCCGACTTTAGTACAAGAAAACTGACACTCTTACTTTCTATGATTTGAACCTCTATTGTCAGTCCAGTTTTAGATTCCGATGCTTCACTTCAGGTTTCCTGTGTACCTCGGACCTTCTTATTGACGATGAAACAACGAAATTGCATCCGATATAAATTCAAAAGGCACAATGCCGACTTAAGTACAAGAGGACTGACACTCTAACTTTCTATGATTTGAACCTCACCTGTGAGCCCAGTTTTAGATTCTGATGCTTCACTTCAGGTTTATTGTATTCCTTGGACCTTCTTATTGATCCTGAAACACAGATATTGCATCCGAATGTAATACAAAAGGCACAATGCCGACTTAAGTACTAGAGGACTGACACTCTCACTTAATATGATTTGAAGCACTCCTGTGAGTCTAGTTTCAGTTTCCGATGCTTCACTTCAGGTTTCCTGTATACCTGGGACCTTCTTATTGACGATAAAACGCAGAAATTGCATCCGAATTTAATACAAAAGGCACAATGCCGACTTAAGTACAAGAGGACTGACACTCTAACTTTATGTGATTTGAACCTCTCCAGTGAGTCCAGTTTTAGTTTCTGATGCGTCACTTCAGGATTACTGTATCCCTTGGACCTTCTTATTGACGATGAAGCACAGACATTGCATTCGAATTTAATTCAAAAGGCACAATGCCGACTTAAGTACTTGAGGACTGACACTCTCACTTTCTATGATTTGAACCTCTCCTGTGGGTCCAGGTTTAGATTCCGATGCTTCACTTCAAGTTTACTGTATCCCTTGAACCTTCCTATTGATGATGAAACACAGAAATTGCATCAGAATTTCATACAAAAGGCACAATGCCGACTTAAGTACAAGAGGACTGTCACTCTAACATTCCATGATTTGAAACTGTCCTGTGGGTCAAGTTTTAGATTCCGATGCTTCACTACAGGTTTACTGTATACCTTGGAACTTCTTAATGATGATGAAACACAGTAATTGCATCGGAATAAATATTCAAAAGGCACAATGCCGACTTAAGTACAAGTGGACTGACACTCTAACTTTCTATGATTTGAACCTCTCCTGTGAGTCCAGTTTTAGATTCCGATGCTTCACTTCCGGTTTACTGTATCTCTTGGACCTTCATATTGACGAGGAAACACAGAAATTGCATCCGAATTTAATACAAAAGTCACAATGCCGACTTAAGTACAAGAGGATTGACACTCTCACTTTCTATGGTTTGAACCTCCCCTGTGAGTCCAGTCATAGATTCAGATTTTTCACTTCTGGTTTACTGTATCCGTTGGACCTTCTTTTTGACGATGAACCACAGAAATTGCATCGGAATTAAATTCAAAAAGCACAATGCCGACTTAAGTACAATAGGACTGACACTCTACCTTTCTATGTTTTGAACCTCTCCTGTGAGTCCAGTTTTAGATTCCGATGCTTCACTTCAGGTTTACTATATCCCTTGGACCCTCTTGTTATCGATGAAACACAGAAATTGCATCCGAATTTAATACAAAAGGCACAATGCCAACTTAAGTACAAGAGAACTGACACTCTACCTTCCTATGATTTGAACCTCTCCTGTGAGTCCAGTTCTAGATTTCGATGCTTCACTTCAGGGTTACTGTATCCCTTGGACCCTCTTATTGACGATGAAACACAGAAATCGCATCCGAATTTAATACAAAAGGCATAATGCCGACTTAAGTACGAGAGGATAGACACTCTCACTTTCTATGATTTTAACCTCTCCTGTGAGCCCAGTTTTGGATTCCAATGCATCACATCTGGTTTGCTGTATACCTTGGACCTTCTTATTGACGATGAAACACAGCAATTGCATCCGAATTTAATACAAAAGGCACAATGCCGACATAAATACAAGAGGACTGACACTTTCACACTCTATGAATTGAATTGCCCCTGTGAGTCCAGTTTTAGATTCCGATGCTTCACATCAGGTTTACTGTATACCTTGGACCTTCTTAATGACGATGAAACACAGAAATTGCATCCGAATTTAATACAAAATGCATAATGCCGACTTAAGTACAAGAGGACTGACACTCTCACTTTCCATGATTTGAACCTCTCCTGTGAGTCCAGTTTTAGATTCCGATTTTTCACTTCAGGTTTACTGTATCCGTTGGACCTTCTTTTTGACGATGAAGCTCAGAATTTGCATCGAAATTAAATTCAAAATACACAATGCCGACTTTAGTACAAGAAAACTGACACTCTTACTTTCTATGATTTGTACCTTTATTGTGAGTCCAGTTTTAGATTCCGATGCTTCACTTCAGGTTTCCTGTGTACCTCGGACCTTCTTATTGACGATGAAACAACGAAATTGCATCCGATATAAATTCAAAAGGCACAATGCCGACTTAAGTACAAGAGGACTGACACTCTAACTTTCTATGATTTGAACCTCACCTGTGAGCCCAGTTTTAGATTCCGATGCTTCACTTCTGGTTTACTGTATACCTTGGACCTTCTTATTGATCCTGAAACACAGAAATTGCATCCGAATTTAATACAAAATGCATAATGCCGACTTAAGTACAAGAGGACTGACACTCTCACTTTCCATGATTTGAACCTCTCCTGTGAGTCCAGTTTTAGATTCCGATTTTTCACTTCAGGTTTACTGTATCCGTTGGACCTTCTTTTTGACGATGAAGCTCAGAAATTGCATCGAAATTAAATTCAAAAGGCACAATGCCGACTTTAGTACAAGAAAACTGACACTCTTACTTTCTATGATTTGAACCTCTATTGTCAGTCCAGTTTTAGATTCCGATGCTTCACTTCAGGTTTCCTGTGTACCTCGGACCTTCTTATTGACGATGAAACAACGAAATTGCATCCGATATAAATTCAAAAGGCACAATGCCGACTTAAGTACAAGAGGACTGACACTCTAACTTTCTATGATTTGAACCTCACCTGTGAGCCCAGTTTTAGATTCTGATGCTTCACTTCAGGTTTATTGTATACCTTGGACCTTCTTATTGATCCTGAAACACAGATATTGCATCCGAATGTAATACAAAAGGCACAATGCCGACTTAAGTACTAGAGGACTGACACTCTCACTTTATATGATTTGAAGCACTCCTGTGAGTCTAGTTTCAGATTCCGATGCTTCACTTCAGGTTTCCTGTATACCTGGGACCTTCTTATTGACGATAAAACGCAGAAATTGCATCCGAATTTAATACAAAAGGCACAATGCCGACTTAAGTACAAGAGGACTGACACTCTAACTTTATGTGATTTGAACCTCTCCAGTGAGTCCAGTTTTAGTTTCTGATGCGTCACTTCAGGATTACTGTATCCCTTGGACCTTCTTATTGACGATGAAGCACAGACATTGCATTCGAATTTAATTCAAAAGGCACAATGCCGACTTAAGTACTTGAGGACTGACACTCTCACTTTCTATGATTTGAACCTCTCCTGTGGGTCCAGGTTTAGATTCCGATGCTTCACTTCAAGTTTACTGTATCCCTTGAACCTTCCTATTGATGATGAAACACAGAAATTGCATCAGAATTTAATACAAAAGGCACAATGCCGACTTAAGTACAAGAGGACTGTCACTCTAACATTCCATGATTTGAAACTGTCCTGTGGGTCAAGTTTTAGATTCCGATGCTTCACTACAGGTTTACTGTATACCTTGGAACTTCTTAATGATGATGAAACACAGCAATTGCATCGGAATAAATATCCAAAAGGCACAATGCCGACTTAAGTACAAGTGGACTGACACTCTAACTTTCTATGATTTGAACCTCTCCTGTGAGTCCAGTTTTAGATTCCGATGCTTCACTTCCGGTTTACTGTATCTCTTGGACCTTCATATTGACGAGGAAACACAGAAATTGCATCCGAATTTAATACAAAAGTCACAATGCCGACTTAAGTACAAGAGGATTGACACTCTCACTTTCTATGGTTTGAACCTCCCCTGTGAGTCCAGTCATAGATTCAGATTTTTCACTTCTGGTTTACTGTATCCGTTGGACCTTCTTTTTGACGATGAAGCACAGAAATTGCATCGGAATTAAATTCAAAAAGCACAATGCCGACTTAAGTACAATAGGACTGACACTCTACCTTTCTATGTTTTGAACCTCTCCTGTGAGTCCAGTTTTAGATTCCGATGCTTCACTTCAGGTTTACTATATCCCTTGGACCCTCTTGTTATCGATGAAACACAGAAATTGCATCCGAATTTAATGCAAAAGGCACAATGCCAACTTAAGTACAAGAGAACTGACACTCTACCTTCCTCTGATTTGAACCTCTCCTGTGAGTCCAGTTCTAGATTCCGATGCTTCACTTCAGGGTTACTGTATCCCTTGGACCCTCTTATTGACGATGAAACACAGAAATCGCATCCGAATTTAATACAAAAGGCATAATGCCGACTTAAGTACGAGAGGATAGACACTCTCACTTTCTATGATTTTAACCTCTCCTGTGAGCCCAGTTTTGGATTCCAATGCATCACATCTGGTTTGCTGTATACCTTGGACCTTCTTATTGACGATGAAACACAGCAATTGCATCCGAATTTAATACAAAAGGCACAATGCCGACATAAATACAAGAGGACTGACACTTTCACACTCTATGAATTGAATTGCCCCTGTGAGTCCAGTTTTAGATTCCGATGCTTCACATCAGGTTTACTGTATACCTTGGACCTTCTTAATGACGATGAAACACAGAAATTGCATCCGAATTTAATACAAAATGCATAATGCCGACTTAAGTACAAGAGGACTGACACTCTCACTTTCCATGATTTGAACCTCTCCTGTGAGTCCAGTTTTAGATTCCGATTTTTCACTTCAGGTTTACTGTATCCGTTGGACCTTCTTTTTGACGATGAAGCTCAGAATTTGCATCGAAATTAAATTCAAAATACACAATGCCGACTTTAGTACAAGAAAACTGACACTCTTACTTTCTATGATTTGTACCTTTATTGTGAGTCCAGTTTTAGATTCCGATGCTTCACTTCAGGTTTCCTGTGTACCTCGGACCTTCTTATTGACGATGAAACAACGAAATTGCATCCGATATAAATTCAAAAGGCACAGTGCCGACTTAAGTACAAGAGGACTGACACTCTAACTTTCTATGATTTGAACCTCACCTGTGAGCCCTGTTTTAGATTCCGATGCTTCACTTCTGGTTTACTGTATACCTTGGACCTTCTTATTGATCCTGAAACACAGATATTGCATCCGAATTTGATACAAAAGGCACAATGCCGACTTAAGTACTAGAGGACTGACACTCTCACTTTCTATGATTTGAAGCACTCCTGTGAGTCTAGTTTCAGATTCCGATGCTTCACTTCAGGTTTACTGTATACCTGGGACCTTCTTATTGACGATAAAACACAGAAATTGCATCGGAATTTAATACAAAAGGCACAATGCCGACTTAAGTACAAAAGGACTGACACTCTAACTTTCTGTGATTTGAACCTCTCCAGTGTGTCCAGTTTTAGTTTCCGATGCGTCACTTCAGGATTACTGTATCCCTTGGACCTTCTTATTGACGATGAAGCACAGAAATTGTATTCGAATTTAATTCAAAGGGCACAATGCCGACTTAAGTACTAGAGGACAGGCACTCCCACTTTCTATGATTTGAACCTCTCCTGTGAGTCCAGTATTAGATTCCGATGTTTCACTTTCGGTTTACTGTATCCCTTGGACCTTCATATTGACGAGGAAACACAGAAATTGCATCCGAATTTAATACATAAGTCACAATGCCGACTTAAGTACAAGAGGACTGACACTCTCACTTTCTATGGTTTGAACCTCTCCTGTGAGTCCAGTTCTAGATTCCGATGCTTCACTTCAGGTTTACTGTATCCCTTGGACCCTCTTATTGACGATGTAACACAGAAATCGCATCCGAATTTAAAACAAAAGGCATAATGCCGACTTAAGTACGAGAGGATAGACACTCTCACTTTCTATGATTTTAACCTCTCCTGTGAGCCCAGTTTTGGATTCCAATGCTTCATATCTGGTTTGCTGTATACCTTGGACCTTCTTATTGACGAAGAAGCACAGATATTGCTTCGGAATTAAATTGAAAAGGCACAATGCCGACATAAGTACAAGAGGACTGTCCCTCTAATTTTCTATGATTTGAACCTCTTCTGTGAGTCCAGTTTTAGATTCCGATGATTCACTACAGGTCTACTGTATCCCTTGGACTTCCTTATTGACGGTGAAACACAGAAATTGCATCCGAATTTAATACATAAGGCACAATGCCGACTTAAGTACAAGAGGACTGACACTCTCACTTTCTATGATTTGAACCTCTCCTGTGAGTCCAGTTTTAGATTCCGATGCTTGACTTCAGGTTTCGTGTACACCTTGGACGTTCTTATTGACGATGAAACACAGAAATTGCATTGGAATTAAATACAAAAGGCACAATGCCGACTTAAGTACAAGAGGACTGACACTCTCACTTTCTATGATTTGAACACCTCCTGTGAGTCCAGTTTCAGATTCCGATGCTTGACTTCAGGTTTCGTGTATACCTTGGACGTTCTTATTGACGATGAAACACAGAAATTGCATCGAAATTAAATTCAAAAGGCACAATGGCGACTTATGTACAAGAGGACTGACACTCTACCTTTCTATGATTTGAACGTCTCCTGTGAGTCCAGTTTTAGATTCCGATGCTTCAATTCAGGTTTACTGTATCCCTTGGACCCTCTTATTGACGATGAAACACAGAAATCGCATCCGAATTTAATACAAAAGGCATAATGCCGACTTAAGTACGAGAGGATAGACACTCTCACTTTCTATGATTTGAACCTCTCCTCTGAGCCCAGTTTTAGATTCCGATGCTTCACTTCTGGTTTCCTGTATACCTTGGACATTCTTATTGACTATGAAACACAGCAATTGCATCCGAATTTAATACAAATGGCACAATGCCGACATAAGTACAAGAGGACTGACACTTTCACTTTCTATGAATTGAACCTCCCCTGTGAGTCCAGTTTTAGATTCCGATGCTTCACTTCAGGTTTACTGTATACCTTGGACCTGCTTAATGACGATGAAACACAGAAATTGCATCCGAATTTAATACAAAAGGCATAATGCCGACTTAAGTACAAGAGGACTGACACTCTCACTTTCTATGATGTGAACCTCTCCTGTGAGTCGAGTTGTAGGTTCCGATTTTTTAGTTCAGGTTTACTGTATCCGCTGGACCTTCTTTTTGTCGATGAAGCTCAGAAATCGCATCGGAATTAAATTCAAAAGGCACAATGCCGTCTTAAGTACAAGAGGACTGACACTCTAACTTTCTATGATTTGAACCTGTCCTGTGAGTCCAGTTTTAGATTCCGATGCTTCACTTCCGGTTTACTGTATACCTTGGACCTTCTTATTGACGACGAAACACAGAAATTGCATCCGAAATTAATACAAAAGTCACAATGCCGACTTAAGTACAAGAGGACTGACACTCTCACTTTCTATGATTTGAACCTCTCCTGTGAGTCCAGTTTTAGATTCTGATGCTTCACTTCAGGTCTACTGTATCCCTTGGACCTTCTTATTGCCCATGAAACAAAGACATTGCATCCGAATTTAATACAAAAGGCACAATGCCGACTTAAGGAAAAGAGGACTGACACTCTCACTTTCTATGATTTGAACCTCTCCTGTGAGTCCAGTTTTAGATTCCGATTTTTCACTTCAGGTTTACTGTATCCGTTGGACCTTCTTTTTGACGATGAAGCTCAGAAATCGCATCGAAATTAAATTCAAAAGGCACAATGCCGACTTTAGTACAAGAGGACTGACACTCTACCTTTCTATGATTTGAACCTCTCCTGTGAGTCCAGTTCTAGATTCCGATGCTTCACTTCAGGTTTACTGTATACCTTGGACCTTCTTATTGACGATGAAACACAGCAATTGCATCCGAATTTAATACAAAAGTAACAATGCCGACTTAAGTACAAGAGGACTGACACTTTCACTTTCTATGAATTGAACCTCCCCTGTGAGTCCAGTTTTAGATTCCGATGCTTCACTTCAGGTTTACTGTATACCTTGGACCTTCTTATTGACGATGAAACACAGAAATTGCATCCGAATTTAATACAAAAGGCACAATGCCGACTTAAGTACAAGAGGACTGACACTCTCACTTTCTATGATTTAAAACTCTCCTGTGAGTCCAGTTTTAGATTCCGATGCTTCTCTTCAGGTTTACTGTATCCCTTGGACCGTCTTATTGTCGATGATACACAGAAATTGTATCCAAACTTAATAAAAAATTCACAATGCCATCTTAAGTACAAGAGGACTGACACTCTCACTTTCTATGATTTGAACCTCTCCTGTGAGTCCAGTTTTAGATTCCGATGCCTCACTTCAGGTTTACTGTATACCTTGGACCTTCTTATTGACGATGAAACACAGAAATTGCATCTGAATTAAATTCAAAAGGCACAATGCCGACATAAGTACAAGAGGACTGTCCCTCTAATTTTCTATGATTTGAACCTCTTCTGTGAGTCCAGTTTTAGATTCCGATGATTCACTACAGGTCTACTGTATCCCTTGGACTTCCTTATTGACGGTGAAACACAGAAATTGCATCCGAATTTAATACATAAGGCACAATGCCGACTTAAGTGCAAGAGGACTGACACTCTCACTTTCTATGATTTGAACCTCCCCTGTGAGTCCAGTTTTAGATTCCGATGCTTGACTTCAGGTTTCGTGTACACCTTGGACGTTCTTATTGACGATGAAACACAGAAATTGCATTGGAATTAAATACAAAAGGCACAATGCCGACTTATGTACAAGAGGACTGACACTCTACCTTTCTATGATTTGAACCTCTCCTGTGAGTCCAGTTGTAGGTTCCGATTTTTTAGTTCAGGTTTGCTGTATCCGTTGGACCTTCTTTTTGTCGATGAAGCTCAGAAATCGCATCGGAATTAAATTCAAAAGGCACAATGCCGTCTTAAGTACAAGAGGACTGACACTCTAACTTTCTATGATTTGAACCTGTCCTGTGAGTCCAGTTTTAGATTCCGATGCTTCACTTCCGGTTTACTGTATACCTGGGACCTTCTTATGGACGATGAAACACAGCAATTGCATCCGAATTTAATACAAAAGGCACAATGCCGACTTAAGTACTAGAGGACTGACACTTTCACTCTCTATGAATTGAACCGCCCCTGTGAGTCCAGTTTTAGATTCCGATGCTTCACTTCAGGTTTACTGTATACCTTGGACCTTCTAAATGACGATGAAACACAGAAATTGCATCCGAATTCAATACAAAATGCATAATGCCGACTTAAGTACAAGAGGACTGACTTTCTCACTTTCCATGATTTGAACCTCTCCTGTGAGTCCAGTTTTAGATTCCGATTTTTCACTTCAGGTTTACTGTATCCGTTGGACCTTCTTTTTGACGATGAAGCTCAGAAATTGCATCGAAATTAAATTCAAAAGGCACAATGCCGACTTTAGTACAAGAGGACTGACACTCTACCTTTCTATGATTTGAACCTCTCCTGTGAGTCCAGTTCTAGATTCCGATGCTTCACTTCAGGTTTACTGTATACCTTGGACCTTCTTATTGACGATGAAACACAGCAATTGCATCCGAATTTAATACAAAAGTAACAATGCCGACTTAAGTACAAGAGGACTGACACTCTCACTTTCTATGATTTAAAACTCTCCTGTGAGTCCAGTTTTAGATTCCGATGCTTCTCTTCAGGTTTACTGTATCCCTTGGACCGTCTTATTGTCGATGATACACAGAAATTGTATCCGAACTTAATAAAAAATTCACAATGCCATCTTAAGTACAAGAGGACTGACACTCCCACTTTCTATGATTTGAACCTCTCCTGTGAGTCCAGTTTTAGATTCCGATGCCTCACTTCAGGTTTACTGTATACCTTGGACCTTCTTATTGACGATGAAACACAGAAATTGCATCTGAATTAAATTCAAAAGGCACAATGCCGACATAAGTACAAGAGGACTGTCCCTCTAATTTTCTATGATTTGAACCTCTTCTGTGAGTCCAGTTTTAGATTCCGATGATTCACTACAGGTCTACTGTATCCCTTGGACTTCCTTATTGACGGTGAAACACAGAAATTGCATCCGAATTTAATACATAAGGCACAATGCCGACTTAAGTACAAGAGGACTGACACTCTCACTTTCTATGATTTGAACCTCTCCTGTGAGTCCAGTTTTAGATTCCGATGCTTGACTTCAGGTTTCGTGTACACCTTGGACGTTCTTATTGACGATGAAACACAGAAATTGCATTGGAATTAAATACAAAAGGCACAATGCCGACTTAAGTACAAGAGGACTGACACTCTCACTTTCTATGATTTGAACACCTCCTGTGAGTCCAGTTTCAGATTCCGATGCTTGACTTCAGGTTTCGTGTATACCTTGGACGTTCTTATTGACGATGAAACACAGAAATTGCATCGAAATTAAATTCAAAAGGCACAATGGCGACTTATGTACAAGAGGACTGACACTCTACCTTTCTATGATTTGAACGTCTCCTGTGAGTCCAGTTTTAGATTCCGATGCTTCAATTCAGGTTTACTGTATCCCTTGGACCCTCTTATTGACGATGAAACACAGAAATCGCATCCGAATTTAATACAAAAGGCATAATGCCGACTTAAGTACGAGAGGATAGACACTCTCACTTTCTATGATTTGAACCTCTCCTCTGAGCCCAGTTTTAGATTCCGATGCTTCACTTCTGGTTTCCTGTATACCTTGGACATTCTTATTGACTATGAAACACAGCAATTGCATCCGAATTTAATACAAATGGCACAATGCCGACATAAGTACAAGAGGACTGACACTTTCACTTTCTATGAATTGAACCTCCCCTGTGAGTCCAGTTTTAGATTCCGATGCTTCACTTCAGGTTTACTGTATACCTTGGACCTGCTTAATGACGATGAAACACAGAAATTGCATCCGAATTTAATACAAAAGGCATAATGCCGACTTAAGTACAAGAGGACTGACACTCTCACTTTCTATGATGTGAACCTCTCCTGTGAGTCGAGTTGTAGGTTCCGATTTTTTAGTTCAGGTTTACTGTATCCGCTGGACCTTCTTTTTGTCGATGAAGCTCAGAAATCGCATCGGAATTAAATTCAAAAGGCACAATGCCGTCTTAAGTACAAGAGGACTGACACTCTAACTTTCTATGATTTGAACCTGTCCTGTGAGTCCAGTTTTAGATTCCGATGCTTCACTTCCGGTTTACTGTATACCTTGGACCTTCTTATTGACGACGAAACACAGAAATTGCATCCGAAATTAATACAAAAGTCACAATGCCGACTTAAGTACAAGAGGACTGACACTCTCACTTTCTATGATTTGAACCTCTCCTGTGAGTCCAGTTTTAGATTCTGATGCTTCACTTCAGGTCTACTGTATCCCTTGGACCTTCTTATTGCCCATGAAACAAAGACATTGCATCCGAATTTAATACAAAAGGCACAATGCCGACTTAAGGAAAAGAGGACTGACACTCTCACTTTCTATGATTTGAACCTCTCCTGTGAGTCCAGTTTTAGATTCCGATTTTTCACTTCAGGTTTACTGTATCCGTTGGACCTTCTTTTTGACGATGAAGCTCAGAAATCGCATCGAAATTAAATTCAAAAGGCACAATGCCGACTTTAGTACAAGAGGACTGACACTCTACCTTTCTATGATTTGAACCTCTCCTGTGAGTCCAGTTCTAGATTCCGATGCTTCACTTCAGGTTTACTGTATACCTTGGACCTTCTTATTGACGATGAAACACAGCAATTGCATCCGAATTTAATACAAAAGTAACAATGCCGACTTAAGTACAAGAGGACTGACACTTTCACTTTCTATGAATTGAACCTCCCCTGTGAGTCCAGTTTTAGATTCCGATGCTTCACTTCAGGTTTACTGAATACCTTGGACCTTCTTATTGACGATGAAACACAGAAATTGCATCCGAATTTAATACAAAAGGCACAATGCCGACTTAAGTACAAGAGGACTGACACTCTCACTTTCTATGATTTAAAACTCTCCTGTGAGTCCAGTTTTAGATTCCGATGCTTCTCTTCAGGTTTACTGTATCCCTTGGACCGTCTTATTGTCGATGATACACAGAAATTGTATCCGAACTTAATAAAAAATTCACAATGCCATCTTAAGTACAAGAGGACTGACACTCTCACTTTCTATGATTTGAACCTCTCCTGTGAGTCCAGTTTTAGATTCCGATGCCTCACTTCAGGTTTACTGTATACCTTGGACCTTCTTATTGACGATGAAACACAGAAATTGCATCTGAATTAAATTCAAAAGGCACAATGCCGACATAAGTACAAGAGGACTGTCCCTCTAATTTTCTATGATTTGAACCTCTTCTGTGAGTCCAGTTTTAGATTCCGATGATTCACTACAGGTCTACTGTATCCCTTGGACTTCCTTATTGACGGTGAAACACAGAAATTGCATCCGAATTTAATACATAAGGCACAATGCCGACTTAAGTACAAGAGGACTGACACTCTCACTTTCTATGATTTGAACCTCTCCTGTGAGTCCAGTTTTAGATTCCGATGCTTGACTTCAGGTTTCGTGTACACCTTGGACGTTCTTATTGACGATGAAACACAGAAATTGCATTGGAATTAAATACAAAAGGCACAATGCCGACTTAAGTACAAGAGGACTGACACTCTCACTTTCTATGATTTGAACACCTCCTGTGAGTCCAGTTTCAGATTCCGATGCTTGACTTCAGGTTTCGTGTATACCTTGGACGTTCTTATTGACGATGAAACACAGAAATTGCATCGAAATTAAATTCAAAAGGCACAATGTCGACTTATGTACAAGAGGACTGACACTCTACCTTTCTATGATTTGAACCTCTCCTGTGAGTCCAGTTGTAGGTTCCGATTTTTTAGTTCAGGTTTGCTGTATCCGTTGGACCTTCTTTTTGTCGATGAAGCTCAGAAATCGCATCGGAATTAAATTCAAAAGGCACAATGCCGTCTTAAGTACAAGAGGACTGACACTCTAACTTTCTATGATTTGAACCTGTCCTGTGAGTCCAGTTTTAGATTCCGATGCTTCACTTCCGGTTTACTGTATACCTTGGACCTTCTTATTGACGACGAAACACAGAAATTGCATCCGAAATTAATACAAAAGTCACAGTGCCGACTTAAGTACAAGAGGACTGACACTCTCACTTTCTATGATTTGAACCTCTCCTGTGAGTCCAGTTTTAGATTCTGATGCTTCACTTCAGGTCTACTGTACCCCTTGGACCTTCTTATTGACCATGAAACAAAGACATTGCATCCGAATTTAATACAAAAGGCACAATGCCGACTTAAGGAAAAGAGGACTGACACTCTCACTTTCTATGATTTGAACCTCTCCTGTGAGTCCAGTTTTAGATTCCGATGCTTGACTTCAGGTTTCGTGTACACCTTGGACGTTCTTATTGACGATGAAACACAGAAATTGCATTCGAATTTAATACAAACGGCACAATGCCGACTTATGTACAAGAGGACTGACACTCTACATTTCTATGATTTGAACCTCTCCTGTGAGTCCGGTTTTAGATTCCGATGCTTCACTGCAGCTTTACTGTATCCCTTGGACCTTCTTGTTGACGATGAAACACAGAAATTGTTTCCGAATTTAATACAAAAGGCACAATGCCGACTTAAGTACAAGAGGAGTGACACTCACACTTTCTATGATTTGAACCTCTCCTGTGAGTCCAGTTTTAGATTCCGATGCTTCACTTCAGGTTTACTGTATCCCTTGGACCCTCATATTGACGATGAAACACAGAAATCGCATCCGAATTTAATACAAAAGGCATAATGCCGACATAAGTACGAGAGGATATGCGCTCTCACTTTCTATGATTTGAACCTCAACTGTGAGCCCAGTTTTAGATTCCGATGCTTCACTTCTGGTTTCCTGTATACCTTGGACTTTCTTAATGACGATGAAACACAGAAATTGCATCCGAATGTAATACAAAATTCACAAAGCCGACTTAAGTACAAGAGGACTGACACTCTCACTTTTTATGATTTGAACCTCTCCTGTGAGTCCAGTTTTAGATTCCGATGCCTCACTTCAAGTCTACTATATACCTTGGACCTTCTTATTGACGATGAAACACAGAAGTTGCATCCGAATTAAATTCAAAAGGCACAATGCCGACATAAGTATAAGATTACTGACTCTCTAACTTTCTATGATTTGAACCTCTCCTGTGAGTCCAGTTTTAGATTCCGATGCTTGACTTCAGGTTTCGTGTACACCTTGGACGTTCTTATTGACGATGAAACACAGAAATTGCATCCGAATTTAATACAAAAGGCACAATGCGAACTTAAGTACAACAGGACTGACACTCTCACTTTCTATGATTTGAACACCTCCTGTGAGTCCAGTTTCAGATTCCGATGCTTGTCTTCAGGTTTCGTGTATACCTTGGACGTTCTTATTGACGATGAAACACAGAAATTGCATCGGAATTAAATTCAAAAGGCACAATGCCGACTTAAGTACAAGAATACTGACACTCTACCTTTCTATGATTTGAACGTCTCCAGTGAGTCCAGTTTTAGATTCCGATGCTTCACTTCAGGTTTACTGTATCCCTTGGACCCTCTTATTGACGATGAAACACAGAAATCGCATCCGAATTTGATACAAAAGGCATAATGCCGACTTAAGTACGAGAGGATAGACACTCTCACTTTCTATGATTTGAACCCCTCTTGTGAGCCCAGTTTTAGATTCCGATGCTTCACTTCAGGTTTACTGTATACCTTGGACCTTCTTAATGACGATGAAACACAGAAATTGCATCCGAATTTAATACAAAAGGAATAATGCCGACTTAAGTACAAGAGGACTGACACTCTCACTTTCTATGATTTGAACCTCTCCTGTGAGTAGTGTTTTAGTTTCAGATTTTTTACTTCAGGCTTACTGTATTCGTTGGACCTTCTTTTTGACGTTGAAGCTCAGAAATTGCATCGGAATTAAATTCAAAAGGCACAATGCCGACTTAAGTACAAGAGGACAGACACCCTACCTTTCTATGATTTGAACCTCACCTGTGAGTCCAGTTTTAGATTCCGATGCTTCACTTCAGGTTTACTGTATACCTTGGACCTTCTTATTGACGAGGAAACACAGAAATCGCATCCGAATTTAATACAAACGGCACAATGCCGACTTAAGTACATGAGGATTGACACTCTCACTTTCTATGATTTAAACCTCTCCTGTGAGTCCAGTTTTAGATTCCGATGCTTCACTTCAGGTTTACTGTATCACTTGGACCTTCTTATTGACGATGAAACACAGAAATTGTATACGAATTTAATACAAAAGGAACAATTCCGACTTAAGTACAAGAGGACTGACACTCACACTTTCTATGATTTGAACCTCTCCTGTGAGTCCAGTTTTAGATTCCGATGATTCACTTCAGGTTTACTGTATCCCTTGGACTTTCTTATTGTCGATGAAACACAGAAATTGCATCCGAATTTAATACAAAAGGCACAAGGCTGACTTAAGTACAAGAGGACTGACACTCTCACTTTCTATGATTTGAACCCCTCCTGTGAGTCCAGTTTTAGATTCCGATGCTTCACTTCAGGTTTACTGTATACCTTGGACGTTCTTATTGACGATGAAACACAGAAATTGTATCGGAATTACATTCAAAAGGCACAATGCGGACTTAAGTTCTAGAATACTGACACTCTACCTTTCTATGATTTGAACGTCTCCAGTGAGTCCATTTTTAGACTCCGATGCTTCACTTCAGGTTTACTGTATCCCTTGGACCCTCTTATTGACGATGAAACACAGAAATCGCATCCGAATTTAATACAAAAGGCATAATGCCGACTTAAGTACGAGACGATAGACACTCTCACTTTCTATGATTTGAACCCCTCCTGTGAGCCCAGTTTTAGATTCCGATGCTTCACTTCAGGTTTACTGTATCCCTTGGACCCTCTTATTGACGATGAAACACAGAAATCGCATCCGAATTTAATACAAAAGGCATAATGCCGACTTAAGTACAAGAGGACTGACACTCTATCTTTCCATGATTTGAACCTCTCCTGTGAGTCCAGTTTTACATTTCGATGCTTTACCTCAGGTTTCCTGTATACCTTGGACCTTCTTATTGACGATGAAACACAGAAATTGCATCCGAATTAAATTCGAAAGGCACAATGCCGACATAAGTACAAGAGGACTGACACTCTAACTTTCTATGATTTGAACTTCTTCTGTGAGTCCAGTTTAAGTTTCCGATGATTCATTTCAGGTTTACTGTATCCCTTGGACTTTCTTATTGACGATGAAACACAGCAATAGCATCCGAATTTAATACAAAAGGCACAATGCCGACTTAAGGAAAAGAGGACTGACACTCTCACTTTCTATGATTTGAACCTCTCCTGTGAGTCCAGTTTTAGATTCCGATGATTCACTTCAGGTCTACTGTATCACTTGCACCTTCTTATTGACGATGAACCACAGAAATTGCATCCGAATGTAATACAAAAGGCATAATGCCGACTTAAGTACAAGAGGACTGACAATCTCACTTTCTATGATTTGAAACTCTCCTGTGAGTCCAGTTTTAGATTCCGATGATTCACTTCAGGTTTACTGTATCCCTTGGACTTTCTTATTGTCGATGAAGCACAGAAATTGCATCCGAATTTAATACAAAAGGCACAAGGCTGACTTAAGTACAAGAGGACTGACACTCTCACTTTCTATGATTTGATCCTCTTCTGTGAGTCCAGTTTTAGATTCCGATGCTTGACTACAGGTTTCGTGTATACCTTGGACGTTCTTATTGACGATGAGACACAGAAATTGCATCCGAGTTTAATAAAAAGGCACAATGCTGACTTAAGTACAAGAGGACTGACACTTTCAATTTCCATGATTTGAACAACTCCTGTGAGTCAATATTTAGATTCCGATGCTTCACTTCAGGTCTACTGTATCACTTGCACCTTCTTATTGACGATGAACCACAGAAATTGCATCCGAATGTAATTCAAAATGCACAATGCCGACTTAAGTACTAGAGGACTGACACTCTACCTTTCTATGATTTGAACCTCTCCTGTGAGTCCAGTTATAATTTCCGATGCTTCACTTCAGGTTTACTGTATCCCTTGGACCCTCTTATTGACGATGAAACACAGAAATCGCATCCTAATTTAATACAAAACGCATAATGCAAGCTTAAAAACGAATGGATAGACACTCTCACATTCTATGATTTGAACCTCTCCTGTGAGCCCAGTTTTAGATTCCGATGCTTCACTTTTGGTTTCCTGTATACCTTAGACATTCTTGTTGACGATGAAACACAGCAATTGCATCCGAATTTAATACAAAAGGCACAATGCCGACTTAAGTACAAGAGGACTGACACTCTCACTTTCTATGATTTGAACCTCTCCTGTGAGTCCAGTTTTAGATTCCGATGCTTCACTTCAGGTTTACTGTGTCCCTTGGACCTTCTTATTGACGATGAAACACAGAAATTGTATCCGAATTTAATACAAAAAGCACAATGCCGACTTAAGGACAAGAGGACTGACACTCTCACTTTCTATGATTTGAACCTCTCCTATGAGTCCAGTTTTAGATTCCGATGCTTCACTTCAGGTCTACTGTATCCCTTGGACCTTCTTATTGGCGATGAAACACAGAAATTGCATCCGAATTTAATAAAAAAGGCACATTGCCGACTTATGGAAAAGAGGACTGACACTCTCACTTTCTATGATTTGAACCTCTCCAGTGAGTCCAGTTTTAGATTCCGATGATTCACTTCAGGTTTACTGTATCCCTTGGACTTTCTTATTGTCGATGAAACACAGAAATTGCATCCGAATTTAATACAAAAGGCACAAGGCTGACTTAAGTACAAGAGGACTGACACTCTCACTTTCTATGATTTGAACCTCTCCTGTGAGTCTAGTTTTAGATTCCGATGCTTGACTACAGGTTTCGTGTATACCTTGGACGTTCTTATTAACGATGACACACAGAAATTGCATCCAAGTTTAATAAAAAGGCTCAATGCTGACTTAAGTACAAGAGGACTGACACTTTCAATTTCTATGATTTGAACAACTCCTGTGAGTCAATATTTACTCTCCGATGCTTCACTTCAGGTCTACTGTATCACTTGCACCTTCTTATTGACGATGAACCACAGAAATTGCATCCGAATGTAATTCAAAATGCACAATGCCGACTTAAGTACAAGAGGACTGACACTCTACCTTTCCATGAGTTGAACCTCTCCTGTGAGTCCAGTTATAATTTCCGATGCTTCACTTCAGGTTTACTGTATCCCTTGGACCCTCTTATTGACGATGAAACACAGAAATCGCATCCGAATTTAATACAAAAGGCATAATGCAAACTTAAAAACGAAAGGATAGACACTATCACATTCTATGATTTGAACCTCTCCTGTGAGCACAGTTTTAGATTCCGATGCTTCACTTTTGGTTTCCTGTATACCTTAGACATTCTTATTGACGATGAAACACAGCAATTGCATCCGAATTTAATACAAAAGGCACAATGCCGACTTAAGTACAAGAGGACTGACACTCTCACTTTCTATGATTTGAACCTCTCCTGTGACTCCAGTTTTAGATTCCGATGCTTCACTTCAGGTTTACTGTATCCCTTGGACCTTCTTATTGACGATGAAACACAGAAATTGTATCCGAATTTAATACAAAAAGCACAATGCCGACTTAAGTACAAGAGGACTGACACTCTCACTTTCTATGATTTGAACCTCTCCTATGAGTCCAGTTTTAGATTCCGATGCTTCACTTCAGGTCTACTGTATCCCTTGGACCTTCTTATTGGCGATGAAACACAGAAATTGCATCCGAATTTAATAAAAAAGGCACATTGCCGACTTATGGAAAAGAGGACTGACACTCTCACTTTCTATGATTTGAACCTCTCCTGTGAGTCCAGTTTTAGATTCCGATGATTCACTTCAGGTTTACTGTATCCCTTGGACTTTCTTATTGTCGATGAAACACAGAAATTGCATCCGAATTTAATACAAAAGGCACAAGGCTGACTTAAGTACAAGAGGACTGACACTCTCACTTTCTATGATTTGAACCTCTCCTGTGAGTCCAGTTTTAGATTCCGATGCTTGACTACAGGTTTCGTGTATACCTTGGACGTTCTTATTAACGATGACACACAGAAATTGCATCCAAGTTTAATAAAAAGGCTCAATGCTGACTTAAGTACAAGAGGACTGACACTTTCACTTTCTATGAATTGAACCTGCCCTTTGAGTCCAGTTTTAGATTCGATGCTTCACTTCAGGTTTACTGTATCCCTTGGACTTTCTTATTGTCGATGAAACACAGAAATTGCATCCGAAATTAATACAAAAGGCACAAGGCCGACTTAAGTACAAGAGGACTGACACTCGCACTTTCTATGATTTGAACCTCTCCTGTGACTCCAGTTTTAGATTCCGATGCTTGATTTCAGGTTTCGTGTATACCCTGGACGTTCTTACTGACGATGAGACACAGAATTTGCATCCGAGTTTAATAAAAAGGCACAATGCTGACTTAAGTACAAGAGGACTGACACTCTCAATTTCTATGATTTGAACAACTCCTGTGACTCCAGTTTTAGATTCCGATGCTTCACTTCAGGTTTACTGTATCCCTTGGACCTTCTTATTGACGATGAAACACAGAAATTGTATCCGAATTTAATACAAAAAGCACAATGCCGACTTAAGTACAAGAGGACTGACACTCTCACTTTCTATGATTTGAACCTCTCCTATGAGTCCAGTTTTAGATTCCGATGCTTCACTTCAGGTCTACTGTATCCCTTGGACCTTCTTATTGGCGATGAAACACAGAAATTGCATCCGAATTTAATAAAAAAGGCACATTGCCGACTTATGGAAAAGAGGACTGACACTCTCACTTTCTATGATTTGAACCTCTCCTGTGAGTCCAGTTTTAGAATCCGATGTATCACTTCAGGTTTACTGTATCCCTTGGACCTTCTTATTGGCGATGAAGCTCAGAAATTGCATCGGAATTGAATTCAAAAGGCAGAATGCCGACTTAAGTACAAGAGGACCGACTCTCTCACTTTCTATGATTTGAACTTCTTCTGTGAGTCCAGTTTTAGATTCCGATGATTCATTTCAGGTTTACGGTATCCTTATACTTTCTTATTGACGATGAAACACAGCAATTGCTACCGAATTTAATACAAAAGGCACAATGCCGACTTAAGTACAAGAGGACCGACTCTCTAACTTTCTTTGATTTTAACCTCTCCTGTGAGTCCAGTTTTAGATTCCTATGCTTCACTTCAGGTTTACTGTATACCTTGGACCTTCTTATTGACGAGGAAACACAGAAATTGCATCCGAATTTAATACAAACGGCACAATGCCGACTTAAGTAAAAGAGGACGGACACTCTCACTTTCTATGATTTGAACCTCTTCTGTGAGTCCAGTTTTAGATTCCGATGATTCACTTCAGGTTTACTGTATCCGTTGGACTTTCTTATTGTCGATGAAACACAGAAATTGCATCCGAATTTAATACAAAAGGCACAAGGCCGACTTAAGTACAAGAGGACTGACACTCTCACTTTCTATGATTTGAACCTCTCCTGTGAGTGCAGTTTTAGATTCCGATGCTTGACTTCAGGTTTCGTGTATATCTTGGACGTTCTTATTGACGATGAAACACAGAAATTGCAACCGAGTTTAATACAAAAGGCACAATGCTGACTTAAATACAAGAGGACTGACACTCTCACTTTCTATGATTTGAACCTCTCCTGTGAGTCCAGTTTTAGATTCCGATGATTCACTTCAGGTTTACTGTATCCCTTGGACTTTCTTATTGTCGATGAAACACAGAAATTGCATCCGAAATTAATACAAAAGGCACAAGGCCGACTTAAGTACAAGAGGACTGACACTCTCACTTTCTATGATTTGAACCTCTCCTGTGAGTCCAGTTTTAGATTCCGATGCTTGATTTCAGGTTTCGTGTATACCCTGGACGTTCTTATTGACGATGAGACACAGAATTTGCATCCGAGTTTAATAAAAAGGCACAATGCTGACTTAAGTACAAGAGGACTGACACTCTCAATTTCTATGATTTGAACAACTCCTGTGAGTCAAGTTTTAGATTCCGATGCTTCACTTCAGGTCTACTGTATCACGTGCACCTTCTTATTGACGATGAACCACAGAAATTGCATCCGAATGTAATACAAAAGGCATAATGCCGACTTAAGTACAAGAGGACTGACAATCTCACTTACTATGATTTGAACCTCTCCTGTGGGTCCAGTTCTAGTTTCCGATTTTTCACTTTAGGTTTACTGTATCCCTTGGACCTTCTTAATGACGATGAAGCTCAGAAATTGCATCGGAATTGAATTCAAAAGGCAGAATGCCGACTTAAGTACAAGAGGACTGACACTTTCACTTTCTATGAATTGAACCTCCTCTGTGAGTCCAGTTTTAGATTCCAATGCTTCACTTCAAGTTTACTGTATACCTTGGACCTTCTTATTGACGATGAAACACAGAAATTGCATCCGAATTTAATACAAAAGGCACAAGGCTGACTTAAGTACAAGAGGACTGACACTCTCACTTTCTATGATTTGAACCTCTCCTGTGAGTCCAGTTTTAGATTCCGATGCTTCACTACAGGTTTCGTGTATACCTTGGACGTTATGATTAACGATGACACACAGAAATTGCATTCAAGTTTAATAAAAAGGCTCAATGCTGACTTAAGTACAAGAGGACCGACTCTCTCACTTTCTATGATTTGAACTTCTTCTGTGAGTCCAGTTTTAGATTCCGATGATTCATTTCAGGTTTACTGTATCCTTATACTTTCTTATTGACGATGAAACACAGCAATTGCATCCGAATTTAATACAAAAGGCACAATGCCGACTTAAGTACAAGAGGACCGACTCGCTAACTTTCTTTGATTTTAACCTCTCCTGTGAGTCCAGTTTTAGATTCCTATGCTTCACTTCAGGTTTACTGTATACCTTGGACCTTCTTATTGACGAGGAAACACAGAAATTGCATCCGAATTTAATACAAACGGCACAATGCCGACTTAAGTAAAAGAGGACGGACACTCTCACTTTCTATGATTTGAACCTCTTCTGTGAGTCCAGTTTTAGATTCCGATGATTCACTTCAGGTTTACTGTATCCGTTGGACTTTCTTATTGTCGATGAAACACAGAAATTGCATCCGAATTTAATACAAAAGGCACAAGGCCGATTTAAGTACAAGAGGACTGACACTCTCACTTACTATGATTTGAACCTCTCCTGTGAGTGCAGTTTTAGATTCCGATGCTTGACTTCAGGTTTCGTGTATACCTTGGACGTTCTTATTGACGATGAAACACAGAAATTGCATCCGAGTTTAATACAAAAGGCACAATGCTGACTTAAATACAAGAGGACTGACACTCTCACTTTCTATGATTTGAACCTCTCGTGTGATTCCAGTTTTAGATTCCGATGATTCACTTCAGGTTTACTGTATCCCTTGGACTTTCTTATTGTCGATGAAACACAGAAATTGCATCCGAAATTAATACAAAAGGCACAAGGCCGACTTAAGTACAAGAGGACTGACACTCTCACTTTCTATGATTTGAACCTCTCCTGTGAGTCCAGTTTTAGATTCCGATGCTTGATTTCATGTTTCGTGTATACCTTGGACGTTCTTATTGACGATGAGACACAAATATTGCATCCGAGTTTAATAAAAAGGCACAATGCTGACTTAAGTACAAGAGGACTGACACTCTCAATTTCTATGATTTGAACAACTCCTGTGAGTCAAGTTTTAGATTCCGATGCTTCACTTCAGGTCTACTGTATCACGTGCACCTTCTTATTGACCATGAACCACAGAAATTGCATCCGAATGTAATACAAAAGGCATAATGCCGACTTAAGTACAAGAGGACTGACAATCTCACTTACTATGATTTGAACCTCTCCTGTGGGTCCTGTTCTAGTTTCCGATTTTTCACTTTAGGTTTACTGTATCCCTTGGACCTTCTTATTGACGATGAAGCTCAGAAATTGCATCGGAATTGAATTCAAAAGGCAGAATGCCGACTTAAGTACAAGAGGACTGACACTTTCACTTTCTATGAATTGAACCTCCTCTGTGAGTCCAGTTTTAGATTCCAATGCTTCACTTCAAGTTTACTGTATACCTTGGACCTTCTTATTGACGATGAAACACAGAAATTGCATCCGAATTTAATACAAAAGGCACAATGCCGACTTAAGTACAAGAGGAATGACACTCTCACTTTCTATGATTTGAACCTCTCCTGTGAGTCCAGTTTTAGATTCCGATGCTTCACTTCAGGTTCACTGTATCCCTTGGACCTTCTTATTGACGATGAAACACAGAAATTGTATCCGAATTTAATACAAAAGGCACAATGCCGACTTAAGTACAAGAGGACTGACACTCTCACTTTCTACGATTTGAACCTCTCGTGTGAGTCCAGTTTTAGATTCCGAAGCTTCACTTCAGGTTTCCTGTATACCTTGGACCTTCTTATTGACGATGAAACACAGAAATTGCATCCGAATTTAATACAAAAGGCACAATGCCGACGTAAGGGAAAGAGGACTGACACTCTCACTTTCTATGATTTGAACCTACCCTGTGAGTTCAGTTTTAGATTCCGATGCTTCACTTCAGGTTTACTGTATCCCTTGGACCTTCTTATTGACGATGAAACACAGAAATCGCATCCGAATTTAATACAAAAGGCATAATGCCGACTTAAGTACGAAAGGATAGACTCTCTCACTTTCTACGATTTGAACCTCTCCTGTGTGCCCAGTTTTAGATTCCGATGCTTCACTTCTGGTTTCCTGTATACCTTGGACATTCTTATTGCCGATGAAACACAGCAATTGCATCCGAATTTAATACAAAAAGCACAATGCCGACTTAAGTACAAGAGGACTGACACTTTCACTTTGTATGAATTGAACCTCCCCTGTGAGTCCAGTTTTAGATTCCGATGCTTCAATTCTGGTTTACTGTATACCTTGGACCTTCTTATTGACGATGAAAGACAGAAATTGCATCCGAATTTAATACAAAAGACACAATGCCGACTTAAGTACAAGAGGACTGACACTCTCACTTTCTATGATTTGAACCTCTCCTGTGAGTCCAGTTTTAGATTCCGATGCTTCACTTCAGGTTTACTGTATCCCTTGGACCTTCTTATTGACGATGAAACACAGAAATTGTATCCGAATTTAATACAAAAGGCACAATGCCGAACTAGTACAAGAGGACTGACACTCTCACTTTCAATGATTTGAACCTCTCCAATGAGTCCAGCTTTAGATTCCGATGCTTCACTTCAGGTTTACTGCATACCTTGGACCATCTTATTGACGATGAAACACAGAAATTGCATCCGAATTTAATACAAAAGGCACAATGCCGACTTAAGTACAAGAGGACTGACACTCTCACTTTCTATGATTTGAACCTCTCCGGTGAGTCGAGTTTTAGATTCCGATGCTTCACTTCAGGTTTACTGTATCCCTTGGACCTTCTTATTGACGATGAAACACAGAAATTGCATCCGAATTTAATACAAAAGGCACAATGCCGACTTAAGGAAAAGAGGACTGCACTCTCACTTTCTATGACATGAACTTCTCCTGCGAGTCCAGTTTTAGAACCCTATGCTTCACTTCAGGTTTACTGTATACCTTGGACCTTGTTATTGACGATGAAACACAGAAATTGCATCCGAATTAAATACAAAAGGCACAATGCCGACTTAAGTACAAGAGGACTGACACTCTCACTTTCTATGATTTGAACCTCTCCTGTGAGTCCAGTTGTAGATACCGATGCTTGACTTCAGGTTTCGTGTATACCTTGGACGTACGTATTGACGATGAAACACAGAAATTGCATCGGAAATAAATTCAAAATGCACAATGCCGACTTAAGTACAAGAGGACTGACACTCTACCTTTCTATGATTTGAACGTCTCCTGTGAGTCCAGTTTTAGATTCCGATGCTTCACTTCAGGTTTACTGTATCCCTAGGACCCTCTTACTGACGATGAAACACAGAAATCGCATCCGAATTTAATACAAAAGACATAATGCCGACTTAAGTACGAGAGGATAGACACTCTCACTTTCTATGACTTGAACCTCTCCTGTGAGCCCAGTTATAGATTCCGATGCTTCACTTCAGGTTTCCTGTATACCATGGAACTTCTTATTGACGATGAAACACAGCAATTGCATCCGAATTTAATACGTAAGGCACAATGCCGACTTAAGTACAAGAGGACTGACACTTTCACTTTCTATGACTTGATCCTCCCCTGTGAGTCCAGTTTTAGATTCCGATGCTTCACTTTAGGTTTACTGTATACCTTGGACCTTCTTAATGACGATGAAACACAGAAATTGCATCCGAATTCAATACAAAAGGCATAATGCCGACCTAAGTACAAGAGGACTGACACTCTCACATTCAATGATTAGAACCTCTCCTGTGAGTCCAGTTTTAGATTCCGATTTTTTATTTCAGGTTTACTGTATCCGTTGGACCTTCTTTTTGACGATGAAGCTCAGAAATTGCATCGGAATTAAATTCAAAAGGCACAATGCCGGTTAAGTACAAGACGACTGACACTCTACCTTTCTATGATTTGAACCTCTCCTGTGAGTCCAGTTTTAGATTCCGATGCTTCACTTCAGGTTTACTGTATACCTTGGACCTTCTTATTGACGATGAAACACAGAAATTGCATCCGAATTTAATACAAAAGGCACAATGCCGTCTTAAGTACAAGAGGACTGACACTCTCACTTTCTATGAGTTGAATCTCTCCTGTGAGTCCAGTTTTAGATTCCGATGCTTCACTTCAGGTTTACTGTATCCCTTGGACCTTCTTATTGGCGATGAAACACAGAAATTGTATCCAAATTAAATTCAAAAGGCACAATTCCGACATAAGTACAAGTGGACTGACTCTCTAACTTTCTATGATTTGAACCTCTTCTTTGAGTCCAGTTTTAGTTTCCGATGATTCACTTCAGGTTTACTGTAATCCTTGGACTTTCTTGTTGACGATGAAACACAGCAATTGCATCCGAATTTAATACAAAAGGCACAATGCCGACTTGAGGAAAAGAGGACTGACACTCTCACTTTCTATGAATTGAACCTCATCTGTGAGTCCAGCTGTAGATTCCGATGCTTCACTTCAGGTTTACTGTTTACCTTGGACCTCCTTATTGACGATGAAACACAGAAATTGCATCCGAATTTAATACAAAGGGCACAATGCCGACTTAAGTACAAGAGGACTGACACTCTCACTTTCTATGATTTGAACGTCTCCTGTGAGTCCAGTTTTAGATTCCGATGCTTCAATTCAGGTTTACTGTATCCCTTGGACCTTCTTATTGACGATGAAACACAGAAATTGTATCCGAATTTAACACAAAAGGCACAATGCCGACTTAAGTACAAGAGGAGTGACACTCACACTTTTTATGATTTGAACCGCTCCTGTGAGTCCAGTTTTAGATTCCGATGCTTCACTTCAGGTTTACTGTACACCTTGGACCCTCATATTGACGATGAAACACAGAAATCGCATCAGAATTTAATACAAAAGGCGTAATGCCGACATAAGTACTAGAGGATAGACACTCTCACTTTCTATGATTTGAACCTCTCCTGTGAGCCCAGTTTCAGATTGCGATGCTTCACTTCTGGTTTCCTGTATACCTTGGACCTTCTTATTGACGATGAAACACAGCAATTGAATCCGAATTTAATACAGAAGGCACAATGCCGACTTAAGTACAAGAGGACAGACACTTTCACTTTCTATGAATTGAACCTCCCCTTTGAGTCCAGGTTTATTTTCCGATGCTTCACTTCAGGTTTACTGTGTACCTTGGACCTTCTTAATGACGATGAAACACAGAAATTGCATCCGAATTTAATACAAAAGGCATAATGCCGACTTAAGTACAAGAGGACTGACACTCTCACTTTCAATGATTAGAACCTCTCCTGTGAGTCCAGTTTTAGATTCCGTTTTTTTACTTCAGGTTTACTGTATCCGTTGGACCTTCTTTTTGACGATGAAGCTCATAAATTGCATCGGAATTAAATTCAAAATGCACAATGCCGGCTTAAGTACAAGAGGACTGACACTCTACCTTTCTATGATTTGAACCTCTCCTGTGAGTCCAGTTTTAGATTCCGATGCTTTACTTCAGTTTTACTGTATACCTTGGACCTTCATATTGACGATGAAACACAGAAATTGTATCCAAATTAAATTCAAAAGGCACAATTCCGACATAAGTACAAGTGGACTGACTCTCTAACTTTCTATGATTTTAACCTCTCCTGTGAGTCCAGTTTTAGATTCCGATGCCTCACTTCAGGTTTACTGTATACCTTGGACCTTCTTGTTGACGATGAAACACAGAAATTGCATCCGAATTAAATTCAAAAGGCACAATGCCGACTTAAGTTCAAGAGGACTGAAACTCTCATTTCAATGATTTGAACCTCTCCTGTGAGTCTAGTTTTAGTTTCCGATGCTTGACTTCAGGTTTCGTGTATACTTTGGACCTTCTTATTGACGATGAAACACAGAAATTGCATCCGAATTTAATACAAAAGGCACAACGCCGACTTAAGTACAAGAGGACTGACACTCTCACTTTCTATGATTTGAACCTCTCCTGTGAGCCCAGTTTTAGATTCCGATGCTTCACTTCTGGTTTCCTGTATAGCATGGACCTTCTTATTGACGATGAAACACAGCAATTGCATCCGAATTTAATACAAAAGGCACAATTCCGACTTAAGTGCAAGAGGACTGACACTTTCACTTTCTATGAATTGATCCTCCCCTGTGAGTCCAGTTGTAGATTCCGATGCTTCACTTCAGGTTTACTGTATACCTTGGACCTTCTTAATGACGATGAAACACAGATATTGCATCCGAATTTAATACAAAAGGCATAATGCCGACTTAAGTACAAGAGGACTGACACTCTCACTTTCTATGATTTCAACCTCCCCATTGGGTCCAGTTTTAGATTCCGATTTTTTACTTCAGGTTTACTGTATCCGTTGGACCTTCTTTTAGACGATGAAGCTCAGAAATTGCATCGGAATTAAATTCAAAAGGCACAATGCCGGCTTAAGTACAAGAGGACTGACACTCTACCTTTCTATGATTTGAACCTTTCCTGTGAGTCCAGTTTTAGATTCCGATGCTTCACTTCAGGTTTACGTATCCCTTGGACCTTCTTATTCACGATGAAACAGAGAAATTGTATGCGAATTTAATACAAAATTCACAATGCCGACTTAAGTACAAGAGGACTGGCACTCTCACTTTCTATGATTTGAACCTCTCCTGTGAGTCCAGTTTCAGATTCTGATGCTTCACTTCAGGTCTACTGTATCCGTTGGACCTTCTTATTGACGATGAAACACAGAAATTGCATCCGAATTTAATACAAAAGGCACAACGCCGACTTAAGTATAAGACTGACACTCTCACTTTCTATGATTTGAACCTCTCCTGTGAGCCCAGTTTTAGATTCCGATGCTTCACTTCTGATTCCTGTATACCATGGACCTTCTTATTGACGATGAAACACAGCAATTGCATCCGAATTTAATACAAAAGGCACAATGCCTACTTAAGTACAAGAGGACTGACACTCTCACTTTCTATGATTTGAACCTCTCCTGTGAGTCCAGTTTCAGATTCTGATGCTTCACTTCAGGTCTACTGTATCCCTTGGACCTTCTTATTGACGATGAAACACAGAAATTGCTTCCGAATTAATTACAAAAGGCACAATGCCGACTTAAGTACAAGAGGACTGACACTCTACCTTTCTATGATTTGAACCTCTCCTGTGAGTCCAGTTTTAGATTCCGATGCTTCACTTCAGATTTCCTGTATACCTTGGACCTTCATATTGACGATGAAACACAGAAATTGCATCCGAATAAAATTCGGAAGGCACAATGCCGACATAAGTACAAGAGGACTGACTCTCTAACTTGCTATGATTTGAACTTCTTCTGTGAGTCCGGTTTTAGTTTCCGATGAGTCACTTCAGGTTTACTGTATCCCTTGGACTTTCTTATTAACGATGAAACACAGCAATTGCATCCGAATTTAATACAAAACGCACAATGCCGACTTAAGTACAAGAGGACTGACACTTTCACTTTCTATGAATTGAACCTCTCTGTGAGTCCACTTTTAGATTCCGATGCTTCACTTCAGGTTTACTGTATACCTTGGACCTTCTTATTGACGATGAAACACAGAAATTGCTTCCGAATTTAATACAAACGGCACAATGCCGACTTAAGTACAAGAGGACTGACACTCTCACTTTTTATGATTTGAACCTCTCCTGTGAGTCCAGTTTTAGATTCCGATGCTTGACTTCAGGTTTCGTGTATACCTTGGACGTTCTTATTGACGGTGAGACAGAGAAATTGCATCCGAGTTTAATAAAAAGGCACAATGCTGACTTAAGTACAAGAGGACTGACACTCTCAATTTCTATGATTTGAACAACTCCTGTGACTCAAGTTTTAGATTCCGATGCTTCACTTCCGGTCTACTGTATCACTTGCACCTTCTTATTGACGATGAACCACAGAAATTGCATCCGAATGTAAAACAAAAGGCATAATGCCGACTTAAGTACAAGAGGACTTACAACCTCACTTTCTATGATTTGAACCTCACCTGTGAGTCCAGTTTTAGATTCCGATGATTCACTTCAGGTTAACTGTATCCCTTGGACCCTCTTATTGACGATGAAACACAGAAATCGCATCCGAATTTATTACAAAAGGCATAATGCCGACTTAAGTACGAAAGGATAGACACTCTCACTTTCTATGATTTGAACCTCTCCTGTGAGCCCAGTTTTAGATTCCGATGCTTCACTTCTGGCTTCCTGTATACCTTGGACATTCTTATTGACGATGAAACACAGCAATTGCATCCGAATTTAATACAAAAGGCACAATGCCGACTTAAGTACAAGAGGACTGACACTTTCACTATCTATGAATTGAACCTCCCCTGTGAGTCCAGTTTTAGATTCCGATGCTTCACTTCAGGTTTACTGTATACCTTGGACCTTCTTATTGACGATGAAACAGAGAAATTGCATCCGAATTTAATACAAAAGGCACAATGCCGACTTAAGTGCAAGAGGACTGACACTCTCACTTTCTATGATTTGAACCTCTCCAGTGACTCCAGTTTTAGATTTCAATGCTTCACTTCAGGTTTCCTGTAGACCTTGGACCTTCTTATTGACGATGAAACACAGAAATTGCATGCGAATTTAATACAAAAGGCACAATGCCGACTTAAGGAAAAGAGGACTGACACTCTCACTTTTTATGATTTGAACCTCTCCTGTGAGTCCACTTTTAGATTCCGATGCTTCACTTCAGGTTTCCTGTATACCTTGCACCTTCTTATTGACGATGAAGCACAGAAATTGTATCCGAATTATATTCAAAAGGCACAATGCCGACATAAGTACAAGTGGAATGACACTCTAACTTTCTATGATTTGAACCTCTTCTGTGAGTCCAGTTTTAGATTCCGATGATTCACTTAAGGTTTACTGTATCCGTTGGACTTTCTTATTGTCGATGAAACACAGATATTGCAACCGAGTTTAATACAAAAGGCACAATGCTGACTTAAGTACAACAGGACTGACACTCTCACTTTCTATGATTTGAACCTCTCCTGTGAGTCCAGTTTTAGAGTCCGATGATTCACTTCAGGTTTACTGTATCCGTTGGACCTTCTTTTTGACGATGAAGCTCAGAAATTGCATCGGAATTTAATTCAAAAAGCACAATGCCGACTTAAGTACAAGAGGACTGACACTCTATCTTTCTATGATTTGAACCTCTCCTGTGAGTCCAGTTTTTGTTTCCGATGCTTCACTTCAGGTTTACTGTATCCCTTGGACCCTCTTATTGACGATGAAACACAGAAATCGCATCCTAATTTAATACAAAAGGCATAAGGCCGACTTAAGTACGAAAGGATAGACACTCTCACTTTCTATGATTTGTACCTCTTCTGTGAGCCCAGTTTTAGATTCCGATGCTTCACTTCTGCTTTCCATTATACCTTGGACATTCTTATTGACGATGAAACACAGCAATTGCATCCGAATTTAATACAAAAGGCACAATGCCGACTTAAGTACAAGAGGACTGACACTTTCACTTTCTATTCATTGCACCTCCCCTGTGAGTCTAGTTTTAGATTCCGATGCTTCACTTCAGGTTTACTGTATACCTTGGACCTTCTTATTGACGATGAAACACAGAAATTGCATCCGAATTTAATACAAAAGGCACAATGCCGACTTAAGTACAAGAGGACTGACGCTCTCCTTTTCTATGATATGAACCTCTCCTGTGAGTCCAGTTTTAGATTCCAATGCTTCACTTCAGGTTTACTGTATACCTTGGACCTTCTTAATGACGATGAATCACAGAAATTGTATCCGAATTTAATACAAAAGGCACAATGCCGACTTAAGTACAAGAGGACTGACACTCTCACTTTCTATGATTTGAACCTCTCCTATGAGTCCAGTTTTAGATTCCGATGCTTCACTTCAGGTCTACTGTATCCGTCGGACCTTCTTATTGACGATGAAACACAGAAATTGCATCCGAATTTAATACAAAAGACACAATGCCGACTTATGGAAAAGAGGACTGACACTCTCACTTTCTATGTTTTGAACCTCTCCTGTGAGTCCAGTTTTAGATTCCGATGCTTCACTTCAGGTTTCCTGTATACCTTGGACCTTCTTATTGACGATGAAACACAGAAATTGCATTCGAACTAATTTCAAAAGGCACAATGCCGACTTAAGTACAAGAGGACTGACTCTCTAACTTTCTATCATTTGAACCTCTCCTGTGAGTCCAGTTTTAGATTCCGTTGCTTCACTTCAGGTTTCCTGTATACCTTGCACCTTCTTATTGACGATGAAACACAGAAAATGTATCCGAATTAAATTCAAAAGGCACAATTATGACATAAGTACAAGAGGACTGTCTCTCTAACTTTCTATGATTTGAACCTCTTCTGTGAGTCCAGTTTTAGATTCCGATGATTCACTTCAGGTTTACTGTATCCGTTGGACTTTCTTATTGTCGATGAAACACAGAAATTGCATTCGAATTTAATACAAAACGCACAAGGCCGACTTAAGTACAAGAGGACTGACACTCTCACTTTCTATGATTTGAACAACTCCTGTGAGTCGAGTTTTAGATTCCGATGCTTCACTTCAGGTCTACTGTATCACTTGCACCTTCTTAGTGACGATGAAGCACAGAAATTGCCTCCGAATTTAATACAAAAGGCACAATGCTGACTTAAGTACAAGAGGGCAGACACTCTAACTTTCTATGATTCGGACCTCTCCTGTGAATCCAGTTTTAGATTCCGATGCTTCACTTCAGGTTCACTGTATACCTTGGACCTTCTTAATGACGATGAAACACAGAAATTGCATCGGAATTAAATTCAAAAGGCACAATGCCGACTTAAGTACAAGAGGACTGACACTCTAACTTTCTATGATTTGTACCTCTCCTGTGAGCCCAGTTTTAGATTCGAATGCTTCACTTCAGGTTTACTGTATACCTTGGACCTTCTTATTGACGAAGAAGCACAGATATTGCTTCGGAATTAAATTGAAAAGGCACAATGCCGACATAAGTACAAGAGGACTGACTCTCTAACTTTCTATGATGTGAACCTCTCCTGTGAGTCCAGTTTTAGATTCCGATGCTTGATTTCAGGTTTCGTGTATACCTTTTACGTTTTTATTGACGATGACACACAGGAATTGCATCCGAGTTTAATACAAAATTCACAATGCTGACTTAAGTACAAGAGGACTGACACTTTCACTTTCTATGATTTGAACAACTCTTGTGAGTCAAGTTTTAGATTCCAATGCTTCACTTCAGGTCTACTCTATCACTTGCACCTTCTTATTGACGATGAAGCACAGAGATTGCATCCGAATTTAATAGAAAAGGCACATTGTTGACTAAAATACAAGAGGGCAGACACTCTAACTTTCTATGATTTGAACCTCTCCTGTGAGTCCAGTTTTAGATTCCGATGCTTCACTTCAGGTTCACTGTATACCTTGGACCTTCTTAATGACGATGAAACACAGAAATTGCAATGGAATAAAATTCAAAAGGCACAATGCCGACTTAAGTACAAGAGGACTGACACTCTAACTTTCTATGATTTGTACCTTTCCTGTGAGCCCAGTTTTAGATTCGAATGCTTCACTTCAGGTTTACTGTATACCTTGGACCTTCTTAATGACGATGAAACACAGAAATTTCATCGGAAATAAATTCAAAAGGCACAATGCCGACTTAAGTACAAGAGGACTGACACTCTAACTTTCTGTGACTTGAACCTCTCCAGTGAGTCCAGTCTTAGATTCCGATGCTTCACTTCAGGTTCACTGTATACCTTGGATCTTCTTATTGACGATGAAACACAGAAATTGCATTCGAATTTTATACGAAAGGCACAATGGCGACCTAAGTACAAGGGGACTGACACTCTCACATTCTATGATTTGAACCTCTCCTGTGAGTCCAGTTTTAGATTCCGATGCTTCACTTCAGGTCTACTGTATCCTTTGGACCTTCTTATTGACGATGAAACACAGAAATAGCATCCGAATGTAATACAAAAGGCACAATGCCCACTTAAGTACAAGAGGACTGACACTCTCACTTTCTATGATTTGACCCACTCCTGTGAGTCCAGTTTTAGATTCCGATGCTTGACTTCAGGTTTCGTGTATACTTTGGACCTCCTTATTGACGATGAAACTCAGAAATTGCAACCGAATTTAGTACAAAAGGCACAATGCCGACTTAAGTACAAGAGGACTGACACTCTCACTTTCTATGATTTTAACCTCTCCTGTGAGTCCAGCTTTAGATTCCGATGCTTCACTTCAGGTTTCCTGTATACCTTGGACCTTCTTATTGACGATGAAACACAGAAATAGCATCCGAAATAAATTCAATAGGCACAATGCCGATATAAGTACAAGAGGACTGACTCTCAAACTTTCTATGATTTGAACCTCTTCTGTGAGTCCAGTTTTAGATTCCGATGATTCACTTCAGGTTTACTTTATCTCTTGGACTTTCTTATTGTCGATGAAACACAGAAATTGCATCCGAAGAGGAGTGACACTCTCACTTTCTATGATTTGAACCTCTCCTGTGAGTCCAGTTTTAGATTCTGATGCTTGACTTCAGGTTTCGTGTATACCTCGGACGTTCTTATTGCCGATGAAACACAGATATTGCATCAGAGATTAATACAAAGGGCAAAATGCTGACTTAAGTACAAGAGGTCATGCACTCTAACTTCCTATGATTTGAACCTCTCCTGTGAGTCCAGTTTTAGATTCCGATGCTTCACTTCAGGTTCACTGTATACCTTGGACCTTCTTAATGACGATGAAACACAGAAATAGCATCGGAATTAAATTCAAAAAGCACAATGCCGACTTAAGTACAAGAGGACTGACACTCTAACTTTCTATGATTTGTACCTCTCCTGTGAGCCCAGTTTTAGATTCGGATGCTTCACTTCAGGTTTACTGTATACCATGGACCTTCTTATTGACGAAGAAGCACAGATATTGCTTCGGAATTTAATTCAAAAGGCACAATGCCGACTTAGGTACAAGTGGTCCGACACTCTAACTTTCTATGACTTGAACCTCTACTGTGAGTCCTGTTTAGATTCCGATGCTTCACTTTAGGTTTACTGTATCCCTTGGAACTTCTTATTGACGATGAAACACAGAAATTAGATCCGAATTTAATACAAAAGGCACAATGACGACTTAAGTACAAAAGGACTGACACTCTAACTTTCTGTGATTTGAACCTCTCCAGTGGGTCCACTTTTAGATTCCGATGCTTCACTTCAGGTTCACTGTATACCTTGGAACTTCTAATTGACGATGAAACACAGAAATTGCATTCGAATTTATACAAAAGGCACAATGGCGCCTTAAGTACAAGAGGACTCACACCCTCACTTTCTATGATTTGAACCGCTCCTGTGAGTCCAGTTTTAGATTCCGATGCTTCACTTCAGGTCAACTGTATCCCTTGGACCTTCTTATTGACGATGAAACACAGAAATTGCATCCGAATTTAATACAAAAGGCACAATGCCGACTTAAGTAAAAGAGGACTGACACTCTCACTTTCCATGATTTTAACCTCTCCTGTCAGTCCAGTTTTAGATTCCGATGCTTCACTTCAGGTTCACTGTATACCTTGGACCTTCTTATTGACGATGAAACACAGAAATTGCATGGGATTTAAATTCAAAAGGCACAATGCCGACTTAAGTACAAGAGGACTAACGCTCTAACTTTCTATAATTTGTACCTCTCCTGTGAGCCCAGTTTTAGTTTCGGATGCCTCACTTCGGGTTTACTGTATACCTTGGACCTTCTTATTGACGAAGAAGCACAGAAATTGCTTCGGAATTAAATTCAAAAGGCACAATGCCGACTTAAGTACAAGAGGACTGACTCTCAAACTTTCTATGATTTGACCCTCTCCTGTGAGTCCAGTTTTAGATTCCGATGCTTGACTTCAGGTTTCGTGTATACTTTAGACCTCCTTATTGACGATGAAACTCAGAAATTGCAACCGAATTTAGTACAAAAGGCACAATGCCGACATAAGTACAAGAGGACTGACACTCTCACTTTCTATGATTTGAACCTCACCTGTGAGTCCAGTTTTAGATTCCGATGCTTCACTTCAGGTTTCCTGTATACCTTGGACGTTCTTATTGACGACGAAACACAGAAATTGCATCCGAATTTAATACAAAAGGCACAATGCCGACTTAAGTAAAAGAGGACTGACACTCTCACTTTCTATGATTTTAACCTCTCCTGTGAGTCCAGCTTTAGATTCCGATGCTTCACTTCAGGTTTCCTGTATACCTTGGACCTTCTAATTGACGATGAAACACAGAAATTGCATCCGAAATAAATTCAAAAGGCACAATGCCGATATAAGTACAAGAGGACTGACTCTCAAACTTTCTATGATTTGAACCTCTTCTGTGAGTCCAGTTTTAGATTCCGATGATTCACTTCAGGTTTACTTTATCTCTTGGACTTTCTTATTGTCGATGAAACACAGAAATTGCATCCGAAGAGGAGTGATACTCTCACTTTCTATGATTTGAACCTCTCCTGTGAGTCCAGTTTTAGATTCTGATGCTTGACTTCAGGTTTCGTGTATACCTTGGACGTTCTTATTGCCGATGAAACACAGATATTGCATCAGAGTTTAATACAAAGGGCAAAATGCTGACTTAAGTACAAGAGGTCAGGCACCCTAACTTCCTATGATTTGAACCTCTCCTGTGAGTCCAGTTGTAGATTCCGATGCTTCACTTCAGGTTCACTGTATACCTTGGACCTTCTTAATGACGATGTAACACAGAAATAGCATCGGAATTAAATTCAAAAAGCACAATGCCTAATTAAGTACAAGAGGACTGACACTCTAACTTTCTATGATTTGTACCTCTCCTGTGAGCCCAGTTTTAGATTCGGATGCTTCACTTCAGTTTTACTGTATACCATGGACCTTCTTATTGACGAAGAAGCACAGATATTGCTTCGGAATTTAATTCAAAAGGCACAATGCCGACTTAGGTACAAGTGGACCGACACTCTAACTTTCTATGATTTGAACCTCTACTGTGAGTCCTGTTTTAGATTCCGATGCTTCACTTTAGGTTTACTGTATCCCTTGGAACTTCTTATTGACGATGAAACACAGAAATTAGATCCGAATTGAATACAAAAGGCACAATGACGACTTTAGTACAAAAGGACTGTCACTCTAACTTTCTGTGATTTGAACCTCTCCAGTGAGTCCACTTTTAGATTCCGATGCTTCACTTCAGGATCACTGTATACCTTGGAACTTCTAATTGACGATGAAACACAGAAATTGCATCCGAATTTAATACGAAGGGCACAATGCCGACTTAAGTACAAGAGGACCGACACTCTGACTTTCTATGATTTGAACCACTCCTGTGAGTCCAGTTTTAGATTCCGATGCATGACTTCAGGTTTCGTGTATACTTTGGACCTCCTGATTGACGATGAAACACAGAAATTGCAACCGAATTTAATACAAAAGGCACAATGACGCCTTAACTACAAAGGGACTGACACGCTAACTTTCTGTGATTTGAGCCTCTCCCGTGAGTCCAGTATTAGATTCCGATGATTCACTTCAGGTTCAGTGTATACCTTAGACCTTCTTATTGACGATGAAACACAGAACTTGCATCCGAATTGAATACAAAAGGCACAATGCCGACTTAAGTACAAGCGGACTGACACTCTCACTTTCCATGAATTCAACCTCTCCAGTGAGTCCAGTTTTTGATTCCGATGCTTCACTTCAGGTTACCTGTATACCTTGGACCTTCTTATTGACGATGAAACACGGAATTTGCATCCGAATTAAACTCAAAAGACACAATGCCGACTTAAGAACAAGAGGACTGACCCTCTAACTTTCAATGATTTGAACCTCTCCTGTTAGTCCAGTTTTAGATTCCGATGATTCATATCAGGTTCACAGTATCCCTTGGACATTCTTATTGATGATGAAACACAGATTGCATCCGAATTTAATACAAAAGGCACAATGCCGACTTAAGTAAAAGAGGACTGACACTCTAACTTACTATGATTTGAACCTCTCCTGTGAGTCTAGTTTTAGATTCGGATGCTTCACTTCAGGTATACTGTACACCTTGGACCTTCTTATTGACGATGAAACACAGAAATTGCATCGGAATTAAATTCAAAAGGCACAATGCCGACTTAAGTAAAAGAGGACTGACACTCTAACTTACTATGATTTGAACCTCTCCTGTGAGTCCAGTTTTAGATTCCGATGCTACACTTCAGGTTCACTGTATACCTTGGACCTTCTTATTGACGATGAAACACAGAAATTGCATGGGATTGAAATTCAAAAGGCACAACGCCGACTTAAGTACAAGAGGACTGACGCTCTAACTTTCTATAATTTGTACCTCTCCTGTGAACCCAGTTTTAATTTCGGATGCCTCACTTCAGGTTTACTGTATACCTTGGACCTTCTTATTGACGATGAAACACAGAAATTGCATCGGAATTAAATTCAAAAGGCACAATGCCGACTTAAGTAAAAGAGGACTGACACTCTAACTTACTATGATTTGAACCTCTCCTGTGAGTCTAGTTTTAGATTCGGATGCTTCACTTCAGGTATACTGTACACCTTGGACCTTCTTATTGACGATGAAGCACAGAAATTGCTTCGCAATTAAAATCAAATGGCACAATGCCGTTTAAGTAGCAGAGTACTGATACTCTAACTTTCTATGATTTCAACCTCCACTGTGAGTCCAATTTTTGATTCCGATGCTTCACTTCAGGTTTACTGTATCCCTTGGACTTTCATATTGACGATGAAACACAGTAATTGTATCCGAATTTAATACAAAAGCACAATGCCGACTTAAGTACAAGAGGACCGACACTCTCACTTTCTATGATTTGAACCTCTCCTGTGATTCCAGTTTTAGTTTCCGATGCTTGACTTCAGGTTTCTTGTATACGTTGGACGTTCTTATTGACGATAAAACACAGAAATTGCATCCGAATTTAATACAAAAGGCACAATGCCGACTTAAGTACAAGAGGACTGACACTCTCACTTTCTATGATTTGAACATCTCCTGTGAGTCAAGTTTTAGATTCCGATGCTTCACTTCAGGTCTACTATATCACTTGCACCTTCTTATTGTTGATTAAACACAGAAATTGCATCGGAATTAATTCAAAAGGCACAATGCCGACTTAAGTAAAAGAGGACTGACACCCTCAATTTCTATGACTTTAACCTCTCCTGTTAGCCCAGTTTTAGATTCGGATGCTTCACTTCAGGTTTACTGTATTCCTTGTACTTTCTTATTGACGATGAAACACAGAAATTGCATGCGAATTTAATACAAAAGGCACAATGACGACTTAAGTACAAAGGGACTGACACGCTAACTGTCTGTGATTTGAGCCTCTCCCGTGAGTCCAGTATTAGATTCCGATGCTTCACTTCAGGTTCAGTGTATACCTTAGACCTTCTTATTGACGATGAAACACAGAAATTGCATCGGAATTAAATTCAAAAGGCACAATGCTTACTTAAGTACAAGAGAACTGACACTCTTACTTTCTATGATTTGAACCTCTCCTGTGAGTCTAGTTTCAGATTCGGATGCTTCAGTTCAGGTTTACTGAACACCTTGGACCTTCTTATTGACGATGAAGCACAGAAATTGCTTGGGAATTAAATTCAAAAGGTACAATGCCGACTTAAGTACAAGAGGACCAACACTCTAACTTTCTTTGATTTTAACCTCTCCTGTGAGTCCGGTTTTAGATTCCGATGCTTCACTTCAGGTTTCCTGTATACGTAGGACCTTCTAATTGACGAAGAAACACAGAAATTGCATCCGAATTTAATACAAAAGGCACAATGCCGACCTAAGTACAAGAGGACTGACACTCTCACTTTCTATTATTTGAACATCTGCTGTGAGTCAAGTTTTAGATTCCGATGCTTCACTTCAGGTCTACTATATCACTTGCACCTTCTTATTGACGATAAAGCACAGAAATTGCATAAGAATTTAATACAAAAGGCACAATGCCGACTTAAGTACAAGAGGACCGACTCTCTAACTTTCTTTGATATTAACCTCTCCTGTGAGTCCAGTTTTAGATTCCGATGCTTCACTTCAGGATTACTGTATCCCTTGGAACTTCTTATTGACGATGAAACACAGAAATTGCATCCGAATTTAATACAAAAGGCAAAATGACAACTTAAGTAGAAAGGGACTGACACTCAAACTTACTGTGATTTGAACCTCTCCTGTGATTCCAGTTTTAGATTCCGATGATTCACTTCAGGTATACTGTATCCCTTGGACTTTCATATTGACGATGAAACACAGTAATTGCATCCGAATTTAATACAAAAGCACAATGCCGACTTAAGTACAAGAGGACTGACACTCTCACTTTCTATGATTTGAACCTCTCCTGTGACTCCAGTTTTAGTTTCCGATGCTTGACTTCAGGTTTCTTGTATACCTTGGACGTTCTTATTGACGATGAAACACAGAAATTGCATCCGAATTTAATACAAAAGGCACAATGCCGACTTAAGTACAAGAGGACTGACACTCTAACTTTCTTTGATTTTAACCTCTCCTGTGAGCCCAGTTTTAGATTCCGATGCTTCACTTCAGGTTCACTGTATCCCTTGGACCTTCTTATTGATGATGAAACAGAGAACTTGCATCCGAATTAAGTTCAAAATGCACAATGCCGACTTAAGTACAAGAGGACTGACTCTCTCACCTTCTATGATTTGAACCACTCCTGTTAGTCCAGTTTTAGATTCCGATGATTCATATCAGGTTTACAGTATCCCTTGGACATTCTTATTGATGATGAAACACAGAAATTGCATCCGAATTTAATACAACAGGCACAATGCCGACTTAAGTACAAGAGGACTGACACTCTCACTTTCTATGATTTGAACATCTCCTGTGAGTCCAGTTTTAGATTCCGATGCTTCACTTCAGGTTTACTGTATCCCTTGGACCTTCTTATTGCCGATGAAACACAGAAATTGCATCCGAATTAAATTCAATAGGCACAATGCCGACTTAAGTACAAGAGGACTGACTCTCTAACTTTCTATGATTTGAACCTCTCCTGATAGTCCAGTTTTAGATTCCAATGATTCATTTCAGGTTTACAGTATCCCTTGGACATTCGTATTGATGATGAAACACAGAGATTGCATCCGAATTTAATACAAAAAGCACAATGCCGACTTAAGTACAAGTGGACTGACACTCTCACTTTCTATGATTTGAACATCTCCTGTGAGTCAAGTTTTAGATTCCGATTCTTCACTTCAGGTCTTCAATATCACTTGCACCTTATTGTTGACGATGAAGCACAGAAATTGCATCCGAATTTAATACAAAAGGCACAGTGCTGACTTAAGTACGAAAGGACAGACACTCTAACTTTCTATGATTTGAACCTCTCCTGTGAGTTCAGTTTTAGATTCCGATGCTTCACGTCAGGTTCACTGTATACCTTGAACCTTCTTATTGACGATGAAACACAGAAATTGCATCGGAATTAAATTCAAAAGGCACAATGCCGACTTAAGTACTAGCGGACTGACTCTCTAACTTCCTATGATTTGTACCTCCCCTGTGAGCCCAGTTTTATATTCGGATGCTTCACTTCAGGTTTACTGTTTTCCTTGGACTTTCTTATTGACGATGAAACACAGAAATTGCATCCGAATTTAATACAAAAGGCAGAATGACGACTTAAGTACAAAGGGACTGACACGCTAACTTTCTGTGATTTGAGCCTCTCCCGTGAGTCCAGTATTAGATTCCGATGCTTCACTTCAGGTTTAGTGTATACCTTGGACCTTCTTATTGACGATGACACACAGAAATTGCATCGGAATGAAATTCAAAAGGCACAATGCCGACTTAAGTACAAGAGAAATGACACTCTAACTTTCTATGATTTGAACCTCTCCTGTGAGTCTAGTTTTAGATTCGGATGCTTCACTTCAGGTTTACTGCACACCTTGTACCTTCGTATTGACGATGAAGCACAGAAATTTCTTCGGAATTAAATTCAAAAGGCACAATGCCGACTTAAGTAGCAGAGAACTGACACTCTAACTTTCTATGATTTGAACCTCCACTGTGAGTCCAGTTTTAGATTCCGATGCTTCACTTTAGCTTTACTGTTTCCCTTGGACCTTCTTATTGACGATGATACACAGAAATTTCATCCGAATTAAATTCAAAAACACAATGCCGATTTAGGTACAAGAGGACTGACACTCTAACTTTCAATGATTTGAACCTCTCCAGTGAGCCCAGTTTTAGATTCCGATGCTTCACTTCAGGTTCACTGTATCCCTTGGACCTTCTTATTGATGATGAAACACAGAACTTGCATCCGAATTTAATACAAAAGGCACAATGCCGACTTAAGTACAAGAGGACTGACACTCTCACTTTCTATGGATTCAGCCTCTCCTGTGAGTCCAGTTTTAGATTCCGATGCTTCACTTTAGGTTTCCTGTATACTTTGGACCTTCTTATTGGCGATGAAACACGGAAATTGCATCCGAATTAAATTCAAAAGGCACAATGCCGACTTAAGTACTAGAGGACTGACTCTCTAACTTTCTATGATTTGAACCTCTCCTGTTAGTCCAGTTTTAGATTCCGATGATTCATATCAGGTTTACAGTATCCCTTGGACATTCTTATTGATGATGAAACACAGAAATTGCATCCGAATTTAATACAAAAGGCACAATGCCGACTTAAGTACAAGAGGACTGACACTCTCACTTTCTATGATTTGAACATCTCCTGTGAGTCAAGTTTTAGATTCCGATTCTTCACTTCAGGTCTTCTATATCACTTGCACCTTCTTATTGACGATGAAGCACAGAAATTGCATCCAAATTTAATACAAAAGGCACAGTGCTGACTTAAGTACAAGAGGACAGACACTCTAACTTTCTATGAATTGAACCTCTCCTGTGAGTTCAGTTTTCGATTCCAATGCTACACTTCAGGTTCACTGTATACCTTGGACCTCCTTATTGACGATGAAACACAGAAATTGCATCGGAATTAAATTCAAAGGGCACAATGCCGACTTAAGTACAAGAGGACTAACACTCTAACTTTCTATGATTTGTACCTCTCCTGTGAACCCAGTTTTAGATTCGGATGCTTCACTTCATTTTTACTGTACACCTTGGACCTTCTTATTGACGAAGAAGCACAGAAATTGCTTCGGAATTAAATTCAAAAGGCTCAATGCCAACTTAAGTACAAGAGGACCAACACTCTAACTTTCTTTGATTTTAACCTCTCCTGTGAGTCCAGTTTTAGATTCCGATGCATCACTTCAGATTCACTGTATACTTTGGACCTCCTTATTAACGATGAAACACAGAAATTGCAACCGAATTTAATACAAAAGTCACAATGCCGACTTAAGTACAAGAGGCCTGACACTCTCACTTTCTATGATTTGAACCTCTCCTGTGAGTCCAGTTTTAAATTCCGATGCTTCACTTCAGGTTTCCTGTATACGTTGGACCTTCTAATTGACGACGAAACACAGAAATTGCGTCCGAATTTAATACAAAAGGCGCAATGCCGACTTAAGTAAAAGAGGACTGACACTCTCACTTTCTATGATTTTAGCCCCTCCTGTGAGTCCGGTTTTAGTTTCCGATGCTTCACTTCACGTTTCCTTTATACCTTGGACCTTCTTATTGACGATGAAACACAGAAATTGCATCGGAATTAAATGCAAAAGGCACAATGCCGACTTAAGTACAAGAGGACTGACTCTCTAACTTTCTATGATTTGAACCTCTTCTGTGAGTCCAGTTTTAGATTCCGATGATTCACTTCAGGTTTACTGTATCTCTTGGACTTTCTTATTGACGATGAAACACAGAAATTGCTATCGAATTTAATACAAAAGCACAATGCCGACTTAAGTACAAGAGGACTGACACTCTCACTTTCTATGATTTGAACCTCTCCTGCGAGTCCAGTTTTAGATTCCGAGGCTTGACTTAAGGTTTCGTGTATACCTTGGACGTTCTTATAGACGATGAAACACAGAAATTGCATTTGAATTTAATACAAAAGGCACAATGCCGACTTAAGTACAAGAGGACTGACACTCTCACTTTCTATGATTTGAACATCTCCTGTGAGTCAAGTTTTAGATTCCGATGCTTCACTTCTGGTCTACTATATCACTTGCACCTTCTTATTGACGATGAAGCACAGAAATTGCATCCGAATTTAATACAAAAGGCACAATGCTGTCTTAAGTACAAGAGGACAGACACTCTAAGTTTCAATGATTTGAACCTCTCCTGTGAGTTCAGCTTTAGATTCCGATGCTTCGCTTCAGGTTTACTGTACACCTTGGACCTTCTTATTGACGATGAAACACAGATATTGCATCGGATTTAAATTCAAAAGGCACAATGCCGACTTAAGTACAAGAGGACTAACACTCTAACTTTCTATAATTTGTACCTCTCCTGTGAGCCCAGTTTTAGTTTCGGATGCTTCACTTCTGGTTTACTGTATACCGTGGACCTTCTTATTGACAGAGAAGCACAGTAATTGCTTCGGAATTAAATTCAAAAGGCTCAATGCCGACTTAAGTACAAGAGGACCGACACTCTAACTTTCTTTGATTTTAACCTCTCCTGTGAGTCCAGTTTTAGATTCTGATGCTTCACTTCAGGTTTACTGTATCCCTTGGAACTTCTTATTGACGATGAAACACAGAAATTGCATCCGAATTTAATACAAAAGGCACAATCACGACTTAAGTAAAAAGGGACTGACACGCTAACTTTCTGTGATTTGAACCTCTCCTGTGAGTCCAGTTTTAGATTCCGATGCTTCACTTCAGGTTCACTGTATACCTTGGACCTTCTTATTGACGATGAAACACCGAAATTGCATCGGAATTAAATCCATAAGGCACAATGCCGACTTAAGTACAAGAGAACTGTCACTCTAACTTTCTATGATTTGAACCTCTCCTGTGAGTCTAGTTTTAGATTCGGATGCTTCACTTCAGGTTTACTGTACACCTTGGACCGTCGTATTGACGATGAAGCACAGATATTGCTTCGGAATTAAATTCAAAAGGCACAATGCCGACTTAAGTAAAAGATGACTGACACTCTCATTTTCTATTATTTTAACCTCTCCTGTGAGTCCAGTTTTAGATTCCGATGCTTCACTTCAGGTTTCCTGTATACCTAGGACCTTCTAATTGACAATGTAACACAGAAATTGCATCGGAATTAAATTCAAAAGGCACAATGCCAACATAAGTACAAAAGGACTGACTCTCTAACTTTCTATGATTTGTCACCCTTCTGTGAGTCCAGTTTTAGATTCCGATGATTCACTACAGGTTTACTGTATCCCTTGGACTTTCATATTGACGATGAAACACAGAAATTGCATCCGAATTTAGTACAAAAGCACAGTGCCGACTTAAGTACAAAAGGACTGAGACTCTCGCTTTCTATGATTTGAACCTCTCATGTGAGTCCAGTTTTAGATTTCGATGCTTGACTTCAGGTTTTGTGTATACCTTGGACGTTCTTATTGACGATGAAACACAGATATTGCATCCGAATTTAATACAAAGGAAACAATGCCGACTTAAGTACAAGAGGACTGACACTCTCACTTGCTATGATTTGAACATCTCCTGTGAGTCAAGTTTTAGATTCCGATGCTTCACTTCAGGTCTACTATATCACTTGCACGTTCTTATTGACGATGAAACACAGAAATTGCATCGGAATTAAATTCAAAAGGCACAATGCCGACTTAAGTAAAAGAGGACTGACACTCTCACTTTCTATGATTTTAACCTCTCCTGTGAGTCCAGTTTTAGATTCCGATGCTTCACTTCAGGTTTCCTGCATACCTTGGACCTTCTTATTGACGATGAAACACAGAAATAGCATCGGAATTAAATTCAAAAGGCACAATGCCGACTTAAGTACTAGAGGACTGACTCTCTAACTCTCTATGATTTGTACCTCTCCTGTGAGGCCAGATTTAGATTCGGATGCTTCACTTCAGGTTTACTGTATTCCTTGGACTTTCTTATTGACGATGAAACACAGAAATAGCATCCGAATGTAATACAAAAAGCACAATGACGACTTAAGTACAAAGGGACTGACACGCTAACTTTCTGTGATTTGAACCTCTCCTGTGAGTCCAGTTTTAGATTCCGATGCTTCACTTCAGGTTCACTGTATACCTTGGACCTTCTTATTGACGATGAAACACAGAAATTGCATCGGAATAAAAAATCCATAAGGCACAATGCCGACTTAAGTACAAGAGAACTGACACTCTAACTTTCTATGATTTGAACCTCTCCTGTGAGTCTAGTTTTAGATTCGGATGCTTCACTTCAGGTTTACTGTACACCTTGGACCTTCTTATTGACGATGAAGCTCAGAAATTGCTTCGGAATTAAATTCAAAAGGCACAATGCCGACTTAAGTAGCAGAGAACTGACACTCTAACTTTCTATGATTTGAACCTCCACTGTGAGTAAAGTTTTAGATTCCGATGCTTCACTTCATTTTTCCTGTATACCTTGGACCTTCTTATTGACGATGAAACACAGAAATAGCATCGGAATTAAATTCAAAAGGCACAATGCCGACTTAAGTACTAGAGGACTGACTCTCTAACTTTCTATGATTTGTACCTCTCCTGTGAGCCCAGATTTAGATTCGGATGCTTCACTTCAGGTTTACTGTATTCCTTGGACTTTCTTATTGACGATGAAACACAGAAATTGCATCCGAATTTAATACAAAAGGCACAATGACGACTTAAGTACAAAGGGACTGACACGCTAACTTTCTGTGATTTGAACCTCTCTTGTGAGTCCAGTTTTAGATTCCGGTGCTTCACTTCAGGTTCACTGTATACCTTGCACCTTCTTATTGACGATGAAACACAGAATTTGCATCGGAATTAAATTCATAAGGCACAATGCCGACTGAAGTACAAGAGGACTGACACTCTAACTTTCTATGATTTGAACCTCTCCTGTGAGTCTAGTTTTAGATTCCGATGCTTCACTTCAGGTCTACTATATCACTTGCACCTTCTTATTGACGATGAAACACAGAAATTGCATCGGAATTAAATTCAAAAGGCACAATGCCGACTTAAGTAAAAGAGGACTGACACTCTCACTTTCTATGATTTTAACCTCTCCCGTGAGTCCAGTTTTAGATTCCGATGCTTCACTTCAGGTTTCCTGCATACCTTGGACCTTCTTATTGACGATGAAACACAGAAATAGCATCGGAATTAAATTCAAAAGGCACAATGCCGACTTAAGTACTAGAGGACTGACTCTCTAACTCTCTATGATTTGTACCTCTCCTGTGAGGCCAGATTTAGATTCGGATGCTTCACTTCAGGTTTACTGTATTCCTTGGACTTTCTTATTGACGATGAAACACAGAAATAGCATCCGAATGTAATACAAAAAGCACAATGACGACTTAAGTACAAAGGGACTGACACGCTAACTTTCTGTGATTTGAACCTCTCCTGTGAGTTCAGCTTTAGATTCCGATGCTTCGCTTCAGGTTTACTGTACACCTTGGACCTTCTTATTGACGATGAAACACAGATATTGCATCGGATTTAAATTCAAAAGGCACAATGCCGACTTAGGTACAAGAGGACTAACACTCTAACTTTCTATAATTTGTACCTCTCCTGTGAGCCCAGTTTTAGTTTCGGATGCTTCACTTCTGGTTTACTGTATACCGTGGACCTTCTTATTGACGGAGAAGCACAGTAATTGCTTCGGAATTAAATTCAAAAGGCTCAATGCCGACTTAAGTACAAGAGGACCGACACTCTAACTTTCTTTGATTTTAACCTCTCCTGTGAGTCCAGTTTTAGATTCTGATGCTTCACTTCAGGTTTACTGTATCCCTTGGAACTTCTTATTGACGATGAAACACAGAAATTGCATCCGAATTTAATACAAAAGGCACAATCACGACTTAAGTAAAAAGGGACTGACACGCTAACTTTCTGTGATTTGAACCTCTCCTGTGAGTCCAGTTTTAGATTCCGATGCTTCACTTCAGGTTCACTGTATACCTTGGACCTTCTTATTGACGATGAAACACCGAAATTGCATCGGAATTAAATCCATAAGGCACAATGCCGACTTAAGTACAAGAGAACTGTCACTCTAATTTTCTATGATTTGAACCTCTCCTGTGAGTCTAGTTTTAGATTCGGATGCTTCACTTCAGGTTTACTGTACACCTTGGACCGTCGTATTGACGATGAAGCACAGATATTGCTTCGGAATTAAATTCAAAAGGCACAATGCCGACTTAAGTAAAAGATGACTGACACTCTCACTTTCTATTATTTTAACCTCTCCTGTGAGTCCAGTTTTAGATTCCGATGCTTCACTTCAGGTTTCCTGTATACCTAGGACCTTCTAATTGACAATGTAACACAGAAATTGCATCGGAATTAAATTCAAAAGGCACAATGCCAACATAAGTACAAAAGGACTGACTCTCTAACTTTCTATGATTTGTCACCCTTCTGTGAGTCCAGTTTTAGATTCCGATGATTCACTACAGGTTTACTGTATCCCTTGGACTTTCATATTGACGATGAAACACAGAAATTGCATCCGAATTTAGTACAAAAGCACAGTGCCGACTTAAGTACAAAAGGACTGAGACTCTCGCTTTCTATGATTTGAACCTCTCATGTGAGTCCAGTTTTAGATTTCGATGCTTGACTTCAGGTTTTGTGTATACCTTGGACGTTCTTATTGACGATGAAACACAGATATTGCATCCGAATTTAATACAAAGGAAACAATGCCGACTTAAGTACAAGAGGACTGACACTCTCACTTGCTATGATTTGAACATCTCCTGTGAGTCAAGTTTTAGATTCCGATGCTTCACTTCAGGTCTACTATATCACTTGCACCTTCTTATTGACGATGAAACACAGAAATTGCATCGGAATTAAATTCAAAAGGCACAATGCCGACTTAAGTAAAAGAGGACTGACACTCTCACTTTCTATGATTTTAACCTCTCCTGTGAGTCCAGTTTTAGATTCCGATGCTTCACTTCAGGTTTCCTGCATACCTTGGACCTTCTTATTGACGATGAAACACAGAAATAGCATCGGAATTAAATTCAAAAGGCACAATGCCGACTTAAGTACTAGAGGACTGACTCTCTAACTCTCTATGATTTGTACCTCTCCTGTGAGGCCAGATTTAGATTCGGATGCTTCACTTCAGGTTTACTGTATTCCTTGGACTTTCTTATTGACGATGAAACACAGAAATAGCATCCGAATGTAATACAAAAAGCACAATGACGACTTAAGTACAAAGGGACTGACACGCTAACTTTCTGTGATTTGAACCTCTCCTGTGAGTCCAGTTTTAGATTCCGATGCTTCACTTCAGGTTCACTGTATACCTTGGACCTTCTTATTGACGATGAAACACAGAAATTGCATCGGAATAAAAAATCCATAAGGCACAATGCCGACTTAAGTACAAGAGAACTGACACTCTAACTTTCTATGATTTGAACCTCTCCTGTGAGTCTAGTTTTAGATTCGGATGCTTCACTTCAGGTTTACTGTACACCTTGGACCTTCTTATTGACGATGAAGCTCAGAAATTGCTTCGGAATTAAATTCAAAAGGCACAATGCCGACTTAAGTAGCAGAGAACTGACACTCTAACTTTCTATGATTTGAACCTCCACTGTGAGTAAAGTTTTAGATTCCGATGCTTCACTTCATTTTTCCTGTATACCTTGGACCTTCTTATTGACGATGAAACACAGAAATAGCATCGGAATTAAATTCAAAAGGCACAATGCCGACTTAAGTACTAGAGGACTGACTCTCTAACTTTCTATGATTTGTACCTCTCCTGTGAGCCCAGATTTAGATTCGGATGCTTCACTTCAGGTTTACTGTATTCCTTGGACTTTCTTATTGACGATGAAACACAGAAATTGCATCCGAATTTAATACAAAAGGCACAATGACGACTTAAGTACAAAGGGACTGACACGCTAACTTTCTGTGATTTGAACCTCTCTTGTGAGTCCAGTTTTAGATTCCGGTGCTTCACTTCAGGTTCACTGTATACCTTGCACCTTCTTATTGACGATGAAACACAGAATTTGCATCGGAATTAAATTCATAAGGCACAATGCCGACTGAAGTACAAGAGGACTGACACTCTAACTTTCTATGATTTGAACCTCTCCTGTGAGTCTAGTTTTAGATTCGGATGCTTCACTTCAGGTTTACTGTACACCTTGGACCTTCTTATTGACGATGAAACACGGAAATTGCATCCGAATTAAATTCAAAAGGCGCAATGCCGACTTAAGTACAAGAGGACTGACTCTCTAGCTTTCTATGATTTGAACCTCTCCTGTTAGTCCAGTTTTAGATTCCGATGATTCATTTTAGGTTTACAGTATCACTTGGACATTCTTATTGATGTTGAAACACAGAAATTGCGTCCGAATTTAATACAAAAGGCACAATGCCGACTTAAGTGCAAGAGGACTGACACACTCACTTTCTATGATTTGAACATCTCCTGTGAGTCAAGTTTTAGATTCCGATGCTTCACTTCAGGTCTACTATATCACGTGCACCTTCTTATTGACGATGAAGCACAGAACTTGCATCCGAATTTAATACAAAAGGCACAATGCCGACTTAGGTACAAGAGGACAGACACTCTAACTTTCTATGATTTGTACCTCTCCTGTGAACCCAGTTTTAGATTCGGATGCTTCACTTCAGGTTTACTGTATACCTTGGACCTTCTTATTGACGAAGAAGCACAGAAATTGCTTCGGAATTAAATTCATAAGGCACATTGCCGACTTCAGTACAAGAGGAACGACACTCTAAATTTCTTTGATTTTAACCTCACCTGTGAGTGCAGTTTTAGATTCCGATGCTTCACTTCAGGTTTACTGAATCCCTTGGAACTTCTTATTGACGATGAAACACCGAAATTGCATCCGAATTTAATACAAAAGGCACAATGACGACTTAAGTACAAAGCGACTGACACTCTAACTTTCTGTGATTTGAACCTCTCCTGTGAGTCTAGATTTAGATTCCGATGCTTCACTTCAGGTTCACTGTATACCTTGGACCTTCTTATTGACGATGAAACGCAGAAATAGCGTCATAATTAAATTCAAAAGGCACAATGCTGACTTAAGTACAAGAGGACTGGCACTCTAACTTTCTATGATTTGAACCTCTCCTGTGAGTCTAGTTTTAGATTCAGATGCTTCACTTAAGGTTTACTGTACACCTTGGACCTTCTTATTGACGATGAAGCACAGAAATTGCTTCGGAATTAAATTTAAAGGCACAATGCCGTTTAAGTAGCAGAGAACTGACACTCTAACTTTCTATGATTTGAACCCCTTCTGTGAGTCCAGTTTTAGATTCCGATGATTCACTACAGGTTTACTGTATCCCTTGGACTTTCTTATTGACGATGAAACACAGAAATTGCATCCGAATTTAATACAAAAGCACAATGCCGACTTAAGTACAAGAGGACTGACCCTCTCACTTTCTATGATTTTAACCTCTCCTGTGAGTCCAGTTTTAGATTCCGATGCTTCACTTCAGGTTTCGTGTATTCCTTGGACGTTCATATTGACGATGAAACACAGGAATTGCATCCGAATTTAATACAAAAGGCACAATGCCGACTTAAGTACAAGAGAACGGACACTCTCACTTACTATGATTTGAACATCTCCTGTGAGTCAAGTTTTAGATTCCGGTGCTTCACTTCGGGTCTACTATATCACTTGCACCTTCTTATTGAGGATGAAACACAGAAATTGCATCGGAATTACATGCAAAAGGCACAATGCCGACTTAAGTAAAAGAGGACTGACACTCTCACTTTCTATGATTTAAACCTCTCCTGTGAGTCCAGTTTTACATTCCGATGCTTCACTTCAGGTTTCCTGTATACCTTGGACCTTCTTATTGACGATGAAACACAGAAATTGCATCGGAATTAAATTCAAAAGGCACAATGCCGACTTAATTACTAGAGGACCGACTCTCTAACTTTCTATGATTTGTCCTCTTTTATGAGCCCAGTTTTAGATTCGGATGCTTTACTTCAGCTTTACTGTATACCTTGGACCTTCATATTGACGAAGAAGCACAGAAATTGCTTCGGAATTAAATTCAAAAGGCACAATACCGACTTAGGTACAAGAGGACCGACACTCTATATTTCTTTGATTTTAACCTCTCCTGTGAGTCCAGTTTTACATACCGATGCTAGACTTCAGGTTTACTGTATCCCTTGGAACTTCTTACTGACGATGAAACACCGAAATTGCATCCGAACTTAATACAAAAGGCAAAATGACGACTTAAGTACAAAGGGACTGACACTCTAACTTTCTGTGATTTGAACTTCTCTTGTGAGTCCAGTTTTAGATTCCGATGCTTCACCTCAAGTTCACTGTATACCTTGGACCTTCTTATTGACGATGAAACACAGAAATTGCATCATAATTAAATTCAAAAGGCACAATGCCGACTTAAGTAGAAGAGGACTGACACTCTAACTTTCTATGATTTGAACCTCTCCTGTGAGTCTAGTTTTAGATTCGGATGCTTCACTTCAGGTTTACTGTATACCTTGGACCTTCTTATTGACGATGAAACGCAGAAATTGCTTCGGAATTACATTCAAAAGGCACAATGCCGTTTAAGTAGCAGAGAATTGACACTCTAACTTTCTATGATTTGAACCTCTACTGTGAGTCCAGTTTTTGATTCCGATGCTTCACTTCAGGTTCACTGTATACCTTGGACCTTCTTATTGACGATGAAACAACGAAATTGCATCGGAATTAAATTCAAAAGGCACAATGCCGACTTAAGTACTAGAGGACCGACTCTCTAACTTTCTATGATTTGTCCTCTTTTATGAGCCCAGTTTAAGATTCGGATGCTTTACTTCAGGTTTACTGTATACCTTGGACCTTCATATTGACGAAGAAGCACAGAAATTGCTTCGGAATTAAATTCAAAAGGAACAATACCGACTTAGGTACAAGAGGACCGACACTCTAAATTTCTTTGACTTTAACCTCTCCGGTGAGTCCAGTTTTAGATTCCGATGCTTTACTTCAGGTTTACTGTATCCCTTGGAACTTCTTTTTGACGATGAAACACCGAAATTGCATCCGAATTTAATACAAAAGGCAAAATGACGACTTAAGTACAATGGGACTGACACTCTAAATTTCTGTGATTTGAACTTCTCCTGTGAGTCCAGTTTTAGATTCCGATGCTTCACCTCAGGTTCACTGTATACCTTGGACCTTCTTATTGACGATGAAACACAGGAATTGCATCATAATTAAATTCAAAAGGCACAATGCCGACTTAAGTAGAAGAGGACTGACACTCTAACTTTCAATGATTTGAACCTCTCCTGTGAGTCTAGTTTTAGATTCGGATGCTTCACTTCAGGTTTACTGTATACCTTGGACCTTCTTATTGACGATGAAACACAGAAATTGCTTCGGAATTAAATTCAAAAGGCACAATGCCGTTAAAGTAGCAGAGAACTGACACTCTTAACTTTCTATGATTTGAACCTCCACTGTGAGTCCAGTTTTAGATTCCGATGCTTCACTTCAGGTTCACTGTATACCTTGGACCTTCTTATTGACGATGAAACACAGAAATTGCATCGGAATTAAATTCAAAAGGCACAATGCCGACATAAGTAAAAGAGGACTGACACTCTCACTTTCCATGATTTTAACCTCTCCTGTGAGTCCAGTTTTAGATTCCGATGCTTCACTTCAGGTTTCCTGTATACCTAGGACATTCTAGTGGCGATGAAACACAGAAATTGCAATGGAATTAAATTCAAAAGGCACAATGCCGACTTAAGTACAAGAGGACTGACTCTCTAACTTTCTATGATTTGAACCTCTTCTGTGAGTCCAGTCTTAGATTAAGATGATTCACTTCAGGTTTACTGTATCCCTTGGACTTTCTTATTGACGATGATACACAGAAATTGCATCCGAATTTAATCCAATGCACAATGTCGACTTAAGTAGACGAGGACAGAGACTCTCACTTTCTATGATTTGAACCTCTCCTGTGACTCCAGTATTAGATTCTGATGCTTGCCTTCAGGTTTCGTGTATACCTTGGACGTTCATGTTGACGATGAAACACAGAAATTGCATCCGAATATAATACAAAAGGCACAATGCCGACTTAAGTACAAGAGGACTGACCCTCTCACTTTCTATAATTTGAACATCTCCTGTGAGTCAAGTTTTAGATTCCGATGCTTCACTTCAGGTCTACTATATCACTTGCACCTTCTTATTGACGATGAAACACAGAAATTGCATCGGAATTAAATTCAAAAGGCACAATGCCGACTTATGTAAAAGGGGACTGACACTCTCACTTTCTATGATTTGAACCTCTCCTGTGAGTCCAGTTTTAGATTCGGATGCTTCACTTCAGGTTTCCTGTATACCTTGGACCTTCTTATTGACGATGAAACACAGAAATTGCATCGGAATTAAATTCAAAAGGCACAATGCCGACTTTATTACTAGAGGACTGACTCTTTAACTTTCTGTGATTTGTACCTCTTTTGTGAGCCCAGTTTTAGATTCGGATGCTTCACTTCAGGTTTACTGTATTCCTTGGACCTTCTTATTGACGAAGAAGCACAGATATTGCTTCGGAATTAAATTCAAAAGGCACAATGCCGACTTAAGTACAAGAGGACTGACACTCAAACTTTCTATGATTTGAACCTCACCTGGGAGTCTACTTTTAGATTCGGATGCTTCACTTCAGGTTTACTGTACACCTTGGATCTTCTTATTAACGATGAAGCACAGAAATTGCTTCGGAATTAAATTCAAAAGGCACAATGCCGAGTTAAGTAGCAGAGAACTGACACTCTAACTTTCTATGATTTGAACCTCCACTGTGAGTCCAGGTTTAGATTCCGATGCTTCACTTCAGGTATACTGTATCCCTTGGACCATCTTATTGACGATGAAACACAGAAATTTCATCCGAATTAGATTCAAAAAACACAGTGCCGACATAAGTACAAGAGGACTGACACTCTAACTTTCTATGATTTGAACCTCTCCGGTGAGTCCAGTTTTAGATTCCGATGCTTCACTTCAGGTTTACTGTATCCCTTGTATCTTCTTATTGATGATGAAACACAGAAATTGCATCCGAATTTAATACAAAACTCACAATGCCGACTTAAGTACAAGAGGACTGACACTCTCGCATTATATGATTTGAACCTCTCCTGTGAGTCCAGTTTTAGATTCTGATGCTTCACTTCAGGTTTCCTGTATACCTAGGACCTTCTTATTGACGATGAAACACAGAAATTGCATCCGAAGTAGATTCAAAAGGCACAATGCCGACTTAAGTGCAAGAGGACTGACACTCCAACTTTCTATGATTTGAACCTATCCTGTGAGTCCAGTTTTAGATTCCGATGCTTCACTTCAGGTTTACTGTATACCTTGGACCTTCTTATTGATGATGAAACACAGAAATTGCATCCGAATTTAATACAAAAGGCACAATGCCGTCTTATGTACAAGAGGACTGACACTCTAACTATCTATGATTTGAAACTCTCCTGTGAGTCCAGTTTTAGATTGCGATGCTTCACTACAGGTTTACTGTATACCTTGGAACTTATTATTGACGATGAAACACAGTAATTGCATCGGAATAAAAATTCAAAAGACACAATTCCGTCTTAAGTACAAGAGAACTGACACTCTAACTTTCTTTGATTTGAACCTCTCCTGTGTGTCCAGTTTTAGATTCCGATGCTTCACTTCTGGTTTACTCGAACCCTTGGACCTTCTTATTGACGAGAAAACACAGAAATTGCATCCGAATTTAATACAAAAGTCACAATGCCGACTTAAGTACAAGAGGACTGACACTCTCCTTTTCTATGATTTGAACCTCTCTTGTGAGCCCAGTTTTAAATTCCGATGCTTCACTTCAGGTTTCCTGTATATCTAGGACCTTCTTATTGACGATGAAACACAGAAATTGCATCCGAAGTAAATTCAAAAGGCACAATGCCGACTTAAGTGCAAGAGGACTGACACTCCAACCTTCTATGATTTGAACCTATCCTGTGAGTCCAGTTTTAGATTCCGATGCTTCACTTCAGGTTTACTGTATCCCTTGGACCTTCTTATTGATGATGAAACACAGAAATTGCATCCGAATTTAATACAAAAGGCACAATGCCGACTTAAGTACAAGAGGACTGACACTCTAACTATCTATGATTTGAAACTCTCCTGTGAGTCCAGTTTTAGATTCCGATGGTTCACTACAGGTTTACTGTATACCTTGGAACTTCTTGTTGACGATGAAACACAGTAATTGCATCGGAATAATAATTCAAAAGGCACAATTCCGACTTAAGTACGAGAGGACTGACCCTCTAACTTTCTATGATTTGAACCTCTCCTGTGAGTCCAGTTTTAGATTCCGATGCTACACTTCTGGTTTACTGTATCCCTTGGACCTTCTTATTGACGATGAAACACAGAAATTGCATCCGAATATAATACAAAAGGCACAATGCCGACTTAAGTACAAGAGGACTGACACTCTCACTTTCTATGATTTGAACCTCTCCTGTGAGTCCAGTTTTAGATTCCGATGCTTCACTTCATGTTTACTGTATCCCTTGGACATTTTTATTGACGATGAAACAGAAAATTGCATTGGAATTAAGTACAAAAGGCACAATGCCAACTTAAGTACAGGAGGACTGACACTCTAACTTTCTATGATTTGAACCTCCACTGTGAGTCCAGTTTTAGATCCTGATGCTTCACTTCAGGTTCACTGTATACCTTGGACCTTCTTATTGACGATGAAACACAGAAATTGCATCGAAATTAAATTCAATAGGCACAATGCCGACATAAGTAAAAGTAAACTGACACTCTCACTTTCTATGATTTTAACCTCTCCTGTGAGTCCAGTTTTAGATTCCGATGCTTCACTTCAGGTTTCCTGTATACCTAGGACCTTCTAGTGGCGATGAAACACGGTAATTGCAATTCAATTAAATTCAAAAGGCACAATGCCGACTTAAGTACAAGAGGACTGACTCTCTAACTTTCTATGATTTGAACCTCTTCTGTGAGTCCAGTTTTAGTTTCCGATGATTCACTTCAGGTTTATTGTATCCCTTGGACATTCTTATTGACGATGATACACAGAAATTGCATCCGAATTTAATTCAAAAGCACAATGCCGACCTAAGTACAAGAGGACTGACCCTCTCACTTTCTATGATTTTAACCACTCCTGTGAGTCCAGTTTTACATTCCGATGCTTCACTTCAGGTTTCGTGTATTCCTTGGACGTTCATATTGACGATGAAACACAGGAATTGCATCCGAATTTAATACAAATGGCAAAATGCCGACTTAAGTACAAGAGAACGGACACTCTCACTTTCTATGATTTGAACATCTCCTGTGAGTCAAGTTTTAGATTCCGATGCTTCACTTCAGGTCTACTATATCACTTGCACCTTCTTATTGATGATGAAACACAGAAATTGCATCGGAATTACATTCAAAAGGCACAATGCCGACTTAAGTAAAAGAGGACTGACACTCTCACTTTCTATGATTTTAACCTCTCTTTTGGGTCCAGTTTTAGTTCCGATGCTTCACTTCAGGTTTCCTGTATACCTTGGACCTTCTTATTGACGATGAAACAATGAAATTGCATCGGAATTAAATTCAAAAGGCACAATGCCGACTTAAGTACTGGAGGACCGACTCTCTAACTTTCTATGATTTGTCCTCTTTTATGAGCCCAGTTTTAGATTCGCTTGCTTTACTTCAGGTTTACTGTATACCTTGGACCTTCATATTGACGAAGAAGCACAGAAATTGCTTCGGAATTAAATTCAAAAGGCACAATACCGACTTAGGTACAAGAGGACCGACACTCTAAATTTCTTTGATTTTAACCTCTCCTGTGAGTCCAGTTTTAGATTCCGATGCTTCACTTCAGGTTTACTGTATCCCTTGGAACTTCTTATTGACGATGAAACACCGAAATTGCATCCGAATTTAATACAAAAGGCAAAATGACGACTTAAGTACAATGGGACTGACACTCTAACTTTCTGTGATTTGAACATCTCCTGTGAGTCCAGTTTTAGATTCCGATGCTTCACCTCAGGTTCACTGTATACCTTGGACCTTCTTATTGACGATGAAACACAGATATTGCATCATAATTAAATTCAAAAGGCACAATGCCGACTTAAGTAGAAGAGGACTGACACTCTAACTTTCTATGATTTGAACCTCTCCTGTGAGTCTAGTTTTAGATTCGGATGCTTCACTTCAGGTTTACTGTATACCTTGGACCTTCTTATTGACGATGAAACACAGAAATTGCTTCGAAATTAAATTCAAAAGGCACAATGCCGTTTAAGTAGCAGAGAACTGACACTCTAACTTTCTACGATTTGAACCTCCACTGTGAGTCCAGTTTTAGATTCCGATGCTTCACTTCAGGTTCACTGTATACCTTGGACCTTCTTATTGACGATGAAACACAGAAATTGCATCGGAATTAAATTCAAAAGGCACAATGCCGACATAAGTAAAAGAGGACTGACACTCTCACTTTCTATGATTTTAACCTCTCCTGTGAGTCCAGTTTTAGATTCCGATGCTTCACTTCAGGTTTCCTGTATACCTAGGACCTTCTAGTGGCGATGAAACACAGAAATTGCAATGGAATTAAATTCAAAAGGCACAATACCGACTTAAGCACAAGAGGACTGACTCTCTAACTTTCTATGATTTCAACCTGTTCTGTGAGTCCAGTCTTAGATTCCGATGATTCACTTCAGGTTTACTGTATCCCTTGGACTTTCTTATTGACGATGATACACAGAAATTGCATCCGAATTTAATACAAAAGCACAATGTCGACTTAAGTAGAAGAGGACTGAGACTCTCACTTTCTATGATTTGAACCTCTCCTGTGACTCCAGTTTTAGATTCTGATGCTTGCCTTCAGGTTTCGTGTATACCTTGGACGTTCATGTTGACGATGAAACACAGAAATTGCATCCGAATATAATACAAAAGGCACAATGCCGACTTAAGTACAAGAGGACTGACCCTCTCACTTTCTATGATTTGAACATCTCCTGTGAGTCAAGTTTTAGATTCCGATGCTTCACTTCAGGTCTACTATATCACTTGCACCTTCTTATTGACGATGAAACACAGAAATTGCATCGGAATTAAATTCAAAAGGCACAATGGCGACTTAAGTAAAAGGGGACTGACACTCTCACTTTCTATGATTTGAACCTCTCCTGTGAGTCCAGTTTTAGATTCCGATGCTTCCTTTCAGGTTTCCTGTATACCTTGGACCTTCTTATTGACGATGAAACACAGAAATTGCATCGGAATTAAATTCAAAAGGCACAATGCCGACTTAAGTACTAGAGGACTGACTCTCTAACTTTCTATGATTTGTACCTCTTTTGTGAGCCCAGTTTTAGATTTGGATGCTTCACTTCAGGTTTACTGTATTCCTTGGACCTTCTTATTGACGAAGAAGCACAGATATTGCTTCGGAACTAAATTCAAAAGGCACAATGCCGACTTAAGTACAAGAGGACTGACACTCGAACTTTCTATGATTTGAACCTCTCCTGTAGGTCTACTTTTAGATTCGGATGCTTCACTTCAGGTTTACTGTACACCTTGGATCTTCTTATTGACGATGAAGCACAGAAATTGCTTCGGAATTAAATTCAAAAGGCACAATGCCGACTTAAGTAGCAGAGAACTGACACTCTAACTTTCTATGATTTGAACCTCCACTGTGAGTCCAGGTTTAGATTCCGATGATTCACTTCAGGTTTACTGTATCCCTTGGACCATCTTATTGACGATGAAACACAGAAATTTCATCCGAATTAAATTCAAAAGGCACAGTGCCGACATAAGTACAAGAGGACTGACACTCTAACTTTCTATGATTTGAACCTCTCCGGTGAGTCCAGTTTTAGATTCCGATGCTTCACTTCAGGTTTACTGTATCCCTTGTATCTTCTTATTGATGATGAAACACAGAAATTGCAACCGAATTTAATACAAAACTCACAATGCCGACTTAAGTACAAGAGGACTGACACTCTCGCTTTATATGATTTGAACCTCTCCTGTGAGTCCAGTTTTAGATTCTGATGCTTCACTTCAGGTTTCCTGTATACCTAGGACCTTCTTATTGACAATGAAACACAGAAATTGCATCCGAATTAAATTCAAAAGGCACAATGCCGACTTAAGTACAAGATGACTGACACTCTAACTATTTATGATTTGAAACTCTCCTGTGAGTCCAGTTTTAGATTGCGATGATTCACTACAGGTTTACTGTATACCTTGGAACTTATTATTGACGATGAAACACAGTAATTGCATCGGAATAAAAATTCAAAAGGCACAATTCCGACTTAAGTACAAGAGGACTGACACCCTAACTTTCTATGATTTGAACCTCTCCTGTGTGTCCAGTTTTAGATTCCGATGCTTCACTTCTGGTTTACTCTAACCCTTGTACCTTCTTATTGACGAGAAAACACAGAAATTGCATCCGAATTTAATACAAAAGTCACAATGCCGACTTAAGTACAAGAGGACTGACACTCTCCTTTTCTATGATTTGAACCTCTCTTGTGAGCCCAGTTTTAGATTCCGATGCTTCACATCAGGTTTCCTGTATATCTAGGACCTTCTTATTGACGATGAAACACAGAAATTGCATCCGAAGTAAATTCAAAAGGCACAATGCCGACTTAAGTGCAAGAGGACTGACACTCCAACTTTCTATGATTTGAACCTATCCTGTGAGTCCAGTTTTAGATTCCGATGCTTCACTTTAGGTTTACTGTATCCCTTGGACCTTCTTATTGATGATGAAACACAGAAATTGCATCCGAATTTAATACAAAAGGCACAATGCCGACTTAAGTACAAGAGGACTGACACTCTAACTATCTATGATTTGAAACTCTCCTGTGAGTCCAGTTTTAGATTCCGATGCTTCACTACAGGTTTACTGTATACCTTGGAACTTCTTATTGGCGATGAAACACAGTAATTGCATCGGAATAATAATTCAAAAGGCACAATTCCGACTTAAGTACGAGAGGACTGACACTCTAACTTTCTATGATGTGAACCTCTCCTGTGAGTCCAGTTTTAGATTCCGATGCTTCACTTCTGGTTTACTGTATCCCTTGGACCTTCTTATTGACGATGAAACACCGACATTGCATCCGAATTTAATACAAAAGGCACAATGCCGACTTAAGTGCAAGAGGGGTGACACTCTTACTTTCTATGATTTGAACTTCTCCTGTGAACCCTGTTTTAGATTCCGATGCTTAACTTCAGGTTTACTGTTGCCCTTGGACCTTCTTATTGACGATGAAACACAGAAATTGCATCCGAATTTAATAAAAAAAGGCACAATGCCGACTTATGTACAAGAGGACTGACACTCTCACTTTCTATGATTTGAACCTCTCCTGTGAGTCCAGTTTTAGATTCCGATGCTTCACTTCAGGTTTACTGTACCCCTTGGACATTTTTATTGACGATGAAACAGAAAATTGCATTGGAATTAAGTACAAAAGGCACAATGCCAACTTAAGTACAGGAGGACTGACACTCTAACTTTCTATGATTTGAACCTCTCCTGTGAGTCAAGTTTTGGATTCCGATGCATCCCTCCAGGTTTACTGTATCCCTTGGACCTTCTTATTGACAATGAAACACAGAAATTGCATCGGAATTAAATTAAAAAGGCACAACGCCGACTTAACTACAAGAGGACTGACACAATAACTTTCTATGATTTGAACCTCTCCTGTGAGTCAAGTTTTATATTCCGATGCTTCACTTCAGGTTTACTGTATACCTTGGACCTTCGTATTAACGATGAAACACAGAAATTGCTTCTAAATTAAATGCAAAAGGCACAATGCCGACTTATGTAGCAGAGGACTGACACTCTTACTTTCTATGATTTGAACGTGTCCTGTGAGTCCTGTTTTAGATTCCGATGCTTTTATTCAGGTTTACTGTATCCCTTGGACCTTCTTATTGACGATGAAACACAGAAATTGCATCCGAATTTAATACAAAAGGCACAATGCCGACTTAAGTACAAGAGGACTGACACTCTCACTTTCTATGATTTGAACCTCTCCTGTGAGTCCAGTTTTAGATTCCGAAGCTTCACTTCAGGTTTACTGTATCCCTTGGACCTTCCTATTGACGATGAAACACAGAAATTGCATCCGAATTTAATACAAAAGGCACAATGCCGACTTAAGTACAAGAGGACTGACACTCTCACCTTCTATGATTTGAACCTCTCCTGTGAGTCCAGTTTTAGATTCCGATGCTCCACTTCAGGTTTACTGTATCCCTTGGACATTTTTATTGACGATGAAACACAGAAATTGCATCGGAATTAAATACAAAAGGCACAATGAGAACTTAAGTACAGGAGGACTGACACTCTAACTTTCTATCATTTGAACCTCTCCTGTGAGTGAAGTTTTGGATTCCGATGCATCACTTCAGGTTTACTGTATCACTTGGACCCTCTTATTGACAATGAAACACAGAAATTGCATCGGAATTAACTTATAAAGGCACAATGCCGACTTAACTACAAGAGGACTGACACTCTAACTTTATATGATTTGAACCTCTCCTGTGAGTCCAGTTTCAGATTCCGATGCTTCATTTCAGGTTTACTGTATCCCATGGACCTTCTTATTGACGATGAAATACAGAAATTGCATCGGAATTAAATTCAAAAGTCACAATGCCGACTTAAGTACAAGAGGACTGACACTCTAACTTTCTACGATTTGAACCCCTCCTGTGAGTCCAGTTTTAGATTCCGATGCTTCACTTCAGGTTATTGTATCCCTTGGACCCTCTGATTGACGATGAAACACAGAAATTGCATCCGAATTTAATACAAAAGGCACAATGCCGACTTAAGTACAAGAGGACTGACACTCAAACTTTCTATGATTTGAACCTCTCCTGTGAGTCCAGTTTTAGATTCCGAAACTTCACTTCAGGTTTACTGTATCCCTTGGACCATCTCATTGACGATGAAACACAGAAATTGCATCGGAATTAAATTCGAAAGGAACAAGGCCGACTTAAGTACAGGAGGACTGACACTCTAACTTTCTATGATTTGAACCTCTCCGGTGAGTCCAGTTTTAGATTCCGATGCTTCAGTTCAGGTTCACTGTATCCCTTGTACCTTCTTATTGATGATGAAACACAGAAATTACATCCGAATTTAATACAAAGGGCACAATGCCGACTTAAGTACAAGAAGACTGACACTCTAACTTTCTATGATTTGGAACTCTCCTGTGAGTCCAGTTTTAGATTCCGATTATTCACTTCAGGTTTAGTGTATTCCTTGGACCTTCATACTGACGATGAAACACAGAAATTGCATCCGAATTTAATACAAAAGGCACAATGCCGACTTAAGTACAGGTGGACTGACACTCTCACTTTCTATGATTTGAACCTCTCCTGTGAGTCCAGTTTTAGATTCAGATGCTTCATTTCCGGTTTCCTGTATACCTTGGACCTTCTTATTGACGATGAAACACAGAAACTGCATCCGAATTTAATACAAAATGCACAATGCCGACGTAAGTACAAGAGGACTGACGCTCTCACTTTCTATGATTTGACCCTCTCCTGTATGTCCAGGTTTAGATTCCGATGCCAAACTTCAGGTTTACTGTATCCCTTGAACCTTCTTATTGACGATGAAATACAGAAATTGCATCCGAATTTAACACAAAAGGCACAATGCCGTCTTAAGTTCAAGAGGACTGACACTCTAACTTTCTATGATTTGAACCTCTCCTGTTAGCCCAGTTTTAGATTCCGATACTTCACTTCAGGTTTACTGTATCCCTTGGACATTCTTATTGATGATGAAACACAGAAATTGCATCCGAATGTAATACAAAGGGCACAATGCCGACTTAAGTACAAGAGGACTGTCACCCTAACTTTCTATGATTTGAACCTCTCCGGTGAGTCCAGTTTTAGATTCCGATGCTTCACTTCAGGTTTACTGTATTCCTTGGACCTCCTTACTGACGAGGAAACACAGAAATTGCATCCGAATTTAATACAAATGTCACAATGCCGACTTAAGTACAAGAGGACTGACATTCTAACTTTCTATGATTTGAACCTCTCTTGTGAGTCCAGTTTTGGATTCGGATGCTTCACTTTAGGTTCACTGTATACCTTGGACCTTCGTACTGACGATGAAGCACAGAAATTGTTTCGGAATTAAATTCAAGAGGCACAATGCCGACTTAAGTAGCAGAGGACTGACACTCTAACTTTCTATGATTTGAACCTCTCCTGTGAGTCCAGTTTTAGATTGCGATGCTTCACTTCAGGTTTAATGATTCCCTTGGACCTTCTTATTGACGATGAAATACAGAAATTGCATCCGAATTCAATATAAAAGGCACAATGCCGACTTAAGTACAAGAGGACTGACACTCTTACTTTCTATGATTCGAACTTGTCCTGTGACTCCAGTTTTAGATTCCGATGCTACACTTTAGGTGTACTGTATCCCTTGGACTATCTTATTGACGGTGAAACACATAAATTGCATCCGAATTTAATACAAAAGGCACAATGCCGACTTAAGTACAAGAGGACTGACACTCTCACTTTCTATGATTTGAACCTCTCCTGTGAGTCCAGTTTTAGATTCGGATGCCTTACTTCCGGTTTCCTGTATACCTTGTAAATTCTAATTGACGATGAAACAAAGAAATTGCATCCGAATTTAATTCAAAAGGCACAATGCCGACATCAGTACAAGAGGACTGACACTCTCACTTTCTATGATTTGAACCTCTCCTGTGAGTCCAGTGTTAGATTCCGATGCTTCACTTCAGGTTTTCTGTATACCTTGGACCTTCTTATTGACGACGACACACAGAGTTTGCATCCGAATTTAATACAAAAGGCACAATGCCGACTTAAGTACAAGAAGATTGTCACTCTCACTTTCTATGATTTGAACCTCTCCTGTGAGTCCTGTTTTAGATTCCGATGCCTCACTTCCGGTTTCCTGTATACCTTGGAAATTCTAATTGTCGATGAAACACAGAAATTGCATCCGAATTTAATTCAAAAGGCACAATGCCGACATCAGTACAAGAGGACTGACACTCTCACTTTCTATGATTTGAACCTCTCCTGTGAGTCCAGTGTTAGATTCCAATGCTTCCCTTCAGGTTTCCTGTATACCTTGGACCTTCTTATTGACGACGAAACACAGAAATTTCATCCGAATTAAATTCAAAAGGCACAATGCCGACTTAAGTACAAGAGGACTGACACTCTAACTTTCTATGATTTGAACCTCTCCAGTGAGCCCGGTTTTTGATTCCGATGCTTCACTTCAGCTTTACTGTATCCCTTGGACCTTCTTATTGATGATGAAACACAGAACGTGCATCCGAAATTAATACAAAATGCACAATGACGACTTAAGTACAAGAGGACTGACACTCTCACTGTCTATGAATTCAACCTCTCCTGTGAGTCCAGTTTTAGATTCCGATGCTTCACTTCAGGTTTCCTGTATCCCTTGGACCTTCTTATTGATGATGAAACACAGAAATTGCATCCGAATTTAATACAAAAGGCCCAATGGCGACTTAAGTACAAGAGGACTGACACACTCATTTTCTATGAATTAAACCTCTCCTGTGAGTCCAGTTTTAGAATCCGACAACTCACTTCAGGTTTACTGTATTTCTTGGACCTTCTTATTGACGATGGAACACAGAAATAGCATCCGAATTTAATAGAAAAGGCACAATGCCGACTTAAGTACAAGAGGACTGACACAAACTCTCTATGATTTGAACCTCTCTGGTGAGTCCAGTTTTAGATTCCGATGCTTCACTTCAGGTTTACTGTATCCCTTGTACCTTCTTATTGATGATGAAACACAGAAATTGCATCCGAATTTAATACAAAAGGCACAATGCCGACTTAAGTACAAGAGGACTGACACTCTCGCTTTATATGATTTGAACCTCTCCTGTGAGTCCAGTTTTAGATTCTGATGCTTCACTTCAGGTTTTCTGTATACCTAGGACCTTCTTATTGACAATGAAACACAGAAATTGCATCCGAATTAAATTCAAAAGGCACAATGCCGACTTAAGTACAAGAACACTGACACTCTAACTATCTATGATTTGAAACCCTCCTGTGAGTCCAGTTTTAGATTCCGATGCTTCACTACAGGTTTACTGTATACCTTGGAACTTCTTATTGACGATGAAACACAGTAATTACATCGGAATAAAAATTCAAAAGGCACAATTCCGACTTAAGTACAAGAAGACTGACACTCTAACTTTCTATGATTTGAACCTCTCCTGTGAGTCCAGTTTTAGATTCCGATGCTTCACTTCTGGTTTACTGTAACCCTTGGACCTTCTTATTGACGAGAGAACACAGAAATTGCATCCAAATTTAATACAAAAGTCACAATGCCAACATAAGTACAAGAGGACTGACACTCTCACTTTCTATGATTTGAACCTCTCTTGTGAGCCCAGTTTTAGATTCCGATGCTTCACTTCAGGTTTCCTGTGTATCTAGGACCTTCTTATTGACGGTGAAACACAGAAATTGCATCCGAAGTAAATTCAAAAGGCACAATGCCGACTTCAGTGCAAGAGGACTGACACTCCAACTTTCTATGATTTGAACCTCTCCTGTGAGTCCAGTTTTAGATTCCGATGCTTCACTTCAGGTTTACTGTATCCCTTGGACCTTCTTATTGACGATGAAACACAGAAATTCAATCGGAATTAAATTCAAAAGGCACAATGCTGACTTCAGTACAAGAGGACTGACACTCTAACTTTCTATGATTTGAACCTCTCCTTTGAGTCCAGTTTCAGATTCCGATGCTACACTTCAGGTTTACTGTATATCATGGACCTCCTTATTGACGACGAAGCACAGAAATTGCATCGGAATGAAATTGAAAAGGCACAATGCCGACATAAGTACAAGATGACTGACGCTCTAATTTTCTATGATTTGAACCTGTCCTGTGAGTCCAGTTTTAGAATCCGATGATTCACTTCAGGTTTACTGTATCCCTTTGACCTTCTTATTGACGATGAAACACAGAAATTGCGTCTGAATTTAATACAAAAGGCACAATGCCGACTTAAGTACAAGAGGACTGACACTCTAACTTTCTATGATTTGAACCTCTCCTGTAAGTCCAGTTTTAGAATCCGATGCCTCACTTCCGGTTTCCTGTATACCTTGGAAATTCTAATTGACGATGAGACACAGAAATTGCATCCGAATTTAATTCAAAAGGCACAATGCCGACATCAGTACAAGAGGACTGACACTCTAACTTTCTAAGATTTGAACCTCTCCGGTGAGTCCAGTTTTAAGTTCCGATGCTTCACTTCCGGTTTACTGTATCCCTCGTACCTTCTTATTGATGATGAAACACAGAAATTGTATCCGAATTTAATACAAAAGGCACAATGCCGACTTAAGTACAAGAGGACTGACACTCTCTCTTTATATGATTTGAACCTCTCCTGTGAGTCCAGTTTTAGATTCCGATGCTTCACTACAGGTTTACTGTATACCTTGGAACTTCTTATTGACGATGAAACACAGTAATTGCATCGGAATAAAAATTCAAAAGGCACAATTCCGACTTAATTACAAGAGGACTGACACTCTAACTTCCTATGCTTAGAACCTCTCCTGTGAGTCCGGTTTTAGATTCCGATGCTTCACTTCTGGTTTACTGTATCCCTTGGACCTTCTTATTGACGAGAAAACACAGAAATTGCATCCGAATTTAATACAAAAGTCACAATGCCGACTTAAGTACAAGAGGACTGACACTCTAACTTCTTATGATTTGAACCTCTCCTGTGAGTCCAGTTTTAGATTCCGATGTTTCACTTCAGGTTTACTGTATCCCTTGGACATTTTTATTGACGATGAAACACAGAAATTGCATCGGAATTAAATAAAAAGGCACAATGCCAACTTAAGTACAGGAGGACTGACACTCTAACTTTCTATGATTTGAACCTCTCCTGTGAGTCAAGTTTTGGATTCCGATGCATCACTTCAGGTTTACTGTATCACTTGGACCGTCTTATTGACAATGAAACACAGAAATTGCATCGGAATTAACTTAAAAAGGCACAATGCCGACTTAACTACAAGAGGACTGACACTCTAACTTTCTATGATTTGAACCTCTCCTGTGAGTCCAGTTTTAGATTCCCATGCTTCACTTCAGGTTTACTGTATCCCATGGACCTTCTTATTGACGATGAAACACAGATATTGCATCGGAATTAAATTCAAAAGTCACAATGCCGACTTAAGTACAAGAGGACTGACACTCTAACTTTCTATGATTTGAACCTCTCCTGTGAGTCCAGTTTTAGATTCCGATGCTTCACTTCAGGTTTATTGTATCCCTTCTACCCTCTTATTGACGATGAAACACAGAAATTGCATCCGAATTTAATACAATAGGCACAATGCCGACTTAAGTACAAGAGGACTGACACTCTAACTTTCTATGATTTGAACCTCTCCTGTGAGTCCAGTTTTAGATTCCGAAGCTTCACTTCAGGTTTACTGTATCCCTTGGACCATCTCATTGACGATGAAACACAGATATTGCATCGGAATTAAATTCGAAAGGAACAAGGCCGACTTAAGTACAGGAGGACTGACACTCTAACATTCTATGATTTGAACCTCTCCGGTGAGTCCAGTTTTAGATTCCGATGCTTCAGTTCAGGTTTACTGTATCCCTTGTGCCTTCTTATTGATGATGAAACACAGAAATTACATCCGAATTTAATACAAAGGGCACAATGCCGAATTAAGTACAAGAAGACTGACACTCTAACTTTCTATGATTTGAAGCTCTCCTGTGAGTCCAGTTTTAGATTCTGATGATTTACTTCAGGTTTAGTGTATCCCTTGGACCTTCATACTGACGATGAAACACAGAAACTGCATCCGAATTTAATACAAAAGGCACAATGCCGACTTAAGTACAAGTGGACTGACACTCTCACTTTCTATGATTTGAACCTCTCCCGTGAGTCCAGTTTTAGATTCAGATGCTTCAATTCCGGTTTCCTGTATACCTTTGACCTTCTTATTGACGATGAAACACAGAAACTGCATCCGAATTTAATACAAAACGCACAATGCCGACGTAAGTACAAGAGGACTGACGCTCTCACTTTCTATTTTCTGAACCTCTCCTGTGGGTCCAGGTTTAGATTCCGATGCCACACTTCAGGTTTACTGTATCCCTTGAACCTTCTTATTGACGATGAAATACAGAAATTGCATCCGAATTTAGTACAAAATGCACAATGCCGTCTTAAGTTCAAGAGGACTGACACTCTAACTTTCTATGATTTGAACCTCTCCTGTTAGCCCAGTTTTAGATTCCGATACTTCACTTCAGGTTTACTGTATCCCTTGGACCTTCTTATTGATGATGAAACACAGAAATTGCATCCGAATGTAATACAAACGGCACAATGCCGACTTAAGTACAAGAGGAATGACACCATACCTTTCTATGATTTGAACCTCTCCGGTGAGTCCAGTTTTAGATTCCGATGCTTCACTTCAAGTTTACTGTATCCCTTGGCCCTCCTTATTGACGCGGAAACACAGAAATTGCATCCGAATTTAATACAAATGTCACAATGCCGACTTAAGTACAAGAGGACTGACATTCTAACTTTCTATGATTTTAACCTCTCTTGTGAGTCCAGTTTTAGATTCGGATGCTTCACTTTAGGTTCACTGTATACCTTGGACCTTCTTATTGACGATGAAGCACAGAAATTGTTTCGGAATTAAATTCAAAAGGCACAATGCCGACTTAAGTAGCAGAGGACTGACACTCTAACTTTCTATGATTTGAACCTCTCCTGTGAGTCCAGTTTTAGATTGCGATGCTTCACTTCAGGTTTAATGTTTCCCTTGGACCTTCTTATTGACGATGAAACACAGAAATTGCATTCGAATTTATTACAAAAGGCACAATGACGACTTAAGTACAAAAGGACTGACACTCTAACTTTCTATGATTTGAATCTCTCCTGTGAGTCCACTTTTAGATTCCGATGCTTCACTTCAAGTTTACTGTATACCTTGGACTTTCTTATTGACAATGAACCACAGAATTTGCCTCGGAATTAAATTGAAAAGGCACAATGCCGACTTAAGTTCAAGTGGAGTATTACTCTAACTTTCTATGATTTGAACCTCCCCTGCGAGTCCAGTTTTAGATTCCGATGCTTTACTTCGGGATTACTGTATGCCTTGGACCTTCTTATTGACGATGAAATACAGAAATTGCATCCGAATTCAATACAAAAGGCACAATGCCGACTTAAGTACAAGAGGACTGACACTCTTACTTTCTATGATTCGAACCTGTCCTGTGAGTCCAGTTTTAGATTCCGATGCTTCACTTTAGGTGTACTGTATCCCTTGGACTTTCTTATTGACGGTGAAACACATAAATTGCATCCGAATTTAATACAAAAGGCACAATGCCGACTTAAGTACAAGAGGACTGACACTCTCACTTTCTATGATTTGAACCTCTCCTGTGAGTCCAGTTTTAGATTCGGATGCCTCACTTCCGGTTTCCTGTATACCTTGGAAATTCTAATTGACGATGAAACACAGAAATTGCATCCGAATTTAATTCAAAAGGCACAATGCCGACATCAGTACAAGAGGACTGACACTCTCACTTTCTATGATTTGAACCTCTCCAGTGAGCCCGGTTTTTGATTCCGATGCTTCACTTCAGCTTTACTGTATCCCTTGGACCTTCTTATTGATGATGAAACACAGAACGTGCATCCGAAATTAATACAAATGCGCAATGACGACTTAAGTACAAGAGGACTGACACAAACTTTCTATGATTTGAACCTCTCCGGTGAGTCCAGTTTTAGATTCCGATGCTTCACTTCAGGTTTACTGTATCCCTTGTACCTTCTTATTGATGATGAAACACAGAAATTGCATCCGAATTTAATACAAAAGGCACAATGCCGACTTACGTACCAGAGGACTGACACTTTTGCTTTATATGATTTGAACCTCTCCTGTGAGTCCAGTTTTAGATTCTGATGCTTCACTTCAGGTTTTCTGTATACCTAGGACCTTCTTATTGACAATGAAACACAGAAATTGCATCCGAATTAAATTCAAAAGGCACAATGCCGACTTAAGTACAAGAGGACTGACACTCTAACTATCTATGATTTGAAACTCTCCAATGAGTCCAGTTTTAGATTCCGATGCTTCACTACAGGTTTACTGTATACCTTGGAACTTCTTATTGACGATGAAACACAGTAATTGCATCGGAATAGTAATTCTAAATGCACAATTCCGACTTACGTACGAGAGGACTGACACTCTAACTTTCAATGATTTGAACCTCTCCTGTGAGTCCAGTTTTAGATTCCGATGCTTCACTTCTGGTTTACTGTATCCCTTGGACCTTCTTATTGACGATGAAACACCGACATTGCATCCAAATTTAATACAAAAGGCACAATGCCGACTTAAATACAAGAGGACTGACACTCTTACTTTCTATGATTTGAACCTCTCCTGTGAGTCCTGTTTTAGACTCCGATGCTTCACTTCAGGTTTACTGTATCCCTTGGACCTTCTTATTGACGATGAAACACAGAAATTGCATCCGAATTTAATACAAAAGGCACAATGCCGACTTAAGTACAAGAGGACTGACACTCCCCCTTTCTATGATTTGAACCTCTCCTGTGAGTCCAGTTTTAGATTCCGATGCTTCACTTCAGGTTTACTGTATACCTCGGACCTTCTTATTGACGATGAAACACAGAAATAGCATCCAAATTTAATACAAAATTCACAATGCAGTCTTAAGTACAAGAGGACTGACAATCTCACTTTCTATGATTTGAACCTCTCCTGTGAGTCCAGTATTAGATTCCGATTCTTCACTTCAGGTTTACCGTATCCCATGGACCTTCTTATTGACGATGAAACACAGAAATTGCTTCGGAATTAAATTCAAATGTCACAATGCCGACTTAAGTACAAGAGGACTGACACTCTAACTTTCTATGATTTGAACCTCTCCTGTGCGTCCAGTTTTAGATTCCGATTCTCCACTTCAGGTTTACTGTATCCCATGGACCTTCTTATTGACGATGAAACACAGAAATTGCATCGGAATTAAATTCAAATGTCACAATGCCGACTTAAGTACAAGAAGACTGACACTCTAACTTTCTATGCTTTGAACCTCTCCTGGGAGTCCAGTTTTAGTTTCCGAAGCTTCACTTCAGGTTTACTGTATCCCTTTTACCTTCGTATTGACGATGAAACACAGAAATTCCATCGGAATTATATTCAAAAGGCACAATGCTGACTTAAGTACATGAGGACTGACACTCTAACTTTCTAAGATTTGAACCTCTCCTGTGAGTCCAGTTTTAGATTCCGATTTTTGACTTAAGATTTACTGTATACCTTGGACCTTCGTATTGACGATGAAGCACAGATATTGCTTCTAAATTAAATTCAAAAGGCACAATGCCGACTTATGTAGCAGAGGACTGACACTCTACCTTTGTATGATTTGAACCTCCACTGTGAGTCCAGTTTTAGATTCCGATGCTTCACTTCAGGTTTACAGTATCCATTGGACCTTCTTATTGTCGATGAAACACAGAAATTGCATCCGAATTCAATACAATAGGCACAGTGACGACGTAAGTACAAAAGGACAGACACTCTAACTTTCTATGATTTGAATCCCTCCTGTGAGTCCAGTTTCGGATTCCGATGCTTCACTTCAAGATTACTGTATACCTTGGACCTTCTTATTGACGATGAAACACAGAAATTGCATCGGAATTAAATTCAAAAGGCACAATGCTGACTTCAGTACAAGAGGACTGACACTCTAACTTTCTATGATTTGAACCTCTCCTTTGAGTCCAGTTTCAGATTCCGATGCTACACTTCAGGTTTACTGTATATCATGGACCTCCTTATTGACGACGAAGCACCGAAATTGCATCGGAATGAAATTGAAAAGGCACAATGCCGACATAAGTACAAGATGACTGACGCTCTAATTTTCTATGATTTGAACCTGTCCTGTGAGTCCAGTTTTAGAATCCGATGATTCACTTCAGGTTTACTGTATCCCTTGGACCTTCTTATTGACGATGAAACACAGAAATTGCGTCCGAATTTAATACAAAAGGCACAACGCCGACTTAAGTACAAGACGACTGACACTCTAACTTTCTATGATTTGAACCTCTCCTGTAAGTCCAGTTTTAGAATCCGATGCTTCACTTCAGGTTTACTGTATCCCTTGGACCATCTTATTGACGATGAAACACAGAAATTGCATGGGAATTAAATTCAAAAGGAACAAGGCCGACTTAAGTACAGGAGGACTGACACTCTAACTTTCTATGATTTGAACCTCTCCGGTGAGTCCAGTTTTCAATTCCGATGCTTCACTTCCGGTTTACTGTATCCCTTGTACCTTCTTATTGATGATGAAACACAGAAATTGCATCCGAATTTAATATAAAAGGCACAATGCCGACTTAAGTACAAGAGGACTGACGCTCTCGCTTTATTTGATTTGAACCTCTCCTGTGAGTCCAGTTTTAGATTCCGATGCTTCACTTCAGGTTTACTGTATCCCTTGGACATTATTATTGACGATGAAACACAGAAATTGCATCGGAATTAAATACAAAAGGCACAATGCCAACTTAAGTACAGGAGGACTGACACTCTAACTTTCTATGATTTGAACCTCTCCTGTGAGTCAAGTTTTGGATTCCGATGCATCACTTCAGGTTTACTGTATCACTTGGACCTTCTTATTGACAATGAAACACAGAAATTGCATCGGAATTAACTTAAAAAGGCACAATGCCGACTTAAGTACAAGAGGACTGACACTCTAACTTACTATGATTTGAACCTCTCCTGTGAGTCCAGTGTTAGATTCCGATGCTTCACTTCAGGTTTCCTGTATACCTTGGACCTTCTTATTGACGACGAAACTCAGAGATTGCATCCGAACTTAATACAAAAGGCACAATGTCGACTTAAGTACAAGTGGACTGACACTCTAACTTTCTATGATATGAACCTCTCTAGTGAGCCCAGTTTTAGATTCCGATGCTTCACTTCAGCTTTACTGTATCCCTTGGACCTTCTTATTGATGATGAAAGACAGAACTTGCATCCGAATTTAATACAAAATGCGCAATGACGACTTAAGTACAAGAGGCAGACACTCTCACTTTCTATGAATTCAACCTCTCCTGTGAGTCCAGTTTTAGATTCCGATGCTTCACTTCAAGTTTACTGTATACCTTGGCCTTCTTATTGACGATGAAACACAGAATTTGCCTCGGAATTAAATTCAAAAGGCACAATGCCGACTTAAGTTCAAGTGGAGTGATACTCTAACTTTCTATGATTTGAACCTCCCCTGTGAGTCCAGTTTTAGATTCCGATGCTTCACTTCGGGATTACTGTATGCCTTGGACCTTCTTATTGACGATGAAATACAGAAATTACATCCGAATTCAATACAAAAGGCACAATGCCGACTTAAGTACAAGAGGACTGACACTCTTACTTTCTAAAATTCGAACCTGTCCTGTGAGTCCAGTTTTAGATTCCGATGCTTCACTTCAGGTTTCCTGTATACCTTGGACCTTCTTTTTGACGACGAAACAGAGAGATTGCATCCGAATCTAATACAAAAGGCACAATGCCGACTTAAGTACAAGAGGACTGACACTCCCACTTTCTATGATTTGAATCTCTCCTGTGAGTCCAGTTTTAGATTCCGATGCCTCACCCCGGTTTCCTGTATACCTTGGAATTTCTAATTGACGATGAAACAGAGAAATTGCATCCGAATTTAATTCGAAAGGCACAATGCCGACATCAGTACAAGGGGACTGACACTCTCACTTTCTATGATTTGAACCTCTCCTGTGAGTCCAGTGTTAGATTCCGATGCTTCACTTCAGGTTTCCTGTATACCTTGGACCTTCTTATTGACGACGAAACACAGAGATTGCATCCGAACTTAATACAAAAGGCACAATGTCGACTTAAGTACAAGTGGACTGACACTCTAACTTTCTATGATATGAACCTCTCTAGTGAGCCCAGTTTTAGATTCCGATGCTTCACTTCAGCTTTACTGTATCCCTTGGACCTTCTTATTGATGATGAAAGACAGAACTTGCATCCGAATTTAATACAAAATGCGCAATGACGACTTAAGTACAAGAGGCAGACACTCTCACTTTCTATGAATTCAACCTCTCCTGTGAGTCCAGTTTTAGATTCCGATGCTTCACTTCAGGTTTACTGTATCCCTTGTAGCTTCTTATTGATGATGATACACAGAAATTGCATCCGAATTTAATACAAAAGGCACAATGCCGACTTAAGTACAGGAGGACTGACACTCTCGCTTTATATGATTTGAACCTCTCCTGTGAGTCCAGTTTTAGATTCTGATGCTTCGATTCAGGTTTCCTGTATACCTATGGCCTTCTTATTGACAATGAAACACAGAAATTGCATCCGAATTTAATTCAAAAGGCACAATGCCGACTTAAGTACAAGAGGACTGACACTCTAACTATCTATGATTTGAAACTCTCCTGTGAGTCCAGTTTTAGATTCCGATGCTTCACTACTGGTTTACTGTATACCTTGGAACTTCTTATTGACGATGAAACACAGTAATTGCATCGGAATAAAAATTCAAAAGGCAAAATTCCGACTTAAGTACAAGAAGACTGACACTCTAACTTTCTATGATTTGAACCTCTCCTGTGAGCCCAGTTTTAGATTCCGATGCTTCACTTCAGGTTTACTGTAACCCTTGGACCTTCTTATTGACGAGAAAACACAGAAATTGCATCCGAATTTAATACAAAAGTCACAATGCCGACTTAAGTACAAGAGGACTGACACTCTCACTTTCTATGATTTGAACCTCTCCTGTGAGTCCTGTTTTAGATTCCGATGCTTCACTTCAGGTTTACTGTATCCCTTGGACCTTCTTATTGCCGATGAAACACAGAAATTGCATCCGAATTTAACAGAAAAGGCACAATGCCGACTTAAGTACAAGAGGACTGACACTCTCACTTTCTATGATTTGAACCTCTCCTATGAGGCCAGTTTTAGATTCCGATGCTTCACTTCAGGTTTACTGTATCCCTAGGACCTTCTTATTGACGATGAAACACAGAAATAGTATCCGAATTTAATACAAAAGGCACAATGCCGTCTTAAGTACAAGAGGACTAACAATCTCACTTTCTATGACTTGAACTTCTCCTGTGAGTCCAGTTTTAGATTCCGATGCTTCACTTCAGGTTTACAGTATCCATTGGACCTTCTTATTGACAATGAAACACAGAAATTGCATCGGAATTACCTTAAAAAAGCACAACGCCGACTTAACTACAAGAGGAGTGACACTCTAACTTTCTATGATTTGAACCTCTCCTGTGAGTCCAGTTTTAGATTCCGATGCTTCAATTCAGTTTTACTGTATCCCATGGACCTTCTTATTGACGATGAAACACAGAAATTGCATCGGAATTAAATTCAAAAGTCACAATGCCGACTTAAGTACAAGAGGACTGACACTCTAACTTTCTACGATTTGAACCTCTCCTGTGAGTCCAGTTTTAGATTCCGATGCTTCACTTCAGGTTTATTGTATCCCTTGGACCCTCGTATTGACGATGAAACACAGAAATTGCATCTGAGTTTAATACAAAAGGCACAATGCCGGCCTAAGTACAAGAGGACTGACACTCTAACTTTCTATGATTTGAACCTGTCCTGTGAGTCCAGTTTTAGATTCCGAAGCTTCACTTCAGGTTTACTGTATCCCTTGGACCATCTTATTGACGATGAAACACAGAAATTGCATCGGAATTAAATTCGAAAGGAACAAGGTCGACTAAAGTACAGGAGGACTGACACTCTAACTTCCTATGATTTGAACCTCTCCGGTGAGTCCAGTTTTGGATTCCGATGCTTCAGTTCAGGTTTACTGTATCCCTTGTACCTTCTTATTGATGATGAAACACAGAAATTACATCCGAATTTAATACAAAAGGCACAATGCCGACTTAAGTACAAGAAGACTGACACTCTAACTTTCTATGATTCGAAACTCTCCTGTGAGTCCAGTTTTAGATTCCGATAATTCACTTCAGGTTTACTGTATCCCTTGGACCTTCATACTGACGATGAAACACAGAAATTGCATTCGAATTTAATACAAAAGGCACAATGCCGACTTAAGTACAAGAGGACTGACACTCTAACTGTCTATGATATGAACCGCTCCTGTGAGTCCAGTTTTAGATTCAGATGCTTCACTTCCGGTTTCCTGTATACCTTGGACCGGCTTATTGACGATGAAACACAGAAATTGCATCGGAATTCAATTCAATAGGCACAATGCCGACTTAAGTAGAAGAGGACTGACACTCTAACTTTCTAGGATTTGAATTTCTCCTGTGAGTTTAGTTTTAGATTCCGATGCTTCACTTCAGGTTCACTGTATCCCTTGGACCTTCATATTGACGATGAAACACAGAAATTTCATCCGAATTTAATACAAAAGACACAATGACATCTTAAGTACAAAAGGACTGACACTCTGACTTTCTATGATTTGAATCTCTCCTGTGAGTCCAGTTTTAGATACCGAAGCTTCACTTCAAGTTTACTGTATACCTTGGACCTTCGTATTGACGATGAAACACAGAAATACCATCGGAATTAAATTCAAAAAACACAATTCCGACTTCAGTTCAAGAGGACTGACTTTCTAAAATTCTATTATTTGAACCTCTCCTTTGAGTCCAGTTTTAGATTCCGATACTACAATTCAGGTTTACTGTATACCATGGACCTTCTTATTGTCGATGAAGCACATAAATTGCATCGGAATGAAATTGAAAAGGCACAATGCCGACTTAAGTAGAAGAGGACTGAAACTCTAACTTTCTACGATTTGAACCACTCCTGTGAGTCCAGTTTTAGATTCCGATGCTTCACTTCAGGTTTATTGTATCCCTTGGACCCTCTTATTGACGATGAAACACAGAAATTGCATCCGAACTTAATATAAAGGGCACAATGCCGACTTAAGTACAAGAGGACTGACACTCTAACTTTCTATGATTTGAACCTCTCCTGTGAGTCCAGTTTTAGATTCCGAAGTTTCACTTCAGGTTTACTGTATCCCTTGGAGCATCTTTTGACGATGAAACACAGAAATTGCATCGGAATTAAATTCGAAAGGAACAAGGCCGACTAAAGTACAGGAGGACAGACACTCTAACTTTCTATGATTTGAACCTCTCCGGTGAGTCCAGTTTTAGATTCCGATGCTTCAGTTCAGGTTTACTGTATCCCTTGTACCTTCTTATTGATGATGAAACACAGAAATTACATCCGAATTTAATACAAAGGGCACAATGCCGACTTAAGTACAAGAAGACCCACACTCTAACTTTCTATGATTTGAAACTCTCCTGTGAGTCCAGTTTTAGATTCCGATGATTCACTTCAGGTTTACTGTATCCCTTGGACCTTCATACTGATGATGAAACACAGAAATTGCATCCGAATTTAATACAAAAGGCACAATGCCGACTTAAGTACAAGAGGACAGACACTCTCACTTTCTATGATTGGAACCTCTCCTGTGAGTCCAGTTTTAGATTCAGATGCTTCACTTCCGGTTTCCTGTATACCTTGGACCGTCTTATTGACGATGAAACACAGAAACGGCATCCGAAATTAATACAAAAGGCACATTGCCGACTTAAGTACAAGAGGACTGACACTCTCACTTTCTATGATTTGAACCTCTCCAGTGGGTCCAGGTTTAGACTCCGATGCTTCACTTCAGGTTTACTGTATCCCTTGAACCTTCTTATTGACGATGAAATACAGAAATTGCATCCGAATTTAATACAAGAGGCACAATGCCGACTTAAGTTCAAGAGGACTGACACTCTAACTCTCTATGATTTGAACCTCTCCTGTTGTCCCAGTTTTAGATTCCGATACTTCACTTCAGGTTTACTGTATCCCTTTGGACCTTCTTATTGATGATGAAACACAGAAATTGCATCCGAATGTAATACAAACGCCACAATGCCGACTTAAGTACAAGGGGACTGACACCCTAACTTTCTATGATTTGAACCTCTCCGGTGAGTCCAGTTTTAGATTCCGATGCTTCACTTCAGGTTTACTGTATCCCTTGGACCTCCTTATTGACGAGGAAACACAGAAATTGCATCCGAATTTAATACAAATGTCACAATGCCGACTTATGTACAAGAGGACTGACATTCTAACTGTCTATGATTTGAACCTCTCCTGTGAGTCTAGTTTTAGATTCCGATGCTTCACTTCAGGTTCACTGTATACCTTGGACCTTCTTATTTGCGACGAAACACAGAAATTGCATCGGAATTCAATTCAAAAGGCACAATGCCGACTTAAGTACAAGAGGACTGACACTCTAACTTCCTATGATTTGAAACTCTCCTGTCAGTCCAGTTTTTGGATTCCGATGCTTCACTACAGGTTTACTGTATACCTTGGAACTTCTATTTGACAATGAAACACAGTAATTGCATCGGAATAAAAGTTCAAAAAGCACAATGCCGACTTAAGTACATAAGGACTGACACTCTAACTTTCTATGATTTGAACCTCTCCTGTGAGTCCAGTTTTTGATTCCGACGCTTCACTTCCGGTTTACTGTATCCCTTGGACCTTCTTATTGACGAGGAAACACAGAAATTGAATCCGAATTTAATACAAAAGTCACAATGCCGACTTAAGTACAAGGGGACTGACACCCTAACTTTCTATGATTTGAACCTCTCCGGTGAGTCCAGTTTTAGATTCCAATGCTTCACTTCAGGTTTACTGTATCCCTTGGACCTCCTTATTGACGAGGAAACACAGAAATTTCATCCGAATTTAATACAAAAGACACAATGACGACTTAAGTACAAAAGGACTGACACTCTAACTTTCTATGATTTGAATCTCTCCTGTGAGTCCAGTTTTAGATACCGATGCTTCACTTCAAGTTTACTGTATACCTTGGACCTTCGTATTGACGATGAAACACAGAAATAGCATCGGAATTAAATTCAAAAGGCACAAGGCCGACTAAAGTACAAGAGGACTGACACTCTAACTTTCTATGATTTGAACCTCTCCTGTGAGTCCAGTTTTAGATTCCGATGCTTCACTTCAGGTTTACTGTATCCCTTGGACCTTCTTATTGACGATGAAACACAGAAATTGCATCCGAATTTAATACAAAAGGCACAATGCGGACTTAAGTACAAGAGGACTGACACTCTCTATGATTAGAACTTCTCCTGTGGGTCCAGGTTTAGATTCCGATGCTTCACCTCAGTTAACTGTATGCCTTGAACCTTCTTAATGACGATGAAACACAGAAATTGCATTCGAATTTAATAAAAAAGGCACAATGCCGACTTAAGTACAAGAGGACTGACACTCTAACTTTCTATGATTTGAACCTCTCCTGTTAGCCCAGTTTTAGATTCCGATGCTTCACTTCAGGTTTACTGTATCCCTTGGACCTTCTTATTGATGATGAAACTCAGAAATTGCATCCGAATATAATACAAACGGCACAATGACGACTTAAGTACAAGAGGACTGACACCCTAACTTTCTATGATTTGAACCTCTCCTGTGAGTCCAGTTTTGGATTCCGATGCTTCACTTCAGGTTTACTGTATCCCTTGGACCTTCTTATTGACGATGAATCACAGATATTGCATTCGAAATTGATACAAAGGGCACAATGCCGACTTAAGTACGAGAGGACTGACACTCTCACTTTCTATGATTTGTACCTCTCCTGTGAGTCCAGTTTTAGATTCCTATGATTCACATTAGGATTACTGTTTCCCCTGGACCTTCTTATTGATGAAGTAACACAGAAATTGCATCCGAATTTAATACAAAAGGCACAATGCCGACTTAAGTACAAGAGGACTGACATTCTCACTTTCTATGATTTGAACCTGTCCTGTGAGTCCAGTTTTAGATTCCGATGCTTCCCTTCAGGTTCACTGTATACCTTGGACCTTCTTACTGACGATGAAACACAGAAATTGCATCTGAATTTAATACAAAAGGCACAATGCCGACTTAAGTACAAGAGGACTGACACTCTAACTTCCTATGATTTGAAACTCTTCTGTGAGTCCAGTTTTTGGATTCCGATGCTTCACTACAGGTTTACTGTATACCTTGGAACTTCTATTTGACAATGAAACACAGTTATTGCATCGGAATAAAAGTTCAAAAAGCACAATGCCGACTTAAGTACATAAGGACTGACACTCTAACTTTCTATGATTTGAACCTCTCCTGTGAGTCCAGTTTTTGATTCCGACGCTTCACTTCCGGTTTACTGTATCCCTTGGACCTTCTTATTGACGAGGAAACACAGAAATTGAATCCGAATTTAATACAAAAGTCACAATGCCGACTTAAGTACAATAGGACTGTCACTCTAACTTCCTATGATTTGAACCTCTCCTGTGAGTCTAGTTTTAGATTCCGATGCTTCACTTCAGGTTTACTGTATCTCTTGGACCTTCTTATTGACAATGAAACACAGAAATTGCATCGGAATTAACTTAAAAAGGCACAATGCCGACTTAACTACAAGAGGACTGACACTCTAACTTTCTATGATTTGAACCTCTCCTGTGAGTCCAGTTTTAGATTCCGATGCTTCACTTCAGGTTTACTGTATCCCATGGACCTTCTTATTGACGATGAAACACAGAAATTGCATCGGAATTAAATTCAAAAGTCACAATGCCGACTTAAGTACAAGAGGACTGACACTCTAACTTTCTACGATTTGAACCTCTCCTGTGAGTCCAGTTTTAGATTCCGATGCTTCACTTCAGGTTTATAGTATCCCTTGGAACCTCTTATTGACGATGAAACACAGAAATTGCATCCGAATTTAATACAAAAGGCACAATGCCGACTTAAGTACAAGAGGACTGACACTCTAACTTTCTATGATTTGAACCTCTCCTGTGAGTCCAGTTTTAGATTCCGAAGTTTCACTTCATTTTTACTGGATCCCTTGGACCATCGTAATGACGATGAAACACAGAAATTGCATCCGAATTTAATACAAAAGGCACAATGGTGACTTAAGTACAAGAGGACTGACACTCCCCCTTTCTATGATTTGAACCTCACCTGTGAGTCCAGTTTTAGATTCCGATGCTTCACTTCAGGTTTACTGTATACCTCGGACCTTCTTATTGACGATGAAACACAGAAATAGCATCCAAATTTAATACAAAATTCACAATGCCGTCTTAAGTACAAGAGGACTGACAATCTCACTTTCTATGATTTGAACCTCTCCTGTGAGTCCAGTATTAGATTCCGATTCTTCACTTCAGGTTTACCGTATCCCATGGACCTTCTTATTGACGATGAAACACAGAAATTGCATCGGAATTAAATTCAAATGTCACAATGCCGACTTAAGTACAAGAGGACTGACACTCTAACTTTCTGTGATTTGAACCTCTCCTGTGAGTCCAGTTTTAAATTCCGATTCTCCACTTCAGGTTTACTGTATCCCATGGACCTTCTTATTGACGATGAAACACAGAAATTGCATCGGAATTAAATTCAAATGTCACAATGCCGACTTAAGTACAAGAGGACTGACACTCTAACTTTCTATGATTTGAACCTCTCCTTTGAGTCCAGTTTCAGATTCCGATGCTACACTTCAGGTTTACTGTATATCATGGACCTCCTTATTGACGACGAAGCACAGAAATTGCATCGGAATGAAATTGAAAAGGCACAATGCCGACATAAGTACAAGATGACTGACGCTCTAATTTTCTATGATTTGAACCTGTCCTGTGAGTCCAGTTTTAGAATCCGATGATTCACTTCAGGTTTACTGTATCCCTTGGACCTTCTTATTGACGATGAAACACAGAAATTGCGTCCGAATTTAATACAAAAGGCACAATGCCGACTTAAGTACAAGAGGACTGACACTCTAACTTTCTATGATTTGAACCTCTCCTGTAAGTCCAGTTTTAGAATCCGATGCTTCACTTCAGGTTTACTGTATCCCTTGGACCATCTTATTGACGATGAAACACAGAAATTGCATCGGAATTAAATTCAAAAGGAACAAGGCCGACTTAAGTACAGGAGGACTGACACTCTAACTTTCTATGATTTGAACCTCTCCGGTGAGTCCAGTTTTCAATTCCGATGCTTCACTTCCGGTTTACTGTATCCCTTGTACCTTCTTATTGATGATGAAACACAGAAATTGCATCCGAATTTAATACAAAAGGCACAATGCCGACTTAAGTACAAGAGGACTGACACTCTAACTATCTATGATTTGAAACTCTCCTGTGAGTCCAGTTTTAGATTCCGATGCTTCACTACTGGTTTACTGTATACCTTGGAACTTCTTATTGACGATGAAACACAGTAATTGCATCGGATTAAAAATTCAAAAGGCACAATTCCGACTTAAGTACAAGAAGACTGACACTCTAACTTTCTATGATTTGAACCTCTCCTGTGAGCCCAGTTTTAGATTCCGATGCTTCACTTCAGGTTTACTGTAACCCTTGGACCTTCTTATTGACGAGAAAACACAGAAATTGCATCCGAATTTAATACAAAAGTCACAATGCCGACTTAAGTACAAGAGGACTGACACTCTCACTTTCTATGATTTGAACCTCTCCTGTGAGTCCTGTTTTAGATTCCGATGCTTCACTTCAGGTTTACTGTATCCCTTGGACCATCTTATTGACGATGAAACACAGAAATTGCATCCGAATTTAACAGAAAAGGCACAATGCCGACTTAAGTACAAGAGGACTGACACTCTCACTTTCTACGATTTGAACCTCTCCTGTGAGGCCAGTTTTAGATTCCGATGCTTCACTTCAGGTTTACTGTATCCCTAGGACCTTCTTATTGACGATGAAACACAGAAATAGTATCCGAATTTAATACAAAAGGCACAATGCCGTCTTAAGTACAAGAGGACTAACAATCTCACTTTCTATGACTTGAACTTCTCCTGTGAGTCCAGTTTTAGATTCCGATGCTTCACTTCAGGTTTACAGTATCCATTGGACCTTCTTATTGACAATGAAACACAGAAATTGCATCGGAATTACCTTAAAAAAGCACAACGCCGACTTAACTACAAGAGGAGTGACTAACTTTCTATGATTTGAACCTCTCCTGTGAGTCCAGTTTTAGATTCCGATGCTTCAATTCAGGTTTACTGTATCCCATGGACCTTCTTATTGACGATGAAACACAGAAATTGCATCGGAATTAAATTCAAAAGTCACAATGCCGACTTAAGTACAAGAGGACTGACACTCTAACTTTCTACGATTTGAACCTCTCCTGTGAGTCCAGTTTTAGATTCCGATGCTTCACTACAGGTTTATTGTATCCCTTGGACCCTCGTATTGACGATGAAACACAGAAATTGCATCCGAGTTTAATACAAAAGGCACAATGCCGGCCTAAGTACAAGAGGACTGACACTCTAACTTTCTATGATTTGAACCTGTCCTGTGAGTCCAGTTTTAGATTCCGAAGCTTCACTTCAGGTTTACTGTATCCCTTGGACCATCTTATTGACGATGAAACACAGAAATTGCATCGGAATTGAATTCGAAAGGAACAAGGTCGACTAAAGTACAGGAGGACTGACACTCTAACTTCCTATGATTTGAACCTCTCCGGTGAGTCCAGTTTTAGATTCCGATGCTTCAGTTCAGGTTTACTATATCCCTTGTACCTTCTTATTGATGATGAAACACAGAAATTACATCCGAATTTAATATAAAAGGCACAATGCCGACTTAAGTACAAGAAGACTGACACTCTAACTTTCTATGAATCGAAACTCTCCTGTGAGTCCAGTTTTAGATTCCGATAATTCACTTCAGGTTAACTGTATCCCTTGGACCTTCATACTGACGATGAAACACAGAAATTGCATTCGAATTTAATACAAAAGGCACAATGCCGACTTAAGTACAAGAGGACTGACACTCTAACTGTCTATGATATGAACCGCTCCTGTGAGTCCAGTTTTAGATTCAGATGCTTCACTTCCGGTTTCCTGTATACCATGGACCGTCTTATTGACGATGAAACACAGAAATTGCATCGGAATTCAATTCAATAGGCACAATGCCGACTTAAGTAGAAGAGGACTGACACTCTAACTTTCTAGGATTTGAATTTCTCCTGTGAGTTTGGTTTTAGATTCCGATGCTTCACTTCAGGTTCACTGTATCCCTTGGACCTTCTTATTGACGATGAAACACAGAAATTTCATCCGAATTTAATACAAAAGACACAATGACATCTTAAGTACAAAAGGACTGACACTCTAACTTTCTATGATTTGAATCTCTCCTGTGAGTCCAGTTTTAGATACCGAAGCTTCACTTCAAGTTTACTGTATACCTTGGACCTTCGTATTGACGATGAAACACAGAAATAGCATCGGAATTAAATTCAAAAAACACAATTCCGACTTCAGTTCAAGAGGACTGACTTTCTAAATTTCTATTATTTGAACCTCTCCTTTGAGTCCAGTTTTAGATTCCGATACTACAATTCAGGTTTACTGTATACCATGGACCTTCTTATTGACGATGAAGCACATAAATTGCATCGGAATGAAATTGAAAAGGCACAATGCCGACTTAAGTAGAAGAGGACTGACGCTCTAACTTTCTACGATTTGAACCACTCCTGTGAGTCCAGTTTTAGATTCCGATGCTTCACTTCAGGTTTATTGTATCCCTTCGACCCTCTTATTGACGATGAAACACAGAAATTGCATCCGAACTTAATATAAAAGGCACAATGCCGACTTAAGTACAAGAGGACTGACACTCTAACTTTCTATGATTTGAACCTCTCCTGTGAGTCCAGTTTTAGATTCCGAAGTTTCACTTCAGGTTTACTGTATCCCTTGGAGCATCTTTTGACGATGAAACACAGAAATTGCATCGGAATTAAATTCGAAAGGAACAAGGCCGACTAAAGTACAGGAGGACAGACACTCTAACTTTCTATGATTTGAACCTCTCCGGTGAGTCCAGTTTTAGATTCCGATGCTTCAGTTCAGGTTTACTGTATCCCTTGTACCTTCTTATTGATGATGAAACACAGAAATTACATCCGAATTTAATACAAAGGGCACAATGCCGACTTAAGTACAAGAAGACCCACACTCTAACTTTCTATGATTTGAAACTCTCCTGTGAGTCCAGTTTTAGATTCCGATGATTCACTTCAGGTTTACTGTATCCCTTGGACCTTCATACTGATGATGAAACACAGAAATTGCATCCGAATTTAATACAAAAGGCACAATGCCGACTTAAGTACAAGAGGACAGACACTCTCACTTTCTATGATTGGAACCTCTCCTGTGAGTCCAGTTTTAGATTCAGATGCTTCACTCCGGTTTCCTGTATACCTTGGACCGTCTTATTGACGATGAAACACAGAAACGGCATCCGAAATTAATACAAAAGGCACATTGCCGACTTAAGTACAAGAGGACTGACACTCTCACTTTCTATGATTTGAACCTCTCCAGTGGGTCCAGGTTTAGACTCCGATGCTTCACTTCAGGTTTACTGTATCCCTTGAACCTTCTTATTGACGATGAAATACAGAAATTGCATCCGAATTTAATACAAGAGGCACAATGCCGACTTAAGTTCAAGAGGACTGACACTCTAACTTTCTATGATTTGAACCTCTCCTGTTATCCCAGTTTTAGATTCCGATACTTCACTTCAGGTTTACTGTATCCCTTTGGACCTTCTTATTGATGATGAAACACAGAAATTGCATCCGAATTCAATTCAAAAAGCACAATGCCGACTTAAGTACAAGAGGACTGACACTCTAACTTCCTATGATTTGAAACTCTCCTGTGAGTCTAGTTTTAGATTCCGATGCTTCACTTCAGGTTCACTGTATACCTTGGACCTTCTTATTTGCGACGAAACACAGAAATTGCATCGGAATTCAATTCAAAAAGCACAATGCCGACTTAAGTACAAGAGGACTGACACTCTAACTTCCTATGATTTGAAACTCTCCTGTGAGTCCAGTTTTTGGATTCCGATGCTTCACTACAGGTTTACTGTATCCCTTGGACCTTCTTATTGACGAGGAAACACAGAAATTGAATCCGAATTTAATACAAAAGTCACAATGCCGACTTAAGTACAAGGGGACTGACACCCTAACTTTCTATGATTTGAACCTCTCCGGTGAGTCCAGTTTTAGATTCCAATGCTTCACCTCAGGTTTACTGTATCCCTTGGACCTCCTTATTGACGAGGAAACACAGAAATTTCATCCGAATTTAATACAAAAGACACAATGACGACTTAAGTACAAAAGGACTGACACTCTAACTTTCTATGATTTGAATCTCTCCTGTGAGTCCAGTTTTAGATACCGATGCTTCACTTCAAGTTTACTGTATACCTTGGACCTTCGTATTGACGATGAATCACAGATATTGCATTCGAAATTAATACAAAGGGCACAATGCCGACTTAAGTACAAGAGGACTGACACTCTCACTTTCTATGATTTGAACCTCTCCTGTGGGTCAAGGTTTGGATTCCGATGCTTCACTTCAGGTTTACTGTATCCCTTGAACCTTCTTATTGACGATGAAACACAGAAATTGCATCCGAATTTAATACAAAAGGCATAATGCCGACTTAAGTACAAGAGGACTGACACTCTAACTTCCTATGATTTGAAACTCTCCTGTGAGTCCAGTTTTTGGATTCCGATGCTTCACTACAGGTTTACTGTATACCTTGGAACTTCTATTTGACAATGAAACACAGTTATTGCATCGGAATAAAAGTTCAAAAAGCAGAATGCCGACTTAAGTACATAAGGACTGACACTCTAACTTTCTATGATTTGAACCTCTCCTGTGAGTCCAGTTTTTGATTCCGACGCTTCACTTCCGGTTTACTGTATCCCTTGGACCTTCTTATTGACGAGGAAACACAGAAATTGAATCCGAATTTAATACAAAAGTCACAATGCCGACTTAAGTACAATAGGACTGTCACTCTAACTTCCTATGATTTGAACCTCTCCTGTGAGTCTAGTTTTAGATTCCGATGCTTCACTTCAGGTTTACTGTATCTCTTGGACCTTCTTATTGACAATGAAACACAGAAATTGCATCGGAATTAACTTAAAAAGGCACAATGCCGACTTAACTACAAGAGGACTGACCCTCTAACTTTCTATGATTTGAACCTCTCCTGTGAGTCCAGTTTTAGATTCCGATGCTTCACTTCAGGTTTACTGTATCCCATGGACCTTCTTATTGACGATGAAACACAGAAATTGCATCGGAATTAAATTCAAAAGTCACAATGCCGACTTAAGTACAAGAGGACTGACACTCTAACTTTCTACGATTTGAACCTCTCCTGTGAGTCCAGTTTTAGATTCCGATGCTTCACTTCAGGTTTATAGTATCCCTTGGAACCTCTTATTGACGATGAAACACAGAAATTGCATCCGAATTTAATACAAAAGGCACAATGCCGACTTAAGTACAAGAGGACTGACACTCTAACTTTCTATGATTTGAACCTCTCCTGTGAGTCCAGTTTTAGATTCCGAAGTTTCACTTCAGGTTTACTGGATCCCTTGGACCATCGTAATGACGATGAAACACAGAAATTGCATCGGAATCAAATTCGAAATGAACAAGGCCGACTAAAGTACAGGAGGACTGACACTCTAACTTTCTATGATTTGAACCTCTACGGTGAGTCCAGTTTTAGATTCCGATGCTTCAGTTCACGTTTACTGTATCCCTTGTACCTTCTTATTGATGATGAAACACAGAAATTACATCCGAATTTAATACAAAGGGCACAATGCCGACTTAAGTACAAGTAGACTGACACTCTAACTTTCTATGATCTGAAACTCTCCTGTGAGTCCAGTTTTAGATTCCGATGATTCACTTCAGGTTTACTGTATCCCTTGGACCTTCATACTGACGATGAAACACAGAAATTGCATCCGAATTTAATACAAAAGGCACATTGCCGACTTAAGTACAAGAGGACTGACACTCTCACTTTCTATGATTTGAACCTCTCCTGTGAGTCCAGTTTTAGATTCAGATGCTTCACTTCCGGTTTCCTGTATACCTTGGACCTTCTTATTGACGATGAAACACAGAAACTGCATCCCAATTTAATACAGACGGCACAATGCCGACTTAAGTACACGAGGACTGACGCTCTTACTTTCTATGATTTGAACCTCTCCTGTGGGTCCAGGTTTAGATTCCGATGCTTCACTTCAGGTTTACTGTATCCCTTGAACCTTCTTATTGACGATGAAATACAGAAATTGCATCCGAATTTAATACAAAATGCACAATGCCGACTTAAGTTCAAGAGGACTGACACTCTAACTTTCTATGAATTGAACCTGTCCTGTTAGCGCAGTTTTAGATTCCGATACTTCACTTCAGGTTTACTGTATCCCTTGGACCTTCTTATTGATGATGAAACACAGAAATTGCATCCGAATGTAATACAAACGGCACAATGCCGACTTAAGTACAAGAGGACTGACACCCTAACATTCTATGATTTGAACCTCTCCGGTGAGTCCAGTTTTAGATTCCGATGCTTCACTTCAGGTTTACTGTATCCCTTGGACCTTCTTATTGACGATGAAACACAGAAATTGCATCCGAATTAATACAAAAGGTACAATGCCGACTTAAGTACAAGAGGACTGGCACTCTAATTTTCTACGATTTGAACCTCTCCTGTAAGTCCAGTTTTAGAATCCGATGCTTCACATCAGGTTTACTGTATCCCTTGGACCATCTTATTGACGATGAAACACAGAAATTGCATCCGAATTTAATACAAAAGGCTTAATGCCGACTTCAGTACAAGTGGACAGACACTCTCACTTTCTATGATTTGAACCTCTCCTGTGAGTCCAGTTTTAGATTCCGATGCTTCACTTCCGGTTTCCTGTATACCTTGGACCTTTTTATTGACAATGAAGCAAAGAAACTGCATCCGAATATAATACAAAAGGCACAATGCCGACTTAAGTACAAGAGGACTGACACTCTCACTTTCTATGATTTGAACCTCTCCTGTGAGTCCAGTTTTAGATTCCGATGCTTCACTTGAGGTTTCCTGTATACCATAGACCTTCTTATTGACGATGAGCCACAGAAATTGCATCCGAATTAAATTCAAAAGGCACAATGCCGACTTAAGTACAAGAGGACTGACACTCTAAATTTCTATGATTTGAACCTCTCCTGTTAGCCCAGTTTTAGATTCCGATGCTTCACTTCAGGTTTACTGTATCCCTTGGACCTTCTTATTGATGATGAAACACAGAAATTGCATCCGGATTTAATACAAACGGCACAATGACGACTTAAGTACAAGAGGACTGACACCCTAACTTTCTATGATTTGAACCTCTCCTGTGAGTCCAGTTTTAGATTCCGATGCTTCACTTCAGGTTTACTGTATCCCTTGGACCTTCTTATTGACGATGAAACACAGAAATTGCATCCGAATTTAATACAAAGGGCACAATGCGGACTTAAGTACAAGAGGACTGACACTCTCACTTTCTATGATTAGAACTTCTCCTGTGGGTCCAGGTTTAGATTCCGATGCTTCACCTCAGTTAACTGTATCCCTTGAACCTTCTTATTGACGATGAAACACAGAAATTGCCTTCGAATTTAATACAAAAGGCACAATGCCGACTTAAGTACAAGAGGACTGACACTCTAACTTTCTGTGATTTGAACCTCTCCTGTTAGCCCAGTTTTAGATTCCGATGCTTCACTTCAGGTTTACTGTATCCCTTGGACCTTCCTATTGTTGATGATACTCAGAAGTTGCATCCGAATTTAATACAAACGGCACAATGACGACTTAAGTACAAGAGGACTGACACCCTAACTTTCAATGATTTGAACCTCTCCTGTGAGTCCAGTTTTTGATTCCGACGCTTCACTTCCGGTTTACTGTATCCCTTGGACCTTCTTATTGACGAGGAAACACAGAAATTGCATCCGAATTTAATACAAAAGTCACAATGCCGACTTAAGTATAAGAGGACTGTCACTCTAACTTCCTATGATTTGAACCTCTCCTTTGAATCCAGTTTTAGATTCCGATGCTATACTTCAGGTTTATTGTATACCATGGACCTTCTTATTGACGATGAAGCACATAAATTGCATCGGAATGAAATTGAAAAGGCACAATGCCGACTTAAGTACAAGAGGACTGACACTCTAATTTTCTATGATTTGGACCTCCCCTGTAAGTCCAGTTTTAGAATCCGATGCTTCACTTCAGGTTTACTGTATCCCTTGGACCATCTTATTGACGATGAAACACAGAAATTGCATCGCAATTAAATTCAAAAGGCACAAGGCCGACTAAAGTACAAGAGGACTGACACTCTAACATTCTATGGTTTGAACCTCTCCGGTGAGTCCAGTTTTAGATTCCGACGCTTCACTTCATGTTTACTGTATCCCTTGTACCTTCTTATTGATGATGAAACACAGAAATTGCATGCGAATTTAATACAAAGGGCACAATGCCGACTTAAGTACAAGAAGACTGACACTCTATCTTTCTATGATTTGAACCTCTCCTGTGAGTCCAGTTTTAGATTCCGATGCCTCACTTCAGGTTTACTGTATCCCTCGGACCTTCATATTGACGATGAAACACAGAAATTGCATCCGAATTTAGTACAAAAGGCACAATGCCGACTTAAGTACAACAGGACAGACACTCTCACTTTCTATGATTTGAACCTCTCCTGTGAGTCCAGTTTTAGATTCCGATGCTTCACTTCCGGTTTCCTGTATACCTTGGACCTTTTTATTGACAATGAAACAAAGAAACTGCATCCGAATATAATACAGAAGGCACAATGCCGACTTAAGTACAAGAGGACTGACACTCTCACTTTCTATGATTTGAACCTCTCCCGTGAGTCCAGTTTTAGATTCCGATGCTTCACTTCAGGTTTCCTGTATACCTTGGACCTTCTTATTGACGATGAGACACAGAAATTGCATCCGAATTAAATTCAAAAAGCACAATGCCGACTTAAGTACAAGAGGACTGACACTCTGAATTTCTATGATTTGAACCTCTCCTGTTAGCCCAGTTTTAGATTCCGATGCTTCACTTCAGGTTTACTGTAACCCTTGGACCTTCTTATTGATGATGAAACACAGAAATTGTATCCGAATTTAATACAAACGGCACAATGCCGACTTAAGTACAAGAGGACTGACACCCTAACTTTCTATGATATGAACCTCTCCTGTGAGTCCAGTTTTAGATTCCGATGCTTCACTTGTGGTTTAATGTATCCCTTGGACCTTCTTATTGACGACGAAACACAGAAATTGCATCCGAATTTAATACAAAAGGCACAATGCCGACTTAAGTACAAGAGGACTGACACTCTAACTTTCTATGATTTGAACATCACCTGTGAGTCCAGTTATAGAATCCGAAGCTTCACTTCAGGTTTACTGTATCCCTTGGACCTCCGTATTGACGAGGGAACACAGAAATTGCATCGGAATTAAATTCAAAAGGCACAATGACGACTTAAGTACAAGGGGACAGACACTCTAACTTTCCATGATTTGAACCTGTCCTGTGAGTCCAGTTGTAGATTTCGATGCTTCACTTCAGGTTTACTGTATCCCTTGGACCTTCTTATTGACGATGAAGCACAGAAATTGCATCGGAATTAAATCCAAAAGGCACAGTGGTGACTTAAGTACAAGAGGACTGACACTCTCACTTTGTATGATTTGAAACTCCTCTGTGAGTACAGTTTTAGATTCCGATGCTTCACTTCAGGTCTACTGTATACCTTGGACCTTCTTAATGACGATGGAGCACAGAAATTGCATCCGAATTTAATACAAAAGGCACAATGCTGACTTAAGTACAAGCGGACTGCCACTCTAACTTTCTATGATTTGAACCTCTCCTGTGAGTGCAGTTTTAGATTCCGATTCTTCACTTCAGGTTTACTGTATACCTTGGACCTTCTTATTGACGATGAATGACAGATATTGCATTCGAAATTAATACAAAGGGCACAATGCCGACTTAAGTACAAGAGGACAGACACTCTCACTTTCTATGATTTGAACCTCTCCTGTGGGTCCAGGTTTAGATTCCGATGCTTCACTTCAGGGTTACTGTATCCCTTGAACCTTCTTATTGACGATGAAACACAGAAATTGCATCCGAATTTAATAAAAAGGCAGAATGCCTACTTAAGTACAAGAGGAGTGACACTCTAACTTCCTATGATTTGGAACTCTCCTGTGAGTCCAGTTTTAGATTCCGATGCTTCACTACAGGTTTACTGTATACCTTGGAACTTCTAATTGACAATGAAACACAGTAATTGCATCGGAATAAAAGTTCAAAAAGCACAATGCCGACTTAAGTACATAAGGACTGACACTCTAACTTTCTATGATTTGAACCTCTGCTGTGAGTCCAGTTTTTGATTCCGACGCTTCACTTCCGGTTTACTGTATCCCTTGGACCTTCTTATTGACGAGGAAACACAGAAATTGCATCCGAATTTAATACAAAAGTCACAATGCCGACTTAAGTACAAGAGGACTGTCACTCTAACTTCCTATGATTTGAACCTCTCCTTTGAGTCCAGTTTTAGATTCCGATGCTATACTTCAGGTTTACTGTATACCATGGACCTTCTTATTGACGATGAAGCACATAAATTGCATCGGAATAAAATTGAAAAGGCACAATGCCGACTTAAGTACAAGAGGACTGACACTCTAATTTTCTATGATTTGAACCTCCCCTGTAAGTCCAGTTTTAGAATCCGATGCTTCACTTCAGGTTTACTGTATCCCTTGGACCATCTTATTGACGATGAAACACAGAAATTGCATCGCAATTAAATTCAAAAGGCACAAGGCCGACTAAAGTAGAAGAGGACTGACACTCTAACATTCTATGGTTTGAACCTCTCCGGTGAGTCCAGTTTTAGATTCCGACGCTTCACTTCAGGTTTACTGTATCCCTTGTACCTTTTTATTGATGATGAAACACAGAAATTGCATGCGAATTTAATACAAAGGGCACAATACCGACTTAAGTACAAGAAGACTGGCACTCTATCTTTCTATGATTTGAACCTCTCCTGTGAGTCCAGTTTTAGATTCCGATGCCTCACTTCAGGTTTACTGTATCCCTTGGACCTTCATATTGACGATGAAACACAGAAATTGCATCCGAATTTAGTACAAAAGGCACAATGCCGACTTAAGTACAACAGGACAGACACTCTCACTTTCTATGATTTGAACCTCTCCTGTGAGTCCAGTTTTAGATTCCGATGCTTCACTTCCGGTTTCCTGTATACCTTGGACCTTTTTATTGACAATGAAACAAAGAAACTGCATCCGAATATAATACAAAAGGCACAATGCCGACTTAAGTACAAGAGGACTGACACTCTCACTTTCTATGATTTGAACCTCTCCCGTGAGTCCAGTTTTAGATTCCGATGCTTCACTTCAGGTTTCCTGTATACCTTGGAACTTCTTATTGACGATGAGACACAGAAATTGCATCCGAATTAAATTCAAAAGGCACAATGCCGACTGAAGTACAAGAGGAATGACACTCTGAAATTCTATGATTTGAACCTCTCCTGTTAGCCCAGTTTTAGATTCCGATGCTTCACTTCAGGTTTACTGTATCCCTTGGACTTTCTTATTGATGATGAAACACAGAAATTGTATCCGAATTTAATACAAACGGCACAATGCCGACTTAAGTACAAGAGGACTGACACCCTAACTTTCTATGATATGAACCTCTCCTGTGAGTCCAGTTTTAGATTCCGATGCTTCACTTGTGGTTTACTGTATCCCTTGGACCTTCTTATTGACGACGAAACACAGAAATTGCATCCGAATTTAATACAAAAGGCACAACGCGGACTTAAGTACAAGGGGACTGACACTCTCACTTTCTATGATTAGAACTTCTCCTGTGGGTCCAGGTTTAGATTCCGATGCTTCACCTCAGTTAACTGTATCCCTTGAACCTTCTTATTGACGATGAAACACAGAAATTGCATCCGAATGTAATACAAACGGCACAATGACGACTAATGTACAAGAGGACTGACACCCTAACTTTCTATGATTTGAACCTCTCCTGTGAGTCCAGTTTTGGATTCCGATGCTTCACTTCAGGTTTACTGTATCCCTTGAACCTTCTTATTGACGATGAAACACAGAAATTGCATCCGAATTTAATAAAAAGGCACAATGCCTACTTAAGTACAAGAGGAGTGACACTCTCACTTTCTATGATTTGAACCTCTCCTGTGGGTCCAGGTTTAGATTCCGATGCTTCACTTCAGGTTTACTGTATCCCTTGGACCTTCTTATTGACGATGAATCACAGATATTGCATTCGAAATTAATACAAAGGGCACAATGCCGACTTAAGTACAAGAGGACTGACACTCTCACTTTCTATGATTTGAACCTCTCCTGTGGGTCCAGGTTTAGATTCCGATGCTTCACTTCAGGTTTACTGTATCCCTTGAACCGTCTTATTGACGATGAAACACAGAAATTGCATCCGAATTTAATAAAAAGGCACAATGCCTACTTAAGTACAAGAGGAGTGACACTCTAACTTCCTATGATTTGGAACTCTCCTGTGAGTCCAGTTTTAAATTCCGATGCTTCACTACAGGTTTACTGTATACCTTGCAACTTCTAATTGACAATGAAACACAGTAATTGCATCGGAATAAAAGTTCAAGAAGCACAATGCCGACTTAAGTACATAAGGACTGACAGTCTAACTTTCTATGATTTTAACCTCTCCTGTGAGTCCAGTTTTTGATTCCGACGCTTCACTTCTGGTTTACTGTATCCCTTGGACCTTCTTATTGACGAGGAAACACAGAAATTGCATCCGAATTGAATACAAAAGGCACAATGCTGACTTCAGTACCGGAGGACTGACACTCTAACTTTCTATGATTTGAACCTCTCCTTTGAGTCCAGTTTTAGAATCCGATGCTTCACTTCAGGTTTACTGTATCCCTTGGACCATCTTATTGACGATGAAACACAGAAATTGCATCGCAATTAAATTCAAAAGGCACAAGGCCGACTAAAGTACAGGAGGACTGACACTCTAACATTCTATGGTTTGAACCTCTCCGGTGAGTCCAGTTTTAGATTCCGACGCTTCACTTCAGGTTTACTGTATCCCTTGTACCTTCTTATTGATGATGAAACACAGAAATTGCATGCGAATTTAATGCAAAGGGCACAATGCCGACTTAAGTACAAGAAGACTGACACTCTATCTTTCTATGATTTGAACCTCTCCTGTGAGTCCAGTTTTAGATTCCGATGCCTCACTTCAGGTTTACTGCATCCCTTGGACCGTCATATTGACGATGAAACACAGAAATTGCATCCGAATTTAGTACAAAAGGCACAATGCCGACTTAAGTACAACAGGACAGACACTCTCACTTTCTATGATTTGAACCTCTCCTGTGAGTCCAGTTTTAGATTCCGATGCTTCACTTCCGGTTTCCTGTATACCTTGGACCTTATTATTGACAATGGAACAAAGAAACTGCATCCGAATATAATACAAAAGGCACAATGCCGACTTAAGTACAAGAGGACTGACACTCTCACTTTCTATGATTTGAACCTCTCCTGTGAGTTCAGTTTTAGATTCCGATGCTTCACTTCAGGTTTCCTGTATACCTTGGACCTTCTTATTGACGATGAGACACAGAAATTGCATCCGAATTAAATTCAAAAGGCACAATGCCGACTTAAGTACAGGAGGACTGACACTCTGAATTTCTATGATTTGAACCTCTCCTGTTAGCCCAGTTTTAGATTCCGATGCTTCACTTCAGGTTTACTGTATCCCTTGGACCTTCTTATTGATGATGAAACACAGAAATTGCATCCGAATTTAATACAAACGGCACAATGCCGACTTAAGTACAAGAGGACTGACACCCTAACTTTCTATGATATGAACCTCTCCTGTGAGTCCAGTTTTAGATTCCGATGCTTCACTTGTGGTTTACTGTATCCCTTGGACCTTCTTATTGACGACGAAACACAGAAATTGCATCCGAATTTAATAAAAAGGCACAATGCCTACTTAAGTACAAGAAGAGTGACACTCTAACTTCCTATGATTTGGAACTCTCCTGTGAGTCCAGTTTTAGATTCCGATGCTTCACTACAGGTTTACTGTATACCTTGGAACTTCTAATTGACAATGAAACACAGTAATTGCATCGGAATAAAAGTTCAAAAAGCACAATGCCGACCTAAGTACATAAGGACTGACAGTCTAACTTTCTATGATTTGAACCTCGCCTGTGAGTCCAGTTTTTGATTCCGACGCTTCACTTCAGGTTTCCTGTATACCTTGCACCTTCTTATTGACGAGGAAACACAGAAATTGCATCCGAATTGAATACAAAAGGCACAATGCCGACTTCAGTACAAGAGGACTGACACTCTCACTTTGTATGATTTGAACCTCTCCTGTGAGTCCAGTTTTAGATTCCGACGCTTCACTTTAGGTTTCCTGTATACCTTGCACCTTCTTATTGACGAGGCAACACAGAAATTGCATCCGAATTGAATACAAAAGGCACAATGCCGACTTCAGTACAAGAGGACTAACACTCTAACTTTCTATGATTTGAACCTCTCCTTTGAGTCCAGTTTTAGATTCCGATTCTACACTTGAGGTTTACTGTATACCATGGACCTTCTTAATGACGATGAAGCACAGAAATTGCTTCGGAATGAAATTATAAAGACATGATGCCGACTTAAGTACAAAATGACTGACGCTTAAATATTCTATGATTTGAACCTGTTATGTGAGTCCAGTTTTAGAATTCGATGATTCACTTCTGGTTTACTGTATCCCTTGGACCATCTTATTGACGATGAAACACAGAACTTGCATCCGAATGTAATACAAAAGGCACAATGCCGACTTAAGTACAAGAGGACTGACACTCTAACTTTCTATGATTTGAACCTCTCCTGTAAGTCCAGTTTTAGAAACCGATGCTTCACTTCAGGTTTACCGTATCCCTAGGACCATCTTATTGACGATGAAACACAGAAATTACATCGGAATTAAATTCAAAAGGCACAAGGCCGACTAAAGTACAAGAGGGCTGACACTCTAACTTTCTATGATTTGAACCTCTCCGGTGAGTCCTGTTTTAGAATCCGATGCTTCACCTCAGGTTTACTGTATCTCTTGTGCCTTCTTATTGATGATGAAACGCAGAAATTGCATCCGATTTTCATACTAAAGGCACATTGCCGACTTAAGTACAAGAGGACTGACACTCTCACTTTCTATGATTTGAACCTCTCCGGTGAGTCCAATTTTAGATTCCGATGCTTCACTTCAGGTTTACTGTATCCCTTGGACCTCCTTATTGACGAGGAAACACAGAAATTGCATCCGAATTTAATACAACTGTCACAATGCCGACTTAAGTACAAGAGGACTGACATTCTAACTATCTATGATGTGAACCTCTCCTGTGAGTCTAGTTTTAGATTCCGATGCTTCACTTCAGGTTCACTGTATACCTTGGACCTTCTTATTTGCGACGAAACACAGAAATTGCATCGGAATTATATTCAAAAGGCACAATGCCGACTTAAGTAAAAGAGGACTGACACTCTGACTTTCTATGATATGAACCTCTCCTGTGAGTCCAGTTTTAGATTCCGATGCTTCACTTGTGGTTTACTGTATCCCTTGGACCTTCTTATTGACGACGAAACACAGAAATTGCATCCGAATTTAATAAAAAGGCACAATGCCTACTTAAGTACAAGAAGAGTGACACTCTAACTTCCTATGATTTGGAACTCTCCTGTGAGTCCAGTTTTAAATTCCGATGCTTCACTACAGGTTTACTGTATACCTTGCAACTTCTAATTGACAATGAAACACAGTAATTGCATCGGAATAAAAGTTCAAGAAGCACAATGCCGACTTAAGTACATAAGGACTGACAGTCTAACTTTCTATGATTTTAACCTCTCCTGTGAGTCCAGTTTTTGATTCCGACGCTTCACTTCTGGTTTACTGTATCCCTTGGACCTTCTTATTGACGAGGAAACACAGAAATTGCATCCGAATTGAATACAAAAGGCACAATGCTGACTTCAGTACCGGAGGACTGACACTCTAACTTTCTATGATTTGAACCTCTCCTTTGAGTCCAGTTTTAGAATCCGATGCTTCACTTCAGGTTTACTGTATCCCTTGGACCATCTTATTGACGATGAAACACAGAAATTGCATCGCAATTAAATTCAAAAGGCACAAGGCCGACTAAAGTACAGGAGGACTGACACTCTAACATTCTATGGTTTGAACCTCTCCGGTGAGTCCAGTTTTAGATTCCGACGCTTCACTTCAGGTTTACTGTATCCCTTGTACCTTCTTATTGATGATGAAACACAGAAATTGCATGCGAATTTAATGCAAAGGGCACAATGCCGACTTAAGTACAAGAAGACTGACACTCTATCTTTCTATGATTTGAACCTCTCCTGTGAGTCCAGTTTTAGATTCCGATGCCTCACTTCAGGTTTACTGCATCCCTTGGACCGTCATATTGACGATGAAACACAGAAATTGCATCCGAATTTAGTACAAAAGGCACAATGCCGACTTAAGTACAACAGGACAGACACTCTCACTTTCTATGATTTGAACCTCTCCTGTGAGTCCAGTTTTAGATTCCGATGCTTCACTTCCGGTTTCCTGTATACCTTGGACCTTATTATTGACAATGGAACAAAGAAACTGCATCCGAATATAATACAAAAGGCACAATGCCGACTTAAGTACAAGAGGACTGACACTCTCACTTTCTATGATTTGAACCTCTCCTGTGAGTTCAGTTTTAGATTCCGATGCTTCACTTCAGGTTTCCTGTATACCTTGGACCTTCTTATTGACGATGAGACACAGAAATTGCATCCGAATTAAATTCAAAAGGCACAATGCCGACTTAAGTACAGGAGGACTGACACTCTGAATTTCTATGATTTGAACCTCTCCTGTTAGCCCAGTTTTAGATTCCGATGCTTCACTTCAGGTTTACTGTATCCCTTGGACCTTCTTATTGATGATGAAACACAGAAATTGCATCCGAATTTAATACAAACGGCACAATGCCGACTTAAGTACAAGAGGACTGACACCCTAACTTTCTATGATATGAACCTCTCCTGTGAGTCCAGTTTTAGATTCCGATGCTTCACTTGTGGTTTACTGTATCCCTTGGACCTTCTTATTGACGACGAAACACAGAAATTGCATCCGAATTTAATAAAAAGGCACAATGCCTACTTAAGTACAAGAAGAGTGACACTCTAACTTCCTATGATTTGGAACTCTCCTGTGAGTCCAGTTTTAGATTCCGATGCTTCACTACAGGTTTACTGTATACCTTGGAACTTCTAATTGACAATGAAACACAGTAATTGCATCGGAATAAAAGTTCAAAAAGCACAATGCCGACTTAAGTACATAAGGACTGACACTCTAACTTTCTATGATTTGAACCTCTGCTGTGAGTCCAGTTTTTGATTCCGACGCTTCACTTCCGGTTTACTGTATCCCTTGGACCTTCTTATTGACGAGGAAACACAGAAATTGCATCCGAATTTAATACAAAAGTCACAATGCCGACTTAAGTACAAGAGGACTGTCACTCTAACTTCCTATGATTTGAACCTCTCCTTTGAGTCCAGTTTTAGATTCCGATGCTATACTTCAGGTTTACTGTATACCATGGACCTTCTTATTGACGATGAAGCACATAAATTGCATCGGAATAAAATTGAAAAGGCACAATGCCGACTTAAGTACAAGAGGACTGACACTCTAATTTTCTATGATTTGAACCTCCCCTGTAAGTCCAGTTTTAGAATCCGATGCTTCACTTCAGGTTTACTGTATCCCTTGGACCATCTTATTGACGATGAAACACAGAAATTGCATCGCAATTAAATTCAAAAGGCACAAGGCCGACTAAAGTAGAAGAGGACTGACACTCTAACATTCTATGGTTTGAACCTCTCCGGTGAGTCCAGTTTTAGATTCCGACGCTTCACTTCAGGTTTACTGTATCCCTTGTACCTTTTTATTGATGATGAAACACAGAAATTGCATGCGAATTTAATACAAAGGGCACAATACCGACTTAAGTACAAGAAGACTGGCACTCTATCTTTCTATGATTTGAACCTCTCCTGTGAGTCCAGTTTTAGATTCCGATGCCTCACTTCAGGTTTACTGTATCCCTTGGACCTTCATATTGACGATGAAACACAGAAATTGCATCCGAATTTAGTACAAAAGGCACAATGCCGACTTAAGTACAACAGGACAGACACTCTCACTTTCTATGATTTGAACCTCTCCTGTGAGTCCAGTTTTAGATTCCGATGCTTCACTTCCGGTTTCCTGTATACCTTGGACCTTTTTATTGACAATGAAACAAAGAAACTGCATCCGAATATAATACAAAAGGCACAATGCCGACTTAAGTACAAGAGGACTGACACTCTCACTTTCTATGATTTGAACCTCTCCCGTGAGTCCAGTTTTAGATTCCGATGCTTCACTTCAGGTTTCCTGTATACCTTGGAACTTCTTATTGACGATGAGACACAGAAATTGCATCCGAATTAAATTCAAAAGGCACAATGCCGACTGAAGTACAAGAGGAATGACACTCTGAAATTCTATGATTTGAACCTCTCCTGTTAGCCCAGTTTTAGATTCCGATGCTTCACTTCAGGTTTACTGTATCCCTTGGACTTTCTTATTGATGATGAAACACAGAAATTGTATCCGAATTTAATACAAACGGCACAATGCCGACTTAAGTACAAGAGGACTGACACCCTAACTTTCTATGATATGAACCTCTCCTGTGAGTCCAGTTTTAGATTCCGATGCTTCACTTGTGGTTTACTGTATCCCTTGGACCTTCTTATTGACGACGAAACACAGAAATTGCATCCGAATTTAATACAAAAGGCACAACGCGGACTTAAGTACAAGGGGACTGACACTCTCACTTTCTATGATTAGAACTTCTCCTGTGGGTCCAGGTTTAGATTCCGATGCTTCACCTCAGTTAACTGTATCCCTTGAACCTTCTTATTGACGATGAAACACAGAAATTGCATCCGAATGTAATACAAACGGCACAATGACGACTAATGTACAAGAGGACTGACACCCTAACTTTCTATGATTTGAACCTCTCCTGTGAGTCCAGTTTTGGATTCCGATGCTTCACTTCAGGTTTACTGTATCCCTTGAACCTTCTTATTGACGATGAAACACAGAAATTGCATCCGAATTTAATAAAAAGGCACAATGCCTACTTAAGTACAAGAGGAGTGACACTCTCACTTTCTATGATTTGAACCTCTCCTGTGGGTCCAGGTTTAGATTCCGATGCTTCACTTCAGGTTTACTGTATCCCTTGGACCTTCTTATTGACGATGAATCACAGATATTGCATTCGAAATTAATACAAAGGGCACAATGCCGACTTAAGTACAAGAGGACTGACACTCTCACTTTCTATGATTTGAACCTCTCCTGTGGGTCCAGGTTTAGATTCCGATGCTTCACTTCAGGTTTACTGTATCCCTTGAACCGTCTTATTGACGATGAAACACAGAAATTGCATCCGAATTTAATAAAAAGGCACAATGCCTACTTAAGTACAAGAGGAGTGACACTCTAACTTCCTATGATTTGGAACTCTCCTGTGAGTCCAGTTTTAAATTCCGATGCTTCACTACAGGTTTACTGTATACCTTGCAACTTCTAATTGACAATGAAACACAGTAATTGCATCGGAATAAAAGTTCAAGAAGCACAATGCCGACTTAAGTACATAAGGACTGACAGTCTAACTTTCTATGATTTTAACCTCTCCTGTGAGTCCAGTTTTTGATTCCGACGCTTCACTTCTGGTTTACTGTATCCCTTGGACCTTCTTATTGACGAGGAAACACAGAAATTGCATCCGAATTGAATACAAAAGGCACAATGCTGACTTCAGTACCGGAGGACTGACACTCTAACTTTCTATGATTTGAACCTCTCCTTTGAGTCCAGTTTTAGAATCCGATGCTTCACTTCAGGTTTACTGTATCCCTTGGACCATCTTATTGACGATGAAACACAGAAATTGCATCGCAATTAAATTCAAAAGGCACAAGGCCGACTAAAGTACAGGAGGACTGACACTCTAACATTCTATGGTTTGAACCTCTCCGGTGAGTCCAGTTTTAGATTCCGACGCTTCACTTCAGGTTTACTGTATCCCTTGTACCTTCTTATTGATGATGAAACACAGAAATTGCATGCGAATTTAATGCAAAGGGCACAATGCCGACTTAAGTACAAGAAGACTGACACTCTATCTTTCTATGATTTGAACCTCTCCTGTGAGTCCAGTTTTAGATTCCGATGCCTCACTTCAGGTTTACTGCATCCCTTGGACCGTCATATTGACGATGAAACACAGAAATTGCATCCGAATTTAGTACAAAAGGCACAATGCCGACTTAAGTACAACAGGACAGACACTCTCACTTTCTATGATTTGAACCTCTTGTGTGAGTCCAGTTTTAGATTCCGATGCTTCACTTCCGGTTTCCTGTATACCTTGGACCTTATTATTGACAATGGAACAAAGAAACTGCATCCGAATATAATACAAAAGGCACAATGCCGACTTAAGTACAAGAGGACTGACACTCTCACTTTCTATGATTTGAACCTCTCCTGTGAGTTCAGTTTTAGATTCCGATGCTTCACTTCAGGTTTCCTGTATACCTTGGACCTTCTTATTGACGATGAGACACAGAAATTGCATCCGAATTAAATTCAAAAGGCACAATGCCGACTGAAGTACAAGAGGATTGACACTCTGAATTTCTATGATTTGAACCTCTCCTGTTAGCCCAGTTTTAGATTCCGAAGCTTCACTTCAGGTTTGCTGTATCCCTTGGACTTTCTTATTGATGATGAAACACAGAAATTGTATCCGAATTTAATACAAACGGCACAATGCCGACTTAAGTACAAGAGGACTGACACCCTAACTTTCTATGATATGAACCTCTCCTGTGAGTCCAGTTTTAGATTCCGATGCTTCACTTGTGGTTTACTGTATCCCTTGGACCTTCTTATTGACGACGAAACACAGAAATTGCATCCGAATTTAATACAAAAGGCACAATGCGGACTTAAGTACAAGGGGACTGACACTCTCACTTTCTATGATTAGAACTTCTCCTGTGGGTCCAGGTTTAGATTCCGATGCTTCACCTCAGTTAACTGTATCCCTTGAACCTTCTTATTGACGATGAAACACAGAAATTGCATCCGAAATTAATACAAACGGCACAATGACGACTTATGTACAAGAGGACTGACACCCTAACTTTCTATGATTTGAACCTCTCCTGTGAGTCCAGTTTTGGATTCCGATGCTTCACTTCAGGTTTACTGTATCCCTTGGACCTTCTTATTGACGATGAATCACAGATATTGCATTCGAAATTAATACAAAGGGCACAATGCCGACTTAAGTACAAGAGGACTGACACTCTCACTTTCTATGTTTTGAACCTCTCCTGTGGGTCCAGGTTTAGATTCCGATGCTTCACTTCAGGTTTACTGTATCCCTTGAACCTTCTTATTGACGATGAAACACAGAAATTGCATCCGAATTTAATAAAAAGGCACAATGCCTACTTAAGTACAAGAGGAGTGACACTCTAACTTCCTATGATTTGGAACTCTCCTGTGAGTCCAGTTTTAAATTCCGATGCTTCACTACAGGTTTACTGTATACCTTGCAACTTCTAATTGACAATGAAACACAGTAATTGCATCGGAATAAAAGTTCAAGAAGCACAATGCCGACTTAAGTACATAAGGACTGACAGTCTAACTTTCTATGACTTGAACCTCTCCTGTGAGTCCAGTTTTTGATTCCGACGCTTCACTTCTGGTTTACTGTATCCCTTGGACCTTCTTATTGACGAGGAAACACAGAAATTGCATCCGAATTGAATACAAAAGGCACAATGCTGACTTCAGTACAGGAGGACTGACACTCTAACTTTCTATGATTTGAACCTCTCCTTTGAGTCCAGTTTTAGAATCCGATGCTTCACTTCAGGTTTACTGTATCCCTTGGACCATCTTATTGACGATGAAACACAGAAATTGCATCGCAATTAAATTCAAAAGGCACAAGGCCGACTAAAGTACAAGAGGACTGACACTCTAACATTCTATGGTTTGAACCTCTCCGGTGAGTCCAGTTTTAGATTCCGACGCTTCACTTCAGGTTTACTGTATCCCTTGTACCTTCTTATTGATGATGAAACACAGAAATTGCATGCGAATTTAATGCAAAGGGCACAATGCCGACTTAAGTACAAGAAGACTGACACTCTATCTTTCTATGATTTGAACCTCTCCTGTGAGTCCAGTTTTAGATTCCGATGCCTCACTACAGGTTTACTGTATCCCTTGGACCGTCATATTGACGATGAAACACAGAAATTGCATCCGAATTTAGTACAAAAGGCACAATGCCGACTTAAGTACAACAGGACAGACACTCTCACTTTCTATGATTTGAACCTCTCCTGTGAGTCCAGTTTTAGATTCCGACGCTTCACTTCCGGTTTCCTGTATACCTTGGACCTTATTATTGACAATGAAACAAAGAAACTGCATCCGAATATAATACAAAAGGCACAATGCCGACTTAAGTACAAGAGGACTGACACTCTCACTTTCTATGATTTGAACCTCTCCTGTGAGTTCAGTTTTAGATTCCGATGCTTCACTTCAGGTTTCCTGTATACCTTGGACCTTCTTATTGACGATGAGACACAGAAATTGCATCCGAATTAAATTCAAAATGCACAATGCCGACTTAAGTACAAGAGGACTGACACTCTGAATTTCAATGATTTGAACCTCTCCTGTTAGCCCAGTTTTAGATTCCGATGCTTCACTTCAGGTTTACTGTATCCCTTGGACCTTCTTATTGATGATGAAACACAGAAATTGCATCCGAATTTAATACAAACGGCACAATGCCGACTTAAGTACAAGAGGACTGACACCCTAACTTTCTATGATATGAACCTCTCCTGTGAGTCCAGTTTTAGATTTCGATGCTTCACTTGTGGTTTACTGTATCCCTTGGACCTTCTTATTGACGACGAAACACAGAAATTGCATCCGAATTTAATAAAAAGGCACAATGCCTACTTAAGTACAAGAAGAGTGACACTCTAACTTCCTATGATTTGGAACTCTCCTGTGAGTCCAGTTTTAGATTCCGATGCTTCACTACAGGTTTACTGTATACCTTGGAACTTCTAATTGACAATGAAACACATTAATTGCATCGGAATAACAGTTCAAAAAGCACAATGCCGACCTAAGTACATAAGGACTGACAGTCTAACTTTCTATGATTTGAACCTCGCCTGTGAGTCCAGTTTTTGATTCCGACGCTTCACTTCTGGTTTACTGTATTCCTTGGACCTTCTTATTGACGAGGAAACACAGAAATTGCATCCGAATTGAATACAAAAGGCACAATGCCGACTTCAGTACAAGAGGACTGACACTCTAACTTTCTATGATTTGAACCTCTCCTTTGAGTCCAGTTTTAGATTCCGATTCTACACTTGAGGTTTACTGTATACCATGGACCTTCTTAATGACGAAGAAGCACAGAAATTGCTTCGGAATGAAATTATAAAGACATGATGCCGACTTAAGTACAAGAGGACTGACTCTCTCACTTTCTATGATTTGAACCTCTCCGGTGAGTCCAATTTTAGATTCCGATGCTTCACTTCAGGTTCACTGTATACCTTGGACCTTCTTATTTGCGACGAAACACAGAAATTGCATCGGAATTATATTCAAAAGGCACAATGCCGACTTAAGTAAAAGAGGACTGACACTCTAACTTTCTAGGATTAGAACCTCTCCTGTGAGTTTAGTTTTAGTTTCCGATGCTTCACTTCAGGTTCACTGTATCCCTTAGACCTTCTTATTGACGATGAAACACAGAAATTTCATCCGAATTTAATACAAAAGACACAATGACGACTTAAGTACAAAAGGACTGACACTCTAACTTTCTATGATTTGAATCTCTCCTGTGAGTCCAGTTTTAGATACCGATGCTTCACTTCAAGTTTACTGTATACCTTGGACCTTCGTATTGACGACGAAACACAGAAATAGCATCGGAATTAAATTCAAAAGGCACAAATCCGACTTCAGTTCAAGAGGACTGATTTTCTAAATTTCTATGATTTGAACCTCTCCTTTGAGTCCAGTTTTAGATTCCGATGCTATACTTCAGGTTTACTGTATACCATGGACCTTCTTATTGACGATGAAGCACATAAATTGCATCGGTATGAAATTGAAAAGGCACAATGCCGACTTAAGTACAAGATGACTAACGCTCTAATTTTCTATGATTTGAACCTGTCCTGTGAGTCCAGTTTTAGTATCCGATGATTCACTTCAGGTTTACTGTATCCCTTGGACCTTCTTATTGACGATGAAACACAGAAATTGCATCCGAATTTAATACAAACGGCACAATGCCGACTTAAGTACAAGAGGACTGACACCCTAACTTTCTATGATATGAACCTCTCCTGTGAGTCCAGTTTTAGAATCCGATGCTTCACTTGTGGTTTGCTGTATCCCTTGGACCTTCTTATTGACGACGAAACACAGAAATTGCATCCGTATTTAATAAAAAGGCACAATGCCTACTTAAGTACAAGAAGAGTGACACTCTAACTTCCTATGATTTGGAACTCTCCTGTGAGTCCAGTTTTAGATTCCGATGCTTCACTACAGGTATACTGTATACCTTGGAACTTCTAATTGACAATGAAACACAGTAATTGCATCGGAATAAAAGTTCAAAAAGCACAATGCCGACTTAAGTACATAAGGACTGACAGTCTAACTTTCTATGATTTGAACCTCGCCTGTGAGTCCAGTTTTTGATTCCGACGCTTCACTTCTGGTTTACTGTATTCCTTGGACCTTCTTATTGACGAGGAAACACAGAAATTGCATCCGAATTGAATACAAAAGGCACAATGCCGACTTCAGTACAAGAGGACTGACACTCTAAATTTCTATGATTTGAACCTCTCCTTTGAGTCCAGTTTTAGATTCCGATTCTACACTTGAGGTTTACTGTATACCATGGACCTTCTTAATGACGATGAAGCACAGAAATTGCTTCGGAATGAAATTATAAAGACATGATTCCGACTTAAGTACAAAATGACTGACGCTTAAATATTCTATGATTTGAACCTGTTATGTGAGTCCAGTTTTAGAATTCGATGATTCACTTCTGGTTTACTGTATCCCTTGGACCATCTTATTGACGATGAAACACAGAACTTGCATCCGAATGTAATACAAAAGGCACAATGCCGACTTAAGTACAAGAGGACTGACACTCTAACTTTCTATGATTTGAACCTCTCCTGTAAGTCCAGTTTTAGAATCCGATGCTTCACTTCAGGTTTACTGTATCCCTAGGACCATCTTATTGACGATGAAACACAGAAATTACATCGGAATTAAATTCAAAAGGCACAAGGCCGACTAAAGTACAAGAGGGCTGACACTCTAATTTTCTATGATTTGAACCTCTCCGGTGAGTCCTGTTTTAGAATCCGATGCTTCACCTCAGGTTTACTGTATCTCTTGTGCCTTCTTATTGATGATGAAACGCAGAAATTGCATCCGATTTTCATACTAAAGGCACATTGCCGACTTAAGTACAAGAAGACTGACACTCTAACTTTCTATGATTTGAACCTCTCCTGTGAGTCCAGTTTTAGATTCCGATGCCTCACTTCAGGTTTACTGTATCCCTTGGACCTTCTTATTGACGATGAAACACAGAAATTGCATCGGAATTTAGTACAAATGTCACAATGCCGACTTAAGTACAAGGGGACTGACATTCTCACTATCTATGATGTGAACCTCTCCTGTGAGTCTAGTTTTAGATTCCGATGCTTCACTTCAGGTTCACTGTATACCTTGGACCTTCTTATTTGCGACGAAACACAGAAATTGCATCGGAATTATATTCAAAAGGCACAATGCCGACTTAAGTAAAAGAGGACTGACACTCTAACTTTCTAGGATTAGAACCTCTCCTGTGAGTTTAGTTTTAGTTTCCGATGCTTCACTTCAGGTTCACTGTATCCCTTGGACCTTCTTATTGACGATGAAACACAGAAATTTCATCCGAATTTAATACAAAAGACACAATGACGACTTAAGTACAAAAGGACTGACACTCTAACTTTCTATGATTTGAATCTCTCCTGTGAGTCCAGTTTTAGATACCGATGCTTCACTTCAAGTTTACTGTATACCTTGGACCTTCGTATTGACGACGAAACACAGAAATAGCATCGGAATTAAATTCAAAAGGCACAAATCCGACTTCAGTTCAAGAGGACTGATTTTCTAAATTTCTATGATTTGAACCTCTCCTTTGAGTCCAGTTTTAGATTCCGATGCTATACTTCAGGTTTACTGTATACCATGGACCTTCTTATTGACGATGAAGCACATAAATTGCATCGGTATGAAATTGAAAAGGCACAATGCCGACTTAAGTACAAGATGACTGACGCTCTAATTTTCTATGATTTGAACCTGTCCTGTGAGTCCAGTTTTAGTATCCGATGATTCACTTCAGGTTTACTGTATCCCTTGGACCTTCTTATTGACGATGAAACACAGAAATTGCATCCGAATTTAATACAAAAGGTACAATGCCGACTTAAGTACAAGAGGACTGACACTCTAACATTCTATGGTTTGAACCTCTCCGGTGAGTCCTGTTTTAGAATCCGATGCTTCACCTCAGGTTTACTGTATCCCTTGTGCCTTCTTATTGATGATGAATCGCAGAAATTGCATCCGATATTCATACTAAAGGCACAATGCCGACTTAAGTACAAGAAGACTGACACTCTAACTTTCTATGATTTAAATCTCTCCTGTGAGTCCAGTTTTAGATTCCGATGCTTCACTTCAAATTTACTGTATACCTTCGATCATCTTATTGACGATGAAACACAGAAATTGCATCGGAATTAAATTCAAAAGGCACAATGCCAACTTCAGTACAAGAGGACTGACACTCTAACTTTCTATGATTTGAACCTCTCCTGTTAGCCCAGTTTTAGATTCCGATACTTCACTTCAGGTTTACTGTATCCCTTGGACCTTCTTATTGATGATGAAACACAGAAATTGCATCCGAATGTAATACAAACGGCACAATGCCGACTTAAGTACAAGAGGACTGACACCCTAACTTTCTATGATTTGAACCTCTCCGGTGAGTCCAGTTTTAAATTCCGATGCTACACTTCAGGTTTACTGTATCCCTTGGACCTCCTTATTGACAAGGAAACACAGAAATTGCATCCGAATTTAATACAAATGTCACCATGCCGACTTAAGTACAAGAGGACTGACATTCTAACTTTCTATGATTTGAACCTCTCCTGTGAGTCTAGTTTTAGATTGCGATGCTTCACTTCAGGTTCACTGTATACCTTGGACCTTCTTATTTGCGACGAAACACAGAAATTGCATCGGAATTATATTCAAAAGGCACAATGCCGACTTAAGTAGAAGAGGACTGACACTCTAACTTTCTAGGATTAGAACCTCTCCTGTGAGTTTAGTTCTAGTTTCCGATGCTTCACTTCAGGTTCACTGTATCCCTTGGACCTTCTTATTGACGATGAAACACAGAAATTTCATCCGAATTTAATACAAAAGACACAATGACGACTTAAGTACAAAAGGACTGACACTCTAACTTTCTATTATTTGAATCTCTCCTGTGAGTCCAGTTTTAGATACCGATGCTTCACCTCAAGTTTACTGTATACCTTGGACCTTCGTATTGACGACGAAACACAGAAATAGCATCGGAATTAAATTCAAAAGGCACAATTCCGACTTCAGTTCAAGAGGACTGACTTTCCAAATTTCTATGATTTGAACCTCTCCTTTGAGTCCAGTTTTAGATTCCGGTGCTACACTTCAGGTTTACTGTATACCATGGACCTTCTTATTGACGATGAAGCACATAAATTGCATCGGAATGAAATTGAAAAGGCACAATGCCGACTTAAGTAGAAGAGGACTGACACTCTAACTTTCTAGGATTAGAACCTCTCCTGTGAGTTTAGTTTTAGTTTCCGATGCTTCACTTCAGGTTCACTGTATCCCTTGGACCTTCTTATTGACGATGAAACACAGAAATTTCATCCGAATTTAATACAAAAGACACAATGACGACTTAAGTACAAAAGGACTGACACTCTAACTTTCTATGATTTGAATCTCTCCTGTGAGTCCAGTTTTAGATACCGATGCTTCACTTCAGGTTTACTGTATCCCTTGGACCTTCTTATTGATAATGAAACACAGAAATTGCATCCGAATTTAATACAAACGGCATAATGCCGACTTAAGTACAAGAGGACTGACACCCTAACTTTCTATGGTATGAACCTCTCCTGTGAGTCCAGTTTTAGATTCCGATGCTTCACTTGTGGTTTACTGTATCCCTTGGACCTTCTTATTGACGACGAAACACAGAAATTGCATCCGAATTTAATACAAAAGGCACAATGCGGACTTAAGTACAAGAGGACTGACACTCTCACTTTCTATGATTAGAACTTCTCCTGTGGGTCCTGGTTTAGATTCCGATGCTTCACCTCAGTTAACTGTATCCCTTGAACCATCTTATTGACGATGAAACACAGAAATTGCATTCGAATTTAATACAAAAGGCACAATGCCGACTTAAGTACAAGAGGACTGACACTCTAACTTTCTATGATTTGAACCTCTCCTGTTAGCCCAGTTTTAGATTCCTATGCTTCACCTCAGGTTTACTGTATCCCTTGGACCTTCTTATTGATGATGAAACTCAGAAGTTGCATCCGAATTTAATACAAACGGCACAATGACGACTTATGTACAAGAGGACTGACACCCTAACTTTCTATGATTTGAACCTCTCCTGTGAGTCCAGTTTTGGATTCCGATGCTTCACTTCAGGTTCACTGTATACCTTGGACCTTCTTATTTGCGACGAAACACAGAAATTGCATCGGAATTATATTCAAAAGGCACAATGCCGACTTAAGTAGAAGAGGACTGACACTCTAACTTTCTAGGATTAGAACCTCTCCTGTGAGTTTAGTTCTAGTTTCCGATGCTTCACTTCAGGTTCACTGTATCCCTTGGACCTTCTTATTGACGATGAAACACAGAAATTTCATCCGAATTTAATACAAAAGACACAATGACGACTTAAGTACAAAAGGACTGACACTCTAACTTTCTATTATTTGAATCTCTCCTGTGAGTCCAGTTTTAGATACCGATGCTTCACTTCAAGTTTACTGTATACCTTGGACCTTCGTATTGACGACGAAACACAGAAATAGCATCGGAATTAAATTCAAAAGGCACAATTCCGACTTCAGTTCAAGAGGACTGACTTTCTAAATTTCTATGATTTGAACCTCTCCTTTGAGTCCAGTTTTAGATTCCGATGCTATACTTCAGGTTTACTGTATACCATGGACCTTCTTATTGACGATGAAGCACATAAATTGCATCGGAATGAAATTGAAAAGGCACAATGCCGACTTAAGTACAAGATGACTGACGCTCTAATTTTCTATGATTTGAACCTGTCCTGTGAGTCCAGTTTTAGAATCCGATGATTCACTTCAGGTTTACTGTATCGCTTGGACCTTCTTATTGACGATGATACACAGAAATTGCATCCGAATTTAATACAAAAGGTACAATGCCGACTTAAGTACAAGAGGACTGACACTATAATTTTCTATGATTTGAACCTCCCCTGTAAGTCCAGTTTTAGAATCCGATGCTTCACATCAGGTTTACTGTATCCCTTGGACCATCTTATTGACGATGAAACACAGAAATTGCATCGAAATTATATTCAAAAGGCACAAGGCCAACTAAAGTACAAGAGGACTGACACTCTAACATTCTATGGTTTGAACCTCTCCGGTGAGTCCAGTTTTAGATTACGACGCTTCACTTCAGGTTTACTGTATCCCTTGTACCTTCTTATTGATGATGAAACACAGAAATTGCATGCGAATTTAATACAAACGGCACAATGCCGACTTATGTACAAGAGGACTGACACCCTAACTTTCTATGATTTGAACCTCTCCGGTGAGTCCAGTTTTAGATTCCGATGCTTCACTTCAGGTTTACTGTATCCCTTGGACCTCCTTATTGACGAGGAAACACAGAAATTGCATCCGAATTTAATACAAATGTCACAATGCCGACTTAAGTACAAGAGGACTGACATTCTAACTTTCTATGATTTTAACATCTCCTGTGAGTCTAGTTTTAGATTCCGATGCTTCACTTCAGGTTCACTGTATACCTTGGACCTTCTTATTTGCGACGAAACACAGAAATTGCATCGGAATTATATTCAAAAGGCACAATGCCGACTTAAGTAGAAGAAGACTGACACTCTAACTTTCTAGGATTAGAACCTCTCCTGTGAGTTTAGTTTTAGTTTCCGATGCTTCACTTCAGGTTCACTGTATCCCTTGGACCTTCTTATTGACGATGAAACACAGAAATTTCATCCGAATTTAATACAAAAGACACAATGACGACTTAAGTACAAAAGGACTGACACTCTAACTTTCTATGATTTGAATCTCTCCTGTGAGTCCAGTTTTAGATACCGATGCTTCACCTCAAGTTTACTGTATACCTTGGACCTTCGTATTGACGACGAAACACAGAAATAGCATCGGAATTAAATTCAAAAGGCACAATTCCGACTTCAGTTCAAGAGGACTGACTTTCTACATTTCTATGATTTGAACCTCTCCTTTGAGTCCAGTTTTAGATTCCGATGCTATACTTCAGGTTTACTGTATACCATGGACCTTCTTATTGACGATGAAGCACATAAATTGCATCGGAATGAAATTGAAAAGGCACAATGCCGACTTAAGTACAAGATGACTGACGCTCTAATTTTCTATGATTTGAACCTGTCCTGTGAGTCCAGTTTTAGCATCCGATGATTCACTTCAGGTTTACTGTATCCCTTGGACCTTCTTATTGACGATGATACACAGAAATTGCATCCGAATTTAATACAAAAGGTACAATGCCGACATAAGTACAAGAGGACTGACACTCTAATTTTCTATGATTTGAACCTCTCCTGTTAGCCCAGTTTTAGATTCCGATGCTTCACTTCAGGTTTACTGTATCCCTTGGACCTTCTTATTGATAATGAAACACAGAAATTGCATCCGAATTTAATACAAACGGCATAATGCCGACTTAAGTACAAGAGGACTGACACCCTAACTTTCTATGATATGAACCTCTCCTGTGAGTCCAGTTTTAGATTCCGATGCTTCACTTGTGGTTTACTGTATCCCTTGGACCTTCTTATTGACGACGAAACACAGAAATTGCATCCGAATTTAATACAAAAGGCACAATGCGGACTTAAGTACAAGAGGACTGACACTCTCACTTTCTATGATTAGAACTTCTCCTGTGGGTCCAGGTTCAGATTCCGATGCTTCACCTCAGTTAACTGTATCCCTTGAACCATCTTATTGACGATGAAACACAGAAATTGCATTCGAATTTAATACAAAAGGCACAATGCCGACTTAAGTACAAGAGGACTGACACTCTAACTTTCTATGATTTGAACCTCTCCTGTTAGCCCAGTTTTAGATTCCGATGCTTCACCTCAGGTTTACTGTATCCCTTGGACCTTCTTATTGATGATGAAACTCAGAAGTTGCATCCGAATTTAATACAAACGGCACAATGACGACTTAAGTACAAGAGGACTGACACTCTAACTTTCTATGATTTCAATCTCTCCTGTAAGTACAGTTTTGGATTCCGATGCTTCACTTCAAGTTTACTGTATACCTTGGACCTTCTTATTGACGATGAAACACAGAAATTGCATCGAAATTAAATTCAAAAGGCACAATGCCGACTTCAGTACAAGAGGACTGACACTCTAACTTTCTATGATTTGAACCTCTCCTGTAAGTCCAGTTTTAGAATCCGATGCTTCACTTCAGGTTTACTGTATCCCTAGGACCACCTTATTGACGATGAAACACAGAAATTGCATCGGAATTAAATTCAAAAGGCACAAGGCCGACTAAAGTTCAAGAGGACTGACACTCTAACTTTCTATGATTTGAACCTCTCCGGTGAGTCCTGTTTTAGAATCCGATGCTTCACCTCAGGTTTACTGTATCCCTTGTGCCTCCTTATTGATGATGAAACGCAGAAATTGCATCCGATTTTCATACTAAAGGCACAATGCCGACTTAAGTACAAGAAGACTGACACTCTAACTTTCTATGATTTGAACCTCTCCTGTGAGTCCAGTTTTAGATTCCGATGCTACACTTCAGGTTTACTGTATAAGTTGGACCATCTTATTGATTATGAAACACAGAAATTGCATCCCAATTTAATACAAAAGGCACAATGCCGACTTAAGTACAAGAGGACTGACACTCTAACTTTCTATGTTTTGAATCTCTCCTGTGAGTTAAGTTTTAGATTCCGATGCTTCACGTAAAGTTTACTGTGTACCTTGGACCTTCTTATTGACGATGAAACACAGAAATTGCGTCGGAATTAATTTCAAAAGGTACAATGCCGACTTCAGTACAAGAGGACTGACACTCTAACTTTCTATGATTTCAATCTCTCCAGTAAGTCCAGTTTTGGATTCCGATGCTTCACTTCAAGTTTACTGTATACCTTGGACCTTCTTATTGACGATGAAACACAGAAATTGCATCGGAATTAAATTCAAAAGGCACAATGCCGACTTCAGTACAAGAGGACTGACACTCTAACTTTCTATGATTTGAACCTCTCCTGTGAGTCCAGTTTTAGATTCCGATGCTTCACTTCAGGATTACTGTATCCCTTGGACCTTCTTATTGTCGATGAAACACAGAAATTGCATCCGAATTTAATACAAAAGGCACAATGCCGATTTAAGTACAAGAGGAGTGACACTCTCAATTTCTATGATTTGAACCTCTTTGGTGAGTCCAGTTTTAGATTCCGATGCTTCACTTCCGGTTTCCTGTATACCTTGGACCTTCTTAATGACGATGAAACACAAAAATTGCATCCGATTTTAATACAAAAGGCACAATGCCGACTTAAGTACAAGAGGACTGACACTCTCACTTTCGATGATTTGAAGCACTCCTGTGAGTCCAGTTTCAGATTCCGATGCTTCACTTCAGGTTTCCTGTATACCTTGGACCTTCTTATTGACGATAAAACACAGAAATTGCATCCGAATTTAATACAAAAGTCACAATGCCGACTTAAGTACAAGAGGACTGACACTCTCACTGTCTATGGGTTGAACCTCTCCTGTGAGTCCAGTCATAGATTCAGATTTTTCACATCAGATTTACTGTATCCGTTGGACCTTCTTTTTGACGGTGAAGCACAGAAATTGCATCGGAATTAAATTCAAAAGGCACAGTGCCGACTTAAGTACAAGAGGACTGACACTCTACCAATCTATGTTTTGAACCTCTCCTGTGAGTCCAGTTTTAGATTCCGATGCTTCACTTCAGGTTTACTGTATCCCTTGGACCCTCTTGTTATCGATGAAACACAGAAATTGCATCCGAATTTAATACAAAAGTCACAATGCCAACTTAAGTGCAAGAGGACTGACACTCCCACTTTCTATGATTTGAACCTTTCCTGTGAGTCCAATTTTACATTCCGTTGCTTCACTTCAGGTTTACTGTATCCCTTGGACCTTCTTATTGACGATGAAACACAGAAATTGCATCCGAATTTAATCCAAAAGGCACAATGCCGACTTAAGTACAAGAGGACTGACACTCTCACTTTCTAAGATTTGAACCTCTCCTGTGGGTCCAGGTTTAGATTCCGATGCTTCACTTCAGGTTTACTGTATCCCTTGAGCCTTCTTATTGTCGATGAAACACAGAAATTGCATCGGAATTTAATACAAAAGGCACAATGCCGACTTAAGTACTAGAAGACTGACACTCTAACTTTCTATGATTTGAACCTCTCCTCTGAGTCCAGTTTTAGATTTCGATGCTTCACTTCGGGATTACTGTATCCCTTGGACCTTCATATTGACGATGAAACACAGAAATTGCATCCGAATTTAATACAAAAAGCACAATGCCGATTTAAGTACAAGAGGAGTGACACTCTCAGTTTCTATGATTTGAACCTCTCCTGTGAGTCCAGTTTTAGATTCCGATGCTTCACTTCCGGTTTCCTGTATACCTTGGACCTTCTTAATGACGATGAAACACAGAAATTGCATCCGATTTTAATACAAAAGGCACAATGCCGACTTAAGTACAAGAGGACTGACACTCTCACTTTCTATGATTTGAAGCACTCCTGTGAGTCCAGTTTCAAATTCCGATGCTTCACTTCAGGTTACCTGTATACCTTGGACCTTCTTATTGACGATAAAACACAGAAATTGCATCCGAATTTAATACAAAAGTCACAATGCCGACTTAAGTACAAGAGGACTGACACTCTCACTTTCTATGGTTTGAACCTCCCCTGTGAGTCCAGTCATAGATTAAGATTTTTCACATCAGATTTACTGTATCCGTTGTGCCTTCTTTTTGACGATGAAGCACAGAAATTGCATCGGAATTAAATTCAAAAGGCACAGTGCCGACTTCAGTACAAGAGGACTGACACTCTAACTCTCTATGATTTGAACCTCTCCTGTGGGTCCAGTTTTAGATTCCGATGCTTCACTTCAGGTTTACTGTATCCCTTGTACCTTCTTATTGATGATGAAACACAGAAATTGCATCCGAATTTAATACAAAAGGCACAATGCCGACTTAAGTACTAGAAGACTGACACTCTAACTTTCTATGATTTGAACCTCTCCTGTGAGTCCAGTTTTAGATTTCGATGCTTGACTTCAGGATTACTGTATCCCTTGGACCTTCTTATTGACGATGAAACACAGAAATTGCATCCGAATTTAATACAAAAAGCACAATGCCGATTTAAGTACAAGAGGAGTGACACTCTCAATTTCTATGATTTGAACCTCTCCTGTGAGTCCAGTTTTAGATTCCGATGCTTCACTTCCGGTTTCCTGTATACCTTGGACCTTCTTAATGACGATGAAACACAGAAATTGCATCCGATTTTAATACAAAAGGCACAATGCCGACTTAAGTACAAGAGGACTGACACTCTCACTTTCTATGATTTGAAGCACTCCTGTGAGTCCAGTTTCAAATTCCGATGCTTCACTTCAGGTTACCTGTATACCTTGTACCTTCTTATTGACGATAAAACACAGAAATTGCATCCGAATTTAATACAAAAGTCACAATGCCGACTTAAGTACAAGAGGACTGACACTCTCACTTTCTATGGTTTGAACCTCCCCTGTGAGTCCAGTCATAGATTAAGATTTTTCACATCATATTTACTGTATCCGTTGTGCCTTCTTTTTGACGATGAAGCACAGAAATTGCATCGGAATTAAATTCAAAAGGCACAGTGCCGACTTAAGTAAAAGAGGACTGACACTGTAACTTTCTATTGTTTTAACCTCTCCTGTGAGTCCAGTTTTAGATTCCAATGCTTCACTTCAGGTTTCCTGTATACCTTGGACCTTCTTATTGACGATGAAACACAGCAATTGCATCGGAATTAAATTCAAAAGGCACAATGCCGACTTAAGTACTAGAGGACCGACTCTCTAACTTTCTATGATTTGTACCTCTTTTGTGAGCCCAGTTTTAGATTCGGATGCTTCACTTCAGGTTTACTGTATACCTTGGATCTTCTTATTGACGAAGAAGCACAGAAATAGCTTCGGAATTAAATTCAAAAGGCACAATGCCGTTTAAGTAGTAGAGAACTGACACTTTAACTTTCTGTGATTTGAACCTCCACTGTGTGTCCAGTTTTAGATTCCGATGCTTCACTTCAGGTTCATTGTATACCTTGGACCTTCTTATTGACGATGAAACACAGAAATTGCATCGGAATTAAACTCAAAAAGCACAATGCCGACTTAAGTAAAAGAGGACTGATACTCTCACTTTCTATGATTTTAACCTCTCCTGTGAGTTCAGTTTTAGATTCCGATGCTTCACTTCAGGTTACCTGTATACCTAGGACCTTCTTATTGACGATGAAACACAGAAATTGCAATGGAATTAAATTCAAAATTCACAATGCCGACTTAAGTACAAGAGGACTGACTCTCTAACTTTCTATGATTTGAACCTCTTCTGTGAGTCCAGTTTTAGATTCCGATGATTCACTTCAGGTTTACTGTATCCCTTGGACTTTCTTATTGACGATGAACCACAGAAAATGCATCCGAATTTAATACAAAAGGACAATGTCGACTTAAGTAGAAGAGGACTGACACTCTCACTTTCTATGATTTGAACCTCCCCTGTGAGTCCAGTTTTAGATTCCGATGCTTGCCTTCAGGTTTCGTGTATACCTTGGACGTTCATGTTGACGATGAAACACAGAAATTGCTTCGGAATTAAATTCAAAAGGCACAATGACGACTTAAGTACTAGAGGTCTGACTCTAACTTTCTATGATTTGTACCTCTTTTGTGAGCCCAGTTTTAGATTCGGATGCTTCACTTCAGGTTTACTGTATCCCTTGGACCTTCTTATTGACGATGAAACACAGAAATTGCATCGGAATTAAATTCAAAAGGCACAATGCCGACTTAAGTAAAAGAGGACTGACACTCTCACTTTCTTTGATTTGAACGTCTCCCGTGAGTCCAGTTTTAGATTCCGATGCTTCACTTGAGGTTTACTGTATCCCTTGGAACGTCTTATTGGCGATGAAACACAGAAATTGCATCCGAATTTAATACAAAATGCACAATGACGACTTAAGTACAAAGGGACTGACACGCAAACTCTCTGTGTTTTGAACCTCTCCTGTGAGTCCAGTTTCAGATTCTGTTGCTTCACTTCAGGTTCACTGTATACCTTGGACCTTCTTATTGACGATGAAACACAGAAATTGCATCGGAATTAAATTCAAAAGGCACAATGCCGACTTAAGTACAAGAGGATTGACACTCAAACTTTCAATGATTTGAACCTCTCCTGTGAGTCTAGTTTTAGATTCGGATGCTTCACTTCAGGTTTACTGTACACCTTGGACCTTCTTATTGACGATGAAACACAGAAATTTCATCCGAATTAAATTCAAAATGCACAATGCCGACATAAGTACAAGAGGACTGACACTCTAACTTTCTGTGATTTGAACCTCTCCTATGAGTCCAGTTTTAGGTTCCGATGCTTCACTTCAGGTTTCCTGTATACCTTGGACCTTCTTATTGACGATGAAACACAGAAATTGTATCCGAATTAAATACAAAAGGCACAATGACGACTTAAGTACAAAGGGACTGACACGCAAACTTTCTGTGATTTGAACCTCTCCTATGAGTCCAGTTTCAGATTCTAATGCTTCACTTCAGGTTTCCTGTATTCCTTGGAACTTCTTATTGACGATGAAACACAGAAATTACATCCGAATGTAATACAAAAGGCACAATGACGACTTAAGTACAAAACTACTGACACTCTAACTTTCTGCGATTTGAACCTCTCCTGTGAGTCCAGTTTTAGATTCCGATGCTTCACTTCAGGTTCACTGTATACCTTGGACTTTCTTATTGACGATGAAACACAGAAATTGCATCGGAATTAAATTCAAAAGCCACAATGCCGACTTAAGTTCAAGAGGACTGGCACTCTAATTTTCTATGATTTGAACCTCTCCTGTGAGTCCAGTTTTAGATTCGGATGCTTCACTTCAGGTTTACTAAATACCTTGGACCTTCTTATTGACGATGAAACACAGAAATTGCATCGGAATCAAATTCAAAAGGCACAATGCCGACTTAAGTAAAAGAGGACTGACACTCAAACTTTCAATGATTTGAACCTCTCCTGTGAGTCTAGTTTTAGATTCGGATGCTTCACTTCAGGTTTACTGTATCCCTTGGACCATCTTATTGACGATGAAATACAGAAATTTCATCCGAATTAAATTCAAAATGCACAATGCCGACATAAGTACAAGAGGACTGACACTCTAACTTTCTGTGACTTGAACCTCTCCTGTGGGCCCAGATTTGGATTCCGATGCTTCACTTCAGGTTCACTGTATCCCTTGGACCTTCTTATTGATGATGAAACACAGAACTTGCATCCAAATTTAATACAAAAGGCACAATGCCGACATAAGTACAAGAGGACTGACACTCTCACTTTCTATGAATTCAACCTCTCCAGTGAGTCCAGTTTTAGGTTCCGATGCTTCACTGCAGGTTTCCTGTATACCTTGGACCTTCTTATTGACGATGAAACACAGAAATTGTATCCGAATTAAATACAAAAGGCACAATGACGACTTAAGTACAAAGGGACTGACACGCAAACTTTCTGTGATTTGAACCTCTCCTATGAGTCCAGTTTCAGATTCTGATGCTTCACTTCAGGTTCACTGTATCCCTTCGACATTCTTATTGATGATGAAACACAGAAATTGTATCCAAATTTAATACAGAAGGCAAATTGCAGACTTAAGTACAAGAGGACTGACACTCTCACTTTCTATGATTTGAACATCACCTGTGAGTCCAGTTTTAGATTCCGATGCTTCATATCAGGTTTCCTGTATCCCTTGGAACTTCTTATTGACGATGAAACACAGAAATTACATCCGAATGTAATACAAAAGGCACAATGACGACTTAAGTACAAAACTACTGACGCTCTAACTTTCTGCGATTTGAACCTCTCCTGTGAGTCCAGTTTTAGATTCCGATGCTACACTTCAGGTTCACTGTATACCTTGGACTTTCTTATTGACGATGAAACACAGAAATTGCATCGGAATTAAATTCAAAAGCCACAATGCCGACTTAAGTACAAGAGGACTGACACTCTAACTTTCAATGATTTGAACCTCTCCTGTGAGTCCAGTTTTAGATTCCGATGCTTCCCTTCAGGTGTACTGTATCCCTTGGACCTTCTTATTGACGATGAAACACAGATATTGCATCCGAATTTAATACAAAAGTCACAATGCCAACTTAAGTGCAAGAGGACTGACACTCCCACTTTCTATGATTTGAACCTTTCCTGTGAGTCCAATTTTACATTCCGTTGCTTCACTTCAGGTTTACTGTATCCCTTGGACCTTCTTATTGACGATGAAACACAGTAATTGCATCCTAATTAAATTCAAAAGGCACAATGCCGACATGAGTACAAGAGGACTGACACTCTAACTTTCTATGATTTGAACCTCTCCGGTGAGTACAGTTATAGATTCCGATGCTTCACTTCAGGTTTACTGTATCCCTTGTACCTTCTTATTGATGATCAAACACAGAAATTGCATCCGAATTTAATACAAAAGGCACAAAGCCGACTTAAGTACAAGAGAACTGACACTCTAACTTGCTATGTTTTGAACCTCTCCTGTGAACAAGTTTTAGATTCCGATGCCTCACTTCAGGTTTACTGTATCCCGTGGACGTTCTTATTGACGATGACACACAGAAATTGCATCCGAATTTAATACAGAAGTCACAATGCCGACTTAAGTACAAGAGGACTGACACTCTCACTGTCTATGGTTTGAACCTCTCCTGTGAGTCCAGTCATAGATTCAGATTTTTCACATCAGATTTACTGTATCCGTTGGACCTTCTTTTTGACGGTGAAGCACAGAAATTGCATCGGAATTAAATTCAAAAGGCACAGTGCCGACTTAAGTACAAGAGGACTGACACTCTACCAATCTATGTTTGGAACCTCTCCTGTGAGTCCAGTTTCAGATTCCGATGCTTCACTTCAGGTTTACTGTATCCCTTGGACCCTCTTGTTATCTATGAAACACAGAAATTGCATCCGAATTTAATCCAAAAGGCACAATGCCGACTTAAGTACAAGAGGACTGACACTCTCACTTTCTAAGATTTGAACCTCTCCTGTGGGTCCAGGTTTAGATTCCGATGCTTCACTTCAGGTTTACTGTATCCCTTGAGCCTTCTTATTGTCGATGAAACACAGAAATTGCATCGGAATTTAATACAAAAGGCACAATGCCGACTTAAGTACTAGAAGACTGACACTCTAACTTTCTATGATTTGAACCTCTCCTCTGAGTCCAGTTTTAGATTTCGATGCTTCACTTCGGGATTACTGTATCCCTTGGACCTTCATATTGACGATGAAACACAGAAATTGCATCCGAATTTAATACAAAAAGCACAATGCCGATTTAAGTACAAGAGGAGTGACACTCTCAGTTTCTATGATTTGAACCTCTCCTGTGAGTCCAGTTTTAGATTCCGATGCTTCACTTCCGGTTTCCTGTATACCTTGGACCTTCTTAATGACGATGAAACACAGAAATTGCATCCGATTTTAATACAAAAGGCACAATGCCGACTTAAGTACAAGAGGACTGACACTCTAACTTTCTATGATTTCAAACTCTCCTGTAAGTACAGTTTTGGATTCCGATGCTTCACTTCAAGTTTACTGTATACCTTGGACCTTCTTATTGACGATGAAACACAGAAATTGCATCGAAATTAAATTCAAAAGGCACAATGCCGACTTCAGTACAAGAGGACTGACACTCTAACTCTCTATGATTTGAACCTCTCCTGTGGGTCCAGTTTTAGATTCCGATGCTTCACTTCAGGTTTACTGTATCCCTTGTACCTTCTTATTGATGATGAAACACAGAAATTGCATCCGAATTTAATACAAAAGGCACAATGCCGACTTAAGTACTAGAAGACTGACACTCTAACTTTCTATGATTTGAACCTCTCCTGTGAGTCCAGTTTTAGATTTCGATGCTTGACTTCAGGATTACTGTATCCCTTGGACCTTCTTATTGACGATGAAACACAGAAATTGCATCCGAATTTAATACAAAAAGCACAATGCCGATTTAAGTACAAGAGGAGTGACACTCTCAATTTCTATGATTTGAACCTCTCCTGTGAGTCCAGTTTTAGATTCCGATGCTTCACTTCCGGTTTCCTGTATACCTTGGACCTTCTTAATGACGATGAAACACAGAAATTGCATCCGATTTTAATACAAAAGGCACAATGCCGACTTAAGTACAAGAGGACTGACACTCTCACTTTCTATGATTTGAAGCACTCCTGTGAGTCCAGTTTCAAATTCCGATGCTTCACTTCAGGTTACCTGTATACCTTGGACCTTCTTATTGACGATTAAACACAGAAATTGCATCCGAATTTAATACAAAAGTCACAATGCCGACTTAAGTACAAGAGGACTGACACTCTCACTTTCTATGGTTTGAACCTCCCCTGTGAGTCCAGTCATAGATTAAGATTTTTCACATCAGATTTACTGTATCCGTTGTGCCTTCTTTTTGACGATGAAGCACAGAAATTGCATCGGAATTCAATTCAAAAGGCACAGTGCCGACTTAAGTAAAAGAGGACTGACACTGTAACTTTCTATTGTTTTAACCTCTCCTGTGAGTCCAGTTTTAGATTCCAATGCTTCACTTCAGGTTTCCTGTATACCTTGGACCTTCTTATTGACGATGAAACACAGCAATTGCATCGGAATTAAATTCAAAAGGCACAATGCCGACTTAAGTACTAGAGGACCGACTCTCTAACTTTCTATGATTTGTACCTCTTTTGTGAGCCCAGTTTTAGATTCGGATGCTTCACTTCAGGTTTACTGTATACCTTGGATCTTCTTATTGACGAAGAAGCACAGAAATAGCTTCGGAATTAAATTCAAAAGGCACAATGCCGTTTAAGTAGTAGAGAACTGACACTTTAACTTTCTGTGATTTGAACCTCCACTGTGTGTCCAGTTTTAGATTCCGATGCTTCACTTCAGGTTCATTGTATACCTTGGACCTTCTTATTGACGATGAAACACAGAAATTGCATCGGAATTAAACTCAAAAAGCACAATGCCGACTTAAGTAAAAGAGGACTGATACTCTCACTTTCTATGATTTTAACCTCTCCTGTGAGTTCAGTTTTAGATTCCGATGCTTCACTTCAGGTTACCTGTATACCTAGGACCTTCTTATTGACGATGAAACACAGAAATTGCAATGGAATTAAATTCAAAAGGCACAATGCCGACTTAAGTACAAGAGGACTGACTCTCTAACTTTCTATGATTTGAACCTCTTCTGTGAGTCCAGTTTTAGATTCCGATGATTCACTTCAGGTTTACTGTATCCCTTGGACTTTCTTATTGACGATGAACCACAGAAAATGCATCCGAATTTAATACAAAAGGACAATGTCGACTTAAGTAGAAGAGGACTGACACTCTCACTTTCTATGATTTGAACCACTCCTGTGAGTCCAGTTTTAGATTCCGATGCTTGCCTTCAGGTTTCGTGTATACCTTGGACGTTCATGTTGACGATGAAACACAGAAATTGCTTCGGAATTAAATTCAAAAGGCACAATGACGACTTAAGTACTAGAGGTCTGACTCTAACTTTCTATGATTTGTACCTCTTTTGTGAGCCCAGTTTTAGATTCGGATGCTTCACTTCAGGTTTACTGTATCCCTTGGACCTTCTTATTGACGATGAAACACAGAAATTGCATCGGAATTAAATTCAAAAGGCACAATGCCGACTTAAGTAAAAGAGGACTGACACTCTCACTTTCTTTGATTTGAACGTCTCCCGTGAGTCCAGTTTTAGATTCCGATGCTTCACTTGAGGTTTACTGTATCCCTTGGAACGTCTTATTGGCGATGAAACACAGAAATTGCATCCGAATTTAATACAAAATGCACAATGACGACATAAGTACAAAGGGACTGACACGCAAACTCTCTGTGTTTTGAACCTCTCCTGTGAGTCCAGTTTCAGATTCTGTTGCTTCACTTCAGGTTCACTGTATACCTTGGACCTTCTTATTGACGATGAAACACAGAAATTGCATCGGAATTAAATTCAAAAGGCACAATGCCGACTTAAGTACAAGAGGATTGACACTCAAACTTTCAATGATTTGAACCTCTCCTGTGAGTCTAGTTTTAGATTCGGATGCTTCACTTCAGGTTTACTGTACACCTTGGACCTTCTTATTGACGATGAAGCACAGAAATTTCATCCGAATTAAATTCAAAATGCACAATGCCGACATAAGTACAAGAGGACTGACACTCTAACTTTCTGTGATTTGAACCTCTCCTATGAGTCCAGTTTTAGGTTCCGATGCTTCACTTCAGGTTTCCTGTATACCTTGGACCTTCTTATTGACGATGAAACACAGAAATTGTATCCGAATTAAATACAAAAGGCACAATGACGACTTAAGTACAAAGGGACTGACACGCAAACTTTCTGTGATTTGAACCTCTCCTATGAGTCCAGTTTCAGATTCTAATGCTTCACTTCAGGTTTCCTGTATCCCTTGGAACTTCTTATTGACGATGAAACACAGAAATTACATTCGAATGTAATACAAAAGGCACAATGACGACTTAAGTACAAAACTACTGACACTCTAACTTTCTGCGATTTGAACCTCTCCTGTGAGTCCAGTTTTAGATTCCGATGCTTCACTTCAGGTTCACTGTATACCTTGGACTTTCTTATTGACGATGAAACACAGAAATTGCATCGGAATTAAATTCAAAAGCCACAATGCCGACTTAAGTTCAAGAGGACTGGCACTCTAACTTTCTATGATTTGAACCTCTCCTGTGAGTCCAGTTTTAGATTCGGATGCTTCACTTCAGGTTTACTAAATACCTTGGACCTTCTTATTGACGATGAAACACAGAAATTGCATCGGAATCAAATTCAAAAGGCACAATGCCGACTTAAGTACAAGAGGACTGACACTCAAACTTTCAATGATTTGAACCTCTCCTGTGAGTCTAGTTTTAGATTCGGATGCTTCACTTCAGGTTTACTGTATCCCTTGGACCATCTTATTGACGATGAAATACAGAAATTTCATCCGAATTAAATTCAAAATGCACAATGCCGACATAAGTACAAGAGGACTGACACTCTAATTTTCTGTGACTTGAACCTCTCCTGTGGGCCCAGATTTGGATTCCGATGCTTCACTTCAGGTTCACTGTATCCCTTGGACCTTCTTATTGATGATGAAACACAGAACTTGCATCCAAATTTAATACAAAAGGCACAATGCCGACATAAGTACAAGAGGACTGACACTCTCACTTTCTATGAATTCAACCTCTCCAGTGAGTCCAGTTTTAGGTTCCGATGCTTCACTGCAGGTTTCCTGTATACCTTGGACCTTCTTATTGACGATGAAACACAGAAATTGTATCCGAATTAAATACAAAAGGCACAATGACGACTTAAGTACAAAGGGACTGACACGCAAACTTTCTGTGATTTGAACCTCTCCTATGAGTCCAGTTTCAGATTCTGATGCTTCACTTCAGGTTCACTGTATCCCTTGGACATTCTTATTGATGATGAAACACAGAAATTGTATCCAAATTTAATACAGAAGGCAAATTGCAGACTTAAGTACAAGAGGACTGACACTCTCACTTTCTATGATTTGAACATCACCTGTGAGTCCAGTTTTAGATTCCGATGCTTCATATCAGGTTTCCTGTATCCCTTGGAACTTCTTATTGACGATGAAACACAGAAATTACATCCGAATGTAATACAAAAGGCACAATGACGACTTAAGTACAAAACTACTGACGCTCTAACTTTCTGCGATTTGAACCTCTCCTGTGAGTCCAGTTTTAGATTCCGATGCTTCACTTCAGGTTCACTGTATACCTTGGACTTTCTTATTGACGATGAAACACAGAAATTGCATCGGAATTAAATTCAAAAGCCACAATGCCGACTTAAGTACAAGAGGACTGACACTCTAACTTTCAATGATTTGAACCTCTCCTGTGAGTCCAGTTTTAGATTCCGATGCTTCCCTTCAGGTGTACTGTATCCCTTGGACCTTCTTATTGACGATGAAACACAGATATTGCATCCGAATTTAATACAAAAGGCACAATGCCGACTGAAGTACAAAAGGACTGACACTCTAATTTTCTGTGATTTGAACCTCTCCTGTGAGTCCAGTTTTGGATTCCGATGCCTCCCTTCAGGTTCACTGTATACCTTGGACCTTCTTATTGACGATGAAACACAGAAATTGCATCGGAATTAAATTCAAAAGGCACAATGCCGACACAAGTACAAGCGGACTGACACTCTAGCTTTCTATGATTTGAACCTCTCTTGTGAGTCCAGTTTTAGATTCGGATGCTTAACTTCAGGTTCACTGTATACCTTGGACCTTCTTATTGACGATGAAGCACAGAAATTGTGTCGGAATTAAATTCAAAAGGCGCAATGCCGAGTTAAGTAGCAGAGGACTGACACTATAACTTTCTATGATTTGAACCTCTCCTGTGAGTCCAGTTTTAGATTCCGATGCTTCACTTCAGGTTTAATGTTTCCCTTGGACCTTCTTATTGACGATGAAATACAGAATATGCCTCGGAATTAAATTCAAAAGTCACAATGCCGACTTAAGTACAAGTGGAGTGATACTCTAACTTTCTATGATTTGAACCTCTCCTGTGAGTCCAGTTTTAGATTCCGATGCTTCACTTCGGGATTAGTGCATGCCTTGGACCTTCTTATTGACGATGAAACACAGAAATTGCATCCGAATTCAATACAAAAGGCACAATGCCGACTTAAGTACAAGAGGACTGACACTCTCACTTTCTATGAATTCAACCCCTCCTGTGAGTCCACTTTTAGAATGCGATGCTTCGCTTCAGGTTCACTGTATACCTTGGACAACTTATTGACGATGAAACACACAAACTGCATCAGAATTAAATTCAAAATGCACGATGCCGACTTAAGTACAAGATGACTGACACTCTAACTTTCTATGATATGAACCTCTCCTGTGAATCCAGTTTCAGATTCTGATGCTTCACTTCAGGTTCACTGTATACCTTGGACCTTCTTATTGACGATGACACACAGAATTTGCATCGGAATTAAATTCAAAAGGCACAATGCCGACTTAAGTACAAGAGGACATACACTCAAACTTTCTATGTTTTCAACCTCTCCTGTGAGTCTAGCTTTAGTTTCGGATGCTTCACTTCAGGTTTACTGTACACCTTGGACCTTCTTATTGACGATGAAGCACAGAAATTGCTTCGGAATTAAATTCAAAAGGCACAATGCCGACTTAAGTAGCAGAGAACTGACACTCTAACTTTCTATGATTTGAACCTCACTGTGAGTTCAGGTTTAGATTCCGATGCTTCACTTCAGGTTTACTGTATCCCTTGGACCATCTTATTGACGATGAAACACAGAAATTTCATCCGAATTAAATTCAAGAGGCACAATGCCGACATAAGTACAAGAGGACTGACACTCTCACTTTCTATGAATTCAACCTCTCCAGTGAGTCCAGTTTTAGATTCCGATGCTTCACTTCAGGTTTCCTGTATACCTTGGACCTTCTTATTGACGATGAAACACAGAATTTGCATCCGAATTAAATTGAAAAGGCACAATGCCGACTTACGTACAAGGGGCTGACTCTCTAACTTTCTATGATTTGAACCTCTCCTGTTAGTCCAGTTTTAGATTCCGATGATTCATTTCAGGTTTACTGTATCCCTTGGACATTCTTATTGATGATGAAACACAGAAATTGCATCCGAATTTAATACAGAAGGCAAATTGCACACTTAAGTACAAGAGGACCGACACTCTCACTTTCTATGATTTGAACATCACCTGTGAGCCCAAATTTAGATTCCGAAGCTTCATATCAGGTTTCCTGTATCCCTTGGAACTTCTAATTGACAATGAAACACAGAATTTGCATCCGCATTTAATACAAAAGGCACAATGCCGACATCAGTACAAGAGGACTGACACTCTCACTTTCTGTGATTTGAACCCCTCCTGTGGGTCCAATTTTAGATTCCGATGCTTCACTTCAGGTTCACTGTATACCTTGGACTTTCTTATTGACGATGAAACACAGAAATTGCATCGGAATTAAATTCAAAAGCCACAATACCGACTTAAGTTCAAGAGGACTAACACTCTAACTTTCTATGATTTGAACCTCTCCTGTGAGTCCAGTTTTAGATTCGGATGCTTCACTTCAGGTTTACTGAATACCTTGGACCTTCTTATTGACGATGAAACAGAGAAATTGCTACGGAATTAAAATCAAAAGGAACAATGCCGACTTAAGTACAAGAGGACTGACACTCTAACTTTCAATGATTTAAATCTCTCCTGTGAGTCCAGTTTTAGATTCCGATGCTTCCCTTCAGGTGTACTGTATCCCTTGGACCTTCTTATTGACGATGAAACACAGATATTGCATCCGAATTTAATACAAAAGGCACAATGCCGACTGAAGTACAAAAGGACTGACACTCTAATTTTCTGTGATTTGAACCTCTCCTGTGAGTCCAGTTTTGGATTCCGATGCCTCCGTTCAGGTTCACTGTATACCTTGGACCTTCTTATTGACGACGAAACACAGAAATTGCATCGGAATTAAATTCAAAAGGCACAATGCCGACTCAACTACAAGCGGACTGACACTCTAACTTTCCATGATTTGAACCTCTCTTGTGAGTCCAGTCTTAGATTCGGATGCTTAACTTCAGGTTCACTGTATACCTTGGACCTTCTTATTGACGATGAAGCACAGAAATTGTGTCGGAATTAAATTCAAAAGGCGCAATGCCGAGTTAAGTAGCAGAGGACTGACACTATAACTTTCTATGAATTCAACCTCTCCTGTGAGTCCAGTTTTAGAATGCGATGCTTCGCTTCAGGTTCACTGTATACCTTGGACAACTTATTGACGACGAAACACAGAAACTGCATCGGAATTAAATTCAAAATGCACGATGCCGACTTAAGTACAAGATGACTGACACTCTAACTTTCTATGATGTGAACCTCTCCTGTGAGTCCAGTTTTAGATTCGGATGCTTCACTTCATGTTTACTGTCTACCTTGGAACTTCTTATTGACGATGAAGCCCAGAAATTGCTTCGGAATTAAATTCAAAAGGCCCAATGCCGACTTAAGTAGCAGAGGACTGACACTCTAACTTTCTATGTTTTGAACCTCCACTGTGAGTCCAGTTTTAATTCCGATGCTTCAGCTTAGGTTTACTCTATTTCTTGGACCGTCTTATAGACGAAAGAAACACAGAAATTGTATCCGAATTTAATACAAAAGGCACAATGCCGACTTAAGTACAAGAGGACTGACACTCTGACTTTCTATGATTTGAACCTCTCCTGTGAGTCCAGTTTTAGATTCCGATGCTTCACTTCAGGTTCACTGTATACCTTGGACCTTCTTATTGACGATGAAACACAGAACTTGCATCGGAATTAAATTGAAAAGGCCCAATGAAGACCTAAGTAGTCGAGGACTGACACTCTAACTTTCTATGATTTGAACCTCCACTGTGTGTCCAGTTTTAGATTCCGATGCCTCACTTCAGGATTACTGTATCCCTTGGAAATTCTTATTGACCATGAAACACAGAAATTGCATCCGAATTTAATTAAAAGGCACAATGCCGACTTAAAAACAAGAGGACAGACACTCTCACTATCTATGATTTGTATGTCTCATGTGAGTCCAGTTTTAGATTACGATGCTTCACTTCAGGTTTCCTATAAACCTTGGACATTCTTATTGACGATGAAACACAGAAATTTCATCTGAATTAAATTCAAAAGGCACAATGCCGACTTAAGTAGAAGAGGACTGACTCTCTAACTTTCTATGATTTGAACCTCTCCTGTGAATACAGGTTTAGATTCGGATGCTTCACTTCAGGTTTACTGTATACCTTGGACCTTCTTATTGACGATGAAGCACAGAAATTGCTTCGGAATTAAATTCAAAAGGAACTATGCCGACATAAGTACAAGAGGACTGACACTCCAACTTTCAATGATTTGAACCTCTCCTGTGAGTCCAGTTTTAGATTCCGATGCTTCACTTCAGGTTTACTATAACCCATGGATCTTGTTATTGAGGATGAAACACAGAAATTGCATCCGAATTTGATACAAAAGGCACAATGACGACTTAAGTACAAAAGGACTGACACACTAATTTTCTGTGATATGAAACTCTCCTGTGAGACCAGTTTTAGATTCCGATGCTTCACTTCAGGTTCACTGTATACCTTGGACCTTCTTATTGACGATAAAACACAGAAATTGCATCGGAATTAAATTCAAAAGGCACAAAGCCGACTCAAGTACAAGCGGACTGACACTTTACTTACTATGATTTGAACCTCTCTTGTGAGTCCAGTTTTAGATTCGGATGCTTCACTTCAGGTTCACTGTATACCTTGGACCTTCTTATTGACGATGAAGCATAGAAATTGCTTCGGAATTAAATTCAAAAGGCACAATGCCGACTTAAGTAGCAGATTACTGACACTCTAACTTTCTATGATTTGAACCTCTCCTGTGAGTCCAGTTTTAGATTCCGATGCTTCACTTCAGGTTTACTGTTTCCCTTGGACCTTCTTATTGACGATGAAACACAGAAATTGCATCCGAATTTATTACAAGAAGCACAATGACGAGTTAAGTACAAAAGGACTGACACTCTAACGTTCTATGATTTGAATCTCTCCTGTGAGTCCAGTTTTAGATTCCGATGCTTCACTTCTAGTTTACTGTATACCTTGGACTTTCTTATTGACGATGAAACACAGAATTTGCCTCGGAATTAAATTCAAAAGGCACAATGCCTACATAAGTACAAGTGGAGTGACACTCTATCTTTCTATGATTTTAACCTCTCCCGTGAGTCAAGTTTTAGATTCCGATGCTTCACCTCATGTTTACTGTATGCCTTGGACCTTCTTATTGACGATGAAACACAGAAATTGCATCCGAATTCAATACAAAAGGCACAATGCCGACTTAAGTACAAGAGGACTGATACTCTTACCTTCTATGATTTGAACCTCTCCTGAGAGTCCAGTTTTAGATTCCGATGCTTCACTTTAGGTCTACCGTATACCCTCGACCTTCTTATTGACGGTGAAACAGAAAAATTGCATCCAAATTTAATACAAAAGGCACAATGCCGACTTAAGTACAAGAACACTGACACTCTCACTTTCTATGATTTGAACCACTCCTGTGAGCCCAGTTTTAGATTCCGATGCTTCACTTCAGGTTTACTCTATCCCTTGGACCTTCTTGTCGCTGATGAAACACAGAACTTGCATCCGAATTTAATACAAAAGGCACAATGCCGACTTAAGTACAAGAGGACTGACACTCCCACTTTCTATGAATTCAACCTCTCCTGTGAGTCTAGTTTTAGATTCCGATGCTTCACTTCAAGTTTCCTGTATACCTTGTACCTTCTTATTGACGATGAAACACAGAAATTGCATTCGAATTAATTTCAAAAGGCACAATGCCGACTTAAGTACAAGAGGACTGACTCTCTAACTTTCTATGATTTGAACCTCTCCTGTGAGTCCAGCTTTAGTTTCCGATGATTCACTTCAGGTTTACTGTATCCCTTGGACATTCGTATTGATGATGAAACACAGAAATTGCATCCGAATTTAATACAAAGGGCACAATGCCGACTTAAGTACATGTGGACTGACACTCTCACTTTCTATGATTTGAACCTCTCCTGTGGGTCCAGTCTTAGATTCCGAAGCTTCACTTCATGTTTCCTGTATACGTTGGACCTTCTTATTGACGAAGAAACACAGAAATTGCGTCGGAATTAAATTCAAAAGGCACAATGCCGACATAAGTACAAGAGGACTGACACTTTAACTTTCTATTATATGAACCTCTCGTGTGAGTCCAGTTTTAGATTCGGATGCTTCACTTCAGGTTTACTGTATACCTTGGAACTTCTTATTGACGATGAAGCACAGAAATTGCTTCGGAATTAAATTGAAAAGGCACAATGCCGACTTCAGTAGCAGAGGACTGACAGTCTAATTTTCTTTGATTTGAACCTCCACTGTGAGTCCAGTTTTAGATTCCGATTCTTCACTTCAGGTTTACTGTATACCTTGGACCTTCTTATTGACGATGAAACACAGAAATTGCATTCGAAATAATTTCAAGAAGGCACAATGCCGACTTAAGTACAAGAGGACTGACTCTCTAACTTTCAATGATTTGAACCTCTCCTGTGAGTCCAGTTTTAGATTCCGATGATTCACTTCAGGGTTACTGTATCCCTTGGACATTCGTATTGATGATGAGACACAGAAATTGCATCCGAATTTAATACAAAAGGCACAATGCCGACTCAGGTACAAGAGGACTGACACTCTCACTTTCTATGATTTGAGCCTCACCTGTGAGTCCAGTTTAAGATTCCGATGCTTCATATCAGGTTTCCTCCATACCTTGGACCTTCTTATTGACGATGAAACACAGAAATTGCATCCGAATATAATACAAAATGCACAATGCCGACTTAAGTACAAAAGGACTGACACTCTAACTTTCTATGTTATGAAACTATCCTGTTAGTCCAGTTTTAGATTCGGATGCTTCACTTCAGGTTTACTGTATACCTTGGACCTTCTTATTGACGGTGAAACACAGAAATTGCATCCGAGTTTAATACAAAAGGCACAATGCCGGCTCAAGTACAAGAGGACTGACACTCTCACTTTCTATGATTTGAACCTCTCCTGTGAGTCCAGTTTTAGATTCGGATGCTTCACTTCAGGTTTACTGTATACCTTGGACTTTCTTATTGTCGATGAAGCACAGAAATTGCTTCGGAATTAAATTCAAAAGGAACAATGCCGACATAAGTACAAGAGGACTGACACTCCAACTTTCAATGATTTGAACCTCTCCTGTGAGTCCAGTTTTAGATTCCGATGCTTCACTTCAGGTTTACTGTAACCCTTGGATCTTGTTATTGACGATGAAACACAGAAATTGCATCCGAATTTAATACAAAAGGCACAATGACGACTTAAGTACAAAAGGACTGACACTCTAATTTTCTGTGATATGAAACTCACCTGTGAGACCAGTTTTAGATTCCGATGCTTCACTTCAGGTTCACTGTATACCTTGGACCTTCTTATTGACGATAAAACACAGAAATTTCATCGGAATTAAATTCAAAAGGCAGAAAGCCGACTCAAGTACAAGAGGACTGACACTCTCACTTTCTATGATTTGAACCTCTCCTGTGAGTCTAGTTTTAGATTCCGATGCTTCACTTCAAGTTTCCTGTATACCTTGGGCCTTCTTATTGACGATGAAACACAGAAATTGCATCCGAATTAATTTCAAAAGGCACAATGCCGACTTAAGTACAAGAGGACTGACTCTCTAACTTTCTATGATTTGAACCTCTCCTGTGAGTCCAGTTTTAGATTCCGATGATTCACTTCAGGATTACTGTATCCCTTGGACATTCGTATTGATGATGAAACACAGAAATTGCATCCGAATTTAATACAAAGGCACAATGCCGACTCAAGTACAAGAGGACTGACACTCTCACTTTCTATGATTTGAGACTCTTCTGTGAGTCCAGTTTAAGATTCCGATGCTTCCTGTCAGGTTTTCTCTATACCTTGGACCTTCTTATTGACGATGAAACACAGAAATTGCATCCGAATATAATACAAAATGCACAATGCCGACTTAAGTACAAGAGGACTGACACTCTCACTTTCTATGATTTGAACCTCTCCTGTGTGTCCAGTTTTAGATTCCGATGCTTCACTTCAGGTCTACTGTATCCCTTGAACCTTCTTATTGACGATGAAGCACAGATGTTGGATCCGAATTTAATACAAAAGGCACAAAGCTGACTTAAGTACAAGAGGACAGACACTCTAACTTTCTATGATTTGAACCTCTCCTGTGAGTCCAGTTTTAGATTCCGATGCTTCACGTCAGGTTTACCGTATACCTTGGACCATCTTATTGACGGTGAAACACAGAAATTGCATCCGAATTCAATACAAAGGGCACAATGCCGGCTTAAGTACAAGTGGACTGACACTCTCACTTTCTATGATTTGAACCTCTCCTGTGGGTCCAGTCTTAGATTCCGAAGCTTCACTTCATGTTTTCTGTATTCGTTGGACCTTCTTATTGACGAAGAAACACAGAAATTGCATCGGAATTAAATTCAAAAGGCACAATGCCGACTTAAGTACAAGAGGACTGACACTTTAACTTTCTATTATATGAACCTCTCCTGTGAGTCCAGTTTTAGATTCGGATGCTTCACTTCAGGTTTACTGTATACCTTGGAACTTCTTATTGACGATGAAGCACAGAAATTGCTTCGGAATTAAATTCAAAAGGCACAATGCCGACATCAGTAGCAGAGGACTGACAGTCTAATTTTCTTTGATTTGAACCTCCACTGTGAGTACAGTTTTAGATTCCGATGCTTCACTTCAGGTTTACTGTATACCTTGGACCTTCTTATTGACAATGAAACACAGAAATTGCATTCGAATTAATTTCAAGAAGGCACAATGCCGACTTAAGTACAAGAGGACAGACTCTCTAACTTTCTATGATTTGAACCTCTCCTGTGAGTCCAGTTTTAGATTCCGTTGATCCACTTCAGGTTTACTGTATCCCTTGGACATTCATATTGATGATGAAACACAGAAATTGCATCCGAATTTAATTCAAAAGGCACAATGCTGACTCAGGTACAAGAGGACTGACACTCTCACTTTCTATAATTTGAGCCTCACCTGTGAGTCCAGTTTAAGATTCCGATGCTTCATATCAGGTTTCCTCCATACCTTGGACCTTCTTATTGACGATGAAACACAGAAATTGCATCCGAATATAATACAAAATGCACAATGCCGACTTAAGTACAAGAGGACTGACACTCTCACTTTCTATGTTATGAAACTATCCTGTTAGTCCAGTTTTAGAGTCGGATGCTTCACTTCAGGTTTACTGTATACCTTGACCTTCTTATTGACGGTGAAACGCAGAAATTAGATCCGAATTTAATACAAAGGGCACAATGCCGACTTAAGTACAAGTGGACTGACACTCTCACTTTCTATGATTTGAACCTCTCCTGTGGGTCCAGTTTTAGATTCCGATGCTTCACTTCATGTTTCCTGTATACCTTGGACCTTCTTATTGACGAAGAAACACAGAAATTGCATCCAAATTAAATTCAAAAGGCACAATGCCGACTTAAGTACAAGAGGACTGACACTCTCACTTTCTATGATTTGAACCTCTCCTCTGAGTCCAGTTTTAGATTCCGATGCTTCACTTCAGGTTCACTGTATACCTTGGACCTTCTTATTGACGATGAAACACAGAAATTGCATCCGAATTTAATACAAAAGGTACAATGCCGACTCAAGTACAAGAGGACTGACACTCTCTTTTTCTATGATTTGAACCTCTCCTGTGAGTCCAGTTTTAGATTCGGATGCTTCACTTCAGGTTTACTGTATACCTTGGACTTTCTTATTGACGATGAAGCACAGAAATTGCTTCCGAATTAAATTCAAAAGGCACAATGCCGACTTAAGTACAAGAGGACTGACACTCTAATTTTCTATGATTTCAACCTCTCCTGTGAGTCCAGTTTTAGGTTCCGATGCTTCACTTCCGGTTTCCTGTATGCCTTGGAAATTCTAATTGACGATGAAAAACAGATATTGCATCCGAAATTAATACAAAAGGCACAATGCCGACATAAGTACAATAAGACTGACACTCTCACTCTCTATGAATTGAACCTCTCCTGTGAGCCCAGTTTTAGATTCCAATGATTCACTTCATGTTTACTGTATCCCATGGACATTCTTATTGATGATGAAACACAGAAATTGCATCTGAATTTAATACAAAAGGCACAATGCCGACTTAAGTACAAGAGGAATGACACTCTCACTTTCTATGATTTGAGCCTTACCTGTGAGTCCAGTTTAAGATTCCGATGCTTCATATCAGGTTTCCTGTATACCTTGGACATTCTTATTGACGATGAAACACAGAACATGCATCCGAATTTAATACAAAAGGCACAATGCCGACTTAAGTACAAGAGGACTGACACTCTCACTTTATATGATTTGAACTTCTCCTGTGAGTCCAGTTTTAGGTGAACATGCCTCACTTCAGGTTTACTGTATCCCTTGGACCTTCTTATTGACACTGAATCACAGAATTTGCATCGGAATTAAATTCAAAAGGCACAATGCCGACTTAAGTACAAGAGGACTGACACTCTAACTTTCTATGATTTGAACCTCTCCTGTGAGTCCAGTTTTAGATTCCGATGCATCACTTCAGGTTTACTGTATCCCTTGACATTCTAATTGAGGATGAAACACAGAAATTTCATCGGAATTAAATTCAAAAGGCACAATGCCGATATAAAAACAGGAGGACTGACACTCTAACTTTCTATGATTTGAAATTCTCCTGTCAGTCCAGTTTTAGATTCCGATGCTTCACATGAGATTTACTGTATCCCTTGGACCTTCTTGTTGACAATGAAACACTGAAATTGCATCGGAATCAAATTCAAAAGGCACAATGCCGACTTAAGTACAAGAGGACTCACACTATAACTTTCTATGATTTGAACCTCTCCTGTGAGTCCAGTTTTAGACTCCGATGCTTCACTGCAGGTTTACTGTATACCTTGGACCTTCTTATTGACGATGAAGCGCAGAAATTGCATCGGAAATAAATTCAAAATGCACAATGCCGACTTAAGTACAAGAGGACTGACACCCTCACTTTCTATGATTTGAACCTCTCCTGTGAGCGCAGTTTTCGATTACGATTCTTCACTTCAGGTTTACTGTATCCCTCGGACCTTCTTATTGATGATGAAACACAGAACTTGCATCCGAATTTAATACAAAAGGCACAATGCCGACTTAAGTACAAGAGGACGGACACTCTCACTTTCTATGAATTCAACCTCTCCTGTGAGTCCAGTTTTAAATTCCGATGCTTCACTTCAGGTTTCCTGTATACCTTGGACCTTCTTATTGACGATGAAACACAGAAATTGCATCCGAATTAATTTCAAAAGGCACAATGCCGACTTAAGTACAAGTGGACTGACTCTCTAACTTTCTATGATTGGAACCTCTCCTGTGAGTCCAGTTTTAGATTCCAATGTTTCACTTCAGGTTTACTGTATGCCATGGACATTCTTATTGATGGTGAAACACAGAAATTGCATCCGAATTAAATACAAAATGCACAATGCCGACTTAAGTACAAGAGGAATGGCACTCTCACTTTCTATGATTTGAGCCTTACCTGTGAGTACAGTTTAAGATTCCGATGCTTCATATCAGGTTTCCTGTACACCTTGGACATTCTTATTGAAGATAAACACAGAAATTGCATCCGAATTTAATACAAAAGGCACAATGCCGACTTAAGTAGCATAGGACTGACACTCTAAATTTCTATGATTTTAACCTCCACTGTGAGTCCTGTTTTAGATTCCGATGCTTCACTTCAGGTTTACTGTATACCTTGGACCTTCTTATTGACGATGAAACACAGAAATTGCATCCGAAATTAATACAAAGGACACAATACCGACTTAAGTACAAGTGGACTGACACTCTCACTTTCTATGATTGAACCTCTCCTGTGGGTCCAGTTTTAGATTCCGATGCTTCACTGCATGTTCCCTGTATACCTTGGACCTTCTTATTGACGATGAAACACAGAAATTGCATCCGATTTTAATACAAAAGGCACAATGCCGACTTAAGTAAAAGAGGACTGACACTCTCACTTTCTATGATTTGAACATCTCCTGTGAGTCCAGTTTTAGGTTTCGATGCTTCACTTCAGGTCTCCTGTATACCTTGGACCTTCTTATTGACAATGAAACACAGAAATTGCATCCGAATTAAATTCAAAAGGCACAATGCCGACTTAAGTACAAGAGGACAGACACTCTAACTCTCTGTGATTTGAACCTCTCCTGTTAGTCCAGTTTTAGATTCCGATGCTTCACTTCAGGTTCCCTGTATACCTTGGACCCTCTTATTGACGATGAAACACAGAAATTGCATCGGAATTAAATTCAAAAGGCCCAATGCCGACTTAAGTAGTAGAGGACTGACACTCTAACTTTCTATGATTTGAACCTCTCCTGTGAGTCCAGTTTTAGATTCCGATGCTTCTCTTCAGGTTTACTGTATCCCTTTTACCTTCTTATTGACGATGAAGCACAGAAATTGCTTCCGAATTAAATTCAAAAGGCACAATGCCGACTTAAGTACAAGAGGACTGACACTCTAACTTTCTATGATTTCAACCTCTCCTGTGAGTCCAGTTTTAGGTTCCGATGCTTCACTTCCGGTTTCCTGTATACCTTGGAAATTCTAATTGACGATGAAAAACAGATATTGCATCCGAAATTAATACAAAAGGCACAATGCCGACATAAGTACAATAAGACTGACACTCTCACTCTCTATGAATTGAACCTCTCCTGTGAGCCCAGTTTTAGATTCCAATGATTCACTTCATGTTTACTGTATCCCATGGACATTCTTATTGATGATGAAACACAGAAATTGCATCTGAATTTAATACAAAAGGCACAATGCCGACTTAAGTACAAGAGGAATGACACTCTCACTTTCTATGATTTGAGCCTTACCTGTGAGTCCAGTTTAAGATTCCGATGCTTCATATCAGGTTTCCTGTATACCTTGGACATTCTTATTGACGATGAAACACAGAACATGCATCCGAATTTAATACAAAAGGCACAATGCCGACTTAAGTACAAGAGGACTGACACTCTCACTTTATATGATTTGAACTTCTCCTGTGAGTCCAGTTTTAGGTGAACATGCCTCACTTCAGGTTTACTGTATCCCTTGGACCTTCTTATTGACACTGAATCACAGAATTTGCATCGGAATTAAATTCAAAAGGCACAATGCCGACTTAAGTACAAGAGGACTGACACTCTAACTTTCTATGATTTGAACCTCTCCTGTGAGTCCAGTTTTAGATTCCGATGCATCACTTCAGGTTTACTGTATCCCTTGACATTCTAATTGAGGATGAAACACAGAAATTTCATCGGAATTAAATTCAAAAGGCACAATGCCGATATAAAAACAGGAGGACTGACACTCTAACTTTCTATGATTTGAAATTCTCCTGTCAGTCCAGTTTTAGATTCCGATGCTTCACATGAGATTTACTGTATCCCTTGGACCTTCTTGTTGACAATGAAACACTGAAATTGCATCGGAATCAAATTCAAAAGGCACAATGCCGACTTAAGTACAAGAGGACTCACACTCTAACTTTCTATGATTTGAACCTCTCCTGTGAGTCCAGTTTTAGACTCCGATGCTTCACTGCAGGTTTACTGTATACCTTGGACCTTCTTGTTGACGATGAAGCACAGAAATTGCATCGGAAATAAATTCAAAATGCACAATGCCGACTTAAGTACAAGAGGACTGACACCCTCACTTTCTATGATTTGAGCCTCTCCTGTGAGCGCAGTTTTCGATTACGATTCTTCACTTCAGGTTTACTGTATCCCTCGGACCTTCTTATTGATGATGAAACACAGAACTTGCATCCGAATTTAATACAAAAGGCACAATGCCGACTTAAGTACAAGAGGACGGACACTCTCACTTTCTATGAATTCAACCTCTCCTGTGAGTCCAGTTTTAAATTCCGATGCTTCACTTCAGGTTTCCTGTATACCTTGGACCTTCTTATTGACGATGAAACACAGAAATTGCATCCGAATTAATTTCAAAAGGCACAATGCCGACTTAAGTACAAGAGGACTGACTCTCTAACTTTCTATGATTGGAACCTCTCCTGTGAGTCCAGTTTTAGATTCCAATGTTTCACTTCAGGTTTACTGTATGCCATGGACATTCTTATTGATGGTGAAACACAGAAATTGCATCCGAATTAAATACAAAATGCACAATGCCGACTTAAGTACAAGAGGAATGGCACTCTCACTTTCTATGATTTGAGCCTTACCTGTGAGTACAGTTTAAGATTCCGATGCTTCATATCAGGTTTCCTGTACACCTTGGACATTCTTATTGAAGATAAACACAGAAATTGCATCCGAATTTAATACAAAAGGCACAATGCCGACTTAAGTAGCATAGGACTGACACTCTAAATTTCTATGATTTTAACCTCCACTGTGAGTCCTGTTTTAGATTCCGATGCTTCACTTCAGGTTTACTGTATACCTTGGACCGTCTTATTGACGATGAAACACAGAAATTGCATCCGAAATTAATACAAAGGACACAATACCGACTTAAGTACAAGTGGACTGACACTCTCACTTTCTATGATTGAACCTCTCCTGTGGGTCCAGTTTTAGATTCCGATGCTTCACTGCATGTTCCCTGTATACCTTGGACCTTCTTATTGACGATGAAACACAGAAATTGCATCCGATTTTAATACAAAAGGCACAATGCCGACTTAAGTAAAAGAGGACTGACACTCTCACTTTCTATGATTTGAACATCTCCTGTGAGTCCAGTTTTAGGTTTCGATGCTTCACTTCAGGTCTCCTGTATACCTTGGACCTTCTTATTGACAATGAAACACAGAAATTGCATCCGAATTAAATTCAAAAGGCACAATGCCGACTTAAGTACAAGAGGACAGACACTCTAACTCTCTGTGATTTGAACCTCTCCTGTTAGTCCAGTTTTAGATTCCGATGCTTCACTTCAGGTTCCCTGTATACCTTGGACCTTCTTATTGACGATGAAACACAGAAATTGCATCGGAATTAAATTCAAAAGGCCCAATGCCGACTTAAGTAGTAGAGGACTGACACTCTAACTTTCTATGATTTGAACCTCTCCTGTGAGTCCAGTTTTAGATTCCGATGCTTCACCTCCGGTTTACTGTATACCCTGCACCTTCTAATTCACGATGAAGCACAGATATTGCATCGGAATTAAATTCAAAAGGCACAGTGCCGACATAAGTACAAGAGGAGTGAAACTCTAAATTTCTATGATTTGATCCTCTCCTGTGACTCCAGTTTTAGATTCCGATGCTTCACCACAGGTTTACTGTATCCATTGGACCTTCTTATTGACGATGAAACACAGAAATTGCATCCGATTTTAATACAAAAGGCACAATGCCGACTTAAGTACAAGAGGACTGACTCTCTAACCTTCTATGATTTCAACCTCTCCTGTGAGTCCTATTTTAGATTCCGATGATTCACTTTAGGTTTACTGTATCCCTTGGACCTTCTTATTGATGATGAAACACAGAAATTGCATCCGAATTTAATACAAAAGGCACAATGCCGACTCAAGTACAAGAGGACTGACACTCTCACTTTCTATGATTTCAACCTCTCCTCTGAGTCCAGTTTTAGATTCCGATGCTTCACTTCAGGTTCACTGTATACCTTGGACCTTCTTATTGACGATGAAACACAGAAATTGCATCCGAATTTAATACAAAAGGCACAATGCCGACTCAAGTACAAGAGGACTGACACTCTCACTTTCTATGATTTGAACCTCTCCTGTGAGTCCAGTTTTAGATTCGGATGCTTCACTTAAGGTTTACTGTATACCTTGGACTTTCTTATTGACGATGAAGCACAGAAATTGCTTCGGAATTAAATTCAAAAGGCACAATGCCGACTTAAGTACAAGAGGACTGACACTCAAACTTTCTATGATTTGAACCTCTCCTGTGAGTCCAGTTTTAGGTTCCGATGCTTCACTTCCGGTTTCCTGTATACCTTGGAAATTTTAATTGACGATGAAACACAGATATTGCATCCGAAATTAATACAAAAGGCACAATGCCGACATAAGTACAAGAAGACTGACACTCTCACTTTCTATGAATTGAACCTCTCCTGTGAGCCCAGTTTTAGATTCCAATGATTCACTTCAGGTTTACTGTATCCCATGGACATTCGTATTGATGATGAAACACAGAAATTGCATCCGAATTTAATACAAAAGGCACAATGCCGACTTAAGTACAAGAGGAATGACACTCTCACTTTCTATGATTTGAGCCTTACCTGTGAGTCCAGTTTAAGATTCCGATGCTTCATATCAGGTTTCCTGTATACCTTGGACATTCTTATTGACGATGAAACACAGAACATGCATCCGAATTTAATACAAAAGGCACAATGCCGACTTAAGTACAAGAGGACTGACACTCTTACTTTCTATGATTTGAACATCTCCTGTGAGTCCAGTTTTAGGTGAACATGCCTCACTTCAGGTTTACTGTATCCCTTGGACCTTCGTATTGACACTGAAACACAGAATTTGCATCGGAATTAAATTCAAAAGGCACAATGCCGACTTAAGTACAAGAGGACTGACACTCAAACTTTCTATGATTTGAACCTCTCCTGTGAGCCCAGTTTTAGATTCCGATGCTTCACTTCAGGTTTACTGTATCCCTTGACATTCTAATTGACGATGAAACACAGAAATTGCATCGGAATTAAATTCAAATGGCACAATGCCGATATAAGTACAGGAGGACTGACACTCTAACTTTCTATGATTTGAACTTCTCCTGTCAGTCCAGTTTTAGATTCCGATGCTTCACATCAGATTTACTGTATCCCTTGGACCTTCTTATTGACAATGAAACACTGAAATTGCATAGGAATCAAATTCAAAAGGCACAATGCCGACTTAAGTACAAGAGGATTCACACTCTAACTTTCTATGATTTGAACCTCTCCTGTGAGTCCAGTTTTAGACTCCGATGCTTCACTTCAGGTTTACTGTATACCTTGGACCTTCTTATTGACGATGAAGCACAGAAATTGCATCGGAATTAAATTCAAAATGCACAATGCCGACTTAACTACAAGAGGACTGACACTCTAACTTTCAATGATTTGAACCTCTCCTGTGAGTCCAGTTTTGGATTCCGATGCTTCACTTCAGGTTTCGTATATACGTTCGACCTTCCTGTTGACGATGAAACACAGAAATTGCATGCGAATTTAACACAAAAAGCACAATGCCGACTTAAGCACAAGAGGACTATCACTCTCACATTCTATGATTTAAACCTCTCCTGTGAGTCCACTTTTAGATTCCGATACTTCACTTCCGGTTTTCTGTATACCTTGGAAATTCAAATTGACGATGAAACACAGATATTGCATCCGAAATTAATACAAAAGGCACAATGCCGACATAAGTACAAGAGGACTGACACCCTCACTTTGTATGATTTAAACCTCTCCTGTGAGCGCAGTTTTCGATTCCGATTCTTCACTTCAGGTTTACTGTATCCCTTGGACCTTCTTATTGATGATGAAACACAGAACTTGCATCCGAATTTAATACAAAAGGCACAATGCCGACTTAAGTACAAGAGGACGGACACTCTCACTTTCTATGAATTCAACCTCTTCTGTGAGTCCAGTTTTAGATTCCGATGCTTCACTTCAGGTTTCCTGTATACCTTGGACCTTCTTATTGACGATGAAACACAGAAATTGCATCCGAATTAATTTCAAAAGGCACAATGCCGACTTAAGTACAAGAGGACTGACTCTCTAACTTTCTATGATTGGAACCTCTCCTGTGAGTCCAGTTTTAGATTCCAATGTTGCACTTCAGGTTTCCTGTATGCCATGGACATTCTTATTGATGGTGAAACACAGAAATTGCATCCGAATTTAATACAAAATGCACAATGCCGACTTAAGTACAAGAGGAATGGCACTGTCACTATCTATGATTTGAGCCTTACCTGTGAGTACAGTTTAAGATTCCGATGCTTCATGTCAGGTTTCCTGTACACCTTGGACATTCTTATTGAAGATAAACACAGAAATTGCATCCGAATTTAATACAAAAGGCACAATGCCGACTTAAGTACTAGAGGACTGACACTCTAACTTTCTATGATTTGAACCTCTCCTGTGAGTCCAGTTTTAGATTCGCATGCTTCACTTCTGGTTTACTGTATCCCTTGGACCTTCTTATTGACGAAGAAGCACAGAAATTGCATCGAAATTAAATTCAAAAGGCACAATGCCGACTTCTGTACAAGTGGACTGACACTCTAACTTTCAATGATTTGAACCTCCCCTGTGAGTTCAGTTTTAGATTCCGATGCTTCACTTCAGGTTCACTGTATACCTTGGACCTTCTTATTGACGATGAAACACAGAAACTGCATCGGAATTGAATTCAAAAGGCACAATGCCGACTTAAGTACAAGAGGACTGACACTCTAACTTTCTATGATTTGAACCTCCACTGTGAGTCCAGTTTTATATTCCGATGCTTCACTTCAAGTTTACTGTATACCTTGGACCTTCTTATTGACGATGAAACACAGAATTTGCATCGGAATTAAATTCAAAAGGCACAATGCCGACTTAAGTACAAGAGGACTGACACAATAAACTTTCTATGATACTAACCTCTCCTGTGAGTCCAGTTTTAGATTCCGATGCTACACTTCAGGTTTACTGTATACCATGGACCTTCTTATTGACGATGAAGTACAGAAATTGCATCGGAATGAAATTGAAAAGGCACAATGCCAGTTTAAGTACAAGATGACTGACGCTCTAATTTTCTATGATTTGTACCCCTCCTGTGAGTCCAGTTTTAGAATCCGATGTATCACTTCATGTTTACTGTATCCCTTGGACCTTCTTATTGACGATGAAGCACAGAAATTGCATCAGAATGAAATTGAAAAGGCACAATGCCGAATTAAGTACAAGAGGACTGACACTCTAACTTTCTATGATTTGAACCATTCTTGTGAGTCCAGTTTTAGATTCCGATGCTTCATTTCAGGTTTACTGTATCCCTTGTACCTTCTTATTGATGATGAAACACAGAAACTGCATCCGTATTTAATACAAATGGCACAATGCCGACTTAAGTACAAGAAGACTGACACTCTCACTTTCTATGAATTGAACCTCTCCTGTGAGCCCAGTTTTAGATTCCAATGATTCACTTCAGGTTTACTGTATCCCATGGACATCCTTATTGATGATGAAACACAGAAATTGCATCCGAATTTAATACAAAAGGCACAATGCCGACTTAAGTACAAGAGGAATGACACTCTCACTTTCTATGATTTGAGCCTTACCTGTGAGTCCAGTTTAAGATTCCGATGCTTCATATCAGGTTTCCTGAATACCTTGGCCATTGTTATTGACGATGAAACACAGAACATGCATCCGAATTTAATACAATAGGCACAATGCCGACTTAAGTACAAGAGGACTGACACTCTTACTTTCTATGATTTGAACATCTCCTGTGAGTCCAGTTTTAGGTGAACATGCCTCACTTCAGGTTTACTGTATCCCTTGGACCTTCTTATTGACACTGAAACACAGAATTTGCATCGGAATTAAATTCAAAAGGCACAATGCCGACTTAAGTACAAGAGGACTGACACTCTAACTTTCTATGATTTGAACCTCTCCTGTGAGTCCAGTTTTAGATTCCGATGCTTCACTTCAAGTTTACTGTATCCCTTGACATTCTAATTGACGATGAAACACAGAAATTGCATCGGAATTAAATTCAAAAGGCACAATGCCGATATAAGTACAGGAGGACTGACACTCTAACTTTCTATGATTTGAACTTCTCCTGTCAGTCCAGTTTTAGATTCCGATGCTTCACATCAGATTTACTGTATCCCTTGGATCTTCTTATTGACAATGAAACACTGAAATTGCATCGGAATCAAATTCAAAAGCCACAATGCCGACTTAAGTACAAGAGGACTCACACTCTAACTTTCTATGATTTGAACCTCTCCTGTGAGTCCAGTTTTAGACTCCGATGCTTCACTTCAGGTTTACTGTATACCTTGGACCTTCTTATTGGCGATGAAGCACAGAAATTGCATCGGAATTAAATTCTGAATGCACAATGCCGACTTAAGCACAAGAGGACTATCACTCTCACATTCTATGATTTAAACCTCTCCTGTGAGTCCAGTTTTAGATTCCGATGCTTCACTACCGGTTTCCTGTATACCTTGGAAATTCTAATTGACGATGAAACACAGATATTGCATCCGAAATTAATACAAAAGGCACAATGCCGACATAAGTACAAGAGGACTGACACCCTCACTTTCTATGATTTAAACCTCTCCTGTAAGCGCAGTTTTCGATTCCGATTCTTCACTTCAGGTTTACTGTATCCCTTGGACCTTCTTATTGATGATGAAACACAGAACTTGCATCCGAATTTAATACAAAATGCACAATGCCGACTTAAGTACAAGAGGACGGACACTCACTTTCTATGAATTCAACCATTCCTGTGAGTCCAGTTTTAGATTCCGATGCTTCACTTCAGGTTTCCTGTATACCTTGGACCTTCTTATTGACGATGAAACACAGAAATTGCATCCGAATTAATTTCAAAAGGCACAATGCCGACTTAAGTACAAGAGGACTGACACTCTCACTTTCTATGATTTGAACCTCTCCTGTGAGTCCAGTTTTAGATTCCGATGCTTCACTTCGTGTCTACTGCATCCCATGAACCTTCTTATTGACGATAAAGCACAGTAGTTGGATCCGAATTCAATACAAAAGGCACAAAGATGACTTAACTACAAGAGGACTGACACACTAACTTCCTATGATATGAACCTCTCCTGTGAGTCCAGTTTTAGATTCGGATGCTTCACTCAGGTTTACTGTATACCTTGAAACTTCTTATTGACGATGAAGCACAGAAATTGCTTTGGAATTAAATTCAAAAGGCACAATGCCGACTTAAGTAGCAGAGGACTGACACTCTAAATTTCTGTGATTTTAACCTCCAATGTGAGGCCAGTTTTAGATTCCGATGCTTCACTTCAGGTTTACTGTATCCCTTGGACCTTCTTATTCACGATGAAACACAGAAATTGCATCCGAATTTAATACAAAGGACACAATGCCGACTTAAGTACAAGTGGACTGACACTCTCACTTTCTATGATTGAACCTCTCCTGTGGGTCCAGTTTTAGATTCCGATGCTTCACTGCATGTTTCCTGTATACCTTGGACCTTCTTATTGACGATGAAACACAGATATTGCATCCGATTTTAATACAAAAGGCACAATGCCGACTTAAGTACAAGAGGACAGACACACTACCTCTCTGTGATTTGAACCTCTCCTGTGAGTCCAGTTTTAGATTCCGATGCTTCACTTCAGGTTCCCTGTATACCTTGGACCTTCTTATTGACGATGAAACACAGAAATTGCATCGGAATTAAATTCAAAAGGCCCAATGCCGACTTAAGTAGTAGAGGACTGACACTCTAACTTTCTATGATTTGAACCTCTCCTGTGAGTCCAGTTTTAGATTCCGATGCTTCTCTTCAGGTTTCCTGTATACCTTGGACCTTCTTATTGACAATGAAACACAGAAATTGCATCCGAATTAAATTCAAAAGGCACAATGCCGACTTAAGTACAAGAGGACAGACACTCTACCTCTCTGTGATTTGAACCTCTCCTGTGAGTCCAGTTTTAGATTCCGATGCTTCACTTCAGGTTCCCTGTATACCTTGGACCTTCTTATTGACGATGAAACACAGAAATTGCATCGGAATTAAATTCAAAAGGCCCAATGCCGACTTAAGTAGTAGAGGACTGACACTCTAACTTTCTATGATTTGAACCTCTCCTGTGAGTCCAGTTTTAGATTCCGATGCTTCTCTTCAGGTTTACTGTATCCCTTTTACCTTCTTATTGACGATGAAGCACAGAAATTGCATCGAAATTAAATTCAAAAGGCACAATGCCGACTTAAGCACAGGAGGACTGACACTCTAACATTCTATGATCTGAACATCTCCTGTGAGTCCAGTTTTAGATTCCGATGCTTCACCTCCGGTTTACTGTAAACCCTGGACCTTCTTATTGACGATGAAGCACAGATATTGCATCGGAATTAAATTCAAAAGGCACAGTGCCGACATAAGTACAAGAGGAGTGAAACTCTAAATTTCTATGATTTGATCCTCTCCTGTGATTCCAGTTTTAGATTCTGATGCTTCACCACAGGTTTACTGTATCCATTGGACCTTCTTTTTGACGATGAAACACAGAAATTGCATCCGAATTTAATACAAAAGGCACAATGCCGACATAAGTAGAAGAGGACTGACACTCTAACTTTCTATGATTTTTACCTCTCCTGTGAATCCAATTTGGATTCGGCTGCTTCACTTCCGGTTTACTGTATACCTTGGACCTTCTTATTGACGAAGAAGCACAGAAATTGCATCTGAATTAAATTCAAAAGGCACAATGCCGACTTCAGTACAAGTGGACTGACACTCTAACTTTCAATGATTTGAACCTCTCCTGTGAGTACAGTTTTAGAATCCGATGCTTCACTTCAGGTTTACTATATCCCTTGGATCTTCTTACTGACAATGAAACACTGAAATTGCATCGGAATTAAATTTAAAAGGCACAATGCCGACTTAAGTACAAGAGGACTGACACTCTAACATTCTATGATATGAACCTCTCCTCCGAGTCCAGTTTTAGATTCCGATGCTTCACTTCAGGTTTACTGTATCCCAGGGACATTCTTATCAACGATGAAGCACAGAAATTGCATCGGAATTAAATTCAAAAGGCACAATGCCGAGTTAACTACAAGAGGACTGACACTCTAACTTTCTATGATGTGAACCTCTCCTGTGAGTCCAGTTTTAGATTCGGATGCTCCACTTCAGGTTTACTGTATCCCTTGGACCTTCTTATTGACGAAGAAGCACAGAAATTGCATCTGAATTAAATTCAAAAGGCACAATGCCGACTTCAGTACAAGTGGACTGACACTCTAACTTTCAATGATTTGAACCTCTCCTGTGAGTTCAGTTTTAGATTCCGATGCTTCACTTCAGGTTCACTGTATACCTTGGACCTTCTTATTGACGATGAAACACAGAAACTGAATCGGAATTGAATTCAAAAGGCACAATGCCGACTTAAGTACAAGAGGACTGACACTCTAACTTTCTATGATTTGAACCTCCACTGTGAGTCCAGTTTTAGATTCCGATGCTTCACTTCAAGTTTACTGTATACCTTGGACCTTCTTATTGACGATGAAACACAGAATTTGCATCGGAATTAAACTCAAAAGGCACAATGCCGACTTAAGTACAAGAGGACTGACACTCTAACTTTCTATGATATTAACCTCTCCTGTGAGTCCAGTTTTAGATTCCGATGCTACACTTCAGGTTTACTGTATACCATGGACCATCTTATTGACGATGAAGTACAGAAATTGCATCGGAATGAAATTGAAAAGGCACAATGCCGACTTAAGTACAAGATGACTGACGCTCTAATTTTCTATGATTTGTACCCCTCCTGTGAGTCCAGTTTTAGATTCCGATGTATCACTTCATGTTTACTGTATCCCTTGGACCTTCTTATTGACGATGAAGCACAGAAATTGCATCGGAATGAAATTGAAAAGGCACAATGCCGACTTAAGTACAAGAGGACTGACACTCTAACTTTCTATGATTTGAACCTTTCCTGTGAGTCCAGTTTTAGATTCCGATGCTTCATTTCAGGTTTACTGTATCCCTTGTACCTTCTTATTGATGATGAAACACAGAAACTGCATCCGTATTTAATACAAATGACACAATGCCGACTTAAGTACAAGAGGACTGACACTCTAACTTTCTATGATTTGAACCTCTCCTGTGAGTCCAGTTTTAGATTCCGATGCCTCACTTCACGTTTGCAGCATCCCTTGGTCCTTCCTATTGACGATGAAACACGGAAACTGCATCCCAATTTAATACAAAAGGCACAATGCCGACTTACGTACAAGAGGACTGACACTCTAACCTTCTATGATTTGAACCTCTCCTGTGAGTCCAGTTTTAAATACCGATGCTTCACATCAGGTTTACTGTATCCCTTGGACCTTCTTATTGACGATGACACACGGAAATTGAATCGGAATTTAATACAACAGGCACAATGACGACTTAAGTACAAGAGGACTGACACTCTAACTTTCAATGATAAGAACCTGTCCTGTGAGACCAGTTTTAGGTTCCGATTTTTCACATCAGGTTTACTGTATCCCTTGGACCTTCTGTTTAACGGTGAAGCACAGAAATTGCATCGGAATGAAATTCAAAAGGCACAATGCCGACTTAAGTACAAGAGGACTGACACTCTAACTTTCTATGATTTGAATCTCTCCGGTGAGTCCAGCTTTAGATTCCATTGCTTCACTTCAGGTTTACTGTTTACCTTGGACCTTCTCCTTGACGATGAAACACAGAGATTGCATCGGAAGTAGATTAAAAGCACAATGCGACTTAAGTACAAGAGGACTGATACTCTAACTTTCTATGATTTGAACCTCCACTGTAAGTCCAGTTTTATATTCCGATGCTTCACTTCAAGTTTACTGTATACCTTGGACCTTCTTATTGACGATGAAACACAGAATTTGCATCGGAATTAAATTCAAAAGGCACAATGCCGACTTAAGTACAAGAGGACTGACACTCTAACTTTCTATGATATTAACCTCTCCTGTGAGTCCAGTTTTAGATTCCGATGCTACACTTCAGGTTTACTGTATACCATGGACCTTCTTATTGACGATGAAGTACAGAAATTGCATCGGAATGAAATTGAAAAGGCACAATGCCGACTTAAGTACAAGATGACTGACGCTCTAATTTTCTATGATTTGTACCCCTCCTGTGAGTCCAGTTTTAGAATCCGATGTATCACTTCATGTTTACTGTATCCCTTGGACCTTCTTATTGACGATGAAGCACAGAAATTGCATCAGAATGAAATTGAAAAGGCACAATGCCGACTTAAGTACAAGAGGTCTGACACTCTAACTTTCTATGATTTGAACCTCTCCTGTGAGTCCAATTTTAGATTCCGATGCTTCACTTCAGGTTTACTGTATCCCTTGACATTAGAATTGACGATGAAACACAGAAATTGCATCGGAATTAAATTCAAAAGGCACAATGCCGATATAAGTACAGGAGGACTGACACTCTAACTTTCTATGATTTGAACTTCTCCTGTCAGTCCAGTTTTAGATTCCGATGCTTCACATCAGATTTACTGTATCCCTTTGACCTTCTTATTGACAATGAAACACTGAAATTGCATCGGAATCAAATTCAAAAGGCACAATGCCGACTTAAGTACAAGAGGACTCACACTCTAACTTTCTATGATTTGAACCTCTCCTGTGAGTCCAGTTTTAGACTCCGATGCTTCACTTCAGGTTTACTGTATACCTTGGACCTTCTTATTGACGATGAAGCACAGAAATTGCATCGGAATTAAATTCTAAATGCACAATGCCGACTTAACTACAAGAGGACTGACACTCTAACTTTCAATGATTTGAACCTCTCCTGTGAGTCCAGTTTTGGATTCCGATGCTTCACTTCAGGTTTTGTATATACGTTGGACCTTCCTGTTGACGATGAAACACAGAAATTGCATGCGAATTTAACACAAAAAGCACAATGCCGACTTAAGCACAAGAGGACTATCACTCTCACATTCTATGATTTAAACCTCTCCTGTGAGTCCAGTTTTAGATTCCGATGCTTCACTACCGGTTTCCTGTATACCTTGGAAATTCTAATTGACGATGAAACACAGATATTGCATCCGAAATTAATACAAAAGGCACAATGCCGACATAAGTACAAGAGGACTGACACCCTTCACTTTCTATGATTTAAACCTCTCCTGTAAGCGCAGTTTTCGATTCCGATTCCTCACTTCAGGTTTACTGTATCCCTTGGACCTTCTTATTGATGATGAAACACAGAACTTGCATCCGAATTTAATACAAAAGGGACAATGCCGACTTAAGTACAAGAGGACGGAAACTCTCACTTTCTATGAATTCAACCTCTCCTGTGAGTCCAGTTTTAGATTCCGATGCTTCACTTCAGGTTTCCTGTATACCTTGGACCTTCTTATTGACGATGAAACACAGAAATTGCATCCGAATTAATTTCAAAAGGCACAATGCCGACTTAAGTACAAGAGGACTGACTCTCTAACTTTCTATGATTGGAACCTCTCCTGTGAGTCCAGTTTTAGATTCCAATGTTTCACTTCAGGTTTACTGTATGCCATGGACATTCCTATTGATGGTGAAACACAGAAATTGCATCCGAATTTAATACAAAATGCACAATGCCGACTTAAGTACAAGAGGACTGACACTCTCACTTTCTATGATTTGAACCTCTCCTGTGAGTCCAGTTTTAGATTCCGATGCTTCACTTCATGTCTACTGCATCCCATGAACCTTCTTATTGACGATAAAGCACAGTAGTTGGATCCGAATTTAATACAAAAGGCACAAAGATGACTTAACTACAAGAGGACTGACACACTAACTTTCTATGATATGAACCTGTCCTGTGAGTCCAGTTTTAGATTCGGATGCTTCACTCAGGTTTACTGTATACCTTGGAACTTCTTATTGACGACGAAGCACAGAAATTGCTTCGGAATTAAATTCAAAAGGCACAATGCCGACTTAAGTAGCAGAGGACTGACACTCTAAATTTCTATGATTTTAACCTCCACTGTGAGGCCAGTTTTAGATTCCGATGCTTCACTTCAGGTTTACTGTATCCCTTGGACCTTCTTATTGACGATGAAACACAGAAATTGCATCCGAATTTAATACAAAGGACACAATGCCGACTTAAGTACAAGTGGACTGACACTCTCACTTTCTATGATTGAACCTCTCCTGTGGGTCCAGTTTTAGATTCCGATGCTTCACTGCATGTTTCCTGTATACCTTGGACCTTCTTAATGACGATGAAACACAGATATTGCATCCGATTTTAATACAAAATTCACAATGCCGACTTAAGTACAAGAGGACTGACACTCTCACTTTCTATGATTTGAACATCTCCTGTGATTCCAGTTTTAGGTTTCGATGCTTCACTTCAGGTTTCCTGTATACCTTGGACCTTCTTATTGACAATGAAACACAGAAATTGCATCCGAATTAAATTCAAAAGGCACAATGCCGACTTAAGTACAAGAGGACAGACACTCTACCTCTCTGTGATTTGAACCTCTCCTGTGAGTCCAGTTTTAGATTCCGATGCTTCACTTCAGGTTCCCTGTATACCTTGGACCTTCTTATTGACGATGAAACACAGAAATTGCATCGGAATTAAATTCAAAAGGCCCAATGCCGACTTAAGTAGTAGAGGACTGACACTCTAACTTTCTATGATTTGAACCTCTCCTGTGAGTCCAGTTTTAGATTCCGATGCTTCTCTTCAGGTTTACTGTATCCCTTTTACCTTCTTATTGACGATGAAGCACAGAAATTGCATCGAAATTAAATTCAAAAGGCACAATGCCGACTTAAGCACAGGAGGACTGACACTCTAACATTCTATGATCTGAACATCTCCTGTGAGTCCAGTTTTAGATTCCGATGCTTCACCTCCGGTTTACTGTAAACCCTGGACCTTCTTATTGACGATGAAGCACAGATATTGCATCGGAATTAAAATCAAAAGGCACAGTGCCGACATAAGTACAAGAGGAGTGAAACTCTAAATTTCTATGATTTGATCCTCTCCTGTGATTCCAGTTTTAGATTCTGATGCTTCACCACAGGTTTACTGTATCCATTGGACCTTCTTTTTGACGATGAAACACAGAAATTGCATCCGAATTTAATACAAAAGGCACAATGCCGACTTAAGTAGAAGAGGACTGACACTCTAACTTTCTATGATTTTTACCTCTCCTGTGAATCCAATTTGGATTCGGCTGCTTCACTTCCGGTTTACTGTATACCTTGGACCTTCTTATTGACGATGAAGCACAGACATTGCTTCGCAATTAAATTCAAAAGGCACAATGCCGACTTAAGTAAAAGAGGACTGACACTCTAACTTTCTATGATTTGAACCTCTCCTGTGAGTACAGTTTTAGAATCCGATGCTTCACTTCAGGTTTACTATATCCCTTGGATCTTCTTACTGACAATGAAACACTGAAATTGCATCGGAATTAAATTTAAAAGGCACAATGCCGACTTAAGTACAAGAGGACTGACACTCTAACATTCTATGATATGAACCTCTCCTCCGAGTCCAGTTTTAGATTCCGATGCTTCACTTCAGGTTTACTGTATCCCAGGGACATTCTTATCAACGATGAAGCACAGAAATTGCGTCGGAATTAAATTCAAAAGGCACAATGCCGAGTTAACTACAAGAGGACTGACACTCTAACTTTCTATGATTTGAATCTCTCCTGTGAGTCCTGTTTTAGATTCCGAAGCTTCTCTTCAGGTTTACTGTATCCCTTGGACCTTCGTATTGACGATGAAACACAGGAATTCCATCGGAATTAAATCCAAAAGGCACAAAGACGACTTAAGTACATGAGGACTGACACTCTAACTTTCTATGATTTGAACCTCTCCTGTGAGTCCAGTTTTAGATTCCGAAGCTTCTCTTCAGGTTTACTGTATCCCTTGGACCTTCGTATTGACGATGAAACACAGGAATTCCATCGGAATTAAATCCAAAAGGCACAAAGACGACTTAAGTACATGAGGACTGACACTCTAACTTTCTATGATTTGAACCTCCACTGTTAGTCCAGTTTTAGATTCCGTTGCTTCACTTCAAGTTTACTGTATACCTTGGACCTTCTTATTGACGATGAAACACAGAATTTGCATCGGAATTAATATCAAAAGGCACAATGCCGACTTAAGTACAAGAGGACTGACACTCTAACTTTCTATGATATTAACCTCTCCTGTGAGTCCAGTTTTAGATTCCGATGCTACACTTCAGGTTTACTGTATACCATGGACCATCTTATTGACGATGAAGTACAGAAATTGCATCGGAATGAAATTGAAAAGGCACAATGCCGACTTAAGTACAAGATGACTGACGCTCTAATTTTCTATGATTTGTACCCCTCCTGTGAGTCCAGTTTTAGAATCCGATGTATCACTTCATGTTTACTGTATCCCTTGGACCTTCTTATTGACGATGAAGCACAGAAATTGCATCGGAATGAAATTGAAAAGGCACAATGCCGACTTAAGTACAAGAGGACTGACACTCTAACTTTCTATGATTTGAACCTTTCCTGTGAGTCCAATTTTAGATTCCGATGCTTCATTTCAGGTTTACTGTATCCCTTGTACCTTCTTATTGATGATGAAACACAGAAACTGCATCCGTATTTAATACAAATGACACAATGCCGACTTAAGTACAAGAGGACTGACACTCTAACTTTCTATGATTTGAACCTCTCCTGTGAGTCCAGTTTTAGATTCCGATGCCTCATTTCACGTTTACTGCATCCCTTTGTCCTTCCTATTGACGATGAAACACGGAAATTGCATCCGAATTTAATACAAAAGGCACAATGCCGACTTAAGTACAAGAGGACTGACACTCTAACCTTCTATAATTTGAACCTCTCCTGTGAGTCTAGTTTTAGATTCCGATGCTTCACTGCGGGTTTACTGTATACCTTGGAACTTCTTATTGACGATGAAAAACAGTAGTTGCATCTTAATAATAATTCAAAAGGCACAATGCCGACTTAAGTACAAGAGGACTGACACTCTACCTTCTATGATTTGAACCTCTCCTGTGAGTCCAGTTTTAAATTCCGATGCTTCACATCAGGTTTACTGTATCCCTTGGACCTTCTTATTGACGATGACACACGGATATTGAATCGGAATTTAATACAACAGGCACAATGCCGACTTAAGTACAAGAGGACTGACATTCTAACTTTCAATGATAAGAACCTGTCCTGTGAGACCAGTTTTAGATTCCGATTTTTCACATCAGGTTTACTGTATCCCTTGGACCTTCTGTTTAACGGTGAAGCACAGAAATTGCATCGGAATGAAATTCAAAAGGCACAATGCCGACTTAAGTACAAGAGGACTGACACTCTAACTTTCTATGATTTGAACCACTCCTGTGAGTCCAGTTTTAGATTCCGCTGCATCCCTTCAAGTTTACTGTATACCTTGGACCTTCTTACTGACGATGAAACACAGAGATTGCATCCGAATTTAATACAAAAGGCACAATGCCGACTTAAGTACAAGAGGACTGACACTCTAATTTTCTATGATTTGAACCTCTCCTGTGGGCCCACTTTTAGATTCCGATGCTACACTTCAGGTTTACTGTATACCATGGATCTTCTTATTGACGATGAAGCACAGAAATTGCATCGGAATGAAATTCAAAAGGCACAATGCCGACTTAAGTACAATATGACTAACACTCTAATTTTCTACTATTTGAACCTCTCCTGTGAGTCCAGTTTTTGAGTACGATCCTTCACTTCAGGTTTACTGTATCCCGTGGACCTCCTTATTGACGATGAAACACAGACATTGCATCCGAATGTAATACAAAAGGCACAATGCCGACATAAGTACAAGAGGACAGACACTCTAACTTTCTATGATTTGAACCTCTCCTATGAGTCCAGTATTGGGTTCCGATGCTTCCCATCAGGTTTACTGTATACCTTAGACCTTCTTATTGACGATGAAACACAGAAATTGCATCCGAATTTAATACAAAAGGCACAATGCCGACTTAAGTACAAGAGGACAGACACTCTCACTTTCTATGATTTGAACCTCTCCTGTGAGTCCAGTTTTAGATTCCGATGCTTCACTTGAGGTTTACTGTATCCCTTGGATATTCTTATTGACGATGAAACACAGAAATTGCATCCGAATGTAATACAAATGGCACAATGCCGACTTCAGTACAAGAGGACTGACACTCTAACCCTCTATGATTTGAACCTCTCCGGTGAGTCCAGTTTTAGATTCCGATGCTTCACTGCAGGGTTACTGTATACCTTGGACCTTCTTATTGACGATGAAACACAGAATTTTATTCAGAATTAAATTCAAAAGGCACAATGCCGACTTAAGTACAAGAGGACTGACACTCTAACTTTCTATGATATTAACCTCTCCTGTGAGTCCAGTTTTAGATTCCGATGCTACACTTCAGGTTTACTGTATACCATGGACCTTCTTATTGACGATGAAGCACAGAAATTGCATCGGAATGAAATTGAAAAGGCACAATGCCGACTTAAGTACAAGATGACTGACGCTCTAATTTTCTGTGATTTGTACCTCTCCTGTGAGTCCAGTTTTAGAATCCGATGTATCACTTCATGTTTACTGTATCCCTTGGACCTTCTTATTGACGATGAAGCACAGAAATTGCATCGGAATGAAATTGAAAAGGCACAATGCCGACTTAAGTACAAGAGGACTGACACTCTAACTTTCTATGATTTGAACCTCTCCTGTGAGTCCAGTTTCAGATTCCGATGCTTCATTTCAGGTTTACTGTATCCCTTGTACCTTCTTATTGATGATGAAACACAGAAACTGCATCCGTATTTAATACAAATGGCACAATGCCGACTTAAGTACAAGAAGACTGACACTCTAACATTTTATGATTTGAACCTCTCCTGTGAGTCCAGTTTTAGATTCCGATGCCTCACTTCACGTTTACTGCATCCCTTGGTCCTTCCTATTGACGATGAAACACGGCAATTGCATCCGAATTAAATACAAAAGGCACAAAGCCGACTTAAGTACAAGAGGACTGACACTCTCACTTTCTACGATTTGAACCTCTCCTATGAGTCCAGTTTTAGATTCCGATGCTTCACTTGAGGTTTACTGTATCCCTTGGATATTCTTATTGACGATGAAACACAGAAATTGCATCCGAATTTAAAACAAATGGCACAATGCCGACTTCAGTACAAGAGGACTGACACTCTAACCTTCAATAATTTGAACCTCTCCTATGAGTCCAGTTTTAGATTCCGATGCTTCACTGCAGGTTTACTGTATACCTTGGAACTTCTTATTGACGATGAAAAACAGTAATTGCATCTTAATAAAAATTCACGAGGCACAATGCCGACTTAAGTACAAGAGGACTGACACTCTACCTTCTATGATTTGAACCTCTCCTGTGAGTCCAGTTTTGAAATTCCGATGCTTCACTTCAGGTTTACTGTATCCCTTGGACCTTCTTATTGACGATGACACACGGAAATTGAATTGGAATTTAATACAACAGGCACAATGCCGACTTAATTACAAGAGGACTGACACTCTAACTTTCAATGATAAGAACCTCTAATGTGAGACCAGTTTTAGATTCCGATTTTTCACATCAGGTTTACTGTATCCCTTGGACCTTCTGTTTAACGGTGAAGAACAGAAATTGCATCGGAATGAAATTCAAAGTCACAATGCCGACTTGAGTACAAGAGGACTGACACTCTAACTTTCTATGATTTGAATCTCTCCGATGAGTCCAGCTTTAGATTCCGATGCTTCCCTTCAGGTTTACTGTCTACCTTGGACCTTCTTATTGACGATGAAACACAGAGATTGCATCCGAATTTAATACAAAAGGCACAATGCCGACTTAAGTACAAGAGGACTGACACTCTAACTTACTATGATTTGAACCTCTCCTGTGAGTCCAGTTTTAGATTCCGATGCTACACTTCAGGTTTACTGTATACCATGGACCTTCTTAATGACGATGAAGCACAGAAATTGGATCGTAATGAAATTGAAAAGGCACAATGCCGACATAAGAACAAGATGACAGACGCACTAATTTTCTATGATTTGAACCTCTCCTGTGAGTCCAGTTTAAGAATCCGATGTATCACTCCATGTTTACTGTATCCCTTCAACCATCTTATTGACGATGAAACGCAGAAATTGCATCCGAATTTAATACAAAAGGCACAATGCCGACTTAAGTACAAGAGGACTGACACTCTATGATTTGAACCTCTCCTGTAAGTCTAGTTTTAGAATCCGATGCTTCACTTCAGGTTTGCTGGATCCCTTGGACCTTCTTATTGACGATGAAACACAGAAATTGGATCGTAATGAAATTGAAAAGGCACAATGCCGACTTAAGTACAAGATGACAGACGCACTAATTTTCTATGATTTGAACCTCTCCTGTGAGTCCAGTTTAAGAATCCGATGTATCACTTCAGGTTTACTGTATCCCTTGGACCTTCTTATTGGCGATGAAAGACGGAAATTACATCCGAATTTAATACAAAAGTCACAATGCCGACTTAAGTACAAGAGGACTGACACTCTCACTTTCTATGATTTGAACCTCTCCTGTGAGTCCAGTTTTAGATTCCGATGCTTCACTAGCGGTTTACTGTATCCCTTGGACATTGTTATTGACGATGAAACACAGAAATTGCATCCGAATTTAACACAAATGTCACAATGCCGACTTCAGTACAAGAGGACGGATACTCTACCTTTCTATAATTTGAACCTCTCCTGTGAGTCCAGTTTTATATTCCCATGCTACACTTCAGGTCTACTGCATACCTTGGACATTCTTATTGACGATGAAACACAGAAATAGCATCAGAATTAAATTCAAAAAGCACAATGCCGACTTAAGTACAAGAGGACTGACACTCTAACTGTCTATGATTTGAATCTCTCCGGTGAGTCCAGCTTAAGATTCCGATGCAGCACTTCAGGTTTTCTGTATACCTTGGACCTTCTTATTGACGATGAAACACAGAAATTGCATCCGAATTTAATACAAAAGGCACAATGCCGACTTAAGTACAAGAGGTCTGCCACTCTCACTTTCTATGATTTGAACCTCTCCAGTGAGTCCAGTTTTAGATTCAGCTGCATCCCTTCAGGTTTACTGTATACCTTTGACCTTCTTACTGTCGATGAAACACAGAAATTGCATCCGAATTTAATACAAATGTCACAATGCCGACTTCAGTACAAGAGGACTGACACTCTAACTTTGTATGATTTGAACCTCTCCTGTGAGTCCAGTTTTAGATTCCGATGCTTCACTTCAGGTTTACTGTATACCTTGGACCTTCTTATTGACGATGAAACACAGAAATTGGATCCGAATTTAATGCTAAAGCCACAATGCCGACTTAAGTACAAGAGGACGGACACTCTAACTTTCTATGGTTTGAAACTCTCCTGTGAGTCCAGTTTTAGTATCCGATGCTACACTTCAGGTTTACTGTATACCATGGATCTTCTTATTGACGATGAAGCACAGAAATTGCATCGGAATTAAATTCAAAAGGCACAATGCCGACTTAAGTACAAGATGACTAACACTCTAATTCTGTATGATTTGAACCTCTCCTGTGAGTCCAGTCTTTGAATCCGATCCTTCACTTCAGGTTTACTGTATACCTTGGACCTACTTATTGACGATGAAACACAGAAATTGCATCTGAATGTAATACAAAAGGCACAATGCCGACTTAAGTACAAGAAGACTGACACTCTAACTTTCTATGATTTGAAACACTCCTGTGAGTCCTGTTTTAGATTCCGATGCCTCACTTCAGGTTTACTGTATCCCTTGGACCTTCTTATTGGCAAGGAAACACGGAAATTGCATCCGAATTTAATACAAAAGTCACAATGCCGACTTAAGTACAAGAGGACTGACACACTCTCTTTCAGATTTGAACCTCTCCTGTGAGTCCAGATTTAGATTCCGATGCTTCACTTCAGGTTACCTGTATACCTTGGACCTTCTTGTTGACGATGAATCACAGAAATTGCATCGGAATTAAATTCAAAAGGCACAATGCCGACTAAAGTACAAGAGGATGGACACTCTAACTTTCTATGAATTGAACCTCTCCTGTGAGTCCAGATATTGAATCCGATCTTTCACTTTAGGTTTACTGTATACCGTGGACCTCCTTATTGACGATGAAACACATAAATTGCATCCGAATGTAATACAAAAAGCACAATGCCGACTTAAGTACAAGAGGACTGACACTCTAACTTTCTATGATTTGAACCTCTTTTATGAGTCCAGTTTTAGGTTCCGATGCTTCCCATGAGGTTTACAGTATCCCTTGGACCTTCTTATTGACGATGAAACACTGACATTGCATCCCAATTTAGTACAACAGACACGATGCCGACTTAAGTACAAGAGGACTGACACTCTAACTTTAAATGATTAGAACCTCTCCTGTGAGTCCAGTTCTAGATTCCGATTTTTCACTTCAGGTTTACTGTATCCCTTGCACCTTCTTTTTAACGGTGAAGCAGAGAAATTGCATCGGAATGAAATTCAAAAGGCACAATGCCGACTTAAGTACAAGAGGACTGATACTCTACCTTACTATAATTTGAATCTCTCCTGTGAGTCCAGTTTTAGGTTACGATGATTCACTTCAGGTTTACTGTATACCTTGGACATCCTTTTTGGCGATGAAACACAGAAATTGCATCGGAAGTAAATTCAAAAGTCACAATGCCGACTTAAGTACAAGAGGACTGACACTCTAACTGTCTATGATTTGAATCTCTCCGGGGAGTCAAGCTTAAGATTCCGATGCTGCACTTCAGGTTTTTTGTATACCTTGGACCTTCTTATTGACGATGAAACACAGAAATTGCAGCCGAATTTAATACAAAAGGCACAATGCCGACTTAAGTAAAAGAGGACTGCCACTCTCACTTTCTATGATTTGAACCTCTCCAGTGAGTCCAGTTTTAGATTCAGCTGCATCCCTTCAGGTTTACTGTATACCTTGGACCTTCTTACTGTCGATGAAACACAGAAATTGCATCCGAATTTAATACAGAAGGCAGAATGCCGACTTAAGTACAAGAGGACTGACACTCTAAATTTCTATGATTTGAACCTCTCCTGTGAGTCCAGTTTTAGATTCCGATGCTTTACTTCAGGTTTACTGTATACCTTGGACCTTCTTATTGACGATGAAACACAGAAATTGGATCCGAATTTAATGCTAAAGCCACAATGCCGACTTAAGTACAAGAGGACGGACACTCTAACTTTCTATGGTTTGAACCTCTCCTGTGAGTCCAGTTTTAGTATCCGATGCTACACTTCAGGTTTACTGTATACCATGGATCTTCTTATTGACGATGAAGCACAGAAATAGCATCGGAATTAAATTCAAAAGGCACAATGCCGACTTAAGTACAAGAAGACTGACACTCTAACTTTCTATGATTTGAAACACTCCTGTGAGTCCTGTTTTAGATTCCGATGCCTCACTTCAGGTTTACTGTATCCCTTGGACCTTCTTATTGGCAAGGAAACACGGAAATTGCATCCGAATTTAATACTAAAGTCACAATGCCGACTTAAGTACAAGAGGACTGACACACTTTCTTTCAGATTTGAACCTCTCCTGTGAGTCCAGATTTAGATTCCGATGCTTCTCTTCAGGTTTCCTGTATACCTTGGACCTTCTTATTGACGATGAATCACAGAAATTGCATCGGAATTAAATTCAGAAGGCACAATGCCGACTAAAGTACAAGAGGAAGGACACTCTAACTTTCTATGAATTGAACCTCTCCTGTGAGTCCAGATTTTGAATCCGATCGTGCACTTTAGGTTTACTGTATACCGTGGACCTCCTTATTGACGATGAAACACATAAATTGCATCCGAATGTAATACAAAAGGCGCAATGCCGACTTAAGTACAAGAGGACTGACACTCTAACTTTCTATGATTTGAACCTCTTTTTTGAGTCCAGTTTTAGGTTCCGATGCTTCCCATGAGGTTTACTGTATCCCTTGGACCTTCTTATTGACGATGAAACACAGAAATTGCATCGGAAGTAAGATCAAAACACACAATGCCGACTTAAGTACAAGAGGACTGACACTCTAACTTCCAATGATTTGAATCTCTCCTGTGAGTTCAGTTTTAGATTTCGATGCTTCCCTTCAGATTTACTGTATACCTTGGACCTTCTTATTGACGATGAGACACAGAAATTGCATCGGATTTATATTCAAAAGGCACAATTCCGACTTAAGTACAAGAGGACTGACACTCTATCTTGCTATGATTTGAATCTCTCCGGTGAGTCCAGATTTAGATTCCGATGCTTCACTTCAGGTTTACTGTATACCTTGGACCTTCTTCTTGACGATGAAACACAGAAATTGGATCCGAATTTAATGCAAAAGGCACAATGCCGACTTAAGTACAAGCAGACTGACACTCTTACATTCTATGATTTGAAACTCTCCTGTGAGTACAGTTTTAGATTCCGATGCTTCACTTCAGGGTCCCTGTATGCCTTGGACCTTCTTTTTAACGGTGAAGCACAGAAATTGCATCGGAATGAAATTCAAAAGGCACAATGCCGACTTAAGTACAAGAGGACTGATACTCTACCTTACTATAATTTGAACCTCTCCTGTGAGTCCAGTTTTGATTACGATGCTTCACTTCAGGTTTACTGTATACCTTGGACATTCTTTTTGACGATGAAACACAGAAATTGCATCGGATTTATATTCAAAAGGCTCAATTCCGACTTAAGTACAAGTGGACTGACACTCTAACTTTCTATGATTTGAATCTCTCCGGTGAGTCCAGATTTAGATTCCGATGCTTCACTTCAGGTTTACTGTATACCTTGGACCTTCTTCTTGACGATGGAACACAGAAATTGCATCGGAAGTAAGATCAAAACACACAATGCCGACTTAAGTACAAGAGGACTGACACTCTAACTTCCAATGATTTGAATCTCTCCTGTGAGTTCAGTTTTAGATTACGATGCTTCCCTTCAGATTTACTGTATACCTTGGACCTTCTTATTGACGATGAGACACAGAAATTGCATCCGAACTTAATACAAAAGGCACAATGCGACTTAAGTGCAAGAGGACTGACACTCTCACTTTCTATGATTTGAACCTCTCCTGTGATACCAGTTTTAGATTCCGCTTCATCACCTCAGGTTTACTGTATACCTTGGACCTTCTTACTGACGATGAAACACAGAAATTGCATCTGAATTTAATACAAAAAGCACAATTCCGACTTAAGTACAAGAGGACTGACACTCTAACTTTCTATGATTTGAACCGCTCCTGTGAGTCCAGTTTTAGATTCCGATGCTTCACTTCAGGTTTACTGTATACCTTGGACCTTCTTATTGACGATGAAACACAGAAATTGCATCGGAATTAAATTCAAAAGGCACAATGCCGACTCATGTACAAGAGGACGGACACTCTATTTTTCTATGATTTGAACATCTCCTGTGAGTCCAGTTTTAGATTCCGATGCTACACTTCAGGTTTACTGTATACCATGGATCTTCTTATTGACGATGAAGCACAGAAATTGCATCGGAGTGAAATTCAAAAGCCACAATGCCGACTTAAGTACAAGATGACTATCACTCTAATTTTCTATGATTTCAACCTCTCCTGTGAGTTCTGTTTTTGAATCCGATCCTTCACTTCAGGTTTACTGTATCCCTTGGACCACCTTATTGACGATGAAACACAGAAATTCCATCCGAATGTAATACAAAACTCACAATGCCGACTTAAGTACAAGAGGACTGACACTCTAACTTTCTATGATTTGAACCTCTCCTATGAGTCCAGTTTTAGATTCCGATGCTTCCCTTCAGGTTTACTGTATACCTTGGACCTTCTTATTGACTACGAAACACAGAAATTGCATCCGAATTTAATACAAAAGGCGCAATGCCGACTTAAGTAAAAGAGGACTGTCACTCTAACTTTCTATGATTTGAACCTCTCCTGAGAGTCCAGTTTTAGATTCCGATGCTTCCCTTCAGGTTTACTGTATACCTTGGACCTTTTTATTGACGATCGAACACAGAAATTGCATCCGAATTTAATACAAAAGGCACAATGCCGACTTAAGTACAAGAGGACGGACACACTTACTTTCTATTTTTTGAATCTCTTCTGTGAGTCCAGTTTCAGATTCCGATGCTTCCCTTCAGGTTTACTGTATACCTTGGACCTTCTTATTGACGATGAAACACAGAATTTGCATTCGAATTTAATACAAAAGGCACAATGCCGACTTAAGTACAAGAGGAATGACACTCTCACTTTCTATGATTTGAACCTCTCCTGTGAGTCCAGTTTTAGATTCCGATGATTCACTTCAGGTTTCCTATATACCTTGGACCTTCTTATTGACGATGAAACACAGAAATTGCATCCGAATTTAATACAAAAGGCACAATGCCGACTTAAGTACAGGAGGACTGACACTCTCACTTTCGGTGAATTGAACCTCTCCTCTGAGTCCAGGTTTAGATTCCGATGCTTCACTTCAGGTTTACTGTATCCCTTGGACCGTCTTATTAATGATGAAACACAGAAATTGCATCCGAATTTAATACAAAAGGCACAATGCCGACCTAAGTACAAGAGGACGTCCACTCTCACTTTCTATGATTTGAACCTCTCCTGTGAGTCCAGTTTTAGATTCCGATGCTACACTTCAGGTTTATTGTATACCATGGACCTTCTTATTGACGATGAAGCACAGAAATTGCATCGGAATGAAATTCAAAAGGCACAATGCTGACTTAAGTACAAGATGACTAACACTCTAATTTTCTCTGATTTGAACCTCTCCTGTGAGTCCAGTTTTAGAATCCGATGCTTCACTTCAGGTTTACTGTATCCCTTGGACCTTCTTATTGACGATGAAGCACAGAAATTGCATCCGAATGTAATACAAAAGGCACAATGCCGACTTAAGTACAAGAGGACTGACACTCTAACTTTCTATAATTTGAACCTCTCCTATGATTCCAGTTTTAGATTCCCATGCTTCCCTTCAGGTTTACTGTATACCTTGGTCCTTCTTATTGACAATGAAACACAAAGATTGCATCAGAATTTAATACAAAAGCCACAATGCCGACTTAAGTTCAAGAGGACTGACAATCTAACTTTCTATGATTTGAACCTCTCCTGTGAGTCCAGTTTTAGAATCCAATGCTTCACTTCAGGTTTACTGTATCCCTTGGACCTTCTTATTGACGATGAAACACAGAATTTGCATTCGAATTTAATACAAAAGGCACAATGCCGACTTTAGTACAAGAGGAATGACACTCTCACTTTCTATGATTTGAACCTCTCCTGTGAGTCCAGTTTTAGATTCCGATGATTCACTTCAGGTTTTCTATATACCTTTGACCTTCTTATTGACGATGAAACACAGAAATTGCATCCGAATTTAATACAAAAGGCACAATGCCGACTTAAGTACAGGGGGACTGACACTCTCACTTTCGATGATTTGAACCTCTCCTCTGCGTCCAGGTGTAGATTCCGATGCTTCACTTCTGGTTTCCTGTATACCTTGGACCTTCTTATTGGCGATGAAACACAGAAATTGTATCCGAATTAAATTCAAAAGGCACAATGCCGACTGAAGTACAAGGGGACTGACTCTCTAACTTTCTATGATTTGAACCTCTCCTGTGAGTCTAGTTTTTGATTCTGAATATTCACTTCAGGTTTACTGTATCCCTTGGACCATCTTATTGATGATGAAACACAGAAATTGCATCCGAATTTAATACAAAAGGCACAATGCCGACCTAAGTACAAGAGGACATCCACTCTCACTTTCTATGATTTGAACCTCTCTTGTGAGTCCAGTTTTAAATTCCGATGCTACACTTCAGGTTTATTGTATACCATGGACCTTCTTATTGACGATGAAGCACAGAAAATGCATCGGAATGAAATTCAAAAGGCACAATGCTGACTTAAGTACAAGATGACTAACACTCTAATTTTCTATGATTTGAACCTCTCCTGTGAGTCCAGTTTTAGAATCCGATGCTTCACTTCAGGTTTACTGTATCCCTTGGACCTTCTTATTGACGATGAAACACAGAAATTGCATCCGAATATAATACAAAAGGCACAATGCCGACTTAAGTACAAGAGGACTGACACTCCCACTTTCTATGATTTGAAACTCTTCTGTGAGTACAGTTTTAGATTCCGATGCTTCACTTCAGGTTTCCTGTATACCTTGGACCTTCTTATTGACGATGAAACACAGAAATAGCATCGGAATTAAATTCAAAAGGCACAATGCCGACTTATGTACAAGAGGACGGACACTCTATTTTTCTATGTTTTGAACCTCTCCTGTGAGTCCAGTTTTAGATTCCGATGCTACACTTCAGGTTTACTGTATAGCATGGATCTTCTTATTGACGGTGAAGCACAGAAATTGCATCGGAATGAAATTCAAAAGGCACAATGCCGACTTAAGTACAAGATGACTATCACCCTAATTTTCTATGATTTCAACCTCTCCTGTGAGTCCAGTTTTTGAATCCGATCCTTCACTTCAGGTTTACTGTATCCCTTGGACCTCCTCATTGACGATGAAACACAGAAATTCAACCCGAATGTAATACAAAAGGCACAATGCCGACTTAAGTACAAGAGGACTGACACTCTAACTTTCTATGATTTGAACCTCTCCTATGATTCCAGTTTTAGATTCCGATGCTTCCCTTCAGGTTTACTGTATCCCTTGGACCATCATATTGACTATGAAACACAGAAATTGCATCCGAATTTAATACAAACGGCGCAATGCCGACTTAAGTAAAAGAGGACTGTCACTTTAACTTTCTAAGATTTGAACCTCTCCTGTGAGTCCAGGTTTAGATTCCGATGCTTCCCCTCAGGTTTACTGTATACCTTGGACTTTTTTATTGACGATTGAACACTGAAATTGCATCCGAATATAATACAAAAGGCACAATGCCGACTTAAGTACAAGAGGACGGACACACTCACTTTCTATGATTTGAACCTCTTCTGTTAGTCCAGTTTTAGATTACGATGCGTCCCTTCAGGTTTAATGTATACCTTGGACCTTCTTACTAACGATGAAACACAGAAATTGGATCCGACATTAATGCAAAAGGCACAATGCCGACATAAGTGCAAGACGACTGACACTCTCACTTTCTATGATTCTATGATTTGAACCTCTCCTGTGAGTCCAGTCTTAGATTCCGGTGCTTCACTTCAGGTTTCCTGTACACCTTGGACCTTCTTATTGACGATGAATCACAGAAATTGCATCGGAATTTAATTCAGAAGGCACAATGCCGACTTAAGTACAAGAGGACGGACACTCTAACATTCTATGAATTGAACCTCTCCTGTGAGTCCAGTTTTAGATTCCGATGCTACACTTCAGGCTTACTGAATACCATGGACCTTCTTATTGACGATGAAGCACAGAAATTGCATCGGAGTGAAATTCAAAAGGCGCAATGCCGACTTAAGTACAAGATGACTGACACTCTAACTTTCTATGATTTGAACCACTCCTGTGTGTCCAGTTTTAGAATCCGATGCTTCACTTCAGGTTTTCTGTATCCCTTGGACCTTCTTATTGACGATGAAACACAGAAATTGCATCAGAATGTATTACAAAAGGCACAATGCCGACTTAAGTACAAGAGGACTGACACTCTAACTTTCTATGATTTGAACCTCTCCTGTGAGTCCAGTTTTAAATTCCGATGCTTGACTTCAGGTTTCGTGGATTCCGTGGACCTTCTTATTGCCGATGAAACACAGAATTTGCATTCGAATTTAATACAAAAGGCACAATGCTGACTTAAGTACAAGAGGAATGACACTCTCACTTTCTATGATTTGAACCTCTCCTGTGAGTCCAGTTTTAGATTCCGATGATTCACTTCAGGTTTCCTATATACCTTGGACCTTCTTATTGACGATGAAACACAGAAATTGCATCCGAATTTAATACAAAAGGCACAATGCCGACTTAAGTACAGGAGGACTGACACTCTCACTTTCGATGAATTGAACCCCTCCTCTGAGTCCAGGTTTAGATTCCGATGCTTCACTTCAGGTTTCCTGTATACCTTGGACCTTCTTATTGACGATGAAACACAGAAATTGCATCCGAATTAAATTCAAAAGGCACAATGCCGACTGAAGTACAAGGGGACTGACTCTCAAACTTTCTATGATTTGAACCTCTCTTGTGAGTCCAGTTTTAGATTCCGATGATTCACTTCAGGTTTACTGTATCCCTTGTATCGTCTTATTGATGATGAAACACAGAACTTGCATCCGGATTTAATACATTAGGCACAATGCCGACCTAAGTACAAGAGGACATCCACTCTCACTTTCTATGATTTGAACCTCTCCTGTGAGTCCAGTTTTAGATTCCGATGCTACACTTCAGGTTTATTGTATACCATGGACCTTCTTATTGACGATGAAGCACAGAAATTGCATCGGAATGAAATTCAAAAGGCACAATGCTGACTTCAGTACAAGATGACTAACACTCTAATTTTCTATGATTTGCACCTCCCCTCTGAGTCCAGTTTTAGAATCCGATGCTTCACTTCAGGTTTACTGTATCCCTTGGACCTTCTTATTGAAGATGAAACACAGAAATTGCATCTGAATGTAATACAAAAGGCACAATGCCGACTTAAGTACAGGAGGACTGACACTCTAACTTTCTATGATTTGAACCTCTCCTGTGAGTCCAGTTTTAGATTCCGATGCTTCGCTTCAGGTTTACTGTATACCTTGGACCTTCTTACTGACGATGAAACACAGAAATTGGATCCGAAATTAATGCAAAAGGCACAATGCCGACTTAAGTACAAGAGGACTGACACTCTCACTTTCTATGATTTGAACCTCTCCTGTGGGTCCAGTTTTAGTTTCCGATGCTTCACTTCAGGTTTCCTGTATACCTTGGACCTTCTTATTGTCGATGAAACACAGAAATTGCATCGGAATTAAATTCAGAAGGCGCAATGCCGACTTAAGTACAAGAGGACGGACACTCTAACTTTCTATGATTTGAACCTCTCCTGTGAGTCCAGTTTTAGATTCCGATGCTACACTTCAGGTTTACTGTATACCATGGACCTTCTTATTGACGAAGAAACACTGAAATTCCATCGAAGTGAAATTCAAAAGGCACAATGCCGACTTAAGTACAAGATGACGGACACTCTAACTTTCTATGATTTGAACCTCTCCTGAGAGTCCAGTTTTAGAATCCGATGCTTCACTTCAGGTTTGCTGTATCCCTTGGACCTTCTTATTGACGATGAAACACAGAATTTGCATTCGGGTTTAATACAAAAGGCACAATGCCGACTTAAGTTCAAGAGGAATGACACTCTCACTTTCTATGATTTGAACCTGTCCTGTGAGTCCAGTTTTAGATTCCGATGATTCACTTCAGGTTTCCTATATACCTTTCACCTTCTTATTGACGATGAAACACAGAAATTGCATCCGAATTTAATACAAAAGGCACAATGCCGACTTAAGTACAGGAGGACTGACACTCTCACTTTCGATGATTTGATCCTATCCTCTGCGTCCAGATTTAGATTCCGATGCTTCACTTCAGGTTTCCTGTATACCTTGGACCTTCTTATTGACGATGAAACACAGAATTTGCATTCGGATTTAATACAAAAGGCACAATGCCGACCTAAGTACAAGAGGAATGACACTCTCACTTTCTATGATTTGAACTTCTCCTGTGGGTCCAGTTTTAGTTTCCGATGCTTCACTTCAGGTTTCCTGTATACCTTGGAACTTCTTATTGTCGATGAAACACAGATATTGCATCCGAATTAAATTGAAAAGGTACAAAGCCGACTTAAGTACAAGAGGACAGACTCTCTAACTTTTTATGATTTGAACCACTCCAGTGAGTCCAGTTTTAGTATCCTATGATTCACTTCAGGTTTACTGTATCCCTTGGACCTTCTTATTGATGAAGAAACACAGATATTGCATCCGAATTTAATACAAAAGGCACAATGCCGACTTAAGTACAAGAGGACAGACACTCTCACTTTCTATAATTTGAACCTCACCTGTGAGTCCACTTTTAGATTCCGATGCTTCACTTCAGGTTTCCTGTATACCTTGAACATTCTTAATGACGAAGAAACACAGAAATTGCATCCGAATTTAATACAAAAGGCACATTGCCGACTTAAGTACAAAAGGGACTGACATTCTCACTTTCTATGATTTGAACCTGTCCTGTGAGTCCAGTTTTAGATTCCGATGCTTCCCTTCAGGTTTACTGTATACCTTGGACCTTCTTACTGACGATGAAACACAGAAATTGCATCCGAATTTAATACAAAAGGCTCAATGCCGACTTAAGTACAAGAGGACTGACACTCTAACTTTCTATGATTTGAACCTCTCCTTTGAGTCCAGTTTTATATTCCGATGCTTCACTTCAGGTATACTGTATCCCTTGGACATTCTTATTGACGATGAAACACAAAAATTGCATCCGAATTTAATACAAAAGGCACAATGCGCACTTAAGTACAAGAGGACTGACACTCTAACCTTTTAGGATTTGAACCTCTCCTGTGAGTCCAGTTTTAGATTCCGATGCTTCACTACAGGTTTACTGTATACCTTGGAACTTCTTACTGACGAAGAAACACAGTTATTGCATCGGAATAAAAATTCAGAAGGCACAATAACGACTTAAGTACAAGAGTACTGACACTCTACCTTCTACGATTTGAACCTTTCCTGTGAGTCCAGTTTTAGATTCCGATGCTTCACTTAAGGTTTACTGTATCCCTAGGACCTTCGTATTGACGATGAAACACTGAAATTGCATCCGAATTTAATACAAAAGGCTCAATGCCGACTTAAGTACAAGAGGACTGACACTCTAACTTTCAATGATTAGAACCTCTCCTCTGAGTCCAGTTTTGGATTCCGATTTTTCACTTCAGGTTTACTGTATCCCTTGGACCTTCTTTTTAACGGTGAAGCACAGAAATTGCATCGGAATGAAATTTAAAACGCACAATACCGACTTAAGTACAAGAGGACTGACTCTCTACCTTTCTACAATTTGATCCACTCCTGTGAGTCCAGTTTTAGATTCCGATGCTTCACTTCAGGTTTTTCTGTATACCTTGGACCTTCTTATTGACGATGAATCACATATATTGCATCGGATTTAAATTCAAAAGCACAATGCCGACTTAACTACAAGAGGACTGACACTCTAACTTTCAATGAAATAAATCTCTCCTGTGAGTCCAGTTTTAGATTCTGATTAATCCCTTCAGGTTTACTGTATATTTTCGACCTTCTTACTGACGATGAAACACAGAAATTGCATCCGAATATAATACAAAAGGCACAATGCCGACTTAAGTACAAGAGGACTGACACTCTCACTTTCTATGATTTGAACCTCTCCTGTGAGTCCAGTTTTAAATTCCAATACTTCCCTTCAGTTTTACTGTATACCATGGACCATCTTACAGGCGATGAAACACAGAAATTGCATCCGAATTTAATACAAAACGCACAATGCCGACTTAAGTACAAGAGGACTGACACTCCCACTTTCTATGATTTGAAACTCTTCTGTGAGTACAGTTTTAGATTCCGATGCTTCACTTCAGGTTTCCTGTATACCTTGGACCTTCTTATTGACGATGAAACACAGAAATTGCATCGGAATTAAATTCAAAAGGCACAATGTCGACTTATGTACAAGAGGACGGACACTCTATTTTTCTCTGATTTGAACATCTCCTATGAGTCCAGTTTTAGATTCCGATGCTTCCCTTCAGGTTTACTGTATCCCTTGGACCTTCTTATTGACTATGAAACACAGAAATTGCATCCGAATTTAATACAAAAGGCGCAATGCCGACTTAAGTAAAAGAACACTGTCACTCTAACTTTCTATGATTTGAACCCCTCCTGTGAGTCCAGTTTTAGATTCCGATGCTTCCCTTCAGGTTTACTGTATACCTTGGACCTTTTTTTTGACGATTGAACACAGAAATTGCATCCGAATTTAATACAAAAGGCACAATGCCGATTTAAGTACAAGAGGACGGACATACTCACTTTCTATGATTTGAACCTCTTCTGTGAGTCCAGTTTTAGATTCCGATGCTACACTTCAGGTTTACTGTATACCATGGACCTTCTTATTGACGATTAAGCACAGAAATTGCATAGAAGTGAAATTCAAAAGGCACAATGCCGACTTAAGTAAAAGATGACGGACACTCTAATTTTCTATGATTTGAACCTCTCCTGTGAGTCCAGTTTTAGAATCCAATGCTTTACTTCAGGTTTACTGTATCCCTTGGACCTTCTTATTGACGATGAAACACAGAAATATCATCCGAATTAAATTCAAAAGGCACAATGCCGACTGAAGTACAAGGGGACTGACCCTCTAACTTTCTATGATTTGAACCTCTCCTGTGAGTCCAGTTTTAGATTCCGATGATACACTTCAGGTTTACTGTATCCCTTGGACCTTCTTATTGATGATGAAACACAGAAATTGCATCCGAATTTAATACAAAAGGCACAATGCCGACCAAAGTACAAGAGGACATCCACTCTCACTTTCTATGATTTGAACCTCTCCTGTGGGTCCAGTTTTAGATTCCGATGCTACACTTCAGGTTTATTGTATACCATGGACCTTCTTATTGACGATGAAGCACAGAAATTGCATCCGAATTTAATACAAAAGGCACAATGCCGACTTAAGTACAAGAGGACTGACACTCTAACTTTCTATGATTTGAATCTCTCCTATGATTCCAGTTTTAGATTCCCATGCTTCCATACAGGTTTACTGTATACCTTGGACCTTCTTATTGACGATGAAACACAAAAATTGCATCCGAATTTATTACAAGAGGCACAATGCCGACTTAAGTACAAGAGGACCGACACTCTAAATTTCTATGATTTGAACCTCTCCTGTGAGTCCAGTTTTAGATTCCGATGCTTCCCTTCAGGTTTACTGTATACCTGGGACCTTCTTACTGACGATGAAACACAGAAATTGGATCCGAAATTAATGCAAAAGGCACAATGCCGACTTAAGTACAAGAGGACTGACACTCTCACTTTCTATGATTTGAACCTCTCCTGTGGGTCCAGTTTTAGTTTCCGATGCTTCACTTCAGGTTTCCTGTATACCTTGGACCTTCTTATTGACGATGAAACACAGAAATTGCATCGTAATTAAATTCAGAAGGCGCAATGCCGACTTACGTACAAGAGGACGGACACTCTAACTTTCTATGATTTGAACCTCTCCTGAGAGTCCAGTTTTAGAATCCGATGCTTCACTTCAGGTTTGCTGTATCCCTTGGACCTTCTTATTGACGATGAAACACAGAATTTGCATTCGGATTTAATACAAAAGGCACAATGCCGACTTAAGTACAAGAGGAATGACACTCTCACTTTCTATGATTTGAACCTGTCCTGTGAGTCCAGTTTTAGATTCCGATGATTCACTTCAGGTTTCCTATATACCTTTGACCTTCTTATTGACGATGAAACACAGAAATTGCATCCGAATTTAATACAAAAGGCACAATGCCGACTTAAGTACAGGAGGACTGACACTCTCACTTTCGATGATTTGATCCTATCCTCTGCGTCCAGATTTAGATTCCGATGCTTCACTTCAGGTTTCCTGTATACCTTGGATCTTCTTATTGACGATGAAACACAGAATTTGCATTCGGATTTAATACAAAAGGCACAATGCCGACTTAAGTACAAGAGGAATGACACTCTCACTTTCTATGATTTGAACCTCTCCTGTGGGTCCAGTTTTAGTTTCCGATGCTTCACTTCAGGTTTCCTGTATACCTTGGACCTTCTTATTGTCGATGAAACACAGATATTGCATCCGAATTAAATTGAAAAGGTACAAAGCCGACTTAAGTACAAGAGGACAGACTCTCTAACTTTTTATGATGTGAACCACTCCTGTGAGTCCAGGTTTAGTATCCTATGATTCACTTCAGGTTTACTGTATCCCTTGGACCTTCTTATTGATGAAGAAACACAGAAATTGCATCCGAATTTAATACCAAAGGCACAATGCCGACTTAAGTACAAGAGGACAGACACTCTCACTTTCTGTAATTTGAACCTCACCTGTGAGTCCACTTTTAGATTCCGATGCTTCACTTCAGGTTTCCTGTATACCTTGAACATTCTTAATGACGAAGAAACACAGAAATTGCATCCGAATTTAATACAAAAGGCACAATGCCGACTTAAGTACAAAAGGGACTGACATTCTCACTTTCTATGATTTGAACCTGTCCTGTGAGTCCAGTTTTAGATTCCGATGCTTCCCTTCAGGTTTACTGTATACCTTGGACCTTCTTACTGACGATGAAACACAGAAATTGCATCCGAATTTAATACAAAAGGCACAATGCGCACTTAAGTACAAAAGGGCTGACACTCTAACCTTTTAGGATTTGAACCTCTCCTGTGAGTCCAGTTTTAGTTTCCGATGCTTCACTACAGGTTTACTGTATCCCTTGGACCTTCTTTTTAACGGTGAAGCGCAGAAATTGCATCGGAATGAAATTTAAAACGCACAATGCCGACTTAAGTACATGAGGACTGACTCTCTACCTTTCTACAATTTGATCCACTCCTGTGAGTCCAGTTTTAGATTCCGATGCTTCACTTCAGGTTTTTCTGTATACCTTGGACCTTCTTATTGACGATGAATCACATATATTGCATCGGATTTAAATTCAAAAGCACAATGCCGACTTAACTACAAGAGGACTGACACTCTAACTTTCAATGAAATAAATCTCTCCTGTGAGTCCAGTTTTAGATTCTGATTAATCCCTTCAGGTTTACTGTATATTTTCGACCTTCTTAGTGACGATGAAACACAGAAATTGCATCCGAATATAATACAAAAGGCACAATGCCGACTTAAGTACAAGAGGACCGACACTCTCACTTTCTATGATTTGAACCTCTCCTGTGAGTCCAGTTTTAAATTCCAATACTTCCCTTCAGTTTTACTGTATACCATGGACCATCTTACAGGCGATGAAACACAGAAATTGCATCCGAATTTAATACAAAACGCACAATGCCGACTTAAGTACAAGAGGACTGACACTCCCACTTTCTATGATTTGAAACTCTTCTGTGAGTACAGTTTTAGATTCCGATGCTTCACTTCAGGTTTCCTGTATACCTTGGACCCCCTTATTGACGATGAAACACAGAAATTGCATCGGAATTAAATTCAAAAGGCACAATGTCGACTTATGTACAAGAGGACGGACACTCTATTTTTCTATGATTTGAACATCTCCTATGAGTCCAGTTTTAGGTTCCGATGCTTCCCTTCAGGTTTACTGTATCCCTTGGACCTTCTTATTGACTATGAAACACAGAAATTACATCCGAATTTAATACAAAAGGCGCAATGCCGACTTAAGTAAAAGAACACTGTCACTCTAACTTTCTATGATTTGAACCTCTCCTGTGAGTCCAGTTTTAGATTCCGATGCTTCCCTTCAGGTTTACTGTATACCTTGGACCTTTTTTTTGACGATGGAACACAGAAATTGCATCCGAATTTAATACAAAAGGCACAATGCCGACTTAAGTACAAGAGGACGGACATACTCACTTTCTATGATTTGAACCTCTTCTGTGAGTCCAGTTTTAGATTCCGATGCTACACTTCAGGTTTACTGTATACCATGGACCTTCTTATTGACGATGAAGCACAGAAATTGAATAGAAGTGTAATTCAAAAGGCACAATGCAGACTTAAGTAAAAGATGACGGACACTCTAACTTTCTATGATTTGAACCTCTCCTGTGAGTCCAGTTTTAGAATCCAATGCTTCGCTTCAGGTTTACCGTATCCCTTGGACCTTCTTCTTGACGATGAAACACAGAATTTGCATTCGAATTTAATACAAAAGGCACAATGCCGACTTAAGTACAAGAGGAATGACACGCTCACTTTCTATGATTTGAACCTGTCCTGTGAGTCCAGTTTTAGATTCCGATGATTCACTTCAGGTTTCCTATATACCTTGGACCTTCTTATTGACGATGAAACACAGGAATTGCATCCGAATTTAATACAAAAGGCACAATGCCGATTTAAGTACAGGAGGACTGACACTCTCACTTTCGATGAATTGAACCTATCCTCTGCGTCCAGGTTTAGATTCTGATGCTTCACTTCAGGTTTCCTGTATACCTTGGACCTTCTTATTGACGATGAAACACAGAAATTTCATCCGAATTAAATTCAAAAGGCACAATGCCGACTGAAGTACAAGGGGACTGACTCTCTAACTTTCTATGATTTGAACCTCTCCTGTGAGTCCAGTTGTAGATTCCGATGATTCACTTCAGGTTTACTGTATCCCTTGGACCTTCTTATTGATGATGAAACACAGAAATTGCATCCGAATTTAATACAAAAGGCACAATGCCGACCTAAGTACAAGAGGACATCCACTCTCACTTTCTATGATTTGAACCTCTCCTGTGAGTCCAGTTTTAGATTCCGATGCTACACTTCAGGTTTATTGTATACCATGGACCTTCTTATTGACGATGAAGCACAGAAATTGCATCGGAAAGAAATTCAAAAGGCACAATGCTGACTTAGGTACAAGATGACTAACACTCTAATTTTCTATGATTTGAACCTCTCCTGTGAGTCCAGTTTTAGAATCCGATGCTTCACTTCAGGTTTACTGTATCCCTTGGACCTTCTTATTGACGATGAAACACAGAAGTTGCATCCGAATCTAATACAAAAGGCACAATGCCGACTTAAGTACAAGAGGACTGACACTCTAACTTTCTATGATTTGAACCTCTCCTATGATTCCAGTTTTAGATTCCCATGCTTCCCTTCAGGTTTACTGTGTACCTTGGACCTTCTTATTGACGATGAAACACAAAAATTGCATCCGAATTTAATACAAAAGGCACAATGCCGACTTAAGTACAAGAGGACTGACACTCTAACTTTCTATGATTTGAACCTCTCCCATGATTCCAGTTTTAGATTCCCATGCTTCCATACAGGTTTACTGTATACCTTGGACCTTCTTATTGACGATGAAACACAAAAATTGCATCCGAATTTATTACAAGAGGCACAATGCCGACTTAAGTACACGAGGACTGACACTCTAAATTTCTATGATTTGAACCTCTCCTGTGAGTCCAGTTTTAGATTCCGATGCTTCCCTTCAGGTTTACTGTATACCTTGGACCTTCTTACTGACGATGAAACACAGAAATTGGATCCGAAATTAATGCAAAAGGCACAATGCCGACTTAAGTACAAGAGGACTGACACTCTCACTTTCTATGATTTGAACCTCTCCTGTGGATCCAGTTTTAGTTTCCGATGCTTCACTTCAGGTTTCCTGTATACCTTGGACCTTCTTATTGACGATGAAACACAGAAATTGCATCGTAATTAAATTCAGAAGGCGCAATGCCGACTTACGTACAAGAGGACGGACACTCTAACTTTCTATGATTTGAACCTCTCCTGTGAGTCCAGTTTTAGATTCCGATCCTACACTTCAGGTTTACTGTATACCATGGACCTTCTTATTGACGATGAAGCACAGAAATTGCATTGAAGTGAAATTCAAAAGGCACAATGCCGACTTAAGTACAAGATGACTGACACTCTAACTTTCTATGATTTGAACCTCTCCTCTGAGTCCAGTTTTAGAATCCGATGCTTCACTTCAGGTTTACTGTATCCCTTGGACCTTCTTACTGTCGATGAAACACAGAAATAGCATCCGAATGTAATACAAAAGGCGCAATGCCGACTTAAGTAAAAGAACACTGTCACTCTAACTTTCTATGATTTGAACCTCTCCTGTGAGTCCAGTTTTAGATTCCGATGCTTCCCTTCAGGTTTACTGTATACCTTGGACCTTTTTTTTGACGATTGAACACAGAAATTGCATCCGAATTTAATACAAAAGGCACAATGCCGACTTAAGTACAAGAGGACACACATACTCACTTTCTATGATTTGAACCTCTTCTGTGAGTCCAGTTTTAGATTCCGATGCTACACTTCAGGTTTACTGTATACCATGGACCTTCTTATTGACGTTGAAGCACAGAAATTGCATAGAAGTGAAATTCAAAAGGCACAATGCCGACTTAAGTAAAAGATGACGGACACTCTAACTTTCTATGATTTGAACCTCTCCTGTGAGTCCAGTTTTAGAATCCAATGCTTCACTTCAGGTTTACTGTATCCCTTGGACCTTCTTATTGACGATGAAACACAGAATTTGCATTCGAATTTAATACAAAAGGCACAATGCCGACTTAAGTACAAGAGGAATGACACTCTCACTTTCTATGATTTGAACCTGTCCTGTGAGTCCAGTTTTAGATTCCGATGATTCACTTCAGGTTTCCTATATACCTTGGACCTTCTTATTGACGATGAAACACAGAAATTGCGTCCGAATTTTAAACAAAAGGCACAATGCCGACTTAAGTAAAGGAGGACTAACACTCTCACTTTCAATGATTTGAACCTATCCTCTGCGTCCAGGTTTAGATTCCGATGCTTCACTTCAGGTTTCCTGTATACCTTGGACCTTCTTATTGACGATGAAACACAGAAATTTCATCCGAATTAAATTCAAAAGGCACAATGCCGACTGAAGTACAAGGGGACTGACTCTCTAACTTTCTATGATTTGAACCTCTCCTGTGAGTCCAGTTGTAGATTCCGATGATTCACTTCAGGTTTACTGTATCCCTTGGACCTTCTTATTGATGATGAAACACAGAAATTGCATCCGAATTTAATACAAAAGGCACAATGCCGTCCTAAGTACAAGAGGACATCCACTCTCACTTTCTATGATTTGAACGTCTCCTGTGAGTCCAGTTTTAGATTCCGATGCTACACTTCAGGTTTATTGTATACCATGGACCTTCTTATTGACGATGAAGCACAGAAATTGCATCGGAATGAAATTCAAAAGGCACAATGCTGACTTAGGTACAAGATGACTAACACTCTAATTTTCTATGATTTGAACCTCTCCTGTGAGTCCAGTTTTAGAATCCGATGCTTCACTTCAGGTTTACTGTATCCCTTGGACCTTCTTATTGACGATGAAACACAGAAGTTGCATCCGAATCTAATACAAAAGGCACAATGCCGATTTAAGTACAAGAGGACTGACACTCTAACTTTCTATGATTTGAACCTATCCTATGATTCCAGTTTTAGATTCCCATGCTTCCCTTCAGGTTTACTGTATACCTTGGACCTTCTTATTGACGATGAAACACAAAAATTGCATCCGAATTTAATACAAAAGGCACAATGCCGACTTAAGTACAAGAGGACTGACACTCTAACTTTCTATGATTTGAACCTCTCCCATGATTCCAGTTTTAGATTCCCATGCTTCCATACAGGTTTACTGTATACCTTGGACCTTCTTATTGACGATGAAACACAAAAATTGCATCCGAATTTATTACAAGAGGCACAATGCCGACTTAAGTACAAGAGGACTGACACTCTAAATTTCTATGATTTGAACCTCTCCTGTGAGTCCAGTTTTAGATTCCGATGCTTCCCTTCAGGTTTACTGTATACCTTGGACCTTCTTACTGACGATGAAACACAGAAATTGGATCCGAAATTAATGCAAAAGGCACAATGCCGACTTAAGTACAAGAGGACTGACACTCTCACTTTCTATGATTTGAACCTCTCCTGTGGATCCAGTTTTAGTTTCCGATGCTTCACTTCAGGTTTCCTGTATACCTTGGACCTTCTTATTGACGATGAAACACAGAAATTGCATCGTAATTAAATTCAGAAGGCGCAATGCCGACTTACGTACAAGAGGACGGACACTCTAACTTTCTATGATTTGAACCTCTCCTGTGAGTCCAGTTTTAGATTCCAATCCTACACTTCAGGTTTACTGTATACCATGGACCTTCTTATTGACGATGAAGCACAGAAATTGCATTGAAGTGAAATTCAAAAGGCACAATGCCGACTTAAGTACAAGATGACTGACACTCTAACTTTCTATGATTTGAACCTCTCCTCTGAGTCCAGTTTTAGAATCCGATGCTTCACTTCAGGTTTACTGTATCCCTTGGACCTTCTTACTGACGATGAAACACAGAAATAGCATCCGAATGTAATACAAAAGGCGCAATGCCGACTTAAGTAAAAGAACACTGTCACTCTAACTTTCTATGATTTGAACCTCTCCTGTGAGTCCAGTTTTAGATTCCGATGCTTCCCTTCAGGTTTACTGTATACCTTGGACCTTTTTTTTGACGATTGAACACAGAAATTGCATCCGAATTTAATACAAAAGGCACAATGCCGACTTAAGTACAAGAGGACAGACATACTCACTTTCTATGATTTGAACCTCTTCTGTGAGTCCAGTTTTAGATTCCGATGCTACACTTCAGGTTTACTGTATACCATGGACCTTCTTATTGACGATGAAGCACAGAAATTGCATAGAAGTGAAATTCAAAAGGCACAATGCCGACTTAAGTAAAAGATGACGGACACTCTAACTCTCTATAATTTGAACCTGTCCTGTGAGTCCAGTTTTAGAATCCAATGCTTCACTTCAGGTTTACTGTATCCCTTGGACCTTCTTATTGACGATGAAACACAGAATTTGCATTCGAATTTAATACAAAAGGCACAATGCCGACTTAAGTACAAGAGGAATTACACTCTCACTTTCTATGATTTGAACCTGTCCTGTGAGTCCAGTTTTAGATTCCGATGATTCACTTCAGGTTTCCTATATACCTTGGACCTTCTTATTGACGATGAAACACAGAAATTGCGTCCGAATTTAATACAAAAGGCACAATGCCGACTTAAGTAAAGGAGGACTAACACTCTCACTTTCGATGATTTGAACCTATCCTCTGCGTCCAGGTTTAGATTCCGATGCTTCACTTCAGGTTTCCTGTATACCTTGGACCTTCTTATTGACGATGAAACACAGAAATTTCATCCGAATTAAATTCAAAAGGCACAATGCCGACTGAAGTACAAGGGGACTGACTCTCTAACTTTCTATGATTTGAACTTCTCCTGTGAGTCCAGTTTTAGATTCCGATGATTCACTTCAGGTTTACTGTATCCCTTGGACCTTCTTATTGATGATGAAACACAGAAATTGCATCCGAATTTAATGCAAAAGGCACAATGCCGACCTAAGTACAAGAGGACATCCACTCTCACTTTCTATGATTTGAACCACTCCTGTGAGTCCAGTTTTAGATTCCGATGCTACACTTCAGGTTTATTGTATACCATGGACCTTCTTATTGAAGATGAAGCACAGAAATTGCATCGGAATGAAATTCAAAAGGCACAATGCTGACTTAGGTACAAGATGACTAACACTCTAATTTTATATGATTTGAACCTCTCCTGTGAGTCCAGTTTTAGAATCCGATGCTTCACTTCAGGTTTACTGTATCCCTTGGACCTTCTTATTGACGATGAAACACAGAAGTTGCATCCGAATCTAATACAAAAGGCACAATGCCGACTTAAGTACAAGAAGACTGACACTCTAACTTTCTATGATTTGAACCTCTCCTATGATTCCAGTTTTAGATTCCCATGCTTCCCTTCAGGTTTACTGTATACCTTGGACCTTCTTATTGACGATGAAACACAAAAATTGCATCCGAATTTAATACAAAAGGCACAATGCCGACTTAAGTACAAGAGGACTGACACTCTAACTTTCTATGATTTGAACCTCTCCCATGATTCCAGTTTTAGATTCCCATGCTTCCATACAGGTTTACTGTATACCTTGGACCTTCTTATTGACGATGAAACACAAAAATTGCATCCGAATTTATTACAAGAGGCACAATGCCGACTTAAGTACAAGAGGACTGACACTCTAAATTTCTATGATTTGAACCTCTCCTGTGAGTCCAGTTTTAGATTCCGATGCTTCCCTTCAGGTTTACTGTATACCTTGGACCTTCTTACTGACGATGAAACACAGAAATTGGATCCGAAATTAATGCAAAAGGCACAATGCCGACTTAAGTACAAGAGGACTGACACTCTCACTTTCTATGATTTGAACCTCTCCTGTGGATCCAGTTTTAGTTTCCGATGCTTCACTTCAGGTTTCCTGTATACCTTGGACCTTCTTATTGACGATGAAACACAGAAATTGCATCGTAATTAAATTCAGAAGGCGCAATGCCGACTTACGTACAAGATGACGGACACTCTAACTTTCTATGATTTGAACCTCTCCTGTGAGTCCAGTTTTAGATTCCGATCCTACACTTCAGGTTTACTGTATACCATGGACCTTCTTATTGACGATGAAGCACAGAAATTGCATTGAAGTGAAATTCAAAAGGCACAATGCCGACTTAAGTACAAGATGACTGACACTCTAACTTTCTATGATTTGAACCTCTCCTCTGAGTCCAGTTTTAGAATCCGATGCTTCACTTCAGGTTTACTGTATCTCTTGGACCTTCTTACTGACGATGAAACACAGAAATAGCATCCGAATGTAATACAAAAGGCGCAATGCCGACTTAAGCAAAAGAACACTGTCACTCTAACTTTCTATGATTTGAACCTCTCCTGTGAGTCCAGTTTTAGATTCCGATGCTTCCCTTCAGGTTTACTGTATACCTTGGACCTTTTTTTTGACGATTGAACACAGAAATTGCATCCGAATTTAATACAAAAGGCACAATGCCGACTTAAGTACAAGAGGACACACATACTCACTTTCTATGATTTGAACCTCTTCTGTGAGTCCAGTTTTAGATTCCGATGCTACACTTCAGGTTTACTGTATACCATGGACCTTCTTATTGACGATGAAGCACAGAAATTGCATAGAAGTGAAATTCAAAAGGCACAATGCCGACTTAAGTAAAAGATGACGGACACTCTAACTTTCTATGATTTGAACCTCTCCTGTGGGTCCAGTTTTAGAATCCAATGCTTCACTTCATGTTTACTGTATCCCTTGGACCTTCTTATTGACGATGAAACACAGAATTTGCATTCGAATTTAATACAAAAGGCACAATGCCGACTTAAGTACAAGAGGAATTACACTCTCACTTTCTATGATTTGAACCTGTCCTGTGAGTCCAGTTTTAGATTCCGATGATTCACTTCAGGTTTCCTATATACCTTGGACCTTCTTATTGACGATGAAACACAGAAATTGCGTCCGAATTTAATACAAAAGGCACAATGCCGACTTAAGTACAGGAGGACTAACACTCTCACTTTCGATGATTTAAACTATCCTCTGCGTCCAGGTTTAGATTCCGATGCTTCACTTCAGGTTTCCTGTATACCTTGGACCTTCTTATTGACGATGAAACACAAAAATTTCATCCGAATTAAATTCAAAAGGCACAATGCCGACTGAAGTACAAGGGGACAGACTCTCTAACTTTCTATGATTTGAACCTCTCCTGTGAGTCCAGTTTTAGATTCCGATGATTCACTTCAGGTTTACTGTATCCCTTGGACCTTCTTATTGATGATGAAACACAGAAATTGCATCCGAATTTAATGCAAAAGGCACAATGCCGACCTAAGTACAAGAGGACATCCACTCTCACTTTCTATGATTTGAACCTCTCCTGTGAGTCCAGTTTTAGATTCCGATGCTACACTTCAGGTTTATTGTATACCATGGACCTTCTTATTGACGATGAAGCACAGAAATTGCATCGGAATGAAATTCAAAAGGCACAATGCTGACTTAGGTACAAGATGACTAACACTCTAATTTTCTATGATTTGAACCTCTCCTGTGAGTCCAGTTTTAGAATCCGATGCTTCACTTCAGGATTACTGTATCCCTTGGACCTTCTTATTGACGATGAAACACAGAAGTTGCATCCGAATGTAATACAAAAGGCACAATGCCGACTTAAGTACAGGAGGACTGACACTCTAACTTTCTATGATTTGAACCTCTCCTATGATTCCAGTTTTAGATTCCCATGCTTCCCTTCAGGTTTACTGTATACCTTGGACCTTCTTATTGACCATGAAACACAAAAATTGCATCCGAATGTAATACAAAAGGCACAATGCCGACTTAAGTACAAGAGGACTGACACTCTAACTTTCTATGATTTGAACCTCTCCTATGATTCCAGTTTTAGATTCCCATGCTTCCATACAGGTTTACTGTATACCTTGGACCTTCTTATTGACGATGAAACACAAAAATTGCATCCGAATTTATTACAAAAGGCACAATGCCGACTTAAGTACAAGAGGACTGACACTCTAAATTTCTATGATTTGAACCTCTCCTGTGAGTCCAGTTTTAGATTCCGATGCTTCCCTTCAGGTTTACTGTATACCTTGCACCTTCTTACTGGCGATGAAACACAGAAATTGGATCCGAAATTAATGCAAAAGGCACAATGCCGACTTAAGTACAAGAGGAATGACACTCTCACTTTCTATGATTTGAACCTCTCCTGTGGGTCCAGTTTTAGTTTCCGATGCTTCACTTCAGGTTTCCTGTATAACTTGGACCTTCTTATTGACGATGAAACACAGAAATTGCATCGTAATTAAATTCAGAAGGCGCAATGCCGACTTACGTACAAGAAGACGGACACTCTAACTTTCTATGATTTGAACCTCTCCTGTGAGTCCAGTTTTAGATTCCGATCCTACACTTCAGGTTAACTGTATTCCATGGACCTTCTTATTGACGATGAAGCACAGAAATTGCATTGAAGTGAAATTCAAAAGGCACAATGCCGACTTAAGTACAAAATGACTGACACTCTAACTTTCTATGATTTGAACCTCACCTGTGAGTCCAGTTTTAGAATCCGATGCTTCACTTCAGGTTTACTGTATCCCTTGGACCTTCTTATTGACGATGAAACACAGAAATAGCAGCCGAATGTAATACAAAAGGCACAATTCCAACTTAAGTACAAGAGGACTGACACTCGAACTTTCTATGATTTGAACCTCTCCTGTGAGTCCAAATTTAGATTTCGATGCTTCCCTTCAGGTTTACTGTATGCCTGGGACCTTCTTATTGACGATGAAACACAGAAATTGCATCCAAATTTAATACAAAAACACAATGCCGACTTAAGTACAAGAGGACTGACACTCTCACTTTCTATGATTTGAACCTCTCCTGTGAGTCCAGTTTTAGATTCCGATGCTTCACTTAAGGTTTCCTGTATACCTTGGACCTTCTTATTGACGATGAAACACAGATATTGCATCCGAATTAAATTGAAAAGGCACAAAGCCGACTTAAGTTCAAGAGAACTGACTCTCTAACTTTTTATGATTTGAACCATTCCTGTGAGACCAGTTTTAGTATCCTATGATTCACTTCAGGTTTACTGTATCCCTTGGACCTTCTTATTGATGAAGAAACACAGAAGTTGCATCTGAATTTAATACAAAAGGCACAATGCCGACTTAAGTACAAGAGGACAGACACTCTCACTTTCTATAATTTGAACCTCACCTGTGAGTCCACTTTTAGATTCCGATGTTTCACTTCAGGTTTCCTGTATACCTTGGACATTCTTAATGACGAAGAAACACAGAAATTGCATCCGAATTTAATACAAAAGGCACAATGCCGACTTAAGTACAAAAGGGTCTGACATTCTCACTTTCTATGATTTGAACCTGTCCTGTGAGTCCAGTTTTAGATTCCGATGCTGCCCTTCAGGTTTACTGTATACCTTGGACCTTCTTACTGACGATGAAACACAGAAATGGCATCCGAATTTAATACAAAAGGCTCAATGCCGACTTAAGTACAAGAGGACTGACACTCAAACTTTCTATGATTTGAACCTCTCCTTTGAGTCCAGTTTTATATTCCGATGCTTCACTTCAGGTTTACTGTATATCTTGGACCTTCTTATTGACGATGAAACACAGAAATTGGATCCGAATATAATGCAAAAGGCACAATGCCGACTTAAGTACAAGAGGACTGACACTCTAACTTTCTATGAATTGAACCTCTCCTGTGAGTCCAGTTTTAGATTCCGACGCTTCACTTGGGGTTTACTGTATATCTTGGACCTTCTTATTGACGATGAAACACAGAAATTGGATCCGAATATAATGCAAAAGGCACAATGCCGACTTAAGTACAAGAGGACTGACACTCTAACTTTCAATGATTAGAACCTCTCCTGTGAGTCCAGTTTTGGATTCCGATTTTGCACTTCAGGTTTACTGTATCCCTTGGACCTCCTTTTTAACGGTGAAGCACAGAAATTGCATCGGAATGAAATTCAAAAGGCACAATGCCGACTTAAGTACAAGAGGACTGACACTCTACCTTTCTACAATTTGAACCACTCCTGTGAGTCCAGTTTTAGATTCCGATGCTTCACTTCAGGTTTACTGTATACCTTGGACCTTCTTATTGACGATGACTCACAGATATTGCATCGGATTTAAATTCAAAAGCACAATGCCGACTTAACTACAAGAGGACTGACACTCTAACTTTCAATGAAATAAATCTCTCGTGTGAGTCCAGTTTTGGATTCCGATTCATCCCTTCAGGTTTACTGTATACCTTCGACCTTCGTACTGACTTTGAAACACAGAAATTGCATCCGAATTTAATACAAAAGGCACAATGCCGACTTAAGTACAAGAGGACTGACACTCTAACGTTCTATGATTTGAACCTCTCCATTGAGTCCAGTTTTAGATTCCGATGCATCACTTCAGGTTTACTGTATACCTTGGACCTCCTTATTGACGATGAAACACAGAAATTGGATCCGAATTTAATGCAAAAGGCACAATGCCGACTTAAGTACAAGAGGATTGACACTCTCAGTTTCTATGATTTGAAACTCTCCTGTGAGTACAGTTTAAGATTCCGATGCTTCACTTCAGGTTTCCTGTATACCTTGGACCTTCTCATTGACGATGAAACACAGAAATTTCATCCGAATTTAATACAAAAGGCACAGTGCCGACTTACGTACAAGAGGACTGACACTCTAACTTTCTATGATTTGAACCTCTCCTGTGAGTCCAGTTTTAGAATTCGATGCTTCCCTTCAGGTTTACTGTATACCTTGGACCTTCTTATTGACGATGAAACACAGAAATTGCATCCGAATTTAATACAAAAAGCACAATGCCGACTTAAGTACTAGAGGACTGACACTCTAACTTTCTTTGATTTGAACCTCTCCTTTGAGTCCAGTTTTATATTCCGATGCTTCACTACAGGTTTACTGTATACCTTGGACCTTCTTATTGACGATGAAACACAGAAATAGGATCCGAATTTAATGCAAAAGCACAATGCCGACTTAAGAACAAGAGGACTGACACTCTAACTTTCTATGAATTGAACCTCTCCTGTGAGTCCAGTTTTAGATTCCGACGCTTCACTTGAGGTTTACTGTATCCCTTGGACATTCTTATTGGCGATGAAACACAGAAATTGCATCCGAATTTAGTACAAAAGGCACAATGCGCACTTAAGTACAAGAGGACTGACACTTTAACCTTCTAGGATTTGAACCTCTCCTGTGAGTCCAGTTTTGGATTCCGATGCTTCACTACAGGTTTACTGTATACCTTGGAACTTCTTACTGACGAAGAAACACAGTAATTGCATCGGAATAAAAATTCAAAACGCACAATGCCGACTTAAGTACAAGAGTACTGACACTCTACCTTTCTACAATTTGAACCACTCCTGTGAGTCCAGTTTAAGATTCCGATGCTTCACTTCAGGTTTCCTGTATACCTTGGACCTTCTCATTGACGGTGAAACACAGAAATTGCATCCGAATTTAGTACAAAAGGCACAGTGCCGACTTAAGTACAAGAGGACTGACACTCTAACTTTCTATGATTTGAACCTCTCCTGTGAGTCCAGTTTTAGATTTCGATGCTTCCCTTCAGGTTTACTGTATACCTTAGACCTTCTTGTTGACGATGAAACACAGAAATTGCATCCGAATTTAATACAAAAGGCACAATGCCGACTTAAGTACAAGAGGACTGACACTCTCACTTTCTATGATTTGAACCTCTCCTGTGAGTCCAGTTTTAGATTCCGATGCTTCACTTCAGGTTTCCTGTATACCTTGGACCTTCTTATTGACGATGAAACACAGATATTGAATCCAAATTATATTGAAAAGGCACAATGCCGACTTATGTACAAGAGAACTGACTCTCTAACTTTCTATTGATTGAACCACTCCTGTGAGTCCAGTTTTAGATTCCTATGATTCACTTCAGGTTTATTGTATCCCTTGGACCTTCCTATTGATGAAGAAACACAGAAATTGCATCCGAATTTAATACAAAAGGCACAATGACGACTAAAGTACAAGAGGACAGACACACTCACTTTCTATGATTTGAACATCACCTGTGAATCCACTTTTAGATTCCGATGCTTCACATCAGGTTTCCTGTATACCTTGGACCTTCTTATTGACGATGAAACACAGAAATTGCATCCGAATTTAATACAAAAGGCACAATGCCGACTTAGGTACAAGTGGACTGACATTCTCACTTTCTATGCTTTGAACCTGTCCAGTGAGTCCAGTTTTAGATTCCGTTGCTTCCCTTCAGGTTTACTGTATACCTTGGACCTTCTTACTGACGATGAAACACAGAAATTGCATCCGAATGTAATACAAAAGGCACAATGCCTACTTAAGTACAAGGTTACTGACACTCTAAATTTCTATGATTTGAACCTCTCCTTTGGGTCCAGTTTTAAATTCCGATGCTTCACTTGAGGTTTACTGTATACCTTGGACCTTCTTATTGACGATGAAACACAGAAATTGTATCCGAATTTAATGCAAAAGGCACAATGCCGAATTAAGTACAAGAGGACTGATACTCTAACTTTCTGTGAATTGAACCTCTCCTGTGAGTCCAGTTTTAGATTCCGATGCTTCACTTGAGGTTTACTGTATCCCTTGGACATTCTAATTGACGATGAAACACAGAAATTACATCCGAATTTAATACAAAAGGCACAATGCGCACTTAAGTACAAGAGGACTGACACTCTAACCTTCTAGGATTTGAACCTCTCCTGTGAGTCCAGTTTTAGATTCCGATGCTTCACTTCAGATTTACTGAATCCCTAGGACCTTCGTATTGACGATGAAACACAGAAATTGCATCCGAATTTAAAACAAAAGGCACAATGCCGACTTAAGTACAAGAGGACTGACACTCTAACTTTCAATGATTAGAACCTCTCCTGTGAATCTAGTTTTAGATACCGAATTTTTCACTTCAGGTTTACTGTATCCCTTGGACCTTCTTTTTAACGGTGAAGCACAGAAATTGCATCAGAATGAAATTCAAAAGGCACAATGCCGACTTAAGTACAAGAGGACTGACACTCTAACGTTCTATGATTTGAACCTCTCCATTGAGTCCAGTTTTAGATTCCGATGCATCACTTCAGGTTTACTGTATACCTTGGACCTCCTTATTGACGATGAAACACAGAAATTGGATCCGAATTTAATGCAAAAGGCACAATGCCGACTTAAGTACAAGAGGATTGACACTCTCAGTTTCTATGATTTGAAACTCTCCTGTGAGTACAGTTTAAGATTCCGATGCTTCACTTCAGGTTTCCTGTATACCTTGGACCTTCTCATTGACGATGAAACACAGAAATTTCATCCGAATTTAATACAAAAGGCACAGTGCCGACTTACGTACAAGAGGACTGACACTCTAACTTTCTATGATTTGAACCTCTCCTGTGAGTCCAGTTTTAGAATTCGATGCTTCCCTTCAGGTTTACTGTATACCTTGGACCTTCTTATTGACGATGAAACACAGAAATTGCATCCGAATTTAATACAAAAAGCACAATGCCGACTTAAGTACTAGAGGACTGACACTCTAACTTTCTTTGATTTGAACCTCTCCTTTGAGTCCAGTTTTATATTCCGATGCTTCACTACAGGTTTACTGTATACCTTGGACCTTCTTATTGACGATGAAACACAGAAATAGGATCCGAATTTAATGCAAAAGCACAATGCCGACTTAAGAACAAGAGGACTGACACTCTAACTTTCTATGAATTGAACCTCTCCTGTGAGTCCAGTTTTAGATTCCGACGCTTCACTTGAGGTTTACTGTATCCCTTGGACATTCTTATTGGCGATGAAACACAGAAATTGCATCCGAATTTAGTACAAAAGGCACAATGCGCACTTAAGTACAAGAGGACTGACACTTTAACCTTCTAGGATTTGAACCTCTCCTGTGAGTCCAGTTTTGGATTCCGATGCTTCACTACAGGTTTACTGTATACCTTGGAACTTCTTACTGACGAAGAAACACAGTAATTGCATCGGAATAAAAATTCAAAACGCACAATGCCGACTTAAGTACAAGAGTACTGACACTCTACCTTTCTACAATTTGAACCACTCCTGTGAGTCCAGTTTAAGATTCCGATGCTTCACTTCAGGTTTCCTGTATACCTTGGACCTTCTCATTGACGGTGAAACACAGAAATTGCATCCGAATTTAGTACAAAAGGCACAGTGCCGACTTAAGTACAAGAGGACTGACACTCTAACTTTCTATGATTTGAACCTCTCCTGTGAGTCCAGTTTTAGATTTCGATGCTTCCCTTCAGGTTTACTGTATACCTTAGACCTTCTTGTTGACGATGAAACACAGAAATTGCATCCGAATTTAATACAAAAGGCACAATGCCGACTTAAGTACAAGAGGACTGACACTCTCACTTTCTATGATTTGAACCTCTCCTGTGAGTCCAGTTTTAGATTCCGATGCTTCACTTCAGGTTTCCTGTATACCTTGGACCTTCTTATTGACGATGAAACACAGATATTGAATCCAAATTATATTGAAAAGGCACAATGCCGACTTAAGTACAAGAGAACTGACTCTCTAACTTTCTATTGATTGAACCACTCCTGTGAGTCCAGTTTTAGATTCCTATGATTCACTTCAGGTTTATTGTATCCCTTGGACCTTCCTATTGATGAAGAAACACAGAAATTGCATCCGAATTTAATACAAAAGGCACAATGACGACTAAAGTACAAGAGGACAGACACACTCACTTTCTATGATTTGAACATCACCTGTGAATCCACTTTTAGATTCCGATGCTTCACATCAGGTTTCCTGTATACCTTGGACCTTCTTATTGACGATGAAACACAGAAATTGCATCCGAATTTAATACAAAAGGCACAATGCCGACTTAGGTACAAGTGGACTGACATTCTCACTTTCTATGCTTTGAACCTGTCCAGTGAGTCCAGTTTTAGATTCCGTTGCTTCCCTTCAGGTTTACTGTATACCTTGGACCTTCTTACTGACGATGAAACACAGAAATTGCATCCGAATGTAATACAAAAGGCACAATGCCTACTTAAGTACAAGGTTACTGACACTCTAAATTTCTATGATTTGAACCTCTCCTTTGGGTCCAGTTTTAAATTCCGATGCTTCACTTGAGGTTTACTGTATACCTTGGACCTTCTTATTGACGATGAAACACAGAAATTGTATCCGAATTTAATGCAAAAGGCACAATGCCGAATTAAGTACAAGAGGACTGATACTCTAACTTTCTGTGAATTGAACCTCTCCTGTGAGTCCAGTTTTAGATTCCGATGCTTCACTTGAGGTTTACTGTATCCCTTGGACATTCTAATTGACGATGAAACACAGAAATTACATCCGAATTTAATACAAAAGGCACAATGCGCACTTAAGTACAAGAGGACTGACACTCTAACCTTCTAGGATTTGAACCTCTCCTGTGAGTCCAGTTTTAGATTCCGATGCTTCACTTCAGATTTACTGAATCCCTAGGACCTTCGTATTGACGATGAAACACAGAAATTGCATCCGAATTTAAAACAAAAGGCACAATGCCGACTTAAGTACAAGAGGACTGACACTCTAACTTTCAATGATTAGAACCTCTCCTGTGAATCTAGTTTTAGATACCGAATTTTTCACTTCAGGTTTACTGTATCCCTTGGACCTTCTTTTTAACGGTGAAGCACAGAAATTGCATCAGAATGAAATTCAAAAGGCACAATGCCGACTTAAGTACAAGAGGGCTGTCACTCTACCTTTCTACAATTTGAACCACTCCTGTGAGTCCAGTTTCAGATTCCGATGCTTCACTTCAGGTTTACTGTATACCTTGAACCTTCTTATTGAAGATGAAACACAGAAATTGCATCGGAATTAATTTGAAAAGCACAATACCGGCTTAAGTACAAGAGGACTTACACTAACTTTCAAAGATATAAATCTCTCCTGTGAGTCCAGTTTTAGATTCTGATGCATCCCTTCAGGTTTACTGTATACCTTCGACCGTCTTACTGACGATGAAACACAGAAATTGCATCCGAATTTAATACAAAAGGCACAATGCCGACTTAAGTACAAGAGGACTGACACTCTAACTTTCTGTAATTTGAACCTCTCCTGTGAGTCCATTTTTAGATTCCGATGCCTCACTTCAGGTTTACTGTATCCCTTGGACCTTCTTATTGACGATGAAACGCAGAAATTGCATCCGAATTTAATACAAGAGGCACAATGCCGACTTAAGTACAAGAGGACTGACACTCTAACTTTCTATGATTTGAACCTCTCCTGTGAATCCAGTTTTAGATTCCGATGCATCACTTCAGGTTTACTGTATACCTTGGACCTTCTTATTGACGATGAAACACAGAAATTGGATCCGAATTTAATGCAAAGACACAATGCTGACTTAAGTACAAGAGGATTGACACTCTCAGTTTCTATGATTTGAAACTCTCCTGTGAGTACAGTTTAAGATTCCGATGCGTCACTTCAGGTTTCCTGTATACCTTGGACCTTCTCATTGACGATGAAACACAGAAATTGCATCCGAATGTAATACAAAAGGCACAATGCCTACTTAAGTATTAGGTTACTGACACTCTAAATTTCTATGATTTGAACCTCTCCTTTGGGTCCAGTTTTATATTCCGATGCTTCACTTGAGGTTTACTGTATACCTTGGACCTTCTTATTGACGATGAAACACAGAAATTGTATCCGAATTTAATGCAAAAGGCACAATGCCGAGTTAAGTACAAGAGGACTGATCCTCTAACTTTCTGTGAATTGAACCTGTCCTGTGAGTCCAGTTTTAGATTCCGATGCTTCACTTGAGGTTTACTGTATACCTTGGACCTTCTTATTGACGATGAAACACAGAAATTGTATCCGAATTTAATGCAAAAGGCACAATGCCGAATTAAGTACAAGAGGACTGATACTCTAACTTTCTGTGAATTGAACCTCTCCTGTGAGTCCAGTTTTAGATCCCGATGCTTCACTTGAGGTTTACTGTATCCCTTGGACCTTCTTATTGACGATGAAACACAGAAATTGCATCCGAATTTAATACAAGAGGCACAATGCCGACTTAAGTACAGGAGGACTGACACTCTAACTTTCTATGATTTGAACCTCTCCTGTGAGTCCAGTTTTAGATTCCGATGCATCACTTCAGGTTTACTGTATACCTTGGACCTTCTTATTGACGATGCAACACAGAAATTGGATCCGAATTTAATGCAAAGGCACAATGCCGACTTAAGTACAAGAGGATTGACACTCTCAGTTTCTATGATTTGAAACTCTCCTGTGAGTACAGTTTAAGATTCCGATGCGTCACTTCAGGTTTCCTGTATACCTTGGACCTTCTCATTGACGATGAAACACAGAAATTGCATCCGAATTTAATACAAAAGGCACAGTGCCGACTCACGTACAAGAGGAATGACACTCTCACTTTCTATGATTTGAACCTCTCCTGTGGGTCCAGTTTTAGTTTCCGATGCTTCACTTCAGGTTTCCTGTATACCTTGGACATTCTTATTGACGATGAAACACAGAAATTGCATCAAAATTAAATTCAGAAGGCGCAATGCCGACTTAAATACAAGAGGACGGACACTCTAACTTTCTATGATTTGAACCTCTCTTGTGAGTCCAGTTTTAGATTCCGATGCTACACTTCAGGTTCACTGTATACCATGGACCTTCTTATTGACGATGTAGCACAGAAATTGCATCGAAGTGAAATTCAAAAGGCACAATGGCGACTTAAGTACAAGATGACTGACACTCTAACTTTCAATGATTTAAACCTCTCCTGTGAGTCCAGTTTCAGAATCCGATGCTTCACTTCAGGTTTACTGTATCCCTTGGACCTTCTTATTGACGATGAAACACAGAAATAGCATCCGAATGTAATACAAAAGGCACAATGCCAACTTAAGTACAAGAGGCCTGACACTCAAACTTTCTATGATTTGAACCTCTTCTGCGAGTCCAGTTTTAGAATTCGATGCTTCCCTTCAGGTTTACTGTATACCTTGGACCTTCTTATTGACGATGAAACACAGAAATTTCATCCGAATTTAATACAAAAAGCACAATGCCGACTTAAGTACAAGAGGACTGACACTGTCACTTTCTATGATTTGAACCTCTCCTGTGAGTCCAGTTTTAGATTCCGATGCTTCACTTCAGGTTTCCTGTATACCTTGGACCTTCTTATTGACGATGAAACAGATATTGCATCCGAATTAAATTGAAAAGGCACAATTCCGACTTAAGTGCAAGAGGACTGACTCTCTAACTTTCTATGATTTGAACCACTCCTGTGAGTCCAGTTTTAGATTCCTATGATTCACTTCAGCTTTACTGTATCCCTTGGACCTTCTTATTGATGAAGAAACACAGAAATTGCATCCGAATTTAATACAAAAGGCACAATGCCGACTTATGTACAAGAGGACAGACACTCTCACTTTCTATGATTTGAACCTCACCTGTGAGTCCACTTTTAGATTCCGAAGCTCCGCTTCAGGTATCCTGTATACATTGGACTTTCCTATTGACGATGAAACACAGAAATTGCATCCGAATTTAATACAAAAGGCACAATGCCGACTTAAGTACAAGAGGACTGACATTCTCATTTCCTATGATTTGAACCTGTCCTGTGAGTCCAGTTTTAGATTCCGATGCTTCCCTTCAGGTTTACTGTATACCTTGGACCTTCTTACTGACGATGTAACACAGAAATTGCATCCGAATTTAATACAAATGGCACAATGCCGACTTAAGTGCAAGAGGACTGACACTCTAACTTGCTATGAATTGAACCTCTCCTGTGAGTCCAGTTTTAGATTCCGACGCTTCACTTGAGGTTTACTGTATCCCTTGGACATTCTTATTGACAATGAAACACAGAAATTGCATCCGAATTTAATACAAAAGGCACAATGCGCACTTATGTACAAGAGGACTGACACTCTAACCTTCTAGGATTTGAACCTCTCCAGTGAGTCCAGTTTTAGATTCCGATGCTGCAATACAGGTTCACTGTATACCGTGGAACTTCTTACTGACGAAGAAACACAGTAATTGCATTGGAATAAAAATTCAAAAGGCACAATGCCGACTTAAGTACAAGAGGACTGACACTCCACCTTCTACGATTTGAACCTCTCCTGTGAGTCCAGTTTTAGATTCCGATGCTTCACTTCAGATTTACTGTATCCCTAGGACCTTCTTATTGACGATGAAACACAGAAATTGCATCCGAATTTAATACAAGAGGCACAATGCCGACTTAAGTACAGGAGGACTGACACTCTAACTTTCTATGATTTGAACCTCTCCTGTGAGTCCAGTTTTAGATTCCGATGAATCACTTCAGGTTTACTGTATACCTTGGACCTTCTTATTGACGATGCAACACAGAAATTGGATCCGAATTTAATGCAAAGGCACAATGCCGACTTAAGTACAAGAGGATTGACACTCTCAGTTTCTATGATTTGAAACTCTCCTGTGAGTACAGTTTAAGATTCCGATGCGTCACTTCAGGTTTCCTGTATACCTTGGACCTTCTCATTGACGATGAAACACAGAAATTGCATCCGAATTTAATACAAAAGGCACAGTGCCGACTCACGTACAAGAGGAATGACACTCTCACTTTCTATGATTTGAACCTCTCCTGTGGGTCCAGTTTTAGTTTCCGATGCTTCACTTCAGGTTTCCTGTATACCTTGGACATTCTTATTGACGATGAAACACAGAAATTGCATCAAAATTAAATTCAGAAGGCGCAATGCCGACTTAAATACAAGAGGACGGACACTCTAACTTTCTATGATTTGAACCTCTCTTGTGAGTCCAGTTTTAGATTCCGATGCTACACTTCAGGTTCACTGTATACCATGGACCTTCTTATTGACGATGTAGCACAGAAATTGCATCGAAGTGAAATTCAAAAGGCACAATGGCGACTTAAGTACAAGATGACTGACACTCTAACTTTCAATGATTTAAACCTCTCCTGTGAGTCCAGTTTCAGAATCCGATGCTTCACTTCAGGTTTACTGTATCCCTTGGACCTTCTTATTGACGATGAAACACAGAAATAGCTTCCGAATGTAATACAAAAGGCACAATGCCAACTTAAGTACAAGAGGCCTGACACTCAAACTTTCTATGATTTGAACCTCTTCTGCGAGTCCAGTTTTAGAATTCGATGCTTCCCTTCAGGTTTACTGTATACCTTGGACCTTCTTATTGACGATGAAACACAGAAATTTCATCCGAATTTAATACAAAAAGCACAATGCCGACTTAAGTACAAGAGGACTGACACTGTCACTTTCTATGATTTGAACCTCTCCTGTGAGTCCAGTTTTAGATTCCGATGCTTCACTTCAGGTTTCCTGTATACCTTGGACCTTCTTATTGACGATGAAACAGATATTGCATCCGAATTAAATTGAAAAGGCACAATTCCGACTTAAGTGCAAGAGGACTGACATTCTCATTTCCTATGATTTGAACCTGTCCTGTGAGTCCAGTTTTAGATTCCGATGCTTCCCTTCAGGTTTACTGTATACCTTGGACCTTCGTACTGACGATGTAACACAGAAATTGCATCCGAATTTAATACAAATGGCACAATGCCGACTTAAGTGCAAGAGGACTGACACTCTAACTTGCTATGAATTGAACCTCTCCTGTGAGTCCAGTTTTAGATTCCGACGCTTCACTTGAGGTTTACTGTATCCCTTGGACATTCTTATTGACAATGAAACACAGAAATTGCATCCGAATTTAATACAAAAGGCACAATGCGCACTTATGTACAAGAGGACTGACACTCTAACCTTCTAGGATTTGAACCTCTCCAGTGAGTCCAGTTTTAGATTCCGATGCTGCAATACAGGTTCACTGTATACCGTGGAACTTCTTACTGACGAAGAAACACAGTAATTGCATTGGAATAAAAATTCAAAAGGCACAATGCCGACTTAAGTACAAGAGGACTGACACTCTACCTTCTACGATTTGAACCTCTCCTGTGAGTCCAGTTTTAGATTCCGATGCTTCACTTCAGATTTACTGTATCCCTAGGACCTCCTTATTGACGATGAAACACAGAAATTGGATCCGAATTTAATGCAAAGGCACAATGCCGACTTAAGTACAAGAGGATTGACACTCTCAGTTTCTATGATTTGAAACTCTCCTGTGAGTACAGTTTAAGATTCCGATTCGTCACTTCAGGTTTCCTGTATACCTTGGACCTTCTCATTGACGATGAAACACAGATATGGGATCCGAATTTAATACAAAAGGCACAGTGCCGACTCACGTACAAGAGGAATGACACTCTCACTTTCTATGATTTGAACCTCTCCTGTGGGTCCAGTTCTAGTTTCCGATGCTTCACTTCAGGTTTCCTGTATACCTTGGACATTCTTATTGACGATGTAACACAGAAATTGCATCAAAATTAAATTCAGAAGGCGCAATGCCGACTTAAGTACAAGAGGACGGACACTCTAACTTTCTATGATTTGAACCTCTCTTGTGAGTCCAGTTTTAGATTCCGATGCTACACTTCAGGTTCACTGTATACCATGGACCTTCTTATTGACGATGAAGCACAGAAATTGCATCGAAGTGAAATTCAAAAGGCACAATACCGACTAAAGTACAAGATGACTGACACTCTAACTTTCTATGATTTAAACCTCTCCTGTGAGTCCAGTTTCAGAATCCGATGCTTCACTTCAGGTTTACTGTATCCCTTGGACCTACTTATTGACGATGAAACACAGAAATAGCATCCGAATGTAATACAAAAGACACAATGCCAACTTAAGTACAAGAGGCCTGACGTTCTAACTTTCTATGATTTGAACCTCTTCTGCGAGTCCAGTTTTAGAATTCGATGCTTCCCTTCAGGTTTACTGTATACCTTGGACCTTCTTATTGACGATGAAACACAGAAATTTCATCCGAATTTAATACAAAAAGCACAATGCCGACTTAAGTACAAGAGGACTGACACTCTCACTTTCTATGATTTGAACCTCTCCTGTGAGTCCAGTTTTAGATTCCGATGCTTCACTTCAGGTTTCCTGTATACCTTGGACCTTCTTATTGACGATGAAACACAGATATTGCATCCGAATTAAATTGAAAAGGCACAATTCCCACTTAAGTGCAAGAGGACTGACTCTTTAACTTTCTATGATTTGACCAACTCCTGTGAGTCCAGTTTTAGATTCCTATGATTCACTTCAGGTTTACTGTATCCCCTGGACCTTCTTATTGATGAAGAAACACAGAAATTGCATCCGAATTTAATACAAAAGGCACAATGCCGACTTATGTACAAGAGGACAGACACTCTCACTTTCTATGATTTGAACCTCACCTGTGGGTCCACTTTTAGATTCCGAAGCTCCGCTTCAGGTATCCTGTATACATTGGACCTTCTTATTGACGATGAAACACAGAAATTGCATCCGAATTTAATACAAAAGGCACAATGCCGACTTAAGTACAAGAGGACTGACATTCTCACTTCCTATGATTTGAACCTGTCCTGTGAGTCCAGTTTAAGATTCCGATGCTTCCCTTCAGGTTTACTGTATACCTTGGACCATCTTACTGACGATGTAACACAGAAATTGCATCCGAATTTAATACAAATGGCACAATGCCGACTTAAGTACAAGAGGACTGACACTCTAAATTTCTATGAATTGAAACTCTCCTTTGAGTCCAGTTTTATATTCCGATGCTTCACTTCAGGTTTACTGTATACCTTGGACCTTCCTATTGACGATGAAACACAGAAATTGGATCCGAATTTAATGCAAAAGGCACAATGCGCACTTATGTACAAGAGGTCTGACACTCTAACCTTCTAGGATTTGAACCTCTCCTGTGTGTCCAGTTTTAGATTCCGATGCTGCAATACAGGTTCACTGTATACCGTGGAACTTGTTACTGACGAAGAAACACAGTAATTGCATTGGAATAAAAATTCAAAAGGCACAATGCCGACTTAAGTACAAGAGGACTGACACTCTACCTTCTACGATTTGAACCTCTCCTGTGAGTCCAGTTTTAGATTCCGATGCTTCACTTCAGATTTACTGTATCCCTAGGACCTTCTTATTGACAATGAAACACAGAAATTGCATCCGAATTTAATACAAAAGGCACAATTTTGACTTAAGTACAGGAGGACTGACACTTTAACTTTCAATGATTAGAACCTCTCCTGTGAGACCAGTTTTTGATTCCGATTTTTCACTTTAGGTTTGCTGTCTCCCTTGGACCTTCTTTTTAACGGTGAAGCACAGATATTGCATCGGAATGAAATTCAAAAGGCACAATGCCGACTTAAGTACAAGAGGACTGACACTCTACATTTCTACAATTTGAACCACTCCTGTGAGTCCAGTTTAGATTCCGATGCTTCACTTCAGGTTTACTGTGTACCTTGGACCTTCTTATTGACGATGAAACACAGAAATTGCATCGGAATTAAATTCAAAAGCACAATGCCGACTTAAGTACAAGAGGACTGACACTCTAACTTTCAATGATTTGAATCTCTCCTGTGAGTCCAGTTTTAGATTCCGATGCATCCCTTCAGGTTTACTATATACCGTCGACCTTCTTATTGATGATGAAACACAGAAATTGCATCCGAATTTAATACAAAAGGCACAATGCCGACTTAAGAACAAGAGGACTGACACTCTCACGTTCTATGATTTGAACCTCTCCTGTGAGTCCGGTTTAGATTCCAATGCTTCCCTTCAGTTTTACTGTATACCATGGACCTTCGTACAGGCGATGAAACACAGAAATTGCATCCGAATTTAATACAAAAGGCACAATGCCGACTTAAGTACAAGAGGACTGACAATCTAACTTTCTATAATTTGAACCTCTCCTGTGAGTCCAGTTTTAGATTCCGATGCCTCACTTCAGGTTTACCGTATCCCTTGGACCATCTTATTGACGATGAAACACAGAAATCGCATCCGAATTTAATACAAGAGGCACAATGCCGACTTAAGTACAAGAGGACTGACACTCTAACTTTCTATGAATTGAACCTCTCCTGTGAGTCCAGTTTTAGATTCCGATGCATCACTTCAGGTTTACTGTATACCTTGGACCTTCTTATTGACGATGAAACACAGAAATTGGATCCGAATGTAATGCAAAAGGCACAATGCGCGACTTAAGTACAAGAGGATTGACACTCTCAGTTTCTATGATTTGAAACTCTCCTGTGAGTACAGTTTAAGATTCCGATGCTTCACTTCAGGTTTCCTGTATGCCTTGGACCTTTTCACTGACGATGAAACACAGAAATTGCATCCGAACTTAATACAAAAGGCACAGTGCCGACTTGAGTACAAGAGGGCTGACACTCTCACTTTCAAAGATTTGAACCTCTCCTGTGAGTCCAGTTTTAGATTCCGATGCTTCACTTCAGGTTTCCTGTATACCTTTGACCTTCTTATTGACGATGAAACACAGATATTGCATCCGAATTAAATTCAAAAGGCACAATGCCGACTTAAGTACAAGAGGGCTGACTCTTTAACTGTCTATGATTTGAACCTCTCCTGTGGGTCCAGTTTTAGATTCCGATGCTTCACTTCATGTTTCCTGTATACCTTGGACCTTCTTATTGACGATGATACACAGAAATTGCATCCGAATTAAATACAAAAGGCACAATGCCGACTTAAGTACAAGAGGACTGACACTCTCACTTTGTTTGATTTGAACCTCTCCTGTGAGTCCATTTTTAGATTCCGATGATTCACAACAGGTTCACTGTATACCTTGGACCTGCTTATTGACGATGAAACACAGAAATTGCATCGGAATTAAATTCAAAAGGCACAATGCCGACTTAAGTACAAGAGGACTGACACTCTACCTTTTACCATTTGAACCTCTCCTGTGAGTCCAGTTTTAGATTCCGATGCTTCACTTCAGGTTTACTGTATCCCTAGGACCTTCTTATTGACGATGAAACACAGAAATTGCATCCGAATTTAATACAAAAGGCACAATTTTGACTTAAATACAAGAGGCCTGACACTCTAACATTCAATGATTAGAACCTCTCCTGTGAGTCCAGTTTTTGATTCCGATTTTTCACTTCAGGTTTACTGTCTCCCTTGGACCTTCTTTTTAACGGTGAAGCACAGAAATTGCATCGGAATGAAATTCAAAAGGCACAATGCCAACTTAAGTACAAGAGGACTGACACTCTACCGTTCTACAATTTGAACCAATCCTGTGAATCCAGTTTTAGATTCCGATGCTTCACTTCAGGTTTACTGTATACCTTGGACTTTCTTATTGACGATGAAACACAGAAATTGCATCGGAATTAAATTCAAAAGCACAATGACGACTTAAGTACAAGAGGACTGACACTCTAACTTTCAGTGATTTGAATCTCTCCTGTGAGTCCAGTTTTAGATTCCGATGCATCCCTTCACGTTTACTATATACCTTCAACCTTCTTACTGATGATGAAACACAGAACTTGCTTCCGAATTTAATACAAAAGGCACAATGCCGACTTAAGAACAAGAGGACTGACACTCTCACTTTCTATGATTTGAACCGCTCCTGTGGGTCCAGTTTCAGATTCCAATGCTTCCCTTCAGTTTCACTGTATACCATGGACCTTCGTACAGGCGATGAAACACAGAAATTGCATCCGAATTTAATACAAAAGGCACAATGCCGACTTAAGTACAAGAGGACTGACACTCTAACTTTCTATAATTTGAACCTCTCCTGTGAGTCCAGTTTTAGATTCCGATGCCTCACTTCAGGTTTACTGTATCCCTTGGACCTTCTTATTGACGATGAAACACAGAAATCGCATCCGAATTTAATACAAGAGGCACAATGCCGACTTAAGTACAAGAGGACTGACACTCTAACTTTTTATGATTTGAACCTCTCCTGTGAGTCCAGTTTTAGATTCCGATGCATCACTTCAGGTTTACTGTATACCTTGGACCTTCTTATTGACGATGAAACACAGAAATTGGATCCGAATGTAATGCAAAAGGCACAATGCCGACTTAAGTACAAGAGGATTGACACTCTCAGTTCCTATGATTTGAAACTCTTCTGTGAGTACAGTTTAAGTTTCCGATGCTTCACTTCAGGTTTCCTGTATACCTTGGACCTTTTCATTGACGATGAAACACAGAAATTGCATCCGAACTTAATACAAAAGGCACAGTGCCGACTTAAGTACAAGAGGGCTGGCACTCTCACTTTCAATGATTTGAACCTCTCCTGTGAGTCCAGTTTTAGATTCCGATGCTTCACTTCACGTTTCCTGTATACCTTGGACCTTCGTATTGACGAGGAAACACAGATATTGCATCCGAATTAAATTCAAAAGGCACAATGCCGACTTAAGTACAAGAGGGCTGACTCTCTAACTGTCTATGATTTGAACCTCTCTTGTGAGTCCAGTTTTAGATTCCAGTGATTCACTTCAGGTTTACTGTATCCCTTGGACCTTCTTATTGACGATGAATTACAGAAATTGCATCCGAATTTAATACAAAGGACACAATATCGACTTATGTACAAGTGGACTGACACTCTCACTTTCTATGATTTGAACCTCTCCTGTGGGTCCAGTTTTAGATTCCGATGCTTCACTTCATGTTTCCTGTATACCTTGGACCTTCTTATTGACGATGAAACACAGAAATTGCATCCGAATTTAATACAAAAGGTACAATGCCGACTTAAGTACAAGAGGACTGACACTCTCACTTTGTTTGATTTGAACCTCTCCTGTGAGTCCAGTTTTAGATTCCGATGCTTCGCAACAGGTTCACTGTATACCTTGGACCTGCTTATTGACGATGAAACACAGAAATTGCATCGGAATTAAATTCAAAAGGCACAATGGCGACTTAAGTACAAGATGACTGACACTCTAACTTTCAATGATTTAAACCTCTCCTGTGAGTCCAGTTTCAGAATCCGATGCTTCACTTCAGGTTTACTGTATCCCTTGGACCTTCTTATTGACGATGTAGCACAGAAATTGCATCGAAGTGAAATTCAAAAGGCACAATGGCGACTTAAGTACAAGATGACTGACACTCTAACTTTCAATGATTTAAACCTCTCCTGTGAGTCCAGTTTCAGAATCCGATGCTTCACTTCAGCTTTACTGTATCCCTTGGACCTTCTTATTGACGATGAAACACAGAAATAGCTTCCGAATGTAATACAAAAGGCACAATGCCAACTTAAGTACAAGAGGCCTGACACTCAAACTTTCTATGATTTGAACCTCTTCTGCGAGTCCAGTTTTAGAATTCGATGCTTCCCTTCAGGTTTACTGTATACCTTGGACCTTCTTATTGACGATGAAACACAGAAATTTCATCCGAATTTAATACAAAAAGCACAATGCCGACTTAAGTACAAGAGGACTGACACTGTCACTTTCTATGATTTGAACCTCTCCTGTAAGTCCAGTTTTAGATTCCGATGCTTCACTACAGGTTTCCTGTATACCTTGGACCTTCTTATTGACGATGAAACAGATATTGCATCCGAATTAAATTGAAAAGGCACAATTCCGACTTAAGTGCAACAGGACTGACATTCTCATTTCCTATGATTTGAACCTGTCCTGTGAGTCCAGTTTTAGATTCCGATGCTTCCCTTCAGGTTTACTGTATACCTTGGACCTTCGTACTGACGATGTAACACAGAAATTGCATCCGAATTTAATACAAATGGCACAATGCCGACTTAAGTGCAAGAGGACTGACACTCTAACTTGCTATGAATTGAACCTCTCCTGTGAGTCCAGTTTTAGATTCCGACGCTTCACTTGAGGTTTACTGTATCCCTTGGACATTCTTATTGACAATGAAACACAGAAATTGCATCCGAATTTAATACAAAAGGCACAATGCGCACTTATGTACAAGAGGACTGACACTCTAACCTTCTAGGATTTGAACCTCTCCAGTGAGTCCAGTTTTAGATTCCGATGCTGCAATACAGGTTCACTGTATACCGTGGAACTTCTTACTGACGAAGAAACACAGTAATTGCATTGGAATAAAAATTCAAAAGGCACAATGCCGACTTAAGTACAAGAGGACTGACACTCTACCTTCTACGATTTGAACCTCTCCTGTGAGTCCAGTTTTAGATTCCGATGCATCACTTCAGATTTACTGTATCCCTAGGACCTTCTTATTGACGATGAAACACAGAAATTGGATCCGAATTTAATGCAAAGGCACAATGCCGACTTAAGTACAAGAGGATTGACACTCTCAGTTTCTATGATTTGAAACTCTCCTGTGAGTACAGTTTAAGATTCCGATTCGTCACTTCAGGTTTCCTGTATACCTTGGACCTTCTCATTGACGATGAAACACAGATATGGGATCCGAATTTAATACAAAAGGCACAGTGCCGACTCACGTACAAGAGGAATGACACTCTCACTTTCTATGATTTGAACCTCTCCTGTGGGTCCAGTTCTAGTTTCCGATGCTTCACTTTAGGTTTCCTGTATACCTTGGACATTCTTATTGACGATGAAACACAGAAATTGCATCAAAATTAAATTCAGAAGGCGCAATGCCGACTTAAGTACAAGAGGACGGACACTCTAACTTTCTATGATTTGAACCTCTCTTGTGAGTCCAGTTTTAGATTCCGATGCTACACTTCAGGTTCACTGTATACCATGGACCTTCTTATTGACGATGAAGCACAGAAATTGCATCGAAGTGAAATTCAAAAGGCACAATGGCGACTAAAGTACAAGATGACTGACACTCTAACTTTCTATGATTTAAACCTCTCCTGTGAGTCCAGTTTCAGAATCCGATGCTTCACTTCAGGTTTACTGTATCCCTTGGACCTACTTATTGACGATGAAACACAGAAATAGCATCCGAATGTAATACAAAAGACACAATGCCAACTTAAGTACAAGAGGCCTGACACTCTAACTTTCTATGATTTGAACCTCTTCTGCGAGTCCAGTTTTAGAATTCGATGCTTCCCTTCAGGTTTACTGTATACCTTGGACCTTCTTATTGACGATGAAACACAGAAATTTCATCCGAATTTAATACAAAAAGCACAATGCCGACTTAAGTACAAGAGGACTGACACTCTCACTTTCTATGATTTGAACCTCTCCTGTGAGTACAGTTTTAGATTCCGATGCTTCACTTCAGGTTTCCTGTATACCTTGGACCTTCTTATTGACGATGAAACACAGATATTGCATCCGAATTAAATTGAAAAGGCACAATTCCGACTTAAGTGCAAGAGGACTGACTCTCTAACTTTCTATGATTTGAACAACTCCTGTGAGTCCAGTTTTAGATTCCTATGATTCACTTCAGGTTTACTGTATCCCCTGGACCTTCTTATTGATGAAGAAACACAGAAATTGCATCCGAATTTAATACAAAAGGCACAATGCCGACTTATGTACAAGAGGACAGACACTCTCACTTTCTATGATTTGAACCTCACCTGTGGGTCCACTTTTAGATTCCGAAGCTCCGCTTCAGGTATCCTGTATACATTGGACCTTCTTATTGACGATGAAACACAGAAATTGCATCCGAATTTAATACAAAAGGCACAATGCCGACTTAAGTACAAGAGGACTGACATTCTCACTTCCTATGATTTGAACCTGTCCTGTGAGTCCAGTTTAAGATTCCGATGCTTCCCTTCAGGTTTACTGTATACCTTGGACCATCTTACTGACGATGTAACACAGAAATTGCATCCGAATTTAATACAAATGGCACAATGCCGACTTAAGTACAAGAGGACTGACACTCTAAATTTCTATGAATTGAAACTCTCCTTTGAGTCCAGTTTTATATTCCGATGCTTCACTTCAGGTTTACTGTATACCTTGGACCTTCCTATTGACGATGAAACACAGAAATTGGATCCGAATTTAATGCAAAAGGCACAATGCGCACTTATGTACAAGAGGTCTGACACTCTAACTTTCTAGGATTTGAACCTCTCCTGTGTGTCCAGTTTCAGATTCCGATGCTGCAATACAGGTTCACTGTATACCGTGGAACTTGTTACTGACGAAGAAACACAGTAATTGCATTGGAATAAAAATTCAAAAGGCACAATGCCGACTTAAGTACAAGAGGACTGACACTCTACCTTCTACGATTTGAACCTCTCCTGTGAGTCCAGTTTTAGATTCCGATGCTTCACTTCAGATTTACTGTATCCCTAGGACCTTCTTATTGACAATGAAACACAGAAATTGCATCCGAATATAATACAAAAGGCACAATTTTGACTTAAGTACAGGAGGACTGACACTCTAACTTTCAATGATTAGAACCTCTCCTGTGAGACCAGTTTTTGATTCCGATTTTTCACTTTAGGTTTACTGTCTCCCTTGGACCTTCTTTTTAACGGTGAAGCACAGAAATTGCATCGGAATGAAATTCAAAAGGCACAATGCCGACTTAAGTACAAGAGGACTGACACTCAACATTTCTACAATTTGAACCACTCCTGTGAGTCCAGTTTAGATTCCGATGCTTCACTTCAGGTTTACTGTGTACCTTGGACCTTCTTATTGACGATGAAACACAGAAATTGCATCGGAATTAAATTCAAAAGCACAATGCGGACTTAAGTACAAGAGGACTGACACTCTAACTTTCAATGATTTGAATCTCTCCTGTGAGTCCAGTTTTAGATTCCGATGCATCCCTTCAGGTTTACTATATACCGTCGACCTTCTTATTGATGATGAAACACAGAAATTGCATCCGAATTTAATACAAAAGGCACAATGCCGACTTAAGAACAAGAGGACTGACACTCTCACGTTCTATGATTTGAACCTCTCCTGTGAGTCCAGTTTTAGATTCCAATGCTTCCCTTCAGTTTTACTGTATACCATGGACCTTCGTACAGGCGATGAAACACAGAAATTGCATCCGAATTTAATACAAAAGGCACAATGCCGACTTAAGTACAAGAGGACTGACAATCTAACTTTCTATAATTTGAACCTCTCCTGTGAGTCCAGTTTTAGATTCCGATGCCTCACTTCAGGTTTACTGTATCCCTTGGACCATCTTATTGACGATGAAACACAGAAATCGCATCCGAATTTAATACAAGAGGCACAATGCCGACTTAAGTACAAGAGGACTGACACTCTAACTTTCTATGAATTGAACCTCTCCTGTGAGTCCAGTTTTAGATTCCGATGCATCACTTCAGGTTTACTGTATACCTTGGACCTTCTTATTGACGATGAAACACAGAAATTGGATCCGAATGTAATGCAAAAGGCACAATGCGCGACTTAAGTACAAGAGGATTGACACTCTCAGTTTCTATGATTTGAAACTCTCCTGTGAGTACAGTTTAAGATTCCGATGCTTCACTTCAGGTTTCCTGTATACCTTGGACCTTTTCACTGACGATGAAACACAGAAATTGCATCCGAACTTAATACAAAAGGCACAGTGCCGACTTGAGTACAAGAGGGCTGACACTCTCACTTTCAAAGATTTGAACCTCTCCTGTGAGTCCAGTTTTAGATTCCGATGCTTCACTTCAAGTTTCCTGTATACCTTTGACCTTCTTATTGACGATGAAACACAGATATTGCATCCGAATTAAATTCAAAAGGCACAATGCCGACTTAAGTACAAGAGGGCTGACTCTTTAACTGTCTATGATTTGAACCTCTCCTGTGAGTCCAGTTTTAGATTCCAGTGATTCACTTCAGGTTTACTGTATCCCTTGGACCTTCTTATTGACGATGAATTACAGAAATTGCATCCGAATTTAATACAAAGGACACAATATCGACTTATGTACAAGTGGACTGACACTCTCACTTTCTATGATTTGAACCACTCCTGTGGGTCCAGTTTTAGATTCCGATGCTTCACTTCATGTTTCCTGTATACCTTGGACCTTCTTATTGACGATGATACACAGAAATTGCATCCGAATTAAATACAAAAGGCACAATGCCGACTTAAGTACAAGAGGACTGACACTCTCACTTTGTTTGATTTGAACCTCTCCTGTGAGTCCATTTTTAGATTCCGATGATTCACAACAGGTTCACTGTATACCTTGGACCTGCTTATTGACGATGAAACACAGAAATTGCATCGGAATTAAATTCAAAAGGCACAATGCCGACTTAAGTACAAGAGGACTGACACTCTACCTTTTACCATTTGAACCTCTCCTGTGAGTGCAGTTTTAGATTCCGATGCTTCACTTCAGGTTTACTGTATCCCTAGGACCTTCTTATTGACGATGAAACACAGAAATTGCATCCGAATTTAATACAAAAGGCACAATTTTGACTTAAATACAAGAGGCCTGACACTCTAACATTCAATGATTAGAACCTCTCCTGTGAGTCCAGTTTTTGATTCCGATTTTTCACTTCAGGTTTACTGTCTCCCTTGGACCTTCTTTTTAACGGTGAAGCACAGAAATTGCATCGGAATGAAATTCAAAAGGCACAATGCCAACTTAAGTACAAGAGGACTGACACTCTACCTTTCTACAATTTGAACCAATCCTGTGAATCCAGTTTTAGATTCCGATGCTTCACTTCAGGTTTACTGTATACCTTGGACTTTCTTATTGACGATGAAACACAGAAATTGCATCGGAATTAAATTCAAAAGCACAATGACGACTTAAGTAATAGAGGACTGACACTCTAACTTTCAGTGATTTGAATCTCTCCTGTGAGTCCAGTTTTAGATTCCGATGCATCCCTTCACGTTTACTATATACCTTCAACCTTCTTACTGATGATGAAACACAGAACTTGCTTCCGAATTTAATACAAAAGGCACAATGCCGACTTAAGAACAAGAGGACTGACACTCTCACTTTCTATGATTTGAACCGCTCCTGTGGGTCCAGTTTCAGATTCCAATGCTTCCCTTCAGTTTTACTGTATACCATGGACCTTCGTACAGGCGATGAAACACAGAAATTGCATCCGAATTTAATACAAAAGGCACAATGCCGACTTAAGTACAAGAGGACTGACTCTCTAACTTTCTATAATTTGAACCTCTCCTGTGAGTCCAGTTTTAGATTCCGATGCCTCACTTCAGGTTTACTGTATCCCTTGGACCTTCTTATTGACGATGAAACACAGAAATCGCATCCGAATTTAATACAAGAGGCACAATGCCGACTTAAGTACAAGAGGACTGACACTCTAACTTTTTATGATTTGAACCTCTCCTGTGAGTCCAGTTTTAGATTCCGATGCATCACTTCAGGTTTACTGTATACCTTGGACCTTCTTATTGACGATGAAACACAGAAATTGGATCCGAATGTAATGCAAAAGGCACAATGCCGACTTAAGTACAAGAAGATTGACACTCTCAGTTCCTATGATTTGAAACTCTTCTGTGAGTACAGTTTAAGATTCCGATGCTTCACTTCAGGTTTCCTGTATACCTTGGACCTTTTCATTGACGATGAAACACAGAAATTGCATCCGAACTTAATACAAAAGGCACAGTGCCGACTTAAGTACAAGAGGGCTGGCACTCTCACTTTCAATGATTTGAACCTCTCCTGTGAGTCCAGTTTTAGATTCCGATGCTTCACTTCAGGTTTCCTGTATACCTTGGACCTTCGTATTGACGAGGAAACACAGATATTGCATCCGAATTAAATTCAAAAGGCACAATGCCGACTTAAGTACAAGAGGGCTGACTCTCTAACTGTCTATGATTTGAACCTCTCTTGTGAGTCCAGTTTTAGATTCCAGTGATTCACTTCAGGTTTACTGTATCCCTTGGACCTTCTTATTGACGATGAATTACAGAAATTGCATCCGAATTTAATACAAAGGACACAATATCGACTTATGTACAAGTGGACTGACACTCTCACTTTCTATGATTTGAACCTCTCCTGTGGGTCCAGTTTTAGATTCCGATGCTTCACTTCATGTTTCCTGTATACCTTGGACCTTCTTATTGACGATGAAACACAGAAATTGCATCCGAATTTAATACAAAAGGTACAATGCCGACTTAAGTACAAGAGGACTGACACTCTCACTTTGTTTGATTTGAACCTCTCCTGTGAGTCCAGTTTTAGATTCCGATGCTTCGCAACAGGTTCACTGTATACCTTGGACCTGCTTATTGACGATGAAACACAGAAATTGCATCGGAATTAAATTCAAAAGGCACAATGCCGACTTAAGTACAAGAGGACTGACACACTACCTTTTACCATTTGAACCTCTCCTGTGAGTCCAGTTTTAGATTCCGATGCTTCACTTCAGGTTTACTGTATCCCTAGGACCTTCTTATTGACGATGAAACACAGAAATTGCATCCGAATTTAATACAAAAGGCACAATTTTGACTTAAATACAAGAGCACTGACACTCTAACATTCAATGATTAGAACCTCTCCTGTGAGTCCAGTTTTTGATTCCGATTTTTCACTTCAGGTTTACTGTCTCCCTTGGACCTTCTTTTTAACGGTGAAACACAGAAATTGCATCGGAATGAAATTCAAAAGGCACAATGCCAACTTAAGTACAAGAGGACTGACACTCTACCTTTCTACAATTTGAACCAATCCTGTGAATACAGTTTTAGATTCCGATGCTTCACTTCAGGTTTACTGTATACCTTGGACTTTCTTATTGACGATGAAACACAGAAATTGCATCGGAATTAAATTCAAAAGCACAATGCCGACTTAAGTACAAGAGGACTGACACTCTAACTTTCAATGATTTGAATCTCTCCTGTGAGTCCAGTTTTAGATTCCGATGCATCCCTTCACGTTTACTATATACCTTCAACCTTCTTACTGATGATGAAACACAGAACTTGCTTCCGAATTTAATACAAAAGGCACAATGCCGACTTAAGAACAAGAGGACTGACACTCTCACTTTCTATGATTTGAACCGCTCCTGTGGGTCCAGTTTCAGATTCCAATGCTTCCCTTCAGTTTTACTGTATACCATGGACCTTCGTACAGGCGATGAAACACAGAAATTGCATCCGAATTTAATACAAATGGCACAATGCCGACTTAAGTACAAGAGGACCGACACTCTAACTTTCTATAATTTGAACCTCTCCTGTGAGTCCAGTTTTAGATTCCGATGCCTCACTTCAGGTTTACTGTATCCCTTGGACCTTCTTATTGACGATGAAACACAGAAATCGCATCCGAATTTAATACAAGAGGCACAATGCCGACTTAAGTACAAGAGGACTGACACTCTAACTTTTTATGATTTGAACCTCTCCTGTGAGTCCAGTTTTAGATTCCGATGCATCACTTCAGGTTTACTGTATACCTTGGACCCTCTTATTGACGATGAAACACAGAAATTGGATCCGAATGTAATGCAAAAGGCACAATGCCGACTTAAGTACAAGAGGATTGACACTCTCAGTTCCTATGACTTGAAACTCTCCTGTGAGTACAGTTTAAGATTCCGATGCTTCACTTCAGGTTTCCTGTATACCTTGGACCTTTTCATTGACGATGAAACACAGAAATTGCATCCGAACTTAATACAAAAGGCACAGTGCCGAATTAAGTACAAGAGGGCTGGCAGTCTCACTTTCAATGATTTGAACCTCTCCTGTGAGTCCAGTTTTAGATTCCGATGCTTCACTTCAGGTTTCCTGTATACCTTGGACCTTCTTATTGACGATGAAACACAGATATTGCATCCGAATTAAATTCAAAAGGCACAATGCCGACTTAAGTACAAGAGGGCTGACTCTCTAACTGTCTATGATTTGAACCTCTCTTGTGAGTCCAGTTTTAGATTCCAGTGATTCACTTCAGGTTTACTGTATCCCTTGGACCTTCTTATTGACGATGAATTACAGAAATTGCATCCGAATTTAATACAGAGGACACAATATCGACTTATGTACAAGTGGACTGACACTCTCACTTTCTATGATTTGAACCTCTCCTTTGGGTCCAGTTTTAGATTCCGATGCTTCACTTCAGGTTTACTGTATCCCTATGACATTCTTATTGACGATGAAACACAGATATTGCATCCGAATTTAATACAAAAGGCACAATGACGACTAAAGTACAAAAGGACTGACACACTAACTTTCTATGATTTAAACATCTCCTGTGAGTCAGTTTTAGTTTCCGATGCTTCACTTCAGGTTTAGTGTATCCCTTGGACCTTCTTATTGACGATGAAGCACAGAAATTGCATCGGAATTAAATTCAAAAGTCACAATGCCGACTTAAGTACAAGAGGACTGACACTCTAACTTTCTATGATTTGAACCTCTCCTGTGAGTCCAGTTTTAGATTCCGATGCTTCACTTCAGGTTTACTGTATCCCTTTTACCTTCATATTGACGATGAAGCACAGAAATTGCATCGAAATTAAATTCAAAAGACACAATGCCGACCTAAGAACAGGAGGACTGACACTCTAACATTCTATGATTTGAAGCTCTCCTGTGAGTCCAGTTTTAGATACCGACGCTTCACTTCAGGTTTACTGTATTCCTTGGACCTTCTTATTGACGATGAAACACAGAAATTGCATCGGAATTAAATTCAAAAGGCACAATGCCGACTTAAGTACACGAGGACTGACACTCTTACTTTCTATGATTTGAACCTCTCCTGTGAGTCCAGTTTTAGATTCCGATGCTTCACTTCAGGTTTACTGTATCCCTTGGACATTCTAATTGACGATGAAACACAGAAATAGCATCGGAATTAAATTCAAAAGGCACAATGCCGATTAAAGTACAGGAGGACTGACACTCTACCTTTCTATGATTTGTACCTCTCCTGTGAGTCCAGTTTTAGATTCCGATGCTTCACTTCAGGTTTACTTTATCCCAGGGACGTTCTTATCGACGATGAAGCACAGAAATCGTATCGGAATTAAATTCAAAATGCACAATGCCGACTTAAGTACAAGAGGACTGACACTCTAACTTTCTATGATATGAACCCCTCCTGTGAATCCAGTTTTAGATTCCGATGCTTCACTTCAGGTTTACTGTATCCCTTTTACCTTCATATTGACGATGAAGCCCAGAAATTGCATCGAAATTAAGTTCAAAAGGCACAATGCCGACCTAAGCACAGGAGGACTGACACTCTAACATTCTATGATTTGAAGCTCTCCCGTGAGTCCAGTTTTAGATACCGACGCTTCACTTCAGGTTTACTGTATCCCTTGGACCTTCTTATTGACGAAGAAGCACAGAAATTGCATCGAAATTAAATTCAAAAGGCACAATGCCGACTTAAGTACAAGAGAACTGATACTCTAACTTTCAATGATTTGAACCTCTCCTGTGAGTCCAGTTTTAGATTCGGATGCTTCACTTCAGGTTCACTGTATACATTGGACCTTTTTATTGACGATGAAACACAGAAATTGCATCGGAATTGAATTCAAGAGGCACAATGCCGACTTAAGTACAAGAGGACTGACACTCTAAATTTCTATGATTTGAACCTCTCCTGTAAGTCCAGTTTTAGATTCCGATGCTTCACTTCAGGTTTACTGTATCCCTTGGACCTTCTTATTGACGATGAAACACAGAATTTGCATCCGAAATTAATACAAAAGGCACATGCCAACTGAAGTACAAGACGACTGACACTCTAACTTTCTATGATTTGGACCTCTCCTGTGGTTCTAGTTTTAGATTCCGAAGCTTCACTTCAGGTTTACTGTATCCCTTGGACCTTCGTATTGACGATGAAACACAGAAATTGCATCCGAATTTAACACAAAAGGCACAATGCCGACTTAAGTAGAAGAGGACTGACACTCTAACTTTCTATGATATGAACCTCTCCTGTGAATCCAATTTGGATTCGGATGCTTCGCTTCAGGTTTACTGAATACCTTGGACCTTCTTATTGACGATGAAGCACAGAAATTGCTTCGCAATTAAATTCAAAAGGCACAATGCCGACATAAGTAAAAGAGGACTGTCACTCTAACTTTCTATGATTTGAACCTCTCCTGTGAGTCCAGGTTTAGAATCCGATGCTTCACTTCAAGTTTACTATATCCCTTGGACCTTCTTATTCACGACGAAGCACAGAAATTGCATCGGAATTAAATTCAAAAGGCACAGTGCCGACATAAGTACAAGAGGAGTGAAACTCTAAATTTCTATGATTTGAACGTCTCCTGTGATTCCAGTTTTAGATTCCGATGCTTCACCACAGGTTTACTGTATCCGTTGGACCTTCTTATTGACCATGAAACACAGAAATTGGATCCGAATTTAATACAAAAGGCACAATGCCGACTTAAGTAGAAGAGGACTGACACTCTAACTTTCTATGATTTGAACCTCTCCTGTGAATCCAATATGATTTGGATGCTTCACTTCAGGTTTACTGTATACCTTGGACCTTCTTATTGACGATGAAGCACAGAAATTGCATCGGAATTAAATTCAAAAGGCACAATGCCGAGTTAACTACAAGAGGACTGACACTCTAACTTTCTATAATTTGAACCTCTCCTGTGAGTCCAGTTTTAGATTCCGATGCCTCACTTCAGGTTTACTGTATCCCTTGGACCTTCTTATTGACGATGAAACACAGAAATCGCATCCGAATTTAATACAAGAGGCACAATGCCGACTTAAGTACAAGAGGACTGACACTCTAACTTTCTATGATTTGAACCTCTCCTGTGAGTCCAGTTTTTGATTCCGATGCATCACTTCAGGTTTACTGTATACCTTGGACCTTCTTATTGACGATGAAACACAGAAATTGGATCCGAATGTAATGCAAAAGGCACAATGCCGACTTAAGTCCAAGAGGATTGACACTCTCAGTTTCTATGATTTGAAACTCTCCTGTGAGTACAGTTTAAGATTCCGATGCTTCACTACATTTTTCCTGTATACCTTGGACCTTTTCATTGACGATGAAACACAGAAATTGCATCCGAACTTAATACAAAAGGCACAGTGCCGACTTAAGTACAAGAGGGCTGACACTCTCACTTTCAATGATTTGAACCTCTCCTGTGAGTCCAGTTTTAGATTCCGATGCTTCACTTCAGGTTTCCTGTATACCTTGGACCTTTTTATTGACGATGAAACACAGATATTGCATCCGAGTTAAATTCAAAAGGCACAATGCCGACTTAAGTACAAGAGGGCTGACTCTCTAACTGTCTATGATTTGAACCTCTCCTGTGAGTCCAGTTTTAGATTCCAGTGATTCACTTCAGGTTTACTGTATCCCTTGGACCTTCTTATTGACGATGAATTACAGAAATTGCATCCGAATTTAATACAAAGGACACAATATCGACTTATGTACAAGTGGACTGACACTCTCACTTTCTATGAGTTGAACCTCTCCTGTGGGTCCAGTTTTAGATTCCGACGCTTCACTTCATGTTTAATGTATACCTTTGACCTTCTTATTGACGATGAAACACAGAAATTGCATCCGAATTAAATTCAAAAGGCCCAATGCCGACTTAAGTAGTAGAGGACTGACACTCTAACCTTCTATGATTTGAACCTCCACTGTGAGTCCAGTTTTAGATTCCGATGCTTCACTTCAGGTTTACTGTATCCCTATGACATTCTTATTGACCATGAAACACAGATATTGCATCCGAATATAATACAAAAGGCACAATGACGACTAAAGTACAAAAGGACTGACACTCTAACTTTCTATGATTTAAACATCTCCTGTGAGTCCAGTTTTAGTTTCCGATGCTTCACTTCAGGTTTAGTGTATCCCTTGGACCTTCTTATTGACAATGAAGCACAGAAATTGCATCGGAATTAAATTGAAAAGTCACAATGCCGACTTAAGTACAGGAGGACTGACACTCTAACTTTCTATGATTTGAACCTCTCCTGTGAGTCCAGTTTTAGATTCCGATGCTTCACTTCAGGTTTACTGATTCCCTTTTACCTTCATATTGACGATGAAGCACAGAAATTGCATCGAAATTAAATTCAAAAGGCACAATGCCGACCTAAGAACAGGAGGACTGACACTCTAACATTCTATGATTTGAAGCTCTCCTGTGAGACCAGTTTTAGATACCGACGCTTCACTTCAGGTTTACTGTATCCCTTGGACCTTATTATTGACGATGAAACACAGAAATTGCATCGGAATTAAATTCAAAAGGCACAATGCCGACTTAAGTACACGAGGACTGACACTCTAACTTTCTATGATTTGAACCTCTCCTGTGAGTCCAGTTTTAGATTCCGATGCTTCACTTCAGGTTTACTGTATCCCTTGGACATTCTAATTGACGATGAAACACAGAAATAGCATCGGAATTAAATTCAAAAGGCACAATGCCGATTTAAGTACAGGAGGACTGACACTCAATCTTTCTATGATTTGTACCTCTCCTGTGAGTCCAGTTTTAGATTCCGATGCTTCACTTCAGGTTTACTTTATCCCAGGGACGTTCTTATCGACGATGAAGCACAGAAATCGTATCGGAATTAAATTCAAAATGCACAATGCCGACTAAAGTACAAGAGGACTGACACTCTAACTTTCTATGATTTGAACCTCTCCTGTGAGTCCAGTTTTAGATTCCGATGCTTCACTTCAGGTTTACTGTATCCCTTTTACCTTCATATTGACGATGAAGCACAGAAATTGCATCGAAATTAAATTCAAAAGGCACAATGCCGACCTAAGCACCGGAGGACTGACACTCTAACATTCTATGATTTGAAGCTCTCCTGTGAGTCCAGTTTTAGATACCGACGCTTCACTTCAGGTTTACTGTATCCCTTGGACCTTCTTATTGACGATGAAACACAGAAATTGCATCGGAATTAAATTCAAAAGGCACAATGCCGACTTAAGTACACGAGAACTGACACTCTAAATTTCTATGATTTGAACCTCTCCTGTGAGTCCAGTTTTAGATTCCGATGCTTCACTTCAGTTTTACTATATCCCTTGGACCTTCTTATTGACTATGAAACACTGAAATTGCATCGGAATTAAATTCAAAAGGCACAATGCCGACTTAAGTACAAGAGGACTGACACTCTAACTTTCTATGATTTGAACCTCTCCTGTGAGTCCTGTTTTAGATTCCGAAGCTTCACTTCAGGTTTACTGTATCCCTTGGACCTCCGTATTGACGATGAAACACAGGAATTCCATCGGAATTAAATCCAAAAGGCACAAAGACGACTTAAGTACAAGAGGACTGACACTCTAACTATTTATGATTTGAACCCCTCCTGTGAGTCCAGTTTTAGATTCCGAAGCTTCACTTCTGGTTTACTGTTTCTCTTGGACGTTCGTATTGACGATGAAACACAGGAATTCCATCGGAATTAAATCCAAAAGGGACAAAGACGACTTAAGTACAAGAGGACTGATACTCTAACTTTCAATGATTTGAACCTCTCCTGTGAGTCCAGTTTTAGATTCCGATGCTTCACTTCAGGTTCACTGTATACCTTGGACCTTTTTATTGACGATTAAACACAGATATTGCATCCGAATTTAATACAAAAGGCACAATGCCGACTTAAGTACAAGAGGACTGACACTGTAACTATCTATGATGTGAACCTCTCCTGTGAGTCCAGTTTTAGATTCCGATGCTTCACTTCACGTCTACTGTATAGCCTGGACTTTCTTATTGACGATGAAGCTCAGAAATTGCATCCGAATTTAATACAGAAGGCAAAATGCTGACTTAGGTACAAGAGGACTGACACTCTAACTTTCTATGATTTGAACCTCTCCTGTGAGTCCAGTTTTAGATTCGGATGCTTCACTTCAGGTTTACTGTATCCCTTGGACCTTCTTATTGACGAAGAAGCACAGAAATTGCATCGAAATTAAATTCAAAAGGCACAATGCCGACTTAAGTACAAGAGGACTGATACTCTAACTTTCAATGATTTGAACCTCTCCTGTGAGTCCAGTTTTAGATTCCGATGCTTCACTTCAGGTTCACTGTATACCTTGGACCTTTTTATTGACGATTAAACACAGATATTGCATCGGAATTGAATTCAAGAGGCACAATGCCGACTTAAGTACAAGAGGACTGACACTCTAAATTTCTATGATTTGAACCTCTGCAGTAAGTCCAGTTTTAGATTCCGATGCTTCACTTCAGGTTTACTGTATCCCTTGGACCTTCTTATTGACGATGAAACACAGAATTTGCATCCGAAATTAATACAAAAGGCACATGCCAACTGAAGTACAAGACGACCGACACTCTAACTTTCTATGATTTGAACCTCTCCTGTGGGTCTACTTTGAGATTCCGAAGCTTCACTTCAGGTTTACTGTATCCCTTGGACCTTCGTATTGACGATGAAACACAGAAATTGCATCCGAATTTAACACAAAAGGCACAATGCCGACTTAAGTAGAAGAGGAATGACAGTCTAACTTTTCATGATTTGAACCTCTCCAGTGAATCCAATTTGGATTCGGATGCTTCGCTTCAGGTTTACTGAATACCTTGGACCTTCTTATTGACGATGAAGCACAGAAATTGCTTCGCAATTAAATTCAAAAGGCACTATGCCGACTTAAGTAAAAGAGGACTGTCACTCTAACTTTCTATGATTTGAACCTCTCCTGTGAGTCCAGGTTTAGAATCCGATGCTTCACTTCAAGTTTACTATATCCCTTGGACCTTCTTATTCACGATGAAGCACAGAAATTTTATCGGAATTAAATTCAAAAGGCACAGTGCCGACATAAGTACAAGAGGAGTGAAAGTCTAAATTTCTATGATTTGAACCTCTCCTGTGATTCCAGTTTTAGATTCCGATGCTTCATCACAGATTTACTGTATCCGTTGGACCTTCTTATTGACCATGAAACACAGAAATTGCATCCGAATTTAATACAAAAGGCACAATGCCGACTTAAGTAGAAGAGGACTGACACTCTAACTCTCTATGATTTGAACCTCTCCTGTGAATCCAATATGATTCGGATGCTTCACTTCAGGTTTACTGTATACCTTGGACCTTCTTATTGACGATGAAGCACAGAAATTGCATCGGAATTAAATTCAAAAGGCACAATGCCTAGTTAACTACAAGGGGACTGACACTCTAACTTTCTATGATTTGAACCTCTCCTGTGACTCCTGTTTTAGATTCCGAAGCTTCACTTCAGGTTTACTGTATCCCTTGGACCTTCGTATTGACGATGAAACACAGGAATTCCATCGGAATTAAATCCAAAAGGCACAAAGACGACTTAAGTACAAGAGGACTGACACTCTAACTTTCTATGATTTGAACCTCTCCTGTGAGTCCAGTTTTAGATTCTGATGTTTCACTTCAGGTTTACTAAATACCTTGGACTTTCTTATTGACGATGAGGCACAGAAATTGAATCGGAATTGTATTAAAAAGACACAGTGCCGACCTAAGTAATGATTTGAACCTCTCCTGTGAGTCCAGTTTTAGAATCCGATGCATCACTTCAGGTTTACTGTATCCGTTGGACCTTCTTATTGACGATGAAACACAGAAATTGCATCCGAATTTAATACAAAAGGCACAATGCCGACTTAAGTACAAGAGGACTGACACTGTAACTATCTATGATGTGAACCTCTCCTGTGAGTCCAGTTTTAGATTCCGATGCTTCACTTCACGTCTACTGTATAGCCTGGACTTTCTTATTGACGATGAAGCTCAGAAATTGCATCCGAATTTAATACAGAAGGCAAAATGCTGACTTAGGTACAAGAGGACTGACACTCTAACTTTCTATGATTTGAACCTCTCCTGTGAGTCCAGTTTTAGATTCGGATGCTTCACTTCAGGTTTACTGTATCCCTTGGACCTTCTTATTGACGAAGAAGCACAGAAATTGCATCGAAATTAAATTCAAAAGGCACAATGCCGACTTAAGTACAAGAGGACTGATACTCTAACTTTCAATGATTTGAACCTCTCCTGTGAGTCCAGTTTTAGATTCCGATGCTTCACTTCAGGTTCACTGTATACCTTGGACCTTTTTATTGACGATTAAACACAGATATTGCATCGGAATTGAATTCAAGAGGCACAATGCCGACTTAAGTACAAGAGGACTGACACTCTAAATTTCTATGATTTGAACCTCTCCAGTAAGTCCAGTTTTAGATTCCGATGCTTCACTTCAGGTTTACTGTATCCCTTGGACCTTCTTATTGACGATGAAACACAGAATTTGCATCCGAAATTAATACAAAAGGCACATGCCAACTGAAGTACAAGACGACTGACACTCTAACTTTCTATGATTTGAACCTCTCCTGTGGGTCTACTTTGAGATTCCGAAGCTTCACTTCAGGTTTACTGTATCCCTTGGACCTTCGTATTGACGATGAAACACAGAAATTGCATCTGAATTTAACACAAAAGGCACAATGCCGACTTAAGTAGAAGAGGAATGACAGTCTAACTTTTCATGATTTGAACCTCTCCAGTGAATCCAATTTGGATTCGGATGCTTCGCTTCAGGTTTACTGAATACCTTGGACCTTCTTATTGACGATGAAGCACAGAAATTGCTTCGCAATTAAATTCAAAAGGCACTATGCCGACTTAAGTAAAAGAGGACTGTCACTCTAACTTTCTATGATTTGAACCTCTCCTGTGAGTCCAGGTTTAGAATCCGATGCTTCACTTCAAGTTTACTATATCCCTTGGACCTTCTTATTCACGATGAAGCACAGAAATTTTATCGGAATTAAATTCAAAAGGCACAGTGCCGACATAAGTACAAGAGGAGTGAAAGTCTAAATTTCTATGATTTGAACCTCTCCTGTGATTCCAGTTTTAGATTCCGATGCTTCATCACAGATTTACTGTATCCGTTGGACCTTCTTATTGACCATGAAACACAGAAATTGCATCCGAATTTAATACAAAAGGCACAATGCCGACTTAAGTAGAAGAGGACTGACACTCTAACTCTCTATGATTTGAACCTCTCCTGTGAATCCAATATGATTCGGATGCTTCACTTCAGGTTTACTGTATACCTTGGACTTTCTTATTGACGATGAAGCACAGAAATTGCATCGGAATTAAATTCAAAAGGCACAATGCCTAGTTAACTACAAGGGGACTGACACTCTAACTTTCTATGATTTGAACCTCTCCTGTGACTCCTGTTTTAGATTCCGAAGCTTCACTTCAGGTTTACTGTATCCCTTGGACCTTCGTATTGACGATGAAACACAGGAATTCCATCGGAATTAAATACAAAAGGCACAAAGACGACTTATGTACAAGTGGACTGACACTCTAACTTTCTATGATTTGAACCTCTCCTGTGAGTCCGGTTTTAGATTCTGATGTTTCACTTCAGGTTTACTGTATACCTTGGACCTTCTTATTGACGATGAAGCACAGAAATTGCATCGGAATTGTATTAAAAAGACACAGTGCCGACTTAAGTACAAGAGGAGTGACACTCTAACTTTCTTTGATTTGAACCTCTCCTGTGATTCCAGTTTTAGATTCCGATGCTTCACCACAGGTTTACTGTATCCGTTGGACCTTCATATTGACGATGAAACACAGAAATTGCATCCGAATTTAATACAAAAGGCACAATGCCGACTTAAGTAGAAGAGGACTGACACTCTAACTTTCTATGATTTGAACCTCTACTGTGAATCCAAATTGGATTCGGATGCTTCACTTCAGGTTTACTGTATACCTTGGACCTTCTTATTGACGATGAAGCACAGAAATTGCTTCGCAATCAAATTCAAAAGACACAATGCCGACTTAAGTAAAAGAGTACTGACACTCTAACTTTCTATGATGTGAACCTCTCCTGTGAGTCCAGTTTACAATCCGATGCTTCACTTCAGGTTTACTATATCCCTTGGACCTTCTTGTTGACAATGAAACACTGAAATTGCATCGGAATTAAATTCAAAAGGCACAATGCCGACTTAAGTACAAGAGTACTGACACTCTAACTTTCTATGATATGAACCTCTCCTGTGAGTCCTGTTTTAGATTCCGAAGCTTCACTTCAGGTTTACTGTATCCCTTGGACCTTCGTATTGACGATGAAACACAGGAATTCCATCGGATTTAAATCCAAAAGGCACAAAGACGACTTAAGTACAAGAGGACTGACACTCTATATTTCTATGATTTGAACCTCTCCTGTGAGTCTAGTTTTAGATTCCGAAGCTTCACTTCATGTTTACTGTATCCCTTGGACCTTCGTATTGACGATGAAACACAGGAATTCCATCGGAATTAAATTCAAAAGGCACAAAGACGACTTAAGTACAAGAGGACTGACACTCTAACTTTCTATGATATGAGCCTCTCCTGTGAGTCCAGTTTTAGATTCTGATGTTTCACTTCTGGTTTATTGAATACCTTGGACCTTCTTATTGACGATGAAGCACAGAAATTGAATCGGAATTGAATTAATAAGACACAGTGCCGACTTATGTAATGATTTGGACCTCTCCTGTGAGTCCAGTCTTAGAATCCGATGCATCACTTCAGGTTTACTGTATCCGTTGGACCTTCTTATTGACGATGAAACACAGAAATTGCATCGGAATTGAATTCAAAAGGCACAATGCCGACTTAGGTACAAGAGGACTGACACTCTAACTTTCTATGATTTGAACCTCCACGTTGAGTCCAGTTTCAGATTCCGATGCTTCACTTCAAGTTTACTGTATACCTTGGACCTTCTTATTGACGATGAAACACAGAATTTGCATCCGAATTTAATACAAAAGGCACAATGCCGACTTAAGTACAAGAGGACTGACACTCTCACTTTCTATGATTTGAACCTCTCCTGTGAGTCCAGTTTTCGATTCAGCTGCATCCCTTCAGGTTTACTGTATACCTTGGCCCTGCTTACTGACGATGACACACAGAAATTGCATCCGAATTGAATACAAAAGGCTCAATGTCGACTTAAGTACAAGAGGACTGACACTCTAACTTTCTATGTTTTGAACCTCTCCTGTGAGTCCAGTTTTAGATTCCGATGCTTCACTTCAGGTTTACTGTATACCTTGTACCTTCTTATTGACGATGAAACACAGAAATTGGATCCGAATTTAATGCTAACGGCACAATGCCGACTTAAGCACAAGATTACGGACACTCTAACGTTCTATGATTTCAACCTCTCCTGTGAGTCCAGTTTTAGATTCCGATGCTACACTTCAGGTTTACTGTATACCATAGATCTTCTTATTGACGATGAAGCACAGAAATTGCATCGGAATTAAATTCAAAAGGCACAATGCCGACTTAAGTACAAGATGACTAACACTCTACCTTTCTCTATGATATGAACCAATCCTGTGAGTCCAGTTTTTGAATCCGATCCTACACTTCAGGTTTACTGTATCCCGTGGACCTCCTTATTGACGATGAAACACAGAAATTGCATCCGAATATAATACAAAAGGCACAATGCCGACCTAAGTACAAGAGGACTGAAACTCTAACTTTCTATGACTTGAACCTCTTTTATGAGTCCAGTTTTAGGTTCCGATGCTTCCCATCAGGTTTACTGTATACCTTGGACCTTCTTATTGACGATGAAACACAGAAATTGCATCTGAATTTAATACAAAAGGCACAATGCCTACTTAAGTACAAGAGGACTGACACTCTAACTTTCTATGATTTGAACCTCTCCTGTGGGTCCAGTTTTAGATTCCGATGCTTCCCTTCAGGTTTACTGTATACCTTGGACCTTCGTATTTACGATGAAACACAGAAATTGCATCCGAATTTAAATCAAAAGGCACAATGCCGACTTAAGTACAAGAGGACTGACACTCTATGATTTGAACCTCTCCTGTGAGTCCAGTTTCAGATTCCGATGCTTCCCATCAGGTTTACTGTATACCTTGGACCTTCTTATTGACGATGAAACACAGAAATTGCATCTGAATTTAATACAAAAGGCACAATGCCCACTTAAGTACAAGAGGACTGACACTCTAACTTGAAGTGATTAGAACCTCTTCTGTGAGTCCAGTTTTAGATTCCGATTTTTCACTTCAGGTTTACTGTATCCCATGGACCTTCTTTTTAACGGTGAAGCACAGAAATTGCATCAGAATGAAATTCAAAAGGCACAATGCCGACTTAAGTACAAGAGGACTGACACTCTACCTTTCTATAATTTGAACCTATCCTGTGAGTTCAGTTTTAGATTACGATTCTTCACTTCAGGTTTACTGCATACCTTGGACATTCTTTATGACGATGAAACACAGAAATTGCATCGCAATTAAATTCAAAAGGCACAATACCGACTTAAGTACAAGAGGACAGACACTCTAACATTCTATGATTGGAATCTCTCCGGTGAGACCAGTTTTAGATTCCGATGCTTCACTTCAGGTTTGCTGTATACCTTGGACCTTCTTCTTGACGATGGATCAGAGAAATTGCATCGGAAGTAAATTCAAAAGGCACAATGCCGACTTAAGTACAAGCGGACTGACACTCTAACTTTCAATGATTTGAATGTCTCGTGTGAGTCCAGTTTTAGATTTCGATGTTTCCCTTCAGGTGTACTGTATACATTGGACCTACTTATTGACGATGAAACACAGAAATTGCATCGGAATAAAATTCAAAAGGCACAATGACGACTTAAGTACAAGATGACTAACACTCTAATTCTCTATGATTTGAACCACTCCTGTGAGTCCAGTTTTAGAATCAGATGCTTCCCTTCAGGTTTACTGTATACCTTATACCTTCTTATTTACGATGAAACACAGAAATTTCATCCGAATTTAATACAAAAGGCACAATGCCGAATTAAGTAGAAGAGGACTGACACTTAAACTTTCTATGATTTGAACCTCTCCTGTGAGTCCAGTTTTAGATTCAGATGCTTCCCTTCAGGTGTACTGTATACATTGGACCTACTTATTGACGATGAAACACAGAAAATGCATCGGACGTAAATTCAAAAGTCACAGTGCCGCCTTAAGTACAAGAGGACTGACACTATAACTTTCGATGATTTGAACCTCTCCTCTGAGTCCTGTTTTAGATTCCGAAGTTTCACTTCAGGTTTACTGTATCCCTTGGACCTTCGTATTGACGATGAAACACAGGAATTCCATCGGAATTAAATCCAAAAGGCACAAAGACGACTTAACTACAAGAGGACTGACACTCTACCTTTCTATAATTGAACCTCTCCTGTGAGTCAAGTTTTAGATTACGATGCTTCACTTCAGCTTTACTGTATACCTTGGACATTCTTTTTGACGATGAAATACAGATATTGCATCGGAATTAAATTCAAAAGGCACAATTCCGACTTAAGTACAAGAGGACTGACACTCTAACTTTCTATGATTTGAATCTCTCCGGTGAGTCCAGATTTAGATTCCGATGCTTCACTTCAGGTTTACTGTATACCTTGGACCTTCTTCTCGACGATGAAACACAGAAAATGCATCGGAAGTAAATTCAAAAGTCACAATGCCGCCTTAAGTACAAGAGGACTGACACTATAACTTTCGATGATTTGAACCTCTCCTCTGAGTCCTGTTTTAGATTCCGAAGTTTCACTTCAGGTTTACTGTATCCCTTGGACCTTCGTATTGACGATGAAACACAGGAATTCCATCGGAATTAAATCCAAAAGGCACAAAGACGACTTAAGTACAAGAGGACTGACACTCTATATTTCTATGATTTGAACCTCTCCTGTGAGTCCAGTTTTAGATTCCGAAGCTTCACTTCAGGTTTACTGTATCCCTTGGACCTTCGTATTGACGATGAAACACAGGAATTCCATCGGAATTAAATCCAAAAGGCACAAAGACGACTTAAGTACAAGAGGACTGACACTCTAACTTAATAAGATTTGAACCCCTCCTGTGAGTCCAGTTTTAGATTCTGATGTTTCACTTCAGGTTTATTGTATACCTTGGACCTTCTTATTGACGATGAAGCACAGAAATTGAATCGGAATTGTATTAAAAAGACACAGTGCCGACTTATGTAATGATCTGAACCTCTCCTGTGAGTCCAGTTTTAGAATCCGATGCATCAATTCAGGTTTACTGTATCCGTTGGACCTTCTTATTGACGATGAAACACAGAAATTGCATCCGAATTTAATACTAAAGGCACAATGCCGACTTAAGTACAAGAGGACTGACACTGTAACTATCTATGATGTGAACCTCTCCTGTGAGTCCAGTTATAGATTCCGATGCTTCACTTCACGTCTACTGTATACCCTGGACCTTCTTATTGACGTTGAAGCACAGAAATTGCATCCGAATTTAATACAGAAGGCTAAATGCTGACTTAGGTACAAGAGGACTGATACTCTAACTTTCAATGATTTGAATGTCTCGTGTGAGTCCAGTTGTAGATTTCGATGCTTCCCGTCAGGTGTACTGTATACCTTGCACCTTCTTATTGACGATGAAACACAGAAATTGCATCGGAATGAAATTCAAAAGGCACAATGACGACTTAAGTATAAGATGACTAATACTCTAATTCTCTATGATTTGAACCTCTCCTGTGAGTACAGTTTTAGATTCCGATGCTTCCCTTCAGGTTTACTTAATACCTTGGAATTTCTTATTCACTATGAAACACATAAATTGCATACGAATTGAATTCAAAAGGCACAATGCCGACTTAAGTACAAGAGGACTGACACTCTAACTTTCTATGATTTGAACCTCCACGTTGAGTCCAGTTTTAGATTCCGATGCTTCACTTCAAGTTTACTGTATACCTTGGACCTTCTTATTGACGATGAAACACAGAAATTGCATCCGAATTTAATACAAAAGGAACAATGCCGACTTAAGTACAAGAGGACTGACAATCTAACTATCTATGATTTGAACCTCTCCTGTGAGTCCAGTTTTAGATTCAGCTGCATCCCTTCAGGTTTACTGTATACCTTGGACCTACTCACTGACGATGAAACACAGAAATTGCATCCGAATTTAATACAAAAGGCACAATGTCGACTTAAGTACAAGGGGACTGACACTCTAACTTTCTATCATTTGAACCTCTCCTGTGAGTCCAGTTTTAGATTCCGATGCTTCACTTCAGGTTTACTGTATACCTTGTACCTTCTTATTGACGATGAAACACAGAAATTGGATCCGAATTTAATGCTAAAGGCACAATGCCGACTTCAGCACAAGAGGACGGACACTCTAACTTTCTATGATTTCAACCTCTCCTGTGAGTCCAGTTTTAGATTCCGATGCTACACTTCAGGTTTACTGTGTACCATGGACCTTCTTATTGACGATGAAGCTCAGAAATTGCATCGGAATTAAATTCAAAAGGCACAATGCCGACTTAAGTACAAGATGACTAACACTCTAATTCTCTATGATATGAACCTCTCCTGTGAGTCCAGTTTTTGAATCCGATCCTACACTTCACGTTTACTGTATCCCGTGGAGTTCCTTATTGACGATGAGACACAGAAATTGCATCCGAATTTAATACAAAAGGCACAATGCCGAATTAAGTAGAAGAGGACTGACACTTAAATTTTCTATGATTTGAACCTCTCCTGTGAGTCCAGTTTTAGATTCAGATGCTTCCCTTCAGGTTTACTGTATACCTTATACCTTCTTATTTACGATGAAACACAGAAATTGCATCCGAATTTAATACAAAAGGCACAATGCCGACATAAGTACAAGAGGACCGACACACTCACATTCTATGATTTGAACCTCTTCTGTGAGTCCAGTTTTAGATTCCGATGCGTCCCTTGAGGTTTACTGTACACCTTGGACCTTCTTACTGACGATGAAACACAGAAATTGGATCCGAAATTAATGCAAAAGGCACAATGCCGACTTAAGTACAAGAGGACCGACACACTCACATTCTATGATTTGAACCTCCTCTGTGAGTCCAGTTTTAGATTCCGATGTGTCCCTTGAGGTTTACTGTATACCTTGGACCTTCTTATTGACGATGAAACACAGAAATTGCATCCGAATTTAATACAAAAGGCACAATGCCGACTTAAGTACATGAGGACTGACACTCTCACATTCTATGATTTGAACCTCTCCTGTGAGTCCAGTTTTAGATTCCGATGCTTCACTTCAGATTTCCTATATACCTTGGATCTTCTTATTGACGATGAAACACAGACGTTGCATGTGAATGAAATTCAAAAGGCACAATGCCGACTGAAGTACAAGAGGACTGACTCTCTAACTTTCTGTGATTTGAACCTCTCCTGTGAGTCCAGTTTTAGATTCCGATGATTCACTTCAGGTTTACTGTATTTCTTGGACCTTCTTATTGATGATGAAACACAGAAATTGCATCCGAATTTAATACAAAAGGCACAATGCCGACCTAAGTACAAGAGGACAAACACTCTCACTTTCTATGATTTGAACCTCTTTAATGAGAACAGTTTTAGGTTCCGATGCTTCCCATCAGGTTTACTCTATACCTTGGACCTTCTTATTGACGCTGAAACACAGAAATTGCATCTGAATTTAATACAAAACCCACAATGCCCACTTAAGTACAAGAGGACTGACACTCTAACTTTCTATGATTTGAACCTCACCTGTGGGTCCAGTTTTAGATTCCGATGCTTCCCTTCAGGTTTACTGTATACCTTAGACCTTCGTATTGACGATGAAACACAGAAATTGTATCCTAATTTAATACAAAAGGCACAATGCCGACTTATGTACAAAAGGACTGACATTCTATGATTTGAACCTCTCCTGCAAGTCTAGTTTTAGAATCCGATGCTTCACTTCAGGTTTGCTGTATCCCTTGGACCTTCTTATTGACGATGAAACACAGAAATTGCATCCGAATTTAATACAACAGGCACAATGCCGACTTAAGTACAAGAGGACTGACACTCTAACTTTAAATGATTAGAACCTCTTCTGTGAGTCCAGTTTTAGATTCCGATTTTTCACTTCAGGTTCACTGTATCCCATGGACCTTCTTTTTAACAGTGAAGCACAGAAATTGCATCGGAATGAAATTCAAAAGGCACAATGCCGACTTAAGTACAAGAGGACTGACACTCTACCTTTCTATAATTTGAACCTATCCTGTGAGTTCAGTTTTAGATTACGATTCTTCACTTCATGTTTACTGCTTACCTTGGACATTCTTTATGCCGATGAAACACAGAAATTGCATCGGAATTAAATTCAAAAGGCACAATACCGACTTAAGTACAAGAGGACTGACACTCTAACTTTCTGTGAATGGAATCTCTCCGGTGAGTCCAGTTTTAGATTCCGATGCTTCACTTCAGGTTTACTGTATACGTTGGACCTTCTTCTTGACGATGGATCACAGAAATTGCATCGGAAGTAAATTCAAAAGGCACAATGCCGACTTAAGTACAAGAGGACTGACACTCTAACTTTCAATGATTTGAATGTCTCGTGTGAGTCCAGTTTCAGATTTCGATGCTTCCCTTCAGGTGTACTGTATACCTTGGACCTTCTTATTGACGATGAAACACAGAAATTCTTCGGAATGAAATTCAAAAGGCACAATGACGACTTAAGTACAAGATGATTAACACTCTAATTCTCTATGATTTGAACCACTCCTGTGAGTCCAGTTTTTGAATCCGATCCTTCTCTTCAGGTTTACTGTATCCCGTGGACCTCCTTATTGACGATGAGACATAGAAATTGCATCCAAATGTAATACAAAAGGCATAATGCCGACTTAAGTACAAGAGGACTGACACTCTAACTTTCTATGATTTGAACCTCTCCTATGAGTCCAGTTTTAGATTCAGATGCTTCCCTTCAGGTTTACTGTATACCTTGGACCTTCTTATTGACTATGAAACACAGAAATTGCATCCGAATTTAATACAAAGGGCACAATGCCGAATTAAGTAGAAGATGACTGACACTTAAACTTTCTACGATTTGAACCTCTCCTGTGAGTCCAGTTTTAGATTCAGATGCTTCCCTTCAGGTTTACTGTATACCTCATACCTTCTTATTTACGATGAAACACAGGAATTGCATCCGAATTTAATACAAAAGGCACAATGCCGACTTAAGTACAAGAGGACCGACACACTCACATTCTATGATTTGAACCTCTTCTGTGAGTCCAGTTTTAGATTCCGATGCGTCCCTTGAGGTTTACTGTATACCTTGGACCTTCTTACTGTCGATGAAACACAGAAATTGGATCCGAAATTAATGCAAAAGGCACAATGCCGACTTAAGTACAAGAGGACTGATACTCTACCTTTCTATAATTGAACCTCTCCTGTGAGTCAAGTTTTAGATTACGATACTTCACTTCAGGTTTACTGTATACCTTGGACATTCTTTTTGACGATGAAATACAGATATTGCATCGGAATTAAATCAAAAGGCACAATTCCGACTTAAGTACAAGAGGACTGACACTCTAACCTTCTATGATTTGAATCCCTCCGGTGAGTCCAGATTTAGATTCCGATGCTTCACTTCAGGTTTACTGTATACCTTGGACCTTCTTCTTGACGATGAAACACAGAAAATGCATCGGCAGTAAATTCAAAAGTCACAATGCCGCCTTAATTACAAGAGGACTGACACTATAACTTTCGATGATTTGAACCTCTCCTCTGAGTCCAGTTTTAGATTCCGATGCTTGACTTCAGGTTTCGTGTATACCTTGGACCTTCTTATTGACGATGAAACACAGAAATTGCATCCGAATTTAATACAAAAGGCACAATGCCGACCTAAGTACAAGAGGACAAACACTCTCACTTTCTATGATTTGAACCTCCTTTATGAGTCCAGTTTTAGGTTCCGACGCTTCCCATCAGGTTTACTGTATCCCTTGGACCTTCTTATTGACGATGAAACACAGAAATTGGATCCGAATTTAATGTAAAAGGCACAATGCCGACTTAAGTACAAGTGCACGTACACTCTGACTTTCTATGATTTGAACCTGTCCTGTGAGTCCAGTTTTAGAATCCGATACTTCGCTTCAGGTTTACTGTATCCCTTGGACCTTCTTATTGACGAAGAAACACAAAAATTGCATCCGAATGTAATACACAAGGCACAATGCCGACTTAAGTACAAGAGGACTGACACTCTAACTTTCTATGATTTGAACCTCTCCTGTGAGTCCAGTTTTAGATTCCGATGCTTCCCTCCAAGTTTACTGTATACCTTGGACCTTCTTACTGACGATGAAACACAGAAATTGGATCCGAAATTAATGCAAAAGGCACAATGCCGACTTAAGTACAAGAGGACTAACACTCTCACTTTCTATGATTTGAACCTCTCCTGTAGGTCCAGTTTTAGTTTCCGATGCTTCACTTTAGGTTTCCTGTATACCTTGGACCTTCTTATTGACGATGAAACACAGAAATTGCATCGGAATTAAATTGAGAAGGCGCAATGACGACTTAAGTTAAAGAGTACGGACACTCTAACTTTCTATGATTAGAACCTCTCATGTGAGTCCAGTTTTAGATTCCGATGCTACACTTCAGGTTTACTGTAATACCATGGACCTTCTTATTGACGATGAAGCACAGAAATTGCATCGAAGTGAAATTCAAAAGGCACAATACCGACTTAAGTACAAGATGACTGACACTCAAACTTTCTATGATTTGAACCTCTCCTGTGAGTCCAGTTTTAGAATCCGATGCTTCACTTCAGGTTTTCTGTATCCCTTGGACCTTCTTATTGACGATGAAACACAGAAATAGCATCCGAATGTAATACAATAGGCACAATGCCAACTCAAGTGCAAGAGGACAGACACTCTAACTTTCTATGATTTGTACCTCTCCTGTGAGTCCAGTTTTAGATTCCTATGATTCACTTTAGGATTACTGTTTCCCCTGGTTCTTCTTATTGATGAAGTAACACAGAAATTGCATCCGAATTTAATACAAAAGGCACAATGCCGACTTAAGTACAAGAGGACTGACATTCTCACTTTCTATGATTTGAACCTGTCCTGTGAGTCCAGTTTTAGATTCTGATGCTTCCCTTCAGGTTTACTGTATACCTTGGACCTTCTTACTGACGATGAAACACAGAAATTGCATCTGAATTTAATACAAAAGGCACAATGCCGACTTAAGTACAAGAGGACTGACATTCAACTTTCTATGATTTGAACCTCTCCTTTGTGTCCAGTTTTATATTCCGATGCTTCACTTCAGGTTTACTGTATACCTTGGACCTTCTTATTGACGATGAAACACAGAAATTGGATCCGAATTTAATGCAAAAGGCACAATGCCGACTTCAGTACAAGAGGACTGACACTCTACCTTCTACGATTTGAACCTCTCCTGTGAGTCCAGATTTAGATTCCGATTTTTCACTTCAGGTTTACTGTATCCCTAGGACCTTCTCACTGACGTTGAAACACAGAAATTGCATCCTAATTTAATACAAAAGGCACAATGCCGACTTAAGTACAAAAGGACTGACATTCTATGATTTGAACCTCTCCTGTAAGTCTAGTTTTAGAATCCGATGCTTCACTTCAGATTTGCTGTATCCCTTGGACCTTCTTATTGACGATGAAACACAGAAATTGCATCCGAATTTAATACAACAGGCACAATGCCGACTTAAGTACAAGAGGACTGACACTCTAACTTTAAATGATTAGAACCTCTTCTGTGAGTCCAGTTTTAGCTTCCGATTTTTCACTTCAGGTTCACTGTATCCCATGGACCTTCTTTTTAACGGTGAAGCACAGAAATTGCATCGGAATGAAATTCAAAAGGCACAATGCCGACTTAAGTACAAGAGGACTGACACTCTACCTTTCTATAATTTGAACCTATCCTGTGAGTTCAGTTTTAGATTACGATTCTTCGCTTCATGTTTACTGCTTACCTTGGACATTCTTTGTGCCGATGAAACACAGAAATTGCATCGGAATTAAATTCAAAAGGCACAATACCGACTTAAGTACAAGAGGACTGACACTCTAACTTTCTGTGATTGGAATCTCTCCGGTGAGTCCAGTTTTGGATTCCGATGCTTCACTTCAGGTTTACTGTATACGTTGGACCTTCTTCTTGACGATGGATCACAGAAATTGCATCGGAAGTAAATTCAAAAGGCACAATGCCGACTTAAGTACAAGAGGACTGACACTCTAACTTTCAATGATTTGAATGTCTCGTGTGAGTCCAGTTTCAGATTTCGATGCTTCCCTTCAGGTGTACTGTATACCTTGGACCTTCTTATTGACGATGAAACACAGAAATTGCTTCGGAATGAAATTCAAAAGCCACAATGACGACTTAAGTACAAGATGATTAACACTCTAATTCTCTATGATTTGAACCACTCCTGTGAGTCCAGTTTTTGAATCCGATCCTTCACTTCAGGTTTACTGTATCCCGTGGACCTCCTTATTGACGATGAGACACAGAAATTGCATCCAAATGTAATACAAAAGGCATAATGCCGACATAAGTACAAGAGGACTGCACTCTAACTTTCTATGATTTGAACCTCTCCTATGAGTCCAGTTTTAGATTCAGATGCTTCCCTTCAGGTTTACTGTATACCTTGGACCTTCTTATTGACTATGAAACACAGAAATTGCATCCGAATTTAATACAACGGCACAATGCCGAATTAAGTAGAAGATGACTGACACTTAAACTTTCTACGATTTGAACCTCTCCTGTGAGTCCAGTTTTAGATTCAGATGCTTCCCTTCAGGTTTACTGTATACCTTATACCTTCTTATTTACGATGAAACACAGAAATTGCATCCGAATTTAATACAAAAGGCACAATGCCGACTTAAGTACAAGAGGACCGACACACTCACATTCTATGATTTGAACCTCTTCTGTGAGTCCAGTTTTAGATTCCGATGCGTCCCTTGAGGTTTACTGTATACCTTGGACCTTCTTACTGTCGATGAAACACAGAAATTGGATCCGAAATTAATGCAAAAGGCACAATGCCGACTTAAGTACAAGAGGACTGATACTCTACCTTTCTATAATTGAACCTCTCCTGTGAGTCAAGTTTTAGATTACGATACTTCACTTCAGGTTTACTGTATACCTTGGACATTCTTTTTGACGATGAAATACAGATATTGCATCGGAATTAAATCAAAAGGCACAATTCCGACTTAAGTACAAGAGGACTGACACTCTAACCTTCTATGATTTGAATCTCTCCGGTGAGTCCAGATTTAGATTCCGATGCTTCACTTCAGGTTTACTGTATACCTTGGACCTTCTTCTTGACGATGAAACACAGAAAATGCATCGGCAGTAAATTCAAAAGGCACAATGCCGACTTAAGTACAAGAGGACTGACACTCTCACATTCTATGATTTGAACCTCTCCTGTGAGTCCAGTTTTAGATTCCGATGCTTCACTTCAGATTTCCTATATACCTTGGATCTTCTTATTGACGATGAAACACAGACGTTGCATCTGAATTAAATTCAAAAGCCACAATGCCGACTGAAGTACAAGAGGACTGACTCTCTAACTTTCTATGATTTGAACCTCTCCTGTGAGTCCAGTTTTATATTCCGATGATTCACTTCAGGTTTACTGTATTCCTTGGACCTTCTTATTGATGATGAAACACAGAAATTGCATCCGAATTTAATACAAAAGGCACAATGCCGACCTAAGTACAAGAGGACAAACACTCTCACTTTCTATGATTTGAACCTCCTTTATGAGTCCAGTTTTAGGTTCCGACGCTTCCCATCAGGTTTACTGTATCCCTTGGACCTTCTTATTGACGATGAAACACAGAAATTGGATCCGAATTTAATGTAAAAGGCACAATGCCGACTTAAGTACAAGTGGACGTACACTCTAACTTTCTATGATTTGTACCTCTCCTGTGAGTCCAGTTTTAGATTCCTATGATTCACATTAGGATTACTGTTTCCCCTGGACCTTCTTACTGATGAAGTAACACAGAAATTGCATCCGAATTTAATACAAAAGGCACAATGCCGACTTAAGTACAAGAGGACTGACATTCTCACTTTCTATGATTTGAACCTGTCCTGTGAGTCCAGTTTTAGATTCCGATGCTTCCCTTCAGGTTCACTGTATACCTTGGACCTTCTTACTGACGATGAAACACAGAAATTGCATCTGAATTTAATACAAAAGGCACAATGCCGACTTAAGTACAATAGGACTGACACTCTAACTTTCAATGATTAGAACCTCTCCTGTGAGTCCAGTTTTAGATTCCGATTTTTCACTTCAGGTTTACTGTATCCCTTGGACCTTCTTTTTAACGGTGAAGCACAGAAATTGCATCGGAATGAAATTCAAAAGGCACAATGCCGACTTAAGTACAAGAGGACTGACACTCTACCTTTCTACAATTTGAACCACTCCTGTGAGTCCAGTTTTAGATTCCGATGCTTCACTTCAGGTTTACTGTATACCTTGGACCTTCTTATTGACGATGAAACACAGAAATTGCATCGGAATTAAATTCAAAAGCACAATGCCGACTTAAGTACAAGAGAACTGACACTCTAACTTTCAATGATTTGAATCTCTCCTGTGAGTCCAGTTTTAGATTCCGATGCATCCCTTTAGGTTTACTGTATACCTTAGACCTTCATACTGACGATGAAACACAGAAATTGCATCCGAATTTAATACAAAAGGCACAATGCCGACTTAAGTACAAGAGGACTGACAAGCTCACTTTCTATGATTTCAACCTCTCCTGTGAGTCCAGTTTTAGATTCCAATGCTTCCCTTCAGTTTTACTGTATACCATGGACCTTCTTACAGACGATGAAACACAGAAATTGCATCCGAATTTAATACAAAAGGCACAATGCCGACTTAAGTACAAGAGGACTGACACTCTAACTTTCTATGATTTGAACCTCTCCTGTGAGTACAGTTTTAGATTCCGATGCCTCACTTCAGGTTTACTGTATCCCTTGGACATTCTTATTGATGATGAAACACAGAAATTGCATCTGAATTTAATACAAAACGCACAATGCCGACTTAAGTACAAGAGGACTGACACTCTAACCTTCTATGATTTGAACCTCTCCTGTGAGTCCAGTTTTAGATTCCGATGTTTCACTAGAGGTTTACTGTATACCTTTGAACTTCTTATTGAGGATGAAACACAGTAATAGCATTGGAATAAAAATTCAAAAGGCACAATGCCGACTTTAGTACTGGAGGACTGACACTCTACCTTATATGACTTGAACCTCTCCTGTCAGTCCAGTTTTAGATTCCAATGCCTTACTACCGGTTTACTGTATCCCTTGGACCTTCTTATTGACGAAGAAACACAGAATATGCATCTGAATTTTATACAAAACGCACAATGCCGACTTAAGTACAAGGGGACTGACACTCTAACCTTCTATGATTTGAACCTCTCCTGTGAGTCCAGTTTTAGATTCCGATACTTCACAACAGGTTTACTGTATAACTTGGACCTTCTTATTGACGATGAAACACAGAAATTGCATCGGAATTAAATTCAAAAGCACAATGCCGACTTAAGTACAAGAGAACTGACACTCTAACTTTCAATGATTTGAATCTCTCCTGTGAGTCCAGTTTTAGATTCCGATGCATCCCTTTAGGTTTACTGTATACCTTGGACCTTCATACTGACGATGAAACACAGAAATTGCATCCGAATTTAATACAAGAGGCCCAATGCCGACTTAAGTACAAGAGGACTGACACTCTAAGTTTCAATGATTAGAACCTCTCCTGTGAGTCCAGTTTTAGATTCCGATGCTTCACTTCAGGTTTACTGTATACCTTGGACCTTCTTCTTGACGATGAAACACAGAAATTGCACCGGAAGTAAATTCAAAATGCACAATGCCGACTTAAGTACAAGAGGACTGACACTCTAACTTTCAATGGTTTGAATCTCTCCTGTGAGTCCAGTTTTAGATTTCGATGCCTCCCTTCAGGTTTACTGTGTACCTTGGACCTTCTTATTGACGAGGAAACACAGAAGATGCATCCGAATTTAATACAAAAGGCACAATGCCAACTTAAGTGCAAGAAGACTGACACTCTCACTTTCTATGATTTGAACCTCTCCTGGGAGTCCAGTTTTTGATTCCGATGCATCCCTTCAGGTTAACTGTATACCTTGGACCTTCTTTCTGACGATGAAACACAGAAATTGCATCCGAATTTAATACAAAAGGCACAATGCCGACTTAAGTACAAGAGGACTGACACTCTAACTTTCTATGATTTGAACCTCTCCTGTGAGTCCAGTTTTAGATTCCGATGCTTCACTTCAGGTTTACTGTATACCTTGGACCTTCTTATTGACGATGAAACACAGAAATTGCATCCGAATTTAATACTAAAGGCGCAATGCCGACTTAAGTACAAGAGAACTGACACTCTCACTTTCTATTATTAGAACCTCTCCTGTGAGTCCAGTTTTAGATTCCGATGCTTCACTTCAGATTTTCTATATACCTTGGATCTTCTTATTGACGATGAAACACAGACATTGCATCCGAATTAAATTCAAAAGGCACAATGCCGACTGAAGTACAAGAGGACTGACTCTCTAACTTTCTATGATTTGAACCTCTCCTGTGAGTCCAGTTTTAGATTCCGATGATTCACTTCAGGTTTACTGTATTCCTTGGACCTTCTTATTGACGATGAAACACAGAAATTGCATCCGAATTTAATACAAAAAGCACAATGCCGACTTAAGTACGAGAGGACTGACACTCTAACTTTCTATGATTTGAACCGCTTCTGTGAGTCCAGTTTTAGATTCCGATGCTTCACTTCAGGTTTCCTGTATACCTTGGACCTTCTTATTGACGATGAAACACAGAAATTGCATCCGAATTTAATACAAAAAGCACAACGCCGACTTAAGTACAAGAGGACTGAGACTATAACTTTCTATGATTTGAACCTCTTCTGTGAGTCCAGTTTTATATTCCGATGCTTCACTTCAGGTTTACTGTACACCTTGGACCTTCTTATTGACGATGAAACACAGAAATTGGATCCAAATTTAATGCAAAAGGCACAATGCCGACTTAAGTACAAGAGGACGTACACTCTAACTTTCTATGTTTTGAACCTCTCCTGTGAGTCCAGTTTTAGAATCCGATGCTTCACTTCAGGTTTACTGTATCCCTTGGACCTTCTTATTGAGGATGAAACACAAAAATGGCAATCGAATGTAATACACAAGGCACAAGGCCGACTTAAGTACAAGAGGAGTGCCACTCTAACTTTCTATGATTTGAACCTCTCCTATGTGTCCAGTTTTAGATTCCGATGCTTCCCTTCAGGTTTACTGTATACCTTGGACCTTCTTATTGACGATGAAAAACAAAAATGGCATGCGAATTTAATACAAAAGGCACAATGCCGACTTAAGTACAAGAGGACTGACACTCTAACTTTCTATGATTTGAACCTCTCCTGTGAGTCCAGTTTTAGATTCCGATGCTTCCCTTCAAGTTAACTGTATACCTTGGACCTTCTTATTGACGATGAAACACAGAAATTGGATCCGAAATTCATGCAAAAGGCACAATGGCGACTTAAGTACAAGAGGACTGACACTCTTACTTTCTATGATTTGAACCTCTCCTGTGGGTCCAGTTTTAGTTTCCGATGCTTCACTTCAGGTTTCCTGTATACCTTGGACCTTCTTATTGACGATAAAACACAGATATTTCATCCGAACTAAATTGAAAAGGCACAATGCCGACTTAAGTACAAGAGGACTGTTTCTCTAACTTTCTATGATTTGAACCTCTCCTGTGAGTCCAGTTTTAGATTCCTATGATTCACTTTAGGTTTACTGTATCCCTTGGACCTTCTTATTGATGAAGAAACACAGAAATTGCATCCGAATTTAATACAAAAGGCACAATGATGACTTAAGTAATAGAGGACAGACACTCTCACTTTCTATGATTTGAACCTCTCCTGTGAGTCCACTTTTAGATTCCGGTGCTTCACTTCAGGTTTCCTGTATACCTTGGACCTACTTATTGACGATGAAACACAGGAATTGCATCCGAATTTAATACTAAAGGCACAATGCCGACTTACGTACAAGAGGACTGACATTCTCAATTTCTATGATTTGAACCTGTCCTGTGAGTTCAGTTTTAGATTCCGATGCTTCCCTTCAGGTTTACTGTATACCTTGGATCTTCTTACTGACGATGAAACACAGAAATTGAATCTGAATAAAATACAAAAGGCACAATGCCGACTTAAGTACAAGAGGACTGACATTCTTACTTTCTATGATTTGAACCTCTCGTTTGAGTCCAGTTTTATATTCCGATGCTTCACTTGAGGTTTACTGTATGCCTTGGACATTCTTATTGACGATGAAACACAGAAATTGCATCCGAATTTAATACAAAGGCACAATGCGCACTTAAGTACAAGAGGACTGACACTCTAACCTTGTAGGATTTGAACCTCTCCTGTGAGTCCAGTTTTAGATTCCGATGCTTCACTACAGGTTTACTGTATAACTTGGAACTTCTTACTGACGAAGAAACACAGTAATTGCATCGGAATAAAAATTCAAAAGGCACAATGCCGACTTAAGTACAAGAGGACTGACACTCTACCTTCTACGATTTGAACCTCTCCTGTGAGTCCAGATTTAGATTCCGATGCTTCACTTCAGGTTTACTGTATCCCTAGGACCTTCTTATTGACGATGAAACACAGAAATTGCATCCGAATTTAATACAAAAGGCACAATGCCGACTTAAGTACAAGAGGACTGACACTCTAACTTTCAATGATTAGAACCTGTCCGGTGAGTCCAGTTTTAGATTCCGATTTTTCACTTCAGGTTTACTGTATCCCTTGGACCTTCTTTTTAACGGTGAAGCACAGAAATTGCATCGGAATGAAATTCAAAAGGCACAAGGCCCACATAAGTACAATAGAACTAACCCTCTAACTTTCAATGATTTGAATCTCTCCTGTGAGTCCAGTTTTAGATTCCGATGCATCCCTTTAGGTTTACTGTATACCTTGGACCTTCATACTGACGATGAAACACAGAAATTGCATCCGAATTTAATACAAAAGGCACAATGCCGACTGAAGTACAAGAGGACTGCCACTCTCACTTTCTATGATTTGAACCTCTCCTGTGAGTCCAGTTTTAGATTCCAATGCTTCCCTTCAGTTTTACTGTATACCATGGACCTTCTTACAGACGATGAAACACAGAAATTGCATCCGAATTTAATACAAAAGGCACAATGCCGACTTAAGTATTAGAGAACTGACACTCTAGCTTTCTATAATTTGAACCTCTCCTGTGAGTCCAGTTTTAGATTCCGATGCCTCACTTCAGGTTTACTGTATCCCTTGGACCTTCTTATTGACGATGAAACACAGAAATTGCATCCGAATTTAATACAAGAGGCACAATGCCGACTTAAGTACAAGAGGATTGACACTCTCAGTTTCTATGATTTGAAATTCTCCTGTGAGTACAGTTTAAGGTTCCGATGCTTCACTTCAGGTTTCCTGTATACCTTGGACCTTCTCATCGACGATGAAACACAGAAATTGCATGGGAATTAAATTCAAAAGGCACAATGCCGACTTAAGTACAAGAGGACTGACACTCTAACTTTCTATGATTTGAACCTCTCCTGTGAGTTCAGTTTCAGATTCCGATGCTTCACTTCAGGTTTACTGTATACCTTGGACCTTCTTAATGACGATGAGACACAGATATTGCATCCGAATGAAATTCAAAAGGCACAATGCAGACGTAAGTACAAGAGGACTGACTCTCTAACTGTCTATGATTTGAACCTTTCCTGTGAGTCCAGTTTTAGATTCCAGTGATTTACTTCAGGTTTACTGTATTCCTTGGACCTTCTTATTGATGATGAAAAACAGAAATTGCATCCGAATTTAATACAAAAGGTACAACGCCGACTTAAGTACAAGAGGACAGAAACTCTCACTTTCTATGATTTGAACCTCTCCTGTGAGTCCAGTTTTAGATTCCGACGCTTCACTTGAGGTTTACTGTATCCCTTGGACATTCTTATTGATGATGAAACACAGAAATTGCATCTGAATTTAATACAAAACGCACAATGCCGACTTAAGTACAAGAGGACTGACACTCTAGCCTTCTATGATTTGAACTTCTCCTGTGAGTCCAGTTTTAGATTCCGATGCTTCCCTACAGGTTTACTGTATACCTTGGAACCTCTTTTTGAGGATGAAACACAGTAATTGCATCGGAATAAAAATTCAAAAGGCACAATGCCGACTTAAGTACTAGAGGACTGACACTCTACCTTCTATGACTTGAACCTCTCCTGTGAGTCCAGTTTTAGATTCCGATGCTTTACTACCGGTTTACTGTATCCCTTGGACCATCTTATTGACGACGAAACACAGAAATTGCATCCGAATTTAATACTAAAGGCACAATGCCGACTTAAGTACAAGAGGACTGACATACTAACTTTCAATGATTAGAACCTCCCCTGTGAGTCCAGTTTTAGATTCCGATTTTCCACTTCAGGTTTACTGTAACCTTTGGATCTTCTTTTTAACGGTGAAGCACAGAAATTGCATCGGAATTAAATTCAAAAGGCATAATGCCGACTTAAGTACAAGAGTACTGACTCTCTAACTTTCTATGATTTGAACCTCTGCTGTGAGTCCAGTTTTAGATTCCAGTGATTCACTTCAGGTCTACAGTATACCTTGGACTTTCTTCTTGACGATGAAACACAGAAATTGCATCGGAAGTAAATTCAAAAGGCACAATGCCGACTTAAGTACAAGAGGACTGACACTCTAACTTTCAATGATTTGAATCTCTCCTGTGAGTCCAGTTTTAGATTTCGATGCTTCCCTTCAGGTTTACTGTATACCTTGGACCTTCTTATTGACGAGGAAAGAAATTGCATCTGAATTTAATACAAAAGGCACAATGCCGACGTAAGTACAAGAAGACTGACACTCTCACTTTCTATGAGTTAAACCTCTCCTGTGAGTCCAGTTTTAGAATCCGATGCATCCCTTCAGGTTTACTGTATACCTTGGACCTTCTTACTGACGATGAAACACAGAAATTGCATCCGAATTAAATACAAGAGGCACAATGTCGAATTAAATACAAGAGGACTGACCCTCTCACTGTCTATGGTTTGAACCTCTCCTGTGAGTCCACTTTTAGATTCCAATGCTTCCCTTCAGGTTTACTGTATACCATGGACCTTCTTACTGACGATGAAACACAGAAATTGCATCCGAAATTAATACAAAAGGCACAATGCCGACTTAAGTACACGAGGACTGACACTCTAACTTTCTATAATTTGAACCTCTCCTGTGAGTCCGGATTTAGATTCCGATGCCTCACGTCAGGTTTACTGTATCCCTTGGACCTTCTTATTGACGATGAAACACAGAAATTGCATCCGTATTTAATACAAGAGGCACAATGCCAACTTAAGTACAAGAGGACTGACACTCTAACTTTCTATGATTTGAACCTCTCCTGTGAGTCCAGTTTTAGATTCCGATGCTTCACTTCAGGTTTACTGTATCCCTTGGACCTTCTTATTGAGGATGAAACACAGATATTGCATCCGAATTTAATACAAATGCACAATGCCGACTTAAGGACAAGAGGACTGACACTCTCACATTCTATGATTTGAACTTCTCCTGTGAGTCCAGTATTTGATTCCGACGCTTCACTTGAGGTTTACTGTATCCCTTAACCATTCTTATTGACGATGAAACACAGAATTTTGCATCCTAAATTAATACAAAAGGCACAATGCCGACTTAAGTACAAGAGGACTGACACTCTAACCTTCTATGATTTGAACCACTCCTGTGAGTCCAGTTTTAGATTCCGATGCATCACTTCAGGTTTACTGTATCCCTTGGACCTTCTTATTGACGATGAAACACAGAAATTGCATCCGAATATAATACAAGAGGCACAATGCCGACTTAAGTACAAGAGGACTGACTTTCTAACTTTCTATGATTTGAACCTCTCCAGTGAGTCCAGTTTTAGATTCCGATGCTTCACTTCAGGTTTACTGTATACCTTGGACCTTCTCATTGACGATGAAACACAGAAATTGGATCCGAATTTAATGCAAAAGGCACAATGCCGACATAAGTACAGGAGGACTGAGACACTAACTTTCAATGATTAGAACCTCTCCTGTGAGTCCAGTTTTAGATTCCGATTTTTCACTTCAGGTTTACTGTATCCCTTGGATCTTCTTTTTAACGGTGAAGCACAGAAATTGCATCGGAATTAAATTCAAAAGGCATCATGCCGACTTAAGTACAAGTGGACTGACTCTCTAACTTTCTATGATTTGAACCTCTCCTGTGAGTCCAGTTTTAGATTCCAGTGATTCACATCAGGTTTACTGTATTCCTTGGACCTTCTTATTGATGATGAAAAACAGAAATTGCATCCGAATTTAATACAAAGGGTACAACGCCGACTTAAGTACAAGAGGACAGACACTCTCACTTTCTATGATTTGAACTTCTCCTGTGAGTCCAGTTTTAGATTCCGCCGCTTCACTTGAGGTTTACTGTATCCCTTGGACATTCTTATTGATGATGAAACACAGAAATTGCATCTGAATTTAATACAAAACGCACAATGCCGACTTAAGTACAAGAGGACTGACACTCTAACCTTCTATGATTTGAACTTCTCCTGTGAGTCCAGTTTTAGATTCCGACGCTTCACTACAGGTTTACTGTATACCTTGGAACCTCTTATTGAGGATGAAACACAGTAATTGCATCGGAATAAAAATTCAAAAGGCACAATGCCGACTTAAGTACTAGAGGACTGACACTCTACCTTCTATGACTTGAACCTCTCCTGTGAGTCCAGTTTTAGATTCCGATGCTTTACTACCGGTTTACTGTATCCCTTGGACCATCTTATTGACGACGAAACACAGAAATTGCATCTGAATTTAATACAAAACGCACAATGCCGACTTAAGTACAAGAGGACTGACACTCTAACCTTCTATGATTTGAACCTCTCCTGTGAGTCCAGTTTTAGATTCCGATGCTTCACTACAGGTTTACTGTATCCCTTGGACCTTCTTATTGACGATGAAACACAGAAGTTGCATCCGAATGTAATACAAAAGGCACAATGCCGACTTAAGTACAAGAGGACTGACACTCTAACTTTCTATGATTTGAACCTCTCCTAAGATTCCAGTTTTAGATTCCCATGCTTCCCTTCAGGTTTACTGTATACCTTGGACCTTCTTATTGACGATGAAACACAAAAATTGCATCCGAACTTAATACAAGAGGCCCAATGCCGACTTAAGTACAAGAGGACTGACACTCTAACTTTCAATGATTAGAACCTCTCCTGTGAGTCCAGTTTTAGATTCCGATGCTTCACTTCAGGTTTACTGTATACCTTGGACCTTCTTCTTGACGATGAAACACAGAAATGGCATCGGAAGTAAATTCAAAATGCACAATGCCGGCTTAAGTACAAGAGGACTGACACTCTAACTTTCAATGATTTGAATCTCTCCTGTGAGTCAAGTTTTAGATTTCGATGCTTCCCTTCAGGTTTACTGTATACCTTGGACCTTCTTATTGACGAGGAAACACAGATGTTGCATCCGAATTTAATACAAAAGGCACAATGCCGACTTAAGTGCAAGAAGACTGACACTCTCACTTTCTATGATTTGAACCTCTCCTGGGAGTCCAGTTTGAGATTCCGATGCATCCCTTCAGGTTTACTGTATACCTTGGACCTTCTTTCTGACGATGAAACACAGAAATTGCATCCGAATTTAATACAAAAGGAACAATGCCGACTTAAGTACAAGAGGACTGACGCTCTAACTTTCTATGATTTGAACCTCTCCTGTGAGTCCAGTTCTAGATTCCGAAGCTTCACTTCAGGTTTACTGTATACCTTGGACCTTCTTACTGACGATGAAACACAGAATTTGCATCCGAATTTAATACAAAAGTCACAATGCCGACTTAATTACAAGAGGACCGACACTCTAACCTTCTATGATTTGAACCTCTCCTGTGAGTCCAGTTTTAGATTCCGATGCTTCACTAAAGGTTTACTGTATACCTTGGAAATTCTAATTGACGATGAAACACAGTAATTGCATCGGAATAAAAATTCAAAAGGCAAAATGCCGACTTAAGTACAAGTGGACTGACACTCTACCTTCTATGATTTGATCCTCTCCTGTGAGTCCTGATTTAGATTCCGATGCATCACTTCAGGTTTACTGTATCCCTTGGACCTTCTTATTGACGATGAAACACAGAAATTGCATCCGAATTTAATACTAAAGGCACAATGCCGACTTAAGTACAAGAGGACTGACACACTAACTTTCAATGATTAGAACCTCTCCTGTGAGTCCAGTTTTAGATTCCGATTTTCCACTTCAGGTTTACTGTAACCTTTGGATCTTCTTTTTAACGGTGAAGCACAGAAATTGCATCGGAATTAAATTCAAAAGGCATAATGCCGACTTAAGTACAAGAGTACTGACTCTCTAACTTTCTATGATTTGAACCTCTGCTGTGAGTCCAGTTTTAGATTCCAGTGATTCACTTCAGGTCTACAGTATACCTTGGACTTTCTTCTTGACGATGAAACACAGAAATTGCATCGGAAGTAAATTCAAAAGGCACAATGCCGACTTAAGTACAAGAGGACTGACACTCTAACTTTCAATGATTTGAATCTCTCCTGTGAGTCCAGTTTTAGATTCCGATGCTTCCCTTCAGGTTTCCTGTATACCTTGGACCTTCTTATTGACGATGAAACACAAAAATGGCATGCGAATTTAATACAAAAGGCACAATGCCGACTTAAGTACAAGAGGACTGACACTCTAACTTTCTATGATTTGAACCTCTCCTGTGAGTCCAGTTTTAGATTCCGATGCTTCCCTTCAAGTTAACTGTATACCTTGGACCTTCTTATCGACGATGATACACAGAAATTGCATCCGAAATTAATACAAAAGGCACAATGCCGACTTAAGTACAAGAGGACTGACACTCTAACCTTCTATGATTTGAACCTCTCCTGTGAGTCCAGTTTTAGATTCCGATGCCTCACTTCAGGTTTAGTGTATCCCTTGGACCTTCTTCTTGACGATGAAACACAGAAATTGCATCGGAAGTAAATTCAAAAGGCACAATGCCGACCTAATTACAAGAGGACTGACACTCTAACTTTCAATGATTTGGATATCTCCTGTGAGTCCAGTTTTAGATTTCGATGCTTCCCTTCAGGTTTACTGTATACCTTGGACCTTCATATTGACGATGAAACACAGAAATTGCATCCGAATTTAATACAAAAGGCACAATGCCGACTTAAGTACAGAAAGACTGACACTCTCCCTTTCTATGATTTGAACCTCTCCTGTGAGTCCAGTTTTAGATTCCGATGCTTCACTTCAGGTATAATGTATACCTTGGACCCTCTTATTGACGATGATACACGGAAATTGGATCCGAATTTAATGCAAAAGGCACAATGCCGACGTAAGTACAAGAGGACTGACACACTAACTTTCTATGATTTGAACCTCTCCTGTGAGTCCAGTTTTAGATTCCGATGCATCCCTTCAGGTTAACTGTATACCTTGGACCTTCTTTCTGACGATGAAACACAGAAATTGCATCCGAATTTAATACAAAAGGCACAATGCCGACTTAAGTACAAGAGGACTGACACTCTAACTTTCTATGATTTGAACCTCTCCTGTGAGTCCAGTTTTAGATTCCGATGCTTCACTTCAGGTTTACTGTATACCTTGGACCTTCTTATTGACGATGAAACACAGAAATTGCATCCGAATTTAATGCAAAAGGCGCAATGCCGACTTAAGTACAAGAGAACTGACACTCTCACTTTCTGTTATTAGAACCTCTCCTGTGAGTCCAGTTTTAGATTCCGATGCTTCACTTCAGATTTTCTATATACCTTGGATCTTCTTATTGACGATGAAACACAGACATTGCATCCGAATTAAATTCAAAAGGCACAATGCCGACTGAAGTACAAGAGGACTGACTCTCTAACTTTCTATGATTTGAACCTCTCCTGTGAGTCCAGTTTTAGATTCCGATGATTCACTTCAGGTTTACTGTATTCCTTGGACCTTCTTATTGACGATGAAACACAGAAATTGCATCCGAATTTAATACAAAAAGCACAATGCCGACTTAAGTACGAGAGGACTGACACTCTAACTTTCTATGATTTGAACCGCTTCTGTGAGTCCAGTTTTAGATTCCGATGCTTCACTTCAGGTTTCCTGTATACCTTGGACCTTCTTATTGACGATGAAACACAGAAATTGCATCCGAATTTAATACAAAAAGCACAACGCCGACTTAAGTACAAGAGGACTGAGACTATAACTTTCTATGATTTGAACCTCTTCTGTGAGTCCAGTTTTATATTCCGATGCTTCACTTCAGGTTTACTGTACACCTTGGACCTTCTTATTGACGATGAAACACAGAAATTGGATCCAAATTTAATGCAAAAGGCACAATGCCGACTTAAGTACAAGAGGACGTACACTCTAACTTTCTATGTTTTGAACCTCTCCTGTGAGTCCAGTTTTAGAATCCGATGCTTCACTTCAGGTTTACTGTATCCCTTGGACCTTCTTATTGACGATGAAACACAAAAATGGCATCCGAATGTAATACACAAGGCACAAGGCCGACTTAAGTACAAGAGGAGTGCCACTCTAACTTTCTATGATTTGAACCTCTCCTATGAGTCCAGTTTTAGATTCCGATGCTTCCCTTCAGGTTTACTATATACCTTGGACCTTCTTATTGACGATGAAACACAAAAATTGCATGCGAATTTAATACAAAAGGCACAATGCCGACTTAAGTACAAGAGGACTGACACTCTAACTTTCTATGATTTGAACCTCTCCTGTGAGTCCAGTTTTAGATTCCGATGCTTCCCTTCAAGTTAACTGTATACCTTGGACCTTCTTACTGACGATGAAACACAGAAATTGGATCCGAAATTAATGCAAAAGGCACAATGCCGACTTAAGTACAAGAGGACTGACACTCTTACTTTCTATGATTTGAACCTCTCCTGTGGGTCCAGTTTTAGTTTCCGATGCTTCACTTCAGGTTTCCTGTATACCTTGGACCTTCTTATTGACGATAAAACACAGATATTGCATCCGAAATAAATTGAAAAGGCACAATGCCGACTTAAGTACAAGAGGACTGACTCTCTAACTTTCTATGATTTGAACCTCTCCTGTGAGTCCAGTTTTAGATTCCTATGATTCACTTTAGGTTTACTGTATCCCTTGGACCTTCTTATTGATGAAGAAACACAGAAATTGCATCCGAATTTAATACAAAAGGCACAATGATGACTTAAGTAATAGAGGACAGACACTCTCACTTTCTATGATTTGAACCTCTCCTGTGAGTCCACTTTTAGATTCCGGTGCTTCACTTCAGGTTTCCTGTATACCTTGGACCTACTTATTGACGATGAAACACAGGAATTGCATCCGAATTTAATACTAAAGGCACAATGCCGACTTATGTACAAGAGGACTGACATTCTCACTTTCTATGATTTGAACCTGTCCTGTGAGTTCAGTTTTAGATTCCGATGCTTCCCTTCAGGTTTACTGTATACCTTGGATCTTCTTACTGACGATGAAACACAGAAATTGAATCTGAATTAAATACAAAAGGCACAATGCCGACTTATATACAAGAGGACTGACATTCTTACTTTCTATGATTTGAACCTCTCGTTTGAGTCCAGTTTTATATTCCGATGCTTCACTTGAGGTTTACTGTATCCCTTGGACATTCTTATTGACGATGAAACACAGAAATTGCATCCGAATTTAATACAAAAGGCACAATGCGCACTTAAGTACAAGAGGACTGACACTCTAACCTTCTAGGATTTGAACCTCTCCTGTGAGTCCAGTTTTAGATTCCGATGCTTCACTACAGGTTTACTGTATAACTTGGAACTTCTTACTGACGAAGAAACACAGTAATTGCATCGGAATAAAAATTCAAAAGGCACAATGCCGACTTAAGTACAAGAGGACTGACACTCTACCTTCTACGATTTGAACCTCTCCTGTGAGTCCAGATTTAGATTCCGATGCTTCACTTCAGGTTTACTGTATCCCTAGGACCTTCTTATTGACGATGAAACACAGAAATTGCATCCGAATTTAATACAAAAGGCACAATGCCGACTTAAGTACAAGAGGACTGACACTCTAACTTTCAATGATTAGAACCTGTCCGGTGAGTCCAGTTTTAGATTCCGATTTTTCACTTCAGGTTTACTGTATCCCTTGGACCTTCTTTTTAACGGTGAAGCACAGAAATTGCATCGGAATGAAATTCAAAAGGCACAATGCCGACATAAGTACAAGAGAACTAACCCTCTAACTTTCAATGATTTGAATCTCTCCTGTGAGTCCAGTTTTAGATTCCGATGCATCCCTTTAGGTTTACTGTATACCTTGGACCTACATACTGACGATGAAACACAGAAATTGCATCCGAATTTAATACAAAAGGCACAATGCCGACTTAAGTATTAGAGGACTGACACTCTAGCTTTCTATAATTTGAACCTCTCCTGTGAGTCCAGTTTTAGATTCCGATGCCTCACTTCAGGTTTACTGTATCCCTTGGACCTTCTTATTGACGATGAAACACAGAAATTGCATCCGAATTTAATACAAGAGGCACAATGCCGACTTAAGTACAAGAGGATTGACACTCTCAGTTTCTATGATTTGAAATTCTCCTGTGAGTACAGTTTAAGGTTCCGATGCTTCACTTCAGGTTTCCTGTATACCTTGGACCTTCTCATCGACGATGAAACACAGAAATTGCATGGGAATTAAATTCAAAAGGCACAATGCCGACTTAAGTACAAGAGGACTGACACTCTAACTTTCTATGATTTGAACCTCTCCTGTGAGTTCAGTTTCAGATTCCGATGCTTCACTTCAGGTTTACTGTATACCTTGGACCTTCTTAATGACGATGAGACACAGATATTGCATCCGAATGAAATTCAAAAGGCACAATGCAGACGTAAGTACAAGAGGACTGACTCTCAAACTGTCTATGATTTGAACCTTTCCTGTGAGTCCAGTTTTAGATTCCAGTGATTTACTTCAGGTTTACTGTATTCCTTGGACCTTCTTATTGATGATGAAAAACAGAAATTGCATCCGAATTTAATACAAAAGGTACAACGCCGACTTAAGTACAAGAGGACAGAAACTCTCACTTTCTATGATTTGAACCTCTCCTGTGAGTCCAGTTTTAGATTCCGACGCTTCACTTGAGGTTTACTGTATCCCTTGGACATTCTTATTGATGATGAAACACAGAAATTGCATCTGAATTTAATACAAAACGCACAATGCCGACTTAAGTACAAGAGGACTGACACTGTAACCTTCTATGATTTGAACCTCTCCTGTGAGTCCAGTTTTAGATCCCGATACTTCACTTCAGGTTTACTGTATACCTTGGACCTTCTTATTGACGATGAAACACAGAATTTGCATCCGAATTTAACACAAAAGGCTCAATGCCGACTTAATTACAAGAGGACCGACACTCTAACCTTCTATGATTTGAAAATCTCCTGTGAGTCCAGTTTTAGATTCCGATGCTTTACTACAGGTTTACTGTGTACCTTGGAACTTCTAATTGACGATGAAACACAGTAATTGCATCGGAATAAAAATTCAAAAGCAAAATGCCGACTTATGTACAAGTGGACTGACACTCTACCTTCTATGATTTGATCCTCTCCTGTGAGTCCAGATTTAGATTCCGATGCATCACTTCAGTTTTACTGTATCCCTTGGACCTTCTTATTGACGATGAAACACTGAAATTGCATCGGAATTTAATACTAAAGGCACAATGCCGACATAAGTACAAGAGGACTGACACACTAACTTTCAATTATTAGAACCTCTCCTGTGAGTCCAGTTTTAGATTCCGATTTTTCAATTCAGGTTTTCTGTATCCCATGGATCTTCTTTTTAACGGTGAAGCGCAGAAATTGCATCGGAATTAAATTCAAAAGGCATAATGCCGACTTAACTACAAGTGGACTGACTCTCTAACTTTCTATGATTTGAACCTCTCCTGTGAGTCCAGTTTTAGATTCCAGTGATTCACATCAGGTTTACTGTATTCCTTGGACCTTCTTATTGATGATGAAAAACAGAAATTGCATACGAATTTAATACAAAGGGTACAACGCCGACTTAAGTACAAGAGGACAGACACTCTCACTTTCTATGATTTGAACTTCTCCTGTGAGTCCAGTTTTAGATTCCGCCGCTTCACTTGAGGTTTACTGTATCCCTTGGACATTCTTATTGATGATGAAACACAGAAATTGCATCTGAATTTAATACAAAACGCACAATGCCGACTTAAGTACAAAAGGACTGACACTCTAGCCTTCTATGATTTGAACTTCTCCTTTGAGTAAAGTTTTAGATTCCGATGCTTCACTACAGGTTTACTGTATACCTTGGAACCTCTTATTGAGGATGAAACACAGTAATTGCATCGGAATAAAAATTCAAAAGGCACAATGCCGACTTAAGTACTAGAGGACTGACACTCTACCTTCTATGACTTGAACCTCTCCTGTGAGTCCAGTTTTAGATTCCGATGCTTTACTAAAGGTTTACTGTATCCCTTGGACCATCTTATTGACGACGAAACACAGAAATTGCATCTGAATTTAATACAAAACGCACAATGCCGACTTAAGTACAAGAGGACTGACACTTTAACCTTCTATGATTTGAACCTCTCCTGTGAGTCCAGTTTTAGATTCCGATGCTTCACTACAGGTTTACTGTATACCTTGGAACTTCTTATTGAGGATGAAACACAGTAGTTGCATCTGAATAAAAATTCAAAAGGCACAATGAAGACTTAAGTACTAGAGGACTGACACTCTACCTTCTATGATTTGAACCTCTCCTGTGAGTCCAGTTTTAGATTCCGATGCTTTACTACCGGTTTACTGTATCCCTTGGACCTTCTTATTGACGAAGAAACACAGAAATTGCATCCGAACTTAATACAAGAGGCCCAATGCCGACTTAAGTACAAGAGGGCTGACACTCTAACTTTCAATGATTAGAACCTCTCCTGTGAGTCCAGTTTTAGATTCCGATGCTTCACTTCAGGTTTACTGTATACCTTGGACCTTCTTCTTGACGATGAAACACAGAAATGGCATCGGAAGTAAATTCAAAAGGCACAATGCCGGCTTAAGTACAAGAGGACTGACACTCTAACTTTCAATGATTTGAATCTCTCCTGTGAGTCAAGTTTTAGATTTCGATGCTTCCCTTCAGGTTTACTGTATACCTTGGACCTTCTTATTGACGAGGAAACACAGATGTTGCATCCGAAGTTAATACAAAAGGCACAATGCCGGCTTAAGTGCAAGAAGACTGACACTCTCACTTTCTATGATTTGAACCTCTCCTGGGAGTCCAGTTTTAGATTCCGATGCATCCCTTCAGGTTTACTGTATACCTTGGACCTTCTTTCTGACGATGAAACACAGAAATTGCATCCGAATTTAATACAAAAGGCACAATGCCGACTTAAGTACAAGAGGACTGACACTCTAACTTTCTATGATTTGAACCTCTCCTGTGAGTCCAGTTCTAGATTCCGAAGCTTCACTTCAGGTTTACTGTATACCTTGGACCTTCTTACTGACGATGAAACACAGAATTTGCATCCGAATTTAATACAAAAGTCACAATGCCGACTTAATTACAAGAGGACCGACACTCTAACCTTCTATGATTTGAACCTCTCCTGTGAGTCCAGTATTAGATTCCGATGCTTCACTAAAGGTTTACTGTATACCTTGGAAGTTCTAATTGACGATGAAACACAGTAATTGCATCGGAATAAAAATTCAAAAGGCAAAATGCCGACTTAAGTACAAGTGGACTGACACTCTACCTTGTATGATTTGATCCTCTCCTGTGAGTCCTGATTTGGATTCCGATGCATCACTTCAGGTTTACTGTATCCCTTGGACCTTCTTATTGACGATGAAACACAGAAATTGCATCCGAATTTAATACTAAAGGCACAATGCCGACTTAAGTACAAGAGGACTGACACACTAACTTTCAATGATTAGAACCTCTCCTGTGAGTCCAGGTTTAGATTCCGATTTTCCACTTCAGGTTTACTGTAACTTTCGGATCTTCTTTTTAACGGTGAAGCACAGAAATTGCATCGGAATTAAATTCAAAAGGCATAATGCCGACTTAAGTACAAGAGTACTGACTCTCTAACTTTCTATGATTTGAACCTCTGCTGTGAGTCCAGTTTTAGATTCCAGTGATTCACTTCAGGTCTACAGTATACCTTGGACTTTCTTCTTGACGATGAAACACAGAAATTGCATCGGAAGTAAATTCAAAAGGCACAATGCCGACTTAAGTACAAGAGGACTGACACTCTAACTTTCAATGATTTGAATCTCTCCTGTGAGTCCAGTTTTAGATTTCGATGCTTCCCTTCAGGTTTACTGTATACCTTGGACCTTCTTATTGACGAGGAAAGAAATTGCATCTGAATTTAATACAAAAGGCACAATGCCGACGTAAGTACAAGAAGACTGACACTCTCACTTTCTATGAGTTAAACCTCTCCTGTGAGTCCAGTTTTAGAATCCGATGCATCCCTTCAGGTTTACTGTATACCTTGGACCTTCTTACTGACGATGAAACACAGAAATTGCATCCGAATTAAATACAAGAGGCACAATGTCGAATTAAATACAAGAGGACTGACCCTCTCACTGTCTATGGTTTGAACCTCTCCTGTGAGTCCACTTTTAGATTCCAATGCTTCCCTTCAGGTTTACTGTATACCATGGACCTTCTTACTGACGATGAAACACAGAAATTGCATCCGAATTTAATACAAAAGGCACAATGCCGACTTAAGTACACGAGGACTGACACTCTAACTTTCTATAATTTGAACCTCTCCTTTGAGTCCGGATTTAGATTCCGATGCCTCACTTCAGGTTTACTGTATCCCTTGGACCTTCTTATTGAGGATGAAACACAGATATTGCATCCGAATTTAATACAAATGCACAATGCCGACGTAAGTACAAGAAGACTGACACTCTCACTTTCTATGAGTTAAACCTCTCCTGTGAGTCCAGTTTTTGATTCCGACGCTTCACTTGAGGTTTACTGTATCCCTCAACCATTCTTATTGACGATGAAACACAGAAATTGCATCCTAAATTAATACAAAAGGCACAATGCCGACTTAAGTACAAGAGGACTGACACTCTAACCTTCTATGATTTGAACCACTCCTGTGAGTCCAGTTTTAGATTCCGATGCATCACTTCAGGTTTACTGTATCCCTTGGACCTTCTTATTGACGATGAAACACAGAAATTGCATCCGAATTTAATACAAGAGGCACAATGCCGACTTAAGTACAAGAGGACTGACTTTCTAACTTTCTATGATTTGAACCTCTCCTGTGAGTCCAGTTTTAGATTCCGATGCTTCACTTCAGGTTTACTGTATACCTTGGACCTTCTCATTGACGATGAAACACAGAAATTGGATCCGAATTTAATGCAAAAGGCACAATGCCGACATAAGTACAAGAGGACTGACACACTAACTTTCAATGATTAGAACCTCTCCTGTGAGTCCAGTTTTAGATTCCGATTTCTCACTTCAGGTTTACTGTATCCCTTGGATCTTCTTTTTAACGGTGAAGCACAGAAATTGCATCGGAATTAAATTCAAAAGGCATAATGCCGACTTAAGTACAAGTGGACTGACTCTCTAACTTTCTATGATTTGAACCTCTCCTGTGAGTCCAGTTTTAGATTCCAGTGATTCACATCAGGTTTACTGTATTCCTTGGACCTTCTTATTGATGATGAAAAACAGAAATTGCATCCGAATTTAATACAAAGGGTACAACGCCGACTTAAGTACAAGAGGACAGACACTCTCACTTTCTATGATTTGAACTTCTCCTGTGAGTCCAGTTTTAGATTCCGCCGCTTCACTTGAGGTTTACTGTATCCCTTGGACATTCTTATTGATGATGAAACACAGAAATTGCATCTGAATTTAATACAAAACGCACAATGCCGACTTAAGTACAAGAGGACTGACACTCTAACCTTCTATGATTTGAACTTCTCCTGTGAGTCCAGTTTTAGATTCCGATGCCTCACTACAGGTTTACTGTATACCTTGGAAGCTCTTATTGAGGATGAAACACAGTAATTGCATCGGAATAAAAATTCAAAAGGCACAATGCCGACTTAAGTACTAGAGGACTGACACTCTACCTTCTATGACTTGAACCTCTCCTGTGAGTCCAGTTTTAGATTCCGATGCTTTACTACCGGTTTACTGTATCCCTTGGACCATCTTATTGACGACGAAACACAGAAATTGCATCTGAATTTAATTCAAAACGCACAATGCCGACTTAAGTACAAGAGGACTGACACTCTAACTTTCTATGATTTGAACCTCTCCTATGATTCCAGTTTTAGATTCCCATGCTTCCCTTCAGGTTTACTGTATACCTTGGACCTTCTTATTGACGATGAAACACAAAAATTGCATCCGAACTTAATACAAGAGGCCCAATGCCGACTTAAGTACAAGAGGACTGACACTCTAACTCTCAATGATTAGAACCTCTCCTGTGAGTCCAGTTTTAGATTTCGATGCTTCACTTCAGGTTTACTGTATACCTTGGACCTTCTTCTTGACGATGAAACACAGAAATGGCATCGGAAGTAAATTCAAAAGGCACAATGCCGGCTTAAGTACAAGAGGACTGACACTCTAACTTTCAATGATTTGAATCTCTCCTGTGAGTCAAGTTTTAGATTTCGATGCTTCCCTTCAGGTTTACTGTATACCTTGGACCTTCTTATTGACGAGGAAACACAGATGTTGCATCCGAATTTAATACAAAAGGCAAAATGCCGACTTAAGTGCAAGAAGACTGACACTCTCACTTTCTATGATTTGAACCTCTCCTGGGAGTCCAGTTTTAGATTCCGATGCATCCCTTCAGGTTTACTGTATACCTTGGACCTTCTTTCTGACGATGAAACACAGAAATTGCATCCGAATTTAATACAAAAGGCACAATGCCGACTTAAGTACAAGAGGACTGACACTCTAACTTTCTATGATTTGAACCTCTCCTGTGAGTCCAGTTCTAGATTCCGAAGCTTCACTTCAGGTTTACTGTATACCTTGGACCTTCTTACTGACGATGAAACACAGAATTTGCATCCGAATTTAATACAAAAGTCACAATGCCGACTTAATTACAAGAGGACCGACACTCTAACCTTCTATGATTTGAACCTCTCCTGTGAGTCCAGTTTTAGATTCCGATGCTTCACTAAAGGTTTACTGTATACCTTGGAAGTTCTAATTGACGATGAAACACAGTAATTGCATCGGAATAAAAATTCAAAAGGCAAAATGCCGACTTAAGTACAAGTGGACTGCACTCTACCTTCTATGATTTGTTCCTCTCCTGTGAGTCCTGATTTAGATTCCGATGCATCACTTCAGGTTTACTGTATCCCTTGGACCTTCTTATTGACGATGAAACACAGAAATTGCATCCGAATTTAATACTAAAGGCACAATGCCAACTTAAGTACAAGAGGACTGACACACTAACTTTCAATGATTAGAACCTCTCCTGTGAGTCCAGTTTTAGATTCCGATTTTCCACTTCAGGTTTACTGTAACCTTTGGATCTTCTTTTTAACGGTGAAGCACAGAAATTGCATCGGGATTAAATTCAAAAGGCATAATGCCGACTTAAGTACAAGAGTACTGACTCTCTAACTTTCTATGATTTGAACCTCTGCTGTGAGTCCAGTTTTAGATTCCAGTGATTCACTTCAGGTCTACAGTATACCTTGGACTTTCTTCTTGACGATGAAACACAGAAATTGCATCGGAAGTAAATTCAAAAGGCACAATGCCGACTTAAGTACAAGAGGACTGACACTCTAACTTTCAATTATTTGAATCTCTCCTGTGAGTCCAGTTTTAGATTTCGATGCTTCCCTTCAGGTTTACTGTATACCTTGGACCTTCTTATTGACGAGGAAAGAAATTGCATCTGAATTTAATACAAAAGGCACAATGCCGACGTAAGTACAAGAAGACTGACACTCTCACTTTCTATGAGTTAAACCTCTCCTGTGAGTCCAGTTTTAGAATCCGATGCATCCCTTCAGGTTTACTGTATACCTTGGACCTTCTTACTGACGATGAAACACAGAAATTGCATCCGAATTAAATACAAGAGGCACAATGTCGAATTAAATACAAGAGGACTGACCCTCTCACTGTCTATGGTTTGAACCTCTCCTGTGAGTCCACTTTTAGATTCCAATGCTTCCCTTCAGGTTTACTGTATACCATGGACCTTCTTACTGACGATGAAACACAGAAATTGCATCCGAATTTAATACAAAAGGCACAATGCCGACTTAAGTACACGAGGACTGACACTCTAACTTTCTATAATTTGAACCTCTCCTGTGAGTCCGGATTTAGATTCCGATGCCTCACGTCAGGTTTACTGTATCCCTTGGACCTTCTTATTGACGATGAAACACAGAAATTGCATCCGTATTTAATACAAGAGGCACAATGCCGACTTAAGTACAAGAGGACTGACACTCTAACTTTCTATGATTTGAACCTCTCCTGTAAGTCCAGTTTTAGATTCCGATGCTTCACTTCAGGTTTACTGTATCCCTTGGACCTTCTTATTGAGGATGAAACACAGATATTGCATCCGAATTTAATACAAAAGGCACAATGCCGACTTAAGGACAAGAGGACTGACACTCTCACATTCTATGATTTGAACCTCTCCTGTGAGTCCAGTTTTTGATTCCGACGCTTCACTTGAAGTTTACTGTATCCCTTAACCATTCTTATTGACGATGAAACACAGAAATTGCATCCTAAATTAATACAAAAGGCACAATGCCGACTTAAGTACAAGAGGACTGACACTCTAACCTTCTATGATTTGAACCACTCCTGTGAGTCTAGTTTTAGATTCCGATGCATCAATTCAGGTTTACTGTATCCCTTGGACCTTCTTATTGACGATGAAACACAGAACTTGCATCCGAAATTAATACAAGAGGCACAATGCCGACTTAAGTACAAGAGGACTGACACTCTAACTTTCTATGATTTGAACCTCTCCTGTGAGTCCAGTTTTAGATTCCGATGCTTCACTTCAGGTTTACTGTATACCTTGGACCTTCTCATTGACGATGAAACACAGAAATTGGATCCGAATTTAATGCAAAAGGCACAATGCCGACTTAAGTACAAGTGGACTGACACTCTAACTTTCTATGATTTGAACCTCTCCTGTGAGTCCAGTGTCAGATTCCGATGCCTCACGTCAGGTTAACTGTATCCCTTGGACCTTCTTATTGACGATGAAACACAGAAATTGCATCCGAATTTAATACAAGAGGCACAATGCCGACTTAAGTACAAGAGGACTGACCCTCTAGCTTTCTATGATTTAAACCTCTCCTGTGAGTAAAGTTTTAGATTCCGATGCTTCACTTCAGGTTTACTGTAGTGCTTTTACCTTCTTATTGACGATGAAACACAGATATTGCATCCGAATTTAATACAAAAGGCACAATGCCGACTTAAGTACAAGAGGACTGACACTCTCACATTCTATGATTTGAACCTCTCCTGGGAGTCCAGTTTTAGATTCCGACGCTTCACTTGAGGTTTACTGTATCCCTTGGACCTTCTTATTGACGATGAAACACAGAAATTGCATCCGAAATTAATACAAAAGGCACAATGCCGACTTAAGTACAAGAGGACTGACACTCTAACCTTCTATGATTTGAACCTCTCCTGTGAGTCCAGTTTTAGATTCCGATGCATCACTTCAGGTTTAGTGTATCCCTTGGACCTTCTTCTTGACGATGAAACACAGAAATTGCATCGGAAGTAAATTCAAAAGGCAAAATGCCGACCTAATTACAAGAGGACTGACACTCTAACTTTCAATGATTTGGATATCTCCTGTGAGTCCAGTTTTAGATTTCGATGCTTCCCTTCAGGTTTACTGTATACCTTGGACCTTCATATTGACGATGAAACACAGAAATTGCATCCGAATTTAATACAAAAGGCACAATGCCGACTTAAGTACAGAAAGACTGACACTCTCCCTTTCTATGATTTGAACCTCTCCTGTGAGTCCAGTTTTAGATTCCGATGCTTCACTTCAGGTATAATGTATACCTTGGACCCTCTTATTGACGATGAAACACGGAAATTGGATCCGAATTTAATGCAAAAGGCACAATGCCGACGTAAGTACAAGAGGACTGACACACTAACTTTCTATGATTTGAACCTCTCCTGTGAGTCAAGTTTTAGATTCCGAAGCTTCACTTCAGGTTTACTGTATTACTTGGACATTCTTATTGACTATGAATCATAGAAATTGCATCCGAATTTAATGCAAAAGGCACAATGCCGAATTATGTAAAAGAGGACTGACACTCAAACTTTCTATGATTTGAACCTCTCCTGTGAGTCCAGTTTTAGATTCCGATGCTTCCCTTCAGGTTTACTGTATACCTTATACCTTCTTATTGACCATGAAACACTGAAATTGCATCCGAATTTAATACAAAAGGCACAATGCCGACTTAAGTACAAGAGGACCAACACACTCACTTTCTATGATTTGAACCTCTTCTGTGAGTCCAGTTTTAGATTCCGATGCTACACTTCAGGTTTACTGTATACCATGGACCTTATTATTGACGATGAAGCACAGAAATTGCATCGGAATGAAATCCAAAAGGCACAATGCCGACTTAAGTACAAGATGACTAACACTCTAATTTTCTAGGATTTGAACCTCTACTGTGAGTCCAGTTTTAGAAACCGATGATTAACTTCAGGTTTACTGTATCATTTGGACCTTCTTATTGACGATGAAACACAGAAATTGCATCCGAATGTAATACAAGAGGCACAATTTCGACTTAAGTAAAAGAGGACTGACACTCTAACTTTCTATGATTTGAACCTCTCCTATGAGTCCAGTTTTAGATGCCGATGCTTCCCTTCAGGTTTACTGTATACCGTGGACCTTCTTATTGACGATGAAACACAGATATTGCATCCGAATTTAATACAAAAGGCACAATGCCGACTTAAGTACAAGAGGACCGATACACTCACTTCCTATGGTTTGAACCTCTCCTGTGAGTCCAGATTTAGATTCCGACGCTTCCCTTCAGGTTTACTGTATACCTTGGACCTTCTTACTGACGAGGAAACACATAAATTGGATCCGAAATTAACGCAAAAGGCACAATGCCGTCTTAAGTACAAGAGGACTGACACTCTCACATTCTATTATTTGAACCTCTCCTGTGAGTCCAGTTTTAGATTCCGATTCTCCACTTCAGGTTTCCCGTATACCTTGGACCATCTTATTGACCATGAAACACAGAAATTGCATCGGAATTAAATTCAGAAGGCACAATGCCGACTTAAGCACAAGAGGACGGACACTCTAACTTTCAATGATTTGAACCTCTCCTGTGAGTCCAGTTTTAGATTCCGATGCTACACTTCAGGTTTACTGTTTGCCATGGACCTTCTTATTGTCGATGAAGCACAGAAATTGCATCGGAGTGAGATTCAAAAGGCACAATACCGACTTAAGTACAAGATGACTGACACTCTAACTATCTATGATTTGAACCTCTCCTGTGAGTCCAGTTTTAGAATCCGATGCTTCACTTCAGGTTTACTGTATACCTTGGACCTTCTTATTGCTGATGAAACACAGAAATTGCATCCGAAAGTAATACAAAAGGCACAATGCCAACTTAAGTACAAGAGGACTGACACTCAAACTTTCTATGATTACAACCTATCCTGTGAGTCCAATTTTAGATTCCGATGCTTCCCTTCAGGTTTACTGTATACCTTGGACCTTCTTATTGACGATGAAACACAGAAATTGCATCCGAAATTAATACAAAAGGCACAATGCCGACTTAAGTACAAGAATACTGACACTCTAACCTTCTATGATTTTAACCTCTCCTGTGAGTCCAGTTTTAGATTCCGATGCATCACTTCAGGTTTAGTGTATCCCTTGGACCTTCTTATTGACGATGAAACACAGAAATTGCATCCGAATTTAATTCAAAGGCACAATGCCGACTTAAGTACAAGAGGACCGACACACTCACTTTCTATGATTTGAACCTCTTCTGTGAGTCCAGTTTTAGATTCCGATGCTACACTTCAGGTTTACTGTATACCATGGACCTTCTTATTGACGATGAAGCACAGAAATTGGATGGGAATGAAATCCAAAAGGCACAATGCCGACTTAAGTACAAGATGACTAACACTCTAATTTTCTATGATTTGAACCTCTCCTGTGGTCCAGTTTTAGAATCCGATGCTTAACTTCAGGTTTACTGTATCATTTGGACCTTCTTATTGACGATGAAACACAGAAATTGCATCCGAATGAAATACAAAAGGCACAATTTCGACTTAAGTAAAAGAGGACTGACACTCTAACTTTCTATGATTTGAACCTCTCCTATGAGACCAGTTTTAGATGCCGATGCTTCCCTTCAGGTTTCCTGTATACCTTGGACCTTCTTATTGACGATGAAACACAGATATTGCATCCGAATTTAATACAAAAGGCACAATGCCGACTTAAGTACAAGAGGACCGACACACTCACTTCCTATGATTTAAACCTCTCCTGTGAGTCCAGTTTTAGATTCCGACGCTTCCCTTCAGGTTTACTGTATACCTTGGACCTTCTTACTGACGAGGAAACACATAAATTGGATCCGAAATTAATGCAAAAGGCACAATGCCGTCTTAAGTACAAGAGGGCTTACACTCTCACATTCTATTATTTGAACCTCTCCTGTGAGTCCAGTTTTAGATTCCGATTCTCCACTTCAGGTTTCCCGTATATCTTGGACCACCTTATTGACGATGAAACACAGAAATTGCATCGGAATTAAATTCAGAAGGCACAATGCCGACTTAAGTACAAGAGGACGGACACTCTAACTTTCAATGATTTGAACCTCTCCTGTGAGTCCAGTTTTAGATTCCGATGCTACACTTCAGGATTACTGTTTACCATGGACCTTCTTATTGACGATGAAGCACAGAAATTGCATCGGAGTGAGATTCAAAAGGCACAATACCGACTTAAGTACAAGATGACTGACACTCTAACTATCTATGATTTGAACCTCTCCTGTGAGTCCAGTTTTAGAATTCGATGCTTCACTTCAGGTTTACTGTAAACCTTGGACCTTCTTATTGACGATGAAACACAGAAATTGCATCCGAAAGTAATACAAAAGGCACAATGCCAACTTAAGTACAAGAGGACTGACACTCAAACTTTCTATGATTAGAACCTCTCCTGTGAGTCCACTTTTAGATTCCGATGCTTCCCTTCAGGCTTACTGTATACCTTGGACCTTCTTATTGACGATGAAACACAGCAATTGCAACCGAAATTAATACAAAAGGCACAATGCCGACTTAAGTACAAGAGGACTGACACTCTCACTTTCTATGATTTGAACCTCTCCTGTGGGTCCAGTTTTAGATTCCGATGCTTGACTTAAGGTTTCGTGTATACCTTGAACCTTCTTATGGACGATGAAACACAGAAATTGCATCCGAATTTAATACAAATTCACAATGCCGACTTAAGTACAAGAGGACTGACACTCTCATTTTCTATGATTTGAACCTCTCCTGTGAGTCCAGTTTTAGATTCCGATGCTTCACTTCAGGTTTCCTGTATACCTTGGAACTTCTTATTGTCGATGAAACACAGAAATTGCATCCGAATTTAATACAAGAAGCACAATGACGACTTAAGTACAAGAGGACTGACACTCTCACTTTCTACGGTTTGAACCTCTCCTGTGAGTCCAGTTTTAGATTCCAATGCTTCCGTTCAGGATTACTGTATACCATGGACCTTCTACTGACGATGAAACACAGAAATCGCATCCGCATTTAATACAAAAGGCACAATGCCGACTTAAGTACAGGAGGACTGACACTCTAACTTTCCATAATTTGAACTTCTCCTGTGAATCCGGTTTTACATTCCGATGCCTCACTTCAGGTTTACTGTATCCCTTGGACCTTCTTATTGACGATGAAACACAGAAATTGCATTCGAATATAATAGAAGAGGCACAATGCCGACTTATGTACAAGAGGACTGACACTCTAACATTCTATGGTTTGAACCTCTCCTGTGAGTCCAGTTTTAGATTCCGATGCTTCACTTCAGGTTCACTGTATACCTTGGACCTTCTTATTGACGATGAAACACAGAAATTGGATCCGAATTTAATGCAAAAGGCACAATGCCGACTTAAGTACAAGAGGACTGACGCTCTCACACTCTATGATTTGAAACTCTCCTGTGAGTACAGTTTTAGATTCCGATGCTTCACTTCAGGTTTCCTGTATACCATGGATCTTCTTATTGACGATAAAACACAGATATTGCATCCGAATGTAATACAAAAGGCACAATGCCGACTTAAGTACAACAGGACTGACACTGTAACTTTCTATGATTTGAACCTCGCCTGTGAGTCTAGTTTTAGATTCCGATGCTTCACTTGAGGTTCCCTGTATACGTTGGACATTCTTCTTGACGATGAAACACAGAAATTGAATCCGAATTTAATACAAGAGGCACAATCCCGACTTAAGTACAAGAGGACTGACTCTCTATGATTTGAACCACACCTGTGAGTCCAGTTCTAGATTCCGACGCTTCACTTCAGGTTTACTGTATACCTTGGACCTCCTTATTGACGATGGAACACAGAAATTGGATCCGACTTTAATACAAAAGGCACAATGCCGACTTAGGTACATGAGGACTGCCACACTAAATTTCTATGATTTGAACCTCTCCCGTGAGTCCAGTTTTAGATTCGGATGCTTCACTTCAGGTTTACTGTATCCCTTGGACCATATTATTGACGATGAAACACAGAAATTGCATCCGAATTAAATACAAAAGGCACAATGCCGACTTAAGTACAAGAGGACTGACACTCTCACTTTCTATGATTTGAACCTCTCCTGTGAGTCCAGTTTTAGATTCCGATGCTTCACTTCAGGTTTACTGTATCCCTTGGACCATCTTATTGACGATGAAACACAGAAATTGCATCCGAATTTAATACAAGTGGCACAATGCCGACTTAAGTACAACAGGACTGACACTCTAACTTTCTATGATTTGAACCTGTCCTGTGAGTCCAGTTTTAGATTCCGATTTTTCACTTCAGGTTTACTGGATCCCTTGGACCTTCTTTTGGACGGTGAAGCACAGAAATTGCATCGGAATTAAATTCAAAGTTCACAATACCGATTTAAGTACAAGAGGACTGACACTCTACTTTTCTATAATTTGAACCAGTCCTGTGAGTCTAGTTTTAGATTCCGATGCTTAACTTCAGGTTTACTGTATCCTTTGGAACCTCTTATTGACGATGAAACACAGAAATTGCATCCGAATTTAATACAAAAGGCACAATGCCGACATAAGTACAAGAGGACTGACACACTAACTTTCTATGATTTGAACCTCTCCCGTGAGTCCAGTTTTAGATTCGGATGCTTCACTTCAGGTTTACTGTATCCCTTGGACCATATTATTGACGATGAAACACAGAAATTGCATCCGAATTAAATACAAAAGGCACAATGCCGACTTAAGTACAAGAGGACTGACACTCTCACTTTCTATGATTTGAACCTCTCCTGTGAGTCCAGTTTTAGATTCCGATGCTTCACTTCAGGTTTTCTGTATCCCTTGGACCATCTTATTGACGATGAAACACAGAAATTGCATCCGAATTTAATACAAGTGGCACAATGCCGACTTAAGTACAACAGGACTGACACTCTAACTATCTATGATTTGAACCTCTCCTGTGAGTCTAGTTTTAGATTCCGATGCTTCACTTCAGGTTTACTGTATCCTTTGTACCCTCTTACTGACGATGAAACACAGAAATTGCATTCGAATATAATAGAAGAGGCACAATGCCGACTTAAGTACAAGAGGACTGACACTCTCATTTTCTATGGTTTGAACCTCTCCTGTGAGTCCAGTTTCAGATTCCGATGCTTCACTTCAGGTTTCCTGTATACCTTGGAACTTCTTATTATCGATGAAACACAGAAATTGCATCCGAATTTAATACAAGAAGCACAATGACGACTTAAGTACAAGAGGACTGTCACTCTCACTTTCTACGGTTTGAACCTCTCCTGTGAGTCCAGTTTTAGATTCCAATGCTTCCCTTCAGGTTTACTGTATACCATGGACCTTCTACTGACGATGAAACACAGAAATCGCATCCGCATTTAATACAAAAGGCACAATGCCGACTTAAGTACAGGAGGACTGACACTCTAATTTTCTATAATTTGTACTTCTCCTGTGAGTCCGGTTTTACATTCCGATGCCTCACTTCAGGTTTACTGTATACCTTGGACCTTCTTATTGACGATGAAACACAGAAATTGGATCCGAATTTAATGCAAAAAGCACAATGCCGACTTAAGTACAAGAGGACGGACACTCTAACTTTCTATGATTTGAACCTCTCCTTTGAGCCCAGTTTTAGATTCCGATGCTTCCCTTTAGGTTTACTGTATACCTTGGAACTTCTTATTGACGATGAAACACAGAAATTGCAACCGAAATTAATACAAAAGGCACAATGCCGACTTAAGTACAAGAGGAGCTACACTCTCACTTACTATGATTTGAACCTCTCCTGTGAGTCCAGTTTTATATTCCGATGCTTGACTTCAGGTTTCGTGTATACATTGGACCTTCTTATGGACGATGAAACACAGAAATTGCATCCGAATTTAATACAAAAGGCACAATGCCGACTTTAGTACAAGAGGTCTGACACTCTCACTTTCTATGATTTGAACCTCTCCTGTGAGTCCAGTTTTAGATTCCGATGCTTCACTTCAGGTTTCCTGTACACCTTGGACCTTCTTATTGACGATGAAACACAGAAATTGCATCCGAATTTAATACAAAAGGCACAATGCCGACTTAAGTACAAGAGGACTGACACTCTCACTCTTTATGATTTGAACCTCTCCTGTGAGTCCAGTATTCGACTCCGATGCTTCATTTCAGGATTCCTGTATACCTTGGACCCACTTATTGACGATGAAACACAGAAATTGCATCCGAATTAAATTCCAAAGGCACAATGCCGACTTAAGTACAAGAGGACTGACTCTCTAACTTTCTATGATTTGAACCTCTCCTGTGAGTCCAGTTTTAGATTCCGATGATTCACTTCAGGTTTACTGTATCCCTTGGACCTTCTTATTGGTGATGAAAAACAGAAATTGCATCCAAATTTAATACAATAGGCACAAAGCCGACTTAAGTACAAGAGGACTGACACTCTCACTTTCTATGATTTGAACCTCTCCTGTGAGTCCAGTTTTAGATTCCGATGCTACACTTCAGGTTTACTGTTTACCATGGACTTTCTTATTGACGATGAAGCACAGAGATTGCAGCGGAGTGTGATTCAAAAGGCACAATGCCGACTTAAGTACAAGATGACTGACACTCTAACTTTCTATGATTTGAACCTCTCCTGTGAGTCCAGTTTTAGATTCCGATGCTTCACTTCAGGTTTACTGAATCCCTTGGACATTCTTAATGATAATGAAACACAGAAATTGCATCCGAATTTAATACAAAAGTCACAATGCCGACTTAAATACAAGAGGACTGACACTCTAACTTTCTGTGATTTGAACCTCTCCTGTGAGTCCAGTTTTAGTTTCCGATGCTTCACTTCAGGTTTACTGTATCCCTTGGAACTTCTTATTGACGATGAAACACAGAAATTGCATCCGAATTAAATTCAAAAGGCACAATGCCGACTTAAGTACAAGAGGACTGGCACCCTAACTTTCTATGATTTGATCCTCTCCTGTGAGTTCAGTTTTAGATTCCGATGCTTCACTTCAGGTTTCCTGTATACCTTGGACCTTCTTATTGACGATGAAACACAGAAATTGCATCGGAATTAAATTCAAAAGGCACAATGCCGACTTATGTACAAGAGGACGGACACTCTATTTTTCTATGATTTGAACCTCTCCTGTGAGTCCAGTTTTAGATTCCGATGCTACACTTCAGGTTTACTGTATACCATGGATCTTCTTATTGACGATGAAACACAGATATTGCATCCGAATGTAATACAAAAGGCACAATGCCGACTTAAGTACAACAGGATTGACACTGTAACTTACTATGATTTGAACGTGGCCTGTGAGTCCAGTTATAGATTCCGATGCTTCACTTCAGGTTTCGTGTATACCTTGGACTCTCTTATTGACGATGAAACACAGAAATTGCATCCGAATTTAATACAAAAGGCACAATGCCGACTTAAGTACAAGAGGACTGACACTCTCACTTTCTATGATTTGAGCCTCTCCTGTGAGTCCAGTTTTAGATTCCGATGCTTCACATGAGGTTTCCTGTATACCTTGGACATTCTTCTTGACGATGAAACACAGAAGTTGCATCCGAATTTAATAAAAAAAACACAATGCCGACTTAAGTACAAGAGGACTGACACTCTCACTTTCTATGATTTGAACCTCTCCTGTAAGTCCAGTTTTAGATTCCGGCGCTTCACTTCAGGTTTTCTGGATACCCTCGTCCTTCTTATTGACGATGAAACACAGAAATTGCATCCGAATTAAATTCAAAAGGCACAATGCAGACTTAAGTACAAGAGGACTGAAACTCTCACTTTCTATGATTTGAACCTCTCCTGTGAGTCCAATTTAATATTCCGATGCTTCCCTTCAGGTTTACTGTATACCTTGGACCTTCTTACTGACGATAAAACAGAAACTGCATCTGAATTTAATACAAAAGGCACAATGCCGACTTCAGTACAAGATTGCTGACACTCTAACTTTCTATGATTTGAACCTCTCCTGTGAGTCCATTTTTAGATTCCGATGCCTCACTTCAGGTTTACTGTATCTCTTGGACCTTCTTATTGACGATGAAACACAGAAATTGAATCCGAATTTAATACAAGAGGCACAATACCGACTTAAGTACAAGAGGACTGACTCTCTATGATTTGAACCACACCTGTGAGTCCAGTTCTAGATTCCGATGCTTCACTTCAGGTTTACTGTATACCTTGGACCTCCTTATTGACGATGGAACACAGAAATTGGATCCGAATTTAATACAAAAGGCACAATGACGACTTAGGTACAAGAGGACTGACACACTATCTTTCTATGATTTGAACCCCTCCCGTGAGTCCAGTTTTAGATTCGGATGCTTCACTTCAGGTTTACTGTATCCCTTGGACCATATTATTGACGATGAAACACAGAAATTGCATCCGAATTAAATACAAAAGGCACAATGCCGACTTAAGTACAAGAGGACTGACACTCTTACTTTCTATGATTTGAACCTGTCCTGTGAGTCCAGTTTTAGATTCCGATTTCTCACTTCAGGTTTACTGTATCCCTTGGACCTTCTTTTGGACGGTGAAGCACAGAAATTGCATCGGAATTAAATTCAAAATTCACAATTCCGATTTAAGTACAAGAGGACTGACACTCTTGTTTTCTATAATTTGAACCTCTCCTGTGAGTCTAGTTTTAGATTCCGATGCTTCACTTCAGGTTTACTGTATCCCTTGAACCTTCTTATTGACGATGAAACACAGAAATTGCATCGGAATTTGATACAAAAGGCACAATGCCGACTTAGGTACAAGAGGACTGCCACTCTCACTTTCTATGATTTGAACCTCTCCTGTGAGTCCAGTTTCAGATTCCGATGCTACACTTCAGGTTTACTGTTTACCATGGACTTTCTTATTGACGATGAAGCACAGAAATTGCAGCGGAGTGAGATTCAAAAGGCACAATGCCGACTTAAGTACAAGATGACTGACAATCTAACTTTCTATGATTTGAACCTCTCCTGTGAGTCCAGTTTTAGATTCCGATGATTCACTTCAGGTTTACTGTATCCCTTGGACCTTCTTATTGGTGATGAAAAACAGAAATTGCATCCGAATTTAATACAATAGGCACAATGCCGACTTAAGTACAAGAGGACTGACACTCTCACTTTCTATGATTTGAACCTCTCCTGTGAGTCCAGTTTTAGATTCCGATGCTTCACTTCAGGTTTACTGTATCCCTTGGACATTCTTAATGATAATGAAACACAGAAATTGCATCCGAATTTAATACAAAAGTCACAATGCCGACTTAAATACAAGAGGACTGACACTCTAACTTTCAATGATATGAACCTCTCCTGTGAGTCCAATTTTAGATTGCGATATTTCACTTCAGGTTTACTGTTTACCTTGGACCTTCTTCTTGACGATGAAACACAGAAATTGTATCGGAAGTAAATCCAAAAGTCACAATGCCGACTTAAGTACAAGAGGACTGGCTCTCTAACTTTCTGTGATTTGAACCTCTCCTGTGAGTCTAGTTTTAGATTCCGATGCTTCACTTCAGGTTTACTGTATCCCTTGGACATTCTTCTTGACGATGAAACACAGAAATTGCATCCGAATTAAATTCAAAAGGCACAATGCCGACTTAAGTACAAGAGGACTGGCACCCTAACTTTCTATGATTTGATCCTCTCCTGTGAGTTCAGTTTTAGATTCCGATGCTTCACTTCAGGTTTCCTGTATACCTTGGACCTTCTTATTGACGATGAAACACAGAAATTGCATCGGAATTAAATTCAAAAGGCTCAATGCCGACTTAAGTACAACAGGACTGACACTGTAACTTTCTATGATTTGAACCTCGCCTGTGAGTCCAGTTTTAGATTCCGATGCTTCACTTCAGGTTTCGAGTATACCTTGGACTCTCTTATTGACGATGAAACACAGAAATTGCATCTGAATTTAATACAAAAGGCGCAATGCCGACTTAAGTACAAGAGGACTGACACTCTCACTTTCTATGATTTGAGCCTCTCCTGTGAGGCCAGTTTTAGTTTCCGATCCTTCACTCGAGGTTTCCTGTATACCTTGGACATTCTTCTTGACGATGAAACACAGAAATTGCATCCGAATTAAATTCAAAAGGCACAATGCAGACTTAAGTACAAGAGGACTGAAACTCTCACTTTCTATGATTTGAACCTCTCCTGTGAGTCCAGTTTTATATTCCGATGCTTCCCTTCAGGTTTACTGTATACCTTGGACCTTCTTACTGACGATAAAACAGAAACTGCATCTCAATTTAATACAAAAGGCACAATGCCGACTTCAGTACAAGATTGCTGACACTCTAACTTTCTATGATTTGAACCTCTCCTGTGAGTCCATTTTTAGATTCCGATGCCTCACTTCAGGTTTACTGTATCTCTTGGACCTTCTTATTGACGATGAAACACAGAAATTGAATCCGAATTTAATACAAGAGGCACAACACCGACTTAAGTACAAGAGGACTGACACTCTATGATTTGAACCATACCTGTGAGTCCAGTTCTAGATTCCGATGCTTCACTTCAGGTTTACTGTATACCTTGGACCTTCTTATTGACGATGGAACACAGAAATTGGATCCGAATTTAATACAAAAGGCACAATGCCAACTTAGGTACAAGAGGACTGACACACTAACTTTCTATGATTTGAACCTCTCCCGTGAGTCCAGTTTTAGATTCGGATGCTTCACCTCAGGTTTACTGTATCCCTTGGACCATATTATTGACGATGAAACACAGAAATTGCATCCGAATTAAATACAAAAGGCACAATGCCGACTTAAGTACAAGAGGACTGACACTCTTACTTTCTATGATTTGAACCTCTCCTGAGAGTCCAGTTTTAGATTCCGATGCTTCACTTCAGGTTTACTGTATCCCTTGGACCATCTTATTGACGAAGAAACACAGAAATTGCATCCGAATTTAATACAAGTGGCACAATGCCGACTTAAGTACAACAGGACTGACACTCTAACTTTCTATGATTTGAACCTCTCCTGTGAGTCCATTTTTAGATTCCGATGCCTCACTTCAGGTTTACTGTATCTCTTGGACCTTCTTATTGACGATGAAACACAGAAATTGAATCCGAATTTAATACAAGAGGCACAACACCGACTTAAGTACAAGAGGACTGACACTCTATGATTTGAACCATACCTGTGAGTCCAGTTCTAGATTCCGATGCTTCACTTCAGGTTTACTGTATACCTTGGACCTTCTTATTGACGATGGAACACAGAAATTGGATCCGAATTTAATACAAAAGGCACAATGCCAACTTAGGTACAAGAGGACTGACACACTAACTTTCTATGATTTGAACCTCTCCCGTGAGTCCAGTTTTAGATTTGGATGCTTCACCTCAGGTTTACTGTATCCCTTGGACCATATCATTGACGATGAAACACAGAAATTGCATCCGAATATAATACAAAAGCACAATGCCGACTTAAGTACAAGAGGACTGACACTCTCACTTTCTATGATTTGAACCTCTCCTGTGAGTCCAGTTTTAGATTCCGATGCTTCACTTCAGGATTACTGTATCCCTTGGACCATCTTATTGACGATGAAACACAGAAATTGCATCCGAATTTAATACAAAAGGCACAATGCCGACATAAGTACAAGAGGACTGACACTCTAACTTTCTGTGATTTGAACCTCTCCTGTGAGTCCAGTTTTAGATTCCGATGCTTCACTTCAGGTTTACTGTATACCTTCGACCTTCTTATAGACGATGAAGCACAGCTAATGCATCAGTAAGAAATTCAAAAGGCACAATGCCGACTAAAGTACAAGATGACTGACACTCTAACTTTCTATGATTTGAACCGCTCCTGTGAGTCCAGTATTAGAATCCAATGCTTCACTTCAGGTCTGCTGTTTCCCTTGGACCATCTTTTTGACGATGAAACACAGATATTGCATCCGAATGTAATACAAAAGGCACAATCCGACTTAAGTACAACAGGACTGACACTGTAACTTTTTATGATTTTAACCTCGCCTGTGAGTCCAGTTTTAGATTCCGATCCTTCACATCAGGTTTCGTGTATACCTTGGACTCTCTTATTGACGACGAAACACAGAAATTGCATCCGAATTTAATACAAAAGGCACAATGCCGACTTAAGTACAAGAGGACTGACACTCTCACTTTCTATGATTTGAGCCTCTCCTATGAGTCCAGTTTTAGATTCCGATGCTTCACTTGAGGTTTCCTGTATACCTTGGACATTCTTCTTGACGATGAAACACAGAAATTGCATCCGAATTTAATAAAAAAGGCACAATGCCGACTTAAGTACAAGAGGACTGACACTCTCACTTTCTATGATTTGAACCCCTCCTGTGAGTCCAGTTTTAGATTCTGGCGCTTCACTTCAGGTTTTCTGTATACCCTCGTCCTTCTTATTGACGATGAAACACAGAAATTGCATCCGAATTAAATTCAAAAGGCACAATGTAGACTTAAGTACAGGATTGCTGACACTCCAACTTTCTACGATTTGCACTTCTCCTTTGAGTCCAGTTTTAGATTCCGATGCTTCACTTCAGGTTTACTGTATCCCTTGGACCATCTTATTGACGATGAAACACAGAAATTGCATCCGAATTTAATACAAGTGGCACAATGCCGACTTAAGTACAACAGGACTGACACTTAAACTTTCTATGATTTGAACCTGTCCTGTGAGTCCAGTTTTAGATTCCGATTTTTCACTTCAGGTTTACTGTATCCCTTGGACCTTCTTTTTGACAGTGAAGCACAGAAATTGCATCGGAATTAATTTCAAAAGGCACAATACCGACTTAAGTACAAGAGGACTGACACTCTACTTTTCTATAATTTGAACCTCTCCTGTGAGTCCAGTTTTAGATTCCGATGCTTCACTTCAGGTTTACTGTATCCTTTGGACCCTCTTATTGACGATGAAACACAGAAATTGCATCCGAATTTAATACAAAAGACACAATGCCGACATAAGTACAGAATTCCTGACACTCTAACTTTCTGTGATTTGAACCTCTCCTGTGAGTCCACTTTTAGATTCCGATGCTTCATTTCAGGTTTACTGTATACCTTGGACCTTCTTATTGACGATGAAACACAGAAATTGCATCGGAATTAAATTCAAAAGGCACAATGCCGACATAAGTACTAGAGGACTGACACTCTTACTTTCAATGATATGAACCTCTCCTGTGAGTCCAATTTTAGATTCCAATTTTTCACTTCAGGTTTACTGTATACCTTGGACCTTATTCTTGACGATGAAACACAGAAATTGCATCCGAATTTAATAAAAAAGGCACAATGCCGACTTAAGTGCAAGAGGACTGACACTCTCACTTTCTATGATTTGAACCTCACCTGTGAGTCCAGTTTTAGATTCCGACACTTCACTTCAGGTTTTCTGTATAGCCTGGACCGTCTTATTGACGATGAAACACAGAAATTGCATCCGAATTAAATTCAAAAGACACAATGCAGACTTAAGTACAAGAGGACTGACACTCTCACTTTCTATGATTTGAACCTCTCCTGTGGGGTGGACCTTCTTATTGACGATGAAACACAGAAATTGCATCCGACTTTAATACAAAAGGCACAATGCCGACTTAAGTACAAGAGGACTGACACTCTCACTTTCTATGATTTGAACCTCTCCTGTGGGTCCAGTTTTAGATTCCGATGTTTCACTTCAGGTTTCCTGTATACCTTGGACCTTCTTATTGACGATGAAACACAGAAATTGCATCCGAATTAAATTCAAAAGGCACAATGCCGACTTAAGTACAACAGGACTGACACTCTAACTTTCTATGATTTGAATCTCTCCTGTTTGCCCAGTTTTAGATTCCGATGCTTCACTTGAGGTTTACTGTATCCCTTGGACCTTCTTATTGATGATGGAACACAGAAATTGCATCCGAATTTAATACAAAGGGCACAATGCCGACTTAAGTACAAGAGGACTGACACCCTAACTTTCTTTGATTTGAACCTCTCCTGTGAGTCCAGTTTTATATTCCGATGCTTCACTTCTGGTTTACTGTATACCTTGGACCTCCTTATTGACTAGAAAACACAGAAATTGCATCCGAATTTAATACAAATGTCATAAAGCCACTTAAGTACAAGAGGACTGATACTCTCACTTTCTAAGTTTTGAACCTCTCCTGTGAGCCCAGTTTTAGATTCCGCGCTTCACTTCAGGTTTCCTGTATATCTAGGACCTTCTTATTGACGATGAATCACAGAAATTGCATCCGAAATAAATTCAAAAGGCACAATGCCGAATTAAGTGCAAGAGAACTGACACTCCAACTTTCTATGATTTGAACCTCTCCTGTGAGTCCAGTTTTAGATTCCGATGCTTCACTTCAGCTTTACTGTATCCCTTGGACCTTCTTATTGATGATGAAACACAGAAATTGCATCCGAATTTAATACAAAAGGCACAATGCCGACTTAAGTACAAGAGGACTGACACTCTAACTATCTATAATTTTAAACTCTCCTGTGAGTCCAGTTTTAGATTCCGATGCTTCACTACAGGTTTACTGTATACCTTGGAACTTCTTATTGATGATGAATCACAGTAATTGCATCGGAATAATAATTCAAAAGGCACAATTCCGACTTAAGTACAAGAGGACTGACACTCTAACTTTCTATGATTTGAGCCTCTCCTGTGAGTCCAGTTTTAGATTCCGATGCTTCACTTCTGGTTTACTGTATCCCTTGGACCTTCTTATTGACGCTGAAACACCGACATTACATCCGAATTTAATACAAAAGGCACAAAGCCGACTTAAGTACAAGAGGACTGACACTCTTACTATCTATGATTTGAACCTCTACTGTGAGTCCTGTTTTAGATTCCTATGCTTCACTTCAGGTTTATTGTATCCCTTGGACCCTCTTATTGACGATGAAACCCAGAAATTGCATCCGAATTTAATACTAAAGGCACAATGCCGACTTAAGTACAAGAGGACTGACACTCTCACTATCAATGATTTGAACCTCTCCTGTGTGTCCAGTTTTAGATTCCGATGCTTCACTTCATGTTTACTGTATCCCTTGGACCTTCTTATTGACGATGAAACAAGGAAATTGCATCCGAATTTAATACAAAAGGCACAATGCCGACTTCAGTACAAGAGGACTGACACTCTCACTTTCTATGATTTCAACCTCTCCTATGAGTCCAGTTTTAGATTCCGATGCTTCACTTCAGGTTAACTGTATCCCTTGGACATTTTTATTGACGATGTAACACAGACATTGTATCGGAATGAAATACAAAAGGCACAATGCCAACTTAATTACAGGAGGACTGACACTCTAACTTTCTATGATTTGAACCTCTCCTGTTAGTCAAGTTTTAGATTCCGATGCATCACTTCAGGTTTACTGTATCCCTTGGACCTTCTTATTGACAATGAAACACAGAAATTGCATCGGAATTAACTTAAAAAGGCACAATGCCGACTTAACTACAAGAGGACTGACGCTCTAACTTTCTATGATTTGTACCTCTCCTGTGAGTCCAGTTTTAGATTCCGATGCTTCACTTCAGGTTTACTGTATCCCATGGACCTTCTTATTGACGATGAAACACAGATATTGCATCGGAATTACATTCAAAAGTCACAATGCCGACTTAAGTAGAAGAGGACTGAGACTCTAACTTGCTACGATTTGAACCTCTCCTGTGAGCCCACTTTTAGATTCCGATGCTTCACTTCAGGTTTATTGTATCCCTTGGACCCTCTTATTGACGATGAAACACAGTAATTGCATCCGAATTTAATACAAAAGGCACAATGCCGACTTAAGTACAAGAGGACAGACACTCTCACTATCTATGACTTGAACCTCTCCTGTGACTCCAGTTTTAGATTCCGATACTTCACTTCAGGTTTACTGTATCCCTTTTACCTTCGTGTTGACGATAAAACACAGAAATTCCATCGGAATTATATTCAAAAGGCACAATGCTGACTTAAGTACATGAGGACTGACACTCTAACTTTGTATGATTCAACCTCTCTTGTGAGTCCAGTTTTAGATTCCGATGCTTCACTTCAGGTTTACTGTATACCTTGGACCTTCGTATTGACGATGAAGCACAGAAATTGCTTCTAAATTAAATTCAAAAGGCACAATGCCGACATATGTAGCAGAGGACTGACACTCTAAATTTGTATGATTTGAACCTCCACTGTGAGTCCAGTTTTAGATTCCGATGCTTCACTTCAGGTTTACTGCATCCATTGGACCTTCTTATTGACGATGAAACACAGAAATTGCATCCGAATTCAATACAATAGGCACAATGACGACTAAAGTACAAAAGGACTGACACTCTAACTTTCTATGATTTGAAACCCTCCAGTGAGTCCAGTTTTGGATTCCGATGCTTCACTTCAAGATTACTGTATACCTTGGACCTTCTTATTGACGACGAAGCACAGAAATTGCATCGGAATGAAATTGAAAAGGCACAATGCCGACATAAGTACAAGAAGACTGACACTCTAACTTTCTATGATTTTAAACTCTCCTGTGAGTCCTGTTTTAGATTCCGATGCTTCACTTTAGGTTTACTGTATCCCATGGACCTTCATATTGACGATGAAACACAGAAATTGCATCCGAATTTAATACAAATCACAATGCTGACTTAAGTACAAGAGGACTGACGCTCTCACTTTCTGTGATTTGAACCTCTCCAGTGAGTCCAGTTTTAGATTCCGATGCTTCACTTTCGGTTTCCTGTATACCTTGGACCTTCTTATTGACGATGAAACACAGAAACTAAATCCGAATTTAATACAAAAGGCACATTGCCGACTTAAGTACAAGAGGACAGACACTCTCACTTTCTATGATTTGAACCCCTCCTGTGAGTCCAGTTTTAGATTCCGATGTTTCACTTCAGGTTTCCTGTATACCTTGGACCTTGTTATTGACGATGAAACACAGAAATTGCATCCGAATTAAATTCAAAAGGCACAATGCCGAGTTAAGTACAAGAGGACTGACACTCTAACTTTCTATGATTTGAATCTCTCTTGTTTGCCCAGTTTTAGATTCCGATGCTTCACTTCAGGTTTACTGTATCCCTTGGACCTTCTTATTGATGATGAAACACAGAAGTTACATCCGAATTTAATACAAAGGGCACAATGCCGACTTAAGTACAAGAGGACTGACACCCTAACTTTCTATGATTTGAACCTGTCCTGTGAGTCCAGTTTTAGATTCCGATGCTTCACTTCAGGTTTACTGTATCTCTTGGAGTTTCTTATTGACGATGAAACACAGAAATTCCATCCGAATTTAATACAAAAGGCACAATGCCTACTTAAGTACAAGTGGACTGACACTCTCACTTTCTACGATTTGAACCTCTCCTGTGGGTCCAGGTTTAGATTCCGATGCTTCACTTCAGGTTTACTGTATCCCTTGAACCTTCTTATTGACGATGAAATACAGAAATTTCATCCGAATTTAATACAAAGGACACAATGACGACTAACGTACAAAAGGACTGACACACTAACTTTCCATGATTTGAATATCTCCTGTGAGTCCAGTTTTAGATACCGATGTTTCACTTGAAGTTTACTGTATACCTTGGACCTTCTTATTGACGATGAAACACAGAAATAGCATCGGCATTAAATTCAAAAGGCACAATTCCGACTTCAGTTCAAGAGGACTGACTTTCTAAATTTCTATGTTTTGAACCTCTCCTTTGAGTCCAGTTCTAGAATCCGATGCTACACTTCAGGTTTACTGTATGCCATGGACCTTCTTATTGACGATGAAGCACATAAATTGCATCGGAATGAAATTGAAAAGGCACAATGCCGACTTAAGTACAAGATGACTGACGCTCTAATTTTCTATGATTTTAACCTGTCCTGTGAGACCAGTTTTAGAATCCGATGATTCACTTCAGGTTTACTGTATCCCTTGGACCTTCTTATTGACGATGAAACACAGAAATTGCATCCGAATATAATACAAAAGGCACAATGCCGACTTAAGTACAAGAGGACTGACATTCAAATTTTCTATGATTTGAACCTCTCCTGTGACTCCAGTTTTAGGTTCCGATGCTTCACTTCAGGTTTACTGTATCCCTTGGACCTTCTTATTGACGATGAATCACAGAAATTGCATCCGAATTAAATTCAAAAGGCACAATGCCGACATGAGTAAAAGAGGACTGACACTCTAAATTTCTGTGATTTGAACCTCTCCTGTTAGCCTAGTTTTAGATTCCGATGCTTCACTTCAGGTTTACTGTATTCCTTGGACATTCTTATTGATGATGAAACACAGAAATTGCATCCGAATTTAATACAAACGGCACAATGCCGACTTAAGTACAAGAGGACTGACACCCTAAGATTCCATGATTTGAACCTCTCCTGTGAGTCTAGTTTTAGATTCCGATGCTTCACTTCAGCTTTACTGTATCCCTTGGATCTTCTTACTGACGATGAAACACAGAAATTGCATCCGAATTTAATACAAAAGGCACAATGCGGACTTAAGTACAAGAGGACTGACACACTCACTTTCTATGATTCGAAGTTCTTCTGTGGGTCCAGGTGTAGGTTCCGATGCTTCACCTCAGTTTACAGTATCCCTTGAACCTTCTTATTGACGATGAAACACAGAAATTGCATTCGAATTTAATACAAAAGGCACAATGCCGACTTAAGTACAAGAGGACTGACACTCTGACTTTCTATGATTTGAACCTCTCCTGTTAGCCCAGTTTTAGATTCCGATGCTTCACTTCAGGTTTACTGTATCCTTTGGACCTTCTTATTGATGATGAAACTCAGAATGTGCATCCGAATTTAATACAAACGGCACAATGACGACTTAAGTACAAGAGGACTGACACCCTAACTTTCTATGATTTGAACCTCTCCTGTGAGTCCAGTTTTGGATTCAGATGCTTCACTTCAGGTTTACTGTATCCCTTTGACCTTCTTATTGACGATGAATCACAGATATTGCATCCGAAATTTATACAAAGGGCACAATGCCGACTTAAGTACAAGAGGACTGACACACTCACTTACTATGATTCGAACTTCTCCTGTGGGTCCAGGTGTAGATTCCGATGCTTCACCTCAGTTTACTGTATCCCTTGAACCTTCTTATTGACGAGGAAACACAGAAATTTCATCCGAATTTAATACAAAAGACACAATGACGACTTATGTACAAAAGGACTGACACACTAACTTTCCATGATTTAAATATCTCCTGTGAGTCCAGTTTTAGATACCGATGCTTCACTTAAAGTTTACTGTATACCATGGACCTTCATATTGACGATGAAACACAGAAATAGCATCGGTATTAAATCCAAAAGGCACATTCCGACTTCAGTTCAAGAGGACTGACACTCTAACTTTCTAGGATTTGAACCTCTCCTGTGAGTCCAGTTTTGGATTCCGATGCTTCACTTCAGGTTTACTGTATCTCTTTGACCTTCTTATTGACGATGAAACACAGAAATTGCATCCGAATTTAATACGAAAGCCACAATGCCGATTTAAGTACAAGAGGACAGACACTCTCACTTTCTATGATTTGAACCTCTCCTGTGAGTCCAGTTTTAGATTCCGATGCTTCACTTCCGGTTTCCTGTATACCTTGGACCTTTTTATTGACAATGAAACAAAGAAACTGCATCCGAATATAATACAAAAGGCACAATGCCGACTTAAGTACAAGAGGACTGACACTCTCACTTTCTATGATTTTAACCTCTCCTGTGAGTCCAGTTTTAGATTCCGATGCTTCACTTCAGGTTTACTGTATCCCTTGGACCTTCTTATTGATGATGAAACTCAGAATGTGCATCCGAATTTAATACAAACGGCACAATGACGACTTAAGTACAAGAGGACCGACACCCTAACTTTCTATGATTTGAACCTCTCCTGTGAGTGCAGTTTTGGATTCCGATGCCTCACTTCAGGTTTACTGTATCCCTTTGACCTTCTTATTGACGATGAATCACAGATATTGCATCCGAAATTAATACAAAGGGCACAATGCCGACTTCAGTACAAGAGGACTGACACACTCACTTACTATGATTTGAACCTCTCCTGTGGGTCCAGTTTTAGATTCCGATGCTTCACTTCCGGTTTCCTGTATACCTTGGACCTTTTTATTGACAATGAAACAAAGAAACTGCATCCGAATATAATACAAAAGGCACAATGCCGACTTAAGTACAAGAGGACTGACACTCTCACTTTCTATGATTTTAACCTCTCCTGTGAGTCCAGTTTTAGATTCCGATGCTTCACTTCAAGTTTACTGTAAACCTTGGACCTTCTTGTTGACGATGAAACACAGAAATAGCATCGGCATTAAATTCAAAAAGCACAATTCCGCCTTCAGTTCAAGAGGACTGACACCCTAACTTTCTATGATTGGAACCTCTCCTGTGAGTCCAGTTTTGGATTCCGATGCTTCACTTCAGGTTTACTGTATCCCTTTGACCTTGTTATTGACGATGAAACACAGAAATTGCATTCAAATTTAATACAAAAGGCACAATGCCGACTTAAGTACAAGAGGACTGACACTCTGATTTCTATGATTTGAACCTCTCCTGTTAGCCCAGTTTTAGATTCCGATGCTTCACTTCAGGTTTACTGTATCCCTTGGACCTTCCTATTGATGATGAAACACAGAAATTGCATCCGTATTTAATACAAACGGCACAATGACGACTTAAGTACAAGAGGACTGACACCCTAACTTTCTGTGATTTGAACCTCTCCTGTGAGTCCAGTTTTAGATTCCGATGCTTCACTTTAGGTTTACTGTATCCCTTTGACCTTCTTATTGACGATGAATCACAGATATTGCATGCGAATTTAATACAAAGGGCACAATGCCAACTTAAGTACAAGAAGACTGACACTCTAACTTTCTATGATTTGAACCTCTCCTGTGAGTCCAGTGTTAGATTCCGATGCCTCACTTCAGGTTTACTGTATCCCTTGGACCTTCATATTGACGATGAAATACAGAAATAGCATCCGAATTTAATACAAAAGGCACAATGCCGACTTAAGTACAAGAGGACAGACACTCTCACTTTCTATGATTTGAACCTCTCCTGTGAGTCCAGTTTTAGATTCCGATGCTTCACTTCCGGTTTCCTGTATACCTTAGACCTTTTTATGGACAATGAAACAAAGAAACTGCATCCGAATATAATACAAAAGGCACAATGCCGACTTAAGTACAAGAGGACTGACACTCTCACTTTCTATGATTTGAACCTCTCCTGTGTGTCCAGTTTTAAATTCCGATGCTTCACTTCAGATATCCTGTATACCTTGGACCTTCGTATTGCCGATGAAACACAGAAATTGCATCGGAATTCAATTCAAAAGGCACAATGCCGACTTAAGTGGAAGAGGACTGAGACTCTAACTTTCTATCTTTTGAACCTCTCCTGGGAATCCAGTTTTAGATTCCGATGCTTCACTTCAAATTTACTGTATACCTTGGACCTTCTTATTGACGATGAATTACAGAAATTGCATCGGAATTAAATTCAAAAGGCACAATGCCGACTTCAGTACAAGAGGACTGACACTCTAACTTTGTATGATTTGAACCTCTCCTTTGAGTCCAGTTTTAGATTCCGATTCTACACTTCAGGTTTACTGTATACCATGGACCTTCTTATTGACGATGAGGCTCAGAAATTGCATCGGAATGAAATTGAAAAGGCACAATGCCGACTTAAGTACAAAATGACTGACGCTCTAATTTTCTATGATTTGAACCTGTTATGTTAGTCCAGTTTTAGAATTCGATGATTCACTTCTGGTTTACTGTATCCCTTGGACCTTCTTATTGACGATGGAACACAGAAATTGCATCGGATTATAATACAAAGGCACAATGCCGACTTAAGTACAAGAGGACTGACACTCTCACTTTCTATTATTTGTACCTCTCCTGTGAGCCCAGGTTTAGATTCCGATGCGTCACTTCAGATTTACTGTATAACTAGGACCTTCATATTGACGATGAAACACAGAAATTGCATCCGAATTAAATTCAAAAGGCACAATGCCGACATAATTACAAGGGGACTGACACTCCAACTTTCTATGATTTGAACCTCTCCTTTGAGTCCAGTTTTAGATTCCGATGCTACACTTCTGGTTTACTGTGGACCATGAACCTTCTTATTGACAATGAAGCACAGAAATTGCATCGGAATGATATCGAAAAGGCACAATGCCGACTTCAGTACAAGAGGACTGACACTCTAACTTTCTATGATTAGAACCTCTACTGAAAGTCCAGTTTTAGAATCCGATGCCTCACTTCAGGATTACTGTATCCCTTGGACCATCTTATTGACGATGAAACACAGAAATTGCATCCGAATTTAATACAAAAGGCACAATGCCGACTTAAGCACAAGAGGACTGCCACTCTCACTTTCTATGATTTGAACCTCTCCTGTGAGTCCAGTTTCAGATTCCGATGCTTCTTTTCAGGTTTCCTGTATACCTTGGACCTTCTTATTGACGATGAAACACAGAAATTGCATCCGATTTTAATACAAGAGGCACAATGCCGGCTTAAGTACAAGAGGACTGACACTCTCACTTTCTATGATTTGAACCTCTTCTGTGAGTCCTGTTTTAGATTCACATGCTTCACTTCAGGTTTCCTGTGTACGTTGGACCTTCTTATTGACGATGAAACACAGAAATTGCATCGGAATTAAATTCAAAAGGCACAAGGCCGACTAAAGTACAAGAGGACTGACACTCTAACTTTCTATGATTTGAACCTCTCCGATGAGTACAGTTTTAGATTCCGATGCTTCACTTCAGGTTTACTGTATCCCTTGGACCTTCTTATTGGCGATGAAACACAGAAATTGCATCCGAATTTAATACAAAAGGCACAATGCCGACTTAAGTACAAGAGGGCTGACACTTTCACTTTCTATGATTTGAACCTCTCCTGTGAGTCCAGTTTTAGATTCCGATGCTTTACTTCCGGTTTCCTGTATACCTTGGACCTTCTTATTGACGATGAAACACAGAAATTGCATCCGATTTTAATACAAGAGGCACAATGCCGGCTTAAGTACAAGAGGACTGACACTCTCACTTTCTATGATTTGAACCTCTTCTGTGAGTCCTGTTTTAGATTCAAATGCTTCACTTCAGGTTTCCTGTGTACGTTGGACCTTCTTATTGACGATGAAACACAGAAATTGCATCCGAAATAAATTCAAAAGGCACAATGCCGACTTAAGTACAAGAGGACTGACACTCTAACTTTCTATCATTTGAACCTCTCCTGTGAGCCCAGTTTTAGATTCCGATGCTTCACTTCAGGTTTACTGTATCCCTTGGACCTTCTTATTGAACCTGAAACACAGAAATTGCATCCGAATTTGATACAAAAGGCACAATGCCGACTTAAGCACAAGAGGACTGCCACTCTCACTTTCTATGATTTGAACCTCTCCTGTGAGTCCAGTTTCAGATTCCGATGCTTCTTTTCAGGTTTCCTGTATACCTTGGACCTTGTTATTGACGATGAAACACAGTAATTGCATCCGAGTTTAGTACAAAAGGAACAATGCCGACTTAAGTACAAGAGGACTGACACTCTAACTTTCTATGATTTGAACTTCTCCTGTGAGACCAGATTTAGATTCCGATGCTTCACTTCAGGTTTACTGTATCCCTTGGACCTTCTTATTGACGATGAAACACAGAAATTGCATCCGAATTTAATACAAAAGGCACAATGCCGACTTAAGTACAAGAGGGCTGACACTTTCACTTTCTGTGATTTGAACCTCTCCTGTGGGTCCAGGTTTAGATTCCGATGCTTCACTTCAGGTTTACTGTATCCCTTGAACCTTCTTATTGACGATGAAACACTGAAATTGCATCGGAATTTAATTCAAAAGGCACAATGCCGACTTAAGTACAAGAGGACTGACACTCCACCTTTCTATGATTTGAATCTCTCCTGTGAGTCCAGTTTTAGATTCCGATGCTTCACTACAGGTTTGCAGTATACCTTGGAACTTCTTATTGACGATGAAACACAGTAATTGCATCGGAATAAAAATTCAAAAGGCACAATGCTGACTTAAGTACAAGAGGACTGACACTCTAACACTCTATGATTTCAATCTCTCCTGTAAGTCCAGTTTTGGATTCCGATGCTTTGCTTTAAGTTTACTGTATACCTTGGACCTTCCTTTTGACGATGAAACACAGAAATTATATCGGAATTAAATTCAAAAGGCACAATGCCGACTTCAGTACAAGGGGACTGACACTCTAACTTTCTATGATTTGAACCTCTCCGGTGAGTCCAGTTTTAGATTCCGATGCCTCACTTCAGGTTTACTGTATCCCTTGTACCTTCTTATTGATGATGAAACACAGAAATTGCATCCGAATTTAATACAAAAGGCACAATGCCGACTTAAGTACGAGTAGATTGACACTCTAACTTTCTATGATTTGAACCTCTCCTGTGAGTCCAGTTTTAGATTCCGATGCCTCCTTTCAGGTTTACTGTATCCCTTGGACCTTCTTATTGACGATGAAACACAGAAATTGCATCCGAATTTAATACAAAAGGCACAATGCCGACTTAAGTACAAGAGGACTGACACTCTCACTTTCTATGATTTGAACCTCTCCTGTGAGTCCAGTTTTAGATTCCGATGCTTCACTTCCGGTTTCCTGTATACCTTGGACCTTCTTATTGACGACCAAACACAGAAATTGCATCCGAATTTAATACAAAAGGCACAATGCCGACATAAGTACAAGAGGACTGACACTCTCACTTTCTATGATTTGAACCTCTTCTGTGAGTCCAGTTTTAGATTCAAATGCTTCACTTCAGGTTTCCTGTGTACGTTGGACCTACTTATTGACGATGATACACAGAAATTGCATCCGAAATAAATTCAAAAGGCACAATGCCGACTTAAGTACAAGAGGACTGACACTCTAACTTTCTATGATTTGAACCTCTCCTGTGAGCCCAGTTTTAGATTCCGATGCTTCACTTCAGGTTTACTGTTTCCCTTGGACCTTCTTATTGAAACTGAAACACAGAAATTGCATCCGAATTTGATACAAAAGGCACAATGCCGACTTAAGCACAAGAATACTGCCACTCACACTTTCTATGATTTGAACCTCTCCTGTGAGTCCAGTTTCAGATTCCGATGCTTCTTTTCAGGTTTCCTGTATACCTTGGACCTTCTTATTGACGATGAAACACAGAAATTGCATCCGAGTTTAGTACAAAAGGAACAATGCCGACTTAAGTACAAGAGGACTGACACTCTAACTTTCTATGATTTGAACCTCTCCTGTGAGTCCAGATTTAGTTTCCGATGCTTCACTTCAGATTTACTGTATCCCATGGACCTTCTTATTGACGATGATACACAGAAATTGAATCCGAATTTAATACAAAAGGCAACATTGCCGACTTAAGTACAAGAGGGCTGACACTTTCACTTTCTATGATTTGAACCTCTCCTGTGCGTCCAGGTTTAGATTCCGATGCTTCACTTCAGGTATACTGTATCCCTTGAACCTTCTTATTGACGATCAAACACAGAAATTGCATCGGAATTTAATACAAAAGGCACAATGCCCACTTAAGTACAAGAGGACTGACACTCTACCTTTCTAAGATTTGAATCTCACCTGTGAGTCCAGTTTTAGATTCCGATGTTTCACTACAGGTTTGCAGTATACCTTGGAACTTCTTATTGATGATGAAACACAGTAATTGCATCGGAACAAAAATTCAAAAGGCACAATGCCGACTTAAGTACAAGAGGACTGACACTCTAACACTCTATGATTTCAATCTCTCCTGTAAGTCCAGTTTTGGATTCCGATGCTTCACTTTAAGTTTACTGTATACCTTGGACCTTCTTATTGACGATGAAACACAGAAACTATATCGGATTTAAATTCAAAAGGCACAATGCCGACTTCAGTACAAGAGGACTGACACTCTAACTTTCTATGATTTGAACCTCTCCTGTGAGTCCAGTTTTAGATTCCGATGCCTCACTTCAGGTTTACTGTATCCCTTGGACCTTCTTATTGACGATGAAACACAGAAATTGCATCCGAATTTAATACAAAAGGCACAATGCCGACTTAAGTACAAGAGGACTGACACTCTCACTTTCTATGATTTGAACCTCTCCTGTGAGTCCAGTTTTAGATTCCGATGCTTCACTTCCGGTTTCCTGTATACCTTGGACCATCTTAATGACGATGAAACACAGAAATTGCATCCGATTTTAATACGAAAGGCACAATGCCGACTTAAGTACAAGAGGACTGACATTCCTACTTTCTATGATTTGAACCTCTCCTGTGAGTCCAGTTTAAGATTCCGATGCTTCACTTCAGGTTTCCTGTGTACCTTGGACCTTCTTATTGACGATGAAACAAAGAAATTGCATCCGATATAAATTCAAAAGGCACAATGCCGACTTAAGTACAAGAGGACTGGCACTCTTACTTTCTATGATTTGAACCTCTCCTGTGAGCCCAGTTTTAGATTCCGATGCTCCACTTCAGGTTTACTGTATCCCTTGGACCTTGTTATTGATCCTGAATCACAGATATTGCATCCGAATTTGATACAAAAGGCACAATGCCGACTTAAGTACAAGAGGACTGACACTCTCACTCTCTATGATTTGAAGCACTCCTGTGAGTCTAGTTTCAGATTCCGATGCTTCACTTCAGGTTTCCTGTATACCTTGGACCTTCTTATTGACGATGAAACACAGAAATTGCATCCGAATTTAATACAAAAGGCACAATGCCGACTTAAGTACAAGAGGACTGACACTCTCACTTTCTATGATTTGAACCTCTCCTGTGAGTCCAGTTTCAGATTCCGATGCTTCACTTCAGGTTTCCTGTATACCTTGGACCTTCTTATTGACGATGAAACACAGAAATTGCATCCGAGTTTAGTAAAAAAGGGACAATGCCGACTTAAGTACAAGAGGACTGACACTCTAACTTTCTATGATTTGAACCTCTCCTGTGAGTCCAGTTTTAGATTCCGATGCTTCACTTCAGGTTTACTGTATCCCTTGGACCTTCTTATTGACGATGAAACACAGAAATTGCATCCGAATTTAATACAAAAGGCACAATGCCGACTTAAGTACAAGAGGACTGACACTTTCACTTTCTATGATTTGAACCTCTCCTGTGGGTCCAGGTTTAGATTAAGATGCTTCACTTCAGGTTTACTGTATCCCTTGAACTTTCTTATTGTTGATGAAACACAGAAATTGCATCGGAATTTAATACAAAAGGCACAATGCCGACTTAAGTACAAGAGGACTGACTCTCTACCTTTCTATGATTTGAATCTCTCCTGTGAGTCCAGTTTTAGATTCCGATGCTTCACTACAGGTTTGCTGTATACCTTGGAACTTCTCATTGACGATGAAACACAGTAATTGCAACGGAATAAAAATTCAAAAGGCACAATGCCGACTTAAGTACAAGAGGACTGACATTCTAACTTTCTATGATTTGAACCTCTCTTGTGAGCCAAGTTTTTGATTCCGATGCTTCACGTCAGGTTTACTGTATCCCTTGGACCTTCTTATTGATGATGAAATACAGAAATTGCATCCGAATTTAATACAAAAGGCACAATGGCGACTTAAGTACAAGATGACTGACACTCTAACTCTCTATGATTTCAATCTCTCCCGTAAGTGCAGTTTTGGATTCCGATGCTTCACTTCAAGTTTACTGTATACCTTGGACCTTCTTATTGACGATGAATCACAGAAATCGCATCGGAATTAAATTCAAAAGGCACAATGCCGACTTAAGTACAAGACGACTGACACTCTTACTTTCTATGATTTGAACCTCTCCTGTGAGTCCAGTTTTAGATTCCGATGCTTCACTTCAGGTTTCCTGTGTACCTTGGACCTTCTTATTGACGATGAAACAAAGAAATTGCATCCGATATAAATTCAAAAGGCACAATGCCGACTTAAGATCAAGAGGACTGACACTCTAACTTTCTATGATTTGAACCTCTCCTGTGATCCCAGCTTTAGATTCCGATGCTTCACTTCAGGTTTACTGTATACCTTGGATCTTCTTATTGATCCAGAAACACAGATATTGCATCCGAATTTGATACAAAGGCACAATGCCGACTTAAGTACAAGAATACTGACACTCTCACTTTCTATGATTTGAAGCACTCCTGTGAGTCTAGTTTCACATTCCGATGCTTCACTTCAGGTTTCCTGTATACCTTGGACCTTCTTATTGACGATAAAACACAGAAATTGCATCCGAATTTAATACAAAAGGCACAATGCCGACTTAAGTACATGAGGACTGACACTCTGACATTCTATGATTTGAAACCCTCCTGTGGGTCAAGTTTTAGGTTCCGATGCTTCACTACAGGTTTGCTGTATACCTTGGAACTTCTTAATGATGATGAAACACGGTAATTGCATCGGAATAAAAATTCAAAAGGCACAATGCCGACTTAAGTACAAGTGGACTGACACTCTAACTTTCTATGATTTGAACCTCTCCTGTGAGTCCAGTTTTCGATTCCGATGCTTCACTTCAGGTTTACTGTATCCCTTGGACCATCTTATTGACGATGAAACACAGAAATTGCATCCGAATATAATACAAAAGGCACAATGCCGACTTAAGTACAAGAGGACTGACACTTTCACTTTCTATGATTTGAACCTCTCCTGTGTGTCCAGTTTCAGATTCCGATGCTTCACTTAAGGTTTACTGTATCCCTTGGACCTTCTTATTGACGATGAAACACAGAAATTGTATCCGAATTTAATACAAAATTCACAATGCCGACATAAGTACAAGAGGACTGACTCTCTAAATTTCTGTGATTTGAACCTTTTCTGTGAGTCCAGTTTTAGATTCCGATGATTCACTTCAGGTTTACTCTATCCCTTGGACTTTCTTATTCACGGTGAAACACAGAAATTGCATCCGAATTTAATACAAAAGGCACAATGCCGACTTAAGTACAAGAGGACTGACACTCTCACTTTCTATGATTTGAACCTCTCCTGTGAGTGCAGTTTTAGATTCCGATGCTTGACTTCAGGTTTCGTGTACACTTTGGACGTTCTTTTTGACGATGAAACACAGAAATTGCATCCGAATTTAATACAAAAGGCACAATGCCGACTTAAGTACAAGAGGACTGACATTCCTACTTTCTATGATTTGAACCTCTCCTGTGAGTCCAGTTTAAGATTCCGATGCTTCACTTCAGGCTTCGTGTGTACCTTGGACCTTCTTATTGACGATGAAACAAAGAAATTGCATCCGATATAAATTCAAAAGGCACAATGCCGACTTAAGTACAAGAGGACTGGCACTCTTACTTTCTATGATTTGAACCTCTCCTGTGAGCCCAGTTTTAGATTCCGATGCTCCACTTCAGGTTTACTGTATCCCTTGGACCTTGTTATTGATCCTGAAACACAGATATTGCATCCGAATTTGATACAAAAGGCACAATGACGATCTAAGTACAAGAGGACTGACACTCTCACTTTCTATGATTTGAAGCACTCCTGTGAGTCTAGTTTCAGATTCCGATGCTTCACTTCAGGTTTCCTGTATACCTTGGACATTCTTATTGACGATGAAACACAGAAATTGCATCCGAATTTAATACAAAAGGCACAATGCCGACTTAAGTACAAGAGGACTGACACTCTAACTTTCCATGAAATGAACCTCCCCAGTGAGTCCAGTTTTAGTTTGCGATGCGTCACTTCAGGATTACTGTATCCCTTGGACCTTCTTATTGACGATGAAGCACAGAAATTGCATTCGAATTTAATTCAAAAGGCACAATGCCGACTTAAGTACTAGAGGACTGACACTCTCACTTTCTATGATTTGAACCTCTCCTGTGGGTCCTGGTTTAGATTCCGATGCGTCACTTCACGTTTACTGTATCCCTTGAACCTTCTTATTGACGATGAAACACAGAAATTGCATCGGAATTTGATACAAAAGGCAAAATGCCGACTTAAGTACAAGAGGACTGCCACTCTCACTTTCTATGATTTGAACCTCTCCTGTGAGTCCAGTTTCAGATTCCGATGCTTCACTTCAGGTTTCCTGTATACCTTGGAACTTCTCATTGACGATGAAACACAGAAATTGCATCCGAGTTTAGTACAAAAGGGACAATGCCGACATAAGTACAAGAGGACTGACACTCTAACTTTCTATGATTTGAACCTCTCCTGTGAGTCCAGTTTTAGATTCCGATGCTTCACTTCAGGTTTACTGTATCCCTTGGACCTTCTTATTGACGATGAAACACAGAAATTGCATCCGAATTTAATACAAAAGGCACAATGCCGACTTAAGTTCAAGAGGACTGACTCTCTACCTTTCTATGATTTGAATCTCTCCTGTGTGTCCAGTTTTAGATTCCGATGCTTCACTACATGTTTGCTGTATACCTTGGAACTTCTCATTGACGATGAAACACAGTAATTGCAACGGAATAAAAATTCAAAAGGCACAATGCCGACTTAAGTACAAGAGGACTGACATTCTAACTTTCTATGATTTGAAACTCTCTTGTGAGCCCAGTTTTTGATTCCGATGCTTCACGTCAGGTTTACTGTATCCCTTGGACCTTCTTATTGATGATGAAACACAGAAATTGCATCCGAATTTAATACAAAAGGCACAATGGTGACTTAAGTAGAAGATGACTGACACTCTAACTCTCTATGATTTCAATCTCTCCTGTAAGTGCAGTTTTGGATTCCGATGCTTCACTTCAAGTTTACTGTATACCTTGGACCTTCTTATTGACGATGAAACACAGAAATTGCATCGGAATTAAATTCAAAAGGCACAATGCCGACATAAGTACAAGAGGACTGACACTCTAACACTCTATGATTTCAATCTCTCCTGTAAGTCCAGTTTTGGATTCCGATGCTTCGCTTTAAGTTTACTGTATACCTTGGACCTTCTTATTGACGATGAAACACAGAAATTATATCGGAATTAAATTCAAAAGGCACAATGCCGACTTCAGTACAAGAGGACTGACACTCTAACTTTCTATGATTTGAACCTCTCCGGTGAGTCCAGTTTTAGATTCCGATGCTTCACTTCAGGTTTACTGTATCCCTTGTACCTTCTTATTGATGATGAAACACAGAAATTGCATCCGAATTTAATACAAAAGGCACAATGCCGACTTAAGTACGAGTAGACTGACACTCTAACTTACTATGATTTGAACCTCTCCTGTGAGTCCAGTTTTAGATTCCGATGCCTCACTTCAGGTTTACTGTATCCCTTGGACCTTCTTATTGACGATGAAACAAAGAAATTGCATCCGAATTTAATACAAAAGGCACAATGCCGACTTAAGTACAAGAGGACTGACACTCTCACTTTCTATGATTTGAACCTCTCCTGTGAGTCCAGTTTTAGATTCCGATGCTTCACTTCCGGTTTCCTGTATACCTTGGACCCTCTTATTGACGACCTAACACAGAAATTGCATCCGAATTTAATACAAAAGGCACAATGCCGACTTAAGTACAAGAGGACTGACACTCTCACTTTCCATGATTTGAACCTCTCCTGTGAGTCTAGTTTTAGATTCCGATGCTTCACATCCGGTTTCCTGTATCCCTTGGACCTTCATATTGACGAGGAAACACAGAAATTGCATCCGAATTTAATACAAAAGTCACAATGCCGACTTAAGTACAAGAGGACTGACACTCTCACTTTCTATGGTTTGAAGCTCTCCTGTGAGTGCAGATTTAGATTCCGATGCTTCACTTCAGGTTTACTATATCCCTTGGACCCTCTTGTTATCGATGAAACACAGATATTGCATCCGAATTTAATACAAAAGGCACGATGCCAACTTAAGTACGAAAGGACTGACACTCGCACTTTCTATGATTTGAACCTCTCCTGTGAGTCCAGTTTTAGAATCCGATGATTGACATTAGGTTTCGTGTACACCTTGGACGCTCGTATTGACGATGAAACACAGAAATTGCATCCGAATTTGATACAAAATGCACAATGCCGACATAAGTACAAGAGGACTGATACTCTACCTTTCTATGATATGAACCTCTCCTGTGAGTCCAGTTTTAGATTCCGATGCTTCACTTCAGGTTTACTGTATCCCTTGGACCCTCATATTGAAGATGAAACACAGAAATCGCATCCGAATTTAATACAAAAGGCAAAATGCGGACATAAGTACGAGAGGATAGACACTCTCACTTTCTATGATTTAAACCTCTCCTGTGAGCCCAGTTTTAGATTCCGATGCCTGACTTCTGGTTTCCTGTATACCTTGGACCTTCTTATTGACGATGAAACACGGAAATTGCATGCGAATTAAATTCAAAAGGCACAATGCCGACTTAAGTACAAGAGGACTGACTCTCTAACTTCCTATGATTTGAACCTCTCCTGTGATTCCAGTTTTAAATTCCGATGCTTCACTTCAGGTTTACTGTATACCTTGGACCTTCTTATTGACGATGAAACACAGAAATTGCATCCGAATTTAATACAAAAGGCACAATGCCGACTTAAGTACAAGAGGACTGACACTCTCTCTTTGTATGATTTGAACCTCTCCTGTGTGTCCAGTTTTAGATTCCGATGCTTCACTTCAGGTTTACTGTATCCCTTGGACCTTCTTATTGACGATGAAACACAGAAATTGTATCCGAATTTAATACAAAATTCACAATGCCGACATAAGTGCAAGAGGACTGACTCTCTAAATTTCTGTGATTTGAACCTTTTCTGTGAGTCCAGTTTTAGATTCCGATGATTCACTTCAGGTTTACTGTATCCCTTGGACCTTCTTATTGACGGTGAAACACAGAAATTGCATCCGAATTTAATACAAAAGGCACAATGCCGACTTAAGTACAAGAGGACTGACACTCTCACTTTCTATGATTTGAACCTCTCGTGTGAGTGCAGTTTTAGATTCCGATGCTTGACTTCAGGTTTCGTGTACACTTTGGACGTTCTTTTTGACGATGAAACACAGAAATTGCATCCGAATTTAATACAAAAGGCACAATGCCGACTTAAGTACAAGCGGACTGACTCTCAATTTCTATGATTTGAACACCTCCTGTGAGTCCAGTTTCAGATTCCGATGCTTGACTTCAGGTTCCGTGTATACCTTGGACGTTCTTATTGACGAAGAAACACAGAAGTTGCATCGGAATTAAATTCGAAAGGCACAATGCCTATTTACGTAGAAGAGGACTGACACTTTACCTTTCTATGATTTTAACGTCTAATGTGAGTCCAGTTTTAGATTCCGATGCTTCACTTCAGGTTTACTGTATCCCTTGGACCCTCTTATTGACGATGAAACACAGAGATCGCATCCGAATTTAATACAAAAGGCAAAATGCGGACATAAGTACGAGAGGATATACACTCACACTTTCTATGACTTGAACCTCTCCTGTGAGTCCAGTTTTAGATTCCGATGCTTCACTTCAGGTTTACTGTATCCCTTGGACCTTCTTATTGACGATGAAACACAGAAATTGTATCTGAATTTAATACAAAACTCACAATGCCGACTTAAGTACAAGATGACTGACACTCTCACTTTCTATGATTTGAACCTCTCCTGTGAGTCCAGTTTTAGATTCGATGCCTCACTTCAGGTCTACTGTATACCTTGGACCTTCTTATTGACGATGAAGCACAGAAATTCATCCGAATTAAATTCGAAAGGCACAATGCCGACATAAGTACAAGAGGACTGACTCTCTAACTTTCTTTGATTTGAACCTCTTCTGTGAGTCCAGATTTAGTTTCCGATGATTCACTTCAGGTTCACTGTATCCCTTGGACTTTCTTATTGACGATGAAACACAGCAATTGCATCCGAATTTAATACAAAAGGCACAATGCCGACTTAAGTACAGGAGGACTGACACTTTCACTTCCTAAGAATTGAACCTCCCCTGTGAGTCCAGCATTAGATTCCGATGCTTCACTTACGGTTTACTGTATACCTTGGACCTCCTTATTGACGATGAAACACAGAAATTGCATTCGAATTTAAAACAAACGGCACAATGCCGACTTAAATACAAGAGGACTGACACTCTCACTTTCTATGATTTGAACCTCTCCTGTGAGTCCAGTTTTAGATTCCGATGCTTCACTTCAGGTTTACTGTATCCCTTGGACCTTCTTATTGACGATGAAACACAGAAATTGCATCCGAATTTAATACAAAAGGCACAATGCCGACTTAAGTTCAAGAGGACTGACTCTCTACCTTTCTATGATTTGAATCTCTCCTGTGAGTCCAGTTTTAGATTCCGATGCTTCACTACAGGTTTGCTGTATACCTTGGAACTTCTCATTGACGATGAAACACAGTAATTGCAACGGAATAAAAATTCAAAAGGCACAATGCCGACTTAAGTACAAGCGGACTGACTCTCAATTTCTATGATTTGAACACCTCCTGTGAGTCCAGTTTCAGATTCCGATGCTTGACTTCAGGTTCCGTGTATACCTTGGACGTTCTTATTGACGAAGAAACACAGAAGTTGCATCGGAATTAAATTCGAAAGGCACAATGCCTATTTACGTAGAAGAGGACTGACACTCTACCTTTCTATGATTTAACGTCTAATGTGAGTCCAGTTTTAGATTCCGATGCTTCACTTCAGGTTTACTGTATCCCTTGGACCCTCTTATTGACGATGAAACACAGAGATCGCATCCGAATTTAATACAAAAGGCATAATGCCGACTTAAGTACGAGAGGATAGACACTCTCACTTTCTATGATTTGAACCTCTCCTGTGAGCCCAGTTTTAGATTCCGATGCTTCACTTCTGGTTTTCTGTATACCTTGGACCTTCGTATTGACTATGAAACACAGCAATTGCATCCGAATTTAATACAAAAGGCACAATGCCGACTTAAGTACAAGAGGACTGACACTTTCACTTTCTATGAATTGAACCTCCCCTGTGAGTCCAGTTTTAGATTCCGATGCTTCACTTCAGGTTTACTGTATACCTTGGACCTTCTTAATGACGATGAAACACAGAAATTGCATCCGAATTTAATACAAAAGCCACAATGCCGACTTAAGTACAAGAGGACTGACACTCACACTTTCTATGATTTGAACCTCTCCTGTGAGTCCAGTTTTAGATTCCGATTTTTTACTTCAGGTTTACTGTATCCGTTGGACCTTCTTTTTGACGATGAAGCTCAGAAATTGCATCGGAATTAAATTCAAAAGGCACAATGCTGACTTAAGTACAAGAGTACTGACACTCTAACTTTCTATGATTTGAACCTCTCCTGTGAGTCCAGTTTTAGATTCCGATGCTTCACTTCAGGTTTACTGTATCCCTTGGACCCTCTTATTGACGATGAAACACAGAAATCGCATCTGAATTTAATACAAAAGGCATAATGCCGACTTAAGTACGAGAGGATAGACACTCTCACTTTCTATGTTTTGAACCTCTCCTGTGAGCCCAGTTTTAGATTCTGATGCTTCACTTCTGGATTCCTGTATACCTTGGACCCTCTTATTGACGATGAAACACAGCAATTGCATCCGAATTTAATACAAAAGGCACAATGCCGACTTAAAAACAAGAGGACTGACAATCCTACTTTCTATAATTTGAACCTCTCCTGTTAGTCCAGTTTTAGATTCCGATGCTTCACTTCCGGTTTCCTGTATACCTTGGACCTTCTTATTGACGATGAAACACAGAAATTGCTTCCGAATTTAATACAAATGGCACAATGCCGACTTAAGTACAAGAGGACTGACACTCTCACATTCTATGATTTGAACCTCTCCTGTGAGTCCAGTTTTAGATTCTGATGCTTCATTTCAGGTCTACTGTATCCCTTGGATATTCTTATTGGCCAAGAAACACACACATTGCATCCGAATTTAATACCAAAGACACAATGCCGACTTATGGAAAAGAGGACTGACACTCTCACTTTCTATGATTTGAACCTCTCCTGTGAGTCCAGTTTTAGATTCCAATGCTTCACTTCAGATTTCCTGTATCCCCTGGACCTTCTTATTGACGATGAAACACAGAAATTGCATCCGAATTAAATTCGAAAGGCACAATGCCGACATAAGTACAAGAGGACTGACTCTCTAACTTTCTTTGATTTGAACCTCTTCTGTGAGTCCAGATTTAGTTTCCAATGATTCACTTCAGGTTCACTGTATCCCTTGGACTTTCTTATTGACGATGAAACACAGCAATTGCATCCGAATTTAATACAAAAGGCACAATGCCGACTTAAGTACATGAGGACTGACACTTTCACTTCCTAAGAATTGAACCTCCCCTGTGAGTCCAGCTTTAGATTCCGATGCTTCACTTCAGGTTTACTGTATACCTTGGACCTCCTTAGTGACGATGAAACACAGAAATTGCATTCGAAATTAATACAAACGGCACAATGCCGACTTAAGTACAAGAGGACTCACACTCTCACTTTCTATGATTTGAACCTCTCCTGTGAGTCCAGTTTTAGATTCCGATGCTTCACTTCAGGTTTACTGTATCCCTTGGACCTTCTTGTTGAAAATGAAACACAGAAATTGTATCCGAATTTAATACAAAAGGCACAATGCCGACTTAAGTACAAGAGGAGTGACACTCACACATTGTATGATTTGAACCTCTCCTGTGAGTCCAGTTTTAGATTCCGATGCTTCACTTCTGGTTTCCTGTATACCTTGGACCTTCTTATTGACGATGAAACACAGCAATTGCATCCGAATTTAATACAAAAGGCACAATGCCGACTTAAGTACAAGAGGACTGACACTTTCACTTTCTATGAATTGAACCTCCCCTGTGGGTCCAGTTTTAGATTCCGATGCTTTACTTCAGGTTTACTGTATACCTTGGATATTCTTATTGACGATGAAACACAGAAATTGCATCGAATTTAATACAAAAGGCAAAATGCGGACATAAGTACGAGAGGATAGACACTCTCACTTTCTATGACTTGAACCTCTCCTGTGAGTCCAGTTTTAGATTCCGATGCTTCACTTCAGGTTTACTGTATCCCTTGGACCTTCTTATTGACGATGAAACACAGAAATTGTATCTGAATTTAATACAAAACTCACAATGCCGACTTAAGTACAAGATGACTGACACTCTCACTTTCTATGATTTGAACCTCTCCTGTGAGTCCAGTTTTAGATTCCGATGCCTCACTTCAGGTCTACTGTATACCTTGGACCTTCTTATTGACGAGGAAGCACAGAAATTCATCCGAATTAAATTCGAAAGGCACAATGCCGACATAAGTACAAGAGGACTGACTCTCTAACTTTCTTTGATTTGAACCTCTTCTGTGAGTCCAGATTTAGTTTCCGATGATTCACTTCAGGTTCACTGTATCCCTTGGACTTTCTTATTGACGATGAAACACAGCAATTGCATCCGAATTTAATACAAAAGGCACAATGCCGACTTAAGTACATGAGGACTGACACTTTCACTTCCTAAGAATTGAACCTCCCCTGTGAGTCCAGCTTTAGATTCCGATGCTTCACTTACGGTTTACTGTATACCTTGGACCTCCTTATTGACGATGAAACATAGAAATTGCATTCGAATTTAATACAAACGGCACAATGCCGACTTAAGTACAAGAGGACTGACACTCTCACTTTCTATGATTTGAACCTCTCCTGTGAGTCCAGTTTTAGATTCCGATGCTTCACTTCAGGTTTACTGTATCCCTTGGGCCTTCTTGTTGAAAATGAAACACAGAAATTGTATCCGAATTTAATACAAAAGGCACAATGCCGACTTAAGTACAAGAGGAGTGACACTCACACATTCTATGATTTGAACCTCTCCTGTGAGTCCAGTTTTAGATTCCGATGCTTCACTTCTGGTTTCCTGTATACCTTGGACCTTCTTATTGACGATGAAACACAGCAATTGCATCCGAATTTAATACAAAAGGCACAATGCCGACTTAAGTACAAGAGGACTGACACTCTCACTTTCTATGATTTGAACCTCTCCTGTGAGTCCAGTTTTAGATTCCGATGCTTGACTTCAGGTTTCGTGTACACCTTGGACGTTTTTAACGACGATGAAACACAGAAATTGCATCCGAATTTAATACAAATGGCACAATGCCAACATAAGTACAACAGGACTGACACTCTCACTATCTATGATTTAAACACCTCCTGTGAGTCCAGATTCAGATTCCGATGCTTGACTTCAGGTTTCGTCTATACCTTGGACATTCTTATTGACGATGAAACACAGAAATTGCATCGGAGTTAAATTCAAAAGGCACAATACCGACTTAAGTACAAGAGGACTGACACTCTACCTTTCCATGATATGAACGTCACCTGTGAGTCCAGTTTTAGATTCCGATGCTTCACTTCAGGTTTACTGTACCTTTTGGACCCTCTTGTTGACGATGGAACACAGAAATCGCATCCGAATTTAATGCAAAAGGCATAATGCCGACTTAAGTACGAGAGGATAGACACTCTCACATTCTATGATTTGAACCTCTCCTGTGAGCCCAGTTTTAGATTCCGATGCCTAACTTCTGGTTTCCTGTATACCATGGACCTTCTTATTGACGATGAAACACCGCAGTTGCATCCGAATTTAATACAAAAGGCACAATGCCGACTTAAGTACAAGAGGACTGACACTTTCAATTTCTATGAATTGAACCTCCCCTGTGAGTACAGTTTTATATTCCGATGCTTCACTTCAGGTTTACTGTATACCTTGGACCCTCTTAATGACGATGAAACACAGAAATTGCATCCGAATTTAATACAAAAGGCATAATGCCGACTTAAGTACAAGAGGACTGACACTGTCACTTTCTATGATTTGAACCTCTCCTGTGAGTCCAGTTTTAGATTCCGATTTTTTACTTCAGGTTTACTGTATTTGTTGGACCTTCTTTTTGACGTTGAAGCTCAGAAATGGCATCGGAATTAAATTCAAAAGGCACAATGCCGACCTAAGTACAAGAGGACTGACACCCTACCTTTCTATGATTTGAACCTCTCCTGTGAGTCCAGTTTTAGATTCCGATGCTGCACTTCAGGTTTACTGTATCCCTTGGACTTTCTTATTGACGATGAAACACAGCAATTGCATCCGAATTTAATACGAAAGGCTCGATGCCGACTTAAGTACAAGAGGACTGACACTTTCACTTTATATGAATTGAACCTGCGCTTTGAGTCCTGTTTTAGATCGGATGCTTCACTTCAGGTTTACTGTATACCTTGGACCTTCTTATTGACGATGAAACACAGAAATTGCATCCGAATGTAATACAAACGGCACAATGCCGACTTAAGTACAAGAGGACTGACACTCTCACTTTCTATGATTTGAACCTCTCCTGTGAGTCCAGTTTTAGATTCCGATGCTTCACTTCAGGTTTACTGTATCCCTTGGACCTTCTTATTGACGATGAAACACAGAAATTGTATACGAATTTAATACAAAAGGCACAATTCCGACTTAAGTACAAGAGGACTGACACTCACACTTTCTATGGTTTGAACCTCTCCTGTGAGTCCAGTTTTAGATTCCGATGATTCACTTCAGGTTTCCTGTATACCTTGGACCTTCTTATTGACGATGAAACACAGAAATTGCATCCGAATTTAATACAAAATGCACAATGCCGACTTAAAAACAAGAGGACTGACACTCTCACTTTCTATGATTTGAACCTCTCCTGTGAGTCCAGTTTTAGTTTCCGATTCTTCACTTCAGGTTTACTGTATCCGTTGGACCTTCTTTTTGACGATGTAGCTCAGAAATTGCATCGGAATTAAATTCAATAGGCACAATGCCGACTTAAGTACAAGAGGACTGACTCTCTACCTTTCTATGATTTGAACCGCTCCTGTGAGTCCAGTTTTAATTTCCGATGCTTCACTTCAGGTTTACTGTATCCCTTGGACCCTCTTATTGACGATGAAACACAGAAATCGCATCCGAATTTAATACAAAAGACATAATGCCGACTTAAGTACGAAAGGATAGACACTCTCACTTTCTATGATTTGAACCTCTCCTGTGAGCCCAGTTTTAGATTCCGATGCTTCACTTCTGGTTTCCTGTATACCTTAGACATTCTTATTGGCGATGAAACACAGCAATTGCATCCGAATTTAATACAAAAGGCACAATGCCGACTTAAGTACAAGAGGACTGACACTCTCACTTTCTATGATATGAACCTCTCCTGTGAGTCCAGTTTTAGATTCCGATGCTTCACTTCAGGTTTCCTGTATACATTGGACCTTCTTATTGGCGATGAAAACAAGAAATTGCATCCGAATTAAATTCAAAAGGCACAATGCCGACATAAGTACAAGAGGACTGACTCTCTATCTTTCTATGATTTGAACCTCTTCTGTGAGTCCAGTTTTCATTCCGATGATTCACTTCAGGTTTACTGTATCCCTTGGACTTTCTTATTGACGATGAAACACAGCAATTGCATCCGAATTTAATACAAAAGGCACAATGCCGACTTAAGTACAAGAGGACTGACACTCTCTCTTTCTATGATTTGAACCTCTCCTGTGAGTCCAGTTTTAGATTCCGATGCTTCACTTCAGGTTTACTGTATCCCTTGGACCTTCTTATTGACGTGGAAACACAGAAATTGTATCCGAATTTAATACAAAAGGCACTCTAACTTTCTATGATTTGAAGCACTCCTGTGAGTCTAGTTTCACATTCCGATGCTTCACTTCAGGTTTCCTGTATACCTTGGACCTTCTTATTGACGATAAAACACAGAAGTTGCATCCGAATTTAATACAAAAGGCACAATGCCGACTTAAGTACAAGAGGACTGACACTCTAACTTTCTATGATTTGAACCTCTCCAGTGAGTCCAGTTTTAGTTTCCGATGCGTCACTTCAGGATTACTGTATCCCTTGGACCTTCTTATTGACGATGAAGCACAGAAATTGCATTCGAATTTAATTCAAAATTCACAATGCCGACATAAGTACTAGAGGACTGACACTCTCACTTTCTATGATTTGAACCTCTCCTGTGGGTCCAGGTTTACATTCCGATGCTTCACTTCAGGTTTACTGTATCCCTTGAACCTTCGTATTGACGATGAAACACAGAAATTGCATCGGAATTTAAAACAAAAGGCACAATGCCGACTTAAGTACAAGAGGACTGACACTCTAACATTCTATGATTTGAAACTCTCCTGTGGGGCAAGTTTTAGGTTCCGATGCTTCACTACAGGTTTACTGTATACCTTGGAACTTCTTAATGATGATGAAACACATTAATTGCATCGGAATAAATATTCAAAAGGCACAATGCCGACTTAAGTACAAGTGGACTGACACTCTAACTTTCTATGATTTGAACCTCTCCTGTGACTCCAGTTTTGGATTCCGATGCTTCACTGCCGGTTTACTGTATCCCTTGGACCTTCATATTGACGAGGAAACACAGAAATTGCATCCGAATTTAATACAAAAGTCTCAATGCCGACTTAAGTACAAGAGGACTGACACTCTCACTTTCTATGGTTTGAAGCTCTCCTGTGTGTGCAAATTTAGATTCCGATGCTTCACTTCAGGTTTACTATATCCCTTGGACCCTCTTGTTATCGATGAAACACAGATATTGCATCCGAATTTAATACAAAAGGCACAATGCCAACTTAAGTACAAAAGGACTGACACTCGCACTTTCTATGATTTGAACCTCTCCTGTGAGTCCAGTTTTAGAATCCGTTGATTGACATTAGGTTTCGTGTACACCTTGGACGCTCGTATTGACGATGAAACACAGAAATTGCATCCGAATTTGATACAAAATGCACAATGCCGACATAAGTACAAGAGGACTGATACTCAACCTTTCTATGATTTGAACCTCTCCTGTGAGTCCAGTTTTAGATTCCGATGCTTCACTTCAGGTTTACTGTATCCCTTGGACCCTCATATTGAAGATGAAACACAGAAATCGCATCCGATTTTAATACAAAAGGCATAATGCCGACATAAGTACGAGAGGATAGACACTCTCACTTTCTATGATTTGAACCTCTCCTGTGAGCCCAGTTTTAGATTCCGATGCCTCACTTCTGGTTTCCTGTATACCTTGGACCTTCTTATTGACGATGAAACACGGAAATTGCATCCGAACTAAATTCAAAAGGCACAATGCCGACTTAAGTACAAGAGGACTGACTCTCTAACTTTCTATGATTTGAACCTCTCCTGTGAGTCCAGTTTTAGATTCCGATGCTTCACTTCAGGTTTACTGTATACCTTGGACCTTCTTATTGACGATGAAACACAGAAATTGCATCCGAATTTAATACAAAAGGCACAATGCCGACTTAAGTACAAGAGAACAGACACTCTCTCTTTGTATGATTTGAACCTCTCCTGTGTGTCCAGTTTTAGATTCCGATGCTTCACTTCATGTTTACTGTATCCCTTGGACCTTCTTATTGATGATGAAACACAGAAATTGTATCCGAATTTAATACAAAATTCACAATGCCGACATAAGTACAACAGGACTGACTCTCTAAATTTCTGTGACTTGAACCTTTTCTGTGAGTCCAGTTTTGGATTCCGATGATTCACTTCAGGTTTACTGTATCCCTTGGACTTTCTTATTGACGGTGAAACACAGAAATTGCATCCGAATTTAATACAAAAGGCACAATGCCGACTTAAGTACAAGAGGACTGACACTCTCACTTTCTATGATTTGAACCTCTCCTGTGAGTGCAGTTTTAGATTCCGATGCTTGACTTCAGGTTTCGTGTACACCTTGGACGTTCTTATTGACGATGAAACACATAAATTGCATCCGAATTTTATACAAAAGGCACAATGCCGACTTAAGTACAAGCGGACTGACTCTCACTTTCTATGATTTGAACACCTCCTGTGAGTCCAGTTTCAGATTCCGATGCTTGACTTCAGGTTCCGTGTATACCTTGGACGTTCTTATTGACGAAGAAACACAGAAGTTGCATCGGAATTAAATTCAAAAGGCACAATGCCGACTTACGTACAAGAGGACTGACACTCTACCTTTCTATGATTTTAACGTCTAATGTGAGTCCAGTTTTAGATTCCGATGCTTCACTTCAGGTTTACTGTATCCCTAGGACCCTCTTATTGACGATGAAACACAGAAATCGCATCCGAATTTAATACAAAAGGCATAATGCCGACTTAAGTAGGAGAGGATAGACACACTCACTTTCTATGATTTGAACCTCTCCTGTGAGCCCAGTTTTAGATTCGGATGCTTCACTTCTGGTTTCCTGTATACCTTGGACCTTCGTATTGACTATGAAACACAGCAATTGCATCCGAATTTAATACAAAATGCACAATGCCGACTTAAGTACAAGAGGACTGACACTTTCACTTTCTATGAATTGAACCTCCCCTGTGAGTCCAGTTTTAGATTCCGATGCTTCACTTCAGGTTTACTGTATACCTTGGACCTTCTTAATGACGATGAAACACAGAAATTGCATCCGAATTTAATACAAAAGCCACAATGCCGACTTAAGTACAAGAGGACTGACAATCTCACTTTCTATGATTTGAACCTCCCCTGTGAGTCCAGTTTTAGATTCCGATTTTTTACTTCAGGTTTACTGTATCCGTTGGACCTTCTTTTTGACGATGAAGCTCAGAAATTGCATCGGAATTAAATTCAAAAGGCACAATGCCGACTTAAGTACAAGAGTACTGACACTCTAACTTTCTATGATTTGAACCTCTCCTGTGAGTCCAGTTTTAGATTCCGATGCTTCACTTCAGGTTTACTGTATCCCTTGGACCCTCTTATTGACGATGAAACACGGAAATCGCATCCGAATTTAATACAAAAGGCACAATGCCGACTTAAAAACAAGAGGACTGACATCCCTACTTTCTATGATTTGAGCCTCTCCTGTGAGTCCAGTTTTAGATTCCGATGCTTCACTTCCGGTTTACTGTATACCTTGGACCTTCTTATTGACGATGAAACACAGAAATTGCATCCGAATTTAATACAAAAGGCCCAATGCCGACTTAAGTACAAGAGGACTGACACTCTCACTTTCTATGATTTGAACCTCTCCTGTGAGTCCAGTTTTAGATTCTGATGCTTCATTTCAGGTCTACTGTATCCCTTGGATCTTCTTATTGACCATGAAACACAGACATTGCATCCGAATTTAATACTAAAGACACAATGCCGATTCAAGGAAAAGAGGACTGACACTCTCACTTTCTATGATTTGAACCTCTCCTGTGAGTCCAGTTTTAGATTCCGATGCTTCACTTCAGGTTTCCTGTATCCCTTGGACTTTCTTATTGACGATGATACACAGAAATTGCATCCGAATTAAATTCGAAAGGCACAATGCCGACATAAGTACAAGAGGACTGACTCTCTAACTTTCTTTGATTTGAACCTCTTCTGTGAGTCCAGATTTAGTTTCCGATGATTCACTTCAGGTTCACTGTATCCCTTGGACTTTCTTATTGACGATGAAACACAGAAATTGCATCCGAATTTAATACAAAAGGCACAATGCCGACTTAAGTACAAGAGGACTGACACTCTCTCTTTCTATGATTTGAACCTCTCCTGTGAGTCCAGTTTTAGATTCCGATGCTTCACTTCAGGTTTACTGTATCCCTTGGACCTTCTTATTGACGATGAAACACAGAAATTGTATCCGAATTTAATACAAAAGGCACTCTAACTTTCTATGATTTGAAGCACTCCTGTGAGTCTAGTTTCACATTCCGATGCTTCACTTCAGGTTTCCTGTATACCTTGGACCTTCTTATTGACGATAAAACACAGAAGTTGCATCCGAATTTAATACAAAAGGCACAATGCCGACTTAAGTACAAGAGGACTGACACTCTAACTTTCTATGATTTGAACCTCTCCAGTGAGTCCAGTTTTAGTTTCCGATGCGTCACTTCAGGATTACTGTATCCCTTGGACCTTCTTATTGACGATGAAACACAGAAATTGTATCCGAATTTAATACAAAAGGCACTCTAACTTTCTATGATTTGAAGCACTCCTGTGAGTCTAGTTTCACATTCCGATGCTTCACTTCAGGTTTCCTCTATACCTTGGACCTTCTTATTGACGATAAAACACAGAAGTTGCATCCGAATTTAATACAAAAGGCACAATGCCGACTTAAGTACAAGAGGACTGACACTCTAACTTTCTATGATTTGAACCTCTCCAGTGAGTCCAGTTTTAGTTTCCGATGCGTCACTTCAGGATTACTGTATCCCTTGGACCTTCTTATTGACGATGAAGCACAGAAATTGCATTCGAATTTCATTCAAAATTCACAATGCCGACATAAGTACTAGAGGACTGACACTCACACTTTCTATGATTTGAACCTCTCCTGTGAGTCCAGTTTTAGATTCCGATTTTTTACTTCAGGTTTACTGTATCCGTTGGACCTTCTTTTTGACGATGAAGCTCAGAAATTGCATCGGAATTAAATTCAAAAGGCACAATGCTGACTTAAGTACAAGAGTACTGACGCTCTAACTTTCTATGATTTGAACCTCTCCTGTGAGTCCAGTTTTAGATTCCGATGCTTCACTTCAGGTTTACTGTATCCCTTGGACCCTCTTATTGACGATGAAACACAGAAATCGCATCTGAATTTAATACAAAAGGCATAATGCCGACTTAAGTACGAGAGGATAGACACTCTCACTTTCTATGTTTTGAACCTCTCCTGTGAGCCCAGTTTTAGATTCTGATGCTTCACTTCTGGTTTCCTGTATACCTTGGATCCTCTTATTGACGATGAAACACAGCAATTGCATCCGAATTTAATACAAAAGGCACAATGCCGACTTAAAAACAAGAGGACTGACAATCCTACTTTCTATAATTTGAACCTCTCCTGTGAGTCCAGTTTTAGATTCCGATGCTTCACTTCCGGTTTCCTGTATACCTTGGACCTTCTTATTGACGATGAAACACAGAAATTGCTTCCGAATTTAATACAAATGGCACAATGCCGACTTAAGTACAAGAGGACTGACACTCTCACATTCTATGATTTGAACCTCTCCTGTGAGTCCAGTTTTAGATTCTGATGCTTCATTTCAGGTCTACTGTATCCCTTGGATATTCTTATTGGCCAAGAAACACACACATTGCATCCGAATTTAATACTAAAGACACAATGCCGACTTATGGAAAAGAGGACTGACACTCTCACTTTCTATGATTTGAACCTCTCCTGTGAGTCCAGTTTTAGATTCCAATGCTTCACTTCAGGTTTCCTGTATCCCCTGGACCTTCTTATTGACGATGAAACACAGAAATTGCATCCGAATTTAATACAAAAGGCACAATGCCGACTTAAGTACATGAGGACTGACACTTTCACTTCCTAAGAATTGAACCTCCCCTGTGAGTCCAGCTTTAGATTCCGATGCTTCACTTCAGATTTACTGTATACCTTGGACCTCCTTATTGACGATGAAACACAGAAATTGCATTCGAAATTAATACAAACGGCACAATGCCGACTTAAGTACAAGAGGACTCACACTCTCACTTTCTATGATTTGAACCTCTCCTGTGAGTCCAGTTTTAGATTCCGATGCTTCACTTCAGGTTTACTGTATCCCTTGGACCTTCTTGTTGAAAATGAAACACAGAAATTGTATCCGAATTTAATACAAAAGGCACAATGCCGACTTAAGTACAAGAGGAGTGACACTCACACATTCTATGATTTGAACCTCTCCTGTGAGTCCAGTTTTAGATTCCGATGCTTCACTTCAGGTTTACTGTATCCCTTGGACCCTCTTATTGACGATTAAACACAGAAATCGCATCCGAATTTAATACAAAAGGCACAATGCCGACTTAAAAACAAGAGGACTGACACTCTCACTTTCTATGATTTGAACCTCTCCTGTGTGTCCAGTTTTAGATTCTGATGCTTCATTTCAGGTCTACTGTATCCCTTGGATGTTCTTATTGAGCATGGAACACAGACATTGCATCCGAATTTAATACTAAAGACACAATGCCGATTCAAGGAAAAGAGGACTGACACTCTCACTTTCTATGATTTGAACCTCTCCTGTGAGTCCAGTTTTAGATTCCGATGCTTCACTTCAGGTTTAATGTATCCCTTGGACCTTCTTATTGACGATGAAACACAGAAATTGCATCCGAATTAAATTCGAAAGGCACAATGCCGACATAAGTACAAGAGGATTGACTCTCTAACTTTCTTTGATTTGAACCTCTTCTGTGAGTCCAGATTTAGTTTCCGATGATTCACTTCAGGTTCACTGTATCCCTTGGACTTTCTTATTGACGATGAAACACCGCAATTGCATCCGAATTTAATACAAAAGGCACAATGCCGACTTAAGTACATGAGGACTGACACTTTCACTTCCTAAGAATTGAACCTCCCCTGTGAGTCCAGCTTTAGATTCCGATGCTTCACTTCAGGTTTACTGTATACCTTGGACCTCCTTATTGACGATGAAACACAGAAATTGCATTCGAATTTAATACAAACGGCACAATGCCGACTTAAGTACAAGAGGACTGACACTCTCACTTTCTATGATTTGAACCTCTCCTGTGAGTCCAGTTTTAGATTCCGATGCTTCACTACAGGTTTACTGTATCCCTTGGACCTTCTTGTTGAAAATGAAACACAGAAATTGTATCCGAATTTAATACAAAAGGCACAATGCCGACTTAAGTACAAGAGGAGTGACACTCACACATTCTATGATTTGAACCTCTCCTGTGAGTCCAGTTTTAGATTCCGATGCTTCACTTCTGGTTTCCTGTATACCTTGGACCTTCTTATTGACGATGAAACACAGCAATTGCATCCGAATTTAATACAAAAGGCACAATGCCGACTTAAGTACAAGAGGACTGACACTTTCACGTTCTATGAATTGAACCTCCCCTGTGGGTCCAGTTTTAGATTCCGATGCTTTACTTCAGGTTTACTGTATACCTTGGAAATTCTTATTGACGATGAAACACAGAAATTGCATCCGAATTTAATACAAAAGGCACAATGCCGACTTAAGTACAAGAGGACTGACACTCTCACTTTCTATGACTTGAACCTCTCCTCTGAGTCCAGTTTTAGATTCCGATGCTTCACTTCAGGTTTACTGTATCCCTTGGACCTTCTTTTTGACGATGAAACACAGAAATTGTATCCGAATTTAATACAAATTTCACAATGCCGACATAAGTACAAGATGACTGACACTCTCACTTTCTATGATTTGAACCCCTCCTGTGAGTCCAGTTTTAGATTCCGATGCGTCACTTCAGGTCTACTGTATACCTTGGACCTTCTTATTGACGATGAAACACCGAAATTGCATCCGAATTAAATTCAAAAGGCACAGTGCCGACATAAGTACAAGAGGACTGACTCTCAAACTTTCTATGTTTTGAACCTCTTCTGTGAGTCCAGTTTTAGATTCCGATGCTTAACTTCTGGTTTCCTGTATACCATGGACCTTCTTATTGACGATGAAACACCGCAGTTGCATCCGAATTTAATACAAAAGGCACAATGCCGACTTAAGTACAAGTGGACTGACACTCTCACGTTCTATGATTTGAACCTCTCCTGTGAGTCCAGTTTTAGATTCCGATGCTTGACTTCAGGTTTCGTGTACACCTTGGACGGTTTTATTGACGATGAAACACAGAAATTGCATCCGAATTTAATACAAAAGGCACAATGCCAACTTAAGTACAACAGGACTGACACTCTCACTATCTATGATTTGAACACCTCCTGTGTGTCCAGTTTCAGATTCCGATGCTTGACTTCAGGTTTCGTCTATGCCTTGGACGTTCTTATTGACGATGAAACACAGAAATTGCATCGGAGTTAAATTCAAAAGGCACAATGCCGACTTAAGTACAAGAGGACTGACACTCTACCTTTCTATGATATGAACGTCACCTGTGAGTCCAGTTTTAGATTCCGATGCTTCACTTCAGGTTTACTGTACCTTTTGGACCCTTTTGTTGACGATGAAACACAGAAATCGCATCCGAATTTAATGCAAAAGGCATAATGCCGACTTAAGTACGAGAGGATAGACACTCTCACTTTCTATGAATTTAACCTCCCCTGTGAGTACAGTTTTAGATTCCGATGCTTCACTTCAGGTTTACTGTATACCTTGGACCCTCTTAATGACGATGAAACACAGAAATTGCATCCGAATTTAATACAAAAGGCATAATGCCGACTTAAGTACAAGAGGACTGACACTCTCACTTTCTATGATTTGAACCTCTCCTCTGAGTCCAGTTTTAGATTCCAAATTTTTACTTCAGGTTTACTGTATTCGTTGGACCTTCGTTTTGACGTTGAAGCTCAGAAATGGCATCGGAATTAAATTCAAAAGGCACAATGCCGACCTAAGTACAAAAGGACTGACACCCTACCTTTCTATGATTTGAACCTCTCCTGTGAGTCCAGTTTTAGATTCCGATGCTTCACTTCAGGTTTACTGTATCCCTTGGACTTTCTTATTGACGATGAAACACAGCAATTGTATTCGAATTTAATACGAAAGGCACGATGCCGACTTAAGTACAAGAGGACTGACACTTTCACTTTCTATGAATTGAACCTGCGCTTTGAGTCCTGTTTTAGATCGGATGCTTCACTTCAGGTTTACTGTATACCTTGGACCTTCTTATTGACGATGAAACACAGAAATTGCATCCGAATGTAATACAACCGGCACAATGCCGACTTAAGTACAAGAGGACTGACACTCTCAATTTCTATGATTTGAACCTCTCCTGTGAGTCCAGTTTTAGATTCCGATGCTTCACTTCAGGTTTACTTTATCCCTTGGACCTTCTTATTGACGATGAAACACAGAAATTGTATACGAATTTAATACAAAAGGCACAATTCCGACTTAAGTACAAGAGGACTGACACTCTCACTTTCTATGATTTGAACCTCTCCTGTGATTCCAGTTTTAGTTTCCAATTCTTCACTTCAGGTTTACTGTATCCGTTGGACCTTCTTTTTGACGATGAAGCTCAGAAATTGCATCGGAATTAAATTCAATAGGCACAATGCCGACTGAAGTACAAGAGGACTGACTTTCTACCTTTCTATGATTTGAACCGCTCCTGTGAGTCCAGTTTTAATTTCCGATGCTTCACTTCAGGTTTACTGTATCCCTTGGACCCTCTTATTGACGATGAAACACAGAAATCGCATCCGAATTTAATACAAAAGACATAATGCCGGCTTAAGTACGAAAGGATAGACACTCTCACTTTCTATGATTTGAACCTCTCCTGTGAGCCCAGTTTTAGATTCCGATGCTTCACTTCTGGTTTCCTGTATACCTTAGACATTCTTATTGACGATGAAACACAGCAATTGCATCCGAATATAATACAAAAGGCACAATGCCGACTTAAGTACAAGAGGACTGACACTTTCACTTTCGATGATTTGAACCTCATCTGTGAGTCCAGTTTTAGATTCCGATGCATCACTTCAGGTTTACTGTATCCCTTGGACCTTCTTATTGACGATGAAACACAGAAATTGTATCCGAATTAAATCCAAAAGGCACATTGCCGACATAAGTACAAGAGGACTGACTCTCTAACTTTCTTTGATTTGAACCTCTTCTGTGTGTCCAGTTTTAGATTACGATGATTCACTTCAGGTTTACTGTGTCCGTTGGACTTTCTTATTGTCGATGAAACACAGAAATTGAATCCGAATTTAATACAAAAGGCACAAGGCCGACTTAAGTACAAGAGGACTGACACTCTCAATTTCTATGATTTGAACAACTCCTGTGAGTCAAGTTTTAGATTCCGATGCTTCACTTCAGGTCTACTGTATCACTTGCACCTTCTTATTGACGATGAAAAACAGAAATTGCATCCGAATGTAATACAAAGGGCATAATGCCGACTTAAGTACAAGAGGACTGACAATCTCACTTTCTATGATTTGAACCTCTCCTGTGAGTCCAGTTCTAGTTTCTGATTTTTCACTTCAAGTTTACTGTATCCCTTCGACCTTCTTATTGACGATGAAGCTCAGAAATTGCATCGGAATTAAATTCAAAAGGCACAATGGCGACTTAAGTACAAGAGGACAGACACTATATCTTTCTATGATTTGAACCTCTCCTGTGAGTCCAGTTTTAGTTTCCGATGCTTCACTTCAGGTTTACTGTATCCCTTGGACCCTCTTATTGACGATGAAACACAGAAATCGCATCCGAATTTAATACAAAAGGCATAATGCCGAAGTAAGTACGAAAGGATAGACACTCTCACTTTCTAAGATTTGAACCTCTCCTGTGAGCCCAGTTTTAGATTCCGATGCTTCACTTCTGGTTTCCTGTATACCTTGGACATTCTTATTGACGATGAAACACAGCAATTGCAACCGAATTTAATACAAAAGGCACAATGCCGACTTAAGTACAAGAGGACTGACACTTTCACTTTCTATGAATTGAACCTCATCTGTGAGTCCAGTTTTAGATTCCGATGCTTCACTTCAGGTTTACTGTATACCTTGGACCTTCTTATTGACGATGAAACACAGAAATTGCATCCGAATTTAATACTAAAGGCACAATGCCGACTTAAGTACAAGAGGACTGACACTCTCACTTTCTATGATTTGAACCTCTCCTGTGAGTCCAGTTTTAGATTCCGATGTTTCACTACAGGTTTACTGTATCCCTTGGACCTTCTTATTGACAATGAAACACAGAAATTGTATCCGAATTTAATACAAGAGGCACAATGCCGAACTAGTACAAGAGGACTGACACTCTCACTTTCTATGATTTGAACCTCTCCTATGAGTCCAGTTTTAGATTCCGATGCTTCACTTCAGGTCTACTGTATCCCTTGGACCTTCGTATTGACGATGAAACACAGATATTGCATCCGAATTTAATACAAAAGGCACAATGCCGACTTATGGAAAAGAGGACTGACACTCTCACTTTCTATGATTTGAACCTCTCCTGTGAGTCCAGTTTTTGATTCCGATGCTTCACTTCAGGTTTCCTGTATACGTTGGACCTTCTTATTGACGATGAAGCACAGAAATTGCATCCGAATTAAATTCAAAAGGCACAATGCCGACATAAGTACAAGAGGACTGACTCTCTAACTTTCTATGATTTGAACCTCTTCTGTGAGTCCAGTTTTAGATTCCGATGATTCACGTCAGGTTTACTGTACCCCTTGGACTTTCTTATTGACGATGAAACACAGCAATTGCAGCCGAATTTAATACAAAAGGCACAATGCTACTTAAGTACAAGAGGACTGACACTCTCACTTTCTATGATTTGAACCTCTCCTGTGAGTCCAGTTTTAGATTCCGATGCTTCACTTCAGGTTAACTGTATCCCTTGGACCATCTTATTGACGATGAAACACAGAAATTGCATCCGAATTTAATACAAAAGGCACAATGCCGACTGAAGTTCAAGAGGACTGACACTCTCAATTTCAATGATTTGAACCTCTCGTGTGATTCCAGTTTTAGTTTCCGATGCTTGACTTTAGGTTTCGTGTATACTTTGGTCCTTCTTATTGACGATGAAACACAGAAATTGCATCCGAATTTAATACAAAAGGCACAACGCCGACTTAAGTACAAGAGGACTGACACTCTCACTTTCTATGATTTGAACCTCTCCAGTGAGTCCAGTTGTAGATTCCGATGCTTCACTGCAGGTTTCCTGTTTACCTTGGACCTTCTTATTGACGATGAAACACAGAAATTGCATCCGAATTTAATACAAAAGGCACAATGCCGACTTAAGGAAAAGAGGATCGACACTCTCACTTTCTATGACTTGAACCTCTCCTGTGAGTCCAGTTTTAGATTCCGATGCTTCACCTCAGGTATCCTGTATACCTTGCACCTTCTTATTGGCGATGAAACACAGAAATTATATCCGATTAAATTCAAAACGCACAATGCCGACATAAGTACAAGAGGACTGACTCTCTAACTTTCTATGATTTGAACCTCTTCTTTAAGTCCAGTTTTAGTTTCCGATGATTCACTTCAGGTTTACTGTATCCATTGGACTTTCTTGTTGACGATGAAACACAGCAATTGCATCAGAATTTAATACAAAAGGCACAATGCCGACTTAAGTACAAGAGGAGTGACACTCACACTTTCTCTGATTTGAACCTCTCCTGTGAGTCCAGTTTTAGATTCCGATGCTTCACTTCAGGTTTACTGTATCCCTTGGACCCTCATATTGACGATGAAACACAGAACTCGCATCCCAATTTAATACAAAAGGCATAATGCCGACATAAGTACGAGAGGATAGACACTCTCAATTTCTATGATTTGAACCTCTCCTGTGAGTCCAGTTTTAGATTCCGATGCTTCACTTCAGGTTTACTGTATCCCTTGGACCTTCTTATTGTCGATGAAACACAGAAATTGTATCCGAATTTAATACAAAATTCACAATGCCGACTTAAGTACAACAGGACTGACACTCTCCCTTTCTATGATTTGAACCTCTCCTGTGAGTCCAGTTTTAGATTCCGATGCCTCACTTCAGGTTTACTCTATACCTTGGACCTTGTTATTGACGATGAAACACAGAAATTGCATCCGAATGTAATACAATAGGCACAATGCCAACTTAAGTACAACAGGAATGACACTCTCACTTTCTATGATTTGAACACCTCCTGTGAGTCCAGTTTCAGATTCCGATGCTTGACTACAGGTTTCGTGTATACCTTGGACGTTCTTATTGACGATGAAACAGAGAAATTGCATCGGAATTAAATTCAAAATGCACAATGCCGACTTAAGTACAAGAGGACTGACACTCTACCTTTCTATGATTTGAACGTCTCCTGTGAGTCCAGTTTTAGTTTCCGATGCTTCACTTCAGGTTTACTGTATACCATGGACCTTCATATTGACGATGAAACACAGCAATTGCATCCGAATTTAATACAAAAGGCACAATGCCGACTTAAGTACAAGAGGACTGACACTTTCACTTTCTATGAATTGAACCTCCCCTGTGAGTCCAGTTTTAGATTCCGATGCTTCACTTCAGGTTTACTGTATACCTTGGACCTTCTTAATGACGATGAAACACAGAAATTGCATCCGAATTTAATACAAAAGGCATAATGCCGACTTAAGTACAAGAGGACTGACACTCTCACTTTCTATGATTTGAACCGCTCCTGTGAGTCCAGTTTTAGATTCCGATTTTTTACTTCAGGTTTACTGTATCCGTTGGACCTTCCTTTTGACGATGAAGCTCAGAAATTGCATCGGAATTAAATTCAAAAGGCACAATGCCGGCTTAAGTACAAGAGGACTGACACTCTACCTTTCTATGATTTGAACCTCTCCTGTGAGTCCAGTTTTAGATTCCGATGCTTCACTTCAGGTTTACTGTATACCTTGGACCTTCTTATTGACGATGAAACACAGAAATTGCATCCGAATTTAATACAAAAGGCACAATGCCAACTTACGAACAAGAGGACTGACACTCTCACTTTCTATGAGTTGAACCTCTCCTGTGAGTCCAGTTTTAGATTCCGATGCTTCACTTCAGGTTTACTGTATCCCTTGGACCTTCTTATTGACGATGAAACACAGAAATTGTATCTGATGCTAATACAAAATTCACAATGCCGACTTAAGTACAAGAGGACTGACACTCTCACTTTCTATGATTTGAACCTCTCCTGTTAGTCAAGTTTTAGATTCCGATGCCTCACTTCAGGTTTACTGTATACCTTGGACCTTCTTATTGACGATGAAACACAGAAATTGCATCCGAATTAAATTCAAAACTCACAATGCCGACATAAGTACAAGAGGACTGCCTCTCTCACTTTCTATGATTTGAACCTCTTCTGTGAGACCAGTTTTAGATTCCGATGATTCACTTCAGGTTTACTGTATCCCTTGGACTTTCTTATTGACGAGGAAACACAGAAATTGCATCCGAATTCAATACAAAAGGCACAATGCCGACTTAAGTACAAGAGGACTGACACTCTCACTGTCTATGATTTGAACCTCTCCTGTGAGTCCAGTTTTAGTTTCTGATGCTTGACTTCAGGTTTCGTGTACACCATGGACGTTCTTATTGACGATGAAACACAGCAATTGCATCCGAATATAATACAAAAGGCACAATGCCGACTTAAGTACAAGAGGACTGACACTTTCACTTTCGATGATTTGAACCTCATCTGTGAGTCCAGTTTTAGATTCCGATGCATCACTTCAGGTTTACTGTATCCCTTGGACCTTCTTATTGACGATGAAACACAGAAATTGTATCCGAATTTAATACAAAATTCACAATGCCGACATAAGTACAAGAGGACTGACTCTCTAAATTTCTGTGACTTGAACCTTTTCTGTGAGTCCTGTTTTAGATTCCGATGATTCACTTCAGGTTTACTGTATCCGTTGGACCTTCTTTTTGACGATGAAGCTCAGAAATTGCATCGGAATTAAATTCAATAGGCACAATGCCGACTTAAGTACAAGAGGACTGACTCTCTACCTTTCTATGATTTGAACCGCTCCTGTGAGTCCAGTTTTAATTTCCGATGCTTCACTTCAGGTTTACTGTATCCCTTGGACCCTCTTATTGACGATGAAACACAGAAATCGCATCCGAATTTAATACAAAAGACATAATGCCGACTTAAGTAAGAAAGGATAGACACTCTCACTTTCTATGATTTGAACCTCTCCTGTGAGCCCAGTTTTAGATTCCGATGCTTCACTTCTGGTTTCCTGTATACCTTGCACCTTCTTATTGACGATGAAACACAGAAATTGTATCCGAATTAAATCCAAAAGGCACATTGCCGACATAAGTACAAGAGGACTGACTCTCTAACTTTCTTTGATTTGAACCTCTTCTGTGTGTCCAGTTTTAGATTACGATGATTCACTTCAGGTTTACTGTGTCCGTTGGACTTTCTTATTGTCGATGAAACACAGAAATTGAATCCGAATTTAATACAAAAGGCACAAGGCCGACTTAAGTACAAGAGGACTGACACTCTCAATTTCTATGATTTGAACAACTCCTGTGAGTCAAGTTTTAGATTCCGATGCTTCACTTCAGGTCTACTGTATCACTTGCACCTTCTTATTGACGATGAAAAACAGAAATTGCATCCGAATGTAATACAAAGGGCATAATGCCGACTTAAGTACAAGAGGACTGACAATCTCACTTTCTATGATTTGAACCTCTCCTGTGAGTCCAGTTCTAGTTTCTGATTTTTCACTTCAAGTTTACTGTATCCCTTCGACCTTCTTATTGACGATGAAGCTCAGAAATTGCATCGGAATTAAATTCAAAAGGCACAATGGCGACTTAAGTACAAGAGGACAGACACTATATCTTTCTATGATTTGAACCTCTCCTGTGAGTCCAGTTTTAGTTTCCGATGCTTCACTTCAGGTTTACTGTATCCCTTGGACCCTCTTATTGACGATGAAACACAGAAATCGCATCCGAATTTAATACAAAAGGCATAATGCCGACGTAAGTACGAAAGGATAGACACTCTCACTTTCTAAGATTTGAACCTCTCCTGTGAGCCCAGTTTTAGATTCCGATGCTTCACTTCTGGTTTCCTGTATACCTTGGACATTCTTATTGACGATGAAACACAGCAATTGCAACCGAATTTAATACAAAAGGCACAATGCCGACTTAAGTACAAGAGGACTGACACTTTCACTTTCTATGAATTGAACTTCATCTGTGAGTCCAGTTTTAGATTCCGATGCTTCACTTCAGGTTTACTGTATACCTTGGACCTTCTTATTGACGATGAAACACAGAAATTGCATCCGAATTTAATACTAAAGGCACAATGCCGACTTAAGTACAAGAGGACTGACACTCTCACTTTCTATGATTTGAACCTCTCCTGTGAGTCCAGTTTTAGATTCCGATGTTTCACTACAGGTTTACTGTATCCCTTGGACCTTCTTATTGACAATGAAACACAGAAATTGTATCCGAATTTAATACAAGAGGCACAATGCCGAACTAGTACAAGAGGACTGACACTCTCACTTTCTATGATTTGAACCTCTCCTATGAGTCCAGTTTTAGATTCCGATGCTTCACTTCAGGTCTACTGTATCCCTTGGACCTTCGTATTGACGATGAAACACAGATATTGCATCCGAATTTAATACAAAAGGCACAATGCCGACTTATGGAAAAGAGGACTGACACTCTCACTTTCTATGATTTGAACCTCTCCTGTGAGTCCAGTTTTTGATTCCGATGCTTCACTTCAGGTTTCCTGTATACGTTGGACCTTCTTATTGACGATGAAGCACAGAAATTGCATCCGAATTAAATTCAAAAGGCACAATGCCGACATAAGTACAAGAGGACTGACTCTCTAACTTTCTATGATTTGAACCTCTTCTGTGAGTCCAGTTTTAGATTCCGATGATTCACGTCAGGTTTACTGTACCCCTTGGACTTTCTTATTGACGATGAAACACAGCAATTGCAGCCGAATTTAATACAAAAGGCACAATGCCTACTTAAGTACAAGAGGACTGACACTCTCACTTTCTATGATTTGAACCTCTCCTGTGAGTCCAGTTTTAGATTCCGATGCTTCACTTCAGGTTAACTGTATCCCTTGGACCATCTTATTGACGATGAAACACAGAAATTGCATCCGAATTTAATACAAAAGGCACAATGCCGACTGAAGTTCAAGAGGACTGACACTCTCAATTTCAATGATTTGAACCTCTCGTGTGATTCCAGTTTTAGTTTCCGATGCTTGACTTTAGGTTTCGTGTATACTTTGGTCCTTCTTATTGACGATGAAACACAGAAATTGCATCCGAATTTAATACAAAAGGCACAACGCCGACTTAAGTACAAGAGGACTGACACTCTCACTTTCTATGATTTGAACCTCTCCAGTGAGTCCAGTTGTAGATTCCGATGCTTCACTGCAGGTTTCCTGTTTACCTTGGACCTTCTTATTGACGATGAAACACAGAAATTGCATCCGAATTTAATACAAAAGGCACAATGCCGACTTAAGGAAAAGAGGATCGACACTCTCACTTTCTATGACTTGAACCTCTCCTGTGAGTCCAGTTTTAGATTCCGATGCTTCACCTCAGGTATCCTGTATACCTTGCACCTTCTTATTGGCGATGAAACACAGAAATTATATCCGATTAAATTCAAAACGCACAATGCCGACATAAGTACAAGAGGACTGACTCTCTAACTTTCTATGATTTGAACCTCTTCTTTAAGTCCAGTTTTAGTTTAAGATGATTCACTTCAGGTTTACTGTATCCATTGGACTTTCTTGTTGACGATGAAACACAGCAATTGCATCAGAATTTAATACAAAAGGCACAATGCCGACTTAAGTACAAGAGGAGTGACACTCACACTTTCTATGATTTGAACCTCTCCTGTGAGTCCAGTTTTAGATTCCGATGCTTCACTTCAGGTTTACTGTATCCCTTGGACCCTCATATTGACGATGAAACACAGAACTCGCATCCCAATTTAATACAAAAGGCATAATGCCGACATAAGTACGAGAGGATAGACACTCTCAATTTCTATGATTTGAACCTCTCCTGTGAGTCCAGTTTTAGATTCCGATGCTTCACTTCAGGTTTACTGTATCCCTTGGACCTTCTTATTGTCGATGAAACACAGAAATTGTATCCGAATTTAATACAAAATTCACAATGCCGACTTAAGTACAACAGGACTGACACTCTCCCTTTCTATGATTTGAACCTCTCCTGTGAGTCCAGTTTTAGATTCCGATGCCTCACTTCAGGTTTACTCTATACCTTGGACCTTGTTATTGACGATGAAACACAGAAATTGCATCCGAATGTAATACAATAGGCACAATGCCAACTTAAGTACAACAGGAATGACACTCTCACTTTCTATGATTTGAACACCTCCTGTGAGTCCAGTTTCAGATTCCGATGCTTGACTACAGGTTTCGTGTATACCTTGGACGTTCTTATTGACGATGAAACAGAGAAATTGCATCGGAATTAAATTCAAAATGCACAATGCCGACTTAAGTACAAGAGGACTGACACTCTACCTTTCTATGATTTGAACGTCTCCTGTGAGTCCAGTTTTAGTTTCCGATGCTTCACTTCAGGTTTACTGTATACCATGGACCTTCATATTGACGATGAAACACAGCAATTGCATCCGAATTTAATACAAAAGGCACAATGCCGACTTAAGTACAAGAGGACTGACACTTTCACTTTCTATGAATTGAACCTCCCCTGTGAGTCCAGTTTTAGATTCCGATGCTTCACTTCAGGTTTACTGTATACCTTGGACCTTCTTAATGACGATGAAACACAGAAATTGCATCCGAATTTAATACAAAAGGCATAATGCCGACTTAAGTACAAGAGGACTGACACTCTCACTTTCTATGATTTGAACCGCTCCTGTGAGTCCAGTTTTAGATTCCGATTTTTTACTTCAGGTTTACTGTATCCGTTGGACCTTCCTTTTGACGATGAAGCTCAGAAATTGCATCGGAATTAAATTCAAAAGGCACAATGCCGGCTTAAGTACAAGAGGACTGACACTCTACCTTTCTATGATTTGAACCTCTCCTGTGAGTCCAGTTTTAGATTCCGATGCTTCACTTCAGGTTTACTGTATACCTTGGACCTTCTTATTGACGATGAAACACAGAAATTGCATCCGAATTTAATACAAAAGGCACAATGCCGACTTACGAACAAGAGGACTGACACTCTCACTTTCTATGAGTTGAACCTCTCCTGTGAGTCCAGTTTTAGATTCCGATGCTTCACTTCAGGTTTACTGTATCCCTTGGACCTTCTTATTGACGATGAAACACAGAAATTGTATCTGATGCTAATACAAAATTCACAATGCCGACTTAAGTACAAGAGGACTGACACTCTCACTTTCTATGATTTGAACCTCTCCTGTTAGTCAAGTTTTAGATTCCGATGCCTCACTTCAGGTTTACTGTATACCTTGGACCTTCTTATTGACGATGAAACACAGAAATTGCATCCGAATTAAATTCAAAACTCACAATGCCGACATAAGTACAAGAGGACTGCCTCTCTCACTTTCTATGATTTGAACCTCTTCTGTGAGACCAGTTTTAGATTCCGATGATTCACTTCAGGTTTACTGTATCCCTTGGACTTTCTTATTGACGAGGAAACACAGAAATTGCATCCGAATTCAATACAAAAGGCACAATGCCGACTTAAGTACAAGAGGACTGACACTCTCACTGTCTATGATTTGAACCTCTCCTGTGAGTCCCGTTTTAGTTTCTGATGCTTGACTTCAGGTTTCGTGTACACCATGGACGTTCTTATTGACGATGAAACACAGAAATTGCATCCGAATTTAATACAAAAGGCACAAAGAAAACTTAAGTACAACAGGACTGACACTCTCACTTTCTATGATTTGCACACCTCCTGTGAGTCCAGTTTCAGATTCCGATGCTTGACTTCAGGTTTCGTGTATACCTTGGACGTTCTTATTGACGATGAAACAAAGAAATTGCATCGGATAAAAATTGAAAAGGCACAATCCCGACTTAAGTACAAGAGGACTGACACTCTACCTTTCTATGATTTGAACGTCTCCTGTGAGTCCAGTTTTAGATTCCGATGCTTCACTTCAGGTTTACTGTATCCCTTGGACCCTCTTATTGACGATGAAACACAGAAATCGCATCCCAATTTAATACAAAAGGCATAATGCCGACTTAAGTACGAGAGGATAGCTACTCTCACTTTCTATGATTTGAACCTCTCCTGTGAGCCCAGTTTTAGATTCCGATGCTTCACTTCTGGTTTCCTGTATACCATGGACCTTCTTATTGACGATGAAGCACAGCAATTGCATCCGAATTTAATACAAAAGGCACAATGCCGACTTAAGTACAAGAGGACTGACACTCTCACATTCTATGATTTAAACCTCTCCTGTGAGTCGAGTTTTAGATTCCGATTTTTTACTTCAGGTTTACTGTATCCGTTGGACCTTCTGTTAGACGATGAAGCTCAGAAATTGCATCGGAATTAAATTCAAAAGGCACAATGCCGGCTTATGTACAAGAGGACTGACACTCTACCTTTCTATGATTTGAACCTCTCCTGTGAGTCCAGTTTTAGATTCCGATGCTTCACTTCAGGTTTACTGTATCCCTTGGACCCTCTTATTGACGATGAAACACAGAAATCGCATCCCAATTTAATACAAAAGGCATAATGCCGACATAAGTACGAGAGGATAGACACTCTCACTTTCTATGATTTGAACCTCTCCTGTGAGCCGAGTTTTAGATTCTGATGCTTCACTTCTGGTTTCCTGTATACCTTGGACCTTCTTATTGACGATGAAACACAGAAATTGCATCCGAATTTAATACAAAAGGCACAATGCCGACTTAAGTACAAGAGGACTGACACTCTCACTTTCTATCATTTGAACCTCTCCTGTGAGTCCAGTTTTAGATTCCGATGCTTCACTTCAGGTTTACTGTATCCGTTGGACCTTCTGTTAGACGATGAAGCTCAGAAATTGCATCGGAATTAAATTCAAAAGGCACAATGCCGGCTTATGTACAAGAGGACTGACACTCTACCTTTCTATGATTTGAACCTCTCCTGTGAGTCCAGTTTTAGATTCCGATGCTTCACTTCAGGTTTACTGTATCCCTTGGACCTTCTTATTGACGATGGTACACAGAAATTGTATACGAATTTAATACAAAAGGCACAATGCCGACTTAAGTACAAGAGGACTGACACTCACACTTTCTATGATTTGAACCTCTCCTGTGAGTCCAGTTTTAGATTCCGATGATTCACTTCAGGTTTCCTGTATACCTTGGACCTTCTTATTGACGATGAAACACAGAAATTGCATCCGAGTTTAATACAAAAGGCACAAGGCCGACTTAAGTACAACCGGACTGACACTCTCACTTTTTATGATTTGAACCTCTCCTGTGAGTCCAGTTTTAGATTCCGATGCTAGACTTCAGGTTTCGTGTATACCTTGAACGTTCTTATTGACGATGAGATACAGAAATTGCATCCGAGTTTAATAAAAGGGCACAATGCTGACTTAAGTACAAGAGGACTGACACTCTCAATTTCTATGAATTGCACAACTCCTGTGAGAAAGTTTTAGATTTCGATGCTTCACCTCAGGTCTACTGTATCACTTGCACCTTCTTATTGACGATGAACCACAGAAATTGCATCCGAATGTAATACAAAAGTCATAATGCCGACTTAAGTACAACAGGACTGACAATCCCACTTTCTATGATATGAACTTCTCCTGTGAGTCCAGTTTTAGTTTCCGATTTTTCACTTCAGGTTTACTGCAACCGTTGGACCTTCTTTTTGACGATGAAGCTCAGAAATTGCATCTGAATTAAATTCAAAAGGCACAATGCCGACTTAAGTACAATAGGAGTGACATTCTACCTTTCTATGATTTGAACCTCTCCTGTGAGTCCAGTTTTATTGTCCGATGCTTCACTTCAGGTTTACAGTATCCCTTGAACCCTCTTATTGACGATGTAACACAGAAATCGCATCTGAATTTAATATAAAAGGCTTAATGCCGACTTAAGTACAAGAGGGCTGACACTCTCACTTTCTATGAATTGAACCTCCCCTGTGAGTCCAGTTTTAGATTCCGATGCTTCACTTCAGATTTACTGTATGCCTTGGACCTTCCTATTGACGATGAAACACAGAAATTGCAACCAAATTTAATACAAAAGGCACAATGCCGACTTAAGTACAAGAGGGCTGACACTATCACTTTCTATGATTTGAACCTCTCCTGTGAGTCCAGTATTAGTTTCCGATGCTTCACTTCAGGTTTACTGTATCCCATGGACCTTCTTATTGACGACGAAACACAGAAATTGTATACAAATTTAATACAAAATGCACAATGCCGACGTAAGTACAAGAGGACTGACACTCTCACTTTCTATGATTTGAACCTCTCCTATGAGTCCAGTTTTAGATTCCGATGCTTCACTTCAGGTTTACTGTATACCTTGGACCATCTTATTGACGATGAAACACAGAAATTGCATCCGAATTTAATACAAAAGACACAATGCCGACTTAAGTACAAGAGGACTGACACTCTCACTTTCTATCATTTGAACCTCTCCTGTGAGTCCAGTTTTAGATTCCGATGCTTCACTTCAGGTTTACTGTATCCCTTGGAGCTTCTTATTAACAATGAATCACAGAAATTGTATCCAAATTTAATACAAAAAGCACAATGCCGACTTAAGTACAAGAGGACTGACACTCTCACTTTCTATGTTTTGAACCTCTCCTGTGAGTCCAGTTTTAGATTCTGATGCTTCACTTCAGGTCTACTGTATCCGTAGGACCTTCTTTTTGACGATGAAGCTCAGAAATTGCATCGGAATTAAATTCAAAAGGCACAATGCCGACTTAAGTACAAGAGGACTGACACTCTATCTTTCTATGATTTGAACCTCTCCTGTGAGTCCAGTTTTAGTTTCCGATGCTTCACTTCATGTTTACTGTATCCCTTGGACCCTCTTATTGACGATGAAACACAGGAATCGCATCCGAATTTAATACAAAAGGCATAATGCCGACTTAAGTACGAAAGGATAGACACTCTCACTTTCTATGATTTGAACCTCTCCTGTGAGCCCAGTTTTAGATTCCGATGCTTCACTACTGGTTTCCTGTATACCTTGGACATTCTTATTGACGATGAACCACAGCGATTGCGTCCGAATTTAATACAAAAGGCACAATGCCGACTTAAGTACAAGAGGACTGACACTTTCACTTTCTATGAATTGAACCTCCCCTATGAGTCCAGTTTTAGATTCCGATGCTTCACTTCAGGTTTACTGTATACCTTGGACCTTCTTATTGACGATGAAACACAGAAATTGCATCCGAATTTAATACAAAAGGCACAATGCCGACTTAAGTACAAGAGGACTGACACTCTCACTTTCTATGATTTGAACCTCTCCTGTGAGTCCAGTTTTAGATACCGATGCATCACTTCAGGTTTACTGTATCCCTTGGACCTTCTTATTGACGATGAAACACAGAAATTGTATCCGAATTTAATACAAAAGGCACAATGCCGACTTAAGTACAAGAGGACTGACACTCTCACTTTCTATGATTTTAACCTCTCCTATGAGTCCAGTTTTAGGTTCCGATGCTTCACTTCAGGTCTACTGTATCACTTGGACCTTCTTATTGACGATGAAACACAGAAATTGCATCCGAATTTTTATACAAAAGGCACAATGCCGACATAAGTACAAGAGGACTGACTCTCTACCTTTCTATGATTTGAACTTCTTCTGTGAGTCCAGTTTTAGGTTCCGATGATTTACTTCAGGTTTACTGTATCCCTTGGACTTTCTTATTGACGATGAAACACAGCAATTGCATCCGAATTAAATACTAAAGGCACAACGCCGACTTAAGTACAAGAGGACTGACACTCTCACTTTCTATGATTTGAACCTCTCCTGTGAGTCCAGTTTTAGATTCCAATGTTTCACTTCAGGTTTCCTGTATACCTTGCACCTCTTTATTGACGATGAAACACAGAAATTGTATCCGAATTAAATTCAAAAGGCACAATGATGACATAAGTACAACAGGACTGACTCTCTAACTTTCAATGATTTGAACCTCTTCTGTGAGTCCAGTTTTAGATTCCGATGAATCACTTCAGGTTTACTGTATCCGTTGGACTTTCTTATTGTCGATGAAACACAGAAATTGCATCCCAATTTAATACAAAACGCACAAGGCCGACTTCAGTACAAGAGGACAGACACTCTCACTTTCTATGATTTGAACCTCTCCTGTGAGTCCAGTTTTACATTCCGATGCTTGACTTCAGGTTTCGTGTATACCTTGGACGTTCTTATTGACGATGAAACACAGAAATTGCATCCGAGTTTAATACAAAAGGCACAATGCTGACTTAAGTACAAGAGGACTGACACTCACACTTTCTATGATTTGAACCTCTCCTGTGAGTCCAGTTTTAGATTCCGATGATTCACTTCAGGTTTCCTGTATACCTTGGACCTTCTTATTGACGATGAAACACAGAAATTGCATCCGAGTTTAATACAAAAGGCACAAGGCCGACTTAAGTACAACAGGACTGACACTCTCACTTTTTATGATTTGAACCTCTCCTGTGAGTCCAGTTTTAGATTCCGATGCTAGACTTCAGGTTTCGTGTATACCTTGAACGTTCTTATTGACGATGAGATACACAAATTGCATCCGAGTTTAATAAAAGGGCACAATGCTGACTTAAGTACAAGAGGACTGACACTCTCAATTTCTATGAATTGCACAACTCCTGTGAGAAAGTTTTAGATTTCGATGCTTCACCTCAGGTCTACTGTATCACTTGCACCTTCTTATTGACGATGAACCACAGAAATTGCATCCGAATGTAATACAAAAGTCATAATGCCGACTTAAGTACAACAGGACTGACAATCCCACTTTCTATGATATGAACTTCTCCTGTGAGACCAGTTTTAGTTTCCGATTTTTCACTTCAGGTTTACTGCAAACGTTGGACCTTCTTTTTGACGATGAAGCTCAGAAATTGCATCTGAATTAAATTCAAAAGGCACAATGCCGACTTAAGTACAATAGGAGTGACATTCTACCTTTCTATGATTTGAACCTCTCCTGTGAGTCCAGTTTTAGTGTCCGATGCTTCACTTCAGGTTTACAGTATCCCTTGGACCCTCTTATTGACGATGTAACACAGAAATCGCATCTGAATTTAATATAAAAGGCTTAATGCCGACTTAAGTACAAGAGGGCTGACACTCTCACTTTCTATGAATTGAACCTCTCCTGTGAGTCCAGTTTTAGATTCCGATGCTTCACTTCAGGTTTACTGTATCCCTTGGAGCTTCTTATTAACAATGAATCACAGAAATTGTATCCAAATTTAATACAAAAAGCACAATGCCGACTTAAGTACAAGAGGACTGACACTCTCACTTTCTATGTTTTGAACCTCTCCTGTGAGTCCAGTTTTAGATTCTGATGCTTCACTTCAGGTCTACTGTATCCGTAGGACCTTCTTTTTGACGATGAAGCTCAGAAATTGCATCGGAATTAAATTCAAAAGGCACAATGCCGACTTAAGTACAAGAGGACTGACACTCTATCTTTCTATGATTTGAACCTCTCCTGTGAGTCCAGTTTTAGTTTCCGATGCTTCACTTCATGTTTACTGTATCCCTTGGACCCTCTTATTGACGATGAAACACAGGAATCGCATCCGAATTTAATACAAAAGGCATAATGCCGACTTAAGTACGAAAGGATAGACACTCTCACTTTCTATGATTTGAACCTCTCCTGTGAGCCCAGTTTTAGATTCCGATGCTTCACTACTGGTTTCCTGTATACCTTGGACATTCTTATTGACGATGAACCACAGCGATTGCGTCCGAATTTAATACAAAAGGCACAATGCCGACTTAAGTACAAGAGGACTGACACTTTCACTTTCTATGAATTGAACCTCCCCTATGAGTCCAGTTTTAGATTCCGATGCTTCACTTCAGGTTTACTGTATACCTTGGACCTTCTTATTGACGATGAAACACAGAAATTGCATCCGAATTTAATACAAAAGGCACAATGCCGACTTAAGTACAAGAGGACTGACACTCTCACTTTCTATGATTTGAACCTCTCCTGTGAGTCCAGTTTTAGATACCGATGCATCACTTCAGGTTTACTGTATCCCTTGGACCTTCTTATTGACGATGAAACACAGAAATTGTATCCGAATTTAATACAAAAGGCACAATGCCGACTTAAGTACAAGAGGACTGACACTCTCACTTTCTATGATTTTAACCTCTCCTATGAGTCCAGTTTTAGGTTCCGATGCTTCACTTCAGGTCTACTGTATCACTTGGACCTTCTTATTGACGATGAAACACAGAAATTGCATCCGAATTTTTATACAAAAGGCACAATGCCGACATAAGTACAAGAGGACTGACTCTCTACCTTTCTATGATTTGAACTTCTTCTGTGAGTCCAGTTTTAGGTTCCGATGATTTACTTCAGGTTTACTGTATCCCTTGGACTTTCTTATTGACGATGAAACACAGCAATTGCATCCGAATTAAATACTAAAGGCACAACGCCGACTTAAGTACAAGAGGACTGACACTCTCACTTTCTATGATTTGAACCTCTCCTGTGAGTCCAGTTTTAGATTCCAATGTTTCACTTCAGGTTTCCTGTATACCTTGCACCTCTTTATTGACGATGAAACACAGAAATTGTATCCGAATTAAATTCAAAAGGCACAATGATGACATAAGTACAACAGGACTGACTCTCTAACTTTCAATGATTTGAACCTCTTCTGTGAGTCCAGTTTTAGATTCCGATGAATCACTTCAGGTTTACTGTATCCGTTGGACTTTCTTATTGTCGATGAAACACAGAAATTGCATCCCAATTTAATACAAAACGCACAAGGCCGACTTCAGTACAAGAGGACAGACACTCTCACTTTCTATGATTTGAACCTCTCCTGTGAGTCCAGTTTTACATTCCGATGCTTGACTTCAGGTTTCGTGTATACCTTGGACGTCCTTATTGACGATGAAACACAGAAATTGCATCCGAGTTTAATACAAAAGGCACAATGCTGACTTAAGTACAAGAGGACTGACACTCACACTTTCTATGATTTGAACCTCTCCTGTGAGTCCAGTTTTAGATTCCGATGATTCACTTCAGGTTTCCTGTATACCTTGGACCTTCTTATTGACGATGAAACACAGAAATTGCATCCGAGTTTAATACAAAAGGCACAAGGCCGACTTAAGTACAACAGGACTGACACTCTCACTTTTTATGATTTGAACCTCTCCTGTGAGTCCAGTTTTAGATTCCGATGCTAGACTTCAGGTTTCGTGTATACCTTGAACGTTCTTATTGACGATGAGATACACAAATTGCATCCGAGTTTAATAAAAGGGCACAATGCTGACTTAAGTACAAGAGGACTGACACTCTCAATTTCTATGAATTGCACAACTCCTGTGAGAAAGTTTTAGATTTCGATGCTTCACCTCAGGTCTACTGTATCACTTGCACCTTCTTATTGACGATGAACCACAGAAATTGCATCCGAATGTAATACAAAAGTCATAATGCCGACTTAAGTACAACAGGACTGACAATCCCACTTTCTATGATATGAACTTCTCCTGTGAGACCAGTTTTAGTTTCCGATTTTTCACTTCAGGTTTACTGCAAACGTTGGACCTTCTTTTTGACGATGAAGCTCAGAAATTGCATCTGAATTAAATTCAAAAGGCACAATGCCGACTTAAGTACAATAGGAGTGACATTCTACCTTTCTATGATTTGAACCTCTCCTGTGAGTCCAGTTTTAGTGTCCGATGCTTCACTTCAGGTTTACAGTATCCCTTGGACCCTCTTATTGACGATGTAACACAGAAATCGCATCTGAATTTAATATAAAAGGCTTAATGCCGACTTAAGTACAAGAGGGCTGACACTCTCACTTTCTATGAATTGAACCTCCCCTGTGAGTCCAGTTTTAGATTCCGATGCTTCACTTCAGATTTACTGTATGCCTTGGACCTTCCTATTGACGATGAAACACAGAAATTGCAACCAAATTTAATACAAAAGGCACAATGCCGACTTAAGTACAAGAGGGCTGACACTATCACTTTCTATGATTTGAACCTCTCCTGTGAGTCCAGTATTAGTTTCCGATGCTTCACTTCAGGTTTACTGTATCCCATGGACCTTCTTATTGACGACGAAACACAGAAATTGTATACAAATTTAATACAAAAGGCACAATGCCGACGTAAGTACAAGAGGACTGACACTCTCACTTTCTATGATTTGAACCTCTCCTATGAGTCCAGTTTTAGATTCCGATGCTTCACTTCAGGTTTACTGTATACCTTGGACCATCTTATTGACGATGAAACACAGAAATTGCATCCGAATTTTATACAAAAGACACAATGCCGACTTAAGTACAAGAGGACTGACACTCTCACTTTCTATCATTTGAACCTCTCCTGTGAGTCCAGTTTTAGATTCCGATGCTTCACTTCAGGTTTACTGTATCCCTTGGAGCTTCTTATTAACAATGAATCACAGAAATTGTATCCAAATTTAATACAAAAAGCACAATGCCGACTTAAGTACAAGAGGACTGACACTCTCACTTTCTATGTTTTGAACCTCTCCTGTGAGTCCAGTTTTAGATTCTGATGCTTCACTTCAGGTCTACTGTATCCGTAGGACCTTCTTTTTGACGATGAAGCTCAGAAATTGCATCGGAATTAAATTCAAAAGGCACAATGCCGACTTAAGTACAAGAGGACTGACACTCTCACTTTCTATGATTTGAACCTCTCCTGTGAGTCCAGTTTTAGATACCGATGCATCACTTAAGGTTTACTGTATCCCTTGGACCTTCTTATTGACGATGAAACACAGAAATTGTATCCGAATTTAATACAAAAGGCACAATGCCGACTTAAGTACAAGAGGACTGACACTCTCACTTTCTATGATTTTAACCTCTCCTATGAGTCCAGTTTTAGGTTCCGATGCTTCACTTCAGGTCTACTGTATCACTTGGACCTTCTTATTGACGATGAAACACAGAAATTGCATCCGAATTTTTATACAAAAGGCACAATGCCGACATAAGTACAAGAGGACTGACTCTCTACCTTTCTATGATTTGAACCTCTTCTGTGAGTCCAGTTTTAGGTTCCGATGATTTACTTCAGGTTTACTGTATCCCTTGGACTTTCTTATTGACGATGAAACACAGCAATTGCATCCGAATTTAATACTAAAGGCACAACGCCGACTTAAGTACAAGAGGACTGACACTCTCACTTTCTATGATTTGAACCTCTCCTGTGAGTCCAGTTTTAGATTCCAATGTTTCACTTCAGGTTTCCTGTATACCTTGCACCTCTTTATTGACGATGAAACACAGAAATTGTATCCGAATTAAATTCAAAAGGCACAATGATGACATAAGTACAACAGGACTGACTCTCTAACTTTCAATGATTTGAACCTCTTCTGTGAGTCCAGTTTTAGATTCCGATGAATCACTTCAGGTTTACTGTATCCGTTGGACTTTCTTATTGTCGATGAAACACAGAAATTGCATCCCAATTTAATACAAAACGCACAAGGCCGACTTCAGTACAAGTGGACAGACACTCTCACTTTCTATGATTTGAACCTCTCCTGTGAGTCCAGTTTTACATTCCGATGCTTGACTTCAGGTTTCGTGTATACCTTGGACGTTCTTATTGACGATGAAACACAGAAATTGCATCCGAGTTTAATACAAAAGGCACAATGCTGACTTAAGTACAAGAGGACTGACACTCTCACTTTCTATGATTTGAACAACTCCTGTGAGTCAAGTTTTAGATTCCGATGCTTCACTTCAGGTCTGCTGTATCACTTGCACCTTCTTACTGACGATGAAGCACAGAAATTGCATCCGAATTTAAACAAAAGGCACAATGCTGACTTAAGTACAAGAGGGCAGACGTTCTAACTTTCTATGATTTGAACCTCTCCTGTGAGTCCAGTTTTAGATTCCGATGCTTCACTTCAGGTTCACTGTATACCTTGGACCTTCTTAATGACGATGAAACACAGAAATTGCATCGGAATTAAATTCAAAAGTCACAATGCCGACCTAAGTACAAGAGGACTGACACTCTAACTTTCTATGATTTGTACCTCTCCTGTAAGCCCAGTTTTAGATTCGAATGCTTCACTTCAGGTTTACTGTATACCTTGGAGCTTCTTATTGACTGAGAAGCACAGATATTGCTTCGGAATTAAATTCAAAAGGCACAATGCCGGCATAAGTACAAGAGGACCGACACTCTAACTTTCTATGATTTGAACCTCTCCTGTGAGTACAGTTTTAGATTCCGATGCTTCACTTCAGGTTTACCGTATCCCTTGGAACATCTTATTGACGATGAAACACAGAAATTGCATCCGAATTTAATACAAAAGGCACAATGACGACTTATGTACAAAAGGAGTGACACTCTAACTTTCTGTGACTTGAACCTCTCCAGTGAATCCAGTTTTGGATTCCGATGCTTCACATCAGGTCCACTGTGTACCTTGGATCTTCTTATTGACGACATAACACAGAAATTGCATTCGAATTTTATACAAAAGGCACAATGGCGACTTAAGTACAAGAGGACTGACACTCTCACTATCTATGATTTGATCCTCTCCTGTGAGTCCAGTTTTAGATTCCGATGCTTCACTTCAGGTTTCCTGTATACCGTGGACCTCCTTATTGACGATGAAACTCAGAAATTGCTACCGAATTTAATACAAAAGGCACAATGCCGACTTAAGTACCAGAGGACTGACACTCTCACTTTCTATGATTTGATCCTCTCCTGTGAGTCCAGTTTTAGATTCCGATGCTTCACTTCAGGTTTCCTGTATACCTTGGACCTTCTTATTGACGACGAAACACAGAAATTGCATCCGAATGTAATACAAAAGGCACAATGCCGACTTAATTACAAGAGGACTGACACTCAAACTTTCTATGATTTGACCCTCTCCTGTGAGTTCAGTTTTAGATTCCGATGCTTGACTTCAGGTTTCGTGTATACTTTTGACCTCCTTATTGACGATGAAACTCAGAAATTGCAACCGAATTTAGTACAAAAGGCACAATGCCGAGTTAAGTACAAGAGGACTGACACTCTCACTTTCTATGATTTGAACCTCTCCTGTGAGTCGAGTTTTAGATTCCGATGCTTCACTTCAGGTTTCCTGTATACCTTGGACGTTCTTATTGACGACAAAACACAGAAATTGCATCCGAATTTATTACAAAAGGCACAATGCCGACTTAAGTAAAAGAGGACTGAGACTCTCACTTTCTATGATTTTAACCTCTCCTGTGAGTCCAGCATTAGATTCCGATGCTTCACTTCAGGTTTCCTGTATACCTTGGACTTTCTTATTGACGATGAAACACAGAAATTGCATCCGAAATAAATTCAAAAGGCACAATGCCGACATAAGTACAAGAGGACTGACTCTCTAACTTTCTATGATTTGAACCTCTTCTGTGAGTCCAGTTTTAGATTCCGATGATTCACTTCAGGTTTATTGTATCTCTTGGACTTTCTTATTGTCGATGAAACACAGAAATTGCATCCGAAGGGGAGTGACACTCTCACTTTCTATGATTTGAACCTCTCGTGTGAGTCTAGTTTTAGATTCGGATGCTTCACTTCAGGTTTACTGTACACCTTGGACCTTCTTATTGACGATGAAGCACAGAAATTGCTTCGCAATTAAAATCAAATTGCACAATGCCGTTTAAGTAGCAGAGAACTGATACTCTAACTTTCTATGATTTCAACCTCCACTGTGAGTCCAGTTTTAGATTCCAATGCTTCACTTCATGTTTACTGTATCCCTTGGACCTTCGTATTGACGATGAAACACAGAAATTGCAACCGAATTTAATACAAAATGCACAATGCTGACTTAAGTACAAGTGGACTGACACTCTAACTTTCTGTGATTTCAACCTCTCCTGTGAGTCTAGTTTTAGATTCCGATGCTTCACTTCAGGTTCACTGTATACACTGGACCTTCTTATTGACGATAAAACACAGAAATTGCATCGGAATTAAATTCAAAATGCACAATGCCGACATAAGTAAAAGGGGACTGACACTCTCACTTTCTATGATATTAACCTCTCCTGTGAGTCCAGTTTTAGATTCCGATGATTCACTTTAGGTTTACTGTATCCCTTGGACTTTCATATTGACGATGAAACACAGTAATTGCATCCGAATTTAATACAAAAGCACAATGCCGACTCAAGTACAAGAGGACTGACACTCTCACTTTCTATGATTTGAACCTCTCCTCTGATTCCAGTTTTAGTTTCCGATGCTTGACTTCAGGTTTCGTGTATACCTTGGACGTTCTTATTGACGATGAAACACAGAAATTGCATCCGAATTTAATACAAAAGGCACAATGCCGACTTAAGTACATGAATACTGACACTCTCACTTTCTATGATTTGAACATCCCCTTGTGAGTCAAGTTTTAGATTCCGATGCTTCACTTCAGGTCTACTATTTCACTTGCACCTTCTTATTGTCGATTAAACACAGAAATTGCATCGGAATTAAAATTCAAAAGGCACAATGCCGACTTAAGTAAAAGAGGACTGATACTCTCAATTTGTATGATTTTAACCTCTCCTGTGAGTCCAGTTTTAGATTCCGATGCTTCACTTCAGGTTTCCTGTACACCTTGGACCTTCTTATTGACGATGAAACACAGAAAATGCATCGGAATTACATTCAAAAGACACAATGCCGACTTAAGTACTAGAGGACTGACTCTCTAACTTTCTATGATTTGTACCTCTCCTGTGAGCCCAGTTTTAGATTCGGATGCTTCACTTCAGGTTTACTGTATACCTTGGACCTTCTTATTGACGAAGAAGCACAGATATTGCTTCAGAATTTAATTCAAAAGGCACTATGCCGACTTAAGTACAAGTGGACCGACACTCTAACTTTCAATGATTTGAACCTCTACTGTGAGTCCTGTTTTAGATTCCGATGCTTCACTTTAGATTTACTGTATCCCTTGGAACTTCTTATTGACGATGAAACACAGAAATTAGATCTGAATTTAATACAAAAGGCACAATGACAACTTAAGTACAAAAGGACTGACACTCTAACTTTCTGTGATTTGAACCTCTCCAGTGGGTCCAGTTTTAGATTCCGATGCTTCACTTCAGGTTCACTGTATACCTTGGAACTTCTTATTGACGATGGAACACAGAAATTGCATTCGAATTTTATACAAAAGGCACAACGGCGCCTTAAGTACAAGAGGACTGACACTCTCACTGTCTATGATTTGAACCTCTCCTGTCAGTCCAGTTTTAGATTCCGATGCTTCACTTCAGGTCAACTGTATCCCTTGGACCTTCTTATTGACGATGAAACACAGAAATTGCATCCGAATTTAATACAAAGGGCACATTGCCGACTTAAGTACAAGAGGACCGACACTCTCACTTTCTATGATTTGAACCACTCCTGTGAGAACAGTTTTAGATTCCGATGCATGACTTCAGGTTTCGTGTATACTTTGGATCTCCTGATTGACGATGAAACACAGAACTTGCAACCGAATTTAATACAAAAGGCACAATGCCGACTTAAGTAAAAGAGACTGACACTCTCACTTTCTCTGATTTGAACCTCTATTGTGAGAGCAGTTTTAGATTCCGATGCTTCACTTCAGGTTTCCTGTATACCTTGGACCTTCTTATTGACGAGGAAACACAGAAATTGCATCCGAATTTAATACAAAAGGCACAATGCCGACTTAAGTAAAAGAGGACTGACACTCTCACTTCCTATGATTTTAACCTCTCCTGTGAGTCCAGTTTTAGATTCCGATGCTTCACCTCAGGTTTACTGTATACCTTGGACCTTCTTATTGACGATGAAACACAGAAATTGCATGGGATTGAAATTCAAAAGGCACAATGCCGACTTAAGTACAAGAGGACTAACGCTCTAACTTTCTATAATTTGTACCTCTCCTGTGAGCCCAGTTTTAGTTTCGGATGCTTCACTTCGGGTTTGCTGTATACCTTGGACCTTCTTATTGACGAAGAAGCACAGAAATTGCTTCGGAATTAAATTCAAAAGGCACAATGCCGACTTAAGTACAAGAGGACCGACTCTCTAACATTCTTTGATTTTAACCTCTCCTGTGAGTCCAGTTTTAGATTCCGATGCTTCACTTCAGGTTTACTGTTTCCCTTGGAACTTCTTATTGACGATGAAACACAGAAATTGCATCCGAATTTAATACAAAAGGCAAAATGACGACTTAAGTAGAAAGGGACTGACACTCTAATTTACTGTGATTTGAACCTCTCCTGTGAGTCCAGTTTTAGATTCCGATACTTCACTTCAGGTTCACTGTATACCTTGGACCTTCTTATTGACGATGAAACACAGAAATTGCATCGGAATTAAATTCAAAAGGCACAATGCAGACTTAAGTACAAGAGGACTGACACTCTAACTTCCTATGATTTGAACCCCTCCTGTTAGTCTAGTTTGAGATTCGGATGCTTCACTTCAGGTTTACTGTACACCTTGGACCTTCTTATTGACGATGAAGCACAGAAATTGCTTCGCAATTAAAATCAAATTGCACAATGCCGTTTAAGTAGCAGAGAACTGATACTCTAACTTTCTATGATTTCAACCTCCACTGTTAGTCCAGTTTTAGATTCCGATGCTTCACTTCATGTTTACTGTATCCCTTGGACCTTCGTATTGACGATGAAACACAGAAATTGCAACCGAATTTTATACAAAATGCACAATGCTGACTTAAGTACAAGTGGACTGACACTCTAACTTTCTATGATTTGAACCTCTCCTGTGAGTCTAGTTTTAGATTCCGATGCTTCACTTCATGTTCACTGTATACACTGGACCTTCTTATTGACGATAAAACACAGAAATTGCATCGGAATTAAATTCAAAATGCACAATGCCGACATAAGTAAAAGGGGACTGACACTCTCACTTTCTATGATATTAACCTCTCCTGTGAGTCCAGTTTTAGATTCCGATGATTCACTTCAGGTTTACTGTATCCCTTGGACTTTCATATTGACGATGAAACACAGTAATTGCATCCGAATTTAATACAAAAGCACAATGCCGACTCAAGTACAAGAGGACTGACACTCTCACTTTCTATGATTTGAACCTCTCCTCTGATTCCAGTTTTAGTTTCCGATGCTTGACTTCAGGTTTCGTGTATACCTTGGACGTTCTTATTGACGATGTTACACAGAAATTGCATCCGAATTTAATACAAAAGGCACAATGCCGACTTAAGTACAAGAGGACTGACACTCTCACTTTCTATGATTTGAACATCCCCTGTGAGACAAGTTTTAGATTCCGATACTTCACTTCAGGTCTACTATATCACTTGCACCTTCTTATTGTCGATTAAACACAGAAATTGCATCGGAATTAAATTCAAAAGGCACAATGCCGACTTAAGTAAAAGAGGACTGATACTCTCAATTTCTATGATTTTAACCTCTCCTGTGAGTCCTGTTTTAGATTCCGATGCTTCACTTCAGGTTTCCTGTATACCTTGGACCTTCTTATTGACGATGAGACACAGAAATTGCATCGGAATTACATTCAAAAGGCACAATGCCGACTTAAGTACTAGAGGACTGACTCTCTAACTTTCTATGATTTGTACCTCTACTGTGAGCCCAGTTTTAGATTCGGATGCTTCACTTCAGATTTACTGTATTCCTTGTACTTTCGTATTGACGATGAAACACTGAAATTGCATCCGAATTTAATACAAAAGGCACAATGACGACTTAAGTACAAGAGGACTGACACTCTCACTTTCTATGAATTCAACCTTTCCTGTGAGTCCAGTCTTAGATTCCGATGCTTCACTTTTGGTTTCCTGTATACCTTGGACCTTCGTATTGACGATGAAACACGGAATTTGCATCCAAATTAAATTCAAAAGGCACAATGCCGACTTAAGTACAAGAGGACTGACTCTCTAACTTTCCATGATTTGAACCTCTCCTGTTAGTCCAGTTTTAGATTCCGATGATTCATATCAGGTTTACAGTATCCTTTGGACATTCTTATTGATGGTGAAACACAGAAATTGCATCCGAATTTAATACTAAAGGCACAATGCCGACTTAAGTACAAGAGGACTCACACTCTCACTTTCTATGATTTGAACTTCTACTGTGAGACAAGTTTTAGATTCCGATTCTTCACTGCAGGTCTTCTATATCACTTGCACCTTCTTATTGACGATGAAGCACAGAAATTGCATCCGAATTTAATACAAAAGGCACAGTGCTGACATAAGTACAAAAGGACAGACACTCTAACTTTCAACGATTTGAACCTCTCCTGTGAGTTCAGTTTTAGATTCCGATGCTTCACTTCAGGTTCACTGTATACCTTGAACCTTCTTATTGACGATGAAACACAGAAATTGCATCTGAATTAAATTCAAAAGGCACAATGCCGACTTAAGTACTAGAGGACTGACTCTCTAACTTTCTATGATTTGAACCTCTTCTGTGAGTCCAGTTTTAGATTCCGATGATTCACTTAAGGTTTACTGCATTCCTTGGACTTTCTTATTGACGATGATACACAGAAATTGCATCCGAATTTAATACAAATGGCAGAATGACGACTTAAGTACAAAGGGACTATCACTCTAACTTTCTATGATTTGAACCTCTCCTGTGAGTCTAGTTTTAGATTCGGATGCTTCACCTCAGGTTTACTGCACACCTTGGACCTTCGTATTGACGATGAAGCACAGAAATTTCTTCGGAATTAAATTCAAAAGGCACAATGCCGACTTAAGTACAAGAGGACCATTACTCTAACTTTCTTTGATTTTAACCTCTCCTGTGAGTCCAGTCTTAGATTCGGATGCTTCACTTCAGATTCACTGTATACTTTGGACCTCCTTATTGACGATGAAACACAGAAATTGCAACCGAATTTAATACAAAAGTCACAATGCCGACTTAAGTACAAGAGGACTGACACTCTCACTTTCTATGATTTGAACCTCTCCTGTGAGTCCAGTTTTAGATTCCGATGCTTCACTTCAGGTTTCCTGTATACGTTGGACCTTCTAATTGACGACGAAACACAGAAATTGCATCCGAATTTAATACAAAAAGCAAAATGCCGACTTAAGTAAAAGAGGACTGACACACTCACTTTCTATGATTCTAACCTCTCCTGTGAGTCCAGTTTTAGATTCCGATGCTTCACTTCAGGTTTCCTGTATACCTTGGACCTTCTTATTGACGATGAAACACAGAAATTGCATCGGAATTAAATTCAAAAGGCACAATGCCGACTTAAGTACAAGAGAACTGACTCTATAACTTTCTATGATTTGAACCTCTTCTGTGAGTCCAGTTTTAGATTCCGATGATTCACTTCAGGTTTACTGTATCTCGTGGACTCTCTTATTGACGATGAAACACAGAAATTGCTTCCGAATTTAATACAAAAGCACAATGCCGACTTAAGCACAAGAGGACTGACACTCTCACTTCCTATGATTTGAACCCCTCCTGTTAGTCTAGTTTGAGATTCGGATGCTTCACTTCAGGTTTACTGTACACCTTGGACCTTCTTATTGACGATGAAGCACAGAAATTGCTTCGCAATTAAAATCAAATTGCACAATGCCGTTTAAGTAGCAGAGAACTGATACTCTAACTTTCTATGATTTCAACCTCCACTGTTAGTCCAGTTTTAGATTCCGATGCTTCACTTCATGTTTACTGTATCCCTTGGACCTTCGTATTGACGATGAAACACAGAAATTGCAACCGAATTTTATACAAAATGCACAATGCTGACTTAAGTACAAGTGGACTGACACTCTAACTTTCTATGATTTGAACCTCTCCTGTGAGTCTAGTTTTAGATTCCGATGCTTCACTTCATGTTCACTGTATACACTGGACCTTCTTATTGACGATAAAACACAGAAATTGCATCGGAATTAAATTCAAAATGCACAATGCCGACATAAGTAAAAGGGGACTGACACTCTCACTTTCTATGATATTAACCTCTCCTGTGAGTCCAGTTTTAGATTCCGATGCTTCACTTCAGGTTTCCTGTATACCTTGGACCTTCTTATTGACGATGAAACACAGAAATTGCATCGGAATTAAATTCAAAAGGCACAATGCCGACTTAAGTACAAGAGAACTGACTCTATAACTTTCTATGATTTGAACCTCTTCTGTGAGTCCAGTTTTAGATTCCGATGATTCACTTCAGGTTTACTGTATCTCGTGGACTCTCTTATTGACGATGAAACACAGAAATTGCTTCCGAATTTAATACAAAAGCACAATGCCGACTTAAGCACAAGAGGACTGACACTCTCACTTTCTATGATTTGAACCTCCCCTGTGAGTCCAGTTTTAGATTCCGATGCTTGACTTCAGGTTTCGTGTATACCTTGGACGTTCTTACAGACGATGAAACACAGAAATTGCATCCGAATTTAATACAAAAGGCACAATGCCGACTTAAGTACAAGAGGACTGACACTCTCACTTTCTATGATTTGAACATCTCCTGTGAGTCCAGTTTTAGATTCCGATGCTTCATTTCAGGCCTACTATATCACTTGCACCTTCTTATTGACGATGAAGCACAGATATTGCATCCGAATTTATTACAAAAGGCACAATGCTGACTTAAGTACAAGAGGACAGACACTCTAAGTTTCAATGATTTGAACCTCTCCTGTGAGTTCAGTCTTAGATTCCGATGCTTCACTTCAGGTTTACTGTATACCTTGGACCTTCTTATTGACGATGAAACACAGAAATTGCATCGGAATTAAATTCAAAAGGTACAATGCCGACTTAAGTAAAAGTGGACTGACACTCTCACTTTCTATTATTTTAACTTCTCCTGTGGGTCCAGTTTTAGATTCCGATGCTTCACTTCAGGTTTCCTGTATACCTAGGACCTTCTAATTGACAATGAAACACAGAAATAGCATCGGAATTAAATTCAAAAGGCACAATGCCGACTTAAGTACAATGGGACTGACTCTCTAACTTTCTATGATTTGAATCTCTTCTGTGAGTCCAGTTTTAGATTCCGATGATTCACTACAGGTTTACTGTATCCCTTGGACTTTCATATTGACGATGAAACACAGAAATTGCATCCGACTTTAATACAAAAGCACAATGCCGACTTAAGTACAAGAGGACTGAGACTCTCGCTTTCTATGATTTGAACCTCTCATGTGAGTTCAGTTTTAGATTCCGATGCTTGACTTCTGGTTTTGTGTATACCTTGGACGTTCTTATTGACGATGAAACACAGAAATTTCATCCGAATTTGAATCAAAGGGCACCACGCCGACTTAAGTACAAGAGGACTGACACTCTCACTTTGTATGATTTGAACATCTCCTGTGAGTCAAGTTTTAGATTCCGATGCTTCACTTCAGATCTACTATATCAATTGCACCTTCTTATTGACGATGAAACGCAGAAATTGCATCGGAATTAAGTTCAAAAGACACAATGCCGACTTAAGTACTAGAGGACTGACTCTCTAACTTTCTATGATTTGTACCTCTCCTGTGAGCCCAGATTTAGACTAGGATGCTTCACTTCAGGTTTAGTGTATTCCTTGGATTTTCTTATTGACGATGAAACACAGATATTGCATCCGAATTTAATACAAAAGGCACAATGACGACTTAAGTACTAAGGGACTGACACGCTAACTTTCTGTGATTTGAACCTCTCCTGTGAGTCAAGTTTTAGACTCGGATGCTTCACTTCAGGTATAATGTACACCTTGGACCTTCTTATTGACGATGAAGCACAGAAATTGCTTCGGAATTAAATTCAAAACGCACAATGCCGACTTAAGTAGCAGAGAACTGACACTCTAACATTCTATGATATGATCCTCCACTGTGAGTCCAGTATTAGATTCCGATGCTTCACTTCAGGTTTCCTGTATACCTTGGACCTTCTTGTTGACGATGAAACACAAAAATAGCATCGGAATTAAATTCAAAAGGCACAATGCCGACTTAAGTACAAGAGGACTGACTCTCTAACTTTCTATGATTTGAACCTCTTCTGTGAGTCCAGTTTTAGATTCCGATGATTCACTTCAGGTTTACTTTGTCCCTTGGACTTTCTTATTGACGATGAAACACAGAAATTGCGTCCGAATTTAATACGAAAGCACAATGCCGACTTAAGTACAAGAGGACTGACCCTCTAACTTTCTATGATTTGAACCTCTCCTGTGAGTCCAGTTTTAGATTCCGATTCTTGACTTCAGGTTTCGTGTATTCCTTGGACGTTCATATTGACGATGAAACACAGGAATTGCATCCGAATTTAATACAAAAGGCACAATGCCGACTTAAGTACAAGAGAACGGACACTCTCACTTTCTATGATTTGAACATCTCCTGTGAGTCAAGTTTTAGATTCCGATGCTTCACTTCAGGTCTACTATATCACTTGCACCTTCTTATTGACGATGAAACACAGAAATTGCATCGGAATTACATTCAAAAGGCACAATTCTAACTTAAGTAAGAGAGGACTGACACTCTCACTTTCTATGATTTTAACCTCTCCTGTGAGTCCAGTTTTAGATTCCGATGCTTCACTTCACTTTTCCTGTGTACCTTGGACCTTCTTATAGACGATGAAACACAGAAATTGCATCGGAATTAAATTCAAAAGGCACAATGCCGACTTATGTACTTGAGGACCGGCTCTCTAACTTTCTATGATTTGTACCCCTTTTATGAGCCCAGTTTTAGATTCGGATGCTTCACTTCAGGTTTACTGTACACCTTGTACCTTCATATTGACGAAGAAGCACAGAAATTGCTTCGGAATTAAATTCAAAAGGCACAATACCGACTTAGGTACAAGAGGACCGACACTCTAAATTTCTTTGATTTTAACCTCTCCTGTGAGTCCAGTTTTAGATTCCGATGCTTCACTTCAGGTTTACTGTATCCCTTGGAACTTCTTATTGACGATGAAACACCGAAATTGCATCCGAATTAAATACAAAAGGCAAAATGACGACTTAAGTACGAAGGTTCTGACACTCTAACTTTCTGTGATTTGAACTTCTCCTGTGAGTCCAGTTTTAGATATCGATGCTTCACCTCAGGTTCACTGTATACCTTGGACCTTCTTATTGACGATGAAACACAGAAATTGCATCATAATTAAATTCAAAAGTCACAATGCCGACTTAAGTAGAAGAGGACTGACACTCTAAATTTCTATGATTTGAACCTCTCCTGTGAGTCTAGTTTTAGATTCAGATGCTTCACTTCAGGTTTACTGTATCCCTTGGACTTTCTTATTGACGATGAAACACAGAAATTGCTTCGGAATTAAATTCAAAAGGCACAATGCCGTTTAAGTAGCAGAGAACTGACACTCTAACTTTCTATGATTTGAACCTCCACTGTGAGTCCAGTTTTAGATTCCGATGCTTCACTTCAGGTTCACTGTATACCTTGGACCTTCTTATTGACGATGAAACACAGAAATTGCATCGGAATTAAATTCAAAAGGCACAATGCCGACATAAGTACAAGAGGACTGACACTCTCACTTTCTATGATTTTAACCTCTCCTGTGAGTCCAGTTTTAGATTCCGATGCTTCACTTCAGGTTTCCTGTATACGTAGGACCCTCTAGTGGCGATGAAACACAGAAATTGCAATGGAATTAAATTCAAAAGGCACAATGCCGACTTAAGTACAAGAGGACTGACTCTCTAACTTTCTATGATTTGAACCTCTTCTGTGAGTCCAGTTTTAGATTCCGATGATTCACTTTAGGTTTACTGTGTCCCTTGGACGTTCATGTTGACGATGAAACACAGAAATTGCATCCGAATTTAATACAAAAGGCACAATGCCGACTTAAGTTCAAGAGGACTGACACTCTCACTTTCTAAGATTTGAACATCTCCTGTGAGTCAAGTTTTAGATTTAGATGCTTCACTTCAGGTCTACTATATCACTTGCACCTTCTTATTGACGATGAAACACAGAAATTGCATCGGAATCAAATTCAAAAGGCACAATGCCGACTTAAGTAAAGGAGGACCGACACTCTCACTTTCTATGATTTGAACCCCTCCTGTGAGTCCAGTTTTTGATTCCGATGCTTCACTTCAGGTTTCCTGTATACCTTGGACCTTCTTATTGACGATGAAACACAAATTGCATCGGAATTAAATTCAAAAGGCACAATGCCGACTTTAGTACTAGAGGACTGACTCTCTAACTTTCTATGATTTGTACCTCTTTTGTGAGCCCAGTTTTAGATTCGGATGCTTCACTTCAGGTTTACTGTATTCCTTGGACCTTCTTATCGACGAAGAAGCACAGATACTGCTTCGTAATTAAATTCAAATGGCACAATGCCGACTTAAGTACAAGAGGACTCACACTCAAACTTTCTATGATTTGAAGCTCTCCTGTGAGTCTACTTTTAGATTCGGATGCTTCACTTCAGGTTTACTGTACACCTTGGAGATTCTTATTGACGATGAAGCACAGAAATTGCTTCGGTATTAAATTCAAAAGGCACAATGCCGACTTAAGTAGCAGAGAACTGACACACTAACTTTCTATGATTTGAACCTCCACTGTGAGAGCAGGTTTAGATTCCGATGCTTCACTTCAGGTTTACTGTATCCCTTGGACCATCTTATTGACGATGAAACACAGAAATTTCATCCGAATTAAATTCAAAAGGCACATGGCCGACATAAGTACAAGAGGACTGACACTCTAACTTTCTATGATTTGAACCTCACCTGTGAGTCCAGTTTTAGATTCCGATGCTTCATATCAGGTTTCCTGTATACCTTGGACCTTCTTATTGACGATGATACACAGAAATTGCATCCGAATGTAATACAAAAGGCACAATGCCGACATAAGTACGAGAGGACTGACACTCTCACTTTCTATGATTTGAACCTCTCCTGTGAGTCCAGTCTTAGATTACGATGCTTCACTTGAGGTCTACTGTATCCCTTGGACCTTCTTATTGACGAAGAAACACAGAAATAGCATCGGAATTAAATTCAAAAGCCACAATGCCGACTTAAGTTCAAGAGGACTGACACTCTAACTTTCTATGATTTGAACCTGTCCTGTGAGTCCAGTTTTAGATATGGATGCTTCCCTTCTGGTTTACTGTATACCTTGGACCTACTTATTGACGATGAAGCACAGAAATTGCTACGGAATTAAAATCAAAAGGAACAATGCCGACTTAAGTACAAGAGGACTGACACTCTAACTTTCAATGATTTGAACCTCTCCTGTGAGTCCAGTTTTAGATTCCGATGCTTCACTTCAGGTTTACTGTATCCCTTGGACCTTCTTATTGACGATGAAACACAGATATTGCATCCGAATTTAATGCAAAAGGCACAATGACGACTTAAGTACAAAAGGACTGACACTCTAATTTTCTGTGATTTGAACCTCTCCTGTGAAACCAGTTTTGGATTCCGATGCCTCCCTTCACGTTCAGTGTATACCTTGGACCTTCTTATTGACGATGAAACACAGAAATTGCATCGGAATTAAATTCAAAAGGCACAATGCCGACTCAAGTACAAGCGGTCTGACACTCTAACTTTCTATGATTTGAACATCTCTTGTGAGTCCAGTTTTAGATTCGGATGCTTCACTTCAGGTTCACTGTATACCTTGGACCTTCTGATTGACGATGAAGCACAGAAATTGTTTCGGAATTAAATTCAAAAGGCACAATGCCGACTTAAGTAGCAGAGGACTGACACTCTGAATTTGTATGATTTGAACCTCTCCTGTGAGTCCAGTTTTAGATTGCGATGCTTCACTTCAGGTTTAATGTTTCCCTTGGACCTTCTTATTGACGATGAAACACAGAAATTGCATCTGAATTTATTACAAAAGGCACAATGACGACTTAAGTACAAAAGGACTGACACTCTAACTTTCTATGATTTGAATCTCTCCTGTGAGTCCACTTTTAGATTCCGATGTTTCACTTCTAGTTTACTGTATACCTTGGACCTTCTTATTGACGATGAAACACAGAATTTGCCTCGGAATTAAATTCAAAAGGCACAATGCCGACTTAAGTACAAGTGGAGTGATACTCTAACTTTCTATGATTTGAACCTCTCCTGTGAGTCCAGTTTTAGATTCCGATGCTTCACTTTGGGATTACTGTATGCCTTGGACCTTCTTATTGACGATGAAACACAGAAATTGCATCCGAATTCAATACAAAAGGCACAATGCCGACTTAAGTACAAGAGGTCTGACACTCTTACTTTCTATGGATCGAATCTCTCCTGTGAGTCCAGTTTTAGATTCCGATGCTTCACTTTAGGTCTACTGTATCCCTTGGACTTTCTTATTGACGGTGAAACACATAAATTGCATCCGAATTTAATACAAAAGGAACAATGCCGACTTAAGTACAAGAGGACTGACACTCTCTTTTTCTATGATTTGAACCACTCCTGTGAGTCCAGTTTTAGATTCCGATGCTTCACTTCAGGTTTCGAATATAGGTCGGACCTTCTTATTGACGATGAAACACAGAAATTGCATCCGAATTTAATACAAATGGCACAATGCCGACTTAAGTACAAGAGGACTGTCACTCTCACTTTCTATGATTTGAACCTCTCCTGTGAGTTGTAATATTAGTAATTTTCGCCTCACAAACATTAATATACGCTCAATAGTAAACGCCTGATGGCCTAAAGTTATCGAAAAATTGTAAAGTAAAAGAAATGAATCATCGCATAGCAGCGACAGAATCTATTATTCTTTATCTTTGCCCTTCATGCGCGGTGCCAGTAAATCTCTATGTACATGTATCGATTAATGGTAAAAAAAAAGAATTCTGTTGTTTCAAGACAAATGAGGCTTTTCGTGCCTCACCTTTTACTGATTGTATTCCATGAGAGGCGGACGCGGACTTGCTGCGTTCCGCAACTGTATTTTATATTTTATGTGAAAATATTTAGTGAATATGCTAATTGTTATTTTTTCCAATCAGAAAACATGTAGTTTCTTGTAACTGATATCGAACAGACAGCGTCAAGAGGACATTTTGACTGTTATGTATAAAGTATTTAACCACAATGGTCATCTATTGTAATTTAATATGAAAAGGTACGTAGCATTAAAAAAAAACGTGTGTTAAAGATAAGTGTGCTTATTTTCGTAAATTAACCTTGATGAGTCCATCTCCTTATTTACTTAACTGTTAATTATTTTGTGTTACTTCATCATCAGAAATTACGATCACGCTGATGGGCCGAACGCAGCATGAGGCAGAAGGAACATTATCGTTTTCCTATTATTTCTGAACCAATTTTTTTAATTTTGTAGTGTTGCATTTCTTTTAAAGTCTATAAATCTTCTGGTCCCTTAGTGTTGATCCGGGTATGACTACATCGCGACTATAAAAATGCACAGAAATGATAATGTTTCTTCCGAGCGATCTCAAATATATATATCAATATGCTGCTCTTATTCAGGTATTTAATGGTCAACGTATGTTATTATAATAGCGTATTAAATCCCTGATTCTGTTGCCAAGTGGCCCACCAAAATATTCACTTTTTCGACATTAAAAAAAAAGTAACAATTCTTTTTATTTTTGTCCCCCAAGAGCAACGCTACACTTGGCGCCCGAACAGGGACTTGATCAAAAAAATCATTTCATGTATGTGTTTAAAAAATTTTCTTTGCTTGTTCTAATAACTGTTTCATTTTTTCATGTGGATGCAATTCAACCGAGAAAGAGAAGTGGGCAAACCTTTTAATTAATTCAGAAGAACGATTGATGAAATTACCAAAAAACGCGAGTATCCAGCTGTATCATTATCAAGACAGCCATAGTAAGTCAAATTTTTATACGCAGTAGCCAAGCTTTCGTAGTGACGTAGCATCTTTCGAGTTGATCAGAACGTAAACCTGTCTTTCCTTGCCTTGAAACAGCTTTATTTCAATTTGTCCATAGTCCATTCTTACGTAGTTAAATTCAGTGAAAGTGTAACATTGTTGTCAGTGCATAAAAAAAAATTACGATATGGCGGATAACTACGCTCAAAACTGGTAAAACGTGTGATATTTCATTTGTTTGTAATTAGTAGGAACCATCTTGTCTTCTTGGCGTAAATGAACGTCAGTTGTTACCCAGAGTTAAAATTTTATCTTAGGTCCCAGTAAGCCATAGCACTACGTCACAGACAAACGACTGACGGCAGTGACAAACAATATCTGTAGCATTTTGACGTTTGACAAATAATTCATGAACATGGCTGACGGTAAACAGCGGACACAAACAAAACCAGACGACAGCGGTGATGCGAATGGACCTCACTATCCATTACGATCACGCGCGATAGGTACACGAGCGGAGGCAGAAGCAGCCTCGACCGAAGTTTTAGAAGCTGGTCCTAGTGTGCAAACTATTCCCGCTTTTGAAAAAAATGACTTAGCTGCAATGATCGAAGCAATAATGGAACGCAAGTTCGAAAGTCAAAGACAGAGAGAGGCGCAAAGACAGGAACGTGAAAAGCAGGAAAAATTAGATGAAAAGGCCCGCGAAGAAAAAGAGAAGGCCGAAAGACGGCATAATAAAAATCAGGTCCTTACAAATCTGTGCAACTCAGTAAAAGAAGACATAAATTCAGTAAAAACAGAAATAAATTCGGTAAAAACAGACATAAATTCAGTAAAAACAGATCTGCAAACGGAGATAAATGACCTAAATACACGGTTAAATTCGGTAAAGGCCGAACTAAAGGCAGACATAACAGCTGATTTAAATACCCTGTTGGGTAATGTCCAAAGCCAAATCAGCAGTCAGATCACGATCATGAGGCTAGAAATTGACACACAAGTAGAGTCAAAAATAGAGGATATTTCAAAACGGTTAGATGAAAAAATCGAAGCAGCCAAGGGGGAGATAAATTCAAAAGTGATAGAATATCAAAAACAAGCTGCGACCTTAAAAGAAGATTATACTGCAATCTCTGATGAGGTCAAAGGAGTTAAAACCGCAGTAGACACGATCGAGAATGTTGTTGATGATCTTTCGAAACAGATTGAGACTCTTAATGTAGAGGACCAAATAAAGAATACTGTTAAGGCACATGCTGAAGCATTGTCCGACCACTACCAACAGTGGATTAGAAACAAAGACGGATTCATAGAAAACAAGGTCAAGAACGAACTCAGGGAAACTGTCAAAAACATGACCTTTGAAATATTGGCAGCCCCTGGAAAAACAGGAGACACGGTGATGTCAGAATTAGGCCAGATAAGACGAACGTTAGCTCAAGATTTACCTGAATGGCGTCAACAGATAGTTGATGAAGTTCGTACACTAAAATGTCAAGTTGAAAATTCCCTGCCACCCGTGTCAGGAAACTGGAATAATTCACCACGAAGTAATGAACAACAGCAGGTACATAACCGTTCACCATTTGATAACGCTCAAACTCATAGTTCTATAGAAGCACAAGTTAACCAGACTACCAGCCCATCCACTTTTGTCAGTTTGATGCAGGAGGAAAGCGTGATCAAACATCGTATTTTTCCGACCTTTCACCCACAGAAAAGAGAAAATCATCCTATAGTGTTCCTCCGAAATTTTTCAGGAATTTTCCCGAGTAGCTGGAGTGACCGCCAGCGAATTCAATTTGTTAGTGGATTTATCGTAGGCGATGCTGCCTTATGGGGAACCGAAATGGTCGACTCTTGTAAAAGTTACAAAGAGTTTGAACAGATGTTTTTAGCTAAATTCTGGAGTTCTGGTGTGCAGCAGCGCCTGAGAAAAGAGGTTTACAACGCCGAAGTGTTTAACAGTAAGCGCGGTAGTTTGAGAAGATATTTTGAAAAGTATTTAGCGAAAATCAAGTTCTGGGATTCGCCGATCACCGCCAAAGACGTTATTATGATTCTAAAAACTAAGCTACCGATTGCGATCAGAGAAAAGTTAGTAAACGTGTCTGAGGACGATACGGACACTTTCCTATCTGTGTTAGACTCGTTAGATCTGATTCACGAGGACGCTAGAGTTGATGTTGGCAACGCCCACTTCAGTGCAGGCGGCCAGCACAATACAGAATACGCAGGCAACAATGGTGGCCGAGCGAAAGCGCGTCACAGCGACAGCCAGTACCAACCCCACAACGGTTTCAAAAATAAACGCACTACGTACTCCAACAGCAAATACAAAAATAAGTACAATAACGGCCAGAGATACAATCCAATATATAATTCGTCACCACCTCAGTACGAAAATACACATTATAGCACACAGCCCCATCAATACGGAAACACGCAACCGATCAACGGTAATTATCAAAACGATCAGTCTTACGATTCAAATCGTCAGTGGAAAAGAAATAAATCGCATAATCAAGGTGGAGACCAATGTACACCTTTCAGTAACGGTTACAATCAACACAAGCCACAGCAAAATACCTTTCAGCCACAAAATATACACTTCACGCAACAAGCGAACGGACCTTCGGGAACTCTGAAGCCTAAACGCCCGCATAATACGCAAATTTATTATGCGCAAGCGAATACGCCAGGACAACAAGATCCGTTTCCAACCGAGTTCATACCACAAAACCAACACCAGTTCCAGACGGAAGAAACATTAAGAAATATAAATCAGCAGGAAAGTAAGCGTCGAGCGCAAAATTAAAAGCAGCACCTTTGAGCCTCCTAGAGGATGCTGCAGGTTTGAATGGGGGCACCCTGTCCTTTAGTCCACACGAAATTAAAGCAATTAGGTATGACAAAGAGACAAACTTACGGGATGATCTAGTAGCAGACATTGAGACGAAAGACAATGATGACGTATGGGACGAACAAGTTCAAGCTTCCATAAGGGTATCAATTGCCAACATACCAGTAACAGCTATTGTAGATACAGGAGCTAATATAAATGTCTTATCTTTATGTTTATTTAAGCAAATATCCTCTGTATGCAAAGTTTTATCACTTCCAATTCAAGGTTGCACCATATCGGGAGCAATTGGTCCACTAACACAACGTGTAAATCTTCAGACTCAGCTTCAAATCCAGATAGAGTCTATTTCAGTAACGTGCATTTTTCTTATTGTTAAAAACCTATCAGTGCCATGTATCCTGAGTATGGAATTATTGAGGCAGACGAAAGCTAAAATTGACATCGAGTGTGGAATCTGTACTCTAGTAGCGAGCCAGCAACAAGTAACTGTAAATTTGTTAAGAAGTAAGGTGAAGACAAACTTTGGGGTGCTTCAAACAGCAGTACGGCCATGGACTAAAAGACAACAGTACAGTCAGACAGAAGACATGACAGATCTTGAAAGTGTTAATGACGATGAGTATAAAGACCTAATTCCCGGTCAGAATGAATTATACGGTAAAGCTAGTGAGTCCATTGAATTATCCAAACAACAGAAGAATGAGCTTTACAATTTGTTAACAGATTACGTTCAAGTATTTTCTAAGAAACCTGGACTAATAAAAGGCTTTGAATATCGAATGGATGTCCTGCCCCATTCAACCTACTGTAGAACAAGCTATTCCATTCCATATGCGAGACGCGAAGCTGTCAAGTGCGAGATCAAGAAAATGTTACGCTGGAATGTGATAGAAGTATCTCATTCACCTTATTCGAGTCCTTTATTGTCTGTGCTAAAATCAGATGGTAGCGTAAGGCTAGTCCTAGATGCAAGATTAATCAATAAAATTATAGTACCCATAAGAACGAGACCAGAGGCTCTTGAAGAGCATCTGCAGAAGTTTCATGGAGTTAAGTATTTGAGTACCCTTGATTTGAAAAGCAGTTACTGGCAAGTAAAACTTGCGCAGGAGTCTAGGAAGTACACTGCGTTTATATTTGCAGGTAGATCTTACCATTTCAAAGTTGTACCGTTTGGACTAAATGTGAGTTCCGGAATTTTTATTTCTGCCCTTGACTATGTACTAGGTCCTGAACTTTTAGATGAGGTAACAGTCTATGTGGATGACGTTCTTGTAGCATCGAAAAATTGGGAAGATCATGTGGCCCTTCTGCAAAAGATATTTCAACGATTCAGAGAGTATGGTGTTACAGCAAATCTTAAGAAATCCAAGTTTGGAAAAAGTGAAATTAAATTTTTAGGGCACATCATCACCCCTGAAGGAATTAAACCCGACCCGGAAAAATTATCTGCTATAAAAAACTTTCCAACCCCTGTTACAAAAAGGCAACTGAGAGGATTTATCGGTCTTACGTCATTTTTCAGACGTTTTGTTCCCAATCAGGTATTGAACAATCCCGCTCTTCACAACCTTTTAAAAAAGAATTCACATTCGAATTGGACGCCGGAATGCCAAGACGGATTTAAGAAAATTAAAGACAGTCTGGTTAACAGTAACATTCTCCATCATCCTCAGATGGATAAGGAATTTTGTATTACTGCAGACGCTTCCTTTGTGGGTATCGGCGCTTGTCTTTTCCAGATTCAATTAGTAAATGGACACGAGCAAATCCAAGTGATTAGCTTTGCGAGTCGAGTGTTATCAGAGTGTGAGAAGTCTTATTCGGTTACGGAGTTGGAGGCACTTGCCGTAATATGGGCTTTTAGGCGATTTAACTATTATATCTATGGAAGAAAAATTAAAGTCTATTCAGACCATCAAGCCTTATCATTCCTCCTTACATGCAAGTTGCAACACCCTCGTCTTACTCGATGGTGCTTATTCCTGCAGGAATATGACTTTGACATTGTATACATAAAAGGTAAAGATAATGTTATAGCAGACGCACTTTCTCGCTCACCTGAGGGCTTACTAGAAACCAGCGAACTGGTGGAACAAATGTCTAATTATAAAGTCTTGTTAATGAAAGATCCAATTCACAGAAAGTATTTTCTTCAGTTATGTAGGCAGATTCAGATTCTTCAAAATACAGATCCAAAATGGAAAAAGGTTATACAAATTCTTCACGAAAATCCAGCCCACAAGTTGTCCAAGTTTTATAAAGTTCATAACCAAGTGCTATTTCATAAGACGTCTGAGTCATCTGAGAGGTGGTGTGTTTGCATCCCTCGAAATTTCATTGAACATCTTCTGTGGTACACTCACATTTCATGGGGTCACTACGGACCAGAAAAATGTAAAAGGAAAATCTCGACTTACTGTTATGTTCCGAATCTACACCAGAGAATTCATAAATTATTGAGAAACTGTGTCATCTGTCAAAAGGCAAAATCCTTAAACATTTCCACTTCAATTCCACTAAATCCAATAGTTGCTGAAAGGCCAAACCAGCTTCTTAGTATTGATTTAGCAGGTCCACTACCCACCGGTAGGGGAGGCGCTAAATACTTAGTAGCAATCCTGGACAATTTTTCTAAGCACATAAGATTGTACGCAGTAAAATCTTCTTGTGCAAATCCAATAATTCGTCGCATTGAAAATGATTATTTCCCACGATTCGGGGTTCCAGAATCAATTTTGTCTGATAATGCTTCAAATTTCACATCACGCCCGTGGCGTGCATTTCTTGCTCGCCATGGAATCAAACAAATTTTGATATCCCTGTTTCGACCGCAATCGAATCCGACAGAAAGAATCTTCAAAGAATTTAACAGATTTATAAGGACGTACATTCCGAATAAGCAATCTAAGTGGGTAGACTTCGTAACACCATTCGAACAGATTGTAAACCACCTTCCTCATCTGTCGACCGGATTCACGCCACATGAGTTAATGTCAAGATCAAAAGAGAGGAATGGATGGATAGACCCCCTTCCAAAGTTACAAGACAACGAATTGGACCTAGACGCAAAAATCAGGCAAGCTCTCATATCATTGACAACGTATGCTAACCTCCGAAAAAAGGCATTTGATAAGAAGGTAAACAGAGTTATAGATTTCAAAGAAGGAGAAAAGGTATTAGTCAGGACTCACTTTAAACCATCCCTGTTGTTAAAGAAGAATCGTAAGTGGCAACACATTTATGAAGGTCCCTTTGTGATAATGAGGAAACCACACATTGGTAGCTATTTGTTATCTGACCCTGCCACGAATAAAATCAAAGGATTGTTCCACCATCAAGATTTAAGAAAATTTTATAACGCCAGGAATTAAGTTAATTTAAGCTGTAAGAAAATTCTAAGGTATTGGAGATCAGGATTAACCAATGAGTAACAAGAACGGAACTGAACTGACTACGGACGTTAGCCGGTGCTAAAAGGAAACCTTATGTATCAAAACAACGTGTCTGGAAAATAAAATACAGAATAAGTTGTAGACAAGTATTTACATGAATAATCTTTATGTAAACAGGAGGACATGTCCTAGAGGCGATTTTCAATTTTAGTTATAAGTTAGTATGTAAGGAAAATGATGTACTCGAGAGGTATTAATTAGCCCCGAGGTACTAAAATGAGGAAAGAGGAAGGAGCGAATAATGCACTTCTCTCGCTAAATAGTAATTTGAGAATGAGCAGGAAGGAGCGAATAATGCACTTCTCTCACTAAATAGTAATATGAAAATGATGATTATATGTGCTTAGTATTAGTAAGTGAAATTTAATCTAGGACAAATTAATGGCCTGTTTTAAAAGGAAATACTTAAACGTCCAGACAAAAAAGGTGACATAAATAAGGCACCACCTGTTAGCGTAAAACAGTCGGTAGATTTAACTTGTAAATTCCAGCACAGTACTGTGCCAGCGATAAAATAACATCTCTTTGAAGTGAACAGATACCTAGGATTAAGCAGGAACAGATTGATAACGCAGTGCAATTGTTCTAAAAAGGCCTGACGTTAACCTGAAGTAAAAGCGTGATGGAATAAAAAGGAAGTTTATTATATAACGCAAAGTAAGATGAGTCCAGACTATAAACAAGCTGAGTCAAAGAAGATATGAGTAACATGGTTTATTATGCCAACTTCACGGTACTATTGAGCATTAGCGATACTGCAAATTCACAAGCTAGCAGCACATATAATAAGGATCTCGCCCAAGCTTCACAGGTAGCGACAGCAGCAAAAAAACAACACTCTAGTGAGAGGCTTATATATACAAATGATAATTAATACCCAAATGCGTAATGCATAAACTTGACTTAGTCTAAGAAATGAGCAAAGAGTAGTAAGCAAGCTGCAGCAAGATACATATTATATATACATGCTTGAAGTGATAGATTTTATTTTAAGTGTGCACTGCAATATTTATTGTTTTCTCTGTGATTATGTGATTATTGAATCCCTTTCCTAAGTGCAAATCCTTTAAGATCCTTGATCCTATCCACTCCTCAGGATCAACTTGTAAAGATGCACGTGTGCTTAGGAAGTGAGGCACTACATATAAAAATGAGTAGGTTCGCGACGCGCATATTGCTTTTGTAATGCGCAAGGTAAATTAGATTTTCGACCTGGTTGAGGAGTAATTTAGATTCTGTCGACGATCCGCGAGTAGACCCGCTTTTCCCACCTTTCTTTTTTCGACTGTTTGTATTTCTACACGAAACTCAGAGGCGGAATTGCTATTTTCAAATCTGTCCTCGAACTTTCTTTAAGTACAAGCACATACGAGAAAAACTTTTGACATAAATGAAGCTCCCCTCACAAGTCACTAAATAAGACGAGCACTAAAAAAAAATGTATTGGTCCTACAAAATGAATAAGCAAGCGTGATAAAGATTACTATGAATGAAATTAATTTGTAAAGGAGATTGGAATGGAGTTGGTCAAAGAAAAAGTACTTAAATAAAAAAAAAAGACTAATTAAGAAACAATTGTTTTGATTCAAAGTGGTCAATTAGATTATTTCTCGATTTAAATGAACTCTTGTAAATATTAGTATGTAAATCAACTTGTAAACACCGTGTGATGTTATGACGCGAGAATTTCTGTTAATACACCGTTCACGCAGACGCTCACCACAGTGCAAGTGAAGTTTTAAAGTTCGACGATTTTCAGTGGCAGTATTCTACTGCACCATATGTGTGAACAATTTCGTTGATGTGTGCAGTGTGTAATAATCAGTGTCATTCCACACATGCAGTTGCAGCGGTAGCTACCACTTACCTGTGAATCCGTAACTGGATAGTGGACAGGAAGTGATGCGAGGCAGTTTCGGTGGCAGAAGCTCCCTCCAGCAATCTAAAAAAGCACAAAGCCACGATCCGCCGAACAAAAGCGACGCACGGCACCTCAAGCGCGAAATCAACGCTCTGCAAGAAAGCTCCGGTCACGTGCGCGCGCACAGACTGAATTTCAAGATTGCTCGCAACAGTGGAGGCGGACAGCCACCACGTGACGAAATAATGTAAACGTTCAACCGACAACACAGTTGCTGTGCGCTACATTCTGTAGCAAAAACATTCACACCCAGTACTGAAAACATTTTGTATGTATCATAAACCTTCCGAGAGACTCTAAAATAGAGAAGTTAACGTAATTATTATAATGACTGATTGCACACAGAGACAAGTCACAAGGTCACCTCTGAACACTGTTGAAATGTAAACTTTGACGAGAGGTCACGATACGAATGAAAATAAGCACACGAAAATACGTCAAAGGATCCGATCCTTCCTATATCCCATCCCACATGTATATAAAATTAGTTTTGTAAGCTATTCTAATATAAGACATTTTATCTGTTTCATATGTGAAATAATTCGGAGAGCCACACTCGAGCCCTGAAAGTGAAAGATATGGACTTCCTTTTCGAAGCCATCACCAGTGGCCGCTCTACAATCCAAGTCTATCATAAATAGTGTATGTGCGACGAAAATAAATGTATAATTAAATGCGACGACGGACAAGGCAATCAATCGACAAGACGATGACAATATAATGAATACTGTCAAAACTGAAAGTTGTGTACCAGTTGTGATAGTCAAATTACTTTTGCAACGATGAAAAATGAAGTGTGACTCTATTTCCTTATAAATCTTGTAAATATGTGTACTTATAGCCTTAATTTTAAGAATCATCAAGATAGACTGAATCCATACAAACACTGATAGACATACAGAACAAATTCACAATGATCCACCGTCAGTAATTACAAATTGAAACGTTAATTCTTTTATTATGGAATGAATATAAAATGAAACTTTTAATAACCTGTATGTTACACTCGAAAATTACAAATATTCCAATGTGCATGAGGATGAAAGTAATACCTTCGGTATTCCTTCCCTCCTCATGGGAGGCAGTGTAATATTAGTAATTTTCGCCTCACAAACATTAATATACGCTCAATAGTAAACGCCTGATGGCCTAAAGTTATCGAAAAATTGTAAAGTAAAAGAAATGAATCATCGCATAGCAGCGACAGAATCTATTATTCTTTATCTTTGCCCTTCTTGCGCGGTGCCAGTAAATCTCTATGTACATGTATCGATTAATGGTAAAAAAAAAGAATTCTGTTGTTTCAAGACAAATGAGGCTTTTCGTGCCTCACCTTTTACTGATTGTATTCCATGAGAGGCGGACGCGGACTTGCTGCGTTCCGCAACTGTATTTTATATTTTATGTGAAAATATTTAGTGAATATGCTAATTGTTATTTTTTCCAATCAGAAAACATGTAGTTTCTTGTAACTGATATCGAACAGACAGCGTCAAGAGGACATTTTGACTGTTATGTATAAAGTATTTAACCACAATGGTCATCTATTGTAATTTAATATGAAAAGGTACGTAGCATTAAAAAAAACGTGTGTTAAAGATAAGTGTGCTTATTTTCGTAAATTAACCTTGATGAGTCCATCTCCTTATTTACTTAACTGTTAATTATTTTGTGTTACTTCATCATCAGAAATTACGATCACGCTGATGGGCCGAACGCAGCATGAGGCAGAAGGAACATTATCGTTTTCCTATTATTTCTGAACCAATTTTTTTAATTGTGTAGTGTTGCATTTCTTTTAAAGTCTATAAATCTTCTGGTCCCTTAGTGTTGATCCGGGTATGACTACATCGCGACTATAAAAATGCACAGAAATGATAATGTTTCTTCCGAGCGATCTCAAATATATAAATCAATATGCTGCTCTTATTCAGGTATTTAATGGTCAACGTATGTTATTATAATAACGTATTAAATCCCTGATTCTGTTGCCAAGTGGCCCACCAAAATATTCACTTTTTCGACATTAAAAAAAAAGTAACAATTCTTTTTATTTTTGTCCCCCAAGAGCAACGCTACAGAGTCCAGTTTTAGATGCCGATGCCTCACTTCCGGTTTCCTGTATACCTTGGAAATTCAAATTGACGATGAAACACAGAAATTGCATCCGAATTTTATTCAAAAGGCACAATGCCGAAATCAGTACAAGAGGACTGACACTCTCACTTTCTATGATTTGAACCTCCCCTGTGAGTCCAGTGTTAGATTCCGATGCTTCACTTCAGGTTTCCTGTATACCTTGGACCTTCTTATTGACGACGAAACACAGAAATTTCATCCGAATCAAATTCAAAAGGCACAGTGCCGACTTTTGTACAAGAGGACTGACACTCTAACTTTCTATGATTTGAACCTCTCCTGTGAGCCCAGTTTTAGATTCCGATGCTTCACTTCAGCTTTACTGTATCCCTTGGACCTTCTTATTGATGATGAAACACAGAACTTGCATCCGAATTTAATACAAAAGGCACAATGACGACTTAAGTACAAGAGGACTGACACTCTCACTTTCTATGAATTCAACCTCTCCTGTGAGTCCAGTTTTAGATTCCGATGCTTTACTTCAGGTTTCCTGTATCCCTTGGACCTTCTTATTGATGATGAAACACAGAACTTGCATCCGAATTAAATACAAAAGGCACAATGCCGACTTAAGTACAAGAGGACTGACACTCTAACTTTCTATGATTTGAACCTCTCCGGTGAGTCCAGTTTTAGATTCCGATGCTTCACTTCAGGTTTACTGTATCCCTTGTACCTTCTTATTGATGATGAAACACAAAAATTGCATTCAAATTTAATACAAAAGGCACAAAGCCGACTTAAGTACAAGAGGACTGACACTCTCGCTTTATATGATTTGAACCTCTCCTGTGAGTCCAGTTTTAGATTCTGATGCTTCACTTCAGGTTTCCTGTATACCTAGGACCTTCTTATTGACAATGAAACACAGAAATAGCATCCGAATTAAATTCAAAAAGCACAATGCCGACTTAAGTACTAGAGGACTGACACTCTAACTATCTATGATTTGAAACTCTCCTATGAGTCCAGTTTTAGATTCTGATGCTTCACTACAGTTTTACTGTATACCTTGGAACTTCTTACTGACGATGAAACACAGTAATTGCATCGGAATAAAAATTCAAAGGGCACAATTCCGACTTAAGTACAAGAGGACTGACACTCTAACTTTCTATGATTTGAACCTCTCCTGTGAGTCAAGTTTTAGATTCCGATGCTTCACTTCTGGTTTACTGTAACCCTTGGACCTTCTTATTGACGAGAAAACACAGAAATTGCATCCGAATTTAATACAAAAGTCACAATGCCGACTTAAGTACAAGAGGACTGACACTCTCACTTTCTATGATTTGAACCTCTCTTGAGAGCCCAGTTTTAGATTCCGATGCTTCACTTCAGGTTTCCTTGTATATCTAGGAAATTCATATTGACGATGAAACACAGAAATTGCATCCGAAGTAAATTCAAAAGGCTCAATGCCGACTTAAGTGCAAGAGGACTGACACTTCAACTTTCTATGATTTGAACCTCTCCTGTGAGTCCAGTTTTAGATTCCGATGCTTCACTTCAGGTTTACTGTATCCCTTGGACTTTCTTATTGATCATGAAAGACAGACATTGCATCCGAATTTAATACAAAAGGCACAATGCCGACTTAAGTACAAGAGGACTGACACTCTTACTTTCTATGATTTGAACCTCTCCTGTGAGTCCTGTTTTAGATTCCGATGCTTCACTTCAGGTTTACTGTATCCCTTGGACCTTCTTATTGACGATGAAACACAGAAATTGCATCCGAATTTAATACAAAAGGCACAATGCCGACTTAAGTACAAGAGGACTGACACTCTCACTTTCTATGATTTGAACCTCTCCTGTGAGTCCAGTTTTAGATTCCGATGCTTCACTTCAGGTTTACTGTATCCCTTGGACCTTCTTATTGACGATGAAACATAGAAATAGCATCCGAATTTAATACAAATAGCATAATGCCGACTTAAGTACAGGAGGACTGACACTCCCACTTTCTATGATTTGAACCTCTCCTGTGAGTCCAGTTTTAGATTCCGATGCTTCACTTCAGGTTTACTGTATCCCTTGGACCTTCTTATTGACGATGAAACACAGATATTGCATCCGAATTTAATACAAAAGGCACAATGACGACTTAAGTACTAAGGGACTGACACGCTAAGTTTCTGTGATTTGAACCTCTCCTGTGAGTCAAGTTTTAGATTCGGATGCTTCACTTCAGGTTTAATGTACACCTTGGAACTTCTTATTGACGATGAAGCACAGAAATTGCTTCGGAATTAAATTCAAAACGCACAATGCCGACTTAAGTAGAAAGGGACTGACTCTCTAACTTTCTATGATTTGAACCTCTTCTGTGAGTCCAGTTTTAGATTCCGATGCTTCACTTCAGGTTTACTGTATCCCTTGTACCTTCTTATTGATGATGAAACACAGAAATTGCATTCGAATTTAATACAAAAGGCACAATGCCGACTTAAGTACAAGAGGACTGACACTCTCGCTTTATATGATTTGAACCTCTCCTGTGAGTCCAGTTTTAGATTCTGATGCTTCACTTCAGGTTTCCTGTATACCTAGGACCTTCTTATTGACAATGAAACACAGAAATTGCATCCGAATTAAATTCAAAAGGCACAATGCCGACTTAAGTACTAGAGGACTGACACTCTAACTATCTATGATTTGAAACTCTCCTATGAGTCCAGTTTTAGATTCTGATGCATCACTACAGTTTTACTGTATACCTTGGAACTTCTTACTGACGATGAAACACAGTAATTGCATCGGAATAAAAATTCAAAGGGCACAATTCCGACTTAAGCACAAGAGGACTGACACTCTAACTTTCTATGATTTGAACCTCTCCTGTGAGTCCAGTTTTAGATTCCGATGCTTCACTTCTGGTTTACTGTAACCCTTGGACCTTCTTATTGACGAGAAAACACAGAAATTGCATCCGAATTTTATACAAAAGTCACAATGCCGACTTAAGTACAAGAGGACTGACACTCTCACTTTCTATGATTTGAACCTCTCTTGAGAGCCCAGTTTTAGATTCCGATGCTTCACTTCAGGTTTCCTTGTATATCTAGGACCTTCATATTGACGATGAGACACAGAAATTGCATCCGAAGGAAATTCAAAAGGCTCAATGCCGATTTAAGTGCAAGAGGACTGACACTCCAACTTTCTATGATTTGAACCTCTCCTGTGAGTCCAGTTTAAGATTCCGATGCTTCACTTCAGGTTTACTGTATCCCTTGGACCTTCTTATTGATCATGAAACACAGAAATTGCATCCGAATTTAATACAAAAGGCGCAATGCCGACTTAAGTACAAGAGGATTGACACTCTTACTTTCTATGATTTGAACCTCTCCTGTGAGTCCTGTTTTAGATTCCGATGCTTCACTTCAGGTTTACTGTATCCCTTGGACCTTCTTATTGACGATGAAACACAGAAATTGCATCCGAATTTAATACAAAAGGCACAATGCCGACTTAAGTACAAGAGGACTGACACTCTCACTTTCTATGATTTGAACCTCTCCTGTGAGTCCAGTTTTAGATTCCGATGCTTCACTTCAGGTTTACTGTATCCCTTGGACCTTCTTATTGACGATGAAACATAGAAATAGCATCCGAATTTAATACAAAAGGCACAATGCCGACTTAAGTACAAGAGGACTGACACTCCCACTTTCTATGATTTGAACCTCTCCTGTGAGTCCAGTTTTAGATTCCGATGCTTCACTTCAGGTTTACTGTATCCCTTGGACTTTCATATTGACGATGAAACACAGAAATTGCATCCGAATTTAATACAAAAGGCACAATGACGACTTAAGTACTAAGGGACTGACACGCTAACTTTCTGTGATTTGAACCTCTCCTGTGAGTCAAGTTTTAGATTCGGATGCTTCACTTCAGGTTTAATGTACACCTTGGACCTTCTTATTGACGATGTAGCACAGAAATTGCTTCGGAATTAAATTCAAAACGCACAATGCCGACTTAAGTAGAAAGGGACTGACTCTCTAACTTTCTATGATTTGAACCTCTTCTGTGAGTCCAGTTTTAGATTCCGATGATTCACTACAGGTTTACTGTATCCGTTGGACTTTCATATTGACGATGAAACACAGAAATTGCATCCGAATTTAATACAAAAGCACAATGCCGACTTAAGTACAAGAGGACTGAGACTCTCGCTTTCAATGATTTGAACATCTCATGTGAGTCCAGTTTTAGATTCCGATTCTTGACTTCTGGTTTTGTGTATACCTTGGACGTTCTTATTGACGATGAAACACAGAAATTGCATCCGAATTTAATACAAAGGGCACAATGCCGACTTAAGTACAAGAGGACTGACACTCTCACTTTGTATGATTTGAACATCTCCTGTGAGTCAAGTTTTAGATTCCGACGCTTCACTTCAGATCTACTATATCAATTGCACCTTCTTACTGACGATGAAACACAGAAATTGCATCGGAATTAAATTCAAAAGACACAATGCCGGCTTAAGTACAAGAGGACGGACACTCTAACTTCCTATGATTTGAACCTCTTCTGTGAGTCCAGTTTTAGATTCCGATGATTCACTTCAGGTTTACTGTATCCCTTGGACTTTCTTATTGACGATGAAACACAGAAATTGCGTCCGAATTTAATACAAAAGCACAATGTCGACTTAAGTACAAGAGGCCTGACCCTCTAACTTTCTATGATTTGAACCTCTCCTGTGAGTCCAGTTTTAGATTCCGATTCTTGACTTCAGGTTTCGTGTATTCCTTGGACGTTCATATTGACAATGAAACACAGGAATTGCATCCGAATTTAATACAAAAAGCACAATGCCGACTTAAGTACAAGAGAACGGACACTCTCACTTTCTATGATTTGAACATCTCCTGTGAGTCAAGTTTTAAATTCCGATGCTTCACTTCAGCTCTACTATATCACTTGCACCTTCTTATTGACGATGAAACACAGAAATTGCATCGGAATTAAATTCAAAAGGCACAATGCCGACTTAAGTAAAGGAGGACTGACACTCTCACTTTCTATGATTTGAACCTCTCCTGTGAGTCCAGTTTTAGATTCCGATGCTTCACTTCAGGTTTCCTGTATACCTTGGACCTTCTTATTGACGATGAAACACAAATTGCATCGGAATTAAATTCATAAGGCACAATGCCGACTTAAGTACTAGAGGACTGACTCTCTAACTTTCTATGATTTGTACCTCTTTTGTTAGTCCAGTTTTAGATTCGGATGCTTCACTTCAGGTTAACTGTATTCCTTGGACCTTCTTATTGACGAAGAAGCACAGATATTGCTTCGTAATTAAATTCAAAAGGCACAATGCCGACTTAAGTACCAGAGGACTCACACGCAAACTTTCTATGTTTTGAACCTCTCCTGTGAGTCAACTTTTAGATTCGGATGCTTCACTTCAGGTTTACTGTACACCTTGGAGATTCTTATTGACGATGAAGCACAGGAATTGCTTCGGAATTAAATTCAAAAGGCACAATGCCGACTTAAGTAGCAGAGAACTGACACTCTAACTTTCTATGATTTGAACCTCCACTGTCAGACCAGGTTCAGATTCCGATGCTTCACTTCAGGTTTACTGTATCCCTTGGACCATCTTATTGACGATGAAACACAGAAATTTCATCCGAATCAAATTCAAAAGGCACAATGCCGACATAAGTACAAGAGGACTGACACTCTAACTTTCTATGATTTGAACCTCACCTGTGAGTCCAGTTTTAGATTCCGATGCTTCATATCAGGTTTCCTGTATACCTTGGACCTTCTTATTGACGATGATACACAGAAATAGTATCCGAATATAATACAAAAGGCACAATGCCGACATAAGTACGAGAGGACTGACACCCTCACTTTCTATGATTTGAACCTCTCCTGTGAGTCCAGTCTTAGATTACGATGCTTCACTTCAGGTCTACTGTATCCCTTGGACCTTCTTATTGACGATGAAACACAGAAATTGCATCGGAATTAAATTCAAAAACCACAATGCCGACTCAAGTTCAAGAGGACTGACACTCTAACTTTCTATGATTTCAACCTGTCCTGTGAGTCCAGTTTTAGATACGGATGCTTCCCTTCAGGTTTAATGTACACCTTGGACCTTCTTATTGACGATGAAGCACAGAAATTGCTTCGGAATTAAATTCAAAACGCACAATGCCGACTTAAGTAGCAGAGAACTGACACTCTAACATTCTATGATATGATCCTCCACTGTGAGTCCAGTTTTAGATTCCGATGCTTCACTTCAGGTTTCCTGTATACCTTGGACCTTCTTATTGACGATGAAACACAGGAATAGCATCGGAATTAAATTCAAAAGGCACAATGCCGACTTAAGTACTAGAGGACTGACTCTCTAGCTTTCAATGATTTGTACCTCCCCTGTGAGACTAGTTTTAGATTCCGATGCTTCACTTCAGGTTCACTGAATACCTTGGACCTTCATATTGACGAAGAAGCACAGAAATTGCTTCGGAATTAAATTCAAAAGGCACAATGCCGACTTAAGTAAAAGAGGACATACACTCTCACTTTCAATGGTTTTAACCTCTCCTGTGAGTCCAGTTTTAGATTCCGATGCTTCACTTCAGGTTTCCTGCATACCTAGGACCTTCTTATTGACAATGAAACACAGAAATTGCATCGGAATTAAATTCAAAAGGCACAATGCCGACTTAAGTACAAGAGGACTGACTCTCTAACTTTCTATGATTTGAACCTCTTCTGTGAGTCCAGTTTTAGATTCCGATGATTAACTTCAGGTTTACTGTATCCTTTGGACTTTCTTATTGACGATGAAACACAGAAATTGCGTCCGAATTTAATACAAAAGCACAATGTTGACTTAAGTACAAGAGGACTGACCCTCTCACTTACTATGATTTGAACCTCTCCTGTGAGTCCAGTTTTAGATTCCGATTCTTGACTTCAGGTTTCGTGTATTCCTTGGACGTTCATATTGACAATGAAACACAGGAATTGCATCCGAATTTAATACAAAAGGCACAATGCCGACTTAAGTACAAGAGAACGGACACTCTCACTTTCTATGATTTGAACATCTCCTGTGAGTCAAGTTTTAGATACCGATGCTTCACATCAGGTCTACTATATCACTTGCACCTTCTTATTGACGATGAAACACAGAAATTGCATCGGAATTACATTCAAAAGGCAAAATCCTGACTTAAGTAAAAGAGGACTGACACTCTCACTTTCTATGATTTTAACCTCTCCTGTGAGTCCAGTTTTAGATTCCGATGCTTCACTTCAGGTTTCCTGTATACCTTGGACCTTCTTATTGACGATGAAACACAGAAATTGCATCGGAATTAAATTCAAAAGGCACAATGCCGACTTATGTACTAGAGGACCGACTCTCTAACTTTCTATGATTTGTACCTCTTTTATGAGCCCAGTTTTAGATTCGGATGCTTCACTTAAGGTTTACTGTATACCTTGGACCTTCATATTGACGAAGAAGCACAGAAATTGCTTCGGAATTAAATTCAAAAGGCACAGTACCGACTTAGGTACAAGAGGACCGACACTCTAAATTTCTTTGATTTTAACCTCTCCTGTGAGTCCAGTTATAGATTCCGATGCTTCACTTCAGGTTTACTGTATCCCTTGGAACTTCTTATTGACGATGAAACACCGAAATTGCATCCGAATTTAATACAAAAAGCAAAATGACGGCTTAAGTACAAAGGGACTGACACTCTAACTTTCTGTGATTTGAACTTCTCCTGTGAGTCCAGTTTTAGATATCGATGCTTTTCCTCAGGTTCACTGTATACCTTGGACCTTCTTATTGACGATGAAACACAGAAATTGCATCATAATTAAATTCAAAAGTAACAATGCCGACTTAAGTAGAAGAGGACTGACACTCTAACTTTCTATGATTTGAACGTCTCCTGTGAGTCTAGTTTTAGATTCGGATGCTTCACTTCAGGTTTACTGTATCCCTTGGACTTTCTTATTGACGATGAAACACAGAAATTGCTTCGGAATTAAATTCAAAAGGCACAATGCCGTTTAAGTAGCAGAGAACTGACACTCTAACTTTCTATGATTTGAACCTCCACTGTGAGTCCAGTTTTACATTCCGATGCTTCACTTCAGGTTCACTGTATACCTTGGACCTTCGTATTGACGATGAAACACAGAAATTGCATCGGAATTAAATTCAAAAGGCACAATGCCGACATAAGTAAAAGAGGACTGACACTCTCACTTTCTATGATTTTAACCTCTCCTGTGAGTCCAGTTTTAGATTCCGATGCTTCACTTCAGGTTTCCTGTATACGTAGGACCTTCTAGTGGCGATGAAACACAGAAATTGCAATGGAATTAAATTCAAAAGGCACAATGCCGACTTAAGTACAAGAGGACTGACTCTCTAACTTTGTATGATTTGAACCTCTTCTGTGAGTCCAGTTTTGGATTCCGATGATTCACTTCAGGTTTACTGTATCCCTTGGACTTTCTTATTGACGATGATACACAGAAATTGCATCCGAATTTAATACAAAAGCACGATGTCGACTTAAGTAGAAGAGGACTGACACTCTCACTTTCTATGATTTGAACCTCTCCTGTGACTCCAGTTTTAGATTCTGATGCTTGCCTTCAGGTTTCGTGTATACCTTGGACGTTCATGTTGACGATGAAACACAGAAATTGCATCCGAATTTAATACAAAAGGCACAATGCCGACTTAAGTACAAGAGGACTGACACTCTCACTTTCTATGATTTGAACATCTCCTGTGAGTCAAGTTTTAGATTCCGATGCTTCACTTCAGCTCTACTATATCACTTGCACCTTCTTATTGACGATGAAACACAGAAATTGCATCGGAATTAAATTCAAAAGGCACAATGCCGACTTAAGTAAAGGAGGACTGACACTCTCACTTTCTATGATTTGAACCTCTCCTGTGAGTCCAGTTTTAGGTTCCGATGCTTCACTTCAGGTTTCCTGTATACCTTGGACCTTCTTATTGACGATGAAACACAAATTGCCTCGGAATTAAATTCAAAAGGCACAATGCCGACTCAAGTACAAGCGGTCTGACACTCTAACTTTCTGTGATTTGGACCTCACTTGTGAGTCCTGTTTTAGATTCGGATGCTTCACTTCAGGTTCACTGTATACCTTGGACCTTCTCATTGACGATGAAGCACAGAAATTGTTTCGGAATTAAATTCAAAAGGCACAATGCCGACTTAAGTTTCAGAGGACTGACACTCTAAGTTTGTATGATTTGAACCTCTCCTGTGAGTCCAGTTTTAGATTGCGATGCTTCACTTCAGGTTTAATGTTTCCCTTGGACCTTCTTATTGACGATGAAACACAGAATTTGCATCCGAATTTATTACAAAAGGCACAATGCCGACTTAAGTACTAGAGGACTGACACTCTAACTATCTATGATTTGAAACTCTCCTGTGAGTCCAGTTTTGGATTCCGATGCTTCACTACAGTTTTACTTTATACCTTGGAACTTCTTATTGACGATGAAACACAGTAATTGCATCGGAATAAAAATTCAAAAGGCACAATTCCGACTTAAGTACAAGAGGACTGACACCCTAACTTTCTATGATTTGAACCTCTCCTGAGAGTCCAGTTTTAGATTCCGATGCTTCACTTCAGGTTTCCTGTATATCTAGGACCTTCATATTGACGATGAAACACAGAAATTGCATCCGAAGTAAATTCAAAAGGCACAATGCCGACTTAAGTGCAAGAGGACTGACACTCCAAATTTCTATGATTTGAACCTCTCCTGTGAGTCCAGTTTTAGATTCCGATGCTTCACTTCAGGTTTACTGTATCCCTTGGACTTTCTTATTGATCATGAAACACAGAAATTGCATCCGAATTTAATACAAAAGGCACAATGCCGACTTAAGTACAAGAGGACTGACACTCTAACTATCTATGATTTGAAACTCTCCTGTGAGTCCAGTTTTAGATTCCGATGCTTCACTACAGGTATACTCTATACCTTGGAACTTCTTATTGACGATGAAACACAGTAATTGCATCGGAATAATAATTCAAAAGGCACAATTCCGACTTAAGTACGAGAGGACTGACACTCTAACTTTCTATGATTTGAACCTCTCCTGTGAGTCCAGTTTTAGATTCCGATGCTTCACTTCTGGTTTACTGTATCCCTTGGACCTTCTTATTGACGATGAAACACCGACATTGCATCCGAATTTAATACAAAAGGCACAATGCCGACTTAAGTACAGGAGGACTGACACTCTTACTTTCTATGATTTGAACCTCTCCTGTAAGTCCTGTTTTAGATTCCGATGCTTCAATTCAGGTTTACTGTATCCCTTGGACCTTCTTATTGACGATGAAACACAGAAATTGCATCCGAATTTAATACAAAAGGCACAATGCCGACTTAAGTACAAGAGGACTGACACTCTCACTTTCTATGATTTGAACCTCTCCTGTGAGTCCAGTTTTACATTCCGATGCTTCACTTCAGGTTTACTGTATCCCTTGGACCTTCTTATTGACGATGAAACACAGAAATAGCATCCGAATTTAATACAAAAGGCACAATGCCGACTTAACTACAAGAGGACTGACGCTCTCACTTTCTATGATTTGAACCTCTCCTGTGAGTCCAGTTTTAGATTCCGATGCTTCACTTCAGGTTTACTGTATCCCTTGGACCTTCTTATTGACGATGAAACACAGATATTGCTTCCGAATTTAATGCAAAAGGCACAATGACGACTTAAGTACAAAAGGACTGACACTCTATTTTTCTGTGATTTGAACCTCTCCAGTGAGTCCAGTTTTGGATTCCGATGCCTCCCTTCAGGTTCACTGTATACCTTGGACCTTCTTATTGACGATGAAACACAGAAATTGCATCGGAATTAAATTCAAAAGGCACAATGCCGACTCAAGTACAAGCGGACTAACACTCAAACATTCTAAGATTTGAACCTCTCTTGTGAGTCCAGTTTTAGATTCGGATGCTTCGCTTCAGGTTCACTGTATACCTTGGACCTTGTCATTGACGAAGAAGCACAGAAATTGTTTCGGAATTAAATTCAAAAGGCACAATGCCGATTGAAGTAGCAGAGGACTGACACTCTAATTTTCTATGATTAGAACCTCTTTTGTGAGTCCAGTTTTAGATTGCGATGCTTCAATTCAGGTTTAATGCTTCCCTTGGACTTTCTTATTGACGATGAAACACAGAATTTGCATCCGAATTTAATACAGAAGGCACAATGCCGACTTAAGTACAAGAGGACTGACACTCTAGCTTTCTATGATTTGAACCTCTCCTGTGAGCCCAGTTTTAGATTCCGATGCTTCACTTCAGCTTTACTGTATCCCTTGGACCTTCTTATTGATGATGAAACACAGAACTTGCATCCGAATTTAATACAAAAGGAACAATGACGACTTAAGTACAAGAGGACTGACACTCTCACTTTCTATGAATTCAACCTCTCCTGTGAGTCCAGTTTTAGATTCCGATGCTTTACTTCAGGCTTCCTGAATCCCTTGGACCTTCTTATTGATGATGAAACACAGAACGTGCATCCGAATTAAATACAAAAGGCACAATGGCGACTTAAGTACAAGAGGACTGACACTCTAACTTTCTATGATTTGAACCTCTCCGGTGAGTCCAGTTTTAGATTCCGATGCTTCACTTCAGGTTTACTGTATCCCTTGTACCTTCTTATTGATGATGAAACACAGAAATTGCATTCGAATTTAATAAAAAAGGCACAATGCCGACTTAAGTACAAGAGGACTGACACTCTCGCTTTATATGATTTGAACCTCTCCTGTGAGTCCAGTTTTAGATTCTGATGCTTCACTTCAGGTTTCCTGTATACATAGGACCCTCTTATTGACAATGGAACACAGAAATTGCATCCGAATTAAATTCGAAAGGCAAAATGCCGACTTAAGTACTAGAGGACTGACACTCTAACTATCTATGATTTGAAACTCTCCTGTGAGTCCAGTTTTAGATTCCGATGCTTCACTTCTGGTTTACTGTAACCCTTGGACCTTCTTATTGACGAGAAAACACAGAAATTGCATCCGAATTTAATACAAAAGTCACAATGCCGACTTAAGTACAAGAGGACTGACACTCTCACTTTCTATGAATTGAACGTCTCTTGTGAGCCCAGTTTTAGATTCCGATGCTTCACTTCAGGTTTCCTGTATATCTAGGACCTTCATATTGTCGATGAAACACAGAAATTGCATCCGAAGTAAATTCAAAAGGCACAATGCCGACTTAAGTGCAAGAGGACTGACACTCCAAGTTTCTATGATTTGAACCTCTCCTGTGAGTCCAGTTTTAGATTCCGATGCTTCACTTCAGGTTTACAGTATCCCTTGGACCTTCTTATTGATCATGAAACACAGAAATTGCATCCGAATTTAATACAAAAGGCACAATGCCGACTTAAGTACAAGTGGACTGACACTCTGACTATCTATGATTTGAAACTCTCCTGTGAGTCCAGTTTTAGATTCCGATGCTTCACTACAGGTTTCCTGTATACCTTGGAACTTCTTATTGACGATGAAACACAGTAATTGCATCGGAATAATAATTCAAAAGGCACAATTCCGACTTAAGTACGAGAGGACTGACACTCTAACTTTCTATGATTTGAACCTCTCCTGTGAGTCCAGTTTTAGATTCCGATGCTTCACTTCTGGTTTACTTTATCCCTTGGACCTTCTTATTGACGATGAAACACCGACATTGAATCCGAATTTAATACAAAAGACACAATGCCGACTTAAGTACAAGAGGACTGACACTCTTACTTTCTATGATTTGAACCTCTCCTGTGAGTCCTGTTTTAGATTCCGATGCTTCACTTCAGGTTTACTGTATCCCTTGGACCTTCTTATTGACGATGAAACACAGAAATTGCATCCGAATTTAATACAAAAGGCACAATGCCGACTTAAGTACAAGAGGACTGACACTCTCACTTTCTATGATTTGAACCTCTCCTGTGAGTCCAGTTTTAGATTCCGATGCTTCACTTCAGGTTTACTGTATCCCTTGGACATTCTTATTGACGATGAAACACAGAAATAGCATCCGAATTTAATACAAAAGGCACAATGCCGACTTAAGTACAAGAGGACTGACACTCTAACTTTCTATGATTTGAACCTCTCCTGTGAGTCCAGTTTTAGATTCCGATGCTTCACTTGAGGTTTACTGTATCCCTTGGACCTTCTTATTGACGATGAAACACAGATATTGCATCCGAATTTAATGCAAAAGGCACAATGACGACTTAAGTACAAAAGGACTGACACTCTAATTTTCTGTGATTTGAACCTCTCCTGTGAGTCCAGTTTTGGATTCCGATGCCTCCCTTCAGGTTCACTGTATACCTTGGACCTTCTTATTGACGATGAAACACCGAAATTGCATCGGAATTAAATTCAAAAGGCACAATGCCGACTCAAGTACAAGCGGACTGACACTCAAACATTCTATGATTTGAACCGCTCTTGTGAGTCCAGTTTTAGATTCGGATGCTTCACTTCAGGTTCACTGTATACCTTGGACCTTGTCATTGTCGATGAAGCACAGAAATTGTTTCGGAATTAAATTCAAAAGGCACAATGCCGATTGAAGTAGCAGAGGACTGACACTCTAACTTTCTATCATTTGAACCTCTCCTGTGAGTCCAGTTATAGATTACGATGCTTTAATTCAGGTTTAATGTTTCCCTTGGACTTTCTTATTGACGATGAAACACAGAAATTGCATCCGAATTTAATACAAAACGCACAATGCCAACTTAAGTACAAGAGGACTGTCACTCTCACTTTCTATGATTTGAACCTCTCCTGTGAGTCCAGTTTTAGATTCCGATGCCTCACTTCCGGTTTCCTGTATACCTTGGAAATTCTAATTGACGATGAAACACAGAAATTGCATCCGAATTTAATTCAAAAGGCACAATGCCGACATCAGTACAAGAGGACTGACACTCTCACTTTCTATGATTTGAACCTCTCCTGTGAGTCCAGTGTTAGATTCCGATGCTTCACTTCAGGTTTCCTGTATACCTTGGACCTTCTTATTGACGACGAAACACAGAAATTTCATCCGAATCAAATTCAAAAGGCACAATGCCGACTAAAGTACAAGAGGACTGACACTCTAACTTTCTATGATTTGAACCTCTCCTGTGAGACGAGTTTTAGATTCCGATGCTTCACTTCAGCTTTACTGTATCCCTTGGACCTTCTTATTGATGATGAAACACAGAACTTGCATCCGAATTTAATACAAAAGGCACAATGACGACTTAAGTACAAGAGGACTGGCACTCTCACTTTCTATGAATTCAAGCTCTCCTGTGAGTCCAGTTTTAGATTCCGATGCTTTACTTCAGGTTTCCTGTATCCCTTGGTCCTTCTTATTGATGATGAAACACAGAACTTGCATCCGAATTAAATACAAAAGGCACAATGCCGACTTAAATACAAGAGGACTGACACTCTAACTTTCTATGATTAGAACCTCTTTTGTGAGTCCAGTTTTAGATTGCGATGCTTCAATTCAGGTTTAATGCTTCCCTTGGACTTTCTTATTGACGATGAAACACAGAATTTGCATCCGAATTTAATACAGAAGGCACAATGCCGACTTAAGTACAAGAGGACTGACACTCTAACTTTCTATGATTTGAACCTCTCCTGTGAGCCCAGTTTTAGATTCCGATGCTTCACTTCAGCTTTACTGTATCCCTTGGACCTTCTTATTGATGATGAAACACAGAACTTGCATCCGAATTTAATACAAAAGGAACAATGACGACTTAAGTACAAGAGGACTGACACTCTCACTTTCTATGAATTCAACCTCTCCTGTGAGTCCAGTTTTAGATTCCGATGCTTTACTTCAGGCTTCCTGAATCCCTTGGACCTTCTTATTGATGATGAATCACAGAACGTGCATCCGAATTAAATACAAAAGGCACAATGGCGACTTAAGTACAAGAGGACTGACACTCTAACTTTCTATGATTTGAACCTCTCCGGTGAGTCCAGTTTTAGATTCCGATGCTTCACTTCAGGTTTACTGTATCCCTTGTACCTTCTTATTGATGATGAAACACAGAAATTGCATTCGAATTTAATAAAAAAGGCACAATGCCGACTTAAGTACAAGAGGACTGACACTCTCGCTTTATATGATTTGAACCTCTCCTGTGAGTCCAGTTTTAGATTCTGATGCTTCACTTCAGGTTTCCTGTATACATAGGACCCTCTTATTGACAATGAAACACAGAAATTGCATCCGAATTAAATTCGAAAGGCAAAATGCCGACTTAAGTACTAGAGGACTGACACTCTAACTATCTATGATTTGAAACTCTCCTGTGAGTCCAGTTTTAGATTCCGATGCTTCACTTCTGGTTTACTGTAACCCTTGGACCTTCTTATTGACGAGAAAACACAGAAATTGCATCCGAATGTAATACAAAAGTCACAATGCCGACTTAAGTACAAGAGGACTGACACTCTCACTTTCTATGAATTGAACGTCTCTTGTGAGCCCAGTTTTAGATTCCGATGCTTCACTTCAGGTTTCCTGTATATCTAGGACCTTCATATTGTCGATGAAACACAGAAATTGCATCCGAAGTAAATTCAAAAGGCACAATGCCGACTTAAGTGCAAGAGGACTGACACTCCAAGTTTCTATGATTTGAACCTCTCCTGTGAGTCCAGTTTTAGATTCCGATGCTTCACTTCAGGTTTACAGTATCCCTTGGACCTTCTTATTGATCATGAAACACAGAAATTGCATCCGAATTTAATACAAAAGGCACAATGCCGACTTAAGTACAAGTGGACTGACACTCTGACTATCTATGATTTGAAACTCTCCTGTGAGTCCAGTTTTAGATTCCGATGCTTCACTACAGGTTTCCTGTATACCTTGGAACTTCTTATTGACGATGAAACACAGTAATTGCATCGGAATAATAATTCAAAAGGCACAATTCCGACTTAAGTACGAGAGGACTGACACTCTAACTTTCTATGATTTGAACCTCTCCTGTGAGTCCAGTTTTAGATTCCGATGCTTCACTTCTGGTTTACTTTATCCCTTGGACCTTCTTACTGACGATGAAACACCGACATTGAATCCGAATTTAATACAAAAGACACAATGCCGACTTAAGTACAAGAGGACTGACACTCTTACTTTCTATGATTTGAACCTCTCCTGTGAGTCCTGTTTTAGATTCCGATGCTTCACTTCAGGTTTACTGTATCCCTTGGACCTTCTTATTGACGATGAAACACAGATATTGCATCCGAATTTAATGCAAAAGGCACAATGCCGACTAAAGTACAAGAGGACTGACACTCTAACTTTCTATGATTTGAACCTCTCCTGTGAGCCGAGTTTTAGATTCCGATGCTTCACTTCAGCTTTACTGTATCCCTTGGACCTTCTTATTGATGATGAAACACAGAACTTGCATCCGAATTTAATACAAAAGGCACAATGACGACTTAAGTACAAGAGGAATGGCACTCTCACTTTCTATTAATTCAAGCTCTCCTGTGAGTCCAGTTTTAGATTCCGATGCTTTACTTCAGGTTTCCTGTATCCCTTGGTCCTTCTTATTGATGATGAAACACAGAACTTGCATCCGAATTAAATACAAAAGGCACAATGCCGACTTAAGTACAAGAGGACTGACACTCTAACTTTCTATGATTAGAACCTCTTTTGTGAGTCCAGTTTTAGATTGCGATGCTTCAATTCAGGTTTAATGCTTCCCTTGGACTTTCTTATTGACGATGAAACACAGAATTTGCATCCGAATTTAATACAGAAGGCACAATGCCGACTTAAGTACAAGAGGACTGACACTCTAACTTTCTATGATTTGAACCTCTCCTGTGAGCCCAGTTTTAGATTCCGATGCTTCACTTCAGCTTTACTGTATCCCTTGGACCTTCTTATTGATGATGAAACACAGAACTTGCATCCGAATTTAATACAAAAGGAACAATGACGACTTAAGTACAAGAGGACTGACACTCTCACTTTCTATGAATTCAACCTCTCCTGTGAGTCCAGTTTTAGATTCCGATGCTTTACTTCAGGCTTCCTGAATCCCTTGGACCTTCTTATTGATGATGAAACACAGAACGTGCATCCGAATTAAATACAAAAGGCACAATGGCGACTTAAGTACAAGAGGACTGACACTCTAACTTTCTATGATTTGAACCTCTCCGGTGAGTCCAGTTTTAGATTCCGATGCTTCACTTCAGGTTTACTGTATCCCTTGTACCTTCTTATTGATGATGAAACACAGAAATTGCATTCGAATTTAATAAAAAAGGCACAATGCCGACTTAAGTACAAGAGGACTGACACTCTCGCTTTATATGATTTGAACCTCTCCTGTGAGTCCAGTTTTAGATTCTGATGCTTCACTTCAGGTTTCCTGTATACATAGGACCCTCTTATTGACAATGAAACACAGAAATTGCATCCGAATTAAATTCGAAAGGCAAAATGCCGACTTAAGTACTAGAGGACTGACACTCTAACTATCTATGATTTGAAACTCTCCTGTGAGTCCAGTTTTAGATTCCGATGCTTCACTTCTGGTTTACTGTAACCCTTGGACCTTCTTATTGACGAGAAAACACAGAAATTGCATCCGAATGTAATACAAAAGTCACAATGCCGACAGTACAAGAGGACTGACACTCTCACTTTCTATGAATTGAACGTCTCTTGTGAGCCCAGTTTTAGATTCCGATGCTTCACTTCAGGTTTCCTGTATATCTAGGACCTTCATATTGTCGATGAAACACAGAAATTGCATCCGAAGTAAATTCAAAAGGCACAATGCCGACTTAAGTGCAAGAAGACTGACACTCCAAGTTTCTATGATTTGAACCTCTCCTGTGAGTCCAGTTTTAGATTCCGATGCTTCACTTCAGGTTTACAGTATCCCTTGGACCTTCTTATTGATCATGAAACACAGAAATTGCATCCGAATTTAATACAAAAGGCACAATGCCGACTTAAGTACAAGTGGACTGACACTCTGACTATCTATGATTTGAAACTCTCCTGTGAGTCCAGTTTTAGATTCCGATGCTTCACTACAGGTTTCCTGTATACCTTGGAACTTCTTATTGACGATGAAACACAGTAATTGCATCGGAATAATAATTCAAAAGGCACAATTCCGACTTAAGTACGAGAGGACTGACACTCTAACTTTCTATGTTTTGAACCTCTCCTGTGAGTCCAGTTTTAGATTCCGATGCTTCACTTCTGGTTTACTTTATCCCTTGGACCTTCTTATTGACGATGAAACACCGACATTGAATCCGAATTTAATACAAAAGACACAATGCCGACTTAAGTACAAGAGGACTGACACTCTTACTTTCTATGATTTGAACCTCTCCTGTGAGTCCTGTTTTAGATTCCGATGCTTCACTTCAGGTTTACTGTATCCCTTGGACCTTCTTATTGACGATGAAATACAGATATTGCATCCGAATTTAATGCAAAAGGCACAATGCCGACTAAAGTACAAGAGGACTGACACTCTAACTTTCTATGATTTGAACCTCTCCTGTGAGCCGAGTTTTAGATTCCGATGCTTCACTTCAGCTTTACTGTATCCCTTGGACCTTCTTATTGATGATGAAACACAGAACTTGCATCCGAATTTAATACAAAAGGCACAATGACGACTTAAGTACAAGAGGAATGGCACTCTCACTTTCTATTAATTCAAGCTCTCCTGTGAGTCCAGTTTTAGATTCCGATGCTTTACTTCAGGTTTCCTGTATCCCTTGGTCCTTCTTATTGATGATGAAACACAGAACTTGCATCCGAATTAAATACAAAAGGCACAATGCCGACTTAAGTACAAGAGGACTGACACTCTAACTTTCTATGATTAGAACCTCTTTTGTGAGTCCAGTTTTAGATTGCGATGCTTCAATTCAGGTTTAATGCTTCCCTTGGACTTTCTTATTGACGATGAAACACAGAATTTGCATCCGAATTTAATACAGAAGGCACAATGCCGACTTAAGTACAAGAGGACTGACACTCTAACTTTCTATGATTTGAACCTCTCCTGTGAGCCCAGTTTTAGATTCCGATGCTTCACTTCAGCTTTACTGTATCCCTTGGACCTTCTTATTGATGATGAAACACAGAACTTGCATCCGAATTTAATACAAAAGGAACAATGACGACTTAAGTACAAGAGGACTGACACTCTCACTTTCTATGAATTCAACCTCTCCTGTGAGTCCAGTTTTAGATTCCGATGCTTTACTTCAGGCTTCCTGAATCCCTTGGACCTTCTTATTGATGATGAAACACAGAACGTGCATCCGAATTAAATACAAAAGGCACAATGGCGACTTAAGTACAAGAGGACTGACACTCTAACTTTCTATGATTTGAACCTCTCCGGTGAGTCCAGTTTTAGATTCCGATGCTTCACTTCAGGTTTACTGTATCCCTTGTACCTTCTTATTGATGATGAAACACAGAAATTGCATTCGAATTTAATAAAAAAGGCACAATGCCGACTTAAGTACAAGAGGACTGACACTCTCGCTTTATATGATTTGAAATTCTCCTGTGAGTCCAGTTTTAGATTCTGATGCTTCACTTCAGGTTTCCTGTATACATAGGACCCTCTTATTGACAATGAAACACAGAAATTGCATCCGAATTAAATTCGAAAGGCAAAATGCCGACTTAAGTACTAGAGGACTGACACTCTAACTATCTATGATTTGAAACTCTCCTGTGAGTCCAGTTTTAGATTCCGATGCTTCACTTCTGGTTTACTGTAACCCTTGGACCTTCTTATTGACGAGAAAACACAGAAATTGCATCCGAATGTAATACAAAAGTCACAATGCCGACAGTACAAGAGGACTGACACTCTCACTTTCTATGAATTGAACGTCTCTTGTGAGCCCAGTTTTAGATTCCGATGCTTCACTTCAGGTTTCCTGTATATCTAGGACCTTCATATTGTCGATGAAACACAGAAATTGCATCCGAAGTAAATTCAAAAGGCACAATGCCGACTTAAGTGCAAGAAGACTGACACTCCAAGTTTCTATGATTTGAACCTCTCCTGTGAGTCCAGTTTTAGATTACGATGCTTCACTTCAGGTTTACAGTATCCCTTGGACCTTCTTATTGATCATGAAACACAGAAATTGCATCCGAATTTAATACAAAAGGCACAATGCCGACTTAAGTACAAGTGGACTGACACTCTGACTATCTATGATTTGAAACTCTCCTGTGAGTCCAGTTTTAGATTCCGATGCTTCACTACAGGTTTCCTGTATACCTTGGAACTTCTTATTGACGATGAAACACAGTAATTGCATCGGAATAATAATTCAAAAGGCACAATTCCGACTTAAGTACGAGAGGACTGACACTCTAACTTTCTATGTTTTGAACCTCTCCTGTGAGTCCAGTTTTAGATTCCGATGCTTCACTTCTGGTTTACTTTATCCCTTGGACCTTCTTATTGACGATGAAACACCGACATTGAATCCGAATTTAATACAAAAGACACAATGCCGACTTAAGTACAAGAGGACTGACACTCTTACTTTCTATGATTTGAACCTCTCCTGTGAGTCCTGTTTTAGATTCCGATGCTTCACTTCAGGTTTACTGTATCCCTTGGACCTTCTTATTGACGATGAAACACAGATATTGCATCCGAATTTAATGCAAAAGGCACAATGACGACTTAAGTACAAAAGGACTGACACTCTAATTTTCTGTGATTTGAACCTCTCCTGTGAGTCCAGTTTTGGATTCCGATGCCTCCCTTCAGGTTCACTGTATACCTTGGACCTTCTTATTGACGATGAAACACCGAAATTGCATCGGAATTAAATTCAAAAGGCACAATGCCGACTCAAGTACAAGCGGACTGACACTCAAACATTCTATGATTTGAACCGCTCTTGTGAGTCCAGTTTTAGATTCGGATGCTTCACTTCAGGTTCACTGTTTACCTTGGACCTTGTCATTGTCGATGAAGCACAGAAATTGTTTCGGAATTAAATTCAAAAGGCACAATGCCGATTGAAGTAGCAGAGGATTGACACTCTAACTTTCTATCATTTGAACCTCTCCTGTGAGTCCAGTTATAGATTACGATGCTTTAATTCAGGTTTAATGTTTCCCTTGGACTTTCTTATTGACGATGAAACACAGAAATTGCATCCGAATTTAATACAAAACGCACAATGCCAACTTAAGTACAAGAGGACTGTCACTCTCACTTTCTATGATTTGAACCTCTCCTGTGAGTCCAGTTTTAGATTCCGATGCCTCACTTCCGGTTTCCTGTATACCTTGGAAATTCTAATTGACGATGAAACACAGAAATTGCATCCGAATTTAATTCAAAAGGCACAATGCCGACATCAGTACAAGAGGACTGACACTCTCACTTTCTATGATTTGAACCTCTCCTGTGAGTCCAGTGTTAGATTCCGATGCTTCACTTCAGGTTTCCTGTATACCTTGGACCTTCTTATTGACGACGAAACACAGAAATTTCATCCGAATCAAATTCAAAAGGCACAATGCCGACTTAAGTACAAGAGGACTGACACTCTAACTTTCTATGATTAGAACCTCTTTTGTGAGTCCAGTTTTAGATTGCGATGCTTCAATTCAGGTTTACTGTATCCCTTGGACCTTCTTATTGATGATGAAACACAGAACTTGCATCCGAATTTAATACAAAAGGCACAATGACGACTTAAGTACAAGAGGACTGGCACTCTCACTTTCTATGAATTCAAGCTCTCCTGTGAGTCCAGTTTTAGATTCCGATGCTTTACTTCAGGTTTCCTGTATCCCTTGGTCCTTCTTATTGATGATGAAACACAGAACTTGCATCCGAATTAAATACAAAAGGCACAATGCCGACTTAAGTACAAGAGGACTGACACTCTAACTTTCTATGATTAGAACCTCTTTTGTGAGTCCAGTTTTAGATTGCGATGCTTCAATTCAGGTTTAATGCTTCCCTTGGACTTTCTTATTGACGATGAAACACAGAATTTGCATCCGAATTTAATACAGAAGGCACAATGCCGACTTAAGTACAAGAGGACTGACACTCTAACTTTCTATGATTTGAACCTCTCCTGTGAGCCCAGTTTTAGATTCCGATGCTTCACTTCAGCTTTACTGTATCCCTTGGACCTTCTTATTGATGATGAAACACAGAACTTGCATCCGAATTTAATACAAAAGGAACAATGACGACTTAAGTACAAGAGGACTGACACTCTCACTTTCTATGAATTCAACCTCTCCTGTGAGTCCAGTTTTAGATTCCGATGCTTTACTTCAGGCTTCCTGAATCCCTTGGACCTTCTTATTGATGATGAAACACAGAACGTGCATCCGAATTAAATACAAAAGGCACAATGGCGACTTAAGTACAAGAGGACTGACACTCTAACTTTCTATGATTTGAACCTCTCCGGTGAGTCCAGTTTTAGATTCCGATGCTTCACTTCAGGTTTACTGTATCCCTTGTACCTTCTTATTGATGATGAAACACAGAAATTGCATTCGAATTTAATAAAAAAGGCACAATGCCGACTTAAGTACAAGAGGACTGACACTCTCGCTTTATATGATTTAAACCTCTCCTGTGAGTCCAGTTTTAGATTCTGATGCTTCACTTCAGGTTTCCTGTATACATAGGACCCTCTTATTGACAATGAAACACAGAAATTGCATCCGAATTAAATTCGAAAGGCAAAATGCCGAGTTAAGTACTAGAGGACTGACACTCTAACTATCTATGATTTGAAACTCTCCTGTGAGTCCAGTTTTAGATTCCGATGCTTCACTTCTGGTTTACTGTAACCCTTGGACCTTCTTATTGACGAGAAAACACAGAAATTGCATCCGAATTTAATACAAAAGTCACAATGCCGACTTAAGTACAAGAGGACTGACACACTCACTTTCTATGAATTGAACGTCTCTTGTGAGCCCAGTTTTAGATTCCGATGCTTCACTTCAGGTTTCCTGTATATCTAGGACCTTCATATTGTCGATGAAACACAGAAATTGCATCCGAAGTAAATTCAAAAGGCACAATGCCGACTTAAGTGCAAGAGGACTGACACTCCAAGTTTCTATGATTTGAACCTCTCCTGTGAGTCCAGTTTTAGATTCCGATGCTTCACTTCAGGTTTACAGTATCCCTTGGACCTTCTTATTGATCATGAAACACAGAAATTGCATCCGAATTTAATACAAAAGGCACAATGCCGACTTAAGTACAAGTGGACTGACACTCTGACTATCTATGATTTGAAACTCTCCTGTGAGTCCAGTTTTAGATTCCGATGCTTCACTACAGGTTTCCTGTATACCTTGGAACTTCTTATTGACGATGAAACACAGTAATTGCATCGGAATAATAATTCAAAAGGCACAATTCCGACTTAAGTACGAGAGGACTGACACTCTAACTTTCTATGATTTGAACCTCTCCTGTGAGTCCCGTTTTAGATTCCGATGCTTCACTTCTGGTTTACTTTATCCCTTGGACCTTCTTATTGACGATGAAACACCGACATTGAATCCGAATTTAATACAAAAGACACAATGCCGACTTAAGTACAAGAGGACTGACACTCTTACTTTCTATGATTTGAACCTCTCCTGTGAGTCCTGTTTTAGATTCCGATGCTTCACTTCAGGTTTACTGTATCCCTTGGACCTTCTTATTGACGATGAAACACAGAAATTGCATCCGAATTTAATACAAAAGGCACAATGCCGACTTAAGTACAAGAGGACTGACACTCTCACTTTCTATGATTTGAACCTCTCCTGTGAGTCCAGTTTTAGATTCCGATGCTTCACTTCAGGTTTACTGTATCCCTTGGACATTCTTATTGACGATGAAACACAGAAATAGCATCCGAATTTAATACAAAAGGCACAATGCCGACTTAAGTACAAGAGGACTGACACTCTAACTTTCTATGATTTGAACCTCTCCTGTGAGTCCAGTTTTAGATTCCGATGCTTCACTTGAGGTTTACTGTATCCCTTGGACCTTCTTATTGACGATGAAACACAGATATTGCATCCGAATTTAATGCAAAAGGCACAATGACGACTTAAGTACAAAAGGACTGACACTCTAATTTTCTGTGATTTGAACCTCTCCTGTGAGTCCAGTTTTGGATTCCGATGCCTCCCTTCAGGTTCACTGTATACCTTGGACCTTCTTATTGACGATGAAACACCGAAATTGCATCGGAATTAAATTCAAAAGGCACAATGCCGACTCAAGTACAAGCGGACTGACACTCAAACATTCTACGATTTGAACCGCTCTTGTGAGTCCAGTTTTAGATTCGGATGCTTCACTTCAGGTTCACTGTATACCTTGGACCTTGTCATTGTCGATGAAGCACAGAAATTGTTTCGGAATTAAATTCAAAAGGCACAATGCCGATTGAAGTAGCAGAGGACTGACACTCTAACTTTCTATCATTTGAACCTCTCCTGTGAGTCCAGTTATAGATTACGATGCTTTAATTCAGGTTTAATGTTTCCCTTGGACTTTCTTATTGACGATGAAACACAGAAATTGCATCCGAATTTAATACAAAACGCACAATGCCAACTTAAGTACAAGAGGACTGTCACTCTCACTTTCTATGATTTGAACCTCTCCTGTGAGTCCAGTTTTAGATTCCGATGCCTCACTTCCGGTTTCCTGTATACCTTGGAAATTCTAATTGACGATGAAACACAGAAATTGCATCCGAATTTAATTCAAAAGGCACAATGCCGACATCAGTACAAGAGGACTGACACTCTCACTTTCTATGATTTGAACCTCTCCTGTGAGTCCAGTGTTAGATTCCGATGCTTCACTTCAGGTTTCCTGTATACCTTGGACCTTCTTATTGACGACGAAACACAGAAATTTCATCCGAATCAAATTCAAAAGGCACAATGCCGACTAAAGTACAAGAGGACTGACACTCTAACTTTCTATGATTTGAACCTCTCCTGTGAGCCGAGTTTTAGATTCCGATGCTTCACTTCAGCTTTACTGTATCCCTTGGACCTTCTTATTGATGATGAAACACAGAACTTGCATCCGAATTTAATACAAAAGGCACAATGACGACTTAAGTACAAGAGGACTGGCACTCTCACTTTCTATGAATTCAAGCTCTCCTGTGAGTCCAGTTTTAGATTCCGAAGCTTTACTTCAGGTTTCCTGTATCCCTTGGACCTTCTTATTGACGATGAAACACAGAAATTGCATCCGAATTTAATACAAAAGGCACAATGCCGACTTAAGTACAAGTGGACTGACACTCTCACTTTCTATGATTTGAACCTCTCCTGTGAGTCCAGTTTTAGATTCCGACGCTTCACTTCAGGTTTACTGTATCCCTTGGACCTTCTTATTGACGATGAAACACAGAAATAGCATCCGAATTTAATACAAAAGGCACAATGCCGACTTAAGTACAAGAGGACTGACACTCTCACTTTCTATGATTTGAACCTCTCCTGTGAGTCCAGTTTTAGATTCCGATGCTTCACTTCAGGTTTACTGTATCCCTTGGACCTTCTAATTGACGATGAAACACAGATATTGCATCCGAATTTAATGCAAAAGGCACAATGACGACTTAAGTACAAAAGGACTGACACTCTAATTTTCTGTGATTTGAACCTCTCCTGTCAGTCCAGTTTTGGATTCCGATGCCTCCCTTCAGGTTCACTGTATACCTTGGACCTTCTTATTGACGATGAAACACACAAATTGCATCGGAATTAAATTCAAAAGGCACAATGCCGACTCAAGTACAAGTGGAATGACACTCAAACATTCTATGATTTGAACCTCTCTTGTGAGTCCAGTTTTAGATTCGGATGCTTCACTTCAGGTTCACTGTATACCTTGGCCCTTGTCATTGACGATGAAGCACAGAAATTGTTTCGGAATTAAATTCAAAAGGCACAATGCCGATTGAAGTAGCAGAGGACTGACACTCTAACTTCCTATGATTTGAACCTCTCCTGTGAGTCTAGTTTTAGATTGCGATGCATCAATTCAGGTTTAATGTTTCCCTTGGACTTTCTTATTGACGATGAAACACAGAAATTGCATCCGAATTTAATACAACAGGCACAATACCGACTTAAGTACAAGAGGACTGTCACTCTCACTTTCTATGATTTGAACCTCTCCTGTGAGTCCAGTGTCAGATTCCGTTGCTTCACTTCAGGTTTCCTGTATACCTTGGACCTTCTTATTGACGACGAAACACAGAAATTTCATCCGAATCAAATTCAAAAGGCACAATGCCGACTTAAGTACAAGAGGACTGACACTCTAACTTTCTATGATTTGAACCTCTCCTGTGAGCCCAGTTTTAGGTTCCGATGTTTCACTTAAGCTTTAGTGTATCCCTTGGACCTTCTAATTGATGATGAAACACAGAACTTGCATCCGAAATTAATACAAAAGGCACAATGAGGACTTAAGTACAAGAGGACTGACACTCTCACTTTCTATGAATTCAACCTCTCCTGTGAGTCCAGTTTTAGATTCCGATGCTACACTTCAGGTTTCCTGTATACCTTGGACCTTCTTATTGATGATGAAACACAGAACTTGCATCCGAATTAAATACAAAAAGCACAATGACGACTTAAGTAGAAGAGGACTGACACACTCATTTCCTATGAATTCAACCTCTCCTGTGAGTCCAGTTTTAGAATCCGATAACTCACTTCAGGTTTACTGTATATCTTCGACCTTCTTATTGACGATGGAACACAGAAATAGCATCCGAATTTAATAGATAAGGCACAATGCCGACTTAAGTACAAGAGGACTGACACTCTAACTTTCTATGATTTGAACCTCTCCGGTGAGTCCAGTTTTAGATTCCGATGCTTCACTTCAGGTTTACTGTATCCCTTTTACCTTCTTGTTGATGATGAAACACAGAAATAGCATTCGAATTTAATACAAGAGGCACAATGCCGACTTAAGTACAAGAGGACTGACACTCTCGCTTTATATGACTTGAACCTCTCCTGTGAGTCCAGTTTTAGATTCTGATGCTTCACTTCAGGTTTCCTGTATACCTAGGACCTTCTTATTGACAATGAAACACAGAAATTGCATCCGAATTCAATTCAAAAGGCACAATGCCGACTTAAGTACTGGAGGACTGACACTCTAACTATCTATGATTTGAAACTCTCCTGTGAGTCCAGTTTTAGATTCCGATGCTTCACTACAGGTTTATTGTGTACCTTGGAACTCCTTATTGACTTTGAAACACAGTAATTGCATCGGCATAAAAATTCAAAAGGCACAATTCCGACTTAAGTACAAGAGGACTGACACTCTAACTTTCTATGATTTGAACCTCTCCTATGAGTCCAGTTTTAGATTCCGATGCTTCACTTCTGGTTTACTGTAACCCTTGGAAATTCTTATTGACGAGAAAACACAGAAATTGCATCCGAATTTAATACAAAAGTCACAATGCCGACTTAAGTACAAGAGGACTGACTCTCTCACTTTATATGATTTGAACCTCTCTTGTGAGCCTAGTTTTGGATTCCGATGCTTCACTTCAGGTTTCCTGTATATCTAGGACCTTCTTATTGACGATGAAACACAGAAATTGCATCCGAAGTAAATTCAAAAGGCACAATGCCGACTTAAGTGCAAGTGGACTGACACTCCAACTTTCTATGATTTGAACCTCTCCTGTGAGTCCAGTTTTAGTTTCCGATGCTTTACTTCAGGTTTACTGTATCCCTTGGACCTTCTTATTGATGATGAAACACAGAAATTGCATCCGAATTTAATACAAAAGGCACAATGCCGACTTAAGTACAAGAGGACTGACACTCTAACTATCTACGATTTGAAACTCTCCTGTGAGTCCAGTTTTGGATTCCGATGCTTCACTACAGGTTTACTGTATACCTTGGAACTTCTTATTGACGATGAAACACAGTAATTGCATCGGAATAATAATTCAAAAGGCACAATTCCGACTTAAGTACGAGAGGACTGACACTCTAACTTTCTATGATTTGAACCTCTCCTGTGAGTCCAGTTTTAGATTCCAATGCTTCACTTCTGGTTTACTGTATTCCTTGGACCTTCTTATTGACGATGAAACACAGAAATAGCATCCGAATTTAATACAAAAGGCACAATGCCGACTTAAGTAGAAGAGGACTGACACTCTCACTTTCTATGATTTGAACCTCTCCTGTGAGTTCAGTTTTAGATTCCGATGCTTCACTTCAGGTTTACTGTATCCCTTGGACATGTTTATTGACGATGAAACACAAAATTGCATCGGAATTAAGTGCAAAAGGCACAATGCCAACTTAAGTACAGGAGGACTGACACTCTAACTTTCTATGATTTGAACCTCTCCTGTGAGTCCAGTTTTGGATTCCGATTCTTCACTTCAGGTTTACTGTATCCCATGGACCTTCTTATTGACGATGAAACACAGAAATTGCATCGGTATTAAATTCAAAAGTAACAATGCCGACTTAAGTACAAGAGGACTGACACTCTCGCTTTATATGATTTGAACCTCTCCTGTGAGTCGAGTTTTAGATTCTACTGCTTCACTTCATGTTTCCTGTATACCTAGGACCTTCTTATTGACAATGAAACACAGAAATTGCATCCGAATTAAATTCAAAAGGCACAATGCCGACTTAAGTACAAGAGGACTGACTTTCTAACTATCTATGATTTGAAACTCTCCAGTGAGTCCAGTTTTAGATTCCGATGCTTCACTACAGGTTTACTGTATACCTTGGAACTTATTATTGACGATGAAACACAGTAATTGCATCGGAATAAAAATTCAAACGGCACAATTCCGACTTAAGTACAAGAGGACTGACACTCTAACTTTCTATGATTAGAACCTCTCCTGTGGGTCCAGTTTTAGATTCCGATGCTTCACTTCTGGTTTACTGTATCCCTTGGACCTTCTTATTGACGAGAAAACACAGAAATTGCATCCGAATTTAATACAAAAGTCACAATGACGACTTAAGTACAAGAGGACTGACTCTCTCACTTTATATGATTTGAACCTCTCTTGTGAGCCCAGTTTTGGATTCCGATGCTTCACTTCAGGTTTCCTGTATATCTAGGACCTTCTTATTGACGATGAAACACAGAAATTGCATCCGAAGTAAATTCAAAAGGCACAATGCCGACTTAAGTGCAAGAGGACTGACACTCCAACTTTCTATGATTTGAACCTCTCCTGTGAGTCCAGTTTTAGTTTCCGATGCTTCACTTCAGGTTTACTGTATCCCTTGGACCTTCTTATTGATGATGAAACACAGAAATTGCATCCGAATTTAATACAAAAGGCACATGCCGACTTAAGTACAAGAGGACTGACACTCTAACTATCTATGATTTGAAACTCTCCTGTGAGTCCAGTTTTAGATTCCGATGCTTCACTACAGGTTTACTGTATACCTAGGAACTTCTTATTGACGATGAAACACAGTAATTGCATCGGAATAATATTTCAAAAGGCACAATTCCGACTTAAGTACGAGAGGACTGACACTCTAACTTTCTATGATTTGAACCTCTCCTGTGAGTCCAGTTTTAGATTCCAATGCTTCACTTCTGGTTTACTGTATTCCTTGGACCTTCTTATTGACGATGAAACACAGAAATAGCATCCGAATTTAATACAAAAGGCACAATGCCGACTTAAGTGGAAGAGGACTGACACTCTCACTTTCTATGATTTGAACCTCTCCTGTGAGTCCAGTTTTAGATTCCGATGCGTCACTTCAGGTTTACTGTATCCCTTGGACATTTTTATTGACGATGAAACACAAAAGTGCATCGGAATTAAGTGCAAAAGGCACAATACCAACTTAAGTACAGGAGGACTGACACTCTAACTTTCTATGATTTGAACCTCTCCTCTGAGTCAAGTTTTAGATTCCGATGCATCACTTCAGGTTTACTGTATCCCTTGGACCTTCTTATTGACAATGAAGCACAGAAATCGCATCGGAATTAACTTAAAAAGCCACGATGCCGACTTAACTACAAGAGGACTGACACTCTAACTTTCTACGATTTGAACCTCTCCTGTGAGCCCAGTTTTAGATTCCGATTCTTCACTTCAGGTTTACTGTATCCCATGGACCTTCTTATTGACGATGAAACACAGAAATTGCATCGGTATTAAATTCAAAAGTAACAATGCCGACTTAAGTACCAGAGGACTGACACTCTAACTTTCTACGATTTGAACCTCTCCTGTGAGTCCAGTTTTAGATTCCGATGCTTCACTTCAGGTTTATTGTATCCCTCGGACCCTCTTATTGACGATGAAACACAGAAATTGCTACCGAATTTAATACAAAAGGCACAATGCCGACTTAGGTACAAGACGACTGACACTCTAACTTTCTATGATTTGAACCTCTCCTGTGAGTCCAGTTTTAGATTCCGATGCTTTACTTCAGGTATACTGTATACCTTGGACCTTCGTATTGACGATGAAGCACAGAAATTGCTTCTAAATTAAATTCAAAAGGCACAATGCCGACTTATGTAGCTGAGGACTGACACTCTAACTTTCTATAATTTGAACCTCTCAGGTGAGTCCAGTTTTAGATTCCGATGCTTCACTTCAGGTTTACTGTATCCCTTGTACCTTCTTATTGATGATGAAACACAGAAATTGCATCCGAATTTAATACAAAAGGCACAATGCCGACTTAAGTGCAAGAGGACTGACACTCTCGCTTTATATGATTTGAACCTCTCCTGTGAGTCCAGTTTTAGATTCTGATGCTTCACTTCATGTTTCCTGTATACCTAGGACCTTCTTATTGACAATGAAACACAGAAATTGCATCCGAATTAAATTCAAAAGGCACAATGCCGACTTAAGTACAAGAGGACTGACCATCTAACTATCTATGATTTGAAACTCTCCAGTGAGTCCAGTTTTAGATTCCGATGCTTCACTACAGGTTTAGTGTATACCTTGGAACTTCTTATTGACGATGAAACACAGTAATTTCATCGGAATAAAAATTCAAACGGCACAATTCCGACTTAAGTACAAGAGGACTGACACTCTAACTTTCTATGATTAGAACATCTCCTGTGGGTCCAGTTGTAGATTCCGATGCTTCACTTCTGGTTTACTGTATCCCTTGGACCTTCTTATTGACGAGAAAACACAGAAATTGCATCCGAATTTAATACAAAAGTCACAATGCCGACTTAAGTACAAGAGGACTGACACTCTCACTTTCTATGATTTGAACCTCTCCTGTGAGTCCAGTTTTAGATTCCGATGCTTCACTTCAGAGTTCCTGTATATCTAGGACCTTCTTATTGACGATGAAACACAGAAATTGCATTCGAAGTAAATTCAAAAGGCACAATGCCGACTTAAGTGCAAGCGGACTGACACTCCAACTTTCTATGATTTGAACCTCTCCTGTGAGTCCAGTTTTAGATTCCGATGCTTCACTTCAGGTTTAATGTATCCCTTGGACCTTCTTATTGATAATGAAACACAGAAATTGCATCCGAATTTAATACAAAAGGCACAATGTCGACTTAAGTACAAGAGGGCTGACACTCTAACTATCTATGATTTGAAACTCCCCTGTGAGTCCAGTTTTAGAATCCGATGCTTCACTGCAGGTTTACTGTATACCTTGGAACTTCTTATTGACGATGAAAAACAGTAATTGCATCTTAATAATAATTCAAAAGGCACAATGCCGACTTAAGTACAAGAGGACTGACACTCTACCTTCTATGATTTGAACCTCTCCTGTGAGTCCAGTTTTAAATTCCGATGCTTCACATCAGGTTTACTGTATCCCTTGGACCTTCTTATTGACGATGAAACACAGAAATAGCATCCGAATTAATTACAAAAGGCACAATGTCGACTTAAGTACAAGAGGACTGACCCTCTAACTATCTATGATTTGAAACTCTCCAGTGAGTCCAGTTTTAGATTCCGATGCTTCACTACAGGTTTACTGTATACCTTGGAACTTCTTATTGACGATGAAACACAGTAATTGCATCGGAATAAAAATTCAAACGGCACAATTCCGACTTAAGTACAAGAGGACTGACACTCTAACTTTCTATGATTAGAACATCTCCTGTGGGTCCAGTTGTAGATTCCGATGCTTCACTTCTGGTTTACTGTATCCCTTGGACCTTCTTATTGACGAGAAAACACAGAAATTGCATCCGAATTTAATACAAAAGTCACAATGCCGACTTAAGTACAAGAGGACTGACACTCTCACTTTCTATGATTTGAACCTCTCCTGTGAGTCCAGTTTTAGATTCCGATGCTTCACTTCAGAGTTCCTGTATATATAGGACCTTCTTATTGACGATGAAACACAGAAATTGCATTCGAAGTAAATTCAAAAGGCACAATGCCGACTTAAGTGCAAGCGGACTGACACTCCAACTTTCTATGATTAGAACCTCTCCTGTGAGTCCAGTTTTAGAATCCGATGCTTCACTGCGGGTTTACTGTATACCTTGGAACTTCTTATTGACGATGAAACACAGTAATTGCATTGGAATAATAATTCAAAAGGCACAATTCCGACTTAAATACAAGAGGACTGACACTCTCACTTTCTATGATAGGAAGTTAGAGTGAAAGTCCTCTTGTACTTAAGTCGGCATTGTGACTTTTGTATTAAATTCGGATGCAATTTCTGTGTTTCCTCGTCAATAAGAAGGTCCAAGGGATACAGTAAACCAGAAGTGAAGCGTCGGAATCAAAAACTTGACTCACATTAGAGGTTCAAATCATAGAAAGTTAGAGTGTCAGTCCTTATGTACTTAAGTCGGCATTGTGCATTTTGAACTTTTATTCCGATGCAATTACTGTGTTTCATTGTCAATTAGGAGTTCCAAGGTATACAGTAAACCTGTAGTGAAACATCAGAATCTAAAACTGGACTCACAGGAGGGTTTCAAATCATAGGAAGTTAGAGTGTCAGTCCTCTTGTACTTAAGTCGGCATTGTGCCTTTTGTATTAAATTCGGATGCAATTTCTGTGTTTCCTCGTCAATAAGGAGGTTCAAGGGATACAGTAAACCTGAAGTGAAGCATCGGAATCTAAACCTGGACCCACAGGAGAGGTTCAAATCATAGAAAGTGAGAGTGTCAGTCCTCTTGTACTTAAGTCGTCATTGTGCTGTTTGTAATTAATTCGGATGCTATTTCTGAGTTTCATCATCATTAAGAAGGTCCAAGGGATACCGTAAACCTGAAGTGAAGCATCGGAATCTATAACTGGGCTAACAGGAGAGATTCAAATCATAGAAAGTTAGAGTGTCAGTCCTCTTGTACTTAAGTCGGCATTGTGCCTTTTGAATTTAATTCGGATGCAATTTCTGTGTTTCATCGTCAATAAGAAGGTCCAAGGTATACAGGAAACCTGAAGTGAAGCATCGGAATCTAAAACTGGGCTCACAGGAGAGGTTCAAATCATAGAAAGTGAGAGTGTCAGTCGTCTTGTACTTAAGTCGGCATTGTGAGATTTGTATTAAATTCGGAAGCAGTTTCTGTGTTTCATCGTCAATAAGAAGGTCCAAGGTATACAGGAAACCGGAAGTGAAGCATCTGAATCTAAAACTGGACCCACAGGAGAGGTTAAAATCGTAGAAAGTTAGAGTGTCAGTCCTCTTGTACTTAAGTCAGCATTGTGACTTTTAAATTTAATTCCGATGCAATTTCTGACTCCGGTGAGTCCAGTTTTAGATTCCGATGCTTCAGTTCAGGTTTCCTGTATACCTTGGACCTTCTTATTGATGATGAAGCTCAGAAATTGCATCCGAATTTAATACAAACGTCACAATGACGACTTAAGTACAAGAGGACTGACACCCTAACTTTCTATGATTTGAACCTCTCCTGTGGGTCCAGGTTTAGACTCCGATGCTTCACTTCAGGTTTCCTGTATACCTAGGACCTTCTTATTGACGATGAAACACAGATATTGCATCCGAATTAAATTCAAAAGGCACAATGCCGACTTAAGTACAAGAGGACTGACACTCTCACTTTCTATTATTTGAACCTCTCCTGTGGGTCCAGGTTCAGATTCCGATGCTTCACTTAAGGTTTACTGTATCCCTTGAACCTTCTTATTGACGATGATACACAGAAATTGCATCCGAATTTAATACAAAAGGCACAATGCCGACTTAAGTACAAGAGGACTGACACTCTAACTTCCTATGATTTGAAACTCTCCTGTGAGTCCAGTTTTAGGTTCCGATGCTTCCCTACAGGTTTACTGTATACCTTGGAACTTCTAATTGACAATGAAACACAGTAATTGCATCGGAATAAAAGTTCAAAATGCACAATGCCGACTTAAGTACATAAGGACTGACACTGTAACTTTCCATGATTTGAACCTCTCCTGTGAGTCCAGTTTTTGATTCCGACGCTTCACTTCCGGTTTACTGTATCCCTTGTACCTTCTTATTGACGAGGAAACACTGAAATTGGATCCGAATTTAATACAAAAGTCACAATGCCGACTAAAGTACAAGAGGACTGTCACTCTAACTTCCTATGATTTGAACCTCTCCTGTGAGTCTAGTTTTAGATTCCGATGCTTCACTTCAGGTTCGCTGTATACCTTGGACCTTCGTATTGCCGATGAAACACAGAAATTGCATCGGAATTCAATTCAAAAGTCATAATGCCGACTTAAGTACAAGAGGACTGACACTCTAACTTTCTACGATTTGAACCTCTCCTGTGAGTCCAGTTTTAGATTCCGATGCTTCAGTTCAGGTTTACTGTATCCCTTGTACCTTCTTATTGATGATGAAACACAGAAATTACATCCGAATTTAATACAAAGGGCACAATGCCGACTTAAGTACAAGAAGACTGACACTCTAACTTTCTATCATTTGAAACTCTCCTGTGAGTCCAGTTTTAGATTCCGATGATTCACTTCAGATTTACTGTATCTCTTGGACCTTCATACTGACGATGAAACACAGAAATTGCATCCGAATGCAATACAAAAGGCACAATGCCGAACTAAGTACAAGAGGACTGACACTCTCACTTTCTATGATTTGAACCTCTCCTGTGAGTCCAGTTTTAGTTTCAGATGCTTCACTTCCGGTTTCCTGTGTACCTTGGACTTTCTTATTGACGATGAAACACAGAAACTGCATCCGAATTTAATACAAAAGGCACAATGCCGTCTAAAGTACAAGAGGACTGACACTCTCACTTTCTATGATTTGAACGTCTCCTGTGAGTCCAGGTTTAGATTCCGATGCTTCGCTTCAGGTTTCCTGTATACCTAGGACTTTCTTATTGACGATGAAACACAGATATTGCATCCGAATTAAATTCAAAAGGCACAATGCCGACTTAGGTACAAGAGGACTGACACTCTAACTTTCTATGATTTGAATCTCTCCTGTTAGCCCAGTTTTAGATTCCGATGCTTCACTTCAGGTTTACTGTATCCCTCGGACCTTCTTATTGATGATGAAGCTCAGAAATTGCATCCGAATTTAATACAAACGGCACAATGACGACTTAAGTACAAGAGGACTGACACCCTAACTTTCTATGATTTGAACCTCTCCTGTGGGTCCAGGTTTAGATTCCGATGCTTCACTTCAGGTTTACTGTATCCCTTGAACCTTCTTATTGACGATGAAACACAGAAATTGCATCCGAATTTAATACAAAAGGCACAATGCCGACTTAAGTACAAGAGGACTGACACTCTAACTTCCTATGATTTGAAACTCTCCTGTGAGTCCAGTTTTAGATTCCGATGCTTCCCTACAGGTTTACTGTATACCTTGGAACTTCTAATTGACAATGAAACACAGTAATTGCATCGGAATAAAAGTTCAAAATGCACAATGCCGACTTAAGTACATAAGGACTGACACTGTAACTTTCCATGATTTGAACCTCTCCTGTGAGTCCAGTTTTTGATTCCGACGCTTCACTTCCGGTTTACTGTATCCCTTGGACCTTCTTATTGACGAGGAAACACTGAAATTGGATCCGAATTTAATACAAAAGTCACAATGCCGACTAAAGTACAAGAGGACTGTCACTCTAACTTCCTATGATTTGAACCTCTCCTGTGAGTCTAGTTTTAGATTCCGATGCTTCACTTCAGGTTCGCTTTATACCTTGGACCTTCGTATTGCCGATGAAACACAGAAATTGCATCGGAATTCAATTCAAAAGTCATAATGCCGACTTAAGTACAAGAGGACTGACACTCTAACTTTCTACGATTTGAACCTCTCCTGTGAGTCCAGTTTTAGATTCCGATGCTTCAGTTCAGGTTTACTGTGTCCCTTGTACCTTCTTATTGATGATGAAACACAGAAATTACATCCGAATTTAATACAAAGGGCACAATGCCGACTTAAGTACAAGAAGATTGACACTCTAACTTTCTACGATTTGAAACTCTCCTGTGAGTCCAGTTTTAGATTCCGATGATTCACTTCAGATTTACTGTATCCCTTGGACCTTCATACTGACGATGAAACACAGAAATTGCATCCGAATGCAATACAAAAGGCACAAAGCCGACCTAAGTACAAGAGGACTGACACTCTCACTTTCTATGATTTAAACCTCTCCTGTGCGTCCAGTTTTAGATTCCGATGCTTCACTTCAGGTTTCCTGTATACCTTGGACCTTCTTATTGACGATGACACACAGAAATTGCATCCGAATTTAATACAAAAGGCACAATGCCGACTTAAGTACAAGAGGACTGACGCGCTCACTTTCTATGATTTGAACCGCTCCTGCGGGTCCAGGTTTAGATTCCGATGCTTCACTTCAGGTTTACTGTATCCCTTGGACCTTCTTATTGACGATGAAACACAGAAATTGCATCCGAATTTAATACAAATGGCACAATGCCGACTTAAGTACAAGAGGACTGACACCCTAACTTTCTATTATTTGAACCTCTTCGGTGAGTCCAGTTTTAGATTCCGATGCTTCACTTCAGGTTTACTATATCCCTTGGACCTTCTTATTGACGAGGAAACACAGAAATTGCATCCGAATTTAATACAAAAGGTACAATGCCGACTTAAGTACAAGAGGACTGACACTCTAATTTTCTATGATTTGAACCGCTCCTCTAAGTCCAGTTTTAGAATCCGATGATTCACTTCAGGTTAACTGTATCCCTTGGACCTTCTTATTGACGATGAAACACAGAAATTACATCCGAATTTAATACAAAAGGTACAATGCCGACTTAAGTACAAGAGGACTGACACTCTAATTTTCTATGATTTGAACCTCTCCTGTAAGTCCAGTTTTAGAATCCGATGCTTCACTTCAGGTTTACTGTATCCCTTGGCCCAACTTATTGACGATGAAACACAGAAATTGCATCGCAATTAAATTCAAAAGGCACAAGGCCGACTAAAGTACAAGAGGACTGACACTCTAACTTTCAATGATTTGAACCTCTCCGGTGAGTCCAGTTTTAGATTCCGACGCTTCACTTCAGGTTTACTGTATCCCTTGTACCTTCTTATTGATGATGAAACACACAAATTGCATGCGAATTTCATACAAAGGGCACAATCCCGACTTAAGTACAAGAAGACTGACACTCTAACTTTCTATGATTTGAAACTCTCCTGTGAGTCCAGTTTTAGATTCCGATGATTCACTTCAGATTTACTGTATCCCTTGGACCTTCATACTGACGATGAAACACAGAAATTGCATCCGAATGCAATACAAAAGGCACAATGCCGACCTAAGTACAAGAGGACTGACACTCTCACTTTCTATGATTTGAACCTCTCCTGTGAGTCCAGTTTTAGTTTCAGATGCTTCACTTCCGGTTTCCTGTATACCTTGGACTTTCTTATTGACGATGAAACACAGAAACTGCATCCGAATTTAATACAAAAGGCACAATGCCGACTGAAGTACAAGAGGACTGACACTCTCACTTTCTTTGATTTCAACCTCTTTGTGAGTCCAGTTTTCGATTCTGATGCTTCACTTCAGGTTTCCTGTATACCTTGGACCTTCTTATTGACGATGAGACACAGAAATTGCATCCGAATTAAATTCAAAAGGCACAATGCCGACTTAAGTACAAGAGGACTGACACTCTAAATTTCTATGATTTGAACCTCTCCAGTTAGCCCAGTTTTAGATTCCGATGCTTCACTTCAGGTTTACTGTTTCCCTTGGACCTTCTTATTGATGATGAAACACAGATATTGCATCGGAATAAAAGTTCAAAATGCACAATGCCGACTTAAGTACATAAGGACTGACACTGTAACTTTCCATGATTTGAACCTCTCCTGTGAGTCCAGTTTTTGATTCCGACGCTTCACTTCCGGTTTACTGTATCCCTTGTACCTTCTTATTGACGAGGAAACACTGAAATTGGATCCGAATTTAATACAAAAGTCACAATGCCGACTAAAGTACAAGAGGACTGTCACTCTAACTTCCTATGATTTGAACCTCTCCTGTGAGTCTAGTTTTAGATTCCGATGCTTCACTTCGGGTTCGCTGTATACCTTGGACCTTCGTATTGCCGATGAAACACAGAAATTGCATCGGAATTCAATTCAAAAGTCATATTGCCGACTTAAGTACAAGAGGACTGACACTCTAACTTTCTACGATTTGAACCTCTCCTGTGAGTCCAGTTTTAGATTCCGATGCTTCAGTTCAGGTTTACTGTATCCCTTGTACCTTCTTATTGATGATGAAACACAGAAATTACATCCGAATTTAATACAAAGGGCACAATGCCGACTTAAGTACAAGAAGACTGACACTCTAACTTTCTATGATTTGAAACTCTCCTGTGAGTCCAGTTTTAGATTCCGATGATTCACTTCAGATTTACTGTATCCCTTGGACCTTCATACTGACGATGAAACACAGAAATTGCATCCGAATGCAATACAAAAGGCACAATGCCGACCTAAGTACAAGAGGACTGACACTCTCACTTTCTATGATTGGAACCTCTCCTGTGAGTCCAGTTTTAGTTTCAGATGCTTCACTTCCGGTTTCCTGTATACCTTGGACTTTCTTATTGACGATGAAACACAGAAACTGCATCCGAATTTAATACAAAAGGCACAATGGCGACTTAAGTACAAGAGGACTGACACTCTCACTTTCTATGATTTGAACGTCTCCTGTGAGTCCAGTTTTAGATTCCGATGCTTCACTTCAGGTTTTTTGCATACCTAGGACCTTCTTATTGACGATGAAACACAGATATTGCATCCGAATTAAATTCAAAAGGCACAATGCCGACTTAAGTACAAGAGGACTGACACTCTAACTTTCTATGAATAGAATCTCTCCTGTTAGCCCAGTTTTAGATTCCGATGCTTCACTTCAGGTTTACTGTATCCCTCGGACCTTCTTATTGCTGATGAAGCTCAGAAATTGCATCCGAATTTAATACAAACGGCACAATGACGACTTAAGTACAAGAGGACTGACACCCTAACTTTCTATGATTTGAACCTCTCCTGTGGGTCCAGGTTTAGATTCCGATGCTTCACTTCAGGTTTACTGTATCTCTTGAACCTTCTTATTGACGATGAAACACAGAAATTGCATCCGAATTTAATACAAAAGGCACAATGCCGACTTAAGTACAAGAGGACTGACACTCTCACTTTCTATTATTTGAACCTCTCCTGTGGGCCCAGGTTCAGATTCCAATGCTTCACTTAAGGTTTACTGTATCCCTTGAACCTTCTTATTGACGATGATACACAGAAATTGCATCCGAATTTAATACAAAAGGCACAATGCCGACTTAAGTACAAGAGGACTGACACTCTAACTTCCTATGATTTGAAACTCTCCTGTGAGTCCAGTTTTAGATTCCGATGCTTCCCTACAGGTTTACTGTATACCTTGGAACTTCTAATTGACAATGAAACACAGTAATTGCATCGGAATAAAAGTTCAAAATGCACAATGCCGACTTAAGTACATAAGGACTGACACTGTAACTTTCCATGATTTGAACCTCTCCTGTGAGTCCAGTTTTTGATTCCGACGCTTCACTTCCGGTTTACTGTATCCCTTGGACCTTCTTATTGACGAGGAAACACTGAAATTGGATCCGAATTTAATACAAAAGTCACAATGCCGACTAAAGTACAAGAGGACTGTCACTCTAACTTCCTATGATTTGAACCTCTCCTGTGAGTCTAGTTTTAGATTCCGATGCATCACTTCAGGTTCGCTGTATACCTTGGACCTTCGTATTGCCGATGAAACACAGAAATTGCATCGGAATTCAATTCAAAAGTCATAATGCCGACTTAAGTACAAGAGGACTGACACTCTAACTTTCTACGATTTGAACCTCTCCTGTGAGTCCAGTTTTAGATTCCGATGCTTCACTTCAGGTTTCCTGTATACCTTGGACCTTCTTATTGACGATGACACACAGAAATTGCATCCGAATTTAATACAAAAGGCACAATGCCGACTTAAGTACAAGAGGACTGACGCTCTCACTTTCTATGATTTGAACCGCTCCTGTGGGTCCAGGTTTAGATTCCGATGCTTCACTTCAGGTTTACTGTATCCCTTGGACCTTCTTATTGAAGATGAAACACAGAAATTACATCCGAATTTAATACAAATGGCACAATGCCGACTTAAGTACAAGAGGACTGACACCCTAACTTTCTATTATTTGAACCTCTTCGGTGAGTCCAGTTTTAGATTCCGATGCTTCACTTCAGGTTTACTATATCCCTTGGACCTTCTTATTGACGAGGAAACACAGAAATTGCATCCGAATTCAATACAAAAGGTACAATGCCGACTTAAGTACAAGAGGACTGACACTCTAATTTTCTATGATTTGAACCGCTCCTCTAAGTCCAGTTTTAGAATCCGATGATTCACTTCAGGTTAACTGTATCCCTTGGACCTTCTTATTGACGATGAAACACAGAAATTACATCCGAATTTAATACAAAAGGTACAATGCCGACTTAAGTACAAGAGGACTGACACTCTAATTTTCTATGATTTGAACCTCTCCTGTAAGTCCAGTTTTAGAATCCGATGCTTCACTTCAGGTTTACTGTATCCCTTGGCCCAACTTATTGACGATGAAACACAGGAATTGCATCGCAATTAAATTCAAAAGGCACAAGGCCGACTAAAGTACAAGAGGACTGACACTCTAACTTTCAATGATTTGAACCTCTCCAGTGAGTCCAGTTTTAGATTCCGACGGTTCACTTCAGGTTTACTGTATCCCTTGTACCTTCTTATTGATGATGAAACACACAATTTGCATGCGAATTTAATACAAAGGGCACAATCCCGACTTAAGTACAAGAAGACTGACACTCTATCTTTCTATGATTTTAACCTCTCCTGTGAGTCCAGTTTTAGATTCCGATGCCTCACTTCAGGTTTACTGTATCCCTTTGACCTTCATATTGACGATGAAACACAGAAAATGCATCCGAATTAAACACAAAAGGCACAATTCCGACTTAAGTACAAGAGGACAGACACTCTCACTTTCTGTGATTTGAACCTCTCCTGTGAGTCCAGTTTTAGATTCCGATGCTTCACTTCCGGTTTGCTGTATACCTAGGACCTTTTTATTGACAATGAAACAAAGAAACTGCATCCGAATATAATACAAAAGGCACAATGCCGACTGAACTACAAGAGGACTGACACTCTCACTTTCTTTGATTTGAACCTCTTTGTGAGTCCAGTTTTCGATTCTGATGCTTCACTTCAGGTGTCCTGTATACCTTGGACCTTCTTATTGACGATGAGACACAGAAATTGCATCCGAATTAAATTCAAAAGGCACAATGCCGACTTAAGTACAAGAGGACTGACACTCTAAATTTCTATGATTTGAACCTCTCCAGTTAGCCCAGTTTTAGATTCCGATGCTTCACTTCAGGTTTACTGTATCCCTTGGACCTTCTTATTGACGATGAAACACAGAAATTACATCCGAATTTAATACAAAAGGTACAATGCCGACTTAAGTACAAGAGGACTGACTTTCTAAATTTCTATGATTTGAACCTCTCCTTTGAGTCCAGTTTTAGATTCCGATGCCACACTTCAGGTTTACTGTATACCATGGACCTTCTTAATGACGATGAAGCACATAAATTGCATCGGAATGAAATTGAAAAGGCACAATGCCGACTTAAGTACAAGATGACTGACGCTCTAATTTTCTATGATTTGAACCTGTCCTGTGAGTCCAGTTTTAGAATCCGATGATTCACTTCAGGTTTACTGTATCCCTTTGACCTTCTTATTGACGATGAAACACAGAAATTACATCCGAATTTAATACAAAAGGTACAATGCCGACTTAAGTACAAGAGGACTGACACTCTAATCTTCTATGATTTCAACCTCTCCTGTAAGTCCCGTTTTAGGTTCCGATGCTTCACTTCAGGTTTACTATATCCCTTGGACCTTCTTATTGATGATGAAACACAGAAATTGCATGCGAATTTAATACAAAGGGCACAATGCCGACTTAAGTACAAGAAGACTGACACTCTATCTTTCTATGATTTGAACCTCTCCTGTGAGTCCAGTTTTAGATTCCGATGCCTCACTTCAGGTTTACTGTATCCCTTGGACCTTCATGTTGACGATGAAACACAGAAATTGCATCCGAATTAAATACAAAAGGCACAATGCCGACTTAAGTACAAGAGGACAGATACTCTCACTTTCTATGATTTGAACCTCTCCTGTGTGTCCAGTTTTAGATTCCGATGCTTCACCTCCGGTTTCCTGTATACATTGGATCTTTTTATTAACAATGAAACAAAGAAACTGCATCCGAATATAATACAAAAGGCACAATGCCGACTTAAGTACAAGTGGACTGACACTCTAACTTTCTATGATTTGAACCTCTCCTGTGAGTCTAGTTTTAGATTCCGATGCTTCACTTCAGGTTCACTGTATACCTTGGACCTTCTTATTTGCGACGAAACACAGAAATTGCATCGGAATTCAATTCAAAAGGCACAATGCCGACTTAAGTAGAAGAGGACTGACACTCTAACTTTCTAGGATTTGAACCTCTCCTGTGAGTTTAGTTTTAGTTTCCGATGCCTCACTTCAAGTTTACTGTATCCCTTGGACCTTCATGTTGACGATGAAACACAGAAATTGCATCCGAATTAAATTCAAAGGCACAATGCCGACTTAAGTACAAGAGGATTGACACTCTAAATTTCTATTATTTGAACCTCTCCAGTTAGCCCAGTTTTAGATTCCGATGCTTCACTTCAGATTTACTGTATCCCTTGGACCTTCTTATTGATGATGAAACACAGATATTGCATCCGAATTTAATACAAACGGCACTATGCCGACTTAAGTACAAGAGGACTGACACCCCACATTTCTAAGATTTGAACCTCTCCGGTGAGTCCAGTTTTAGATTCCGATGCTTCACTTCAGGTTTACTGTATCCCTTGGACCTTCTTTTTGACGAGGAAACACAGAAATTGCATTCGAATTTAATACAAATGTCACAATGCCGACTTAAGTACAAGAGGACTGACACTCTAACATTCTATGATGTGAACCTCTCCTGTGAGTCTAGTTTTAGATTCCGATGCTTCACTTCAGGTTCACTGTATACCTCGGACCTTCTTATTGAGACGAAACACAGAAATTGCATCGGAATTCAATTCAAACACACAATGCCGACTTAAGTAGAAGAGGACTGACACTCTAACTTTCTAGGATTTGAACCTCTTATGTGAGTTTAGTTTTAGTTTCCGATGCTTCACTTCAGGTTTACTGTATCCCTTGGACCTTCTTATTGACGATGAAACACAGAAATTGCATCCGAATTTAATACAAAAGGCACAATGCGGACTTAAGTCCAAGAGGACTGACACTCTCACTTTCTATGATTGGAACTTCTCCTGTGGGTCCAGGTTTAGATTCCGATTCTTCACCTCAGTTTGCTGTATCCCTTGAACCTTCTTATTGACGGTGAAACACAGAAATTGCATTCGAATTTAATACAAAAGTCACAATGCCGACTTAAGTACAAGAGGGCTGACACTCTAACTTTCTATGATTTGAACCTCTCCTGTTAGCCCAGTTTTAGATTCCGATAATTCACTTCAGGTTTACTGTATCCCTTGGACCTTCTTAATGATGATGAAACACAGAAATTGCATCCGAATTTAATACAAACAGCGCAATGCTGACTTAAGTACAAGAGGACTGACACCCTACATTTCTATGATTTGATCCTCTCCGGTGAGTCCAATTTTAGATTCCGATGCTTCACTTCAGGTTTACTGTATCCCTTGGACCTTCTTTTTGACGAGGAAACACAGAAATTGCATTCGAATTTAATACAAATGTCACAATGCCGACTTAAGTACAAGAGGACTGACACTCTAACTTTCTGTGATTTGAACCTCTCCTGTGAGTCTAGTTTTAGATTCCGATGCTTCACTTCAGGTTCACTGTATACCTTGGACCTTCTTATTGCGACGAAACACAGAAATTGCATCGGAATTCAATTCAAAAGGCACAATGCCGACTTAAGTAGAAGAGGACTGACACTCTAACTTTCTAGGATTTGAACCTCTTATGTGAGTTTAGTTTTAGATTCCGATGCTTCACTTCAGGTTCACTGTATCCCTTGGAGCTTCTTATTGACGATGAAACACAGAAATTTCATCCGAATTTAATACAAAAGACACAATGACGACTTAAGTAGAAAAGGAGACACTCTAACTTTCTATGACTTGAATCTCTCCTGTGAGTCCAGTTTTAGATACCGATGCTTCACTTCAAGTTTACTGTATACCTTGGACCATCTTATTGACGATGAAACACAGAAATAGCATCGGTATTAAATTCAAAAGGCACAATTCCGACTTCAGTTCAAGAGGACTGACTTTCTAAATTTCTATGATTTGAACCTCTCCTTTGAGTCCAGTTTTAGATTCCGATGCCACACTTCAGGTTTACTGTATACCATGGACCTTCTTAATGACGATGAAGCACATAAATTGCATCGGAATGAAATTGAAAAGGCACAATGCCGACTTAAGTACAAGATGACTGACGCTCTAATTTTCTATGATTTGAACCTGTCCTGTGAGTCCAGTTTTAGAATCCGATGATTCACTTCAGGTTTACTGTATCCCTTTGACCTTCTTATTGACGATGAAACACAGAAATTACATCCGAATTTAATACAAAAGGTACAATGCCGACTTAAGTACAAGAGGACTGACACTCTAACTTTCTATGATTTGAACCTCTCCTGTGAGTCTAGTTTTAGATTCCGATGCTTCACTTCAGGTTCACTGTATACCTTGGACCTTCTTATTTGCGACGAAACACAGAAATTGCATCGGAATTCAATTCAAAAGGCACAATGCCGACTTAAGTAGAAGAGGACTGACACTCTATCTTTCTATGATTTGAACCTCTCCTGTGAGTCCAGTTTTAGATTCCGATGCCTCACTTCAGGTTTACTGTATCCCTTGGACCTTCATGTTGACGATGAAACACAGAAATTGCATCCGAATTAAATACAAAAGGCACAATGCCGACTTAAGTACAAGAGGACAGATACTCTCACTTTCTATGATTTGAACCTCTCCTGTGTGTCCAGTTTTAGATTCCGATGCTTCACCTCCGGTTTCCTGTATACATTGGATCTTTTTATTAACAATGAAACAAAGAAACTGCATCCGAATATAATACAAAAGGCACAATGCCGACTTAAGTACAAGTGGACTGACACTCTAACTTTCTATGATTTGAACCTCTCCTGTGAGTCTAGTTTTAGATTCCGATGCTTCACTTCAGGTTCACTGTATACCTTGGACCTTCTTATTTGCGACGAAACACAGAAATTGCATCGGAATTCAATTCAAAAGGCACAATGCCGACTTAAGTAGAAGAGGACTGACACTCTAACTTTCTAGGATTTGAACCTCTCCTGTGAGTTTAGTTTTAGTTTCCGATGCCTCACTTCAAGTTTACTGTATCCCTTGGACCTTCATGTTGACGATGAAACACAGAAATTGCATCCGAATTAAATTCAAAGGCACAATGCCGACTTAAGTACAAGAGGATTGACACTCTAAATTTCTATTATTTGAACCTCTCCAGTTAGCCCAGTTTTAGATTCCGATGCTTCACTTCAGATTTACTGTATCCCTTGGACCTTCTTATTGATGATGAAACACAGATATTGCATCCGAATTTAATACAAACGGCACTATGCCGACTTAAGTACAAGAGGACTGACACCCCACATTTCTATGATTTGAACCTCTCCGGTGAGTCCAGTTTTAGATTCCGATGCTTCACTTCAGGTTTACTGTATCCCTTGGACCTTCTTATTGACGAGGAAACACAGAAATTGCATTCGAATTTAATACAAATGTCACAATGCCGACTTAAGTACAAGAGGACTGACACTCTAACTTTCTATGATGTGAACCTCTCCTGTGAGTCTAGTTTTAGATTCCGATGCTTCACTTCAGGTTCACTGTATACCTCGGACCTTCTTATTGAGACGAAACACAGAAATTGCATCGGAATTCAATTCAAAAGGCACAATGCCGACTTAAGTAGAAGAGGACTGACACTCTAACTTTCTAGGATTTGAACCTCTTATGTGAGTTTAGTTTTAGATTCCGATGCTTCACTTCGGGTTCACTGTATCCCTTAGAGCTCCTTATTGACGATGAAACACAGAAATTTCATCCGAATTTAATACAAAAGACGCAATGACGACTTAAGTACAAAAGGACTGACACTCTACCTTTCTATGACTTGAATCTCTCCTGTGAGTCCAGTTTTAGATACCGATGCTTCACTTCAAGTTTACTGTATACCTTGGACCTTCTTATTGACGATGAAGAACAGAAATAGCATCGGAATGAAATTGAAAAGGCACAATGCCGACTAAAGTACAAGATGACTGACGCTCTAATTTTCTATGATTTGAACCTGTCCTGTGAGTCCAGTTTTAGAATCCGATGATTCACTACAGGTTTACTGTATCCCTTGGACCTTCTTATTGACGATGAAACACAGAAATTACATCCGAATTTAATACAAAAGGTACAATGCCGACTTAAGTACAAGAGGACTGACACTCTAATTTTCTATGATTTCAACCTCTCCTGTAAGTCCAGTTTTAGAATCCGATGCTTCACTTCAGGTTTACTGTATCCCTTGGACCTTCTTATTGATGATGAAACACAGAAATTGCATGCGAATTTAATACAAAGGGCACAATGCCGACTTAAGTACAAGAAGACTGACACTCTATCTTTCTATGATTTGAACCTCTCCTGTGAGTCCAGTTTTAGATTCCGATGCCTCACTTCAGGTTTACTGTATCCCTTGGACCTTCATGTTGACGATGAAACACAGAAATTGCATCCGAATTAAATACAAAAGGCACAATGCTGACTTAAGTACAAGAGGACAGATACTCTTACTTTCTATGATTTGAACATCTCCTGTGTGTCCAGTTTTAGATTCCGATGCTTCACCTCCGGTTTCCTGTATACATTGGACCTTTTTATTAACAATGAAACAAAGCAACTGCATCCGAATATAATACAAAAGGCACAATGCCGACTTAAGTACAAGAGGACTGACACTCTAACTTTCTATGATTTGAACCTCTCCTGTGAGTCTAGTTTTAGATTCCGATGCTTCACTTCAGGCTCACTGTATACCTTGGACCTTCTTATTTGCGACGAAACACAGAAATTGCATCGGAATTCAATTCAAAAGGCACAATGCCGACTTAAGTAGAAGAGGACTGACACTCTAACTTTCTAGGATTTGAACCTCTCCTGTGAGTTTAGTTTTAGATTCCGATGCTTCACTTCAGGTTCACTGTATCCCTTGGACCTTCTTATTGACGATGAAACACAGATATTTCATCCGAATTTAATACAAAAGACACAATGACGACTTAAGCACAAAAGGACTGACACTCTAACTTTCTATGATTTGAATCTCTCCTGTGAGTCCAGTTTTAGATACCGATGCTTCACTTCAAGTTTACTGTATACCTTGGACCTTCTTGTTGACGATGAAACACAGAAATAGCATCGGAATTAAATTCAAAAGGCACAATTCCGACTTCAGTTCAAGAGGACTGACTCTCTAAATTTCTATGATTTGAACCTCTCCTTTGACTCCAGTTTTAGATTCCGATGCTACACTTCAGGTTTACTGTATACCATGGACCTTCATAATGACGATGAAGCACATAAATTGCATCGGAATGAAATTGAAAAGGCACAATGCCGACTTAAGTACAAGATGACTGACGCTCTAATTTTCTATGATTTGAACCGGACCTGTGAGTCCAGTTTTAGAATCCGATGATTCATTTCAGGTTTACTGTATCCCTTGGACCTTCTTATTGACGATGAAACACAGAAATTACATCCGAATTTAATACAAAAGGTACAATGCCGACTTAAGTACAAGAGGACTGACACTCTAATTTTCTATGATTTGAACCTCTCCTGTAAGTCCAGTTTTAGAATCCGATGCTTCACTTCAGGTTTACTGTATCCCTTGGACCATCTTATTGACGATGAAACACTGAAATTGCATCGCAATTAAATTCAAAAGGCACAAGGCCGACTAAAGTACAAGAGGACAGACACTCTAACTTCTTATGATTTGAACCTCTCCGGTGAGTCCAGTTTTAGATTCCGACGCTTCACTTCAGGTTTACTGTATCCTTTGTACCTTCGTATTGATGATGAAACACAGAAATTGCATGCGTATTTAATACAAAGGGCACAATGCCGACTTAAGTACAAGAGGACTGACACTCTCACTTTCTATGATTTGAACCTCTCCAGTTAGCCCAGTTTTCGATTCCGATGCTTCACTTCAGGTTTACTGTATCCCTTGGACCTTCTTATTGATGACGGAACGCAGATATTGCATCCCAATTTAATACAAACGGCTCAATGCCGACATAAGTACAAGAGGACTGACACCCTAACTTTCTATGATTTGAACCTCTCCTGTGAGTCCAGTTTTAGATTCCGATGCTTCACTTCCGGTTTACTGTATCCCTTGGACCTTCTTATTGACGATGAAACACAGAAATTGCATCCGAATTTAATACAAAATGCACAATGCGGACTTAAGTACAAGAGGACTGACACTCTCACTTTCTATGATTAGAACTTCTCCTGTGGGTCCAGGTTTAGATTCCGATGCTTGACCTCAGTTTGCTGTATCCCTTAAACCTTCTTATTGACGATGAAACACAGAAATTGCATTCGAATTTAATACAAAAGGCACAATGCCGACTTAAGTACAAGAGGACTGACACTCTAACTTTCTATGATTTGAACCTCTCCTGTTAGCCCAGATTTAGATTCCGATGCTTCACTTCAGGTTTACTGTATCCCTTGGACCTTCTTATTGATGATGAAACTCAGAAATTGCATCCGAATTTAATACAAACGGCACAATGACGACTTAAGTACAAGAGGACTGACACCCTAACTTTCTATGATTTGAACCTCTCCTGTGAGTCAGTTTCGGATTCCGATGCTTCACTTCAGGTTTACTGTATCCCTTGGACCTTCTTATTGACGATGAATCACAGATATTGCATCCGAAATTAATACAAAGGGCACAATGCCGACTTAAGTACAAGAGGACTGACACTCTAACTTTCTATGATTTGAACCTCTCCTGTTAGCCCAGTTTTAGATTCCGATGCTTCACTTCAGGTTTACTGTATCCCTTGGACCTTCTTATTGATGATGAAACTCAGAAATTGCATCCGAATTTAATACAAAAGTCACAATGCCGACCAAAGTACAAGAGGACTGTCACTCTAACTTCCTATGATTTGAACCTCTCCTGTGAGTCTAGTTTTAGATTCCGATGCTTCACTTCAGGTTCATTGTATACTTTGGACCTTCGTATTGCCGATGAAACACAGAAATTGCATCGGAATTCAATTCAAATGGCACAATGCCGACTTAAGTAGAAGAGGACTGAGACTCTAACTTTCTATGATTTGAACCTCTCCTGGGAATCCAGTTTTAGTTTCCGATTCTTCACTTCTTGTTCACTATATCCCTTGGACCTTCTTATTGACGATGAAACACAGAAATTGCATCCGAATTTAATACAAAAGGCACAATGCCGACTTAAGTACAAGAGGACTGACACTCTAACTTTCTATGATTTGAACCTCTCCTGTAAGTCCAGTTTTAGAATCCGATGCTTCACTTCAGGTTTACTGTATACCTTGGACCATCTTATTGACGATGAAACACAGAAATTGCATCCGAATTTAATACAAAAGGCACAATGCCGACTTAAGTACAAGAAGACTGACACTCTAACTTTCTATGATTTGAACCTCTCCTGTGAGTCCAGTTGTAGATTCCGATGCCTCACTTCAGGTTTACTGTATCCCTTGGACCTTCTTATTGACGATGAAACACAGAAATTGAATCGGAATTTAATACAAAAGGCACAATGCCGACTTAAGTACAAGAGTACTGACACTCTCACTTTCTATGATTTGAACCTTTCCTGTGAGTCCAGTTTTAGATTCCGATGCTTCACTTCCGGTTTCCTGTATACCATGGACCTTCTTATTGACGATGAAACACAGAAATTGCATCCGGATTTAATACAAAAGGCACAATGCCGACTTAAGTACATGAGGACCGACACTCTCACTTTCTATAATTTGAACCTATCCTGTGAGTCCAGTTTTAGATTCTGATGCTTCACTTCCGGTTTACTGTATCCCTTGGACCTTCTTATTGACGATGAAACACAGAAATTGCATCCGAATTTAATACAAAATGCACAATGCGGACTTAAGTACAAGAGGACTGACACTCTCACTTTCAATGATTAGAACTTCTCCTGTGGGTCCAGGTTTAGATTCCGATGCTTCACCTCAGTTTGCTGTATCCCTTAAACCTTCTTATTGACGATGAAACACAGAAATTGCATTCGAATTTAATACAAAAGGCACAATGCCGACTTAAGTACAAGAGGACTGACACTCTCACTTTCTATGATTTGAACCTCTCCAGTTAGCCCAGTTTTCGATTCCGATGCTTCACTTCAGGTTTACTGTATCCCTTGGACCTTCTTATTGATGACGGAACGCAGATATTGCATCCCAATTTAATACAAACGGCTCAATGCCGACTTAAGTACAAGAGGACTGACACCCTAACTTTCTATGATTTGAACCTCTCCTGTGAGTCCAGTTTTAGATTCCGATGCTTCATTTCCGGTTTACTGTATCCCTTGGACCTTCTTATTGACGATGAAACACAGAAATTGCATCCGAATTTAATACAAAATGCACAATGCGGACTTAAGTACAAGAGGACTGACACTCTCACTTTCTACGATTAGAACTTCTCCTGTGGGTCCAGGTTTAGATTCCGATGCTTCACCTCAGTTTGCTGTATCCCTTAAACCTTCTTATTGACGATGAAACACAGAAATTGCATTCGAATTTAGTACAAAAGGCACAATGCCGACTTAAGTACAAGAGGACTGACACTCTAACTTTCTATGATTTGAACCTCTCCTGTTAGCCCAGTTTTAGATTCCGATGCCTCACTTCAGGTTTACTGTATCCCTTGGACCTTCTTATTGATGATGAAACTCAGAAATTGCATCCGAATTTAATACAAACGGCACAATGACGACTTAAGTACAAGAGGACTGACACCCTAACTTTCTATGATTTGAACCTCTCCTGTGAGTCAGTTTCGGATTCCGATGCTTCACTTCAGGTTTACTGTATCCCTTGGACCTTCTTATTGACGATGAATCACAGATATTGCATCCGAAATTAATACAAAGGGCACAATGCCGACTTAAGTACAAGAGGACTGACACTCTAATTTTCTATGATTTGAACCTCTCCTGTTAGCCCAGTTTTAGATTCCGATGCTTCACGTCAGGTTTACTGTATCCCTTGGACATTCTTATTGATGATGAAACTCAGAAATTGCATCCGAATTTAATAGAAAAGTCACAATGCCGACCTAAGTACAAGAGGACTGTCACTCTAACTTCCTATGATTTGAACCTCTCCTGTGAGTCTAGTTTTAGATTCCGATGCTTCACTTCAGGTTCATTGTATATTTGGACCTTCGTATTGCCGATGAAACACAGAAATTGCATCGGAATTCAATTCAAATGGCACAATGCCGACTTAAGTAGAAGAGGACTGAGACTCTAACTTTCTATGATTTGAACCTCTCCTGGGAGTCCAGTTTTAGTTTCCGATTCTTCACTTCTTGTTCACTATATCCCTTGGACCTTCTTATTGACGATGAAACACAGAAATTGCATCCGAATTTAATACAAAAGGCACAATGCCGACTTAAGTACAAGAGGACTGACACTCTAACTTTCTATGATTTGAACCTCTCCTGTAAGTCCAGTTTTAGAATCCGATGCTTCACTTCAGGTTTACTGTATACCTTGGACCATCTTATTGACGATGAAACACAGAAATTGCATCCGAATTTAATACAAAAGGCACAATGCCGACTTAAGTACAAGAAGACTGACACTCTAACTTTCTATGATTTGAACCTCTCCTGTGAGTCCAGTTGTAGATTCCGATGCCTCACTTCAGGTTTACTGTATCCCTTGGACCTTCTTATTGACGATGAAACACAGAAATTGAATCGGAATTTAATACAAAAGGCACAATGCCGACTTAAGTACAAGAGTACTGACACTCTCACTTTCTATGATTTGAACCTTTCCTGTGAGTCCAGTTTTAGATTCCGATGCTTCACTTCCGGTTTCCTGTATACCATGGACCTTCTTATTGACGATGAAACACAGAAATTGCATCCGAATTTAATACAAAAGGCACAATGCCGACTTAAGTACATGAGGACCGACACTCTCACTTTCTATAATTTGAACCTATCCTGTGAGTCCAGTTTTAGATTCCGATGCTTCACTTCAGGTTTCCTGTATACCTAGGACCTTCATATTGACGATGAAACACAGAAATTGCATGCGAATTAAATTCAAAAGGCACAATGCCGACATAAGTACAAGAGGACTGACACTCTAACTTTCCATGATTTGAACCTCTCCTGTGAGCCCAGTTTTAGATTCCGATGCTTCACTTCAGATTTACTGTATCCCTTGGACCATCTTATTGATAATGAAACACAGAAATTGCATCCGAATTTAATACAAAAGGCACAATGCCGACTTAAGTACAAGAGGACTGACACTCTAACTTTCTATGATTTGAATCTCTCCTGTGAGTCCAGTTTTAGATTCCGATGCTTCACTACAAGTTTACTGTGTACCTTGGACCTTCTTATTGACGATGAAACACAGAAAGTGCATCGGAATTAAATTGAAAACGCACAATGCCGACTTCAGTCAAGAGGACTGACACTCTAACTTTCTATGATTTGAACACTTCTCCAACATGAAAAGTGCGGTAGGCTATAACATCTCTTGCATTAAAACCTTCCAAACCAGTAACATTCTTCACTTTATCGCCATTATAACGAACAACAGCAACTGTAATCCATCCATTGCCAGCTTGATGTGTATCTAATTGCGTAAGTGTAAAATTAATAACACAACCACATAACACAGATGGACCTTGCAAAATAACCTGTGCTCCTTTGTTAGCAACTCTGATTTCCAGATCGTCTAAAGCCTTGTAAACAGTTTGACGTGAACGTCGATATCTTCTGCTATAGCGACGATTCAGGGTCAATCCGAATTTAATACAAAAGGCACAATGCCGACTTAAGTACAAGAGGACTGACACTCTAACTTTCTATGATTTGAACCTCTCCTGTAAGTCCAGTTTTAGAATCCGATGCTTCACTTCAGGTTTACTGTATACCTTGGACCATCTTATTGACGATGAAACACAGAAATTGCATCCGAATTTAATACAAAAGGCACAATGCCGACTTAAGTACAAGAAGACTGACACTCTAACTTTCTATGATTTGAACCTCTCCTGTGAGTCCAGTTGTAGATTCCGATGCCTCACTTCAGGTTTACTGTATCCCTTGGACCTTCTTATTGACGATGAAACACAGAAATTGAATCGGAATTTAATACAAAAGGCACAATGCCGACTTAAGTACAAGAGTACTGACACTCTCACTTTCTATGATTTGAACCTTTCCTGTGAGTCCAGTTTTAGATTCCGATGCTTCACTTCCGGTTTCCTGTATACCATGGACCTTCTTATTGACGATGAAACACAGAAATTGCATCCGGATTTAATACAAAAGGCACAATGCCGACTTAAGTACATGAGGACCGACACTCTCACTTTCTATAATTTGAACCTATCCTGTGAGTCCAGTTTTAGATTCTGATGCTTCACTTCCGGTTTACTGTATCCCTTGGACCTTCTTATTGACGATGAAACACAGAAATTGCATCCGAATTTAATACAAAATGCACAATGCGGACTTAAGTACAAGAGGACTGACACTCTCACTTTCAATGATTAGAACTTCTCCTGTGGGTCCAGGTTTAGATTCCGATGCTTCACCTCAGTTTGCTGTATCCCTTAAACCTTCTTATTGACGATGAAACACAGAAATTGCATTCGAATTTAATACAAAAGGCACAATGCCGACTTAAGTACAAGAGGACTGACACTCTCACTTTCTATGATTTGAACCTCTCCAGTTAGCCCAGTTTTCGATTCCGATGCTTCACTTCAGGTTTACTGTATCCCTTGGACCTTCTTATTGATGACGGAACGCAGATATTGCATCCCAATTTAATACAAACGGCTCAATGCCGACTTAAGTACAAGAGGACTGACACCCTAACTTTCTATGATTTGAACCTCTCCTGTGAGTCCAGTTTTAGATTCCGATGCTTCATTTCCGGTTTACTGTATCCCTTGGACCTTCTTATTGACGATGAAACACAGAAATTGCATCCGAATTTAATACAAAATGCACAATGCGGACTTAAGTACAAGAGGACTGACACTCTCACTTTCTACGATTAGAACTTCTCCTGTGGGTCCAGGTTTAGATTCCGATGCTTCACCTCAGTTTGCTGTATCCCTTAAACCTTCTTATTGACGATGAAACACAGAAATTGCATTCGAATTTAGTACAAAAGGCACAATGCCGACTTAAGTACAAGAGGACTGACACTCTAACTTTCTATGATTTGAACCTCTCCTGTTAGCCCAGTTTTAGATTCCGATGCCTCACTTCAGGTTTACTGTATCCCTTGGACCTTCTTATTGATGATGAAACTCAGAAATTGCATCCGAATTTAATACAAACGGCACAATGACGACTTAAGTACAAGAGGACTGACACCCTAACTTTCTATGATTTGAACCTCTCCTGTGAGTCAGTTTCGGATTCCGATGCTTCACTTCAGGTTTACTGTATCCCTTGGACCTTCTTATTGACGATGAATCACAGATATTGCATCCGAAATTAATACAAAGGGCACAATGCCGACTTAAGTACAAGAGGACTGACACTCTAATTTTCTATGATTTGAACCTCTCCTGTTAGCCCAGTTTTAGATTCCGATGCTTCACGTCAGGTTTACTGTATCCCTTGGACATTCTTATTGATGATGAAACTCAGAAATTGCATCCGAATTTAATAGAAAAGTCACAATGCCGACCTAAGTACAAGAGGACTGTCACTCTAACTTCCTATGATTTGAACCTCTCCTGTGAGTCTAGTTTTAGATTCCGATGCTTCACTTCAGGTTCATTGTATATTTGGACCTTCGTATTGCCGATGAAACACAGAAATTGCATCGGAATTCAATTCAAATGGCACAATGCCGACTTAAGTAGAAGAGGACTGAGACTCTAACTTTCTATGATTTGAACCTCTCCTGGGAGTCCAGTTTTAGTTTCCGATTCTTCACTTCTTGTTCACTATATCCCTTGGACCTTCTTATTGACGATGAAACACAGAAATTGCATCCGAATTTAATACAAAAGGCACAATGCCGACTTAAGTACAAGAGGACTGACACTCTAACTTTCTATGATTTGAACCTCTCCTGTAAGTCCAGTTTTAGAATCCGATGCTTCACTTCAGGTTTACTGTATACCTTGGACCATCTTATTGACGATGAAACACAGAAATTGCATCCGAATTTAATACAAAAGGCACAATGCCGACTTAAGTACAAGAAGACTGACACTCTAACTTTCTATGATTTGAACCTCTCCTGTGAGTCCAGTTGTAGATTCCGATGCCTCACTTCAGGTTTACTGTATCCCTTGGACCTTCTTATTGACGATGAAACACAGAAATTGAATCGGAATTTAATACAAAAGGCACAATGCCGACTTAAGTACAAGAGTACTGACACTCTCACTTTCTATGATTTGAACCTTTCCTGTGAGTCCAGTTTTAGATTCCGATGCTTCACTTCCGGTTTCCTGTATACCATGGACCTTCTTATTGACGATGAAACACAGAAATTGCATCCGAATTTAATACAAAAGGCACAATGCCGACTTAAGTACATGAGGACCGACACTCTCACTTTCTATAATTTGAACCTATCCTGTGAGTCCAGTTTTAGATTCCGATGCTTCACTTCAGGTTTCCTGTATACCTAGGACCTTCATATTGACGATGAAACACAGAAATTGCATGCGAATTAAATTCAAAAGGCACAATGCCGACATAAGTACAAGAGGACTGACACTCTAACTTTCCATGATTTGAACCTCTCCTGTGAGCCCAGTTTTAGATTCCGATGCTTCACTTCAGATTTACTGTATCCCTTGGACCATCTTATTGATAATGAAACACAGAAATTGCATCCGAATTTAATACAAAAGGCACAATGCCGACTTAAGTACAAGAGGACTGACACTCTAACTTTCTATGATTTGAATCTCTCCTGTGAGTCCAGTTTTAGATTCCGATGCTTCACTACAAGTTTACTGTGTACCTTGGACCTTCTTATTGACGATGAAACACAGAAAGTGCATCGGAATTAAATTGAAAACGCACAATGCCGACTTCAGTCAAGAGGACTGACACTCTAACTTTCTATGATTTGAACCTCTCCATTGAGTCCAGTTTTAGATTCCGATGCTACACTTCAGGTTTACTGTATACCATGAACCTTCTTATTGATGATGAAGCACAGAAATTGCATCGGAATGATATCGAAAAGGGACAATGCCGACTTAAGTACAAGATGACTGACGCTGTAATTGTCTATGATTTGAACTTGTCCTGTGAGTCCAGTTTTAGAATCCGATGATTCACTTCAGGTTTACTGTATCGCTTGGACCTTCTTATTGACGATGAAACACAGAAATTGAATCGGAATTTAATACAAAAGGCACAATGCCGACTTAAGTACAAGAGGACTGACACTCTCACTTTCTATGATTTGAACCTTTTCTGTGAGTCCAGTTTTAGATTCCGATGCTTCACCTCCGGTTTCCTGTATACATTGGACCTTTTTATTGACAATGAAACAAAGAAACTGCATCCGAATATAATACAAAAGGCACAATGCCGACTTAAGTACAAGAGGACTGACACTCTAACTTTCTATGATTTGAACTTCTCCCTTGAGTCTCGTTTTAGATTCCGATGCTTCACTTCAGGTTCACTGTATACCTTGGACCTTCATATTTGCGACGAAACACAGAAATTGCATCGGAATTCAATTCCAAAGGCACAATGCCGACTTAAGTAAAAGAGAACTGACACTCTAACTTACTAGGATTTGAACCTCTCCTGTGAGTTTAGTTTTAGATTCCGATGCTTCACTTCAGGTTCACTGTATTCCTTGGACCTTCTTATTGACGATGAAACACAGAAATTTCATCCGAATTTAATACAAAAGACACAATGACGACTTAAGTACAAAAGGACTGACACTCTAATTTTCTATGATTTGAATCTCTCCTGTGAGTCCAGTTTTAGAAACCGATGCTTCACTTCAAGTTTACTGTATACCTTGGACCTTCTTATTGACGATGAAACACAGAAATAGCATCGGAATTAAATTCAAAAGGCACAATTCCGACTTCAGTTCAAGAGGACTGACTTTCTAAATTTCTATGATTTGAACCTCTCCTTTGACTCCAGTTTTAGATTCCGATGCTACACTTCAGGTTTACTGTATACCATGGACCTTCTTAATGACGATGAAGCACATAAATTGCATCGGTATGAAACTGAAAAGGCACAATGCCGACTTAAGTACAAGATGAATGACGCTCTAATTTTCTATGATTTGAACCGGTCCTGTAAGTCCAGTTTTAGAATCCGATGATTCATTTCAGGTTTACTGTATCCCTTGGACCTTCTTATTGACGATGAAACACAGAAATTACATCCGAATTTAATACAAAAGGTACAATGCCGACTTAAGTACAAGAGGACTGACACTCTAATTTTATATGATTTGAACCTCTCCTGTAAGTCCAGTTTTAGAATCCGATGCTTCACTTCAGGTTTACTGTATCCCTTGGACCATCTTATTGACGATGAATCACAGAAATTGCATCGCAATTAAATTCAAAAGGCACAAGGCCGACTAAAGTACAAGAGGACTGACACTCTAACTTCCTATGATTTGAAAATCTCCGGTGTGTCCAGTTTTAGATTCCGACGCTTCACTTCAGGTTTACTGTATCCCTTGTACCTTCGTATTGATGATGAAACACAGAAATTGCATGCGAATTTAATACAAAGGGCACAATGCCGACTTAAGTACAAGAAGACTGACACTCTACCTTTCAATGATTTGAACCTCTCCTGTGAGTCCAGTTTTAGATTCCGATGCCTCACTTCAGGTTTACTGTATCCCTCGGACCTTCATATTGACGATGAAACACAGAAACTGCATCAGAATTAAATACAAAAGGCACAATGCCGACTTAAGTACAAAAGGACAGACACACTCACTTTCTATGATTTGAACCTCTCCTGTGAGTCCAGTTTTAGATTCCGATGCTTCACTTCCGGTTTCCTGTATACCGTGGACCTTTTTATTGACAATGAAACAAAGAAACTGCATCCGAATATAATACAAAAGGCACAACGCCGACTTAAGTACAAGAGGACTGACACTCTAACTTTCTATGATTTGAACCTCTCCTGTTAGCCCAGTTTTAGATTCCGATGCTTCACTTCAGGTTTACTGTATCCCTTGGACCTTCTTATTGATGATGAAACTCAGAAATTGCATCCGAATTTAATACAAAAGTCACAATGCCGACCTAAGTACAAGAGGACTGTCACTCTAACTTCCTATGATTTGAACCTCTCCTGTGAGTCTAGTTTTATATTCCGATGCTTCACTTCAGGTTCACTGTATACTTTGGACCTTCGTATTGCCGATGAAACACAGAAATTGCATCGGAATTCAATTCAAATGGCACAATGCCGACTTAAGTAGAAGTGGACTGAGACTCTAACTTTCTATGATTTGAACCTCTCCTGGGAGTCCAGTTTTAGATTCCGATTCTTCACCTCTTGTTCACTATATCCCTTGGACCTTCTTATTGACGATGAAACACAGAAATTGCATCCGAATTTAATACAAAAGGAACAATGACGACTTAAGCACAAAAGGACTGACACTCTAACTTTCTATGAATTTAATCTCTCCTGTGAGTCCACTTTTAGATACCGATGCTTCACTTCAAATATACTGTATACCTTCGATCTTCTTATTGACGATCAAACACAGAAATTGCATCGGAATTAAATTCAAAAGGCACAATGCCGACTTCAGTACAAGAGGACTGACACTCTAACTTTCTATGATTTGAACCTCTCCTTTGAGTCCAGTTTTAGATTCCGATTCTACACTTCAGGTTTACTGTATACCATGGACCTTCGTATTGACGATGAAGCACAGAAATTGCTTCGGAATGAGATTGAAAAAGCACAGTGCCGACTTAAGTACAAAATGACTGACGCTTAAATTTTCTATGATTTGAACCTGTTATGTGAGTCCAGTTTTAGAATTCGAAGATTCACTTCTGGTTTACTGTATCCCTTGGACCTTCTTATTGACGATGAAACACAGAAATTGCATCCGAATTTAATACAAAAGGCACAATGCCGACTTAAGTATAAGAAGACTGACACTCTAACTTTCTATGATTTGAACCTCTCCTGTGAGTCCAGTTTTAGATTCCGATGCCTCACTTCGGGTTTACTGTATCCCTTGGACCTTCTTATTGACGATGAAATACAGAAATTGAATCGGAATTTAATACAAAAGGCACAATGCCGACTTAAGTACAAGAGGACTGACACTCTCACTTTCTATGATTTGAACCTTTCCTATGAGTCCAGTTTTAGATTCCGATGCTTCACTTCCGGTTTCCTGTATACCATGGACCTTCTTATTGTTGATGAAACAAGGAAATTGCATCCGAATTTAATACAAAAGGCACAATGCCGACTTAAGTACAAGAGGACCGACACTCTAACTTTCTACGATTTGAACCTATCCTGTGAGTCCAGTTCTAGATTCCGATGCCTCACTTCAGGTTTACTGTATCCCTTGGACTTCTTATTGACGATGAAACACAGAAATTGCATCCGAATTTAATACAAAAGGCACAATGCCGACTTAAGTACAAGAGGACTGACACTCTCACTTTCTATGATTTGAACCTCTCCTGTGAGTCCAGGTTTAGATTTCGATGCTTCACTTCCGGTTTCCTGTATACCTTGGACCTTCTTATTGACGATGAAACACAGAAATTGCATCCGATTTTAGTACATAAGGCACAATGCCGGCTTAAGTACAAGAGGACTGACACTCTCACTTTCTATGTTTTGAACCTCTTCTGTGAGTCCAGTTTTAGATTCCAATGCTTCACTTCAGGTTTCCTGTGTACCTTGGAACTTCTTATTGACGATGAATCACAGAAATTACATCCGAAATAATTCAAAAGGCACAATGCCGACTCAAGTACAAGAGGACTGACACTCTAACTTTCTATGATTTGAACCGCTCCTGTGAGCCCAGTTTTAGATTCCGATGCTTCAATTCAGGTTTACTCTATCCCTTGGACCTTCTTATTGAACCTGAAACACAGAAATTGCATCCGAATTTGATACAATAGGCACAATGCCGACTTAAGTAGAAGAGGACTGACACACTCACTTTCTATGATTTGAACCTCTCCTGTGAGTCCAGTTTCAGATTCCGATGCTTCACTTCAGGTTTCCTGTATACCTTGGACCTTCTTATTGACGATGAAACACAGAAATTGCATCCGAGTTTAATACAAAATGCACAATGCCGACCTAAGTTCAAGAGGACTGACACTATAACTCTCTATGATTTGATCCTCTCCTGTGAGTCCAGTTTTAGATTCCGATGCTTCACTTCAGGTTTCCTGTATCCCTTGCACCTTCTTATTGACGATGAAACACAGAAATTGCATCCGAATTTAATCCAAAAGGCACAAAGCCGACTTATGTACAAGAGGACTGACACTCTCACTTTCTAAGATTTGAACCTCTAGTGTGGGTCCAGGTTTAGATTCCGATGCTTCACTTCAGGTTTACTGTATCCCTTGATCCTTCTTATTGACGATGAAACACAGAAATTGCATCGGAATTTAATACAAAAGGCACAATGCCGACATAAGTACAAGAGGACTGACACTCTACCTTTCTATGATTTGAATCTCTTCTGTGAGTCCAGTTTTAGATTCCGATGCTTCACCACAGGTTTGCTGTATACCTTGGAACTTCTTATTGACGATGAAACACAGTAATTGCATCGGAATAAAATTTCAAAAGGCACAATGCCGACTTAAGTACAAGAGGACTGACACTCTCACTTTCAATGATTTGAACCTCTCCTGTGAGTCCAGGTTTAGATTCCGATGCTTCACTTCCGGTTTCCTGTATACCTTGCACCTTCTTATTGACGATGAAACACAGAAATTGCATCCGATTTTAATACATAAGGCACAATGCCGGCTTAAGTACAAGAGGACTGACACTCTCACTTTCTATGTTTTGAACCTCTTCTGTGAGTCCAGTTTTAGATTCCAATGCTTCACTTCAGGTTTCCTGTGTACCTTGGAACTTCTTATTGACGATGAATCACAGAAATTACATCCGAAATAATTCAAAAGGCACAATGCCGACTCAAGTACAAGAGGACTGACACTCTAACTTTCTATGATTTGAACCGCTCCTGTGAGCCCAGTTTTAGATTCCGATGCTTCACTTCAGGTTTACTGTATCCCTTGGACCTTCTTATTGAACCTGAAACACAGAAATTGCATCCGAATTTGATACAAAAGGCACAATGCCGACTTAAGTAGAAGAGGACTGACACTCTCACTTTCTATGATTTGAACCTCTGCTGTGAGTCCAGTTTCAGATTCCGATGCTTCACTTCAGGTTTCCTGTATACCTTGGACCTTCTTATTGACGATGAAACACAGAAATTGCATCCGAGTTTAATACAAAATGCACAATGCCGACCTAAGTTCAAGAGGACTGACACTCTAACTCTCTATGATTTGAACCTCTCCTGTGAGTCCAGTTTTAGATTCCGATGCTTCACTTCAGGTTTCCTGTATCCCTTGCACCTTCTTATTGACGATGAAACACAGAAACTGCATCCGAATTTAATCCAAAAGGCACAATGCCGACTTAAGTACAAGAGGACTGACACTCTCACTTTCTAAGATTTGAACCTCTAGTGTGGGTCCAGGTTTAGATTCCGATGCTTCACCACAGGTTTGCTGTATAAATTGGAACTTCTTATTGACGATGAAACTCAGTAATTGCATCGGAAAAAAATTTCAAAAGGCACAATGCCAACTTAAGTACAAGAGGACTGACACTCTCACTTTCTATGATTTGAACCTCTCCTGTGAGTCCAGGTTTAGATTCCGATGCTTCACTTCCGGTTTCCTGTATACCTTGGACCTTCTTATTGACGATGAAACACAGAAATTGCATCCGATTTTAATACATAAGGCACAATGCCGGCTTAAGTACAAGAGGACTGACACTCTCACTTTCTACGATTTGAACCTCTTCTGTGAGTCCAGTTTTAGATTCCAATGCTTCACTTCTGGTTTCCTGTGTACCTTGGAACTTCTTATTGACGATGAATCACAGAAATTACATCCGAAATAATTCAAAAGGCACAATGCCGACTCAAGTACAAGAGGACTGACACTCTAACTTTCTATGATTTGAACCGCTCCTGTGAGCCCAGTTTTAGATTCCGATGCTTCACTTCAGGTTTACTGTATCTCTGGACCCTCTTGTTATCGATGAAACACAGAAATTGCATCCGAATTTAATACAAAAGGCACAAAGACAACTTAAGTACAAGAGGACTGACACTCCCACTTTCAATGATTTTAACCTCTCCTGTGAGTCCAGTTTTAGATTCCGTTGCTTCACTTAAGGTTTACTGTATCCCTTGGACTTTCTTATTAATGATGAAACACAGTAATTGCATCCGAATTAAATTCAAAAGGCACAATGCCGACATAAGTACAAGAGGACTGACTCTCTAACTTTCTATGATTTGAACCTCTTCTGTGAGTCCAGTTTTAGATTCCGATGATTCACTTCAGGTTTACTGTATCCCTTGGACTTTCTTATTGTCGATGAAACACAGAAATTGCATCCGAATTTAATACAAAAGGCACAATGCCGACTTAAGTACAAGAGGACTGACACTCGCACTTTCTATGATTTGAACCACTCCTGTGAGTCCAGTTTTAGATTCCGATGATTGACTTTACGTTTCGTGTACACCTTGGACGTTCTTATTGACGATGAAACACAGAAATTGCATCCGAATTTAATACAAACGGCACAATGCCGACTTAAGTACAAGAGGGCTGACACTCTCACTTTCTATGATTTGAACACCTCCTGTGAGTCCAGTTTCAGATTCGGATGCTTGACTTCAGGTGTCGTGTATACCTTGGATGTTCTTATTGACGATGAAACACAGAAATTGCATCGGAATTAAATTCAAAAGGCACAATGCCGACTTAAGTACAAGAGGACTGACACTCTACATTTCTATGATTTGAACCTCTCCTGTGAGTTCCGTTTTAGATTCCGATGTTTCACTTCAGGTTTAATGTATCCCTTGGACCCTCTTATTGACGATGAAACACAGAAATTGCATCCAAATTTAATACAAAAGGCAATGTGCCGACTTAAGTAAAAGAGGACTGACACTCTAACTTTCTATGATTAGAACCTCTCCTGTAAGTCCAGTTTTAGAATCCGATGCCTCACTTCAGGATTACTGTATCCCTTGGACCATCTTACTGACGATGAAACACAGAAATTGCATCGGAATTAAATTCAAAAGGCACAAGGCCGACTAAAGTACAAGAGGACTGACACTCTCACTTTCTATGATTTGAACCTCTCCTGTGAGTCCAGTTTTAGATTCCGATGCTTCACTTCCGGTTTCCTGTATACCTTGGACCTTCTTATTGACGATGAAACACAGAAATTGCATCCGATTTTAATACAAAAGGCACAATGCCGGCTTAAGTACAAGAGGACTGACACTCTCACTTTCTATGATTTGAACCTCTTCTGTGAGTCCAGTTTTAGATTCCAATGCCTCACTTCAGGTTTCCTGTGTACCTTGGAACTTCTTATTGACGATGAAACACAGAAATTACATCCGAAATAAATTCAAAAGGCACAATGCCGACTTAAGTACAAGAGGACTGACACTCTAACTTCCTATGATTTGAACCTCTCCTGTGAGCCCAGTTTTAGATTCCGATGCTTCACTTCAGGTTTACTGTATCCCTTGGACCTTCTTATTGAACCTGAAACACAGAAATTGCATCCGAATTTGATACAAAAGGCACAATGCCGACTTAAGTAGAAGAGGACTGACACTCTCACTTTCTATGATTAGAACCTCTCCTGTGAGACCAGTTTCAGATTCCGATGCTTCACTTCAGGTTTCCTGTATACCTTGGACCTTCTTATTGACGATGAAACACAGAAATTGCATCCGAGTTTAATACAAAATGCACAATGCCGACCTAAGTTCAAGAGGACTGACACTCTAATTTTCTATGATTTGAACCTCTCCTGTGAGTCCAGTTTTAGATTCCGATGCTTCACTTCAGGTTTACTGTATCCCTTGGACCTTCTTATTGACGATGAAACACAGAAATTGCATCCGAATTTAATCCAAAAGGCACAATGCCGACTTAAGTACAAGAGGACTGACACTCTCACTTTCTAAGATTTGAACCTCTCCTGTGGGTCCAGGTTGAGATTCCGATGCTTTACTTCAGGTTTACTGTATCCCTTGAACCTTCTTATTGACGATGAAACACAGAAATTGCATCGGAATTTAATACAAAAGGCACAATGCCGACTTAAGTACAAGAGGACTGACACTCTACCTTTCTATGATTTGAATCTCTCCTGTGAATCCAGTTTTAGATTCCGATGCTTCACCACAGGTTTGCTGTATACCTTGGAACTTCTTATTGACGATTAAACACAGTAATTGCATCGGAATAAAATTTCAAAAGGCACAATGCCGACTTAAGTACAAGAGGACTGACACTCTAACTTTCTATGATTTCAATCTCTCCTGTAAGACCAGTTTTGGATTCCGATGCTTCACTTCAAGTTTACTGTATACCTTGGACCTTCTTATTGACGATGAAACACAGAAATTGCATCGGAATTAAATTCAAAAGGCACAATGCCGACTTCAGTACAAGAGGACTGACACTCTAACTTTCTATGATTTTAACCTCTCCTGTGAGTCCAGTTTTAGATTCCGATGCTTCACTTCAGGTTTACTGTATCCCTTGTACCTTCTTATTGATGATGAAACACAGAAATTGCATCCGAATGTAATACAAAAGGCACAATGCTGACTTAAGTACAAGAAGACTGACACTCTAACTTTCTATGATTTGAACCTCTCCTGCGAGTCCAGTTTTACATTCCGATGCTTCACTTCCGGTTTCCTGTATACCTTGGACCTTCTTAATGACGATGAAACACAGAAATTGCATCCGATTTTAATACACAAGGCACAATGCCGACTTAAGTACAAGAGGACTGACACTCTTACTTTCTATGATTTGAACCTCTCCTGTGAGTCCAGTTTTAGATTCCGATGCTTCACTTCAGGTTTCCTGTATACCTTGGACCTTCTTATTGTTAATGAAACAAAGAAATTGCATCCGAAATAAATTCAAAAGTCACAATGCCGACTTAAGTACAAGAGGGCTGACACTCTAACTATCTATGATTTGAACCTCTCCTGTGAGCCCAGTTTTAGATTCCGATGCTTCACTTCAGGTTTACTGTATCCCTTGGACCTTCTTATTGAACCTGAAACACAGATATTGAATCCGAATTTGATACAAAAAGCACAATGCCGACTTAAGTACAAGAGAACTGACACTTTCACTTTCTATGATTTGAAGCACTCCTGTGAGTCCAGTTACAGATTCCAATGCTTCACTTCAGGTTTCCTGTATACCTTGGACCTTCTTATTGACGATAATACACAGAAATTGCATCCGAATTTAATACAGAAGGCACAATGCCGACTTAAGTCAAGAGGACTGACACTCTAACTTTCTATGATTTCAACCTCTCCAGTGAGTCCAGTTTTAGTTTCCGATGCGTCACTTTAGGATTACTGTATCCCTTGGACCTTCTTATTGACGATGAAGCACAGAAATTGCATCCGAATTTAATTCAAAAGGCACAATGCCGACTTAAGTACTAGAGGACTGACACTCTGACTTTCTATGATTTGAACCTTTCCAGTGGGTCCAGGTTTAGATTCCGATGCTTCACTTCAGGTTTACTGTATCCCTTGAACCTTCTTATTGACGATGAAACACAGAAATTGCATCGGAATTTAATACAAATTGCACAATGCCGAATAAGTACAAGAGGACTGTCACGTTAACTTTCTATGATTTGAAACTCTCCTGTGGGTCCAGTTTTAGTTTCCGATGCTTCACTACAGGTTTACTGTATACCTTGGAACCTCTTAATGATGATGAAACACAGTAATTGCATTGGAATAAAATTTCAAAAGGCACAATGCCGACTTAAGTACAAGTGGAATGACACCCTAACTTTCCATGATTTGAACCTCTCCTGTGAGTCCAGTTTTCGATTCCGATGCTTCACTTCCGGTTTACTGTATCCCTTGGACCTTCATATTGACGAGGAAACACAGAAATTGCATCCGAATTTAATACAAAAGTCACAATGCCGACTTAAGTACAAGAGGATTGACACTCTCACTTTCTATGGTTTGAACCTCTCCTGTGAGTCCAGTCATAGATTCAGATTTTTCACATCAGATTTACTGTATCCGTTGGACCTTCTTTTTGACGATGAAGCACAGAAATTGCTTCGGAATTAAATTCAAAAGGCACCGTGCCGACTTAAGTACAAGAGGACTGACACTCTACCCTTCTATGTTTTGAACCTCACTTGTGAGTCCAGTTTTAGATTTCGATGCTTCACTTCAGGTTTACTGTATCCCTTGGACCCTCTTGTTATCGATGAAACACAGAAATTGCATCCGAATTAAATTCAAAAGGCACAATGCCGACATAAGTACAAGAGGACTGACTCTCTAACTTGCTATGATTTGAACCTCTTCTGTGAGTCCAGTTTTAGATTCCGATGATTCACTTCAGGTTTACTGTATCCCTTGGACTTTCTTATTGACGATGAAACACAGAAATTGCATCCGAATTTAATACAAAAGGCACAATGCCGACTTAAGTACAAGAGGACTGACACTCGCACTTTCTATGATTTGAACCTCTCCTGTGAGTCCAGTTTTAGATTCCGATGATTGACTTTACGTTTCGTGTACACCTTGGACGTTCTTATTGACGATGAAACACAGAAATTGCATCCGAATTGAATACAAAAGGCACAATGCCGACTTAAGTACAAGAATGCTGACACTCTCACTTTCTATGATTTGAACACCTCCTGTGAGTCCAGTTTCAGATTCGGATGCTTGACCTCAGGTTTCGTGTATACCTATGACGTTCTTATTGACGATGAAACACAGAAATTGCATCGGAATTAAATTCAAAAGGCACAATGTCGACTTAAGTACAAGAGGACTGACAATCTACCTTTGTATGATTTGAACCTCTCCTGTGAGTCCAGTTTTAGATTCCGATGCTTCAGGTGTAATGTATCCCTTGGACCCTCTTATTGACGATGAAACATAGAAATCGCATCCGAATTTAATACAAAAGGCATAATGCCGACTTAAGTACGAGAGGATAGACACTCTCACTTTCTATGATTTTAACCTCTCCTGTGAGCCCAGTTTTAGATTGCGATGCTTCACATCTGGTTTCCTGTATACCTTGGACCTTCTTATTGACGATGAAACACAGCAATTGCATAGGCATTTAATACAAAAGACACAATGCCGACTTAAGTACAAGAGGACTGACACTTTCACTTTCTATGAATTGAACCGCCCCTGTGAGTCCAGTTTTTGATTCCGATGCTTCACTTCAGGTGTACTGTATACCTTGGACCTTCTTGTTGACGATGAAACACAGAAATTGCATCCGAATTAAATTCAAAGGGCACAATGCCGACAAAAGTACAAGAGGACTGACTCTCTAACTTTCCATGATTTGAACCTCTTCAGTGAATCCAGTTTTAGATTCCGATGCTTCACTTCAGGTTTACTGTATCCCTTGGACTTTCTTATTGACGGTGAAACACAGAAATTGCATCCGAATTTAATACAAAAAGCACAATGCCGACTTAAGTACAAGAGGACTGACACTCTCACATTCTATGATTTGAACCTGTCCTGTGAGTCCAGTTTCAGGTTCCGATGCTTGACTTCAGGTTTCGTGTATACCTTGGACGTTCTTACTGACGATGAAACACAGAAATTGCATCGAATTAAATTCAAAAGGCACAATGCCGACTTACATACAAGAGGACTGACACTCTACCTTTCTATGATTTGAACGACTCCTGTGAGTCCAGTTTTAGATTCCGATGCTTCACTTCAGGTTTACTGTATCCCTTGGACCCTCTTATTGACGATGAAACACAGAAATCGCATCCGATTTTAATACAAAAGGCATAATGCTGACTTAAGTACGAGAGGATAGACACTCTCACTTTCTATGATTTGAACCACTCCTGTGAGCCCAGTTTTAGATTTCGATGCTTCATTTCTGGTTTCCTGTACACCTTGGACCTTCTTATTGACGATGAAACACAGCAATTGCATCCGAATTTAATACAAAAGGCACAATGCCGACTTAAGTACAAGAGGACTGACACTTTCACTTTCTATGAATTGAACCTCCCCTGTGAGTCCAGATTTAGATTCCGATGCTTCACTTCAGGTTTACTGTATACCTTGGAACTTCTTGTTGACGATGAAACACAGAAATTGCATCCGAATTTAATACAAAAGGCACAATGCCGACATAAGTACAAGAGGACTGACACTCTCACTTTCTTTGATTGAACCTCTCCTGTGAGTCCAGTTTTTGATTCCGATGCTTCACTTCAGGTTTACTGTATACCTTGGACGTTCTTATTGACGATGAAACACAGAAATTGCATCCGAATTTAATACAAAAGGCACAATGCCGACTTAAGTACAAGAGGACTGACACTCTCACTTTCTATGATTTGAACCTGTCCTGTGAGTCCAGTTTCAGATTCCGATGCTTGACTTCAGGTTTCGTGTATACCTTGGACGTTCTTATTGACGATGAAACTCAGAAATTGCATTGGAATTAAATTCAAAAGGCACAATGCCGACTTAAGTACATGAGGACTGAGACTCTACCTTTCTATGATTTGAACGTCTCCTGTGAGTCCAGTTTTATATTCCGATGCTTCACTTCAGGTTTACTGTATCCCTTGGATCCTCTTATTGACGGTGAAACACAGAAGTCGCATCCGAATTTAATACAAAAGGCATAATGCCGACTTAAGTACGAGAGGATAGACACTCCCACTTTCTATGATTTGAACCTCTCCTGTGAGCCCAGTTTTAGATTTCGATGCTTCATTTCTGGTTTCCTGTACACCTCGGACCTTCTTTTTGACGATTAAACACAGCAATTGCATCCGAATTTAATACAAAAGTCACAATGCCGACTTAAGTACAAGAAAACTGACACTTTCACTTTCTATGAATTGAACCTCCCCTGTGAGTCCAGTTTTAGATTCCGATGCTTCACTTCAGGTTTACTGTATACCTTGGACCTTCTTAATGACGATGAAACACAGAAATTGCATCCGAATTTAATACAAAAGGCATAATGCCGACTTAAGTACAAGAGGACTGACACTCTCACTTTCTATGATTTGAACCTCTCCTGTGAGTCCAGTTTTAGATTCCGATTTTTTAATCAGGTTTTTTGTATCCGTTGGACCTTCTTTTTGACGATGAAGCTCAGAAATTGCATCGGAATTAAATTCAAAAGGCACAATGCCGACTTAAGTACAAGAGGACTGACACTCTCACTTTCTATGATTTGAACCTCTCCTGTGAGCCCAGTTTTAGATGCTGATGCTTCACTTCAGGTTTACTGTATACCTTTGACCTTCTTAATGACGATGAGACACAGAAATTGCATCCGAATTTAATACTAAAGGCATAATGCCGACTTAAGTACAAGAGGACTGACACTCTCACTTTCTATGATTTGAACCTCTCCTGTGAGTCCAGTTTTAGATTCCGATTTTTTACTTCAGGTTTTTTGTATCCGTTGGACCTTCTTTTTGACGATGAAGCTCAGAAATTGCATCGGAATTAAATTCAAAAGGCACAATGCCGACTTAAGTACAAGAGGACTGACAATCTCACTTTCTATGATTTGAACCTCTCCTGTGAGCCCAGTTTTAGATTCTGATGCTTCACTTCTGGTTTCCTGTATACCTTGGATCTTCTTATTGACGATGAAACACAGCAATTGCATCCGAATTTAATACAAAAGGCACAATGCCGACTTAAGTACAAGAGGACTGACACTTTCACTTTCTATGAAATGAACCTCCCTGTGAGTCCAGTTTTAGATTCCGATGCTTCACTTCAGGTTTACTGTATACCTTGGACCTTCTTATTGACGATGAAACACAGAAATTGCATCCGAATTTAATACAAAAGGCACAATGCCGACATAAGTACAAGAGGACTGACACTCTCACTTTCTTTGATTGAACCTCTCCTGTGAGTCCAGTTTTAGATTCCGATGCTTCACTTCAGGTTTACTGTATACCTTGTACGTTCGTATTGACGATGAAACACAGAAATTGCATCCGAATTTAATACAAAAGGCCCAATGCCGACTTAAGTACATGAGGACTGACACTCTCACTTTCTATGATTTGAACCTGTCCTGTGAGTCCAGTTTCAGATTCCGATGCTTGACTTCAGGTTTCGTGTATACCTTGGACGTTCTTATTGACGATGAAACACAGAAATTGCATCGGAATTAAATTCAAAAGGCACAATGCCGACTTAAGTACAAGAGGACTGACACTCTACATTTCTATGATTTGAACGTCTCCTGTGAGTCCAGTTTTATATTCCGATGCTTCACTTCAGGTTTACTGTATCCCTTGAACCCTCTTATTGACGGTGAAACACAGAAATCGCATCCGAATTTAATACAAAAGACATAATGCCGACTTAAGTACGAGAGGATAGACACTCTCACTTTCTATGATTTGAACCTCTCCTGTGAGCCCAGTTTTAGATTTCGATGCTTCATTTCTGGTTTCCTGTACACCTCGGACCTTCTTTTTGACGATTAAACACAGCAATTGCATCCGAATTTAATACAAAAGGCACAATGCCGACTTAAGTACAAGAGGACTGACACTTTCACTTTCTATGAATTGAACCTCCCCTGTGAGTCCAGTTTTAGATTCCGATGCTTCACTTCAGGTTTACTGTATACCTTGGACCTTCTTAATGACGATGAAACACAGAAATTGCATCCGAATTTAATACAAAAGGCATAATGCCGGCTTAAGTACAAGCGGACTGACACTCTCACTTTCTATGATTTGAACCTCTCCTGTGAGTCCAGTTTTAGATTCCGATTTTTTACTTCAGGTTTTTTGTATCCGTTGGACCTTCTTTTTGACGATGAAGCTCAGAAATTGCATCGGAATTAAATTCAAAAGGCACAATGCCGACTTAAGTACAAGAGGACTGACACTCTCACTTTCTATGATTTGTACCTCTCCTGTGAGCCCAGTTTTAGATTCTGATGCTCCACTTCAGGTTTACTGTATACCTTTCACCTTCTTAATCACGATGAGACACAGAAATTGCATCCGAATTTAATACTAAAGGTATAATGCCGACTTAAGTACAAGAGGACTGACACTCTCACTTTCTATGATTTGAACCTCTCCTGTGAGTCCAGTTTTAGATTCCGATTTTTTACTTCAGGTTTTTTGTATCCGTTGGACCTTCTTTTTGACGATGAAGCTCAGAAATTGCATCGGAATTAAATTCAAAAGGCACAATGCCGACTTAAGTACAAGAGGACTGACAATCTCACTTTCTATGATTTGAACCTCTCCTGTGAGTCCAGTTTTAGATTCTGATGCTTCACTTCTGGTTTCCTGTATACTTTGGACCTTCTTATTGACGATGAAACACAGCAATTGCATCCGAATTTAATACAAAAGGCACAATGCCGACTTAAGTACAAGAGGACTGACACTTTCACTTTCTATGAATTGAACCTCCCTGTGAGTCCAGTTTTAGATTTCGATGCTTCACTTCAGGTTTACTGTATACCTTGGACCTTCTTATTGACGATGAAACACAGAAATTGCATCCGAATTTAATACAAAAGGCACAATGCCGACATAAGTACAAGAGGACTGACACTCTCACTTTCTTTGATTGAACCTCTCCTGTGAGTCCAGTTTTAGATTCCGATGCTTCACTTCAGGTTTACTGTATACCTTGTACGTTCTTATTGACGATGAAACACAGAAATTGCATCCGAATTTAATACAAAACGCACAATGCCGACTTAAGTACATGAGGACTGACACTCTCACTTTCTATGATTTGAACCTGTCCTGTGAGTCCAGTTTCAGATTCCGATGCTTGACTTCAGGTTTAGTGTATACCTTGGACGTTCTTATTGACGATGAAACACAGAAATTGCATCGGAATTAAATTCAAAAGGCACAATGCCGACTTAAGTACAAGAGGACTGACACTCTACATTTCTATGATTTGAACCTCTCCTGTGAGTCCAGTTTTATATTCCGATGCTTCACTTCAGGTTTACTGTATCCCTTGAACCCTCTTATTGACGGTGAAACACAGAAATCGCATCCGAATTTAATACAAAAGGCATAATGCCGACTTAAGTACGAGAGGATAGACACTCTCACTTTCTATGATTTGAACCTCTCCTGTGAGCCCAGTTTTAGATTTCGATGCTTCATTTCTGGTTTCCTGTACACCTCGGACCTTCTTTTTGACGATTAAACACAGCAATTGCATCCGAATTTAATACAAAAGGCACAATGCCGACTTAAGTACAAGAGGACTGACACTTTCACTTTCTATGAATTGAACCTCCCCTGTGAGTCCAGTTTTAGATTCCGATGCTTCACTTCAGGTTTACTGTATACCTTGGACCTTCTTAATGACGATGAAACACAGAAATTGCATCCGAATTTAATACAAAAGGCATAATGCCGACTTAAGTACAAGAGGACTGTCACTCTCACTTTCTATGATTTGAACCTCTCCTGTGAGTCCAGTTTTAGATTCCGATTTTTTACTTCAGGTTTTTTGTATCCGTTGGACCTTCTTTTTGACGATGAAGCTCATAAATTGCATCGGAATTAAATTCAAAAGGCACAATGCCGACTTCAGTACAAGAGGACTGACACTCTCACTTTCTATGATATGAACCTCTCCTGTGAGCCCAGTTTTAGATTCTGATGCTTCACTTCTGGTTTACTGTATACCTTGGACCTTCTTATTGACGATGAAACACAGCAATTGCATCCGAATTTAATACAAAAGGCACAATGCCGACTTAAGGAAAAGAGAACTGACACTCTCACTTTCTATGATGTCAACCTCTCCTGTGAGTCCAGTTTTAGATTCCGATGCTTCACTTCAGTTTTCCTGTATACCTTGGACCTTCTTATTGACGATGAGGCACAGAAATTGCATCCGAATTAAATTCGAAAGGCTCAATGCCGACATAAGTACAAGAGGACTGACACTCTACCTTTCTATGATTTGAACGTCTCCTGTGAGTCCAGTTTTAGATTCCGATGCTTCACTTCAGGTTTACTGTATTCCTTGGACCCTCTAATTGACGATGAAACGCAGAAATCGCATCCGAATTTAATACAAAAAGGATAATGCCGACATAAGCACGAGAGGATAGACACTCTCACTTTCTATGATTTGAACCTCTCCTGTGAGCCCAGTTTTAGATTCCGATGCTTCACTTCTGGTTTCCTGTATACCATGGACCTTCTTAATGACGATGAAACACAGAAATTGCATCCGAATTTAATACTAAAGGCATAATGCCGACTTAAGTACAACAGGACTGACACTCTCACTTTCGATGATTTGAACCTCTCCTGTGAGTCCAGTTTTAGATTCCGATTTTTTACTTCAGGATTACTGTATCCGTTGGACCTTCTTTTTGACGATGAAGCACAGAAATTGCATCGGAATTAAATTCAAAAGGCACAATGCCGACTAAAGAACAAGAGGACTGACACTCTACCTTTCTATGATTTGAACCTCTCCTGTGAGTCCAGTTTTAGATTCCGATGCTTCACTTCAGGTTTCCCGTATACCTTGGACCTTCTTATTGACAGAAATTGCATCCGAATTAAATTCGAAAGGCACAATGCCGACATAAGTACAAGAGGACTGACTCTCTAACTTTCTATGATTTGAACTTATTCTGTGAGTCCAGTTTTAGTTTCCGATGATTCACTTCAGGTTTACTGTATCCCTTGGACTTTCTTATTGACGATGAAACACAGCAATTGCATCCGAATTTAATACAAAAGGCACAATGCCGACTTAAGTACAAGAGGACTGACACTCTCACTTTCTTTGATTGAACCTCTCCTGTGAGTCCAGTTTTAGACTCCGATGCTTCACTTCAGGTTTACTGTATACCTTGTACGTTCTTATTGACGATGAAACACAGAAATTGCATCCGAATTTAATACAAAAGGCACAATGCCGACTTAAGTACATGAGGACTGACACTCTCACTTTCTATGATTTGAACCTGTCCTGTGAGTCCAGTTTCAGATTCCGATGCTTGACTTTAGGTTTCGTGTATACCTTGGACGTTCTTATTGACGATGAAACACAGAAATTGCATCCGAATTAAAGTCAAAAGGCACAATGCCGACTTAAGTACAAGAGGACTGACACTCTACATTTCTATGATTTGAACGTCTCCTGTGAGTCCAGTTTTATATTCCGATGCTTCACTTCAGGTTTACTGTATCCCTTGAACCCTCTTATTGACGGTGAAACACAGAAATCGCATCCGAATTTAATACAAAAGGCATAATGCCGACTTAAGTACGAGAGGATGGACACTCTCACTTTCTATGATTTGAACCTCTCCTGTGAGCCCAGTTTTAGATTTCGATGCTTCATTTCTGGTTTCCTGTACACCTCGGACCTTCTTTTTGACGATTAAACACAGCAATTGCATCCGAATTTAATACAAAAGGCACAATGCCGACTTAAGTACAAGAGGACTGACACTTTCACTTTCTATGAATTGAACCTCCCCTGTGAGTCCAGTTTTAGATTCTGATGCTTCACTTCAGGTTTACTGTAAACCTTGGACCTTCTTAATGAGGATGAAACACAGAAATTGCATCCGAATTTAATACAAAAGGCATAATGCCGACTTAAGTACAAGAGGACTGACACTCTCACTTTCTATGATTTGAACCTCTCCTGTGAGTCCAGTTTTAGATTCCGATTTTTTACTTCAGGTTTTTTGTATCCGTTGGACCTTCTTTTTGACGATGAAGCTCATAAATTGCATCGGAATTAAATTCAAAAGGCACAATGCCGACTTAAGTACAAGAGGACTGACACTCTCACTTTCTATGATTTGAACCTCTCCTGTGAGCCCAGTTTTAGATTCTGATGCTTAACTTCTGGTTTCCTGTATACCTTGGACCTTCTTATTGACGATGAAACACAGCAATTGCATCCGAATTTAATACAAAAGGCACAATGCCGACTTAAGTACAAGAGGACTGACACTTTCACTATCTATGAATTGAACCTCCCCTGTGAGTCCAGTTTGAGATTCCGGTGCTTCACTTCAGGTTTACTGTATACCTTGCACCTTCTTATTGACGATGAAACACAGAAATTGCATCCGAATTTAATACAAAAGGCACAATGCCGACTTAAGGAAAAGAGGACCGACACTCACACTTTCTATGATTTGAACCTCTCCTGTGACTCCAGTTTTAGATTCCGATGATTCACTTCAGGTTTCCTGTATACCTTGGACCTTCTTGTTGACGATGAAACATAGAAATTGCATCCGAATTTAATACAAAAGGCACAATGCCGACTTAAGGAAAAGAGGACTGACACTCTCAGTTTCTTTGATTTGAACCTCTCCTGTGAGTCCAGTTTTATATTGCGATGCTTCACTCCAGGTTTACTGTATACCATGGACCTTCTTATTGACGATGAAACACAAAAATTGCATCCGAATTAAATTCAAAAGGCACAATGCCGACATAAGTACAAGAGGACTGAATCACTAACTTTCTATGATTTGAACCTCTTCTGTGAGTCCAGTTTTAGATTCCGATGATTCACTTCAGGTTTACTGTATCCCTTGGACTTTCTTATTGACGATGAAACACAGAAATTGCATCCGAATTTAATACAAAAGGCACAATGCCGACTTAAGTACAAGAGGACTGACACTCTCACTTTCTATGATTTGAACCTCTCCTGTGAGTCCAGTTTTAGATTCCAATGCTTGACTTCAAGTTTCGTCTACACCTTGAACGTTCTTATTGACGATGAAACACAGAAATTGCATCCGAATTTAATACACAAGGCACAATGCCAACTTCAGTACAACAGGACTGACACTCTCACTTTCTATGATTTGAACCTCTCCTGTGAGCCCAGTTTTAGATTCCGATGCTTCACTTCTGGTTTCCTGTATACCATGGACCTTCTTATAGACGATGAAACACAGCAATTGCATCCGAATTTAACACAAAAAGCACAATGCCGATTTAAGTACAAGAGGACTGACACTTTCACTTTCTATGAATTGAACCTCCCCTATGAGTCCAGTTTTAGATTCCGATGCTTCACTTCAGGTTTACTGTATCCCTTGGACCCTCTTGTTATCGATGAAACACAGAAATTGCATCCGAATTTAATACAAAAGGCACAAAGCCAACTTAAGTACAAGAGGACTGACACTCCCACTTTCTATGATTTTAACCTCTCCTGTGAGTCCAGTTTTAGATTCCGTTGCTTCACTTCAGGTTTACTGTATCCCTTGGACTTTCTTATTGATGATGAAACACAGTAATTGCATCCGAATTAAATTCAAAAGGCACAATGCCGACATAAGTACAAGAGGACTGACTCTCTAACTTGCTATGATTTGAACCTCTTCTGTGAGTCCAGTTTTAGATTCCGATGATTCACTTCAGGTTTACTGTATCCCTTGGACTTTCTTATTTACGATGAAACACAGATATTGCATCCGAATTTAATACAAAAGGCACAATGCCGACTTAAGTACAAGAGGACTGACACTCGCACTTTCTATGATTTGAACCTCTCCTGTGAGTCAGGGTTTAAGATTCCGATGATTGACTTTACGTTTCGTGTACACCTTGGACGTTCTTATTGACGATGAAACACAGAAATTGCATCCGAATTTAATACAAAAGGCACAATGCCGACTTAAGTACAAGAGGGCTGACACCCTCACTTTCTATGATTTGAACACCTCCTGTGAGTCCAGTTTCAGATTCGGATGCTTGACCTCAGGTTTCGTGTATACCTTGGACGTTCTTATTGACGATGAAACACAGAAATTGCATCGGAATTAAATTCAAAAGGCACAATGCCGACTTAAGTACAAGGGGACTGACACTCTACCTTTCTATGATTTGAACGTCTCCTGTGAGTCCAGTTTTAGATTCCGATGCTTCACTTCAGGTTTAATGTATCCCTTGGACCCTCTTATTGACGATGAAACATAGAAATCGCATCCGTATTTAATACAAAAGGCATAATGCCGACTTAAGTACGAGAGGATAGACACTCTCACTTTCTATGATTTTAACCTCTCCTGTGAGCCCAGTTTTAGATTCCGATGCTTCACATCTGGTTTCCTGTATACCTTGGACCTTCTTATTGACGATGAAACACAGCAATTGCATAGGCATTTAATACAAAAGACACAATGCCGACTTAAGTACAAGAGGACTGACACTTTCACTTTCTATGAATTGAACCGCCCCTGTGAGTCCAGTTTTTGATTCCGATGCTTCACTTCAGGTTTACTGTATACCTTGGACCTTCTTAATGACGATGAAACACAGAAATTGCATCCGAATTTAATACAAAAGGCATAATGCCGACTTAAGTACAAGAGGACTGACACTCTCACTTTCTATGATTTGAACCTCTTCTGTGAGTCCAGTTTTAGATTCCGATTTTTTACTTCTGGTTTTTTGTATCCGTTGGACCTTCTTTTTGACGATGAAGCTCAGAAATTGCATCGGAATTAAATTCAAAAGGCACAATGCCGACTTAAGTACAAGAGGACTGACACTCTCACTTTCTATGATTTGAACCTCTCCTGTGAGCCCAGTTTTAGATTCTGATGCTTCACTTCAGGTTTACTGTATACCTTTGACCTTCTTAATGACGATGAGACACAGAAATTGCATCCGAATTTAATACAAAAGGCATAATGCCGACTTAAGTACAAGAGGACTGACACTCTCACGTTCTATGGTTTGAACCTCTCCTGTGAGTCCAGTTTTAGATTCCGATTTTTTACTTCAGGTTTTTTGTATCCGTTGGACCTTCTTTTTGACGATGAAGCTCAGAAATTGCATCGGAATTAAATTCAAAAGGCACAATGCCGACTTAAGTACAAGAGGACTGACAATCTCACTTTCTATGATTTGAACCTCTCCTGTGAGCCCAGTTTTAGATTCTGATGCTTCACTTCTGGTTTCCTGTATACCTTGGACCTTCTTATTGACGATGAAACACAGCAATTGCATCCGAATTTAATACAAAAGGCACAATGCCGACTTAAGTACAAGAGGACTGACACTTTCACTTTCTATGAATTGAACCTCCCCTGTGAGTCCAGTTTTAGATTCTGATGCTTCACTTCAGGTTTACTGTATACCTTGGACCTTCTTATTGACGATGAAACACAGAAATTGCATCCGAACTTAATACAAAAGGCACAATGCCGACATAAGTACAAGAGGACTGACACTCTCACTTTCTTTGATTGAACCTCTCCTGTGAGTCCAGTTTTAGATTCCGATGATTCACTTCAGGTTTACTGTATACCTTTGACCTTCTTAATGACGATGAGACACAGAAATTGCATCCGAATTTAATACAAAAGGCATAATGCCGACTTAAGTACAAGAGGACTGACACTCTCACGTTCTATGGTTTGAACCTCTCCTGTGAGTCCAGTTTTAGATTCCGATTTTTTACTTCAGGTTTTTTGTATCCGTTGGACCTTCTTTTTGACGATGAAGCTCAGAAATTGCATCGGAATTAAATTCAAAAGGCACAATGCCGACTTAAGTACAAGAGGACTGACAATCTCACTTTCTATGATTTGAACCTCTCCTGTGAGCCCAGTTTTAGATTCTGATGCTTCACTTCTGGTTTCCTGTATACCTTGGACCTTCTTATTGACGATGAAACACAGCAATTGCATCCGAATTTAATACAAAAGGCACAATGCCGACTTAAGTACAAGAGGACTGACACTTTCACTTTCTATGAATTGAACCTCCCCTGTGAGTCCAGTTTTAGATTCTGATGCTTCACTTCAGGTTTACTGTATACCTTGTACGTTCTTATTGACGATGAAACACAGCAATTGCATCCGAATTTAATACAAAAGGCACAATGCCGACTTAAGTACATGAGGACTGACACTCTCACTTTCTATGATTTGAACCTGTCCTGTGAGTCCAGTTTCAGATTCCGATGCTTGACTTCAGGTTTCGTGTATACCTTGGACGTTCTTATTGACGATGAAACACAGAAATTGCATCGGAATTAAATTCAAAAGGCACAATGCCGACTTAAGTACAAGAGGACTGACACTCTACATTTCTATGATATGAACGTCTCCTGTGAGTCCAGTTTTATATTCCGATGCTTCACTTCAGGTTTACTGTATCCCTTGAACACTCTTATTGACGGTGAAACACAGAAATCGCATCCGAATTTAATACAAAAGGCATAATGCCGACTTAAGTACGAGAGGATAGACACTCTCACTTTCTATAATTTGAACCTCTCCTGTGAGCCCAGTTTTAGATTTCGATGCTTCATTTCTGGTTTCCTGTACACCTCGGACCTTCTTTTTGACGATTAAACACAGCAATTGCATCCGAATTTAATACAAAAGGCACATTGCCGACTTAAGTACAAGAGGACTGACACTTTCACTCTCTATGAATTGAACCTCCCCTGTGAGTCCAATTTTAGATTCCGATGCTTCACTTCAGGTTTACTGTATACCTTGGACCTTCTTAATGACGATGAAACACAGAAATTGCATCCGAATTTAATACAAAAGGCATAATGCCGACTTACGTACAAGAGGACTGACACTCTCACTTTCTATGATTTGAACCTCTCCTGTGAGTCCAGTTTTAGATTCCGATTTTTTACTTCAGGTTTTTTGTATCCGTTGGACCTTCTTTTTGACGATGAAGCTCATAAATTGCATCGGAATTAAATTCAAAAGGCACAATGCCGACTTAAGTACAAGAGGACTGACACTCTCACTTTCTATGATTTGAACCTCTCCTGTGAGCCCAGTTTTAGATTCTGATGCTTCACTTCTGGTTTCCTGTATACCTTGGACCTTCTTATTGACGATGAAACACAGCAATTGCATCCGAATTTAATACAAAAGGCACAATGCCGACTTAAGTACAAGAGGACTGACACTTTCACTTTCTATGAATTGAACCTCCCCTGTGAGTCCAGTTTGAGATTCCGGTGCTTCACTTCAGGTTTACTGTATACCTTGGACCCTCATATTGACGATGAAACACAGAAATCGCACCCAAATTTAATACAACAGGCATAATGCCGACATAAGTACGAGAGGATAGACACTCTCACTTTCTATGATTTGAACCTCTCCTGTGAGCCCAGTTTTAGATTACGATGCTTCACATCTGGTTTCCTGTATACCTTGGACCTTCTTATTGACGATGAAACACGGCAATTGCATCCGTATTTAATACAAAAGGCACAATGCCGACTTAAGTACAAGAGGACTGACACTTTCACTTTCTAATAATTGAACCTCCCCTGTGAGTCCAGTTTTAGATTCCGATGCTTCACTTCAGGTTTACTGTACACCTTGGACCTTCTTATTGACGATGAAACAAAGAAATAGCATCCGAATTTAATACAAAAGGCACAATGCCGACTTAAGTACAAGAGGACTGACACTCTAACTTTCTATGATTTGAACCTCTCCTGTGAGTCCAGTTTTAGATTCCGATGCTTCACTTCAGGTTTACTGTATCCCTTGGACCTTCTTATTGACGATGAAACACAGAAATTGTATCCGAATTTAATACAAAATTCACAATGCCGACTTAAGTACAAGAGGACTGACACTCTCACTTTATAAGATTTGAACCTCTCCTGTGAATCCAGTTTTAGATTCCGATGCCTCACTCCAGGTTTACTGTATACCTTGGACCTTCTTATTGACGATGAAACACAAAAATTGCATCCAAATTAAATTCAAAAGGCACAATGCCGACATAAGTACAAGAGGACTGACTCTCTAACTTTCTATGATTTGAACCTCTTCTGTGAGTCCAGTTTTAGATTCCGATGATTCACTTCAGGTTTACTGTGTCCCTTGGACTTTCTTATTGACGATGAAACACAGAAATTGCATCCGAATTTAATACAAAAGCACAATGCCGACTTAAGTACAAGAGGACTGACACTCTCACTTTCTATGATTTGAACCACTCCTGTGAGTCCAGTTTTAGATTCCGATGCTTGACTTCAGGTTTGGTGTACACCTTGGACGTTCTTATTGACGATGAAACACAGAAATTGCATCCGAATTTAATACACAAGGCACAATGCCAACTTAAGTACAACAGGACTGACACTGTCACTTTCTTTGATTTGAACACCTCCTGTGAGTCCAGTTTCAGATTCCGATGCTTGACTTCAGGTTTCTTGTATACCTTGGACGTTCTTATTGACGATGAAACACAGAAATTGCATCGGAATTAAATTCAAAAGGCACAATGCCGACTTAAGTACAAGAGGACTGACACTCTACCTTTCTATGATTTGAACGTCTCCTGTGAGTCCAGTTTTAGATTCCGATGCTTCACTTCAGGTTTACTGTATTCCTTGGACCCTCTAATTGACGATGAAACACAGAAATCGCATCCGAATTTAATACAAAAGGCATAATGCCGACATAAGCACGAGAGGATAGACACTCTCACTTTCTATGATTTGAACCTCTCCTGTGAGCCCAGTTTTAGATTCCGATGCTTCACTTCTGGTTTCCTGTATACCATGGACATTCTTATTGACGATGAAACACAGCAATTGCATCCGAATTTAATACTAAAGGCATAATGCCGACTTAAGTACAACAGGACTGACACTCTCACTTTCTATGATTTGAACCTCTCCTGTGAGTCCAGTTTTAGATTCCGATTTTTTACTTCAGGTTTACTGTATCCGTTGGACCTTCTTTTTGACGATGAAGCACAGAAATTGCATCGGAATTAAATTCAAAAGGCACAATGCCGACTTAAGTACAAGAGGACTGACACTCTACCTTTCTATGATTTGAACCTCTCCTGTGAGTCCAGTTTTAGATTCCGATGCATCACTTCAGGTTTACTGTATCCCTTGGACCCTCTTATTGACGATGAAACACAGAAATCGCATCCGAATTTAATACAAAAGGCATAATGCCGACTTAAGTACGAGAGGATAGACACTCTCACTTTCTATGATTTGAACCTCTCCTGTGAGCCCAGTTTTAGATTCTGATGCTTCACTTCTGGTTTCCTGTATACCTTGGACCTTCTTATTGACGATGAAACACAGCAATTGCATCCGAATTTAATACAAAAGGCACAATGCCGACTTAAGTACAAGAGGACTGACACTCTCACTTTCTATGATTTGATCCTCTCCTGTGAGTCCAGTTTTAGATTCTGATGCTTCACATCAGGTCTACTGTATCCCCTGGACCTTCTTATTGACGATGAAACACAGAAATTGTATCCGAATTTAATACAAACGGCACAATGCCGACTTAAGTACAAGAGGACTGATACTCTCTCTTTCTATGATTTGAACCTCTCCTGTGAGTCCACTTTTAGATTCCGATGCTTCACTTCAGGTTTACTGTATACCTTGGACCTTCTTATTGACGATGAAATACAGAAATTGTATACGAATTTAATACAAAAGGCTCAATGCCGACTTAAGTACAAGAGGACTGACACTCACACTTTCAGTGATTTGAACCTCTCCTGTGACTCCAGTTTTAGATTCCGATGATTCACTTCAGGTTTCCTGTTTACCTTGGACCTTCTTGTTGACGATGAAACATAGAAATTGCATCCGAATTTAATACAAAAGGCACAATGCCGACTTAAGGAAAAGAGGACTGACACTCTCAGTTTCTTTGATTTGAACCTCTCCTGTGAGTCCAGTTTTATATTGCGATGCTTCACTTCAGGTTTACTGTATACCTTGGTTCTTCTTATTGACGATGAAACAAAGTAATTGCATCCGAATTTAATACAAAAGGCACAAAGCCGACTTAAGTACAAGAGGACTGACACTCTCACTTTCTATGATTTGAACCTCTCCTGTGAGTCCAGTTTTAGATTCCGATGCTTCACTTCAGGTTTACTGTATCCCTTGGACCTTCTTATTGACGATGAAACACAGAAATTGTATCCGAATTTAATACAAAATTCACAATGCCGACTTAAGTACAAGAGGACTGACACTCTCACTTTCTATGATTTGAACCTCTCCTGTGAGTCCAGTTTTATATTCCGATGCCTCACTCCAGGTTTACTGTATACCTTGGACCTTTTTATTGACGATGAAACACAAAAATTGCATCCGAATTAAATTCAAAAGCCACAATGCCGACATAAGTACAAGAGGACTGAATCTCTAACTTTCTATGATTTGAACCTCTTCTGTGAGTCCAGTTTTAGATTCCGATGATTCACTTCAGGTTTACTGTATCCCTTGGACTTTCTTAATGACGATGAAACACAGAAATTGCATCCGAATTTAATACAAAAGGCATAATGCCGACTTAAGTACGAGAGGATAGACACTCTCACTTTCTATGATTTGAACCTCTCCTGTGAGCCCAGTTTTAGATTCCGATGCTTCACTTCTGGTTTCCTGTATACCATGGACCTTCTTATTGACGATGAAACACAGCAATTGCATCCGAATTTAATACAAAAAGGACAATGCCGACTTAAGTACAAGAGGACTGACACTTTCACTTTCTGTGAATTGAACCTCCCCTATGAGTCCAGTTTTAGATTCCGATGTTTCACTTCAGGTTTACTGTATACCTTGGACCTTCTTAATGACGATGAATCACAGAAATTGCATCCGAATTTAATACAAAAGGCATAATGCCGACTTAAGTACAACAGGACTGACACTCTCACTTTCTATGATTTGAACACCTCCTGTGAGTCCAGTATGAGATTCCGATGCTTCACTTCAGGTTTCGTGTATACCTTGGACGTTCTTATTGACGATGAAACACAGAAATTGCATCGGAATTAAATTCAAATGGCACAATGCCGACTTAAGTACAAGAGAACTGACACTCCACCTTTCTATGATTTGAACGTCTCCTGTGAGTCCAGTTTTAGATTCCGATGCTTCACTTCAGGTTTACTGTATTCCTTGGACCCTCTAATTGACAATGAAACACAGAAATCGCATCCGAATTTAATACAAAAGGCATAATGCCGACTTAAGTACGAGAGGATAGACACTCTCACTTTCTATGATTTGAACCTCTCCTGTGAGCCCAGTTTTAGATTCCGATGCTTCACTTCTGGTTTCCTGTATACCATGGACCTTCTTATTGACGATGAAACACAGCAATTGCATCCGAATTTAATACAAAAAGCACAATGCCGACTTAAGTACAAGAGGACTGACACTTTCACTTTCTATGAATTGAACCTCCCCTATGAGTCCAGTTTTAGTTTCCGATGTTTCACTTCAGGTTTACTGTATACCTTGGACCTTCTTAATGACGATGAATCACAGAAATTGCATCCGAATTTAATACAAAAGGCATAATGCCGACTTAAGTACAACAGGACTGACACTCTCACTTTCTATGATTTGAACCTCTCCTGTGAGTCCAGTTTTAGATTCCGATTTTTTACTTCAGGTTTACTGTATCCGTTGGACATTCTTTTTGACGATGAAGCACAGAAATTGCATCGGAATCAAATTCAAATGGCACAATGCCGACTTAAGTACAAGAGGACTGACACTCTACCTTTCTATGATTTGAACCTCTCCTGTGAGTCCAGTTTTAGATTCCTATGCTGCACTTCAGGTTTACTGTATCCCTTGGACCCTCTTATTGACGATGAAACACAGAAATCGCATCCGAATTTTATACAAAAGGCATAATGCCGACTTAAGTACGAGAGGATAGACACTCTCACTATCTATGATTTGAACCTCTCCTGTGAGCCCAGTTTTAGATTCTGATGCTTCACTTCTGGTTTCCTGCATACCTTGGACCTTCTTATTGACGATGAAACACAGCAATTGCATCCGAATTTAATACAAAATTCACAATGCCGACATAAGTACAAGAGGACAGGCACTCTACCTTTCTATGATTTGATCCTATCCTGTGAGTCCAGTTTTAGATTCTGATGCTTCACTTCGGGTCTACTGTATCCCCTGGACCTTCTTATTGACGATGAAACACAGAAATTGCATCCGAATTTAATACAAAAGGCACAATGCCGACTTAAGAACAAGAGGACTGACACTCTACCTTTCTGTGATTTGAACCTCTCCTGTGAGTCAAGTTTTAGATTCCGATGCTTCACTTCAGGTTTCCAGTATACCTTGGACCTTCTTATTGACGATGAAACACAGAAATTGCATCAGAATTAAATTCGAAAAGCACAATGTCGACATAAGTACAAGAGGACTGACTCTCTAACTTTCTATGATTTGAACTTCTTCTGTGGGTGCAGTTTTAGTTTCCGATGATTCACTTCAGGTTTACTGTATCCCTTGGACTTTCTTATTGACGATGAAACACAGCAATTACATCCGAATTTAATACAAAAGGCACAATGCCGACTTAAGTACAAGAGGACTGACACTTTCACTTTCTATGAATTGAACCTCCCTTGTGAGTCCAGTTTTGAATTCCGATGCTTCACTTCAGGTTTACTGTATACCTTGGACCTTCTTATTGACGATGAAACACAGAAATGGCATCCGAATTTAATACAAACGGCACAATGCCGACTTAAGTACAAGAGGACTGACTCTCCCTCTTTCTATGATTTGAACCTCTCCTGTGAGTCCAGTTTTAGATTCCGATGCTTCACTTCAGGTTTACTGTATACCTTGGACCTTCTTATTGTCGATGAATCACAGAAATTGTATACGAATTTAATACAAAAGGCACAATGCCGACTTAAGTACAAGAGGACTGACACTCACAGTTTCTATGATTTGAACCTCTCCTGTGAGTCCAGTTTTAGATTCCGATGATTCACTTCAGGTTTCCTGTATCACTTGCACCTTCTTATTGACGATGAACCACAGAAATTGTATCCGAATGTAATACAAAAGGCATAATGCCGACTTAAGTACTAGAGGTCTGACAATCTCACTTTCTATGATTTGAACCTCTCCTGTGAGTCCAGTTTTAGTTTCCGATTTTTCACTTCAGGTTTACTGTATCCGTTGGACGTTCTTTTTGACGATTAAGCTCTGAAATTGCATCGGAATTAAATTCAAAAGGCACAATGCCGACTGAAGTACAAGAGGACTGACACTCTACTTTTCTATCATTTGATCCTCTCCTGTGAGACCAGTTTTAGATTCCGATGCTTGACTTCAGGTTTCGTGTACACTTTGGACGTTCCTATTGACGATGAAACACAGAAATTGCATCCGAATTTAATACACAAGGCACAATGCCAACACAAGTACAACAGGACTGAAACTCTCACTTTCTATGATTTGAACAGCTCCTGTGAGTCCAGTTTCAGATTCCGATGCTTGACTTCATTTTTCGGGTATACCTTGGACGTTCTTATTGACGATGAATCACAGAAACTGCATCGGAATTAAATTCAAAAGGCACAATGCCGACTTAAGTACAAGAGGACTGACACTCTACCTTTCTATGATTTGAACGTCTCCTGTGAGTCCAGTTTTAGATTCCGATGCTTCACTTCAGGTTTACTGTATCCCTTGGACCCTCTAATTGACGATGAAACACAGAAATCGCATCCGAATTTAATACAAAAGGCATAATGCCGACTTAAGTACGAGAGGATAGACACTCTCATTTTCTATGATTTGAACCTCTCCTGTGAGCCCAGTTTTAGATTCCGATGCTTCACTTCTGGTTTCCTGTATACCATGGACCTTCTTATTGACGGTGAAACACAGCAATTGCATCCGAATTTAATACTAAAAGCACAATGCCGACTTAATTACAAGAGGACTGACACTTTCACTTTCTATGAATTGAAACTCCCCTGTGAGTCCAGTTTTAGATTGCGATGCTTCACTTCAGGTTTACTGTATACCTTGGACCACCTTAATGACGATGAATCACAGAAAATGCATCCGAATTTAATACAAAAGGCATAATGCCGACTTAAGTACAACAGGACTGACACTCTCACTTTCTATGATTTGAACCTCTCCTGTGAGTCCAGTTTTAGATTCCGATGCTTCACTTCAGGTTTACTGTATCCCCTGGACCTTCTTATTGACGATGAAACACAGAAATTGTATCCGAATTTAATACAAAATTCACAATGCGACTTAAGTACAAGAGGACTGGCACTCTCACTTTCTAAGAATTGAACCTCCCCTGTGAGTCCAGTTTTAGATTACGATGCTTCACTTCAGGTTTACTGTATACCTTGGACCTTCGTATTGACGATGAAACACAGAAATTGCATCCGAATTTAATACAAATGCACAATGCCGACTTAAGAACAAGAGGACTGACACTCTACCTTTCTATGATTTGAACCTCTCCTGTGAGTCCAGTTTTAATTCCGATGCTTCACTTCAGGTTTCCCGTATACCCTGGACCTTCTTTTTGTCAATGAAACACAGAAATTGCATCCGAATTTAATACAAATGGCACAATGCCGACTTAAGTACAAGAGGACTGACACTCTCTCTTTCCATGATTTGAACCTCTCCTGTGAGTCCAGTTTTAGATTCCGATGCTTCACTTCAGGTTTACTGTATACCTTGGACCTTCTTATTGACGATGAAACACAGAAATTGTATACGAATTTAATACAAAAGGCACAATGCCGACTTAAGTACAAGAGGACTGACACTCACACTTTCTATGATTTGAACCTCTCCTGTGAGTAGAGTTTTAGATTCCGATGATTCACTTCAGGTTTCCTGTATACCTTGGACCTTCTTATTGACGATGAAACATAGAAATTGCATCCGAATTTAATACAAAAGGCACAATGCCGACTTAAGGAAAAGAGGACTGACACTCTCACTTTCTTTAATTTGAACCTCTCCTCTGAGTCCAGTATTAGATTCCGATGATTCACTTCAGGTTACTGTATCCCTTGGACTATCTTATTCTTGATGAAACACAGAAATTGCATCCGAATTTAATACAAAAGGCACAAGGCCGACTTAAGTACAAGAGGACTGACACTCTCACTTTCAATGATTTGAACCCCTACTGTGACTCCTGTTTTAGTTTTCGATGCTTGACTTCAGGTTTCGTGTATACTTTGTACCTTCTTATTGACGAAGGAAAAACACAGAAATTGCATCCGAATTTAACACAAAAGGCACAACGCCGACTTAAGTACAAGACGACTGACACTCTCACTTTCTATGATTTGAACCTCTCCTGTGAGTCCAGTTTTAGATTCCGATGCTTCACGTAAGGTTTCCTGTATACCTTGCACCTTCTTATTGACGATGAAACACAGAAATTGTATCCGAATTAAATTCAAAAGGCACAATGCCGACATAAGTACAAGAGGACTGACTCTCTAACTGTCTGTGATTTGAACCTCTTCTGTGAGTCCAGTTTTAGATTCCGATGTTTCACTTCAGGTTTACTGTATCCGTTGGACTTTCTTATTGTCGATGAAACACAGAAATTGCATCCGAGTTTAATACAAAAGGCACAATGCTGACTTAAGTACAAGAGGACTGACACTCTCACTTTCTATGATTTGAACCTCTCCTGTGAGTCCAGTTTTAGATCCCGATGATTCACTTCAAATTTACTGTATCCCTTGGACTTTCTTATTGTCGATGAAACACAGAAATTGCATCCGAATTTAATACAAAAGGCACAAGGCCGACTTAAGTACAAGAGGACTGACACTCTCACTTTCTATGATTTGAACCTCTCCTGTGAGTTTAGTTTCAGTCTCGGATGCTTGACTTCAGGTTTCGTGTATACCTTGGACGTTCTTATTGACGATGAGACACAGAAATTGCATCCGAGTTTAATAAAAAGGCACAATGCTGACTTAAGTACAAGAGGACTGACACTCTCAATTTCTATGGTTTGAACAACTCCTGTGAGTCAAGTTTTAGATTCCGATGCTTCACTTCAGGTCTACTGTATCACTTGCCCCTTCTTATTGACGATGAAACACAGAAATTGCATCCGAATGTAATACAAAAGGCATAATGCCGACTTAAGTACAAGAGGACTGACAATCTCACTTTCTATGATTTGAACCTCTCCTGTGAGTCCAGTTTTAGTTTCCGATTTTTCACTTCAGGTTTACTGTATCCGTTGGACCTTCTTTTTGACGATTAAGCTCAGAAATTGCATCGGAATTAAATTCAAAAGGCACAATGCCGACTGAAGTACAAGAGGACTGACACTCTATTTTTCTATGATTTGATCCTCTCCTGTGAGTCCAGTTTTAGATTCCGATGCTTGACTTCAGGTTTAGTGTACACCTTGGACGTTCCTATTGACGATGAAACACAGAAATTTCATCCGAATTTAATACACAAGGCACGAAGCCAACTTAAGTACAACAGGACTGACACTCTCACTTTCTATGATTTGAACACCTCCTGTGAGTCCAGTTTCAGATTCCGATGCTTGACTTCAGGTTTCGTGTATTCCTTGGACGTTCTTATTGACGATGAATCACAGAAATTGCATCGGAATTAAATTCAAAAGGCACAATGCCGACTTAAGTACAAGAGGACTGACACTCTAACTTTCTATGATTTGAACGTCTCCTGTGAGTCCCGTTTTAGATTCCGATGCTTCACTTCAGGTTTACTGTATACCTTGGACCTTCTTATTGTCAATGAAACACAGTAATTGCATCCGAATTTAATACAAATGGCACAATGCCGACTTAAGTACAAGAGGACTGACACTCTCTCTTTCTATGATTTGAACCTCTCCTGTGAGTCCAGTTTTAGATTCCGATGCTTCACGTCAGGTTTACTGTATACCTTGGACCTTCTTATTGACGATGAAACACAGAAATTGTATACGAATTTATTACAAAAGGCACAATGCCGACTTAAGTACAAGAGGACTGACACTCACACTTTCTATGATTTGAACCTCTCCTGTGAGTCCAGTTTTAGATTCCGATGATTCACTTCAGGTTTCCTGTATACCTTAGACCTTCTTATTGACGATGAAACATAGAAATTGCATCCGAATTTAATACAAAAGGCACAATGCCGACTTCAGGAAAAGATGACTGACACTCTTACTTTCTTTGATTTGAACCTCTTTTGTGAGTCCAGTATTAGATTCCGATGATTCACTTCAGGTTTACTGTATCCCTTGGACTATCTTATTGTTGATGAAACACAGAAATTCATCCGAATTTAATACAAAAGGCACAAGGCCGACTTAAGTACAAGAGGACTGACACTCTCACTTTCTATGATTTGAACCTCTCCTGTGAGTGCAGTTTTAGATTCCGTTGCTTGACTTCAGGTTTTGTGTATACCTTGGACGTTCTTATTGACGATGAAACACAGAAATTGCATCCGCGTTTAATACAAAAGGCACAATGCTAACTTAAGTACAAGAGGACTGACACTCTCACTTTCTATTATTTGAACCTCTCCTGTGAGTCCAGTTTTAGATCCCGATGATTCACTTCAGGTTTACTGTATCCCTTGGACTTACTTATTGCCGATGAACCACAGAAATTGCATCCGAATTTAATACAAAAGGCACAAGGCCGACCTAAGTACAAGAGGACTGACACTCTCACTTTCTATGATTTGAACCTCTCCTGTGAGTAGAGTTTTTGACTCCGATGCTTGACTTCAGGTTTCGTGTATACCTTGGACGTTCTTATTGACGATGAGACACAGAAATTGCATCCGAGTTTAATAAAAAGGCACAATGCTGACTTAAGTACAAGAGGACTGACACTCTCAATTTCTATGGTTTGAAAAACTCCTGTGAGTCAAGTTTTAGATTCCGATGCCTCACTTCAGGTCTACTGTATCACTTGCACCTTCTTATTGACGATGAACCACAGAAATTGCATCCGAATGTAATACATAAATTCATAATGCCGACTTAAGTACAAGAGGACTGACAATCTCACCTTCTATGATTTGAACCTCTCCTGTGACTCCAGTTTTAGTTTCCGATTATTCACTTCAGGTTTACTGTATCCGTTGGACCTTCTTTTTGACGATTAAGCTCAGAAATTGCATCGGAATTAAATTCAAAAGGCACAATGCCGACTTAAGTACAAGAGGACTGACACTCAATTTCTCTATGATTTGAACCTCCTCTGTGAGTCCAGTTTTAGTTTCCGATGCTTCACTTCAGGTTTACTGTAACCTATGGACCCTCTTATTGACGATGAAACACAGAAATCGCATCCGAATTTAATACAAAAGGCATAATGCCGACTCAAGTACGAAAGGATAGACACTCTCACTTTCTATGATTTGAACCTCTCCTGTGAGCCCAGTTTTAGATTCCGATGCTTCACTTCTGGTATCCTGTATACCTTGGACATTCTTATTCACGATGAAACACAGCAATTGCATCCGAATTTAATACAAAAGGCACAATGCTGACATAAGTACAAGAGGACTGACACTTTCACTTTCTATGAATTGAACCTCCCCTATGAGTCCAGTTTTAGATTACGATGCTTCACTTCAGGTTTACTGTATACCTTGGACCTTCGTATTGACGATGAAACACAGAAATTGCATCCGAATTTAATACAAAAGGCACAAAGCCGACTTAGGTACAAGAGGACTGACACTCTCACTTTCTATGATTTGATCCTCTCCTGTGAGTCCAGTTTTAGATTACGATGCTTCACTTCAGGTTTACTGTATCCCTTGGACCATCTTATTGACGATGAAACACAGAAATTGCATCCGAATTTAATACAAAAGGCACAATCCTGACTTAAGTACAAGAGGACTGACACTCTCACTCTCTTTGATTTGAACATCTCCTGTGAGTCCAGGTTTAGATTCCGATGCTTCACTTCAGGTTTACTGTATCCCTTGGACCTTCTTATTGACGATGAAACACAGAAATTGTAACCGAATTTAATACAAACGGCACAATGCCGACTTAAGTACAAGAGGACTGACACTCTCACTTTCTATGATTTGAACCCCTCCTATGAGTCCTGTTTTAGATTCCGATTCTTCACTTCAGGTCTACTGTATCCCTTGGACCTTCTTATTGACGATGAAATACAGAAATTGCATCCGAATTTAATACAAAAGGCACAATGCCGACTTATGTACAAGAGGACTGACACTCTCACTTTCTATGATTTGAACCTCTCCTGTGAGTCCAGCTTTAGATTCCGATGCTTCACTTCAGGTTTCCTGTATACATTGGACCTTCTTATTGACGATGAAAACAAGAAATTGCATCCAAATTAAATTCAAAAGGCACAATGCCGACATAAGTACAAGAAGACTGACTCTCTAACTTTCTATGATTTGAACCTCCCCTGTGAGTCCAGTTTTAGATTCCGATGCTTCACTTCAGGTCTACTGTACCCCTTGGACCTTCTTACTGACGATGAAACACAGAAATTGCATCCGAATTTAACACAAAAGGCCCAATGCCGACTTAAGTTCAAGAGGACTGACATTCTCACTTTCAATGATTTGAACCTCTCCTGTGAGTCCAGTTTTAGATGCCGATGCTACACTTCAGGTCTACTGTATACCATGGACCATCTTATTGCCGGTGAAGCACAGGATTTGCATCGGAATTAAATTCAAAAGGCACAATGCCGACTTAAGTACAAGAGGACGGACAATCTAACTTTCGTTGATTTGAACCTCTCCTGTGAGTTCAGTTTTAGTTTCCGATACTATACTTCAGGTTTACTGAATACCATGGACGTTTATATTGACAATGAACCACAGAAATTGCATCGGAGTGAAATTCAAAAGGCACAATGGCGAATTAAGTACAAGAGGACTGACTCTCGAACTGTCTATGAATGGAACCTCTCCTGTGAGTCCAGTTTTAGGTTCCCAGGCTTCACTTCAGGTTACTGTATCCCTTGGACCTTCTTATTGACGATGAAATACAGATATTGCATCCGAATTTAATACAAAAGGCACAATGCCGTCGTAAGTACAAGAGGACTGACACTCTAACTTTCTATGATTTGAACCTCTCCTGTGAGTCCAGTATTAGATTCCGATGCTTCACTTCTGGTGTACTGTATCCCTTGGATCTTCTTATTGACGATGAAACAAAGAAATTGCATCCGAATTTAATACAAAAGGCACAATGCCGACTTAAGTACAAGAGGACTGACAGTCTAACTTTCTATGATTTGAACGTCTCCTGTGAGTCCAGTTTTAGATTCCGATGCTTCACTTCAGGTTTACTGTAACCCATGGACCTTCTTATTGTCAATGAAACACAGTAATTGCATCCGAATTTAATACAAATGGGACAATGCCGACTTAAGTACAAGAGGACTGACACTCTCTCTTTCTATGATTTGAACCTCTCCTGTGAGTCCAGTTTTAGATTCCGATGCTTCACGTCAGGTTTACTGTATACCTTGGACCTTCTTATTGACGATGAAACACAGAAATTGTATACGAATTTATTACAAAAGGCACAATGCCGACTTAAGTACAAGAGGACTGACACTCACACTTTCTATGATTTGAACCTCTCCTGTGAGTCCAGTTTTAGATTCCGATGATTCACTTCAGGTTTCCTGTATACCTTAGACCTTCTTATTGACGATGAAACATAGAAATTGCATCCGAATTTAATACAAAAGGCACAATGCCGACTTCAGGAAAAGATGACTGACACTCTCACTTTCTTTGATTTGAACCTCTCCTGTCAGTCCAGTATTAGATTCCGATGATTCACTTCAGGTTTACTGTATCCGTTGGACTATCGTATTGTTGATGAAACACAGAAATTGCATCCGAATTTAATACAAAAGGCACAAGGCCGACTTAAGTACAAGAGGACTGACACTCTCACTTTCTATGATTTGAACCTCTCCTGTGAGTGCAGTTTTAGATTCCGTTGCTTGACTTCAGGTTTTGTGTATACCTTGGACGTTCTTATTGACGATGAATCACAGAAATTGCATCCGCGTTTAATACAAAAGGCACAATGCTAACTTAAGTACAAGAGGACAGACACTCTCACTCTCTATTATTTGAACCTCTCCTGTGAGTCCAGTTTTAGATCCCGATGATTCACTTCAGGTTTACTGTATCCCTTGGACTTACTTATTGCCGATGAACCACAGAAATTGCATCCGAATTTAATACAAAAGGCACAAGGCCGACCTAAGTACAAGAGGACTGACACTCTCACTTTCTATGATTTGAACCTCTCCTGTGAGTAGAGTTTTTGACTCCGATGCTTGACTTCAGGTTTCGTGTATACCTTGGACGTTCTTATTGACGATGAAACACAGAAATTGCATCCGAGTTTAATAAAAAGGCACAATGCTGACTTAAGTACAAGAGGACTGACACTCTCAATTTCGTTGGTTTGAACAACTCCTGTGAGTCAAGTTTTAGATTCCGATGCCTCACTTCAGGTCTACTGTATCACTTGCACCTTCTTATTGACGATGAACCACAGAAATTGCATCCGAATGTAATACAAAAATTCATAATGCCGACTTAAGTACAAGAGGACTGACAATCTCACCTTCTATGATTTGAACCTCTCCTGTGACTCCAGTTTTAGTTTCCGATTATTCACTTCAGGTTTACTGTATCCGTTGGACCTTCTTTTTGACGATTAAGCTCAGAAATTGCATCGGAATTAAATTCAAAAGGCACAATGCCGACTTAAGTACAAGAGGACTGACACTCAATTTCTCTATGATTTGAACCTCCTCTGTGAGTCCAGTTTTAGTTTCCGATGCTTCACTTCAGGTTTACTGTAACCCATGGACCCTCTTATTGACGATGAAACACAGAAATCGCATCCGAATTTAATACAAAAGGCATAATGCCGACTCAAGTACGAAAGGATAAACACTCTCACTTTCTATGATTTGAACCTCTCCTGTGAGCCCAGTTTTAGATTCCGATGCTTCACATCTGGTATCCTGTATACCTTGGACATTCTTATTCACGATGAAACACAGCAATTGCATCCGAATTTAATACAAAAGGCACAATGCTGACTTAAGTACAAGAGGACTGACACTCTCACTTTCTATGATTTGAACCTCTCCTATGAGTCCAGTTTTAGATTACGATGCTTCACTTCAGGTCTACTGTATCCCTTGGACCATGTTATTGACGATGAAACACAGAAATTGTATCCGAATTTAATACAAAAGGCACAATGCCGACTTAAGTACAAGAGGACTGACACTCTCACTTTCTATGATTTGAACCTCTCCTATGAGTCCAGTTTTAGATTCGGATGCTTCACTTCAGGTCTACTGTGTCCCTTGGACCTTCTTATTGCCGATGAAACACAGAAATTGCATCCGAATTTAATACAAAGGCAGAATGCCGACTTATGTACAAGAGGACTGACACTTTCACATTCTATGAATTGAACCTCCCCTGTGAGTCCAGTTTTAGATTCCGATGCTTCACTTCAGGTTTACTGTATATCTTAGATCATCTTATTGACGATGAAACACAGAAATTGCATCCGAATTTAATACAAAAAGCACAATGCTGACTTAAGTACAAGAGGACTGACACTCTCACTCTCTATGATTTGAACCTCTCCTGTGAGTCCATGTTTAGATTCCGATGCTTCACTTCAGGTTTACTGTATCCCTTGGACCTTCTTATTGACGATGAAACACAGAAATTGTAACCGAATTTAATACAAAAGGCCCAATGCCGACTTAAGTTCAAGAGGACTGACATTCTCACTTTCAATGATTTGAACCTCTCCTGTGAGTCCAGTTTTAGATGCCGATGCTACACTTCAGGTCTACTGTATACCATGGACCATCTTATTGCCGGTGAAGCACAGGAATTGCATCGGAATTAAATTCAAAAGGCACAATGCCGACTTAAGTACAAGCGGACAGACAATCTAACTTTCGTTGATTTGAACCTCTCCTGTGAGTTCAGTTTTAGTTTCCGATACTATACTTCAGGTTTACTGCATACCATGGACGTTTATATTGACAATGAACCACAGAAATCGCATCGGAGTGAAATTCAAAAGGCACAATGGCGAATTAAGTACAAGAGGACTGACTCTCGAACTGTCTATGAATGGAACCTCTCCTGTGAGTCCAGTTTTAGATTCCGAGGCTTCACTTCAGGATACTGTATCCCTTGGACCTTCTTATTGACGATGAAATACAGATATTGCATCCGAATTTAATACAAAAGGCACAATGCCGTCGTAAGTACAAGAGGACTGACACTCTAACTATCTATGAATTGAACCTCTCCTGTAAGTCCAGTATTAGATTCTGATGCCTCACTTCAGGGTTACTGTATCCCTTGGACCTTCTTTTTGACGATTAATCACAGAAATTGCATCGGCATTAAATTCAAAAGGCACAATGACGACTTAAGTACAAGATGACTGACACTCTAACTTTCTATGATTTGAACCTCTCCTGTGAGTCCAGTATTAGATTCCGATGCTTCACTTCTGGTGTACTGTATCCCTTGGATCTTCTTATTGACGATGAAACAAAGAAATTGCATCCGAATTTAATACAAAAGGCACAATGCCGACTTAAGTACAAGAGGACTGACACTCTAACTTTCTATGATTTGAACCTCTGCTGCAAGTCTAGTTTTAGATTCCGATGCTTCACTTCAGGTTTACTGTATCCCTTGGACCTTCTTATTGACGATGAAACACAGTAATTGCATCCGAATTTAATACAAAAGGCACAATGCCGACATAAGTACAAGAGGACTGACACTCCAACTTTCTATGATTTGAACCTCTCCTGTAAGTCTAGTTTTAGATTCCGATGCTTCACTTCAGGTTTACAGTATCCCTTGGACCTTCTTATTGACGATGAACCACAGAAATTGCATCGGAATTAAATTCAAAAGGCACAATGCCGACTTAAGAACAAGAGGACTGATACTCTAACTATCTATGATTTGAACCTCTCCTGTAACTCCAGTTTAAGATTCCGATGCTTCACTTCAGGTTAACTGTATCCCTTGGACCTTCTAATTGACGATGAAACAAAGAAATTGCATCGGAATTAAATTCAAATGGCACAGTGCAGACTTTAGTACAAGAGGACGGACTCTCTAACTTTCAATGATTTGAACCTCTCCTGTGAGTCACGTTTTATATTCCGATGCTTCACTTCAGCTTTACTGTATACCTTGGACCTTCTTATTGAAGGTGAAACACAGAAATTGCATCGGAATTAAATTCAAAAGGCACAATGCCGACTAAAGTACAAGAGGACTGACACACTAACTTTCTATGATTTGAACCTCTCCTGTGAGTCCAGTTTTAGATTCTGATGCTTCACTTCAGGTTTACTGTATACCTTGGACCTTCCTATTGACGATGAAACACACAAATTGCATCCGAATTTAATACAAAAGTCACAATGCCGACTTAAGTAAAAGAGGACGGACACTCTAAATTTCTATGATTTGAACCTCTCCTGTGAGTCCAGTTTTAGATTCTGTAATTTTTCCTCTCCTATGTACGTGATTATGTAGCTCTCAATTCGTTCGAGCAATCAATCATTCATGATAGGAAATACAGTCATAGCTCAGTCACTCAAAATGATTCTGAAATTTTACTTGTTAGAATGAAATCAGGCGATGATTCTTCTTCTCTGCAGGCTCGTGCTTTGCGGCAGTCTGCTAATCTGCACAAATAAAATGCCTCGTAATTTTGGGAGCGTCGTATAATCAGTCGGGAATCCTCAGATCAAGCGGATATTTGGCTTTGATGAAGTTTAACCTTCCGAAGAAGCAATGGAGCTCTTGGATTATTAAGTGCAGGTTCGTATCCATTCTTTCGGAAGTCCCTTCTGATTAACAACTACGCAATATATCGATAAATATCATTAATTCTCAAATTTAAAATACACACCATTTACTTGAAGGAGCCATCTATATATATTTTCATTTAATCGTACAGTTCATATCGGTTATCTTCTGTAATAAATCTCAATAATCAGATTACAGTTCTTCCAAACCAAGCACAGGCTAATCGGCACGAAGACAATCTCGGAAGCCCCCTTTCTTTTTTTTCTAACAACCACCAGAGAGAGTACTACAAAGAATACTTATGCGCTCATGGCATAGCTATTGTATGAACTACTTTTCGCATGGATTCTGCGAGTATGAAGATAGAAAATTAGTAAACGTCATTCAAGGGTAGAATTGTATCTGAATAATTCATCGAATATAAAGAGATATTACAATTGCCCCTCGCAGCGAGCAAAGTTAATGGTAATACACTTTGTGAGCTAACAGAAAAAATTTGTTGGGTTGTTTATTCAAAAGAGGAATATTTTGAATTAGTAGAATTTTACTGTAGAGAGTATGGGTAACATGTTAAGACAATAAGTTACGAGAATACCTAAGCTGTAGCTTTTACATGTACCGGGGTATACCCGCATCCCGAGTACATAACCAGGGAAGATGTAGATTGGTGTAATTACGAAAAAGGTCTACCCATTTGGAAACTGGCCTTTACAGGGAAACCCTGGAAAACCCGGAAGAATAGACCCCAGCTCAGGTATTAAAGAAGATAGGAAAGCCTAAATCCAGTAATTTTGAAATATATAGAAGCTCTATAGATTAGATCGAAGGAAAAGTGCCTCATAGCCAAAAAAAATTTTACAATATTGCTCAAAAAAATATTTTCAAAATTCTTCTTTCGACGATGTAGCCGGCGATCTCGTTGTGAAGTCGATGGAACACGAACACTGGGTACGGACACCGGGTAGGCGACGTACAGCGTTTGGTGGACGCGGCACGGAGGACAGGCGATGACTTATGGTACAGGATAGAAGCTGGTAACGTGCCGTAGAAACAGGAAGATGATCTCAGGAACAGATGGTCAGGGACGTGAACATGAAACAGGTTTAAAGTGGAATAAGAAAAAGTTCTGACTGAATAAATCCCTGGAAGAGAGTGGATTAAGGCAACGAAGTCCCTATTTCATCGTTGAACTCAAAATCGGAGTGGATTCTTATATTCTTCCATCTGTACTAGACTGGAATATCCATCAGTTCTGACAATCACGAATTTTTTTCTTTGTTTTCTTTTTTTTTTTTTTTTTTGTAGTCCTCAATACCAAAGTGGTTTTGCCTTACAACTGCTGATTGTCCAAAACATTGCCAAATAGACTGTGGGCATTTAAATTTTGTTGTAGCTCATATCGAATGTAATCCTCTCAAAAAAATTTTTAATCTAATCTTCGTTTTGTTATAGTGCAGGTGGAAGTAGAGCATTGAATCTGTCCGAGGTTTGCTTTCAATTACGAAATTAAGGATAAAATTTAAGTTTACACTTGATGAAAAATTTTAAACATAGGCATATGACACTGACTTCACAAAAGGAATAATTTGAAAAAAATCCATTATTCTTATAATTAATTGATTTATAGATCCACTTGCAAATAAATATCACTAATGATGACGTATGTTCATTTAACAAATCATCCACTCGTAGAATCTTCTTCATCCTCTCATGAACGTTTATGGAAATATATTTCAACAATTATGTCCATAATATGAAACACACAAACTGCTATTCTTAAAATGTTAGTTAAAATTCTTAAATTAATTCTCCTGGTCAAGAAGGCATAATGAAAAATCTCAAAATTATAATAATTTTCTCTCGCGCAACGAGAGAGTTTCTTCAATTGTTTGCAACAGTGACATTATCGACTGTTGCTTCATTTCACAGTTCATTTGTTTTCTTGCGCGAACAGCGCACATCATACACACAGCGTATTTACCTACATATCCCACACTGTTCAAGTTTCACACGCAATTCTCACATAAGTGCCGTGTCTTGAGGAAATGTAGATGCACTTTCATTGTATATCACTGTGGCTTCTGCTCATAGTCCACACTTACAAACACTAGTAATTAACAAATTCTTCTACCTATCTTAAAAATTTTGTGCTAAACTATCACAGGAGTAATCTCACTGTCTCTTAACCTATCACAGGAGTAATCTCACTGTCTCTTAACCTATCACAGGAATAATCTCACTGTCTCTTAACCTCTAGACAACATTAACTTCTTGATATTTATGTACACATTTGACTCATAGTCAAATTCCACTCTAAATTCTTCTCCACATTTGGTATCACAGATGTACGATCCTTCAAAAAATTTCTTAATATCATTATGCGGGAATAATCCCTTTCTTCTTTTCGATTCGGGATATGCCAACAAGTATGATCCAGGATTGGGTATATTTACAATAACATATGGTCCGGTATAAATAAGATTCCATTTCTTTATGTTCTTCATCAGTTTCGAGGAATGGATGTGTCGCCTCAATAAAACCTTTTCTCCAAGATGAAACGTCTGAATCCGGTGAATCCGGTGAATCCGTTTATCATATGTCAATTTCCGTTGTATTGCCTTTTTAGTTAAATTGACAAGTGCGAGTCGAATCTTTTCCTCCCATTTTAAATCCTGGTCTTCATACTTTACGTCCGTTGCCTCCAGGTTTTTGAACGACTACGAGCGGAGAACAATATGGACTAGTTGATGGCTCAATCAAGTTCCATTCTAACATTCTATTTATCTCCCTTTGAACAGATTGTTTTAAACGCCAGGGGATCGGGTAGTGCGTGTAACAGTAAGTCTGATGTGGCTTCACTTGTAGGTGACAAATATACCCTTTAATAATTCCTGGTTTCTCATCAAAAATCTCTTCATATGCCTCTAACAAATAATGAAGCTGCTGCCTTTGTTCTCCGGTAAGCTGATTTGATTCACTAGCTTTTATCATTGTTGTTTGGTTAAAGTCCTCCTGTTGTATCAAATCCTTTAAAAGCTCCTTCCAACGACCGTTTGTAGTGTCAATTAACTGAATTATGGCACCGCGACAATATTTCTCATGCACCGTTTCCTTTCTATTTAAATCCAGTGCTATCTCTTCTCCATTTAATCTAAATTTAACTATTCCTTCCAAAAAATCCATCTGACAATCGTACTCCTGCATACTCCCAATACCAAGAATACAGTCCACTAATAACTTCTCCACTACAAGGAACGAGCATTTTATTGCTACATTTCCCATTTTCATCTCTAATTGTGTTTGTATTTTGACATTGGGAGAGCGTGCTCCAACAGCTCCGATGATTTTGCCGTTCTGTACTGGCAAAATTGGTACCTTCTTCTTCCTAATAATTCTCCGAAAAAGAGCGCCTGAGATGACATTGGCGGAAGCGGCGGTGTCTAATATCACATTCGTTGGAACTTCCTCTATTTCAACAAATACTTCCGATACCGGAACACTCGATCTGTCATTATGACAAGTTATTAAATCCTTTGTTAACTCTTCAGTCAACAGCTCACCATCATTATATCTTAACAATTGTAATTTTACTGTTTCGCCCCTAACAGATCCCCTGACCGCTCCTCTGGGGCACGATGCGGTCATGTTTAGTTTGACTGATTATTGGTCCGATTGGTATTTATCTCTTCAGCTACTTCAGTGATTATCGGTTGTTGTGGTGAATTCGGTCTATATTGTCTTGCTTGATTTGTGTAATTATTGTTGTTGTTCTGCTGGTGTTGGTAGAACTGTCCTATGTTGCCATACATTGGATCATATCGATTAAAATTCCTACTGTTTCTAAAATAGTCCCTCGCTGCACCATTACCAAAGTTTCCATTATGGTAATAATTATTATTTGCATTTTGACCATTTCTAAGTCTCCTCGGAGAGTGTAGTTGGTTATGATTATTGTTACTGCTACTATTACTGCCATTCCCATTCGAGTTGCAGCTCGGATTCGCTTCTGTTACTCTTCTTTGATATGACATTTCTCTTGCCCTTTTATTGTCCTCCTCAATTATATCAATATGATCAAGCGTAGTCATAAATGAGTCTATATCCTTATCATTTATATACAACAGCTGATTCCTTATACTGGTGGGTAGTCTAGACTTGAGTATTCTAAGTATATCCGGCAAAGGAATCGGTACATCCCAATACAAAGATTTATCAATGTATTTCTCAAAATATCACTTTAGAGATCCTCTAGAAAATGAGAAAGGCTCAGGATATAATACTTCCTGCCTAAGTCTTTCTTGTATTCCAGCAGACCAATATTTTGCTAGAAAAGCCTGCTCAAATTCTTTGTAACATTTACAAGATGTTTGTTCGGATGCCCACAATGCTCCTGTTCCTGGTATATATCCAGATACAAAATTAATCTTTTGCCATTCTGTCCAAGATCGTGGAAATAGACCTCTGAAACTTCGAATAAAGACTACAGGATGAACATTCCTTTTGTCAGGGTTAAAGATTTGAAATTGTCTCTCTTTAATCATCTTCTCCTCAACGCTACTACGATTCCAAAAATCATCCTGTTCGTACTTTTCCCTGTGGCTATCCGTTATATCGAACCTTACTTGTGACGTTCCAGTTCTGTCTACATCGGATCTTGACGTGGACGGAATGTCACGCACAGATTGAGAGTTTTGTTTCCTACTTCTCGGTGTTTCTAAATCCTCCTGCGAGAGATTTAGTGATCTTTCGATATTTTCTTTCCAACGCGAGAAATCTTCGCCAAGTTGTTCTCGAACTTCCTTTAACTCTTTGTTAAAAAAATTATCCTCGGAACTCTCTGAAATGGACTGTAAAGCTACTTTCACAGTATCTTCTATGGTTTCCGAATGAGAATTTTGCCGCTCTAATGTCATTTCTGAAAACTTTCCCGCAAGTACATTCATTCTGTGTTCCACTGTCTCCTGTTTTTCCTTCACTTCGTCAAATTGCTTCTTTAGATTATCTTGGGATTCTGTTACTTCTGGTATCATAGCTCCGGAACACTGTATGTCCTCTTGAGCTTGTATTACTTGAGGAAACAGTTCTACTTGTTTTTGTATCGTGTCAATTTTGACGGATACATATTCGGTTAGTTCCGCTTTTAATTTACTATTGTTTTCTTGGCATTGTTGGCGGACCTGCTCAATTCGAGCAATAAGATTCTGTTCGGTCCTTTCTGCCTGTTCCTTTATTTCCTGTGTCTAAGTATTAATCTCTGATCTAATTCCGTAAAGGTTGCTCTTAACTGATTTTGTAATTCTGTTTCATTTTCGGCTAGTTGATTTTTGAATTCATTTTGTATAACGGATAAGTCTCGTTTCACTTCCGCTTGGCCTTCGGCTAATAGAGACAACTGTTGCATAATAACAACTAATGTATCAACAACAGTCTGATCAGCTGTTGTATAATTGTTTTCTGAACCAGCGGGATTATTTATATTGCTACCGCTAGCCACAACAGTCTCAGAATTACTATCCGTGGCCTCTGCTTCTGTGCAAACAGCTGAAGGCTGTTGCACGTCTCGTTGCTGATTCAATGACATTTTAAATGCCGCTCTAGTCAATACCATTAAATAACTGTCAATATCAGGTTCCAGTCACTAAATACAGTTTCAAATTTACTGTCGTAGACACATTTACCTTTCTAATTACTTCACAGATGGTATAAAGTTCACTGCTCAGATAAGAAAATCACACAATATACAGTTCTACAATCTAACTACTATCTGGAAAAAAGTTCTTTCTAAATGGATTTCAAACTATTTTAACTACAGGATGAAAAAAAATTAGATTTCTCTGGCCTTGTTCTGTAGACTCGGTGTTGTCCAATAGTTGAAATCGTTTCTTGGTATCAGCAATCTTTTAGTATGGGCACCGAATCTCTCTTCAGATTAGTTACCTCTCGTTCTTTTATTTGAAGAAGCCATCTATATATATTTCCATTTAATCGTACAGTTCATATCGGTTATCTTCTGTAATAAATCTCAATAATCAGATTACAGTTCTTCCAAACCAAGCAGAGGCTAATCGGCACGAAGACAATCTCGGAAGCCCCCTTTCTTTTTTTTCTAACAACCACCAGAGAGAGTACTACAAAGAATACTTATGCGCTCATGGCATAGCTATTGTATGAACTACTTTTCGCATGGATTCTGCGAGTATGAAGATAAAAAATTAGTAAACGTCATTCAAGGGTAGAATTGTATCTGAATAATTCATCGAATATAAGGAGATATTACAATTCCGAAGCTTCACTTCTGGTTTACTGTATCCCTTGCAGCTTCTTATTGACGATGAAACACAGAATTTTCATCCGAATTTAATACAAAAGGCACAATGCCGACTTAAGTACAAGAGGACTGATACTCAAACTATCTATGATTTTAACCTCTCTGTGAGTCCAGTTTTAGATTCCGATGCTTCACTTCAGGTTTACTGTATACCTTGGACTTTCTTATTGACGATGATACACAGAAATTGCATCCGAATTTAATACAAAAGGCACAATGCCGACTTAAGTACAAGAGGACTGAAACTCTAACTTTCTATGATTTAAACCTCTCCTGTGAGTCCAGTGTTAGATTCCGATGCTTCACTTCAGGTTTACTGTATCCCTTGCACCTTCTTATTGACGATGGAACACAGAAATTGCATCCGAATTTAATACAAAAGGCACAATGCCGACATAAGTACAAGAGGACTGAACCTCTAACTTTCTATGATTTGAACCTCTCCTGTGAGTCCAGTTTTAGATTCCGATGCTTCACTTCAGGTTTACTGTATACCTTGGACCTTCTTGTCGACGATGAAACACAGTAATTGCATCGGAATTTAATACAAAAGGCACAATGCCGACTTAAGTACAAGGGGACTGACACTCTAACTTTCTGTGATCTGAACCTCTCCTGTGAGTCCAGTTTTAGATTCCGATGCTTCACTTCAGGTTTACTGTATACCTTGGACCTTCTTATTGACGACGAAACACAGAAATTGCATCCGAATTTAATACAAAAGGCACAATGCCGACTTAAGTACAAGAGGGCTGATACTCAAACTATCTATGATTTTAACCTTTCTGTGAGTCCAGTTTTAGATTCCGATGCTTCACTTCAGGTTTACTGTATACCTTGGACTTTCTTATTGACGATGAAACACAGAAATTGCATCCGAATTTAATACAAAAGGCACAATGCCGACTTAAGTACAGGAGGACTGAAACTCTAATTTTTCTATGATTTAAACCTCTCCTGTGAGTCCAGTGTTAGATTCCGATGCTTCACTTCAGGTTTACTGTATCCCTTGCACCTTCTTATTGACGATGGAACACAGAAATTGCATCCGAATTTAATACAAAAGGCACAATGCCGAGATAAGTACAAGAGGACTGAACCTCAAACTTTCTATGATTTGAACCTCTCCTGTGAGTCCAGTTTTAGATTCCGATGCTTCACTTCAGGTTTACTGTGTCCCTTGGACCTTCTTATTGACGATGAAGCACAGAAACTGCAGCGGAATTAAATTCAAAAGGCACAATGCCGACCTAAGTACAAGAGGACTGACACTCTAACTTCCTATGATCCGAACCTCTCCTGTGAGTCCAGTTTTAGATTCCGATGCTTCACTTCAGGTTTAATGTATACCTTGGACCTTCTTATTGACGATGAAACACAGAAATTGCATCCGAATTTAATACAAAAGGCACAATGCCGACTTAAGTACAAGAGGACTGATACTCAAACTATCTATGATTTTAACCTTTCTGTGAGTCCAGTTTTAGATTCCGATGCTTCACTTCAGGTTTACTGTATACCTTGGACTTTCTTATTGACGATGAAACACAGAAATTGCATCCGAATTTAATACAAAAGGCACAATGCCGACTTAAGTACAGGAGGACTGAAACTCTAACTTTCTATGATTTAAACCTCTCCTGTGAGTCCAGTTTTAGATTCTGATGCTTCACTTTGGGTTTACTGTATACCTTGTACCTTCTTATTGACGATGAAACACAGAAATTGCATCCGCATTTAATACAAAAGGCACAATGCAGACTTAAGTACAAGAGGACTGGCACTCTAACTTCCTATGATTTGAACCCCTCCTGTGAGTCCCGTTTTAGATTCCGATGCTTCACTTCAGATTTACTGTATCCCTTGGACCTTCTTATTGACGATGAAACACAGAAAATTCATCCCAATTAAATTCAAAAGGCACAATGCCGACTTAAGTACAAGAGGACTGAAACTCTAACTTTCTATGATTTGAACCTCTCCTGTGAGTCCAGTTTTAGATTCCGATGCTTCACTTCCGGTTTACTGTATCACTTGGACCGTCTTATTGACGATGAAACACAGAAATTGCATCCGAATTTAATACAAAAGGCACAATTCCGACTTAGGTACATGTGGACTGACACTCTCACTTTCTATGGATTGAACCTCTCCTGTGAGTCCAGTTTTAGATTCCAATGCTTCACTTCAGGTTTACTGTATCCCTAGGACCTTCTTTTTGACGATGAAGCATAGAAATTGCATCGGAATTAAAATTAAAAGGCAAAATGCCGACTTAAATAAAAGATGACCGACACTCTAACTTTCTATGATTTGAACCTCTCCTGTGAGTCGAGTTTTAGATTCCGATGTTTCACTTCAGGTTTACTGTATCTCTTGGACCTTCTTATTGACCATGAAACACAGAAATTGCATCCGAATTTAATACAAGAGGCACAATGCCGACTGAAGTACAAGAGGACTCACACTCTAACTTTCTAAGATTTGAACCTCTCCTGTGGGTCCAGTTTTAGATTCCGATGCTTCACTTCAGGTTTACTGTATCATTTGGACCTTCTTATTGACGATGAAATACAGATATTGCATCCGAATTTAATACAAACGTAACAATGCCGGCGTAAGTACAAGAGGACGGACACTGTAACTTTCTATGATTTGAACCTCTCCTGTGAGTCAAGTATTAGATTCCGATGCTTCACTTAAGGTTTATTGTATACCTTGGACCTTCTTATTGACGATGAAACACAGAAATTGCATCGGAATGAAATTAAAAAAAGCACAATGCCGATTAAAGTACAAGAGGACTTACACTCTAACTTTCTATGATATGACCCACTCCTGTGAGTCCAGTATTGTATTCCGATGCTTCACTTCAGGTTTACTGTATCCCTTGGACCTACTAAATGACGATGAAGCACTGAAATTGCATCCGAATTTAATACAAAAGGCATCATGCTGACTTAGGTACAAGACGAAAGACACTCTAACTTAATGTGATTTGAACCTCTCCTGTATGTCCAGTTTTAGATTCCGATGCTTCACTTCAGGTACACTGTATACCTTGGACCTACTTATTGACGATGAAACACAGAAATTGCATCGGATTTAAATTCAAAAGGCACAATGCCGACTTAAATACAAGAGGACTGACACTCTAACTTTCTATGATTTGAACCTCTCCTGTGAGGCCAGTTTAAGATTCGGATGCTTCGCTCCAGGTTTACTGTATACCTTGGACCGTGTTATTGACGATGATGCACAGAAATGGCCTCGGAATTAAATTCAAAGATCACAATGCCGACTTAAGTAGGAGTGGACTGACACTCTAACTTTCTATGATTTCAACCTCTCCTGTGAGTCCAGTTTGAGATTCCGATGCTTCACTTCAGGTTAACGGTACCCCTTGGACCTTCTTATTGACGAATAAATACAGATATTGCATCCGAATTTAATGCAAAAGGCACAATGCCGGCTTAAGTACAAGAAGACTGACACTCTAACTTTCTATGATTTCAACCTCTCCTGTAAGATTCTGATGCTTCACTTCAGGTTTACTGTATCCCTTGGACCATCTTTTTGACGATGGAGCATAGAAATTGCATCGGCATTAAATTCAAAAGGCACAATGACGACTTAAGTACAAGAGGACTGACACTCTAACTTTCTATGATTTGAAACTCTCCTGTGAGTCCAGTCTTAGTTTCCGATGCTTCACTTCAGGTTTACTGTATACCTTGGACTTTCTTATTGACAATGAAACACAGAAATTGCATCCGAATTTAATACAAAAGGCACAATGCCGACTTAAGTACAAGAGGACTGAAACTCTAACTTTATATGATTTGAACCTCTCTTGTGAGTCCAGTTTTAGATTCTGATGCTTCACTTCAAGTTTACTGTATACCTTGGACCTTCTTATTGACGATGAAACACAGAAATTGCATCCGAAATTAATACAAAAGGCACAATGCAGACTTAAGTACAAGAGAACTGACACTCTAACTTGCTATGATTTGAACCCCTCCTGTGAGTCCCGTTTTAGATTCCAATGCTACACTTCAGGTTTACTGTATCACTTGGACCTTCTTATTGACGATGAAACACAGAAAATTCATCCGAATTAAATTCAAAAGGCACAATGCCGACTTAAGCACAAGGGGACTGATACTCTAACTTTCTATGATTTGAACCTCTCCTGTGAGTCCAGTTTTAGATTCCGATGCTTCACTTCCGGTTAACAGTATCCCTTGGACCTTCTTATTGACGATGAAACGCAGAAATGGCATCCGAATTTAACACAAAAGGCACAATTCCGACTTAGGTACATGAGGACTGACACTCTCACTATCTATGATTTGAATCTCTCCTGTGAGTCCAGTTTTCGATTCCAATGCTTCACTTCAGGTTTACTGTATCCCTAGGACCTACTTTTTGACGATGAAGCATAGAAATTGCATCGGAATTAAATTTAAAAGGCAAAATGCCGACTTAACTGAAAGAGGACCGACACTCTAACCTTCTATGATTTGAACCTCTCCTGTGAGTCGAGTTTTAGAATCCGATGCTTCACTTCAGATTTACTGTATCCCTTGGACCTTCTTGTTGACGATGAAACACAGAAATTGCATCCGAATTTAATACAAGAGGCACAATGCTGACTTAGGTACAAGAGGACTCACACTCTAACTTTCTATGATTTGAACCTTTCCTGTGGGTCCAGTTTTAGATGCCGATTCTACACTTCAGGTCTACTGTATACCATGGACCAACTTATTGACGGTGAAGCACAGGAATTGCATCGGAATTAAATTCAAAAGGCACAATGCCGACTTAAGTACAAGAGGACGGACACTCTAACTTTCGTTGATTTGAAACTCTCCTGTGAGTCCAGTATCAGTTTCCGATACTATACTTCAGGTTTACTGTATACCATGGACGTTCTTATTGACAATGAAGCAAAGAAATTGCATCGGAATTAAATTCAAAAGGCACAATGCCGGCGTAAGTACAAGAGGACTGCCTCTCTAACTTTCTATGAATTGAACCTCTCCTGTAAGTCCAGTTTTAGATTCTGATGCTTCACTTCAGGTTTACTGTATCCCTTGGACCTTCTTTTTGACGATGAAGCACAGAAATTGCATCGGCATTAAATTCAAAAGGCACAATGACGACTTAAGTACTCGAGGAATGACACTCTAACTTTATATGATTTGAAACTCTCCTGTGAGTCCAGTTTTAGATTCCGATGCTTCACTTCAAGTTTACAGTACCCCTTGGACCTTCTTATTGACGAATAAATACAGATATTGCATCCGAATTTAATGCAAATTGCAGAATGCCGGCTTAAGTACAAGAAGACTGACACTCTAACTTTCTATGATTTGAACCTCTCCTGTAAGACCAGTTTTAGATTCTGATGCTTCACTTCAGGTTTAATGTATCCCTTGGACCTTCTTTTTGACGATGGAGCACAGAAATTGCATCGGAATTAAATTCAAATGGCACAGTGCCGAATTAAGTACAAGAGGACGGACACTGTAACTTTCTATGATATGAACCTCTCCTGTGAGTCAAGTATTAGATTCCGATGCTTCACTTAAGGTTTATTGTATACCTTGGACCTTCTTATTGACGATGAAACACAGAAATTGCATCGGAATGAAATTAAAAAAAGCACAATGCCGATTAAAGTACAAGAGGACTGACACTCTAACTTTCTATGATATGACCCACTCCTGTGAGTCCAGTATTGTATTCCGATGCTTCACTTCAGGTTTACTGTATCCCTTGGACCTACTAATTGACGATGAAGCACTGAAATTGCATCCGAATTTAATACAAAAGGCATCATGCTGACTTAGGTACAAGACGAAAGACACTCTAACTTAATGTGATTTGAACCTCTCCTGTATGTCCAGTTTTAGATTCCGATGCTTCACTTCAGGTTCACTGTATACCTTGGACCTACTTATTGACGATGAAACACAGAAATTGCATCGGATTTAAATTCAAAAGGCACAATGCCGACTTAAATACAAGAGGACTGACACTCAAACTTTCTATGATTGGAACCTCTCCTGTGAGGCCAGTTTTAGATTCGGATGCTTCGCTCCAGGTTTACTGCATACCTTGGACCGTCTTATTGGCGATGATGCACAGAAATGGCTTCGGAATTAAATTCAAAGATCACAATGCCGACTTAAGTAGGAGTGGACTGACACTCTAACTTTCTATGATTTCAACCTCTCCTGTGAGTCCAGTTTGAGATTCCGATGCTTCACTTCAGGTTAACAGTACCCCTTGGACCTTCTTATTGACGAATAAATACAGATATTGCATCCGACTTTAATGCAAATTGCAGAATGCCGGCTTAAGTACAAGAAGACTGACACTCTAACTTTCTATGATTTGAACCTCTCCTGTAAGTCCAGTTTTAGATTCTGATGCTTCACTTCAGGTTTAATGTATCCCTTGGACCTTCATTTTGACGATGGAGCACAGAAATTGCATCGGAATTAAATTCAAAAGGCATAGTGACGACTTAAGTACAAGAGGACTGACACTCTAACTTTCTATGATATGAAACTCTCCTGTGAGTCCAGTTTTAGATTCCGATGCTGCACTTCAGGTTTACTGTATCCCTTGGACCTTCTTGTTGACGATGAAACACAGAAATTGCATTAGAATTTAATACAAAAGGCACAATGCCGATTTAAGTACAAGTGGACTGATACTCTAACTTTCTATGATTTGACCCTCTCCTGTAAGTCCAGTTTTAGATTCCGATGCATCACTTCAGGTTCACTGTATCCCTTTAACCTTCTTATTGACGATGAAACACAGAAATTGCATCGGAATTAAATTCAAATGGCACAGTGCCGACCTAAGTAAAAGAGGACGGACACTGTAACTTTCTATGATTTGTACCTCTCCTGTGAGTCAAGTTTTAGATTGCGATGCTTCACTTCAGGTTTACTGTATACCTTGGACCTTCTTATTGACGAAGAAACACAGAAATTGCATCCGAAATTAATACAAAAGGCACAATGCAGACTTAAGTACAAGAGGACTGACACTCTAACTTCCTATGATTTGAACCCCTCCTGTGAGTCCCGTTTTAGATTCCAATGCTTCACTTCAGGTTTACTGTATCCCTTGGACCTTCTTATTGACGATGAAACACAGAAAATTCATCCGAATTAAATTCAAAAGCCACAATGCCGACTTAAGCACAAGGGGACTGATACTCTAACTTTCTATGATTTGAACCTCTCCTGTGAGTCCAGTTTTAGATTCCGATGCTTCACTTCCGGTTAACTGTATCCCTTGGACCTCCTTATTGACGATGAAACGCAGAAATTGCATCCGAATTTAATACAAAAGGCACAATTCCGACTTAGGTACATGAGGACTGACACTCTCACTATCTATGATTTGAATCTCTCCTGTGAGTCCAGTTTTCGATTCCAATGCTTCACGTCAGGTTTACTGTATCCCTAGGACCTACTTTTTGACGATGAAGCATAGAAATTGCATCGGAATTAAATTTGAAAGGCAAAATGCCGACTTAAGTGAAGGAGGACCGACACTCTAACTTTCTATGATTTGAACCTCTCCTGTGAGTCGAGTTTTAGAATCCGATGCTTCACTTCAGATTTACTGTATCCCTTGGACCTTCTTGTTGACGATGAAACACAGAAATTGCATCCGAATTTAATACAAGAGGCACAATGCCGACTTAGGTACAAGAGGACTCACACTCTAACTTTCTATGATTTGAACCTTTCCTGTGGGTCCAGTTTTAGATGCCGATGCTACACTTCAGGTCTACTGTATACCATGGACCAACTTATTGACGGTGAAGCACAGGAATTGCATCGGAATTAAATTCAAAAGGCACAATGCCGACTTAAGTACAAGAGGACGGACACTCTAACTTTCGTTGATTTGAAACTCTCCTGTGAGTCCAGTTTCAGTTTCTGATACTATACTTCAGGTTTACTGTATCCCTTGGACCTTCTTGTGACGATGAAACACAGAAATTGCATTAGAATTAAATTCGAAAGGCACAATGCCGGCGTAAGTACAAGAGGACTGCCTCTCTAACTTTCTATGAATTGAACCTCTCCTGTAAGTCCAGTTTTAGATTCTGATGCTTCACTTCAGGTTTACTGTATCCCTTGGACCTTCTTATTGACGATGAAACACAGAAATTGCATCCGAATTTAATACAAAAGGCACAATGCCGACTTAAGTACAAGAGGACTGATACTCAAACTATCTATGATTTTAACCTTTCTGTGAGTCCAGTTTTAGATTCCGATGCTTCACTTCAGGTTTACTGTATACCTTGGACTTTCTTATTGACGATGAAACACAGAAATTGCATCCGAATTTAATACAAAAGGCACAATGCCGACTTAAGTACAGGAGGACTGAAACTCTAACTTTCTATGATTTAAACCTCTCCTGTGAGTCCAGTTTTAGATTCTGATGCTTCACTTTGGGTTTACTGTATACCTTGTACCTTCTTATTGACGATGAAACACAGAAATTGCATCCGCATTTAATACAAAAGGCACAATGCAGACTTAAGTACAAGAGGACTGGCACTCTAACTTCCTATGATTTGAACCCCTCCTGTGAGTCCCGTTTTAGATTCCGATGCTTCACTTCAGATTTACTGTATCCCTTGGACCTTCTTATTGACGATGAAACACAGAAAATTCATCCCAATTAAATTCAAAAGGCACAATGCCGACTTAAGTACAAGAGGACTGAAACTCTAACTTTCTATGATTTGAACCTCTCCTGTGAGTCCAGTTTTAGATTCCGATGCTTCACTTCCGGTTTACTGTATCACTTGGACCGTCTTATTGACGATGAAACACAGAAATTGCATCCGAATTTAATACAAAAGGCACAATTCCGACTTAGGTACATGTGGACTGACACTCTCACTTTCTATGGATTGAACCTCTCCTGTGAGTCCAGTTTTAGATTCCAATGCTTCACTTCAGGTTTACTGTATCCCTAGGACCTTCTTTTTGACGATGAAGCATAGAAATTGCATCGGAATTAAAATTAAAAGGCAAAATGCCGACTTAAATAAAAGATGACCGACACTCTAACTTTCTATGATTTGAACCTCTCCTGTGAGTCGAGTTTTAGATTCCGATGTTTCACTTCATGTTTACTGTATCTCTTGGACCTTCTTATTGACCATGAAACACAGAAATTGCATCCGAATTTAATACAAGAGGCACAATGCCGACTGAAGTACAAGAGGACTCACACTCTAACTTTCTAAGATTTGAACCTCTCCTGTGGGTCCAGTTTTAGATTCCGATGCTTCACTTCAGGTTTACTGTATCATTTGGACCTTCTTATTGACGATGAAATACAGATATTGCATCCGAATTTAATACAAACGTAACAATGCCGGCGTAAGTACAAGAGGACGGACACTGTAACTTTCTATGATTTGAACCTCTCCTGTGAGTCAAGTATTAGATTCCGATGCTTCACTTAAGGTTTATTGTATACCTTGGACCTTCTTATTGACGATGAAACACAGAAATTGCATCGGAATGAAATTAAAAAAAGCACAATGCCGATTAAAGTACAAGAGGACTTACACTCTAACTTTCTATGATATGACCCACTCCTGTGAGTCCAGTATTGTATTCCGATGCTTCACTTCAGGTTTACTGTATCCCTTGGACCTACTAAATGACGATGAAGCACTGAAATTGCATCCGAATTTAATACAAAAGGCATCATGCTGACTTAGGTACAAGACGAAAGACACTCTAACTTAATGTGATTTGAACCTCTCCTGTATGTCCAGTTTTAGATTCCGATGCTTCACTTCAGGTACACTGTATACCTTGGACCTACTTATTGACGATGAAACACAGAAATTGCATCGGATTTAAATTCAAAAATCACAATGCCGACTTAAATACAAGAGGACTGACACTCTAACTTTCTATGATTTGAACCTCTCCTGTGAGGCCAGTTTAAGATTCGGATGCTTCGCTCCAGGTTTACTGTATACCTTGGACCGTGTTATTGACGATGATGCACAGAAATGGCCTCGGAATTAAATTCAAAGATCACAATGCCGACTTAAGTAGGAGTGGACTGACACTCTAACTTTCTATGATTTCAACCTCTCCTGTGAGTCCAGTTTGAGATTCCGATGCTTCACTTCAGGTTAACGGTACCCCTTGGACCTTCTTATTGACGAATAAATACAGATATTGCATCCGAATTTAATGCAAAAGGCACAATGCCGGCTTAAGTACAAGAAGACTGACACTCTAACTTTCTATGATTTCAACCTCTCCTGTAAGATTCTGATGCTTCACTTCAGGTTTACTGTATCCCTTGGACCATCTTTTTGACGATGGAGCATAGAAATTGCATCGGCATTAAATTCAAAAGGCACAATGACGACTTAAGTACAAGAGGACTGACACTCTAACTTTCTATGATTTGAAACTCTCCTGTGAGTCCAGTCTTAGTTTCCGATGCTTCACTTCAGGTTTACTGTATACCTTGGACTTTCTTATTGACAATGAAACACAGAAATTGCATCCGAATTTAATACAAAAGGCACAATGCCGACTTAAGTACAAGAGGACTGAAACTCTAACTTTATATGATTTGAACCTCTCTTGTGAGTCCAGTTTTAGATTCTGATGCTTCACTTCAAGTTTACTGTATACCTTGGACCTTCTTATTGACGATGAAACACAGAAATTGCATCCGAAATTAATACAAAAGGCACAATGCAGACTTAAGTACAAGAGAACTGACACTCTAACTTGCTATGATTTGAACCCCTCCTGTGAGTCCCGTTTTAGATTCCAATGCTACACTTCAGGTTTACTGTATCACTTGGACCTTCTTATTGACGATGAAACACAGAAAATTCATCCGAATTAAATTCAAAAGGCACAATGCCGACTTAAGCACAAGGGGACTGATACTCTAACTTTCTATGATTTGAACCTCTCCTGTGAGTCCAGTTTTAGATTCCGATGCTTCACTTCCGGTTAACAGTATCCCTTGGACCTTGTTATTGACGATGAAACGCAGAAATGGCATCCGAATTTAACACAAAAGGCACAATTCCGACTTAGGTACATGAGGACTGACACTCTCACTATCTATGATTTGAATCTCTCCTGTGAGTCCAGTTTTCGATTCCAATGCTTCACTTCAGGTTTACTGTATCCCTAGGACCTACTTTTTGACGATGAAGCATAGAAATTGCATCGGAATTAAATTTAAAAGGCAAAATGCCGACTTAACTGAAAGAGGACCGACACTCTAACCTTCTATGATTTGAACCTCTCCTGTGAGTCGAGTTTTAGAATCCGATGCTTCACTTCAGATTTACTGTATCCCTTGGACCTTCTTGTTGACGATGAAACACAGAAATTGCATCCGAATTTAATACAAGAGGCACAATGCTGACTTAGGTACAAGAGGACTCACACTCTAACTTTCTATGATTTGAACCTTTCCTGTGGGTCCAGTTTTAGATGCCGATTCTACACTTCAGGTCTACTGTATACCATGGACCAACTTATTGACGGTGAAGCACAGGAATTGCATCGGAATTAAATTCAAAAGGCACAATGCCGACTTAAGTACAAGAGGACGGACACTCTAACTTTCGTTGATTTGAAACTCTCCTGTGAGTCCAGTATCAGTTTCCGATACTATACTTCAGGTTTACTGTATACCATGGACGTTCTTATTGACAATGAAGCAAAGAAATTGCATCGGAATTAAATTCAAAAGGCACAATGCCGGCGTAAGTACAAGAGGACTGCCTCTCTAACTTTCTATGAATTGAACCTCTCCTGTAAGTCCAGTTTTAGATTCTGATGCTTCACTTCAGGTTTACTGTATCCCTTGGACCTTCTTTTTGACGATGAAGCACAGAAATTGCATCGGCATTAAATTCAAAAGGCACAATGACGACTTAAGTACTCGAGGAATGACACTCTAACTTTATATGATTTGAAACTCTCCTGTGAGTCCAGTTTTAGATTCCGATGCTTCACTTCAAGTTTACAGTACCCCTTGGACCTTCTTATTGACGAATAAATACAGATATTGCATCCGAATTTAATGCAAATTGCAGAATGCCGGCTTAAGTACAAGAAGACTGACACTCTAACTTTCTATGATTTGAACCTCTCCTGTAAGACCAGTTTTAGATTCTGATGCTTCACTTCAGGTTTAATGTATCCCTTGGACCTTCTTTTTGACGATGGAGCACAGAAATTGCATCGGAATTAAATTCAAATGGCACAGTGCCGAATTAAGTACAAGAGGACGGACACTGTAACTTTCTATGATATGAACCTCTCCTGTGAGTCAAGTATTAGATTCCGATGCTTCACTTAAGGTTTATTGTATACCTTGGACCTTCTTATTGACGATGAAACACAGAAATTGCATCGGAATGAAATTAAAAAAAGCACAATGCCGATTAAAGTACAAGAGGACTGACACTCTAACTTTCTATGATATGACCCACTCCTGTGAGTCCAGTATTGTATTCCGATGCTTCACTTCAGGTTTACTGTATCCCTTGGACCTACTAATTGACGATGAAGCACTGAAATTGCATCCGAATTTAATACAAAAGGCATCATGCTGACTTAGGTACAAGACGAAAGACACTCTAACTTAATGTGATTTGAACCTCTCCTGTATGTCCAGTTTTAGATTCCGATGCTTCACTTCAGGTTCACTGTATACCTTGGACCTACTTATTGACGATGAAACACAGAAATTGCATCGGATTTAAATTCAAAAGGCACAATGCCGACTTAAATACAAGAGGACTGACACTCAAACTTTCTATGATTGGAACCTCTCCTGTGAGGCCAGTTTTAGATTCGGATGCTTCGCTCCAGGTTTACTGCATACCTTGGACCGTCTTATTGACGATGATGCACAGAAATGGCTTCGGAATTAAATTCAAAGATCACAATGCCGACTTAAGTAGGAGTGGACTGACACTCTAACTTTCTATGATTTCAACCTCTCCTGTGAGTCCAGTTTGAGATTCCGATGCTTCACTTCAGGTTAACAGTACCCCTTGGACCTTCTTATTGACGAATAAATACAGATATTGCATCCGACTTTAATGCAAATTGCAGAATGCCGGCTTAAGTACAAGAAGACTGACACTCTAACTTTCTATGATTTGAACCTCTCCTGTAAGTCCAGTTTTAGATTCTGATGCTTCACTTCAGGTTTAATGTATCCCTTGGACCTTCATTTTGACGATGGAGCACAGAAATTGCATCGGAATTAAATTCAAAAGGCATAGTGACGACTTAAGTACAAGAGGACTGACACTCTAACTTTCTATGATATGAAACTCTCCTGTGAGTCCAGTTTTAGATTCCGATGCTGCACTTCAGGTTTACTGTATCCCTTGGACCTTCTTGTTGACGATGAAACACAGAAATTGCATTAGAATTTAATACAAAAGGCACAATGCCGATTTAAGTACAAGTGGACTGATACTCTAACTTTCTATGATTTGACCCTCTCCTGTAAGTCCAGTTTTAGATTCCGATGCATCACTTCAGGTTCACTGTATCCCTTTAACCTTCTTATTGACGATGAAACACAGAAATTGCATCGGAATTAAATTCAAATGGCACAGTGCCGACCTAAGTAAAAGAGGACGGACACTGTAACTTTCTATGATTTGTACCTCTCCTGTGAGTCAAGTTTTAGATTGCGATGCTTCACTTCAGGTTTACTGTATACCTTGGACCTTCTTATTGACGAAGAAACACAGAAATTGCATCCGAAATTAATACAAAAGGCACAATGCAGACTTAAGTACAAGAGGACTGACACTCTAACTTCCTATGATTTGAACCCCTCCTGTGAGTCCCGTTTTAGATTCCAATGCTTCACTTCAGGTTTACTGTATCCCTTGGACCTTCTTATTGACGATGAAACACAGAAAATTCATCCGAATTAAATTCAAAAGCCACAATGCCGACTTAAGCACAAGGGGACTGATACTCTAACTTTCTATGATTTGAACCTCTCCTGTGAGTCCAGTTTTAGATTCCGATGCTTCACTTCCGGTTAACTGTATCCCTTGGACCTCCTTATTGACGATGAAACGCAGAAATTGCATCCGAATTTAATACAAAAGGCACAATTCCGACTTAGGTACATGAGGACTGACACTCTCACTATCTATGATTTGAATCTCTCCTGTGAGTCCAGTTTTCGATTCCAATGCTTCACGTCAGGTTTACTGTATCCCTAGGACCTACTTTTTGACGATGAAGCATAGAAATTGCATCGGAATTAAATTTGAAAGGCAAAATGCCGACTTAAGTGAAGGAGGACCGACACTCTAACTTTCTATGATTTGAACCTCTCCTGTGAGTCGAGTTTTAGAATCCGATGCTTCACTTCAGATTTACTGTATCCCTTGGACCTTCTTGTTGACGATGAAACACAGAAATTGCATCCGAATTTAATACAAGAGGCACAATGCCGACTTAGGTACAAGAGGACTCACACTCTAACTTTCTATGATTTGAACCTTTCCTGTGGGTCCAGTTTTAGATGCCGATGCTACACTTCAGGTCTACTGTATACCATGGACCAACTTATTGACGGTGAAGCACAGGAATTGCATCGGAATTAAATTCAAAAGGCACAATGCCGACTTAAGTACAAGAGGACGGACACTCTAACTTTCGTTGATTTGAAACTCTCCTGTGAGTCCAGTTTCAGTTTCCGATACTATACTTCAGGTTTACTGTATCCCTTGGACCTTCTTGTGACGATGAAACACAGAAATTGCATTAGAATTAAATTCGAAAGGCACAATGCCGGCGTAAGTACAAGAGGACTGCCTCTCTAACTTTCTATGAATTGAACCTCTCCTGTAAGTCCAGTTTTAGATTCTGATGCTTCACTTCAGGTTTACTGTATCCCTTGGACCTTCTTTTTGACGATGAAGCACAGAATATGCATCGGCATTAAATTCAAAAAGCACAATGACGACTTAAGTACAAGAGGAATGACACTCTAACTTTATATGATTTGTACCTCTCCTGTGAGTCCAGTTTTAGATTCCGTTGCTTCACTTCAGGTTTACAGTACCCCTTGGACCTTCTTATTGACGAATAAATACAGATATTGCATCCGAATTTAATGCAAATTGCAGAATGCCGGCTTAAGTACAAGAAGACTGACACTCTAACTTTCTATGATTTGAACCTCTCCTGTAAGTCCAGTTTTAGATTCTGATGCTTCACTTCAGGTTTAATGTATCCCTTGGACCTTCTTTTTGACGATGGAGCACAGAAATTGCATCGGAATTAAATTCAAATGGCACAGTGCCGACTTAAGTACAAGAGGACGGACACTGTAACTTTGTATGATTTGTACCTCTCCTGTGAGTCAAGTTTTAGATCCCGATGCTTCATTTCAGGTTTACTGTATGCCTTGGACCTTCTTATTGACGATGAAACACAGAAATTGCATCGGAATTAAATTAAAAAAAGCACAATGCCGACTAAAGTACAAGAGGACTGACACTCAAACTTTCTATGATTTGAACCTCTCCTGTGAGGCCAGTTTTAGATTCGGATGCTTCACTTCAGGTTTACTGTATCCCTTGGACCTTCTTTTTGACGTTGGAGCACAGAAATTGCATCGGAATTAATTTCAAAAGGCACAATGACTACTTAAGTACAAGAGGACTGACACTCTAACTTTCTATGATTTGACCCACTCCTGTGAGTCCAGTTTTAGATTCCGATGCTTCACTTCAGGTTTACTGTATCCCTTGGACCTACTAATTGACAATGAAGCACTGAAATTGCATCCGAATTTAATACAAAAGGCACAATGCTGACTTAAGTACAAGAGGTCTGACACTCTAACTTTCTATGATTTGAACCTCTCCTGTGAGTCCAGTTTTATATTCCGATGCTTCACTTCATGTTCACCGTATACCTTGGACCTACTTATTGACGATGAAACACAGAAATTGCATCGGAATTAAATTCAAAAGGCACAATGCCGACTTAAGTAGAAGAGGACTGACACTCTAACTTTCTATGATTTGAACCTCTCCTGTGAATCCAGTTTTAGATTCCGATGCTTCACTTCAGGTTTACTCTATTCCATGGACCTTCTTATTGACGATGAAACACAGAAATTGCATCCTAATTTAATACAAAAGGCAACATGCTGACTTAAGTACAAGAGGAAAGACACTCTAACTTTCTATGATTTGAACCTCTCCTGTGAGGCCAGTTTTAGATTCGGATGCTTCGCTTCAGGTTTACTGTATAGCTTGGACCGTCTTATTGACGATGAAGCTCAGAAATGGCTTCGGAATTAAATTCAAAAGGCACAATGCCGATTTAAGTAGGAGAGGACTGACACTCTAAATTTCTATTATTTGAACCTCTCCTGTGAGTCCAGTTTTAGTTTCCGATGCTTCACTTCTGGTTTACTGTATCCCTTGGACCTTCTCATTGACGATGAAACACAGAAATCGCATCCGAATTTAATACAAAAGGCACAATGACGACTTAAGTACAAAAGGTCTGACACTCTAACTTTCTATGATTTGAACCTCTCCTGTGAGTACAGTTTTAGATTCCGATGCTTCACTTCAGGTTTAGTGTATCCCTTGGACCTTCTTATTGACGATGAAGCACAGAAATTGCTTCGGAATTAAATTCAAAAGGCACAATAGCGACTTAAGTACAAGAGGACTGACACTCTAACTTTCTATGATTTGAACCCCTCCTATGAGTCCAGTTTTAGATTCCGATGCTTCACTTCAGGTTTACTGTATCCCTTGAACCTTCTTATTGACGATGAAACACAGAAATTGCATCGGAATTAAATTCAAAAGGCACAATGCCGACTTAAATACAGGAGGAATGACACTCTAACATTCTATGATTTGAACCTCTCCTGTGAGTCCAGTTTTAGATTCCGATGCTTCACTTCAGGTTTACTGTATCCCTTGGACCATCTTATTGACGATGAAACACAGAAATTGCATCGGAATTAAATTTAAAAGGCACAATGCCGACTTAAGTACAAAAGGACTGACACTCTAACTTTCAATGCTTTGAACCGCTCCTGTGAGTCGAGTTTTAGATTCCGATGCTTCACTTCAGGTTTACTGTATCCCTGGGACCTTCTTATTGACGATGAAGCACAGAAATTGCTTCGGAATTAAATTCAAAAAGCACAATGCCGACTTAAGTACATGAGGACCGACACTCTAACTTTCTATGATTTGAACCTCACCTGTGAGTCCAGTTTTAGATTCGAATGCTTCACTTCAGGTTTACTGTATACCTTTGACCTTCTTATTGACGATGAAGCACAGAAATTGCTTCGGAATTAAATACAAAAGGCACAATGCCGACTTAAGTACAAGTGGACTGATACTCTAACTTTCTATGATTTGAACCTCTCCTGTAAGTCCAGTTTTAGATTCCGATGCATCACTTCAGGTTTACTGTATCCCTTTAACCTTCTTATTGACGATGAAACACAGAAATTGCATCGGAATTAAATTCAAATGGCACAGTGCCGACCTAAGTAAAAGAGGACGGACACTGTAACTTTCTATGATTTGTACCTCTCCTGTGAGTCAAGTTTTAGATTCCGATGCTTCACTTCAGGTTTACTGTATACCTTGGACCTTCTTATTGACGAAGAAACACAGAAATTGCATCCGAAATTAATACAAAAGGCACAATGCAGACTTAAGTACAAGAGGACTGACACTCTAACTTCCTATGATTTGAACCCCTCCTGTGAGTCCCGTTTTAGATTCCAATGCTTCACTTCAGGTTTACTGTATCCCTTGGACCTTCTTATTGACGATGAAACACAGAAAATTCATCCGAATTAAATTCAAAAGCCTCAATGCCGACTTAAGCACAAGGGGACTGATACTCTAACTTTCTATGATTTGAACCTCTCCTGTGAGTCCAGTTTTAGATTCCGATGCTTCACTTCCGGTTAACTGTATCCCTTGGACCTCCTTATTGACGATGAAACGCAGAAATTGCATCCGAATTTAATACAAAAGGCACAATTCCGACTTAGGTACATGAGGACTGACACTCTCACTATCTATGATTTGAATCTCTCCTGTGAGTCCAGTTTTCGATTCCAATGCTTCACGTCAGGTTTACTGTATCCCTAGGACCTACTTTTTGACGATGAAGCATAGAAATTGCATCGGAATTAAATTTAAAAGGCAAAATGCCGACTTAAGTGAAAGAGGACCGACACTCTAACTTTCTATGATTTGAACCTCTCCTGTGAGTCGAGTTTTAGAATCCGATGCTTCACTTCAGATTTACTGTATCCCTTGGACTTTCTTGTTGACGATGAAACACAGAAATTGCATCCGAATTTAATACAAGAGGCACAATGCCGACTTAGGTACAAGAGGACTCACACTCTAACTTTCTATGATTTGAACCTTTCCTGTGGGTCCAGTTTTAGATGCCGATGCTACACTTCAGGTCTACTGTATACCATGGACCAACTTATTGACGGTGAAGCACAGGAATTGCTTCGGAATTAAATTCAAAAGGCACAATGCCGACTTAAGTACAAGAGGACGGACACTCTAACTTTCGTTGACTTGAACCTCTCCTGTGAGTCCAGTTTTAGATTTTGATGCTTATCTTCAGGTTTACTGTATACCTTGGACCTTGTTATTGACGATGAAACACAGAAATTTCATGGGAATTAAATTCAAAAGGCACAATGCCGACTTAAGTACAGGAGGACTGACACTCTAACTTTCTATGATTTGAACCTCTCCTTTGAGACCAGTTTTAGATTCCGATGCCTCACTTCAGGTTTATTGTATCTCAGGGACCTTCTTATTGGCGATGAAGCACAGAAATTGCATCGGAATTAAATTCAAAAGGCGCAACGCCGACTTAAGTACAAGAGGACTGACACTCTAACTTTCTATGATAAGAACCTCTCCTGTGAGTCCAGTTTTAGTTTCCGATGCTTCACTTCAGGTTTACTGTATCCCTTGGACATTCGTACTGACGATGAAACACAGAAATTGCATGGGAATTAAATTCAAAAGGCACACTGCCGATTTAACTACAAGGGGACTGACACTCTAACTTTCTATGATTTGAACCTCTCCTGTGAGTCCAGTTATAGAATCCGAAGCTTCACTTCAGGTTTACTGTATCCCTATGACCTTCTTATTGTTGATGAAGCACAGAAATTGCATCTGAATTAAATTCAAAAGGCACAATGCCGACTTAAGTACAGGAGGACTGACACTCTAACTTTCTGTGATTTGAACGTCTCCTGTGAAACCAGATTTAGATTCCGATGATTCACTTCAGGTTTACGGTATCCCTTGGACCTTCTTATTGACGATGCAACACAGAAATTGCATCGGAAATAAATTCAAAAGGCACAATGCCGACTTAAGTACAGAAGCACTGTCACTCTAACTTTCTATGATTTGAACCTCTCCTATGAGACCAGTTTTAGATTCCGATGCCTCACTTCAGGTTTACTGTATCTCAGGGACCTTCTTATTGACGATGAAGCACAGAAATTGCATCGGAATTAAATTAAAATGGCACAATGCCGACTTAACAACAAGGGGACTGACACACTAACTTTCTATTATTTGAACCTCTCCTGTGAGTCCACTTATAGAATCCGAACCTTCACTTCAGGTTTACTGAATCCCTATGACCTTCTTATTGACGATGAAGCGCAGAAATTGCATCAAAATTAAATTCAAAAGGCACAATGCCGACTTAAGTACAAGAGGACTGACACTCAAACTCTCTATGATTTGAACCTCTCCTGTGAGTCCGGTTTTTGACTCCGATGCTTCATTTCAGGTTTACTGTATCCCTTGGACCTTCTTATTGACGATGAAGAACAGATATTGCATCGGAAATAAATTCAAATGGCACAATGCCGACTTAAGTACAAGAGGTCTGACACTCTAACTTTCTATGATTTGAACCTCTCCTGTGAGTCCAGTTTTAGATTCCGATGCTTCACTTCAGGTTTACTGTATCCCTTGGACTTTCATATTGACGATGAAGCACAGAAATTGCATCCGAATTTAATACAAAAGGCACAATGACGACTTAAGTACAAGAGGACTGACACTCTACCCTTCACTTCAGGTTTACTGAATCCCTATGACCTTCTAATTGACGATGAAGCGCAGAAATTGCATCAAAATTAAATTCAAAAGGCACAATGCCGACTTAAGTACAAGAGGACTGACACTCTACCTTTCTATGATTTGAACCTCTCCTGTGAGATCAGTTTTTAATTCCGATGCATCACTACAGGTTTACTGTATCCCTTGGACCTTCTTATTGACGATGAAACACAGAAATTGCATCCGAATTTAATACAAAAGGCACAATGCTGACTGAAGTACATGCGGACTGACACTCTAACTTTCTGTCATTTGAACCTCTCCTGTGAGACTAGTTTTAGAACCCGATGCTTCACTTCAGCTTTACTGTATCCCTTGGACCTTCGTATTGACAATGAAGCACAGAAATTGCATCGGAATGAAATTCAAAAGGCACAATGCCGACCTAAGTACAAGAGGACTGACACTCTAACTTTCTATGATTTTAACCGCTCCTGTGATTCCAGTTTTAGTTTCGGATGATTCACTTCAGGTTTACTGTATACCTTGGACCTTCGTACTGACGATGAAACACAGAATTGGCATCGGAAAGAAATTCAAAAGGCGCAATGCCGACATATGTACAAGAGGACTGACACACTAACTTTCTGTAATTTGAACCACTCCTTTGAGTCCAGTTTTAGAATCTGATGCTTCACTTCAGGTTCACAATATACCTTGGACCTTCTAATTGACGATGAAACACAGAAATTGCATCCGAATTTAATACAAAAGGCTCATTGCCGACTTAAGTACAAGAGGACTGACACTCTAACTTTCTATAATTTGAACCTCTCCTGTGAGTCCAGTTTTAGATCCCGATGCTTCACTTCAGCTTTACTGCATCCCTTGGACCTTCTTATTGACGATGAAACACAGAAATTGCATCCGAATTAAATACAAAAGGCACAATTCCGACTTAGGTACAAGAGGACTGACACTCTCACTTTCTATGAATTGAACCTCTCCTGTGAGTCCAGTTTTAGATTCCAATGCTTCACTTCAGGTCTACTGTATCCCTTGGACCCTCTTTTTGACGATGAAGCATAGAAATTGCATCGGACTTAAATTTAAAACCACAATGCCAACTTAAGTAAAAGAGGACCGACACTCTAACTTTCTATGATTTGAACCTCTCCTGTGAGTCGAGTTTTAGATTCCGATGCTTCACTTCAGGTTTACTGTATCCCTATGACCTTCTTATTGCCGATGAAGCACAGAAAAAGCATCCGAATTTAATGCAAAAGGCACAATGCCGACTTAAGTAGGAGAAGATTGACACTCTAACTTTCTATGATTTGAGCCTCTCCTGTCGGTCCAGTTTTGATTCCGATGCTTCACTTCAGGTTTACTGTATCCCTTGGACCTTCATATTGACGATTAAACACAGAAATTGCATCCGAATATAATACAAAAGGCACAATGCTGACTTAAGTACAAGAGGACTGACACTCTAACTTTCTATGATTTGAACCTCCCTGTGAGTCCAGTTTTATATTCCGATGCTTCACTTCAGGTTCACTGTTTACCTGGGACCTTCTAATTGACGATGAAACACATAAAATGCATCGGAATTAAATTCGAAAGGCACAATACCGACTTAAGTACAAGAGGAGTGACACTCTAACTTTCTATGATTTGAACCTATTCTGTGAGTCCAGTTTTAGATTCAGATGCTTCACAACAGGTTTACTGTATACCTTGGACCTTCTTATTGACGATGAAGCACAGAAATTGCTTCGGAATTAAATTCAAAAGGCACAATGCCGACATAAGTACAAGATGACTGATATTCTAACTTTCTAAGATTTGAACCTCTCCTGTGAGTCCAGTTTTAGATTCCGATGCTTCACTTCAGTTTTACTGTATCCCTTGGACCTTCTTATTGACGATGAAACACGGAAATTGCATCCGAATTTATTACAAAATGCACAATGCCGACTTAAGTACAAAAGGACTGATACTCTAGCTTTCTATTATATGAACCTCTCTTGTAAGTCCAGTTTAAGATTCCAATGCTTCACTTCAGGTTTACTGTACCCCTTGGACCTTCTTATTGACGATGAAATACAGATATTGCATCCGAATTTAATGCAAAAGGCACAATGCCGGCTTAAGTACAAGAAGACTGACACTTTAAGTTTCAATGATTTGAACCTCTCCAGTGATTCCAGTTTTAGATTCCGATGCTTCACTTCAGGTTTACTGTATCTCTTGGACCTTCTTATTGACGATGAAGCACAGAAATTGCATCCGAATTCACTACAAAAGGCAACATGCTGACTTAAGTACAAGAGGAAAGACACTCTAACTTTATGTGATTTGAACCTCTCCTGTGAGTCCAGTTTTAGATTCCGATGCTTCACTTCAGGTTCACTGTATACCTTGGACCTTCTTATTGACGATGAAACACAGAAATTGCATCAGAATTAAACTCAAAAGGCACAATGCCGACTTAAGTACAAGAGGACTGACACTCTAACTTTCTATGATTTGAACCTCTCCTGTTATTCCAGTTTTAGATTCCGATGCTTCACTTCAGGTTTACTGTATCTCTTGGACCTTCTTATTGTAGATGAAACGCAGAAATTACATCCGAATATAATACAAAAGGCACAATGACGACTTAAGTACAAAAGGACTGACACTCTAACATCCTATGATTTGAACCTCTCCTGTGAGTCCAGTCTTCGATTCCGATGCTTCACTTCAGGTTTACTGTATCCCTTGGACCATCTTATTGACGATGAAACACAGAAATTGCATCGGAATTAAATTCAAAAGGCACAATGCCGACTTAAGTACAAGAGGACTGACACTCTAACTTTCTATGATTTGAACCTCTCCTGTGAGTCCAGTATTAGATTCCGATGCTTCACTTCAGGTTTACTGCATCCCTTGGACCTTCTTATTGACGATGAAACACAGAAATTGCATCGGAATTAAATTCAAAAGGCACAATGCCGACTAAAGTACAAGAGGACTGACACTCTAACTTTCTATGATTTGAACCTTTCCTGTGAGTCCAGTTTTAGATTCCGATGCTTCACTTCAGGTTTATTATATCCCTTGGACCTTCTTATTGACGATGAAGCACTGACATTGCATCCGAATTTAATACAAAGGGCACAATGCTGACTTAAGTACAAGAGGTCTGACACTCTAACTTTCTATGATTTGAACCTCTCCTGTGAGTCGTGATTTTATTCCGATGCTTCACTTCAGGTTCACTGTATACCTTGGACTTTCCTAATGACGATGAAACACAGAAATTGCATCGGAATTAAATTCAAATGGCACAATGCCGACTTAAGTACAAGAGGACTGACACTCCAACATTCTACGATTTGAACCTCTCCTGTGAGTCCAGTTTTAGATTCGAACGCTTCACTTCAGGTTTACTGTATACCTTTGACCTTCTTATTGACGATGAAGCACAGAAATTGCTTCGGAATTAAATTCAAAAGGCACAATGCCGACTTATGTACAAGAGGACTGACACTCTAACTTCCTATGATTTGAACATCTCCTGTAAGTCCAATTGTAGATTCCGATGCTTCACTTCAGGTTTACTGTACCCCTTGGACCTTCTTATTGACGATGAAACACAGAAATTGCATCGGAATTAAATTCAAAAGGCAAAGTGCCGACTTAAGTACAAGAGGACAGACACTCTAACGTTCTATGATTTGAACCTCCCCTGTGAGTCAAGTTTTGGATTCCGTTGCTTCACTTCAGGTTCACTGGATACCTTGGACCTTCTTATTGACGATGAGACACTAAAATTGCATCGGAATTAAATTCAAAAGGCACAATGCCGACTTAAGTACAAGAAGACTGGCACTCTAACTGTCTATGATTTGAACCTCTCAAGTGATTCCAGTTTTAGATTCCGATGCTTCACTTCAGGTTTACTGTATCTCTTGGACCTTCTTATTGAAGATGAAACACAGAAATTACATCCGAATATAATACAAAAGGCACAATGACGACTTAAGTACAAAAGGACTGACACTTTAACATCCTATGATTTGAACCTCTCCTGTGAGTCCAGTCTTCGATTCCGATGCTTCACTTCAGGTTTACTGTATCCCTTAGACCATCTTATTGACGATGAAACACAGAAATTGCATCGGAATTAAATTCAAAAGGCACAATGCCGACTTAAGTACAAGAGGACTGACACTCTAACTTTCTATGATTTGAACCTCTCCTGTGAGTCCAGTATTAGATTCCGATGCTTCACTTCAGGTTTACTGTATCCCTTGGACCTTCTTATTGACGATGAAACACAGAAATTGCATCGGAATTAAATTCAAAAGGCTCAATGCCGACTAAAGTACAAGAGGACTTACACTCTAACTTTCTATGATTTGAACCTCTCCTGTGAGTCCAGTTTTAGATTCCGATGCTTCACTACAGGTTTACTGTATCCCTATGACCTTCTTATTGACGATGAAACACAGAAATTCATCGGAATTAAATTCAAAAGGCACAATGCCGACTTAAGTACAAGAGGACTTACACTCTAATTTTCTATGATTTGAACCTCTCCTGTGAGTCCAGATTTCGATTCCGATGCTTCACGTCAGGTTTACTGTATCCCTTGGACCTTCTTATTGACGATGAAACACAGAAATTGCATCAGAATTGAATTCAAAAGGCACAATGCCGAGTTAAGTACAAGAGGACTTACACTCTAACTTTCTATGATTTGAACCTCTCCTGTGAGTCCAGTTTTAGATTCCGATGCTTCACTTCAGATTTACTGTATCCCTTGGACCTTCAAATTGACAATGAAACGCAGAAATTGTATCCGAATTTAATACAAAAGGCACAATGCCGACTTAACTACAAGAGGACTTACACTCTAACTTTCTATGATTTGAACCTCTCCTGTGAGTACAGTTTTAGATTCCGACGCTTCTTTACAGGTTTACTGTATCCCTATTACCTTCTTATTGACGATCAAACACAGAAATTCATCGGAATTAAATTCAAAAGGCACAATGCCGACTTTAGTACAAGAGGACTTACACTCTAACTTTCTATGATTTGAACCTCTCCTGTGAGTCCAGTTTTAGATTCCGATGCTTCACTTCAGATTTACTGTATCCCTTGGACCTTCAAATTGACAATGAAACGCAGAAATTGTATCCGATTTTAATACAAAAGGCACAATGACGACGTAAGTACAAGAGGACTGACACTCTAACTTTCTATAATTTGAACCTCTCCTAAGAGTCCAGTTATAGAATCCGAAGCTTCACTTTGGGTTTACTGTATCCCTTGGACTTTCGTAATGACGATGGAACACAGAAATTGCATCGGAATTAAATTCAAAAGGGACAATGACGACTTAAGTACAAGGGAACAGACACTCTAACTTTCTATGCTTTGAACCTCTCCTTTGAGTCCCGTTTTAGATTCCGATGCTTCACTTCAGGTTTACTGTATCCCTTGGACCTTCTTATTGAGGATGAAACACAGAAATTGCCTCCGAATTTAATACAAAAGGCACAATAACGACTTAAGTACAAGAGCACGGACACTCTCACTTTCTATGATTTGAACCTCTTCTGTGTGTACAGTTTTAGATCCCGATGCTTCACTTCAGGTCTACCGTATCCCTTGGACATTCTTATTGACGATGAAGCACAGATATTGCATCCGAATTTAATACAAATGGCACAATGCTGACTTACCTACATGCGGACTGACACTCTAACTTTCTATCATTAGAACCTCTCCTGTGAGTCCAGTTTTAGGTTGCGATGCTTCTTTTCAGGTTCACTGTATACCTTGGACCTCCTTATTGACGATGAAACACAGAAATTGCATCGGAATGAAATTCAAAAGGCACAATGCCGACTTAAGTACAAGAGGACTGACACTCTAACTTTCTATGATTTGAACCACTCCTGTGATTCCAGTTTTAGTTTCGGATGATTCACTTCAGGTTTACTGTATACCTTGGACCTTCTTATTGACGATGAAGCATAGAAATTGCATCGGAATTAAACTCAAATGGCACAATGCCGACTTAAGTACAAGAGGACTGACACTCTAAATTTCTGTGATTTGAACCTCTCATGTGAGTCCAGTTTTAGAATCCGATGATTCACTTCAGGTTCACCATATACCTTGGACCTTCTTATTGACGATGAAACACAGAAATTGCATCCGAATTTAATACAAAAGGCACATTGACGACATAAGTACAAAAGAACCGAAACTCTAACTTTCTATGATTTGAACCTCTCCTGTGAGTCCTGTTTTAGATTCCGATGCTTCACTAAGGGTTTAGTGTATCCCTTGGACCTTCTTATTAACGATGAAGCACAGAAATTGCATCGGAATTAAATTCAAAAAGCACAATGCCGACTTAAGTGCAAGAGGACTGACACTAACTTTCTATGATTTGAACCTCTCCTGTGAGTCCAGGTTTAGATTCCGATGCTTCACTTCAATTTTACTGTATTCCTTTTATCTTCTTATTGACGATGAAGCACAGAAATTGCATCGGAATTAAATTCAAATGGCACAACGCCGACTTGAGTACAGGAGGACTGAAACTCTAACTTTCTATGATTTGATGCTCTTCTGTGAGTCCAGTTTTAGATTCCGATGCTTCACTTCAGGTTTACTGTATCCCTTGGAATTTCTTATTGACGATGAAACACAGAAATTGCATCGGAATTAAATTCAAAAGGCACAATGCCGACTTAAGTACAAGAGGAATGACACTGTAACTTCCTATGATTTGAACCCCTCCTGTAAGACCAGTTTTAGATTCCGATGTCTCACTTCACGATTACTGTATCTCAGGGACCTTCTTATTGACGATGAAGCACAGAAATTGCATCGGAATTAAATTGAAAAGGCACAATGCCGACTTAACTACAAGAGGACTGACACACTTACTTTCTATGATTTGAACCCCTCCTGTGAGTCCAGGTTTAGATTCCGATGCCTCACTTCAGGTTTACTGTATCCCTATGACCTTCGTATTGACGATGAAGCACAGAAATTGCATCGGAATTAATTTCAAAAGGCACAATGCTGACTTAAGTACAAGAGGACTGACACTGTAACTGTCTATGATTTGAACCCCTCCTGTGAGTCCAGTTTTAGATTCCGATGCTTCACTTCAGGTTTACTGTATCCCTTGGACATTCTTATTAACGATGAAACACAGAAATTGCATGGGAATTAAATTCAAAAGGCATAATGCCGACTTAAGTACAGAAGGACTGACACTCTTACTTTCTATGATTTGAACCTCTCCTGTGAGTCCAGTTTTAGATTCCGATGCTTCTCTACAAGTTTACTGTATCCCTATGACCTTCTTATTGACGATGAAACACAGAAATTCATCGGAATTAAATTCAAAAGGCACAATGCCGACTTAAGTACAAGAGGACTGACATTCTAACTTTCTACGATTTGAACCTCTCCTGTGAGTCCAGTTTTAGATTCAGATGCTTCACTTCACGTTTACTGTATCCCTTGGACCTTCATATTGACAATGAAACACAGAAATTGCATCCGAATTTAATACAAAAGGCACAATGACGACTTAAGTACAAGAGGACTGACACTCTAACTTTCTATTATTTGAACCTCTCCTGTGAGTCCAGTTATAGAATCCGAAGCTTCACTTCGGGTTTACTGTATCCCTTGGACTTTCGTAATGACGATGGCACACAGAAATTGCATCGGAATTAAATTCAAAAGGCACAATGACGACTTAAGTACAAGGGAACAGACACTCTAATTTTCTATGTTTTGAACCTCTCCTTTGAGTCCCGTTTTAGATTCCGATGCTTCACTTCAGGTTTACTGTATCCCTTGGACCTTCTTATTGAGGATGAAACACAGAAATTGCCTCCGAATGTAATACAAAAGGCACAATAACGACTTAAGTACAAGAGCACAGACACTCTCACTTTCTATGATTTGAACCTCTTCTGTGAGTACAGTTTTAGATCCCGATGCTTCACTTCAGGTCTACTGTATCCCTTGGACCTTCTTATTGACGATGAAGCACAGAAATTGCATCCGAATTTAATACAAATGGCACAATGCTGACTTATCTACATGCGGACTGACACTCTAACTTTCTATCATTTGAACCTTTCCTGTGAGTCCAGTTTTAGATTCCGATGCTTCACTTCAGGTTCACTGTATCCCTTGGACCTTCATATTGACAATGAAACACAGAAATTGCATCCGAATTCAATACAAAAGGCACAATGACGACTTAAGTACAAGAGGACTGACACTTCTAACTTTCTATGATTTGAACCTCTCCTGTGAGTCCAGTTATAGAATCCGAAGCTTCACTTCGGGTTTACTGTATCCCTTGGACTTTCGTAATGACGATGGCACACAGAAATTGCATCGGAATTAAATTCAAAAGGCACAATGACGACTTAAGTACAAGAGGACTTACACTCTAACATTCTATGATTTGAACCTTTCCTGTGAGTCCAGTTTTAGAATCCGATGATTCACTTCAGGTTCACCAGATACCTTGGACCTTCTTATTGACGATGAAACACAGAAATTGCATCCGAATTTAATACAAAAGGCATATTGACGACATAAGTACAAAAGAACCGACACTCTAACTTTCTATGATTTGAATCTCTCCTGTGAGACCAGTTTTAGATTCAGATGCTTCACTTCAGGTTTACTGTATTCCTTTTATCTTCTTATTGACGATGAAGCACAGAAATTGCATCGGAATTGAATTCAAAAGGCACAATGCCGACTTAAGTACAAAATGACTGACACTCTAACTTTCTATGATTTGAACATCTCCTGTGAGACCAGTTTTAGATTCCGATGCCTCACATCCGGTTTACTGTATCTCAGGGACCTTCTTATTGACGATGAAGCACAGAAATTGCATCGGAATTAAATTCAAAAGGCACAATGCCGACTTAACTACAAGAGGACTTACACTCTAACATTCTATGATTTGAACCTCTCCTGTGAGTCCAGTTTTAGATCCCGATGCTTCACTACAGGTTTACTGTATCCCTATGACCTTCTTATTGAAGATGAAACACAGAGATTCATCGGAATTAAATTCAAAAGGCACAATGCCGACTTAAGTACAAGAGGACTTACACTCTAACTTTCTATGATTTGAACCTCTCCTGTGAGTCCAGTTTTAGATTCAGATGCTTCACTTCAGGTTTACTGTATCCCTTGGACCTTCATATTGACAATGAAACACAGAAATTGCATCCGAATTTAATACAAAAGGCACAATGACGACTTAAGTACAAGAGGACTGACACTCTAACTTTTATGATTTGAACCTCTCCTGTGAGTCCAGTTATAGAATCCGAAGCTTCACTTCAGGTTTACTGTATCCCTTGGACTTTCGTAATGACGATGGAACACAGAAATTGCATCGGAATTAAATTCAAAAGGCACAATGACGACTTAAGTACAAGGGATCAGACACTCTAACTTTCTATGTTTTGAACCTCTCCTTTCAGTCCCGTTTTAGATTCCGATGCTTCACTTCAGGTTTACTGTATCCCTTGGACCTTCTTATTGAGGATGAAACACAGAAATTGCCTCCGAATTTAATACAAAAGGCACAATAACGACTTAAGTACAAGAGCACAGACACTCTCACTTTCTATGATTTGAACCTCTTCTGTGAGTACAGTTTTAGATCCCGATGCTTCACTTCAGGTCTACTGTATGCCTTGGACCTTCTTATTGACGATGAAGCACAGAAATTGCATTCGAATTTAATGCAAATGGCACAATGCTGACTTATCTACATGCGGACTGACACTCTAACTTTCTATCATTTGAACCTTACCTGTGAGTCCAGTTTTAGAATCCGATGATTCACTTCAGGTTCACCATATACCTTGGACGTTCTTATTGACGATGAAACACAGAAATTGCATCCGAATTTAATACAAAAGGCATATTGACGACATAAGTACAAAAGAACCGACACTCTAACTTTCTATGATTTGAACCTCTCCTGTGAGACCAGTTTTAGATTCAGATGCTTCACTTCAGGTTTACTGTATTCCTTTTATCTTCTTATTGACGATGAAGCACAGAAATTGCATCGGAATTGAATTCAAAAGGGCACAATGCCGACTTAAGTACAAGAGGACTGACACTCTAACTTTCTATGATTTGACCATCTCCTGTGAGACCAGTTTTAGATTCCGATGCCTCACTTCCGGTTTACTGTATCTCAGGGACCTTCTTATTGACGATGAAGCACAGAAATTGCATCGGAATTAAATTCAAAAGGCACAATGCCGACTTAACTACAAGAGGACTTACACTCTAACATTCTATGATTTGAACCTCTCCTGTGAGTCCAGTTTTAGATTCCGATGCTTCACTACAGGTTTACTGTATCCCTATGACCTTCTTATTGAAGATGAAACACAGAAATTCATCGGAATTAAATTCAAAAGGCACAATGCCGACTTAAGTACAATACGACTTACACTCTAACTTTCTATGATTTGAACCTCTCCTGTGAGTCCAGTTTTAGATTCAGATGCTTCACTTCAGGTTTACTGTATCCCTTGGACCTTCATATTGACAATGAAACACAGAAATTGCATCCGAATTTAATACAAAAGGCACAATGTCGACTTAAGTACAAGAGGACTGACACTCTAACTTTCTATGATTTGAACCTCTCCTGTGAGTCCAGTTATAGAATCCGAAGCTTCACTTCAGGTTTACTGTATCCCTTGGACTTTCGTAATGCCGATGGAACACAGAAATTGCATCGGAATTAAGTTCAAAAGGCACAATGTCGACTTAAGTACAAGGGATCAGACACTCTAACTTTCTATGTTTTGAACCTCTCCTTTGAGTCCCGTTTTAGATTCCGATGCTTCACTTCAGGTTTACTGTAACCCTTGGACCTTCTTATTGAGGATGAAACACAGAAATTGCCTCCGAAGTTAATACAAAAGGCACAATAACGACTTAAGTACAAGAGCACAGACACTCTCACTTACTATGATTTGAACCTCTTCTGTGAGTACAGTTTTAGATCCCGATGCTTCACTTCAGGTCTACTGTATCCCTTGGACCTTCTTATTGACGATGAAGCACAGAAATTGCATCCGAATTTAATACAAATGGCACAATGCTGACTTATCTACATGCGGACTGACACTCTAACTTTCTATCATTTGAACCTCTCCTGTGAGTCCAGTTTTAGATTCCGATGCTTCACTTCAGGTTTAGTGTATCCCTTGGACCTTCTTATTGACGATGAAGCACAGATATTGCATCGGAATTAAATTCAAAAAGCACAATGCCGACTTAAGTACAAGAGGACTGACACTAACTTTCTATGATTTGAACCTCTCCTGTGAGTCCAGTTTTAGATTCCGATGCTTCACTTCAATTTTACTGTATTCCTTTTATCTTCTTATTGACGATGAAGCACAGAAATTGCATCGGAATTAAATTCAAATGGCACAACGCCGACTTGAGTACAGGAGGACTGACACTCTAACTTTCTATGATTTGATGCTCTTCTGTGAGTCTAGTTTTAGATTCCGATGCTTCACTTCAGGTTAACTGTATCCCTTGGACCTTCTTATTGACGATGAAACACAGAAATTGCATCGGAATTAAATTCAAAAGGCACAATGCCGACTTTAGTACAAGAGGAATGACACTCTAACTTCCTATGATTTGAACCTCTCCTGTAAGACCAGTTTTAGATTCCGATGCCTCACTTCACGATTACTGTATCTCAGGGACCTTCTTATTGACGATGAAGCACAGAAATTGCATCGGAATTAAATTCAAAATGCACAATGCCGACTTAACTACAAGAGGACTGACACACTTACTTTCTATGATTTGAACCCCTCCTGTGAGTCCAGGTTTAGATTCCGATGCCTCCCTTCAGGTTTACTGTATCCCTATGACCTCCTTATTGACGGTGGAGCACAGAAATTGCATCGGAATTAATTTCAAAAGGCACAATGCTGACTTAAGAACAAGAGGACTGACACTGTAACTGTCTATGATTTGAACCTCACCTGTGAGTCCAGTTTTAGATTCCGATGCTTCACTTCAGGTTTACTGTATCCCTTGGACATTCTTATTAACGATGAAACACAGAAATTGCATGGGAATTAAATTCAAAAGTCACAATGCCGACTTAAGTACAGAAGGACTGACACTCTTACTTTCTTTGATTTGAACCTCTCCTGTGAGTCCAGTTTTAGATTCCGATGCTTCACTACAGGTTTACTGTATCCCTATGACCTTCTTATTGACGATGAAACACAGAAATTCATCGGAATTAAATTCAAAAGGCACAATGCCGACTTAAGTACAAGAGGACTGACACTCTAACTTTCTATGATTTGAACCTTTCCTGTGAGTCCAGTTTTAGATTCTGATGCTTCACTTCAGGTTTACTGTATCCCTTTTATCTTCTTATTGACGACGAAGCACAGAAATTGCATCGGAATTAAATTCAAAAGGCACAATTCCGACTTAAGTACAGGAGGACTGACACTCTAACTTTTTATGTTTTGAACCTCTCCTGTGAGTCCAGTTTTAGATTCCGATGCTTCACTTCAGGTTTACTGTATCCCTTGGACCTTCTAATTGACGATGAAACACAGAAATTGCATCGGAATTAAATTCAGAAGGCACAATGCCGACTCAAGTACAAGAGGCCTGACACTCTAACTTTCTATGATTTGAACCTCTCCTGTGAGACCAGTTTTTGATTCTGATGCCTCACTTCAGGTTTCCTGTATCTCAGGGACATTCTTTATGACGATGAAACACAGAAATTGCATCGGAATTAAATTCTAAAGGCACAATGCCGACTTAACTAAACGAGGACTGACAGTCTAACTTTTTTTGATTTGAACCTCTCCTCTGAGTCCAGTTTTAGATTCCGATGCTTAACTTCAGCTTTACTGTATCCCTTGGACCTTCTTATTGACGATGAAACACAGAAATTGCATCCCAATTTAATACAAAAGGCATATTGACGACATAAGTACAAAAGAACCGACACTCTAACTTTCTATGATTTGAACCTCTCCTGTGAGACCAGTTTTTGATTCAGATGCTTCACTTCAGGTTTACTGTATTCCTTTTATCTTCTTATTGACGATGAAGCACAGAAATTGCATCGGAATTGAATTCAAAAGGCACAATGCCGACTTAAGTACAAGAGGACTGACACTCTAACTTTCTATGATTTGAACATCTCCTGTGAGACCAGTTTTAGATTCCGATGCCTCACTTCCGGTTTACTGTATCTCAGGGACCTTCTTATTGACGATGAAGCACAGAAATTGCATCGGAATTAAATTCAAAAGGCACAATGCCGACTTAACTACAAGAGGACTTACACTCTAACATTCTATGATTTGAACCTCTCCTGTGAGTCCCGTTTTAGATTCCGATGCTTCACTACAGGTTTTCTGTATCCCTATGACCTTCTTATTGAAGATGAAACACAGAAATTCATCGGAATTAAATTCAAAAGGCACAATGCCGACTTAAGTACAATACGACTTACACTCTAACTTTCTATGATTTGAACCTCTCCTGTGAGTCCAGTTTTAGATTCAGATGCTTCACTTCAGGTTTACTGTATCCCTTGGACCTTCATATTGACAATGAAACACAGAAATTGCATCCGAATTTAATACAAAAGGCACAATGTCGACTTAAGTACAAGAGGACTGACACTCTAACTTTCTATGATTTGAACCTCTCCTGTGAGTCCAGTTATAGAATCCGAAGCTTCACTTCAGGTTTACTGTATCCCTTGGACTTTCGTAATGACGATGGAACACAGAAATTGCATCGGAATTAAGTTCAAAAGGCACAATGTCGACTTAAGTACAAGGGATCAGACACTCTAACTTTCTATGTTTTGAACCTCTCCTTTGAGTCCCGTTTTAGATTCCGATGCTTCACTTCAGGTTTACTGTAACCCTTGGACCTTCTTATTGAGGAAGAAACACAGAAATTGCCTCCGAAGTTAATACAAAAGGCACAATAACGACTTAAGTACAAGAGCACAGACACTCTCACTTACTATGATTTGAACCTCTTCTGTGAGTACAGTTTTAGATCCCGATGCTTCACTTCAGGTCTACTGTATCCCTTGGACCTTCTTATTGACGATGAAGCACAGAAATTGCATCCGAATTTAATACAAATGGCACAATGCTGACTTATCTACATGCGGACTGACACTCTAACTTTCTATCATTTGAACCTCTCCTGTGAGTCCAGTTTTAGATTCCGATGCTTCACTTCAGGTTTAGTGTATCCCTTGGACCTTCTTATTGACGATGAAGCACAGATATTGCATCGGAATTAAATTCAAAAAGCACAATGCCGACTTAAGTACAAGAGGTCTGACACTAACTTTCTATGATTTGAACCTCTCCTGTGAGTCCAGTTTTAGATTCCGATGCTTCACTTCAATTTTACTGTATTCCTTTTATCTTCTTATTGACGATGAAGCACAGAAATTGCATCGGAATTAAATTCAAATGGCACAACGCCGACTTGAGTACAGGAGGACTGACACTCTAACTTTCTATGATTTGATGCTCTTCTGTGAGTCTAGTTTTAGATTCCGATGCTTCACTTCAGGTTAACTGTATCCCTTGGACCTTCTTATTGACGATGAAACACAGAAATTGCATCGGAATTAAATTCAAAAGGCACAATGCCGACTTTAGTACAAGAGGAATGACACTCTAACTTCCTATGATTTGAACCTCTCCTGTAAGACCAGTTTTAGATTCCGATGCCTCACTTCACGATTACTGTATCTCAGGGACCTTCTTATTGACGATGAAGCACAGAAATTGCATCGGAATTAAATTCAAAAAGCACAATGCCGACTTAACTACAAGAGGACTGACACACTTACTTTCTATGATTTGAACCCCTCCTGTGAGTCCAGGTTTAGATTCCGATGCCTCCCTTCAGGTTTACTGTATCCCTATGACCTCCTTATTGACGGTGGAGCACAAAATTGCATCGGAATTAATTTCAAAAGGCACAATGCTGACTTAAGAACAAGAGGACTGACACTGTAACTGTCTATGATTTGAACCTCTCCTGTGAGTCCAGTTTTAGATTCCGATGCTTCACTTCAGGTTTACTGTATCCCTTGGACATTCTTATTAACGATGAAACACAGAAATTGCATGGGAATTAAATTCAAAAGTCACAATGCCGACTTAAGTACAGAAGGACTGACACTCTTACTTTCTTTGATTTGAACCTCTCCTGTGAGTCCAGTTTTAGATTCCGATGCTTCACTACAGGTTTACTGTATCCCTATGACCTTCTTATTGACGATGAAACACAGAAATTCATCGGAATTAAATTCAAAAGGCACAATGCCGACTTAAGTACAAGAGGACTGACACTCTAACTTTCTATGATTTGAACCTCTCCTGTGAGACCAGTTTTTGATTCTGATGCCTCACTTCAGGTTTCCTGTATCTCAGGGACATTCTTTATGACGATGAAACACAGAAATTGCATCGGAATTAAATTCTAAAGGCACAATGCCGACTTAACTACACGAGGACTGACACTCTAACTTTTTTTGATTTGAACCTCTCCTCTGAGTCCAGTTTTAGATTCCGATGCTTAACTTCAGCTTTACTGTATCCCTTGGACCTTCTTATTGACGATGAAACACAGAAATTGCATCCGAATTTAATACAAAAGGCACAATAACGACTTACGTACAAGAGCACTGACACTCTCACTTTCTATGATTTGAACCTCTTCTGTGAGTACAGTTTTAGATTCCGATGCTTCACTTCAGGTCTACTGTATCCCTTGGACGTTCTTTTTGACGATGGAGCACAGAAATTGCATCCGAATTTATTACAAAAGGCACAATGCTGATTTAAGTACAAGCGCACTGACACTCTAATTTTCTATGATTTGAACCTCTCCTGTGAGTCCAGTTTTGGAATCCGATGCTTCACTTCAGGTTCACTGTATACCTTGGACCTTCTTATTGACGATGAAACACAGAAATTGCATCGGAATTAAATTCAAAAGGCACAATGCCGACTTAAGTACAAGAGGACTGACACTCTAACTTTCTATGACTTGACCCTCTCCTGTGATTCCAGTTTTAGTTTCGGATGAATCACTTCAGGTTTACTGTATACCTTGGACCTTCTTATTGACGATGAAGCACAGAAATTGTATCGGAATTAAACTTAAAAGGCACAATGCCGACTTAAGTACAAGAGGACTGACACTCTAACATTCTGTGATTTGAACCTCTCCTGTGAGTCCAGTTTTGGAATCCGATGCTTCACTTCAGGTTCACCATATACCTTGGACCTTCTTATTGACGATAAAAGACAGAAATTGCATCTGAATATAATACACAAGGCACAATAACGACTTCAGTATAAAAGGACCGACACTCTAACTTTCTATGATTTGAGCCTCTCCTGTGAGTCCAGTTTTCATTCCGATGCCTCACTTCAGGTTTACTGTATCCCTTGGACCTTCATATTGACGATTAAACACAGAAATTGCATCCGAATTTAATACATAAGGCACAATGACGACTTAAGTACAAGAGGACTGACACTCTAACTTTCTATGATTTGAACCTCTTCTGTGAGTCCAGTTTTAGATTCCGATGCTTCACTTCAGGTTTACTGTATCCCTTTTACCTTCTTATTGACGATGAAGCACAGAAATTGCATCGGAATTAAATTCAAAAGGCACATTGCCGACTTAATTACAAGAGGACAGACACTAAAACTTTCTATGATTTGAACCTCTCCTGTGAGTCCAGTTTTAGATTCCGCTTCTCCACCTCAGGTTTACTGTATCCCTTGGACGTTCTTATTGACGATGAAACACAGAAAATGCATCGGAATTAAAGTCAAAAGGCACAATGCCGCCTTAAGCACAGAAGGACTGACAATCTAACTTTCTATGATTTGAACGTCTGCTGTCAGCCCAGTTTTAGATTCCGATGCTTCACTTTAGGTTTACTGAATCTTTTCTACGTTCTTATTGACGATGAAACACAGAAATTGCATCGGAATTACATTCAAAATGCACAATGCCGACTTAAGTACAGGAGGACTGACACTCTAACATTCTATGATTTGAACCTTTGCTGTCAGTCCAGTTTCAGATTCCGATGCTTCACTTTAGGTTCACTGTATCCCTTGGACCTTCTTATTGACGATGAAACACAGAAATTGCATCTGAATTAAATTCAAAAGGCACAATGCCGACTTAAGTACAAGAGGACTGACGCTCTAACTTTCTATGATTTGAACCGCTCCTGTGAGTTCAGTTTCAGATTCCGATGCTTCACTTCAGGTTCACTGTATCCCTCAGATCTTCTTATTGACGATCAAACACAGAAATTGCATCGGAATTAAATTCAAAAGGCTTATGGCCAACATAAGTACAAGAGGACTGACACTCTAACTTTTCTATGATTTGTACCTCTCCTGTGAGTCCAGTTTTAGATTCGGATGCTTCACTTCAGGTATACTGTAAGCCTTGGACCTTCTTATTGACGATGAAGCACAGTAATTGCTTCGGAATTTAATTCAAAAATCACAATGCCGACTTAAATACAAGAGGACTGACACTCTAACTTTCTATGATTTGAACTTTTCCTGTGAGTCCAGTTTTAGTTTCCGATGCTTCACTTCACGTTTACTGTATCCCTTTTACCTTCTTGTTGACGATGAAGCACAGAAATTGCATCGGAATTAAATTCAAAAGGCACAATGCCGACTTAAGTACAAGTGGACGGACACTCTAACGTTCTATGATTTGAACGTCTCCTGTGAGTCTAGTTTTAGATTCTGACGCTTCACTTCAGGTTTACTGTATCCCAGGGCCCTTCTTATTGACGATGAAGCACAGTAATTGCATCGGAATTACATTCAAAAGGCACAATGCCGACTTCACTACAAGTGGACTGACACTCTAATTTTCTATGATTTCAACCTCTCCTGTGAGTCCAGTTTTAATTTCCGATGCTTCACTTCAAGTTTACTGTATACCTTGGACCTTCTTATTGACGATGAAACACAGAAATTGCATCGGAATTAAATTCAAAAGGCACAATGCCGACTCAAGTACAAGCGGACTGACACTCAAACATTCTATGATTTGAACCTCTCTTGTGAGTCCAGTTTTAGATTCGGATGCTTCACTTCAGGTTTACTGTATCCCTTGGACCTTCTTATTGACGATGAAACACAGTAATTGCATCGGAATTCAATTCAAAAGGCACAATGCCAATTTAGATAGATGAGGACGGACACTCTATCATTCAATGATTTGAACCTCTCCTGTGAGTACAGTTTTATATTCGGATGCTACACATCATGTTTACTGTATACCTTGGACCTTCTAATTGACGATGGAGGACAGACGTTCCTTCAGATTTAAATTCAAAAGGCACAATGCCGACTTAAGTACAAGAGGACTGACACTCTAACTTTCTATGATTTGAACCTCTCCTTTGAGTCCAGTTTTAGATTCCGATGCTACACTTCAGGTTTACTGTATACCATGGACCTTCTTATTGACGATGAAGCACAGAAATTGCATCGGAATGAAATTGAAAAGGAACAATGCCGACTTAAGTACAAGAGGACTGACACTTTCACTTACTATGATTTGAACGTCTCCTTTGAGTCCAGTTTTAGATTCCGATGCTTCACTTCAGGTTTACTGTATACCTTGGACCTTCTTATTGACGATGAAACACAGAAATTGCTTCCGAATTTAATACAAAAGGCACAATGACGACTTAAGTACAAAAGGACTGACACTCTAACTTTCAATGATTCGAATCTCTCCTGTCAGTCCAGTTTTAGATTCCGATGCTTCACTTCAAGTTTACTGTATACCTTGGACCTTCTTATTGACGATGAAACACAGAAATTGCATCGGAATTAAATTCAAAAGGCACAATGCCGACTTTAGTACAAGAGGACTGACACTCTAATTTTCTATGATTTGAACCTCTCCTTTGAGTCCAGTTTTAGATTACGATGCTACACGTCAGGTTTACTGTATACCATAGACCTTCTTATTGACGATGAAGCCCAGAAATTGCATCGGAATGAATATGAAAAGGCACAATGCCGACTTATGTACAAGATGACTGACGCTCTAATTTTCTATGATTTGAACCTCTCCTGTGAGACCAGTTTTAGAATCCGATAACTCACTTCAGGTTTACTGTATATCTTGGACCTTCTTATTGACAATGGAACACAGAAATAGCATCCGAATTTAATACAAAAGGCGCAATGCCGACTTAAGTACAAGAGGACTGACACTCTAACTTTCTATGATTTGAACCTCTACGGTGAGTCCAGTTTTAGATTCCGATGCTTCACTTCTGGTTTACTGTATCCCTTGTACCTTCTTATTGATGATGAAACACAGAAATTGCATCAGAATTTAATACAAACGGAACAATGCCGACTTAGGTACAAGAGGACTGACACTCTCGCTTTATATGATTTGAACCTCTCCTGTGAGTCCAGTTTTAGATTCTGATGCTTCACGTCGGGTTTCCTGTATACCTAGGACCTTCTTATTGACAATGAAAAACAGAAATTGCATCCGAATTAAATTCAAAAGGCACAATGTGACTTAAGTACAAGAGGACTGACACTCCAACTATCTATGATTTGAAACTCTCCTGTGAGTCCAGTTTTAGATTCCGATGCTTCACTACAGGTTTACTGTATACCTTGGAACTTCTTATTGACGATGAAACACCGTAATTGCATCGGAATAAAAATTCAAAAGGCACAATTCCGACTTAAGTACAAGGGGACTGACATTCTAACTTTCTATGATTTGAACCTCACCTGTGAGTCCAGTTTCAGATTCCGATGCTTCACTTCTGGTTTACTGTATCCCTTGGACCTTCCTATTGACTAGAAAACACAGAAATTGCATCCGAATTTAATACAAAAGTCATAATGCCGACTTAAGTACAAGAGGACTGATACTCTCACATTCTATGATTTGAACCTCTCCTGTGAGCCCAGTTTTAGATTCCGACGCTTCACTTCAGGTTTTCTGTATATCTAGGACATTCTTATTGACGATGAAACACAGAAATTGCATCCCAAGTAAATTCAAAAGGCACAATGCCGACTTAAGTGCAAGATAACTGACACTCCAACTTTCTATGATTTGAACCTCTCCTGTGAGTCCAGTTTTAGATTCCGATGCTTCACTTCAGGTTTACTGTATACCTTGGACCTTCTTATTGACGATGAAACACAGAAATTGCATCGGAATTAAATTCAAAAGGCACAATGCCGACTTTAGTACAAGAGGACTGACACTCTAATTTTCTATGATTTGAACCTCTCCTTTGAGTCCAGTTTTAGATTCCGATGCTTCACTACCGGTTTACTGTATACCTTGGAACTTCTTATTGACGATGAAACACAGTAATTAAATCGGAATAATAATTCAAAAGGCACCATTCTGACTTAAGTACAAGAGGGCTGACACTTTAACTTTCTATGATTTGAACCCCTCCTGTGAGTCCAGTTTTAGATTCCGATGCTTCACTTCTGGTTTAATGTATCCCTTGGACCTTCTTATTGACGATGAAACACCGACATTGCATCCGAATTTAATACAAAAGGCACAATGCCGACTTAAGTACAAGAGGACTGACACTCTTACTTTCTATGATTTTAACCTCTCCTGTGAGTCCTGTTTTAGATTCCGATGCTTCACTTCAGGTTTACTGTATCCCTTGGACCTTCATATCGACGATGAAACACAGAAATTGCATCCGAATTTAATACAAAAGGCACAATGCCGACTTAAGTACTAGAGGACTGACACTCTCACTTTCTATGATTTGAACCTCTCCTGTGAGTCCAGTTATATATTCCGATGCTTCACTTCATGTTTACTTTATCCCTTGGACCTTCTTATTGACGATGAAACACAGAAATTGCATCCGAATTTAATACAAAAGGCACAATGCCGACTTCAGTACAAGAGGACTGACACTCTCACTATCTATGATTTGAACCTCTCATGTGAGTCAAGTTTTTGATTCCGATGCATCACTTAAGGTTTACTGTATCCCTTGGACCTTCTTATTGACAATGAAACACAGAAATAGCATCGGAATTAACTTAAAAAGGCACAATGCCGACTTAACTACAAGAGGACTGACACTCTAACTTTCTATGATTTAAACCTCTCCTGTGAGTCCTGTTATATATTCCGATGCTTCACTTCATGTTTACTGTATCCCTTGGACCTTCTTATTGACGATGAAACACAGAAATTGCATCCGAATTTAATACAAAAGGCACAATGCCGACTTAAGTACAAGAGGACTGACACTCTCACTTTCTATGATTTGAACCTCTCCTGTGAGTCCAGTTTTAGATTCCGAAGCTTCACTTCAGGTTTACTGTATCCCTTTTACCTTCGTATTGACGATAAAACACAGAAATTCCATCGGAATTATATTCAAAAGGCACAATGCTGACTTAAGTACATGACTACTGACACTCTATTTTTCTATGATTTCAACCTCTCCTGTGAGTCCAGATTTAGATTCCGATGCTTCACTTCAGGTTTACTGTATACCTTGGACGTTCGTATTGACGATGAAGCGCAGAAATAGCCTCTAAATTAAATTCAAAAGGCACAATGCCGACATATGTAGCAGAGGACTGACACTCTGACTTTGTATGTTTTAAACCTCCACTATGAGTCCAGTTTTAGATTCCGATGCTTCACTTCAGGTTTACTGTATCCATTGGACCTTCTTATTGACGATGAAACACAGAAATTGCATCCGAATTCAATACAATAGGCACAATGACGACTTAAGTACAAACGGACTGACACTCTAACTTTCTATGATTTGAATCCCGCTAGTGAGTCCAGTCTTGGATTCCGATGCTTCACTTCAAGATTACTGTATACATTGGACCTTCTTATTGACGATGAAACACAGAAATTGCATCGGAATTAAAAACAAAAGGCACAATGCTGACTTCAGTACATTAGGACTGATACTCTAACTATCTGTGATTTGAACCTCTCCTTTGAGTCCAGTTTCAGATTCCGATGCTACACTTGAGGTTTACTGTATATCATGGACCTCCTTATTGACGACGAAGCACAGAAATTGCATCGGAATGAAATTGAAAAGGCACAATGCCGACATAAGTATAAGATGACTGAAGCCCTAATTTTCTATGATTTGAACCTGTCCTGTGAGTCCAAATTTAGAATCCGATGATTCACTTCAGGTTTACTGTATCCCTTGGACCTTCTTATTGACGATGAAACACAGAAACTGCATCCGAATTTAATACAAAAGGCACAATGCCGACTTAAGTACAAGAGGTCTGACACTCTAACTTTCTATGATTTGAACCTCTCCTGTGAGTCCAGTTTTAGAATCCGATCCTTCACCTCAGGTTTTCTGTATCCCTTGGACCATCTTATTGACGATGAAACACAGAAATTGCATCGGAATTAAATTCAAAAGGAACAAGGCCGACTAAAGTACAGGAGGACTGACACTCTAACTTTCTATGATTTGAACCTCTCCGGTGAGTCCAGTTTTAGATTCCGATGCTTCAGTTAGGGTTTACTGTATCCCTTGTACCTTCTTATTGATGATGAAACACAGAATTACATCCGAATTTAATACAAAGGGCACAATGCCGACTTAAGTACAAGAAGACAGACACTCTAACTTTCTATGATTTGAAACTCTCCTGTGAGTCCAGATTTAGATTCCGATGCTTCACTTTAGGTTTACTGTATCCCTTGGACCTTCATATTGACGATGAAACACAGAAATTGCATCCGAATTTAATACAAAAGGCACAATGCCGACTTAAGTACAAGAGGACTGACACTCTCACTTTCTATGATTTGAACCTCTCCAGTGAGTCCAGTTTTAGATTCCGATGCTTCACTTCCGGTTTCCTGTATACCTTGGACCTTCTTATTGACGATGAAACACAGAAACTGCATCCGAATTTAATACAAAAGGCACAATGCCGACTTAAGTACAAGAGGGCTGACACTCTCACTTTCTATGATTTGAACCTCTCCTGTGAGTCCAGTTTTAGATTCCGATGCTTCACTTCAGGTTTCCTGCATACCTTGGACCTTCTTATTAACGATGAAACACAGAAATTGCATCCGAATTAAATACAAAGGGCACAATGCCGACTTAAGTACAAGAGGACTGACACTCTAACTTTCTATGATTTGAATCTCTCCTGTTTGCCCAGTTTTAGATTCCGATGCTTCACTTCAGGTTTACTGTATCCCTTGGACCTTCTTATTGATGATGAAACACAGAAATTGCATCCGAATGTAATACAAACGGCACAATGCCGACTTAGGTACAAGAGGACTGACACCCTAACTATCTATGATTTGAACCTGTCCTGTGAGTCCAGTTTTAGATTCCGATGCTTCACTTCAGGTTTACTGTATCTCTTGGAGTTTCTTATTGACGATGAAACACAGAAATTGCATCCGAATTGAATACAAAAGGCACAATGCCGACTTAAGTACAAGAGGACTGACACTCTCTCTTTCTATGATTTAAACCTCTCCTGTGAGTCCAGTTTTAGATTCCGATGCTTCACTTCAGGTTTCCTGTATACCTTGGACCTTCTTATTGACGATGAAACACAGAAATTGCATCCGAATTAAATTCAAAAGGCACAATGCCGACTTAAGTACAAGAGGACTGACACTCTAACTTTCTATGATTTGAATCTCTCCTGTTTGCCCAGTTTTAGATGCCGATACTTCACTTCAGTTTTACTGTATCCCTTGGACCTTCTTATTGATGATGAAACACAGAAATTTCATCCGAATTTAATACAAAAGACACAATGACGACTTAAGTAAAAAGGACTGACACTCTAACTTTCTATGATTTGAATATCTCCTGTGAGTCCAGTTTTATATACCGATGCTTCACTTCAAGTTAACTGTATACCTTGGACCTTCTTATTGTCGATGAAACACAGAAATAGCATCGGCATGAAATTCAAAAGGCACAATGCCGACTTTAGTACAAGAGGACAGACACTCTCACTTTCTATGATTTGAACCTCTCCTGTGAGTCCAGTTTAGGATTCCGATGCTTCACTTCCGGTTTCCTGTATACCTTGGACCTTTTTATTGACAATGAAACAAAGAAACTGCATCCGAATATAATACAAAAGGCACAATGCCGACTTAAGTACAAGAGGACTGACACTCTAACTTTCTATGATTTGAACCTCTCCTGTGAGTCCAGTTTTAGATTCCGATGCTTCACTTTAGGTTTCCTGTATACCTTGGACCTTCTTATTGACGATGAAACACAGAAATTGCATCCGAATAAAATTCAAAAGGCACAATGCCGACTTAAGTACAAGAGGACTGACACTCTAAATTCCTAAGATTTGAACCTCTCCTGTTAGCCCAATTTTAGATTCCGATGCTTCACTTCAGGTTTACTGTATCCCTTGGACCTTCTTATTGATGATAAAACACAGAAATTGCATTCGAATTTAATACAAACGGCACAATGCCGACTTAAGTACAAGAGGACTGACACTCTAACTTCCTATGAATTGAAACTCTCCTGTGAGTCCAGTTTTAGATTCCGATGCTTCACTACAGGTTTACTGTATACCTTGGAAATTCTAATTGACAATGAAACACAGTAATTGCATCGGAATAAAAGTTCAAAATGCACAACGCCGACTTAAGTACATGAGGACTGACACTCTAACTTTCTATGATTTGAACCTCTCCTGGGAGTCCAGTTTTAGATTCCGACGCTTCACTTCCGGTATACTGTATCCCTTGGACCTTCTTATTGACGAGGAAACACAAAAATTGCATCCGAATTTAATACAAAAGGAACAATGACGACTTAAGTACAAAAGGCCTGACACTCTAACTTTCTATAATTTGAATCTCTCCTGTGAGTCCAGTTTTAGATTCCGATGCTTCACTTCAAATTTACTGTATACCTTGGACCTTGTTATTGACGATGAAACACAGAAATTGCATCGGAATTAAATTCAAAAGGCACAATGCCGACTTCAGTACAAAAGGACTGACACTCTAACTTTCTATGATTTGAACCCCTCCTTTGAGTCCAGTTTTAGATTCCGATTCTACACTTCAGGTTTACTGTATACCATGGACCTTTTTATTGACGATGAAGCACAGAAATTGCATCGGAATGAATTTGATAAAGCACAATGCCGACTTTAGTACAAAATGACTGACGCTCTAATTTTCTATGATTGGAACCTGTTATGTGAGTCCAGTTTTAGAATTCGATGATTCACTTCTGGTTCACTGTATCCCTTGGATCTTCTTATCGACGATGAAGCACAGAAATTGCATCCAAATTTAATACAAAACGCACAATGCCGACTTAAGTACGAGAAGACTGACACTCCAACTTTCTATGATTTGAACCTCTCCTGTGAGTCCAGTTTTAGATTCCGTTGCCTCACTTCGGGTTTACTGTATCCCTTGGACCTTCTTATTGACGATGAAACACAGAAATTGCATCCGAATTTAATACAAAAGGCACAATGCCGACTTAAGTACAAGAGGTCTGACACTCTCATTTTCTATGATTTGAAACTCTCCTGTGAGTCCAGTTTTAGATTCCGATGCTTCACTTCCGGTTTCCTGTATACCTTGGACCTTCTTAATGACGATGAAACACAGAAATTGCATCCGATATAAATTCAAAAGGCACAATGCCGACTTAAGTACAAGAGGACTGACACTCTAACTTTCTATGATTTGAACCTCTCCTGTGAGCCCAGTTTTAGTTTCCGATGTTTCACTTCAGGTTTACTGTATCCCTTGGACCTTCCTATTGATTCTGAAACACAGATATTGCATCCGAATTTGATACAAAAGGCACAATGCCGACTTAAGTACAAGAGGACTGACACTCTCACTTTCTATGATTTGAAGCACTCCTGTGAGTCTAGTTTCAGATTCCGATGCTTCACTTCAGGTTTCCTGTATACCTTGGACCTTCTTATTGACGATGAAGCACAGAAATTGCATTCGAATTTAATTCAAAAGGCACAATGCCGACTTAAGTACTAGAGGACTGACACTCTTACTTTCTATGATTTGAACCTCTCCTGTGGGTCCAGGTTTAGATTCCAATGCTTCACTTCAGGTTTACTGTATCCCATGAACCTTCTTATTGACGATGAAACACAGAAATTGCATCGGAATTTGATACAAAAGCACAATGCCGACTTAAGTACAAGAGGACTGCCACTCTCAGTTTCTATGATTTGAACCTCTCCTGTGAGTCCAGTTTCAGATTCCGATGCTTCACTTCAGGTTTCCAGTATACCTTGGACCTTCTTATTGACGATGAAACACAGAAATTGCATCCGAGTTTAGTACAAAAGTAACAATGCCGACTTAAGTACAAGAGGACTGACACTCTAATTTTCTATGATTTGAACCTCTCCTGTGAGTCCTGTTTTAGATTCCGATGCTTCACTTCAGGTTTACTGTATCCCTTGGACCTTCTTATTGACGATGAAACACAGAAATTGCATCCGAAATTAATACAAAAGGCACAATGCCGACTTAAGTACAAGAGGACTGACACTTTCACTTTCTATGATTTGAGCCCCTCCTGTGGGTCCAGGTTTAGATTCCGATGCTTCACTTCAGGTTTACTGTATCCCTTGAACCTTCTTATTGACGATGAAACACAGAAATTGCATCGGAATTTAATACAAAAGGCACAATGCCGACTTAAGTACAAGAGGACTGACACTCTACCTTTCTATGATTTGAATCTCTCCTGTAAATCCAGTTTTAGATTCCGATGCTTCACTACCAGTTTGCTGTATACCTTGGAACTTCTTATTGAAGATGAGACACAGTAATTGCATCGGAATAAAAATTCAAAAGGCACAATGCCGACTTAAGTACAAGAGGACTGACACTCTAACTTTCTATGATTTGAACCTCTCCTGTGAGCCTAGTTTTGGATTCCGATGCTTCACGTCAGGTTTACTGTATCCCTTGGACCTTCTTATTGATGATGAAACACAGAAATTGCATCCGATTTTTATACAAAAGGCACAATGGCGACTTAAGTACTACAGGACTGACACTCTATCTTTCCATGATTTGAATGTCTCCTGTGAGTCCAGTTTTAGATTACGATGCTTCACTTCAAGTTTACAGTATACCTTGGACCTTCTTATTGATGATGAAACACAGATATTGCATCCGAATTTAAGACAACAGGCCCAATGCCGACTTAAGTACAAGAGGACTGACACTCTAACGCTCTATGATTTTAATCTCTCCTGTAAGTCCAGTTTTGGATTCCGATGCTTCACTTCAAGTTTACTGTATACCTTGGACCTTCGTATTGACGATGAAACACAGAAATTATATCGGAATTAAATTCAAAAGGCACAATGTCGACTTCAGTACAAGAGGACTGACACTCTAACTTTCTATGATTTGAACCTCTCCGGTGAGTCCAGTTTTAGATTCCGATGCTTCACTTCATGTTTACTGTATCCCTTGTACCTTCTTATTGATGATGAATAACAGAAATTGCATCCGAATTTAATACAAAAGGCACAATGCCGACTTAAGTGCGAGAAGACTAACACTCTAACTTTCTATGATTTGAACCTCTCCTGTGAGTCCAGTTTTAGATTCTGAAGCCTCACTTCGAGTTTACTGTATCCCTTAGACCTTCTTATTGACGATGAAACACAGAAATTGCATCCCATTTTAATACAAAACGCACAATGCCGACTTAAGTACAAGAGGACTGACACTCTTACTTTCTATGATTTGAACCTCTCCTGTGAGTCCAGTTTTAGATTCCGATGCTTCACTTCAGGTTTCCTGTGTACCTTGGACCTTCTTATTGACGATGAAACAAAGAAATTGCATCGGAATTAAATTCAAAAGGCACAATGCCGACTTCAGTACAAAAGGACTGACATTCTAACTTTCTATGATTTGAACCCCTCCTTTGAGTCCAGTTTTAGATTCCGATTCTACACTTCAGGTTTACTGTATACCATGGACCTTTTTATTGACGATGAAGCACAGAAATTGCATCGGAATGAATTTGATAAGGCACAATGCCGACTTTAATACAAAATGACTGACGCTCTAATTTTCTATGATTGGAACCTGTTATGTGAGTCCAGTTTTAGAATTCGATGATTCACTTCTGGTTCACTGTATCCCTTGGATCTTCTTATCGACGATGAAACACAGAAATTGCATCCGAATTTAATACAAAACGCACAATGCCGACTTAAGTACGAGAAGACTGACACTCCAACTTTCTATGATTTGAACCTCTCCTGTGAGTCCAGTTTTAGATTCCGATGCCTCACTTCGGGTTTACTGTATCCCTTGGACCTTCTTATTGACGATGAAACACAGAAGTTGCATCCGAATTTAATACAAACGTCACAATGCCGACTTAAGTACAAGAGGACTGACACTCTCACTTTCTATGATTTGAACCTCTCCTATGAGTCCAGTTTTAGATTCCGATGCTTGACTTCAGGTTTCGTGTATACCTTGGACGTTCTTATTGACGGTGAGACAGAGAAATTGCATCCGAGTTTAATACAAAGGCACAATGCTGACTTAAGTACAAGAGGACTGACACTCTCAATTTCTATGATTTGAACAACTCCTGTGAGTCAAGTTTTTGTTTCCGATTTTTCACTTCAGGTTTACTGTATCCGTTGGACTTTCTTTTTGACGATGAAGCTCAGAAATTGCATCGGAATTAAATTCAAAAGGCACAATGCCGACTTAAGTACAATAGGACTGACAATCTCACTTTCTATGATTTGAACCTCTCCTGTGAGTCCAGTTTTAGATTCCGATGCTTCACTTCAGGTTTACTGTATCCCTTGGACCCTCTTATTGACGATGAAACACAGAAATCGCATCCGAATTTAATACAAAAGGCACAATGCCGACTTAAGTAGAAGTGGTCTGACACTCTCATTTTCTATGATTTGAAACTCTCCTGTGAGTCCAGTTTTAGATTCCGATGCTTCACTTCCGGTTTCCTGTATACCTTGGACCTTCTTAATGACGATGAAACACAGAAATTGCATCCGATATAAATTCAAAAGGCACAATGCCGACTTAAGTACAAGAGGACTGACACTCTAACTTTCTATGATTTGAACCTCTCCTGTGAGCCCAGTTTTAGTTTCCGATGCTTCACTTCAGGTTTACTGTATCCCTTGGACCTTCTTATTGATTCTGAAACACAGATATTGCATCCGAATTTGATACAAAAGGCACAATGCCGACTTAAGTACAAGAGGACTGACACTCTCACTTTCTATGATTTGAAGCACTCCTGTGAGTCTAGTTTCAGATTCCGATGCTTCACTTCAGGTTTCCTGTATACCTTGGACCTTCTCATTGACGATGAAGCACAGAAATTGCATTCGAATTTAATTCAAAAGGCACAATGCCGACTTAAGTACTAGAGGACTGACACTCTTACTTTCTATGATTTGAACCACTCCTGTGGGTCCAGGTTTAGATTCCAATGCTTCACTTCAGGTTTACTGTATCCCTTGAACCTTCTTATTGACGATGAAACACAGAAATTGCATCGGAATTTGATACAAAAGGCACAATGCCGACTTAAGTACAAGAGGACTGCCACTCTCAGTTTCTATGATTTGAACCTCTCCTGTGAGTCCAGTTTCAGATTCCGATGCTTCACTTCAGGTTTCCTGTATACCTTGGACCTTCTTATTGACGATGAAACACAGAAATTGCATCCGAGTTTAGTACAAAAGGAACAATGCCGATTTAAGTACAAGAGGACTGACACTCTAATTTTCTATGATTTGAACCTCTCCTGTGAGTCCTGTTTTAGATTCCGATGCTTCACTTCAGGTTTACTGTATCCCTTGGACCTTCTTATTGACGATGAAACACAGAAATTGCATCCGAAATTAATACAAAAGGCACAATGCCGACTTAAGTACAAGAGGACTGACACTTTCACTTTCTATGATTTGAGCCCCTCCTGTGGGTCCAGGTTTAGATTCCGATGCTTCACTTCAGGTTTACTGTATCCCTTGAACCTTCTTATTGACGATGAAACACAGAAATTGCATCGGAATTTAATACAAAAGGCACAATGCCGACTTAAGTGCGAGAAGACTAACACTCTAACTTTCTATGATTTGAACCTCTCCTGTGAGCCTAGTTTCGGATTCCGATGCTTCACGTCAGGTTTACTGTATCCCTTGGACCTTCTTATTGATGATGAAACACAGAAATTGCATCCGAATTTTATACAAAAGGCACAATGGCGACTTAAGTACTACAGGACTGACACTCTATCTTTCTATGATTTGAATCTCTCCTGTGAGTCCAGTTTTAGATTACGATGCTTCACTTCAAGTTTACAGTATACCTTGGACCTTCTTATTGATGATGAAACACAGATATTGCATCAGAATTTAAAACAAAAGGCACAATGCCGACTTAAGTACAAGTGGACTGACACTCTAACTCTCTATGATTTTAATCTCTCCTGTAAGTCCAGTTTTGGATTCCGATGCTTCACTTCAAGTTTACTGTATACCTTGGACCTTCGTATTGACGATGAAACACAGAAATTATATCGGAATTAAATTCAAAAGGCACAATGTCGACTTCAGTACAAGAGGACTGACACTTTAACTTTCTATGATTTGAACCTCTCCGGTGAGTCCAGTTTTAGATTCCGATGCTTCACTTCAGGTTTACTGTATCCCTTGTACCTTCTTATTGATGATGAATAACAGAAATTGCATCAGAATTTAATACAAAAGGCACAATGGCGACTTAAGTGCGAGAAGACTAACACTCTAACTTTCTATGATTTGAACCTCTCCTGTGAGTCCAGTTTTAGATTCTGAAGCCTCACTTCGAGTTTACTGTATCCCTTGGACCTTCTTATTGACGATGAAACACAGAAATTGCATCCGAATTTAATACAAAAGGCACAATGCCGACTTAAGTACAAGAGGTCTGACACTCTCACTTTCTATGATTTGAAGCACTCCTGTGAGTCTAGTTTCAGATTCCGATGCTTCACTTCAGGTTTACTGTATACCTTGGACCTTCTTAATGACGATGAAGCACAGAAATTGCATTCGAATTTAATTCAAAAGGCACAATGCTGACTTAAGTACAAGAGGACTGACACTCTCAATTTCTATGATTTGAACAACTCCTGTGAGTCAAGTTTTTGTTTCCGATTTTTCACTTCAGGTTTACTGTATCCGTTGGACTTTCTTTTTGACGATGAAGCTCAGAAATTGCATCGGAATTAAATTCAAAAGGCACAATGCCGACTTAAGTACAATAGGACTGACAATCTCACTTTCTATGATTTGAACCTCTCCTGTGAGTCCAGTTTTAGATTCCGATGCTTCACTTCAGGTTTACTGTATCCCTTGGACCCTCTTATTGACGATGAAACACAGAAATCGCATCCGAATTTAATACAAAAGGCACAATGCCGACTTAAGTAGAAGTGGTCTGACACTCTCATTTTCTATGATTTGAAACTCTCCTGTGAGTCCAGTTTTAGATTCCGATGCTTCACTTCCGGTTTCCTGTATACCTTGGACCTTCTTAATGACGATGAAACACAGAAATTGCATCCGATATAAATTCAAAAGGCACAATGCCGACTTAAGTACAAGAGGACTGACACTCTAACTTTCTATGATTTGAACCTCTCCTGTGAGCCCAGTTTTAGTTTCCGATGCTTCACTTCAGGTTTACTGTATCCCTTGGACCTTCTTATTGATTCTGAAACACAGATATTGCATCCGAATTTGATACAAAAGGCACAATGCCGACTTAAGTACAAGAGGACTGACACTCTCACTTTCTATGATTTGAAGCACTCCTGTGAGTCTAGTTTCAGATTCCGATGCTTCACTTCAGGTTTCCTGTATACCTTGGACCTTCTCATTGACGATGAAGCACAGAAATTGCATTCGAATTTAATTCAAAAGGCACAATGCCGACTTAAGTACTAGAGGACTGACACTCTTACTTTCTATGATTTGAACCACTCCTGTGGGTCCAGGTTTAGATTCCAATGCTTCACTTCAGGTTTACTGTATCCCTTGAACCTTCTTATTGACGATGAAACACAGAAATTGCATCGGAATTTGATACAAAAGGCACAATGCCGACTTAAGTACAAGAGGACTGCCACTCTCAGTTTCTATGATTTGAACCTCTCCTGTGAGTCCAGTTTCAGATTCCGATGCTTCACTTCAGGTTTCCTGTATACCTTGGACCTTCTTATTGACGATGAAACACAGAAATTGCATCCGAGTTTAGTACAAAAGGAACAATGCCGATTTAAGTACAAGAGGACTGACACTCTAATTTTCTATGATTTGAACCTCTCCTGTGAGTCCTGTTTTAGATTCCGATGCTTCACTTCAGGTTTACTGTATCCCTTGGACCTTCTTATTGACGATGAAACACAGAAATTGCATCCGAAATTAATACAAAAGGCACAATGCCGACTTAAGTACAAGAGGACTGACACTTTCACTTTCTATGATTTGAGCCCCTCCTGTGGGTCCAGGTTTAGATTCCGATGCTTCACTTCAGGTTTACTGTATCCCTTGAACCTTCTTATTGACGATGAAACACAGAAATTGCATCGGAATTTAATACAAAAGGCACAATGCCGACTTAAGTGCGAGAAGACTAACACTCTAACTTTCTATGATTTGAACCTCTCCTGTGAGCCTAGTTTCGGATTCCGATGCTTCACGTCAGGTTTACTGTATCCCTTGGACCTTCTTATTGATGATGAAACACAGAAATTGCATCCGAATTTTATACAAAAGGCACAATGGCGACTTAAGTACTACAGGACTGACACTCTATCTTTCTATGATTTGAATCTCTCCTGTGAGTCCAGTTTTAGATTACGATGCTTCACTTCAAGTTTACAGTATACCTTGGACCTTCTTATTGATGATGAAACACAGATATTGCATCAGAATTTAAAACAAAAGGCACAATGCCGACTTAAGTACAAGTGGACTGACACTCTAACTCTCTATGATTTTAATCTCTCCTGTAAGTCCAGTTTTGGATTCCGATGCTTCACTTCAAGTTTACTGTATACCTTGGACCTTCGTATTGACGATGAAACACAGAAATTATATCGGAATTAAATTCAAAAGGCACAATGTCGACTTCAGTACAAGAGGACTGACACTTTAACTTTCTATGATTTGAACCTCTCCGGTGAGTCCAGTTTTAGATTCCGATGCTTCACTTCAGGTTTACTGTATCCCTTGTACCTTCTTATTGATGATGAATAACAGAAATTGCATCAGAATTTAATACAAAAGGCACAATGGCGACTTAAGTGCGAGAAGACTAACACTCTAACTTTCTATGATTTGAACCTCTCCTGTGAGTCCAGTTTTAGATTCTGAAGCCTCACTTCGAGTTTACTGTATCCCTTGGACCTTCTTATTGACGATGAAACACAGAAATTGCATCCGAATTTAATACAAAAGGCACAATGCCGACTTAAGTACAAGAGGTCTGACACTCTCACTTTCTATGATTTGAAGCACTCCTGTGAGTCTAGTTTCAGATTCCGATGCTTCACTTCAGGTTTACTGTATACCTTGGACCTTCTTAATGACGATGAAGCACAGAAATTGCATTCGAATTTAATTCAAAAGGCACAATGCTGACTTAAGTACTAGAGGACTGACACTCTTACTTTCTATGATTTGAACCTCTCCTGTGAGTCCAGTTTTAGATTCCGATGCTTCACTTCCGGTTTCCTGTATACCTTGGACCTTCTTAATGACGATGAAACACAGAAATTGCATCCGATATAAATTCAAAAGGCACAATGCCGACTTAAGTATAAGAGGACTGACACTCTAACTTTCTATGATTTGAACCTCTCCTGTGAGCCCAGTTGTAGATTCCGATGCTTCACTTCAGGTTTACTGTATCCCTTGGACCTTCTTATTGATCCTGAAACACAGATATTGCATCCGAATTTGATACAAAAGGCACAATGCCGACTTAAGTACAAGAGGACTGACACTCTCCCTTTCTATGATTTGAAGCACTCCTGTGAGTCTAGTTTCAGATTCCGATGCTTCACTTCAGGTTTACTGTATACCTTGGACCTTCTTAATGACGATGAAGCACAGAAATTGCATTCGAATTTAATTCAAAAGGCACAATGCTGACTTAAGTACTAGAGGACTGACACTCTTACTTTCTATGATTTGAACCTCTCCTGTGGGTCCAGGTTTAGATTCCGATGCTTCACTTCAGGTTTACTGTATCCCTTGAACCATCTTATTGACGATGAAACACAGAAATTGCATCGGAATTTGATACAAAAGGCACAATGCCGACTTAAGTACAAGAGGACTGCCACTCTCAGTTTCTATCATTTGAACCGCTCCTGTGAGTCCAGTTTTAGATTCCGATGCTTCACTTCAGGTTTCCTGTATACCTTGGACCTTCTTATTGACGATGAAACACAGAAATTGCATCCGAGTTTAGTACAAAAGGAACAATGGCGACTTAAGTACTAGAGGACTGACACTCTACCTTTCTGTGATTTGAATCTCTCCTGTGAGTCCAGTTTTAGATTCCGATGCTTCACTACAGGTTTGCTGTATACCTTGGAACTTCTTATTGACGATGAGACACAGTAATTGCATCGGAATAAAAATTCAAAAGGCACAATGCCGACTTAAGTACAAGAGGACTGACACTCTAACTTTCTATGATTTGAACCTCTCCTGTGAGCCCAGTTTTGGATTCCGATGCTTCACGTCAGGTTTACTGTATCCCTTGGACCTTCTTATTGATGATGAAACACAGAAATTGCATCCGAATTTAATACAAAATGCACAATGGCGACTTAAGTACTAGAGGACTGACACTCTAACTTCCTATGATTTGAATCTCTCCTATGAGTCCAGTTTTAGATTACGATGCTTCACTTCAAGTTTACAGTATACCTTGGACCTTCTTATTGATGATGAAACACAGATATTGCATCCGAATTTAATACAAAAGGCACAATGCCGACTTAAGTACAAGAGGACTGACACTCTAACTCTCTATGATTTCAATCTCTCCTGTAAGTCCAGTTTTGGATTCCGATGCTTTACTTCAAGTTTACTGTATACCTTGGACCTTCTTATTGACGATGAAACACAGAAATTGCATCAGAATTAAATTCAAAATGCACAATGCCGACTTCAGTACAAGAGGACTGACACTCTAACTTTCTATGATTTGAACCTCTCCGGTGAGTCCAGTTTTAGATTCCGATGCTTCACTTCCGGTTTCCTGTATGCCTTGGACCTTCTTAATGACGATGAAACACAGAAATTGCATCCCATTTTAATACAAAACGCACAATGCCGACTTAAGTACAAGAGGACTGACACTCTTACTTTCTATGATTTGAACCTCTCCTGTGAGTCCAGTTTTAGATTCCGATGCTTCACTTCAGGTTTCCTGTGTACCTTGGACCTTCTTATTGACGATGAAACAAAGAAATTGCATCGGAATTAAATTCAAAAGGCACAATGCCGACTTCAGTACAAAAGGACTGACACTCTAACTTTCTATGATTTGAACCCCTCCTTTGAGTCCAGTTTTAGATTCCGATTCTACACTTCAGGTTTACTGTATACCATGGACCTTTTTATTGACGATGAAGCACAGAAATTGCATCGGAATGAATTTGATAAGGCACAATGCCGACTTTAGTACAAAATGACTGACGCTCTAATTTTCTATGATTGGAACCTGTTATGTGAGTCCAGTTTTAGAATTCGATGATTCACTTCTGGTTCACTGTATCCCTTGGATCTTCTTATCGACGATGAAACACAGAAATTGCATCCGAATTTAATACAAAACGCACAATGCCGACTTAAGTACGAGAAGACTGACACTCCAACTTTCTATGATTTGAACCTCTCCTGTGAGTCCTGTTTTAGATTCCGATGCCTCACTTCGGGTTTACTGTATCCCTTGGACCTTCTTATTGACGATGAAACACAGAAATTGCATCCGAATTTAATACAAAAGGCACAATGCCGACTTAAGTACAAGTGGTCTGACACTCTCATTTTCTATGATTTGAAACTCTCCTGTGAGTCCAGTTTTAGATTCCGATGCTTCACTTCCGGTTTCCTGTATACCTTGGACCTTCTTAATGACGATGAAACACAGAAATTGCATCCGATATAAATTCAAAAGGCACAATGCCGACTTAAGTACAAGAGGACTGACACTCTAACTTTCTATGATTTGAACCTCTCCTGTGAGCCCAGTTTTAGTTTCCGATGCTTCACTTCAGGTTTACTGTATCCCTTGGACCTTCTTATTGATTCTGAAACACAGATATTGCATCCGAATTTGATACAAAAGGCACAATGCCGACTTAAGTACAAGAGGACTGACACTCTCACTTTCTATGATTTGAAGCACTCCTGTGAGTCTAGTTTCAGATTCCGATGCTTCACTTCAGGTTTCCTGTATACCTTGGACCTTCTTATTGACGATGAAGCACAGAAATTGCATTCGAATTTAATTCAAAAGGCACAATGCCGACTTAAGTACTAGAGGACTGACACTCTTACTTTCTATGATTTGAACCACTCCCGTGGGTCCAGGTTTAGATTCCAATGCTTCACTTCAGGTTTACTGTATCCCTTGAACCTTCTTATTGACGATGAAACACAGAAATTGCATCGGAATTTGATACAAAAGGCACAATGCCGACTTAAGTACAAGAGGACTGCCACTCTCAGTTTCTATGATTTGAACCTCTCCTGTGAGTCCAGTTTCAGATTCCGATGCTTCACTTCAGGTTTCCTGTATACCTTGGACCTTCTTATTGACGATGAAACACAGAAATTGCATCCGAGTTTAGTACAAAAGGAACAATGCCGACTTAAGTACAAGAGGACTGACACTCTAATTTTCTATGATTTGAACCTCTCCTGTGAGTCCTGTTTTAGATTCCGATGCTTCACTTCAGGTTTACTGTATCCCTTGGACCTTCTTATTGACGATGAAACACAGAAATTGCATCCGAAATTAATACAAAAGGCACAATGCCGACTTAAGTACAAGAGGACTGACACTTTCACTTTCTATGATTTGAGCCCCTCCTGTGGGTCCAGGTTTAGATTCCGATGCTTCACTTCAGGTTTACTGTATCCCTTGAACCTTCTTATTGATGATGAAACACAGAAATTGCATCCGAATTTTATACAAAAGGCACAATGGCGACTTAAGTACTACAGGACTGACACTCTATCTTTCTATGATTTGAATCTCTCCTGTGAGTCCAGTTTTAGATTACGATGCTTCACTTCAAGTTTACAGTATACCTTGGACCTTCTTATTGATGATGAAACACAGATATTGCATCAGAATTTAAAACAAAAGGCACAATGCCGACTTAAGTACAAATGGACTGACACTCTAACTCTCTATGATTTTAATCTCTCCTGTAAGTCCAGTTTTGGATTCCGATGCTTCACTTCAAGTTTACTGTATACCTTGGACCTTCGTATTGACGATGAAACACAGAAATTATATCGGAATTAAATTCAAAAGGCACAATGTCGACTTCAGTACAAGAGGACTGACACTCTAACTTTCTATGATTTGAACCTCTCCTGTGAGTCCAGTTTTAGATTCCGATGCTTCACTTCCGGTTTCCTGTATACCTTGGACCTTCTTAATGACGATGAAACACAGAAATTGCATCCGATATAAATTCAAAAGGCACAATGCCGACTTAAGTATAAGAGGACTGACACTCTAACTTTCTATGATTTGAACCTCTCCTGTGAGCCCAGTTGTAGATTCCGATGCTTCACTTCAGGTTTACTGTATCCCTTGGACCTTCTTATTGATCCTGAAACACAGATATTGCATCCGAATTTGATACAAAAGGCACAATGCCGACTTAAGTACAAGAGGACTGACACTCTACCTTTCTGTGATTTGAATCTCTCCCGTGAGTCCAGTTTTAGATTCCGATGCTTCGCTACAGGTTTGCTGTATACCTTGGGACTTCTTATTGACGATGAGACACAGTAATTGCATCGGAATAAAAATTCAAAAGGCACAATGCCGACTTAAGTACAAGAGGACTGACACTCTAACTTCCTATGATTTGAATCTCTCCTATGAGTCCAGTTTTAGATTACGATGCTTCACTTCAAGTTTACAGTATACCTTGGACCTTCTTATTGATGATGAAACACAGATCTTGCATCCGAATTTAATACAAAAGGCACAATGCCGACTTAAGTACAAGAGGACTGACACTCTAACTCTCTATGATTTCAATCTCTCCTGTAAGTCCAGTTTTGGATTCCGATGCTTTACTTCAAGTTTACTGTATACCTTGGACCTTCTTATTGACGATGAAACACAGAAATTGCATCAGAATTAAATTCAAAATGCACAATGCCGACTTCAGTACAAGAGGACTGACACTCTAACTTTCTATGATTTGAACCTCTCCGGTGAGTCCAGTTTTAGATTCCGATGCTTCACTTCAGGTTTACTGTATCCCTTGTACCTTCTTATTGATGATGGAACACAGAAATTGCATCCGAATTTAATACAAAAGGCACAATGCTGACTTAAGTACGAGAAGACTGACACTCTAACTTTCTATGATTTGAACCTCTCCTGTGAGTCCAGTTGTAGATTCCGATGCCTCACTTCAGGTTTACTGTATCCCTTGGACCTTCTTATTGACGATGAAACACTGAAATTGCATCCGAATTTAATACAAAACGCACAATGCCGACTTAAGTACAAGAGGACTGACACTCTCACTTTCTATGATTTGAACCTCTCCTGTGAGTCCAGTTTTAGATTCCGATGCTACAATTCAGGTTTCCTGTGTACCTCGGACCTTCTTATTGACGATGAAACAACGAAATTGCATCGGAAATAAATTCAAAAAGCACAATGCCGACTTAAGTACAATAGGACTGACACTCTACCTTTCTATGTTTTGTACCTCTCCTGTGAGTCCAGTTTTTGATTCCGATGCTTCACTTCAGGTTTACTATATCCCTTGGACCCTCTTGTTATCGATGAAACACAGAAATTGCTTCCGAATTTAATACAAAAGGCACATTGCCAACTTAAGTACAAGAGGACTGACACTCTTCCTTTCTATGATTTGAACCTCTCCTGTGAGTCCAGTTCTAGATTCCGATGCTTCACTTCAGGTTTACTGTATCCCTTGGACCCTCTTATTGACATTGAAACACAGAAATCGCATCCGAATTTAATACAAAAGGCATATTGCCGACTTAAGTACGAGAGGATAGACACTCTCACTTTCTATGATTTTAACCTCTCCTGTGAGCCCAGTTTTGGATTCCAATGCTTCACATCTGGTTTGCTGTATACCTTGGACCTTCTTTTTGACGATGAAACACAGCAATTGCATCCGAATTTAATACAAAAGGCACAATGCCGACTTAAGTACAAGAGGACTGACTTTTTCACTCTCTATGAATTGAACCGCCCCTGTGAGTCCAGTTTTAGATTCCGATGCTTCACTTCAGGTTTACTGTATACCTTGGACCTTCTTAATGACGATGAAACACAGAAATTGCATCCGAATTTAATACAAAATGCATAATGCCGACTTAAGTACAAGAGGACTGACACTCTCACTTTCCATGATTTGAACCTCTCCTGTGAGTCCAGTTTTAGATTCCGATGTTTCACTTCAGGTTTACTGTATCCGTTGGACCTTCTTTTTGACGATGAAGCTCAGAAATTGCATCGAAATTAACTTCAAAAGGCACAATGCCGACTTTAGTACAAGAGGACTGACACTCTTACTTTCTATGATTTGAACCTCTCCTGTGAGTCCAGTTTTAGATTCCGATGCTACAATTCAGGTTTCCTGTGTACCTCGGACCTTCTTATTGACGATGAAACAACGAAATTGCATCCGATATAAATTCAAAAGGCACAATGCCGACTTAAGTACAAGAGGACTGACACTCTAACTTTCTATGATTTGAACATCACCTGTGAGCCCAGTTTGAGATTCCGATGCTTCACTTCAGGTTTACTGTATACCTTGGACCTTCTTATTGATCCTGAAACACAGATATTGCAACCCAATATGTTACAAAAGGCACAATGCCGACTTAAGTACTAGAGGACTGACACTCTCATTTTCTATGATTTGAAGCACTCCTGTGAGTCTAGTTTCAGATTCCGATTCTTCACTTCAGGTTTCCTGTATACCTGGGACCTTCTTATTGACGATAAAACACAGAAATTGCATCCGAATTTAATACAAAAGGCACAATGCCGACTTAAGTACAAGAGGACTGTCACTCTAACATTCTATGATTTGAAACTCTCCTGTGGGTCAAGTTTTAGATTCCGATGCTTCACTACAGGTTTACGGGATACCTTGGAACTTCTTAATGATGATGAAACACAGTAATTGCATCGGAATAAAAATTCAAAAGGCACAATGCCGACTTATGTACAAGTGGACTGACACTCTAACTTTCTATGATTTGAACCTCTCCTGTGAGTCCAGTTTTAGATTCCGATGCTTCACTTCCGGTTTACTGTATCCCTTGGACCTTCATATTGACGAGGAAACGCAGAAATTGCATCCGTATTTAATACAAAAGTCACAATGCCGACTTAAGTACAAGAGGTCTGACACTCTCACTTTCTATGGTTTGAACCTCTCCTGTGAGTCCAGTCATAGATTCAGATTTTTCACTTCAGGTTTACTGTATCCGTTGGACCTTCTTTTTGACGACGAAGCACAGAAATTGCATCGGAAATAAATTCAAAAAGCACAATGCCGACTTAAGTACAATAGGACTGACACTCTACCTTTCTATGTTTTGTACCTCTCCTGTGAGTCCAGTTTTTGATTCCGATGCTTCACTTCAGGTTTACTATATCCCTTGGACCCTCTTGTTATCGATGAAACACAGAAATTGCTTCCGAATTTAATACAAAAGGCACATTGCCAACTTAAGTACAAGAGGACTGACACTCTTCCTTTCTATGATTTGAACCTCTCCTGTGAGTCCAGTTCTAGATTCCGATGCTTCACTTCAGGTTTACTGTATCCCTTGGACCCTCTTATTGACATTGAAACACAGAAATCGCATCCGAATTTAATACAAAAGGCATATTGCCGACTTAAGTACGAGAGGATAGACACTCTCACTTTCTATGATTTTAACCTCTCCTGTGAGCCCAGTTTTGGATTCCAATGCTTCACATCTGGTTTGCTGTATACCTTGGACCTTCTTATTGACGATGAAACACAGCAATTGCATCCGAATTTAATACAAAAGGCACAATGCCGACTTAAGTACAAGAGGACTGACTTTTTCACTCTCTATGAATTGAACCGCCCCTGTGAGTCCAGTTTTAGATTCCGATGCTTCACTTCAGGTTTACTGTATACCTTGGACCTTCTTAATGACGATGAAACACAGAAATTGCATCCGAATTTAATACAAAATGCATAATGCCGACTTAAGTACAAGAGGACTGACACTCTCACTTTCCATGATTTGAACCTCTCCTGTGAGTCCAGTTTTAGATTCCGATTTTTCACTTCAGGTTTACTGTATCCGTTGGACCTTCTTTTTGACGATGAAGCTCAGAAATTGCATCGAAATTAACTTCAAAAGGCACAATGCCGACTTTAGTACAAGAGGACTGACACTCTTACTTTCTATGATTTGAACCTCTCCTGTGAGTCCAGTTTTAGATTCCGATGCTACAATTCAGGTTTCCTGTGTACCTCGGACCTTCTTATTGACGATGAAACAACGAAATTGCATCCGATATAAATTCAAAAGGCACAATGCCGACTTAAGTACAAGAGGACTGACACTCTAACTTTCTATGATTTGAACATCACCTGTGAGCCCAGTTTGAGATTCCGATGCTTCACTTCAGGTTTACTGTATACCTTGGACCTTCTTATTGATCCTGAAACACAGATATTGCATCCGAATTTGATACAAAAGGCACAATGCCGACTTAAGTACTAGAGGACTGACACTCTCACTTTCTATGATTTGAAGCACTCCTGTGAGTCTAGTTTCAGATTCCGATGCTACACTTCAGGTTTCCTGTATACCTGGGACCTTCTTATTGCTGATAAAACACAGAAATTGCATCCGAAATTAATACAAAAGGCACAATGCCGACTTAAGTACAAGAGGACTGACGCTCTAGGTTTCTGTGATTTGAACCTCTCCAGTGAGTCCAGTTTTAGTTTCCAATGCGTCACTTCAGGATTACTGTATCCCTTGGACCTTCTTATTGACGATGAAACACAGAAATTGCATCGGAATTTAATACAAAAGGCACAATGCCGACTTAAGTACAAGAGGACTGTCACTCTAACATTCTATGATTTGAAACTCTCCTGTGGGTCAAGTTTTAGATTCCGATGGTTCACTACAGGTTTACTGTATAACTTGGAACTTCTTAATGATGATGAAACACAGTAATTGCATCGGAATAAAAATTTAAATGGCACAATGCCGACTTAAGTACAAGTGGACTGACACTCTAACTTTCTATGATTTGAACCTCTCCTGTGAGTCCAGTTTTAGATTCCGATGCTTCACTTCCGGTTTACTGTACCCCTTGGACCTTCATATTGACGAGGAAACACAGAAATTGCATCCGAATTTAATACAAAAGTCACAATGCCGACTTAAGTACAAGAGGACTGACACTCTCACTTTCTATGGTTTGAACCTCTCCTGTGAGTCCAGTCATAGATTCAGATTTTTCACTTCAGGTTTACTGTATCCGTTGGACCTTCTTTTTGACGATGAAGCGCAGAAATTGCATCGGAATTAAATTCAAAAAGCACAATGCCGACTTAAGTACAATAGGACTGACACTCTACCTTTCTATGTTTTGAACCTCTCCTGTGAGTCCAGTTTTAGATTCCGATGCTTCACTTCAGGTTTACTATATCCCTTCAACCCTCTTGTTATCGATGAAACACAGAATTTGCATCAGAATTTAATACAAAAGGCACAATGCCAACTTAAGTACAAGAGGACTGACACTCTACTTTCTATGATTTCAACCCCTCCTGTGAGTCCAGTTCTAGATTCCGATGCTTCACTTCAGGTTTACTGTATCCCTTGGACCCTCTTATTGATGATGAAACACTGATATCGCACCCGTATTTAATACAAAAGGCATAATGCCGACTTAAGTACGAGAGGATAGACACTCTCACTTTCTATTATTTTAACCTCTCCTGTGAGCCCAGTTTTGGATTCCAATGCTTCACATCTGGTTTGCTGTATACCTTGGACCTTCTTATTGATGATGAAACACAGCATTTGCATCCGAATTTAATACAAAAGGCACAATGCCGACTTAAGTACAAGAGGACTGACACTTTCACTCTCTATGAATTGAACCGCCCCTCTGAGTCCAGTTTTAGATTCCGATGCTTCACTTCAGGTTTACTGTATACCTTGGACCTTCTTAATGACGATGAAACACAGAAATTGCATCCGAATTTAATACAAAATGCATAATGCCGACTTAAGTACCAGAGGACTGACTCTTTAACTTTCTATGATTTGAACCTCTCCTGTTAGTCCAGTTTTAGATTCCGATGCTTCACTTCAGGTTTACTGTATACCTTGGACCTTCTTATTGACAATGAAACACAGCAATTGCATCCGAATTTAATACAAAAGGCACAATGCCGACTTAAGTACAAGAGGACTGACACTTTCACTTTCTATGAATTGAACCTCCCCTGTGAGTCCAGTTTTAGATTCCGATGCTTCACTTCAGGTTTACTGTATACCTTGGACCTTCTTATTGACGATGAAACACAGAAATTGCATCCGAATTTAATACAAAAGGCACAATGCCGACTTCAGTACAAGAGGACTGACACTCTCACTTTCTATGATTTGAACCTCTCCTGTGAGTCCAGTTTTAGATTCCGATGCTTCTCTTCAGGTTTACTGTTTCCCTTGGACCTTCTTATTGACGATGAAACACAGAAATTGTATCCGAATTTAATACAAAATTCACAATGCCGTCTTAAGTACAAGAGGACTGACACTCTCACTTTCTATGATTTGAACCTTTCCTGTGAGTCCAGTTTTAGATTCCGATGCCTCACTTCAGGTTTACTGTATACCTTGGACCTTCTAATTGACGATGAAATACAGAAATTGCATCTGAATTAAATTCAAAAGGCACAATGCCGACATAAGTACAAGAGGACTGACTCTTTAAATTTCTATGATTGGAACCTCTTCTGTGAGTCCAGTTTCAGATTCCGATGATTCACTACAGGTTTACTGTATCCCTTGGACTTCCTTATTGACGGTGAAACACAGAAATTGCATCCGAATTTAATACAAAAGGCACAATGCCGACTTAAGTACAAGAGGACTGACACTCTCACTTTCTATGATTTGAACCTCTCCTGTGAGTCCAGTTTTAGATTCCGATGCTTCCCTTCAGGTTTCGTGTACACCTTGGACGTTCTTATTGGCGATGAAACAGAGAAATTGCATTCGAATTTAATACAAAAGGCACAATGTCGACTTAAGTACAAGAGGACTGACACTCTCACTTTCTATGATTTGAACACCTCCTGTGAGTCCAGTTTCAGATTCCGATGCTTGACTTCAGGTTTCGTGTATACCTTGGACGTTCTTATTGACGATGAAACACAGAAATTGCATCGAAATTAAATTCAAAAGGCACAATGTCGACTTATGTACAAGAGGACTGACACTCTACCTTTCTATGATTTGAACGTCTCCTGTGAGTCCAGTTTTAGATTCCGATGCTTGACTTCAGGTTTCGTGTACACCTTGGACGTTCTTATTGACGATGAAAAACAGAAATTGCATTCGAATTTAATACAAACGGCACAGTGCCGTCTTAAGTACAAGAGGACTGACACTCTACATTTCTATGATTTGAATCTCTCCTGTGAGTCCAGTTTTAGATTCCGATGCTTCACTTCAGGTTTACTGTATACCTTGGATATTCCTATTGACGATGAAACACAGAAATTGCACCCGAATTTAATACAAAAGGCACAATGCCGACTTAAGTACAAGAGGACTGACACTCTCACTTTCTATGATTTGAACCTCTCCTGTGAGTCCAGTTTTAGATTCCGATGCTTCACTTCAGGTTTACTGTATTCCTTGGACCTTCTTATTGACGATGAAACAAAGAAATTGTATCCGAATTTAATACAAAATTCACAATGCCGACTTAAGTACAAGAGGACTGACACTCTCACTTTCTATGATTTGAACCTCTCCTGTAAGTCCAGTTTTAGATTCCGATTTTTTACTTCAGGTTTACTGTATTCGTTGGACCTTCTCTTTGACGTTGAAGCTCAGAAATTGCATCAGAATTAAATTCAAAAGGCACAATGCCGACTTGAGTACAAGAGGACAGACACCCTACCTTTCTATGATTTGAACCTCTCCTGTGAGTCCAGTTTTAGATTCCGATGCCTCACTTCAGGTCTACCATATACCTTGGACCTTCTTATTGACGATGAAACACAGAAATTGGATCCGAATTAAATTCAAAAGGCACAATGCCGACATAAGTACAAGAGGACTAACTCTCTAACTTTCTATGATTTGACCTCTTCTGTGATCCAGTTTTAGATTCCGATGATACACTTCAGGTTTACTGAATCCCTTGGACCTTCTTATTGTCGATGAAACACAGAAATTGCATCCGAATTTAATACAAAAGGCACAATGCCGACTTAAGTACAAGAGGACTGACACTCTCACTTTCTATGATTTGAACCTCTCCTGTAAGTCCAGTTTTAGATTCCGATGCTTGACGTCAGGTTTCGTGTACACCTTGGACGTTCTTATTGACAATGAAACACAGAAATTGCATCGGAATTAAATTCAAAAGGCACAATGCCGACTTAAGTACGAGAGGATAGACACTCTCACTTTCTATGATTTGAACCTCTCCTGTGAGCCCAGTTTTAGATTCCGATGCTTCACTTCAGGTTTACTGTATACCTTGGACCTTCTTAATGACGATGAAACACAGAAATTGCATTCAAATTTAATACAAAAGGAATAATGCCGACTTAAGTACAAGAGGACTGACACTCTCACTTTCTATAATTTGAACCTCTCCTGTGAGTCCAGTTTTAGATTCCGATTTTTTACTTCAGGTTTACTGTATTCGTTGGACCTTCTTTTTGACGTTGAAGCTCAGAAATTGCATCAGAATTAAATTCAAAAGGCACATTGCCGACTTAAGTACAAGAGGACAGACACCCTACCTTTCTATGATTTGAACCTCTCCTGTGAGTCCAGTTTTTGATTCCCATGCTTCACTTCAGGTTTACTGTATCCCTTGGACCCTCTTATTGACGATGAAACACAGAAATCGCATCCGAATTTAATACAAAAGGCATAATGGGGACTTAAGTACAAGAGGACTGACACTCTATCTTTCCATGATTTGAACCTCTCCTGTGAGTCCAGTTTTAGATTCTGATGCTTCACTTCAGGTTTACTGTATCCCTTGGACCTTCTTATTGACGATAAAACACAGAAATTGTATACGAATTTAATAGAAAGGGCACAATGCCGACTTAAGTACAAGAGGACTGACACTTTCACTTTCTATGAATTGAACCTGCCCTTTGAGTCCAGTTTTAGATCCGATGCTTCACTTCAGGTTTACTGTATACCTTGGACCTTCTTATTGACGAGGAAACACAGAAATGGCATCCGAATTTAATACAAACGCCACAATGCCGACTTAAGTACAAGGGGACTGACACTCTCACTTTCTATGATTTAAACCTCTCCTGTGAGTCCAGTTTTAGATTCCGATGCTTCACTTCAGGTTTACTGTATCCCTTGGACCTTCTTATTGACGATAAAACACAGAAATTGTATACGAATTTAATACAAAAGGCACAATTCCGACTTAAGTACAAGAGGACTGACACTCACACTTTCTATGATTTGAACCTCTCCTGCGAGCCCAGTTTTAGATTCCGATGCTTCACTTCAGGTTTCTTGTATACCTTGGACCTTCTTATTGACGATGAAACACAGAAATTGCATCCGAATTTAATACAAAAGGCACAATGCCGACTTAAGGAAATGAGGACTGACACTCTCACTTTCTATGATTTGAACCTCTCCTGTGAGTCCAGTTTTAGATTCCGATGATTCACTTCAGGTTTACTGTATCCCTTGGACTTTCTTATTGTCGATGAAACATAGAAATTGCATTTGAATTTAATACAAAAGGCACAAGGCTGACTTAAGTACAAGAGGACTGACACTCTCACTTTCTATGATTTGAATCTCTCCTGTGAGTCCAGTTTTAGATTCCGATGCTTGACAACTGGTTTCGTGTATACCTTGGACGTACTTATTGTCGATGAGACACAGAAATTGCATCCGAGTTTAATAAAAAGGCACAATGCTGACTTAAGTACAAGAGGACTGACACTTTCAATTTCTATGATTTGAACAACTCCTGTGAGTCAATATTTAGATTCCGATGCTTCACTTCAGGTCTGCTGTATCACTTGCACCTTCTTATTGACGATGAACCACAGAAATTGCATCCGAATGTAATACAAAAGGCATAATGCCGACTTAAGTACAAGAGGACTGACAATCACACTTTCTATGATTTGAAACTCTCCTGTGAGTCCAGTTTTAGTTTCCGATTTTTCAATTCAGGTTTACTGTATCCTTTGGACCTTCTTTTTGACGATGAAGCTCAGAAATTGCATCGGAATTAAATTCAAAATGCACAATGCCGACTTAAGTACAAGAGGACTGACACTCTACCTTTCTATGATTTGAACCTCTCCTGTGAGTCCAGTTTTAGATTCCGATGCTTCACTTCAGGTTTACTGTATCCCTTGGACCCTCTTATTGACGATGAAACACAGAAATCGCATCCGAATTTAATACAAAAGGCATAATGCCGACTTAAGTACAAGAGGACTGACACTCTATCTTTCCATGATTTGAACCTTTCCTGTGAGTCCAGTTTTAGATTCCGATTCTTCACCTCAGGTTTTCTGTATACCTTGGACCTTCTTATTGACGATGAAACACAGAAGTTGCATTTGAATTAAATTCGAAAGGCACAATGCCGACATAAGTACAAGAGGACTGACTCTCTAACTTTCTATGATTTGAACTTCTTCTGTGAGTCCAGTTTTAGTTTCCGATGATTCATTTCAGGTTTACTGTATCCCTCGGACTTTCTTATTGACGATGAAACACAGGAATTGCATCCGAATTTAAAACAAAAGGCACAATGCCGACTTAAGTACAAGAGGACTGACACTTTCACTTTTTATGAATTGAACCTGCCCTTTGAGTCCAGTTTTAGATCCGATGCTTCACTTCGGGTTTACTGTATACCTTGGAACTTCTTATTGACGAGGAAACACAGAAATTGCATCCGAATTTAATACAAACGGCAGAATGCCGACTTAAGTGCAAGAGGACTGACACTCTCACTTTCTATGATTTAAACCTCTCCTGTGAGTCCAGTTTTAGATTCCGATGCTTCACTTCAGGTTTACTGTATCCCTTGGACGTTCTTATTGACGATGAAACACAGAAATTGTATACGAATTTAATACAAAAGGCACAATTCCGACTTAAGTACAAGAAGACTGACACTCACACTTTCTATGATTTGAACCTCTCCTGTGAGTCCAGTTTTAGATTCCGATGATTCACTTCAGGTTTCCTGTATACTTTGGACCTTCTTATTGACGATGAAACACAGAAATTGCATCCGAATTTAATACAAAAGGCACAATGCCGACTTAAGGAAAAGAGGACTGACACTCTCACTTTCTATGATTTGATCCTCTCCTGTGAGTCCAGTTTTAGATTCCGATGCTTGACTACAGGTTTCGTGTATACCTTGGACGTTCTTATTGACGATGAGACACAGAGATTGCATCCGAGTTTAATACAAAAGGCACAATTCCGACTTAAGTACAAGACGACTGACACTCTCACTTTCTATGATTTGAACCTCTCCTGTGAGTCCAGTTTTAGATTCCGATGCTTCACTTCAGGTTTTTTCTGTATCCCTTGGACCTTCTTATTGACGATGAAACACAGAAATTGTATCCGAATTTAATACAAAAAGCACAATGCCGACTTAAGTACAAGACGACTGACACTCTCACTTTCTATGATTTGAACCTCTCCTATGAGTCCAGTTTTAGATTCCGATGCTTCACTTCAGGTCTACTGTATCCCTTGGACCTTCTTATTGGCGATGAAGCACAGAAATTGCATCCGAATTTAATACAAAAGGCACATTGCCGACTTATGGAAAAGAGGACTGACACTCTCACTTTCTATGATTTGAACCTCTCCTGTGAGACCAGTTTTAGATTCCGATGCTTCACTTCAGGTTTCCTGTATACATTGGACATTCTTATTGACGATGAAAACAAGAAATTGCATCCGAATTAAATTCAAAAGGCACAATGCCGACATAAGTACAAGAGGACTGACTCTCTAACTTTCTATGATTTGAACCTCTTCTGTGAGTCCAGTTTTAGATTCCGATGGTTCACTTCAGGTTTACTGTATCCCTTGGACTTTCTTATTGACGATGAAACACAGCAATTGCATCCGAATTTAATACAAAAGGCACAATGCCGACTTAAGTACAAGAGGACTGACACTTTCACTTTCTATGAATTGAACCGCCCCTGTGAGTCCAGTTTTAGAATCCGATGCTTCACTTCAGGTTTACTGTATACCTTGGACCTTCTTATTGACGATGAAACACAGAAATTGCATCCGAATTTAATACAAAAGGCACAATGCCGACGTAAGTACAAGAGGACTGACTCTCTAACTTTCTATGATTTGAACCTCTTCTGTGAGTCCAGTTTTAGATTCCGATGATTCACTTCAGGTTTACTGTATCCGTTGGACTTTCTTATTGTCGATGAAACACAGAAATTGCATCCGAATTTAATACAAAAGGCAAAAGGCCGATTTAAGTACAAGAGGACTGACACTCTCACTTTCTATGATTTCAACCTCTCCTGTGAGTCCAGTTTCAGATTCCGATGATTCACTTCAGGTTACTGTATCCCTTGGACTTTCTTATTGTCGATGAAACACAGAAATTGCATCCGAATTTAATACAAAAGGCACAAGGCCGACTAAAGTACAAGAGGACTGACACTCTCACTTTCTATGATTTGAACCTCTCCTGTGAGTCCAGTTTTAGATTCCGATGCTTCACTTCAGGTTTACAGTATCCCTTGGACCCTCATATTGAAGATGAAACACAGAAATCTCATCCGAATTTAATACAAAATGCATAATGCCGACATAAGTACAAGAGGATAGACACTCTCACTTTCTATGATTTGAACCTCTCCTGTGAGCCCAGTTTTAGATTCCGATGCTTCACATCTGGTTTCCTGTATACCTTGGACCCTCTTAATGAAGATGAAACACAGAAACTGCATCCGAATTTAATACAAAATGCATAATGCCGACTTAAGTACCAGAGGACTGACCCTCTAACTTTCTATGATTTGAACCTCTCCTGTTAGTCCAGTTTTAGATTCCGATGCTTCACTTCAGGTTTACTGTATACCTTGGACCTTCTTATTGACGATGAAACACAGCAATTGCAATCGAATTTAATACAAAAGGCACAATGCCGACTTAAGTACAAGAGGACTGACACTTTCACTTTCTATGAATTGAACCTCCCCTGTGAGTCCAGTTTTAGATTCCGATGCTTCACTTCAGGTTTACTGTATACCTTGGATCTTCTTATTGACGATGAAACACAGAAATTGCATCCGAATTTAATACAAAAGGCACAATGCCGACTTCAGTACAAGAGGACTGACACTCTCACTTTCTATGATTTGAACCTCTCCTGTGAGTCCAGTTTCAGATTCCGATGCTTCTCTTCAGGTTTACTGTATCCCTTGGACCTTCTTATTGACGATGAAACACAGAAATTGTATCCGAATTTAATACAAAATTCACAATGCCGTCTTAAGTACAAGAGGACTGACACTCTCACTTTCTATGATTTGAACCTCTCCTGTGAGTCCAGTTTTAGATTCCGATGCCTCACTTCAGGTTTACTATATACCTTGGACCTTCTTATTGACGATGAAACACAGAAATTGCATCTGAATTAAATTCAAAAGGCACAATGCCGACATAAGTACAAGAGGACTGACTCTAAATTTCTATGATTGGAACCTCTTCTGTGAGTCCAGTTTTAGATTCCGATGATTCACTACAGGTTTACTGTATCCCTTGGACTTCCTTATTGACGGTGAAACACAGAAATTGCATCCGAATTTAATACAAAAGGCACAATGCCGACTTAAGTACAAGAGGACTGACACTCTCACTTTGTATGATTTGAACGTCTCCTGTGAGTCCAGTTTTAGATTCCGATGCTTCACTTCAGGTTTCGTGTACACCTTGGACTTTCTAATTGACGATGAAACAGAGAAATTGCATTCGAATTCAATACAAAAGGCACAATGTCGACTTAAGTACAAGAGGACTGACACTCTCACTTTCTATGATTTGAACACCTCCTGTGACTCCAGTTTCAGATTCCGATGTTTGACTTCAGGTTTCGTGTATACCTTGGACGTTCTTATTGTAGATGAAACACAGAAATTGCTTCGAAATTAAATTCAAAAGGCACAATGTCGACTTATGTACAAGAGGACTGACACTCTACCTTTCTATGATTTGAACCTCTCCTGTGAGTCCAGTTTTAGATTCCGATGATTCACTACAGGTTTACTGTATACCTTGGACGTACTTATTGTCGATGAGACACAGAAATTGCATCCGAGTTTAATAAAAAGGCACAATGCTGACTTAAGTACAAGAGGACTGACACTTCCAATTTCTATGATTTGAACAACTCCTGTGAGTCAATATTTAGATTCCGATGCTTCACTTCAGGTCTGCTGTATCACTTGCACCTTCTTATTGACGATGAACCACAGAAATTGCATCCGAATGTAATACAAAAGGCATAATGCCGACTTAAGTACAAGAGGACTGACACTCTATCTTTCCATGATTTGAACCTTTCCTGTGAGTCCAGTTTTAGATTCCGATGCTTCACCTCAGGTTTTCTGTATACCTTGGACCTTCTTATTGACGATGAAACACAGAAGTTGCATCCGAATTAAATTCGAAAGGCACAATGCCGACATAAGTACAAGAGGACTGACTCTCTAACTTTCTATGATTTGAACTTCTTCTGTGAGTCCAGTTTTAGTTTCCGATGATTCATTTCAGGTTTACTGTATCCCTCGGACTTTCTTATTGACGATGAAACACAGCAATTGCATCCGAATTTAAAACAAAAGGCACAATGCCGACTTAAGTACAAGAGGACTGACACTTTCACTTTTTATGAATTGAACCTGCCCTTTGAGTCCAGTTTTAGATCCGATGCTTCACTTCGGGTTTACTGTATACCTTGGAACTTCTTATTGACGAGGAAACACAGAAATTGCATCCGAATTTAATACAAACGGCAGAATGACGACTTAAGTGCAAGAGGACTGACACTCTCACTTTCTATGATTTAAACCTCTCCTGTGAGTCCAGTTTTAGATTCCGGTGCTTCACTTCAGGTTTACTGTATCCCTTGGACCTTCTTATTGACGATGAAACACAGAAATTGTATACGAATTTAATACAAAAGGCACAATTCCGACTTAAGTACAAGAGGACTGACACTCACACTTTCTATGATTTGAACCTCTCCTGTGAGTCCAGTTTTAGATTCCGATGATTCACTTCAGGTTTCCTGTATACTTTGGACCTTCTTATTGACGATGAAACACAGAAATTGCATCCGAATTTAATACAAAAGGCACAATGCCGACTTAAGGAAAAGAGGACTGACACTCTCACTTTCTATGATTTGATCCTCTCCTGTGAGTCCAGTTTTAGATTCCGATGCTTGACTACAGGTTTCGTGTATACCTTGGACGTTCTTATTGACGATGAGACACAGAGATTGCATCCGAGTTTAATACAAAAGGCACAATTCCGACTTAAGTACAAGACGACTGACACTCTCACTTTCTATGATTTGAACCTCTCCTGTGAGTCCAGTTTTAGATTCCGATGCTTCACTTCAGGTTTTTTCTGTATCCCTTGGACCTTCTTATTGACGATGAAACACAGAAATTGTATCCGAATTTAATACAAAAAGCACAATGCCGACTTAAGTACAAGAGGACTGACACTCTCACTTTCTATGATTTGAACCTCTCCTATGAGTCCAGTTTTAGATTCCGATGCTTCACTTCAGGTCTACTGTATCCCTTGGACCTTCTTATTGGCGATGAAGCACAGAAATTGCATCCGAATTTAATTCAAAAGGCACAATGCCGACATAAGTACAAGAGGACTGACTCTCTAACTTTCTATGATTTGAACCTCTTCTGTGAGTCCAGTTTTAGATTCCGATGATTCACTTCAGGTTTACTGTATCCGTTGGACTTTCTTATTGTCGATGAAACACAGAAATTGCATCCGAATTTAATACAAAAGGCAAAAGGCCGATTTAAGTACAAGAGGACTGACACTCTCACTTTCTATGATTTCAACCTCTCCTGTGAGTCCAGTTTCAGATTCCGATGATTCACTTCAGGTTACTGTATCCCTTGGACTTTCTTATTGTCGATGAAACACAGAAATTGCATCCGAATTTAATACAAAAGGCACAAGGCCGACTAAAGTACAAGAGGACTGACACTCTCACTTTCTATGATTTGAACCTCTCCTGTGAGTCCAGTTTTAGATTCCGATGCTTCACTTCAGGTTTACAGTATCCCTTGGACCCTCATATTGAAGATGAAACACAGAAATCGCATCCGAATTTAATACAAAATGCATAATGCCGACATAAGTACAAGAGGATAGACACTCTCACTTTCTATGATTTGAACCTCTCCTGTGAGCCCAGTTTTAGATTCCGATGCTTCACATCTGGTTTCCTGTATACCTTGGACCCTCTTAATGAAGATGAAACACAGAAATTGCATCCGAATTTAATACAAAATGCATAATGCCGACTTAAGTACCAGAGGACTGACTCTCTAACTTTCTATGATTTGAACCTCTCCTGTTAGTCCAGTTTTAGATTCCGATGCTTCACTTCAGGTTTACTGTATACCTTGGACCTTCTTATTGACGATGAAACACAGCAATTGCATCCGAATTTAATACAAAAGGCACAATGCCGACTTAAGTACAAGAGGACTGACACTTTCACTTTCTATGAATTGAACCTCCCCTGTGAGTCCAGTTTTAGATTCCGATGCTTCACTTCAGGTTTACTGTATACCTTGGACCTTCTTATTGACGATGAAACACAGAAATTGCATCCGAATTTAATACAAAAGGCACAATGCTGACTTCAGTACAAGAGGACTGACACTCTCACTTTCTATGATTTGAACCTCTCCTGTGAGTCCAGTTTCAGATTCCGATGCTTCTCTTCAGGTTTACTGTATCCCTTGGACCTTCTTATTGACGATGAAACACAGAAATTGTATCCGAATTTAATACAAAATTCACAATGCCGTCTTAAGTACAAGAGGACTGACACTCTCACTTTCTATGATTTGAACCTCTCCTGTGAGTCCAGTTTTAGATTCCGATGCCTCACTTCAGGTTTACTGTATACCTTGGACCTTCTTATTGACGATGAAACACAGAAATTGCATCTGAATTAAATTCAAAAGGCACAATGCCGACATAAGTACAAGAGGACTGACTCTAAATTTCTATGATTGGAACCTCTTCTGTGAGTCCAGTTTTAGATTCCGATGATTCACTACAGGTTTACTGTATCCCTTGGACTTCCTTATTGACGGTGAAACACAGAAATTGCATCCGAATTTAATACAAAAGGCACAATGCCGACTTAAGTACAAGAGGACTGACACTCTCACTTTGTATGATTTGAACCTCTCCTGTGAGTCCAGTTTTAGATTCCGATGCTTCACTTCAGGTTTCGTGTACACCTTGGACTTTCTAATTGACGATGAAACAGAGAAATTGCATTCGAATTTAATACAAAAGGCACAATGTCGACTTAAGTACAAGAGGACTGACACTCTCACTTTCTATGATTTGAACACCTCCTGTGACTCCAGTTTCAGATTCCGATGCTTCACTTCAGGTTTCGTGTATACCTTGGACGTTCTTATTGACGATGAAACACAGAAATTGCATCGAAATTAAATTCAAAAGGCACAATGTCGACTTATGTACAAGAGGACTGACACTCTACCTTTCTATGATTTGAACGTCTCCTGTGAGTCCAGTTTTAGATTCCGATGCTTCACTTCAGGTTTACTGTATCCCTTGGACGCTCTTATTGACGATGAAACACAGAAATCGCATCCGAATTTAATACAAAAGGCATAATGCCGAATTAAGTACGAGAGGATAGACACTCTCACTTTCTATGATTTGAACCTCTCCTGTGAGCCCAGTTTTAGATTCCGATGATTCACTTCTGCTTTCCTGTATACCTTATACCTTCTTATTGTCTATGAAACACAGCAATTGCATCCGAATTTAATACAAATGGCACAATGCCGACTTAAGTACAAGAGGACTGACACTTTCACTTTCTATGAATTGAACCTCCCCTGTGAGTCCAGTTTTAGATTCCGATGCTTCACTTCTGGTTTACTGTATACCTTGGACCTTCTTAATGACGTTGAAACACAGAAATTGCATCCGAATTTAATACAAAAGGCATAATGCCGACTTAAGTACAAAAGGACTGACACTCTCACTTTCTATGATTAGAACCTCTCCTGTGAGTCCAGTTTTAGATTCCGACTTTTTACTTCAGGTTTACTGTATCCGTTGGACCTTCTTTTTGACGATGAAGCTCAGAAATTGCATCGGAATTAAATTCAAAAGGCACAATGCCGACTTAAGTACAAGAGGACTGACACTCTAACTTTCTATGATTTGAACCTGTCCTGTGAGTCCAGTTTTAGATTATGATGCTTCACTTCCGGTTTACTGTATACCTTGGACCTTCTTATTGACGATGAAACACAGAAATTGCATCCGAATTTAATACAAAAGGCACAATGCCGACTTAAGTACATGAGGACTGACACTCTCACTTTCTATGATTTGAACCTCTCCTGTGAGTCTAGTTTTAGATTCTGATGCTTCACCTCAGGTCTACTGTATCCCTTGGACCTTCTTATTGACCATGAAACAAAGACATTGCATCCGAATTTAATACAAAAGGCACAATGCCGACTTAAGGAAAAGAGGACTGACACTCCCACTTTCTATGATTTGAACCTCTCCTGTGAGTCCAGTTTTAGATTCCGATGCTTGACTTCAGGTTTCGTGTACACCTTGGACGTTCTTATTGACGATGAAACACAGCAATTGCATTCGAATTTAATACAAACGGCACAGTGCCGTCTTAAGTACAAGAGGACTGACACTCTACATTTCTATGATTTGAACCTCTCCTGTGAGTCCAGTTTTAGATTCCGATGCTTCACTTCAGGTTTACTGTATACCTTGGAAATTCTTATTGACGATGAAACACAGAAATTGCACCCGAATTTAATACAAAATTCACAATGCCGACTTAAGTACAAGAGGACTGACACTCTCACTTTTTATGATTTGAACCTCTCCTGTGAGTCCAGTTTTAGATTCCGATGCCTCACTTCAGGTCTTCTATATATCTTGGACCTTCTTATTGACGATGAAACACAGAAATTGCATCCGAATTAAATTCAAAAGGCACAATGCCGACATAAGTACAAGAGGACTAACTCTCTAACTTTCTATGATTTGAACCTCTTCTGTGATCCAGTTTTAGATTCCGATGATACACTTCAGGTTTACTGAATCCCTTGGACCTTCTTATTGTCGATGAAACACAGAAATTGCATCCGAATTTAATAAAAAAGGCACAATGCCGACTTAAGTACAAGAGGACTGACACTCTCACTTTCTATGATTTGAACCTCTCCTGTAAGTCCAGTTTTAGATTCCGATGCTTGACTTCAGGTTTCGTGTACACCTTGGACGTTCTTATTGACGATGAAACACAGAAATTGCATCGGAATTAAATTCAAAAGGCACAAAGCCGACTTAAGTACGAGAGGATAGACACTCTCACTTTCTATGATTTGAACCTCTCCTGTGAGCCCAGTTTTAGATTCCGATGCTTCACTTCAGGTTTACTGTATACCTTGGACCTTCTTAATGACGATGAAACACAGAAATTGCATCCAAATTTAATACGAAAGGAATAATGCCGACTTAAGTACAAGAGGACTGACACTCTCACTTTCTATGATTCGAACCTCTCCTGTGAGTCCAGTTTTAGATTCCGATTTTTTACTTCAGGTTTACTGTATTCGATGGACCTTCTTTTTGACGTTGAAGCTCAGAAATTGCATCGGAATTAAATTCAAAAGGCACAATGCCGACTTAAGTACAAGAGGACAGACACCCTACCATTCTATGATTTGAACCTCTCCTGTGAGTCCAGGTTTAGATTCCGATGCTTCACTTCAGGTTTACTGTATCCCTTGGACCCTCTTATTGACGATGAAACACAGAAATCGCATCCGAATTTAATACAAAAGGCATTATGCCGACTTAAGTACAAGAGGACTGACACTCTATCTTTCCATGATTTGAACCTCTCCTGTGAGTCCAGTTTTAGATTCCGATGCTTCACCTCACGTTTCCTGTATACCTTGGACCTTCTTATTGACGATGAAACACAGCAATTGCATCCGAATTTAATACAAAAGGCACAATGCCGACTTAAGTACAAGAGGACTGACACTTTCACTTTCTATGAATTGAACCTGCCCTTTGAGTCCAGTTTTAGATCCGATGCTTCACTTCCGGTTTACTGTATACCTTGGACCTTCTTATTGACCAGGAAACAAAGAAATTGCATCCGAATTTAATACAAACGCCACAATGCCGACTTAAGGAAAAGAGGACTGACACTCTCACTTTCTATGATTTGAACCTCGCCTGTGAGTCCAGTTTTAGATTCCAATGATTCACTTCAGGTTTACTGTATCCCTTGGACTTTCTTATTGTCGATGAAAAACAGAAATTGCATTTGAATTTAATACAAAAGGCACAAGGCTGACTTAAGTACAAGAGGACTGACACTCTCACTTTCTATGATTTGAACCTCTCCTGTGAGTCCACTTTTAGATTCCGATGCTTGACTACTGGTTTCGTGTATACCTTGGACGTTCTTATTGACGATGAGACACAGAAATTGCATCCGAGTTTAATAAAAAGGCACAATGCCGACTTAAGTACAAGAGGACTGACACTTTCAATTTCTATGATTTGAACAACTCCTATGAGTCAATATTTAGATTCCGATGCTTCACTTCAGGTCTGCTGTATCAGTTGCACCTTCTTATTGACGATGAACCACAGAAATTGCATCCGAATGTAATACAAAAGGCATAATGCCGACTTGAGTACAAGAGGACTGACAATCACACTTTCTATGATTTGAAACTCTCCTGTGAGTCCAGTTTTAGTTTCCGATTTTTCAACTCAGGTTTACTGTATCCTTTGGACCTTCTTTTTGACGATGAAGCTCAGAAATTGCATCGGAATTAAATTCAAAATGCACAATGCCGGCTTAAGTACAAGAGGACTGACACTCTACCATTCTATGATTTGAACCTCTCCTGTGAGTCCAGTTTTAGATTCCGATGCTTCACTTCAGGTTTACTGTATCCCTTGGACATTCTTACTAACGATGAAACACAGAAATCGCATCCGAATTTAATACAAAAGGCATAATGCCGACTTAAGTACAAGAGGACTGACACTCTATCTTTCCATGATTTGAACCTCTCCTGTGAGTCCAATTTTAGATTCCGATGCTTCACCTCAGGTTTCCTGTATACCTTGGACCTTCTTATTGACGATGAGACACAGAAGTTGCATCCGAATTAAATTCGAAAGGCACAATGCCGACATAAGTACAAGAGGACTGACTCTCTAACTTTCTATGATTTGAACATCTTCTGTGAGTCCAGTTTTAGTTTCCGATGATTCATTTCAGGTTTACTGTATCCCTTGGACTTTCTTATTGACGATGAAACACAGCAATTGCATCCGAATTTAATACAAAAGGCACAATGCCGACTTAAGTACAAGAGGACTGACACTTTCACTTTCTATGAATTAAACCTGCCCTTTGAGTCCAGTTTTAGATCCGATGCTTCACTTCAGGTTTACTGTATACCTTGGAACTTCTTATTGACGAGGAAACACAGAAATTGCATCCGAATTTAATACAAACTGCAGAATGCCGACTTAAGTACAAGAGGACTGACACTCTCACTTTCTATGATTTAAACCTCTTCTGTGAGTCCAGTTTTAGATTCCGATGCTTCACTTCAGGTTTACTGTATCCCTTGGACCTTCTTATTGACGATGAAACACAGAAATTGTATACGAATTTAATACAAAAGACACAATTCCGACTTAAGTACAAGAGGACTGACACTCACACTTTCTATGATTTGAACCTCTCCTGTGAGTCCAGTTTTAGATTCCGATGATTCACTTCAGGTTTCCTGTATACTTTGGACCTTCTTATTGACGATGAAACACAGAAATTGCATCCGAATTTAATACAAAAGGCACAATGCCGACTTAAGGAAAAGGGGACTGACACTCTCACTTTCTATGATTTGAACCTCTCCTGTGAGTCCAGTTTTAGATTCCGATGATTCACTTCAGGTTTACTGTATCCCTTGGACTTTCTTATTGTCGATGAAACACAGAAATTGCATCCGAATTTAATACAAAAGGCACAAGGCTGACTTAAGTACAAGAGGACTGACACTCTCACTTTCTATGATTTGATCCTCTCCTGTGAGTCCTGTTTTAGATTCCGATGCTTGACTACAGGTTTCGTGTATACCTTGGACGTTCTTATTGACGATGAGACACAGAAATTGCATCCGAGTTTAATAAACAGGCACAATGCTGACTTAAGTACAAGAGGACTGACACTTTCAATTTCTATGATTTGAACAACTCCTGTGAGTCAATATTTAGATTCCGATGCTTCACTTCAGGTCTACTGTATCACTTGCACCTTCTTATTGACGATGAACCACAGAAATTGCATCCGAATGTAATACAAAAGGCATAACGCCGACTTAAGTACAAGAGGACTGACAATCTCACTTTCTATGATTTAAAACTCTCCTGTGAGTCCAGTTTTAGTTTCCGATTTTTCAATTCAGGTTTACTGTATCCGTTGGACCTTCTTTTTGACGATGAAGCTCAGCAATTGCATCGGAATTAATTTCAAAATGCACAATGCCGACTTAAGTACAAGAGGACTGACACTCTACCTTTCTATGATTTGAACCTCTCCTGTGAGTCCAGTTTTAATTTCCGATGCTTCACTTCAGGTTTACTGTATCCCTTGACCCTCTTATTGACGATGAAACACAGAAATCGCATCCGAATTTAATGCAAAAGGCATAATGCAAACTTAAGTACGAAAGGATAGACACTCTCACATTCTATGATTTGAACCTCTCCTGTGAGCCCAGTTTTAGATTCCGATGCTTCACTTCTGGTTTCCTGTATACCTTAGACATTCTTATTGACGATGAAACACAGCAATTGCATCCGAATTTAATACAAAAGGCACAATGCCGACTTCAGTACAAGAGGACTGACACTCTCACTTTCTATGATTTGAACCTCTCCTGTGAGTCCAGTTTTAGATTCCGATGCTTCACTTCAGGTTTTTTCTGTATCCCTTGGACCTTCTTATTGACGATGAAACACAGAAATTGTATCCGAATTTAATACAAAAAGCACAATGCCGACTTAAGTACAAGAGGACTGACACTCTCACTTTCTATGATTTGAACCTCTCCTACGAGTCCAGTTTTAGATTCCGATGCTTCACTTCAGGTCTACTGTATCCCTTGGACCTTCTTATTGGCGATGAAACACAGAAATTGCATCCGAATTTAATACAAAAGGCACATTGCCGACTTATGGAAAAGAGGACTGACACTCTCACTTTCTTTGATTTGAACCTCTCCTGTGAGTCCAGTTTTAGATTCTGATGCTTCACTTCAGGTTTCCTGTGTACATTGGACATTCTTATTGACGATGAAAACAAGAAATTGCATCCGAATTAAATTCAAAAGGCAGAATGCCGACATAAGTACAAGAGGACTGACTCTCTAACTTTCTATGATTTGAACCTCTTCTGTGAGTCCAGTTTTAGATTCCGATGGTTCACTTCAGGTTTACTGTATTCCTTGGACTTTCTTATTGACGATGAAACACAGCAATTGCATCCGAATTTAATACAAAAGGCACAGTGCCGACTTAAGTACAAGAGGACTGACACTTTCACTTTCTATGAATTGAAACTCCCCTGTGAGTCCAGTTATAGAATCCGATGCTTCACTTCAGGTTTACTGTATACCTTGGACCTTCTTATTGAAGATGAAACACAGAAATTGCATCCGAATTTAATACAAAAGGCACAATGCCGACTTAAGTACAAGAGGACTGACACTCTCACTTTCTATGATTTGAACCTCTCCTGTGAGTCCAGTCTTAGATTCCGATGCTTCACTTTAGGTCTACTGTATACCTTGGACCCTCTTATTGACGATGAAACACAGAAATTGCATCCGAATTTAATACAAAAGGCCCAATGCCGACTTATGGAAAAGAGGACTGACACTCTCACTTTCTATGATTTGAACCTCTCCTGTGAGTCCAGTTTTAGATTCCAAAGCTTCACTTCAAGTTTTCTGTATACCTTGCACCTTCTTATTGACGATGAAACACAGAAATTGTATCTGAATTAAATTCAAAAGGCACAATGCCGACATAAGTACAAGAGGACTGACTCTCTAACTTTCTATGATTTGAACCTCTTCTGTGAGTCCAGTTTTAGATTCCGATGATTCACTTCAGGTTTACTGTATCCGTTGGACTTTCTTATTGTCGATGAAACACAGAAATTGCATCCGAATTTAATACAAAAGGCAAAAGGCCGATTTAAGTACAAGAGGACTGACACTCTCACTTTCTATGATTTGAACCTCTCCTGTGAGTGCAGTTTTAGATTCCGATGCTTGACTTCAGGTTTCGTGTATACCTTGGACGTTCTTATTGACGATGAAACACAGAAATTGCATCCGAGTTTGATACAAAAGGCACAATGATGACTTAAGTACAAGAGGACTGACACTCTCACTTTCTATGATTTGAACCTCTCCTGTGAGTCCAGTTTTAGATTCCGATGATTCACTTCAGGTTACTGTATCCCTTGGACTTTCTTATTGTCGATGAAACACAGAACTTGCACCTGAATTTAATACAAAAGGCACAAGGCCGACTAAAGTACAAGAGGACTGACACTCTCACTTTCTATGATTTGAACCTCTCCTGTGAGTCCAGTTTTAGATTCCGATGCTTGACTTCAGGTTTCATGTATACCTTGGACGTTCTTATTGACGATGAGACACAGAAATTGCATCCGAGTTTAATAAAAAGGCACAATGCTGACTTAAGTACAAGAGGACTGACACTCTCAATTTCTATGATTTGAACAACTCCTGTGAGTCAAGTTTTAGATTCCGATGCTTCACTTCAGGTCTACTGTATCACGTGCACCTTCTTATTGACGATGAACCACAGAAATTGCATCCGAATGTAATACAAAAGGCATAGTGCCGACTTAAGTACAAGAGGACTGACAATCTCACTTTCTATGATTTGAACCTCTCCTGTGGGTCCAGTTCTGGTTTCCGATTTTTCACTTTAGGTTTACTGTATCCCTTGGACCTTCTTATTGACGATGAAGCTCAGAAATTGCATCGGAATTAAATTCAAAAAGCAGAATGCCGACTTATGGAAAAGAGGACTGACACTCTCACTTTCTATGATTTGAACCTCTCCTGTGAGTCCAGTTTTAGATTCCAATGCTTCACTTCAGGTTTACTGTATACCTTGGACCTTCTTATTGACGATGAAACACAGAAATTGCATCCGAATTTAATACAAAAGGCACAATGCCGACTTAAGTACAAGAGGAATGACACTCTCACTTTCTATGATTTGAAACCCTCCTGTGAGTCCAGTTTTAGATTCCGATGCTTCTCTTCAGGTTTACTGTATCCCTTGGACCTTCTTATTGACGATGAAACACAGAAATTGTATCCGAATTTAATACAAAAGGCACAATGCCGACTTATGGAAAAGAGGACTGACACTCTCACTTTCTATGATTTGAACCTCTCCTGTGAGTCCAGTTTTAGATTCCGATGTTTCACTTCAGGTTTCCTGTATACGTTGGACTTTCTTATTGACGATGAAACACAGCAATTGCATCCGAATTTAATACAAAAGGCACAACACCGACTTAAGTACAAGAGGACTGACACTCTCACTTTCTATGATTTGAACCTCTCGTGTGAGTCCAGTTTTAGATTCCGATGATTCACTTCAGGTTTACTGTATCCGTTGGATTTTCTTATTGTCGATGAAACACAAAAATTGCATCCGAATTTAATACAAAAGGCACAAGTCCGACTTAAGAACAAGAGGACTGACACTCTCACTTTCTATTATTTGAACCTCTCCTGTGAGTGCAGTTTAAGATTCCGATGCTTGACTTCAGGTTTCGTGTATACCTTGGACGTTCTTATTGACGATGAAACTCAGAAATTGCATCCGAATTTATTACAAAAGGCACAAAGCTGACTTAAGTACAAGAGGACTGACACACTCAATTTCTATGATTTGAACAACTTCTGTGAGTCAAGTTTTAGATTCCGATGCTTCACTTCAGGTCTACTGTATCACTTGCACCTTCTTATTGACGATGAACCACAGAAATTGCATCCGAATGTATTACAAAAGGCATAATGCCGACTTAAGTACAAGAGGATTAACAAACTCACTTTCTATGATTTGAACCTCTCCTGTGAGTCCAGTTTTAGATTCCGATGCTTCACTTCAGGTTTACTGTATCCCTTGGACCTTCTTATTGACGATGAAACACAGATATTGTATCCGAATTTAATACAAAAGGCACAATGCCGAACTAGTATAAGAGGACTGACACTCTCACTTTCAATGATTTGGACCTCTCCTATGAGTCCAGCTTTAGATTCCGATGCTTCACTTCAGGTCTACTGTATCCCTTGGACATTCTTATTGACGATGAAACACAGAAATTGCATCCGAATTTAATACAAAAGGCACAATGCCGACTTATGGAAAAGAGGACTGACACTCTCCCTTTCTATGATTTGAACCTCTACTGTGAGTCCAGTTTTAGATTCCGATGCTTCACTTCAGGTTTCCTGTATACGTTGGACCTTCTTATTGACGATGAAACACAGAAATTGCATCCGAATTAAATTCAAAAGGCACAATGCCGACATAAGTACAAGAGGACTGACTCTCTAACTTTCTATGATTTGAACCTCTTCTGTGAGTCCAGTTTTAGATTCCGATGATTCACATCAGGTTTACTGTACCCTTTGGACTTTCTTATTGACGATGAAACACAGCAATTGCAACCGAATTTAATACAAAAGGCACAATGCCGACTTGAGTACAAGAGGACTGACACTTTCACTTTCTATGAATTGAACCTCCCCTGTGAGTCCAGTTTTAGATTCCGATGCTTCACTTCAGGTTTACTGTATACCTTGGACCATCTTATTGACGATGAAACACAGAAATTGCATCCGAATTTAATACAAAAGGCACAAAGCCGACTTAAGTACAGGAGGACTGACACTCTCACTTTCTATGATATGAACCTGTCCTGTGAGTCCAGTTTTAGATTCCGATGCTTCACTTCAGGTTAACTGTATCCCTTGGACCTTCTTATTGACGATGAAACACAGAAATTGCATCCGAATTTAATACAAAAGGCACAATGCCGACTGAAGTTCAAGAGGACTGACACTCTCACTTTCAATGATTTGAACCTCTCCTGTGAGTCCAGTTTTAGTTTCCGATGCTTGACTTCAGGTTTCGTGTATACTTTGGACCTTCTTATTGACGATGAAACACAGAAATTGCATCCGAATTTAATACAAAAGGCACAAGGCTGACTTAAGTACAAGAGGACTGACAGTCTCACTTTCTATGATTTGAACCTCTCCTGTGAGTCCAGTTTTAGATTCCGATGCTTCACTGCAGGTTTCCTGTATACCTTGGACTTTCTTATTGACGATGAAACACAGAAATTGCATCCGAATTTAATACAAAAGGCACAATGCCGACTTAAGGAAAAGAGGACTGACACTCTCACTTTCTATGAATTGAACCTCCCCTGTGAGTCCAGCTTTAGATTCCGATGCTTCACTTCAGGTTTACAGTATACCTTGGACCTCCTTTTTGAAGATGAAACACAGAAATTGCATTCGAATTTAATACAAAGGGCTCAATGCCGACTTAAGTACAAGAGGACTGACACTCTCACTTTCTATGATTTGAACCTCTCCTGTGAGTCCAGTTTTAGATTCCGATGCTTCAATTCAGGTTTACTGTATCCCTTGGACCTTCTTATTGACGATGAAACACAGAAATTGTATACGAATTTAACACAAATGGCACAATGCCGACTTAAGTACAAGACGAGTGACACTCACACTTTTTATGATTTGAACGTCTCCTGTGAGTCCAGTTTTAGATTCCGATGCTTCACGTCAGGTTTACTGTATCCCTTGGACCTTCATATTGACGATGAAACACAGAAATCGCATCCGAATTTAATACAAAAGGCATAATGCCGACATAAGTACGAGAGGATAGACACTCTCACTTTCTATGATTTGAACCTCTCCTGTGAGCCCAGTTTCAGATTCCGATGCTTCACTTCTGGTTTCCTGTATACCTTGGACCTTCTTATTGACGATGAATATACAGCAATTGCATCAGAATTTAATACAAAAGGAACAATGCCGACTTAAGTACAAGAGGACTGACACTTTCACTTTCTATGAATTGAACCTCCCCTGTGAGTCCAGTTTTAGATTCCTATGCTTCACTTCAGGTTTACTGTATACCTTGGACCTTCTTATTGACGATGAAACACAGAAATTGCATCCGAATTTAATACAAAAGTCACAATGCCGACTTAGGTACAAGAGGACTGTCACTCTCACTTTCTATGATTTGAACCTCTCCTGTGAGTCCAGTTTTAGATTCCGATGCTTGACTTCAGGTCTCGTGTATACTTTGGACCTTCTTATTGACGATGAAACACAGAAATTGCATCCGAATTTAATACAAAATTCACAATGCCGACTTAAGTACAAGAGGACTGACACTCTCACCTTCTATGATTTGAACCTCTCCTGTGAGTCCAGTTTTAGATTCCGATGCCTCACTTCAGCTTTACTGTAAACCTTGGACCTTCTTATTGACGATGAAACACAGAAATTGCATCCGAATTAAATTCAAATGCACAATGCCGACATAAGTACAAGAGGGCTGACTCTCTAACTTTCTATGATTTGAACCTCTTCCGTGAGTCCAGTTTTAGATTCCGATGATTCACTTCAGGTTTACTGTATCCCTTGGACTTTCTTATTCACGATGAAACACAGAAATTGCATCCGAATTTAATACAAAAGGCACAATGCCGACTTAAGTACAAGAGGACTGACACTCTCACTTTCTATGATTTGAACCTCTCCTGTGAGTCCAGTTTTAGATTCCGATGCTTCAATTCAGGTTTACTGTATCCCTTGGACCTTCTTATTGCCGACGAAACACAGAAATTGTATCCGAATTTAACACAAATGGCACAATGCCGACTTAAGTACAAGACGAGTGACACTCACACTTTTGACGATTTGAACGTCTCCTGTGAGTCCAGTTTTAGATTCCGATGCTTCACTTCAGGTTTACTGTATCCCTTGGACCTTCATATTGACGATGAAACACAGAAATCGCATCCGAATTTAATACAAAAGGCATAATGCCGACATAAGTACGAGAGGATAGACACTCTCACTTTCTATGATTTGAACCTCTCCTGTGAGCCCAATTTCAGATTCCGATGCTTCACTTCTGGTTTCCTGTATACCTTGGACCTTCCTATTGACGATGAAACACAGCAATTGCATCCGAATTTAATACAAAAGGCACAATGCCGACTTAAGTACAAGAGGACTGTCACTCTCACTTTCTATGATTTGAACCACTCCTGTGAGTCCAGTTTTAGATTCCGATGCCTGACTTCAGGTTTCGTGTATACTTTGGACATTCTTATTAACGATGAAACACAGAAATTGCATCCGAATTTAATACAAAATTCACAATGCCGATTTAAGTACAAGAGGACTGATACTCTCACCTTCTATGATTTGAACCTCTCCTGTGAGTCCAGTTTTAGATTCCGATGCCTCACTTCAGGTTTACTGTAAACCTTGGACCTTCTTATTGACGATGAAACACAGAAATTGCATCCGAATTAAATTCAAATGCACAATGCCGATATAAGTACAAGAGGGCTGACTCTCTAACTTTCTATGATTTGAACCTCTACTGTGTGTCCAGTTTTAGATTCCGATGATTCACTTCAGGTTTACTGTATCCCATGGACTTTCTTATTGACGATGAAACACAGAAATTGCATCCGAATTTAATACAAAAGGCACAATGCCGACTTAAGTACAAGAGGACTGACACTCTCACTTTCTATGATTTGAACCACTCCTGTGAGTCCAGTTTTACATTCCGATGCTTGACTTCAGGTTTCGTGTACACCATGGACGTTCTTATTGACGATGAAACACAGAAATTGCATCGGAATTAAATTCAAAAGGCACAATGCCGACATAAGTACAAGAGGACTGACACTCTACCTTTCTATGATTTAAACATCTCCTGTGAGTCCAGTTTTAGATTCCGATGCTTATTTTCAGGTTTACTGTATCCCTTGGACCCTCTTACTGACGATGAAACACAGAAATCGCATCCGAGTTTAATACAAAAGACATAATGCCGACTTAAGTAGGAGAGGATAGACACTCTCACTTCCTATGATTTGGACCTCTCCTGTGTGCCCAGTTTTAGATTCCGATGCTTCACTTCTGGTTTCCTGTATACCATGGACCTTCTTATTGACGATGAAACACAGCAATTGCATCCGAATTTAATACAAAATGCACAATGCCGACTTAAGAACAAGAGGACTGACACTTTCACTTTCTATGAATTGAACCTACCCTGTGAGTCCAGTTTTAGATTCCGATGCTTCACTTCATGTTTACTGTATACCTCGGACCTTCTTAATGACGATGAAACACAGAAATTGCATCCGAATTTAATACAAAAGGCACAATGCCGAGTTAAGTACAAGAGGACTGACACTCTACCTTTCTATGATTTGAACCTCTCCTGTGAGTGCAGTTTTAGATTCCGATGCTTCACTTCAGATTTCCTGTATACCTTGGACCTTCTTATTGACGATGAAACACAGAAATTGCATCCGAATTAAATTCGAAAGGCACAATGCCGACATAAGTACAAGAGGACTGACTCTCTAACTTACTATGATTTGAACTTCTTCTGTGAGTCCAGTTTTAGTTTCCGATGATTCACTTCAGGTTTACTGTACCCCTTGGACTTTCCTATTGACGATGAAACACAGCAATTGCATCCGAATTTAATACAAAAGGCACAATGCCAACTTAAGTACAAGAGGACTGACACTTTCACTTTCTATGAATTGAACATCCCCTGTGAGTCCAGCTTTATATTCCGATGCTTCACTTCAGGTTTACTGTATCACTTTTACCTTCTTCTTGACGATGAACCACAGAAATTGCATCCGAATGTAATACAAAAGGCATAATGCCGACTTAAGTACAAGAGGACTGACAATCTCACTTTCTATGATTTGAACCTCTCCTGTGAGTCCAGTTTTAGATTACGATGCTTCACTTCAGATTTCCTGTATACCTTGGACCTTCTTATTGACGATGAAACACAGAAATTGCATCCGAATTAAATTCGAGAGGCACAATGCCGACATAAGTACAAGAGGACTGACTCTCTAACTTACTATGATTTGAACTTCTTCTGTGAGTCCAGTTTTAGTTTCCGATGATTCACTTCAGGTTTACTGTATCCCTTGGACTTTCTTATTGACGATGAAACACAGCAATTGCATCCGAATTTAATACAAAAGGCACAATGCCAACTTAAGTACAAGAGGACTGACACTTTCACTTTCTATGAATTGAACCTCCCCTGTGAGTCCAGTTTTAGTTTCCGATTTTTCACTTCAGGTTTAATGTATCCGTTGGACCTTCTTTTTGACGATGAAGCTCAGAAATTGCATCAGAATTAAATTTAAAAGGCACAATGCCGACTTAAGTACAATAGGACTGACACTCTACCTTTCTATGATTTGAACCCCTCCTGTGAGTCCAGTTTCAGTTTCCGATGCTTCACTTCAGGTTTACTGTATCCCTTGGACCCTCTTATTGACGATGAAACACAGAAATCGCATCCGAATTTAATACAAAGAGGCATAATGCCGACTTAAGTACGAAAGGATAGACACTCTCACTTTCTATGATTTGAACATCTCCTGTGAGCCCAGTTTTAGATTCCGATGCTTCACTTCAGGTTTCCTGTATACCTTGGACATTCTTATTGACGATGAAACACAGCAATTGCATACGAATTTAATACAAAAGGCACAATGCCGACTTAAGTACAAGAGGACTGACACTTTCACTTTCTATGAATTGAACCTCACCTGTGAGTCCCGTTTTAGATTCCGATGCTTCACTTCAGATTTACTGTATACCTTGGACCTTCTTATTGACGATGAAACACACAAATTGCATCCGAATTTAATACAAATGGCACAATGCCGACTTAAGTACAAGAATGCTGACACTCTCACTTTCTATGATTTGAACCACTCCTGTGAGTCCAGTTTTAGATTCCGATGCTTCACTTCAGGTTTACTGTATCCCTTGGAACTTCTTATTGACGATGAAACACAGAAATTGTATCCGAATTTAATACAAAAGGCACAATGGCGACTTAAGTACAAGAGGAATGACACTCTCACTTTCTATGATTTGAACCTCTCCTATGAGTCCACTTTTAGATTCCGATGCTTCACTTAAGGTCTACTGTATCCCTTGGACCTTCTTATTGACAATGAAACACAGAAATTGCATCCGAATTTAATACAAAAGGCACAATGCCGACTTATGGAAAAGAGGACTGACACTCTCACTCTCTATGAATTGAACCTCTCCTGTGAGTCCAGTTTTAGATTCCGATGCTCACGTCAGGTTTCCTGTATACATTGGACCTTCTTATTGACGATGAAAACAAGAAATTGCATCCGAATTTAATACAAAAGGCACAATGCCGATTTAAGTACAAGAGGACTGACACTCTCAATTTCTGTGATTTGAACCTCTCCTGTGAGTCCAGTATTAGATTCCGATGCTTCACTTCAGGTTTACTGTATCCCTTGGACCTTCTTACTGACGATGAATCACAGAAATTGTATCAAAATTTAATACAAAAGGCACAATGCCGAATTAAGTACAAGAGGACTGACACTCTCACTTTCTATGATTTGAACCTCTCCTTTGAGTCCAGTTTTAGATTCTGATGCTTCACTTCAGGTCTACTGTATCCCTTGGACCTTCTTATTGACGATGAGACACAGAAATTGCTTCCGAATTTAATACAAAAGGCACAATGCCGACTTAAGTACAAGAGGACTGACACTTTCACTTTCTATGAATTAAACCTCCCCTGTGATTCCAGTTTTAGATTCCGATGCTTCACTTCAGGTTTACTGTATACCTTGGACCTTCTTATTGACGATGAAACACAGAAGTTGCATCCGAATTTAATACAAACGTCACAATGCCGACTTAAGTACAAGAGGACTGTTACTCTCACTTTCTATGATTTGAACCACTCCTGTGAGTCCAGTTTTAGATTCCGATGCTTGCCTTCAGGTTTCGTGTACACCATGGACGTTCTTATTGACGATGAAACACAGAAATTGCATCGGAATTTAATACAAAAGGCACAATGCCGACTTAAGTACAAGAGGACTGTCACTCTCACTTTCTATGATTTGAAGCTCTCCTGTGAGTCCAGTTTTAGATTCCGATGCTTGACTTCAGGTTTCGTGTATACTTTGGACTTTCTTATTGACGATGAAACACAGAAATTGCATCCGAATTTAATACAAAATTCACAATGCCGACTTAAGTACAAGAGGACTGACACTCTCACCTTCTATGATATGAACCTCTCCCGTGAGTCCAGTTTTAGATTCCGATGCCTCACTTCAGGTTTACTGTAAACCTTGGACCTTCTTATTGACGATGAAACACAGAAATTGCATCCGAATTAAATTCAAATGCACAATGCCGACATAAGTACAAGAGGGCTGACTCTCTAACTTTCTATGATTTGAACCTCTTCTGTGAGTCCAGTTTTAGATTCCGATGATTCACTTCAGGTTTACTGTATCCCTTGGACTTCCTTATTGACGATGAAACACAGAAATTGCATCCGAATTTAATACAAAGGGCTCAATGCCGACTTAAGTACAAGAGGACTGACACTCTCACTTTCTATGATTTGAACCTCTCCTGTGAGTCCAGTTTTAGATTCCGATGCTTCAATTCAGGTTTACTGTATCCCTTGGACCTTCTTATTGACGATGAAACACAGAAATTGTATCCGAATTTAACACAAATGGCACAATGCCGACTTAAGTACAAGACGAGTGACCCTCACACTTTTGACGATTTGAACGTCTCCTGTGAGTCCAGTTTTAGATTCCGATGCTTCACTTCAGGTTTACTGTATCCCTTGGACCTTCATATTGACGATGAAACACAGAAATCGCATCCGAATTTAATACAAAAGGCATAATGCCGACATAAGTACGAGAGGATAGACACTCTCACTTTCTATGATTTGAACCTCTCCTGTGAGCCCAGTTTCAGATTCCGATGCTTCACTTCTGGTTTCCTGTATACCTTGGACCTTCTTATTGACGATGAAACACAGCAATTGCATCCGAATTTAATACAAAAGTCACAATGCCGACTTAAGTACAAGAGGACTGTCACTCTCACTTTCTATGATTTGAACCACTCCTGTGAGTCCAGTTTTAGATTCCGATGCCTGACTTCAGGTTTCGTGTATACTTTGGACATTCTTATTAACGATGAAACACAGAAATTGCATCCGAATTTAATACAAAATTCACAATGCCGATTTAAGTACAAGAGGACTGACACTCTCACCTTCTATGATTTGAACCTCTCCTGTGAGTCCAGTTTTAGATTCCGATGCCTCACTTTAGGTTTACTGTAAACCTTGGACCTTCTTATTGACGATGAAACACAGAAATTGCATCCGAATTAAATTCAAATGCACAATGCCGACATAAGTACAAGAGGGCTGACTCTCTAACTTTCTATGATTTGAACCTCTTCTGTGTGTCCAGTTTTAGATTCCGATGATTCACTTCAGGTTTACTGCATCCCATGGACTTTCTTATTGACGATGAAACACAGAAATTGCATCCGAATTTAATACAAAAGGCACAATGCCGACTTAAGTACAAGAGGACTGACACTCTCACTTTCTATGATTTGAACCACTCCTGTGAGTCCAGTTTTAGATTCCGATGCTTGACTTCAGGTTTCGTGTACACCATGGACTTTCCTATTGACGATGAAACACAGAAATTGCATCGGAATTAAATTCAAAAGGCACAATGCCGACATAAGTACAAGAGGACTGACACTCTACCTTTCTATGATTTGAACATCTCCTGTGAGTCCAGTTTTTGATTCCGAAGCTTCACTTCAGGTTTACTGTATCCCTTGGACCCTCTTACTGACGATGAAACACAGAAATCGCATCCGAATTTAATACAAGAGACATAATGCCGACTTAAGTAGGAGAGGATAGACACTCTCACTTCCTATGATTTGGACCTTTCCTGTGTGCCCAGTTTTAGATTCCGATGCTTCACTTCTGGTTTCCTGTATACCATGGACCTTCTTATTGACGATGAAACACAGCAATTGCATCCGAATTTAATACAAAATGCACAATGCCGACTTAAGAACAAGAGGACTGACACTTTCACTTTCTATGAATTGAACCTACCCTGTGAGTCCAGTTTTAGATTCCGATGCTTCACTTCATGTTTGCGGTATACCTCGGACCTTCTTAATGACGATGAAACACAGAAATTGCATCCGAATTTAATACAAAAGGCACAATGACGAGTTAAGTACAAGAGGACTGACACTCTACCTTTCTATGATTTGAACTTCTCCTGTGAGTCCAGTTTTAGATTCCGATGCTTCACTTCAGATTTCCTGTATACCTTGGACCTTCTTATTGACGATGAAACACAGAAATTGCATCCGAATTAAATTCGAGAGGCACAATGCCGACATAAGTACAAGAGGACTGACTCTCTAACTTACTATGATTTGAACTTCTTCTGTGAGTCCAGTTTTAGTTTCCGATGATTCACTTCAGGTTTACTGTATCCCTTGGACTTTCTTATTGACGATGAAACACAGCAATTGCATCCGAATTTAATACAAAAGGCACAATGCCAACTTAAGTACAAGAGGACTGACACTTTCACTTTCTATGAATTGAACCTCCCCTGTGAGTCCAGTTTTAGTTTCCGATTTTTCACTTCAGGTTTAATGTATCCGTTGGACCTTCTTTTTGACGATGAAGCTCAGAAATTGCATCAGAATTAAATTCAAAAGGCACAATGCCGACTTAAGTACAATAGGACTGACACTCTACCTTTCTATGATTTGAACCCCTCCTGTGAGTCCAGTTTCAGTTTCCGATGCTTCACTTCAGGTTTACTGTATCCCTTGGACCCTCTTATTGACGATGAAACACAGAAATCGCATCCGAATTTAATACAAAGAGGCATAATGCCGACTTAAGTACGAAAGGATAGACACTCTCACTTTCTATGATTTGAACATCTCCTGTGAGCCCAGTTTTAGATTCCGATGCTTCACTTCAGGTTTCCTGTATACCATGGACATTCTTATTGACGATGAAACACAGCAATTGCATACGAATTTTATACAAAAGGCACAATGCCGACTTAAGTACAAGAGGACTGACACTTTCACTTTCTATGAATTGAACCTCACCTGTGAGTCCCGTTTTAGATTCCGATGCTTCACTTCAGATTTACTGTATACCTTGTACCTTCTTATTGACGATGAAACACAGAAATTGCATCCCAATTTAATACAAATGGCACAATGCCGACTTAAGTACAAGAGGGCTGACACTCTCACTTTCTATGATTTGAACCACTCCTGTGAGTCCAGTTTTAGATTCCGATGCTTCACTTCAGGTTTACTGTATCCCTTGGAACTTCTTATTGACGATGAAACACAGAAATTGTATCCGAATTTAATACAAAAGGCACAATGGCGACTTAAGTACAAGAGGAATGACACTCTCACTTTCTATGATTTGAACCTCTCCTATGAGTCCACTTTTAGATTCCGATGCTTCACTTAAGGTCTACTGTATCCCTTGGACCTTCTTATTGACGATGAAACACAGAAATTGCATCCGAATTTAATACAAAAGGCACAATGCCGACTTATGGAAAAGAGGACAGACACTCTCACTCTCTATGAATTGAACCTCTCCTGTGAGTCCAGTTTTAGATTCCGATGCTTCACGTCAGGTTTCCTGTATACATTTGGCCTTCTTATTGACGATGAAAACAAGAAATTGCATCCGAATTAAATTCAAAAGGCACAATGCCGACATAAGTACAAGAGGACTGACTCTCTAACTTTCTATGATTTGAACCTCTTCTGTGAGTCCAGTTTTAGATTCCGATGATTCACTTCAGGTTTACTGTATCCCTTGGACTTTCTTATTGACGATGAAACACAGAAATTGCATCCGAATTTAATACAAAAGGCACAATGCCGATTTAAGTACAAGAGGACTGACACTCTCAATTTCTGTGATTTGAACCTCTCCTGTGAGTCCAGTATTAGATTCCGATGCTTCACTTCAGGTTTACTGTATCCCTTGGACCTTCTTACTGACGATGAATCACAGAAATTGTATCAAAATTTAATACAAAAGGCACAATGCCGAATTAAGTACAAGAGGACTGACACTCTCACTTTCTATGATTTGAACCTCTCCTGTGAGTCCAGTTTTAGATTCTGATGCTTGACTTCAGGATTCGTGTATACCTTGGATGTTCTTATTGACGGTGAGACAGAGAAATTGCATCCAAGTTTAATAAAAAGGCACAATGCTGACTTAAGTACAAGAGGACTGACACTCTCAATTTCTATGATTTGAACAACTCCTGTGAGTCAAGTTTTAGTTTCCGATTTTTCACTTCAGGTTTACTGTATCCGTTGGACCTTCTTTTTGACGATGAAGCTCAGAAATTGCATCGGAATTAAATTCAAAAGGCACAAAGCCGACTTAAGTACAATTGGACTGACAATCTCACTTTCTATGATTTGAACCTCTCCTGTGAGTCCAGTTTTAGATTCCGATGCTTCACATCAGGTTTACTGTATCCCTTGGACCCTCTTATTGACGATGAAACACAGAAATCGCATCCGAATTTAATACAAAAGGCACAATACCGACTTAAGTACAAGCGGACTGACACTTTCACTTTCTATGAATTGAACCTCCCCTGTGATTCCAGTTTTAGATTCCGATGCCTCACTTCAGGTTTACTGTATACCTTGGACCTTCTTATTGACGATGAAACACAGAAGTTGCATCCGAATTTAATACAAACGTCACAATGCCGACTTAAGTACAAGAGGACTGACACTCTCACTTTCTATGATTTGAACCTCTCCTATGAGTCCAGTTTTAGATTCCGATGCTTGACTTCAGGTTTCGTGTATACCTTGGACGTTCTTATTGACGGTGAGACAGAGAAATTGCATCCGAGTTTAATACAAAGGCACAATGCTGACTTAAGTACAAGAGGACTGACACTCTCAATTTCTATGATTTGAACAACTCCTGTGAGTCAAGTTTTTGTTTCCGATTTTTCACTTCAGGTTTACTGTATCCGTTGGACTTTCTTTTTGACGATGAAGCTCAGAAATTGCATCGGAATTAAAATCAAAAGGCACAATGCCGACTTAAGTACAATAGGACTGACAATCTCACTTTCTATGATTTGAACCTCTCCTGTGAGTCCAGTTTTAGATTCCGATGCTTCACTTCAGGTTTACTGTATCCCTTGGACCCTCTTATTGACGATGAAACACAGAAATCGCATCCGAATTTAATACAAAAGGCATAATGCCGACTTAAGTACGAAAGGATAGACACTCTCACTTTCTATGATTTGAACATCTCCTGTGAGCCCAGTTTTAGATTCCGATGCTTCACTTCATGTTTCCTGTATACCTTGGACATTCTTATTGACGATGAAACACAGCAATTGCATCCGAATTTAATACAAAAGGCACAATGCCGACTTAAGTACAAGAGGACTGACACTTTCACTTTCTATGAATTGAACCTCACCTGTGAGTCCCGTTTTAGATTCCGATGCTTCACTTCAGATTTACTGTATACCTTGGACCTTCTTATTGACGATGAAACACAGAAATTGCATCCGAATTTAATACAAATGGCACAATGCCGACTTAAGTACAAGAGGGCTGACACTCTCACTATCTATGATTTGAACCACTCCTGTGAGTCCAGTTTTAGATTCCGATGCTTCACTTCAGGTTTACTGTATCCCTTGGAACTTCTTATTGACGATGAAACACAGAAATTGCATCCGAATTTAATACAAAAGGCACAATGCCGACTTAAGTACGAGAGGACTGACACTCTCACTTTCTATGATTTGAACCTCTCCTGTGAGTCCAGTTTTAGATTCCGATGCTTCACTTCAGGTTTACTGTATCCCTTGGACCTTCTTATTGACGATGAATCACGGAAATTGTATCCAAATTTAATACAAAAGGCACAATGCCGACTTAAGTACAAGAGGACTGACACTCTCACTTTCTATGATTTGAACCTCTCCTGTGAGTCCAGTTTTAGATTCTGTTGCTTCACTTCAGGTCTACTGTATCCCTTGGACCTTCTTATTGACGATGAAACACAGAAATTGCTTCCGAATTTAATACAAAAGGCACAATGCCGACTTAAGTACAAGAGGACTGACACTTTCACTTTCTATGAATTGAACCTCCCCTGTGATTCCAGTTTTAGATTCCGATGCTTCACTTCAGGTTTACTGTATACCTTGGATCTTCTTATTGACGATGAAACACAGAAGTTGCATCCGAATTTAATACAAACAACACAATGCCGACTTAAGTACAAGAGGACTGACACTCTCACTTTCTATGATTTGAACCTCTCCTATGAGTCCAGTTTTAGATTCCGATGCTTGACTTCAGGTTTCGTGTATACCTTGGACGTTCTTATTGACGGTGAGACAGAGAAATTGCATCCGAGTTTAATAAAAAGGCACAATGCTGACTTAAGTACAAGAGGACTGACACTCTCAATTTCTATGATTTGAACAACTCCTGTGAGTCAAGTTTTAGTTTCCGATTTTTCACTTCAGGTTTACTGTATCCGTTGGAAATTCTTTTTGACGATGAAGCTCAGAAATTGCATCGGAATTAAATTCAAAAGGCACAATGCCGACTTAAGTACAATAGGACTGACAATCTCACTTTCTATGATTTGAACCTCTCGTGTGAGTCCAGTATTAGATTCCGATGCTTCACATCAGGTTTACTGTATCCCTTGGACCCTCTTATTGACGATGAAACACAGAAATCGCATCCGAATTTAATACAAAAGGCACAATGCCGACTTAAGTACAAGCGGACTGACACTTTCACTTTCTATGAATTGAACCTCCCCTGTGATTCCAGTTTTAGATTCCGATGCTTCACTTCAGGTTTACTGTATACCTTGGACCTTCTTATTGACGATGAAACACAGAAGTTGCATTCGAATTTAATACAAACGTCACAATGCCGACTTAAGTACAAGAGGACTGACACTCTCACTTTCTATGATTTGAACCTCTCCTATGAGTCCAGTTTTAGATTCCGATGCTTGACTTCAGGTTTCGTGTATACCTTGGACGTTCTTATTGACGGTGAGACAGAGAAATTGCATCCGAGTTTAATAAAAAGGCACAATGCTGACTTAAGTACAAGAGGACTGACACTCTCAATTTCTATGATTTGAACAACTCCTGTGAGTCAAGTTTTAGTTTCCGATTTTTCACTTCAGGTTTACTATATCCGTTGGACCTTCTTTTTGACGATGAAGCTCAGAAATTGCATCGGAATTAAATTCAAAAGGCACAATGCCGACTTAAGTACAATAGGACTGACAATCTCACTTTCTATGATTTCAACCTCTCCTGTGAGTCCAGTTTTAGATTCCGATGCTTCACTTCAGGTTTACTGTATCCCTTGGACCCTCTTATTGACGATGAAACACAGAAATCGCATCCGAATTTAATACAAAAGGCATAATGCCGACTTAAGAACGAAAGGATAGACACTCTCTCTTTCTATGATTTGAACATCTCCTGTGAGCCCAGTTTTAGATTCCGATGCTTCACTTCTGGTTTCCTTTATACCTTGGACATTCTTATTGACGATGAAACACAGCAATTGCATCCGAATTTAATACAAAAGGCACAATGCCGACTTAAGTACAAGAGGATTGACACTTTCACTTTCTATGAATTGAACCTCACCTGTGACTCCAGTTTTAGATTCCGATGCTTCACTTCAGATTTACTGTATACCTTGGACCTTCTTATTGACGATGAAACACAGAAATTGCATCCGAATTTAATACAGATGGCACAATGCCGACTTAAGTACAAGAGGGCTGACACTCTCACTTTCTATGATTTGAACCTCTCCTGTGAGTCCAGTTTTAGATTCCGATGCTTCACTTCCGGTTTACTGTATCCCTTGGAACTTCTAATTGACTATGAAACACAGAAATTGTATCCGAATTTAATACAAAAGGCACAATGCCGACTTAAGTACAAGAGGAATGACAATCTCACTTTCTATGATTTGAACCTCTCCTATGAGTCCAGTTTTAGATTCCGATGCTTCACTTCAGGTCCACTGTATCCCTTGGACCTTCTTATTGACGATAAAACACAGAAATGGCATCCGAATTTAATACAAAAGGCACAATGCCGACTTATGGAAAAGAGGACTGACACTCTCACTTTCTATGATTTGAACCTCTCCTGTGAGTCCAGTTTTAGATTCCGATGCTTCACTTCAGGTTTCCTGTATACATTGGACCTTCTTATTGACGATGAAAACAAGAAATTGCATCCGATTTAAATTCAAAGGGCACAATGCCGACATAAGTACAAGAGGACTGACTCTCTAACTTTCTATGATTTGAACCTCTTCTGTGAGTCCAGTTATAGATTCCGATGATTCACTTCAGGTTTACTGTATCGCTTGGACTTTCTTATTGACGATGAATCACAGCAATTGCATCTGAATTTAATACAAAAGGCACAATGCCGACTTAAGTACAAGAGGACTGACACTCTCACTTTCTATGAATTGAACCTCCCCTGTGAGTCCAGTTTTAGATTCCGATGCTTCACTTCAGGTTTACTATATACCTTGGACCATCTTATTGACGATGAAACACAGAAATTGCATCCGAATTTAATACAAAAGGCACAATGCCGACTTAAGTACAAGAGGACTGACACTCTCACTTTCTATGATTTGAACCTCTTCTGTGAGTCCAGTTTTAGATTCCGTTGCTTCACTTCAGGTTTACTGTATCCCTTGGACCTTCTTATTGACGATGCATCACAGAAATGGTATCCAAATTTCATACAAAAGGCACAATGCCGACTTAAGTACAAGAGGACTGACTCTCTCACTTTCTATGATGTGAACCTCTCCTGTGAGTCCAGTTTTAGATTCTGATGCTTCACTTCATGTCTACTGTATCCCTTGGACCTTCTTATTGACGATGAAACACAGAAATTGCATCCGAATTTAATACAAAAGGCACAATGCCGACTTAAGTTCAAGAGGAATGACAATCTCATTTCAATGATTTGAACCTCTAATGTGAGTCTAGTTTTAGTTTCCGATGCTTCACTTCAGGTTTCGTGTATACTTTGGACCATATTATTGACGATGAAACACAGAAATTGCATCCGAATTTAATACAAAAGGCACAACGATGACTTAAGTACAAGAGGACTGACACTCTCACTTTCTATGATTTGAACCTCTCCTGTGAGTCCAGTTTTAGATTCCGATGCTTCACTTCAGGTTTCCTGTATACCTTGGACCTTCTTATTGACGATGAAACACAGAAATTGCATCCGAATTTAATACAAAAGGCACAATGGCGACTTAAGGAAAAGAAGACTGACACTCTCACTTTCTATGATTTGAACCTCTCCTGTGAGTCCAGTTTTAGATTCCAAAGCTTCACTTCAGGTTTACTGTATACCTTGGACCTTCTTATTGACGATGAAACTCAGAAATTGCATCCGAATTTAATACAAAAGGCACAATGCCGACTTAAGTACAAGAGGACTGACACTCTCACTTTCTATGATATGAACCTCTCCTGTGAGTCCAGTTTTAGATTCCAAAGCTTCACTTCAGGTTTCCTGTATACCTTGCACCTTTTTATTGACGATGAAACACAGAAATTGTATCCGAATTAAATTCAAAAGGCACAATGCCGACATAAGTACAAGAGGACTGACTCCCTAACTTTCTATGATTTGAACCTCTTCTGTGAGTCCAGTTTTAGATTCCGATGATTCACTTCAGGTTTACTGTATCCTTTGGACTTTCTTATTGCCGGTGAAACACAGAAATTGCATCCGAATTTAATACAAAAAGCACAAGGCCGACTTAAGTACAAGAGGACTGACACTCTCACTTTCTATGATATGAACCCCTCCTGTGAGTGCAGTTTTAGATTCCGATGCTTGACTTCAGGTTTCGTGTATACCTTGGACGTTCTTATTGACGATGAGACACAGAAATTGCATCCGAGTTTAATAAAAAGGCACAATGCTGACTTAAGTACAAGAGGACTGACATTCTCAATTTCTGTGATTTGAACAACTCCTGTGAGTCAAGTTTTAGATTCCGATGCTTCACTTCATGTCTACTGTATCACTTGCACCTTCTTATTGACGATGAACCACAGAAATTGCATACGAATGTAATACAAAAGGCATAATGCCGACTTAAGTACAAGAGGACTGACAATCTCAGTTTCTATGATTTGAAATTCTCCTGTGAGTCCAGTTTTAGTTTCCGATTTTTCACTTCAGGTTTACTGTATCCGTTGGACCTTCTTTTTGACGATGAAGCTCAGAATTTCCATCGGAATTAAATTCAAAAGGCACAATGCCGACTTAAGTACAAGAGGACTGACACTCTACCTTTCTATGATTTGAACCTCTCCTGTGAGTCCAGTTTTAAATTCCGATGCTTCACTTCAGGTTTACTGTATCCCTTGGACCCTCATATTGAAGATGAAACACAGAAATCGCATCCGAATTTAATACAAAAGGCATAATGCCGACATAAGTACAAGAGGATAGACACTCTCACTTTCTATGATTTGAACCTCTCCTGTGAGCCCAGTTTTAGATTCCGATGCTTCACTTCTGGTTTCCTGTATACCTTGGACCTTCTTATTGACGATGAAACACGGAAATTGCATTCGAATTAAATTCAAAAGGCACAATGCCGACTTAAATACAAGAGGACTGACTCTCTAACTATCTATGATTTGAACCTCTCCTGTTAGTCCAGTTTTAGATTCCGATGCTTCACTTCAGGTTTACTGTATACCTTGGACCTTCTTATTGACGATGAAACACAGCAATTGCATCCGAATTTAATACAAAAGGCACAATGCCGACTTAAGTACAAGAGGACTGACACTTTCACTTTCTATGAATTGAACCTCCCCTGTGAGTCCACTTTAAAATTCCGATGCTTCACTTCTGGTTTACTGTATACCGTGGACCTTCTTATTGACGATGAAACACAGAAATTGCATCCGAATTTAATACAAAAGGCACAATGCCGACTTAAGTACAAGAGGACTGACACTCTCACTTTCTAAGATTTGAACCTCTCCTGTGACTCCAGTTTTAGATTCCGATGCTTCTCTTCAGGTTTACTGTATCCCTTGGACCTTCTTATTGACGATGAAACACAGAAATTGTATCCGAATTTAATACAAAATTCACAATGCCGTCTTAAGTACAAGAGGACGGATACTCTCACTTTCTATGATTTGAACCTCTCCTGTGCGTCCAGTTTTAGATTCCGATGCCTCACTTCAGGTTTACTGTATACCTTGGACCTTCTTATTGACGATGAAACAAGGAAATTGCATCTGAATTAAATTCAAAAGGCACAATGCCGACATAAGTACAAGAGGACTGACTCTCTAAATTTCTATGATTTGAACCTCTTCTGTGAGTCCACTTTTAGATTCCGATGATTCACTACAGGTTTACTGTATCCCTTGGACTTCCTTATTGACGGTGAAACACAGAAATGGCATCCGAATTTAATACAAAAGGCACAATGCCGACTTAAGTACAAGAGGACTGACACTCTCACTTTCTATGATTTGAACCTCTCCTGTGAGTCCAGTTTTGGATTCCGATGCTTGACTTCAGGTTTCGTGTACACCTTGGACGTTCTTATTGACGATGAAACACAGAAATTGCATTCGAATTTAATACAAAAGGCACAATGCCGGCTTGAGTACAAGAGGACTGACACTCTCACTTTCTATGATTTGAACACCTCCTGTGAGTCCAGTTTCAGATTCCGATGCTTGACTTCAGGTTTCGTGTATACCTTGGACGTTCTTATTGACAATGAAACACAGAAATTGCATCGAAATTAAATTCAAAAGGCACAATGTCGACTTATGTACAAGAGGACTGACACTCTACCTTTCTATGATTTGAACGTCTCCTGTGAGTCCAGTTTTAGATTCCGATGCTTCACTTCAGGTTTACTGTATCCCTTGGACCCTCTTATTGACGATGAAACACAGAAATCGCATCCGAATTTAATACAAAAGGCATAATGCCGACTTAAGTACAAGAGGACTGAAACTTTCACTTTCTATGAATTGAACCTCCCCTGTGAGTCCAGTTTTAGATTCCGATGCTTCACTTCAGGTTTACTGTATACCTTGGACCTTCTTAATGACGATGGAACACAGAAATTGCATCCGAATTTAATACAAAAGGAATAATGCCGACATAAGTACAAGAGGACTGACACTCTCACTTTCTATGATTTGAACCTCTCCTGTGAGTCCAGTTTTAGATTCCGATTTTTTACTTCTGGTTTACTGTATCCGTTGGACCTTCTTTTTGACGATGAAGCTCAGAAATTGCATCGGAATTAAATTCAAAAGGCACAATGCTGACTTACGTACAAGAGGACTGACACTCTACATTTCTATGATTTGAACCTCTCCTGTGAGTCCAGTTTTAGATTCCGATGCTTCACTTCAGGTTTACTGTATCCCTTGGACCTTCTTGTTGACGATGAAACACAGAAATTGTTTCCGAATTTAATACAAAAGGCACAATGCCGACTTAAGTACAAGAGGAGTGACACTCACACTTTCTATGATTTGAACCTTTCCTGTGAGTCCAGTTTTAGATTCCGATGCTTGACTTCAGGCTTCGTGTACAACTTGGACGTTATTATTGACGATGAAACACAGAAATTGCATTCGAATTTAGTACAAACGGCACAATGCCGACTTAAGTACAAGAGGACTGACACTCTACATTTCTATGATTTGAACCTCTCCTGTGAGTCCAGTTTTAGATTCCGATGCTTCACTTCAGGTTTACTGTATCCCTTGGACCTTCTTGTTGACGATGAAACACAGAAATTGCATCCGAATTAAATTCAAAATTCACAATGCCGACTTAAGTACAAGAGGACTGACTCTCTATCTTTCTATGATTTGAACCTCTTCTGTGAGTCCAGTTTTAGATTCCGATTCCTCACTTCAGGTCTACTATATACCTTAGACCTTCTTATTGACGATGAAACACAGAAATTGCATCCGAATTAAATTCAAAAGGCACAATGCCGACATAAGTACAAGAGGACTGACTCTCTATCTTTCTATGATTTGAACCTCTTCTGTGAGTCCAGTTTTAGATTGCGATGATAAACTTCAGGTTTACTGTATCCCTTGGACCTTCTTATTGTCGATGAAACACAGAAATTGCATCCGAATTTAATACAAAAGGCACAATGCCGACTTAAGTACAAGAGGACTGACAATCTCACTTTCTATGATTTGAACCTCTCCTGTGAGTGCAGTTTTAGATTCCGATGCTTGACTTCAGGTTTCGTGTACACCTTGGACGTTCTTATTGACGATGAAACACAGAAATTGCATCCGAATTTAATACAAAAGGCACAATGCCAACATAAGTACAACAGGACTGACACTCTCACTTTCTATGATTTAAACACCTCCTGTGAGTCCAGTTTCAGATTCCGATGCTTGACTTCAGGTTTCGTGTATACCTTGGACGTTCTTATTGACGATGAAGCACAGAAATTGCATCGGAATTAAATTCAAAAGGCACAATGCCGACTTAAGTACAAGAATACTGACACTCTACCTTTCTATGATTTGAACGTCTCCAGTGAGTCCAGTTTTAGATTCCGATGCTTCACTTCAGGTTTACTGTATCCCTTGGACCCTCTTATTGACGATGAAACACAGAAATCGCATCCGAATTTAATACAAAAGGCATAATGCCGACTTAAGTAGGAGAGGATAGACACTCTCACTTTCTATGATTTGAACCTCTCCTGTGAGCCCAGTTTTAGATTCCGATGCTTCACTTCAGGATTACTGTATACCTTGGACCTTCTTAATGACGATGAAACACAGAAATTGTATCCGAATTTAATACAAAAGGAATTATGCCGATTTAAGTACAAGAGGACTGATACTCTCACTTTCTATGATTTGAACCTCTCCTGTGAGTCCAGTTTTAGATTCCGATTTTTTACTTCAGGTTTACTGTATTCGTTGGACCTTCTTCTTGACGTTGAAGCTCAGAAATTGCATCGGAATTAAATTCAAAAGGCACAATGCCGACTTAAGTACAAGAGGACAGACACCCTACATTTCTATGATTTGAACCTCTCCTGTGAGTCCAGTTTTAGATCCCGATGCTTCACTTCAGGTTTACTGTATCACTTGGACCCTCTTATTGACGATGAAACACAGAAATCGCATCCGAATTTAATACAAAAGGCATAATGCCGACTTAAGTACAAGAGGACTGACACTCTATCTTTCCATGACTTGAACCTCTCCTGTGAGTCCAGTTTTAGATTCCGATGCTTCACCTCAGGTTTCCTGTATACCTTGGACCTTCTTATTGACGATGAAACACAGAAATTGCATCCGAATTAAATTCGAAAGGCACAATGCCGACATAAGTACGAGAGGACTGACTCTCTAACTTTCTATGATTTGAACTTCTTCTGTGAGTCCAGTTTTAGTTTCCGATGATTCATTTCAGGTTTACTGTATCCCCTGGACTTTCTTATTGACGATGAAACACAGCAATTGCATCCGAATTTAATACAAAAGGCACAATGCCGACTTAAGTACAAGAGGACTGACACTTTCACTTTCCGTGAATTGAACCTCCCCTGTGAGTCCACCTTAAATTTCCGATGCTTCACTTCTGGTTTACTGTATACCTTGGACCTTCTTATTGACGATGAAACACAGAAATTGCATCCGAATTTAATACAAAAGGCACAATGCCGACTTAAGTACAAGGGGACTGACACTCTCACTTTCTAAGATTTGAACCTCTCCTGTGACTCCAGTTTTAGATTCCGATGCTTCTCTTCAGGTTTACTGTATCCCTTGGACCTTCTTATTGACGATGAAACACAGAAATTGTATCCGAATTTAATACAAAATTCACAATGCCGTCTTAAGTACAAGAGGACGGACACTCTCACTTTCTATGATTTGAACCTCTCCTGTGCGTCCAGTTTTAGATTCCGATGCCTCACTTCAGGTTTACTGTATACCTTGGACCTTCTTATTGACGATGAAACAAGGAAATTGCATCTGAATTAAATTCAAAAGGCACAATGCCGACATAAGTACAAGAGGACTGACTCTCTAAATTTCTATGATTTGAACCTCTTCTGTGAGTCCAGTTTTAGATTCCGATGATTCACTATAGGTTTACTGTATCCCTTGGACTTCCTTATTGACGGTAAAACACAGAAATGGCATCCGAATTTAATACAAAAGGCACAATGCCGACTTAAGTACAAGAGGACTGACACTCTCACTTTCTATGATTTGAACCTCTCCTGTGAGTCCAGTTTTGGATTCCGATGCTTGACTTCAGGTTTCGTGTACACCTTGGACGTTCTTATTGACGATGAAACACAGAAATTGCATTCGAATTTAATACAAAAGGCACAATGCCGACTTGAGTACAAGAGGACTGACACTCTCACTTTCTATGATTTGAACACCTCCTGTGAGTCCAGTTTCAGATTCCGATGCTTGACTTCAGGTTTCGTGTATACCTTGGACGTTCTTATTGACAATGAAACACAGAAATTGCATCGAAAATAAATTCAAAAGGCACAATGTCGACGTATGTACAAGAGGACTGACACTCTACCTTTCTATGATTTGCACGTCTCCTGTGAGTCCAGTTTTAGATTCCGATGCTTCACTTCAGGTTTACTCTATCCCTTGGACCCTCTTATTGACGATGAAACACAGAAATCGCATCCGAATTTAATACAAAAGGCATAATGCCGACTTAAGTACGAGAGGATAGACACTCTCACTTTCTATGATTTGAACCTCTCCTGTGAGCCCAGTTTTAGATTTCGATGCTTCACTTCTGGTTTCCTGTATACCTTGGACGTTCTTATTGACGATGAAACACAGAAATTGCATCCGAATTTAATACAAAAGGAATAATGCCGACTTAAGTACAAGAGGACTGACACTCTCACTTTCTATGATTTGAACCTCTCCTGTGAGTCCAGTTTTAGATTCCGATTTTTTACTTCTGGTTTACTGTATCCGTTGGACCTTCTTTTTGACGATGAAGCTCAGAAATTGCATCGGAATTAAATTCAAAAGGCACAATGCTGACTTACGTACAAGAGGACTGACACTCTACATTTCTATGATTTGAACCTCTCCTGTGAGTCCAGTTTTAGATTCCGATGCTTCACTTCAGGTTTACTGTATCCCTTGGACCTTCTTGTTGACGATGAAACACAGAAATTGTTTCCGAATTTAATACAAAATGCACAATGCCGACTTAAGTACAAGAGGAGTGACACTCACACTTTCTATGATTTGAACCTCTCCTGTGAGTCCAGTTTTAGATTCCGATGCTTGACTTCAGGCTTCGTGTACACCTTGGACGTTATTATTGACGATGAAACACAGAAATTGCATTCGAATTTAATACAAACGGCACAATGCCGACTTAAGTACAAGAGGACCGACACTCTACATTTCTATGATTTGAACCTCTCCTGTGAGTCCAGTTTTAGATTCCGATGCTTCACTTCAGGTTTACTGTATCCCTTGGACCTTCTTGTTGACGATGAAACACAGAAATTGTTTCCGAATTTAATACAAAAGGCACAATGCCGACTTAAGTACAAGAGGAGTGACACTCACACTTTCTATGATTTGAACCTCTCCTGTGAGTCCAGTTTTAGATTCCGATGCTTCACTTCAGGTTTACTGTATACCTTGGAAATTCTTATTGACGATGAAACACAGAAATTGTATCCGAATTTAATACAAAATTCACAATGCCGACTTAAGTACAAGAGGACTTACACTCTCACTTTTTATGTTTTTGAACCTCTCCTGTGAGTCCAGTTTTAGATTCCGATGCCTCACTTCAGGTCTACTATATACCTTGCACCTTCTTATTGACGATGAAACACAGAAATTGCATCCGAATTAAATTCAAAAGGCACAATGCCGACATAAGTACAAGAGGACTGACTCTCTATCTTTCTATGATTTGAACCTCTTCTGTGAGTCCAGTTTTAGATTCCGATGATACACTTCAGGTTTACTGTATCCCTTGGACCTTCTTATTGTCGATGAAACACAGAAATTGCATCCGAATTTAATACAAAAGGCACAATGCCGACTTAAGTACAAGAGGACTGACAATCTCACTTTCTATGATTTGAACCTCTCCTGTGAGTGCAGTTTTAGATTCCGATGCTTGACTTCAGGTTTTGTGTACACCTTGGACGTTCTTATTGACGATGAAACACAGAAATTGCATCCGAATTTAATACAAAAGGCACAATGCCAACATAAGTACAACAGGACTGACACTCTCACTTTCTATGATTTAAACACCTCCTTTGAGTCCAGTTTCAGATTCCGATGCTTGACTTCAGGTTTCGTGTATACCTTGGACGTTCTTATTGACGATGAAACACAGAAATTGCTTCGGAATTAAATTCAAAAGGCACAATGCCGACTTAAGTACAAGAATCCTGACACTCTACCTTTCTATGATTTGAACGTCTCCAGTGAGTCCAGTTTTTGATTCCGATGCTTCACTTCAGGTTTACTGTATCCCATGGACCCTCTTATTGACGATGAAACACAGAAATCGCATCCGAATTTAATACAAAAGGCATAAAGCCGACTTAAGTAGGAGAGGATAGACACTCTCACTTTCTATGATTTGAAAATCTCCTGTGAGCCCAGTTTTAGATTCCGATGCTTCACTTCAGGTTTACTGTATACCTTGGACCTTCTTAATGACGATGAAACACAGAAATTGCATCCGAATTTAATACAAAAGGAATAATGCCGATTTAAGTACAAGAGGACTGATACTCTCACTTTCTATGATTTGAACCTCCCCTGTGAGTCCAGTTTTAGATTCCGATTTTTTACTTCAGGTTTACTGTATTCGTTGGACCTTCTTTTTGACGTTGAAGCTCAGAAATTGCATCGGAATTAAATTCAAAAGGCACAATGCCGACTTAAGTACAAGAGGACAGACACCCTACATTTCTATGATTTGAACCTCTCCTGTGAGTCCAGTTTTAGATCCCGATGATTCACTTCAGGTTTACTGTATCACTTGGACCCTCTTATTGACGATGAAACACAGAAATCGCATCCGAATTTAATACAAAAGGCATAATGCCGACTTAAGTACAAGAGGACTGACACTCTATCTTTCCATGATTTGAACCTCTCCTGTGAGTCCAGTTTTAGATTCCGATGCTTCACCTCAGGTTTCCTGTATACCTTGGACCTTCTTATTGACGATGAAACACAGAAATTGCATCCGAATTAAATTCGAAAGGCACAATGCCGACATAAGTACGAGAGGACTGACTCTCTAACTTTCTATGATTTGAACTTCTTCTGTGAGTCCAGTTTTAGTTTCCGATGATTCATTTCAGGTTTACTGTATCCCCTGGACTTTCTTATTGACGATGAAACACAGCAATTGCATCCGAATTTAATACAAAAGGCACAATGCCGACTTAAGTACAAGAGGACTGACACTTTCACTTTCTATGAATTGAACCTGCCCTTTGAGTCCAGTTTTAGATCCGATGCTTCACTTCAGGTTTACTGTATACCTTGGACCTTCTTATTGACGAGGAAACACAGAAATTGCATCCGAATTTAATACAAACGGCACAATGCCGACTTAAGTACAAGAGGACTGACACTCTCACTTTCTGTGATTTAAACCTCTCCTGTGAGTCCAGTTTTAGATTCCGATGCTTCACTTCAGGTTTACTGTATCCCTTGGACCTTCTTATTGACGATGAAACACAGAAATTGTATACGAATTTAATACAAAAGGCACAATTCCGACTTAAGTACAAAAGGACTGACACTCACACTTTCTATGATTTGAACCTCACCTGTGAGTCCAGTTTTAGATTCCGATGATTCACTTCAGGTTTCCTGTATACCTTGGACCTTCTTATTGACGATGAAACACAGAAATTGCATCCGAATTTAATACAAAAGGCACAATGCCGACTTAAGGAAAAGAGGACTGACACTCTCACTTTCTATGATTTGATCCTCTCCTGTGAGTCCAGTTTTAGATTCCGATGATTCACTTCAGGTTTACTGTATCCCTTGGACTTTCTTATTGTCGATGAAACACAGAAATTGCATCCGAATTTAATACAAAAGGCACAAGGCTGACTTAAGTACAAGAGGACTGACACTTTCACTTTCTATGAATTGAACCTCCCCTGTGAGTCCAGCTTTAGATTCCGATGCTTCACTTCAGGTTTACTGTATACCTTGGACGTTCTTATTGACGATGTAACACAGAAATTGCATCGGAATTAAATTCAAAAGGCACAATGCCGAATTAAGTACAAGAATACTGACACTCTACCTTTTTATGATTTGAACGTCTCCAGTGAGTCCAGTTTTAGATTCCGATGCTTCACTTCAGGTTTACTGTATCCCTTGGACTTTCTTATTGACGACGAAACACAGCAATTGCATCCGAATTTAATACAAAAGGCACAATGCCGACTTAAGTACAAGAGGAGTGACACTTTCACTTTCTATGAATTGAACCTCCCCTGTGAGTCCAGCTTTAGATTCCGATGCTTCACTTCAGGTTTACTGTATACCTTGGACGTTCTTATTGACGATGTAACACAGAAATTGCATCGGAATTAAATTCAAAAGGCACAATGCCGAATTAAGTACAAGAATACTGACACTCTACCTTTCTATGATTTGAACGTTTCCAGTGAGTCCAGTTTTAGATTCCGATGCTTCACTTCAGGTTTACTGTATCCCTTGGACCCTCTTATTGACGATGAAACACAGAAATCGCATCCGAATTTAATACAAAAGGCATAATGCCGACTTAAGTACGAGAGGATAGACACTCTCACTTTCTATGATTTGAACCTCTCCTGTGAGCCCAGTTTTAGATTCCGATGCTTCACTTCAGGTTTACTGTATACCTTGGACCTTCTTAATGACGATGAAACACAGAAATTGCATCCGAATTTAATACAAAAGGAATAATGCCGACTTAAGTACAAGAGGACTGACACTCTCACTTTCTATGATTTGAACCTCACCTGTGAGTCCAGTTTTAGATTCCGATTTTTTACTTCAGGTTTACTGTATTCGTTGGACCTTCTTTTTGACGTTGAAGCTCAGAAATTGCATCGGAATTAAATTCAAAAGTCACAATGCCGCCTTAAGTACAAGAGGACAGACACCCTAACTTTCTATGATTTGAACCTCTCCTGTGAGTCCAGTTTTAGATTCCGATGCTTCACTTCAGGTTTACTGTATACCTTGGACCTTCTTAATGACGATGAAACACAGAAATCGCATCCGAATTTAATACAAAAGGCATAATGCCGACTTAAGTACAAGAGGACTGACACTCTATCTTTCCATGATTTGAACCTCTCCTGTGAGTCCAGTTTTAGATTCTGATGCTTCACCTCAGGTTTCCTGTATACCTTGGACCTTCTTATTGACGATGAAACACAGAAATTGCATCCGAATTAAATTCGGAAGGCACAATGCCGACATAAGTACAAGAGGACTGACTCTCTAACTTTCTATGATTTGAACTTCTTCTGTGAGTCCAGTTTTAGTTTCCGATGATTCATTTCAGGTTTACTGTATCCCTTGGACTTTCTTATTGACGATGAAACACAGCAATTGCAACCGAATTCAATACAAAAGGCACAATGCCGACTTAAGTACAAGAGGACAGACACTTTCACTTTCTATGAATTGAACCTGCCCTTTGAGTCCAGTTTTAGATCCGATGCTTCACTTCAGGTTTACTGTATACCTTGGGCCTTCTTATTGACGAGGAAACAAGAAATTGCATCCGAATTTAATACAAACGGCACAATGCCGACTTAAGAACAAGAGGACTGACACTCACACTTTCTATGATTTGAACCTCTCCTGTGAGTCCAGTTTTAGATTCCGATGATTCACTTCAGGTTTCCTGTATACCTTGGACCTTCTTATTGACGATGAAACACAGAAATTGCATCCGAATTTAATACAAAAGGCACAATGCCGACTTAAGGAAAAGAGGACTGACACTCTCACTTTCTATGATTTGAACCTCTCCTGTGAGTCCAGTTTTGGATTCCGATGATTCACTTCAGGTTTACTGTATCCCTTGGACTTTCTTATTGTCGATGAAACACAGAAATTGCATCCGAATTTAATATAAAAGGCACAAGGCTGACTTAAGTACAAGAGGACTGACACTCTCACTTTCTATGATTTGAACCTCTCCTGTGAGTCCAGTTTTAGATTCCGATGCTTGACTACTTGTTTCGTGTATACCTTGGACGTTCTTATTGACGATGAGACACAGATATTGCATCCGAGTTTAATAAAACGGCACAATGCTGACTAAAGTACAAGAGGACTGACACTTTCAATTTCTATGATTTGAACAACTCCTGTGAGTCAATATTTAGATTCCGATGCTTCACTTCAGGTCTACTGTATCACTTGCACCTTCTTATTGACGATGAACCACAGAAATTGCATCCGAATGTAATACAAAACGCATAATGCCGACTTAAGTACAAGAGGACTGACAATCTCACTTTCTATGATTTGAAACTCTATTGTGAGTCCAGTTTTAGTTTCCGATTTTTCAATTCAGTTTTACTGTATCCTTTAGACCTTCTTTTTGACGATGTGGCTCAGAAATTGCATCGGAATTAAATTCAAAATGCACAATGCCGACTTAAGTACAAGAGGACTGACACTCTTCCTTTCTATGATTTGAACCTCTCCTGTGAGTCCAGTTTTAGATTTCGATGCTTCACTTCAGGTTTACTGTATCCCTTGGACCCTCTTATTGACGATGAAACACAGAAATCGCATCCGAATTTAATACAAAAGGCATAATGTCGACTTAAGTACAAGAGGCCCTACACTCTATCTTTCCATGATTTGAACCTCTCCTGTGAGACCAGTTTTAGATTCCGATGCTTCACCTCAGGTTTCCTGTATACCTTGGACCTTCTTATTGACAATGAAACACAGATGTTGCATCCGAATTAAATTCGAAAGGCACAATGCCGACATAAGTACAAGAGGACTGACTCTCTAACTTTCTATGATTTGAACTTCTTCTGTGAGTCCAGTTTTAGTTTCCGATGATTCATTTTAGGTTTACTGTATCCCTTGGACTTTCTTATTGACGATGAAACACAGCAATTGCATCCGAATTTAATACAAAAGGCACAATGCCGACTTAAGTACAAGAGGACTGACACTTTCACTTTCTATGAATTGAACCTCCTCTGTGAGTCCAGTTTTAGATTCCAATGCTTCACTTCAGGTTTACTGTATACCTTGGACCTTCTTATTGACGATGAAGCTCAGAAATTGCATCGGAATTAAATTCAAAAAGTAGAATGCCGACTTAAGTACAAGAGGACTGACACTCGATCTTTCTATGATTTGAACCTCTCCTGTGAGTCCAGTTTTAGTTTCGGATGCTTCACTTCAGGTTTACTGTATCCCTTGGACCCTCCTCTTGACGATGAAACACCGAAATCGCATCCGAATTTAATACAAAAGGCATAATGCCGACGTAAGTACGAAAGGATAGACACTCTAACTTTCTATGATTTGAACCTCTCCTGTGAGCCGAGTTTTAAATTCCGATGCTTCACTTCTAATTTCCTGTATACCTTGGATACTCTTATTGACGATAAAACACAGCAATTGCAACCGAATTTAATACAAAAGGCACAATGCCGACTTAAGTACAAGAGGACTGACACTTTCACTTTCTATGAATTGAACCTCCTCTGTGAGTCCAGTTTTAGATTCCAATGCTTCACTTCAGGTTTACTGTATACCTTGGACCTTCTTATTGACGATGAAACACAGAAATTGCATCCGAATTTAATACAAAACGCACAATGCCGACTTAAGTACAAGAGGAATGACAGTCTCACTTTCAATGATTTGAAAATCTCCTGTGAGTCCAGTTTTAGATTCCGATGCTTCACTTCAGTTTTACTGTATACCTTGGACCTTCTTATTGACGATGAAACACAGAAATTGTATCCGAATTTAATACAAAAGGCACAATGGCGACTTAAGTACAAGAGGACTGACACTCTCACTTTCTATGATTTGAACCTCTCCTATGAGTCCAGTTTTAGATTCCGATGCTTCACTTCAGGTCTACTGTATCCCTTGGACCTTCTTATTGACGATGAAACACAGAAATTGCATCCGAATTTAATACAAAAGGCACAATGTCGACTTATGTAAAAGAGGACTGACACTCTCACTTTCTATGATTTGAACCTCTCCTGTGAGTCCAGTTTTAGATTCCGATGCTTCACTTTAGGTTTCCTGTATACCTTGGACTTTCTTATTGACGATGAAACACAGAAATTGCATCCGAATTTAATACAAAAGGCACAATGCCGACTTAAGGAAAAGAGGACTGACACTCTCACTTTCTATGATTTGAACCTCTCCTGTGAGTCCAGTTTAAGAATCCGATGCTTCACTTCAGTTTTCCTGTATTCCTTGCACCTTCTTATTGACGATGAAACACAGAAATTGTATCTGAATTAAATTCAAAAGGCACAATGCCGACATAAGTACAAGAGGACTGATTCTCCAACTTTCTACGATTTGAACCTCTACTGTGAGTCCAGTTTTAGATTCCGATGATTCACTCCTGGTTTAATGTATCCGTTGGACTTTCTTATTGTCGATGAAACACAAAAATTGCATCCGAATTTAATACAAAATGCACAAGTCCGACTTAAGAACAAGAGGACTGTCACTCTCACTTTCTATTATTTGAACCTCTCCTGTGAGTGCAATTTTAGATTCCGATGCTTGACTTCAGGTTTCGTGTATACCTTGGACGTTCTTATTGACGATGAAACACAGAAATTGCATCCGAATTTAATACAAATGGCACAATGCTGACTTAAGTACAAGGGGACTGACACTCTCAAATTCTATGATTTGAACAACTCCTGTTAGTCAAGTTTTAGATTCCGATGCTTCACTTCAGGTCTACTGTATCACTTGCACCTTCTTATTGACGATGAACCACAGAAATTGCATCCGAATGTTTTACAAAAGGCATAATGCCGACTTAAGTACAAGAGGATTGACAAACTCACTTTCTGTGATTTGAACCTCTCCTGTGAGTCCAGTTTTAGTTTCCGATTTTTCACTTCAGGTTTACTGTATCCGTTGGACCTTCTTTTTGAAGATGAAGCTCAGAAATTGCATGGGAATTAAATTCAAAAGGCACAATGCCGACTTAAGTACAAGAGGACTGACACTCTACCTTTCTATGATTTGAACCTCTGCTGTGAGTCCAGTTTTAGTTTCCGATGCTTCACTTCAGGTTTACTGTATCCCTTGGACCCTCTTATTGACGATGAAACACAGATTTCGCATCCGAATTTAATACAAAAGGCATAATGCCGACTTAAGTACGAAAGGATGGACACTCTCACTTTCTATGATTTGAACCTCTCCTGTGAGCCCAGTTTTAGATTCCGATGCTTCACTTCTGGTTTCCTGTATACCTTGGACATTCTTATTGACAATGAAACACAGCAATTGCATCCGAATTTAATACAAAAGGCACAATGCCGACTTAAGTACAAGAGGACTGACACTTTCACTTTCCATGAATTGAACCTTTCCTGTGAGTCCAGTTTTAGATTCCGATGCTTCAATTCAGGTTTACTGTATACCTTGGACCTTCTTATTGACGATGAAACACAGAAATTGCATCCGAATTTAATACAAAAGGCACAATGCCGACTTAAGTACAAGAGGACTGACACTCTCACTTTCTATGATTTGAACCTCTCCTGTGAGTCCAGTTTTAGATTCCGATGCTTCACTTCAGGTTTACTGTATCCCTTGGACCTTCTTATTTACGATGAAACACAGAAATTGTATCCGAATTTAATACAAAAGGCACAATGCCGAACTAGTACAAGAGGACTGACACTCTCACTTTCAATGATTTAAACCTCTCCTATGAGTCCAGCTTTAGATTCCGATGCTTCACTTCAGGTCTACTGTATCCCTTGGACCTTCTTATTGACGATGGAACACAGAAATTGCATCCGAATTTAATACAAAAGGCACAATGTCGACTTATGGAAAAGAGGACTGACACTCTCACTTTCTATGATTTGAACCTCTCCTGTGAGTCCAGTTTTAGATTCCGATGCTTCACTTCAGGTTTCCTGTATACATTGGACTTTCTTATTGACGATGAAACACAGCAATTGCATCCGAATTTAATACAAAAGGCACAACGCCGACTTAAGTACAAGAGGACTGACACTCTCACTTTCTATGATTTCAACCTCTCGTGTGAGTCCAGTTTTAGATTCCGTTGCTTCACTTTAGGTTTCCTGTATACCTTGGACTTTCTTATTGACGATGAAACACAGAAATTGCATTCGAATTTAATACAAAAGGCACAATGCCGACTTAAGGAAAAGAGGACTGACACTCTCACTTTCTATGATTTGAACCTCTCCTGTGAGTCCAGTTTAAGAATCCGATGCTTCACTTCAGTTTTGCTGTATTCCTTGCACCTTCTTATTGGCGATGAAACACAGAAATTGTATCCGAATTAAATTCAAAAGGCACAATGCCGACATAAGTACAAGAGGACTGATTCTCCAACTTTCTACGATTTGAACCTCTTCTGTGAGTCCAGTTTTAGATTCCGATGATTCACTTCTGGTTTAATGTATCCGTTGGACTTTCTTATTGTCGATGAAACACATAAATTGCATCCGAATTTAATACAAAAGGCACAAGTCCGACTTAAGAACAAGAGGACTGTCACTCTCACTTTCTATTATTTGAACCTCTCCTGTGAGTGCAATTTTAGATTCCGATGCTTGACTTCAGGTTTCGTGTATACCTTGGACGTTCTTATTGACGATGAAACACAGAAATTGCATCCGAATTTAATACAAAAGGCACAATGCTGACTTAAGTACAAGGGGACTGACACTCTCAAATTCTATGATTTGAACAACTCCTGTTAGTCAAGTTTTAGATTCCGATGCTTCACTTCAGGTCTACTGTATCACTTGCACCTTCTTATTGACGATGAACCACAGAAATTGCATCCGAATGTTTTACAAAAGGCATAATGCCGACTTAAGTACAAGAGGATTGACAAACTCACTTTCTGTGATTTGAACCTCTCCTGTGAGTCCAGTTTTAGTTTCCGATTTTTCACTTCAGGTTTACTGTATCCGTTGGACCTTCTTTTTGAAGATGAAGCTCAGAAATTGCATGGGAATTAAATTCAAAAGGCACAATGCCGACTTAAGTACAAGAGGACTGACACTCTACCTTTCTATGATTTGAACCTCTGCTGTGAGTCCAGTTTTAGTTTCCGATGCTTCACTTCAGGTTTACTGTATCCCTTGGACCCTCTTATTGACGATGAAACACAGATATCGCATCCGAATTTAATACAAAAGGCATAATGCCGACTTAAGTACGAAAGGATAGACACTCTCACTTTCTATGATTTGAACCTCTCCTGTGAGCCCAGTTTTAGATTCCGATGCTTCACTTCTGGTTTCCTGTATACCTTGGACATTCTTATTGACGATGAAACACAGAAATTGTATCCGAATTTAATACAAAAGCCACAATGCCGAACTAGTACAAGAGGACTGACACTCTCACTTTCAATGATTTGAACCTCTCCTATGAGTCCAGCTTTAGATTCCGATGCTTCACTTCAGGTCTGCTGTATCCCTTGGACCTTCTTATTGACGATGAAACACAGAAATTGCATCCGAATTTAATACAAAAGGCACAATGCCGACTTAAGTACGAAAGGATAGACACTCTCACTTTCTATGATTTGAACCTCTCCTGTGAGCCCAGTTTTAGTTTCGGATGCTTCACTTCAGGTTTACTGTATCCCTTGGACCCTCCTCTTGACGATGAAACACAGAAATTGCATCCGAATTTAATACAAAAGGCACAATGCCGACTTAAGTACGAAAGGATAGACACTCTCACTTTCTATGATTTGAACCTCTCCTGTGAGCCCAGTTTTAGTTTCGGATGCTTCACTTCAGGTTTACTGTATCCCTTGGACCCTCCTCTTGACGATGAAACACCGAAATCGCATCCGAATTTAATACAAAAGGCATAATGCCGACGTAAGTACGAAAGGATAGACACTCTAACTTTCTATGATTTGAACCTCTCCTGTGAGCCGAGTTTTAAATTCCGATGCTTCACTTCTAATTTCCTGTATACCTTGGATACTCTTATTGACGATAAAACACAGCAATTGCAACCGAATTTAATACAAAAGGCACAATGCCGACTTAAGTACAAGAGGACTGACACTTTCACTTTCTATGAATTGAACCTCCTCTGTGAGTCCAGTTTTAGATTCCAATGCTTCACTTCAGGTTTACTGTATACCTTGGACCTTCTTATTGACGATGAAACACAGAAATTGCATCCGAATTTAATACAAAACGCACAATGCCGACTTAAGTACAAGAGGAATGACAGTCTCACTTTCAATGATTTGAAAATCTCCTGTGAGTCCAGTTTTAGATTCCGATGCTTCACTTCAGTTTTACTGTATACCTTGGACCTTCTTATTGACGATGAAACACAGAAATTGTATCCGAATTTAATACAAAAGGCACAATGGCGACTTAAGTACAAGAGGACTGACACTCTCACTTTCTATGATTTGAACCTCTCCTATGAGTCCAGTTTTAGATTCCGATGCTTCACTTCAGGTCTACTGTATCCCTTGGACCTTCTTATTGACGATGAAACACAGAAATTGCATCCGAATTTAATACAAAAGGCACAATGTCGACTTATGTAAAAGAGGACTGACACTCTCACTTTCTATGATTTGAACCTCTCCTGTGAGTCCAGTTTTAGATTCCGATGCTTCACTTTAGGTTTCCTGTATACCTTGGACTTTCTTATTGACGATGAAACACAGAAATTGCATCCGAATTTAATACAAAAGGCACAATGCCGACTTAAGGAAAAGAGGACTGACACTCTCACTTTCTATGATTTGAACCTCTCCTGTGAGTCCAGTTTAAGAATCCGATGCTTCACTTCAGTTTTCCTGTATTCCTTGCACCTTCTTATTGACGATGAAACACAGAAATTGTATCTGAATTAAATTCAAAAGGCACAATGCCGACATAAGTACAAGAGGACTGATTCTCCAACTTTCTACGATTTGAACCTCTACTGTGAGTCCAGTTTTAGATTCCGATGATTCACTCCTGGTTTAATGTATCCGTTGGACTTTCTTATTGTCGATGAAACACAAAAATTGCATCCGAATTTAATACAAAATGCACAAGTCCGACTTAAGAACAAGAGGACTGTCACTCTCACTTTCTATTATTTGAACCTCTCCTGTGAGTGCAATTTTAGATTCCGATGCTTGACTTCAGGTTTCGTGTATACCTTGGACGTTCTTATTGACGATGAAACACAGAAATTGCATCCGAATTTAATACAAATGGCACAATGCTGACTTAAGTACAAGGGGACTGACACTCTCAAATTCTATGATTTGAACAACTCCTGTTAGTCAAGTTTTAGATTCCGATGCTTCACTTCAGGTCTACTGTATCACTTGCACCTTCTTATTGACGATGAACCACAGAAATTGCATCCGAATGTTTTACAAAAGGCATAATGCCGACTTAAGTACAAGAGGATTGACAAACTCACTTTCTGTGATTTGAACCTCTCCTGTGAGTCCAGTTTTAGTTTCCGATTTTTCACTTCAGGTTTACTGTATCCGTTGGACCTTCTTTTTGAAGATGAAGCTCAGAAATTGCATGGGAATTAAATTCAAAAGGCACAATGCCGACTTAAGTACAAGAGGACTGACACTCTACCTTTCTATGATTTGAACCTCTGCTGTGAGTCCAGTTTTAGTTTCCGATGCTTCACTTCAGGTTTACTGTATCCCTTGGACCCTCTTATTGACGATGAAACACAGATTTCGCATCCGAATTTAATACAAAAGGCATAATGCCGACTTAAGTACGAAAGGATGGACACTCTCACTTTCTATGATTTGAACCTCTCCTGTGAGCCCAGTTTTAGATTCCGATGCTTCACTTCTGGTTTCCTGTATACCTTGGACATTCTTATTGACAATGAAACACAGCAATTGCATCCGAATTTAATACAAAAGGCACAATGCCGACTTAAGTACAAGAGGACTGACACTTTCACTTTCCATGAATTGAACCTTTCCTGTGAGTCCAGTTTTAGATTCCGATGCTTCAATTCAGGTTTACTGTATACCTTGGACCTTCTTATTGACGATGAAACACAGAAATTGCATCCGAATTTAATACAAAAGGCACAATGCCGACTTAAGTACAAGAGGACTGACACTCTCACTTTCTATGATTTGAACCTCTCCTGTGAGTCCAGTTTTAGATTCCGATGCTTCACTTCAGGTTTACTGTATCCCTTGGACCTTCTTATTTACGATGAAACACAGAAATTGTATCCGAATTTAATACAAAAGGCACAATGCCGAACTAGTACAAGAGGACTGACACTCTCACTTTCAATGATTTAAACCTCTCCTATGAGTCCAGCTTTAGATTCCGATGCTTCACTTCAGGTCTACTGTATCCCTTGGACCTTCTTATTGACGATGGAACACAGAAATTGCATCCGAATTTAATACAAAAGGCACAATGTCGACTTATGGAAAAGAGGACTGACACTCTCACTTTCTATGATTTGAACCTCTCCTGTGAGTCCAGTTTTAGATTCCGATGCTTCACTTCAGGTTTCCTGTATACATTGGACTTTCTTATTGACGATGAAACACAGCAATTGCATCCGAATTTAATACAAAAGGCACAACGCCGACTTAAGTACAAGAGGACTGACACTCTCACTTTCTATGATTTCAACCTCTCGTGTGAGTCCAGTTTTAGATTCCGTTGCTTCACTTTAGGTTTCCTGTATACCTTGGACTTTCTTATTGACGATGAAACACAGAAATTGCATTCGAATTTAATACAAAAGGCACAATGCCGACTTAAGGAAAAGAGGACTGACACTCTCACTTTCTATGATTTGAACCTCTCCTGTGAGTCCAGTTTAAGAATCCGATGCTTCACTTCAGTTTTGCTGTATTCCTTGCACCTTCTTATTGGCGATGAAACACAGAAATTGTATCCGAATTAAATTCAAAAGGCACAATGCCGACATAAGTACAAGAGGACTGATTCTCCAACTTTCTACGATTTGAACCTCTTCTGTGAGTCCAGTTTTAGATTCCGATGATTCACTTCTGGTTTAATGTATCCGTTGGACTTTCTTATTGTCGATGAAACACATAAATTGCATCCGAATTTAATACAAAAGGCACAAGTCCGACTTAAGAACAAGAGGACTGTCACTCTCACTTTCTATTATTTGAACCTCTCCTGTGAGTGCAATTTTAGATTCCGATGCTTGACTTCAGGTTTCGTGTATACCTTGGACGTTCTTATTGACGATGAAATACAGAAATTGCATCCGAATTTAATACAAAAGGCACAATGCTGACTTAAGTACAAGGGGACTGACACTCTCAAATTCTATGATTTGAACAACTCCTGTTAGTCAAGTTTTAGATTCCGATGCTTCACTTCAGGTCTACTGTATCACTTGCACCTTCTTATTGACGATGAACCACAGAAATTGCATCCGAATGTTTTACAAAAGGCATAATGCCGACTTAAGTACAAGAGGATTGACAAACTCACTTTCTGTGATTTGAACCTCTCCTGTGAGTCCAGTTTTAGTTTCCGATTTTTCACTTCAGGTTTACTGTATCCGTTGGACCTTCTTTTTGAAGATGAAGCTCAGAAATTGCATGGGAATTAAATTCAAAAGGCACAATGCCGACTTAAGTACAAGAGGACTGACACTCTACCTTTCTATGATTTGAACCTCTGCTGTGAGTCCAGTTTTAGTTTCCGATGCTTCACTTCAGGTTTACTGTATCCCTTGGACCCTCTTATTGACGATGAAACACAGATATCGCATCCGAATTTAATACAAAAGGCATAATGCCGACTTAAGTACGAAAGGATAGACACTCTCACTTTCTATGATTTGAACCTCTCCTGTGAGCCCAGTTTTAGATTCCGATGCTTCACTTCTGGTTTCCTGTATACCTTGGACATTCTTATTGACGATGAAACACAGAAATTGTATCCGAATTTAATACAAAAGCCACAATGCCGAACTAGTACAAGAGGACTGACACTCTCACTTTCAATGATTTGAACCTCTCCTATGAGTCCAGCTTTAGATTCCGATGCTTCACTTCAGGTCTGCTGTATCCCTTGGACCTTCTTATTGACGATGAAACACAGAAATTGCATCCGAATTTAATACAAAAGGCACAATGCCGACTTATGGAAAAGAGGACTGACACTCTCACTTTCTATGATTTGAACCTCTACTGTGAGTTTAGTTTTAGATTCCGTTGCTTCACTTCAGGTTTCCTGTATACGTTGGACCTTCTTATTGACGATGAAACACAGAAATTGCATCCGAATTGAATTCAAAAGGCACAATGCCGACATAAGTACAAGAGGACTGACTCTGTAACTTTCTATGATTTGAGCCTCTTCTGTGAGTCCAGTATTAGATTCCGATGATTCACTTCAGGTTTACTGTACACCTTGGACTTTCTTATTGTCGATGAAACACAGCAATTGCAACCGAATTTAATACAAAAGGCACAATGCCGACTGAAGTTCAAGAGGACTGACACTCTCACTTTCAATGATTTGAACCTCTCCTGTGAGTCCAGTTTTAGTTTCCGATGCTTGACTTCAGGTTTCGTGTATACTTTGGACCTTCTTATTGACGATGAAACACAGAAATTGCATCCGAATTTAATACAAAAGGCACAATGCCGACTTAAGGAAAAGAGGACTGACACTCTCACTTTCTATGAATTGAACCTCCCCTGTGAGTCCAGCTTTAGATTCCGATGCTTCACTTCAGGTTTACTGTATACCTTGGACCTCCTTATTGACGATGAAACACAGAAATTGCATTCGAATTTAATACAAAGGGCACAATGCCGACTTATGTACAAGAGGACTGACACTCTCACTTTCTATGATTTGAACCTCTCCTGTGAGTCCAGTTTTAGATTCCGATGCTTCAATTCAGGTTTACCGTATCCCTTGGACCTTCTTATTGACGATGAAACACAGAAATTGTATCCGAATTTAACACAAAAGGCACAATGCCGACTTAAGTACAAGAGGAGTGACACTCACTCTTTTTATGATTTGAACCTCTCCTGTGAGTCCAGTTTTAGATTCCGATGCTTCACTTCAGGTTTACTGTATCCCTTGGACCCTCATATTGACGATGAAACACAGAAATCGCATCCGAATTTAATACAAAAGGCATAATGCCGACATAAGTACGAGAGGATAGACACTCTCACTTTCTATGATTTGAACCTCTCCTGTGAGCCCAGTATCAGATTCCGATGCTTCACTTCTGGTTTCCTGTATACATTGGACATTCTTATTTACGATGAAACACAGCAATTGCATCCCAATTTGTACAAAAGGCACAATGCCGACTTAAGTACTAGAGGACTGACACTTTCACTTTCTATGAATTGAACCTCCCCTGTGAGTCCAGTTTTACATTCCTATGCTTCACTTCAGGTTTACTGTATACCTTGGACCTTCTTATTGACGATGAAACACAGAAATTGCATCCGTATTTAATACAAAAGGCACAAGGCCGACTTAGGTACAAGAGGACTGACACTCTCACTTTCTATGATTTGAACCTCTCCTGTGATTCCAGTTTTAGATTCCGATGCTTCACTTCAGGTTTACTGTATCCCTTGGCCCTTCTTATTGACGATGAAACACAGAAATTGTATCCAAATTTAATACAAAATTCACAATGCCGACTTAAGTACAAGAGGACTGACACTCTCACTTTCTATGATTTGAACCACTCCTGTGAGTCCAGTTTTAGATTCCCATGCCTCACGTCAGGTTTACTGTATACCTTGGACCTTCTTATTGACGATGAAACACAGAAATTGCATCCGAAATAAATTCAAAAGGCACAATGCCGACATAAGTACAAGAGGGCTGACTCTCTAACTTTCTATGATTTGAACCTCTTCTGTGAGTCCAGTTTTAGATTGCGATGATTCACTTCAGGTTTACTGTATACCTTGGACTTTCTTATTGACGATGAAACACAGAAATTGCATCCGAATTTAATACAAAAGGCACAATGCCGACTTAAGTACAAGAGGACTGACACTCTCACTTTCTATGATTTGAACCTCTCCTGTGAGTCCAGTTTTAGATTCCGATGCTTCACTTCAGGTTTCCTGTATACGTTGGACCTTCTTATTGACGATGAAACACAGAAATTGCATCCGAAATAAAATCAAAAGGCACAATGCCGACATAAGTACAAGAGGACTGACTCTGTAACTTTCTATGATTTGAACTTCTTCTGTGAGTCCAGTTTTAGATTCCGATGATTCACTTCAGGTTTACTGTACCCCTTGCACTTTCTTATTGACGATGAAACACAGCAATTGCAACCGAATTTAATACAAAATGCACAATGCCGACTTAAGTACAAGAGGACTGACACTTTCACTTTCTATGAATTGAACCTCCCCTGTGAGTCCAGGTTTAGATTCCGATGCTTCACTTCAGGTTTACTGTATCCCTTGGACCTTCTTATTGACGATGAAACACAGAAATAGCATCCGAATTTAATAGAAAAGGCACAATGAAGACTGAAGTTCAAGAGGACTGACACTCTCACTTTCAATGATTTGAACGTCTCCTGTGAGTCCAGTTTTAGTTTCCGATGCTTGACTTCAGGTTTCGTGTATACTTTGGACCTTCTTATTGACGATGAAACACAGAAATTGCATCCGAATTTAATACAAAAGGCACAACGCCGACTTAAGTACAAGAAGACTGACACTCTCACTTTCTATGATTTGAACCTCTCCTGTGAGTCCAGTTTTTGATTCCGATGCTTCACTGCAGGTTTCCTGTATACCTTGGACTTTCTTATTGACGATGAAACACAGAAATTGTATCCGAATTTAATACAAAAGGCACAATGCCGACTTAAGGAAAAGAGGACTGACACTCACACTTTTTATGATTTGAACCTCTCCTGTGAGTCCAGTTTTAGATTCCGATGCTTCACTTCAGGTTTACTGTATCCCTTGGACCCTCATTTTGACGATGAAACACAGAAATCGCATCCGAATTTAATACAAAAGGCATAATGCCGACATAAGTACGAGAGGATAGACACTCTCAGTTTCTATGATTTGAACCTCTCCTGTGAGCCCAGTTTCAGATTCCGATGCTTCACTTCTGGTTTCCTGTATACCTTGGACCTTCTTATTGACGATGAAACACAGCAATTGCATCCGAATGTATACAAAAGGCACAATGCCGACTTAAGTACAAGAGGACTGACACTTTCACTTTCTATGAAATGAACCTCCCGTGTGAGTCCAGTTTTAGATTCCTATGCTTCACTTCAGGTTTACTGTATACCTTGGACCTTCTTATTGACGATGAAACACAGAAATTGCATCCGTATTTAATACAAAAGGCACAATGCCGACTTAAGTACAAGAGGACTGACACTCTCACTTTCTATGATTTGAACCTCTCCTGTGAGTCCAGTTTTAGATTCCGATGCTTCACTTCAGGATTACTGTATCCCTTGGACCTTCTTATTGACGATGAAACACAGAAATTGTATCCGAATTTAATACAAAATACACAATGCCGACTTAAGTACAAGAGGACTGACACTCTCACTTTCTATGATTTGAACCTCTCCTGTGAGTCCAGTTTTAGATTCCGATGCCTCACTTCAGGTTTACTGTATACCTTGGACCTTCTTATTGACGATGAAACACAGAAATTGCATCCGAATTAAATTCGAAAGGCACAATGCCGACATAAGTACAAGAGGGCTGACTCTCTAACTTTCTATGATTTGAACCTCTTCTGTGAGTCCAGTTTTAGATTCCGATGATTCACTTCAGGTTTACTGTATCCCTTGGACTTTCTTATTGACGATGAAACACAGAAATTGCATCCGAATTTAATACAAATGGCACAATGCCGACTTAAGTACAAGAGGACTGACACTCTCACTTTCTATGATTTGAACCACTCCTGTGAGACCAGTTTTAGATTCCGATGCTTGACTTCAGGTTTCGTGTACACCATGGACGTTCTTATTGACGATGAAACACAGAAATTGCATCCGAATTTAATACAAAAGGCACAATGCCAAATTAAGTACAACAGGACTAACACTCTCACTTTCTATGATTTGAACACCTCCTGTGAGTCCAGTTTCAGATTCCGATGCTTGACTTCAGGTTTCGTGTATACCTTGGACGTTCTTATTGACGATGAAACACAGAAATTGCATCGGAATTAAATTCAAAAGGCACAATGCCGACTTAAGTACAAGAGGACTGACACTCTACCTTTCTATGATTTGAACGTCTCCTGTGAGTCCAGTTTTAGATTCCGATGCTTCACTTCAGGTTTACTGTATCCGTTGGACCATCTTACTGACGATGAAACACAGAAATCGCATCCGAATTTAATACAAAAGACATAATGCCGACTTAAGTACGAGAGGATAGACACTCTCACTTCCTATGATTTGAACCTCTCCTGTGAGCCCAGTTTTAGATTCCGATGCTTCACTTCTGGTTTCCTGTATACCATGGACCTTCTTATTGACGATGAAACACAGCAATTGCATCCGAATTTAATACAAATGGCACAATGCCGACTTAAGTACAAGAGGACTGACACTTTCACTTTCTATGAATTGAACCTCACCTGTGAGTCCAGTTTTAGATTCCGATGCTTCACTTCAGGTTTACTGTATACCTTGGACCTTCTTAGTGACGATGAAACACAGAAATTGCATCCGAATTTAATACAGAAGGCATAATGCCGACTTAATGATTTGAACCTCTCCTGTGAGTTCAGTTTTAGATTCCGATTTTTTACTTCAGGTTTACTGTATCCGTTGGACCTTCTTTTTGACGATGAAGCTCAGTAATTGCATCGGAATTAAATTCAAAAGGCACAATGCCGGCTTAAGTACAAGAGGACTGACACTCTACCTTTCTATGATTTGAACCTCTCCTGTGAGTCCAGTTTTAGATTCCGATGCTTCACTTCAGGTTTACTGTATACCTTGGATCTTCTTATTGACGATGAAACACAGAAATTGCATCCGAATTTAATACAAAAGGCACAATGCCGACTTAAGTACAAGAGGACTGACACTCTCACTTTCTATGAGTTGAACCTCTCCTGTGAGTCCAGTTTTAGATTCCGATGCTTCACTTCAGGTTTACTGTATCCCTTGGACCTTCTTATTGACGATGAAACACAGAAATTGTATCTGAATTTAATACAAAATTCACAATGCCGATTGAAGTACAAAAGGACTGACACTCTCACTTTCTATGATCTGAACCTCTCCTGTGTGTCCAGTTTTAGATTCCGATGCCTCACTTCAGGTTTACTGTATACCTTGGACCTTCTTATTAGCGATGAAACACAGAAATTGCATCCGAAATAGATTCAAAAGGCACAATGCCGACATAAGTACAAGAGGACTGACTCTCTAACTTTCTATGATTTGAACCTCTTCTGTGAGTCCAGTTTTAGATTCCGATGATTCACTTCAGGTTTACTGTATCCCTTGGACTTTCTTATTCACGATGAAACACAGAAATTGCATTCGAATTTAATACAAAAGGCACAATGCCGACTTAAGTACAAGAGGACTGACACTCTCACTTTCTATGATTTGAACCTCTCCTGTGAACGCAGTTTTAGATTCCGATGCTTGACTTCAGTTTTCGTGTACACCATGGACGTTCTTATTGACGATGAAACACAGAAATTGCATCCGAATTTAATACAAAATGCACAATGCCAACTTAAGTACAACAGGACTGACACTCACACTTTCTATGATTTGAACCTCTCCTGTGTGTCCAGTTTTAAATTCTGATGCTTCACTTCAGGTCTACTGTATCCCTTGGACCTTCTTATTGACGATGAAACACAGAAATTGCATCCGAATTTAATACAAAAGGCACAATGCCGACTTACGTTCAAGAGGACTGACACTCTCATTTCAATGATTTGAACCTCTCCTATGAGTATAGTTTTAGTTTCCGATGCTTGACTTCAGGTGTCGTGTATACTTTGGACCTTTTTATTGACGATGAAACACAGAAATTGCATCCGAATTTAATACAAAAGGCACAACGCCGACTTAAGTACAAGAGGACTGACACTCTCACTTTCTATGATTTGAACCTCTCCTGTGAGCCCAGTTTTAGATTCCGATGCTTCACTTCAGGTTTACTGTATCCCTTGGACCCTCTTATTGACGATGAAACACAGATATCGCATCCGAATTTAATACAAAAGGCATAATGCCGACTTAAGTACGAGAGGATAGACACTCTCACTTTCTCTGAATTGAACCTCTCCTGTGAGCCCAGTTTTAGATTCTGATGCTCCACTTCTGGTTTTCTGTATACCTTGGACCTTCTTATTGTCGATGAAACACAGAAATTGCATCCGAATTTAATACAAAAGGCACAATGCGGACTTAAGTACAAGAGGACTGACACTTTCACTGTCTATGAATTGAACCTCCCCTGTGAGTCCAGTTTTAGATTCCGATGCTTCACTTCAGGTTTACTGTATACCTTGGACCTTCTTATTGACGTTGAAACACAGAAATTGCATCCGAATTTAATACAAAAGGCACAATGCCGACTTAAGTGCAAGAGGACTGACACTCTCACTTTCTATGAATTGAACCTCTCCTGTGAGTCCAGTTTTAGATTGTGATGCTTCACTTCAGGTTTACTGTATCCCTTGGACCTTCTTTTTGACGATGAAACACAGAAATTATATGTGAATTTAATACAAAATTCACAATGCCGACTTAAGTACAAGAGGAATGACACTCTCACTTTCTATGATTTGAACCTCTCCTATGAGTCCAGTTTTAGATTCCGATGCTTCACTTCAGGTCTACTGTATCCCTTGGACCTTCTTATTGACGATGAAACACAGAAATTGCATCCGAATTTAATACAAAAGGCATAATGCCGACTTAAGTACAAGAGGACTGACAATCTCACTTTCTATGATTTGAACCTCTCCTGTGAGTCCAGCTTTAGTTTCCGATCTTTCACTTCAGGTCTACTGTATCCGTTGGACCTTCTTTTTGACGATGATGCTCAGAAATTGCATCGGAATGAAATTCAAAAGGCACAATGCCGACATAAGTACAAGAGGACTAACACTTTATCTTTCTATGATTTGAACCTCTCCTGTGAACCCAGTTTTAGATTCCGATGCTTGACTTCAGGTTTCGTGTACACCATGGACGTTCTTATTGACGATGAAACACAGAAATTGCATCCGAATTTAATACAAAAGGCACAATGCCAACTTAAGTACAACAGGACTGACACTCTCATTTCAATGATTTGAACCTCTCCTGTGAGTCTAGTTTTAGTTTCCGATGCTTGACTTCAGGTTTCGTGTATACTTTGGACCTTTTTATTGACGATGAAACACAGAAATTGCATCCGAATTTAATACAAAAGGCACAATGCCGACTTAAGTTCAAGAGGACTGACACTCTCATTTCAATGATTTGAACCTCTCCTGTGAGTCTAGTTTTAGTTTCCGATGCTTGACTTCAGGTTTCGTGTATACTTTGGACCTTTTTATTGACGATGAAACACAGAAATTGCATCCGAATTTAATACAAAAGGCACAACGCCGACTTAAGTACAAGAGGACTGACACTCTCACTTTCTATGATTTGAACCCCTCCTGTGAGCCCAGTTTTAGATTCCGATGCTTCATTTCTGGTTTCCTGTATACCATGGACCTTCTTACTGACGATGAAACACAGCAATTGCATCCGAATTTAATACAAAAGGCACAATGCCGACGTAAGTACAAGAGGACTGACACTTTCACATTCTATGAATTGAACCTCCCCTGTGAGTCCAGTTTTAGATTCCGATGCTTCACTTCAGCTTTACTGTATACCTTGGACCTTCTTAATGACGATGAAACACAGATATTGCATCCGAATTTAATACAAAAGGCATAATGCCTACTTAAGTACAAGAGGACTGACACTCTCACTTTCTATGATTTGAACCTCTCCTGTGAGTCCAGTTTTAGATTCCGATTTTTTACTTGAGGTTTACTGTATCCTTTGGAACTTCTTTTAGACGATGAAGCTCCGAAATTGCACCGGAATTAAATTCAAAAGGCACAATGCCGGCTTAAGTACAAGAGGACTGACACTTTCACTTTCTATGATTTGAACCTCTCCTGTAAGTCCAGTTTTAGATTCCGATGCTTCACTTCAGGTTTACTGTATCCCTTGGTCCCTCTTATTGACGATGAAACACAGATATCGCATCCGAATTTAATACAAAAGGCATAATGCCGACTTAAGTACGAGAGGATAGACACTCTCACTTTCTATGAATTGAACCTATCCTGTGAGCCCAGTTTTAGATTCTGATGCTTCACTTCTGGTTTTCTGTATACCTTGGACCTTCTTATTGTCGATGAAACACAGCAATTGCATCCGAATTTAATACAAAAGGCACAATGCGGACTTAAGTACAAGAGGACTGACACTTTCACTGTCTATGAATTGAACCTCCCCTGTGAGTCCAGTTTTAGATTCCGATGCTTCACTTCAGGTTTACTGTATACCTTGGACCTTCTTATTGACGTTGAAACACAGAAATTGCATCCGAATTTAATACAAAAGGCACAATGCCGACTTAAGTGCAAGAGGACTGACACTCTCACTTTCTATGATTTGAACCTCTCCTGTGAGTCCAGTTTTAGATTGCGATGCTTCACTTCAGGTTAACTGTATCCCTTGGACCTTCTTATTGACGATGATACACAGAAATTATATGTGAATTTAATACAAAATTCACAATGCCGACTTAAGTACAAGAGGAATGACACTCTCACTTTCTATGATTTGAACCTCTCCTATGAGTCCAGTTTTAGATTCCGATGCTTCACTTCAGGTCTACTGTATCCCTTGGACCTTCTTATTGACGATGAAACACAGAAATTGCATCCGAATTTAATACAAAAGGCACAATGCCGACTTATGGAGAGGAGGACTGACACTCTCACTTTCTATGATTTGAACCTCTCCTGTGAGTCCAGTATTAGATTCCGATGCTTCACTTCAGGTTTACTGTGTCCCTTGGACCTTCTTATTGACGATGAATCACAGAAATTGTATCCAAATTTAATACAAAAGGCACAATGGCGACTTAAGTCAAGAGGACTGACAGTCTCACTTTCTATGATTTGAACCTCTCCTGTGAGTCCAGTTTTAGATTCTGATGCTTCACTTCAGGTCTGCTGTATCCCTTGGACCTTCTTATAGACGATGAAACTCAGAAATTGCATCCGAATTTAATACAAAAGGCACAATGCCGTCTTAAGTTCAAGAGGACTGACACTCTCATTTCAATGATTTGAACCTCTCCTGTGAGTCTAGTTTTAGTTTCCGATGCTTGACTTCAGGTTTCGTGTATACTTTGGACCTTCTTATTTACGATAAAACACAGAAATTGCATCCGAATTTAATACAAAAGGCACAACGCCGACTTATGTACAAGAGGACTGACACTCTCACTTACTATGATTTGAACCTCTCCTGTGAGTCCAGTTTTAGATTCCGATGCTTCACTTCAGGTTTCCTGTCTACCTTGGACCTTCTTATTGACGATGAAACACAGAAATTGCATCCGAATTTAATACAAAAGGCACAATGCCGACATAAGGAAAATGGGGGACTGACACTCTCACTTTCTATGATTTGAACCTCTCCTGTGAGTCCAGTTTTAGACACCGATGCTTCACTTCAGGTTTACTGTATCCCTTGGACCCTCTTATTGACGATGAAAGACAGAAATCGCATCCGAATTTAATGCAATAGGCATAATGCCGACTTAAGTACGAGAGGATAGACACTATCACTTTCTATGAATTGAACCTCTCCTGTGAGCCCAGTTTTAGATTCTGATGCTTCACTTCCGGTTTTCTGTATACCTTGGACCTTCTTATTGACGATGAAACACAGCAATTGCATCCGAATTTAATACAAGGGGCACAATGCCGACTTAAGTACAAGAGGACTGACACTTTCACTGTCTATAAATTGAACCTCCCCTGTGAGTCCAGTTTTAGATTCCGATGCTTCACCTCAGGTTTACTGTATCCCTTGGACTTTCTTATTGACGATGAAACACAGCAATTGCATCCGAATTTAATACAAAAGGCACAATGCCGACTTAAGTACAAGAGGACTGACACTTTCACTTTCTATGAATTGAACCTCCCCTGTGAGCCCAGTTTTAGATTCCGATGCTTCACTTCAGGTTTACTGTATACCTTGGTCCATCTTATAGACGATGAAACACAGAAATTGCATCCGAATTTAATACAAACGGCACAATGCCGACTTAAGTACAAGAGGACTGACACTCTCACTTTCTATGATTTGAACCTCTCCTGTGAGTCCAGTTTTAGATTCCGATGCTTGACTTCAGGTTTCGTGTATACCTTGGACGTTCTTATTGACGGTGAGACAGAGAAATTGCATCCGAGTTCAATTAAAAGGCACAATGCTGACTTAAGTACAAGAGGACTGACACTCTCAATTTCTATGATTTGAACAAATCGTGTGAGTCAAGTTTTAGATTCCGATGCTTCACTTCAGGTCTACTGTATCATTTGCACCTTCTTATTCACTATGAACCACAGAAATTGCATCCGAATGTAATACAAAAGGCATAATGCCGACTTAAGTACAAGAGGACTGACAATCTCACATTCTATGATTTGAACCTCTCCTGTGAGTCAAGTTTTAGTTTCCGAATTTTCACTTCAGGTTTACTGTATCCGTTGGACCATCTTTTTGACGATGATGCTCAGAAATTGCATCGGAATTAAATTCAAAAGGCACAATGCCGACTTAAGTACAATAGGACTGACACTCTACCTTTCTATGATTTGAAGCTCTCATGTGAGTCAAGTTTTAGTTTCCGATGCTTCACTACAGGTTTACTGTATCCCTTGGACCCTCTTATTGACGATGAAACACAGAAATCGCATCCGAATTTAATACAAAAGGCACAATGCCAACTTAAGTACAAGTGGACTTACACTTTCACTTTCTCTGAATTGAACCTCACCTGTGAGTCCAGTTTTAGATTCCGATGCTTCTCTTCAGATTTGCTGTATACCTTGGACCTTCTTATTGACGATGAAACACAGAAATTGCATCCGAATTTAATACGAATGGCACAATGCCGACTTAAGTACAAGAGGGCTGACACTCTCACTTTCTATTTTTGAACCTCTCCTGTGTGTCCAGTTTTAGATTCCGATGCTTCACTTCAGGTTTACTGTATCCCTTGGAACTTCTTATTGACGATGAAACACAGAAATTGTATCCGAATTTAATACAAAAGGCACAATGCCGACTTAAGTACAAGAGGAATGACAATCTCACTTTCTATGATTTGAACCTCCCCTATGAGTCCAGTTTTAGATTCCGATGCTTCACTTCAGGTCTACTGTATCCCTTGGACCTTCTTATTGACGATGAAACACAGAAATTGCATCCGAATTTAATACAAGAGGCACAATGCCGACATAAGTACAAGAGGACTGACTCTCTAACTTTCTATGATTTGAACCTCATCTGTGAGTAAAGTTTTAGATTCCGATGATTCACTTCAGGTTTACTGTAATCCCTTGGACTTCCTTATTGACGATGAAACACAGCAATTGCATCCGAATTTAATACAAAAGGCACAATGCCGACTTAAGTACAAGAGGACTGACACTCTCACTTTCTATGAATTGGACCTCCCCTGTGAGTCCAGTTTTAGATTCCGATGCTACACTTCAGGTTTACTGTATACCTTGGGCCATCTTATTGACGATGAAACACAGAAATTGCATCCGAATGTAATACAAAAGGCACAATGCCGACTTAAGTACAAGAGGACTGACACTCTCACTTTCTATGACTTGAACCTCTCCTGTGAGTCCAGTTTTAGATTCCGATGCTTCACTTCAGGTTTACTGTATCCCTTGGACCTTCTTATTGACGATGAATCACAGAATTTGTATCCAAATTTCATACAAAAGGCACAATGCCGACTTAAGTACAAGAGGACTGACACTCTCACTTTCTATGATTTGAACCTCTCCTGTGAGTCCAGTTTTAGATTCTGATGCTTCACTTCAGGTCTACTGTATCCCTTGGACCTTCTTATTGACGATGAAACACAGAATTTGCATCCGAATTTAATACAAAAGGCACAATGCCGACTTATGGCAAAGAGGACTGACACTCTCACTTTCTATGATTGAACCTCTCCTGTGAGTCCAGTTTTAGATTCCGATGCTTCACTTCAGGTTCCTGTATACATTGGACCTTCTTAATGACGATGAAAACACGAAATTGCATCCGAATTAAATTCAGAAGGCACAATGCCGACATAAGTACAAGAGGACTGACTCTCTAACTTTCTATGATTTCAACCTCTGTTGTGAGTCCAGTTTTAGTTTCCGATGATTCACTTCAGGTTTACTGTATCCTTTGGACTTTCTTATTGACGATGAAACACAGCAATTGCATCCGAATTTAATACAAAAGGCACAATGCCGACTTAAGTACAAGAGGACTGACACTCTCACGTTCTATGAATTGAACCTCCCCTGTGAGTCCAGTTTTAGATTCCGATGCTTCACTTCAGGTTTACTGTATACCTTGGACCATCTTATTGACGATGAAACACAGCAATTGCATCCGAATTTAATACAAATGGCACAATGCCGACTTAAGTTCAAGAGGACGGACACTCTCATTTCAATGATTTGAACCTCTCCTGTGAGTCTAGTTTTAGTTTCCGATGCTTGACTTCAGGTTTCGTGTATACTTTGGACCTTCTTATTTACGATAAAACACAGAAATTGCATCCGAATTTAATACAAAAGGCACAGCGCCGACTTGTGTACAAGAGGACTGACACTCTCACTTACTATGATTTGAACCTCTCCTGTGAGTGCAGTTTTAGATTCCGATGCTTCACTTCAGGTTTCCTGTCTACCTTGGACCTTCTTATTGACGATGAAACACAGAAATTGCATCCGAGTTTAATACAAAAGGCACAATGCCGACATAAGGAAAATAGGGGACTGACAATCTCACTTTCTATGATTTGAACCTCTCCTGTGAGTCCAGTTTTAGATACCGATGCTTCACTTCAGGTTTACTGTATCCCTTGGACCCTCTTATTGACGATGAAACACAGCAATTGCATCCGAATTTAATACAAAAGGCACAATGCCGACTTAAGTACAAGAGGACTGACACTCTCACATTCTATGATTTGAACCTCCCCTGTGAGTCCAGTTTTAGATTCCGATGCTACACTTCAGGTTTACTGTATACCTTGGGCCATCTTATTGACGATGAAACACAGAAATTGCATCCGAATGTAATACAAAAGGCACAATGCCGACTTAAGTACAAGAGGACTGACACTCTCACTTTCTATGACTTGAACCGCTCCTGTGAGTCCAGTTTTAGATTCCGATGCTTCACTTCAGGTTTACTGTATCCCTTGGACCTTCTTATTGACGATGAATCACAGAAATTGTATCCAAATTTCATACAAAAGGCACAATGCCGACTTAAGTACAAGAGGACTGACACTCTCACTGTCTATGATTTGAACCTCTCCTGTGAGTCCAGTTTTAGATTCTGATGCTTCACTTCAGGTTTACTGTGTCCCTTGGACCTTCTTATTGACGATGAATCACAGAAATTGCATCCGAATTTAATACAAAAGGCACAATGCCGACTTATGGAGAGGAGGACTGACACTCTCGCTTTCTATGATTTGAACCTCTCCTGTGAGTCCAGTTTTAGATTCCGATGCTTCACTTCAGGTTTACTGTGTCCCTTGGACCTTCTTATTGACGATGAATCACAGAAATTGTATCCAAATTTAATACAAAAGGCACAATGGCGACTTAAGTCAAGAGGACTGACAGTCTCACTTTCTATGATTTGAACCTCTCCTGTGAGTCCAGTTTTAGATTCTGATGCTTCACTTCAGGTCTGCTGTATCCCTTGGACCTTCTTATAGACGATGAAACTCAATAATTGCATCCGAATTTAATACAAAAGGCACAATGCCGTCTTAAGTTCAAGATGACTGACACTCTCATTTCAATGATTTGAACCTCTCCTGTGAGTCTAGTTTTAGTTTCCGATGCTTGACTTCAGGTTTCGTGTATACTTTGGACCTTCTTATTTACGATAAAACACAGAAATTGCATCCGAATTTAATACAAAAGGCACAACGCCGACTTATGTACAAGAGGACTGACACTCTCACTTACTATGATTTGAACCTCTCCTGTGAGTCCAGTTTTAGATTCCGATGCTTCACTTCAGGTTTCCTGTCTACCTTGGACCTTCTTATTGACGATGAAACACAGAAATTGCATCCGAATTTAATACAAAAGGCACAATGCCGACATAAGGAAAATGGGGGACTGACACTCTCACTTTCTATGATTTGAACCTCTCCTGTGAGTCCAGTTTTAGACACCGATGCTTCACTTCAGGTTTACTGTATCCCTTGGACCCTCTTATTGACGATGAAAGACAGAAATCGCATCCGAATTTAATGCAATAGGCATAATGCCGACTTAAGTACGAGAGGATGGACACTATCACTTTCTATGAATTGAACCTCTCCTGTGAGCCCAGTTTTAGATTCTGATGCTTCACTTCCGGTTTTCTGTATACCTTGGACCTTCTTATTGACGATGAAACACAGCAATTGCATCCGAATTTAATACAAGGGGCACAATGCCGACTTAAGTACAAGAGGACTGACACTTTCACTGTCTATAAATTGAACCTCCCCTGTGAGTCCAGTTTTAGATTCCGATGCTTCACCTCAGGTTTACTGTATCCCTTGGACTTTCTTATTGACGATGAAACACAGCAATTGCATCCGAATTTAATACAAAAGGCACAATGCCGACTTAAGTACAAGAGGACTGACACTTTCACTTTCTATGAATTGAACCTCCCCTGTGAGCCCAGTTTTAGATTCCGATGCTTCACTTCAGGTTTACTGTATACCTTGGTCCTTCTTATAGACGATGAAACACAGAAATTGCATCCGAATTTAATACAAACGGCACAATGCCGACTTAAGTACAAGAGGACTGACACTCTCAATTTCTATGATTTGAACAACTCGTGTGAGTCAAGTTTTAGATTCCGATGCTTCACTTCAGGTCTACTGTATCATTTGCACCTTCTTATTCACTATGAACCACAGAAATTGCATCCGAATGTAATACAAAAGGCATAATGCCGACTTAAGTACAAGAGGACTGACAATCTCACATTCTATGATTTGAACCTCTCCTGTGAGTCAAGTTTTAGTTTCCGAATTTTCACTTCAGGTTTACTGTATCCGTTGGACCATCTTTTTGACGATGATGCTCAGAAATTGCATCGGAATTAAATTCAAAAGGCACAATGCCGACTTAAGTACAATAGGACTGACACTCTACCTTTCTATGATTTGAAGCTCTCATGTGAGTCAAGTTTTAGTTTCCGATGCTTCACTACAGGTTTACTGTATCCCTTGGACCCTCTTATTGACGATGAAACACAGAAATCGCATCCGAATTTAATACAAAAGGCACAATGCCGACTTAAGTACAAGTGGACTTACACTTTCACTTTCTCTGAATTGAACCTCACCTGTGAGTCCAGTTTTAGATTCCGATGCTTCTCTTCAGATTTGCTGTATACCTTGGACCTTCTTATTGACGATGAAACACAGAAATTGCATCCGAATTTAATACGAATGGCACAATGCCGACTTAAGTACAAGAGGGCTGACACTCTCACTTTCTATGATTTGAACCTCTCCTGTGTGTCCAGTTTTAGATTCCGATGCTTCACTTCAGGTTTACTGTATCCCTTGGAACTTCTTATTGACGATGAAACACAGAAATTGTATCCGAATTTAATACAAAAGGCACAATGCCGACTTAAGTACAAGAGGAATGACAATCTCACTTTCTATGATTTGAACCTCTCCTATGAGTCCAGTTTTAGATTCCGATGCTTCACTTCAGGTCTACTGTTTCCCTTGGACCTTCTTATTGACGATGAAACACAGAAATTGCATCCGAATTTAATACAAGAGGCACAATGCCGACTTATGGAAAAGAGGACTGACACTCTCACTTTCTATGATTGAACCTCTCCTGTGAGTCCAGTTTTAGATTCCGATGCCTCACTTCAGGTTTCCTGTATACATTGGACCTTCTTATTGACGATGAAAACACGAAATTGCATCCGAAATAAATTCAAAAGGCACAATGCCGACATAAGTACAAGAGGACTGACTCTCTAACTTTCTATGATTTGAACCTCTTCTGTGAGTCCAGTTTTAGATTCCGATGATTCACTTCAGGTTTACTGTATCCCTTGGACTTTCTTATTGACGATGAAACACAGCAATTGCATCCGAATTTAATACAAAAGGCACAATGCCGACTTAAGTACAAGAGGACTGACACTCTCACTTTCTATGAATTGGACCTCCCCTGTGAGTCCAGTTTTAGATTCCGATGCTACACTTCAGGTTTACTGTATACCTTGGGCCATCTTATTGACGATGAAACACAGAAATTGCATCCGAATGTAATACAAAAGGCACAATGCCGACTTAAGTACAAGAGGACTGACACTCTCACTTTCTATGACTTGAACCTCTCCTGTGAGTCCAGTTTTAGATTCCGATGCTTCACTTCAGGTTTACTGTATCCCTTGGACCTTCTTATTGACGATGAATCACAGAAATTGTATCCAAATTTCATACAAAAGGCACAATGCCGACTTAAGTACAAGAGGACTGACACTCTCACTTTCTATGATTTGAACCTCTCCTGTGAGTCCAGTTTTAGATTCTGATGCTTCACTTCAGGTCTACTGTATCCCTTGGACCTTCTTATTGACGATGAAACACAGAAATTGCATCCGAATTTAATACAAAAGGCACAATGCCGACTTATGGCAAAGAGGACTGACACTCTCACTTTCTATGATTGAACCTCTCCTGTGAGTCCAGTTTTAGATTCCGATGCTTCACTTCAGGTTCCTGTATACATTGGACCTTCTTAATGACGATGAAAACACGAAATTGCATCCGAATTAAATTCAGAAGGCACAATGCCGACATAAGTACAAGAGGACTGACTCTCTAACTTTCTATGATTTGAACCTCTGCTGTGAGTCCAGTTTTAGTTTCCGATGATTCACTTCAGGTTTACTGTATCCTTTGGACTTTCTTATTGACGTTGAAACACAGCAATTGCATCCGAATTTAATACAAAAGGCACAATGCCGACTTAAGTACAAGAGGACTGACACTCTCACGTTCTATGAATTGAACCTCCCCTGTGAGTCCAGTTTTAGATTCCGATGCTTCACTTCAGGTTTACTGTATACCTTGGACCATCTTATTGACGATGAAACACAGCAATTGCATCCGAATTTAATACAAATGGCACAATGCCGACTTAAGTTCAAGAGGACGGACACTCTCATTTCAATGATTTGAACCTCTCCTGTGAGTCTAGTTTTAGTTTCCGATGCTTGACTTCAGGTTTCGTGTATACTTTGGACCTTCTTATTTACGATAAAACACAGAAATTGCATCCGAATTTAATACAAAAGGCACAGCGCCGACTTGTGTACAAGAGGACTGACACTCTCACTTACTAAGATTTGAACCTCTCCTGTGAGTCCAGTTTTAGATTCCGATGCTTCACTTCAGGTTTCCTGTCTACCTTGGAGCTTCTTATTGACGATGAAACACAGAAATTGCATCCGAGTTTAATACAAAAGGCACAATGCCGACATAAGGAAAATAGGGGACTGACAATCTCACTTTCTATGATTTGAACCTCTCCTGTGAGTCCAGTTTTAGATACCGATGCTTCACTTCAGGTTTACTGTATCCCTTGGACCCTCTTATTGACGATGAAACACAGCAATTGCATCCGAATTTAAAACAAAAGGCACAATGCCGACTTAAGTACAAGAGGACTGACACTCTCACATTCTATGATTTGAACCTCCCCTGTGAGTCCAGTTTTAGATTCCGATGCTACACTTCAGGTTTACTGTATACCTTGGGCCATCTTATTGACGATGAAACACAGAAATTGCATCCGAATGTAATACAAAAGGCACAATGCCGACTTAAGTACAAGAGGACTGACACTCTCACTTTCTATGACTTGAACCGCTCCTGTGAGTCCAGTTTTAGATTCCGATGCTTCACTTCAGGTTTACTGTATCCCTTGGACCTTCTTATTGACGATGAATCACAGAAATTGTATCCAAATTTCATACAAAAGGCACAATGCCGACTTAAGTACAAGAGGACTGACACTCTCACTTTCTATGACTTGAACCTCTCCTGTGAGTCCAGTTTTAGATTCTGATGCTTCACTTCAGGTCTACTGTATCCCTTGGACCTTCTTATTGACGATGAAACACAGAAATTGCATCCGAATTTAATACAAAAGGCACAATGCCGACTTATGGAAAAGAGGACTGACACTCTCACTTTCTATGATTGAACCTCTCCTGTGAGTCCAGTTTTAGATTCCGATGCTTCACTTCAGGTTCCTGTATACATTGGACCTTCTTAATGACGATGAAAACACGAAATTGCATCCGAATTAAATTCAGAAGGCACAATGCCGACATAAGTACAAGAGGACTGACTCTCTAACTTTCTATGATTTGAACCTCTTCTGTGAGTCCCGTTTTAGTTTCCGATGATTCACTTCAGATTTACTGTATCCTTTGGACTTTCTTATTGACGATGAAACACAGCAATTGCATCCGAATTTAATACAAAAGGCACAATGCCGACTTAAGTACAAGAGGACTGACACTCTCACGTTCTATGAATTGAACCTCCCCTGTGAGTCCAGTTTTAGATTCCGATGCTTCACTTCAGGTTTACTGTATACCTTAGACCATCTTATTGACGATGAAACACAGCAATTGCATCCGAATTTAATACAAAAGGCACAATGCCGACTTAAGTTCAAGAGGACGGACACTCTCATTTCAATGATTTGAACCTCTCCTGTGAGTCTAGTTTTAGTTTCCGATGCTTGACTTCAGGTTTCGTGTATACTTTGGACCTTCTTATTTACGATAAAACACAGAAATTGCATCCGAATTTAATACAAAAGGCACAGCGCCGACTTATGTACAAGAGGACTGACACTCTCACTTACTATGATTTGAACCTCTCCTGTGAGTCCAGTTTCAGATTCCGATGCTTCACTTCAGGTTTCCTGTCTACCTTGGACCTTCTTATTGACGATGAAACACAGAAATTGCATCTGAGTTTAATACAAAAGGCACAATGCCGACATAATGAAAATAGGGGACTGACACTCTCACTTTCTATGATTTGAACCTCTCCTGTGAGTCCAGTTTTAGATACCGATGCTTCACTTCAGGTTTACTGTATCCCTTGGACCCTCTTATTGACGATGAAACACAGAAATCGCATCCGAATTTAATACAATAGGCATAATGCCGACTTAAGTACGAGAGGATAGACACTATCACTTTCTATGAATTGAACCTCTCCTGTGAGCCCAGTTTTAGATTCTGATGCTTCACTTCTGGTTTTCTTTATACCTTGGACCTTCTTATTGACGATGAAACACAGCAATTGCATCCGAATTTAATACAAGGGGCACAATGCCGACTTAAGTACAAGAGGACTGACACTTTAACTGTCTATAAATTGAACCTCCCCTGTGAGTCCAGTTTTAGATTCCGATGCTTCACTTCAGGTTTACTGTATCCCTCAGACTTTCTTATTGACGATGAAACACAGCAATTGCATCCGAATTTAATACAAAAGGCACAATGCCGACTTAAGTACAAGAGGACTGACACTTTCACTTTCTATGAATTGAACCTCCCCTGTGAGTCCAGTTTTAGATTCCGATGCTTCACTTCAGGTTTACTGTATACCTTGGTCCTTCTTATTGACGATGAAACACAGAAATTGCATCCAAATTTAATACAAACGGCACAATGCCGACTTAAGTACAAGAGGACAGACACTCTCACTTTCTATGATTTGAACCTCTCCTGTGAGTCCAGTTTTAGATTCCGATGCTTGACTTCAGGTTTCGTGTATACCTTGGACGTTCTTATTGACGGTGAGACAGAGAAATTGCATCCGAGTTTAAATAAAAGGCACAATGCTGACTTAAGTACAAGAGGACTGACACTCTCAATTTCTATGATTTGAACAACTCCTGTGAGTCAAGTTTTAGATTCCGATGCGTCACTTCAGGTCTACTGTATCACTTGCACCTTCTTATTGACTATGAACCACAGAAATTGCATCCGAATGTAATACAAAAGGCATAATGCCGACTTAAGTACTAGAGGACTGACAATCTCACATTCTATGATTTGAACCTCTCCTGTGAGTCAAGTTTTAGTTTCCGAATTTTCACTTCAGGTTTACTGTATCCGTTGGACCTTCTTTTTGACGATGATGCTCAGAAATTGCATCGGAATTAAATTCAAAAGGCACAATGCCGACTTAAGTACAATAGGACTGACACTCTACCTTTCTATGATTTGAAGCTCTCCTGTGAGTCAAGTTTTAGTTTCCGATGCCTCACTACAGGTTTACTGTATCCCTTGGACCCTCTTATTGACGATGAAACACAGAAATCGCATCCGAATTTAATACAAAAGGCACAATGCCGACTTAAGTACAAGTGGACTGACACTTTCACTTTCTATGAATTGAACCTCACCTGTGAGTCCAGTTTTAGATTCCGATACTTCTCTTCAGATTTGCTGTATACCTTGGACCTTCTTATTGACGATGAAACACAGATATTGCATCCGAATTTAATACGAATGGCACAATGCCGACTTAAGTACAAGAGGGCTGACACTGTCACTTTCTATGATTTGAACCTCTCCTGTGAGTCCAGTTTTAGATTCCGATGCTTCACTTCAGGATTACGGTATCCCTTGGAACTTCTTATTGACGATGAAACACAGAAATTGTATCCGAATTTAATACAAAAGGCACAATGCCGACTTAAGTACAAGAGGAATGACAATCTCACTTTCTATGATTTGAACCTCTCCTATGAGTCCAGTTTTAGATTCCGATGCTTCACTTCAGGTCTACTGTATGCCTTGGACCTTCTTATTGACGATGAAACACAGAAATTGCATCCGAATTTAATACAAGAGGCACAATGCCGACTTATGGAAAAGAGGACTGACACTCTCACTTTCTATGATTGAACCTCTCCTATGAGTCCAGTTTTAGATTCCGATGCTTCACTTCAGGTTTCCTGTATACATTGGACCTTCTTATTGACGATGAAAACACGAAATTGCATCCGAATTAAATTCAAAAAGCACAATGCCGACATAAGTACAAGAGGACAGACTCTCTAACTTTCTATGATTTGAACCTCTTCTGTGAGTCCAGTTTTAGATTCCGATGATTCACTTCAGGTTTACTGTATCCCTTGGACTTTCTTATTGACGATGAAACACAGCAATTGCATCCGAATATAATACAAAAGGCACAATGCCGACTTAAGTACAAGAGGACTGACACTCTCACTTTCTATGAATTGAACCTCCCCTGTGAGTCCAGTTTTAGATTCCGATGCTACACTTCAGGTTTACTGTATACCTTGGGCCATCTTATTGACGATGAAACACAGAAATTGCATCCGAATGTAATACAAAAGGCACAATGCCGACTTAAGTACAAGAGGACTGACACTCTCACTTTCTATGACTTGAACCTCTCCTGTGAGTCCAGTTTTAGATTCCGATGCTTCACTTCAGGTTTACTGTATCCCTTGGACCTTCTTATTGACGATGAATCACAGAAATTGTATCCAAATTTCATACAAAAGGCACAATGCCGACTTAAGTACAAGAGGACTGACACTCTCACTTTCTATGATTTGAACCTCTCCTGTGAGTCCAGTTTTAGATTCTGATGCTTCACTTCAGGTCTACTGTATCCCTTGGACCTTCTTATTGACGATGAAACACAGAAATTGCATCCGAATTTAATACAAAAGGCACAAAGCCGACTTATGGAAAAGAGGACTGACACTCTCACTTTCTATGATTGAACCTCTCCTGTGAGTCCAGTTTTAGATTCCGATGCTTCACTTCAGGTTCCTGTATACATTGCACCTTCTTAATGACGATGAAAACACGAAATTGCATCCGAATTAAATTCAAAAGGCACAATGCCGACATAAGTACAAGAGGACTGACTCTCTAACTTTCTACGATTTGAACCTCTTCTGTGAGTCCAGTTTTAGTTTCCGATGATTCACTTCAGGTTCACTGTATCCTTTGGACTTTCTTATTGACGATGAAACACAGCAATTGCATCCGAATTTAATACAAAAGGCACAATGCCGACTTAAGTACAAGAGGACTGACACTCTCACTTTCTATGTATTGAGCCTCCCCTGTCAGTCCAGTTTTAGATTCCGATGCTTCACTTCAGGTTTACTGTATACCTTGGACCATCTTATTGACGATGAAACACAGAAATTGCATCCGAATGTAATACAAAAGGCACAATGCCGACTTAAGTACAAGAGGACTGACACTCTCACTTTCTATGACTTGAACCTCTCCTGTGAGTCCAGTTTTAGATTCCGATGCTTCACTTCAGGTTTACTGTATCCCTTGGACCTTCTTATTGACGATGAATCACAGAAATTGTATCCAAATTTCATACAAAAGGCACAATGCCGACTTAAGTACAAGAGGACTGACACTCTCACTTTCTATGGTTTGAACCTCTCCTGTGAGTCCAGTTTTAGATTCTGATGCTTCACTTCAGGTCTACTGTATCCCTTGGACCTTCTTATTGACGATGAAACACAGAAATTGCATCCGAATTTAATACAAAAGGCACAATGCCGACTTATGTTCAAGAGGACTGACTCTCATTTCAATGATTTGAACCTCTCCTGTGAGTCTAGTTTTAGTTTCCGAAGCTCGACTTCAGGTTTCGTGTATACTTTGGACCTTCTTATTCACGATGAATCACAGAAATTGCATCCGAATTTAATACAAAAGGCACAACGCCGACTTGAGGACAAGAGGACTGACACTCTCACTTTCTATGATTTGAACCTCTCCTGTGAGTCCAGTTTTAGATTCCGATGCTTCACCTCAGGTTTCGTGTATACCTTGGACCTTCTTATTGACGATGAAACACAGAAATTGCATCCGAATTTAATACAAAAGGCACAATGCCGACTTAAGGTGAAGAGGACTGACACTCACACTTTCTATGATTTGAACCCCTCCTGTGAGTCCAGTTTTAGATTCCAAAGCTTCACTTCAGGTTTCCTGTATACCTTGCACCTTCTTATTGACGATGAACCACAGAAATTGCATCCGAATGTAATACAAAAGGCATAATGCCGACTTAAGTACAAGAGGACTGACAATCTCTTTTTCTATGATTTGAACCTCTCCTGTGAGTCCAGCTTTAGTTTCCGATCTTTCACTTCAGGTCTACTGTATCCGTTGGACCTTCTTTTTGACGATGAAGCTCAGAAAATGCATCGGAATTAAATTCAAAGAGCACAATGCCGACTTAAGTACAAGAGGACTAACACTTTATCTTTCTATGATTTGAACCTCTCCTGTGAGTCCAGTCTTAGTTTCCAATGCTTCACTTCAGGTTAACTGTATCCCTTGGATCCTCTTATTGACGATGAAACACAGAAATCGCATCCGAATTTAATACAAAAGGCATAATGCCGACATAAGTACGAAAGGATAGACACTCTCACTTTCTGTGATTTGAACCTCTCCTGTGAGCATAGTTTTAGATTCCGATGCTTCACTTCCTATTTTCCTGTATACCTTGGACATTCTTATTGACGATGAAACACAGCAATTGCATCCGAATTTAATACAAAAGGCACAAAGCTGACTTAAGTACAAGAGGACTGACACTTTCACTCTCTATGAATTGAACCTCCCCTGTGAGTCCAGTTTTAGATTCCGATGCTTCACTTCAGGTTTACTGTATACCTTGGACCTTCTTATTGACGATGAAACACAGAAATTGCATCCGAATTTAATACAAAAGGCACAATGCCGACTTAAGTACAAGAGGACTGACACTCTCACTTTCTATGATTTGAACCTCTCCAGTGAGTCCAGTTTTAGATTCCGATGCTTCACTTCAGGTTTCCTGTATTATACCTTGGACCTTCTTATTGACGATGAAACACAGCAATTGCATCCGAATTTAAGACAAAAGGCACAATGCCGACTTAAGTAAAAGAGGACTGACTCTTTCACTTTCTATGAATTGAACCTCCCCTGTGAGTCCAGTTTCAGATTCCGATGCTTCACTTCAGGTTTACTGTATACCTTGGACCTTCTTATTGACGATGAAACACAGAAATTGCATCCGAATTTATTACAAAAGGCACAATGCCGACTTAAGTACAAGAGGACTTACACTTTCACTTTCTATGATTTGAATCTCTCCAGTGAGTCCAGTTTTAGATTCCGATGCTTCACTTCAGGTTCCCTGTATACCTTGGACCTTCTTATTGACGATGAAACACAGAAATTGCATCCGAATTTAATACAAAAGGCACAATGCCGACTTAAGGAAAAGAGGACTGACACTCTCACTTTTTATGATTTGAACCTCTCCTGTGAGTCCACTTTTAGATTACGATGCTTCACTTCGGGTTTCCTGTATACCTTGCACCTTCTTATTGACGATGAAACACAGAAATTGTATCCGAATTAAATTCAAAAGGCACAATGCCGACATAAGTCCAAGAGGACTGACACTCTAACTTTCTATGATTTGAACCTCTTCTGTGAGTCCAGTTTTAGATTCCGATGATTCACTTCAGGTTTACTGTATCCGTTGGACTTTCTTATTGTCGATGAAACACAGAAATTGCATCCGAATTTAATACAAAAGGCACAATGCCGACTTAAGGAAAAGAGGACTGACACTCTCACTTTTTATGATTTGAACCTCTCCTGTGAGTCCACTTTTAGATTACGATGCTTCACTTCGGGTTTCCTGTATACCTTGCACCTTCTTATTGACGATGAAACACAGAAATTGTATCCGAATTAAATTCAAAAGGCACAATGCCGACATAAGTCCAAGAGGACTGACACTCTAACTTTCTATGATTTGAACCTCTTCTGTGAGTCCAGTTTTAGATTCCGATGATTCACTTCAGGTTTACTGTATCCGTTGGACTTTCTTATTGTCGATGAAACACAGAAATTGCATCCGAATTTAATAAAAAGGCACAAGGCCGACTTAAGTACAAGAGGACTGGCACTCTCACTTTCTATGATTTGAACCTCTCCTGTGAGTGCAGTTTTAGATTCCGATGCTTGACTTCAGGTTTCGTGTATACCTTGCACCTTCTTATTGACGATGAAACACAGAAATTGTATCCGAATTAAATTCAAAAGGCACAATGCCGACAAAAGTACAAGAGGACTGACTCTCTAACTTTCTATGATTTGAACCTCTTCTGTGAGTCCAGTTTTAGATTCCGATGATTCACATCAGGTTTACTGTATCCATTGGACTTTCTTATTGTCGATGAAACACAGATATTGCATCCGAGTTTAATACAAAAGGCACAATGCTGACTTAAGTACAACAGGACTGACATTCTCACTTTCTATGATTTGAACCTCTCCTGTGAGTCCAGTTTTAGATTCCGATGATTCACTTCAGGTTTACTGTATCCCTTGGACCTTCTTGTTGTCGATGAAACACAGAAATTGCATCCGAATTTAATAGAAAAGGCACAAGGCCGACTTAAGTACAAGAGGCCTGACGCTCTCACTTTCTATGATTTCAACCTCTCCTGTGAGTCCAGTTTTAGATTCCGATGCTTGACTTCAGGTTTCGTGTATACCTTGGACGTTCTTATTGACGATGAGACACAGAAAATGCATCCGAGTTTAATAAAATGGCACAATGCTGACATAAGTACAAGAGGACTGACACTCTCAATTTCTATGATTTGAACCTCTCCTGTGAGTGCAGTTTTAGATTCCGATGCTTGACTTCAGGTTTCGTGTATACCTTGGACATTCTTATTGACGATGAAACACAGAAATTGCATCCGAGTTTAATACAAAAGGCACAATGCTGACTTAAGTACAACAGGACTGACACTCTCACTATCTATGATTTGAACCTCTCCTGTGAGTCCAGTTTTAGATTCCGATGATTCACTTCGGGTTTACTGTATCCCTTGGACTTTCTTGTTGTTGATGAAACACAGAAATTGCATCCGAATTTTAATACAAAAGGCACAAGGCCGACTTAAGTACAAGAGGACTGACACTCTCACTTTCTATGATTTGAACCTCTCCTGTGAGTCCAGTTTTAGATTCCGATGCTTGACTTCAGGTTCCGTGTATACCTTGGACGTTCTTATTGACGATGAGACACAGAAAATGCATCCGAGTTTAATAAATTGGCACAATGCTGACTTAAGTACAAGAGGACTGACACTCTCAATTTCTATGATTTGAACAACTCCTGTGAGTCAAGTTTTAGATTCCGATGCTTCACTTAAGGTCTACCATATCACTTGCACCTTCTTATTGACGATGAACCACAGAAATTGCATCCGAATGTAGTACAAAAGGCATAATGCCGACTTAAGTACAAGAGTACTGACAATCTCACTTACTATGATGTGAACCTCTCCTGTGAGTCCAGTTTTAGTTTCCGATTTTTCACTTCAGGTTTACTGTATCAGTTGGACCTTCTTTTTGACGATGAAGCTCAGAAATTGCATCGGAATTAAATTCAAAAGGCACAATGCCGACTTAAGTACAAGAGGACTGACACTCTATCTTTCTATGATTTGAACCTCTCCTGTGAGTCCAGTTTTAGTTTCCGATGCTTCACTTCAGGTTTACTGTATCCCTTGGACCCTCTTATTGACGATGAAACACAGAAATCGCATCCGAATTTAATACAAAAGGCATAATGCCGACTTTAGTACGAAAGGATAGACACTCTCACTTTCTTTGATTTGAACCTCTTCTGTGAGCCCAGTTTTAGATTCCGATGCTTCACTTCTGCTTTCCTGTATACCTTGTACATTCTTATTGACGATGAAACACAGCAATTGCATCCGAATTTAATACAAAAGGCACAATGCCGACATAAGTACTAGAGGACTGACACTTTCACTTTCTATGAATTGAACCTCTCCTGTGAGTCCAGTTTTAGATTCCGATGCTTCACTTCAGGTTTACTGTATACCTTGGACCTTCTTATTGACGATGAAACACAGAAATTGCATCCGAGTTTAATAAAAAGGCACAATGCTGACTTAAGTACAAGAGGACCGACACTCTCAATTTCTATGATTTGAACAACTCCTGCGAGTCAAGTTTTAGATTCCGATGCTTCACTTCAGGTTTCCTGTATACCTTGGACCTTCTTATTGTCGATGAAACACAGAAATTGCATCCGAATTTAATACAAAAGGCACAATGCCGACTTAAGGAAAAGAGGACTGACACTCTCACTTTCTATGATTTGAACCTCTCCCGTGAGTCCAGTTTTAGATTCCGATGCTTCACTTCAGGTTTCCTGTATACCTTGCACCTTCTTATTGACGATGAAACACAGAAATTGTATCCGAATTAAATTCAAAGGGCACAATGCCGACAAAAGTACAAGAGGACTGACTCTCTAACTTTCTATGATTTGAACCTCTTCTGTGAGTCCAGTTTTAGATTCCGATGATTCACTTCATGTTTACTGTATCCGTTGGACTTTCTTATTGTCGATGAAACACAGATATTGCATCCGAGTTTAATACCAAAGGCTCAATGCTGACTTAAGTACAACAGGAGTGACACTCTCACTTTCTATGATTTGAACCTCTCCTGTGAGTCCAGTTTTAGATTCCGATGATTCACTTCAGGTTTACTGTATCCCTTGGACTTTCTTGTTGTCGATGAAACACAGATATTGCATCCGAGTTTAATACCAAAGGCTCAATGCTGACTTAAGTACAACAGGAGTGACACTCTCACTTGCTATGATTTGAACCTCTCCTGTGAGTCCAGTTTTAGTTTCCGATTTTTCACTTCAGGTTTACTGTATCCGTTGGACCTTCTTTTTGACGATGAAGCTCAGAAATTGCATCCGAATTAAATTCAAAAGGCACAATGCCGACTTAAGTACAAGATGACTGACACTCTATCTTTCTATGATTTGAACCTCTCCTGTGAGTCCAGTTTTAGTTTCCGATGCTTCACTTCAGGTTTACTGTATCCCTAGGACCCTCTTATTGACGATGAAACACAGAAATCGCATCCGAATTTAATACAAAAGGCATAATGCCGACTTTCGTACGAAAGGATAGACACTCTCACTTTCTTTGATTTGAACCTCTTCTGTGAGCCCAGTTTTAGATTCCGATGCTTCACTTCTGCTTTCCTGTATTTCTTGTACATTCTTATTGACGATGAAACACAGCAATTGCATCCGAATTTAATACAAAAGGCACAATGCCGACATAAGTACTATAGGACTGACACTTTCACTTTCTATGAATTGAACCTCTCCTGTGAGTCCAGTTTTAGATTCCGATGCTTCACTTCAGGTTTACTGTATACCTTGGACCTTCTTATTGACGATGAAACACAGAAATTGCATCCGAGTTTAATAAAAAGGCACAATGCTGACTTAAGTACAAGAGGACCGACACTCTCAATTTCTATGATTTGAACAACTCCTGCGAGTCAAGTTTTAGATTCCGATGCTTCACTTCAGGTTTCCTGTATACCTTGGACCTTCTTATTGACGATGAAACACAGAAATTGCATCCGAATTTAATACAAAAGGCACAATGCCGACTTAAGGAAAAGAGGACTGACACTCTCACTTTCTATGATTTGAACCTCTCCCGTGAGTCCAGTTTTAGATTCCGATGCTTCACTTCAGGTTTCCTGTTTACCTTGCACCTTCTTATTGACGATGAAACACAGAAATTGTATCCGAATTAAATTCAAAAGGCACAATGCCGACTAAAGTACAAGAGGACTGTCTCTCTAACTTTCTATGATTTGAACCTCTTCTGTGAGTCCAGTTTTAGATTCCGATGATTCACTTCAGGTTTACTGTATCCGTTGGACTTTCTTACTGTCGATGAAACACAGATATTGCATCCGAGTTTAATACAAAAGGCACAATGCTGACTTAAGTACAACAGGACTGACACTCTCACTTTCTATGATTTGAACCTCTCCTGTGAGTCCAGTTTTAGATTCCGATGATTCACTTCAGGTTTACTGTATCCCTTGGACTTTCTTGTTGTCGATGAAACACAGAAATTGCATCCGAATTTAATACAAAAGGCACAAGGCCGACTTAAGTACAAGAGGCCTGACGCTCTCACTTTCTATGATTTCAACCTCTCCTGTGAGTCCAGTTTTAGATTCCGATGCTTGACTTCAGGTTTCGTGTATACCTTGGACGTTCTTATTGACGATGAGACACAGAAATTGCATCCGAGTTTAATAAAATGGCACAATGCTGAATTAAGTGCAAGAGGACTGACACTCTCAATTTCTATGATTTGAACAACTCCTGTGAGGCAAGTTTTAGATTCCGATGCTTCACTTCAGGTCTACCGTATCACTTGCACCTTCTTATTGACGATGAACCACAGAAATTGCATCCGAATGTAGTACAAAAGGCATAATGCCAACTTAAGTACAAGAGGACTGACAATCTCACTTTCTATGATTTGAACCTCTCCTGTGAGTCCAGTTTTAGTTTCCGATTTTTCACTTCAGGTTTACTGTATCCGTTGGACCTTCTTTTTGACGATGAAGCTCAGAAATTGCATCGGAATTTAATTCAAAGGGCACAATGCCGACTTACGTACAAGAGGACTGACACTCTATCTTTCTATGATTTGAACCCCTCCTGTGAGTCCAGTTTTTGTTTCCGATGCTTCACTTCAGGTTTACTGTATCCCTTGGACCCTCTTATTGACGATGAAACACAGAAATCGCATCCGAATTAAATACAAAATGCATAAGGCCGACTTAAGTACGAAAGGATAGACACTCTCACTTTCTATGATTTGAACCTCTTCTGTGAGCCCAGTTTTAGATTCCGATGCTTCATTTCTGCTTTCCTGTATACCTTGGACATTCTTATTGACGATGAAACACAGCAATTGCATCCGAATTTAATACAAAAGGCACAATGCCGACTTAAGTACAAGAGGACTGACACTTTCACTTTCTATGAATTGAACCTCCCCTGTGAGTCCAGTTTTAGATTCCGATGCTTCACTTCAGGTTTACTGTTTACCTTGGACCTTCTTATTGACGATGAAACACAGAAATTGCATCCGAATTTAATACAAAAGGCACAATGCCGACTTAAGTGCAAGACGACTGACGCTCTCCCTTTCTATGATATGAACCTCTCCTGTGAGTCCAGTTTTAGATTCCAATGCTTCACTTCAGGTTTACTGTATCCCTTCGACCTTCTTAATGACGATGAAACACAGAAATTGTATCCGAATTTAATACAAAAGGCACAATGCCGACTTAAGTACAAGAGGACTGACACTCTCACTTTCTATGTTTTGAACCTCTCCTATGAGTCCAGTTTTAGATTCCGATGCTTCACTTCAGGTCTACTGTATCCGTTGGACCTTCTTATTGACTATGAAACACAGAAATTGCATCCGAATGTAATACGAAAGGCACAATGCGACTTATGGAAAAGAGGACTGACACTCTTACTTTCTATGATTTGAACCTCTCCTGTGAGTCCAGTTTTAGATTCCGATGCTTCACTTCAGGTTTCCTGTATACCTTGGACCTTCTTATTTACGATGAAACACAGAAATTGCATCCTAATTTAATACAAATGGCACAATGCCGACTTATGTAAAAGTGGACTGACACTCTCACTTTCTATGATTTGAACCTCTCCTGTGAGTCCAGTTTTAGATTCCGATGCTTCACTTCAGGTTTACTGTATCTCTTGGACCTTAGTAATGACGATGAAACACAGAAATTGTATCAGAATTTAATACAAAAGGCACAATGCCGACTTAAGTACAAGAGGACTGACACTCTAACTTTCTATGATTTGTACCTCTCCTGTGAGCCCAGTTTTAGATTCGAATGCTTCACTTCAGGTTTAGTGTATACCTTGGACCTTCTTATTGACGAAGAAGCACAGATATTGCTTCGGAATTAATTTGAAAAGGCACAATGCCGACATAAGTACAAGAGGACTGACTCTCTAACTTTCTATGATTTGATTCCCTTCTGTGAGTCCAGTTTTAGATTCCGATGATTCACTTCAGGTTTACAGGATACCTTGGACTTTCTTATTGTCGATGAAACACAGAAGTTGCATCCGAATTTAATACAAAAGGCACAAGGCCGACTTAAGTACAAGAGGACTGACACTCTCACTTTCTATGATTTGAAGCTCTCCTGTGAGTCCAGTTTTAGATTCCGATTCTTGACTTCAGGGTTCGTGTATACCTTTTACGTTCTTATTGACGATGACACACAGGAATTGCATCCGAGTTTAATACAAAATTGACAATGCTGACTTAAGTACAAGAGGACTGACACTTACACTTTCTACGATTTGAACAACTCTTGTGAGTCAAGTTTTAGATTCCAATGCTTCACTTCAGGTCTACTGTATCACTTGCACCTTCTTATTGACGATGAAGCACAGAAATTGCATCCGAATTTAATACAAAAGGCACATTGTTGACGTAAATACAAGAGGGCAGACACTCTAACTTTCTATGATTTGAACCTCTCCTGTCAGTCCAGTTTTAGATTCCGATGCTTCACTTCAGGTTCACTGTATACCTTGCACCTTCTTAATGACGATGAAACACAGAAATTGCATCGGAATAAAATTCAAAAGGCACAATGCCGACATAAGTACAAGAGGACTGACACTCTAACTTTCTATGATTTGTACCTCTCCTGTGAGCCCAGTTTTAGATTCGAATGCTTCACTTCAGGTTTACTGTATACCTTGGACCTTCTTAATGACGATGAAACACAGAAATTGCATCGGAATTAAATTCAAAAGGCACAATGCCGACTTAAGTACAAGAGGACTGACACTCTAACTTTCTGTGACTTAAACCTCTCCAGTGAGTCCAGTTTTAGATTCCGATGCTTTACTTCAGGTTCACTGTATACCTTGGATCTTCCTATTGACGATGAAACACAGAAATTGCATCCGAATTTAATACAAAAGGTACAATGTTGACTTAAGTAAAAGAGGACTGACACTCTCACTTTCTATGATTTTAACCTCTCCTGTGAGTCCAGTTTTAGATTCCGATGCTTCACTTCAGGTCTACTGTATCCTTTGGACCTTCTTATTGACGATGAAACACAGAAATTGCATCCTAATGTAATACAAAAGGCACAATGCCGACTTAAGTACAAGAGGACTGACACTCTCACTTTCTATGATTTGACCCTCTCCTGTGAGTCCAGTTTTAGATTCCGATGCTTGACTTCAGGTTTCGTGTATACTTTGGACCTCCTTATTGACGATGAAAAGCAGAAATTGCAACCGAATTTGGTACAAAAGGCACAATGCCGACTTAAGTACAAGAAGACTGACACTCTCACTTTCTATGATTTGAACCTCTCCTGTGAGTCCACTTTTAGTTTCCGATGCTTCACTTCAGGTTTCCTGTATACCTTGGACGTTCTTATTGACGACGAAACCCAGAAATTGCATCCGAATTTAATACAAAAGGTACAATGTTGACTTAAGTAAAAGAGGACTGACACTCTCACTTTCTATGATTTTAACCTCTCCTGTGAGTCCAGCTTTAGATTCCGATTCTTCACTTCAGGTTTCCTGTATACCTTGGACCTTCTTATTGACGATGAAACACGGAAATTGCATCCGAAATAAATTCAAAAGGCACAATGCCGATATAAGTACAAGAGGACTGACTCTCAAACTTTCTATGATTTGAACCTCTACTGTGAGTCCAGTTTTAGATTCCGATGCTTTACTTCAGTTCAACTGTATCCCTTAGACCTTCTTATTGACGATGAAACCTAGAAATTGCATCCGAATTTAATACAAAGGGCACAATGCCGACTTAAGTACAAGAGGACCGACACTCTCACTTTCTATGATTTGAACCACTCCTGTGAGTCCAGTTTTAGATTCCGATGCATGACTTCGGTTTCGTGTATACGTTTGACCTCCTGATTGACGATGAAACACAGAAATTGCAACCGAATTTAATACAAAAGGAACAATGCCGACTTAAGTAAAAGAGGACTGACACTCTCCCTTTCTATGATATGAACCTCTCCTGTGAGTCCAGTTTTAGATTCCAATGCTTCACTTCAGGTTTACTGTATCCCTTGGACCTTCTTAATGACGATGAAACACAGAAATTGTATCCGAATTTAATACAGAAGGCACAATGCCGACTTAAGTACAAGAGGACTGACACTCTCACTTTCTATGATTTGAACCTCTCCTATGAGTCCAGTTTTAGATTCCGATGCTTCACTTCAGGTCTACTGTATCCGTTGGACCTTCTTATTGACTATGAAACACAGAAATTGCATCCGAATGTATTACGAAAGGCACAATGCCGACTTATGGAAAAGAGGACTGACACTCTCACTTTCTATGATTTGAACCTCTCCTGTGAGCCCAGTTTTAGATTCCGATGCTTCACTTCAGGTTTCCTGTATACCTTGGACCTTCTTATTTACGATGAAACACAGAAATTGCATCCGAATTTAATACAAATGGCACAATGCCGACTTATGTAAAAGTGGACTGACACTCTCACTTTCTATGATTTGAACCTCTCCTGTGAGTCCAGTTTTAGATTCCGATGCTTCACTTCAGGTTTACTGTATCTCTTGGACCTTAGTAATGACGATGAAACACAGAAATTGTATCCGAATTTAATACAAAAGGCACAATGCCGACTTAAGTACAAGAGGACTGACACTCTAACTTTCTATGATTTGTACCTCTCCTGTGAGCCCAGTTTTAGATTCGAATGCTTCACTTCAGGTTTAGTGTATACCTTGGACCTTCTTATTGACGAAGAAGCACAGATATTGCTTCGGAATTAAATTGAAAAGGCACAATGCCGATATAAGTACAAGAGGACTGACTCTCTAACTTTCTATGATTTGATTCTCTTCTGTGAGTCCAGTTTTAGATTCCGATGATTCACTTCAGGTTTACAGGATACCTTGGACTTTCTTATTGTCGATGAAACACAGAAGTTGCATCCGAATTTAATACAAAAGGCACAAGGCCGACTTAAGTACAAGAGGACTGACACTCTCACTTTCTATGATTTGAAGCTCTCCTGTGAGTCCAGTTTTAGATTCCGATTCTTGACTTCAGGTTTCGTGTATACCTTTTACGTTCTTATTGACGATGACACACAGAAATTGCAGCCGAGTTTAATACAAAATTGACAATGCTGACTTAAGTACAAGAGGACTGACACTTACACTTTCTATGATTTGAACAACTCTTGTGAGTCAAGTTTTAGATTCCAATGCTTCACTTCAGGTCTACTGTATCACTTGCACCTTCTTATTGACGATGAAGCACAGAAATTGCATCCGAATTTAATACAAAAGGCACATTGTTGACGTAAATACAAGAGGGCAGACACTCTAACTTTCTATGATTTGAACCTCTCCTGTGAGTCCAGTTTTAGATTCCGATGCTTCACTTCAGGTTCACTGTATACCTTGCACCTTCTTAATGACGATGAAACACAGAAATTGCATCGGAATAAAATTCAAAAGGCACAATGCCGACTTAAGTACAAGAGGACTGACACTCTAACTTTCTATGATTTGTACCTCTCCTGTGAGCCCAGTTTTAGATTCGAATGCTTCACTTCAGGTTTACTGTATACCTTGGACCTTCTTAATGACGATGAAACACAGAAATTGCATCGGAATTAAATTCAAAAGGCACAATGCCGACTTAAGTACAAGAAGACTGACACTCTCACTTTCTATGATTTGAACCTCTCCTGTGAGTCCACTTTTAGTTTCCGATGCTTCACTTCAGGTTTCCTGTATACCTTGGACGTTCATATTGACGACGAAACCCAGAAATTGAATCCGAATTTAATACAAAAGGTACAATGTTGACTTAAGTAAAAGAGGACTGACACTCTCACTTTCTATGATTTTAACCTCTCCTGTGAGTCCAGCTTTAGATTCCGATTCTTCACTTCAGGTTTCCTGTATACCTTGGACCTTCTTATTGACGATGAAACACGGAAATTGCATCCGAAATAAATTCAAAAGGCACAATGCCGATATAAGTACAAGAGGACTGACTCTCAAACTCTCTATGATTTGAACCTCTACTGTGAGTCCAGTTTTAGATTCCGATGCTTTACTTCAGTTCAACTGTATCCCTTGGACCTTCTTATTGACGATGAAACACAGAAATTGCATCCGAATTTAATACAAAGGGCACAATGCCGACTTAAGTACAAGAGGACCGACACTCTCACTTTCTATGATTTGAACCACTCCTGTGACTCCAGTTTTAGATTCCGATGCATGACTTCGGTTTCGTGTATACTTTTGACCTCCTGATTGACGATGAAACACAGAAATTGCAACCGAATTTAATACAAAAGGAACAATGCCGACTTAAGTAAAAGAGGACTGACACTCTCACTTTCGATGATTTGAACCTCTCCTGTGAGTCCAGTTTTAGATTCCGATGCTTTACTTCAGTTCAGCTGTATCCCTTGGACCTTCTTATTGACGATGAAGCACAGAAATTGCATCCGAATTTAATACAAAGGGCACAATGCCGACTTAAGTAAAAGAGGACTGACACTCTCACTTTCTATGATTTTAACCTCTCCTGTCAGTCCAGTTTTAGATTCCGATGCTTCACTTCAGGTTCACTGTATACCTTGGACCTTCTTATTGACGATGAAACACAGAAATTGCATGGGATTTAAATTCTAAAGGCACAATGCCGACTTAGGTACAAGAGGACTAACGCTCTAACTTTCTATAATTTGTACCTCTCCTGTGAGCCCAGTTTTAGTTTCGGATGCCTCACTTCGGGTTTACTGTATACCTTGGACCTTCTTATTGTCGAAGAAGCACAGAAACTGCTTCGGAATTAAATTCAAAAGGCACAATGCCAACTTAAGTACAAGAGGACCGACTCTCTAACTTTCTTTGATTTTAACCTCTCCTGTGAGTCCAGTTTTAGATTCCGATGCTTCACTTCAGGTTTACTCTATCCCTTGGAACTTCTTATTGACGATGAAACACAGAAATTGCATCCGAATTTAATACAAAATGCAAAATGACGCCTTAAGTAGAAAGGGACTGACACTCTAACTTACTGTGATTTGAACCTGACCTGTGTGTCCAGTTTTAGATTCCGATGCTTCACTTCAGGTTTACTGTATCCCTTGGACCCTCTTATTGACGATGAAACACAGAAATTGCATCCGAATTTAATACAAAATGCACAAAGCTGACATAAGTACAAGCGGACTGACACTCTAACTTTCTATGATTTGAACCTCTCCTGTGAGTCTAGTTTTAGATTCCGATGCTTCACTTCAGGTTCACTGTATACCCTGGACCTTCTTATTGACGATAAAACACAGAAATTGCTTCGGAATTAAATTCAAAAGGCACAATGCCGACATAAGTAAAAGAGGACTGACACTCTCACTTTCTATGATATTAACCTCTCCTGTGAGTCCAGTTTTAGATTCCGATGATTCACTTCAGGTTTACTGTATCCCTTGGACTTTCATATTGACGATGAAACTCAGTAATTGCATCCGAATTTAATACAAAAGCACAATGCCGACTTAAGTACAAGAGGACTGACACTCTCACTTTCTATGATTTGAACCTCTCCTGTGATTCCAGTTTTAGTTTCCGATGCTTGACTTCAGGTTTCTTGTATACCTTGGACGTTCTTATTGACGATGAAACACAGAAATTGCATCCGAATTTAATACAAAAGGCACAATGCCGACTTAAGTACAAGAGAACTGACACTCTCACTTTCTATGATTTGAACATCTCCTGTGAGTCAAGTTTTAGATTCCGATGCTTCACTTCAGGTCTACTATATCACTTGCACCTTCTTAATGTCGATTAAACACAGAAATTGCTTCGGAATTAAATTCAAAAGGCACAATGCCGACATAAGTAAAAGAGGACTGACTCTCTAACTTTCTATGATTTGTACCTCTCCTGTGAGCCCAGTTTTAGGTTCGGATGCTTCACTTCAGGTTTACTGTATTCCTTGTACTTTCTTATTGACGATGAAACACAGAAATTGCATGCGAATTTAATACAAAAGGCACAATGACGACTTAAGTACAAAGGGACTGACACGCTAACTTTCTGTGATTTGAGCCTCTCCCGTGAGTCCAGTTATAGATTCCGATGCTTCACTTCAGGTTCAGTGTATACCTTGGACCTTCTTATTGATGATGAAACATAGAAATTGCATCGGAATTAAATTCAAAAGGCACAATGCTTACTTAAGTACAAGAGAACTGACACTCTAACTTTCTATGATTTGAACCTCTCCTGTGAGTCTAGTTTCTGATTCGGATGCTTCACTTCAAGTTTACTGTACACCTTGGACCTTCTTATTGACGATGAAGCACAGAAATTGCTTGGGAATTAAATTCAAAAGGCACAATGCCGACTTAAGTAGCAGAGAACCGACACTCTAACATTCTATGATTTGAACCTCCACTGTGAGTCCAGTTTTGATTCCGATGCTTCACTTCAGCTTTACTGTTTCCCTTGGACCTTCTTATTGACGATGAAACACAGAAATTTCATCCGAATTAAATTCAAAAGGCACAATGCCGACTTAAGTACAAGAGGACTGACACTCTAACCTTCAATGATTTTAACCTCTAATGTGAGCCCAGTTTTAGATTCCGATGCTTCAAATCAGGTTCACTGTATCCCTTGGACATTCTTATTGATGATGAAACACAGAACTTGCATCCGAATTGAATACAAAAGGCACAATGCCGACTTAAGTACAAGAGGACTGACACTCTCACTTTCTATGAATTCAACCTCTCCTGTGAGTCCAGTTTTAGATTCCGATGCTTCACTTCAGGTTTCCTGTATACCTTGGACCTTCTTATTGACGATGAAACACGGAATTTGCATCCGAATTAAATTCAAAAGGCACAATGCCGACTTAAGTACAAGAGGACTGACTGTCTAACTTTCTATGATTTGAACCTCTCCTGTTAGTCCAGTTTTAGATTCCGATGATTCATATCAGGTTTACAGTATCCCTTGGACATTCTTATTGGTGATGAAACACAGAAATTGCATCCGAATTTAATACAAAAGGCACAATGCCGACTTAAGTACAAGAGGACTGACACTCTCACTTTCTATGATTTGAACATCTCCTGTGAATCCAGTTTTAGATTCCGATGCTTCACTTCAGGTTTACTGTATCCCTTGGACCTTCTTATTGACGATGAAACACAGAAATTGCATGTGAATTAAATTCAAAAGGCACAATGCCGACTTAAGTACAAGAGGACTGACTCTCCAAATTTCTATGATTTGAACCTCTCCTGTGAGTCCAATTTTAGATTCCAATGCAACACTTCAGGTTCACTATATACCTTGGACCTTCTTATTGACGATGAAACACAGAAATTGCATCGGAATTAAATTTAAAAGGCACAATGGCGACATAAGTACAAGAGGACTAACACTCAAACTTTCTATTATTTGTACCTCTCCTGTGAACCCAGTTTTAGATTCGGATGCTTCACTTCAGGTTTACTGTATACCTTGGACCTTCTTATTGACGATGAAACACAGAAATTGCATCGGAATTAAATTCAAAAGGCACGATGCCGACTTAAGTACAAGAGGACTGACTCTCTAACTTTCTATGATTAGAACCTCTTCTGTGAGTCCAGTTTTAGATTCCGATGATTCACTTCAGGTTTACTGTATCTCTTGGACTTTCTTATTGACGATGAAACACAGAAATTGCTTCCGAATTTAATGCAAAAGCACAATGCGGACTTAAGTACAACAGGACTGACACTCTCACTTTTTATGATTTGAACCTCTCCTGTGAGTCCAGTTTTAGATTCCGATGCTTGACTTCAGGTTTCGTGTATACCTTGGACGTTCTTATAGACGATGAAACACAAAAATTGCATCCGAATTTAATACAAAAGGCACATTGCCGACTTAAGTACAAGAGGACTGACACTCTCGTTTTCTATGATTTGAACATCTCCTGTGAGTCAAGTTTTAGATTCCGATGCTTCACTTCAGGTCTACTATATCACTTGCTCCTTCTTATTGACGATGAAGCACAGAAATTGCATCTGAATTTAATACAAAAGGCACAATGCCGACTTAAGTACAAGAGGACCGACTCTCTAATTTTCTTTGATTTTAACCTCTCCTGTGAGTGCAGTTTTAGATTCCGATGCTTCACTTCAGGTTTACTGTATCCCGTGGAACTTCTTATTGACGATAAAACACAGAAATTGCATCCGAATTTAATACAAAAGGCAAAATGACGACTTAAGTAGAAAGGGACTGACACTATAACTTACTGTGATTTGAACCTCTCCTGTGAGTCCAGTTTTAGATTCCGATGCTTCACTTCAGGTTCACTGTATACCTTGGACCTTCTTATTGACGATGAGACACAGAAATTGCATCGGAATTAAATTCAAAAGGCACAATGCAGACTTAAGTACAAGAGGACTGACACTCTAACTTACTATGATTTGAACCTCTCCTGTAAATCTAGTTTTATATTCGGATGCTTCACTTCAGGTTTACTGTACACCTTGGACCTTCTTATTGACGATGAAGCACAGAAATTGCTTCGCAATTAAAATCAAATGGGACAATGCCGTTTAAGTAGCAGAGAACTGATACTCTAACTTTCTATGATTTCAACCTCCACTGTGAGTCCAGTTTTAGATTCCGATGCTTCACTTCAGGTTTACTGTATCCCTTGGACCTTCTTATTGACGATGAAACACAGAAATTGCATCCGAATATAATACAAAATGCACAATGCTGACTTAAGTACAAGCGGACTGACACTCTAACTTTCTATGATTTGAACCTCTCCTGTGAGTCAAGTTTTAGATTCCGATGCTTCACTTCAGGTTCACTGTATACCCTGGACCTTCTTATTGACGATAAAACACAGAAATTGCATCGGAATTAAATTCAAAAGGCACAATGCCGACATAAGTGAAAGAGGACTGACACTCTCACTTTCAATGATATTAACCTCTCCTGTGAGTCCAGTTTTAGATTCCGATGATTCACTTCAGGTTTACTGTATCCTTTAGACTTTCATATTGACGATGAAACACAGTAATTGCATCCGAATTTAATACAAAAGCACAATGCCGACTTAAGTACAAGAGGACTGACACTCTCACTTCCTATGATTTGAAAATCTCCTGTGAGTCAAGTTTTAGATTCCGATGCTTCACTTCAGGTCTACTATATCACTTGCACATTCGTATTGTCGATTAAACATAGAAATTGCATCGGAATTAAATTCAAAAGGCACAATGCCGACTTAAGTAAAAGAGGACTGACACTCTCAATTTCTATGATTTTAACCTCTCCTGTGAGTCCAGTTTTAGATTCCGATGCTTCACTTCAGGTTTACTGTACACCTTGGACCTTCTTTTTGACGATGAAGCACAGAAATTGCTTGGGAATTAAATTCAAAAGGCACAATGCCGACTTAAGTACAAGAGGACTGACACTCTAACTTTCAATGATTTGAACCTCTCCTGTGAGCCCAGTTTTAGATTCCGATGCTTCACTTCAGGTTCACTGTATCCCTTGGACCTTCTTATTGATGATGAAACACAGAACTAGCATCCGAATTGAATACAAAAGGCACAATGCCGACTTAAGTACAAGAGGACTGACACTCTCACTTTCTATGAATTCAACCTCTCCTGTGAGTCCAGTTTTAGATTCCGATGCTTCACTTCAGGTTTCCTGTATACCTTGGACCTTCTTATTGACGATAAAACACGGAATTTGCATCCGAATTAAATTCAAAAGGCACAATGCCGACTTAAGGACAAGAGGACTGACTCTCTAACTTTCTATGATTTGAACCTCTCCAGTTAGTCCAGTTTTAGATTCCGATGATTCATATCAGGTTTACAGTATCCCTTGGACATTCTTATTGATGAAGAAACACAGAAATTGCATCCGAATTTAATACAAAAGCCACAATGCCGACTTAAGTACAAGAGGACTGACACTCTCACTTTCTATGATTTGAACATCTCCTGTGAGTCAAGTTTTAGATTCCGATTCTTCACTTCAGGTCTTCTATATCACTTGCACCTTATTGTTGACGATGAAGCACAGAAATTGCATCCGAATTTAATACAAAAGGCACAGTGCTGACATAAGTACAAAAGGACCGACACTCTAACTTTCTATGATTTGTACCTCTCCTGTGAGCCCAGTTTTAGATTCGGATGCTTCACTTCAGGTTTACTGTATTCCTTGGACTTTCTTATTTACGATGAAACACAGAAATTGCATCCGAATTTAATACAAAAGGCAGAATGACGACTTAAGTACAAAGGGACTAGCACGCTAACTTTCTGTGATTTGAGCCTCTCCCGTGTGTCCAGGATTAGATTCCGATGCTTCACTTCAGGTTCAGTGTATACCTTGGACCCTCTTATTGACGATGACACACAGAAATTGCATCGGAATTAAATTCAAAGGCACAATGCCGACTTAAGTACAAGAGAACTGACACTCTAACTTTCTATGATTTGAACCTCTCCTGTGAGTCTAGTTTTAGATTCGGATGCTTCACTTCAGGTTTACTGCACACCTTGGACCTTCGTATTGACGATGAAGCACAGAAATTTCTTCGGAATTAAATTCCAAAGGCACAATGCCGACTTAAGTAGCAGAGAACTGACACTGTAACTTTCTTTGTTTTCAACCTCCACTGTGAGTCCAGTTTTAGATTCCGATGCTTCACTTCAGGTTTACTGTTTCCCTTGGACCTTCGTATTGACGATGATACACAGAAATTTCATCCGAATTAAATTCAAAAGCACAATGCCGACTTAGGTACAAGAGGACTGACACTCTAACTTTCAATGATTTGAACCTCTCCAGTGAGCCCAGTTTTAGATTCCGATGCTTCACTTCAGGTTCACTGTATCCCTTGGACCTTCTTATTGATGATGAAACACAGAACTTGCATCCGAATTTAATACAAAAGGCACAATGCCGACTTAAGTACAAGAGGACTGACTCTCTAATTTTCTATGATTTGAACCTCTCCTGTTAGTCCAGTTTTAGATTCCGATGATTCATATCAAGTTTACAGTATCCCTTGGACATTCTTATTGATGATGAAACACAGAAATTGCATCCGAATTTAATACAAAAGGCACAATGCCGACTTAAGTACAAGAGGACTGACACTCTCACTTTCTATTATTTGAACATCTCCTGTGAGTCAAGTTTTAGATTCCGATTCTTCACTTCAGGTCTTCTATATCACTTGCACCTTCTTATTGACGATGAAGCACAGAAATTGCATCCAAATTTAATACAAAAGGCACAGTGCTGACTTAAGTACAAGAGGACCAACACTCTAACTTTCTTTGATTTTAACCTCTCCTGTGAGTCCAGTTTTAGATTCCGATGCTGCACTTCAGATTCACTGTGTACTTTGGACCTCGTTATTGACGATGAATCACAGAAATTGCAACCGAATTTAATACAAAAGTCACAATGCCGACTTAAGTACAAGAGGCCTGACACTCTTACTTTCTATGATTTGAACCTCTCCTGTGAGTCCAGTTTTAGATTCCGATGCTTCACTTCAGGTTTCCTGTATACGTTGGACCTTCTAATTGACGACGAAACACAGTAATTGCATCCGAATTTAATACAAAAGGCACAATGCCGACTTAAGTAAAAGAGGACTGACACTCTCACTTTCTATGATTTTAACCTCTCCTGTGAGTCCAGTTTTAGATTCCGATGCTTCATTTCAGGTTTCCTGTATACCTTGGACCTTCTTATTGACGATGAAACACAGCAATTGCATCGGAATTAAATTCAAAAGGCACAATGCCGACTTAAGTACAAGAGGACTGACTCTCTAACTTTCTATGATTTGAAATTCTTCTGTGAGTCCAGTTTTAGATTCCGATGATTCACTTCAGGTTTACTGTATCTCTTGGACTCTCTTATTGACGATGAAACGCAGAAATTGCTTCCGAATTTAATACAAAAGCACAATGTTGACTTATGTACAAGAGGACTGGCACTCTCACTTTCTATGATTAGAACCTCTCCTGTGAGTCCAGTTTTAGATTCCGATGCTTGACTTCAGGTTTCGTGTATACCTTGGACGTTCTTATAGACGATGAAACACAGAAATTGCATCCGAATTTAATACAAAAGGCACAATGCCGACTTAAGTACAAAAGGACTGACACTCTAAGTTTCAATGATTTGAACCTCTCCTGTGAGTTCAGTTTTAGATTCCGATGCTTCGCTTCAGGTTAACTGTACACCTTGGACCTCCTTATTGACGATGAAACACAGATATTGCATCGGATTTAAATTCAAAAGGCACAATGCCGACTTAAGTACAAGAGGACTAACACTCTAACTTTCTATAATTTGTACCTCTCCTGTGAGCCCAGTTTTAGTTTCGGATACTTCACTTCAGGTTTACTGTATACCGTGGACCTTCTTATTGACGGAGAAGCACAGTAATTGCTTCGGAATTAAATTCAAAAGGCACAATGCCGACTTAAGTACAAGAGGACCGACACTCTAACTTTCTTTGATTTTAACCTCTCCTGTGGGTCCAGTTTTAGATTCCGATGCTTCACTTCAGGTTTACTGTATCCCTTGGAACTTTTAATTGACGATGAAACACAGAAATTGCATCCGAATTTAATACAAAAGGCACAATGACGACTTAAGTAAAAAGGGACTGACACGCTAACTTTCTGTGATTTGAACCTCTCCTGTGAGTCCAGTTTTAGATTCCGATGCATCACTTCAGGTTCACTGTATACCTTGGACCTTCTTATTGACGGTGAAACACAGAAATTGCATCGGAATTAAATCCATAAGGCACAATGCCGACTTAAGTACAAGACAACTGACACTCTAACTTTCTATGATTTGAACCTCTCCTGTGAGTCTAGTTTTAGATTCGGATGCTTCACTTCAGGTTTACTGTACACCTTGGACCGTCGTATTGACGATGAAGCACAGATATTGCTTCGGAATTAAATTCAGAAGGCACAATGCCGACTTAAGTAAAAGAGGACTGACACTCTTTACTTTCTATTATTTTAACCTCTCCTGTGAGTCCAGTTTTAGATTCCGATGCTTAACTTCAGGTTTCCTGTATACCTAGGACCTTCTAATTGACAATGAAACACAGAAATTGCATCGGAATTAAATTCAAAAGGCACAATGCCGACATAAGTACAAAAGGACTGACTCTCTAACTTTCTATGATTTGAACCTCTTCTGTGAGTCCAGTTTTAGTTTCCGATGATTCACTACAGGTTTACTGTATGCCTTGGACTTTCATATTGACGATGAAACACAGAAATTGCATCCGAATTTAATACAAAAGCACAATGCCGACTTAAGTACAAAAGGACTGAGACTCTCGCTTTCTATGATTTGAACCTCTCATGTGAGTCAAGTTTTAGATTCCGATGTTTCACTTCAGGTCTACTATATCACTTGCACCTTCTTATTGACGATGAAACACAGAAATTGCATCGGAATTAAATTCAAAAGACACAATGCCGACATAAGTAAAAGAGGACTGACACTCTCACTTTCTATGATATTAACCTCTCCTGTGAGTCCAGTTTTAGATTCCGAAGCTTCACTTGAGGTTTCCTGTATACCTTGGACCTTCGTATTGACGATGAAACACAGAAATAGCATCGGAATTAAATTCAAAAGGCACAATGCCGACTTAAGTACTAGAGGACTGACTCTCTAACTTTCTATGATTTGTACCTCTCCTGTGAGCCCAGATTTAGATTCGGATGCTTCACTTCAGGTTTACTGTATTCCTTGGACTTTCTTATTGACGATGAAACACAGAAATTGCATCCGAATTTAATACAAAACGCACAATGACGACTTAAGTACAAAGGGACTGACACGCTAACTTTCTGTGATTTGAACCTCTCCTGTGAGTCCAGTTTTAGATTCCGGTGCTTCACCTCAGGTTCACTGTATACCTTGGACCTTCTTATTGACGATGAAACACAGAAATTGCATTGGAATTAAATTCATAAGGCACAATGCCGACTTAAGTACAAGGGGACTGACACTCTAACTTTCTATGATATGAGCCTCTCCTGTGAGTCTAGTTTTAGATTCGGATGCTTCACTTCAGGTTTACTGTACACCTTGGACCTTCTTATTGACGATGAAACACGGAAATTGCAACCGAATTAAATTCATAAGGCGCAATTCCGACTTAAGTACAAAAGGACTGACACTCTAAGTTTCAATGATTTGAACCTCTCCTGTGAGTTCAGTTTTAGATTCCGATGCTTCGCTTCAGGTTAACTGTACACCTTGGACCTCCTTATTGACGATGAAACACAGATATTGCATCGGATTTAAATTCAAAAGGCACAATGCCGACTTAAGTACAAGAGGACTAACACTCTAACTTTCTATAATTTGTACCTCTCCTGTGAGCCCAGTTTTAGTTTCGGATACTTCACTTCAGGTTTACTGTATACCGTGGACCTTCTTATTGACGGAGAAGCACAGTAATTGCTTCGGAATTAAATTCAAAAGGCACAATGCCGACTTAAGTACAAGAGGACCGACACTCTAACTTTCTTTGATTTTAACCTCTCCTGTGGGTCCAGTTTTAGATTCCGATGCTTCACTTCAGGTTTACTGTATCCCTTGGAACTTTTAATTGACGATGAAACACAGAAATTGCATCCGAATTTAATACAAAAGGCACAATGACGACTTAAGTAAAAAGGGACTGACACGCTAACTTTCTGTGATTTGAACCTCTCCTGTGAGTCCAGTTTTAGATTCCGATGCATCACTTCAGGTTCACTGTATACCTTGGACCTTCTTATTGACGGTGAAACACAGAAATTGCATCGGAATTAAATCCATAAGGCACAATGCCGACTTAAGTACAAGACAACTGACACTCTAACTTTCTATGATTTGAACCTCTCCTGTGAGTCTAGTTTTAGATTCGGATGCTTCACTTCAGGTTTACTGTACACCTTGGACCGTCGTATTGACGATGAAGCACAGATATTGCTTCGGAATTAAATTCAGAAGGCACAATGCCGACTTAAGTAAAAGAGGACTGACACTCTTTACTTTCTATTATTTTAACCTCTCCTGTGAGTCCAGTTTTAGATTCCGATGCTTAACTTCAGGTTTCCTGTATACCTAGGACCTTCTAATTGACAATGAAACACAGAAATTGCATCGGAATTAAATTCAAAAGGCACAATGCCGACATAAGTACAAAAGGACTGACTCTCTAACTTTCTATGATTTGAACCTCTTCTGTGAGTCCAGTTTTAGTTTCCGATGATTCACTACAGGTTTACTGTATGCCTTGGACTTTCATATTGACGATGAAACACAGAAATTGCATCCGAATTTAATACAAAAGCACAATGCCGACTTAAGTACAAAAGGACTGAGACTCTCGCTTTCTATGATTTGAACCTCTCATGTGAGTCAAGTTTTAGATTCCGATGCTTCACTTCAGGTCTACTATATCACTTGCACCTTCTTATTGACGATGAAACACAGAAATTGCATCGGAATTAAATTCAAAAGACACAATGCCGACATAAGTAAAAGAGGACTGACACTCTCACTTTCTATGATATTAACCTCTCCTGTGAGTCCAGTTTTAGATTCCGAAGCTTCACTTGAGGTTTCCTGTATACCTTGGACCTTCGTATTGACGATGAAACACAGAAATAGCATCGGAATTAAATTCAAAAGGCACAATGCCGACTTAAGTACTAGAGGACTGACTCTCTAACTTTCTATGATTTGTACCTCTCCTGTGAGCCCAGATTTAGATTCGGATGCTTCACTTCAGGTTTACTGTATTCCTTGGACTTTCTTATTGACGATGAAACACAGAAATTGCATCCGAATTTAATACAAAACGCACAATGACGACTTAAGTACAAAGGGACTGACACGCTAACTTTCTGTGATTTGAACCTCTCCTGTGAGTCCAGTTTTAGATTCCGGTGCTTCACCTCAGGTTCACTGTATACCTTGGACCTTCTTATTGACGATGAAACACAGAAATTGCATTGGAATTAAATTCATAAGGCACAATGCCGACTTAAGTACAAGGGGACTGACACTCTAACTTTCTATGATATGAGCCTCTCCTGTGAGTCTAGTTTTAGATTCGGATGCTTCACTTCAGGTTTACTGTACACCTTGGACCTTCTTATTGACGATGAAACACGGAAATTGCAACCGAATTAAATTCATAAGGCGCAATTCCGACTTAAGTACAAGAGGACTGACTCTCTAGCTTTCTATGATTTGAACCTCTCCTGTTAGTCCAGTTTTAGATTCCGATGATTCATTTTAGGTTTACAGTATCACTTGGACATTCTTATTGATGTTGAAACACAGAAATTGCGTCCGAATTTAATACAAAAGGCACAATGCCGACTTAAGTGCAAGAGGACTGACTCACTCACTTTCTATGATTTGAACATCTCCTGTGAGTCAAGTTTTAGATTCCGATGCTTCACTTCAGGTCTACTATATCACTTGCACCTTCTTATTGACGATGAAGCACAGAAATTGCATCCGAATTTCATACAAAAGGCACAATGCCGACTTAGGTACAAGAGGACAGACACTCTAACTATCTATGATTTGTACTTCTCCTGTAAACCCAGTTTTAGATTCGGATGCTTCACTTCAGGTTTACTGTATACCTTGGACCTTCGTATTGACGAAGAAGCACAGATATTGCTTCGGAATTAAATTCATAAGGCACATTGCCGACTTAATTACAAGAGGACCGACACTCTAAATTTCTTTGATTTTAACCTCACCTGTGAGTCCAGTTTTAGATTCCGATGCTTCACTTCAGGTTTACTGTATCCCTTGGAACTTCTTATTGACGATGAAACACCGAAATTGCATCCGAATTTAATACAAGAGGCAAAATGACGACATAAGTACAAGGGGACTGACACTCTAACTTTCTGTGATTTGAACTTCTCCTGTGAGTCAAGTTTTAGATTCCGATGCTTCACCTCAGGTTCACTGTATACCTTGGACCTTCTTATTGACGATGAAACACAAAAATTGCATCATAATTAAATTCAAAAGGCAAATTGCCGACTTTAGTAAAAGAGGACTGACACTCTAAATTTCTATGATTTGAACCTCTCCTGTGAGTCTAGTTTTAGATTCGGATGCTTCACTTCAGGTTTACTGTATACCTTGGACCTTCTTATTGACGATGAAACACAGAAATTGCTTCGGAATTACATTCAAAAGGCACAATGCCGTTTAAGTAGCAGAGACCTGACACTCTAACTTTCTATGATTTGAACCTCCACTGTGAGTCCAGTTTTAGATTCCTATGCTTCACTTCAGGTTCACTGTATACCTTGGACCATCTTATTGACGATGAAACACAGAAATTGCATCGGAATTAAATTCAGAAGGCACAATGCCGACATAAGTAAAAGAGGACTGACACTCTCACTTTCTATGATTTTAACCTCTCCTGTGAGTCCAGTTTTAGATTCCGATGCTTCACTTCAGGTTTCCTGTATACCTAGGACCTTCTAGTGGCGATGAAACACAGAAATTGCAATGGAATTAAAATCAAAAGGCACAATACCGACTTAAGTACAAAAGGACTGACTCTCTAACCTTCTATGATTTGAACCTCTTCTGTGAGTCCAGTTTTAGATTCCGATGAATCACTTCCGGTTTACTGTATCCCTTGGACTTTCTTATTGACGATGATACACAGAAATTGCATCCGAATTTAATTCAAAAGCACAATGCCGACTTAAGTACAAGAGGTCTGACCCTCTCACTCTCTATGATTTTAACCTCTCCTGTGAGTCCAGTTTTACATTACGATGCTTCACTTCAGGTTTCGTGTATTCCTTGGACGTTCATATTGACGATGAAACACAGGAATTGCATCCGAATTTAATACAAAAGGCACAATGCCGACTTAAGTACAAGAGAACGGACACTCTCACTTTCTATGATTTTAACCGCTCCTGTGAGTCCAGTTTTAGATTCCGATGCTTCACTTCAGATTCACTGTGTACTTTGGACCTCCTTATTGACGATGAAACACAGAAATTGCAACCGAATTTAATACAAAAGTCACAATGCCGACTTAAGTACAAGAGGCCTGACACTCTTACTTTCTATGATTTGAACCTCTCCTGTGAGTCCAGTTTTACATTCCGATGCTTCACTTCAGGTCTACTATATCACTTGCACCTTCTTATTGAAGATGAAGCACAGAAATTGCATCCGAATTTAATACAAAAGGCACAATGCCGACTTAGGTACAAGAGGACAGACACTCTAACTATCTATGATTTGTACTTCTCCTGTAAACCCAGTTTTAGATTCGGATGCTTCACTTCAGGTTTACTGTATACCTTGGACCTTCGTATTGACGAAGAAGCACAGATATTGCTTCGGAATTAAATTCATAAGGCACATTGCCGACTTAATTACAAGAGGACCGACACTCTAAATTTCTTTGATTTTAACCTCACCTGTGAGTCCAGTTTTAGATTCCGATGCTTCACTTCAGGTTTACTGTATCCCTTGGAACTTCTTATTGACGATGAAACACCGAAATTGCATCCGAATATAATACAAGAGGCAAAATGACGACATAAGTACAAGGGGACTGACACTCTAACTTTCTGTGATTTGAACTTCTCCTGTGAGTCAAGTTTTAGATTCCGATGCTTCACCTCAGGTTCACTGTATACCTTGGACCTTCTTATTGACGATGAAACACAAAAATTGCATCATAATTAAATTCAAAAGGCAAATTGCCGACTTTAGTAAAAGAGGACTGACACTCTAAATTTCTATGATTTGAACCTCTCCTGTGAGTCTAGTTTTAGATTCGGATGCTTCACTTCAGGTTTACTGTATACCTTGGACCTTCTTATTGACGATGAAACACAGAAATTGCTTCGGAATTACATTCAAAAGGCACAATGCCGTTTAAGTAGCAGAGACCTGACACTCTAACTTTCTATAATTTGAACCTCCACTGTGAGTCCAGTTTTAGATTCCTATGCTTCACTTCAGGTTCACTGTATACCTTGGACCATCTTATTGACGATGAAACACAGAAATTGCATCGGAATTAAATTCAGAAGGCACAATGCCGACATAAGTAAAAGAGGACTGACACTCTCACTTTCTATGATTTTAACCTCTCCTGTGAGTCCAGTTTTAGATTCCGATGCTTCACTTCAGGTTTCCTGTATACCTAGGACCTTCTAGTGGCGATGAAACACAGAAATTGCAATGGAATTAAATTCAAAAGGCACAATACCGACTTAAGTACAAAAGGACTGACTCTCTAACCTTCTATGATTTGAACCTCTTCTGTGAGTCCAGTTTTAGATTCCGATGAATCACTTCCGGTTTACTGTATCCCTTGGACTTTCTTATTGACGATGATACACAGAAATTGCATCCGAATTTAATTCAAAAGCACAATGCCGACTTAAGTACAAGAGGTCTGACCCTCTCACTCTCTATGATTTTAACCTCTCCTGTGAGTCCAGTTTTACATTACGATGCTTCACTTCAGGTTTCGTGTATTCCTTGGACGTTCATATTGACGATGAAACACAGGAATTGCATCCGAATTTAATACAAAAGGCACAATGCCGACTTAAGTACAAGAGAACGGACACTCTCACTTTCTATGATTTTAACCGCTCCTGTGAGTCCAGTTTTAGATTCCGATGCTTCACTTCAGATTCACTGTGTACTTTGGACCTCCTTATTGACGATGAAACACAGAAATTGCAACCGAATTTAATACAAAAGTCACAATGCCGACTTAAGTACAAGAGGCCTGACACTCTTACTTTCTATGATTTGAACCTCTCCTGTGAGTCCAGTTTTACATTCCGATGCTTCACTTCAGGTCTACTATATCACTTGCACCTTCTTATTGAAGATGAAGCACAGAAATTGCATCCGAATTTAATACAAAAGGCACAATGCTGACTTAAGTACAAGAGGACAGACACTCGAAGTTTCAATGATTTGAACCTCTCCTGTGAGTTCAGTTTTAGATTCCGATGCTTCGCTTCAGGTTTACTGTACACCTTGGACCTTCTTATTGACGATGAAACACAGATATTGCATCGGATTTAAATTCAAAAGGCACAATGCCGACTTAAGTACAAGAGGACTAACATTCTAACTTTCTATAATTTGTACCTCTCCTGTGAGCCCAGTTTTAGTTTCGGATACTTCACTTCAGGTTTACTGTATACCGTGGACCTTCTTATTGACGGAGAAGCACAGTAATTGCTTTGGAATTAAATTCAAAAGGCACAATGCCGACTTAAGTACAAGAGGACCGACACTCTAACTTTCTTTGATTTTAACCTCTCCTGTGGGTCCAGTTTTAGATTCCGATGCTTCACTTCAGGTTTACTGTATCCCTTGGAACTTGTAATTGACGATGAAACACAGAAATTGCATCCGAATTTAATACAAAAGGCACAATGACGACTTAAGTAAAAAGGGACTGACACGCTAACTTTCTGTGATTTGAACCTCTCCTGTGAGTCCAGTTTTAGATTCCGATGCATCACTTCAGGTTCACTGTATACCTTGGACCTTCTTATTGACGGTGAAACACAGAAATTGCATCGGAATTAAATCCATAAGGCACAATGCCGACTTAAGTACAAGACAACTGACACTCTAACTTTCTATGATTTGAACCTCTCCTGTGAGTCTAGTTTTAGATTCGGATGCTTCACTTCAGGTTTACTGTACACCTTGGACCGTCGTATTGACGATGAAGCACAGATATTGCTTCGGAATTAAATTCAGAAGGCACAATGCCGACTTAAGTAAAAGAGGACTGACACTCTTTACTTTCTATTATTTTAACATCTCCTGTGAGTCCAGTTTTAGATTCCGATGCTTAACTTCAGGTTTCCTGTATACCTAGGACCTTCTAATTGACAATGAAACACAGAAATTGCATCGGAATTAAATTCAAAAGGCACAATGCCGACATAAGTACAAAAGGACTGACTCTCTAACTTTCTATGATTTGAACCTCTTCTGTGAGTCCAGTTTTAGATTCCGATGATTCACTACAGGTTTACTGTATCCCTTGGACTTTCATATTGACGATGAAACACAGAAATTGCATCCGAATTTAATACAAAAGCACAATGCCGACTTAAGTACAAAAGGACTGAGACTCTCGCTTTCTATGATTTGAACCTCTCATGTGAGTCCAGTTTTAGATTCCGATGCTTGACTTCAGGTTTTGTGTATACCTTTGACGTTCTTATTGTCGATGAAACACAGATATTGCATCCGAATTTAATACAAAGGGCACAATGCCGACTTAAGTACAAGAGGACTGACACTCTCCGTTGCTATAATTTGAACATCTCCTGTGAGTCAAGTTTTAGATTCCGATGCTTCACTTCAGGTCTACTATATCACTTGCACCTTCTTATTGACGATGAAACACAGAAATTGCATCGGAATTAAATTCAAAAGACACAATGCCGACTTAAGTAAAAGAGGACTGACACTCTCACTTTCTATGATATTAACCTCTCCTGTGAGTCCAGTTTTAGATTCCGAAGCTTCACTTGAGGTTTCCTGTATACCTTGGACCTTCTTATTGACGATGAAACACAGAAATAGCATCGGAATTAAATTCAAAAGGCACAATGCCGACTTAAGTACTAGAGGACTGACTCTCTAACTTTCTATGATTTGTACCTCTCCTGTGAGCCCAGATTTAGATTCGGATGCTTCACTTCAGGTTTACTGTATTCCTTGGACTTTCTTATTGACGATGAAACACAGGAATTGCATCCGAATTTAATACAAAACGCACAATGACGACTTAAGTACAAAGGGACTGACACGCTAACTTTCTGTGATTTGAACCTCTCCTGTGAGTCCAGTTTTAGATTCCGGTGCTTCACCTCAGGTTCACTGTATACCTTGGACCTTCTTATTGACGATGAAAAACAAAAATTGCATCATAATTAAATTCAAAAGGCACATTGCCGACTTTAGTAGAAGAGGACTGACACTCTAAATTTCTATGATTTGAACCTCTCCTGTGAGTCTAGTTTTAGATTCGGATGCTTCACTTCAGGTTTACTGTATACCTTGGACCTTCTTATTGACGATGAAACACAGAAATTGCTTCGGAATTACATTCAAAAGGCACAATGCCGTTTAAGTAGCAGAGACCTGACACTCTAACTTTCTATGATTTGAACCTCCACTGTGAGTCCAGTTTTAGATTCCTATGCTTCACTTCAGGTTCACTGTATACCTTGGACCATCTTATTGACGATGAAACACAGAAATTGCATCGGAATTAAATTCAGAAGGCACAATGCCGACATAAGTAAAAGAGGACTGACACTCTCACTTTCTATGATTTTAACCTCTCCTGTGAGTCCAGTTTTAGATTCCGATGCTTCACTTCAGGTTTCCTGTATACCTAGGACCTTCTAGTGGCGATGAAACACAGAAATTGCAATGGAATTAAATTCAAAAGGCACAATACCGACTTAAGTACAAAAGGACTGACTCTCTAACCTTCTATGATTTGAACCTCTTCTGTGAGTCCAGTTTTAGATACCGATGAATCACTTCCAGTTTACTGTATCCCTTGGACTTTCTTATTGACGATGATACACAGAAATTGCATCCGAATTTAATTCAAAAGCACAATGCCGACTTAAGTAAAAGAGGACTGACACTCTCACTTTCTATGATTTTAACCTCTCCTGTGAGTCCAGTTTTAGAATCCGATGCTTCACTTCAGGTTTACTGTATACCTTGGACCTTCTTATTGACGATGAAACACAGAAATTGCATCGGAATTAAATTCAAAAGGCACAATGCCGACTTAAGTACTAGAGGACCGACTCTCTAACTTTCTATGATTTGTCCTCTTTTATGAGCCCAGTTTTAGATTCGGATGCTTTACTTCAGGTTTACTGTATACCTTGGACCTTCATATTGACGAAGAAGCACAGAAATTGCTTCGGAATTAAATTCAAAAGGCACAATACCAACTTAGGTACAAGAGGACAGACACTCTAAATTTCTTTGATTTTAACCTCTCCTGTGAGTCCAGTTTTAGATTCCGATGCTTCACTTCAGGTTTACTGTATCCCTTGGAACTTCTTATTGACGATGAAACACCGAAATTGCATCCGAATTTAATACAAAAGGCAAAATGACGACTTAAGTACAATGGGACTGACACTCTAACTTACTGTGATTTGAACTTCTCCTGTGAGTCCAGTTTTAGATTCCGATGCTTCACCTCAGGTTCACTGTATACCTTGGACCTTCTTATTGACGATGAAACACAGAAATTGCATCATAATTAAATTCAAAAGGCACAATGCCGACTTAAGTAGAAGAGGACTGACAGTCTAACTTTCTATGATTTGAACCTCTCCTGTGAGTCTAGTTTTAGATTCGGATGCTTCACTTCAGGTTTACTGTATACCTTGGACCTTCTTATTGACGATGAAACACAGAAATTGCTTCGGAATTAAATTCAAAAGGCACAATGCCGTTTAAGTAGCAGAGAACTGACACTCTAACATTCTATGATTTGAATGTCCACTGTGAGTCCAGTTTTAGATTCCGATGCTTCACTTCAGGTTCACTGTATACCGTGGACCTTCTTATTGACGATGAAACACAGAAATTGCATCGGAATTAAATTCAAAAGGCACAATGCCGACATAAGTAAAGGAGGACTGACACTCTCACTTTCTATGACTTTAACCTCTCCTGTGAGTCCAGTTTTAGATTCCGATGCTTCACTTCAGGTTTCCTGTATACCTAGGACCTTCTAGTGGCGATGAAACACAGAAATTGGAATGGAATTAAATTCAATAAGCACAATGCCGACTTAAGTACAAGAGGTCTGACTCTCTAACTTTCTATGATTTGAATCTCTTCTGTGAGTCCAGGTTTAGATTCCGATGATTCACTTCAGTTTTACTGTATCTCTTGGACTTTCTTATTGACGATGATACACAGAAATTGCATCCGAATTTAATACAAAAGCACAATGTCGACTTAAGTAGAAGAGGACTGAGACTCTCACTTTCTATGATTTGAACCTCTCCTGTGACTCCAGTTTTAGATTCTGATGCTTGCCTTCAGGTTTCGTGTATACCTTGGACGTTCATGTTGACGATGAAACACAGAAATTGCATCCGAATATAATACAAAAGGCACAATGCGGACTTAAGTACAAGGGTACTGACACTCTCACTTTGTATGATTTGAACATCTCCTGTGAGTCAAGTTTCAGATTCCGATGCTTCACTTCAGGTCTACTATATCACTTGCACCTTCTTATTGACGATGAAACACACAAGTTGCATCGGAATTAAATTCAAAAGGCACAATGCCGACTTAAGTAAAAGAGGACTGACACTCTCACTTTCTATGATTTAAACCTCTCCTGTGAGTCCAGTTTTAGATTCCGATGCTTCACTTCAGGTTTCCTGTATATCTTGGACCTTCTTATTGACGACGAAACACAGAAATTGCATCGGAATTAAATTCAAAAGGCACAATGCCGACTTAAGTACTAGAGGACCGACTCTCTAACTTTCTGTGATTTGTCCTCTTTTATGAGCCCAGTTTTAGATTCGGATGCTTTACTTCAGGTTTACTGTATACCTTGGACCTTCATATTGACGAAGAAGCACAGAAATTGCTTCGGAATTAATTTCAAAAGGCACAATACCGACTTAGGTACAAGAGGACCGACACTCTAAATTTCTTTGATTTTAACCTCTCCTGTGAGTCCAGTTTTAGATTCCGATGCTTCACTTCAGGTTTACTGTATCCCTTGGAACTTCTTATTGACGATGAAACACCGAAATTGCATCCGAATTTAATACAAAAGGCAAAATGACGACTTAAGTACAAAGGGACTGACACTCTAACTTTCTGTGATTTGAACTTCCCCTGTGAGTCCAGTTTTTGATTCCGATGCTTCACCTCAGGTTCACTGTATACCTTGGACCTTCTTATTGACGATGAAACACAGAAATTGCATCATAATTAAATTCAAAAGGCACAACGCCGACTTAAGTAGAAGAGGACTGACACTCTAACTTTCTATGATTTGAACCTCTCCTGTGAGTCTAGTTATAGATTCGGATGCTTCACTTCAGGTTTACTGTATACCTTGGACCTTCTTATTGACGATGAAACACAGAAATTGCTTCAGAATTACATTCACAAGGCACAATGCCGTTTGAGTAGCAGAGAACTGACACTCTAACTTTCTATGATTTGAACCTCCACTGTGAGTCCAGTTTTAGATTCCGATGCTTCACTTCAGGTTCACTGTATACCTTGGACCTTCTTATTGACGATGAAACACGGAAATTGCATCGGATTTAAATTCAAAAGGCACAATGCCGACATAAGTAAAAGAGGACTGACACTCCCACTTTCTATGATTTTAACCTCTCCTGTGAGTCCAGTTTTAGATTCCGATGCTTCACTTAAGGTTTCCTGTATACCTAGGACCTTTTAGTGGCGATGAAACACGGAAATTGCAATGGAATTAAATTCAAAAGGCACAATGACGACTTAAGTACAAGAGGACTGACTCTCTAACTTTCTATGATTTGAACCTCTTCTGTGAGTCCAGTTTTAGTTTCCGATGATTCGCTACAGGTTTACTGTATCCCTAGGACTTTCTTATTGACGATGATACACAGAAATTGCATCCGAATTTAATTCAAAAGCACAATGCCGACTTAAGTACAAGAGGACTGACCCTCTCACTTTCTATGATTTTAACCTCTCCTGTGAGTCCAGTTTTACATTCCGATGCTTCACTTCAGGTTTCGCGTGTTCCTTGGACGTTCATATTGACGATGAAACACAGAAATTGCATCCGAATTTAATACAAAAGGCACAATGCCGACTTAAGTACAAGAGAACGGACACTCTCACTTTCTATGATTTGAACATCTCCTGTGAGTCAAGTTTTAGATTCCGATGCTTCACTTCAGGTCTACTATATCACTTGCACCTTCTTATTGACGATGAAACACAGAAATTGCATCGGAATTACATTCAGAAGGCACAATGCCGACTTAAGTAAAAGAGGACTGCACTCTCACTTTCTATGATTTTAACCTCTCCTGTGAGTCCAGTTTTAGATTCAGATGCTTCACTTCAGGTTTCCTGTATACCTTGGACCTTCTTATTGACGATGAAACACAGAAATTGCATCGGAATTAAATTCAAAAGGCACAATACCAACTTAGGTACAAGAGGACCGACACTCTAAATTTCTTTGATTTTAACCTCTCCTGTGAGTCCAGTTTTAGATTCCGATGCTTCACTTCAGGTTTCCTGTATACCTAGGACCTTCTAGTGGCGATGAAACACAGAAATTGCAATGGAATTAAATTCAAAAAGCACAATGCCGACTTAAGTACAAGAGGACTGACTCTCTAACTTTCTATGATTTGAACCTCTTCTGTGAGTCCAGGTTTAGATTCCGATGATTCACTTCAGGTTTACTGTATCCCTTGGACTTTCTTATTGACGATGATACACAGAAATTGCATCCGAATTTAATACAAAAGCACAATGTCGACTTAAGTAGAAGACGACTGAGACTCTCACTTTCTATGATTTGAACCTCTCCTGTGACTCCAGTTTTAGATTCTGATGCTTGCCTTCAGGTTTCGTGTATACCTTGGACGTTCATGTTGACGATGAAACACAGAAATTGCATCCGAATATAATACAAAAGGCACAATGCCGACTTAAGTACAAGAGGACTGACACTCTCACTTTCTATGATTTGAACATCTCCTGTGAGTCTAGTTTTAGATTGCGATGCTTCACTTCAGGTCTACTATATCACTTGCACCTTCTTATTGACGATGAAACACAGAAATTGCATCGGAATTAAATTCAAAAGGCACAATGCCGACTTAAGTTAAAGAGGACTGACACTATCACTTTCTATGATTTGAACCTCTCCTGTGAGTCCAGTTTTAGATTCCGATGATTCACTTCAGGTTTCCTGTATACCTTGGACCTTATTATTGACGATGAAACACAGAAATTGCATCGGAATTAAGTTCAAAGGGCACAATGCCGACTTAAGTACTAGAGGACTGACTCTCTAACTTTCTATGATTTGTACCTCTTTTGTGAGCCCAGTTTTAGATTCGGATGCTTCATTTTAGGTTTACTGTATCCTTGGACCTTCTTATTGACGAAGAAGCACAGATATTGCTTCGGAATTAAATTCAAAAGGCACAATGCCGACTTAAGTACAAGAGGACTGACACTCAAACTTTCTATGATTTGAACCTCTCCTGTGAGTCTACTTTTAGATTCGGATGCTTCACTTCAGGTTTACTGTACACATTGGATCTTCTTATTGACGATGAAGCACAGAAATTGCTTCGGAATTATATTCAAAAGGCACAATGCCGACTTAAGTAGCAGAGAACTGACACTCTAACTTTCTATGATTTGAACCTCCACTGTGAGTCCAGGTTTACATTCCGATGCTTCACTTCAGGTTTACTGTATCCCTTGGACCATCTTATTGACGATGAAACACAGAAATTTCATCCGAATTAAATTCAAAAGGCACAGTGCCGACATAAGTACAAGAGGACTGACACTCTAACTTTCTATGATTTGAACCTCTCCTGTGAGCCCAGTTTTAGATTCCGATGCTTCACTTCGGGTTCACTGCATCCCTTGGACCTTCTTATTGATGATGAAACACAGAACTTGCATCCAAATTTAATACAAAAGGCACAATGCCGACTTAAGTACAAGAGGACTGACACTCTCACTTTCTATGAATTCAACCTCTCCTGTGAGTCCAGTTTTAGATTCCGATGCTTCACTTCAGGTTTCTAGTATACCTTGGACCTTCTTATTGACGATGAAACACAGAAATTGCATCCGAATTAAATTGAAAAGGCACAATGCCGACTTAAGTACAAGGGGACTGACTCTCCAACTTTCTATGTTTTGAACCTCTCCTGTTAGTCCAGTTTTAGATTCCGATGATTCATTTCAGGTTTACTGTATCCCTTGGACCTTCTCATTGACGATGAAACACAGAAATTGCATCCGAATTTAATACAAAAGGCACAATGACGACATAAGTTCAAGAGGACTGACACTCTCATTTTCTATGATTTGAACCTCTCCTGTGAGTCCAGTCTTAGATTACGATGCTTCACTTCAGGTCTACTGTATCCCTTGGACCTTCTTATTGACGATGAAACACAGAAATTGCATCGGAATTAAATTCAAAAGCCACTATGCCGACTTAAGTTCAAGAGGACTGACACTCTGACTTTCTATGATTTGAACCTCTCCTGTGAGTCCAGTTTTAGATTCGGATGCTTCACTTCAGGTATACTGTATACCTTGGACCTTCTTATTGACGATGAAGCACAGAAATTGCTACGGAATTAAAATCAAAAGGAACAATGCCAACTTAAGTACAAGAGGACTGACACTCTAACTTTAAATGATTTGAACCTCTCCTGTGAGTCCAGTTTTAGATTCCGATGCTTCACTTCAGGTTTACTGTATCCCTTGGACCTTCTTATTGACGATGAAACACAGATATTGCATCCGAATTTAATGCAAAAAGCACAATGACGACTTAAGTACAAAAGGACAGACACTCTAATTTTCTGTGATTTGAACCTTTCCTGTGAGTCCAGTTTTGGATTCCGATGCCTCCCTTCAGGTTCACTGTATACCTTGGACCTTCTTATTGACGATGAAACACAGAAATTGCATCGGAATTAAATTCAAAAGGCACAATGCCGTCTCAAGTACAAGCGGACTGACTCTCTAACTGTCTATGATTTGAACCTCTCTTGTGAGTCCAGTGTTAGATTCGGATGCTTCACTTCAGGTTCACTGTATACCTTGGACCATCTTATTGATGATGAAGCACAGAAATTGTTTCGGAATTAAATTCAAAAGGCACAATGAGGACTTAATTAGCAGTGGACTGACACTCTAACTTTCTATGATTTGAATCTCTCCTGTGAGTCCAGTTTTAGATTGCGATGCTTCACTTCAGGTTTAATGTTTGACTTGGACCTTCTTATTGACGATGAAACACAGAAATTGCATCCGAATTTATTACAAAAGGCACAATGACGACTTAAGTACAAAAGGACTGACACTCTAACTTTCTAAGATTTGAATCTCTCCTGTGAGTCCACTTTTAGACTCCGATGCTTCACTTCAAGTTTACTGTATACCTTGGACCTTCTTATTGACGATGAAACACAGAATTTGCATCGGAATTAAATTCAAAAGGCACAATGCCGACTTAAGTACAAATGGAGTGATACCCTAACTTTCTATGATTTGAATCTCTCCTGTGAGTCCAGTTTTAGATTCCGATGCTTCACTTGGGGATTACTGTATGCCTTGGACCTTCTTATTGACGATGTAACACAGAAATTGCATCCGAATTCAATACAAAAGGCACAATGCCGACTTAAGTACAAGAGGACTGACACTCTCACTTTCTATGAATTCAACCTCTCCTGTGAGTCCAGTTTTAGATTCCGATGCTTCACTTCAGGTTTCTAGTATACCTTGGACCTTCTTATTGACGATGAAACACAGAAATTGCATCCGAATTAAATTGAAAAGGCACAATGCCGACTTAAGTACAAGGGGACTGACTCTCCAACTTTCTATGTTTTGAACCTCTCCTGTTAGTCCAGTTTTAGATTCCGATGATTCATTTCAGGTTTACTGTATCCCTTGGACCTTCTCATTGACGATGAAACACAGAAATTGCATCCGTATTTAATACAAAAGGCACAATGACGACATAAGTTCAAGAGGACTGACACTCTCATTTTCTATGATTTGAACCTCTCCTGTGAGTCCAGACTTAGATTACGATGCTTCACTTCAGGTCTACTGTATCACTTGCACCTTCTTATTGACGATGAAACACAGAAATTGCACCGGAATTAAATTCAAAAGGCACAATGCCGACTTAAGTAAAAGAGGACTGACACTCTCACTTTCTATGATTTGAACCTCTCCTGTGAGTCCAGTTTTAGATTCCGATGATTCACTTCAGGTTTCCTGTATACCTTGGACCTTATTATTGACGATGAAACACAGAAATTGCATCGGAATTAAGTTCAAAAGGCACAATGCCGACTTAAGTACTAGAGGACTGACTCTCTAACTTTCTATGATTTGTACCTCTTTTGTGAGCCCAGTTTTAGATTCGGATGCTTCATTTTAGGTTTACTGTATCCTTGGACCTTCTTATTGACGAAGAAGCACAGATATTGCTTCGGAATTAAATTCAAAAGGCACAATGCCGACTTAAGTACAAGAGGACTGACACTCAAATTTTCAATGATTTGAACCTCTCCTGTGAGTCTACTTTTAGATTCGGATGCTTCACTTCAGGTTTACTGTACACCTTGGATCTTCTTATTGACGATGAAGCACAGAAATTGCTTCGGAATTATATTCAAAAGGCACAATGCCGACTTAAGTAGCAGAGAACTGACACTCTAAATTTCTATGATTTGAACCTCCACTGTGAGTCCAGGTTTAGATTCCGATGCCTCACTTCAGGTTTACTGTATCCCTTGGACCATCTTATTGACGATGAAACACAGAAATTTCATCCGAATTAAATTCAAAAGGCACAGTGCCGACACAAGTACAAGAGGACTGACACTCTAACTTTCTATGATTTGAACCTCTCCTGTGAGCCCAGTTTTAGATTCCGATGCTTCACTTCGGGTTCACTGCATCCCTTGGACCTTCTTATTGATGATGAAACACAGAACTTGCATCCAAATTTAATACAAAAGGCACAATGCCGACTTAAGTACAAGAGGACTGACACTCTCACTTTCTATGAATTCAACCTCTTCTTTGAGTCCAGTTTTAGATTCCGATGCTTCACTTCAGGTTTCCTGTATACCTTGGACCTTCTTATTGACGATGAAACACAGAAATTGCATCCGAATTAAATTGAAAAGGCACAATGCCGACTTAAGTACAAGGGGACTGACTCTCCAACTTTCTATGTTTTGAACCTCTCCTGTTAGTCCAGTTTTAGATTCTAATGATTCATTTCAGGTTTACTGTATCCCTTGGACCTTCTCATTGACGTTGAAACACAGAAATTGCATCCGAATTTAATACAAAAGACACAATGACGACATAAGTTCAAGAGGACTGACACTCTCATTTTCTATGATTTGAACCTCTCCTGTGAGTCCAGTCTTAGATTACGATGCTTCACTTCAGGTCTACTGTATCCCTTGGACCTTCTTATTGACGATGAAACACAGAAATTGCATCGGAATTAAATTCAAAAGCCACAATGCCGACTTAAGTTCAAGAGGACTGACACTCTAACTTTCTATGATTTGAACCTCTCCTGTGCGTCCAGTTTTAGATTCGGATGCTTCACTTCAGGTTTACTATATACCTTGGACCTTCTTATTGACGATGAAGCACAGAAATTGCTACGGAATTAAAATCAAAAGGAACAATGCCAACTTAAGTACAAGAGGACTGACACTCTAACTTTAAATGATTTGAACCTCTCCTGTGAGTCCAGTTTTAGATTTCGATGCTTCACTTCAGGTTTACTGTAACCCTTGGACCTTCTTATTGACGATGAAACACAGATATTGCATCCGAATTTAATGCAAAAGGCACAATGACGATTTAAGTACAAAAGGACAGACACTCTAATTTTCTGTGATTTGAACCTTTCCTGTGAGTCCAGTTTTGGATTCCGATGCCTCCCTTCAGGTTCACTGTATACCTTGGACCTTCTTATTGACGATGAAACACAGAAATTGCATCGGAATTAAATTCAAAAGGCACAATGCCGACTCAAGTACAAGCGGACTGACTCTCTAACTGTCTATGATTTGAACCTCTCTTGTGAGTCCAGTTTTAGATTCGGATGCTTCACTTCAGGTTCACTGTATACCTTGGACCATCTTATTGATGATGAAGCACAGAAATTGTTTCGGAATTAAATTCAAAAGGCACAATGAGGACTTAATTAGCAGTGGACTGACACTCTAACTTTCTATGATTTGAATCTCTCCTGTGAGTCCAGTTTTAGATTGCGATGCTTCACTTCAGGTTTAATGTTTGACTTGGACCTTCTTATTGACGATGAAACACAGAAATTGCATCCGAATTTATTACAAAAGGCACAATGACGACTTAAGTACAAAAGGACTGACACTCTAACTTTCTAAGATTTGAATCTCTCCTGTGAGTCCACTTTTAGACTCCGATGCTTCACTTCAAGTTTACTGTATACCTTGGACTTTCTCATTGGCGATGAAACACAGAGTTTGCCTCGGAATTAAATTCAAAAGGCACAATGCCGACTTAAGTACAAGTGGAGTGATACCCTAACTTTCTATGATTTGAATCTCTCCTGTGAGTCCAGTTTTAGATTCCGATGCTTCACTTCGGGATTACTGTATGCCTTGGACCTTCTTATTGACGATGTAACACAGAAATTGCATCCGAATTCAATACAAAAGGCACAATGCCGACTTAAGTACAAGAGGACTGACACTCTTACTTTCTGTGAATCGAACCTGTCCTGTGAGTCCAGTTTTAGATTCCGATGCTTCACTTTAGGTGTACTGTATCCCTTGGACTTTCTTATTGATGGTGAAACTCATAAATTGCATCCGAATTTAATACAAAAGACACAATGCCGACCTAAGTACAAGAGGACTGACACTCTCACTTTCTATGATTTGAACCTTTCCTGTGAGTCCAGTTTTAGATTCAGATGCTTCACTTCAGGTTTCGAATATACGTCGGACCTTCTTATTGACGATGAAACACAGAAATTGCATCCGAATTTAATACAAAAGGCACAATGCCGCCTTAAGTACAAGAGGACTGTCACTCTCACTTTCTATGATTTGAACCTCTCCTGTGAGTCCAGTTTTAGATTCCGATGCCTCACTTCCGGTTTCCTGTATACCTTGGAAATTCTAATTGACGATGAAACACAGAAATTGCATCCGAATTTAATTCAAAAGGCACAATGCCGACATCAGTACAAGTGGACTGACACTCTCACTTTTTATGATTTGAACCCCTCCTGTGAGTCCAGTGTTAGATTCCGATGCTTCACTTCAGGTTTCCTGTATACCTTGGACCTTCTTATTGACGACGAAACACAGAAATTTCATCCGAATTAAATTCAAAAGGCATAATGCCGACTTAAGTACAAGAGGACTGACACTCTAACTTTCTATGATTTGAACCTCTCCTGTGAGCCCAGTTTTAGATTCCGATGCTTCACTTCAGCTTTACTGTATCCCTTGGACCTTCTTATTGATGATGAAACACAGAACTTGCATCCGAATTTAATACAAAAGGCACAATGACGACTTAAGTACAAGAGGACTGACACTCTCACTTTCTATGAATTCAACCTCTCCTGTGAGTCCAGTTTTAGATTCCGATGCTTCACTTCAGGTTTCCTGTATCCCTTGGACCTTCTTATTGATGATGAAACACAGAACTTGCATCCGAATTTAATACAAAAGGTACAATGACGACTTATGTACAAGAGGACTGACACACTCACTTTCTATGAATTCAACCTCTCCTGTGAGTCCAGTTTTAGAATCCGATAACTCACTTTAGGTTTACTGTATACCTTGGAACTTCTTATTGACGATGAAACACAGTAATTGCATCGGAATAAAAATTCAAAAGGCACAATTCCGACTTAAGTACAAGAGGACTGACACTCTAACTTTCTATGATTTGAACCTCTCCTGTAAGTCCAGTTTTAGATTCCGATGCTTCACTTCTGGTTTACTGTAATCCTTGGACCTTCTTATTGACGAGAAAACACAGAAATTGCATCCGAATTTAATACAAATGTCACAATGCCGACTTAAGGACAAGAGGATTGACACTCTCACTTTCTATGATTTGAACCTCTCTTGTGAGCCCAGTTTTAGATTCCGATGCTTCACTTCAGGTTTCCTGTATATCTAGGACTATCTTATTGACGATGACACAGAAATTGCATCCAAAGTAAATTCAAAAGGCACAATGCCGACTTAAGTGCAAGAGGACTGACACTCCAACTTTCTATGATTTGAACCTCTCCTGTGAGTCCAGTTTTAGATTCCGATTCTTCACTTCGGGTTTACTGTATCCCATGGACCTTCTTATTGACGATGAAACACAGAAATTGCATCGGAATTAAATTCAAAAGTCACAATGCCGACTTAAGTACAAGAGGACTGACACTCTAACTTTCTATAATTTGAACCTCTCCTGTGAGTCCAGTTTTAGATTCCGTAGCTTTACTTCAGGTTTACTGTATCCCTTTTACCTTCGTATTGACGATGAAACACAGAAATTCCATCGGAATTATATTCAAAAGGCACAATGCTGACTTAAGTACATGAGGACTGACACTCTAACTTTCTATGATTTGAACCTCTCCTGTGAGTCCAGTTTTCGATTCCGATGCTTCACTTCAGGTTTACTGTATACCTTGGACCTTCGTATTGACGATGAAGCACAGAAATTGCTCCTAAATTAAATTCAAAAGGCACAATGCCGACTTATGTAGCAGAGGACTGACACTCTAACTTTGTATGATTTGAACCTCCACTGTGAGTCCAGTTTTAGATTCCGATGCTTCACTTCAGGTTTACAGTATTCATTGGTCCTTCTTATTGTCGATGAAACACAGAAATTGTATCCGAATTCAATACAATAGGCACAATGACGACTTAAGTACAAAAGGACAGACACTCCAACTTTCTATGATTTGAATCCCTGCTGTGAGTCCAGTTTTGGATTCCGATGCTTCACTTCAGGTTTCCTGTATATCTGGGACCTTCTTATTGACGATGAAACACAGAAATTGCATCGGAATTAAATTCAAAAGGCACAATGCTGACTTCAGTACAAGAGGACTGACACTCTAACGTTCTATGATTTGAACCTCTCCTTTGAGTCCAGTTTCAGATTCCGATGCTACACTTCAGGTTTACTGTATATCATGGACCTCCTTATTGACGACGAAGCACAGAAATTGCATCGGAATGAAATAAAAAAGGCACAATGCCGACATAAGTACAAGATGACTGACGCTCTAATTTTCTATGATTTGAACCTCTCCTGTGAGTTCAGTTTTAGATTCCGATGCTTCACTTCAGGTTTACTGTATCCCTTGGACCTTCTTATTGATGATGAAACACAGAAATTGCATCCGAATTTAATACAAAAGGCACAATGCCGACTTAAGTACAAGAGGACTGACACTCAAACTATCTATGATTTGAAACTCTCCTGTGAGTCCAGTTTTAGATTCCGATGCTTCACTACAGGTTTACTGTATACCTTGGAACTTCTTATTGACGATGAAACACAGTATCTGCATCGGAATAATAATTCAAAAAACACAATTCCGACTTAAGTACAAGAGGACTGACACTCTAACTTTCTATGATTTGAACCTCTCCTGTGAGTCCAGTTTTGGATTCCGATTCTTCACTTCGGGTTTACTGTATCCCATTGACCTTCTTATTGACGATGAAACACAGAAATTGCATCGGAATTAAATTCAAAAGTCACAATGCCGACTTAAGTACAAGAGGACTGACACTCTAACTTTCTATGATTTGAACCTCTCCTGTGAGTCCAGTTTTAGATTCCGTAGCTTCACTTCAGGTTTACTGTATCCCTTTTACCCTCGTATTGACGATGAAACACAGAAATTCCATCGGAATTATATTCAAAAGGCACAATGCTGACTTAAGTACATGAGGACTGACACTCTAACTTTCTATGATTTGAACCTCTCCTGTGAGTCCAGTTTTAGATTCCGATGCTTCACTTCAGGTTTACTGTATACCTTGGACCTTCGTATTGACGATGAAGCACAGAAATTGCTTCTAAATTAAATTCAAAAGGCACAATGCCGACTTATGTAGCAGAGGACTGACACTCTAACTTTGTATGATTTGAACCTCCACTGTGAGTCCAGTTTTAGATTCCGATGCTTCACTTCAGGTTTACAGTATTCATTGGACCTTCTTATTGTCGATGAAACACAGAAATTGCATCCGAATTCAATACAATAGGCACAATGACGACTTAAGTACAAAAGGACAGACACTCTAACTTTCTATGATTTGAATCCCTCCTGTGAGTCCAGTTTTGGATTCCGATGCTTCACTTCAAGGTTCCTGTAAATCTAGGACCTTCTTATTGACGATGAAACACAGAAATTGCATCGGAATTAAATTCAAAAGGCACAATGCTGACTTCAGTACAAGAGGACTGACACTCTAACTTTCTATGATTTGAACCTCTCCGGTGAGTCCAGTTTTAGATTCCGATGCTTCACTTCATGTTTACTGTATCCCTTGTACCTTCTTATTGATGATGAAACACAGAAATTGCATCCGAATTTAATACAAAAGGCACAATGCCGACTTAAGTACAAGAGGACTGACACTCTCGCTTTATATGATTTGAACCTCTCCTGTGAGTCCAGTTTTAGATTCTGATGCTTCACTTCAGGTTTCCTGTATACCTAGGACCTTCTTATTGACAATGAAACACAGAAATTGCATCCGAATTAAATTCAAAAGGCACAATGCCGACTTAAGTACAAGAGGACTGACACTCTAACTATCTATGATTTGAACCTCTCCTGTGAGTCCAGTTTTAGATTCTGATGCTTCACTTCAGGTTTCCTGTATACCTTGGACCTTCTTATTGACGATGAAACACAGAAATTGCTTCAGAATTACATTCAAAAGGCACAATGCCGTTTAAGTAGCAGAGAACTGACACTCTAACTTTCTATGATTTGAACCTCCACTGTAAGTCCAGTTTCAGATTCCGATGCTTCACTTCAGGTTCGCTGTATACCTTGGACCTTCTTATTGACGATGAAACACAAAAATTACATCGGAATTAAATTCAAAAGGCACAATGCCGACATAAGTAAAAGAGGACTGACACTCTCACTTTGTATGATTTTAACCTCTCCTGTGAGTCCAGTTTTAGATTCCGATGCTTCACTTCAGGTTTCCTGTATACCTAGGACCTTCTACTGGCGATGAAACACGGAAATTGCAATGGAATTAAATTCAAAAGGCACAATGCCGACTTAAGTACAAGAGGACTGACTCTCTAACTTTCTATGATTTGAACCTCTTCTGTGAGTCCAGTTTTAGTTTCCGATGATTCAATACAGGTTTACTGTATCCCTTGGACTTTCTTATTGACGATGATACACAGAAATTGCATCCGAATTTAATTCAAAAGCACAATGCCGACTTAAGTACAAGAGGACTGACCCTCTCACTTTCTATGATTTTAACCTCTCCTGTGAGTCCAGTTTTACATTCCGATGCTTCACTTCAGGTTTCGTGTATTCCTTGGACGTTCATATTGACGATGAAACACAGGAATTGCATCCGAATTTAATACAAAAGGCACAATGCCGATTGAAGTACAAGAGAACGGACATTCTCACCTTCTATGATTTGAACATCTCCTGTGAGTCAAGTTTTAGATTCCGATGCTTCACTTCAGGTCTACTAAATCACTTGCACCTTCTTATTGACGATGAAACACAGAAATTGCATCGGAATTAAATTCAGAAGGCACAATGCCGACTTAAGTAAAGGAGGACTGACACTCTCAGTTTCTATGATTTTAACCTCTCCTGTGAGTCCAGTTTTAGATTCCTATGCTTCACTTCAGGTTTCCTGTATACCTTGGACCTTCTTATTGACGATGAAACACAGAAATTGCATCGGAATTAAATTCAAAAGGCACAATGCCGACTTAAGTACTAGAGGACCGACTCTCTAACTTTCTATGATTTGTCCTCTTTTATGAGCCCAGTTTTAGATTCGGATGCTTTACTTCAGGTTTACTGTATACCTGGGACCTTCATATTGACGAAGAAGCACAGAAATTGCTTCGGAATTAAATTCAAAAGGCACAATACCAACTTAGGTACAAGAGGACCAACACTCTAAATTTCTTTGATTTTAACCTCTCCTGTGAGTCCAGTTTTAGATTCCGATGCTTCACTTCAGGTTTACTGTATCCCTTGGAACTTCTTATTGACGATGAAACACCGAAATTGCATCCGAATTTAATACAAAAGGCAAAATGACGACTTAAGTACAATGAGACTGACACTCAAACTTTCTGTGATTTGAACTTCTCCTGTGAGTCCAGTTTTAGATTCCGATGCTTCACCTCAGGTTCACTGTATACCTTGGACCTTCTTATTGACGATGAAACACAGAATCTTCATCCGGATTAAATTCAAAAGGCACAGTGCCGACATAATTCCAAGAGGACTGACACTCTAACTTTCTATGATTTGAACCTCTCCTGTGAGCCCAGTTTTAGATTCCGATGCTTCACTTCAGGTTCACTGCATCCCTTGGACCTTCTTATTGATGATGAAACACAGAACTTGCATCCAAATTTAATACAAAAGGCACAATGCCGACTTAAGTACAAGAGGACTGACACTCTCACTTTCTATGAATTCAACCTCTCCTGTGAGTCCAGTTTTAGATTCCGATGCTTCACTTCAGGTCTACTGTATCCCTTGGACCTTCTTATTGACGATGAAACACAGAAATTGCATCGGAATTAAATTCAAAAGCCACAATGCCGACTTAAGTTCAAGAGGACTGACACTCTAACTTTCTATGATTTGAACCTCTCCTGTGAGTCCAGTTTTAGATTCGTATGCTTCACTTCAGGTTTACTGTATACCTTGGACCTTCTTATTGACGATGAAGCACAGAAATTGCTACGGAATTAAAATCAAAAGGAACAATGCCAACTTAAGTACAAGAGGACTGACACTCTAACTTTCAATGATTTGAACCTCTCCTGTGAGTCCAGTTTTAGATTCCGATGCTTCACTTCAGGTTTACTGTATCCCTTGGACCTTCTTATTGCCGATGAAACACAGATATTGCATCCGAATTTAATGCAAAAGGCACAATGACGACTTAAGTACAAAAGGACAGACACTCTAATTTTCTGTGATTTGAACCTCTCCTGTGAGTCCAGTTTTGGATTCCGATGCCTCCCTTCAGGTTCACTGTATACCTTGGACCTTCTTATTGACGATGAAACACAGAAATTGCATCGGAATTAAATTCAAAAGGCACAATGCCGCCTCAAGTACAAGCGGACTGACACTCTGACTGTCTATGATTTGAACCTCTCTTGTGAGTCCAGTTTTAGATTCGGATGCTTCACTTCAGGTTCACTGTATACCTTGGACCATCTTATTGACGATGAAGCACAGAAATTGTTTCGGAATTAAAATCAAAAGGCACAATGAGGACTTAAGTAGCAGTGGACTGACACTCTAACTTTCTATGATATGAATCTCTCCTGTGAGTCCAGTTTTAGATTGCGATGCTTCACTTCAGGTTTAATGTTTGACTTGGACCTTCTTATTGACGATGAAACACAGAAATTGCATCCGAATTTATTACAAAAGGCACAATGACGACTTAAGTACAAAAGGACTGACACTCTAACTTTCTATGATTTGAATCTCTCCTGTGAGTCCACTTTTAGACTCCGAAGCTTCACTTCAAGTTTACTGTATACCTTGGACCGTCTTATTGACGATGAAACACAGATTATGCCTCGGAATTAAATTCAAAAGGCACAATGCCGACTTAAGTACAAGTGGAGTGATACCCTAACTTTCTATGATTTGAACCTCTCCTGTGAGTCCAGTTTTAGATTCCGATGCTTCACTTCGGGATTACTGTATGCCTTGGACCTTCTTATTGACGATGTAACACAGAAATTGCATCCGAATTCAATACAAAACGCACAATGCCGACTTAAGTACAAGAGGACTGACACTCTTACTTTCTGTGATTCGAACCTGTCCTGTGAGTCCATTTTAGATTCCGATGCTTCACTTTAGGTGTACTGTATCCCTTGGACTTTCTTATTCATGGTGAAACACATAAATTGCATCCGAATTTAATACAAAAGGCACAATGCCGGCTTAGGTACAAGAGGACTGTCACTCTCACTTTCTATGATTTGAACCTCTCCTGTGAGTCCAGTTTTAGATTCCGATGCCTCACTTCCGGTTTCCTGTATACCTTGGAAATTCTAATTGACGATGAAACACAGAAATTGCATCCGAATTTAATTCAAAAGGCACAATGCCGACATCAGTACAAGAGGACTGACACTCTCACTTTCTATGTTTGAACCCCTCCTGTGAGTCCAGTGCTAGATTCCGATGCTTCACTTCAGGTTTCCTGTATACCTTGGACCTTCTTATTGACGACGAAACACAGAAATTTCATCCGAATTAAATTCAAAAGGCACAATGCCGACTTAAGTACAAGAGGACTGACACTCTATCTTTCTATGATTTGAACCTCTCCTGTGAGCCCAGTTTTAGATTCCGATGCTTCACTTCAGCTTTACTGTATCCCTTGGACCTTCTTATTGATAATGAAACACAGAACTTGCATCCGAATTTAATACAAAAGGCACAATGACGACTTAAGTACAGGAGGACTGACACTCTCACTTTCTATGAATTCAACCTCTCCTGTGAGTCCAGTTTTAGATTCCGATGCTTCACTTCAGGTTTCCTGTATCCCTTGGACCTTCTTATTGATGATGAAACACAGAACTTGCATCCGAATTTAATACAAAAGGCACAATGACGACTTAAGTACAAGAGGACTGACACACTCACTTTCTATGAATTCAACCTCTCCTGTGAGTCCAGTTTTGAATCCGATAACTCACTTTAGGTTTACTGTATATCTTGGACCTTCTTATTGACGATGGAACACAGAAATAGCATCCAAATTTAATAGAAAAGGCACAATGCCGACTTATGTAAAAGAGGACTGACACTAACTTTCTATGATTTGAACCTCTCCGGTGAGTCCAGTTTTAGATTCTGATGCTTCACTTCAGGTTTACTGTATCTCTTGTACCTTTTTATTGATGATGAAACACAGAAATTGCATCCGAATTTAATACAAAACTCACAATGCCGACTTAAGTACAAGAGGACTGACACTCTCGCTTTATATGATTTGAACCTCTCCTGTGAGTCCAGTTTTAGATTCTGATGCTTCACTTCAGGTTTCCTGTATACCTAGGACTTTCTTATTGACAATGAAACACAAAAATTGCATCCAAATTAAATTCAAAAGGCACAATGGCGACTTAAGTACAAGACGACTGACACTCTAACTATCTATGATTTGAAACTCTCCTGTGAGTCCAGTTTTAGATTCCGATGCTTCACTACAGGCATACTGTATACCTTGGAACTTCTTATTGACGATGAAACACAGTAATTGCATCGGAATAAAAATTCATAAGGCACAATTCCGACTTAAGTACAAGAGGACTGACACTCTAACTTTCTATGATTTGAACCTCTCCTGTGAGTACAGTTTTAGATTCCGATGCTTCACTTCTGGTTTACTGTAACCCTTGGACCTTCTTATTGACGATGAAACACAGAAATTGCATTCAAAGTAAATTCAAAAGGCACAATGCCGACTTAAGTGCAAGAGGACTGACACTCCAACTTTCTATGATTTGAACCTCTCCTGTGAGTCCAGTTTTAGATTCCGATTCTTCACTACGGGTTTACTGTATCCCATGGACCTTCTTATTGACGATGAAACACAGAAATTGCATCGGAATTAAATTCAAAAGTCACAATGCCGACTTAAGTACAAGAGGACTGACACTCTAACTTTCTATGATTTGAACCTCTCCTGTGAGTCCAGTTTTAGATTCCGTAGCTTCACTTCAGGTTTACTGTATCTCTTTTACCTTCGTATTGACGATGAAACACAGAAATTCCATCGGAATTATATTCAAAAGGCACAATGTTGACTTAAGTACATGAGGACTGACACTCTAACTTTCTATGATTTGAACCTCTCCTGTGAGTCCAGTTTTAGATTCCGATGCTTCACTTCAGGTTTACTGTATACCTTGGACCTTCGTATTGACGATGTAGCACAGAAATTGCTCCTAAATTAAATTCAAAAGGCACAATGCCGACTTATGTAGGAGAGGACTGACACTCTAACTTTGTATGATCTGAACCTCCACTGTGAGTCCAGTTTTAGATTCCGATGCTTCACTTCAGGTTAACAGTATTCATTGGACCTTCTTATTGTCGATGAAACACAGAAATTGCATCCGATTTCAATACAATAGGCACAATGACGACTTAAGTACAAAAGGACAGACACTTCAACTTTCTATGATTTGAATCCCTGCTGTGAGTCCAGTTTTGGATTCCGATGCTTCACTTCAGGTTTCCTGTATATCTAGGACCTTCTTATTGACGATGAAACACAGAAATTGCATCGGAATTAAATTCAAAAGGCACAATGCTGACTTCAGTACAAGAGGACTGACACTCTAACTTTCTATGATTTGAACCTCTCCTTTGAGTCCAGTTTCAGATTCCGATGCTACACTTCAGGATTACTGTATATCATGGACCTCCTTATTGACGACGAAGCACAGAAATTGCATCGGAACGAAATATAAAAGGCACAATGCCGACATAAGTACAAGATGACTGACGCTCTAATTTTCTATGATTTGAACCTCTCCTGTGAGTCCAGTTTTAGATTCCGATGCTTCACTTCAGGTTTACTGTATCCCTTGGACCTTCTTATTGATGATGAAACACAGAAATTGCATCCGAATTTAATACAAAAGGCACAATGCCGACTTAAGTACAAGAGGACTGACACTCTAACTACTAATGATTTGAAACTCTCCTGTGAGTCCAGTTTTAGATTCCGATGCTTCACTACAGGTTTACTGTGTACCTTGGAACTTCTTATTGACGATGAAACACAGTAATTGCATCGGAATAATAATTCAAAAGGCACAATTCCGACTTAAGTACAAGAGGACTGACACTCTAACTTTCTATGATTTGAACCTCTCCTTTGAGTCCAGTTTTAGATTCCGATTCTTTACTTCGGGTTTACTATATCCCATGGACCTTCTTATTGACGATGAAACACAGAAATTGCATCGGAATTAAATTCAAAAGTCACAATGCCGACTTAAGTACAAGAGGACTGACACTCTAACTTTCTATGATTTGAACCTCTCCTGTGAGTCCAGTTTTAGATTCCGTAGCTTCACTTCAGGTTTACTGTATCCCTTTTACCTTCGTATTGACGATGAAACACAGAAATTCCATCGGAATTATATTCAAAAGGCACAATGCTGACTTAAGTACATGAGGACTGACACTCTAACTTTCTATGATTTGAATCTCTCCTGTGAGTCCACTTTTAGACTCCGATGCTTCACTTCAAGTTTACTGTATACCTTGGACCGTCTTATTGACGATGAAACACAGAATTTGCCTCGGAATTAAATTCAAAAGGCACAATGCCGACTTAAGTACAAGTGGAGTGATACCCTAACTTTCTATGATTTGAACCTCTCCTGTGAGTCCAGTTTTAGATTCCGATGCTTCACTTCGGGATTACTGTATGCCTTGGACCTTCTTATTGACGATGTAACACAGAAATTGCATCCGAATTCAATACAAAAGGCACAATACCGACTTAGGTACAAGAGGACTGACACTCTCACTTTCTATGATTTGAACCTCTCCTGTGAGTCCAGTTTTAGATTCCGATGCTTCACTTCAGGTTTCGAATATACGTCGGACCTTCTTATTGACGATGAAACACAGAAATTGCATCCGAATTTAATACAAAAGGCACAATGCCGACTTAAGTACAAGAGGACTGTCACTCTCACTGTCTATGACTTGAACCTCTTCTGTGAGTCCAGTTTTAGATTCCGATGCCTCACTTCCGGTTTCCTGTATACCTTGGAAATTCTAATTGACGATGAAACACAGAAATTGCATCCGAATTTAATTCAAAAGGCACAATGCCGACATCAGTACAAGAGGACTGACACTCTCACTTTCTATGATTTGAACCCCTCCTGTGAGTCCAGTGTTAGATTCCGATGCTTCACTTCAGGTTTCCTGTATACCTTGGACCTTCTTATTGACGACGAAACACAGAAATTTCATCCGAATTAAATTCAAAAGGCACAATGCCGACTTAAGTACAAGAGGACTGACACTCTAACTTTCTATGATTTGAACCTCTCCTGTGAGCCCAGTTTTAGATTCCGATGCTTCACTTCAGCTTTACTGTATCCCTTCGACCTTCTTATTGATGATGAAACACAGAACTTGCATCCGAATTTAATACAAAAGGCACAATGACGACTTAAGTACAAGAGGACTGACACTCTCACTTTCTATGAATTCAACCTCTCCTGTGAGTCCAGTTTTAGATTCCGATGCTTCACTTCGGGTTTCCTGTATCCCTTGGACCTTCTTATTGATGATGAAACACAGAACTTGCATCCGAATTTAATACAAAAGGCACAATGACGACTTAAGTACAAGAGTACTGACACACTCACTTTCTATGTATTCAACCTCTCCTGTGAGTCCAGTTTTGAATCCGATAACTCACTTTAGGTTTACTGTATATCTTGGACCTTCTTATTGACGATGGAACACAGAAATAGCATCCAAATTTAATAGAAAAGGCACAATGCCGACTTAAGTACAAGAGGACTGACACTGACTTTCTATGATTTGAACCTCTCCGGTGAGTCCAGTTTTAGATTCTGATGCTTCACTTCAGGTTTACTGTATCCCTTGTACCTTCTTATTGATGATGAAACACAGAAATTGCATCCGAATTTAATACAAAACTCACAATGCCGACTTAAGAACAAGAGGACTGACACTCTCGCTTTATATGATTTGAACCTCTCCTGTGAGTCCAGTTTTAGATTCTGATGCTTCACGTCAGGTTTCCTGTATACCTAGGACTTTCTTATTGACAATGAAACACAGAAATTGCATCCGAATTAAATTCAAAAGGCACAATGCCGACTTAAGTACAAGACGACTGACACTCTAACTATCTATGATTTGAAACTCTCCTGTGAGTCCAGTTTTAGATTCCGATGCTTCACTACAGGTTTACTGTATACCTTGGAACTTCTTATTGACGATGAAACACAGTAATTGCATCGGAATAAAAATTGAAAAGGCACAATTCCGACTTAAGTACAAGAGGACTGACACTCTAACTTTCTATGATTTGAACCTCTCCTGTGAGTCCAGTTTTAGATTCCGATGCTTCACTTCTGGTTTACTGTAACCCTTGGACCTTCTTATTGACGAGAAAACACAGAAATTGCATCCGAATTTAATACAAAAGTCACAATGCCGGCTTAAGTACAAGAGGATTGACACTCTCACTTTCTATGATTTGAACCTCTCTTGTGAGCCCAGTTTTAGATTCCGATGCTTCACTTCAGGTTTCCTGTATATCTAGGACCTTCTTATTGACGATGAAACACAGAAATTGCATTCAAAGTAAATTCAAAAGGCACAATGCCGACTTAAGTGCAAGAGGACTGACACTCCAACTTTCTATGATTTGAACCTCTCCTGTGAGTCCAGTTTTAGATTCCGATTCTTCACTTCGGGTTTACTGTATCCCATGGACCTTCTTATTGACGATGAAACACAGAAATTGCATCGGAATTAAATTCAAAAGTCACAATGCCGACTAAAGTACAAGAGGACTGACACTCTAACTTTCTATGATTTGAACCTCTCCTGTGAGTCCAGTTTTAGATTCCGTAGCTTCACTTCAGGTTTACTGTATCCCTTTTACCTTCGTATTGACGATGAAACACAGAAATTCCATCGGAATTATATTCAAAAGGCACAATGCTGACTTAAGTACATGAGGACTGACACTCTAACTTTCTATGATTTGAACCTCTCCTGTGAGTCCAGTTTTAGATTCCAATGCTTCACTTCAGGTTTACTGTATACCTTGGACCTTCGTAGTGACGATGAAGCACAGAAATTGCTCCTAAATTAAATTCAAAAGGCACAATGCCGACTTATGTAGCAGAGGACTGACACTCTAACTTTGTATGATTTGAACCTCCACTGTGAGTCCAGTTTTAGATTCCGATGCTTCACTTCAGGTTTACAGTATTCATTGGACCTTCTTATTGTCGATGAAACACAGAAATTGCATCCGAATTCAATACAATAGGCACAATGACGACTTAAGTTCAAAAGGACAGACACTCCAACTTTCTATGATTTGAATCCCTGCTGTGAGTCCAGTTTTGGATTCCGATGCTTCACTTCAGGTTTCCTGTATATCTAGGACCTTCTTATTGACGATGAAACACAGAATTTGCATCGGAATTAAATTCAAAAGGCACAATGCTGACTTCAGTACAAGAGGACTGACACTCTAACTTTCTATGATTTGAACCTCTCCTTTGAGTCCAGTTTCAGATTCCGATGCTACACTTCAGGATTTCTGTATATCATGGACCTCCTTATTGACGACGAAGCACAGAAATTGCATCGGAATGAAATATAAAAGGCACAATGCCGACATAAGTACAAGATGATTGACGCTCTAATTTTCTATGATTTGAACCTCTCCTGTGAGTCCAGTTTTAGATTCCGATGCTTCACTTCAGGTTTACTGTATCCCTTGGACCTTCTTATTGATGATGAAACACAGAAATTGCATCCGAATTTAATACAAAAGGCACAATGCCGACTTAAGTACAAGAGGACTGACACTCTAACTATCTATGATTTGAAACTCTCCTGTGAGTCCAGTTTTAGATTCCGATGCTTCACTACAGGTTTACTGTGTACCTTGGAACTTCTTATTGACGATGAAACACAGTAATTGCATCGGAATAATAATTCAAAAGGCACAATTCCGACTTAAGTACAAGAGGACTGACACTCTAACTTTCTATGATTTGAACCTCTCCTGTGAGTCCAGTTTTAGATTCCGATTCTTCACTTCGGGTTTACTGTATCCCATGGAACTTCTTATTGACGATGAAACACAGTAATTGCATCGGAATAATAATTCAAAAGGCACAATTCCGACTTAAGTACAAGAGGACTGACACTCTAACTTTCTATGATTTGAACCTCTCCTGTGAGTCCAGTTTCAGATTCCGTAGCTTCACTTCAGGTTTACTGTATCCCTTTTACCTTCGTATTGACGATGAAACACAGAAACTCCATCGGAATTATATTCAAAAGGCACAATGTTGACTTAAGTACATGAGGACTGACACTCTAACTTTCTATGATTTGAACCTCTCCTGTGAGTCCAGTTTTAGATTCCGATGCTTCACTTCAGGTTTACTGTATACCTTGGACCTTCGTATTGACGATGAAGCACAGAAATTGCTTCTAAATTATATTCAAAAAGCACAATGCCGACTTATGTAGCAGAGGACTGACACTCTAACTTTGTATGATTTGAACCTCCACTGTGAGTCCAGTTTTAGATTCCGATGCTTCACTTCAGGTTTACAGTATTCATTGGACCTTCTTATTGTAGATGAAACACAGAAATTGCATCCGAATTCAATACAATAGGCACAATGACGACTTAAGTACAAAAGGACAGACACTCTATCTTTCTATGATTTGAATCCCTCCTGTGAGTCCAGTTTTGGATTCCGATGCTTCACTTCAGGGTTCCTGTAAATCTAGGACCTTCTTATTGACGATGAAACACAGAAATTGCAGCGGAATTAAATTCAAAAGGCACAATGCTGACTTCAGTACAGGAGGACTGACACTCTAACTTTCTATGATTTGAACCTCTCCGGTGAGTCCAGTTTTAGATTCCGATGCTTCACTTCATGTTTACTATATCCCTTGTACCTTCTTATTGATGATGAAACACAGAAATTGCATCCGAATTTAATACAAAACTCACAATGCCGACTTAAGTACAAGAGGACTGACACTCTCGCTTTATATGATTTGAACCTCTCCTGTGAGTCCAGTTTTAGATTCTGATGCTTCACTTCAGGTTTCCTGTATACCTAGGACCCTCTTATTGACAATGAAACACAGAAATTGCATCCGAATTAAATTCAAAAGGCACAATGCCGAAATAAGTACAAGAGGACTGACACTCTAACTATCTATGATTTAAAGCTCGCCTGTGAGTCCAGTTTTAGATTCCGATGCTTCACTACAGGTTTACTGTATACCTTGGAACTTCTTATTGACGATGAAACACAGTAATTGCATCGGAATGAAAATTCAAAAGGCACAATTCCGACTTAAGTACAAGAGGACTGACACTCTAACTTTCTATGATTAGAACCACTCCTGTGAGTCCGGTTTTAGATTCCGATGCTTCACTTCTGGTTTACTGTATCCCTTGGACCTTCTTATTGACGAGAAAACACAGAAATTGCATCCGAATTTAATACAAAAGTCACAATGCCGTCTTAAGTACAAGATTACTGACACTCTCACTTTCTATGATTTGAACCTCTCCTATGAGCCCAGTTTTAGATTCCGATGCTTCACTTCAGGTTTCCTGTATATCTAGGACCTTCTTATTGACGATGAAACACAGAAATTGCATTCGAAGTAAATTCAAAAGGCACAATGCCGACTTAAGTGCAAGAGGACTGACACTCCAACTTTCTATAATTTGAACCTCTCCCGTGAGTCCAGTTTTACATTCCGATGCTACACTTCAGGTTTACTGTATCCCTTGGACCTTCTTATTGATAATGAAACACAGATATTGCATCCGAATTTAATACAAAAGGCACAATGCCGACTTAAGTACAAGAGGACTGACACTCTCACTTTCTATGATTTGAACCTCTCCCGTGAGTCCAGTTTTAGATTCCGAAGCTTCACTTCAGGTTTACTGTATCACTTGGACCTTCTTATTGACATTGAAACACAGAAATTGCATCGGAATTAACTTAAAAATGCACAATGCCGACTTAACTACAAGAGGACTGACACTCTATCTTTCTATGATTTGAACCTCTCCTGTGAGTCCAGTTTTAGATTCCGATGCTTCACTTCAGGTTTACAGTATTCATTGGACCTTCTTATTGTAGATGAAACACAGAAATTGCATCCGAATTCAATACAATAGGCACAATGACGACTTAAGTACAAAAGGACAGACACTCTATCTTTCTATGATTTGAATCCCTCCTGTGAGTCCAGTTTTGGATTCCGATGCTTCACTTCAGGGTTCCTGTAAATCTAGGACCTTCTTATTGACGATGAAACACAGAAATTGCATCGGAATTAAATTCAAAAGGCACAATGCTGACTTCAGTACAGGAGGACTGACACTCTAACTTTCTATGATTTGAACCTCTCCGGTGAGTCCAGTTTTAGATTCCGATGCTTCACTTCATGTTTACTATATCCCTTGTACCTTCTTATTGATGATGAAACACAGAAATTGCATCCGAATTTAATACAAAATTCACAATGCCGACTTAAGTACAAGAGGACTGACACTCTCGCTTTATATGATTTGAACCTCTCCTGTGAGTCCGGTTTTAGATTCTGATGCTTCACTTCAGGTCTCCTGTATACCTAGGACCCTCTTATTGACAATGAAACACAGAAATTGCATCCGAATTAAATTCAAAAGGCACAATGCCGAAATAAGTACAAGAGGACTGACACTCTAACTATCTATGATTTAAAGCTCGCCTGTGAGTCCAGTTTTAGATTCCGATGCTTCACTACAGGTTTACTGTATACCTTGGAACTTCTTATTGACGATGAAACACAGTAATTGCATCGGAATGAAAATTCAAAAGGCACAATTCCGACTTAAGTAGCAGAGGACTGACACTCTCACTTTCTATGATTTGAACCTCTCCTGTGAGTCCAGTTTTAGATTCCGATGCTTCATTTCAGGTTTCGAATATACGTCGGACCTTCTTATTGACGATGAAACACAGAAATTGCATCCGAATTTAATACAAAAGGCACAATGCCGACTTAAGTGCAAGAGGACTGACCCTAACTTTCTATGATTTGAACCTCTCCGGTGAGTCCAGTTTTAGGTTCCGATGCTTCACTTCAGGTTTACTGTATCCCTTGTACCTTCTTATTGATGATGAAACACAGAAATTGCATCCGAATTTAATACAAAAGGCACAATGCCGACTTAAGTACAAAAGGACTGACACTCTCGCTTTATATGATTTGAACCTCTCCTGTGAGTCCAGTTTTAGATTCTGATGCTTCACTTCAGGTTTCCTGTATACCTAGGACCTTCTTATTGACAATGAAAAACAGAAATTGCATCCGAATTAAATTCAAAAGGCACAATGCCGACTTAAGTACAAGAGGACTGACACTCTAACAATCTATGATTTGAAACTCTCCTGTGAGTCCAGTTTTAGATTGCGATGCTTCACTACATGTTTACTGTATACCTTGGAACTTCTTATTGACGATGAAACACAGTAACTGCATCGGAATAAAAATCAAAAGGCACAATTCCGACTGAAGTACAAGAAGACTGACACTCTAACTTTCTATGATTTGAACCTCTCCTGTGAGTCCAGTTTTAGATTCCGATGCTTCACTTCTGGTTTACTGTAACCCTTGGACCTTCTTATTGACGAGAAAACTGAGAAATTGCATCCGAATTTAATACAAAAGTCACAATGCCGACTTAAGTACAAGAGGACTGACACTCTCACTTTCTATGATTTGTACATCTCTTGTGAGCCCAGTTTTAGATTCCGACGCTTCACTTCAGGTTTCCTGTATATCTAGGACCTTCTTATTGACGATGAAACACAGAAATTACATCCGAAGTAAATTCAAAAGGCACAATGCCGACTTAAGTGCAAGAGGACTGACACTCCAACTTTCTATGATTTGAACCTCTCCTGTGAGTCCAGTTTTAGATTCCGATGCTTCACTTCAGGTTTACTGTATCCCTTGGACCTTCTTATTGATGATGAAACACAGAAATTGCATCCGAATTTAATACAATAGGCACAATGCCGACTTAAGTACAAGAGGACTGACACTCAAACTATCTATGATTTAAAACTCTCTTGTGAGTCCAGTTATAGTTTCCGATGCTTCACTACAGGTTTACTGTATACCTTGGAACTTCTTATTGACGATGAAAGACGTTAATTGCATCGGAATAATAATTCAAAAGGCACAATTCCGACTTACGTACGAGAGGAATGCCACTCTAACTTTCTATGATTTGAACCTCTCCTGTGAGTCCAGTTTTAGATTCCGATGCTTCACTTCTGGTTTACTGTATCCCTTGGACCTTCTTATTGACGATGAAACACCGACATTGCATCCGAATTTAATACAAAAGGCACAATGCCGACTTAAGTACAAGAGGACTGACACTCTTACTTTCTATGATTTGAACCGCTCCTGTGAGTCCTGTTTTAGATTCCGATGCTTCACTTCAGCTTTACTGTATCCCTTGGACCTTCTTATTGACGATGAAACACAGAAATTGCATCCGAATTTAATACAAAAGGCACAATGCCGACTTAAGTACAAGAGGACTGACACTCTCACTTTCTATGATTTGAACCTCTCCTGTGAGTCCAGTTTTAGATTCCGAAGCTTCACTTCAGGTTTACTGTATCTCTTGGACCTTCTTATTGACGATGAAACAGAGAAATAGCATCCGAATTTAATACAAAAGGCACAATGCCGTCTTAAATGCAAGAGGACTGACAATCTCACTTTCTATGATTTGAACCTCTCCTGTGAGTCCAGTTTTAGATTCCGATGCTTCACTTCAGGTTTACTGTATCCCTTGGACATTTTTATTGACGATAAAACACAAAACTGCATTGGAATTAAGTACAAAAGGCACAATGCCAATTTAAGTACAGGAGGACTGACACACTAACTTTCTATGGTTTGAACCTCTTCTGTGAGTCAAGTTCTAGATTCCGATGCATCACTTCAGGTTTACTGTATCCCTTGGACCTTCTTATTGACAATGAAACACAGAAATTGCATCGGAATTAACTTAAAAAGGCACAACGCTGACTTAACTACAAGAGGACTGACACTCTAACTTTCTATGATTTGAACTTCTCCTGTGAGTCCAGTTTTAGATTCCGATTCTTCACTTCAGGTTTACTGTATCCCATGAACATTCTTATTGACGATGAAACACAGAAATTGCATCGGAATTAAATTCAAAATTCACAATGCCGACTTAAGTACAAGAGGACTGACACTCTAACTTTCTATGATTTGAAACTCTCCTGTGAGTCCAGTTTTAGATTCCGATGATTCACTTCAGGTTTACTGTATCCCTTGGACCTCCATACTGACGATGAAACACAGAAATTGCATCCGAATTTAATACAAAAGGCACAATGCCGACTTAAGTACAAGAGGACTGACACTCTCACTTTCTATGATTTGAACCTCTCCTGTGAGTCCAGTTTTAGATTCAGATGCTTCAATTCCGGTTTCCTGTATACCTTGGACCGTCTTATTGACGATGAAACACAGAAACTGCATCCGAATTTAATATAAAAGCCACAATGCCGACTTAAGTACAAGAGGACTGACGCTCTCACTTTCTATGATTTGAACCTGTCCTGTGAGTCCAGTTTGAGATTCCGAAGCTTCACTTCAGGTTTACTGTATCCCTTGGACCATCTTATTGACGATGAAACACAGAAATTGCATCGGAATTAAATTCGAAAGGAACAAGGTCGACTAAAGTACAGGAGGACTGACACTCTAACTTTCTATGATTTGAACCTCTCCGGTGAGTCCAGTTTTAGATTCCGATGCTTCAGTTCAGGTTTACTGTATCCCTTGTACCTTCTTATTGATGATTTAACACAGAAATTACATCCGAATTTAATACAAAGGGCACAATGCCGACTTAAGTACAAGAAGACTGACACTCTAACTTTCTATGATTTGAAACTCTCCTGTGAGTCCAGTTTTAGATTCCGATGATTCACTTCAGGTTTACTGTATCCCTTGGACCTCCATACTGACGATGAAACACAGAAATTGCATCCGAATTTAATACAAAAGGCACAATGCCGACTTAAGTACAAGAGGACTGACACTCTCACTTTCTATGATTTGAACCTCTCCTGTGAGTCCAGTTTTAGATTCAGATGCTTCAATTCCGGTTTCCTGTATACCTTGGACCGTCTTATTGACGATGAAACACAGAAACTGCATCCGAATTTAATATAAAAGCCACAATGCCGACTTAAGTACAAGAGGACTGACGCTCTCACTTTCTATGATTTGAACCTCTCCTGTGAGTCTAGTTTCAGATTCCGATGCTTCACTTCAGGTTCACTGTATACCTTGGATTTCTTATTTGCGACGAAACACAGAAATTGCATCGGAATTCAATTCAATAGGCACAGTGCCGACTTAAGTAGAAGGGGACTGACACTCTAACATTCTATGACTTGAACCTCTCCTGTGAGTCCAGTTTTAGATTCCGAAGCTTCACTTGAGGTTTACTGTATCCCTTGGAGCATCTTATTGACGATGAAACACAGAAATTGCATCGGAATTAAATTCGAAAGGAACAAGGCCGACTTAAGTACAGGAGGACTGACACTCTAACTTTCTATGATTTGAACCTCTCCGGTGAGTCTAGTTTTAGATTCCGATGCTTCAGTTCAGGTTTACTGTATCCCTTGTACCTTCTTATTGATGATGAAACACAGAAATTACATCCGAATTTAATACAAAGGGCACAATGCCGACTTAAGTACAAGAAGACTGACACTCTAACATTCTATGAATTGAAACTCTCCTGTGAGTCCAGTTTTAGATTCAGATGCTTCACTTCCGGTTTCCTGTATACCTTGGACCGTCTTATTGACGATGAATCACAGAAACTGCATCTGAATTTAATACAAAAGGCACATTGCCGACTTAAGTACAAGAGGACTGACGCTCTCACTTTCTATGATTTGAACCTCTCCTGTGGGTCCAGGTTTAGATTCCGATGCTTCACTTCTGGTTTACTGTATCCCTTGAACCTTCTTATTGACGATGAAATACAGAAATTGCATCCGAATTTAATACAAAAGGCACAATGCCGACTTAAGTTCAAGAGGACTGACACTCTCACTTTCTATGATTTGAACCTCTCCTGTTAGCCCAGATTTAGATTCCGTTACTTCACTTCAGGTTTACTGTATCCCTTTGGACCTTCTTATTGATGATGAAACACAGAAATTGCATCCGAATGTAATACAAACGGCACAATGCCGACTTAAGTACAAGAGGACTGACACCCTAACTTTCTATGATTTGAACCTCTCCGGTGAGTCCAGTTTTAGATTCCGATGCTTCACTTCAGGTTTACTGTATCCCTTGGACCTCCTTATTGACGAGGAAACACAGAAATTGCATCCGAATTAAATACAACTGTCACAATGCCGACTTAAGTACAAGAGGACTGACATTTTAACTGTCTATGATATGAACCTCTCCTGTGAGTCTAGTTTTAGATTCCGATGCTTCACTTCAGGTTCACTGTATACCTTGGACCTTCTTATCTGCGACGAAACACAGAAATTGCATCGGAATTCAGTTCAAAAGGCACAATGCCGACTTAAGTAGAAGTGGACTGACACTCTAACTTTCTAGGATTTGAACCTATCCTGTGAGTTTAGTTTTCGATTCCGATGCTTCACTTCAGGTTCACTGTATACCTTGGACCTTCTTATTGACGATGAAACACAGAAATTTCATCCGAATTTAATACAAAAGACACAATGACGACTTAAATACAAAAGGACTGACACTCTAACTTTCTATGATTTGAATCTCTCCTGTGAGTCCAGGTTTAGATACCGATGCTTCACTTCAAGTTTACTGTATACCTAGGACCTTCGTATTGACGATGAAACACAGAAATAGCATCGGAATTAAATTCAAAAGGCACAAGGCCGACTAAAGTACAAGAGGACTGACACTCTCACTTTCTATGATTAGAACTTCTCCTGTGGGTCCAGGTGTAGATTCCGATGCTTCACCTCAGTTAACTGTATCCCTTGAACCTTCTTATTGACGATGAAACACAGATATTGCATTCGAAATTAATACAAAGGGCACAATGCCGACTTAAGTACAAGAGGACTGACACTCTCACTTTCTATGATTTGAACCTCTCCTGTGGGTCAAGGTTTGGATTCCGATGCTTCACTTCAGGTTTACTGTATCCCTTGAACCTTCTTATTGACGATGAAACACAGAAATTGCATCCGAATTTAATACAAAAGGCACAATGCCGACTTAAGTACAAGAGGACTGACACTCTAACTTCCTATGATTTGAAACTCTCCTGTGAGTCCAGTTTTAGATTCCGATGCTTCACTACAGGTTTACTGTATACCTTGAAACTTCTAATTGACAATGAAACACAGTAATTGCATCGGAATAAAAGTTCAAAAAGCACAATGCCGACTTAAGTACATAAGGACTGACACTCTAACTTTCTATGATTTGAACCTCTCCTTTGAGTCCAGTTTTTGATTCCGACACTTCACTTCCGGTTTACTGTATCCCTTGGACCTTCTTATTGACGAGGAAACACAGAAATTGAATCCGAATTTAATACAAAAGTCACAATGCCGTCTTAAGTACAAGAGGACTGTCACTCTAACTTCCTATGATTTGAACCTCTCCAGTGAGTCTAGTTTTAGATTCCGATGCTTCACTTCAGGTTTACTGTATCCCTTGGACCTTCTTATTGACAATGAAACACAGAAAGTGCATCGGAATTAAATTCAAAAGTCACAATGCCGACTTAAGTACAAGAGGACTGACACTCTAACTTTCTACGATTTGAACCTCTCCTGTGAGTCCAGTTTTAGATTCCGATGCTTCACTTCAGGTTTTCTGTATCCCATGGACCTTCTTATTGACGATGAAACACAGAAATTGCATCGGGATTAAATTCAAAAGTCACAATGCCGACTTAAGTACAAGAGGACTGACACTCTAACTTTCTACGATTTGAACCTCTCCTGTGAGTCCAGTTTTAGATTCCGATGCTTCACTTCAGGTTTATTGTATTCCTTGGAACCTCTTATTGACGATGAAACACAGAAATTGCATCCGAATTAAATACAAAAGGCACAATGCCGACTTAAGTACAAGAGGACTGACACTATAATTTTCTATGATTTGAACCTCTCCTGCCAGTCCAGTTTTAGATTCCGAAGCTTCACTTCAGGTTTACTGTATCCCTTGGACCATCTTATTGACGATGAAACACAGAAATTGCATCGGAATTAAATTCGAAATGAACAAGGCCGACTATAGTACAGGAGGACTGACACTCTAACTTTCTATGATTTGAACCACTCCGGTGAGTCCAGTTTTAGATTCCGATGCTTCAGTTCACGTTTACTGTATCCCTTGTACCTTCTTATTGATGATGAAACACAGAAATTACATCCGAATTTAATACAAAGGGCACAATGCCGACTTAAGTACAAGAAGACTGACACTCTAACTTTCTATGATTTGAAACTCTCCTGTGAGTCCAGTTTTAGATTCCGATGATTCACTTCAGGTTTACTGTATCCCTTGGACCTTCATACTGACGATGAAACACAGAAATTGCATCCGAATTTAATACAAAAGGCACAATGCTGACTTAAGTTCAAGAGGACTGACACTCTAACTTTCTATGAGTTGAACCTCTCCTGTTAGCCCAGTTTTAGATTCCGATACTTCACTTCAGGTTTACTGTATCCCTTGGACCTTCTTATTGATGATGAAACACAGTAATTGCATCCGAATGTAATACAAACGGCACAATGCCGACTTAAGTACAAGAGGACTGACACCCTAACTTTCTATGATTTGAACCTCTCCGGTGAGTCCAGTTTTAGATTCCGATGCTTCACTTCCGGTTTACTGTATCCCTTGGACCTTCTTATTGACAATGAAACACAGAAATTGCATCGGAATTAACTTAAAAAGGCACAATGCCGACTTAACTACAAGAGGACTGACACTCTAATGTACAGGATGGCGGGTATGGGCAGGCGGTGGGCGTTATGGAATAATAGCGTAATTTTTAGAGAAAGGCCATCTATTGGCTAAAGCATGATGAAAGGGGCTACATAGGCCTAGGGAGGTGAGGGTGAGCCAGAGCTTGCAATTTGGCGAACATTGTTCGCGAAGCTACCGAAAGTGGTTGTCTGCCAAAACTAAGTCCACAGTGCCGCAGCACCGGGAGAAGCGGGAGATGATCAATGCTACAGGGCGCGCATCCGACTCACGGGTGAGCAAGAATACAAGAGAGCGGGCCCGGCGACGGGCGGCCGGGTATGTTCGACGCACCACGCGGCTTCCTCCACCCTGATTGGTCAGGACCGAGCAAACCGTGCGGGCGGCATGGAACTTTCCAGAGCGTTGCCTGCTAAGCGACGCCTGGGACGGCGTTACCTCGTCAGCACACGAGAGAGGCGCGTGAACAAGGTGCCCTTTCTCGGTGCTGACTTCCTGTTACTAGATCGTGGGACGAAAGAATTTACAGGCAGCTAACGCTGCCGGCCGTGGCTTGGCCGCAATGGAAAAATGAAGTTACCGGTTGGAGGCTCATATAATAAAGTAAAATCCCTTATTGTCTGGCTCATCCTTTACATTCCTCCCCCTTCCGTGGGAGCGGAGAACGTATGTGAATTCGCTCAATGCAATTATTATTTGAATGTAAACAAATTTAAATTTATCTTGCAAAAGAAAGTGAACATTGGCTCTCACGGAAGACGGCAGGGGTCTTAATCTATGGGAGGGTATAGAGACTCTGAAGACCTCCTAGGGGTCGCAAAGGAACTTACACATGTCAACAATATTGTGTGTATACAATAATCATCATAAAACATCAAAACAACATAAAACATCAAAACATCATAAAACATCAAAACAAAATTAGAACAAAACCTAGCAGTGTGAATTAGATAAACATGTGAAGTGTTCTTGTTGTTAAGTTGAGGTAAAAATGTCTCTTTTTTTTTTGCTTTTGTTAGAATAAGTTGAAAATTTAAACACATCACCACTGATGAGTCACGGCGGGGGCGCCTGGGGCGAGGCGGTGTGGTGTGTTGTCCTCAGCGGGCAGCGCGCAGGCTGTCGGCGGGAAGGGGGCGTGGCCGTGGCCAGGTCCGTGCACTGGAACTCAGCGCAGGGGGAGTATGAGGGGAGATTCACACGTTTCAAAACACAGTTGAAAAGGGAGTTATTACTAAGGAAACACTTCACTACACTACGCTAGTTTTTCCACATTAACTGATATCTCAGTTTCACTCTTAAAACTAAGGGAGGGCACATGCCTGATAGGTTCTTGTTTTCTCTTTATTGTTGAGTTTAGTTTGTGGCTGTTTGCCATTCATTTAAGTGCCAACAGGCGAACGTAAGAAATTTGTCCTTTTTCATGTTTTAGCAAATCATCAATTGACGTTAGAATGTGATTATTTGATTTTTTAGGTAAAACTTGAACGTTAGCTGACAAGGGAATCATGAATGAGCTTTCAGGTATAAAAAACATAATTAAAGGGGCGCGAATACTACGTGAGTAAGCCGTAGTGGCATGAAAGGTTATAAGTGGTGTTCCAACAGGAACCGTTTGCTAAAGATCTGCGCGGAGGCTACGTCAGAGTGGCAGCTGACAGCAAGGCCGAATCTCGCGCTAAGTCAGAAAGGCGCGCGGCAGATAATTTCCGAGGCCAGCGCGGCGTCGGGGCTGCACGCGCCAGCTGAGGGGTCTACGACTGTCAAATGCCGACTGTCAAATGCAACAAAATAGAAGTGGGATTACGCGTGACATAAAGCTAGATGAGTTGTTACAGTGGGTTCTGTTTAAAATTATGCATTAGTAAGTTGGTTCGTAACCAAGTTCCTATGAAATCCATTTGAGCCCAAACATAATTCTTACACAAACATGAAAATATAAAAACGAAGCACTCAAATATCATATTAAATTTACTGCATATTCCATATCACTAAACAAAGAAAGTTAAGTGCCTCTTAGGGCTGACCCTCTACGTGTAATAAGGTTCACATTTTGATAAGAAGTTCCTCATGCATCAACATTTTTGCTGAACATATCAAGTAAAATTGACAAAGAAAAGTGACACCAGTTTTGTGCAGGTGGGGCGTAGATTGTGTCGTTGGATGTCAACGCTGTTGTCAACAAGAGGAGAAAAACAAAACTCGACTAGAATCTAGAGATTTCCATAGTGGGAACAAAAAGTGTAAGGAGTTGAATTAGAAAAGACTAAGTTGAGCGTAATTTTTTGAAGGACTTTCCCTTTATGAAGGTATAGTGCACGGCGCATCGTTTACACGACGTTATCGCCTACTTAACTGTGTATACGACAATTCTGCGATTCCAAGATAGCTGCTACATACTTCTTCGTCAAACTCGACTTCCCTGACATAAAAAAAAACGTTACTGTGCGACAAAATTCGCCATCTTTATTCTCTCAACATCTTGCGACTAAACTCGCCGTCTCTATAACTCCGTAGTGCTGGCCTCCTCGGGACCAGCTGGTTGCTTAAAACTCCGTCTATCCTTGGTTATATCGCAGTGTCCTGGGACACGTCATACAGTTAAATGCTACTACTTCAATAGTCGGTATTCCTTCGGAAAATATAACGGCAAAGCAGTGTCAAAGAAGGCTCAAGGTTTTGAACAGAGATTTCCGCTTACTGGCGGTTTAGCTGCGGGCTAGACGCGGTTCGCGTCTGATGTTGCCTGGTCAGCTGTCGTCAGAGAGCACAGAACACTGTTCTCCCGAATTCTTCTTCGACATGAAAGATTAAAGTCTGGGCTGAATAGTTTTGTGTCTGTTGAAAGTTGACAGATCAAAGTGGGTAGAACGGACTATGCCGCGAAATTGAAAGGTGAAGGAACGGCACAGACAGCTAAGGGTTCGCGCGGGTGCCAACCGCGTCACGTAAGGTACGTGCCCTTGCGGGTGTGGTTCTCTTGTTCATCCAACAGACCAGGTATATAGCCAAAACTTGCTCGTTCTGGGGGTATGATTCACTCTGTTTACGTTATCTATCACGGGGGTAGGCATGTGGTATGTCCCTCCTGATAAACATTCAAATAAAAATGATAATAAAGCATGGTTACATCCTAAACTACTCTTCCAAAACAATTTATCACCTAAGACATCATTATTATTAAACAAATAATTGGCAGTACTCGGGAACCTACTCTAGCATACTTGAAATCCTACAAAATTATTATCTTCATCAGTATAGTAACACAGCGACACATGGAAACACTAGGTTGATACAAATACTAAATTACTGGTGCTGGCAAAACTTTAGCAAAATTCTCTAAATAGTTAGTAATAAAACAGTCAAAATGAACAACAATAAGATAATACACGGACTTAAGTAATTGGACACAAGTAATTAGACATAAGTAATTGGACGTAATCAATTAGACACAAGCAATTTGACATAAGTAATTGGCAACTCGACATAGTGATATAAGGGGTGGCAAAACCGTAACAAAAGCAAAAGTTTAAAATATTATTTCCTTCAAACAAAACTTCCTTATCCTCCAGTTACATTTCGTAGCAAAATGAATGTAAGCATCCCTTGGTATTCCTTTATGCTCTCGTTTGTGTCTTCATACCAACTAATAGTCTTTGGTACTTTTACCTAGAAGAAAACTGTCGTTAAGTCATGGCAATGTTATGTGTAATGCTGTGGAATAGTGTAATGTCACGTTAATACTTCCTGTAACAAGATTCTGATGAAAAATGATTTTATGTCTCCTTCAATGAACAGCCCAAAAATTATTAAACGTGCGATAAACCGTTTCCTGTGTTGATTTGTATTTGCAAATATTTGTGATTATCAGTCACCCAACCAATCGTTCCGGTGTGTATTGGTTGTTCCTTTTGTTCATTCTCTCACTTACCTGCTTCCATATAATCAATATTGGCGGCTTGACGAAGCTAGTTGCATCTCGAAGACGTCGATATGACTTACCTGTCGGTGATTTAGTTTTTAATAAAATTAGACTTCATTTGTCATATAAAGAGTGTGTAGGGAGCAAAGTATGTTCCTTACTATTGAAAATGTGCGCAAAGTTATTCAAAGGGTTCGTTATATAATGGTTAAGAATTTCTGTGTTAAGATTCAGTGCAGCTTGAGGTGCTAAGGTGCGACACGCGTCGCGCTCGTGAGATTGTAAGTTGCTGACAGCACAGCTGATAGTACGGCTGCGTCCGGTTTCACTGGCTCGGCAGCATAACTGGCGTTCATGCTGGGTCCGTCCTCTTACTACGCGTGGAGTTAACCTCTCGGTACAGTCACAAAATTTCCTTCCAAAGTTATCTTATGTTGTTCACGACAGTTATGCATGGAGGATGTTCTTTTCTAAGGGACTCTAATAACTTCAATCGCTAGAGGTCACAAAACTATCGGCTTACAACTATTTTACTTAAACACTCTGTTCTTCAAAATTTAGGTAAATGGCAGGTGTTAGGCTTCTATATAAACTATATTTTGCAATGGCATTCCAAACCCAACTCCTTGGCTAACGCGTTCCCCACACAGCGGTCGTTTACAGGACAGATATAGCGGCAAGTGCCGGCTTTCTTGACGCCATATAGTTCCGTTTATTAACCGTGGTGGTGATACAACATAGCCGGAGATCGATCTGAAATTCCAACATTTACTAATCCTGATGGTTTAGACAATGCGTACCAGGAAAAGTTCTCTCTCACGATTTTTGTTCCATATTGAAAATTCAAATAGACAATACACATAGATTCCCGTCTTTAGATAAGACTAATAAAATCTGTAGGGCAATATTAAGCTGGTGATTTTATTTTTATAACTATCACTTTAGGTTTGCTGTTTAAACTGCAACGTACGAATGTAGGAATGTGTAGCGTGGCTGAGGCACGTGGCCTGCAGGGCGATGGTTGGGGGTGAGGAGGGGCGAGGGGAGAGGTGCAGATGCTGCACGCACCAAGGACAGAGGCGGTGGGTGGGGAAGGGGGAACTGCAATGGCCGCTCTCTCGGCAGGCCGGTGGATGGAGAGGGAAGGGGGCCGCGTCGCCAGCTGACAGGGAGGGGCGGGACTCGGCACATGTGAACAGCTGTAGACAACAGCGGAGGTATTTACGCACTCCTTCCGTGGCATTTAATATACAGAAATACGTGGTACCAAAAAACTTACCTCGTTGTCTGTTCAACATCGCATCATGAAAACAATAAAATAGCACTTCAGGAAGACTCCTTTTACTTTAGAGTAGCCTATTTGTTGTTTAACTTGGACGTATTTATTCTTGTTATTATCGTTGTGTGATCATTTAGCAAAACATACATGTAATAGGGCGTCTTTCAAAGTACAGGTAGACGGCTGCATGTAGTCACTGATCTACTGGCAGTTACGAAGGCGTATTACTATCATGTTTTTATGGTAAAGCTTTAATACCTGTGTTCGTGCACTATTCACTAAATTAATGGGTGAAATGTGAATCCCTTTGATATATTCTAGATTAACTGATTCTTTCTCTAAGTGTTCTGTTGACAAGGACAACTTTCCCCTTAATTCCATGATTAAAGAATGTTTGTGGTTTTAATTCTCGACTGGTACGATAACATTACTGGAAACGTTAAATGACAAGACAAAATGATTACATAACTTCAGTCACTTCCATTAACATGTGACGTCATAAATTCTATTACCAGTTACCAACAGTTGCCAATTCTTATGTCTACTTATAACTAACATGCACAATTTAATTAAATGTATAGTAACTACGGTGTTTTCCGTCAATTAATTCTCTTGCTGCATGCAGGACTTTGCCAACTGTTTACATACCATTCCAGACCTACTTTCAGGAACGCAAATCATAGGGGTTTGACCTTAGAGCATATCTACGTTGCTGTCTAGGCGGTTGTATTACCTTCTTTCTTGCTTTTTTGGGTGGAACTACTGGCGTAATAGGCCCGGTTTCACTGTTAGGTGGGGGTGGCTCGGGTCCTTTATACAGTTTCAATCTGTCAAAATGAACGATCACTGTGCGTTCCGCTAACTGAATTTCCGCATTTACTGGTGAAGTAAGCCGGATGATACGGTACGGTCCTTCATAAGTAGGTGTAAACTTTTTGGTTCTTCCCTTTTTTACTACTGGATTGCTCAACATAACTAGGTCTCCTACCTTGTACTCAGGCATTTTTGCTTTTTGATTACTTCTCTTTAGCTGTTGGGCGGTGGCTCGGGCATTGTTCCCTCTTACTTTTTTCCAAATGGATTTTAGACGTCGAGCTAGACCTTTCACATCTTTGGATTTAATTCCAGGGGGCAGTTTGTCAATTTCAAAAGGCGAATTCATAGGGCGGCCATATACTGCTTCATAAGGTGAGTACCCTGTAGCTTCATGGACACGGCTGTTATAAGCTGACGTAACGTATTGAACATACTTATCCCAGTCAGAGTGATGTTTATTAACATAGTAAGACAGCATGCGCATAACGGTGCGGTGGACTCGTTCCAGGCGACCGTTTGCTTTTGGGTGGAACGGTGTCGTTCGCCACTTTTTAATTCGCAATAACCGACAAACTTCGGTAAATACCGCAGACATGAAATTCGTACCCTGGTCTGTGAGTACAGCTTCAGGGCTTCCGTATGGTAACACTAAATGGTTGACAAAAGCACGCGCTACTGTTTCAGCGGACATATCTGGTATAGGAATGAGAATCAAGAACCTAGAGAAATGATCTATAAGGGACAGAATATACCGATTATTTTGGGGGCTCACAGGGAAAGGACCGACAATATCTGCTGCTACTACTGCCCAGGGATAAGTGGCTTCTGGTACCTGCTGTAAAGGCACTTTCGTTCGAGGTGGTAAGGACCTCTTAACACAAGGTAGACAATTTTGTATATACTTTTGCACGTCTTTCCGTCTTCCTGCCCAGAAATAACGGGCGGCTATTCGGCAGTTTGTGGCTCGAAGGCCGTTATGACATGCCTGCAGGCTATCGTGACACTGTGCGATAATCTTGGAACGTAATTCTTTCGGGATTACTGCCTGTTTACCCAAGTGGGTCTTTCGATATAAAATTCCATCTTCAACGGAAAATTCAGGCAAAGCCACATATTTCTGACATTCGACGTCTCTTTGCTGTGCCTCCCTTAATTCTTCAATAGAAACGTCATTAGCTACTATCACTCTGACCTTTCGGCTTAATGCGTCGGCGTTCTGATGTAACTTGCCCGGTTTGTGTTTCACCTCATACTCAAATTCGCTCAATTTCAAAGCCCAACGAGTTAGCCTACTACTAGGGTCTTTTAAGCTCAACATCCACTGTAACGCGGCGTGATCAGTGATGACAGTGAATTTTCTCCCATACAAATAACATCGGAAATAAGTTACACCAAACATGAGTGCTAGTAGTTCCTTCTCAGTTGTGCTGTAATTTGACTCTGCTTTATTAAGCTGTCGAGACGCATAACCAATTGGTCGTTCTTCGCCATCTATCTCTTGTGACAGGATGGCTCCTACAGCATAATCTGAGGCGTCCACTGACAGTATGAATGGTTTTTCAAAATCCGGGTACGCTAGTACAGGGGCTCTAGTTAAAACATGTTGAATTTGTTGCATACCTTTATCACATTCTTTGGTCCAAATAAAACTAACTCCTTTTTTCAATAAATTAGTCAGGGGCTTAGCAAGGGTGGCATAATTATTCACGAAACGTCTGTAGTAGTTTGCAAGGCCTAAAAATGACTGTAGTTCTTTGACATTTGTCGGTGTTGGGAATTCCTTTACTGCGGCGGTCAAACGGGGGTCCGGTTTGACACCTTCTCCACTTATTATATGACCTAAATATTGTACTTGTGACTGGGCGAAAGCACACTTTTCTAATTTTACACTCAAATGAGCTCCTTTTAACCTTTGCAAAACATCCCTCAGTCTTTCTGCATGTTCTTTTATCGTTTTAGAAAAAATAATAATGTCATCTAAATACACCAAGCAGGTTGTAGGTTTCAACCCACGCAGCAGCAAGTCTGCAAATCTTTGAAAAGTGGCAGGGGCGTTTCTCAATCCAAATGGCATCCTTACAAATTCATACAATCCTGTAGGTACAACAAAAGCAGTTTTATGGCGGTCCTGGGGTGCAACAGGGATCTGATGGTACCCAGAACGCAAATCAAGGGTGGTAAAATACTTACAGTTGCCCAATCGGTCCAATGTTTCATCAATGCGCGGTAACGGATATGTGTCTGGTGTCGTTACCCGATTTACTGCCCGCATATCGACACATAGGCGATAGGCTTTCTCCCCATTTACTGATTTCTTTGGCACAACGACCACGGGGGACGCCCACGCACTCGAGGAGGGTTGTATGATTCCTGCTGCTAATTGCTGCTGAATCGTATCTTCAACTACAGACTGCAAATGATATGGTATACGGTAAGGTTTTTGTGCAATTGGCCGAGCTTCTCCGGTCGGAATTTCGTGCTGAACCAAATCCGTAGCCGGTAGAAACTGCCTCTCTTCAAACAACCACGAAAATTCCTCTAATACCGGCTGCAACATCCTTTTCTCCTCACTGTTTAAATGACCTAACTTCTCTGCTAACTGACTCCTTATCGTCGACGCGACATATCGCACTTCTCTAACTGAACATTTCTTTCCTTTCCTTCCTTTCTTATCTTTATTTCGCTGCTTCTCAGCTCCTCTTATTTCCTCAAAAATTTCCTGACCACTGGCAACAATAGTACCCTTCGGTATCACAACATCTTCTACACCAAAATTATCTATACTTACTGGTATCGCAAAACCCTTCTGTCTCCTTTCCGGTCGGCAGATACTTCTCTTTATATGTACTGACTGACGATCTAAAACATCATTCTGGGTGAGCGGGTCAACCAGAATGTCTGTATTAGGCTGTTCTTGATTTTTGACATCTATCCAGAGAATCTTTCCACTTCCGCCTTTTATCCTCACAGGGTCAGTGGTTTTTATCGCCCACATCTGCGGTTTTATAGGAGACTGTGAACGGCGCCTTTCGCAGCTCCCTCGCGTCTGACGGGTGTGCGCACTGCCAAATCGGTGAATTGCTTCGCCGAACTGCACAGTTCGCGTTCGATAATCCACTATCCCCTGATAACGGTGCAGGAAGTCATTCCCTAGTATGATGTCAAATTCACCCTTCTTTAGCCTTACTACCTCCATCATCTGACTGTATTTACCCTCGTCGATTTGCAGGTTCACTACACACGAACCTGCAGGGACAATTACTTCCTCTCCAAGGCCACTGATATGGTACCGGGGTGGCTGTAACACCCTTCGATCATTTTTCTCCACAAACAATACACTAACTTGAGCACCAGTATCAACTAAAATTCTAACTGATTTGTTCCCGAGTACGCCAAATAGACTAACGTGTTCCACCTCTTTACATTTTTCGGTCCTAACCGGGTGTATTATTTTTGTCGGGGGCGCGGGTGGGTGGCGGAACCTGCCCCCCAAGCGTTTCCCTGATTCGACCCCGCGTTGCGGCGGTGGCCGCGCATCTGATTAGAAAATGGAGACTTTGTGGGGCAAACATTATTAGCATGGCCTACTGTCTGGCAAATAGTGCAATACGGCGCGCGACAGCGCATTGCCGTATGGTTGGGCTTCCCACAACGCTGACAAAATACTTCTTTTGCTGGGACCGGTACTGGGTCCGATGGGCGCGGGGCGGCAGCGCAAAAACGCAACACCTCTTCGCGAAGCATTGCCAAACGAACAGCTTCAAACAGAGAAGTGGGGGAGGCTGCTTTGACTTCTCCTCCGTTGCGGGGGTCAATACCGCGGACAAATGCATCAATTGCACGCGCTTCGGCTTCTGAACGCAAAATTCTGTTTTCACTGGCATTTTCACCTAGCTTGTAGGTACGACAAGATACTGCTCGTATGCGATCTGCAAAGGCATCAAAATCCTCATTAGGCTTCTGCCTAAGGGTTGATAATTGATCTCTGTAATATGCGGTACCTCTGGTATCGGAATAACGCGTAGTCAATCCGCGGGCCAATACTTCAAATTCGTGCGTGTCACGCAATTCGTCCACTGTTTCTATGAACATTCGGGCTTCCCCTGTCAACTTGAGTCTGGCTACATTGACCAATAGATCATCCGGCCAGGCACACGTGCGACCCACATCACGAATATTTTGTAAGAACATAGCTACATTTTCGTGGGACTTCCCAGAAAAGGTGGGAATGAAATTAGCCGCAGGAAAATTGCTTACAGTCGCCATGTTAGCAGAAATTGTGGCGTTTGTATTAGAGACAGAATTAGTGTTAGTTGCAGGGGCGGAGCTAGCCACAGGTATGGAAGTTCGCGCACTAGCTTCTAGCGTCTGTTTCAAGACGCGGTTTTGCTCAAGTAGCTTCTGATTTTGTGCGAATAACTGGCGCATTTGTGCATGTATGGCCTCGAGCGGGTCTTGCGAGGCAGATGCCTCTACGGGGGTATCCCGTTCCGTCGCTCGTGTCCCTATCGGCATGTTTACAATTTTATGGGACGCTAGTGACCAGAAAAAAGTAATGATTGTTACAAAAAAAGGACGGCCACAAAGATTCTCAATCCAGCGGCGGAAGATCGTCGAAGCTATAGTTGTAAGCATCGCGGCGACTTACATGGTGATGGCGGCGGTGCGACGCATTGGTGGCGGCGACGGCGTGGTGCAGTGGCTGCGGCGGCGGCGGTCGGCGGGCGGCAACGGGCGGCGGCGGCGGTGTCCGGACCCTCGGGCGGCGGCAGATTTGTTGGCTCGGCCGGTCGGCGATGGCGGCAGCCCCTGGCGCGTCGGTGACAGCGGCGGGCGGCGGTGGGCGGCGGCGGATGACGGCGGCCCGGCCGGTCGCGCAGCGCAGCGCAGGCCCCTCGAACTCAGGCAGCGGGCAGAGGGCAGCGCGGCGGCGTGCGGCTCACGTGGCTGACTAGCGTGGGCTGCCTCGCTGCAGCGCGCGCCCTGTGCGTGTTTAGTGGAGCAGCCACGGCCCACGTGGAGCAAACGTGGCGGCCGGTTGGCGCATTCCATGCGCGAAGTTCACGGCGTCTCGCCGGGAAAAATTTTGTGTAGCGACAAAGTCACTACGGGAACGCATCCACACTCCTGACACCAATTGTACAGGATTGCGGGTATGGGCAGGCGGTGGGCGTTATGGAATAATAGTGTAATTTTTAGAGAAAGGCCATCTATTGGCTAAAGCATGATGAAAGGGGCTACATAGGCCTAGGGAGGTGAGGGTGAGCCAGAGCTTGCAATTTGGCGAACATTGTTCGCGAAGCTACCGAAAGTGGTTGTCTGCCAAAACTAAGTCCACAGTGCCGCAGCACCGGGAGAAGCGGGAGATGATCAATGCTACAGGGCGCGCATCCGACTCACGGGTGAGCAAGAATACAAGAGAGCGGGCCCGGCGACGGGCGGCCGGGTATGTTCGACGCACCACGCGGCTTCCTCCACCCTGATTGGTCAGGACCGAGCAAACCGTGCGGGCGGCATGGAACTTTCCAGAGCGTTGCCTGCTAAGCGACGCCTGGGAAGGCGTTACCTCGTCAGCACACGAGAGAGGCGCGTGAACAAGGTGCCCTTTCTCGGTGCTGACTTCCTGTTACTAGATCGTGGGACGAAAGAATTTACAGGCAGCTAACGCTGCCGGCCGTGGCTTGGCCGCAATGGAAAAATGAAGTTACTGGTTGGAGGCTCATATAATAAAGTAAAATCCCTTATTGTCTGGCTCATCCTTTACACTAACTTTCTATGATTTGAACCTCTCCTGTGAGTCCAGTTTTAGATTCCGATGCTTCACTTCAGGTTTACTGTATCCCATGGACCTTCGTATTGACGATGAAACACAGAAATAGCATCGGAATTAAATTCAAAAGTCACAATGCCGACTTAAGTACAAGAGGACTGACACTCTAACTTTCTACGATTTGAACCTCTCCTGTGAGTCCAGTTTTAGATTCCGATGCTTCACTTCAGGTTTATTGTATTCCTTGGAACCTCTTATTGACGATGAAACACAGAAATTGCATCCGAATTTAATACAATAGGCACAATGCCGTCTTAAGTACAAGAGGACTGACACTCTAACTTTCTATGATTTGAACCTCTCCTGTGAGTCCAGTTTTTGATTCCGACGCTTCACTTCCGGTATACTGTATCCCTTGGACATTTTTATTGACGATGAAACACAGAAATTGCATCGGAATTAAATACAAATGGCACAATGCCAACTTAAGTACAGGAGGACTGACACTCTAACTTTCTATGATTTGAACCTCTCCTGTGAGTCAAGTTTTAGATTCCGATGCATCACTTCAGGTTTACAGTATCCCTTGGACCTTCTTATTGACAATGAAACACAGAAATTGCATCGGAATTAACTTAAAAAGGCACAATGCCGACTTAACTACAAGAGGACTGACACTCTATCTTTCTATGATTTGAACCTCTCCTGTGAGTCCAGTTTTAGATTCCGATGCTTCACTTCAGGTTTACTGTATCCAATGGACCTTCTTATTGACGATGAAACACAGAAATTGCATCGGAATTAAATTCAAAAGTCACAATGCCGACTTAAGTACAAGAGGACTGACACTCTAACTTTCTACGATTTGAACCTCTCCTGTGAGTCCAGTTTTAGATTCCGATGCTTCACTTCAGGTTTATGGTATTCCTTGGAACCTCTTATTGACGGTGAAACACAGAAATTGCATCCGAATTTAATACAAAAGGCACAATGCCGACTTAAGTACAAGAGGACTGACACTCTAACTTTCTGTGATTTGAACCTCTCCTGTGAGTCCAGTTTTAGATTCCGAAGTTTCACTTCAGGTTTACTGCTTCCCTTGGACCATCGTATTGACGATGAAACACAGAAATTGCATCGGAATTAAATTCGAAATGAACAAGGCCGACTAAAGTACAGGAGGACTGACACTCTAACTTTCTATGATTTGAACCACTCCGGTGAGTCCAGTTTTAGATTCCGATGCTTCAGTTCACATTTACTGTATCCCTTGTACCTTCTTATTGATGATGAAACACAGAAATTACATCCGAATTTAATACAAAGGGCACAATGCCGACTTAAGTACAAGACGACTGACACTCTAACTTTCTATGATTTGAAACTCTCCTGTGAGTCCAGTTTTAGATTCCGATGATTCACTTCAGGTTTACTGTATCCCCTGGACCATCATACTGACGATGAAACACAGAAATTGCATCCGAATTTATAACAAAAGGCACAATGCCGACTTAAGTACAAGAGGACTGACACTCTCACTTTCTATGATTTGAACCTCCTCTGTGAGTCAAGTTTTAGATTCAGATGCTTCACTTCCGCTTTCCTGTATACCTTGGACCTTCTTATTGACGATGAAACACAGAAACTGCATCCGTATTTAATACAGAAGGCACAATGCCGACTTAAGTACAAGAGGACTGACGCTCTCACTTTCTATGATTTGAACCTCTCCTGTGGGTCCAGGTTTAGATTCCGATGCTTCACTTCAGGTTTACTGTATCCCTTGAACCTTCTTATTGACGATGAAATACAGAAATGGCATCCGAATTTTATACAAAAGGCACAATGCCGACTTAAGTTCAAGAGGACTGACACTCTAACTTTCTATGAGTTGAACCTCTCCTGTTAGCCCAGTTTTAGATTCCGATACTTCACTTCAGGTTTGATGTATCCCTTGGACCTTCTTATTGATGATGAAACACAGAAATTGCATCCGAATGTAATACAAACGGCACAATGCCGACTTAAGTACAAGAGGACTGACACCCTAACTTTCTATGATTTGAACCTCTCCGGTGAGTCCAGTTTTAGATTCCGATGCTTCACTTCAGGTTTACTGTATCCCTTGGACCTCCTTATTGACGAGGAAACACAGAAATTGCATCCGACGATAATACAAATGTCACAATGCCGACTTAAGTACAAGAGGACTGACATTCTAACTTTCTATGATTTGAACCTCTCCTGTGAGTCTAGTTTTAGATTCCGAAGCTTCACTTCAGGTTCACTGTATACCTTGGACCTTCTTATTTGCGACGAAACACAGAAATTGCATCGGAATTCAATTCAAAAGGCACAATGCCGACTTAAGTAGAAGAGGACTGACACTCTAACTTTCTAGGATTAGAACCTCTCCTGTGAGTTTAGTTTTAGATTCCGATGCTTCACTTCAGGTTCACTGTATCCCTTGGACCTTCTTATTGACGATGAATTACATTAATTTCATCCGAATTTAATACAAAAGACACAGTGACGACTTAAGTACAAAAAGACTGACACTTTAACTTTCTATGATTTGAATCACTCCTGTGAGTCCAGTTTTAGATACCGATGCTTCACTTCAAGTTTACTGTATACCTTGGACCTTCGTATTGACGATGAAACACAGAAATAGCATCGGAATTAAATTCAAAATTCACAATTACGACTTCAGTTCAAGAGGACTGACTTTCTAAATTTCTATGATTTGACCTCTCCTTTGAGTCCAGTTTTAGATTCCAATGCTACACTTCAGGTTTACTGTATACCATGGACCTTCTGATTGACGATGAAGCACATAAATTGCATCGGAATGAAATTGAAAAGGCACAATGCCGACTTAAGTACAAGATGACTGACGCTCTAATTTTCTATGTTTTGAACCTGTCCTGTGAGTCCAGTTTTAGAATCCGATGATTCACTTCAGGTTTACTGTATCCCTTGGACTTTCTTATTGACTATGAAACACAGAAATTGCATCCGAATTTAATACAAATGGTACAATGCCGACTTAAGTACAAGAGGACTGACACTCTAATTTTCTATGATTTGAACCTCTCCTGTTAGTCCAGTTTTAGAATCCGATGCTTCACTTCAGGTTTACTGTATCCCTTGGACATTCTTATTGACGATGAAACACAGAAATTGCATCGCAATTAAATTGAAAAGGCACAAGGCCGACTAAAGTACAAGAGGACTGACACTCTAACTTTCTATGATTTCAACCTCTCCTGTGAGTCCAGTTTTAGATTCCGATGCTTCACTTCAGGTTTCCTATATATCTTGGACCTTCTTATTGACGATGAGCCACAGAAATTGCATCCGAATTAAATTCAAAAGGCACAATGCCGACTTAAGTACAAGAGGACTGACACTCTAAATTTCTATGATTGAAGCTCTCCTGTTAGCCCAGATTTAGATTCCGATGCTTCACTTCAGGTTTACTGTATCCCTTGGACCTTCTTATTGATGATGAAACACTGAAATTGCATCCGAATTTAATACAAACGGCACAATGCCGACTTAAGTACAAGAGGACTGACACCCTAACTTTCTATGATTTGAACCTCTCCTGTGAGTCCAGTTTTAGATTCCGATGCTTCACTTCAGGTTTACTGTATCCCTTGGACCTTCTTATTGACGATGAAACACAGAAATTGCATCCGAATTTAATACAAAAATCACAATGCGGACTTAAGTACAAGAGGACTGACACTCTCACTTTCTATGATTAGAACTTCTCCTGTGGGTCCAGAATTAGATTCCGATGCTTCACCTCAGTTAACTGTATCCCTTGAAACTTCTTATTGACGATGAAACACAGAAATTGCATCCGAATTTAATACAAACGGCACAATGCCGACTTAAGTACAAGAGGACTGACAGCCTAACTTTCTATGATTTGAACCTCTCCTGTGAGCCCAGATTTAGATTCCGATGCTTCACTTCAGGTTTACTGCATCCCTTGGACCTTCTTATTGATGATGAAACACTGAAATTGCATCCGAATTTAATACAAACGGCACAATTCCGACTTAAGTACAAGAGGACTGACACCCTAACTTTCTATGATTTGAACCTCTCCTGTGAGTCCAGTTTTAGATTCGGATGCTTCACTTCAGGTTTACTGTATCCCTTGGACCTTCCTATTGATGATGAAACTCAGAAGTTGCATCCGAATTTAATGCAAACGGCACAATGACGACGTAAGTACAAGAGGACTGTCACCCTAACTTTCTATGATTTGAACCTCTCCTGTGAGTCTAGTTTTAGATTCCGATGCTTCACTTCAGGTTCACTGCATGCCTTGGACCTTCTTATTTGCGACGAAACACAGAAATTGCATCGGAATTCAATTCAAAAGGCACAATGCCGACTTAAGTAGAAGAGGACTGACACTCTAACTTTCTAGGATTAGAACCTCTCCTGTGAGTTTAGTTTTAGATTCCGATGCTTCACTTCAGGTTCACTGTATCCCTTGGACCTTCTTATTGACGATGAAACACAGAAATTTCATTCGAATTTAATACAAAAGACACAATGACGACTTAAGTACAAAAGGACTGACACTTTAACTTTCTATGATTTGAATCTCTCCTGTGAGTCCAGTTTTAGATACCGATGCATCACTTCAAGTTTACTGTATACCTTGGACCTTCGTATTGACGATGAAACACAGAAATAGCATCGGAATTAAATTCAAAAGGCACAATTCCGACTTCAGTTCAAGAGGACTGACTTTCTAAATTTCTATGATTTGAACCTCTACTTTGAGTCCAGTTTTTGATTCCGATGCTACACTTCAGGTTTACTGTATCCCTTGGACCATCTTATTGATGATGAAACACAGAAATTGCATCCGAATGTAATACAAACGGCACAATGCCGACTTAAGTACAAGAGGACTGACACCCTAACTCTCTATGGATTGAACCTCTCCGGTGAGTCCAGTTTTAGATTGCGATGCTTCACTTCAGGTTTACTGTATCCCTGGGACCTCCTTATTGACGAGGAAACACAGAAATTGCATCTGAATTTAATACAAATGTCACAATGCCGACTTAAGTACAAGAGGACTGACACCCTAACTTTCAATGATTTGAACCTCTCCTGTGAGTCCAGTTTTAGATTCCGATGCTTCACTTCAGGTTTACTGTATCCCTTGGACCTTCTTATTGACGATGAAACACAGAAATTGCATCCGAATTTAATACAAAAATCACAATGCGGACTTAAGTACAAGAGGACTGACACTCTCACTTTCTAGGATTAGAACCTCTCCTGTGAGTTTAGTTTTAGATTCCGATGCTACACTTCAGGTTTACTGTATACCATGGACCTTCTTATTGACGATGAAGCACATACATTGCATCGGAATGAAATTGAAAAGGCACAATGCCGACCTAAGTACAAGATGACTGACGCTCTAATTTTCTATGATTTGAACCTGTCCTGTGTGTCCAGTTTTAGAACCCGATGCTTCACTTCAGGTTTACTGTATCCCTTGGACCTCCTTATTGACGAGGAAACACAGAAATTGCATCCGAATTTAATACAAAAGGCACAATGCCGACTTAAGTACAAGAGGACTGACACTCTAACTTCCTATGATTTGAACCTCTCCTGTGAGTCTAGTTTTAGATTCCGATGCTTCACTTCAGGTTCACTGTATACCTTGGACCTTCGTATTGCCGATGAAACACAGAAATTGCATCGGAATTCAATTCAAAAGGCACAATGCCGACTTAAGAAGAAGAGGACTGAGATTCTAACTTTCTATGATTTGAACCTCTCCTGGGAGCCCAGTTTTAGATTCCGATCTTCACTTCTTGTTCACTATATCCCTTGGACCTTCTTATTGACGATGAAACACAGAAATTGCATCCGAATTTAATACAATAGGAACAATGACGACTTAAGTACAAAAGGACTGACACTCTAACTTTCTATGATTTGAATCTCTCCTGTGAGTCCAGTTTTAGATTCCGATGCTTCACTTCAAATGTACTGTATACCTTCGATCTTCTTATTGACGATGAAACACAGAAATTGCATCGGAATTAAATTCAAAAGGCACAATGCCAACTTCAGTACAAGAGGACTGACACTCTAACTTTCTATGATTTGAACCTCTCCTGTTAGCCCAGTTTTAGATTCCGATACTTCACTTCAGGTTTACTGTATCCCTTGGACCTTCTTATTGATGATGAAACACAGAAATTGCATCCGAATGTAATACAAACGGCACAATGCCGACTTAAGTACAAGAGGACTGACACCCTAACTCTCTATGAATTGAACCTCTCCGGTGAGTCCAGTTTTAGATTGCGATGCTTCACTTCAGGTTTACTGTATCCCTTGGACCTCCTTATTGACGAGGAAACACAGAAATTGCATCTGAATTTAATACAAATGTCACAATGCCGACTTAAGTACAAGAGGCCTGACATTCTAACTTTCTATGAATTGAACCTCTCCTGTGAGTCTAGTTTTAGATTCCGATGCTTCACTTCAGGTTCACGGCATACCTTGGACCTTCTTATTTGCGACGAAACACAGAAATTGCATCGGAATTCAATTCAAAAGGCACAATGCCGACTTAAGTAGAAGAGGACTGACACTCTAACTTTCTAGGATTAGAACCTCTCCTGTGAGTTTAGTTTTAGATTCCGATGCTTCACTTCAGGTTCACTGTATCCCTTGGACCTTCTTATTGACGATGAAACACAGAAATTTCATTCGAATTTAATACAAAAGACACAATGACGACTTAAGTACAAAAGGACTGACACTTTAACTTTCTATGATTTGAATCTCTCCTGTGAGTCCAGTTTTAGATACCGATGCATCACTTCAAGTTTACTGTATACCTTGGACCTTCGTATTGACGATGAAACACAGAAATAGCATCGGAATTAAATTCAAAAGGCACAATTCCGACTTCAGTTCAAGAGGACTGACTTTCTAAATTTCTATGATTTGAACCTCTACTTTGAGTCCAGTTTTTGATTCCGATGCTACACTTCAGGTTTACTGTATCCCTTGGACCTTCTTATTGATGATGAAACACAGAAATTGCATCCGAATGTAATACAAACGGCACAATGCCGACTTAAGTACAAGAGGACTGACACCCTAACTCTCTATGGATTGAACCTCTCCGGTGAGTCCAGTTTTAGATTGCGATGCTTCACTTTAGGTTTACTGTATCCCTTGGACCTCCTTATTGACGAGGAAACACAGAAATTGCATCTGAATTTAATACAAATGTCACAATGCCGACTTAAGTACAAGAGGCCTGACATTCTAACTTTCTATGAATTGAACCTCTCCTGTGAGTCTAGTTTTAGATTCCGATGCTTCACTTCAGGTTCACTGCATACCTTGGACCTTCTTATTTGCGACGAAACACAGAAATTGCATCGGAATTCAATTCAAAAGGCACAATGCCGACTTAAGTAGAAGAGGACTGACACTCTAACTTTCTAGGATTAGAACCTCTCCTGTGAGTTTAGTTTTAGATTCCGATGCTTCACTTCAGGTTCACTGTATCCCTTGGACCTTCTTATTGACGATGAAACACAGAAATTTCATTCGAATTTAATACAAAAGACACAATGACGACTTAAGTACAAAAGGACTGACACTTTAACTTTCTATGATTTGAATCTCTCCTGTGAGTCCAGTTTTAGATACCGATGCATCACTTCAAGTTTACTGTATACCTTGGACCTTCGTATTGACGATGAAACACAGAAATAGCATCGGAATTAAATTCAAAAGGCACAATTCCGACTTCAGTTCAAGAGGACTGACTTTCTAAATTTCTATGATTTGAACCTCTACTTTGAGTCCAGTTTTTGATTCCGATGCTACACTTCAGGTTTACTGTATCCCTTGGACCTTCTTATTGATGATGAAACACAGAAATTGCATCCGAATGTAATACAAACGGCACAATGCCGACTTAAGTACAAGAGGACTGACACCCTAACTCTCTATGAATTGAACCTCTCCGGTGAGTCCAGTTTTAGATTGCGATGCTTCACTTCAGGTTTACTGTATCCCTTGGACCTCCTTATTGACGAGGAAACACAGAAATTGCATCTGAATTTAATACAAATGTCACAATGCCGACTTAAGTACAAGAGGCCTGACATTCTAACTTTCTATGAATTGAACCTCTCCTGTGAGTCTAGTTTTAGATTCCGATGCTTCACTTCAGGTTCACTGCATACCTTGGACCTTCTTATTTGCGACGAAACACAGAAATTGCATCGGAATTCAATTCAAAAGGCACAATGCCGACTTAAGTAGAAGAGGACTGACACTCTAACTTTCTAGGATTAGAACCTCTCCTGTGAGTTTAGTTTTAGATTCCGATGCTACACTTCAGGTTTACTGTATACCATGGACCTTCTTATTGACGATGAAGCACATACATTGCATCGGAATGAAATTGAAAAGGCACAATGCCGACTTAAGTACAAGATGACTGACGCTCTAATTTTCTATGATTTGAACCTGTCCTGTGAGTCCAGTTTTAGAATCCGATGCTTCACTTCAGGTTTACTGTATCCCTTGGACCTCCTTATTGACGAGGAAACACAGAAATTGCATCCGAATTTAATACAAAAGTCACAATGCCGACTTAAGTACAAGAGGACTGACACTCCAACTTCCTATGATTTGAACCTCTCCTGTGAGTCTAGTTTTAGATTCCGATGCTTCACTTCAGGTTCACTGTATACCTTGGACCTTCGTAATGCCGATGAAACACAGAAATTGCATCGGAATTCAATTCAAAAGGCACAATGCCGACTTAAGAAGAAGAGGACTGAGATTCTAACTTTCTATGATTTGAACCTCTCCTGGGAGCCCAGTTTTAGATTCCGATCTTCACTTCTTGTTCACTATATCCCTTGGACCTTCTTATTGACGATGAAACACAGAAATTGCATCCGAATTTAATACAATAGGAACAATGACGACTTAAGTACAAAAGGACTGACACTCTAACTTTCTATGATTTGAATCTCTCCTGTGAGTCCAGTTTTAGATTCCGATGCTTCACTTCAAATGTACTGTATACCTTCGATCTTCTTATTGACGATGAAACACAGATATTGCATCGGAATTAAATTCAAAAGGCACAATGCCAACTTCAGTACAAGAGGACTGACACTCAAACTTTCTATGATTTGAACCTCTCCTGTTAGCCCAGTTTTAGATTCCGATACTTCACTTCAGGTTTACTGTATCCCTTGGACCTTCTTATTGATGATGAAACACAGAAATTGCATCCGAATGTAATACAAACGGCACAATGCCGACTTAAGTACAAGAGGACTGACACCCTAACTCTCTATGAATTGAACCTCTCCGGTGAGTCCAGTTTTGGATTGCGATGCTTCACTTCAGGTTTACTGTATCCCTTGGACCTCCTTATTGACGAGGAAACACAGAAATTGCATCTGAATTTAATACAAATGTCACAATGCCGACTTAAGTACAAGAGGCCTGACATTCTAACTTTCTATGAATTGAACCTCTCCTGTGAGTCTAGTTTTAGATTCCGATGCTTCACTTCAGGTTCACTGCATACCTTGGACCTTCTTATTTGCGACGAAACACAGAAATTGCATCGGAATTCAATTCAAAAGGCACAATGCCGACTTAAGTAGAAGAGGACTGACACTCTAACTTTCTAGGATTAGAACCTCTCCTGTGAGTTTAGTTATAGATTCCGATGCTTCACTTCAGGTTCACTGTATCCCTTGGACCTTCTTATTGACGATGAAACACAGAAATTTCATTCGAATTTAATACAAAAGACACAATGACGACTTAAGTACAAAAGGACTGACACTTTAACTTTCTATGATTTGAATCTCTCCTGTGAGTCCAGTTTTAGATACCGATGCATCACTTCAAGTTTACTGTATACCTTGGACCTTCGTATTGACGATGAAACACAGAAATAGCATCGGAATTAAATTCAAAAGGCACAATTCCGACTTCAGTTCAAGAGGACTGACTTTCTAAATTTCTATGATTTGAACCTCTACTTTGAGACCAGTTTTTGATTTCGATGCTACACTTCAGGTTTACTGTATCCCTTGGACCTTCTTATTGATGATGAAACACAGAAATTGCATCCGAATGTAATACAAACGGCACAATGCCGACTTAAGTACAAGAGGACTGGCACCCTAACTCTCTATGAATTGAACCTCTCCGGTGAGTCCAGTTTTAGATTGCGAGGCTTCACTTAAGGTTTACTGTATCCCTTGGACCTCCTTATTGACGAGGAAACACAGAAATTGCATCTGAATTTAATACAAATATCACAATGACGACTTAAGTACAAGAGCCCTGACATTCTAACTTTCTATGAATTGAACCTCTCACGTGAGTCTAGTTTTAGATTCCGATGCTTCACTTCAGGTTCACTGCATACCTTGGACCTTCTTATTTGCGACGAAACACAGAAATTGCATCGGAATTCAATTCAAAAGGCACAATGCCGACTTAAGTAGAAGAGGACTGACACTCTAACTTTCTAGGATTAGAACCTCTCCTGTGAGTTTAGTTTTAGATTCCGATGCTTCACTTCAGGTTCACTGTATCCCTTGGACCTTCTTATTGACGATGAAACACAGAAATTTCATTCGAATTTAATACAAAAGACACAATGACGACTTAAGTACAAAAGGACTGACACTTTAACTTTCTATGATTTGAATCTCTCCTGTGAGTCCAGTTTTAGATACCGATGCATCACTTCAAGTTTACTGTATACCTTGGACCTTCGTATTGACGATGAAACACAGAAATAGCATCGGAATTAAATTCAAAAGGCACAATTCCGACTTCAGTTCAAGAGGACTGACTTTCTAAATTTCTTTGATTTGAACCTCTTCTTTGAGTCCAGTTTTTGATTCCGATGCTACCCTTCAGGTTTACTGTATACCATGGACCTTCTTATTGACGATGAAGCACATACATTGCATCGGAATGAAATTGAAACGGCACAATGCCGACTTAAGTACAAGATGACTGACGCTCTAATTTTCTATGATTTGAACCTGTCCTGTGAGTCCAGTTTTAGAATCCGATGCTTCACTTCAGGTTTACTGTATCCCTTGGACCTCCTTATTGACGAGGAAACACAGAAATTGCATCCTAACTTAATACAAATTTCACAATGCCGACTTAAGTACAAGAGGACTGACATTCTAACTTTCTATGATTTGAACCTCTCCTGTGGGTCTAGTTTTAGATTCCGATGCTTCACTTCGGGTTCACTGTATACCTTGGACCTTCTTATTTGCGACGAAACACAGAAATTGCATCGGAATTCAATTCAAAAGGCACAATGACGACTTAAGTAGAAAAGGACTGACACTTTAACCTTCTATGATTTGAATCTCTCCTGTGAGTCCAGTTTTAGATTCCGATGCTACACTTCAGGTTTACTGTATACCATGGACCTTCTTATTGACGATGAAGCACATAAATTGCATCGGAATGAAATTGAAAAGGCACAATGCCGACTTAAGTACAAGATGACTGACGCTCTAATTTTCTATGATTTGAACCTGTCCTGTGAGTCCAGTTTTAGAATCCGATGATTCACTTCAGGTTTACTGTATCTTTTAAACCTTCTTATTGACGATGAAACACAGAAATTGCATCCGAATTTAATACAAAAGGTACAATGCCGACTTAAGTACAAGAGGACTGACACTCTAATTTTCTATGATTTGAACCTCTCCTGTAAGTCCAGTTTTTGAATCCGATGCTTCACTTCAGGTTTACTGTATCCCTTGGACCATCTTATTGACGATGGAACACAGAAATTGCATCGCAATTAAATTGAAAAGGCACAAGGCCGACTAAAGTACAAGAGGACTGACACTCTACCTTTCTATGATTTGAACCACTCCGGTGAGTCCAGTTTTAGATTCCGACGCTTCACTTGATGTTTACTGTATCCCTTGTACCTTCTTATTGATGAAGAAACGCAGAAATTGCATGCGAATTTAATACAAAGGGCACAATGCCGACTTAAGTACAAGAAGAGCTGACACTATATCTTTCTATGATTTGAACCTCTCCTGTGAGTCCAGTTTTAGATTCCGATGCCTCACTTCGGTTTTTTGTATCCCTTGGACCTTCATTTTGACGATGAAACACAGAAATTGCATCCGAATTTATTACAAAAGGCACAATGCCGACTTAAGTACAAGTGGACAGACACTCTCACTTTCTATGATTTGAACCTCTCCTGTGAGTCCAGTTTTAATTTCCGATGCTTCACTTCCGGTTTCCTGTATACCTTGGACCTTTTTATTGACAATGAAACAAAGAAACTGCATCCGAATATAATACAAAAGGCACAATGCCGACTTAAGTACAAGAGGACTGACACTCTCACTTTCTATGATTTGAACCTCTCCTGTGAGTCCAGTTTTAGATTCCGATGCTTCACTTCAGGTTTCCTGTATACCTTGGACCTTCTTATTGACGATGAGCCACAGAAATTGCATCGAAATTAAATTCAAAAGGCACAATGCCGACTTAAGTACAGGAGGACTGACACTCTAAATTTCTATGATTGAACCTCTCCTGTTAGCCCAATTTTAGATTCCGATGCTTCACTTCAGGTTTACTGTATCACTTGGACCTTCTTATTGATGATGAAACACAGAAATTGCATCCGAATGTAATACAAACGGCACAATGCCGACTTAAGTACAAGAGGACTGACACCCTAACTTTCTATGATTTGAACCTCTCCGGTGAGTCCAGTTTTATATTCCGATGCTTCACTTCAGGTTTACTGTATCCCTTGGACCTCCTTATTGACGAGGAAACACAGAAATTGAATCTGAATTTAATACAAATGTCACAATGCCGACTTAAGTACAAGAGGACTGACATTCTAACTTTCTATGATTTGAACCTCTCCTGTGAGTGTAGTTTTAGATTCCGATGCTTCACTTCAGGTTCACTGCATACCTTGGACCTTCTTATTTGCGACGAAACACAGAAATTGCATCGGAATTCAATTCAAAAGGCACAATGCCGACTTAACTAAAAGAGGACTGACACTCTAACTTTCTAAGATTAGAACCTCTCCTGTGAGTTTAGTTTTAGATTCCGATGCTTCACATCAGGTTCACTGTATCCCTTGGACCTTCTTATTGACGATGAAACACAGAAATTTCATTCGAGTTTAATACAAAAGACCCAATGACGACTTAAGTACAAAAGGACTGACACTTTAACTATCTATGATTTGAATCTCTCCTGTGAGTCCAGTTTTAGATACCGATGCTTCACTTCAAGTTTACTGTATACCTTGGACCTTCGTATTGCCGATGAAACACAGAAATAGCATCGGAAATAAATTCAAAAGGCACAATTCCGACTTCAGTTCAAGAGGACTGACTTTCTAAATTTCTATGATTTGAACCTCTCCTTTGAGTCCAGTTTTAGATTCCGATGCTACACTTCAGGTTTACTGTATACCATGGACCTTCTTATTGACGATGAAGCACATAAATTGCAGCGGAATGAAATTGAAAAGGCACAGTGCCGACTTAAGTACAAGATGACTGACGCTCTAATTTTCTATGATTTGAACCTGTCCTGTAAGTCCAGTTTTAGAATCCGATGATTCACTTCAGGTTTACTGTATCCCTTGGACCTTCTTATTGACGATGAAACACAGAAATTGCATCCGAATTTAATACAAAAGGTACAATGCCGACTTAAGTACAAGAGGACTGACACTCTAATTTTCTATGATTTGAACCTCTCCTGTAAGTCCAGTTTTAGAATCCGATGCTTCACTTCAGGTTTACTGTATCCCTTGGACCATCTTATTGACGATGAAACACAGAAATTGCATGGCAATTAAATTGAAAAGGCACAAGGCCGACTAAAGTCCAAGAGGACTGACACTCTAACTTTCTTTGATTTGAACCTCTCCGGTGAGTCCAGTTTTCGATTCCGACGCTTCACTTCAGGTTTACTGTATCCCTTGTACCTTCTTATTGATGAAGAAACACAGAAATTGCATGCGAATTTAATACAAAGGGCACAATGCCGAGTTAAGTACAAGAAGAGCTGACACTCTATCTTTCTATGATTTGAACCTCTCCTGTGAGTCCAGTTTTAGATTCCGATGCCTCACTTCAGGTTTACTGTATCCCTTGGACCTTCATATTGACGATGAAACACAGAAATTGCATCCGAATTTAATACAAAAGGCACAATGCCGACTTAAGTACAAGTGGACAGACACTCTCACTTTCTATGATTTGAACCTCTCCTGTGAGTCCAGTTTTAGATTCCGATGCTTCACTTCCCGTTTCCTGTATACCTTGGACATTTTTATTGACAATGAAACAAAGAAACGGCATCCGAATATAATACAAAAGGCACAATGCCGACTTAAGTACAAGAGGACTGACACTCTCACTTTCTATGATTTGAACCTCTCCTGTGAGTCCAGTTTTAGATTCCGATGCTTCACTTCAGGTTTCCTATATACCTTGGACCTTCGTATTGACGATGAGCCACAGAAATTGCATCCGAATTAAATTCAAAAGGCACAATGCCGACTTAAGTACAAGAGGACTGACACTCTAAATTTCTATGATTTGAACCTCTACTTTGAGTCCAGTTTTAGATTCCGATGCTACACTTCAGGTTTACTGTATACCATGGACCTTCTTATTGACGATGAAGCACATACATTGCATCGGAATGAAATTGAAAAGGCACTATGCCGACTTAAGTACAAGATGACTGACGCTCTAATTTTCTATGATTTGAACCTGTCCTGTGAGTCCTGTTTTAGAATCCGATGCTTCACTCCAGGTTTACTGTATCCCTTGGACCTCCTTATTGACGAGGAAAAACAGAAATTGCATCCTAACTTAATACAAATTTCACAATGCCGACTGAAGTACAAGAGGACTGACTTTCTAACTTTCTATGATTTGAACCTCTCCTGTGAGTCTAGTTTTAGATTCCGATGCTTCACTTCAGGTTCACTGCATACCTTGGACCTTCCTATTTGCGACGAAACACAGAAATTGCATCGGAATTCAATTCAAAAGGCACAATGCCGACTTAACTAGAAGAGGACTGACACTCTAACTTTCTAAGATTAGAACCTCTCCTGTGAGTTTAGTTTTAGATTCCGATGCTTCACTTCAGGTTCACTGTATCCCTTGGACCTTCTTATTGACGATGAAACACAGAAATTTCATTCGAATCTAATACAAAAGACACAATGACGACTTAAATACAAAAGGACTGACACTTTAACTTTCTATGATTTGAATCTCTCCTGTGAGTCCAGTTTTAGATACCGATGCTTCACTTCAAGTTTACTGTATACCTTGGACCTTCGTATTGACGATGAAACACAGAAATAGCATCGGAAATAAATTCAAAAGGCACAATTCCGACTTCAGTTCAAGAGGACTGACTTTCTAAATTTCTATGATTTGAACCTCTCCTTTGAGTCCAGTTTTAGATTCCGATGCTACACTTCAGGTTTACTGTATACCATGGACCTTCTTATTGACGATGAAGCACATAAATTGCATCGGAATGAAATTGAAAAGGCACAGTGCCGACTTAAGTACAAGATGACTGATGCTCTAATTTTCTATGATTTGAACCTGTCCTGTGAGTCCAGTTTTAGAATCCGATGATTCACTTCAGGTTTACTGTATCCCTTGGACCTTCTTATTGACGATGAAACACAGAAATTGCATCCGAATTTAATACAAAAGGTACAATGCCGACTTAAGTACAAGAGGACTGACACTCTAATTTTCTATGATTTGAACCTCTCCTGTAAGTCCAGTTTTAGAATCCGATGCTTCACTTCAGGTTTACTGTATCCCTTGGACCATCTTATTGACGATGAAACACAGAAATTGCATCGCAATTAAATTGAAAAGGCACAAGGCCGACTAAAGTACAAGAGGACTGACACTCTAACTTTCTATGATTTGAACCTCTCCGGTGAGTCCAGTTTTCGATTCCGACGCTTCACTTCAGGTTTACTGTATCCCTTGTACCTTCTTATTGATGAAGAAACACAGAAATTGCATGCGAATTTAATACAAAGGGCACAATGCCGAGTTAAGTACAAGAAGAGCTGACACTCTATCTTTCTATGATTTGAACCTCTCCTGTGAGTCCAGTTTTAGATTCCGATGCCTCACTTCAGGTTTACTGTATCCCTTGGACCTTCATATTGACGATGAAACACAGAAATTGCATCCGAATTTAATACAAAAGGCACAATGCCGACTTAAGTACAAGAGGACTGACACTCTAACTTCCTATGATTTGAAACTCTCCTGTGAGTCTAGTTTTAGATTCCGATGCTTCACTACAGGTTAACTGTATACCTTGGAACTTCTAATTGACAATGAAACACAGTAATTGCATCGGAATAAAAGTTCAAAAAGCACAATGCCGACTTAAGTACATAAGGACTGACACTCTAACTTTCTATGATTTGAACCTCTCCTGTGAGTCCAATTTTTGATTCCGACGCTTCACTTCCGGTTTACTGTATCCCTTGGACCTTCTTATTGACGATGAAACACAGAAATTGCATCCGAATTTAATACAAAAGTCACAATGCCGACATAAGTACAAGAGGACTGTCACTCTAACTTCCTATGATTTGAACCTCTCCTGTGAGTCTAGTTTTAGATTCCGATGCTTCACTTCAGGTTCACTGTATACCTTGGACCATCGTATTGCCGATGAAACACAGAAATTGCATCGCAATTAAATTCAAAAGGCACAAGGCCGACTAAAGTACAAGAGGACTGACACTCTAACTTTCTATGATTTGAACCTCTCCTGGGAGTCCAGTTTTAGATTCCGATCTTCACTTCTTGTTCACTATATCCCTTGGACCTTCTTATTGACGATGAAACACAGAAATTGCATCCGAATTTAATACGAAAGGAACAATGACGACTTCAGTACAAAAGGACTGACACTCTAACTTTCTATGATTTGAATCTCTATTGTGAGTCCAGTTTTAGATTCCGATGCTTCACTTCAAATTTACTGTATACCTTCGATCTTCTTATTGACGATGAAACACAGAAATTGCATCGGAATTTAATTCAAAAGGCACAATGCCAACTTCAGTACAAGAGGACAGACACTCTAACTTTCTATGATTTGAACCTCTCCTGTTAGCCCAGTTTTAGATTCCGGTACTTGACTTCAGGTTTACTGTATCCCTTGGACCTTCTTATTGATGATGAAACACAGATATTGAATGCGAATGTAATACAAACGGCACAATGCCGACTTAAGTACAAGAGGACTGACACCCTAACTTTCTATGATTTGAACCTCTCCGGTGAGTCCAGTTTTAGATTCTGATGCTTCACTTCAGGTTTACTGTATCCCTTGGACCTCCTTATTGACGAGGAAACACAGAAATTGCATCCAAATTTAATACAAATGTCACAATGCCGACTTAAGTACAAGAGGACTGACATTCTAACTTTCTATGATTTGAATCTCTCCTGTGAGTCTAGTTTTAGATTCCGATGCTTCACTTCAGGTTCACTGTATACCTTGGACCTTCTTATTTGCGACGAAACACAGAAATTGCATCGGAATTCAATTCAATAGGCACAATGCCGACTTAAGTAGAAAAGGACTGACACTCTAACTTTCTAGGATTAGAACCTCTCCAGTGAGTTTAGTTTTAGATTCCGATGCTTCACTTCAGGTTCACTGTATCCCTTGGACCTTCTTATTGACGATGAAACACAGAAATTTCATCCGAATTTAGTACAAAAGACACAATGACGACTTAAGTACAAAAGGACTGACACTCTAACTTTCTATGATTTGAATCTCTCCTGTGAGTCCAGTTTTATATACCGATGCTTCACTTCAAGTTTACTGTATACCTTGGAATTTCGTATTGACGACGAAACACAGAAATAGCATCGGAAATAAATTCAAAAGGCACAATTCCGACTTCAGTTCAAGAGGACTGACTTTCTAAATTTCTATGATTTGAACCTCTACTTTGAGTCCAGTTTTTGATTCCGATGCTACACTTCAGGTTTACTGTATCCCTTGGACCTTCTTATTGATGATGAAACACAGAAATTGCATCCGAATGTAATACAAACGGCACAATGCCGACTTAAGTACAAGAGGACTGACACCCTAACTCTCTATGAATTGAACCTGTCCTGTGAGTCCAGTTTTAGAATCCGATGGTTCACTTCAGGTTTACTCTATCCCTTGGACCTTCTTATTGACGAGGAAACACAGAAATTGCATCCGAATTTAATACAAGAGGTACAATGCCGACTTAAGTACAAGAGGACTGACACTCTAATTTTCTATGATTTGAACCTCCCCTGTAAGTCCAGTTTTAGAATCCGATGCTTCACTTTAGGTTTACTGTACCCCTTGGACCATCTTATTGACGATGAAACACAGAAATTGCATCGCAATTAAATTCGAAAGGCACAAGGCCGACTAAAGTACAAGAGGACTGACACTCTAACTTTCTATGATATGAACCTCTCCGGTGAGTCCAGTTTTCGACTCCGACGCTTCACTTCAGGTTTACTGTATCCCTTGTACCTTCTTATTGATGAAGAAACTCAGAAATTGCATGCGAATTTAATACAAAGGGCACAATGCCGAGTTAAGTACAAGAAGAGCTGACACTCTATCTTTCTATGATTTGAACCTCTCCTGTGAGTCCAGTTTTAGATTCCGATGCCTCACTTCAGGTTTACTGTATCCCTTGGACCTTCATATTGACGATGAAACACAGAAATTGCATCCGAATTTAATACAAAAGGCACAATGCCGACTTAAGTACAAGTGGACAGACACTCTCACTTTCTATGATTTGAACCTCTCCTGTGAGTCCAGTTTTAGATTCCGATGCTTCACTTCCGGTTTCCTGTATACCTTGGACATTTTTATTGACAATGAAACAAAGAAACTGCATCCGAATATAATACAAAAGGCACAATGCCGACTTAAGTACAAGAGGACTGACACTCTCACTTTCTATGATTTTAACCTCTCCTGTGAGTCCAGTTTTAGATTCCGATGCTTCACTTCAGGTTTCCTGTATACCTTGGACCTTCGTATTGACGACGAGCCACAGAAATTGCATCCGAATTAAATTCAAAAGGCACAATGCCGACTTAAGTACAAGAGGACTGACACTCTAAATTTCTATGATTTGAACCTCTCTTGTTAGCCCAGTTTTAGATTCCGATGCTTCACTTCAGGTTTACTGAATCCCTTGGACCTTCTTATTAATGATGAAACACAGAAATTGCATCCGAATTTAATACAAACGGCACAATGCCGACTTAAGTACAAGAGGACTGACACTTTCACTTCCTATGAATTGAACCTCCCCGGTGAGTCCAGTTTTAGATTCCAATGCTTCACTTCAGGTTTACTGTATCCCTTGGACCTTCTTATTGACGATGAAACACAGAAATTGCATCCGAATTTAATACAAAAGGCACAATGCGGACTTAAGTACAAGAGGTCTGACCCTCTCACTATCTATGATTAGAACTTCTCCTGTGGGTCCAGGTTTAGATTCCGATGCTTCACCTCAGTTAACTGTATCCCTTGAACCTTCTTATTGACGATGAAACACAGAAATTGCATTCGAATTTAATACAAAAGGCACAATGCCGACTTAAGTACAAGAGGACTGACACTCTAACTTTCTATGATTTGAACCTCTCCCGTTAGCCCAGTTTTAGATTCCGATGCTTCACTTCAGGTTTACTGTATCCCTTGGACCTTCCTATTGATGATGAAACTCAGAAAATGCATCCGAATTTAATACAAACGGCACAATGACGACTTAAGTACAAGAGGACTGACACCCTAACTTTCTATGATTTGAACCTCTCCTGTGAGTCCAGTTTTGGATTCCGATGCTTCACTTCAGGTTTACTGTACCCCTTGGACCTTATTATTGACGATGAACCACAGATATTGCATTCGAAATTAATACAAAAGGCACAATGCCGACGTAAGTACAAGAGGACTGACACTCTCACTTTCTATGATTTGAACCTCTCCTGTGGGTCCAGGTTTAGATTCCGATGCTTCACTTCAAGTTTACTGTATCCCTTGAACCTTCTTATTGACGATGAAACACAGAAATTGCATCCGAATTTAATACAAAAGGCACAATGCCGACTTAAGTACAAGAGGACTGACACTCTAACTTCCTAAGATTTGAAACTCTCCTGTGAGTCTAGTTTTAGATTCCGATGCTTCACTACAGGTTAACTGTATACCTTGGAACTTCTAATTGACAATGAAACACAGTAATTGCATCGGAATAAAAGTTCAAAAAGCACAATGCCGACTTAAGTACATAAGGACTGACACTCTAACTTTCTATGATTTGAACCTCTCCTGTGAGTCCAATTTTTGATTCCGACGCTTCACTTCCGGTTTACTGTATCCCTTGGACCTTCTTATTGACGATGAAACACAGAAATTGCATCCGAATTTAATACAAAAGTCACAATGCCGACTTAAGTACAAGAGGACTGTCACTCTAACTTCCTATGATTTGAACCTCTCCTGTGAGTCTAGTTTTAGATTCCGATGCTTCACTTCAGGTTCACTGTATACCTTGGACCTTCGTATTGCCGGTGAAACACAGAAATTGCACCGCAATTAAATTCAAAAGGCACAAGGCCGACTAAAGTACAAGAGGACTGACACTCTAATTTTCTATGATTTGAACCTCTCCTGGGAGTCCAGTTTTAGATTCCGATCTTCACTTCTTGTTCACTATATCCCTTGGACCTTCTTATTGACGATGAAACACAGAAATTGCATCCGAATTTAATACAAAAGGAACAATGACGACTTAAGTACAAAAGGACTGACACTCTAACTTTCTATGATTTGAATCTCTATTGTGAGTCCAGTTTTAGATTCCGATGCTTCACTTCAAATTTACTGTATACCTTCGATCTTCTTATTGACGATGAAACACAGAAATTGCATCGGAATTAAATTCAAAAGGCACAATGCCAACTTCAGTACAAGAGGACAGACACTCTAACTTTCTATGATTTGAACCTCTCCTGTTAGCCCAGTTTTAGATTCCGATACTTGACTTCAGGTTTACTGTATCCCTTGGACCTTCTTATTGATGATGAAACACAGAAATTGAATGCGAATGTAATACAAACGGCACAATGCCGACTTAAGTACAAGAGGACTGACACCCTAACTTTCTATGATTTGAACCTCTCCGGTGAGTCCAGTTTTAGATTCCGATGCTTCACTTCAGGTTTACTGTATCCCTTGGACCTCCTTATTGACGAGGAAACACAGAAATTGCATCCAAATTTAATACAAATGTCACAATGCCGACTTAAGTACAAGAGGACTGACATTCTAACTTTTTATGATTTGAATCTCTCCTGTGAGTCTAGTTTTAGATTCCGATGCTTCACTTCAGGTTCACTGTATACCTTGGACCTTCTTATTTGCGACGAAACACAGAAATTGCATCGGAATTCAATTCAAAAGGCACAATGTCGACTTAAGTAGAAGAGGACTGACACTCTAACTTTCTAGGATTAGAACCTCTCCATTGAGTTTAGTTTTAGATTCCGATGCTTCACTTCAGGTTCACTGTATCCCTTGGACCTTCTTATTGACGATGAAACACAGAAATTTCATCCGAATTTAGTACAAAAGACACAATGCCGACTTAAGTACAAGAGGACTGACACCCTAACTTTCTATGATTTGAATCTCTCCTGTGAGTCCAGTTTTATATACCGATGCTTCACTTCAAGTTTACTGTATACCTTGGAATTTCGTATTGACGACGAAACACAGAAATAGCATCGGAAATAAATTCAAAAGGCACAATTCCGACTTCAGTTCAAGTGGACTGACTTTCTAAATTTCTATGATTTGAACCACTCCTTTGAGTCCAGTTTTAGATTCCGATGCTACACTTCAGGTTTACTATATTCCATGGACCTTCTTATTGACGATGAAGCACATAAATTGCATCGGAATGAAATTGAAAAGGCACAATGCCGACTTACGTACAAGTTGACTGACGCTCTAATTTTCTATGATTTGAACCTGTCCTGTGAGTCCAGTTTTAGTTTCCGACGCTTCACTTCAGGTTTACTGTATCCCTTGCACCTTCTTATTGATGATGAAACACAGAAATTGCATGCGAATTTAATACAAAGGGCACAATGCCGACTTAAGTACAAGAAGACTGACACTCTATTTTTCTATGATTTGAACCTCTCCTGTGAGTCCAGTTTTAGATTCCGATGCCTCACTTCAGGTTTACTGTATCCCTTGGACCTTCATATTGACGATGAAACACAGATATTGCATCCGAATTTAATACAAAAGGCACAATGCGGACTTAAGTACAAGGGGACTGACACTCTCACTTTCTATGATTAGAACTTCTCCTGTGGGTCCAGGTTTAGATTCCGATGCTTCACCTCAGTTAACTGTATCCCTTGAACCTTATTATTGACGATGAAACACAGAAATTGCATCCGAATTTAATACAAAAGGCACAATGCCGACTTAAGTACATAAGGACTGACAGTCTAACTTTCTATGATTTGAACCTCTCCTGTGAGTAAAGTTTTTGATTCCGACGCTTCACTTCTGGTTTACTGTATCCCTTGGACCTTCTTATTGACGAAGAAACACAGAAATTGCATCCGAATTTAATACAAAAGTCACAATGCCGACTTAAGTACAAGAGGACTGTCACTCTAACTTCCTATGATTTGAAACTCTCCTGTGAGTCCAGTTTTAGATTCCGATGCTTCACTACAGGTTTACTGTATACCTTGGAACTTCAAATTGACAATGAAACACAGTAATTGCATCGGCATAAAAGTTCAAAAAGCACAATGCCGACTTAAGTACACATGGACTGACAGGCTAACTTTCTATGATTTGAACCTCTCCTGTGAGTAAAGTTTTTGATTCCGACGCTTCACTTCTGGTTTACTGTATCCCTTGGACCTTATTATTGACGATGAAACACAGATATTTCATCCGAATTTAGTACAAAAGACACAATGACGACTTAAGTACAAAAGGACTGACACTCTAACTTTCTATGATTTGAATCTCTCCTGTGAGTCCAGTTTTAGATACCGATGCTTCACTTCAAGTTTCCTATATACCTTGGACCTTCGTATTGACGATGAGCCACAGAAATTGCATCCGAATTAAATTCAAAAGGCACAATGCCGACTTAAGTACAAGAGGACTGACACTCTAAATTTCTATGATTTGAACCTCTACTTTGAGTCCAGTTTTAGATTCCGATGCTACACTTCAGGTTTACTGTATACCATGGACCTTCTTATTGACGATGAAGCACATACATTGCATCGGAATGAAATTGAAAAGGCACTATGCCGACTTAAGTACAAGATGACTGACGCTCTAATTTTCTATGATTTGAACCTGTCCTGTGAGTCCTGTTTTAGAATCCGATGCTTCACTCCAGGTTTACTGTATCCCTTGGACCTCCTTATTGACGAGGAAAAACAGAAATTGCATCCTAACTTAATACAAATTTCACAATGCCGACTTAAGTACAAGAGGACTGACTTTCTAACTTTCTATGATTTGAACCTCTCCTGTGAGTCTAGTTTTAGATTCCGATGCTTCACTTCAGGTTCACTGCATACCTTGGACCTTCTTATTTGCGACGAAACACAGAAATTGCATCGGAATTCAATTCAAAAGGCACAATGCCGACTTAACTAGAAGAGGACTGACACTCTAACTTTCTAAGATTAGAACCTCTCCTGTGAGTTTAGTTTTAGATTCCGATGCTTCACTTCAGGTTCACTGTATCCCTTGGACCTTCTTATTGACGATGAAACACAGAAATTTCATTCGAATCTAATACAAAAGACACAATGACGACTTAAATACAAAAGGACTGGCACTTTAACTTTCTATGATTTGAATCTCTCCTGTGAGTCCAGTTTTAGATACCGATGCTTCACTTCAAGTTTACTGTATACCTTGGACCTTCGTATTGACGATGAAACACAGAAATAGCATCGGAAATAAATTCAAAAGGCTCAATTCCGACTTCAGTTCAAGAGGACTGACTTTCTAAATTTCTATGATTTGAACCTCTCCTTTGAGTCCAGTTTTAGATTCCGATGCTACACTTCAGGTTTACTGTATACCATGGACCTTCTTATTGACGATGAAGCACATAAATTGCATCGGAATGAAATTGAAAAGGCACAGTGCCGACTTAAGTACAAGATGACTGACGCTCTAATTTTCTATGATTTGAACCTGTCCTGTGAGTCCAGTTTTAGAATCCGATGATTCACTTCAGGTTTACTGTATCCCTTGGACCTTCTTATTGACGATGAAACACAGAAATTGCATCCGAATTTAATACAAAAGGTACAATGCCGACTTAAGTACAAGAGGACTGACACTCTAATTTTCTATGATTTGAACCTCTCCTGTAAGTCCAGTTTTAGAATCCGATGCTTCACTTCAGGTTTACTGTATCCCTTGGACCATCTTATTGACGATGAAACACAGAAATTGCATCGCAATTAAATTGAAAAGGCACAAGGCCGACTAAAGTACAAGAGGACTGACACTCTAACTTTCTATGATTTGAACCTCTCCGGTGAGTCCAGTTTTCGATTCCGACGCTTCACTTCAGGTTTACTGTATCCCTTGTACCTTCTTATTGATGAAGAAACACAGAAATTGCATGCGAATTTAATACAAAGGGCACAATGCCGAGTTAAGTACAAGAAGAGCTGACACTCTATCTTTCTATGATTTGAACCTCTCCTGTGAGTCCAGTTTTAGATTCCGATGCCTCACTTCAGGTTTACTGTATCCCTTGGACCTTCATATTGACGATGAAACACAGAAATTGCATCCGAATTTAATACAAAAGGCACAATGCCGACTTAAGTACAAGAGGACTGACACTCTAACTTCCTATGATTTGAAACTCTCCTGTGAGTCTAGTTTTAGATTCCGATGCTTCACTACAGGTTAACTGTATACCTTGGAACTTCTAATTGACAATGAAACACAGTAATTGCATCGGAATAAAAGTTCAAAAAGCACAATGCCGACTTAAGTACATAAGGACTGACACTCTAACTTTCTATGATTTGAACCTCTCCTGTGAGTCCAATTTTTGATTCCGACGCTTCACTTCCGGTTTACTGTATCCCTTGGACCTTCTTATTGACGATGAAACACAGAAATTGCATCCGAATTTAATACAAAAGTCACAATGCCGACATAAGTACAAGAGGACTGTCACTCTAACTTCCTATGATTTGAACCTCTCCTGTGAGTCTAGTTTTAGATTCCGATGCTTCACTTCAGGTTCACTGTATACCTTGGACCATCGTATTGCCGATGAAACACAGAAATTGCATCGCAATTAAATTCAAAAGGCACAAGGCCGACTAAAGTACAAGAGGACTGACACTCTAACTTTCTATGATTTGAACCTCTCCTGGGAGTCCAGTTTTAGATTCCGATCTTCACTTCTTGTTCACTATATCCCTTGGACCTTCTTATTGACGATGAAACACAGAAATTGCATCCGAATTTAATACGAAAGGAACAATGATGACTTAAGTACAAAAGGACTGACACTCTAACTTTCTATGATTTGAATCTCTATTGTGAGTCCAGTTTTAGATTCCGATGCTTCACTTCAAATTTACTGTATACCTTCGATCTTCTTATTGACGATGAAACACAGAAATTGCATCGGAATTTAATTCAAAAGGCACAATGCCAACTTCAGTACAAGAGGACAGACACTCTAACTTTCTATGATTTGAACCTCTCCTGTTAGCCCAGTTTTAGATTCCGGTACTTGACTTCAGGTTTACTGTATCCCTTGGACCTTCTTATTGATGATGAAACACAGATATTGAATGCGAATGTAATACAAACGGCACAATGCCGACTTAAGTACAAGAGGACTGACACCCTAACTTTCTATGATTTGAACCTCTCCGGTGAGTCCAGTTTTAGATTCTGATGCTTCACTTCAGGTTTACTGTATCCCTTGGACCTCCTTATTGACGAGGAAACACAGAAATTGCATCCAAATTTAATACAAATGTCACAATGCCGACTTAAGTACAAGAGGACTGACATTCTAACTTTCTATGATTTGAATCTCTCCTGTGAGTCTAGTTTTAGATTCCGATGCTTCACTTCAGGTTCACTGTATACCTTGGACCTTCTTATTTGCGACGAAACACAGAAATTGCATCGGAATTCAATTCAAAAGGCACAATGCCGACTTAAGTAGAAAAGGACTGACACTCTAACTTTCTAGGATTAGAACCTCTCCAGTGAGTTTAGTTTTAGATTCCGATGCTTCACTTCAGGTTCACTGTATCCCTTGGACCTTCTTATTGACGATGAAACACAGAAATTTCATCCGAATTTAGTACAAAAGACACAATGACGACTTAAGTACAAAAGGACTGACACTCTAACTTTCTATGATTTGAATCTCTCCTGTGAGTCCAGTTTTATATACCGATGCTTCACTTCAAGTTTACTGTATACCTTGGAATTTCGTATTGACGACGAAACACAGAAATAGCATCGGAAATAAATTCAAAAGGCACAATTCCGACTTCAGTTCAAGAGGACTGACTTTCTAAATTTCTATGATTTGAACCTCTACTTTGAGTCCAGTTTTTGATTCCGATGCTACACTTCAGGTTTACTGTATCCCTTGGACCTTCTTATTGATGATGAAACACAGAAATTGCATCCGAATGTAATACAAACGGCACAATGCCGACTTAAGTACAAGAGGACTGACACCCTAACTCTCTATGAATTGAACCTGTCCTGTGAGTCCAGTTTTAGAATCCGATGGTTCACTTCAGGTTTACTGTATCCCTTGGACCTTCTTATTGACGAGGAAACACAGAAATTGCATCCGAATTTAATACAAGAGGTACAATGCCGACTTAAGTACAAGAGGACTGACACTCTAATTTTCTATGATTTGAACCTCCCCTGTAAGTCCAGTTTTAGAATCCGATGCTTCACTTTAGGTTTACTGTACCCCTTGGACCATCTTATTGACGATGAAACACAGAAATTGCATCGCAATTAAATTCAAAAGGCACAAGGCCGACTAAAGTACAAGAGGACTGACACTCTAACTTTCTATGATTTGAACCTCTCCGGTGAGTCCAGTTTTCGACTCCGACGCTTCACTTCAGGTTTACTGTATCCCTTGTACCTTCTTATTGATGAAGAAACTCAGAAATTGCATGCGAATTTAATACAAAGGGCACAATGCCGAGTTAAGTACAAGAAGAGCTGACACTCTATCTTTCTATGATTTGAACCTCTCCTGTGAGTCCAGTTTTAGATTCCGATGCCTCACTTCAGGTTTACTGTATCCCTTGGACCTTCATATTGACGATGAAACACAGAAATTGCATCCGAATTTAATACAAAAGGCACAATGCCGACTTAAGTACAAGTGGACAGACACTCTCACTTTCTATGATTTGAACCTCTCCTGTGAGTCCAGTTTTAGATTCCGATGCTTCACTTCCGGTTTCCTGTATACCTTGGACATTTTTATTGACAATGAAACAAAGAAACTGCATCCGAATATAATACAAAAGGCACAATGCCGACTTAAGTACAAGAGGACTGACACTCTCACTTTCTATGATTTTAACCTCTCCTGTGAGTCCAGTTTTAGATTCCGATGCTTCACTTCAGGTTTCCTGTATACCTTGGACCTTCGTATTGACGACGAGCCACAGAAATTGCATCCGAATTAAATTCAAAAGGCACAATGCCGACTTAAGTACAAGAGGACTGACACTCTAAATTTCTATGATTTGAACCTCTCTTGTTAGCCCAGTTTTAGATTCCGATGCTTCACTTCAGGTTTACTGAATCCCTTGGACCTTCTTATTAATGATGAAACACAGAAATTGCATCCGAATTTAATACAAACGGCACAATGCCGACTTAAGTACAAGAGGACTGACACTTTCACTTCCTATGAATTGAACCTCCCCGGTGAGTCCAGTTTTAGATTCCAATGCTTCACTTCAGGTTTACTGTATCCCTTGGACCTTCTTATTGACGATGAAACACAGAAATTGCATCCGAATTTAATACAAAAGGCACAATGCGGACTTAAGTACAAGAGGTCTGACCCTCTCACTATCTATGATTAGAACTTCTCCTGTGGGTCCAGGTTTAGATTCCGATGCTTCACCTCAGTTAACTGTATCCCTTGAACCTTCTTATTGACGATGAAACACAGAAATTGCATTCGAATTTAATACAAAAGGCACAATGCCGACTTAAGTACAAGAGGACTGACACTCTAACTTTCTATGATTTGAACCTCTCCCGTTAGCCCAGTTTTAGATTCCGATGCTTCACTTCAGGTTTACTGTATCCCTTGGACCTTCCTATTGATGATGAAACTCAGAAAATGCATCCGAATTTAATACAAACGGCACAATGACGACTTAAGTACAAGAGGACTGACACCCTAATTTTCTATGATTTGAACCTCTCCTGTGAGTCCAGTTTTGGATTCCGATGCTTCACTTCAGGTTTACTGTACCCCTTGGACCTTATTATTGACGATGAACCACAGATATTGCATTCGAAATTAATACAAAAGGCACAATGCCGACGTAAGTACAAGAGGACTGACACTCTCACTTTCTATGATTTGAACCTCTCCTGTGGGTCCAGGTTTAGATTCCGATGCTTCACTTCAAGTTTACTGTATCCCTTGAACCTTCTTATTGACGATGAAACACAGAAATTGCATCCGAATTTAATACAAAAGGCACAATGCCGACTTAAGTACAAGAGGACTGACACTCTAACTTCCTAAGATTTGAAACTCTCCTGTGAGTCTAGTTTTAGATTCCGATGCTTCACTACAGGTTAACTGTATACCTTGGAACTTCTAATTGACAATGAAACACAGTAATTGCATCGGAATAAAAGTTCAAAAAGCACAATGCCGACTTAAGTACATAAGGACTGACACTCTAACTTTCTATGATTTGAACCTCTCCTGTGAGTCCAATTTTTGATTCCGACGCTTCACTTCCGGTTTACTGTATCCCTTGGACCTTCTTATTGACGATGAAACACAGAAATTGCATCCGAATTTAATACAAAAGTCACAATGCCGACTTAAGTACAAGAGGACTGTCACTCTAACTTCCTATGATTTGAACCTCTCCTGTGAGTCTAGTTTTAGATTCCGATGCTTCACTTCAGGTTCACTGTATACCTTGGACCTTCGTATTGCCGGTGAAACACAGAAATTGCATCGCAATTAAATTCAAAAGGCACAAGGCCGACTAAAGTACAAGAGGACTGACACTCTAATTTTCTATGATTTGAACCTCTCCTGGGAGTCCAGTTTTAGATTCCGATCTTCACTTCTTGTTCACTATATCCCTTGGACCTTCTTATTGACGATGAAACACAGAAATTGCATCCGAATTTAATACAAAAGGAACAATGACGACTTAAGTACAAAAGGACTGACACTCTAACTTTCTATGATTTGAATCTCTATTGTGATTCCAGTTTTAGATTCCGATGCTTCACTTCAAATTTACTGTATACCTTCGATCTTCTTATTGACGATGAAACACAGAAATTGCATCGGAATTAAATTCAAAAGGCACAATGCCAACTTCAGTACAAGAGGACAGACACTCTAACTTTCTATGATTTGAACCTCTCCTGTTAGCCCAGTTTTAGATTCCGATACTTGACTTCAGGTTTACTGTATCCCTTGGACCTTCTTATTGATGATGAAACACAGAAATTGAATGCGAATGTAATACAAACGGCACAATGCCGACTTAAGTACAAGAGGACTGACACCCTAACTTTCTATGATTTGAACCTCTCCGGTGAGTCCAGTTTTAGATTCCGATGCTTCACTTCAGGTTTACTGTATCCCTTGGACCTCCTTATTGACGAGGAAACACAGAAATTGCATCCAAATTTAATACAAATGTCACAATGCCGACTTAAGTACAAGAGGACTGACATTCTAACTTTCTATGATTTGAATCTCTCCTGTGAGTCTAGTTTTAGATTCCGATGCTTCACTTCAGGTTCACTGTATACCTTGGACCTTCTTATTTGCGACGAAACACAGAAACTGCATCGGAATTCAATTCAAAAGGCACAATGTCGACTTAAGTAGAAGAGGACTGACACTCTAACTTTCTAGGATTAGAACCTCTCCAGTGAGTTTAGTTTTAGATTCCGATGCTTCACTTCAGGTTCACTGTATCCCTTGGACCTTCTTATTGACGATGAAACACAGAAATTTCATCCGAATTTAGTACAAAAGACACAATGACGACTTAAGTACAAAAGGACTGACACTCTAACTTTCTATGATTTGAATCTCTCCTGTGAGTCCAGTTTTATATACCGATGCTTCACTTCAAGTTTACTGTATACCTTGGAATTTCGTATTGACGACGAAACACAGAAATAGCATCGGAAATAAATTCAAAAGGCACAATTCCGACTTCAGTTCAAGTGGACTGACTTTCTAAATTTCTATGATTTGAACCACTCCTTTGAGTCCAGTTTTAGATTCCGATGCTACACTTCAGGTTTACTATATTCCATGGACCTTCTTATTGACGATGAAGCACATAAATTGCATCGGAATGAAATTGAAAAGGCACAATGCCGACTTACGTACAAGTTGACTGACGCTCTAATTTTCTATGATTTGAACCTGTCCTGTGAGTCCAGTTTTAGAATCCGATGATTCACTTCAGGTTTACTGTATCCCTTGGACCTTCTTATTGACGATGAAACACAGAAATTGCATCCGAATTTAATACAAGAGGTACAATGCCGACTTAAGTACAAGAGGACTGACACTCTAATTTTCTATGATTTGAACCTCCCCTGTAAGTCCAGTTTTAGAATCCGATGCTTCACTTCAGGTTTACTGTACCCCTTGGACCATCTTATTGACGATGAAACACAGAAATTGCATCGCAATTAAATTCAAAAGGCACAAGGCCGACTAAAGTACAAGAGGACTGACACTCAAACTTTCTATGATTTGAACCTCTCCGGTGAGTCCAGTTTTAGTTTCCGACGCTTCACTTCAGGTTTACTGTATCCCTTGCACCTTCTTATTGATGATGAAACACAGAAATTGCATGCGAATTTAATACAAAGGGCACAATGCCGACTTAAGTACAAGAAGACTGACACTCTATTTTTCTATGATTTGAACCTCTCCTGTGAGTCCAGTTTTAGATTCCGATGCCTCACTTCAGGTTTACTGTATCCCTTGGACCTTCATATTGACGATGAAACACAGATATTGCATCCGAATTTAATACAAAAGGCACAATGCGGACTTAAGTACAAGGGGACTGACACTCTCACTTTCTATGATTAGAACTTCTCCTGTGGGTCCAGGTTTAGATTCCGATGCTTCACCTCAGTTAACTGTATCCCTTGAACCTTATTATTGACGATGAAACACAGAAATTGCATCCGAATTTAATACAAAAGGCACAATGCCGACTTAAGTACATAAGGACTGACAGTCTAACTTTCTATGATTTGAACCTCTCCTGTGAGTAAAGTTTTTGATTCCGACGCTTCACTTCTGGTTTACTGTATCCCTTGGACCTTCTTATTGACGAAGAAACACAGAAATTGCATCCGAATTTAATACAAGAGTCACAATGCCGACTTAAGTACAAGAGGACTGTCACTCTAACTTCCTATGATTTGAAACTCTCCTGTGAGTCCAGTTTTAGATTCCGATGCTTCACTACAGGTTTACTGTATACCTTGGATCTTCAAATTGACAATGAAACACAGTAATTGCATCGGCATAAAAGTTCAAAAAGCACAATGCCGACTTAAGTACACATGGACTGACAGGCTAACTTTCTATGATTTGAACCTCTCCTGTGAGTAAAGTTTTTGATTCCGACGCTTCACTTCTGGTTTACTGTATCCCTTGGACCTTATTATTGACGATGAAACACAGATATTTCATCCGAATTTAGTACAAAAGACACAATGACGACTTAAGTACAAAAGGACTGACACTCTAACTTTCTATGATTTGAATCTCTCCTGTGAGTCCAGTTTTAGATACCGATGCTTCACTTCAAGTTTACTGTATACCTTGGACCTTCGTATTGACGACGAGACACAGAAATAGCATCGGAAAAAATTCAAAAGGCACAATTCCGACTTCAGTTCAAGTGGACTGACTTTCTAAATTTCTATGATTTGAACCACTCCTTTGAGTCCAGTTTTAGATTCCGATGCTACACTTCAGGTTTACTATATTCCATGGACCTTCTTATTGACGATGAAACACAGAAATTGCATCCGAATTTAATACAAAAGGTACAATGCCGACTTAAGTACAAGAGGACTGACACTCTAATTTTCTATGATTTGAACCTCCCCTGTAAGTCCAGTTTTAGAATCCGATGCTTCACTTCAGGTTTACTGTACCCCTTGGACCATCTTATTGACGATGAAACACAGAAATTGCATCGCAATTAAATTCAAAAGGCACAAGGCCGACTAATGTACAAGAGGACTGACACTCTAACTTTCTATGATTAGAACTTCTCCTGTGGGTCCAGGTTTAGATTCCGATGCTTCACCTCAGTTAACTGTATCCCTTGAACCTTATTATTGACGATGAAACACAGAAATTGCATCCGAATTTAATACAAAAGGCACAATGCCGACTTAAGTACAAGAGGACTGACACTCTGACTTCCTATGATTTGAAACTCTCCGGTGAGTCCAGTTTTAGATTCCGACGCTTCACTTCAGGTTTACTGTATCCCTTGTACCTTCTTATTGATGATGAAACACAGAAATTGCATGCGAATTTAATACAAAGGGCACAATGCCGACTTAAGTACAAGAGGACTGACACTCTAACTTTCTATGATTTGAACCTCTCCGGTGAGTCCAGTTTTAGTTTCCGACGCTTCACTTCAGGTTTACTGTATCCCTTGTACCTTCTTATTGATGATGAAACACAGAAATTGCATGCGAATTTAATACAAAGGGCACAATGCCGACTTAAGTACAAGAGGACTGACACTCTCACTTTCTATGATTTGAACCTCTCCTGTGAGGCCAGTTTTAGATTCCGATGCTTCACTTCAGGTTTCCTGTATACCTTGGACCTTCTTATTGACGATGAGACACAGAAATTGCATCCGAATTAAATTCAAAAGGCACAATGCCGACTTAAGTACAAGAGGACTGACACTCTAAATTTCAATGATTTGAACCTCTCCTGTTAGCCCAGTTTTAGATTCCGATGCTTCACTTCAGGTTTACTGTATCCCTTGGACCTTCTTATTGACGATGAAACACAGAAATTGCATCCGAATTTAATACAAACGGCACAATGCCGACTTAAGTACAAGAGGACTGACACCCTAACTTTCTATGGTTTGAACCTCTCCTGTGAGTCCAGTTTTAGATTCCGATGCTTCACTTCTGGTTTACTGTATCCCTTGGACCTTCTTATTGACGATGAAACACAGAAATTACATCCGAACTTAATACAAAAGGCACAATGCGGACTTAAGTACAAGGGGACTGACACTCTCACTTTCTATGATTAGAACTTCTCCTGTGGGTCCAGGTTTAGATTCTGATGCTTCACCTCAGTTAACTGTATCCCTTGAACCTTATTATTGACGATGAAACACAGAAATTTCATCCGAATTTAATACAAAAGGCACAATGCCGACTTAAGTACAAGAGGACTGACACTCTAACTTCCTATGATTTGAAACTCTCCTGTGAGTCCAGTTTTAGATTCCGATGCTTCACTACAGGTTTACTGTATACCTTGGAACTTCAAATTGACAATGAAACACAGTAATTGCATCGGCATAAAAGTTCAAAAAGCACAATGCCGACTTAAGTACACAAGGACTGACAGTCTAACTTTCTATGATTTGAACCTCTCCTGTGAGTAAAGTTTTTGATTCCGACGCTTCACTTCTGGTTTACTGTATCCCTTGGACCTTCTTATTGACGATGAAACACAGAAATTTCATCCGAATTTAGTACAAAAGACACAATGACGACTTAAGTACAAAAGGACTGACACTCTAACTTTCTATGATTTGAATCTCTCCTGTGAGTCCAGTTTTAGATACCGATGCTTCACTTCAAGTTTACTGTATACCTTGGACCTTCGTATTGACGACGAGACACAGAAATAGCATCGGAAAAAATTCAAAAGGCACAATTCCGACTTCAGTTCAAGTGGACTGACTTTCTAAATTTCTATGATTTGAACCACTCCTTAGAGTCCAGTTTTAGGTTCCGATGCTACACTTCAGGTTTACTATATTCCATGGACCTTCTTATTGACGATGAAGCACATAAATTGCATCGGAATGAAATTGAAAAGGCACAATGCCGACTTAAGTACAAGATGACTGACGCTCTAATTTTCTATGATTTGAACCTGTCCTGTGAGTCCAGTTTTAGAATCCGATGATTCACTTCAGGTTTACTGTATCCCTTGGACCTTCTTATTGACGATGAAACACAGAAATTGCATCCGAATTTAATACAAAAGGTACCATGCCGACTTAAGTACAAGATGACTGACACTCTAATTTTCTATGATTTGAACCTCCCCTGTAAGTCCAGTTTTAGAATTCGATGCTTCACTTCAGGTTTACTGTACCCCTTGGACCATCTTATTGACGATGAAACACAGAAATTGCATCGCATTTAAATTCAAAAGGCACAAGGCCGACTAAAGTACAAGAGGACTGACACTCTAACTTTCTATGATTTGAACCTCTCCGGTGAGTCCAGTTTTAGATTCCGACGCTTCACTTCAGGTTTACTGTATCCCTTGTACCTTCTTATTGATGATGAAACACAGAAATTGCATGCGAATTTAATACAAAGGGCACAATGCCGACTTAAGTACAAGAAGACTGACACTCTATTTTTCTATAATTTGAACCTCTCCTGTGAGTCCAGTTTTAGATTCCGATGCTTCACTTCAGGTTTCCTGTATACCTTGGACCTTCTTATTGACGATGAGACACAGAAATTGCATCCGAATTTAATACAAAAGTCACAATGCCGACTTAAGTACAAGAGGACTGTCACTCTAACTTCCTATGATTTGAACCTCTCCTGTGAGTCTAGTTTTAGAGTCCGATGCTTCACTTCAGGTTCACTGTATACCTTGGACCTTCGTATTGCCGATGAAACACAGAAATTGCATCGGAATTCAATTCAAAAGGCACAATGCCGACTTAAGAAGAAGGGGACTGAGACTCTAACTTTCTATGATTTGAACCTCTCCTGGGAGTCCAGTTTTAGATTCCGATCTTCACTTCTTGTTCACTATATCCCTTGGACCTTCTTATTGACGATGAAACACAGAAATTGCATCCGAATTTAATACAAAAGGAACAATGACGACTTAAGTACAAAAGGACTGACACTCTAACTTTCTATGATTTGAATCTCTCCTTTGAGTCCAGTTTCAGATTCCGATGCTTCACTTCAAATTTACTGTATACCTTCGATCTTCTTATTGACGATGAAACACAGAAATTGCATCGGAATTAAATTCAAAAGGCACAATGCCGACTTCAGTACAGGAGGACTGACACTCTAACTTTCTATGATTTGAACCTCTCCTTTGGGTCCAGTTTTAGATTCCGATTCTACACTTCAGGTTTACTGTATACCATGGACCTTCTTAATGACGATGAAGCACAGAAATTGCTTCGCAATGAAATTGAAAAGGCACGATGCCGACTTAAGTACAAAATGACTGACGCTTAAATTTTCTATGATTTGAACCTGTTATGTGAGTCCAGTTATAGAATTCGATGATTCACTTCTGGTTTACTGTATCCCTTGGACCTTCTTATTGACGATGAAACACAGAAATTGCATCCGAATGTAATACAAAAGGCACAATGCCGACTTAAGTACAAGAGGACTGACACTCTAAATTTCTATGATTTGAACCTCTCCTGTAAGTCCAGTTTTAGAATCCGATGCTTCACTTCAGGTTTACTGTATCCCTTGGACCATCTTATTGACGATGAAACACAGAAATTGCATCGGAATTAAATTCAAAAGGCACAAGGCCGACTAAAGTACCAGAGGACTGACACTCTAACTTTCTATGATTTGAACCTCTCCGGTGAGTCCTGTTTTAGAATCCGATGCCTCACCTCAGGTTTACTGTATCCCTTGTGCCTCCTTATTGATGATGAAACGCAGAAATTGCATCAGAATTTCATACTAAAGGCACAATGCCGACTTAAGTACAAGAAGACTGACACTCTAACTTTCTATGATTTGAACCTCTCCTGTGAGTCCAGTTTTAGATTCCGAAGCCTCACTTCAGGTTTACTGTATCCCTTGGTCCTTCTTATTGACGATGAAACACAGAAATTGCAGCGGAATTTAATACAAAAGGCACAATGCCGACTTAAGTAAAAGAGGACTGACATTCTCACTTTCTATGATTTGAATCTCTCCTGTGAGTCCAGTTTTAGATTCCGATGCTTCACTTCCGGTTTCCTGTATACCATGGACCTTCTTACTGACGATGAAACACAGAAATTGCATCCGAATTTAATACAAAAGGCACAATGCCGACTTAAGTACAAGAGGACCGACACTCTCACTTTCTATGATTTGAACCTGTCCTGTGGGTCCAGTTTTAGATTCCGATGCTTCACTTCAGGTTTCCTGTATACCTAGGACCTTCATATTGACGATGAAACACAGACATTGCATGCGAACTAAATTCAAAAGGCACAATGCCGACATAAGTACAAGAGGACTGACACTCTAACTTTCCATGATTTGAACCTCTCCTGTGAGCCCAGTTTTAGATTCCGATGCTACACTTCAGGTTTACTGTATCCGTTGGACCATCTTATTGATGATGAAACACAGAAATTGCATCCGAATTTAATACAAAAGGCACAATGCCGACTTAAGTACAAGAGGACTGACACTCTAACTTTCTATGCTTTGAATCTCTCCTGTGAGTTAAGTTTTAGATTCCGATGCTTCACGTAAAGTTTACTGTGTACCTTGGACCTTCTTATTGACGATGAAACACAGAAATTGCATCGGAATTAAATTCAAAAGGCACAATGCCGACTTCAGTACAAGAGGACTGACACTCTAACTTTATATGATTTGAACCTCTCCTTTGAGTCCAGTTTTAGAATCCGATGCTACACTTCAGGTTTACTGTATACCATGAACCTACATATTGACGGTGAAGCACAGAAATTGCATCGGAGTGATATCGAAAAGGCACAATGCCGACTTAAGTACAAGATGACTGACACTCTAATTGTCTATGATTTGAACCTCTCCTGTGAGACCAGTTTTAGAATCCGATGATTCACTTCAGGTTTACTGTATACCTTGGACCTTCGTATTGCCGATGAAACACAGAAATTGAATCGGAATTCAATTCAAAAGGCACAATGCCGACTTAAGTAGAAGAGGACTGAGACTCTAACATTCTATGATTTGAACCTCTCCTGGGAGTCCAGTTTTAGATTCCGATGCTTCATTTCTTGTTCCCTATATCCCTTGGACCTTCTTATTGACGACGAAAAACAGAAATTGCATCCGAATTTAATACAAAAGGCAAAGTGCCGACTTAAGTAAAAGAGGACTGACACTCTAACTTTCTATGATTAGAACCTCTCCTGTAAGTCCAGTTTTAGAATCCGATGCCTCACTTCAGGATTACTGTATCCCTTGGACCATCTTACTGACGATGAAACACAGAAATTGCATCGGAATTAAATTCAAAAGGCACAAGGCCGACTAAAGTACAAGAGGTGTGACACTCTAACTTTCTATGATTTGAACCTCTCCTGTGAGTCCAGTTTTAGATTCCAATGCTTCACTTCAGGTTTCCTGTGTACCTTGGAACTTCTTATTGACGATGAAACACAGAAATTACATCCGAAATCAATTTAAAAGGCACAATGCCGACTTAAGTACAAGAGGACTGACACTCTAACTTTCTAAGTTTTGAACCTCTCCTGTGAGTCCAGTTTTAGATTCCGATGCCTCACGTCAGGTTTACTGAATCCCTTGGACCTTCTTATTGACGATGAAACACAGAAATTGCATCCGAATTTAATACAAAAGGCGCAATGCCGACTTAAGTACAAGAGGACTGACACTCTCTCTTTCTATGATTTGAACCTCTCCTGTGAGTCCAGTTTCAGATTCCGATGCTTCACTTCAGGTTTCCTGTATACCTTGGACCTTCTTATTGACAATGAAACACAGAAATTGCATCCGAGTTTAATACAAAAGGCACAATGCCGACCTAAGTTCAAGAGGACTGACACCTTAACTTTCTATGGTTTGAACCTCTCCTGTGAGTTCAGTTTTAGATTCCGATGCTTCACTTCAGGTTTACTGTATTCCTTGGACCTTCTTGTTGACGATGAAACACAGAAATTGCATCCGAATTTAATCCAAAAGGCACATTGCCGACTTAAGTACAAGAGGACTGACACTCTCAATTTCTTTGATTTGAACCTCTCCTGTGAGTCCAGTTTTAGATTCCGATGCTTCACTTCCGGTTTCCTGTATACCTTGGACCTTCTTAATGACGATGAAACACAGAAATTGCATCCGATTATAATACAAAAGGCACAATGCCGACTTAAGTACAAGAGGACTGACACTCTCCCTTTCTATGATTTGAAGCACTCCTGTGAGTCCAGTTTCAGATTCCGATGTTTCACTTCAGGTTTCCTGTATACCTTGGACCTTCTTATTGACGATAAAACACAGAAATTGCAACCGAATTTAATACAAAAGGCACAATGCCGACTTAAGTACAAGAGGACTGACACTCTCACTTTCTATGATTTGAACCTCTCCTGTGGGTCCAGGTTTAGATTCCGATGTTTCACTTCAGGTTTACTGTATCCCTTGAACCTTCTTATTGACGATGAAACACAGCAATTGCATCGGAATTTAATACAAAATGCACAATGCCGACTTAAGTACAAGAGGACGGACACTCTTACTTTCGATGATTTGACCTCTCCTGTGAGTCCAGTTTTGGATTCCGATGCTACACTTCAGGTTTACTGTATACCATGGACCTTCTTATTGACGATGAAGCACAGAAATTGCATCGAAGTGAAATTCAAAAGGCACAATGCCGACTTCAGTACAAGATGACGGACACTCTAACTTTCTATGATTTGAACCTCTCCTGTGAGTCCAGTTTTAGATTCCGATGCTTCACTTCCGGTTTACTGTATCCCTTGGACCTTCATAATGACGAGGAAACACAGAAATTGCATCCGAATTTAATACAAAAGTCACAATGCCGACTTAAGTACAAGAGGACTGACACTCTCACTTTCTATGGTTTGAACCTCTCCTGTGAGTCCAGTCATAGATTCAGATTTTTCACATCAGATTTACTGTATCCGTTGGACCTTCTTTTTGACGATGAAGCACAGAAATTGCATCGGAATTAAATTCAAAAGGCACAAAGCCGACTTAAGTACAAGAGGACTGACACTCTACCTTGCTATGTTTTGAACCTCTCCTGTGAGTCCAGTTTTAGATTCCGATGCTTCACTTCAGGTTTACTGTACCCCTTGGACCCTCTTGTTATCGATGAAACACAGTAATTGCATCCGAATTAAATTCAAAAGGCACAATGCCGACATAAGTACAAGAGGACTGACTCTCTAACTTTCTATGATTTGTACCTCTTCTGTGAGTCCAGTTTTAGATGCCGATGATTCACTTCAGGTTTACTGTATCCCTTGGACTTTCTTATTGACGATGAAGCACAGAAATTGCACCTGAATTTAATACAAAAGGCACAATGCCGACTTAAGTACAAGAGGACTGACACTCGCACTTTCTGTGGTTTGAACCTCTCCTGTGAGTCCAGTTTTAGATTCCGATGATTGACTTTAGGTTTCGTGTACACCTTGGACGTTCTTATTGACGATGAAACACAGAAACTGCCGCCGAATTTAATACAAAAGGCACAATGCCGACTTAAGTACAAGAGGACTAACACTCTCACTTTCTATGATTTGAACACCATCTGTGAGTCCAGTTTCAGATTCCGATGCTTGACTTCAGGTTTCGTGTATACCTTGGACGTTCTTATTGACGATGAAACACAGAAATTGCGTCGGAATTAAATTCAAAATACACAATGCCGACTTAAGTAGAAGAGGACTGACACTCTCACTTTCTATGATTTGAACCTCTCCTGTGAGTCCAGTTTCAGATTCCGATGTTTCACTTCAGGTTTCCTGTATCCCTTGAACCTTCTTATTGACGGTGAAACACAGAAATTGCATCGGAATTTAATACAAAAGGCACAATGCCGACTTAAGTACAAGAGGACTGACACTCTAACTTTCTATGATTTCAATCTCTCCTGTAAGTCCAGTTTTGGATTCCGATGCTTCACTTCAAGTTTACTGTATACCTTGGACCTTCTTATTGACGATGAAACACAGAAATTGCATCGGAATTAAATTCAAAAGGCACAATGCCGACTTCAGTACAAGAGGACTGACACTCTAACTTTCTATGATTTCAATCTCTCCTGTAAGTCCAGTTTTGGATTCCGATGCTTCACTTCAAGTTTACTGTATACCTTGGACCTTCTTATTGACGATGAAACACAGAAATTGCATCGGAATTAAATTCAAAAGGCACAATGCCGACTTCAGTACAAGAGGACTGACACTCTAACTTTCTATGATTTGAACTTCTCCTGTGAGTCCAATTTTAGATTCCGATGCTTCACTTCAGGTTTACTGTATCCCTTGGACCTTCTTATTGACGATGAAACACAGAAATTGCATTCGAATTTAATCCAAAAGGCACAATGCCGACTTAAGTACAAGAGGACTGACACTCTCACTTTCTAAGATTTGAACCTCTCCTGTGGGTCCAGGTTTAGATTCCGATGCTTCACTTCAGGTTTACTGTATCCCTTGAACCTTCTTATTGACGGTGAAACACAGAAATTGCATCGGAATTTAATACAAAAGGCACAATGCCGACTTAAGTACAAGAGGACTGATACTCTAACTTTCTATGATTTCAATCTCTCCTGTAAGTCCAGTTTTGGATTCCGATGCTTCACTTCAAGTTTACTGTATACCTTGGACCTTCTTATTGACGATGAAACACAGAAATTGCATCGGAATTAAATTCAAAAGGCACAATGCCGACTTCAGTACAAGAGGACTGACACTCTAACTTTCTATGATTTGAACCTCTCCTGTGAGTCCAGTTTTAGATTCCGATGCTTCACTTCAGGTTTACTGTATCCCTTGTACCTTCCTATTGATGATGAAACACAGATATTGCATCCGAATTTAGTACAAAAGGCACAATGCCGACTTAAGTACAAGAAGACTGACACTCTAACTTTCTATGATTTGAACCTCTCCTGTGAGTCCAGTTTTGGATTCCGATGGGTCACTTCAGGATTACTGTATCCCTTGGACCTTCTTATTGACGATGAAACACAGAAATTGCATCCGAATTTAATACAAAAGGCACAATGCAGATTTAAGTACAAGAGGACTGACACTCTCAATTTCTATGATTTGAACCTATCCTGTGAGTCCAGTTTTAGATTCCGATGCTTCACTTCCGGTTTCCTGTATACCTTGGACCTTCTTAATGACGATGAAACACAGAAATTGCTTCCGATTTTAATACAAAAGGCACAATCCTGACTTCAGTACAAGAGGACTGACACTCTCACTTTCTATGATTTGAAGCACTCCTGTGAGTCCAGTTTCAGATTCCGAAGCTTCACATCAGGTTTCCTGTATACCTTGGACCTTCTTATTGACGATAAAACACAGAAATTGCATCCGAATTTAATACAAAAGGCAGAATGCCGACTTAAGTACAAGAGGACTGACACTCTAACTTTCTATGATTTGAACCTCTCCAGTGAGTCCAGTTTTAGTTTCCGATGCGTCACTTCAGGATTACTGTATCCCTTGGACCATCTTATTGACGATGAAGTACAGAAATTGCATCCGAATTTAATTCAAAAGTCACAATGCCGACATAAGTACTAGAGGACTGACGCTCTCACTTTCTATGATTTGAACCTCTGCTGTGTGTCCAGGTTTAGATTCCGATGCTTCACTTCAGGTTTACTGTATCCATTGAACCTTCTTATTGACGATGAAACATAGAAATTGCATCGGAATTTAATACAAAATGCACAATGCCGACTTAAGTACAAGAGGACTGTGACTCTAACTTTCTATGATTTGAAACTCTCCTGTGGGTCCAGTATTAGATTCCGATGCTTCACTACAGGTTTACTGTATACCTTGTAACTTCTTAATGATGATGAAACACAGGAATTGCATCAGAATAAAAATTCAAAAGGCACAATGCCGACTTAAGTACAAGTGGACTGACACTCTAACTTTCTATTATTTGAACCTCTCCTGTGAGTCCAGTTTTAGATTCCGATGCTTCACTTCCGGTTTACTGTATCCCTTGGACCTTCATAATGACGAGGAAACACAGAAATTGCATCCGAATTTAATACAAAAGTCACAATGCCGACTTAAGTACAAGAGGACTGACACTCTCACTTTCTATGGTTTGAACCTCTCCTGTGAGTCCAGTCATAGATTCAGATTTTTCACATCAGATTTACTGTATCCGTTGGACCTTCTTTTGACGATGAAGCACAGAAATTGCATCGGAATTAAATTCAATAGGCACAGTGCCGACTTAAGTACAAGAGGACTGACACTCTACCTTTCTATGTTCTGAACCTCTCCTGTGAGTACACTTTTAGATTCCGATGCTTCACTTCAGGTTTACTGTATCCCTATGACCCTCTTGTTATCGATGAAACACAGAAATTGCATCCGAATTTAATACAAAAGGCACAATGCCAACTTAAGTACAAGAGGACTGACACTCCCACTTCCTATGATTTGAACCTCTCCTGTGAGTCCAGTTTTACATTCCGTTGCTTCACTTCAGGTTTACTGTATCCCTTGGACCTTATTATTGACGATGAAACACAGTAATTGCATCCGAATTAAATTCAAAAGGCACAATGCCGACATAAGTACAAGAGGACTGACTCTCTAACTTTCTATGATTTGTACCTCTCATGTGAGTCCAGTTTTAGATTCCGATGCTTCACTTCCGGTTTACTGTATCCCTTGGACCTTCATAATGACGAGGAAACACAGAAATTGCATCCGAATTTAATACAAAAGTCACAATGCCGACTTAAGTACAAGAGGACTGACACTCTCACTTTCTATGGTTTGAACCTCTCCTGTGAGTCCAGTCATAGATTCAGATTTTTCACATCAGATTTACTGTATCCGTTGGACCTTCTTTTGACGATGAAGCACAGAAATTGCATCGGAATTAAATTCAATAGGCACAGTGCCGACTTAAGTACAAGAGGACTGACACTCTACCTTTCTATGTTCTGAACCTCTCCTGTGAGTACAGTTTTAGATTCCGATGCTTCACTTCAGGTTTACTGTATCCCTATGACCCTCTTGTTATCGATGAAACACAGAAATTGCATCCGAATTTAATACAAAAGGCACAATGCCAACTTAAGTACAAGAGGACTGACACTCCCACTTCCTATGATTTGAACCTCTCCTGTGAGTCCAGTTTTACATTCCGTTGCTTCACTTCAGGTTTACTGTATCCCTTGGACCTTATTATTGACGATGAAACACAGTAATTGCATCCGAATTAAATTCAAAAGGCACAATGCCGACATAAGTACAAGAGGACTGACTCTCTAACTTTCTATGATTTGTACCTCTCATGTGAGTCCAGTTTTAGATTCCGATGCTTCACTTCCGGTTTACTGTATCCCTTGGACCTTCATAATGACGAGGAAACACAGAAATTGCATCCGAATTTAATACAAAAGTCAAAATGCCGACTTAAGTACAAGAGGACTGACGCTCTCACTTTCTATGGTTTGAACCTCTCCTGTGAGTCCAGTCATAGATTCAGATTTTTCACATCAGATTTACTGTATCCGTTGGAACTTCTTTTTGACGATGAAGCACAGAAATTGCATCGGAATTAAATTCAAAAGGCACAGTGCCGACTTAAGTACAAGAGGACTGACACTCTACCTTTCTATGTTTTGAACCTCTCCTGTGAGTCCAGTTTTAGATTCCGATGCTTCACTTCAGGTTTACTGTATCCCTTGGACCCTCTTGTTATCGATGAAACACAGAAATTGCATCCGAATTTAATACAAAAGGCACAATGCCAACTTAAGTACAAGAGGACTGACACTCCCACTTTCTATGATTTGAACACCTCCTGTGAGTCCAGTTTCAGATTCCGATGCTTGACTTCAGGTTTCGTGTATACCTTGGACGTTCTTATTGACGATGAAACACAGAAACTGCCGCCGAATTTAATACAAAAGGCACAATGCCGACTTAAGTACAAGATCACTAACACTCTCACTTTCTATGATTTGAACACCTCCTGTGAGTCCAGTTTCAGATTCCGATGCTTGACTTCAGGTTTCGTGTATACCTTGGACGTTCTTATTGACGATGAAACACAGAAATTGCATCGGAATTAAATTCAAAATGCACAATGCCGACATAAGTAGAAGAGGACTGACACTCTCACTTTCTATGATTTGAACCTCTCCTGTGAGTCCAATTTCAGATTCCGATGCTTCACTTCAGGTATCCTGTATACCTTGGACATTCTTATTGACGATGAAACACAGAAATTGCATCCGAGTTTAATACAAAAGGCACAATGCCGACCTAAGTTCAAGAGGACTGACACTCTAACTTTCTATGATTTGAACCTCTCCTGTGAGTCCAGTTTTAGATTCCGATGCTTCACTTCAGGTTTACTGTATCCCTTGGACCTTCTTATTGACGATGAAACACAGAAATTGCATCGGAATTAAATTCAAAAGTCACAATGCCGACTTCAGTACAAGAGGACTGACACTCTAACTTTCTATGATTTGAACCTCTCCTGTGAGTCCAGTTTTAGATTCCGATGCTTCACTTCTGGTTTACTGTATCCCTTGTACCTTCTTATTGATGATGAAACACAGATATTGCATCCGAATTTAATACAAAAGGCACAATGCCGACTTAAGTACAAGAAGACTGACACTCTAACTTTCTATGATTTGAACCTCTCCTGTGAGTCCAGTTTTGGATTCCGATGCCTCACTTCAGGATTACTGTATCCCTTGGACCTTCTTATTGACGATGAAACACAGAAATTGCATCCGAATTTAATACAAAAGGCACAATGCCGATTTAAGTACAAGAGGACTGACACTCTCAATTTCTATGATTTGAACCTCTCCTGTGAGTCCAGTTTTAGATTCCGATGCTTCACTTCCGGTTTCCTGTATACCTTGGACCTTCTTAATGACGATGAAACACAGAAATTGCTTCCGATTTTAATACAAAAGGCACAATGCCGACTTCAGTACAAGAGGACTGACACTCTCACTTTCTATGATTTGAAGCACTCCTATGAGTCCAGTTTCAGATTCCGAAGCTTTACTTCAGGTTTCCTGTATACCTTGGACCTTCTTATTGACGATAAAACACAGAAATTGCATCCGAATTTAATACAAAAGTCACAATGCCGACTTAAGTACAGGAGGACTGTCACTCTAACTTTCTATGATTTGAACCTCTCCAGTGAGACCAGTTTTAGTTTCCGATGCGTCACTTCAGGATTACTGTATCCCTTGGACCATCTTATAGACGATGAAGCACAGAAATTGCATCCGAATTTAATTCAAAAGGCACAATGCCGACATAAGTACTAGAGGACTGATACTCTCACTTTCTATGATTTGAACCTGTGCTGTGTGTCCAGGTTTAGATTCCGATGCTTCACTTCAGGTTTACTGTATCCATTGAACCTTGTTATTGACGATGAAACACAGAAATTGCATCGGAATTTAATACAAAATGCACAATGCCGACTTAAGTACAAGAGGACTGACACTCTAACTTTCTATGACTTGAACCTCTCCTGTGAGTCCAGTTTTAGATTCCGATGCGTCACTTCAGGTTTACTGTATCCCTTGGTCCTTCTTATTGACGATGAAACACAGAAATTGCATCCGAATTTAATCCAAAAGGCACAATGCCGACTTAAGTACAAGAGGACTGACATTCTCACTTTCTAAGATTTGAACCTCTCCTGTGGGTCCAGGTTTAGATTCCGATGCTTCACTTCAGGTTTACTGTATCCCTTGAACCTTCTTATTGACGATGAAACACAGAAATTGCATCGGAATTTAATACAAAAGGCACAATGCCGACTTAAGTACAAGAGGACTGACACTCTAACTTTCTATGATTTCAAACTCTCCTGTAAGTCCAGTTTTGGATTAAGATGCTTCACTTCAAGTTTACTGTATACCTTGGACCTTCTTATTGACGATGAAACACAGAAATTGCATCGGAATTAAATTCAAAAGGCACAATGCCGACTTCAGTACAAGAGGACTGACACTCTAACTTTCTATGATTTGAACCTCTCCTGTGAGTCCAGTTTTAGATTCCGATGCTTCACTTCAGGTTTACTGTATCCCTTGTACCTTCTTATTGATGATGAAACACAGACATTGCTTCCGAATTTAATACAAAAGGCACAATGCCGACTTAAGTACAAGAAGACTGACACTCTAACTTTCTATGATTTGAACCCCTCCTGTGAGTCCAGTTTTGGATTCCGATGCCTCACTTCAGGATTACTGTATCCCTTGGACCTTCTTATTGACGATGAAACACAGAAATTGCATCCGAATTTAATACAAAAGGCACAATGCCGATTTAAGTACAAGAGGACTGACACTCTCAATTTCTATGATTTAAACCTCTCCTGTGAGTCCAGTTTTAGATCCCGATGCTTCACTTCCGGTTTCCTGTATACCTTGGACCTTCTTAATGACGATGAAACACAGAAATTGCTTCCGATTTTAATACAAAAGGCACAATGCCGACTTCAGTACAAGAGGACTGACACTCTCACTTTCTATGATTTGAAGCACTCCTATGAGTCCAGTTTCAGATTCCGAAGCTTCACTTCAGGTTTCCTGTATACCTTGGACCTTCTTATTGACGATAAAACACACAAATTGCATCCGAATTTAATACAAAAGGCAGAATGCCGACTTAAGTACAAGAGGACTGACACTCTAACTTTCTATGATTTGAACCTCTCCAGTGAGTCCAGTTTTAGTTTCCGATGCGTCACTTCAGGATTACTGTATCCCTTGGACCATCTTATTGACGATGAAGCACAGAAATTGCATCCGAATTTAATTCAAAAGGCACAATGCCGACATAAGTACTAGAGGACTGACACTCTCACTTTCTATGATTTGAACCTCTGCTGTGTGTCCAGGTTTAGATTCCGATGCTTCACTTCAGGTTTATTGTATCCATTGAACCTTCTTATTGACGATGAAACACAGAAATTGCATCGGAATTTAATACAAAATGCACAATGCCGACTTAAGTACAAGAGGACTGTCACTCTAACTTTCTATGATTTGAAACTCTCCTGTGGGTCCAGTATTAGATTACGATGCTTCACTACAGGTTTACTGTATACCTTGTAACTTCATAATGATGATGAAACACAGGAATAGCATCGGAATAAAAATTCAAAAGGCACAATGCCGACTTAAGTACAAGTGGACTGACACTCTAACTTTCTATGATTTGAACCTCTTCTGTGAGTCCAGTTTTAGATTCCGATGCTTCACTTCCGGTTTTCTGTATCCCTTGGACCTTCATAATGACGAGGAAACACAGAAATTGCATCTGAATTTAATACAAAAGTCACAATGCCGACTTAAGTACAAGAGGACTGACACTCTCACTTTCTATGGTTTGAACCTCTCCTGTGAGTCCAGTCATAGATTCAGATTTTTCACATCAGATTTACTGTATCCGTTGGACCTTCTTTTGACGATGAAGCATAGAAATTGCATCGGAATTAAATTCAAAAGGCACAGTGCCGACTTAAGGACAAGAGGACTGACACTCTACCTTTCTATGTTTTGAACCTCTCCTGTGAGTCCAGTTTTAGATTCCGATGCTTCACTTCAGGTTTACTGTATCCCTTGGACCATGTTGTTATCGATGAAACACAGAAATTGCATCCGAATTTAATACAAAAGGCACAATGCCAACTTAAGTACAAGAGGACTGACATTCCCACTTTCTATGATTTGAACCTCTCCTGTGAGTCCAGTTTTACATTCCGTTGCTTCACTTCAGGTTTACTGTATCCCTTGGACCTTATTATTGACGATGAAACACAGTAATTGCATCCGAATTAAATTCAAAAGGCACAATGCCGACATAAGTACAAGAGGACTGACTCTCTAACTTTCTATGATTTGTACCTCTCCTGTGAGTCCAGTTTTAGATTCCGATGCTTCACTTCCGGTTTACTGTATCCCTTGGACCTTCATAATGACGAGGAAACACAGAAATTGCATCCGAATTAAATACAAAAGTCACAATGCCGACTTAAGTACAAGAGGACTGACACTCTCACTTTCTATGGTTTGAACCTCTCCTGTGAGTCCAGTCATAGATTCAGATTTTTCACATCAGATTTACTGTATCCGTTGGAACTTCTTTTTGACGATGAAGCACAGAAATTGCATCGGAATTAAATTCAAAAGGCACAGTGCCGACTTAAGTACAAGAGGACTGACACTCTACCTTTCTATGTTTTGAACCTCTCCTGTGAGTCCAGTTTTCGATTCCGATGCTTCACTTCAGGTTTACTGTATCCCTTGGACCCTCTTGTTATCGATGAAACACAGAAATTGCATCCGAATTTAATACAAAAGGCACAATGCCAACTTAAGTACAAGAGGACTGACACTCCCACTTTCTATGATTTGAACCTCTCCTGTGAGTCCAGTTTTACATTCCGTTGCTTCACTTCAGGTTTACTGTATCCCTTGGACATTCTTATTGACGATGAAACACAGTAATTGCATCCGAATTAAATTCAAAAGGCACAATGCCGACATAAGTACAAGAGGACTGACTCTCTAACTTTCTATGATTTGTACCTCTTCTGTGAGTACAGTTTTAGATGCCGATGATTCACTTCAGGTTTACTGTATCCCTTGGACTTTCTTATTGACGATGAAGCACAGAAATTGCATCCGAATTTAATACAAAAGGCACAATGCCGACTTAAGTACAAGAGGACTGACACTCACACTTTCTGTGATTTGAACCTCTCCTGTAAGTCCAGTTTTGGATTCCGATGCTTCACTTCAAGTTTACTGTATACCTTGGACCTTCTTATTGACGATGAAACACAGAAATTGCATCGGAATTAAATTCAAAAGGCACAATGCCGACTTCAGTACAAGAGGACTGACACTCTAACTTTCTATGATACGAACCTCTCCTGTGAGTCCAGTTTTAGATTCCGATGCTTCACTTCAGGTTTACTGTATCCCTTGTACCTTCTTATTGATGATGAAACACAGATATTGCATCCGAATTTAATACAAAAGGCACGATGCCGACTTAAGTACAAGAAGACTGACACTCTCACTTTCTAAGATTTGAACCTCTCCTGTGGGTCCAGGTTTAGATTCCGATGCTTCACTTCAGGTTTACTGTATCCCTTGACCCTTCTTATTGACGATGAAACACAGAAATTGCATCGGAATTTAATACAAAAGGCACAATGCCGACTTAAGTACAAGAGGACTGACACTCTAACTTTCTATGATTTCAATCTCTCCTGTAAGTCCAGTTTTGGATTCCGATGCTTCACTTCAAGTTTACTGTATACCTTGGACCTTCTTATTGACGATGAAACACAGAAATTGCATCGGAATTAAATTCAAAAGGCACAATGCCGACTTCAGTACAAGAGGACTGTCACTCTAACTTTCTATGATTTGAAACTCTCCTGTGGGTCCAGTATTAGATTCCGATGCTTCACTACAGGTTTACTGTATACCTTGGAACTTCTTAATGATGATGAAAAACAGTAATTGCATCGGTATAAAAATTCAAAAGGCACAATGCCGACTTAAGTACAAGTGGACTGACACTCTAACTTTCTATGATTTGAACTGCTCCTGTGAGTCCAGTTTTAGATTCCGATGCTTCACTTCCGGTTTACTGTATCCCTTGGACCTTCATAATGACGAGGAAACACAGAAATTGCATCCGAATTTAATACAAAAGTCACAATGCCGACTTAAGTACAAGAGGACTGACACTCTCACTTTCTATGGTTTGAACCTTTCCTGTGAGTCCAGTCATAGATTCAGATTTTTCACATCATATTTACTGTATCCGTTGGACCTTCTTTTGACGATGAAGCACAGAAATTGCATCGGAATTAAATTCAAAAGGCACAGTGCCGACTTAAGTACAAGAGGACTGACACTCTACCTTTCTATGTTTTGAACCTCTCCTGTGAGTCCAGTTTTAGATTCCGATGCTTCACTTCAGGTTTACTGTATCCCTTGGACCCTCTTGTTATCGATGAAACACAGAAATTGCATCCGAATTTAATACAAAAGGCACAATGCCAACTTAAGTACAAGAGGACTGACACTCCCACTTTCTATGATTTGAACCTCTCCTGTGAGTCCAGTTTTACATTCCGTTGCTTCACTTCAGGTTTACTGTATCCCTTGGACCTTATTATTGACGATGAAACACAGTAATTGCATCCGAATTAAATTCAAAAGGCACAATGCCGACATAAGTACAAGAGGACTGACTCTCTAACTTTCTATGATTTGTACCTCTTCTGTGAGTCCAGTTTTAGATGCCGATGATTCACTTCAGGTTTACTGTATCCCTTGGACTTTCTTATTGACGATGAAGCACAGAAATTGCATCCGAATTTAATACAAAAGGCACAATGCCGACTTAAGTACAAGAGGACTGACACTCGCACTTTCTGTGATTTGAACCTCTCCTGTGAGTCCAGTTTTAGATTCCGATGATTGACTTTAGGTTTCGTGTACACCTTGGACATTCTTATTGACGATGAAACACAGAAACTGCAGCCGAATTTAATACAAAAGGCACAATGCCGACTTAAGTACAAGAGGACTAACACTCTCAATTTCTATGATATGAACACCTCCTGTGAGTCCAGTTTCAGATTCCGATTCTTGACTTCAGGTTTTGTGTATACCTTGGACGTTCTTATTGACGATGAAACACGGAAATTGCATCGGAATTAAATTCAAAAGGCACAATGCCGACTTAAGTACAAGAGGACTGACACACTACCTTTCTATGATTTGAACCTCTCCTGTGAGTCCAGTTTTAGATTCCGATGCTTCACTTCAGGTTTCCTGTATACCTTGGACCTTCTTATTGACGATGAAACACAGAAATTGCATCCGAGTTTAATACAAAAGGCACAATGCCGACCTACGTCCAAGAGGATTGACACTCTAACTTCCTATGATTTGAACCTCTCCTGTGAGTCCTGTTTTAGATTCTGATGCTTCACTTCAGGTTTACTGTATCCCTTGGACCTTCTTATTGACAATGAAACACAGAAATTGCATCCGAATTTAATCCAAAAGGCACAATGCCGACTTAAGTACAAGAGGACTGACACTCTCACTTTCTAAGATTTGAACCTCTCCTGTGGGTCCAGGTTTAGATTCCGATGCTTCACTTCAGGTTTACTGTACCCCTTGAACCTTCTTATTGACGATGAAACACAGAAATTGCATCGGAATTTAATACAAAAGGCACAATGCCGACTTAAGTACAAGAGGACTGACACTCTAACTTTCTATGATTTGAATCTCTCCTGTGAGTCCAGTTTTAGATTCCGATGCTTCACTACAGGTTTGCTGTATACCTTGGAGTTTCTTATTGACGATGAAACACAGTAATTGCATCGGAATAAAAATTCAAAAGGCACAATGCCGACTTAAGTACAAGAGGACTGACACTCTAACTTTCTATGATTTGAACCTCTCCTGTGGGCCCAGTACTGGATTCCGATGCTTCACGTCAGGTTTACTGTATCCCTTGGACCTTCTTATTGATGATGAAACACAGAAATTGCATCCGAATTTAATACAAAAGGCACAATGGCGACTTAAGTACTAGAGGACTGACACTCTAACTTTCTATGATTTGAACCTCTCCTGTGAGTCCAGTTTTAGATTCCGATGCCTCACTTCAGGATTACTGTATCCCTTGGACTTTCTTATTGACGATGAAACACAGAAATTGCATCCGAATTTAATACAAAAGGCACAATGCCGATTTAAGTACAAGAGGACTGACACTCTCAATTTCTATGATTTGAACTTCTCCTGTGAGTCCAGTTTTAGATTCCGACGCTTCACTTCCGGTTTCCTGTATACCTTGGACCTTCTTAATGACGATGAAACACAGAAATTGCTTCCGATTTTAATACAAAAGACACAATGCCGACTTAAGTACAAGAGGACTGACACTCTCACTTTCTATGATTTGAAGCACTCCTGTGAGTCCAGTTCAGATTCCGAAGCTTCACTTCAGGTTTCCTGTATACCTTGGACCTTCTTATTGACTATAAAACACAGAAATTGCATTCGAATTTAATACAAAAGGCACAATGCCGACTTAAGTACAAGAGGACTGACACTCTAACTTTCTATGATTTGAACCTCTCCAGTGAGACCAGTTTTAGTTTCCGTTGCGTCACTTCAGGATTACTGTATATCTTGGACCATCTTATTGACGATGAAGCACAGAAATTGCATCCGTTTTTAATTCAAAAGGCACAATGCCGACATAAGTACTAGAGGACTGACACTCTCACTTTCTGTGATTTGAACCTCTGCTGTGTGTCCAGGTTTAGATTCCCATGCTTCACGTCAGGTTTACTGTATCCATTGAACCTTCTTATTGACGATGAAACACAGAAATTGCATCGGAATTTAATACAAAATGCACAATGCCGACTTAAGTACAAGAGGACTGTCACTCTAACTTTATATGATTTGAAACTCTCCTGTGGGTCCAGTATTAGATTCCGATGCTTCACTACAGGTTTACTGTATACCTTGGAACTTCTTAATGATGATGAAACACAGTAATTGCATCGGAATAAAAATTCAAAAGGCACAATGCCGACTTAAGTACAAGTGGACTGACACTCTCACTTTCTATGGTTTGAACCTCTCCTGTGATTCCAGTCATAGATCAGATTTTTCACATCAGATTTACTGTATCCGTTGGACCTTCTTTTGACGATGAAGCACAGAAATTGCATCGGAATTAAATTCAAAAGGCACAGTGCCGACTTAAGTACAAGAGGACTGACACTCTACCTTTCTATGATTTGAACCTCTCCTGTGAGTCCAGTTTTAGATTCCGATGCTTCACTTCAGGTTTACTGTATCCCTTGGACTTTCTTATTGACGATGAAGCACAGAAATTGCATCGGAATTTAATACAAAAGGCACAATGCCGACTTAAGTACAAGAGGACTGACACTCGCACATTCTGTGATTTGAACCTCTCCTGTGAGTCCAGTTTTAGATTCCGATGATTGACTTTAGGTTTCGTGTACACCTTGGACGTTCTTATTGACGATGAAACACAGAAACTGCAGCCGAATTTAATACAAAAGGCACAATGCCGACTTAAGTACAAGAGGACTAACACTCTCACTTTCTATGATTTGAACACCTCCTGTGAGTCCAGTTTCAGATTCCGATGCTAGACTTCAGGTTTCGTGTATACCTTGGACGTTCTTATTGACGATGAAACACGGAAATTGCATCGGAATTAAATTCAAAAGGCACAATGCCGACTTAAGTACAAGAGGACTGCCACTCTACCTTTCTATGATTTGAACCTCTCCTGTGAGTCCAGTTTTAGATTCCGATGCTTCACTTCAGGTTTCCTGTATACCTTGGAACTTCTTATTGACGATCAAACACAGAAATTGCATCGGAATTTAATACAAAAGGCACAATGCCGACTTAAGTACAAGAGGACTGACACTCTAACTTTCTATGATTTGAATCTCTCCTGTGAGTCCAGTTTGAGATTCCGATGCTTCACTACAGGTTTGCTGTATACCTTGGAACTTCTTATTGACGATGAAACACAGTAATTGCATCGGAATAAAAATTCAAAAGGCACAGTGCCGACTTAAGTACAAGAGGACTGACACTCTAACTTTCTATGATTTGAACCTCTCCTGTGGGCCCAGTTTTGGATTCCGATGCTTCACGTCAGGTTTACTGTATCCCTTGGACCTTCTTATTGATGATGAAACACAGAAATTGCATCCGAATTTAATACAAAAGGCACAATGGCGACTTAAGTACTAGAGGACTGACACTCTAACTTTCTATGATTTGAATCACTCCTGTGAGTCCAGTTTTAGATTACGATGCTTCACTTCAAGTTTACAGTATACCTTGGACCTTCTTATTGATGATGAAACACAGATATTGCATCCGAATTTAATACAAAAGGCACAATGCCGACTTAAGTACAAGAGGACTGACACTCAAACTTTCTATGATTTCAATCTCTCCTGTAAGTTCAGTTTTGGATTCCGACGCTTCACTTCAAGTTGACTGTATACCTTGGACCTGCCTATTGACGATCAAACACAGAAATTGCATCGGAATTAAATTCAAAAGGCACAATGCCGACTTCAGTACAAGAGGACAACACTCTAAATTTCTATGATTTGAACCTCTCCTGTGAGTCCAGTTTTAGATTCCGATGCTTCACTTCTGGTTTACTGTATCCCTTGTACCTTCTTATTGATGATGAAACACAGAAATTGCATCCGAATTTAATACAAAAGGCACAATGCCGACTTAAGTACAAGAAGACTGACACTCTAACTTTCTATGATTTGAACCTCTCCTGTGAGTCCAGTTTTAGATTCCGATGCCTTACTTCAGGATTACTGTATCTCTTGGACCTTCTTATTGACGATGAAACACAGAAATTGCATCCGAATTTAATACAAAAGGCACAATGCCGATTTAAGTACAAGAGGACTGACACTCTGTTTCTATGATTTGAACTACTCCTGTGAGTCCAGTTTTAGATTCCGATGCTTCACTTCCGGTTTCCTGTATACCTTGGACCTTCTTAATGACGATGAAACACAGAAATTGCATCCGATTTTAATACAAAAGGCACAATGCCGACTTAAGTACAAAAGGACTGACTCTCTTACTTCCTATGATTTGAACCTCTCCTGTGAGTCCAGTTTTAGATTTCGATGCTTCACTTCAGGTTTCCTGTGTACCTTGGACCTTCTTATTGACGATAAAACACAGATATTTCATCCGAATTTAATACAAAAGGCACAATGCCGACTTAAGTACAAGAGGACTGACACTCTAACTTTCTATGATTTGAACCTCTCCTGTGAGCCCAGTTTTAGATTCCGATGCGTCACTTAAGGATTACTGTATCCCTTGGACATTCTTATTGACGATGAAGCACAGAAATTGCATCCGAATTTAATTCAAAATTCACAATGCCGACATAAATACTAGAGGACTGACACTCTCACTTTCTATGATTTGAACCTCTCCTGTGGGTCCAGGTTTAGATTCCGATCCTTCACTTCAGGTTTACTGTATCCCTTGAACCTTCTTATTGACGATGAAACACAGCAATTGCATCGGAATTTAATACAAAATGCACAATGCCGACTTAAGTACAAGAGGACTGTCACTCTAACTTTCTATGATTTGAAACTCTCCTGTGGGTCCAGTTTTAGATTCCGATGCTTCACTACAGGTTTACTGTATACCTTGGAACTTCTTAATGATGATGAAACACAGTAATTGCATCGGAATAAAATTTCAAAAGGCACAATGCCGACTTAAGTACAAGTCGACTGACACTCTAACTTTCTATGATTTGAACCTCTCCTGTGAGTCCAGTTTTAGATTCCGATGCTTCACTTCCGGTTTACTGTATCCCTTGAACCTTCATAATGACGAGGAAACACAGAAATTGCATCCGCATTTAATACAAAAGTCACAATGCCGACTTAAGTACAAGAGGACTGACACTCTCACTTTCTATGGTTTGAACCTCTCCTGTGAGTCCAGTCATAGATTCAGATTTTTCACATCAGATTTACTGTATCCGTTGGACCTTCTTCTTGACGATGAAGCACAGAAATTGCATCGGAATTAAATTCAAAAGGCACAGTGCCGACTTAAGTACAAGAGGACTGACACTCTACCTTTCTATGTTTTGAACCTCTCCTGTGAGACCAGTTTTAGATTCCGATGCTTCACTTCAGGTTTACTGTATCCCTTGGACCCTCTTGTTATCGATGAAACACAGAAATTGCATCCGAATGTAATACAAAAGGCACAATGCCAACTTAAGTACAAGAGGACTGACACTCCCACTTTCTATGAGTTGAACCTCTCCTGTGAGTCCAGTTTTAGATTCCGTTGCTTCACTTCAGGTTTACTGTATCCCTTTGACCTTCTTATTGACGATGAAACACAGTAATTGCATCCGAATTAAATTTAAAAGGCACAATGCCGACGTAAGTACAAGAGGACTGACTCTCTAACTTTCTATGATTTGAGCCTCTTCTGTGAGTCCAGTTTTAGATGCCGATGATTCACTTCAGGTTTACTGTATCCCTTGGACTTTCTTATTGACGATGAAACACAGAAATTGCATCCGAATTTAATACAAAAGGCACAATGCCGACTTAAGTACAAGAGGACTGACACTCGCACTTTCTATGATTTGAACCTCTCCTGTGAGTCCAGTTTTAGATTCCGATGATTGACTTTAGGTTTCGTGTACACCTTGGACGTTCTTATTGACGATGAAACACAGAAATTGCATCCGAATTTAATACAAAAGGCACAATGCCGACTTAAGTACAAGAGGACTGACACTCTACCTTTCTATGATTTGAACCTCTCTTGTGAGTCCAGTTTTAGATTCCGATGCTTCACTTCAGGTTTACTGTATCCCTTGGACCCTCTTATTGACGATGAAACACAGAAATCGCATCCGAATTTAATACAAAAGGCATAATGCCGACTTAAGTACGAGAGGATAGACACTCTCACTTTCTATGATTTTAACCTCTCCTGTGAGCCCAGTTTTAGATTCCGATGCTTCACATCTGGTTTCCTGTATACCTTGGACCTTCTTCTTGACGATGAAACACAGCAATTGCATCCAAATTTAATACAAAAGGCACAATGACGACTTAAGTACAAGAGGACTGACACTTTCACTTTCTATGAATTGAACCGCCCCTGTGAGTCCAGTTTTAGATTCCGATGCTTCACTTCAGGTTTACTGTATACCTTGGACCTTCTTAATGACGATGAAACACAGAAATAGCATCCGAATTTAATACATAATGCATAATGCCGACTTAAGTACAAGAGAACTGACACTCTCACTTTCTATGATTTGAACCTCTCCTGTGAGTCCAGTTTTAGATTCCGATTTTTCACTTCAGGTTTACTGTATCCGTTAGACCTTCTTTTTGACGTTGAAGCTCAGAAATTGCATCGGAATTAAATTCAAAAGGCACAATGCCGACTTAAGTACAAGAGGACTGACACTCTACCTTTCTATGATTTAAACCTCTCTTGTGAGTCCAGTTTTAGATTCCAATGCTTCACTTCAGATTTACTGTATCCCTTGGACCCTCATGTTTACGATGAAACACAGAAATCGCATCCGAATTTAATACAAAAGGCATAATGCCGAAATAAGTACGAGAGGATAGACACTCTCACTTTCTATCATTTGAACCTCTCCTATGAGCCCAGTTTTAGATTCCGATGCTTCACTTCTGGTTTCCTGTATACCTTGGACCTTCTTATTGACGATGAAACAAAGCAATTGCATCTGAATTTAATACAAAAGGCACAATGCCGACTTAAGTACAAGAGTGCTGACACTTTCACTTTCTATGAATTGAACCTCCCCTGTGAGTCCAGTTTTAGATTCCGATGCTTCACTTCAGGTTTACTGTATACCTTGGACCTTCTTATTGACGATGAAACACAGAAATTGCATCCGAATTTTATTCAAAAGGCACAATGCCGACTTAAGTACAAGAGGACTGACACTCTCACATTCTATGATTCGAACCTCCCCTGTGAGTCCAGATTTAGGTTCCGATGCTTCACTTCAGGTTTACTGTATCCCTTGTACCTTCTTATTGACGATGTATCTCAGAAATTGTATCCGAATTTAATATAAAATTCACAACGCCGACTTAAGTACAAGAGGACTGACACTCTCACTTTCTATGATTTGAACCTCTCCTGTGAGTCCAGTTTTAGATTCCGATGCCTCACTTCAGGTTTACTGTATACCTTGGACCTTCTTATTGACGATGAAACACAGAAATTGCATCCGAATTAAATTCAAAGGGCACAATGCCGACTAAAGTACAAGAGGACTGACTCTCTAACTTTCCATGATTTGAACCTCTCCTGTGAGTCCAGTTTTAGATTCCGATGATTCACTTCAGGTTTACTGTATCCCTTGGACTTTCTTATTGACGTTGAAACACAGAAATTGCATCCGAATTTAATACAAAAAACACAATGACGACTTAAGTACAAGAGGACTGACACTCTCACTTTCTATGATATGAACCTCTCCTGTGAGCCCAGTTTTAGATTCCGATGCTTCACTTCTGGTTTCCTGTATACCTTGGAACTTCTTATTGACGATGAAACACAGCAATTGCATCCGAATTTAATACAAAAGGCACAATGCCGACTTAAGTACAAGAGGACTGACACTTTCACTTTCTATGAATTGAACCTCCCCTGTGAGTCCAGTTTTAGATTCCGATGCTTCACTTCAGGTTTACTGTATCCCTTGGACCTTCTTATTGACGATGAAACACAGTAATTTCATCCGAATTAAATTTAAAAGGCACAATGCCGACGTAAGTACAAGAGGACTGACTCTCTAACTTTCTATGATTTGAGCCTCTTCTGTGAGTCCAGTTTTAGATGCCGATGATTCACTTCAGGTTTACTGTATCCCTTGGACTTTCTTATTGACGATGAAACACAGAAATTGCATCCGAATTTAATACAAAAGGCACAATGCCGACTTAAGTACAAGAGGACTGACACTCGCACTTTCTATGATTTGAACCTCTCCTGTGAGTCCAGTTTTAGATTCCGATGATTGACTTTAGGTATCGTGCACACCTTGGACGTTCTTATTGACGATGAAACACCGAAATTGCATCCGAATTTAACACAAAAGGCACAATTACGACTTAAGTACAAGAGGACTGACACTCTACCTTTCTATGATTTGAACCTCTCCTGTGATTCCAGTTTTAGATTCCGATGCTTCACTTCAGGTTTACTGTATCCCTTGGACCCTCTTATTGACGATGAAACACAGAAATCGCATCCGAATTTAATACAAAAGGCATAATGCCGACTTAAGTACGAGAGCATAGACACTCTCACTTTCTATGATTTTAACCTCTCCTGTGACCCCAGTTTTAGATTCCGATGCTTCACATCTGGTTTCCTGTATACCTCGGACCTTCTTTTTGACGATGAAACACAGCAATTGTATCCGAATTTAATACAAAAGGCACAATGCCGACTTAAGTACAAGAGGACTGACACTTTCACTTTCTATGAATTGAACCGCCCCTGTGAGTCCAGTTTTAGATTCCGATGCTTCACTTCAGGTTTACTGTATACCTTGGACCTTCTTAATGACGATGAAACACAGAATTTGCATCCGAATTTAATACAAAATGCATAATGCCGACTTAAGTACAAGAGAACTGACACTCTCACTTTCTATGATTTGAACCTCACCTGTGAGTCCAGTTTTAGATTCCGATTTTTCACTTCAGGTTTACTGTATGCGTTGGACCTTCTTTTTGACGTTGAAGCTCAGAAATTGCATCGGAATTAAATTCAAAAGGCACAATGCCGACTTAAGTACAAGAGGACTGACACTCTACCTTTCTATGATTTAAACCTCTCTTGTGAGTCCAGTTTTAGATTCCTATGCTTCACTTCAGATTTACTGTATCCCTTGGACCCTCATGTTTACGATGAAACACAGAAATCGCATCCGAATTTAATACAAAAGGCATAATGCCGACATAAGTACGAGAGGATAGACACTCTCAGTTTCTATGATTTGAACCTCTCCTGTGAGTCCAGTTTTAGATTCCGATGCCTCACTTCAGGTTTACTGTATACCTTGGACCTTCTTATTGACGATGAAACACAGAAATTGCATCCGAATTAAATTCAAAGGGCACAATGCCGACAAAAGTACAAGAGGACTGACTCTCTAACTTTCCATGATTTGAACCTCTCCTGTGAGTCCAGTTTTAGATTCCGATGATTCACTTCAGGTTTTCTGTATCCCTTGGACTTTCTTATTGACGGTGAAACACAGAAATTGCATCCGAATTTAATACAAAAAGCACAATGACGACTTAAGTACAAGAGGACTGACACTCTCACTTTCTATGATATGAACCTCTCCTGTGAGCCCAGTTTTAGATTCCGATGCTTCACTTCTGGTTTCCTGTATACCTTGGAACTTCTTATTGACGATGAAACACAGCAATTGCATCCGAATTTAATACAAAAGGCACAATGCCGACTTAAGTACAAGAGGACTGACACTTTCACTTTCTATGAATTGAACCTCCCCTGTGAGTCCAGTTTTAGATTCCGATGCTTCACTTCAGGTTTACTGTATCCCTTGGACCTTCTTATTGACGATGAAACACAGTAATTGCATCGGAATTATATTTAAAAGGCACAATGCCGACGTAAGTACAAGAGGACTGACTCCCTAACTTTCTATGATTTGAGCCTCTTCTGTGAGTCCAGTTTTAGATGCCGATGATTCACTTCAGGTTTACTGTATCCCTTGGACTTTCTTATTGACGATGAAACACAGAAACTGCATCCGAATTTAATACAAAAGGCACAATGCCGACTTAAGTACAAGAGGACTGACACTCGCACTTTCTATGATTTGAACCTCTCCTGTGAGTCCAGTTTTAGATTCCGATGATTGACTTTAGGTTTCGTGCACACCTTGGACGTTCTTATTGACGATGAAACACAGAAATTGCATCCGAATTTAATACAAAAGGCACAATGCCGACTTAAGTACAAGAGGACTGACACTCTACCTTTCTATGATTTGAACCTCTCCCGTGAGTCCAGTTTTAGATTCCGATGCTTCACTTCAGGTTTACTGTATCCCTTGGACCCTCTTATTGACGCTGAAACACAGAAATCGCATCCGAATTTAATACAAAAGGCATAATGCCGACTTAAGTACGAGAGGATAGACACTCTCACTTTCTATGATTTTAACCTCTCCTGTGAGCCCAGTTTTAGATTCCGATGCTTCACATCTGGTTTCCTGTATACCTTGGACCTTCTTCTTGACGATGAAACACAGCAATTGTATCCGAATTTAATACAAAAGGCACAATGCCGACTTAAGTACAAGAGGACTGACACTTTCACTTTCTATGAATTGAACCGCCCCTGTGAGTCCAGTTTTAGATTCCGATGCTTCACTTCAGGTGTACTGTATACCTTGGACCTTCTTAATGACGATGAAACACAGAAATTGCATCCGAATTTAATACAAAATGCATAATGCCGACTTAAGTACAAGAGAACTGACACTCTCACTTTCTATGATTTGAACCTCACCTGTGAGTCCAGTTTTAGATTCCGATTTTTCACTTCAGGTTTACTGTATCCGTTGGACCTTCTTTTTGACGTTGAAGCTCAGAAATTGCATCGGAATTAAATTCAAAAGGCACAATGCCGACTTAAGTACAAGAGGACTGACACTCTACCTTTCTATGATTTAAACCTCTCTTGTGAGTCCAGTTTTAGATTCGTATGCTTCACTTCAGATTTACTGTATCCCTTGGACCCTCATGTTTACGATGAAACACAGAAATCGCATACGAATTTAATACAAAATGCATAATGCCGACTTAAGTACAAGAGAACTGACACTCTCACTTTCTATGATTTGAACCTCACCTGTGAGTCCAGTTTTAGATTCCGATTTTTCACTTCAGGTTTACTGTATCCGTTGGACCTTCTTTTTGACGTTGAAGCTCAGAAATTGCATCGGAATTAAATTCAAAAGGCACAATGCCGACTTAAGTACAAGAGGACTGACACTCTCACTTTCTATGATTTAAACCTCTCCTGTGAGTCCAGTTTTAGATTCCGATGATTCACTTCAGGTTTACTGTATCCCTTGGACTTTCTTATTGACGGTGAAACGCAGAAATTGCATCCGAATTTAATACAAAAAGCACAATGCCGACTTAAGTACAAGAGGACTGACACTATCACTTTCTATGATATGAACCTCTCCTGTGAGCCCAGTTTTAGATTCCGATGCTTCACTTCTGGTTTCCTGTATACCTTGGAACTTCTTATTGACGATGAAACACAGCAATTGCATCCCAATTTCATACAAAAGGCACAATGCCGACTTAAGTACAAGAGGACTGACACTTTCACTTTCTATGAATTGAACCTCCCCTGTGAGTCCAGTTTTAGATTCCGATGCTTCACTTCAGGTTTACTGTATACCTTGGACCTTCTTAATGACGATGAAACACAGAAATTGCATCCGAATTTAATACAAAAGGCATAATGCCGACTTGAGTACAAGAGGACTGACACTCTCACTTTCTATGATTTGAACCTCTCCTGTGAGTCCAGTTTTAGATTCCGATTTTTTACTTCAGGTTTTTTGTATCCGTTGGACCTTCTTTTTGACGATGAAGCTCAGAAATTGCATCGGAATTAAATTCAAAAGACACAATGCCGACTTAAGTACAAGAGGACTGACACTCTCACTTTCTATGATTTGAACCTCTCCTGAGAGCCCAGTTTTAGATTCTGATGCTTCACTTCTGGTTTCCTGTATACCTTGGACCATCTTATTGACGATGAAACACAGCAATTGCATCCGAATTTAATACAAAAGGCACAATGCCGACTTAAATACAAGAGGACTGACACTTTCACTTTCTATGAATTGAACCTCCCCTGTGAGTCCAGTTTTAGATTCCGATGCTTCACTTCAGGTTTACTTTATACCTTGGACCTTCTTATTGACGATGAAAAACAGAAATTGCATCTGAATATAATACAAAAGGCACAATGCCGACATAAGTACAAGAGGACTGACACTCTCACTTTCTATGATTTGAACCTCTCCTGTGAGTCCAGTTTTAGATTCCGATGCTGGACTTCAGGTTTCGTTTACACCCTGGACGTTCTTATTGACGATGAAACACAGAAATTGCATCCGAATTTAATACACAAGGCACAATGCCAACTTGAGTACAACAGGACTGACACTATCACTTTCTATGATTTGAACACCTGCTGTGAGTCCAGTTTCAGATTCCGATGCTTGACTTCAGGTTTCGTGTATACCTTGGACGTTCTTATTGACGATGAAACACAGAAATTGCATCGGAATTAAATTCAAAAGGCACAATGCCGACTTAAGAACAAGAGGACTGACTCTCTACCTTTCTATGATTTGAACTTCTCCTGTGAGTCCAGTTCTAGATTCCGATGCTTCACTTCAGGTTTACTGTATCCCTTGGACCCTCTAATTGACGATGAAACACAGAAATCGCATCCCAATTTAATACAAAAGGCATAATGCCGACTTAAGTACGAGAGGATAGACACTCTCACTTTCTATGATTTGAACCTCTTCTGTGAGCCCAGTTTTAGATTCCGACGCTTCACTTCTGGTTTCCTGTATACCATGGACCTTTTTATTGACGATGAAACACAGCAATTGCATCCGAACTTAATACAAAAAGCACAATGCTGACTTAAGTACAAGAGGACTGACACTTTCTCTTCCTAGGAATTGAAACTCCCCTGTGAGTCCAGTTTTAGATTCCGATTTTTTACTTCAGGTTTTTTGTATCCGTTGGACCTTCTTTTTGACGATGAAGCTCAGAAATTGCATCGGAATTAAATTCAAAAGACACAATGCCGACTTAAGTACAAGAGGACTGACACTCTCACTTTCTATGATATGAACCTCTCCTGTGAGCCCAGTTTTAGATTCCGATGCTTCACTTCAGGTTTCCTGTATACCTTGGAACTTCTTATTGACGATGAAACACAGCAATTGCATCCGAATTAAATTCGAAAGGCACAATGCCGACATAAGTACAAGAGGACTGACTCTCTAACTTTCTATGATTTGAACCTCTTCTGTGAGTCCAGTTTTAGTTTCCGATGATTCACTTCAGGTTTACTGTATCCCTTGGACTTTCTTATTGACGATGAAACACAGCAATTGCATCCGAATTTAATACAAAAGGCACAATGCCGACTTAAGTACAAGAGGACTGACACTTTCACTTTCTATGAATTGAACCTCCCCTGTGAGTCCAGTTTTAGATTCCGATGCTTCACTTCAGGTTTACTGTATACCTTGGACCTCCTTATTGACGATGAAACACAGAAATTGCATCCGAATTTAATACAAACGGCACAATGCCAACTTAAGTACAAGAGGACTGACACTCTCACTTTCTATGATTTGAACCTCTCCTGTGAGTCCAGTTTTAGATTCCGATGCTTCACTTCAGGTTTACTGTATCCCTTGGACCTTCTTAGTGACGATGAAACACAGAAATTGTATCGGAATGTCATACAAAAGGCACAATGCCGACTTAAGTACAAGAGGAGTGACACACACACTTTCTATGACTTGAACCTCTCCAGTGAGTCCAGTTTTCGATCCCGATCCTTCACTTCAGGTTTACTTTACCCCTTGGACCCTCATATTGACGATGAAACACAGAAATCGCACCCGAATTTAATACAAAAGGCATAATGACGACATAAGTACGAGAGGGTAGACACTCTCACTTTCTATGATTTGAATCCCTCCTGTGAGCCCAGTTTTAGATTCCGATGCTTCACTTCTGGTTTCCTGTATACCTTGGACCTTCATATTGACGATGAAACACAGCAATTGCATCTGAATTTAATACAAAAGGCACAATGCCGACTTAAGTACAAGAGGGCTGACACTTACACTTTCTATGAATTGAACCTCCCCTGTAAGTCCAGTTTTAGATTACGATGCTTCACTTCAGGTTTAATGTATACCTTGGACCTTCTTATTGACGATGAAGCAAAGAAATTGCATCCGAATTTTAATACAAAAGGCACAATGCCGACTTAAGTACAAGAGGACTGACACTCTCACTTTCTATGATTTGAACCTCTCCTGTGAGTCCAGTTTTAGATTCCGATGCTTCACTTCAGGTTTACTGTATCCCTTGGACCTTCTTATTGACGATGATACACAGGAATTGTATCCGAATTTAATACAAAATTCACAATGCCGACTTAAGTACAAGAGGACTGACACTCTCGCTTTCTATGATTTGAACCTCTCCTGTGAGTCCAGTTTTAGATTCCGATGCTGGACTTCAGGTTTCGTGTACACCCTGGACGTTCTTATTGACGATGAAACACAGAAATTGCATCCGAATTTAATACACAAGGCACAATGCCAACTTGAGTACAACAGGACTGACACTATCACTTTCTATGATTTGAACACCTCCTGTGAGTCCAGTTTCAGATTCCGATGCTTGACTTCAAGTTTCGTGTATACCTTGGACGTTCTTATTGACGATGAAACACAGCAATTGCATCGGAATTAAATTCAAAAGGCACAATGCCGACTGAAGAACAAGAGGACTGACACTCTACCTTTCTATGATTTGAACGTCTCCTGTGAGTCCAGTTTTAGATTCCGATGCTTCACTTCAGGTTTACTGTATCCCTTGGACCCTCTAATTGACGATGAAACACAGAAATCGCATCCCAATTTAATACAAAAGGCATAATGCCGACTTATGTACGAGAGGATAGACACTCTCACTTTCTATGATTTGAACCGCTCCTCTGAGCCAAGTTTTAGATTCCGACGCTTCACTTCTGGTTTCCTGTATTCCATGGACCTTTTTATTGACGATGAAACACAGCAATTGCATCCGAATTTAATACAAAAAGCACAATGCTGACTTAAGTACAAGAGAACTGACACTTTCACTTTCTATGAATTGAAACTCCCCTGTGAGTCCAGTTTTAGATTCCGATGCTTCACTTCAGGTTTACTGTTTACCTTGGACCTTCTTAATGACGATGAAACACAGAAATTGCATCCGAATTTAATACAAAAGGCATAATGCCGACTTAAGTACAACAGGACTGACACTCTCACTTTCTATGATTTGAACCTCTCCTGTGAGTCCAGTTTCAGATTCCGATTTTTTACTTCAGGTATACTGTATCCGTTGGACCATTTTTTTGACGATGAATCTCAGAAATTGCATCGGAATTAAATTCCCAAGGCACAATGCCGTCTTAAGTACAAGAGGACTTACACTCTACCTTTCTATGATTTGAACCTCTCCTGTGAGTGCAGTTTTAGATTCCGATGCTTCACTTCAGGTTTACTGTATCCCTTGGACCCTCTTATTGACGATGAAACACAGAAATCGCATCCGAATTTAATACACAAGGCATAATGCCGACTTAAGTACGAGAGGATAGACACTCTCACTTTCTATGATTTGAACCTCTCCTGTGAGCCCAGTTTTAGATTCTGATGCTTCACTTCTGGTTTCCTGTATACCTTGGACCTTCTTATTGACGATGAAACACAGCAATTGCATCCGAATTTAATACAAAAAGCACAATGCCGACTTAAGTACAAGAGGACTGACACTTTCAGTTTCTATGAATTGAACCTCCCCTGTGAGTCCAGTTTTAGATTCCGATGCTTCACTTCAGGTTTACTGTATACCTTGGACCTTCTTATTGACGATGAAACACAGAAATTGCATCCGAATTTAATACAAAAGGCACAATGCCGACTTAAGTACAAGAGGACTGACACTTTCACTTTCTATGAATTGAACCACCCCTGTGAGTCCAGTTTTAGATTCCGATGCTTCACTTCAGGTTTACTGTATACCTTGGACCTTCTTATTGACGATGAAACACAGAAATTGCATCCGAATTTAATACAAAAGGCACAATGCCGACTTAAGTACAAGAGGACTGACACTCTCACATTCTATGATTTGATCCTCTCCTGTGAGTCCAGTTTTAGATTCTGATGCTTCACTTCAGGTCTACTGTATCCCCTGCACCCTCTTATTGACGATGAAACACAGAAATTGCATCCGAATGTAATACAAAAGGCACAATTCCGACTTAAGTACAAGAGGACTGACACTCTACCTTTCTATGATTTGAACCTCTCCTGTGAGTCCAGTTTTAGATTCCGATGCTTCACTTCAGGTTTCCTGTATACCTTGGACCTTCTTAAAGACGATGAAACACAGAAATTGCATCCGAATTAAATTCGAAACGCACAATGCCGACATAAGTACAAGAGGACTGACTCTCTAACTTTCTATGATTTGAACTTCTTCTGTGAGTCCTGTTTTAGTTTCCAATGATTCATTTCAGGTTTAATGTATCTCTTGGAGTTTCTTATTGACGATGAAACACAGCAATTGCATCCGAATTTAATACAAAAGGCACAATCCCGACTTAAGTACAAGAGGACTGACACCTTCACTTTCTATGAATTGAACCTCCCCTGTGAGTCCAGTTTTGGATTCCGATGCTTCACTTCAGGTTTACTGTATACCTTGGACCTTCTTATTGACGATGAAACACAGAAATTGCATCCGAATTTAATACAAACGGCACAATGCCGACTTAAGTACAAGAGGACTGACTCTCTCTCTTTCTATGATTTGAATCTCTCCTGTCAGTCCAGTTTTAGATTCCGATGCCTCACTCCAGGTTTACTGTATACCTTGGACCTTCTTATTGACGATGAAACACAGAAATTGCATCCGAATTAAATTCGAAAGGCACAATGCCGACTTAAGTACAAGAGGACTGACACTCTCTCTTTCTATGATTTGAACCTCTCCTGTGAGTCCAGTTTTAGATTCCGATGCTTCACTTCAGGTTTACTGTATACCTTGGACCTTCTTATTGACGATGAAACACAGAAATTGTATACGAATTTAATACAAAAGGCACAATGCCGACTTAAGTACAAGAGGACTGACACTCACACTTTCTATGATTTGAACCTCTCCTGTGAGACCAGTTTTAGATTCCGATGCCACACTTCAGGTTTCCTGTATACCTCGGACCTTCTTATTGACGATGAAACACAGAAATTGCATCCGAATTTAATACAAAAGGCACAATGCCGACTTAGGGATAAGAGGACTGACACTCTCACTTCCTATGATTTGAACCTCTCCTGTGAGTGCAGTTTTAGATTCCGTTGCTTGACTTCAGGTTTTGTGTATACCTTGGACGTTCTTATTGACGATGAAACACAGAAATTGCATCCGAGTTTAATACAAAAGGCACAATGCTGACTTAAGTACAAGAGGACTGACACTCTCACTTTCTATGATTTGAACCTCTCCTATGAGTCCAGTTTTATATTCCGATGCTTCACTTCAGGTCTACTGTATCCCTTGGACCTTCTTATTGTCGATGAAACACAGAAATTGCATCCGAATTTAATACAAAAGGCACAATGCCGACCTATGGAAAAGAGGACTGACACTCTCACTTTCTATGATTTGAACCTCTCCCGTGAGTCCAGTTTTAGATTCCGATGCTTCACTTCAGGTTTCCTGTGTACATTGGACCTTCTTATTGACGATGAAAACAAGAAATTGCATCCGAATTAAATTCAAAAGGCACAATGCCGACATAAGTACAAGAGAACTGACTCTCTAACTTTCTATGATTTGAACCTCTTCTGTGAGTCCAGTTTCAGCATCCGATGATTCACTTCAGGTTTACTGTATCTCTTGGACGTTATTATTGACGATGAAACACAGAAATTGTATCCGAATTTAATAAAAAAGGCACAATGCCGACTTAAGTACAAGAGGACTGACACTCTCACTTTCTATGATTTGAACCTCTCCTGTGAGTCCAGTTTTAAATTCCGATGCTTCACTTAAGGTCTACTGTATCCCTTGGACCTTCTTATTGACGACGAAACACAGAAATTGCATCCGAATTTAACACAAAAGGCACAATGCCGGCTTAAGTTCAAGAGGATTGACACTCTCACTTTCAATGATTTGTACCTCCCCTGTGAGTCCAGTTTTAGATTCCGATGCTTCACTTCAGGTTTACTGTATCCCTTGGACCTTCTTATTGACGATGAAACACAGAAATTGCATCCGAGTTTAATACAAAAGGCACAATGCTGACTTAAGTACAAGAGGACTGACACTCTCAATTTCTATGATTTGAACCTCTCTTATGAGGCCAGTTTTAGATTCCGATGCTTCACTTCAGGTCTACTGTATCACTTGGACCTGCTTATTGACGATGAAACACAGAAATTGCATCCGAATTTAATACAAAAGGCACAATGCCGACTTAAGGAAAAGAGGACTGACACTCTAACTTTCTAAGATTTGAACCTCTCCTGTGAGTCCAGTTTTAGATTCCGATGCTTCACGTCAGGTTTCCTGTAAACCTTGCACCTTCTTATTGACGATGAAACACAAAAATTGTATACGAATTAAATTCAAAAGGCACAATGCCGACATAAGTACAAGAGGACTGACTCTCTAACTATCAATGATTTGAACCTCTTCTGTGAGTCCAATTTTAGATTCCGATGATTCACTTCAGGTTCACTGTATCCGTTGGACATTCTTATTGTCGATGAAACCCAGAAATTGCATCCGAATTGAATACAAAAGGCACAAGGCCGACTTAAGTACAAGAGGACTGACACTCTCACTTTCTATGATTTGAACCTCTCCTGTGAGTGCAGTTTTAGATTCCGATGCTTGACTTCAGGTTTCGTGTATACCTTGGACGTTCTTATTGACGATGAAACACAGAAATTGCATCCGAGTTTAATACAAAAGGCACAATGCTGACTTAAGTACAAGAGGACTGCAAACTCTCACTTTCTATGATTTGAACCTCTCCTGTGAGTACAGTTTTAGATTCCGACGATTCACTTCAGGTTTACTGTATCCCTTGGACTTTCTTATTGACGATGAAACACAGAAATTGCATCCGAGTTTAATACAAAAGGCACAATGCTGACTTAAGTACAAGAGGACTGCACACTCTCACTTTCTATGATTTGAACCTCTCCTGTGATTCCAGTTTTAGATTCCGATGATTCACTTCAGGTTTACTGTATCCCTTGGACTTTCTTATTGACGATGAAACACAGAAATTGCATCCGAATTTAATACAAAAGGCACAAGGCCGACTTAAGTACAAGAGGACTGATACTCTCACTTTCTATGATTTGAACCTCTCCTGTGAGTCCAGTTATAGATTCCGATGCTTCACTTCAGGTCTACTGTATCACTTGCACCTTCTTATTGACAATGAACCACAGAAATTGCATCCGAATGTAATACAAAAGGCTTAATGCCGACTTGAGTAAAAGAGGACTGACAATCTCACTTTCTATGATTTGAACCTCTCCTGTGAGTCCAGTTTTAGTTTCCGATTTTTCACTTCAGGTTTACTGTATCCCTTGGACCTTCTTTTTGACGATGAAGCTCAGAAATTGCATCCTATTTAAATTGAAAAGGCACAATGCCGACTTAAGTACAAGAGGACTGACACTCTACCTTTCTATGATTTGAACCTCTCCTGTGACACCAGTTTTAGTTTTGCGATGCTTCACTTCAGGTTTACTGTATACCTTGGACATTCTTATTGACGATGAAACACAGCAATTGCATCCGAATTTAATACAAAAGGCAGAACGCCGACTTAAGTACGAGAGGACTGACACTTTCACATTCTATGAATTGAACCTCCCCTGTGAGTCCAGTTTTAGATTCCGATGCTTCACTTCAGGTTTACTGTATACCTTGGACCTTCTTATTGACGATGAAACACAGAAATTGCATCCAAATTTAATACAACAGGCACAATGCCGACTTAAGTACAAGAGGACTGACACTCTCACTTCCTATGATTTGAACCTCTCCTGTGAGTCCAGTTTTAGACTCCGATGCTTCACTTCAGGTTTACTGTATCCCTTGGACCTACTTATTGACGATGAAACACAGAATTTGTATCCGAATTTAATACAAAAGGCACAATGCCGAGTTAAGTACAAGAGGACTAACACTCTCACTTTCTATGATTTGGACCTCTCCTATGAGTCCAGTTTTAGATTCCGATTCTTCCCTTCAGGTCTACTGTATCCCTTGGACCTTCTTATTGACGATGAAACACAGCAATTGCATCCGAATTTCATACAAAAGGCACAATGCCGACTTAAGTACAAGAGGACTGACACTTTCACTTTCTATGAATTGAACCTAACCTGTGAGTCCAGTTTCAGATTCCGATGCTTCACTTCAGGTTTACTGTACACCTTGGACCATTTTATTGACGATGAAACACAGAAATTGCATCCGAACTTAATACAAAAAGCACAATGCCGACTTCAGTACAAGCGGAGTGACACTCTCACTTTCTATGATTTGAACCTCTCCTGTGAGTCCAGTTTTAGATTCTGATGCTTCACTTCAGGTTTACTGTATCCCTTGGACCTTCTTATTGACGATGAAACACGGAATTGCATCCGAATTTAATACAAAAGGCACAATGCCGACTTATGTTCAAGAGGACTGACACTCTCACTTTCAATGATTTCAACCTCTCCTGTGAGTCCAGTTTTAGTTTCCGATGCTTGACTTCAGGTTTCGTGTATACTTTGGACCTTCTTATTGACGATGAAACACAGAAATTGCATCCGAATTTAGTACAAAAGGCACAACGCCGACTTAAGTACAAGGGGACTCACACTCTCACTTTCTATGATTTGAACCTCTCCTGAGAGTCCAATTTAGATTCCGATGCTTCACTTCAGGTTTCCTGTATACCTTGGACCCTCTTATTGACGATGAAACACAGAAATTGCATCCGAATTTAATACAAAAGGCACAATGCCGACTTAAGGAAAAGAGGACTGACACTCTCACTTTCTATGATTTGAACCTCTCCTGTGAGTCCAGTTTTAGATTCCGATGCTTCACTTCAGGTTTACTGTATCCCTTGGACCTTCTTATTGGCGATGAAACACAGAAATTGCATCCGAATTTAATACATAAGGCACAATGCCGACTTAAGTTCAAGAGGATTGACACTCTCACTTTCAATGATTTGAACCTCTCCTGTGAGTCCAGTTTTAGTTTCCGATGCTTGACTTCAGGTTTCGTGTATACTTGGGACCTTCTTATTGACGATGAAACACAGAAATTGCATCCGAATTTAATACAAAAGGCACAACGCCGACTTAAGTACAAGAGGACTGACACTCTCACTTTCTATGATTTGAACCTCTCCTGTTAGTCCAGTTTTAGATTCCGATGTTTCACTTCAGGTTTCCTGTATACCTTGCACCTCCTTATTGACGATGAAACACAGAAATTGAATCCGAATTAAATTCAAAAGGCACAATGCCGACATAAGTACAAGAGGACTGACTCTCTAACTTTCTATGATTTGAACCTCTTCTGTGAGTCCAGTTTTAGATTCCGATGATTCACTTCAGGTTTACTGTATCCGTAGGACTTTCTTATTGTTGACGAAACACAGAAATTGCATCCGAATTTAATAAAAAACGCACAAGGCCGACTTAAGCACAAGAGGACTGACACTCTCACTTTCTATGATTTGAACCTCTCCTGTGAGTCCAGGTTTAGTTTCCGATGCTTGACTTTAGGTTTCGTGTATACCTTGACCGTTCTTATTGACGATGAAACACAGAGATTACATCCGAGTTTAATACAAAAGGCACAATGCTGACTTAAGTACAAGAGTACTGACACTTTAACTTTCTATGATTTGAACAACTCCTGTGAGTCAAGTTAAGGATTCCGATGCTTCACTTCAGGTCTACTGTATCACTTGCACCTTCTTATTGACGATAAAGCACAGAAATTGCATCCGAATTTAATACGAAAGGCACAATGCTGACTTAAGTACAAGAGGGCAGACACTCTAACTTTCTATGATTTGAACCTCCCATGTGAGTCCAGTTTTAGATTCCGATGCTTCACTTCAGGTTCACTGTATACCTTGGACCTTCTTAATGACGATGAAACACAGAAATTGCATCGGAGTTAAATTCATAAGGCACAATGCCGACTCAAGTACAAGAGGACTGACACTCTAACTTTCTATGATTTGTACCTCTCCTGTGAGCCCAGTTTTAGATCCGAATGCTTCACTTCAGGCTTACTGTATACCTTGGACCTTCTTATCGACGAAGAAGCACAGATATTGCTTCGGAATTAAATTCAAAAGGCACAATGCCGACTTAAGTACAAGAGGACTGACACTCTCACTTTCTATGATTTGAACTTCTCCTATGAGTCCAGTTTTAGATTCCGATGCTTCCCGTCAGGTCTGCTGTATCCCTTGGACCTTCTTATTGACGATGAAACACAGATATTGCATCCGATATTAATGCAAAAGGCACAATGCCGACTTATGGAAAAGAGGACTGACACTCTCACTTTCTATGATTTGAACTTGTCCTGTGAGTCCAGTTTTAGATTCGAATGCTTCACTTCAGGTTTACTGTATACCTTGGACCTTCTTATTGACGAAGAAGCACAGATATTGCTTCGGAATTAAATTCAAAAATCACAATGCCGACATAAGTACAAGAGGACCGACACTCTAACTTTCTATGATTTGAACCTCTCCTGTGAGTCCAGTTTTAGATTCCGATGCTTCACTTCAGGTCTACTGTATCCCTTGGACCTTCTTATTGACGATGAAACACAGAAATTGCATCCGAATGTAATACAAAAGGCACAATGCCGACTTAAGTACAAGAGGACTGACATTCCCACTTTCTATGATTTGAACCTCTCCTGTGAGTCCAGTTTTAGATTCCGATGCTTGACTTCAGGTTTCGTGTATACGTTTTACTTTCTTATTGACGATGAAACACAGAAATTGCATCGGAATTAAATTCAAAAGGCACAATGCCGACTTAAGTACAAGAGGACTGACACTCTACCTTTCTATGATTTGAACCTCCCCTGTGAGTCCAGTTTTAGATTCCGGTTTTTTACTTCAGGTTTTTTGTATCCGTTGGACCTTCTTTTTGACGATGAAGCTCAGAAATTGCATCGGAATTAAATTCAAAAGGCACAATGCCGACTTAAGTACAAGAGGACTGACACTCTCAATTTCAATGATTTGTACCTCCCCTGTGAGTCCAGTTTTAGATTCCGATGCTTCACTTCAGGTTTACTGTATCCCTTGGACCTTCTTATTGACGATGAAACACAGAAATTGCATCCGAGTTTAATACAAAAGGCACAATGCTGACTTAAGTACAAGAGGACTGACACTCTCAATTTCTATGATTTGAACCTCTCTTATGAGGCCAGTTTTAGATTCCGATGCTTCACTTCAGGTCTACTGTATCACTTGGACCTGCTTATTGACGATGAAACACAGAAATTGCATCCGAATTTAATACAAAAGGCACAATGCCGACTTAAGGAAAAGAGGACTGACACTCTAACTTTCTAAGATTTGAACCTCTCCTGTGAGTCCAGTTTTAGATTCCGATGCTTCACGTCAGGTTTCCTGTAAACCTTGCACCTTCTTATTGACGATGAAACACAGAAATTGTATACGAATTAAATTCAAAAGGCACAATGCCGACATAAGTACAAGAGGACTGACTCTCTAACTATCAATGATTTGAACCTCTTCTGTGAGTCCAATTTTAGATTCCGATGATTCACTTCAGGTTTACTGTATCCGTTGGACTTTCTTATTGTCGATGAAACCCAGAAATTGCATCCGAATTTAATACAAAAGGCACAAGGCCGACTTAAGTACAAGAGGACTGACACTCTCACTTTCTATGATTTGAACCTCTCCTGTGAGTGCAGTTTTAGATTCCGATGCTTGACTTCAGGTTTCGTGTATACCTTGGACGTTCTTATTGACGATGAAACGCAGAAATTGCATCCGAGTTTAATACAAAAGGCACAATGCTGACTTAAGTACAAGAGGACTGCAAACTCTCACTTTCTATGATTTGAACCTCTCCTGTGAGTTTAATTTTAGATTCCGATGATTCACTTCAGGTTTACTGTATCCCTTGGACTTTCTTATTGACGATGAAACACAGAAATTGCATCCGAGTTTAATACAAAAGGCACAATGCTGACTTAAGTACAAGAGGACTGCACACTCTCACTTTCTATGATTTGAACCTCTCCTGTGATTCCAGTTTTAGATTCCGATGATTCACTGCAGGTTTACTGTATCCCTTGGACTTTCTTATTGACGATGAAACACAGAAATTGCATCCGAATTTAATACAAAAGGCACAAGGCCGACTTAAGTACAAGAGGACTGACACTCTCACTTTCTATGATTTGAACCTCTCCTGTGAGTCCAGTTATAGATTCCGATGCTTCACTTCAGGTCTACTGTATCACTTGCACCTTCTTATTGACAATGAACCACAGAAATTGCATCCGAATGTAATACAAAAGGCTTAATGCCGACTTCAGTAAAAGAGGACTGACAATCTCACTTTCTATGATTTGAACCTCTCCTGTGAGTCCAGTTTTAGTTTCCGATTTTTCACTTCAGGTTTACTGTATCCCTTGGACCTTCTTTTTGACGATGAAGCTCAGAAATTGCATCGGATTTAAATTGAAAAGGCACAATGCCGACTTAAGTACAAGAGGACTGACACTCTACCTTTCTATGATTTGAACCTCTCCTGTGACACCAGTTTTAGTTTTGCGATGCTTCACTTCAGGTTTACTGTATACCTTGGACATTCTTATTGACGATGAAACACAGCAATTGCATCCGAATTTAATACAAAAGGCAGAACGCCGACTTAAGTACGAGAGGACTGACACTTTCACATTCTATGAATTGAACCTCCCCTGTGAGTCCAGTTTTAGATTCCGATGCTTCACTTCAGGTTTACTGTATACCTTGGACTTTCTTATTGACGATGAAATACAGAAATTGCATCCAAATTTAATACAACAGGCACAATGCCGACTTAAGTACAAGAGGACTGACACTCTCACTTTCTATGATTTGAACCTCTACTGTGAGTCCAGTTTTAGACTCCGATGCTTCACTTCAGGTTTACTGTATCCCTTGGACCTACTTATTGACGATGAAACACAGAATTTGTATCCGAATTTAATACAAAAGGCACAATGCCGAGTTAAGTACAAGAGGACTAACACTCTCACTTTCTATGATTTGGACCTCTCCTATGAGTCCAGTTTTAGATTCCGATTCTTCACTTCAGGTCTACTGTATCCCTTGGACCTTCTTATTGACGATGAAACACAGCAATTGCATCCGAATTTCATACAAAAGGCACAATGCCGACTTAAGTACAAGAGGACTGACACTTTCACTTTCTATGAATTGAACCTAACCTGTGAGTCCAGTTTCAGATTCCGATGCTTCACTTCAGGTTTACTGTATACCTTGGACCATTTTATTGACGATGAAACACAGAAATTGCATCCGAACTTAATACAAAAGGCACAATGCCGACTTCAGTACAAGCGGAGTGACACTCTCACTTTCTATGATTTGAACCTCTCCTGTGAGTCCAGTTTTAGATTCTGATGCTTCACTTCAGGTTTACTGTATCCCTTGGACCTTCTTATTGACGATGAAACACGGAATTGCATCCGAATTTAATACAAAAGGCACAATGCCGACTTATGTTCAAGAGGACTGACACTCTCACTTTCAATGATTTCAACCTCTCCTGTGAGTCCAGTTTTAGTTTCCGATGCTTGACTTCAGGTTTCGTGTATACTTTGGACCTTCTTATTGACGATGAAACACAGAAATTGCATCCGAATTTAGTACAAAAGGCACAACGCCGACTTAAGTACAAGGGGACTCACACTCTCACTTTCTATGATTTGAACCTCTCCTGAGAGTCCAATTTAGATTCCGATGCTTCACTTCAGGTTTCCTGTATACCTTGGACCCTCTTATTGACGATGAAACACAGAAATTGCATCCGAATTTAATACAAAAGGCACAATGCCGACTTAAGGAAAAGAGGACTGACACTCTCACTTTCTATGATTTGAACCTCTCCTGTGAGTCCAGTTTTAGATTCCGATGCTTCACTTCAGGTTTACTGTATCCCTTGGACCTTCTTATTGGCGATGAAACACGGAAATTGCATCCGAATTTAATACATAAGGCACAATGCCGACTTAAGTTCAAGAGGATTGACACTCTCACTTTCAATGATTTGAACCTCTCCTGTGAGTCCAGTTTTAGTTTCCGATGCTTGACTTCAGGTTTCGTGTATACTTGGGACCTTCTTATTGACGATGAAACACAGAAATTGCATCCGAATTTAATACAAAAGGCACAACGCCGACTTAAGTACAAGAGGACTGACACTCTCACTTTCTATGATTTGAACCTCTCCTGTTAGTCCAGTTTTAGATTCCGATGCTTCACTTCAGGTTTCCTGTATACCTTGCACCTCCTTATTGACGATGAAACACAGAAATTGAATCCGAATTAAATTCAAAAGGCACAATGCCGACATAAGTACAAGAGGACTGACTCTCTAACTTTCTATGATTTGAACCTCTTCTGTGAGTCCAGTTTTAGATTCCGATGATTCACTTCAGGTTTACTGTATCCGTAGGACTTTCTTATTGTTGACGAAACACAGAAATTGCATCCGAATTTAATAAAAAACGCACAAGGCCGACTTAAGCACAAGAGGACTGACACTCTCACTTTCTATGATTTGAACCTCTCCTGTGAGTCCAGGTTTAGTTTCCGATGCTTGACTTTAGGTTTCGTGTATACCTTGACCGTTCTTATTGACGATGAAACACAGAGATTACATCCGAGTTTAATACAAAAGGCACAATGCTGACTTAAGTACAAGAGTACTGACACTTTAACTTTCTATGATTTGAACAACTCCTGTGAGTCAAGTTATAGATTCCGATGCTTCACTTCAGGTCTACTGTATCACTTGCACCTTCTTATTGACGATAAAGCACAGAAATTGCATCCGAATTTAATACGAAAGGCACAATGCTGACTTAAGTACAAGAGGGCAGACACTCTAACTTTCTATGATTTGAACCTCCCATGTGAGTCCAGTTTTAGATTCCGATGCTTCACTTCAGGTTCACTGTATACCTTGGACCTTCTTAATGACGATGAAACACAGAAATTGCATCGGAGTTAAATTCATAAGGCACAATGCCGACTCAAGTACAAGAGGACTGACACTCTAACTTTCTATGATTTGTACCTCTCCTGTGAGCCCAGTTTTAGATCCGAATGCTTCACTTCAGGCTTACTGTATACCTTGGACCTTCTTATCGACGAAGAAGCACAGATATGTCTTCGGAATTAAATTCAAAAGGCACAATGCCGACTTAAGTACAAGAGGACTGACACTCTCACTTTCTATGATTTGAACTTCTCCTATGAGTCCAGTTTTAGATTCCGATGCTTCCCGTCAGGTCTGCTGTATCCCTTGGACCTTCTTATTGACGATGAAACACAGATATTGCATCCGATATTAATGCAAAAGGCACAATGCCGACTTATGGAAAAGAGGACTGACACTCTCACTTTCTATGATTTGAACCTGTCCTGTGAGTCCAGTTTTAGATTCGAATGCTTCACTTCAGGTTTACTGTATACCTTGGACCTTCTTATTGACGAAGAAGCACAGTTATTGCTTCGGAATTAAATTCAAAAATCACAATGCCGACATAAGTACAAGAGGACCGACACTCTAACTTTCTATGATTTGAACCTCTTCTGTGAGTATAGTTTTAGATCCGATGCTTCACTTCAGGTTTACTGTATCCCTTGCAACTTCTTATTGACGATGAAACACAGAAATTGCATCCGAATTTAATACAAAAGGCACAATGGCGACATAAGTACAAAAGGACTGACACTCTGACTTTCTGTGACTTGAACCTCTCCAGTGAGTCCAGTTTTAGATTCCGATGCTTCACTTCAGGTTCACTGTATACCGTGGATCTTCTTATTTGACGATGAAACACAGAAATTGCATTCGAATTTTATACAAAAGGCACAATGGCGACTTAAGTACAAGAGGACTGACACTCTCACTTTCTATGATTTGAACCTCTCCTGTGAGTCCAGTTTTAGATTCCGATGCTTCACTTCAGGCCTACTGTATCCCTTGGACCTTCTTATTGACGATGAAACACAGAAATTGCATCCGAATGTAATACAAAAGGCACAATGCCGACTTAAGTACAAGAGGACTGACATTCCCACTTTCTATGATTTGAACCTCTCCTGTGAGTCCAGTTTTAGATTCCGATGCTTGACTTCAGGTTTCGTGTATACGTTTTACTTTCTTATTGACGATGAAACACAGAAATTGCATCGGAATTAAATTCAAAAGGCACAATGCCGACTTAAGTACAAGAGGACTGACACTCTACCTTTCTATGATTTGAACCTCCCCTGTGAGTCCAGTTTTAGATTCCGGTTTTTTACTTCAGGTTTTTTGTATCCGTTGGACCTTCTTTTTGACGATGAAGCTCAGAAATTGCATCGGAATTAAATTCAAAAGGCACAATGCCGACTTAAGTACAAGAGGACTGACACTCTCAATTTCAATGATTTGTACCTCCCCTGTGAGTCCAGTTTTAGATTCCGATGCTTCACTTCAGGTTTACTGTATCCCTTGGACCTTCTTATTGACGATGAAACACAGAAATTGCATCCGAGTTTAATACAAAAGGCACAATGCTGACTTAAGTACAAGAGGACTGACACTCTCAATTTCTATGATTTGAACCTCTCTTATGAGGCCAGTTTTAGATTCCGATGCTTCACTTCAGGTCTACTGTATCACTTGGACCTGCTTATTGACGATGAAACACAGAAATTGCATCCGAATTTAATACAAAAGGCACAATGCCGACTTAAGGAAAAGAGGACTGACACTCTAACTTTCTAAGATTTGAACCTCTCCTGTGAGTCCAGTTTTAGATTCCGATGCTTCACGTCAGGTTTCCTGTAAACCTTGCACCTTCTTATTGACGATGAAACACAGAAATTGTATACGAATTAAATTCAAAAGGCACAATGCCGACATAAGTACAAGAGGACTGACTCTCTAACTATCAATGATTTGAACCTCTTCTGTGAGTCCAATTTTAGATTCCGATGATTCACTTCAGGTTTACTGTATCCGTTGGACTTTCTTATTGTCGATGAAACCCAGAAATTGCATCCGAATTTAATACAAAAGGCACAAGGCCGACTTAAGTACAAGAGGACTGACACTCTCACTTTCTATGATTTGAACCTCTCCTGTGAGTGCAGTTTTATATTCCGATGCTTGACTTCAGGTTTCGTGTATACCTTGGACGTTCTTATTGACGATGAAACACAGAAATTGCATCCGAGTTTAATACAAAAGGCACAATGCTGACTTAAGTACAAGAGGACTGCAAACTCTCACTTTCTATGATTTGAACCTCTCCTGTGAGTACAGTTTTAGATTCCGACGATTCACTTCAGGTTTACTGTATCCCTTGGACTTTCTTATTGACGATGAAACACAGAAATTGCATCCGAGATTAATACAAAAGGCACAATGCTGACTTAAGTACAAGAGGACTGCACACTCTCACTTTCTATGATTTGAACCTCTCCTGTGATTCCAGTTTTAGATTCCGATGATTCACTTCAGGTTTACTGTATCCCTTGGACTTTCTTATTGACGATGAAACACAGAAATTGCATCCGAATTTAATACAAAAGGCTCAAGGCCGACTTAAGTACAAGAGGACTGACACTCTCACTTTCTATGATTTGAACCTCTCCTGTGAGTCCAGTTATAGATTCCGATGCTTCACTTCAGGTCTACTGTATCACTTGCACCTTCTTATTGACAATGAACCACAGAAATTGCATCCGAATGTAATACAAAAGGCTTAATGCCGACTTCAGTAAAAGAGGACTGACAATCTCACTTTCTATGATTTGAACCACTCCTGTGAGTCCAGTTTTAGTTTCCGATTTTTCACTTCAGGTTTACTGTATCCCTTGGACCTTCTTTTTGACGATGAAGCTCAGAAATTGCATCGGATTTAAATTGAAAAGGCACAATGCCGACTTAAGTACAAGAGGACTGACACTCTACCTTTCTATGATTTGAACCTCTCCTGTGACACCAGTTTTAGTTTTGCGATGCTTCACTTCAGGTTTACTGTATACCTTGGACATTCTTATTGACGATGAAACACAGCAATTGCATCCGAATTTAATACAAAAGGCAGAACGCCGACTTAAGTACGAGAGGACTGACACTTTCACATTCTATGAATTGAACCTCCCCTGTGAGTCCAGTTTTAGATTCCGATGCTTCACTTCAGGTTTACTGTATACCTTGGACCTTCTTATTGACGATGAAATACAGAAATTGCATCCAAATTTAATACAACAGGCACAATGCCGACTTAAGTACAAGAGGACTGACACTCTCACTTTCTATGATTTGAACCTCTACTGTGAGTCCAGTTTTAGACTCCGATGCTTCACTTCAGGTTTACTGTATCCCTTGGACCTACTTATTGACGATGAAACACAGAATTTGTATCCGAATTTAATACAAAAGGCACAATGCCGAGTTAAGTACAAGAGGACTAACACTCTCACTTTCTATGATTTGGACCTCTCCTATGAGTCCAGTTTTAGATTCCGATTCTTCACTTCAGGTCTACTGTATCCCTTGGACCTTCTTATTGACGATGAAACACAGCAATTGCATCCGAATTTCATACAAAAGGCACAATGCCGACTTAAGTACAAGAGGACTGACACTTTCACTTTCTATGAATTGAACCTAACCTGTGAGTCCAGTTTCAGATTCCGATGCTTCACTTCAGGTTTACTGTATACCTTGGACCATTTTATTGACGATGAAACACAGAAATTGCATCCGAACTTAATACAAAAGGCACAATGCCGACTTCAGTACAAGCGGAGTGACACTCTCACTTTCTATGATTTGAACCTCTCCTGTGAGTCCAGTTTTAGAATCTGATGCTTCACTTCAGGTTTACTGTATCCCTTGGACCTTCTTATTGACGATGAAACACGGAATTGCATCCGAATTTAATACAAAAGGCACAATGCCGACTTATGTTCAAGAGGACTGACACTCTCACTTTCAATGATTTCAACCTCTCCTGTGAGTCCAGTTTTAGTTTCCGATGCTTGACTTCAGGTTTCGTGTATACTTTGGACCTTCTTATTGACGATGAAACACAGAAATTGCATCCGAATTTAGTACAAAAGGCACAACGCCGACTTAAGTACAAGGGGACTCACACTCTCACTTTCTATGATTTGAACCTCTCCTGAGAGTCCAATTTAGATTCCGATGCTTCACTTCAGGTTTCCTGTATACCTTGGACCCTCTTATTGACGATGAAACACAGAAATTGCATCCGAATTTAATACAAAAGGCACAATGCCGACTTAAGGAAAAGAGGACTGACACTCTCACTTTCTATGATTTGAACCTCTCCTGTGAGTCCAGTTTTAGATTCCGATGCTTCACTTCAGGTTTACTGTATCCCTTGGACCTTCTTATTGGCGATGAAACACGGAAATTGCATCCGAATTTAATACATAAGGCACAATGCCGACTTAAGTTCAAGAGGATTGACACTCTCACTTTCAATGATTTGAACCTCTCCTGTGAGTCCAGTTTTAGTTTCCGATGCTTGACTTCAGGTTTCGTGTATACTTGGGACCTTCTTATTGACGATGAAACACAGAAATTGCATCCGAATTTAATACAAAAGGCACAACGCCGACTTAAGTACAAGAGGACTGACACTCTCACTTTCTATGATTTGAACCTCTCCTGTTAGTCCAGTTTTAGATTCCGATGCTTCACTTCAGGTTTCCTGTATACCTTGCACCTCCTTATTGACGATGAAACACAGAAATTGAATCCGAATTAAATTCAAAAGGCACAATGCCGACATAAGTACAAGAGGACTGACTCTCTAACTTTCTATGATTTGAACCTCTTCTGTGAGTCCAGTTTTAGATTCCGATGATTCACTTCAGGTTTACTGTATCCGTAGGACTTTCTTATTGTTGACGAAACACAGAAATTGCATCCGAATTTAATAAAAAACGCACAAGGCCGACTTAAGCACAAGAGGACTGACACTCTCACTTTCTATGATTTGAACCTCTCCTGTGAGTCCAGGTTTAGTTTCCGATGCTTGACTTTAGGTTTCGTGTATACCTTGACCGTTCTTATTGACGATGAAACACAGAGATTACATCCGAGTTTAATACAAAAGGCACAATGCTGACTTAAGTACAAGAGTACTGACACTTTAACTTTCTATGATTTGAACAACTCCTGTGAGTCAAGTTATAGATTCCGATGCTTCACTTCAGGTCTACTGTATCACTTGCACCTTCTTATTGACGATAAAGCACAGAAATTGCATCCGAATTTAATACGAAAGGCACAATGCTGACTTAAGTACAAGAGGGCAGACACTCTAACTTTCTATGATTTGAACCTCCCATGTGAGTCCAGTTTTAGATTCCGATGCTTCACTTCAGGTTCACTGTATACCTTGGACCTTCTTAATGACGATGAAACACAGAAATTGCATCGGAGTTAAATTCATAAGGCACAATGCCGACTCAAGTACAAGAGGACTGACACTCTAACTTTCTATGATTTGTACCTCTCCTGTGAGCCCAGTTTTAGATCCGAATGCTTCACTTCAGGCTTACTGTATACCTTGGACCTTCTTATCGACGAAGAAGCACAGATATTGCTTCGGAATTAAATTCAAAAGGCACAATGCCGACTTAAGTACAAGAGGACTGACACTCTCACTTTCTATGATTTGAACTTCTCCTATGAGTCCAGTTTTAGATTCCGATGCTTCCCGTCAGGTCTGCTGTATCCCTTGGACCTTCTTATTGACGATGAAACACAGATATTGCATCCGATATTAATGCAAAAGGCACAATGCCGACTTATGGAAAAGAGGACTGACACTCTCACTTTCTATGATTTGAACCTGTCCTGTGAGTCCAGTTTTAGATTCGAATGCTTCACTTCAGGTTTACTGTATACCTTGGACCTTCTTATTGACGAAGAAGCACAGATATTGCTTCGGAATTAAATTCAAAAATCACAATGCCGACATAAGTACAAGAGGACCGACACTCTAACTTTCTATGATTTGAACCTCTTCTGTGAGTATAGTTTTAGATCCGATGCTTCACTTCAGGTTTACTGTATCCCTTGCAACTTCTTATTGACGGTGAAACACAGAAATTGCATCCGAATTTAATACAAAAGGCACAATGGCGACATAAGTACAAAAGGACTGACACTCTGACTTTCTGTGACTTGAACCTCTCCAGTGAGTCCAGTTTTAGATTCCGATGCTTCACTTCAGGTTCACTGTATACCGTGGATCTTCTTATTTGACGATGAAACACAGAAATTGCATTCGAATTTTATACAAAAGGCACAATGGCGACTTAAGTACAAGAGGACTGACACTCTCACTTTCTATGATTTGAACCTCTCCTGTGAGTCCAGTTTTAGATTCCGATGCTTCACTTCAGGCCTACTGTATCCCTTGGACCTTCTTATTGACGATGAAACACAGAAATTGCATCCGAATGTAATACAAAAGGCACAATGCCGACTTAAGTACAAGAGGACTGACATTCCCACTTTCTATGATTTGAACCTCTCCTGTGAGTCCAGTTTTAGATTCCGATGCTTGACTTCAGGTTTCGTGTATACGTTTTACTTTCTTATTGACGATGAAAAACAGAAATTGCATCGGAATTAAATTCAAAAGGCACAATGCCGACTTAAGTACAAGAGGACTGACACTCTACCTTTCTATGATTTGAACCTCCCCTGTGAGTCCAGTTTTAGATTCCGGTTTTTTACTTCAGGTTTTTTGTATCCGTTGGACCTTCTTTTTGACGATGAAGCTCAGAAATTGCATCGGAATTAAATTCAAAAGGCACAATGCCGACTTAAGTACAAGAGGACTGACACTCTCAATTTCAATGATTTGTACCTCCCCTGTGAGTCCAGTTTTAGATTCCGATGCTTCACTTCAGGTTTACTGTATCCCTTGGACCTTCTTATTGACGATGAAACACAGAAATTGCATCCGAGTTTAATACAAAAGGCACAATGCTGACTTAAGTACAAGAGGACTGACACTCTCAATTTCTATGATTTGAACCTCTCTTATGAGGCCAGTTTTAGATTCCGATGCTTCACTTCAGGTCTACTGTATCACTTGGACCTGCTTATTGACGATGAAACACAGAAATTGCATCCGAATTTAATACAAAAGGCACAATGCCGACTTAAGGAAAAGAGGACTGACACTCTAACTTTCTAAGATTTGAACCTCTCCTGTGAATCCAGTTTTAGATTCCGATGCTTCACGTCAGGTTTCCTGTAAACCTTGCACCTTCTTATTGACGATGAAACACAGAAATTGTATACGAATTAAATTCAAAAGGCACAATGCCGACATAAGTACAAGAGGACTGACTCTCTAACTATCAATGATTTGAACCTCTTCTGTGAGTCCAATTTTAGATTCCGATGATTCACTTCAGGTTTACTGTATCCGTTGGACTTTCTTATTGTCGATGAAACCCAGAAATTGCATCCGAATTTAATACAAAAGGCACAAGGCCGACTTAAGTACAAGAGGACTGACACTCTCACTTTCTATGATTTGAACCTCTCCTGTGAGTGCAGTTTTAGATTCCGATGCTTGACTTCAGGTTTCGTGTATACCTTGGACGTTCTTATTGACGATGAAACACAGAAATTGCATCCGAGTTTAATACAAAAGGCACAATGCTGACTTAAGTACAAGAGGACTGCAAACTCTCACTTTCTATGATTTGAACCTCTCCTGTGAGTACAGTTTTAGATTCCGACGATTCACTTCAGGTTTACTGTATCCCTTGGACTTTCTTATTGACGATGAAACACAGAAATTGCATCCGAGATTAATACAAAAGGCACAATGCTGACTTAAGTACAAGAGGACTGCACACTCTCACTTTCTATGATTTGAACCTCTCCTGTGATTCCAGTTTTAGATTCCGATGATTCACTTCAGGTTTACTGTATCCCTTGGACTTTCTTATTGACGATGAAACACAGAAATTGCATCCGAATTTAATACAAAAGGCACAAGGCCGACTTAAGTACAAGAGGACTGACACTCTCACTTTCTATGATTTGAACCTCTCCTGTGAGTCCAGTTATAGATTCCGATGCTTCACTTCAGGTCTACTGTATCACTTGCACCTTCTTATTGACAATGAACCACAGAAATTGCATCCGAATGTAATACAAAAGGCTTAATGCCGACTTCAGTAAAAGAGGACTGACAATCTCATTTTCTATGATTTGAACCTCTCCTGTGAGTCCAGTTTTAGTTTCCGATTTTTCACTTCAGGTTTACTGTATCCCTTGGACCTTCTTTTTGACGATGAAGCTCAGAAATTGCATCGGATTTAAATTGAAAAGGCACAATGCCGACTTAAGTACAAGAGGACTGACACTCTACCTTTCTATGATTTGAACCTCTCCTGTGACACCAGTTTTAGTTTTGCGATGCTTCACTTCAGGTTTACTGTATACCTTGGACATTCTTATTGACGATGAAACACAGCAATTGCATCCGAATTTAATACAAAAGGCAGAACGCCGACTTAAGTACGAGAGGACTGACACTTTCACATTCTATGAATTGAACCTCCCCTGTGAGTCCAGTTTTAGATTCCGATGCTTCACTTCAGGTTTACTGTATACCTTGGACCTTCTTATTGACGATGAAACACAGAAATTGCATCCAAATTTAATACAACAGGCACAATGCCGACTTAAGTACAAGAGGACTGACACTCTCACTTTCTATGATTTGAACCTCTACTGTGAGTCCAGTTTTAGACTCCGATGCTTCACTTCAGGTTTACTGTATCCCTTGGACCTACTTATTGACGATGAAACACAGAATTTGTATCCGAATTTAATACAAAAGGCACAATGCCGAGTTAAGTACAAGAGGACTAACACTCTCACTTTCTATGATTTGGACCTCTCCTATGAGTCCAGTTTTAGATTCCGATTCTTCACTTCAGGTCTACTGTATCCCTCGGACCTTCTTATTGACGATGAAACACAGCAATTGCATCCGAATTTCATACAAAAGGCACAATGCCGACTTAAGTACAAGAGGACTGACACTTTCACTTTCTATGAATTGAACCTAACCTGTGAGTCCAGTTTCAGATTCCGATGCTTCACTTCAGGTTTACTGTATACCTTGGACCATTTTATTGACAATGAAACACAGAAATTGCATCCGAACTTAATACAAAAGGCACAATGCCGACTTCAGTACAAGCGGAGTGACAGTCTCACTTTCTATGATTTGAACCTCTCCTGTGAGTCCAGTTTTAGATTCTGATGCTTCACTTCAGGTTTACTGTATCCCTTGGACCTTCTTATTGACGATGAAACATGGAATTGCATCCGAATTTAATACAAAAGGCACAATGCCGACTTATGTTCAAGAGGACTGACACTCTCACTTTCAATGATTTCAACCTCTCCTGTGAGTCCAGTTTTAGTTTCCGATGCTTGACTTCAGGTTTCGTGTATACTTTGGACCTTCTTGTTGACGATGAAACACAGAAATTGCATCCGAATTTAGTACAAAAGGCACAACGCCGACTTAAGTACAAGGGGACTCACACTCTCACTTTCTATGATTTGAACCTCTCCTGAGAGTCCAATTTAGATTCCGATGCTTCACTTCAGGTTTCCTGTATACCTTGGACCCTCTTATTGACGATGAAACACAGAAATTGCATCCGAATTTAATACAAAAGGCACAATGCCGACTTAAGGAAAAGAGGACTGACACTCTCACTTTCTATGATTTGAACCTCTCCTGTGAGTCCAGTTTTAGATTCCGATGCTTCACTTCAGGTTTACTGTATCCCTTGGACCTTCTTATTGGCGATGAAACACGGAAATTGCATCCGAATTTAATACATAAGGCACAATGCCGACTTAAGTTCAAGAGGATTGACACTCTCACTTTCAATGATTTGAACCTCCCCTGTGAGTCCAGTTTTAGTTTCCGATGCTTGACTTCAGGCTTCGTGTATACTTGGGACCTTCTTATTGACGATGAAACACAGAAATTGCATCCGAATTTAATACAAAAGGCACAACGCCGACTTAAGTACAAGAGGGCAGACACTCTAACTTTCTATGATTTGAACCTCCCATGTGAGTCCAGTTTTAGATTCCGATGCTTCACTTCAGGTTCACTGTATACCTTGGACCTTCTTAATGACGATGAAACACAGAAATTGCATCGGAGTTAAATTCATAAGGCACAATGCCGACTCAAGTACAAGAGGACTGACACTCTAACTTTCTATGATTTGTACCTCTCCTGTGAGCCCAGTTTTAGATCCGAATGCTTCACTTCAGGCTTACTGTATACCTTGGACCTTCTTATCGACGAAGAAGCACAGATATTGCTTCGGAATTAAATTCAAAAGGCACAATGCCGACTTAAGTACAAGAGGACTGACACTCTCACTTTCTATGATTTGAACTTCTCCTATGAGTCCAGTTTTAGATTCCGATGCTTCCCGTCAGGTCTGCTGTATCCCTTGGACCTTCTTATTGACGATGAAACACAGATATTGCATCCGATATTAATACAAAAGGCACAATGCCGACTTATGGAAAAGAGGACTGACACTCTCACTTTCTATGATTTGAACCTGTCCTGTGAGTCCAGTTTTAGATTCGAATGCTTCACTTCAGGTTTACTGTATACCTTGGACCTTCTTATTGACGAAGAAGCTCAGATATTGCTTCGGAATTAAATTCAAAAATCACAATGGCGACATAAGTACAAAAGGACTGACACTCTGACTTTCTGTGACTTGAACCTCTCCAGTGAGTCCAGTTTTAGATTCTGATGCTTCACTTCAGGTTCACTGTATACCGTGGATCTTCTTATTTGACGATGAAACACAGAAATTGCATTCGAATTTTATACAAAAGGCACAATGGCGACTTAAGTACAAGAGGACTGACACTCTCACTTTCTATGATTTGAACCTCTCCTGTGAGTCCAATTTTAGATTCCGATGCTTCACTTCAGGTCTACTGTATCCCTTGGACCTTCTTATTGACGATGAAACACAGAAATTGCATCCGAATGTAATACAAAAGGCACAATGCCGACTTAAGTACAAGAGGACTGACATTCCCACTTTCTATGATTTGAACCTCTCCTGTGAGTCCAGTTTTAGATTCCGATGCTTGACTTCAGGTTTCGTGTATACGTTTTACTTTCTTATTGACGATGAAACACAGAAATTGCATCCGAGTTTAATACAAAATGCACAATGCTGACTTAAGTACAAGAGGGCAGACACTCTAATTTTCTATGATTTGAACCTCTCCTGTAATTCCAGTTTTAGATTCCGATGCTTCACTTCAGGTTCACTGTATACAATGGACCTTCTTAATGACGATGAAACACAGAAATTGCATCGGAATTAAATTCAAAAGGCACAGTGCCGACTTAAGTACATGAGGACTGACACTCTAACTTTCTATGATTTGTACCTCTCCTGTGAGCCCAGTTTTAGATTCGAATGGTTCACTTCAGGTTTACTGTATTCCTTGGACCTTCTTATTGACGAAGAAGCACAGATATTGCTTCGGAATTAAATTCAAAAGGCACAATGCCGACATAAGTACAAGAGGACTGACACACTCACTTTCTATGATTTGAACCTCTCCTGTGAGTCCAGTTTTAGAGTCCGATGCTTCACTTCAGGTCTACTGTATCCCTTGGACCGTCTTATTGACGATGAAACACAGAAATTGCATCCGAATGTAATACAAAAGGCACAATGCCGACTTAAGTACAAGAGGACTGACACACTCACTTTCTATGATTTGAACCTCTCCTGTGAGTCCAGTTTTAGATTCCGATGCTTCACTTCACTTTTCGTGTATACTTTGGACCTTCTTATTGACGATGAAACACAGAAATTGCATCCGAAATTAATACAAAAGGCACAACGCCGACTTAAGTACAGGAGGACTGACACTCTCACTTTCTATGATTTGAACCTCTCCTGTGAGTCCAGTTTTACATTCCGATGCTTCATTTCAGGTTTCCTGTATACCTTGTACCTTCTTATTGACGATGAAACACTGAAATTGCATCCGAATTTAATACAAAAGGCACAATGCCGACTTAAGTACAAGAGGACTGACACTCTCATTTTCTGTGATTTGAACCCCTCCTGTGAGTCCAGTTTTAGATTCCGATGCTTCACTTCAGGTTTACTGTATCCCTTGAACCTTCTTATTGACGATGAAACACGGAAATTGCATCCGAATTTAATACAAAAGGCACAATGCCGACTTAAGTTCAAGAATACTGACACTCTCACTTTCAATGATTTGAACCTCTCCTGTGAGTCCAGTATTAGTTTCCGATGCTTGACTTCAGGTTTCGTGTATACTTTGGACCTTCTTATTGACGATGAAACACAGAAATTGCATCCGAATTTAATACAAAAGGCACAACGCCGACTTAAGTACAAGAGGACTGACACTCTCAGTTTCTATGATTTGAACCTCTCCTGTGAGTCTAGTTTTAGATTCCGATGCTTCACTTCAGGTTTCCTGTATACCTTGCACCTTCTTATTGACGATGAAACAAAGAAATTGTATCCGAATTAAATTCAAAAGGCACAATGCCGACATAAGTACAAGAGGACTGACTCTCTAACTTTCTATGATTTGAACCTCTTCTGTGAGTCCAGTTTCAGATTCCGATGATTCACTTCAGGTTTACTGTATCCGTTGGACTTTCTTATTGTCGATGAATCACAGAAATTCCATCCGAATTTAATACAAAACGCACAAGGCCGACTTAAGCACAAGAGGACTGACACACTCACATTCAATGATTTGAACCTCTTGTGAGTCCAGTTTTAGATTCTGATGCTTGACTTCAGTTTTCGGGTATACCTTGGACGTTCTTATTGACGATGAAACACAGAAATTGCATCCGAGTTTAATACAAAAGGCACAATGCTGACTTAAGTACAAGAGGACTGACACTCTCACTTTCTATGATTTGAACAACTCCTGTGAGTCAAGTTTTAGATTCCGATGCTTCACTTCAGGTCTACTGTATCACTTGCACCTTCTTATTGACGATGAAGCACCGAAATTGCATCCGAATTTAATACGAAAGGCACAATACTGACTTATGTACAAGAGGGCAGACACTCTAACTTTCTATGATTTGAACCTCTCCTGTGAGCCCAGTTTTAGATTCGAATGCTTCACTTCAGGTTTACTGTATACCTTGGACCTTCTTATTGACGAAGAAGCACAGATATTGCTTCGTAATTAAATTCAAAAATCACAATGCCGACATAAGTACAAGAGGACCGACACTCTAACTTTCTATGATTTGAACCTCTCCTGTGAGTACAGTTTTAGATTCCGATGCTTCACTTCAGGTTTACTGTATCCCTTGCAACTTCTTATTGACGATGAAACACAGAAATTGCATCCGAATTTAATACAAAAGGCACAATGACGACTTAAGTACAAAAGGACTGACACTCTGACTTTCTGTGACTTGAACCTCTCCAGTGAGTCCAGTTTTAGATTCCGATGCTTCACTTCAGGTTCACTGTATACCGTGGATCTTCTTATTGACGATGAAACACAGAAATTGCATTCGAATTTTATACAAAAGGCACAATGGCGACTTAAGTACAAGAGGACTGACACTCTCACTTTCTATGATTTGAACCTCTTCTGTGAGTCCAGTTTTAGATTCCGATGCTTCACTTCAGGACTACTGTATCCCTTGGACCTTCTTATTGACGATGAAACACAGAAATTGCATCCGAATGTAATACAAAAGGCACAATGCCGACTTAAGTACAAGAGGACTGACATTCTCACTTTCTATGATTTGAACCTCTCCTGTGAGTCCAGTTTTAGATTCCGATGCTTGACTTCAGGTTTCGTGTATACCTTGGACGTTTTTATTGACGATGAAACACAGAAATTGCATCCGAATTTAATACAAAAGGCACAATGCCGACATAAGGAAAAGAGGACTGACACTCTCACTTTCTATGATTTGAACCTCTCCTGTGAGTCCAGTTTTAGATTCCGATGCTTCACTTCAGGTTTACTGTATCCGTTGGACTTTCTTATTGTCGATGAATCACAGAAATTGCATCCGAATTTAATACAAAACGCACAAGGCCGACTTAAGCACAAGAGGACTGACACTCTCACTTTCTATGATTTGAACCTCTCCTGTGAGTCCAGTTTTAGATTCCGATGCTTGACTTCAGGTTTCGTGTATACCTTGGACGTTTTTATTGACGATGAAACACAGAAATTGCATCTGAGTTTAATACAAAAGGCACAAAGCCTACTTAAGTACAAGAGGACTGAAACTCTCAGTTTCTATGATTTGAACAACTCCTGTGAGTCAAGTTTTAGATTCCGATGCTTCACTTCAGGTCTACTGTATCACTTGCACCTTCTTATTGACGATGAAGCACAGAAATTGCATCCGAATTTAATACGAAAGGCACAATGCTGAGTTAAGTACAAGAGGGCAGACACTCTAATTTTCTATGATTTGAACCTCTCCTGTAAGTCCAGTTTTAGATTCCGATGCTTCACTTCAGGTTCACTGTATACCTTGGACCTTCTTAATGACGATAAAACACAGAAATTGCATCGGAATTAAATTCAAAAGGCACAATGCCGACATAAATACAAGAGGACCGACACTCTAACTTTCTATGATTTGAACCTCTCCTGTGAGTACAGTTTTAGATTCCGATGCTTCTCTTCAGGTTTACTGTATCCCTTGGAACTTCTTATTGACGATGAAACACAGAAATTGCATCCGAATTTAATACAAAAGTCACAATGACGACTTAAGTACAAGAGGACTGACACTCTAACTTTCTGTGACTTGAACCTCTCCAGTGAGTCCAGTTTTAGATTCCGATGCTTCACTTCAGGTTCACTGTATACCTTGGATCTACTTATTGACGATGAAACACAGAAATTGCATTCGAATTTTATACAAAAGGCACAAGGCCGACTTAAGTAAAAGAGCACTGACACTCTCACTTTCTATGATCTGAAGCTCTCCTGTCAGTCCAGTTTCAGATTCCGATGCTTGACTTCAGGTTTCGTGTATACGTTTTACGTTCTTATTGACGATAAAACACAGAAATTGCATCCGAGTTTAATACAAAAGGCTCAATGCTGACTTAAGTACAAGAGGACTGACACTCTCACTTTCTATGATTTGAACAACTCCTGTGAGACAAGTTTTAGATTCCGATGCTTCACTTCAGGTCTACTGTATACCTTGGATCCTCTTATTGACGATGAAACACAGAAATTGCATTCGAATTCTATACAAAAGGCACAAGGCCGACTTAAGTACAAGATGACTGACACTCTCACTTTCTATGATTTGAAGCTCTCCTGTGAGTCCAGTTTTAGAATCCGATGCTTGACTTCAGGTTTCATGTATACGTTTTACTTTCCTATTGACGATGAAACACAGAAATTGCATCCGAGTTTAATACAAAAGGCACAATGCTGACTTAAGTACAAGAGGGCAGACACTCTAACTTTCTATGATTTGAACCTCTCCTGTAAGTCCAGTTTTAGATTCCGATGCTTCACTTAGGTTCACTGTATACCTTGGACCTTCTTAATGACGATGAAACACAGAAATTGCATCGGAATTAAATTCAAAAGGCACAATGCCGACTTAAGTACATGAGGACTGACACACTAACTTTCTATGATTTGTACCTCTCCTGTGAGCCCAGTTTTAGATTCGAATGGTTCACTTCAGGTTTACTGTATACCTTGGACCTTCTTATTGACGAAGAAGCACAGATATTGCTTCGGAATTAAATTCAAAAGGCACAATGCCGACATAAGTACAAGAGGACTGACACTCTCACTTTCTATGATTTGAACCTCTCCTGTGAGTCCAGTTTTAGATTCCGATGCTTCACTTCAGGTCTACTGTATCCCTTGGACCGTCTTATTGACGATGAAACACAGAAATTGCATCCGAATGTAATACAAAAGGCACAATGCCGACTTAAGTACAAGAGGACTGACACTCTCACTTTCTATGATTTGAACCTCTCCTGTCTGTCCAGTTTTAAATTCCGTTGCTTGACTTCAGGTTTCGTGTATACTTTGGACCTCCTTATTGACGATAAAACTGAGAAATTGCAACCGAATTTAATACAAAAGGCACAATGCCGACTTAACTACAAGAGGACTGACACTCTCTCTTTCTATGATTTGAACCTCTCCTGTGAGTCCAGTTTTAGATTCCGATGCTTCACTTCAGGTTTCCTGTACACCTTGGACGTTCTTATTGACGACGAAACACAGAAATTGCATCCGAATTTAATACAAAAGGCACAATGCCGACATAAGGAAAAGAGGACTGACACTCTCGCTTTCTATGATTTAAACCTCTCCTGTGAGTCCAGTTTTAGATTCCGATGCTTCACTTCAGGTTTCATGTATACCTTGCACCTTCTTATTGACGATGAAACACAGAAATTGTATCCGAATTAAATTCAAAAGGCACAATGCCGACATAAGTACAAGAGGACTGACTCTCTAACATTCTATGATTTGAACCTCTTCTGTGAGTCCAGTTTTAGATTCCGATTATTCACTTCAGGTTTACTGTATACCTTGGACTTTCTTATTGTCGATGAAACACAGAAATTGCATTCGAATATAATACAAAAGGAACAAGGAAGACTTATGTACAAGAGGACTGACACTCTCACTTTCTATGATTTGAACCTCTCCTGTGAGTCCAGTTTTAGATTCCGATGCTTCACTTCAGGTCTACTGAATCCCTTGGACCTTCTTATTGACGATGAAACACAGAAATTGCATCCGAATGTAATACAAAAGGCACAATGCCGACTTAAGTACAAGAGGACTGACATTCCCACTTTCTATGATTTGAACCTCTCCTGTGAGTCCAGTTTTAGATTCCGATGCGTGACTTCAGGTTTCGTGTATACCTTGGACGTTTTTATTGACGATAAAACACAGAAATTGCATCCGAATTTAATAGAAAAGGCACAATGCCGACATAAGGAAAAGAGGACTGACACTCTCACTTTCTATGATTTGAACCTCCCCTGTGAGTCCAGTTTTAGATTCCGATGCTTGACTTCAGGTTTCGTGTATACGTTTTACTTTCTTATTGACGATGAAACACAGAAATTGCATCCGAGTTTAATACAAAAGGCACAATGCTGACTTAAGTACAAGAGGGCAGACACTCTAATTTTCTATGATTTGAACCTCTCCTGTAAGTCCAGTTTTAGATTCCGATGCTTCACTTCAGGTTCACTGTATACCTTGGACCTTCTTAATGACGATGAAACACAGAAATTGCATCGGAATTAAATTCAAAAGGCACAATGCCGACTTAAGTACATGAGGACTGACACTCTAACTTTCTATGATTTGTACCTCTCCTGTGAGCCCAATTTTAGATTCGAATGGTTCACTTCAGGTTTACTGTATTCCTTGGACCTTCTTATTGACGAAGAAGCACAGATATTGCTTCGGAATTAAATTCAAAAGGCACAATGCCGACATAAGTACAAGAGGACAGACACTCTCACTTTCTATGATTTGAACCTCTCCTGTGAGTCCAGTTTTAGAGTCCGATGCTTCACTTCAGGTCTACTGTATCCCTTGGACCGTCTTATTGACGATGAAACACAGAAATTGCATCCGAATGTAATACAAAAGGCATAATGCCGACTTAAGTACGAGAGGATAGACACTCTCACTTTCTATGATTTTAACCTCTCCTGTGAGTCCAGTTTTAGATTCCGATGCTTCACTTCAGGTTTCGTGTATACTTTGGACCTTCTTATTGACGATGAAACACAGAAATTGCATCCGAAATTAATACAAAAGGAACAACGCCGCCTTAAGTACAAGAGGACTGACACTCTCACTTTCTATGATTTGAACCTCTCCTGTGAGTCCAGTTTTAGATTCCAATGCTTCATTTCAGGTTTCCTGTATACCTTGTACCTTCTTATTGACGATGAAACACTGAAATTGCATCCGAATTTAATACAAAAGGCACAATGCCGACTTAAGTACAAGAGGACGGACACTCTCATTTTCTATGATTTGAACCCCTCCTGTGAGTCCAGTTTTAGATTCCGATGCTTCACTTCAGGTTTCCTGTATACCTTGCACCTTCTTATTGACGATGAAACAAAGAAATTGTATCCGAATTAAATTCAAAAGGCACAATGCCGACATAAGTACAAGAGGACTGACTCTCTAACTTTCTATGATTTGAACCTCTCCTGTGAGTCTAGTTTTAGATTCGAATGCTTCACTTCAGGTTTACTGTATACCTTGGACCTTCTTATTGACGAAGAAGCACAGATATTGCTTCGTAATTAAATTCAAAAATCACAATGCCGACATAAGTACAAGAGGACCGACACTCCAACTTTCTATGATTTGAACCTCTCCTGTGAGTACAGTTTTAGATTCCGATGCTTCACTTCAGGTTTACTGTATCCCTTGCAACTTCTTATTGTCGATGAAGCACAGATATTGCATCCGAATTTAATACAAAAGGCACAATGACGACTTAAGTACAAAAGGACTGACACTCTGACTTTCTGTGACTTGAACCTCTCCAGTGAGTCCAGTTTTAGATTCCGATGCTTCACTTCAGGTTCACTGTATACCGTGGATCTTCTTATTGACGATGAAACACAGAAATTGCATTCGAATTTTATACAAAAGGCACAATGGCGACTTAAGTACAAGAGGACTGACACTCTCACTTTCTATGATTTGAACCTCTCCTGTCTGTCCAGTTTTAAATTCCGTTGCTTGACTTCAGGTTTCGTGTATACTTTGGACCTCCTTATTGACGATAAAACTGAGAAATTGCAACAGAATTTAATACAAAAGGCACAATGCCGACTTAAGTACAAGAGGACTGACACTCTCACTTTCTATGATTTGAACCTCTCCTGTGAGTCCAGTTTTAGATTCCGATGCTTCACTTCAGGTTTCCTGTATACCTTGGACGTTCTTATTGACGACGAAACACAGAAATTGCATCCGAATTTAATACAAAAGGCACAATGCCGACATAAGGAAAAGAGGACTGACACTCTCACTTTCTATGATTTAAACCTCTCCTGTGAGTCCAGTTTTAGATTCCGATGCTTCACTTCAGGTTTCATGTATACCTTGCACCTTCTTATTGACGATGAAACACAGTAATTGTATCCGAATTAAATTCAAAAGGCACAATGCCGACATAAGTACAAGAGGACTGACTCTCTAACTTTCTATGATTTGAACCTCTTCTGTGAGTCCAGTTTTAGATTCCGATTATTCACTTCAGGTTTACTGTATCCCTTGGACCTTCTTATTGACGATGAAACACAGAAATTGCATCCGAATGTAATACAAAAGGCACAATGCCGACTTAAGTACAAGAGGACTGACATTCCCACTTTCTATGATTTGAACCTCTCCTGTGAGTCCAGTTTTAGATTCCGATGCGTGACTTCAGGTTTCGTGTATACCTTGGACGTTTTTATTGACGATAAAACACAGAAATTGCATCCGAATTTAATAGAAAAGGCACAATGCTGACTTAAGTACAAGAGGGCAGACACTCAAATTTTCTATGATTTGAACCTCTCCTGTAAGTCCAGTTTTAGATTCCGATGCTTCACTTCAGGTTCACTGTATACCTTGGACCTTCTTAATGACGATGAAACACAGAAATTGCATCGGAATTAAATTCAAAAGGCACAATGCCGACTTAAGTACATGAGGACTGACACTCTAACTTTCTATGATTTGTACCTCTCCTGTGAGCCCAATTTTAGATTCGAATGGTTCACTTCAGGTTTACTGTATTCCTTGGACCTTCTTATTGACGAAGAAGCACAGATATTGCTTCGGAATTAAATTCAAAAGGCACAATGCCGACATAAGTACAAGAGGACTGACACTCTCACTTTCTATGATTTGAACCTCTCCTGTGAGTCCAGTTTTAGAGTCCGATGCTTCACTTCAGGTCTACTGTATCCCTTGGACCGTCTTATTGACGATGAAACACAGAAATTGCATCCGAATGTAATACAAAAGGCATAATGCCGACTTAAGTACGAGAGGATAGACACTCTCACTTTCTATGATTTTAACCTTTCCTGTGAGTCCAGTTTTAGATTCCGATGCTTCACTTCAGGTTTCGTGTATACTTTGGACCTTCTTATTGACGATGAAACACAGAAATTGCATCCGAAATTAATACAAAAGGAACAACGCCGACTTAAGTACAAGAGGACTGACACTCTCACTTTCTATGATTTGAACCTCTCCTGTGAGTCCAGTTTTAGATTCCAATGCTTCATTTCAGGTTTCCTGTATACCTTGTACCTTCTTATTGACGATGAAAAACTGAAATTGCATCCGAATTTAATACAAAAGGCACAATGCCGACTTAAGTACAAGAGGACGGACACTCTCATTTTCTATGATTTGAACCCCTCCTGTGAGTCCAGTTTTAGATTCCGATGCTTCACTTCAGGTTTACTGTATCCCTTGAACCTTCTTATTGACGATGAAACACGGAAATTGCATCCGAATTTAATACAAAAGGCACAATGCCGACTTAAGTTCAAGAGGACTGACACTCTCACTTTCAATGATTTGAACTTCTCCTGTGAGTCCAGTTTTAGTTTCCGATGCTTGACTTCAGGTATCGTGTATACTTTGGACCTTCTTATTGACGATGAAACACGGAAATTGCATCCGAATTTAATACAAAAGGCACAACGCCGACTTAAGTACAAGAGGACTGACACTCTCACTTTCTATGATTTGAACCTCTCCTGTGAGTCCAGTTTTAGATTCCGATGCTTCACTTCAGGTTTCCTGTATACCTTGCACCTTCTTATTGACGATGAAACAAAGAAATTGTATCCGAATTAAATTCAAAAGGCACAATGCCGACATAAGTACAAGAGGACTGACTCTCTAACTTTCTATGATTTGAACCTCTTCTGTGAGTCCAGTTTCAGATTCCGATGATTCACTTCAGGTTTACTGTATCCGTTGGACTTTCTTATTGTCGATGAAACACAGAAATTGCATCCGAATTTAATACAAAACGCACAAGGCCGACTTAAGCACAAGAGGACTGACACACTCACATTCTATGATTTGAACCTCTTGTGAGTCCAGTTTTAGATTCCGATGCTTGACTTCAGGTTTCGGGTATACCTTGGACGTTCTTATTGACGATGAAACACAGAAATTGCATCCGAGTTTAATACAAAAGGCACAATGCTGACTTAAGTACAAGAGGCCTGACACTCTCACTTTCTATGATTTGAACAACTCCTGTGAGTCAAGTTTTAGATTCCGATGCTTCACTTCAGGTCTACTGTATCACTTGCACCTTCTTATTGACGATAAAGCACCGAAATTGCATCCGAATTTAATACGAAAGGCACAATGCTGACTTAAGTACAAGAGGGCAGACACTCTAACTTTCTATGATTTGAACCTCTCCTGTGAGTCTAGTTTTAGATTCGAATGCTTCACTTCAGGTTTACTGTATACCTTGGACCTTCTTGTTGACGAAGAAGCACAGATATTGCTTCGTAATTAAATTCAAAAATCACAATGCCGACATAAGTACAAGAGGACCGACACTCTAACTTTCTATGATTTGAACCTCTCCTGTGAGTACAGTTTTAGATTCCGATGCTTCACTTCAGGTTTACTGTATCCCTTGCAACTTCTTATTGTCGATGAAGCACAGAAATTGCATCCGAATTTAATACAAAAGGCACAATGACGACTTAAGTACAAAAGGACTGACACTCTGACTTTCTGTGACTTGAACCTCTCCAGTGAGTCCAGTTTTAGATTCCGATGCTTCACTTCAGGTTCACTGTATACCGTGGATCTTCTTATTGACGATGAAACACAGAAATTGCATTCGAATTTTATACAAAAGGCACAATGGCGACTTAAGTACAAGAGGACGGACACTCTTACTTTCTATGATTTGAACCTCTCCTGTGAGTCCAGTTTTAGATTCCGATGCTTCACTTCAGGTCTACTGTATCCCTTGGACCTTCTTATTGACGATGAAACACAGAAATTGCATCCGAATGTAATACAAAAGGCACAATGCCGACATAAGTACAAGAGGACTGACATTCTCACTTTCTATGATTTGAACCTCTCCTGTGAGTCCAGTTTTAGATTCCGATGCTTGACTTCAGGTCTCGTGTATACCTTGGACGCTTTTATTGACGATGAAACACAGAAATTGCATCCGAATTTAATACAAAAGGCACAATGCCGACATAAGAAAAGAGGACTGACACTCTCACTTTCTATGATTTGAACCTCTCCTGTGAGTCCAGTTTTAGATTCCGATGCTTCACTTCAGGTTTACTGTATCCGTTGGACTTTCTTATTGTCGATGAAACACAGAAATTGCATCCGAATTTAATACAAAACGCACAAGGCCGACTTAAGCACAAGAGGACTGACACTCTCACTTTCTATGATTTGAACCTCTCCTGTGAGTCCAGTTTTAGATTCCGATGCTTGACTTCAGGTTTCTTGTATACCTTGGACGTTTTTATTGACGATGAAACACAGAAATTGCATCCGAGTTTAATACAAAAGGCACAAAGCTGACTTAAGTACAAGAGGACAGAAACTCTCAGTTTCTATGATTTGAACAACTCCTGTGAGTCAAGTTTTAGATTCCGATGCTTCACTTCAGGTCAGCTGTATCACTTGCACCTTCTTAATGACGATGAAGCACAGAAATTGCATCCGAATTTAATACGAAAGGCACAATGCTGAGTTAAGTACAAGAGGGCAGACACTCTAACTTTCTATGATTTGAACCTCTCCTGTAAGTCCAGTTTTAGATTCCGATGCTTCACTTCAGGTTCACTGTATACCTTGGACCTTCTTAATGACGATGAAACACAGAAATTGCATCGGAATTAAATTCAAAAGGCACAATGCCGACTTAAGTAAATGAGGACTGACACTCTAACTTTCTATGATTTGTACCTCTCCTGTGAGCCCAGTTTTAGATTCGAATGGTTCACTTCAGGTTTACTGTATACCTTGGACCTTCTTATTGACGAAGAAGCACAGATATTGCTTCGGAATTAAATTCAAAAGGCACAATGCCGACATAAATACAAGAGGACCGACACTCTAACTTTCTATGATTTGAACCTCTCCTGTGAGTACAGTTTTAGATTCCGATGCTTCACTTCAGGTTTACTGTATCCCTTGGAACTTCTTATTGACGATGAAACACAGCAATTGCATCCGAATTTAATACAAAAGGAACAATGACGACTTAAGTACAAGAGGACTGACACTCTAACTTTCTGTGACTTGAACCTCTCCAGTGAGTCCAGTTTTAGATTCCGATGCTTCACTTCAGGTTCACTGTATACTTTGGATCTTTTTATTGACGATGAAACACAGGAATTGCATTCGAATTTTATACAAAAGGCACAAGGCCGACTTAAGTACAAGGGCACTGACACTCTCACTTTCTATGATCTGAAGCTCTCCTGTCAATCCAGTTTTAGATTCCGATGCTTGACTTCAGGTTTCGTGTATACGTTTTACGTTCTTATTGACGATGAAACACAGAAATTGCATCCGAGTTTAATACAAAAGGCTCAATGCTGACTTAAGTACAAGAGGACTGACACTCTCACTTTCTATGATTTGAACAACTCCTGTGAGACAAGTTTTAGATTCCGATGCTTCACTTCAGGTCTACTGTATACCTTGGATCTTCTTATTGACGATGAAACACAGATATTGCATTCGAATTTTATACAAAAGGCACAAGGCCGACTTAAGTACAAGAGGACTGACACTCTCACTTTCTATGATTTGAAGCTCTCCTGTGAGTCCAGTTTTAGATTCCGATGCTTGACTTCAGGTTTCATGTATACGTTTAACTTTCTTATTGACGATGAAACACAGAAATTGCATCCGAGTTTAATACAAAAGGCACAATGCTGACTTAAGTACAAGAGGGCAGACACTCTAACTTTCTATGATTTGAACCTCTCCTGTAAGTCCAGTTTTAGATTCCGATGCTTCACTTCCGGTTCACTGTATACCTTGGACCTTCTTAATGACAATGAAACACAGAAATTGCATCGGAATTAAATTCAAAAGGCACAATGCCGACTTAAGTACAAGAGGACTGACACTCTCACATTCTATGATTTGAACCTCTCCTGTGAGTCCAGTTTTAGATTCCGATGCTTCACTTCAGGTCTACTGTATCCCTTGGACGGTCTTATTGACGATGAAACACAGAAATTACATCCGAATGTAATACAAAGGGCACAATGCCGACTTAAGTACAAGAGGACTGACACTCTCACTTTTTATGATTTGAACCTCTCCTGTGAGTCCAGTTTTGGATTCCGATGCTTGACTTCAGGTTTCGTGTATACTTTGGACCTCCTTATTGACGATGAAACTCAGAAATTGCAACCGAATTTAATACAAAATGCACAATGCCGACTTAAGTACAAGAGGACTGACACTCTCACTTTCTATGATTTGAACCTCTCCTGTGAGTCTAGTTTTAGATTCCGATGCTTCACTTCAGGTTTCCTGTATACCTTGGACGTTCTTATTGACGACGAAACACAGAAATTGCATCCGATTTTAATACAAAAGGCACAATGCTGACTTAAGTACAAGAGGACTGACAATCTAACTTTCTATGATTTGTACCTCTCCTGTGAGCCCAGTTTTAGATTCGGTTGCTTCACTTCAGGTTTACTGTATACCTTGGACCTTCTTATTGACGAAGAAGCACAGATATTGCATCGGAATTTATTTCAAAAGGCACAATGCCGATTTAAGTACAAAAGGACCGACACTCTAACTCTCTATGATTTGAACCTCTACTGTGAGTCCAGTTTTAGATTCCGATGCTTCACTTCAGGTTTACTGTATCCCTTGGAACTTGTTATTGACGATGAAACACAGAAATTAGATCCGAATTTAATACAAAAGGCACAATGACGACTTACGTACAAAAGGACTGCCACTCTAACTTTCTGTGATTTAAACCTCTCCAGTGAGTCCAGTTTTAGATTCCGATGCTTCACTTCAGGTTCACTGTATACCTTGGAACTTCTTATTGACGATGAAACACAGAAATTGCATTCGAATTTTATACAAATGGCACAATGGCGCCTTAAGTACAAGAGGACTGACACTCTCACTTTCTATGATTATAACCTCTCCTGTGAGTCCAGTTTTAGATTCCGATGTCCCACTTCAGGTCTACTGTATCCCTTGGACCTTCGTATTGACGATGAAACACAGAAATTGCATCCGAATTTAATACAAAGGTCACAATGCCGACTTATGTACAAGAGGATCGACACTCTCACTTTCTATGATTTGAACCACTCCTGTGAGTCCAGTTTTAGATTCCGATGCACGACATCAGGTTTCGTGTATACGTTGGACCTCCTGATTGACGATGAAACACAGAAATTGCAACCGAATTTAATACAAAAGGCACACTGCCGACTTAAGTAAAAGAGGACTGACACTCTCACTTTCTATGATTTGAACCTCTCCTGTGAGTCCGATTCCAATGCTTCACTTCAGGTTCACTGTATCCCTTGGACCTTCTTATTGACGATGAAACACAGAAATTGCATCGGAATTAAATTCAAAAGGCACAATGCCGACTTAAGTACAAGAGGACTGACGCTCTAACTTTCTATGATTTGAACCTCTCCTGTGAGTCTAGTATTAGATTCCGATGCTTCACTTCAGGTTCACTGAATACCTTGGGCCTTCGTATTGACGATGAAACACAGAAATTGCATCGGAATTAAATTCAAAAGGCACAATGCTTACTTAAGTACAAGAGAACTGACACTCTAACTTTCTATGATTTGATTCTCTCATGTGAGTCTAGTTTTAGATTCGGATGCTTCACTTCAGGCTTACTGTACACCTTGGACCTTCTTATTGACGATGAAGCACAGAAACTGCTTCGGAATTAAATTCAAAAGGCACAATGCCGTTTAAGTAGCAGAGAACGGATACTCTAACTTTCTATGATTTCAACCTCCACTGTGAGTCCAGTTTTAGATTCCGATGCTTCACTTCAGGTTTACTGTATCCCTTGGACCTTCTTATTGACGATGAAACACAGAAATTGCATCCGAATTTAATATAAAATGCACAATGCTGACTTAAGTACAAGGGGTCTGACACTCTAACTTTCTATGATTTGAACCTCTCCTGTGAGTCTAGTTTTAGATTCCGATGCTTCACTTCAGGTTCACTGTATAACTTGGACCTTCTTATTGACGATGAAACACAGAAATTGCATCGGAATTAAATTCAAATGGCACAATGCTTACTTATGTACAAGAGAACTGACACTCTAACTTTCTATGATTTGATTCTCTAATGTGAGTCTAGTTTTAGATTCGGATGCCTCACTTCAGGTTTACTGTACAACTTGACCGTCTTATTGACGACAAAGCACAGAAATTGCTTCGGAATTAAATTAAAAAGGCACAATGCCGACTTAAGTAGCAGAGAACTGACACTCTAACTTTCTATGATTTGAACCTCCACTGTGAGTCCAGTTTCAGATTCCGATGCTTCACTTCAGCTTTACTGTTTCCCTTGGACGTTCTTATTGACGATGAAACACAGAAATTTCATCCGAATTAAATTCAAGAAGCACAATGCCGACTTAAGTACAATAGGACTGACACTCTAACTTTCAATGATTTGAACCTCTCCTGTGTGCCCAGTTTTAGATTCCGATGCTTCACTTCAGGTTCACTGTATCCCTTGGACCTTCTTATTGATGATGAAACACAGAACTTGCATCCGAATTTAACACAAAATGCACAATGGCGACTTAAGTACAAGGGGACTGACACTCCCACTTTCTATGAATTCAACCTCTCCTGTGAGTCCTGTTTTAGATTCCGATGCTTCACTTCAGGTTTCCTGTATACCTTGGACCTTCTTATTGACGATGAAACACGGAAATTGCATCCGAATTAAATTCAAAAGGCACAATGCCGACTTAAGTACAAGAGGACCGACTCTCTAACTTTCTATGATTTGAACCTCTCCTGTTAGTCCAGTTTTAGATTCCGATGATTCATATCAGGTTTACAGTATCCCTTGGACATTCTTATTGATGATGAAACACAGAAATTGCATCCGAATTAAATACAAAAGGCACAATGCCGACTTAAGTACAAGAGGACTGACACTCTCACTTTCTATGATTTGAACATCTCCTGTGAGTCCAATTTTAGATTCCGATGCTTCACTTCAGGTTTACTGTATCCCTTGGACCTTCTTATTGACGATGAAACACAGAAATTTCATCCGAGTTAAATTCAAAAGGCACAATGCCGACTTAAGTAGAAGAGGACTGACACTCTAACTCTCTATGATTTGAACCTCTTCTGTGAGCCCAGTTTTAGATTCCGATGCTGCACTTCAGGTTCACAGTATCCCTTGGACCTTCTTATTGATGATGAAACACAGAACATGCATCCGAATTTAATACAAAAGGCATAATGCCGACTTAAGTACAAGAGGACTGTCTCTCTAAGTTTCTATGATTTGAACCTCTCCTGATAGTCCAGTTTTAGATTCCAATGATTCATTTCAGGTTTACAGTATCCCTTGGACATTCTTATTGATGATGAAACACAGAATTTGCATCCGAATTTAATACAAAAAGCACAATGCCTACTTAAGTACAAGAGGACTGACACTCTCACTCTCTATGATTTGAACAACTTCTGTGAGTCAAGTTTTAGATTCCGATTCTTCACTTCAGGTCTTCTATATCACTTGCACCTTCTTTTTGACGATGAAGCACAGAAATTGCATCCGAATTTAATACAAAAGGCACAGTACTGACTTAAGTACAAGAGGTCAGACACTCTAACTTTCTATGATTTGAACCTCTCCTGTGAGTTCACTTTCAGATTCCGATGCTTCACTTCGGGTTCACTGTATACCTTGGACCTTCTTATTGACGATGAAACACAGAAATTGTATCGGAATTAAATTCAAAAGGCACAATGCCGACTTAAGTACTAGAGGACTGACTCTCTAACTTTCTATGATTTGTACCTCTTCTGTGAGCCCAGTTTTAGATTCGGGTGCTTCACTTCAGGTTTACGGTATTCCTTGGACTCTCTTATTGACGATGAAACACAGAAATTGCATCCGAATTTAATACAAAAGGCACAATGACGACTTAAGTACAAAGGGACTGACACTCTAACTTTCTGTGATTTGAGCCTCTCCCGTGAGTCCAGTATTAGATTCCGATGCTTCACTTTAGGTTTCCTGTAAACCTTGGAACTTCTTATTGACGATGAAACACGGAAATTGCATCCGAATTAAATTCAAAAGGCACAATGCCGACTTAAGTACAAGAGGACTGACTCTCTAACTTTCTATGATTTGAACCTCTCCTGTTAGTCCAGTTTTAGATTCCGATGATTCATATCAGGTTTACAGTATCCCTTGGACATTCTTATTGATGCTGAAACACAGAAATTGCATCCGAATTTAATACAAAGGACACAATGCCGACTTAAGTACAAGAGGAGAGACACTCTCACTTTCTATGATTTGAACATCTCCTGGGAGTCCAGTTTTAGATTCCGATGCTTCACTGCAGGTTTACTGTATCCCTTGGACCTTCTTATTGACGATGAAACTCAGAAATTTCATCCGAGTTAAATTCAAAAGGCACAATGCCGACTTAAGTACAAGAGGACTGACACTCTAACTTTGTATGATTTGAACCTCTCCTGTGAGCCCAGTTTTAGATTCCAATGCTTCACTTCAGGTTCACTGTATCCCTTGGACCTTCTTATTGATGATGAAACACAGAACATGCATCCGAATTTAATACAAAAGGCACAATGCCGACTTAAGTACAAGAGGACTGACACTCTCACTTTCTATGAATTCAACCTCTCCTGTGAGTCCAGTTTTAGATTCCGATGCTTCACTTCAGGTTTCCTGTATACCTTGGACCTTCTTATTGACGATGAAACACAGAAATAGCATCCGAATTAAATTCAAAAGGCACAATGCCGACTTAAGTACAAGAGGACTGACTCTCTAACTTTCTATGATTTGAACCTCTCCTGATAGTCCAGTATTAGATTCCAAAGATTCATTTCAGGTTTACAGTATCGCTTGGACATTCTTATTGATGATGAAACACAGAAATTGCATCCGAATTTAATACAAAATGCACAAAGCCGACTTAAGTACAAGAGGACTGACACTCTCACTTTCTATGATTTGAACATCTCCTGTGAGTCAAGTTTTAGATTCCGATTCTTCACTTCAGGTCTTCTATATCACTTGCACCTTCTTATTGACGATGAAGCACAGAAATTGCATCCAAATTTAATACAAAAGGCACAGTGCTGACTTAAGTACAAGAGGACATACACTCTAACTTTCTATGATTTGAACCTCTCCTGTGAGTTCAGTTTTAGATTCCGATGCTTCACTTCGGGTTCACTGTATACCTTAGACCTTCTTACTGACGATGAAACACAGAAATTGCATCGGAATTAAATTCAAAAGGCACAATGCCGACTTAAGTACTAGAGGACTGACTCTCTAACTTCCTATTATTTGTACCTCTCCTGTGAGCCCAGTTTTAGATTCGGATGCTTCAATTCAGGTTTCCTGTATTCCTTGGACTCTCTTATTGACGATGAAACACAATAATTGCATCCGAATTTAATACAAAATGCACAATGACGACTTAAGTACAAAGGGACTGACACGCTCACTTTCTGTGATTTGAGCCTCCCCCGTGAGTCCAGTATTGGATTCCGATGCTTCTCTTCAGGTTCAGTGTATACCTTGGACCTTCTTATTGACGATGAAACACAGAAATTGCATCGGAATTAAATTCAAAAGGCACAATGCCGACTTAAGTACGAGAGAACTGACGCTCTAACTTTCTATGATTTGAACCTCCACTGTGAGTCCAGTATTAGATTCCGATGCTTCACTTCGACTTTACTGTTTCCCTTGGACCTTCTTATTGACGATGAAACATAGAAATTTCATCCGAATTAAATTCAAAAAGCACAATGCCGACTTAAGTACAATAGGACTGACACTCTAAGTTTCAATGATTTGAACCTCTCCTGTGTGCCCAGTTTTAGATTCCGATGCTTCACTTCAGGTTCACTGTATCCCTTGGACCTTCTTATTGATGATGAAACACAGAACTTACATCCGAATTTAACACAAAATGCACAATGCCGACTTAAGTACAAGAGGACTGACACTCTCACTTTCTATGAATTCAACCTCTCCTGTGAGTCCTGTTTTAGATTCCGATGCTGCACTTCAGGTTCACAGTATCCCTTGGACCTTCTTATTGATGATGAAACACAGAACATGCATCCGAATTTAATACAAAAGGCATAATGCCGACTTAAGTACAAGAGGACTGTCTCTCTAAATTTCTATGATTTGAACCTCTCCTGATAGTCCAGTTTTAGATTCCAATGATTCATTTCAGGTTTACAGTATCCCTTGGACATTCTTATTGATGATGAAACACAGAATTTGCATCCGAATTTAATACAAAAAGCACAATGCCTACTTAAGTACAAGGGGAGTGACACTCTCACTCTCTATGATTTGAACAACTCCTGTGAGTCAAGTTTTAGATTCCGATTCTTCACTTCAGGTCTTCTATATCACTTGCACCTTCTTATTGACGATGAAGCACAGAAATTGCATCCGAATTTAATACAAAAGGCACAGTGCTGACTTAAGTACAAGAGGACAGACACTCTAACTTTCTATGATTTGAACCTCTCCTGTGAGTTCAATTTCAGATTCCGATGCTTCACTTCGGGTTCACTGTATACCTTGGACCTTCTTATTGACGATGAAACACAGAAATTGCATCGGAATTAAATTCAAAAGGCACAATGCCGACTTAAGTACTAGAGGACTGACTCTCTAACTTTCTATGATTTGTACCTCTCCTGTGAGCCCAGTTTTAGATTCGGATGCTTCACTTCAGGTTTACGGTATTCCTTGGACTCTCTTATTGACGATGAAACACAGAAATTGCATCCGAATTTAATACAGAAGGCACAATGACGACTTAAGTACATAGGGACTGACACGCTAACTTTCTGTGATTTGAGCCTCTCCCGTGAGTCCAGTATTAGATTCTGATGCTTCACTTCAGGTTCAGTGTATACCTTGGACCTTCTTATTGACGATGAAACACAGAAATTTCATCGGAATTAAATTCAAAAGGCACAATGCCGACTTAAGTACAAGAGAACTGACACTCTAACTTTCTATGATTTGAACCTCCACTGTGAGTCCAGTTTTAGATTCCGATGCTTCACTTCGACTTTACTGTTTCCCTTGGACCTTCTTATTGACGATGAAACACAGAAATTTCATCCGAATTAAATTCAAAATGCACAATGCCAACTTAAGTACAAGAGGACTGACACTCTAACTTTCAATGATTTGAACCTATCCTGTGAGCCCAGTTTTAGATTCCGATGATTCACTTCAGGTTCACTGTATCCCTTGGACCTTCTAATTGATGATGAAACACAGAACTTGCATCCGAATTTAATACAAAAGGCACAATGCCGACTTAAGTACAAGAGGACTGACACTCTCACTTTCTATGAATTCAACCTCTCCTGTGGTTCCAGTTTTAGATTCCGATGCTTCACTTCAGGTTTCCTGTATACCTTGGAACTTCTTATTGACGATGAAACACGGAAATTGCATCCGAATTAAATTCAAAAGGCACAATGCCGACTTAAGTACAAGAGGACTGACTCTCTAACTTTCTATGATTTGAACCTCTCCTGTTAGTCCAGTTTTAGATTCCGATGATTCATATCAGGTTTACAGTATCCCTTGGACCTTCTTATTGATGATGAAACACAGAACATGCATCCGAATTTAATACAAAAGGCACAATGCCGACTTAAGTACAAGAGGACTGACACTCTCACTTTCTATGAATTCAACCTCTCCTGTGAGTCCAGTTTTAGATTCCGATGCTTCACTTCAGGTTTCCTGTATACCTTGGACCTTCTTATTGACGATGAAACACAGAAATTGCATCCGAATTAAATTCAAAAGGCACAATGCCGACTTAAGTACAAGAGGACTGACTCTCTAACTTTCTATGATTTGAACCTCTCCTGATAGTCCAGTATTAGATTCCAATGATTCATTTCAGGTTTACAGTATCCCTTGGACATTCTTATTGATGATGAAACACAGAAATTGCATCCGAATTTAATACAAAATGCACAAAGCCGACTTAAGTACAAGAGGACTGACACTCTCTCTTTCTATGATTTGAACATCTCCTGTGAGTCAAGTTTTAGATTCCGATTCTTCACTTCAGGTCTTCTATATCACTTGCACCTTCATATTGACGATGAAGCAGAGAAATTGCATCCAAATTTAATACAAAAGGCACAGTGCTGACTTAAGTACAAGAGGACATACACTCTAACTTTCTATGATTTGAACCTCTCCTGTGAGTTCAGTTTTAGATTCCGATGCTTCACTTCAGGTTCACTGTATACCTTAGACCTTCTTACTGACGATGAAACACAGAAATTGCATCGGAATTAAATTCAAAAGGCACAATGCCGACTTAAGTACTAGAGGACTGACTCTCTAACTTCCTATTATTTGTACCTCTCCTGTGAGCCCAGTTTTAGATTCGGATGCTTCACTTCAGGTTTACTGTATTCCTTGGACTCTCTTATTGACGATGAAACACAATAATTGCATCCGAATTTAATACAAAATGCACAATGACGACTTAAGTACAAAGGGACTGACATGCTAACTTTCTGTGATTTGAGCCTCCCCCGTGAGTCCAGTATTGGATTCCGATGCTTCACTTCAGGTTCAGTGTATACCTTGGACCTTCTTATTGACGATGAAACACAGAAATTGCATCGGAATTAAATTCAAAAGGCACAATGCCGACTTAAGTACGAGAGAACTGACGCCCTAACTTTCTATGATTTGAACCTCCACTGTGAGTCCAGTATTAGATTCCGATGCTTCACATCGACTTTACTGTTTCCCTTGGACCTTCTTATTGACGATGAAACACAGAAATTTCATCCGAATTAAATTCAAAAAGCACAATGCCGACTTAAGTACAATAGGACTGACACTCTAACTTTCAATGATTTGAACCTCTCCTGTGTGCCCAGTTTTAGATTCCGATGCTTCACTTCAGGTTCACTGTATCCCTTGGACCTTCTTATTGATGATGAAACACAGAACTTGCATCCGAATTTAACACAAAGTGCACAATGCCGACTTAAGTACAAGAGGACTGACACTCTCACTTTCTATGAATTCAACCTCTCCTGTGAGTCCTGTTTTAGATTCCGATGCTTCACTTCAGGTTTCCTGTATCCCTTGGACCTTCTTATTGACGATGAAACACAGAAATTTCATCCGAGTTAAATTCAAAAGGCACAATGCCGACTTAAGTAGAAGAGGACTGACACTCTAACTCTCTATGATTTGAACCTCTCCTGTGAGCCCAGTATTAGATTCCGATGCTGCACTTCAGGTTCACAGTATCCCTTGGACCTTCTTATTGATGATGAAACACAGAACATGCATCCGAATTTAATACAAAAGGCATAATGCCGACTTAAGTACAACAGGACATTCTCTCTAAATTTCTATGATTTGAATCTCTCCTGATAGTCCAGTTTTAGATTCCAATGATTCATTTCAGGTTTACAGTATCCCTTGGACATTCTTATTGATGATGAAACACAGAATTTGCATCCGAATTTAATACAAAAAGCACAATGCCTACTTAAGTACAAGAGGACTGACACTCTCACTCCCTATGATTTGAACAACTCCTGTGAGTCAAGTTTTAGATTCCGATTCTTCACTTCAGGTCTTCTATATCACTTGCACCTTCTTATTGACGATGAAGCACAGAAATTGCATCCGAATTCAATACAAAAGGCACAGTGCTGACTTAAGTACAAGAGGACAGACACTCTTACTTTCTATGATTTGAACCTCTCCTGTGAGTTCAATTTTAGATGCCGATGCTTCACTTCGGGTTCGCTGTATACCTTGGACCTTCTTATTGACGATGAAACACAGAAATTGCATCGGAATTAAATTCAAAAGGCACAATGCCGACTTAAGTACTAGAGGACTGACTCTCTAACTTTCTATGATTTGTACCTCTCCTGTGAGCCCAGTTTTAGATTCGGGTGCTTCACTTCAGGTTTACGGTATTCCTTGGACTCTCTTATTGACGATGAAACACAGAAATTGCATCCGAATTTAATACAAAAGGCACAATGACGACTTAAGTACAAAGGGACTGACACTCTAACTTTCTGTGATTTGAGCCTCTCCCGTGAGTCCAGTATTAGATTCCGATGCTTCACTTTAGGTTTCCTGTATACCTTGGAGCTTCTTATTGACGATGAAACACGGAAATTGCATCCGAATTAAATTCAAAAGGCACAATGCCGACTTAAGTACAAGAGGACTGACTCTCTAACTTTCTATGATTTGAACCTCTCCTGTTAGTCCAGTTTTAGATTCCGATGATTCATATCAGGTTTACAGTATCCCTTGGACATTCTTATTGATGATGAAACACAGAAATTGCATCCGAATTTAATACAAAGGACACAATGCCGACTTAAGTACAAGAGGAGAGACACTCTCACTTTCTATGATTTGAACATCTCCTGGGAGTCCAGTTTTAGATTCCGATGCTTCACTGCAGGTTTACTGTATCCCTTGGACCTTCTTATTGACGATGAAACTCAGAAATTTCATCCGAGTTAAATTCAAAAGGCACAATGCCGACTTAAGTACAAGAGGACTGACACTCTAACTTTGTATGATTTGAACCTCTCCTGTGAGCCCAGTTTTAGATTCCAATGCTTCACTTCAGGTTCACTGTATCCCTTGGACCTTCTTATTGATGATGAAACACAGAACATTCATCCGAATTTAATACAAAAGGCACAATGCCGACTTAAGTACAAGAGGACTGACACTCTCACTTTCTAAGAATTCAACCTCTCCTGTGAGTCCAGTTTTAGATTCCGATGCTTCACTTCAGGTTTCCTGTATACCTTGGACCTTCTTATTGACGATGAAACACAGAAATAGCATCCGAATTAAATTCAAAAGGCACAATGCCGACTTAAGTACAAGAGGACTGACTCTCTAACTTTCTATGATTTGAACCTCTCCTGATAGTCCAGTATTAGATTCCAATGATTCATTTCAGGTTTACAGTATCGCTTGGACATTCTTATTGATGATGAAACACAGAAATTGCATCCGAATTTAATACAAAATGCACAAAGCCGACTTAAGTACAAGAGGACTGACACTCTCACTTTCTATGATTTGAACATCTCTTGTGAGTCAAGTTTTAGATTCCGATTCTTCACTTCAGGTCTTCTATATCACTTGCACCTTCTTATTGACGTTGAAGCACAGAAATTGCATCCAAATTTAATACAAAAGGCACAGTGCTGACTTAAGTACAAGAGGACATACACTCTAACTTTCTATGATTTGAACCTCTCCTGTGAGTTCAGTTTTAGATTCCGATGCTTCACTTCAGGTTCACTGTATACCTTAGACCTTCTTACTGACGATGAAACACAGAAATTGCATCGGAATTAAATTCAAAAGGCACAATGCCGACTTAAGTACTAGAGGACTGACTCTCTAACTTCCTATTATTTGTACCTCTCCTGTGAGCCCAGTTTTAGATTCGGATGCTTCACTTCAGGTTTCCTGTATTCCTTGGACTCTCTTATTGACGATGAAACACAATAATTGCATCCGAATTTAATACAAAATGCACAATGACGACTTAAGTACAAAGGGACTGACACGCTCACTTTCTGTGATTTGAGCCTCCCCCGTGAGTCCAGTATTGGATTCCGATGCTTCTCTTCAGGTTCAGTGTATACCTTGGACCTTCTTATTGACGATGAAACACAGAAATTGCATCGGAATTAAATTCAAAAGGCACAACGCCGACTTAAGTACGAGAGAACTGACGCTCTAACTTTCTATGATTTGAACCTCCACTGTGAGTCCAGTATTAGATTCCGATGCTTCACTTCGACTTTACTGTTTCCCTTGGACCTTCTTATTGACGATGAAACATAGAAATTTCATCCGAATTAAATTCAAAAAGCACAATGCCGACTTAAGTACAATAGGACTGACACTCTAAGTTTCAATGATTTGAACCTCTCCTGTGTGCCCAGTTTTAGATTCCGATGCTTCACTTCAGGTTCACTGTATCCCTTGGACCTTCTTATTGATGATGAAACACAGAACTTGCATCCGAATTTAACACAAAATGCATAATGCCGACTTAAGTACAAGAGGACTGTCTCTCTAAATTTCTATGATTTGAACCTCTCCTGATAGTCCAGTTTTAGATTCCAATGATTCATTTCAGGTTTACAGTATCCCTTGGACATTCTTATTGATGATGAAACACAGAATTTGCATCCGAATTTAATACAAAAAGCACAATGCCTACTTAAGTACAAGGGGACTGACACTCTCACTCTCTATGATTTGAACAACTCCTGTGAGTCAAGTTTTAGATTCCGATTCTCCACTTCAGGTCTTCTATATCACTTGCACCTTCTTATTGACGATGAAGCACAGAAATTGCATCCGAATTTAATACAAAAGGCACAGTGCTGACTTAAGTACAAGAGGACAGACACTCTAACTTTCTATGATTTGAACCTCTCCTGTGAGTTCAATTTCAGATTCGGATGCTTCACTTCAGGTTTACGGTATTCCTTGGACTCTCTTATTGACGATGAAACACAGAAATTGCATCCGAATTTAATACAGAAGGCACAATGACGACTTAAGTACAAAGGGACTGACACGCTAACTTTCTGTGATTTGAGCCTCTCCCGTGAGTCCAGTATTAGATTCTGATGCTTCACCTCAGGTTCAGTGTATACCTTGGACCTTCTTATTGACGATGAAACACAGAAATTTCATCGGAATTAAATTCAAAAGGCACAATGCCGACTTAAGTACAAGAGAACTGACACTCTAACATTCTATGATTTGAACCTCCACTGTGAGTCCAGTTTTAGATTCCGATGCTTCACTTCGACTTTACTGTTTCCCTTGGACCTTCTTATTGACGATGAAACACAGAAATTTCATCCGAATTAAATTCAAAATGCACAATGCCAACTTAAGTACAAGAGGACTGACACTCTAACTTTCAATGATTTGAACCTATCCTGTGAGCCCAGTTTTAGATTCCGATGATTCACTTCAGGTTCACTGTATCCCTTGGACCTTCTAATTGATGATGAAACACAGAACTTGCATCCGAACTTAATACAAACGGCACAATGCCGACTTAAGTACAAGAGGACTGACACTCTCACTTTCTATGAATTCAACCTCTCCTGTGGTTCCAGTTTTAGATTCCGATGCTTCACTTCAGGTTTCCTGTATACCTTGGAACTTCTTATTGACGATGAAACACGGAAATTGCATCCGAATTAAATTCAAAAGGCACAATGCCGACTTAAGTACAAGAGGACTGACTCTCTAACTTTCTATGATTTGAACCTCTCCTGTTAGTCCAGTTTTAGATTCCGATGATTAATATCAGGTTTACAGTATCCCTTGGACCTTCTTATTGATGATGAAACACAGAACATGCATCCGAATTTAATACAAAAGGCACAATGCCGACTTAAGTACAAGAGGACTGACACTCTCACTTTCTATGAATTCAACCTCTCCTGTGAGTCCAGTTTTAGATTCCGATGCTTCACTTCAGGTTCACTGTATACCTTAGACCTTCTTACTGACGATGAAACACAGAAATTGCATCGGATTAAATTCAAAAGGCACAATGCCGACTTAAGTACTAGAGGACTGACTCTCTAACTTCCTATTATTTGTACCTCTCCTGTGAGCCCAGTTTTAGATTCGGATGCTTCACTTCAGGTTTACTGTATTCCTTGGACTCTCTTATTGACGATGAAACTCAATAATTGCATCCGAATTTAATACAAAACGCACAATGACGACTTAAGTACAAAGGGACTGACACGCTAACTTTCTGTGATTTGAGCCTCCCCCGTGAGTCCAGTATTGGATTCCGATGCTTCACTTCAGGTTCAGTGTATACCTTGGACCTTCTTATTGACGATGAAACACAGAAATTGCATCGGAATTAAATTCAAAAGGCACAATGCCGACTTAAGTACGAGAGAACTGACGCTCTAACTTTCTATGATTTGAACCTCCACTGTGAGTCCAGTATTAGATTCCGATGCTTCACATCGACTTTACTGTTTCCCTTGGACCTTCTTATTGACGATGAAACACAGAAATTTCATCCGAATTAAATTCAAAAAGCACAATGCCGACTTAAGTACAATAGGACTGACACTCTAACTTTCAATGATTTGAACCTCTCCTGTGTGCCCAGTTTTAGATTCCGATGCTTCACTTCAGGTTCACTGTATCCCTTGGACCTTCTTATTGATGATGAAACACAGAACGTGCATCCGAATTTAACACAAAGTGCACAATGCCGACTTAAGTACAAGAGGACTGACACTCTCACTTTCTATGAATTCAACCTCTCCTGTGAGTCCTGTTTTAGATTCCGATGCTTCACTTCAGGTTTCCTGTATACCTTGGACCTTCTTATTGACGATGTAACACGGAAATTGCATCCGAATTAAATTCAAAAGGCACAATGCCGACTTAAGTACAAGAGGACCGACTCTCTAACTTTCTATGATTTGAACCTCTCCTGTTAGTCCAGTTTTAGATTCCGATGATTCATATCAGGTTTACAGTATCCCTTGGACATTCTTATTGATGATGAAACACAGAAATTGCATCCGAATTTAATACAAAAGGCACAATGTCGACTTAAGTACATGAGGACTGACACTCTCACTTTCTATGATTTGAACATCTCCTGTGAGTCCAGTTTTAGATTCCGATGCTTCACTTCAGGTTTACTGTATCCCTTAGACCTTCTTATTGACGATGAAACACAGAAATTTCATCCGAGTTAAATTCAAAAGGCACAATGCCGACTTAAGTAGAAGAGGACTGACACTCTAACTCTCTATGATTTGAACCTCTCCTGTGAGCCCAGTATTAGATTCCGATGCTGCACTTCAGGTTCACAGTATCCCTTGGACCTTCTTATTGATGATGAAACACAGAACATGCATCCGAATTTAATACAAAAGGCATAATGCCGACTTAAGTACAAGAGGACTGTCTCTCTAAATTTCTATGATTTGAATCTCTCCTGATAGTCCAGTTTTAGATTCCAATGATTCATTTCAGGTTTACAGTATCCCTTGGACATTCTTATTGATGATGAAACACAGAATTTGCATCCGAATTTAATACAAAAAGCACAATGCCTACTTAAGTACAAGAGGACTGACACTCTCACTCCCTATGATTTGAACAACTCCTGTGAGTCAAGTTTTAGATTCCGATTCTTCACTTCAGGTCTTCTATATCACTTGCACCTTCTTATTGACGATGAAGCACAGAAATTGCATCCGAATTTAATACAAAAGGCACAGTGCTGACTTAAGTACAAGAGGACAGACACTCTTACTTTCTATGATTTGAACCTCTCCTGTGAGTTTAATTTTAGATTCCGATGCTTCACTTCGGGTTCGCTGTATACCTTGGACCTTCTTATTGACGATGAAACACAGAAATTGCATCGGAATTAAATTCAAAAGGCACAATGCCGACTTAAGTACTAGAGGACTGACTCTCTAACTTTCTATGATTTTACCTTTCCTGTGAGCCCAGTTTTAGATTCGGATGCTTCACTTCAGGTTTACAGTATTCCTTGGACTCTCTTATTGACGATGAAACACAGAAATTGCATCCGAATTAGTACAAAAGGCACAATGACGACTTAAGTACAAAGGGACTGACACGCTACTTTCTGTGATTTGAGCCTCTCCCTTGAGTCCAGTATTATATTCCGATGCTTCACTTCAGGTTCAGTGTATACCTTGGACCTTCTTATTGACGATGAAACACAGAAATTGCATCGGAATTAAATTCAAAAGGCACAATGCCGACTTAAGTACAAGAGAACTGACACTCTAACTTTCTATGATTTGAACCTCCACTGTGAGTCCAGTTTTAGATTCCGATGCTTCACTTCGACTTTACTGTTTCCCTTGGACCTTCTTATTGACGATGAAACACAAAAATTGCATCCGAATTTAATACAAAATGCACAATGACGACTTAAGTACAAAGGGACTGACACTCTAACTTTCTGTGATTTGAGCCTCCCCCGTGAGTCCAGTATTGGATTCCGATGCTTCACTTCAGGTTCAGTGTATACCTTGGACCTTCTTATTGACGATGAAACACAGAAATTGATCGGAATTAAATTCAAAAGGCACAATGCCGACTTAAGTACGAGAGAACTGACGCTCTAACTTTCTATGATTTGAACCTCCACTGTGAGTCCAGTTTTAGATTCCGATGCTTCACTTCAGGTTTACTGTATCCTTTGGACCTTCTTATTGACGATGAAACACAGAAATTTCATCCGAGTTAAATTCAAAAGGCACAATGCCGACTTAAGTACAAGAGGACTGACACTCTAACTTTCTATGATTTGAACCTCTCCTGTGAGCCCAGTTTTAGATTCCGATGCCTCACTTCAGGTTCACTGTATCCCTTGGACCTTCTTATTGATGATGAAACACAGAACATGAATCCGAATTTAATACAAAAGGCACAATGCCGACTTAAGTACAAGAGGACTGACACACTCACTTTCTATGAATTCAACCTCTCCTGTGAGTCCAGTTTTAGATTCCGATGCTTCACTTCAGGTGTCCTGTATACCTTGCACCTTCTTATTGACGATGAAACACAGAAATTGCATCCGAATTAAATTCAAAAGGCACAATGCCGACTTAAGTACAAGAGGACTGACTCTCTAACTTTCTAATTTGAACCTCTCCTGATAGTCCAGTTTTAGATTCCAATGATTCATTTCAGGTTTACAGTATCCCTTGGACATTCTTATTGATGATGAAACACAGAAATTGCATCCGAATTAAATACAAAAGGCACAATGCCGACTTAAGTACAAGAGGACTGACACTCTCACTTTCTATGATTTGAACATCTCCTGTGAGTCCAGTTTTAAATTCCGATGCTTCACTTCAGGTTTACTGTATCCCTTGGACCTTCTTATTGACGATGAAACACAGAAATTTCATCCGAGTTAAATTCAAAAGGCACAATGCCGACTTAAGTAGAAGAGGACTGACACTCTAACTCTCTATGATTTGAACCTCTTCTGTGAGCCCAGTTTTAGATTCCGATGCTGCACTTCAAGTTCACAGTATCCCTTGGACCTTCTTATTGATGATGAAACACAGAACATGCATCCGAATTTAATACAAAAGGCATAATGCCGACTTAAGTACAAGAGGACTGTCTCTCTAAGTTTCTATGATTTGAACCTCTCCTGATAGTCCAGTTTTAGATTCCAATGATTCATTTCAGGTTTACAGTATCCCTTGGACATTCTTATTGATGATGAAACACAGAATTTGCATCCGAATTTAATACAAAAAGCACAATGCCTACTTAAGTACAAGAGGACTGACACTCTCACTCTCTATGATTTGAACAACTCCTGTGAGTCAAGTTTTAGATTCCGATTCTTCACTTCAGGTCTTCTATATCACTTGCACCTTCTTTTTGACGATGAAGCACAGAAATTGCATCCGAATTTAATACAAAAGGCACAGTGCTGACTTAAGTACAAGAGGACAGACACTCTAACTTTCTATGATTTGAACCTCTCCTGTGAGTTCAATTTCAGATTCCGATGCTTCACTTCAGGTTCACTGTATACCTTGGACCTTCTTATTGACGATGAAACACAGAAATTGCATCGGAATTAAATTCAAAAGTCACAATGCCGACTTAAGTACTAGAGGACTGACTCTCTAACTTTCTATGATTTGTACCTCTCCTGTGAGCCCAGTTTTAGATTCGGGTGCTTCACTTCAGGTTTACGGTATTCCTTGGACTCTCTTATTGACGATGAAACACAGAAATTGCATCCGAATTTAATACAAAAGGCACAATGACGACTTAAGTACAAAGGGACTGACACGCTAACTTTCTGTGATTTGAGCCTCTCCCGTGAGTCCAGTATTAGATTCCGATGCTTCACTTCAGGTTCAGTGTATACCTTGGACCTTCTTATTGACGATGAAACACAGAAATTTCATCGGAATTAAATTCAAAAGGCACAATGCCGACTTAAGTACAAGAGAACTGACACTCTAACTTTCTATGATTTGAACCTCCACTGTGAGTCCAGTTTTAGATTCCGATGCTTCACTTCGACTTTACTGTTTCCTTTGGACCTTCTTATTGACGATGAAACACAGAAATTTCATCCGAATTAAATTCAAAATGCACAATGCCGACTTAAGTACAAGAGGACTGACACTCTAACTTTCAATGATTTGAACCTATCCTGTGAGCCCAGTTTTAGATTCCGATGATTCACTTCAGGTTCACTGTATCCCTTGGACCTTCTTATTGATGATGAAACACAGAACTTCCATCCGAATTTAATACAAAAGGCACAATGCCGACTTAAGTACAAGAGGACTGACACTCTCACTTTCTATGAATTCAACCTCTCCTGTGGTTCCAGTTTTAGATTCCGATGCTTCACTTTAGGTTTCCTGTATACCTTGGAACTTCTTATTGACGATGAAACACGGAAATTGCATCCGAATTAAATTCAAAAGGCACAATGCCGACTTAAGTACAAGAGGACTGACACTCTAACTTTCTATGATTTGAACCTCTCCTGTTAGTCCAGTTTTAGATTCCGATGATTCATATCAGGTTTACAGTATCCCTTGGACATTCTTATTGATGATGAAACACAGAAATTGCATCCGAATTTAATACAAAGGACACAATGCCGACTTAAGTACAAGAGGAGAGACACTCTCACTTTCTATGATTTGAACATCTCCTGGGAGTCAAGTTTTAGATTCCGATTCTTCACTTCAGGTCTTCTATATCACTTGCACCTTCTTATTGACGATGAAGCACAGAAATTGCATCCAAATTTAATACAAAAGGCACAGTGCTGACTTAAGTACAAGAGGACATACACTCTAACTTTCTATGATTTGAACCTCTCCTGTGAGTTCAGTTTTAGATTCCGATGCTTCACTTCAGGTTCACTGTATACCTTAGACCTTCTTACTGACGATGAAACACAGAAATTGCATCGGAATTAAATTCAAAAGGCACAATGCCGACTTAAGTACTAGAGGACTGACTCTCTAACTTCCTATTATTTGTACCTCTCCTGTGAGCCCAGTTTTAGATTCGGATGCTTCACTTCAGGTTTCCTGTATTCCTTGGACTCTCTTATTGACGATGAAACACAATAATTGCATCCGAATTTAATACAAAATGCACAATGACGACTTAAGTACAAAGGGACTGACACGCTAACTTTCTGTGATTTGAGCCTCCCCCGTGAGTCCAGTATTGGATTCCGATGCTTCTCTTCAGGTTCAGTGTATACCTTGGACCTTCTTATTGACGATGAAACACAGAAATTGCATCGGAATTAAATTCAAAAGGCACAATGCCGACTTAAGTACGAGAGAACTGACGCTCTAATTTTCTATGATTTGAACCTCCACTGTGAGTCCAGTATTAGATTCCGATGCTTCACTTCGACTTTACTGTTTCCCTTGGACCTTCTTATTGACGATGAAACACAGAAATTTCATCCGAATTAAATTCAAAAAGCACAATGCCGACTTAAGTACAATAGGACTGACACTCTAAGTTTCAATGATTTGAACCTCTCCTGTGTGCCCAGTTTAAGATTCCGATGCTTCACTTCAGGTTCACTGTATCCCTTGGACCTTCTTATTGATGATGAAACACAGAACTTGCATCCGAATTTAACACAAAATGCACAATGCCGACTTAAGTACAAGAGGACTGACACTCTCACTTTCTATGAATTCAACCTCTCCTGTGAGTCCTGTTTTAGATTCCGATGCTTCACTTCAGGTTTCCTGTATACCTTGGACCTTCTTATTGACGATGTAACACAGAAATTTAATCCGAGTTAAATTCAAAATGCACAATGCCGACTTAAGTACAAGAGGACTGACTCTCTAACTTTCTATGATTTGAACCTCTCCTGTTAGTCCAGTTTTAGATTCCGATGATTCATATCAGGTTTACAGTATCCCTTGGACATTCTTGTTGATGATGAAACACAGAAATTGCATCCGAATTTAATACAAAGGACACAATGCCGACTTAAGTACAAGAGGAGAGACACTCTCACTTTCTATGATTTGAACATCTCCTGGGAGTCCAGTTTTAGATTCCGATGCTTCACTGCAGGTTTACTGTATCCCTTGGACCTTCTTATTGACGATGAAACTCAGAAATTTCATCCGAGTTAAATTCAAAAGGCACAATGCCGACTTAAGTAGAAGAGGACTGACACTCTAACTCTCTATGATTTGAACCTCTTCTGTGAGCCCAGTTTTAGATTCCGATGCAGCACTTCAGGTTCACAGTATCCCTTGGACCTTCTTATTGATGATGAAACACAGAACATGCATCCGAATTTAATACAAAAGGCATAATGCCGACTTAAGTACAAGAGGACTGTCTCTCTAAATTTCTATGATTTGAACCTCTCCTGATAGTCCAGTTTTAGATTCCAATGATTCATTTCAGGTTTACAGTATCCCTTGGACATTCTTATTGATGATGAAACACAGAATTTGCATCCGAATTTAATACAAAAAGCACAATGCCTACTTAAGTACAAGAGGACTGACACTCTCACTCTCTATGATTTGAACAACTCCTGTGAGTCAAGTTTTAGATTCCGATTCTTCACTTCAGGTCTTCTATATCACTTGCACCTTCTTATTGACGATGAAGCACAGAAATTGCATCCGAATTTAATACAAAAGGCACAGTGCTGACTTAAGTACAAGAGGACAGACACTCTAACTTTCTATGATTTGAACCTCTCCTGTGAGTTCAATTTCAGATTCCGATGCTTCACTTCGGGTTCACTGTATACCTTGGACCTTCTTATTGACGATGAAACACAGAAATTGCATCGGAATTAAATTCAAAAGGCACAATGCCGACTTAAGTACTAGAGGACTGACTCTCTAACTTTCTATGATTTGTACCTCTCCTGTGAGCCCAGTTTTAGATTCGGATGCTTCACTTCAGGTTTACGGTATTCCTTGGACTCTCTTATTGACGATGAAACACAGAAATTGCATCCGAATTTAATACAGAAGGCACAATGACGACTTAAGTACAAAGGGACTGACACGCTAACTTTCTGTGATTTGAGCCTCTCCCGTGAGTCCAGTATTAGATTCCGATGCTTCACTTCAGGTTCAGTGTATACCTTGGACCTTCTTATTGACGATGAAACACAGAAATTTCATCGGAATTAAATTCAAAAAGCACAATGCCGACTTAAGTACAAGAGAACTGACACTCTAACTTTGTATGATTTGAACCTCCACTGTGAGTCCAGTTTTAGATTCCGATGATTCATATCAGGTTTACAGTATCCCTTGGACATTCTTATTGATGATGAAACACAGAAATTGCATCCGAATTTAATACAAAGGACACAATGCCGACTTAAGTACAAGAGGAGAGACACTCTCACTTTCTATGATTTGAACATCTCCTGGGAGTCCAGTTTTAGATTCCGATGCTTCACTGCAGGTTTACTGTATCCCTTGGACCTTCTTATTGACGATGAAACTCAGAAATTTCATCCGAGTTAAATTCAAAAGGCACAATGCCGACTTAAGTACAAGAGGACTGACACTCTAACTTTGTATGATTTGAACCTCTCCTGTGAGCCCAGTTTTAGATTCCAATGCTTCACTTCAGGTTCACTGTATCCCTTGGACCTTCTTATTGATGATGAAACACAGAACATGCATCCGAATTTAATACAAAAGGCACAATGCCGACTTAAGTACAAGAGGACTGACACTCTCACTTTCTATGAATTCAACCTCTCCTGTGAGTCCAGTTTTAGATTCCGATGCTTCACTTCAGGTTTCCTGTATACCTTGGACCTTCTTATTGACGATGAAACACAGAAATAGCATCCGAATTAAATTCAAATGGCACAATGCCGACTTAAGTACAAGAGGACTGACTCTCTAACTTTCTATGATTTGAACCTCTCCTGATAGTCCAGTATTAGATTCCAATGATTCATTTCAGGTTTACAGTATCGCTTGGACATTCTTATTGATGATGAAACACAGAAATTGCATCCGAATTTAATACAAAATGCACAAAGCCGACTTAAGTACAAGAGGACTGACACTCTCACTTTCTATGATTTGAACATCTCCTGTGAGTCAAGTTTTAGATTCCGATTCTTCACTTCAGGTCTTCTATTTCACTTGCACCTTCTTATTGACGTTGAAGCACAGAAATTGCATCCAAATTTAATACAAAAGGCATAGTGCTGACTTAAGTACAAGAGGACATACACTCTAACTTTCTATGATTTGAACCTCTCCTGTGAGTTCAGTTTTAGATTCCGATGCTTCACTTCAGGTTCACTGTATACCTTAGACCTTCTTACTGACGATGAAACACAGAAATTGCATCGGAATTAAATTCAAAAGGCACAATGCCGACTTAAGGACTAGAGGACTGACTCTCTAACTTCCTATTATTTGTACCTCTCCTGTGAGCCCAGTTTTAGATTCGGATGCTTCACTTCAGGTTTCCTGTATTCCTTGGACTCTCTTATTGACGATGAAACACAATAATTGCATCCGAATTTAATACAAAATGCACAATGACGACTTAAGTACAAAGGGACTGACACGCTCACTTTCTGTGATTTGAGCCTCCCCCGTGAGTCCAGTATTGGATTCCGATGCTTCTCTTCAGGTTCAGTGTATACCTTGGACCTTCTTATTGACGATGAAACACAGAAATTGCATCGGAATTAAATTCAAAAGGCACAACGACGACTTAAGTACGAGAGAACTGACGCTCTAACTTTCTATGATTTGAACCTCCACTGTGAGTCCAGTATTAGATTCCGATGCTTCACTTCGACTTTACTGTTTCCCTTGGACCTTCTTATTGACGATGAAACATAGAAATTTCATCCGAATTAAATTCAAAAAGCACAATGCCGACTTAAGTACAATAGGACTGACACTCTAAGTTTCAATGATTTGAACCTCTCCTGTGTGCCCAGTTTTAGATTCCGATGCTTCACTTCAGGTTCACTGTATCCCTTGGACCTTCTTATTGATGATGAAACACAGAACTTGCATCCGAATTTAACACAAAATGCACAATGCCGACTTAAGTACAAGAGGACTGACACTCTCACTTTCTATGAATTCAACCTCTCCTGTGAGTCCTGTTTTAGATTCCGACGCTGCACTTCAGGTTCACAGTATCCCTTGGACCTTCTTATTGATGATGAAACACAGAACATGCATCCGAATTTAATACAAAAGGCATAATGCCGACTTAAGTACAAGAGGACTGTCTCTCTAAATTTCTATGATTTGAACCTCTCCTGATAGTCCAGTTTTAGATTCCAATGATTCATTTCAGGTTTACAGTATCCCTTGGACATTCTTATTGATGATGAAACACAGAATTTGCATCCGAATTTAATACAAAAAGCACAATGCCTACTTAAGTACAAGGGGACTGACACTCTCACCCTCTATGATTTGAACAACTCCTGTGAGTCAAGTTTTAGATTCCGATTCTTCACTTCAGGTCTTCTATATCACTTGCACCTTCTTATTGACGATGAAGCACAGAAATTGCATCCGAATTTAATACAAAAGGCACAGTGCTGACTTAAGTACAAGAGGACAGACACTCTAACTTTCTATGATTTGAACCTCTCCTGTGAGTTCAATTTCAGATTCCGATGCTTCACTTCGGGTTCACTGTATACCTTGGACCTTCTTATTGACGATGAAACACAGAAATTGCATCGGAATTAAATTCAAAAGGCACAATGCCGACTTAAGTACTAGAGGACTGACTCTCTAACTTTCTATGATTTGTACCTCTCCTGTGAGCCCAGTTTTAGATTCGGATGCTTCACTTCAGGTTTACGGTATTCCTTGGACTCTCTTATTGACGATGAAACACAGAAATTGCATCCGAATTTAATACAGAAGGCACAATGACGACTTAAGTACAAAGGGACTGACACGCTAACTTTCTGTGATTTGAGCCTCTCCCGTGAGTCCAGTATTAGATTCTGATGCTTCACTTCAGGTTCAGTGTATACCTTGGACCTTCTTATTGACGATGAAACACAGAAATTTCATCGGAATTAAATTCAAAAGGCACAATGCCGACTTAAGTACAAGAGAACTGACACTCTAACATTCTATGATTTGAACCTCCACTGTGAGTCCAGTTTTAGATTCCGATGCTTCACTTCGACTTTACTGTTTCCCTTGGACCTTCGTATTGACGATGAAACACAGAAATTTCATCCGAATTAAATTCAAAATGCACAATGCCAACTTAAGTACAAGAGGACTGACACTCTAACTTTCAATGATTTGAACCTATCCTGTGAGCCCAGTTTTAGATTCCGATGATTCACTTCAGGTTCACTGTATCCCTTGGACCTTATAATTGATGATGAAACACAGAACTTGCATCCGAATTTAATACAAACGGCACAATGCCAACTTAAGTACAAGAGGACTGACACTCTCACTTTCTATGAATTCAACCTCTCCTGTGGTTCCAGTTTTAGATTCCGATGCTTCACTTCAGGTTTCCTGTATACCTTGGAACTTCTTATTGACGATGAAACACGGAAATTGCATCCGAATTAAATTCAAAAGGCACAATGCCGACTTAAGTACAAGAGGACTGACTCTCTAACTTTCTATGATTTGAACCTCTCCTGTTAGTCCAGTTTTAGATTCCGATGATTCATATCAGGTTTACAGTATCCCTTGGACCTTCTTATTGATGATGAAACACAGAACATGCATCCGAATTTAATACAAAAGGCACAATGCCGACTTAAGTACAAGAGGACTGACTCTCTAACTTTCTATGATTTGAACCTCTCCTGATAGTTTAGTATTAGATTCCAATGATTCATTTCAGGTTTACAGTATCCCTTGGACATTCTTATTGATGATGAAACACAGAAATTGCATCCGAATTTAATACAAAATGCACAAAGCCGACTTAAGTACAAGAGGACTGACACTCTCACTTTCTATGATTTGAACATCTCCTGTGAGTCAAGTTTTAGATTCCGATTCTTCACTTCAGGTCTTCTATATCACTTGCACCTTCATATTGACGATGAAGCAGAGAAATTGCATCCAAATTTAATACAAAAGGCACAGTGCTGACTTAAGTACAAGAGGACATACACTCTAACTTTCTATGATTTGAACCTCTCCTGTGAGTTCAGTTTTAGATTCCGATGCTTCACTTCAGGTTCACTGTGTACCTTAGACCTTCTTACTGACGATGAAACACAGAAATTGCATCGGAATTAAATTCAAAAGGCACAATGCCGACTTAAGTACTAGAGGACTGACTCTCTAACTTCCTATTATTTGTACCTCTCCTGTGAGCCCAGTTTTAGATTCGGATGCTTCACTTCAGGTTTACTGTATTCCTTGGACTCTCTTATTGACGATGAAACACAATAATTGCATCCGAATTTAATACAAAATGCACAATGACGACTTAAGTACAAAGGGACTGACACGCTAACTTTCTGTGATTTGAGCCTCCCCCGTGAGTCCAGTATTGGATTCCGATGCTTCACTTCAGGTTCAGTGTATACCTTGGACCTTCTTATTGACGATGAAACACAGAAATTGCATCGGAATTAAATTCAAAAGGCACAATGCCGACTTAAGTACGAGAGAACTGACGCTCTAACTTTCTATGATTTGAACCTCCACTGTGAGTCCAGTATTAGATTCCGATGCTTCACATCGACTTTACTGTTTCCCTTGGACCTTCTTATTGACGATGAAACACAGAAATTTCATCCGAATTAAATTCAAAAATCGCAATGCCGACTTAAGTTCAATAGGACTGACACTCTAACTTTCAATGATTTGAACCTCTCCTGTGTGCCCAGTTTTAGATTCCGATGCTTCACTTCAGGTTCACTGTATCCCTTGGACCTTCTTATTGATGATGAAACACAGAACTTGCATCCGAATTTAACACAAAGTGCACAATGCCGACTTAAGTACAAGAGGACTGACACTCTCACTTTCTATGAATTCAACCTCTCCTGTGAGTCCTGTTTTAGATTCCGATGCTTCACTTCAGGTTTCCTGTATACCTTGGACCTTCTTATTGACGATGTAACACGGAAATTGCATCCGAATTAAATTCAAAAGGCACAATGCCGACTTTAGTACAAGAGGACCGACTCTCTAACTTTCTATGATTTGAACCTCTCCTGTTAGTCCAGTTTTAGATTCCGATGATTCATATCAGGTTTACAGTATCCCTTGGACATTCTTATTGATGATGAAACATAGAAATTGCATCCGAATTTAATACAAAAGGCACAATGTCGACTTAAGTACATGAGGACTGACACTCTCACTTTCTATGATTTGAACATCTCCTGTGAGTCCAGTTTTAGATTCCGATGCTTCACTTTAGGTTTACTGTATCCCTTGGACCTTCTTATTGACGATGAAACACAGAAATTTCATCCGAGTTAAATTCAAAAGGCACAATGCCGACTTAAGTAGAAGAGGACTGACACTCTAACTCTCTATGATTTGAACCTCTCCTGTGAGCCCAGTATTAGATTCCGATGCTGCACTTCAGGTTCACAGTATCCCTTGGACCTTCTTATTGATGATGAAACACAGAACATGCATCCGAATTTAATACAAAAGGCATAATGCCGACTTAAGTACAAGAGGACTGTCTCTCTAAATTTCTATGATTTGAATCTCTCCTGATAGTCCAGTTTTAGATTCCAATGATTCATTTCAGGTTTACAGTATCCCTTGGACATTCTTATTGATGATGAAACACAGAATTTGCATCCGAATTTAATACAAAAAGCACAATGCCTACTTAAGTACAAGAGGACTGACACTCTCACTCCCTATGATTTTAAAAACTCCTGTGAGTCAAGTTTTAGATTCCGATTCTTCACTTCAGGTCTTCTATATCACTTGCACCTTCTTATTGACGATGAAGCACAGAAATTGCATCCGAATTTAATACAAAAGGCACAGTGCTGACTTAAGTACAAGTGGACAGACACTCTTACTTTCTATGATTTGAACCTCTCCTGTGAGTTTAATTTTAGATTCCGATGCTTCACTTCGGGTTCGCTGTATACCTTGGACCTTCTTATTGACGATGAAACACAGAAATTGCATCGGAATTAAATTCAAAAGGCACAATGCCGACTTAAGTACTAGAGGACTGACTCTCTAACTTTCTATGATTTTACCTTTCCTGTGAGCCCAGTTTTAGATTCGGATGCTTCACTTCAGGTTTACAGTATTCCTTGGACTCTCTTATTGACGATGAAACACAGAAATTGCATCCGAATTAGTACAAAAGGCACAATGACGACTTAAGTACAAAGGGACTGACACGCTACTTTCTGTGATTTGAGCCTCTCCCTTGAGTCCAGTATTAGATTCCGATGCTTCACTTCAGGTTCAGTGTATACCTTGGACCTTCTTATTGACGATGAAACACAGAAATTGCATCGGAATTAAATTCAAAAGGCACAATGCCGACTTAAGTACAAGAGAACTGACACTCTAACTTTCTATGATTTGAACCTCCACTGTGAGTCCAGTTTTAGATTCCGATGCTTCACTTCGACTTTACTGTTTCCCTTGGACCATCTTATTGACGATGAAACACAAAAATTGCATCCGAATTTAATACAAAATGCACAATGACGACTTAAGTACAAAGGGACTGACACTCTAACTTTCTGTGATTTGAGCCTCCCCCGTGAGTCCAGTATTGGATTCCGATGCTTCACTTCAGGTTCAGTGTATACCTTGGACCTTCGTATTGACGATGAAACACAGAAATTGATCGGAATTAAATTCAAAAGGCACAATGCCGACTTAAGTACGAGAGAACTGACGCTCTAACTTTCTATGATTGGAACCTCCACCGTGAGTCCAGTTTTAGATTCCGATGCTTCACTTCAGGTTTACTGTATCCCTTGGACCTTCTTATTGACGATGAAACACAGAAATTTCATCCGAGTTAAATTCAAAAGGCACAATGCCGACTTAAGTACAAGAGGACTGACACTCTAACTTTCTATGATTTGAACCTCTCCTGTGAGCCCAGTTTTAGATTCCGATGCCTCACTTCAGGTTCACTGTATCCCTTGGACCTTCTTATTGATGATGAAACACAGAACATGCATCCGAATGTAATACAAAAGGCACAATGCCGACTTAAGTACAAGAGGACTGACACACTCACTTTCTATGAATTCAACCTCTCCTGTGAGTCCAGTTTTAGATTCCGATGCTTCACTTCAGGTGTCCTGTATACCTTGCACCTTCTTATTGACGATGAAACACAGAAATTGCATCCGAATTGAATTCAAAAGGCACAATGCCGACTTAAGTACAAGAGGACTGACTCTCTAACTTTCTAATTTGAACCTCTCCTGATAGTCCAGTTTTAGATTCCAATGATTCATTTCAGGTTTACAGTATCCCTTGGACATTCTTATTGATGATGAAACACAGAAATTGCATCCGAATTAAATACAAAAGGCACAATGCCGACTTAAGTACAAGAGGACTGACACTCTCACTTTCTATGATTTGAACATCTCCTGTGAGTCCAGTTTTAGATTCCGATGCTTCACTTCAGGTTTACTGTATCCCTTGGACCTTTTTATTGACGATGAAACACAGAAATTTCATCCGAGTTAAATTCAAAAGGCACAATGCCGACTTAAGTAGAAGAGGACTGACACTCTAACTCTCTATGATTTGAACCTCTTCTGTGAGCCCAGTTTTAGATTCCGATGCTGCACTTCAGGTTCACAGTATCCCTTGGACCTTCTTATTGATGATGAAACACAGAACATGCATCCGAATTTAATACAAAAGGCATAATGCCGACTTAAGTACAAGAGGACTGTCTCTCTAAGTTTCTATGATTTGAACCTCTCCTGATAGTCCAGTTTTAGATTCCAATGATTCATTTCAGGTTTACAGTATCCCTTGGACATTCTTATTGATGATGAAACACAGAATTTGCATCCGAATTTAATACAAAAAGCACAATGCCTACTTAAGTACAAGAGGACTGACACTCTCACTCTCTATGATTTGAACAACTCCTGTGAGTCAAGTTTTAGATTCCGATTCTTCACTTCAGGTCTTCTATATCACTTGCACCTTCTTTTTGACGATGAAGCACAGAAATTGCATCCGAATTTAATACAAAAGGCACAGTGCTGACTTAAGTACAAGAGGACAGACACTCTAAATTTCTATGATTTGAACCTCTCCTGTGAGTTCAATTTCAGATTCCGATGCTTCACTTCAGGTTCACTGTATACCTTGGACCTTCTTATTGACGATGAAACACAGAAATTGCATCGGAATTAAATTCAAAAGTCACAATGCCGACTTAAGTACTAGAGGACTGACTCTCTAACTTTCTATGATTTGTACCTCTCCTGTGAGCCCAGTTTTAGATTCGGGTGCTTCACTTCAGGTTTACGGTATTCCTTGGACTCTCTTATTGACGATGAAACACAGAAATTGCATCCGAATTTAATACAAAAGGCACAATGACGACTTAAGTACAAAGGGACTGACACGCTAACTTTCTGTGATTTGAGCCTCTCCCGTGAGTCCAGTATTAGATTCCGATGATTCACTTCAGGTTCAGTGTATACCTTGGACCTTCTTATTGACGATGAAACACAGAAATTTCATCGGAATTAAATTCAAAAGGCACAATGCCGACTTAAGTACAAGAGAACTGACACTCTAACTTTCTATGATTTGAACCTCCACTGTGAGTCCAGTTTTAGATTCCGATGCTTCACTTCGACTTTACTGTTTCCCTTGGACCTTCTTATTGACGATGAAACACAGAAATTTCATCCGAATTAAATTCAAAATGCACAATGCCGACTTAAGTACAAGAGGACTGACACTCTAACTTTCAATGATTTGAACCTATCCTGTGAGCCCAGTTTTAGATTCCGATGATTCACTTCAGGTTCACTGTATCCCTTGGACCTTCTTATTGATGATGAAACACAGAACTTCCATCCGAATTTAATACAAAAGGCACAATGCCGACTTAAGTACAAGAGGACTGACACTCTCACTTTCTATGAATTCAACCTCTCCTGTGGTTCCAGTTTTAGATTCCGATGCTTCACTTTAGGTTTCCTGTATACCTTGGAACTTCTTATTGACGATGAAACACGGAAATTGCATCCGAATTAAATTCAATAGGCACAATGCCGACTTAAGTACAAGAGGACTGACTCTCTAACTTTCTATGATTTGAACCTCTCCTGTTAGTCCAGTTTTAGATTCCGATGATTCATATCAGGTTTACAGTATCCCTTGGACATTCTTATTGATGATGAAACACAGAAATTGCATCCGAATTTAATACAAAGGACACAATGCCGACTTAAGTACAAGAGGAGAGACACTCTCACTTTCTATGATTTGAACATCTCCTGGGAGTCAAGTTTTAGATTCCGATTCTTCCCTTCAGGTCTTCTATATCACTTGCACCTTCTTATTGACGATGAAGCACAGAAATTGCATCCAAATTTAATACAAAAGGCACAGTGCTGACTTAAGTACAAGAGGACATACACTCTAACTTTCTATGATTTGAACCTCTCCTGTGAGTTCAGTTTTAGATTCCGATGCTTCACTTCAGGTTCACTGTATACCTTAGACCTTCTTACTGACGATGAAACACAGAAATTGCATCGGAATTAAATTCAAAAGGCACAATGCCGACTTAAGTACTAGAGGACTGACTCTCTAACTTCCTATTATTTGTACCTCTCCTGTGAGCCCAGTTTTAGATTCGGATGCTTCACTTCAGGTTTCCTGTATTCCTTGGACTCTCTTATTGACGATGAAACACAATAATTGCATCCGAATTTAATACAAAATGCACAATGACGACTTAAGTACAAAGGGACTGACACGCTAACTTTCTGTGATTTGAGCCTCCCCCGTGAGTCCAGTATTGGATTCCGATGCTTCTCTTCAGGTTCAGTGTATACCTTGGACCTTCTTATTGACGATGAAACACAGAAATTGCATCGGAATTAAATTCAAAAGGCACAATGCCGACTTAAGTACGAGAGAACTGACGCTCTAACTTTCTATGATTTGAACCTCCACTGTGAGTCCAGTATTAGATTCCGATGCTTCACTTCGACTTTGCTGTTTCCCTTGGACCTTCTTATTGACGATGAAACACAGAAATTTCATCCGAATTAAATTCAAAAAGCACAATGCCGACTTAAGTACAATAGGACTGACACTCTAAGTTTCAATGATTTGAACCTCTCCTGTGTGCCCAGTTTAAGATTCCGATGCTTCACTTCAGGTTCACTGTATCCCTTGGACCTTCTTATTGATGATGAAACACAGAACTTGCATCCGAATTTAACACAAAATGCACAATGCCGACTTAAGTACAAGAGGACTGACACTCTCACTTTCTATGAATTCAACCTCTCCTGTGAGTCCTGTTTTAGATTCCGATGCTTCACTTCAGGTTTCCTGTATACCTTGGACCTTCTTATTGACGATGTAACACAGAAATTTCATCCGAGTTAAATTCAAAAGGCACAATGCCGACTTAAGTACAAGAGGACTGACTCTCTAACTTTCTATGATTTGAACCTCTCCTGTTAGTCCAGTTTTAGATTCCGATGATTCATATCAGGTTTACAGTATCCCTTGGACATTCTTATTGATGATGAAACACAGAAATTGCATCCGAATTTAATACAAAGGACACAATGCCGACTTAAGTACAAGAGGAGAGACACTCTCACTTTCTATGATTTGAACATCTCCTGGGAGTCCAGTTTTAGATTCCGATGCTTCACTGCAGGTTTACTGTATCCCTTGGACCTTCTTATTGACGATGAAACACAGAACATGCATCCGAATTTAATACAAAAGGCATAATGCCGACTTATGTACAAGAGGACTGTCTCTCTAAATTTCTATGATTTGAACCTCTCCTGATAGTCCAGTTTTAGATTCCAATGATTCATTTCAGGTTTACAGTATCCCTTGGACATTCTTATTGATGATGAAACACAGAATTTGCATCCGAATTTAATACAAAAAGCACAATGCCTACTTAAGTACAAGAGGACTGACACTCTCACTCTCTATGATTTGAACAACTCCTGTGAGTCAAGTTTTAGATTCCGATTCTTCACTTCAGGTCTTCTATATCACTTGCACCTTCTTATTGACGATGAAGCACAGAAATTGCATCCGAATTTAATACAAAAGGCACAGTGCTGACTTAAGTACAAGAGGACAGACACTCTAACTTTCTATGATTTGAACCTCTCCTGTGAGTTCAATTTCAGATTCCGATGCTTCACTTCGGGTTCACTGTATACCTTGGACCTTCTTATTGACGATGAAACACAGAAATTGCATCGGAATTAAATTCAAAAAGCACAATGCCGACTTAAGTACTAGAGGACTGACTCTCTAACTTTCTATGATTTGTACCTCTCCTGTGAGCCCAGTTTTAGATTCGGATGCTTCACTTCAGGTTTACGGTATTCCTTGGACTCTCTTATTGACGATGAAACACAGAAATTGCATCCGAATTTAATACAGAAGGCACAATGACGACTTAAGTACAAAGGGACTGACACGCTAACTTTCTGTGATTTGAGCCTCTCCCGTGAGTCCAGTATTAGATTCCGATGCTTCACTTCAGGTTCAGTGTATACCTTGGACCTTCTTATTGACGATGAAACACAGAAATTTCATCGGAATTAAATTCAAAAGGCACAATGCCGACTTAAGTACAAGAGAACTGACACTCTAACTTTCTATGATTTGAACCTCCACTGTGAGTCCAGTTTTAGATTCCGATGCTTCACTTCGACTTTACTGTTTCCCTTGGACCTTCTTATTGACGATGAAACACAGAAATTTCATCCGAATTAAATTCAAAATGCACAATGCCAACTTAAGTACAAGAGGACTGACACTCTAACTTTCAATGATTTGAACCTATCCTGTGAGCCCAGTTTTAGATTCCGATGATTCACTTCAGGTTCACTGTATCCCTTGGACCTTCTAATTGATGATGAAACACAGAACTTGCATCCGAATTTAATACAAAAGGCACAATGCCGACTTAAGTACAAGAGGACTGACACTCTCACTTTCTATGAATTCAACCTCTCCTGTGGTTCCAGTTCTAGATTCCGATGCTTCACTTCAGGTTTCCTGTATACCTTGGAACTTCTTATTGACGATGAAACACGGAAATTGCATCCGAATTAAATTCAAAAGGAACAATGCCGACTTAAGTACAAGAGGACTGACTCTCTAACTTTCTATGATTTGAACCTCTCCTGTTAGTCCAGTTTTAGATTCCGATGATTCATATCAGGTTTACAGTATCCCTTGGACATTCTTATTGATGATGAAACACAGAAATTGCATCCGAATTTAATACAAAGGACACAATGCCGACTTAAGTACAAGAGGAGAGACACTCTCACTTTCTATGATTTGAACATCTCCTGGGAGTCCAGTTTTAGATTCCGATGCTTCACTGCAGGTTTACTGTATCCCTTGGACCTTCTTATTGACGATGAAACTCAGAAATTTCATCCGAGTTAAATTCAAAAGGCACAATGCCGACTTAAGTACAAGAAGACTGACACTCTAACTTTGTATGATTTGAACCTCTCCTGTGAGCCCAGTTTTAGATTCCGATGTTTCACTTCAGGTTCACTGTATCCCTTGGACCTTCTTATTGATGATGAAACACAGAACATGCATCCGAATTTAATACAAAAGGCACAATGCCGACTTAAGTACAAGAGGACTAACACTCTCACTTTCTATGAATTCAACCTCTCCTGTGAGTCCAGTTTTAGATTCCGATGCTTCACTTCAGGTTTCCTGTATACCTTGGACCTTCTTATTGACGATGAAACACAGAAATTGCATCCGAATTAAATTCAAAAGGCACAATGCCGACTTAAGTACAAGAGGACTGACTCTCTAACTTTCTATGATTTGAACCTCTCCTGATAGTCCAGTATTAGATTCCAATGATTCATTTCAGGTTTACAGTATCCCTTGGACATTCTTATTGATGATGAAACACAGAAATTGCATCCGAATTTAATACAAAAGGCACAATGCCGACTTAAGTACAAGAGGACTGACACTCTCACTTTCTATGATTTTTACCTCTCCTGTGAGTCCAGTTTTAGATTCCGATGCTTCACTTCAGGTTTCCTGCATACCTTGGACCTTCTTATTGACGATGAAAGACAGAAATTGCATCGGAATTAAATTTAAAATGCACAATGCCGACTTAAGTACAAGAGGACGGACTCTCCAACTTTCTATGTTTTGAACCACTTCTGTGAGTCCAGTTTTAGATTCCGATGATTCACTTCAGGTTTACTGTATCTCTTGGATTTTCTTATTGACGATGAAACACAGAAATTGCTTCCGAATTTAATACAAAAGCACAATGCCGACTTAAGTACAAGAGGACTGACACTCTCACTTTCTACGATTTGAACCTCTAATGTGAGTCCAGTTTTAGATTCCGATGCTTGACTTCAGGTTTCGTGTATACCTTGGACGTTCTTATAGACGATGAAACACAGAAATTGCATCCGAATTTAATACAAAATGCACAATGCCGACTTAAGTACAAGAGGACTGACACTCTCACTTTCTATGATTTGAACATCGCCTGTGAGTCAAGTTTTAGATTCCGATGCTTCACTTTAGGTCTACTATATCACTTGCACCTTCGTATTGACGACGAAGCACAGAAATTGCATCCGAATTTAATACAAAAGGCACTATGCTGACTTAAGTATAAGAGGACAGACACTCTAACATTCAATGATTTGAACCTCTACTGTGAGTTCACTTTTAGATTCCGATGCTTCACTTCAGGTTTACTGTACACCTTGGACCTGCTTATTGACGATGAAACACAGAAATTGCATCGGATTTAAATTCAAAAGCACAATGCCGACTTAAGTACAAGAGGACTAACACTCTAACTTTCTATAATTTGTACCTCTCCTTTGAGCCCAGTTTTAGTTTCGGATGCTTCACTTCGGGTTTACTGTATACCGTGGACCTTCTTATTGACGGAGAAGCACAGTAATTGCTTCGGAATTAAATTCAAAAGGCACAAATGCCGACTTAAGTACAAAGGGACTGACACGCTAACTTTCTGTGATTTGAACCTCTCCTGTGAGTCCAGTTTTAGATTCCGATGCTACACTTCAGGTTCACTGTATACCTTGGACCTTCTTATTGACGATGAAACACAGAAATTGCATTGGAATTAAATTCATAAGGCACAATGCCGACTTAAGTACAAGAGGACTGACACTTTAACTTTCTATGATTTGAACCTCTCCTGTGACTCTAGTTTTAGATTCGGATGCTTCACTTCAGGTTTACTGTACACCTTGGACCTTCTTATTGACGATGAAGCACAGAAATTGCTTCGGAATTAAATTCAAAACGCACAATGCCGACTTAAGTAGCAGAGAACTGACACTCGAACTTTCTATGATTTGAACCTCCACTGTGAGTCCAGTTTTAGATTCCGATGCATCACTTCAGGTTTCCTGTATACCTTGGACCTTCTTATTGACGATGAAACACGGAAATTGCATCCGAATTAAATTCAAAAAGCGCAATGCCGACTTAAGTACAAGAGGACTGACTCTCTAACTTTCTATGATTTGAACCTCCCCTGTTAGTCCACTTTTAGATTCCGATGCTTGACCTCAGGTTTCGTGTATTCCCTGGACGTTCATATTGACGATGAAACACAGAAATTGCATCCGAATTTAATAGAAGATGCACAATGCCGACTTAAGTACAAGAGGACGGACACTCTGACTTTCAATGATTTGAACATCTCCTGTGAGTCCAGTTTTAGATTCCGATGCTTCACTTCAGGTTGCCTGTATACCTTGGACCTTCTTATTGACGATGAAACACAGAAATTGCATCGGAATTAAATTCAAAAGGCACAATGCCGACTTAAGTACTAGAGGACCGACTCTCTAACTTTCTATGATTTGTACCTCTTTTGTGAGCCAAGTTTTAGATTCGGATGCTTCACTTCAGCTTTACTGTATAACTTGGACCTTCTTATTGACGAAGAAGCACAGAAATTGCTTCGGAATTAAATTCAAAAGGCACAATACCGACTTAGGTACAAGAGGACCGACACTCTAAATTTCTTTGATTTTAACCTCTCCTGTGAGTCCAATTTTAGATTCCGATGCTTCACTTCTGGTTTACTGTATCCCTTGGAACTTCTTATTGACGATGAAACACGGAAATTGCATCCGAATTAAATTCAAAAGGCACAATGCCGACTTAAGTACAAGAGGACTGACTCTCTAACTTTCTATGATTTGAACCTCTCCTGTTAGTCCAGTTTTAGATTCCGATGATTCATATCAGGTTTACAGTATCCCTTGGACATTCTTATTGATGATGAAACACAGAAATTGCATCCGAATTTAATACAAAGGACACAATGCCGACTTAAGTACAAGAGGAGAGACACTCTCACTTTCTATGATTTGAACATCTCCTGTGATTCCAGTTTTAGATTCCGATGCTTCACTGCAGGTTTACTGTATCCCTTGGACCTTCTTATTGACGATGAAGCACAGAAATTGCATCCGAATTTAATACAAAAGGCACAGTGCTGACTTAAGTACAAGAGGACAGACACTCTAACTTTCTATGATTTGAACCTCTCCTGTAAGTTCAGTTTTAGATTCCGATGCTTCACTTCAGGTTCACTGTATACCTTAGACCTTCTTACTGACGATGAAACACAGATATTGCATCGGAATTAAATTCAAAACGCACAATGCCGACTTAAGTACTAGAGGACTGATTCTCTAACTTCCTATTATTTGTACCTCTCCTGTGAGCCCAGTTTTAGATTCTGATGCTTCACTTTAGGTTTACTGTATTCCTTGGGCTCTCTTATTGACGATGAGACACAAAAAAATTGCATCCGAATTTAATACAAAATGCACAATGACGACTTAAGTACAAAGGGACTGACACGCTAACTTTCTGTGATTTGAGCCTCCCCCGTGAGTCCAGTATTGGATTCCGATGCTTCACTTCAGGTTCAGTGTATACCTTGGACCTTCTTATTGACGATGAAACACAGAAATTGCATCGGAATTAAATTCAAAAGGCACAAAGCCGACTTAAGTACTAGAGGACTGACTCTCTAACTTCCTATTATTTGTACCTCTCCTGTGAGCCCAGTTTTAGATTAGGATGCTTCACTTCAGGTTTACTGTATTCCTTGGACTCTCTTATTGACGATGAAACACAAAAATTGCATCCGAATTTAATACAAAAGGCACAGTGCTGACTTAAGTACAAGAGGACAGACACTCTCACTTTCTAAGATTTGAACCTCTCCTGTGGGTCCAGGTTTAGATTCCGATGCTTCACTTCAGGTTTACTGTATCCCTTGAACCTTCTTATTGACGATGAAACACAGAAATTGCATCGGAATTAAATTCAAAAGGCACAGTGCCGAATAAGTACGAGAGAACTGACGCTCTAACTTTCTATGATTTGAACCTCCACTGTGAGTCCAGTTTTAGATTCCGATGCTTCACTTCAGGTTTACTGTATCCCTTGGACCTTCTTATTGACGATGAAACACAGAAATTTCATCCGAGTTAAATTCAAAAGGCACAATGCCGACTTAAGTACAAGAGGACTGACACTCTAACTTCCTATGATTTGAACCTCTCCTGTGAGCCCAGTTTTAGATTCCGATGCTTCACTTCAGGTTCACTGTATCCCTTGGACCTTCTTATTGATGATGAAACACAGAACATGCATCCGAATTTAATACAAAAGGCACAATGCCGACTTAAGTACAAGAGGACTGACACTCTCACTTTCTATGAATTCAACCTGTCCTGTGAGTCCAGTTTTAAATTCCGATGCTTCACTTCAGGTGTCCTGTATACCTTGGACGTTCTTATTGACGATGAAACACAGAAATTGCATCCGAATTAAATTCAAAAGGCACAATGCCGACTTAAGTACAAGAGGACGGACTCTCTAACTTTCTATGATTTGAACCTCTCCTGATAGTCCAGTTTTAGATTCCAATGATTCATTTCAGGTTTACAGTATTCCTTGGACATTCTTATTGATGATGAAACACAGAAATTACATCCGAAATAAATACAAAAGGCACAAAGCCGACTTAAGTACAAGAGGACTGACACTCTCATTTTCTATGATTTGAACATCTCCTGTGAGTCAAGTTTTAGATTCCGATTCTTCACTTCAGGTCTTCTATATCACTTGCACCTTCTTATTGACGATGAAGCACAGAAATTGCATCCGAATTTAATACAAAAGGCACAGTGCTGACTTAAGTACAAGAGGACTGACACTCTCACTTTCTATGATTTTAACCTCTCCTGTGAGACCAGTTTTAGATTCCGATGCTTCACTTCAGCTTTCCTGTTTATGTTGGACCTTCTTATTGACGACGAAACACAGAAATTGCATCCGAATTTAATACAAAAGGCACAATGCCGATTTATGTAAATGAGGACTGACACTCTCACTTTCTATGATTTTAACGTCTCCTGTGAGTCCAGTTTTAGATTCCGATGCTTCACTTCAGGTTTCCTGTATACCTTGGACTTTCTTATTGACGATGAAACACAGAAATTGCATCGGAATTAAATTCAAAAGGCACAATGCCGACTTAAGTACAAGAGGAGTGACACTCTAACTTTCTGTGATTTGAACCTCTCCTGTGAGCCCAGTTTTAGATTCCGATGCTTCACTTCAGGTTCACTGTATCCCTTGGACCTTCTTATTGATGATGAAACACAGAACTTGCATCCAAATTTAATACAAAAGGCACAATGCCGACTTAAGTACAAGAGGACTGACACTCTCACTTTCTATGAATTCAACCACTCCAGTGAGTCCAGTTTTAGATTCCGATGCTTCACTTCAGGTTTCCTGTATACCTTGGACCTTCTTATTGACGATGAAACACAGAAAGTGCATCCGAATTTAATACAAATGGCACAATGCCGACTTCAGTACAGGAGGACTGACACTCTAACCTTCTATGATTTGAACCTCTCCTGTGAGTCCAGTTTTAGATTCCGATGCTTCACTGCAGGTTTACTGTATACCTTGGAACTTCTTATTGACGATGAAAAACAGTAATTGCATCTTAATAAAAATTCAAAAGACACAATGCCGACTTAAGTACAAGAGGACTGACACTCTAACTTTCTATGATTTGAACCTCTCCTGTGAGTTCAGTTTTAGACTCCGATGCCTCACTTCAGGTTCACTGTATACCTTGGACCTTCTTATTGACGATGAAACACAGAAACTGCATCAGAATTGAATTCAAAAGGCACAATGCCGACTTAAGGACAAGAGGACTGACACTCTAACTTTCTATGATTTGAACCTCCACGCTGAATCCAGTTTTAGATTCCGATGCTTCACTTCAAGTTTACTGTATACCTTGGACCATCTTATTGACGATGAAGCACAGAAATTGCATCGGAATGAAATTGAAAAGGCACAATGCCGACTTAAGTACAAGATGACTGACGCTCTAATTTTCTATGATTTGTACCTCTCCTGTGAGCCCAGTTTTAGAATCCGATGTATCACTTCATGTTTACTGTATCAATTGGACCTTCTTATTGACGATGAAGCACAGAAATTGCATCGGAATGAAATTGAAAAGGCACAATGCCGACTTAAGTACAAGAGGACTGACACTCTAACTTTCTATGATTTGAACCTCTCCTGTGAGTCCAGTTTTGGATTACGATGCTTCATTTCAGGTTTACTGTATCCCTTGTACCCTCTTATTGATGATGAAACACAGAAACTGCATCCGTATTTAATACAAATGGCACAATGCCGACTTAAGTACGAGAAGACTGACACTCTAACATTCTATGATTTGAACCTCTCCTGTGAGTCCAGTTTTAGATTCCGATGCCTCACTTCACGTTTACTGCATCCCTTGGTCCTTCCTATTGACGATGAAACACGGCAATTGCATCCGAATTAAATACAAAAGGCACAATGCCGACTTAAGTACAAGAGGACTGACACTCTCACTTTCTACGAATTGAACCTCTCCTGTGAGTCCAGTTTTAGTTTCCGATGCTTCACTTGAGGTTTACTGTATCCCTTGGATATTCTTATTGACGATTAAACACAGAAATTGCATCCGAATTTAATACAAATGGCACAATGCCGACTTCAGTACAAGAGGACTGACACTCTAACCTTCTATGATTTGAACCTCTCCTGTGAGTCCAGTTTTAGATTCCGATGCTTCACTGCAGGTTTACTGTATACCTTGGAACTTCTTATTGACGATGAAATACTGTAATTGCATCTTAATAAAAATTCAAAAGGCACAATGCCGACTTAAGTACAAGAGGACTGACACTCTAACTTTCTATGATTTGAACCTCTCCTGTGAGTCCAGTTTTAGATTCCGATGCTACACTTCAGGTTTACTGTATACCATGGACCTTCTTAATGTCGATGAAGCACAGAAATTGGATCGGAATGAAATTGAAGAGGCACAATGCCGACTTAAGTACTAGATGACTGACGCACTAATTTTCTATGATTTGAACCTCTCCTGTGAGTCCAGTTTAAGAATCCGATGTATCACTCCATGTTCACTGTATCCCTTAAACCATCTTATTAACGATGAAACGCAGAAATTGCATCCGAATTTAATACAAAAGGCACAATGCCGACTTAAGTACAAGAGGACTGACACTCTATGATTTGAACCTCTCCTGTAAGTCTAGTTTTAGAATCCGATGCTTCACTTCAGGTTTGCTGTATCCCTTGGACCTTCTTATTGACGATGAAACACAGAAATTGCATCGGAATTAAATTCAAAAGGCACAGTGCCGACTTAGTTACAAGAGGACTGACACTCTAACTGTCTATGATTTGAACCTCACCTGTGAGTCTAGTTTTAGATTCCGATGCTTCACTTCAGGTTTACTGTATACCTTGGACCTTCTTATTGACGATGAAACACAGAAATTGGATCCGAATTTAATGCTAAAGGCACAATGCCGACTTAAGTACAAGAGGACGGACACTCTAACTTTCTATGATTTGAACCTCTAATGTGAGCCCACTTTTAGATTCCGATGTTACACTTCAGGTTTACTGTTTACCATGGATCTTCTTATTGACGATGAAGCACAGAAATTGCATCGGAATGAAATACAAAAGGCACAATGCCGACTTAAGTACAATATGACTAACATTCTAATTTCCTATGATTTGAACCTCTCCTGTGAGTCCAGTTTTTGAATACGATCCTACACTTCAGGTTTACTGTATCCCGTGGACCTCCTTATTGACGATGAAACACAGAAATTGCATCCGAATGTAATACAAAAGGCACAATGCCGACATAAGCACAAGAGGATTGACACTCTAACTTTCTATGATTTGAACCTCTCCTATGAGTCCAGTATTGGGTTCCGATGCTACCCATCAGGTTTACTGTATACCTTAGACCTTCTTATTGACGATGAAACACAGAAATTGCATCCGAATTTAACACAAAAGGCACAATGCCGACTGAAGTACAAGAGGACTGACACTCTAACTTTCTATGATTTGAACCTCTCCTGTGAGTCCAGTTTTAGATTCCGTTGCTACACTTCAGGTTTACTGTATACCAAGGACGTTCTTAATGACGATGAAGCACAGAAATTGGATCGGAATGAAATTCAAAAGGCACAGTGCCGACTTAAGTACAAGATGACTGACGCACTAATTTTCTATGATTTGAACTTCTCCTGTGAGTCCAGCTTAAGATTCCGATGCTACACTTCAGGTTTACTGTATCCCTTGAACCATCTTATTGACGATGAAACGCAGAAATTGCATCCGAATTTAATACAAAAGGCACAATGCCGACATAAGTACAACAGGACTGACACTCTATGATTTGAACCTCTTCTGTAAGTATAGTTTTAGAATCCGATGCTTCACTTCAGGTTTGCTGTATCCCTTGGACCTTCTTATTGACGATGAAACACAGAAAATGCATCGGAATTAAATTCAAAAGGCACAGTGCCGACTTAGGTACAAGAGGACTGACACTCTAACTGTCTATGATTTGAACCTCACCTGTGAGTCCAGTTTTAGATTCCGATGCTTCACTTCAGGTGTACTGTATCCCTTGTACATTGTTATTAATGATGAAACACTGAAACTGCATCCGTATTTAATACAAATGGCACAATGCCGACATAAGTACAAGAAGACTGACACTCAAACTGTCTATCATTTGAACCCCTCCAGTGAGGCCAGTATTAGATTCCGATGCCTCACTTCAGGTTTACTGTATCCCTTGGACCTTCTTATTGGCGATGAAACACGGAAATTGCATCCGAATTTAATACAAAAGTCACAATGCCGACTTCAGTACAAGAGGACGGACACTCTACCTTTCTATGATTTGAACCTCTCCTGTGAGTCCAGTTTTAGATTCCGATGCTTCACTTCAGGTTTACTGTATACCTTGGACATTCTTATGACCATGAAACACAGATATTGCATCCGAATTTAATACAAATGTCACAATGCCGACTTCAGTACAAGAGGACGGACACTCTAACTTTCTATAATTTGAACCTCTCCTGTGAGTCCAGTTTTATATTCCGATGCTACACTTCAGGTCTACTGTATACCTTGGACATTCTTATTGACGATGAAACACAGAAATTGCATCGGAATTAAATTCAAAAGGCACAATGCCAACTTAAGTACAAGAGGACTGACACTCTAACTTTCTATGATTTGAATCTCTCCGGTGAGTCCAGCTTAAGATTCCGATGCTGCACTTCAGGTTTTCTGTATACCTTGGACCTTCTTATTGACGATGAAACACAGAAATTGCATCCGAATTTAATACAAAAGGCACAATGCCGACTTAAGTACAAGAGGACTGCCACTCTCACTTTCTATGATTTGAACCTCTCCTGTGAGTCCAGTTTTAGATTCAGTTGCATCCCTTCAGGTTTACTGTGTACCTTGGACCTTCTTACTGACGATGAAACACAGAAATTGCATCCGAATATAATACGGAAGGCGCAATGCCGACTTAAGTACAAGAGGACTGACACCCTAACTTTCTATGATTTGAACCTCTCCTGTGAGTCTAGTTTTAGATTCCGATGCTTCACTACAGGTTTACTGTATACCTTGGACCTTCTTATTGACGATGAAACAGAGAAATTGGATCCTAATTTAATGCTAAAGGCACAATGCCGACTTAAGTACAAGAGGACGGACACTCTAACTTTCTATGGTTTGAACCTCTCCTGTGAGTCCAGTTTTAGTATCCGATGCTACACTTTAGGTTTACTGTATACCATAGATCTTCTTATTGACAATGAAGCACAGAAATTGCATCGGAATTAAATTCAAAAGGCACAATGCCGACTTAAGTACAAGATGACTAACACTCTAATTCTGTATGATTTGAACCTCTCCTGTGAGTCCAGTTTTTGAATCCGATCCTTCACTTCATGTTTACTGTATCCCTTAGACCTCCTTATTGACGATGAAACACAGAAATTGCAACCGAATGTAATACAAAAGGCACAATGCCGACTTAAGTACAAGAGGACTGACACTCTAACTTTCTATGATTTGAACCTCTTTTATGAGTCCAGTTTTAGGTTCCGATGCTTCCCATGAGGTTTACTGTATACCAAGGACCTTCTTATTGACGATGAAACACAGAAATTGCATCTGAATTTAATACAAAAGGCACAATGCCGACTTAAGTACAAGAAGACTGACACTCTAACTTTCTATGATTTGAACCCCTCCTGTGAGTCCTGTTTTAGATTCCGATGCCTCACTTCAGGTTTACTGTATCCCTTGGACCTTCTTATTGGCAAGGAAACACGGAAATTGTATCCGAATTTAATACAAAAGTCACAATGCCGACTTAAGGACAAGAGGACTGACACACTCTCTTTTAGATTTGAACCTCTCCTGTGAGTCCAGATTTAGATTCCAAAGCTACACTTCAGGTTTCCTGTATACCTTGGACCTTCTTATTGACGATGAATCACAGAAATTGCATCGGAATTAAATTCAGAAGGCACAATGCCGACTAAAGTACAAGAGGACGGACACTCTAACTTTCTATGAATTGAACCTCTCCTGTGAGTCCAGATTTTGAATCCGATCGTTCACATTAGGTTTACTGTATACCGTGGACCTCCTTATTGACGATGAAACACAGAAATTGCATCCGAATGTAATACAAAAGGCACAATGCCGACTTAAGTACAAGAGGACTGACACTCTAACTTTCTATGATTTGAACCTCTCCTATAAGTCCAGTTTTAGACTCCGATGCTTCCCTTCAGGTTTACTGTATCCCTTGGCCCTTCTTATTGATGATGAAACACTGACATTGCATCCGAATTTAATACAACAGACACGATGCCGACTTAAGTACAAGAGGACTGACACTCTAACTTTAAATGATTAGAACCTCTCCTGTGAGTCCAGTTCTAGATTCCGATTTTTCACTTCAGGGTTACTGTATCCCTTGCACCTACTTTTTAACGGTGAAGCACAGAAACTGCATCGGAATGAAATTCAAAAGGCACAATGCCGACTTAAGTACAAGAGGACTGATACTCTACCTTACTATAATTTGAACCTCTCCTGTGAGTCCAGTTTTAGGTTACGATGCTTCACTTCAGGTTTACTGTATACATTGGACATTCTTTTTGACGATGAAACACAGAAATTGCATCGGATTTATATTCAAAAGGCACAATTCCGTCTTAAGTACAAGAGGACTGACACTCTAACTTCCAATGATTTGAATCTCCCCTGTGATTCCAGTTTTAGATTTCGATGCTTTCCTTCAGATTTACTGTATACCTTGGACCTTCTTATTGACGATGAAACACAGAAATTGCATCGGAGTTAAATTCAAAAGGCACAATGCCGACTTATGTACAAGAGGACGGACACTCTATTTTTCTATGATTTGGACCTCTCCTGTGAGTCCACTTTTAGATTCCGATGCTACATTTCAGGTTTACGGTATAAAATGGATCTTCTTATTGACGATGAAGCACAGAAATTGCATCGGAATGAAATTCAAACGGCACAATACCGACTTAAGTACAAGATGACTATCACTCTAATTTTCTATGCTTTCAACCTCTCCTGTGAGTCCAGTTTTTGAATCCGATCCTTCACTTCAGGTTTACTGTATCCCTTGGACCTCCTTATTGACGATGAAACACAGAAATTCCATCCGAATGTAATACAAAAGGCAAAATGCCGACTTAAGTGCAAGAGGACTGACACTCTAACTTTCTATGATTTGAACCTCTCCTATGAGTCCAGTTTTAGATTCCGATGCTTCCCTTCAAGTTTACTGTATACCTTGGACCTTCTTATTGACTATGAAACACAGAAATTGAATCCGAATTTAATACAAAAGGCGCAATGCCGACTTAAGTGAAAGAGGACTGTCACTCTAACTTTCTATGATTTGAACCTCTCCTGTGAGTCCAGTTTTGGCTTCCGATGCTTCCCTTCAGGTTTACTGTATACCTTGGACCATTTTATAGACGATCGAACACAGAAATTGCATCCGAATTTAATACAAAAGGCACAATGCCGACCTAAGTACAAGAGGACGGACACACTTACTTTCTATTTTTTTGAACCTCTTCTGTGAGTCCAGTTTTAGATTCCGATGCGTCCCTTCAGGTTTACTGTATACCTTGGACCTTCTTACTGACGATGAAACACAGAAATTCGTTCCGAAATTAATGCAAAAGGCACAATGCCGACATAAGTACAAGAGGACTGACACTCTAACTTTCTATGATTTGAACCTCTCCTCTGAGTCCAGTTTTAGATTCCGATGCTTGACTTCAGGTTTCGTGTATTCCTTGGACCTTCTTATTGACGAAGAAACACAGAATTTGCATTCGAATTTAATACAAAAGACACAATGCCGACTTAAGTACAAGAGGAATGACACTCTCACTTTCTATGATTTGAACCTCTCCTGTGAGTCCAGTTTTAGATTCCGATGATTCACTTTAGGTTTCCCATATACCTTGGACCTTCTTATTGACGATGAAGCACAGAAATTGCATCGGAGTGAAATTCAAAAGGCACAATGCTGACTTAAGTACAAGATGACTAACACTCTAATTTTCTATGATTTGAACCTCTCCTGTGAGTCCAGTTTTAGATTCCGATGCTTCACTTCAGGCCTCCTGTATACCTTGGACCTTCTTATTGACGATGAAACACAGAAATTGCATCGGAATTAAATTCAAAAGCACAATGCCGACTTATGTACAAGAGGACGGACACACTATTTTTCTATGATTTGAAACTCTCCTGTGAGTCCAGTTTTAGATTCCGATGCTTCCCTTCAGGTTTACTGTATCCCTTGGACCTTCTTATTGACTATGAAACACAGAAATTGCATCCGAATTTAATACAAAAGGCGCAATGCCGACTTAAGTAAAAGAGGACTGTCACTCTAACTTTCTATGATTTGAACCTCTCCTGTGAGTCGAGTTTTAGATTCCGATGCTTCCCTTCAGGTTTACTGTATACCTTGGACCTTCTTATTGACGATGAAACACATTAATTGGATCCGAATTTAATGCAAAACGCACAATGCCGACTTAAGTACAAGAGGACTGACACTCCCACTTTCTATGATTTGAAACTCTCCTGTGAGTACAGTTTTAGATTCCGATGCTTCACTTCAGACTTCCTGTATACCTTGGACCTTCTTATTGACGATGAAACACAGAAATTGCATCGGAATTAAATTCAAAAGGCACAATGCCGACATAAGTACAAGAAGACTGACACTCTCACTTTCTATGATTCTATGATTTGAACCTCTCTTGTGAGTCCAGTCTTAGATTCCGGTGCTTCACTTCAGGTTTCCTGTACACCTTGGACCTTCTTATTGACGATCAATCACAGAAATTGCATCGGAATTTAATTCAGAAGGCACAATGCCGACTTAAGTACAAGAGGACGGACACTCTAACTTTCTATGAATTGAACCTCTCCTGTGAGTCCAGTTTTAGATTCCGATGCTACACTTCAGGCTTACTGAATACCATGGACCTTCTTATTGACGATGAAGCACAGAAATTGCATCGGAGTGAAATTCAAAAGGCACAATGCCGACTTATGTACAAGATGACTGACACTCTAACTTTCTATGATTTGAACCGCTCCTGTGAGTCCAGTTTTAGATTCCGATGCTACACTTCAGGTTTACGGTATACCATGGATCTTCTTATTGACGATGAAGCACAGAAATTGCATCGGAATGAAATTCAAAAGGCACAATGCCGACTTATGTACAAGAGGACGGACACTCTATTTTTCTATGATTTGAACCTCTCCTGTGAGTCCAGTTTTAGATTCCGATGCTACACTTCAGGTTTACGGTATACCATGGATCTTCTTATTGACGATGAAGCACAGAAATTGCATCGGAATGAAATTCAAAAGGCACAATGCCGACTTAAGTACAAGATAACTATCACTCTAATTTTCTATGATTTCAACCTCTCCTGTGAGTCCAGTTTTTGAATCCGATCCTTCACTTCAGGTTTACTGTATCCCTTGGACCTCCTTATTGACGATGAAACACAGAAATTCCATCCGAGTGTAATACAAAAGGCACAATGCCGACTTAAGTGCAAGAGGACTGACACTCTGACTTTCTATGATTTGAACCTCTCCTATGAGTCCAGTTTTAGATTCCGATGCTTCCCTTCAGGTTTACTGTATACCTTGGACCTTCTTATTGACTATGAAACACAGATATTGCATCCGAATTTAATACAAAAAACGCAATGCCTACTTAAGTAAAAGAGGACTGTCACTCAAACTTTCTATGATTTGAACCTCTCCTGTGAGTCCAGTTTTAGATTCCGATGCTTCCCTTCAGGTTTACTGTATACCTTGGACCTTCTTACTGACGATGAAAGACAGAAATTGGATCCGAAATTAATGCAAAAGGCACAATGCCGACATAAGTACAAGTGGACTGACACTCTCACTTTCTATGATTCTATGATTTGAACCTCTCTTGTGAGTCCAGTCTTATATTCCGGTGCTTCACTTCAGGTTTCCTGTACACCTTGGACCTTCTTATTGACGATGAATCACAGAAATTGCATCGGAATTTAATTCAGAAGGCACAATGCCGACTTAAGTACAAGAGGACGGACACTCTAACTTTCTATGAATTGAACCTCTGCTGTCAGTCCAGTTTTAGATTCCGATGCTACACTTCAGGCTTACTGAATACCATGGACCTTCTTATTGACCATGAAGCACAGAAATTGCATCGGAGTGAAATTCAAAAGACACAATGCCGACTTATGTACAAGATGACTGACACTCTAACTTTCTATGATTTGAACCGCTCCTGTGAGTCCAGTTTTAGAATCCGATGCTTCACTTCAGGTTTTCTGTATCCCTTCGACCTTCTTATTGACGATGAAACACAGAAATTGCATCAGAATGTAATACAAAAGGCACAATGCCGACTTAAGTACAAGAGGACTGACACTCTAACTTTCTATGATTTGAACCTCTCCTCTGTGTCCAGTTTTAGATTCCGATGCTTGACTTCAGTTTTCGTGTATACCTTGGACCTTCTTATTGACGATGAAAAACAGAATTTGCATTCGAATTTAATACGAAAGGCACAATGCCGACTTAAGTACAAGAGGAATGACACTCTCACTTTCTATGATTTGAACCTCTCCTGTGAGTCTAGTTTTAGATTCCGATGATTCACTTCAGGTTTCCTATATACCTTAGACCTTCTTATTGACGATGAAGCACAGAAATTGCATCGGAATGAAATTTAAAAGGCACAATGCTGACTTAAGTACAAGATGACTAACACTCTGATTTTCTATGATTTGAACCTCTCCTGTGAGTCCAGTTTTAGAATCCGATGCTTCACTTCAGGTTTACTGTATCCCCTGGACCTTCTTATTGACGATGAAGCACAGAAATTGCATCCGAATGTAATACAAAAGGCACAATGCCGACTTAAGTACAAGATTACTGACACTCTAACTTTCTATTATTTGAACCTCTCCTATGATTCCAGTTTTAGATTCCCATGCTTCCCTTCATGTTTACTGTATACCTTGGACCTTCTTACTGACGATGAAACACAGAAATTGGATCCGAAATTAATGCAAAAGGCACAAGGCCGACTTAAGTACAAGAGGACTGACACTCTCACTTTCTATGATTTGAACCTCTCCTGTGGGTCCAGTTTTAGTTTCCGATGCTTCACTGCAGGTTTCCTGTATACCTTGGACCTTCTTATTGACGATGTAACACAGAAATTGCATTGGAATTAAATTCAGAAAGCGCAATGCCGACTTAAGTACAAGAGGACGGACACTCTAACTTTCTATGATTTGACCTCTCCTGTGAGTCCAGTTTTAGATTCCGATGCTACACTTCAGGTTTACTGTATACCATGGACCTTCTTATTGACGATGAAGCACAGAAATTGCATCGAAGTGAAATTCAAAAGGCACAATGACGACTTAAGTACAAGAGGACGGACACACTCACTTTCTATGATTTGAACCCCTTCTGTTAATCCTGTTTTAGAAATCGATGCGTCGCTTCAGGTTTACTGTATACCTTGGACCTTCTTACTAACGATGAAACACAGAAATTTGATCCGAAATTAATGCAAAAGGCACAATGCCGACATAAGTACAAGAGGACTGACACTCTCACTTTCTATGATTCTATGATTTGAACCTCTCCTGTGAGTCCAGTCTTAGATTCCGGTGCTTCACTTCAGGTTTTCTGTACACCTTGGACCTTCTTATTGACGATGAATCACAGAAATTGCATCTGAATTTAATACAAAAGGCACAATGCCGACTTAAGTACAAGAGGACTGACACTCCCACTTTCTATGATTTGAAACTCTCCTGTGAGTACATTTTTAGATTCCGATGCTTTACTTCAGCTTTCCTGTATACCTTGGACCTTCTTATTGACGATGAAACACAGAAATTGCATCGGAATTAAATTCAAAAGGCACAATGCTGACTTATGTACAAGAGGACGGACACTCTATTTTTCTATGATTTGAACCTCTCCTGTGAGTCCAGTTTTAGATTCCGATGCTACACTTCAGGTTTACGGTATACCATGGATCTTCTTATTGACGATGAAGCACAAAAATTGCATCGGAATGAAATTCAAAAGGCACAATGCCGACTTAAGTACAAGATGACTATCACTCTAATTTTCTATGATTTCAACCTCTCCTGTGAGTCCAGATTTTGAATCCGATCCTTCACTTCAGGTTTACTGTATCCCTTGGACCTCCTTATTGACGATGAAACACAGAAATTCCATCTGAATGTAATACAAAAGGCACAATGCCGACTTAAGTGCAAGAGGACTGACACTCTAACTTTCTATGATTTGAACCTCTCCTATGAGTGCAGTTTTAGATTCCGATGCTTCCCTTCAGGTTTACTGTATACCTTGGACCTTCTTATTGACTATGAAACACAGAAATTGCATGCGAATTTAATACAAAAACGCAATGCCTACTTAAGTAAAAGAGGACTGTCTCTCTAACTTTCTATGATTTGAACCTCTCCTGCGAGTCCAGTTTTACATTCCGATGCTTCCCTTCGGGTTTACTGTATACCTTGGACCTTTTTATAGACGATCGAACACAGAAATTGCATCCGATTTTAATACAAAAGGCACAATGCCGACTTAATTACAAGAGGATGGACACACTTACTTTCTATTTTTTGAACCTCTTCTGTGAGTCCAGTTTTAGATTCCGATGCGTCCCTTCAGGTTTACTGTATACCTTGGACCTTCTTACTGACGATGAAACAAAGAAATTGGATCCGAAATTAATGCAAAAGGCACAATGCCGACATAAGTACAAGAGGACTTACGCTCTCACTTTCTATGATTCTATGATTTGAACCTCTCTTGTGAGTCCAGTCTTAGATTCCGGTGCTTCACTTCAGGTTTCCTGTACACCTTGGACCTTCTTATTGACGATGAATCACAGAAATTGCATCGGAATTTAATTCAGAAGGCACAATGCCGACTTAAGTACAAGAGGACGGACACTCTAACTTTCTATGATTTGAACCGCTCCTGTGAGTCCAGTTTTAGAATCCGATGCTTCACTTCAGGTTTTCTGTATCCCTTCGACCATCTTATTGACGATGAAACACAGAAATTGCATTAGAATGTAATACAAAAGGCACAATGCCGACTTAAGTACAAGAGGACTGACACTCTAACTTTCTATGATTTGAACCTCTCCTCTGAGTCCAGTTTTAGATTCCGATGCTTGACTTCAGGTTTCGTGTATACCTTGGACCTCCTTATTGACGATGAAACACAGAATTTGCATTCGAATTTAATACAAAAGGCACAATGCCGACTTAAGTACAAGAGGAATGACACTCTCACTTTCTATGATTTGAACCTCTCCTGTGAGCCTAGTTTTAGATTCCGATGATTCACTTCAGGTTTCCTATATACCTTAGACCTTCTTATTGACGATGAAGCACAGAAATTGCATCGGAATGAAATTCAAAAGGCACAATGCTGACTTAAGTACAAGATGACTAACACTCTAATTTTCTATGATTTGAACCTCTCCTGTGCGTCCAGTTTTAGAATCCGATGCTTCACTTCAGGTTTACTGTATCCCTTGGACCTTCTTATTGACGATGAAGCACAGAAATTGCATCCGAATGTAATACAAAAGGCACAATGCCGACTTAAGTACAAGAGGACTGACACTCTAACTTTCTATTATTTGGACCTCTCCTATGATTCCAGTTTTAGATTCCCATGCTTCCCTTCATGTTTACTGTATACCTTGGACCTTCTTACGGACGATGAAACACAGAAATTGGATCCGAAATTAATGCAAAAGGCAATAGGCCGACTTAAGTACAAGAGGACTGACACTCTCAATTTCTATGATTTGAACCTCTCCTGTGGGTCCAGTTTTAGTTTCCGATGCTTCACTTCAGGTTTCCTGTATACCTTGGACCTTCTTATTGACGATGTAACACAGAAATTGCATTGGAATTAAATTCAGAAAGCGCAATGCCGACTTAAGTACAAGAGGACGGACACTCTAACTTTCTATGATTTGACCTCTCCTGTGAGTCCAGTTTTAGATTCCGATGCTACACTTCAGGTTTACTGTATACCATGGACCTTCTTATTGACGATGAAGCACAGAAATTGCATCGAAGTGAAATTCAAAAGGCACAATTCCGACTTAAGTACAAGATGACGGACACTCTAACTTTCTATGATTTGAACCTCTCCTGTGAGTCCAGTTTTAGATTCCGATGATTCACTTCAGGTTTCCTATATACCTTTGACCTTCTTATTGACGATGAAACACAGAAATTGCATCCGAATGTAATACAAAAGGCACAATGCCGACGTAAGTACAGGAGGACTGACACTCTCACTTTCGATGATTTGAACCTCTCCTCTGCGTCCAGGTTTAGATTCCGATGCTTCACTTCAGGTTTCCTGTATACCTTGGACCTTCTTATTGACGATGAAACACAGAAATTGCATCCGAATTAAATTCAAAAGGCACAATGCCGACTGTAGTACAAGGGGACTGAGTCTCTAACTTTCTATGATTTGAACCACTCCTGTGAGTCCAGTTTTAGTATCCTATGATTCACTTCGGGTTTACTGTATCCCTTGGACCTTCTTATTGATGAAGAAACACAGAAATTGCATCCGAATTTAATACAAAAGGCACAATGCCGACTTAAGTACAAGAGGACAGACACTCTCACTTTCTATAATTTGAACCTCACCTGTGAGTCCACTTTTAGATTCCGGTGCTTCACTTCATGTTTCCTGTATACCTTGATCATTCTTAATGACGAAGAAACACAGAAATTGCATCCGAATTTAATACAAAAGGCACAATGCCGACTTAAGTACAAAAGGGACTGACATTCTCAATTTCTATGATTTGATCCTGTCCTGTGAGTCCAGTTTTAGATTCCGATGCTTCCCTTCAGGTTTACTGTATACCTTGGACATTCTTACTGACGATGAAACACAGAAATTGCATCCGAATTTAATACAAAAGGCTCAATGCCGACTTAAGTACAAGAGGACTGACACTCTAACTTTCTATGATTTGAACCTCTCCTATGAGTCCAGTTTTATATTCCGATGCTTCACTTCAGGTTTCCTGTATACCTTGGACCTTCTTATTGACGATGAAACACAGAAATTCCATCCGAATGTAATACAAAAGGCACAATGCCGACTTAAGTACAAGAGGACTGACACTCTAACTTTCTATGATTTGAACCTCTGCTCTGAGTCCAGTTTTAGATTCCGATGCTTGACTTCAGGTTTCGTGTATACCTTGGACCTTTTTATTGACGATGAAACACAGAATTTGCATTCGAATTTAATACAAAAGGCACAATGCCGACTTAAGTACAAGAGGAATGACACTCTCACTTTCTATGATTTGAACCTCTCCTGTGAGTCCAGTTTTAGATTCCGATGATTCACTTCAGGTTTCCTATATACCTTGGACATTCTTATTGACGATGAAACACAGAAATTGCATCCGAATTTAATACAAAAGGCACAATGCCGACTTAAGTACAGGAGGACTGACACCCTCACCTTCGATGAATTGAACCCCTCCTCTGAGTCCAGGTTTAGATTCCGATGCTTCACTTCAGGTTTCCTGTATACCTTGGACCTTCTCATTGACGATGAAACAAAGAAATTGCATCCGAATTAAATTCAAAAGGCACAATGCCGAATGAAGTACAAGGGGACTGACTCTCTAACTTTCTATGATTTGAACCTCTCCTGTGAGTCCAGTTTTAGATTCCGATGATTCACTTCAGGTTTACTGTATACCTTGGACCGTCTTATTGATGATGAAACACAGAAATTGCATACGAATTTAATACAAAAGGCACAATGCCGACCTATGTACTAGAGGACATCCACTCTCACTTTCTATGATTTGAACCTCTCCTGTGAGTCCAGTTTTAGATTCCGATGCTACACTTCAGGTTTACTGTATACCATGGACCTTCTTATTGACGATGAAGCACAGAAATTGCATCGAAGTGAAATTCAAAAGGCACAATGCCGACTTAAGTACAAGATGACAGACACTCTAACTTTCTATGATTTGAACCTCTCCTGTGAGTCCAGTTTTAGAATCCGATGCTTCACTTCAGGCTTACTGTATCCCTTGGACCTTCTTATTGACGATGAAACACAGAATTTGCATTCGAATTCAATACAAAAGGCACAATGCCGACTTAAGGACAAGAGGAATGACACTCTCACTTTCTATGATTTGAACCTGTCCTGTGAGTCCAGTTTTAGATTCCGATGATTCACTTTAGGTTTCCTATATACCTTGGAGCTTCTTTTTGACGATGTAACACAGAAATTGCATCCGAATTTAATACAAAAGGCACAATGCCGACTTAAGTACAGGAGGACTGACACTCTCACTTTCGATGATTTGAACCTATCCTCTGCGTCCTGGTTTAGATTCCGAGGCTTCACTTCAGGTTTCCTGTATACCTTGGACCTTCTTATTGACTATTAAACACAGAAATTGCATCGGAATTAAATTCAAAAGGCACAATGCCGACTGAAGTACAAGGGGACTGACTCTCTAACTATCTATGATTTGAACCTCTCCTGTGAGTCCAGTTTTAGTTTCCGATGATTCACTTCAGGTTTACTGTATCCCTTGGACCTTCTTATTGATGAAGAAACTCAGAAATTGCATCCGAATTTAATACAAAAGGCACAATGCCGACCTAAGTACAAGAGGACATCCACTCTCACTCTCTATGATTTGAACCTCTCCTGTGAGTCCAGTTTTAGATTCCGATGCTACACTTCAGGTTTATTGTATACCATGGACCTTCTTATTGACGATGAAGCACAGAAATTGCATTGGAATGAAATTCAAAAGGCACAATGCTGACTTAAGTACAAGATGACTAACACTCTAATTTTCTATGATTTGAACCTCTCCTGTGAGTGCAGTTTTAGAATCCGATGCTTCACTTCACGTTTTCTGTATCCCTTGGACCTTCTTATTGACGATGAAACACAGAAATTGCATCCGAATGTAATACAAAAGGCACAATGCCGACTTAAGTACAAGAGGACTGACACTCTAACTTTCTATGATTTGAACCTCTCCTATGATTCCAGTTTTAGATTCCCATGCTTCCCTTCAGGTTTACTGTATACTTTGGACCTTCTTATTGACGATGAAACATAAAAATGGCATCCGAATTTAATACAAAAGGCACAATGCCGACTTAAGTACAAGAGGACTGACACTCTAACTTTCTATGATTTGAACCTCTCCTATGATTCCACTTTTAGATTCCCATGCCTCCCTTCAGGTTTACTGTATACCTTGGACCTTCTTATTGACGATGAAACACAAAAATTGCATCCGAATTTAATACAAAAGGCACAATGCCGACTTAAGTACAAGAGGACTGACACTTTCACTTTCTATGAATTGAACCTCCCCTGTGAGTCCAGTTTTAGATTCCGATGCTTCACTTCAGGTTTACTGTATACCTTGGACCTTCTTATTGACGATGAAACACAGAAATTGCATCCGAATTTAATACAAAAGGCACAATGCCGACTTAAGTACAAGAGGACTGACACTCTCACTTTATATGATTTGAACCTCTCCGGTGAGTCCAGTTTTAGATTCCGATGCTTCTCTTCAGGTTTACTGTATCCCTTGGACCTTCTTATTGACGATGAAACACAGAAATTGTATCCGAATTTAATACAAAATTAACCATGCCGTCTTAAGTACAAGAGGACTGACACTCTCACTTTCTATGATTTGAACCTCTACTGTGATTCCAGTTTTAGATTCCGATGCCTCACTTCAGGCTTACTGTATACCTTGGACCTTCTTATTGACGACGAAACACAGAAATTGCATCTGAATTAAATTCAAAAGGCACAATGCCGACATGAGTACAAGAGGACTGACTCTCTAAATTTCTATGATTTGAACCTCTTCTGTGAGTCCAGTTTTAGATTCCGATGATTCACTACAGGTTTACTGTATCCCTTGGACTTCCTTATTGACGGTGAAACACAGAAATTGCATCCGAATTTAATACAAAAGGCACAATGCCGACTTAAGTACAAGAGGACAGACGCTCTCACTTTCTATGATTTGAACCTCTCCTGTGAGTCCAGTTTTAGATTCCGATGCTTGACTTCAGGTTTCGTGTACACCTTGGACGTTCTTATTGACGATGAAACACAGAAATTGCATTCGAATTTAATACAAAAGGCACAATGCCGACTTAAGTACAAGAGGACTGACACTCTAACTTTCTATGATTTGAACCTCTCCTATGAGTCCAGTTTTATATTCCGATGCTTCACTTCAGGTTTCCTGTATACCTTGGACCTTCTTATTGACGATGAAACACAGAAATTCCATCCGAATGTAATACAAAAGGCACAATGCCGACTTAAGTACAAGAGGACTGACACTCTAACTTTCTATGATTTGAACCTCTGCTCTGAGTCCAGTTTTAGATTCCGATGCTTGACTTCAGGTTTCGTGTATACCTTGGACCTTTTTATTGACGATGAAACACAGAATTTGCATTCGAATTTAATACAAAAGGCACAATGCCGACTTAAGTACAAGAGGAATGACACTCTCACTTTCTATGATTTGAACCTCTCCTGTGAGTCCAGTTTTAGATTCCGATGATTCACTTCAGGTTTCCTATATACCTTGGACATTCTTATTGACGATGAAACACAGAAATTGCATCCGAATTTAATACAAAAGGCACAATGCCGACTTAAGTACAGGAGGACTGACACCCTCACCTTCGATGAATTGAACCCCTCCTCTGAGTCCAGGTTTAGATTCCGATGCTTCACTTCAGGTTTCCTGTATACCTTGGACCTTCTCATTGACGATGAAACAAAGAAATTGCATCCGAATTAAATTCAAAAGGCACAATGCCGAATGAAGTACAAGGGGACTGACTCTCTAACTTTCTATGATTTGAACCTCTCCTGTGAGTCCAGTTTTAGATTCCGATGATTCACTTCAGGTTTACTGTATACCTTGGACCGTCTTATTGATGATGAAACACAGAAATTGCATACGAATTTAATACAAAAGGCACAATGCCGACCTATGTACTAGAGGACATCCACTCTCACTTTCTATGATTTGAACCTCTCCTGTGAGTCCAGTTTTAGATTCCGATGCTACACTTCAGGTTTACTGTATACCATGGACCTTCTTATTGACGATGAAGCACAGAAATTGCATCGAAGTGAAATTCAAAAGGCACAATGCCGACTTAAGTACAAGATGACAGACACTCTAACTTTCTATGATTTGAACCTCTCCTGTGAGTCCAGTTTTAGAATCCGATGCTTCACTTCAGGCTTACTGTATCCCTTGGACCTTCTTATTGACGATGAAACACAGAATTTGCATTCGAATTCAATACAAAAGGCACAATGCCGACTTAAGGACAAGAGGAATGACACTCTCACTTTCTATGATTTGAACCTGTCCTGTGAGTCCAGTTTTAGATTCCGATGATTCACTTTAGGTTTCCTATATACCTTGGAGCTTCTTTTTGACGATGTAACACAGAAATTGCATCCGAATTTAATACAAAAGGCACAATGCCGACTTAAGTACAGGAGGACTGACACTCTCACTTTCGATGATTTGAACCTATCCTCTGCGTCCTGGTTTAGATTCCGAGGCTTCACTTCAGGTTTCCTGTATACCTTGGACCTTCTTATTGACTATTAAACACAGAAATTGCATCGGAATTAAATTCAAAAGGCACAATGCCGACTGAAGTACAAGGGGACTGACTCTCTAACTTTCTATGATTTGAACCTCTCCTGTGAGTCCAGTTTTAGTTTCCGATGATTCACTTCAGGTTTACTGTATCCCTTGGACCTTCTTATTGATGAAGAAACTCAGAAATTGCATCCGAATTTAATACAAAAGGCACAATGCCGACCTAAGTACAAGAGGACATCCACTCTCACTCTCTATGATTTGAACCTCTCCTGTGAGTCCAGTTTTAGATTCCGATGCTACACTTCAGGTTTATTGTATACCATGGACCTTCTTATTGACGATGAAGCACAGAAATTGCATTGGAATGAAATTCAAAAGGCACAATGCTGACTTAAGTACAAGATGACTAACACTCTAATTTTCTATGATTTGAACCTCTCCTGTGAGTGCAGTTTTAGAATCCGATGCTTCACTTCACGTTTTCTGTATCCCTTGGACCTTCTTATTGACGATGAAACACAGAAATTGCATCCGAATGTAATACAAAAGGCACAATGCCGACTTAAGTACAAGAGGACTGACACTCTAACTTTCTATGATTAGAACCTCTCCTATGATTCCAGTTTTAGATTCCCATGCTTCCCTTCAGGTTTACTGTATACTTTGGACCTTCTTATTGACGATGAAACATAAAAATGGCTTCCGAATTTAATACAAAAGGCACAATGCCGACTTAAGTACAAGAGGACTGACACTCTAACTTTCTATGATTTGAACCTCTCCTATGATTCCACTTTTAGATTCCCATGCCTCCCTTCAGGTTTACTGTATACCTTGGACCTTCTTATTGACGATGAAACACAAAAATTGCATCCGAATTTAATACAAAAGGCACAATGCCGACTTAAGTACAAGAGGACTGACACTTTCACTTTCTATGAATTGAACCTCCCCTGTGAGTCCAGTTTTAGATTCCGATGCTTCACTTCAGGTTTACTGTATACCTTGGACCTTCTTATTGACGATGAAACACAGAAATTGCATCCGAATTTAATACAAAAGGCACAATGCCGACTTAAGTACAAGAGGACTGACACTCTCACTTTATATGATTTGAACCTCTCCGGTGAGTCCAGTTTTAGATTCCGATGCTTCTCTTCAGGTTTACTGTATCCCTTGGACCTTCTTATTGACGATGAAACACAGAAATTGTATCCGAATTTAATACAAAATTAACCATGCCGTCTTAAGTACATGAGGACTGACACTCTCACTTTCTATGATTTGAACCTCTACTGTGATTCCAGTTTTAGATTCCGATGCCTCACTTCAGGCTTACTGTATACCTTGGACCTTCTTATTGACGACGAAACACAGAAATTGCATCTGAATTAAATTCAAAAGGCACAATGCCGACATGAGTACAAGAGGACTGACTCTCTAAATTTCTATGATTTGAACCTCTTCTGTGAGTCCAGTTTTAGATTCCGATGATTCACTACAGGTTTACTGTATCCCTTGGACTTCCTTATTGACGGTGAAACACAGAAATTGCATCCGAATTTAATACAAAAGGCACAATGCCGACTTAAGTACAAGAGGACAGACACTCTCACTTTCTATGATTTGAACCTCTCCTGTGAGTCCAGTTTTAGATTCCGATGCTTGACTTCAGGTTTCGTGTACACCTTGGACGTTCTTATTGACGATGAAACACAGAAATTGCATTCGAATTTAATACAAAAGGCACAATGCCGACTTAAGTACAAGAGGACTGACACACTCACTTTCTATGATTTGAACACCTCCTGTGAGTCCAGTTTCAGATTCCGATGCTTGACTTCAGGTTTCGTGTATACCTTGGACGTTGTTATTGACGATGAAACACAGAAATTGCATCGAAATTAAATTCAAAAGGCACAATGTCGACTTATGTACAAGAGGACTGACACTCTACCTTTCTATGATTTGAACGTCTCCTTTGAGTCCAGTTTTAGATTCCGATGCTTCACTTCAGGTTTACTGTATCCCTTGGACCCTCTTATTGACGATAAAACACAGAAATCGCATCCGAATTTAATACAAAAGGCATAATGCCGACTTAAGTACGAGAGGATAGACACTCTCACTTTCTATGATTTGAACCTCTCCTGTGAGTCCAGTTTTAGATTCTGATGCTTCACTTCAGGTCTACTGTATCCCTTGGAACTTCTTATTGACCATGAAACAAAGACATTGCGTCCGAATTTAATACAAAAGGCACAATGCCGACTTAAGGAAAAGAGGACTGACACTGTCACTTTCTATGATTTGAACCTCTCCTGTGAGCCCAGTTTTAGATTCCGATGCTTCACTTCTGGTTTCCTGTATACCTTGGACCTTCTTAATGACGATGAAACACAGCAATTGCATCCGAATTTAATACAAAAGGCACAATGCCGACTTAAGTACAAGAGGACTGACACTTTCACTTTCTATGAATTGAACCTCCCCTGTGGGTCCAGTTTTAGATTCCGATGCTTTACTTCAGGTTTACTGTATACCTTGGAAATTCTTATTGACGATGAAACACAGAAATTGCATACGAATTTAAAACAAAAGACACAACGCCGACTTAAGTACAAGAGGACTGACACTCTCACTTTCTATGATTTGAACCTCTCCTGTGGGTCCAGTTTTAGATTCCGATGCTTCACTTCAGGTTTACTGTATCCCTTGGACCTTCTTATTGACGATGAAACACAAAAATTGTATCCGAATTTAATACAAAATTCACAATGCCGACTTAAGTACAAGAGGACTTACACTCTTGCTTTTTATGATTTGAACCTCTCCTGTGAGTCCAGTTTTAGATTCGGATGCCTCACTTCAGGTCTACTATATACCTTGGACCTTCTTATTGACGATGAAACACAGAATTTGCATTCGAATTCAATACAAAAGGCACAATGCCGACTTAAGTACAGGAGGACTGACACTCTCACTTTCGATGATTTGAACCTATCCTCTGCGTCCTGGTTTAGATTCCGAGGCTTCACTTCAGGTTTCCTGTATACCTTGGACCTTCTTATTGACTATTAAACACAGAAATTGCATCCGAATTAAATTCAAAAGGCACAATGCCGACTGAAGTACAAGGGGACTGACTCTCTAACTTTCTATGATTTGAACCTCTCCTGTGGGTCCAGTTTTAGCTTCCGATGATTCACTTCAGGTTTACTGTATCCCTTGGACCTTCTTATTGATGATGAAACACAGAAATTGCATCCGAATTAAATACAAAAGGCACAATGCCGACCTAAGTACAAGAGGACATCCACTCTCACTCTCTGTGATTTGAACCTCTCCTGTGAGTCCAGTTTTAGATTCCGATGCTACACTTCAGGTTTATTGTATACCATGGACCTTTTTATTGACGATGAAGCACAGAAATTGCATTGGAATGAAATTCAAAAGGCACAATGCTGACTTAAGTACAAGATGACTAACACTCTAATTTTCTATGATTTGAACCTCTCCTGTGAGTGCAGTTTTAGAATCCGATGCTTCAATTCACGTTTTCTGTATCCCTTGGACCTTCTTATTGACGATGAAACACAGAAATTGCATCCGAATGTAATACAAAAGGCACAATGCCGACTTAAGTACAAGAGGACTGACACTCTAACTTTCTATGATTTGAACCTCTCCTATGATTCCAGTTTTAGATTCCCATGCTTCCCTTCAGGATTACTGTATACTTTGGACCTTCTTATTGACGATGAAACATAAAAATGGCATCCGAATTTAATACAAAAGGCACAATGCCGACTTAAGTACAAGAGGACTGACACTCTAACTTTCTATGATTTGAACCTCTCCTATGATTCCAGTTTTAGATTCCCATGCCTCCCTTCAGGTTTACTGTATACCTTGGACCTTCTTATTGACGATGAAACAGAAAAATTGCATCCGAATTTAATACAAAAGGCACAATGCCGACTTAAGTACAAGAGGACTGACACTTTCACTTTCTATGAATTGAACCTCCCCTGTGAGTCCAGTTTTAGATTCCGATGCTTCACTTCAGGTTTACTGTATACCTTGGACCTTCTTATTGACGATGAAACACAGAAATTGCATCCGAATTTAATACAAAAGGCACAATGCCGACTTAAGTACAAGAGGACTGACACTCTCACTTTCTATGATTTGAACCTCTCCGGTGAGTCCAGTTTTAGATTCCGATGCTTCTCTTCAGGTTTACTGTATCCCTTGGACCTTCTTATTGACGATGAAACACAGAAATTGTATCCGAATTTAATACAAAATTAACCATGCCGTCTTAAGTACAAGAGGACTGACACTCTCACTTTCTATGATTTGAACCTCTCCTGTGATTCCAGTTTTAGATTCCGATGCCTCACTTCAGGCTTACTGTATACCTTGGACCTTCTTATTGACGACGAAACACAGAAATTGCATCTGAATTAAATTCAAAAGGCACAATGCCGACATAAGTACAAGAGGACTGACTCTCTAAATTTCTATGATTTGAACCTCTTCTGTGAGTCCAGTTTTAGATTCCGATGATTCACTACAGGTTTACTGTATCCCTTGGACTTCCTTATTGACGGTGAAACACAGAAATTGCATCCGAATTTAATACAAAAGGCACAATGCCGACTTAAGTACAAGAGGACAGACACTCTCACTTTCTATGATTTGAACCTCTCCTGTGAGTCCAGTTTTAGATTCCGATGCTTGACTTCAGGTTTCGTGTACACCTTGGACGTTCTTATTGACGATGAAACACAGAAATTGCATTCGAATTTAATACAAAAGGCACAATGCCGACTTAAGTACAAGAGGACTGACACTCTCACTTTCTATGATTTGAACACCTCCTGTGAGTCCAGTTTCAGATTCCGATGCTTGACTTCAGGTTTCGTGTATACCTTGGACGTTGTTATTGACGATGAAACACAGAAATTGCATCGAAATTAAATTCAAAAGGCACAATGTCGACATATGTACAAGAGGACTGACACTCTACCTTTCTATGATTTGAACGTCTCCTGTGAGTCCAGTTTTAGATTCCGATGCTTCACTTCAGGTTTACTGTATCTCTTGGACCCTCTTATTGACGATAAAACACAGAAATCGCATCCGAATTTAATACAAAAGGCATAATGCTGACTTAAGTACGAGAGGATAGACACTCTCACTTTCTATGATTTGGACCTCTCCTGTGAGCCCAGTTTTAGATTCCGATGCTTCACTTCTGGTTTCCTGTATACCTTGGACCTTCTTATTGACTATGAAACACAGCAATTGCATCCGAATTTAATAGAAATGGCACAATGCCGACTTAAGTACAAGAGGACTGACACTTTCACTTTCTATGAATTGAACCTCCCCCGTGAGTCCAGTTTTAGATTCCGATGGTTCACTTCAGGTTTACTGTATACCTTGGACCTTCTTAATGACGATGAAACACAGAAATTGCATTTGAATTTAATACAAAAGGCATAATGCCGACTTAAGTACAAGAGGACTGACACTCTCACTTTCTATGATTTGAACCTCTCCTGTGAGTCCAGTTTTAGATTCCGATTTTTTACTTCAGGTTTACTGTATCCGTTGCACCTTCTTTTTGACGATGAAGCTCATAAATTGCATCGGAATTAAATTCAAAAGGCACAATGCCGACTTAAGTACAAGAGGACTGACACTCTAACTTTCTATGATTTGAACCTGTCCTGTGAGTCCAGTTTTAGATTCCGATGCTTCACTTCCGGTTTACTGTATACCTTGGACCTTCTTATGAACGATGAAACACAGAAATTGCATCCGAATTTAATACAAAAGGCACAATGACGACTTAAGTACAAGAGGACTGACACTCTCACATTCTATGATTTGAACCTCTCCTGTGAGTCCAGTTTTAGATTCTGATGCTTCACTTCAGGTCTACTGTATCCCTTGGACCTTCTTATTGACCATGAAACAAAGACATTGCATCCGAATTTAATACAAAAGGCACAATGCCGACTTAAGGAAAAGAGGACTGACACTCTCACTTTCTATGATTTGAACCTCTCCTGTGAGCCCAGTTTTAGATTCCGATGCTTCACTTCTGGTTTCCTGTATACCTTGGACCTTCTTAATGACGATGAAACACAGCAATTGCATTAGAATTTAATACAAAAGGCACAATGCCGACTTAAGTACAAGAGGACTGACACTTTCACTTTCTATGAATTGAACCTCCCCTGTGGGTCCAGTTTTAGATTCCGATGCTTTACTTCAGGTTTACTGTATACCTTGGAAATTCTTATTGACGATGAAACACAGAAATTGCATCCGAATTTAAAACAAAAGACACAACGCCGACTTAAGTACAAGAGGACTGACACTCTCACTTTCTATGATTTGAACCTCTCCTGTGAGTCCAGTTTTAGATTCCGATGCTTCACTTCAGGTTTACTGTATCCCTTGGACCTTCTTATTGACGATGAGACACAAAAATTGTATCCGAATTTAATACAAAATTCACAATGCCGACTTAAGTACAAGAGGACTGACACTCTCGCTTTTTATGGTTTGAACCTCTCCTGTGAGTCCATGTTTAGATTCGGATGCCTCACTTCAGGTCTACTATATACCTTGGACCTTCTTATTGACGATGAAACACAGAAATTGCATCCGAATTAAATTCAAAAGGCACAATGCCGACATAAGTACAAGAGGACTGACTCTCTAACTTTCTACGATTTTAACCTCTTCTGTGAGTCCAGTTTTAGATTCCGATGATATACTTCGGGTTTACTGTATCCCTTGGACCTTCTTATTGTCGATGAAACACAGAAATTGCATCCGAATTTAATACAAAAGGCACAATGCCGACTTAAGTACAACAGGACTGACACTCTCACTTTCTATGATTTGAACACCTCCTGTGAGTCCAGTTTCAGATTCCGATGCTTGACTTCGGGTTTCGTGTATACCTTGGACGTTCTTATTGACGATGAAACACAGAAATTGCATCGGAATTACATTCAAAAGGCACAATGCCGACTTAAGTACAAGAATACTGACACTCTACCTTTCTATGATTTGAACGTCTCCAGTGAGTCCAGTTTTAGATTCCGATACTTCACTTCAGGTTTACTGTATCCCTTGGACCCTCTTATTGACGATGAAACACAGAAATTGCATCCGAATTTAATACAAAAGGCACAATGCCGACTTAAGTACAAGAGGACAGACACTCTCACTTTCTATGATTTGAACCTCTCCTGTGAGTCCAGTTTTAGATTCCGATGCTTGACTTCAGGTTTCGTGTACACCTTGGACGTTCTTATTGACGATGAAACACAGAAATTGCATTCGAATTTAATACAAAATGCACAATGCCGACTTAAGTACAAGAGGACTGACACTCTCACTTTCTATGATTTGAACACCTCCTGTGAGTCCAGTTTCAGATTCCGATGCTTGACTTCAGGTTTCGTGTATACCTTGGACGTTGTTATTGACGATGAAACACAGAAATTGCATCGAAATTAAATTCAAAAGGCACAATGTCGACATATGTACAAGAGGACTGACACTCTACCTTTCTATGATTTGAACGTCTCCTGTGAGTCCAGTTTTAGATTCCGATGCTTCACTTCAGGTTTACTGTATCTCTTGGACCCTCTTATTGACGATAAAACACAGAAATCGCATCCGAATTTAATACAAAAGGCATAATGCTGACTTAAGTGCGAGAGGATAGACACTCTCACTTTCTATGATTTGGACCTCTCCCGTGAGCCCAGTTTTAGATTCCGATGCTTCACTTCTGGTTTCCTGTATACCTTGGACCTTCTTATTGACTATGAAACACAGCAATTGCATCCGAATTTAATAGAAATGGCACAATGCCGACTTAAGTACAAGAGGACTGACACTTTCACTTTCTATGAATTGAACCTCCCCTGTGAGTCCAGTTTTAGATTCCGATGCTTCACTTCAGGTTTACTGTATACCTTGGACCTTCTTAATGACGATGAAACACAGAAATTGCATTTGAATTTAATACAAAAGGCATAATGCCGACTTAAGTACAAGAGGACTGACACTCTCACTTTCTATGATTTGAACCTCTCCTGTGAGTCCAGTTTTAGATTCCGATTTTTTACTTCAGGTTTACTGTATCCGTTGGACCTTCTTTTTGACGATGAAGCTCATAAATTGCATCGGAATTAAATTCAAAAGGCACAATGCCGACTTAAGTACAAGAGGACTGACACTTTAACTTTCTATGATTTGAACCTGTCCTGTGAGTATAGTTTTAGATTCCGATGCTTCACTTCCGGTTTACTGTATACCTTGGACCTTCTTATGAACGATGAAACACAGAAATTGCATCCGAATTTAATACAAAAGGCACAATGACGACTTAAGTACAAGAGGACTGACACTCTCACATTCTATGATTTGAACCTCTCCTGTGAGTCCAGTTTTAGATTCTGATGCTTCACTTCAGGTCTACTGTATCCCTTGGACCTTCTTATTGACCATGAAACAAAGACATTGCATCCGAATTTAATACAAAAGGCACAATGCCGACTTAAGGAAAAGAGGACTGACACTCTCACTTTCTATGATTTGAACCTCTCCTGTGAGCCCAGTTTTAGATTCCGATGCTTCACTTCTGGTTTCCTGTATACCTTGGACCTTCTTAATGACGATGAAACACAGCAATTGCATTAGAATTTAATACAAAAGGCACAATGCCGACTTAAGTACAAGAGGACTGACACTTTCACTTTCTATGAATTGAACCTCCCCTGTGGGTCCAGTTTTAGATTCCGATGCTTTACTTCAGGTTTACTGTATACCTTGGAAATTCTTATTGACGATGAAACACAGAAATTGCATCCGAATTTAAAACAAAAGACACAACGCCGACTTAAGTACAAGAGGACTGACACTCTCACTTTCTATGATTTGAACCTCTCCTGTGAGTCCAGTTTTAGATTCCGATGCTTCACTTCAGGTTTACTGTATCCCTTCGGACCTTCTTATTGACGATGAGACACAAAAATTGTATCCGAATTTAATACAAAATTCACAATGCCGACTTAAGTACAAGAGGACTGACACTCTCGCTTTTTATGATTTGAACCTCTCCTGTGAGTCCAGTTTTAGATTCGGATGCCTCACTTCAGGTCTACTATATACCTTGGACCTTCTTATTGACGATGAAACACAGAAATTGCATCCGAATTAAATTCAAAAGGCACAATGCCGACATAAGTACAAGAGGACTGACTCTCTAACTTTCTACGATTTGAACCTCTTCTGTGAGTCCAGTTTTAGATTCCGATGATATACTTCGGGTTTACTGTATCCCTTGGACCTTCTTATTGTGGATGAAACACAGAAATTGCATCCGAATTTAATACAAAAGGCACAATGCCGACTTAAGTACAAGAGGACTGACACTCTCACTTTCTATGATTTAAACCTCTCCTGTGAGTCCAGCTTTTGATTCCGATGCTTGACTTCAGGTTTCGTGTACACCTTGGACGTTCTTATTGACGATGAAACACAGAAATTGCATCCGAATTTAATACAAAAGGCACAATGCCAACTTAAGTACAACAGGACTGACACTCTCACTTTCTATGATTTGAACACCTCCTGTGAGTCCAGTTTCAGATTCCGATGCTTGACTTCGGGTTTCGTGTATACCTTGGACGTTCTTATTGACGATGAAACACAGAAATTGCATCGGAATTACATTCAAAAGGCACAATGCCGACTTAAGTACAAGAATACTGACACTCTACCTTTCTATGATTTGAACGTCTCCAGTGAGTCCAGTTTTAGATTCCGATACTTCACTTCAGGCTTACTGTATCCCTTGGACCCTCTTATTGACGATGAAACACAGAAATTGCATCCGAATTTAATACAAAAGGAATAATGCCGACTTAAGTACAAGAGGACTGACACTCTCACTTTCTATGATTTGAACACCTCCTGTGAGTCCAGTTTCAGATTCCGATGCTTGACTTCGGGTTTCGTGTATACCTTGGACGTTCTTATTGACGATGAAACACAGAAATTGCATCGGAATTACATTCAAAAGGCACAATGTCGACTTATGTACAAGAGGACTGACACTCTACCTTTCTATGATTTGAACGTCTCCTGTGAGTCCAGTCTTAGATTCCGATGCTTCACTTCCGGTTTACTGTATCCCTTGGACCCTCTTATTGACGATAAAACACAGAAATCGCATCCGAATTTAATACAAAAGGCATAATGCCGACTTAAGTACGAGAGGATAGACAATCTCACTTTCTATGATTTGGACCTCTCCTGTGAGCCAAGTTTTAGATTCCGATGCTTCACTTCTGGTTTCCTGCGTACCTTGGTCCTTCTTATTGACTATGAAACACAGCAATTGCATCCGAATTTAATACAAATGGCACAATGCCGACTTAAGTACAAGAGGACTGACACTTTCACTTTCTATGAATTGAACCTCCCCTGTGAGTCCAGTTTTAGATTCCGATGCTTCACTTCAGGTTTACTGTATACCTTGGACCTTCTTAATGACGATGAAACACAGAAATTGCATTTGAATTTAATACAAAAGGCATAATGCCGACTTAAGTACAAGAGGACTGACACTCTCACTTTCTATGATTTGAACCTCTCCTGTGAGTCCAGTTTTAGATTCCGATTTTTTACTTCAGGTTTACTGTATCCGTTGGACCTTCTTTTTGACGATGAAGCTCATAAATTGCATCGGAATTAAATTCAAAAGGCACAATGCCGACTTAAGTACAAGAGGACTGACACTCTAACTTTCTATGATTTGAACCTGTCCTGTGAGTCCAGTTTTAGATTCCGATGCTTCACTTCCGATTTACTGTATACCTTCGACCTTCTTATGGACGATGAAACACAGAAATTGCAACCGAATTTAATACAAAAGGCACAATGACGACTTAAGTACAAGAGGACTGGCACTCTCACTTTCTATGATTTGAACCTCTCCTGTGAGTCCAGTTTTAGATTCTGATGCTTCACTTCAGGTCTACTGTATCCCTTGGACCTTCTTATTGACCATGAAACAAAGACATTGCATCCGAATTTAATACAAAAGGCACAATGCCGACTTAAGGAAAAGAGGACTGACACAGTCACTTTCTATGATTTGAACCTCTCCTGTGAGCCCAGTTTTAGATTCCGATGCTTCACTTCTGGTTTCCTGTATACCTTGGACCTTCTTAATGACGATGAAACACAGCAATTGCATCCGAATTTAATACAAAAGGCACAATGCCGACTTAAGTACAAGAGGACTGACACTTTCACTTTCTATGAATTGAACCTCCCCTGTGGGTCCAGTTTTAGATTCCGATGCTTTACTTCAGGTTTACTGTATACCTTGGAAATTCTTATTGACGATGGAACACAGAAATTGCATCCGAATTTAAAACAAAAGACACAACGCCGACTTAAGTACAAGAGGACTGACACTCTCACTTTCTATGATTTGAACCTCTCCTGTGAGTCCAGTTTTAGATTCCGATGCTTCACTTCAGGTTTACTGTATCCCTTGGACCTTCTTATTGACGATGAAACACAAAAATTGTATCCGAATTTAATACAAAATTCACAATGCCGACTTAAGTACAAGAGGACTGACACTCTCGCTTTTTATGATTTGAACCTCTCCTGTGAGTCCAGTTTTAGATTCGGATGCCTCACTTCAGGTCTACTATATACCTTGGACCTTCTTATTGACGATGAAACACAGAATTTGCATTCGAATTCAATACAAAAGGCACAATGCCGACTTAAGTACAAGAGGAATGACACTCTCACTTTCTATGATTTGAACCTGTCCTGTGAGTCCAGTTTCAGATTCCGATGATTCACTTCAGGTTTCCTATATACCTTGGAGCTTCTTTTTGACGATGTAACACAGAAATTGCATTCGAATTTAATACAAAAGGCACAATGCCGACTTAAGTACAGGAGGACTGACACTCTCACTTTCGATGATTTGAACCTATCCTCTGCGTCCTGGTTTAGATTCCGAGGGTTCACTTCAGGTTTCCTGTATACCTTGGACCTTCTTATTGACTATTAAACACAGAAATTGCATCCGAATTAAATTCAAAAGGCACAATGCCGACTGAAGTACAAGAGGACTGACAGTCTAACTTTCTATGATTTGAACCTCTCCTGTGAGTCCAGTTTTAGTTTCCGATGATTCACTTCAGGTTTACTGTATCCCTTGGACCTTCTTATTGATGATGAAACACAGAAATTGCATCCGAATTAAATACAAAAGGCACAATGCCGACCTAAGTACAAGAGGACTGACACTTTCACTTTCTATGAATTGAACCTCCCCTGTGAGTCCAGTTTTAGATTCCGATGCTACACTTCAGGTTTATTGTATACCATGGACCTTCTTATTGACGATGAAGCACAGAAATTGCATTGGAATGAAATTCAAAAGGCACAATGCTGACTTAAGTACAAGATGACTAACACTCTAATTTTCTATGATTTGAACCTCTCCTGTGAGTGCAGTTTTAGAATCCGATGCTTCACTTCACGTTTTCTGTATCCCTTGGACCTTCTTATTGACGATGAAACACAGAAATTGCATCCGAATGTAATACAAAAGGCACAATGCCGACTTAAGTACAAGAGGACTGACACTCTAAATTTCTATGATTTGAACCTCTCCTATGATTCCAGTTTTAGATTCCCATGCATCCCTTCAGGTTTACTGTATACTTTGGACCATCTTATTGACGATGAAACATAAAAATTGCATCCGAATTTAATACAAAAGGCACAATGCCGACTTAAGTACAAGAGGACTGACACTCTAACTTTCTATGATTTGAACCTCTCCTATGATTCCAGTTTTAGATTCCCATGCCTCCCTTCAGGTTTACTGTATACCTTGGACCTTCTTATTGACGATGAAACACAAAAATTGCATCCGAATTTAATACAAAAGGCACAATGCCGACTTAAGTACAAGAGGACTGACACTTTCACTTTCTATGAATTGAACCTCCCCTGTGAGTCCAGTTTTAGATTCCGATGCTTCACTTCAGGTTTACTGTATACCTTGGACCTTCTTATTGACGATGAAACACAGAAATTGCATCCGAATTTAATACAAAAGGCACAATGCCGACTTAAGTACAAGAGGACTGACACTCTTACTTTCTATGATTTGAACCTCTCCTGTGAGTCCAGTTTTAGATTCCGATGCTTCTCTTCAGGTTTACTGTATCCCTTGGACCTTCTTATTGACGATGGAACACAGAAATTGTATCCGTATTTAATACAAAATTAAGCATGCCGTCTTAAGTACAAGAGGACTGACACTCTCACTTTCTATGATTTGAACCTCTCCTGTGATTCCAGTTTTAGATTCCGATGCCTCACTTCAGGCTTACTGTATACCTTGGACCTTCTTATTGACGACGAAACACAGAAATTGCATCTGAATTAAATTCAAAAGGCACAATGCCGACATAAGTACAAGAGGACTGACTCTCTAAATTTCTATGATTTGAACCTCTTCTGTGAGTCCAGTTTTAGATTCCGATGATTCACTACAGGTTTACTGTATCCCTTGGACTTCCTTATTGACGGTGAAACACAGAAATTGCATCCGAATTTAATACAAAAGGCACAATGCCGACTTAAGTACAAGAGGACAGACACTCTCACTTTCTATGATTTGAACCTCTCCTGTGAGTCCAGTTTTAGATTCCGATGCTTGACTTCAGATTTCGTGTACACCTTGGACGTTCTTATTGACGATGAAACACAGAAATTGCATTCGAATTTAATACAAAAGGCACAATGCCGACTTAAGTACAAGAGGACTAAAACTCTCAATTTCTATGATTTGAACACCTCCTGTGAGTCCAGTTTCAGATTCCGATGCTTGACTTCAGGTTTCGTGTATACCTTGGACGTTGTTATTGACGATGAAACACAGAAATTGCATCGAAATTAAATTCAAAAGGCACAATGTCGACTTATGTACAAGAGGACTGACACTCTACCTTTCTATGATTTGAACGTCTCCTGTGAGTCCAGTTTTAGATTCCGATGCTTCACTTCAGGTTTACTGTATCTCTTGGACCCTCTTATTGACGATAAAACACAGAAATCGCATCCGAATTTAATACAAAAGGCATAATGCCGACTTAAGTACGAGAGGATAGACACTCTCACTTTCTATGATTTGGACCTCTCCTGTGAGCCCAGTTTTAGATTCCGATGCTTCACTTCTGGTTTCCTGTATACCTTGGACCTTCTTATTGACTATGAAACACAGCAATTGCATCCGAATTTAATAGAAATGGCACAATGCCGACTTAAGTACAAGAGGACTGACACTCTCACTTTCAATGATTTTAACCTCTCCTGTGAGTCCAGTTTTAGATTCCGATTTTTTACTTCAGGTTTACTGTATCCGTTGGACCTTCTTTTTGACGATGAAGCTCATAAATTGCATCGGAATTAAATTCAAAAGGCACAATGCCGACTTAAGTACAAGAGGACTGACACTCTAACTTTCTATGATTTGAACCTGTCCTGTGAGTCCAGTTTTAGATTCCGATGCTTCACTTCCGGTTTACTGTATACCTTGGACCTTCTTATGAACGATGAAACACAGAAATTGCATCCGAATTTAATACAAAAGGCACAATGACGACTTAAGTACAAGAGGACCGACACTCTCACTTTCTATGATTTGAACCTCTCCTGTGAGTCCAGTTTTAGATTCTGATGCTTCACTTCAGGTCTACTGTATCCCTTGGACCTTCTTATTGACCATGAAACAAAGACATTGCATCCGAATTTAATACAAAAGACACAATGCCGACTTAAGGAAAAGAGGACTGACACTCTCACATTCTATGATTTGAACCTCTCCTGTGAGCCCAGTTTTAGATTCCGATGCTTCACTTCTGGTTTCCTGTATACCTTGGACCTTCTTAATGACGATGAAACACAGCAATTGCATTAGAGTTTAATACAAAAGGCACAATGCCGACTTAAGTACAAGAGGACTGACACTTTCACTTTCTATGAATTGAACCTCCCCTGTGGGTCCAGTTTTAGATTCCGATGCTTTACTTCAGGTTTACTGTATACCTTGGAAATTCTTATTGACGATGAAACACAGAAATTGCATCCGAATTTAAAACAAAAGACACAACGCCGACTTAAGTACAAGAGGACTGACACTCTCACTTTCTATGATTTGAACCTCTCCTGTGAGTCCAGTTTTAGATTCCGATGCTTCACTTCAGGTTTACTGTATCCCTTGGACCTTCTTATTGACGATGAGACACAAAAATTGTATCCGAATTTAATACAAAATTCACAATGCCGACTTAAGTACAAGAGGACTGACACTCTCGCTTTTTATGATTTGAACCTCTCCTGTGAGTCCAGTTTTAGATTCGGATGCCTCACTTCAGGTCTACTATATACCTTGGACCTTCTTATTGACGATGAAACACAGAAATTGCATCCGAATTAAATTCAAAAGGCACAATGCCGACATAAGTACAAGAGGACTGACTCTCTAACTTTCTACGATTTGAACCTCTTCTGTGAGTCCAGTTTTAGATTCCGATGATATACTTCGGGTTTACTGTATCCCTTGGACCTTCTTATTGTCGATGAAACACAGAAATTGCATCCGAATTTAATACAAAAGGCACAATGCCGACTTAAGTACAAGAGGACTGACACTCTCACTTTCTATGATTTAAACCTCTCCTGTGAGTCCAGTTTTTGATTCCGATGCTTGACTTCAGGTTTCGTGTACACCTTGGACGTTCTTATTGACGATAAAACACAGAAATTGCATCCGAATTTAATACAAAAGGCACAATGCCAACTTAAGTACAACAGGACTGACACTCTCACTTTCTATGATTTGAACACCTCCTGTGAGTCCAGTTTCAGATTCCGATGCTTGACTTCGGGTTTCGTGTGTACCTTGGACGTTCTTATTGACGATGAAACACAGAAATTGCATCGGAATTACATTCAAAAGGCACAATGCCGACTTAAGTACAAGAATACTGACACTCTACCTTTCTATGATTTGAACGTCTCCAGTGAGTCCAGTTTTAGATTCCGATACTTCACTTCAGGTTTACTGTATCCCTTGGACCCTCTTATTGACGATGAAACACAGAAATTGCATCCGAATTTAATACAAAAGGAATAATGCCGACTTAAGTACAAGAGGACTGACACTCTCACTTTCTATGATTTGAACCTCTCCTGTGAGTCCAGTTATAGATTCCGATATTTTACTTCAGGTTTACTGTATTCGTTGGACCTTCTTTTTGACGTTGAAGCTCAGAAATTGCATCGGAATTAAATTTAAAAGGCACAATGCCAACTTAAGTACAAGAGGACAAACACCCTAAATTTCTATGATATGAAGCTCTCCTGTCAGTCCAGTTTTAGATTCCAATGGTTCACTTCAGGTTTACTGTATCCCTTGGACCCTCTTATTGACGATGAAACACAGAAATCGCATCCGAATTTAATACAAAAGGCATAATGCCGACTTAAGTACAAGAGGACTGACACTTTCACTTTCTATGAATTGATTCTGCCCTTTGAGTCCAGTTTTAGATCCGATGCTTCACTTCAGGTTTACTGTATCCCTTGGACCTTCTTATTGACGAGGAAACACAGAAATTGCATCCGAATTTAATACAAACGGCACAATGCCGACTTAAGTGCAAGAGGACTGACACTCTCACTTTCTATGATTTAAACCTCTCCTGTGAGTCCAGTTTTAGATTCCGATGCTTCACTTCAGGTTTACTGTATCCCTTGGACCTTCTTATTGACGATGAAACACAGAAATTGTATACGAATTTAATACAAAAGGCACAATTCCGACTTAAGTACAAGAGGACTGACACTCACACTTTCTATGATTTGAACCTCTCCTGTGAGTCCAGTTTTAGATTCCGATGATTCACTTCAGGTTTCCTGTATACCTTGGACCTTCTTATTGACGATGAAACACAGAAATTGCATCCGAATTTAATACAAAAGGCACAATGCCGACTTAAGGAAAAGAGGACTGACACTCTCGCTTTCTATGATTTGAACCTCTCCTGTGAGTCCAGTTTTAGATTCCGATGGTTCACTTCAGGTTTACTGTATCCCTTGGACTTTCTTATTGTCGATGAAACACAGCAATTGCATCCGAATTTAATACAAAAGGCACAATGCCGACTTAAGTACAAGAGGACTGACACTTTTACTGTCTATGATTTGAACCCCTCCTGTGAGTCCAGTTTTAGATTCCGATGCTTGACTTCAGGTTTCGTGTATACCTTGGATGTTCTTATTGACGATGAGACACAGAAATTGCACCCGAGTTTAATAAAAAGGCGCAATGCTGACTTAAGTACAAGAGGACTGACACTTTCAATTTCTATGATTTGAACAACTCCTGTGAGTCAATATTTAGATTCCGATGCTTCACTTCAGGTCTACTGTATCACTTGCACCTTCTTATTGACGATGAACCACAGAAATTGCATCCGAATGTAATACAAAAGGCATAATGCCGACTTAAGTACAAGAGGACTGACAATCTCACTTTCTATGATTTGAAACTCTCCTGTGAGTCCAGTTTTGGTTTCCGATTTTTCAATTCAGGTTTACTGTATCCGCTGGACCTTCTTTTTCACGATGAAGCACAGAAATTGCATCGGAATTAAATTCAGAATGCACAATGCCGACTTAAGTACAAGAGGACTGACACTCTACCATTCTATGATTTGAACCTCTCCAGTGAGTCCAGTTTTAATTTCCGATGCTTCACTTCAGGTTTACTGTATCCCTTGGACCCTCTTATTGACGATGAAACACACAAATCGCATCCGAATTTAATACAAAAGGCATAATGCAAACTTAAGTACGAAAGGATAGACACTCTCACTTTCTATGATTTGAACCTCTCCTGTGAGCCCAGTTTTAGATTCCGATGCTTCACTTCTGGTTTCCTGTATACCTTAGACATTCTTATTGACGATGAAACACAGCAATTGCATCCGAATTTAATACAAAAGGCACAATGCCGACTTAAGTACAAGAGGACTGACACTCTCACTTTCTATGATTTGAACCTCTCCTGTGAGTTCAGTTTTAGATCCCGATGCTTCAGTTCAGGTTTACTGTATCCCTTGGACCTTCTTGTTGACGACGAAACACAGAAATTGTATCCGAATTTAATACAAAATTCACAATGCCGACTTAAGTACAAGAGGACTGACACTCTCGCTTTTTATGATTTGAACCTCTCCTGTGAGTCCAGTTTTAGATTCGGATGCCTCACTTCAGGTCTACTATATACCTTGGACCTTCTTATTGACGATGAAACACAGAAATTCCATCCGAATGTAATACAAAAGGCACAATGCCGACATAAGTACAAGAGGACTGACTCTCTAACTTTCTACGATTTGAACCTCTTCTGTGAGTCCAGTTTTAGATTCCGATGATATACTTCGGGTTTACTGTATCCCTTGGACCTTCTTATTGTCGATGAAACACAGAAATTGCATCCGAATTTAATACAAAAGGCACAATGCCGACTTAAGTACAAGAGGACTGACACTCTCACTTTCTATGATTTAAACCTCTCCTGTGAGTCCAGTTTTTGATTCCGATGCTTGACTTCAGGTTTCGTGTACACCTTGGACGTTCTTATTGACGATGAAACACAGAAATTGCATCCGAATTTAATACAAAAGGCACAATGCCAACTTAAGTACAACAGGACTGACACTCTCACTTTCTATGATTTGAACACCTCCTGTGAGTCCAGTTTCAGATTCCGATGCTTGACTTCGGGTTTCGTGTATACCTTGGACGTTCTTATTGACGATGAAACACAGAAATTGCATCGGAATTACATTCAAAAGGCACAATGCCGACTTAAGTACAAGAATACTGACACTCTACCTTTCTATGATTTGAACGTCTCCAGTGAGTCCAGTTTTAGATTCCGATACTTCACTTCAGGTTTACTGTATCCCTTGGACCCTCTTATTGACGATGAAACACAGAAATTGCATCCGAATTTAATACAAAAGGAATAATGCCGACTTAAGTACAAGAGGACTGACACTCTCACTTTCTATGATTTGCACCTCTCCTGTGAGTCCAGTTATAGATTCCGATATTTTACTTCAGGTTTACTGTATTCGTTGGACCTTCTTTTTGACGTTGAAGCTCAGAAATTGCATCGGAATTAAATTTAAAAGGCACAATGCCGACTTAAGTACAAGAGGACTGACACTCTCACTTTCTATGATTTGAACCTCTCCTATGAGTCCAGTTTTAGATTCCGATGCTTCACTTCAGGTCTACTGTATCCCTTGGACCTTCTTATTGACGATGAAACACAGAAATTGCATCCGAATCTAATACATAAGGCACATTGCCGACTTATGGAAAAGAGGACTGACACTCTCACTTTCTATGATTTGAACCTCTCCTGTGAGTCCAGCTTTAGATTCCGATGCTTCACTTCAGGTTTCCTGTATACATTGGACCTTCTTATTGACGATGAAAACAAGAAATAGCATCCGAATTAAATTCAAAAGGCACAATGCCGACAAAAGTACAAGAGGACTGACTCTCTAACTTTCTATGATTTGAACCTCTTCTGTGAGTCCAGTTTTAGATTCCGATGGTTCACTTCAGGTTTACTGTGTCCCTTGGACTTTCTTATTGACGATGAAACACAGCAGTTGCATCCGAATTTAATACAAAAGGCACAATGCCGACTTAAGTACAAGAGGACTGACACTTTCACTTTCTATGAATTGAACCTCCCCTGTGAGTCCAGTTTTAGATTCCGATGCTTCACTTCAGGTTTACTGTATACCGTGGACGTTCTTATTGACGTTGAAACATAGAAATTGTATCGGAATTAAATTCAAAAGGCACAATGCCGACTTAAGTACAAGAATACTGACACTCTACCTTTCTATGATTTGAACGTCTCCAGAGAGTCCAGTTTTAGATTCCGATGCTTCACTTCAGGTTTACTGTATCCCTTGGACCCTCTTATTGACGATGAAACACAGAAATCGCATCCGAATTTAATACAAAAGGCATAATGCCGACTTAAGTACGAGAGGATAGACACTCTCACTTTCTATGATTTGAACCTCTCCTGTGAGCCCAGTTTTAGATTCCGATGCTTCACTTCAGGTTTACTGTATACCTTGGACCTTCTTAATGACGATGAAACACAGAAATTGCATCCGAATTTAATCCAAAAGGAATAATGCCGACTTAAGTACAAGAGGACTGACACTCTCACTTTCTATGATTTGAACCTCTCCTGTGAGTCCAGTTTTAGATTCCGATTTTTTACTTCAGGTTTACTGTATTCGTTGGACCTTCTTTTTGACGTTGAAGCTCAGTATTGCATCGGAATTAAATTCAAAAGGCACAATGCCGACTTAAGTACAAGAGGACAGACACCCTATCTTTCTATGATTTGAACCTCTCCTGTGAGTCCAGTTTTCGATTCCGATGCTTCACTTCAGGTTTACTGTATCCCTTGGACCCTCTTATTGACGATGAAACACAGAAATCGCATCCGAATTTAATACAAAAGGCATAATGCCGACTTAAGTACAAGGGTACTGACACTCTATCTTTCCATGATTTGAACCTCTCTTGAGAGTCCAGTTTTAGATTCCGATGCTTCACCTCAGGTTTCCTGTATACCTTGGACCTTCTTATTGACGATGAAACACAGAAATTGCATCCGAATTAAATTCGAAAGGCACAATGCCGACATAAGTACAAGAGGACTGACTCTCTATATTTCTATGATTTGAACTTCTTCTGTGAGTCCAGTTTTAGTTTCCGATGATTCATTTCAGGTTCACTGTATCCCTTGGACTATCTTATTAACGATGAAACACAGCAATTGCATCCGAATTTAATACAAAAGGCACAATGCCGACTTAAGTACAAGAGGACTGACACTTTCACTTTCTATGAATTGAACCTGCCCTTTGAGTCCAGTTTTAGATGCGATGCTTCACTTCAGGTTTACTGTATACCTTGGACCTTCTTATTGACGAGGAATCACAGAAATTGCAACCGAATTTAATACAAACGGCACAATGCCGACTTAAGTACAAGAGGACTGACACTCTCACTTTCTATGATTTAAACCTCTCCTGTGAGTCAAGTTTTAGATTCCGATGCTTCACATCAGGTTTACTGTATCCCTTGGACCTTCTTATTGGTGATGAAACACAGAAATTGTATACGAATTTAATACAAAAGGCACAATTCCGACTTAAGTACAAGAGGACTGCCACTCACACTTTCTATGATCTGAACCTCTCCTGTGAGTCCAGTTTTAGATTCCGATGACTCACTTCAGGTTTCCTGTATACCTTGGACCTTGTTATTGACGATGAAACACAGAAATTGCATCCGAATTTAATACAAAAGGCACAATGCCGACCTAAGGAAAAGAGGACTGACACTCTCACTTTCTATGATTTGAACCTCTCCTGTGAGTCCAGTTTTAGATTCCGATGATTCACTTCAGGTTTACTGTATCCCTTGGACTTTCTTATTGTCGATGAAACACAGAAATTGCTTCCGAATTTAATACAAAAGGCACATGGCTGACTTAAGTACAAGAGGACTGACACTCTCACTTTCTATGATTTGAACCTCTCCTGTGAGTCCAGTTTTAGATTCCGATGCTTGACTACTGGTTTCGTGTATACCTTGGACGTTCTTATTGACGATGAGACACAGAAATTGCATCCGAGTTTAATAAAAAGGCACAATGCTGACTTAAGTACAAAAGGACTGACACTTTCAATTTCTATGATTTGAACAACTCCTGTGAGTCAATATTTAGATTCCGATGCTTCACTTCAGGTCTACTGTATCACTTGCACCATCTTATTGACGATGAACCACAGAAATTGCATCCGAATGTAATACAAAAGGCATAATGCCGACTTAAGTACAAGAGGACTGACAATCTCACTTTCTATGATTTGAAACTCTCCTGTGAGTCCAGTTTTAGTTTCCGATTTTTCAATTCAGGTTTACTGTATCCTTTGGACCTTCTTTTTGACGATGAAGCTCAGAAATTGCATCGGAATTAAATTCAAAATGCACAATGCCGACTTAAGTACAAGCGGACTGACACTCTACCTTTCTATGATTTGAACCTCTCCTGTGAGTCCAGTTTTGGATTCCGATGCTTCACTTCTGGTTTTCTGTATCCCTTGGACTTTCTTATTGACGATGAAACACAGCAATTGCATCCGAATTTAATACAAAAGGCACAATGCCGACTTAAGTACAAGAGGACTGACACTTTCATTTTCTATGAATTGAACCTGCCCTTTGAGTCCAGTTTTAGATCCGATGCTTCACTTCAGGTTTACTGTATACCATGGACGTTCTTATTGACGGGGAAACACAGAAATTGCATCCGAATTTAATACAAACGGCACAATGCCGACTTAAGTACAAGAGGACTGACACTCTCACTTTCTATGATTTAAACCTCTCCTGTGAGTCCAGTTTTAGATTCCGATGCTTCACTTCAGGTTTACTGTATCCCTTGGACCCTCTTATTGACGATGAAACACAGAAATTGTATACGAATTTAATACAAAAGGCACAATTCCGACTTAAGTACAAGAGGACTGACACTCACACTTTCTATGATTTGAACCTCTCCTGTGCGTCCAGTTTTAGATTCCGATGATTCACTTCAGGTTTCCTGTATACTTTGGACTTTCTTATTGACGATGAGACACAGAAATTGCATCCGAATTTAATACAAAAGGCACAATGCCGACATAAGGAAAAGAGGTCTGACACTCTCACTTTCTATGATTTGAACCTCTCCTGTGAGTCCAGTTTCAGATTCCGATGATACACTTCAGGTTTACTGTATCCCTTGGACTTTCTTATTGTCGATGAAACACAGAAATTGCATCCGAATTTAATACAAAAGGCACAAGGCTGACTTACGTACAAGAGGACTGATACTCTCACGTTCTATGATTTGATCCTCTCCTGTGAGTCCAGTTTTAGATTCCGATGCTTGACTACAGGTTTCGTGTATACCTTGGACGTTCTTATTGACGATGAGACACAGAAATTGCATCCGAGTTTAATAAAAAGGCACAATGCTGACTTAGGTACAAGAGGACTGACACTATCAATTTCTATGATTTGAACAACTCCTGTGAGTCAATATTTAGATTCCGATGCTTCACTTCAGGTCCACTGTATCACTTGCACCTTCTTATTGACGATGAACCACAGAAATTGCATCCGAATGTAATACAAAAGGCATAATGCCGACTTAAGTACAAGAGGACTGACAATCTCACTTTCTATGATTTGAAACTCTCCTGTGAGTCCAGTTTTAGTTTCCGATTTTTCAATTCAGTTTTACTATATCCGTTGGACCTTCTTTTTGACGATGAAGCTCAGAAATTGCATCGGAATTAAATTCAAAATGCACAATGCCGACTTAAGTACAAGAGGACTGACACTCTACCTTTCTATGATTTGAACCTCTCCTGTGAGTCCAGTTTTAATTTCCGATGCTTCACTTCAGGCTTACTGTATCCCTTGGACCCTCTTATTGACGATGAAACACAGAAATTGTATCCGAATTTAATACAAAAAGCACAATGCCGACTTAAGTACAAGAGGACTGACACTCTCACTTTCTATGATTTGAACCTCTCCTATGAGTCCAGTTTTAGATTCCGATGCTTCACTTCAGGTCTACTGTATCCCTTGGACCTTCTTATTGGCGATGAAACACATAAATTGCATCCGAATTTAATACAAAAGGCATAATGCAAACTTAAGTACGAAAGAATAGACACTCTCACATTCTATGATTTGAACCTCTCCTGTGAGCCCAGTTTTAGATTTCGATGCTTCACTTCTGGTTTCCTGTATACCTTAGACATTCTTATTGACGATGAAACACAGCAATTGCGTCCGAATTTAATACAAAAGGCACAATGCCGACTTAAGTACAAGAGGACTGACACTCTCACTTTCTATGATTTGAACCTCTCCTGTGAGTCCACTTTTAGATTCCGATGCTTCACTTCAGGTTTACTGTATACCATGGACCTTCTTATTGACGATGAAACACAGATATTGCATCCGAATTTAATGCAAAAGGCACAATGCCGCCTTAAGTACAAGAGGACTGACACTCTCACTTTCTATGATTTGAACCTCTCCTGTGAGTCCAGTTTTAGATTCCGATGATTCACTTTAGGTCTACTGTATCCCTTGGACCTTCTTATTGACGATGAAACACAGAAATTGCATCCGAATTTAATACAAAATGCACAATGCCGACTTAAGATCAAGAGGACTGACACTCTCACTTTCAATGATTTGAACCTCCCCTGTGAGTCCAGTTTTAGTTTCTGATGCTTGACTTCTGGTTTCGAGTATACTTTGGACCTTCTTATCGACGATGAAACACAGAAATTGCATCCGAATTTAATACAAAAGGCACAACGCCGACTTAAGTACAAGAGGACTGACACTCTCAATTTCTATGATTTTAACCTCTCCTGTGAGTCCAGTTTTAGATTCCGACGCTTCACTTCAGGTTTCCTGTATACCTTGGACCTTGTTATTGACGATGAAACACAGCAATTGCAAACGAATTTAATACAAAAGGCACAATGCCGACTTAAGTACAAGAGGACTGACACATTCACTTTCTATGAATTGAACCTCCTCTGTGAGTCCAGTTTTAGATTCCAATGCTTCACTTCAGGTTTACTGTATACCTTGCACCTTCTTAATGACGATGAAACACAGAAATTGCATCCGAATTTAATACAAAAGGCACAATGCCGACATAAGTACAAGAGGAATGACACTCTCACTTTCTATGATTTGAACCTCTCCTGTGAGTCCAGTTTTAGTTTCCGATGCTTCACTTCAGGTTTACTGTATCCCTTGGACCTTCTTATTTAATACAAAAGGCACAATGCCGAACTAGTACAAGAGGACTGACACTCTCACTTTCAATGATTTGAACCTCTCCTATGAGTCCAGCTTTAGATTCCGATGCTTCACTTCAGGTCTACTGTATCCCTTGGACCTTCTTATTGACGATGAAACACAGAAATTGCATCCGAATTTAATACAAAAGGCACAATGCCGACTTATGGAAAAGAGGACTGACACTCTCACTTTCTATGAATTGAACCTCTACTGTGAGTCCAGTTTTAGATTCCGATGCTTCACTTCAGGTTTCCTGTATACGTTGGACCTTCTTATTGACGATGAAACACAGAAATTGCATCCGAATTAAATTCAAAAGTCACAATGCCGACATAAGTACAAGAGGACTGACTCTCTAACTTTCTATGATTTGAACCTCCTCTGTGAGTCCAGTTTTAGATTCCGATGATTCACTTCAGGTTTACTGTACCCCTTGGACTTTCTTATTGACGATGAAACACAGCAATTGCAACCGAATTTAATACAAAAGGCACAATGCCGACTTAAGTACAAGAGGACTGACACTTTCACTTTCTGTGAATTGAACCTCCCCTGTGAGTCCAGTTTTAGATTCCGATGCTTCACTTCAGGTTTACTGTATACCTTGGACCATCTTATTGACGATGAAACTCAGAAATTGCATCCGAATTTAATACAAAAGGCACAATGCCGACTTAAGTACAAGAGGACTGACACTCTCACTTTCTATGATTTGAACCTCTCCTGTGAGTCCAGTTTTAGATTCCGATGTTTCACTTCAGGTTTACTGTATCCCTTGGACCTTCTTATTGTCGATGAAACACAGAAATTGCATCCGATTTTAATACAAAAGGCACAATGCCGACTGAAGTTCAAGAGGACTCACACTCTCACTTTCTATGATTTGAACCTCTCCTGTGAGTCCAGTTTTAGATTCCGATGCTTCACTGCAGGTTTCCTGTATACCTTGTACTTTCTTATTGACGATGAAACACAGAAATTGCATCCGAATTTAATACAAAAGGCACAATGCCGACTTAAGGAAAAGAGGACTGACACTCTCACTTTCTATGAATTGAACCTCCCCTGTGAGTCCAGCTTTAGATACCGATGCTTCACTTCAGGTTTACTGTATACCTTGGACCTCCTTATTGACGATGAAACACAGAAATTGCATTCGAATTTAATACAAAGGGCACAATGCCGACTTAAGTACAAGAGGACTGACACTCTCACTTTCTATTATTTGAACCTCTCCTGTGAGTCCAGTTTTAGATTCCGATGCTTCAATTCAGGTTTACTGTATTCCTTGGACCTTCTTATTGACGATGGAACACAGAAATTGTATCCGAATTTAACACAAAAGGCACAATGCCGACTTAAGTACAAGAGGAGTGACACTCACACTTTTTATGATTTGAACCTCTCCTGTGAGTCCAGTTTTAGATTCCGATGCTTCACTTCAGGTTTACTGTATCCCTTGGACCCTCATATTGACGATGAAACACAGAAATCGCATCCGAATTTAATACAAAAGGCATAATGCCGACATAAGTGCGAGAGGATAGACACGCTCACTTTTTATGATTTGAACCTCTCCTGTGACCCCAGTTTCAGATTCCGATGCTTCACTTCTGGTTTCCTGTATACCATGGACCTTCTTATTGACGATGAAACACAGCAATTGCATCCGAATTTCTACAAAAGGCACAACGCCGACTTAAGTACAAGAGGAATGACACTCTCACTTTCTATGATTTGAACCTCTCCTGTGAGTCCAGTTTTAGATTCCGATGCTGCAATTCAGGTTTACTGTATCCCTTGGACCTTCTTATCGACGATGAAACACAGAAATTGCATCCGAATTAAATTCAAAAGGCACAATGCCGACATAAGTACAAGAGGACTGACTCTCTAACTTTCTATGATTTGAACCTCTTCTGTGAGTCCAGTTTTAGATTCCGATGTTTGACTTTAAGTTTCGTCTACACCATGGACGTTCTTATTGACGATGAAACACAGAAATTGCATCCGAATTTAATACAAAAGGCACAATGCCAACTTAAGTACAACAGGACTGACACTCTCACTTTCTATGATTTGAACACCTCCTGTGAGCCCAGTTTCAGATTCCGATGCTTGACTTCAGGTTTCGTGTATACCTTGGACGTTCGTATTGACGATGAAACACAGAAATTGTATCCAAATTTAATACAAAAGGCACAATGCCGACTTAAGTACAAGAGGACTGACACTCTCACTTTCTATGACTTGAACATCTCCTGTGAGGTTAGTTTTAGATTCTGATGCTTCACTTCAGGTCTACTGTATCCCTTGGACCTTCTTATTGACGATGAAACACAGAAATTGCATCCGAATTTAATACAAAAGGCACAATGCCCACTTAAGTTCAAGAGGACTGACACTCTCATTTCAATGATTTGAACCTCTCCTGTGAGTCTAGTTTTAGTTTCCGATACTTGACTTCTGGTTTCGTGTATACTTTGGACCTTCTTATTGACGATGAAACACAGAAATTGCATCCGAATTTAATACAAAAGGCACAACCCCGACTTAAGTACAAGAGGACTGACACTCTCATTTTCTATGATTTGAACCTCTCCTGTGAGCCCAGTTTCACATTCCGATGCTTCACTTCTGGTTTCCTGTATACCATGGACCTTCTTATTGACGATGAAACACAGCAATTGCATCCGAATTTAATACAAAAGGCACAATGCCGACTTAAGTACAAGAGGACTGACACTATCACTTTCTATGAATTGAACCTCCCCTGTGAGTCCAGTTTTAGATTCCGATGCTTCACTTCAGGTTTACTGTATACCTTGGACCTTCTTAATGACGATGAAACACAGATATTGCATCCGAATTTAATACAAAATGCATAATGCCGACTTACGTACAAGAGGACTGACACTCTCACTTTCTATGATTTGAACCTCTCCTGTGAGTCCAGTTTTAGATTCCGATTTTTTACTTCAGGTTTACTGTATCCGTTGGACCTTCTTTTAGACGATGAAGCTCAGATATTGCATCGCAATTAAATTCAAAAGCACAATGCCGGCTGAGGTACAAGAGGACTGACACTCTACCTTTCTATGATTTGAACTTCTCCTGTGAGTCCAGTTTTAGATTCCGATGCTTCACTTCAGGTTTACTGTATCCCTTCGACCCTCTTATTGACGATGAAACACAGATATCGCATCCGAATTTAATACAAAAGGCATAATGCCGACTTAAGTACGAGAGGATAGACACTCTCACTTTCTATGAATTGAACCTCTCCTGAGAGCCCAGTTTTAGATTCTGATGCTTCACTTCTGGTTTTCTGTATACCTTGGACCTTCTTATTGTCGATGAGACACAGCAATTGCATCCGAATATAATACAAAAGGCACAATGCGGACTTAAGTACAAGAGAACTGACACTTTCACTGTCTATGAATTGAACCTCTCCTGTGAGTCCAGTTTTAGATTCCGATGCTTCACATTAGGTTTACTGTATACCTTGGACCTTCTTATTGACGATGAAACACAGAAATTGCATCCGAATTTAATACAAAAGCCACAATGCCGACTTAAGTGCAAGAGGACTGACACTCTCACTTCCTATGATTTGAACCTCTCCTGTGAGTCCAGTTTTAGTTTCCGATGCTTCACTTCAGGTCTACTGTATCCCTTGGACCTTCTTATTGACGATGAAACACAGAAATTGCATCCGAATTTAATACAAAAGGCACAATGCCGACTTAAGTACAAGGGGGCTGACACTCTACCTTTCTATGATTTGAACCTCCCCTGTGAGTCCAGCTTTAGATACCGATGCTTCACTTCAGGTTTACTGTATACCTTGGACCTCCTTATTGACGATGAAACACAGAAATTGCATTCGAATTTAATACAAAGGGCACAATGCCGACTTAAGTACAAGAGGACTGACACTCTCACTTTCTATGATTTGAACCTCTCCTGTGAGTCCAGTTTTAGATTCCGATGTTTCACTTCAGGTTTACTGTATCCCTTGGACCTTCTTATTGTCGATGAAACACAGAAATTGCATCCGATTTTAATACAAAAGGCACAATGCCGACTGAAGTTCAAGAGGACTGACACTCTCACTTTCTATGATTTGAACCTCTCCTGTGAGTCCAGTTTTAGATTCCGATGCTTCACTGCAGGTTTCCTGTATACCTTGTACTTTCTTATTGACGATGAAACACAGAAATTGCATCCGAATTTAATACAAAAGTCACACTGCCGACTTAAGGAAAAGAGGACTGACACTCTCACTTTCTATGAATTGAACCTCCCCTGTGAGTCCAGCTTTAGATACCGATGCTTCACTTCAGGTTTACTGTATACCATGGACCTCCTTATTGACGATGAAACACAGAAATTGCATTCGAATTTAATACAAAGGGCACAATGCCGACTTAAGTACAAGAGGACTGACACTCTCACTTTCTATTATTTGAACCTCTCCTGTGAGTCCAGTTTTAGATTCCGATGCTTCAATTCAGGTTTACTGTATTCCTTGGACCTTCTTATTGACGATGAAACACAGAAATTGTATCCGAATTTAACACAAAAGGCACAATGCCGACTTAAGTACAAGAGGAGTGACACTCACACTTTTTATGATTTGAACCTCTCCTGTGAGTCCAGTTTTAGATTCCGATGCTTCACTTCAGGTTTACTGTATCCCTTGGACCCTCATATTGACGATGAAACACAGAAATCGCATCCGAATTTAATACAAAAGGCATAATGCCGACATAAGTGCGAGAGGATAGACACGCTCACTTTCTATGATTTGAACCTCTCCTGTGAGCCCAGTTTCAGATTCCGATGCTTCACTTCTGGTTTCCTGTATACCATGGACCTTCTTATTGACGATGAAACACAGCAATTGCATCCGAATTTCTACAAAAGGCACAACGCCGACTTAAGTACAAGAGGAATGACACTCTCACTTTCTATGATTTGAACCTCTCCTGTGAGTCCAGTTTTAGATTCCGATGCTGCAATTCAGGTTTACTGTATCCCTTGGACCTTCTTATCGACGATGAAACACAGAAATTGCATCCGAATTAAATTCAAAAGGCACAATGCCGACATAAGTACAAGAGGACTGACTCTCTAACTTTCTATGATTTGAACCTCTTCTGTGAGTCCAGTTTTAGATTCCGATGTTTGACTTTAAGTTTCGTCTACACCATGGACGTTCTTATTTACGATGAAACACAGAAATTGCATCCGAATTTAATACAAAAGGCACAATGCCAACTTAAGTACAACAGGACTGACACTCTCACTTTCTATGATTTGAACACCTCCTGTGAGCCCAGTTTCAGATTCCGATGCTTGACTTCAGGTTTCGTGTATACCTTGGACGTTCGTATTGACGATGAAACACAGAAATTGTATCCAAATTTAATACAAAAGGCACAATGCCGACTTAAGTACAAGAGGACTGACACTCTCACTTTCTATGATTTGAACATCTCCTGTGAGGTTAGTTTTAGATTCTGATGCTTCACTTCAGGTCTACTGTATCCCTTGGACCTTCTTATTGACGATGAAACACAGAAATTGCATCCGAATTTAATACAAAAGGCACAATGCCCACTTAAGTTCAAGAGGACTGACACTCTCATTTCAATGATTTGAACCTCTCCTGTGAGTCTAGTTTTAGTTTCCGATACTTGACTTCTGGTTTCGTGTATACTTTGGACCTTCTTATTGACGATGAAACACAGAAATTGCATCCGAATTTAATACAAAAGGCACAACCCCGACTTAAGTACAAGAGGACTGACACTCTCATTTTCTATGATTTGAACCTCTCCTGTGAGCCCAGTTTTACATTCCGATGCTTCACTTCTGGTTTCCTGTATACCATGGACCTTCTTATTGACGATGAAACACAGCAATTGCATCCGAATTTAATACAAAAGGCACAATGCCGACTTAAGTACAAGAGGACTGACACTATCACTTTCTATGAATTGAACCTCCCCTGTGTGTCCAGTTTTAGATTCCGATGCTTCACTTCAGGTTTACTGTATACCTTGGACCTTCTTAATGACGATGAAACACAGATATTGCATCCGAATTTAATACAAAAGGCATAATGCCGACTTACGTACAAGAGGACTGACACTCTCACTTTCTATGATTTGAACCTCTCCTGTGAGTCCAGTTTTAGATTCCGATTTTTTACTTCAGGTTTACTGTATCCGTTGGACCTTCTTTTAGACGATGAAGCTCAGAAATTGCATCGGAATTAAATTCAAAAGCACAATGCCGGCTGAGGTACAAGAGGACTGACACTCTACCTTACTATGATTTGAACTTCTCCTGTGAGTCCAGTTTTAGATTCCGATGCTTCACTTCAGGTTTACTGTATCCCTTCGACCCTCTTATTGACGATGAAACACAGATATCGCATCCGAATTTAATATAAAAGGCATAATGCCGACTTAAGTACGAGAGGATAGACACTCTCACTTTCTATGAATTGAACCTCTCCTGAGAGCCCAGTTTTAGATTCTGATGCTTCACTTCTGGTTTTCTGTATACCTTGGACCTTCTTATTGTCGATGAGACACAGCAATTGCATCCGAATATAATACAAATGGCACAATGCGGACTTAAGTACAAGAGAACTGACACTTTCACTGTCTATGAATTGAACCTCCCCTGTGAGGTTAGTTTTAGATTCTGATGCTTCACTTCAGGTCTACTGTATCCCTTGGACCTTCTTATTGACGATGAAACACAGAAATTGCATCCGAATTTAATACAAAAGGCACAATGCCCACTTAAGTTCAAGAGGACTGACACTCTCATTTCAATGATTTGAACCTCTCCTGTGAGTCTAGTTTTAGTTTCCGATACTTGACTTCTGGTTTCGTGTATACTTTGGACCTTCTTATTGACGATGAAACACAGAAATTGCATCCGAATTTAATACAAAAGGCACAACGCCGACTTAAGTACAAGAGGACTGACACTCTCACTTTCTATGATTTGAACCTCTCCTATGAGCCCAGTTTTACATTCCGATGCTTCACTTCTGGTTTCCTGTATACCATGGACCTTCTTATTGACGATGAAACACAGCAATTGCATCCGAATTTAATACAAAAGGCACAATGCCGACTTAAGTACAAGAGGACTGACACTATCACTTTCTATGAATTGAACCTCCCCTGTGAGTCCAGTTTTAGATTCCGATGCTTCACTTCAGGTTTACTGTATACCTTGGACCTTCTTAATGACGATGAAACACAGATATTGCATCCGAATTTAATACAAAAGGCATAATGCCGACTTACGTACAAGAGGACTGACACTCTCACTTTCTATGATTTGAACCTCTCCTGTGAGTCCAGTTTTAGATTCCGATTTTTTACTTCAGGTTTACTGTATCCGTTGGACCTTCTTTTAGACGATGAAGCTCAGAAATTGCATCGCAATTAAATTCAAAAGCACAATGCCGGCTGAGGTACAAGAGGACTGACACTCTACCTTTCTATGATTTGAACTTCTCCTGTGAGTCCAGTTTTAGATTCCGATGCTTCACTTCAGGTTTACTGTATCCCTTCGACCCTCTTATTGACGATGAAACACAGATATCGCATCCGAATTTAATACAAAAGGCATAATGCCGACTTAAGTACGAGAGGATAGACACTCTCACTTTCTATGAATTGAACCTCTCCTGAGAGCCCAGTTTTAGATTCTGATGCTTCACTTCTGGTTTTCTGTATACCTTGGACCTTCTTATTGTCGATGAGACACAGCAATTGCATCCGAATATAATACAAAAGGCACAATGCGGACTTAAGTACAAGAGAACTGACACTTTCACTGTCTATGAATTGAACCTCCCCTGTGAGTCCAGTTTTAGATTCCGATGCTTCACATTAGGTTTACTGTATACCTTGGACCTTCTTATTGACGATGAAACACAGAAATTGCATCCGAATTTAATACAAAAGCCACAATGCCGACTTAAGTGCAAGAGGACTGACACTCTCACTTCCTATGATTTGAACCTCTCCTGTGAGTCCAGTTTTAGTTTCCGATGCTTCACTTCAGGTCTCCTGTATCCCTTGGACCTTCTTATTGACGATGAAACACAGAAATTGCATCCGAATTTAATACAAAAGGCACAATGCCGACTTAAGTACAAGGGGGCTGACACTCTACCTTTCTATGATTTGAACCTCTCCTGTGAGTCCAGTTTTAGATTCCGATGCTTCACTTCAGATTTCCTGTATACCTTGGACCTTCTTATTGACGATGAAACACAGAAATTGCATCGGAATTAAATTCGAAAGGCACAATGCCGACTTAAGTAAAAGAGGACTGACACTCTCAATTTCTATGATTTTAACCTCTCCTGTGAGTCCAGTTTTAGATTCCGATGCTTCACTTCAGGTCTCCTGTATACCTTGGACCTTCTTATTGACGATGAAACACAGAAATTGCATCGGAATTAAATTCAAAAGGCACAAAGCCGACTTAAGTACTAGAGGACTGACTCTCTAACTTTGTATGATTTGTACCTCTCCTGTGAGCCCAGTTTTAGATTCGATGCTTCACTTCAGGTTTACTGTATTACTTGTACTTCCTTATTGACGATGAAACACAGAAATTGCATCCGAATCTAATACAAAAGGCACAATGACGACTTAAGTACAAAGGGACTGACACGCTAACTTTCTGTGATTTGAGCCTCTCCTGTGAGTCCTGTACTAGATTCCGATGCTTCACTTCAGGTTCAGTGTATCGCTTGGACCTTCTTATTGACGATGAAACACAGAAATTGCATCGGAATTAAATTCAAAAGGCACAATGCTTACTTAAGTACAAGAGAACTGACACTCTAACTTTCTATGATTTGAACTTCTCCTGTGAGTCTAGTTTTAGATTCGGATGCTTTACTTCAGGTTTACTGTACACCTTGGACCTTCTTATTGACGATGAAGCACAGAAATTGCTTGGGAATTAAATTCAAAAGGCACAAAGTCGACTTAAGTACAAGAGGACTGACACTCTAACTTTCAATGATTTTAACCTCTCCTGTGAGCCCAGTTTCAGATTCCGATGCTTCACTTCTGGTTTCCTGTATACCATGGACCTTCTTATTGACGATGAAACACAGCAATTGCATCCGAATTTCTACAAAAGGCACAACGCCGACTTAAGTACAAGAGGAATGACACTCTCACTTTCTATGATTTGAACCTCTCCTGTGAGTCCAGTTTTAGATTCCGATGCTGCAATTCAGGTTTACTGTATCCCTTGGACCTTCTTATCGACGATGAAACACAGAAATTGCATCCGAATTAAATTCAAAAGGCACAATGCCGACATAAGTACAAGAGGACTGACTCTCTAACTTTCTATGATTTGAACCTCTTCTGTGAGTCCAGTTTTAGATTCCGATGTTTGACTTTAAGTTTCGTCTACACCATGGACGTTCTTATTGACGATGAAACACAGAAATTGCATCCGAATTTAATACAAAAGGCACAATGCCAACTTAAGTACAACAGGACTGACACTCTCACTTTTTATGATTTGAACACCTCCTGTGAGCCCAGTTTCAGATTCCGATGCTTGACTTCAGGTTTCGTGTATACCTTGGACGTTCGTATTGACGATGAAACACAGAAATTGTATCCAAATTTAATACAAAAGGCACAATGCCGACTTAAGTACAAGAGGACTGACACTCTCACTTTCTATGATTTGAACATCTCATGTGAGGTTAGTTTTAGATTCTGATGCTTCACTTCAGGTCTACTGTATCCCTTGGACCTTCTTATTGACGATGAAACACAGAAATTGCATCCGAATTTAATACAAAAGGCACAATGCCCACTTAAGTTCAAGAGGACTGACACTCTCATTTCAATGATTTGAACCTCTCCTGTGAGTCTAGTTTTAGTTTCCGATACTTGACTTCTGGTTTCGTGTATACTTTGGACCTTCTTATTGACGATGAAACACAGAAATTGCATCCGAATTTAATACAAAAGGCACAACGCCGACTTAAGTACAAGAGGACTGACACTCTCACTTTCTATGATTTGAACCTCTCCTATGAGCCCAGTTTTACATTCCGATGCTTCACTTCTGGTTTCCTGTATACCATGGACCTTCTTATTGACGATGAAACACAGCAATTGCATCCGAATTTAATACAAAAGGCACAATGCCGACTTAAGTACAAGAGGACTGACACTATCACTTTCTATGAATTGAACCTCCCCTGTGAGTCCAGTTTTAGATTCCGATGCTTCACTTCAGGTTTACTGTATACCTTGGACCTTCTTAATGACGATGAAACACAGATATTGCATCCGAATTTAATACAAAAGGCATAATGCCGACTTACGTACAAGAGGACTGACACTCTCACTTTCTATGATTTGAACCTCTCCTGTGAGTCCAGTTTTAGATTCCGATTTTTTACTTCAGGTTTACTGTATCCGTTGGACCTTCTTTTAGACGATGAAGCTCAGAAATTGCATCGCAATTAAATTCAAAAGCACAATGCCGGCAGAGGTACAAGAGGACTGACACTCTACCTTTCTATGATTTGAACTTCTCCTGTGAGTCCAGTTTTAGATTCCGATGCTTCACTTCAGGTTTACTGTATCCCTTCGACCCTGTTATTGACGATGAAACACAGATATCGCATCCGAATTTAATACTAAAGGCATAATGCCGACTTAAGTGCAAGAGGACTGACACTCTCACTTCCTATGATTTGAACCTCTCCTGTGAGTCCAGTTTTAGTTTCCGATGCTTCACTTCAGGTCTACTGTATCCATTGGACCTTCTTATTGACGATGAAACACAGAATTGCATCCGAATTTAATTCAAAAGGCACAATGCCGACTTAAGTACAAGGGGGCTGACACTCTACCTTTCTATGATTTGAACCTCTCCTGTGAGTCCAGTTTTAGATTCCGATGCTTCACTTCAGATTTCCTGTATACCTTGGACCTTCTTATTGACGATGAAACACAGAAATTGCATCGGAATTAAATTCGAAAGGCACAATGCCGACTTAAGTAAAAGAGGACTGACACTCTCAATTTCTATGATTTTAACCTCTCCTGTGAGTCCAGTTTTAGATTCCGATGCTTCACTTCAGGTCTCCTGTATACCTTGGACCTTCTTATTGACGATGAAACACAGAAATTGCATCGGAATTAAATTCAAAAGGCACAAAGCCGACTTAAGTACTAGAGGACTGACTCTCTAACTTTGTATGATTTGTACCTCTCCTGTGAGCCCAGTTTTAGATTCGATGCTTCACTTCAGGTTTACTGTATTACTTGTACTTCCTTATTGACGATGAAACACAGAAATTGCATCCGAATCTAATACAAAAGGCACAATGACGACTTAAGTACAAAGGGACTGACACGCTAACTTTCTGTGATTTGAGCCTCTCCTGTGAGTCCTGTACTAGATTCCGATGATTCACTTCAGGTTCAGTGTATCGCTTGGACCTTCTTATTGACGATGAAACACAGAAATTGCATCGGAATTAAATTCAAAAGGCACAATGCTTACTTAAGTACAAGAGAACTGACACTCTAACTTTCTATGATTTGAACCTCTCCTGTGAGTCCAGTTTTAGATTCCGATTTTTTACTTCAGGTTTACTGTATCCGTTGGACCTTCTTTTAGACGATGAAGCTCAGAAATTGCATCGGAATTAAATTCAAAAGCACAATGCCGGCTGAGGTACAAGAGGACTGACACTCTACCTTACTATGATTTGAACTTCTCCTGTGAGTCCAGTTTTAGATTCCGATGCTTCACTTCAGGTTTACTGTATCCCTTCGACCCTCTTATTGACGATGAAACACAGATATCGCATCCGAATTTAATATAAAAGGCATAATGCCGACTTAAGTACGAGAGGATAGACACTCTCACTTTCTATGAATTGAACCTCTCCTGAGAGCCCAGTTTTAGATTCTGATGCTTCACTTCTGGTTTTCTGTATACCTTGGACCTTCTTATTGTCGATGAGACACAGCAATTGCATCCGAATATAATACAAATGGCACAATGCGGACTTAAGTACAAGAGAACTGACACTTTCACTGTCTATGAATTGAACCTCCCCTGTGAGGTTAGTTTTAGATTCTGATGCTTCACTTCAGGTCTACTGTATCCCTTGGACCTTCTTATTGACGATGAAACACAGAAATTGCATCCGAATTTAATACAAAAGGCACAATGCCCACTTAAGTTCAAGAGGACTGACACTCTCATTTCAATGATTTGAACCTCTCCTGTGAGTCTAGTTTTAGTTTCCGATACTTGACTTCTGGTTTCGTGTATACTTTGGACCTTCTTATTGACGATGAAACACAGAAATTGCATCCGAATTTAATACAAAAGGCACAACGCCGACTTAAGTACAAGAGGACTGACACTCTCACTTTCTATGATTTGAACCTCTCCTATGAGCCCAGTTTTACATTCCGATGCTTCACTTCTGGTTTCCTGTATACCATGGACCTTCTTATTGACGATGAAACACAGCAATTGCATCCGAATTTAATACAAAAGGCACAATGCCGACTTAAGTACAAGAGGACTGACACTATCACTTTCTATGAATTGAACCTCCCCTGTGAGTCCAGTTTTAGATTCCGATGCTTCACTTCAGGTTTACTGTATACCTTGGACCTTCTTAATGACGATGAAACACAGATATTGCATCCGAATTTAATACAAAAGGCATAATGCCGACTTACGTACAAGAGGACTGACACTCTCACTTTCTATGATTTGAACCTCTCCTGTGAGTCCAGTTTTAGATTCCGATTTTTTACTTCAGGTTTACTGTATCCGTTGGACCTTCTTTTAGACGATGAAGCTCAGAAATTGCATCGCAATTAAATTCAAAAGCACAATGCCGGCTGAGGTACAAGAGGACTGACACTCTACCTTTCTATGATTTGAACTTCTCCTGTGAGTCCAGTTTTAGATTCCGATGCTTCACTTCAGGTTTACTGTATCCCTTCGACCCTCTTATTGACGATGAAACACAGATATCGCATCCGAATTTAATACAAAAGGCATAATGCCGACTTAAGTACGAGAGGATAGACACTCTCACTTTCTATGAATTGACCCTCTCCTGAGAGCCCAGTTTTAGATTCTGATGCTTCACTTCTGGTTTTCTGTATACCTTGGACCTTCTTATTGTCGATGAGACACAGCAATTGCATCCGAATATAATACAAAAGGCACAATGCGGACTTAAGTACAAGAGAACTGACACTTTCACTGTCTATGAATTGAACCTCCCCTGTGAGTCCAGTTTTAGATTCCGATGCTTCACATTAGGTTTACTGTATACCTTGGACCTTCTTATTGACGATGAAACACAGAAATTGCATCCGAATTTAATACAAAAGCCACAATGCCGACTTAAGTGCAAGAGGACTGACACTCTCACTTCCTATGATTTGAACCTCTCCTGTGAGTCCAGTTTTAGTTTCCGATGCTTCACTTCAGGTCTCCTGTATCCCTTGGACCTTCTTATTGACGATGAAACACAGAAATTGCATCCGAATTTAATACAAAAGGCACAATGCCGACTTAAGTACAAGGGGGCTGACACTCTACCTTTCTATGATTTGAACCTCTCCTGTGAGTCCAGTTTTAGATTCCGATGCTTCACTTCAGATTTCCTGTATACCTTGGACCTTCTTATTGACGATGAAACACAGAAATTGCATCGGAATTAAATTCGAAAGGCACAATGCCGACTTAAGTAAAAGAGGACTGACACTCTCAATTTCTATGATTTTAACCTCTCCTGTGAGTCCAGTTTTAGATTCCGATGCTTCACTTCAGGTCTCCTGTATACCTTGGACCTTCTTATTGACGATGAAACACAGAAATTGCATCGGAATTAAATTCAAAAGGCACAAAGCCGACTTAAGTACTAGAGGACTGACTCTCTAACTTTGTATGATTTGTACCTCTCCTGTGAGCCCAGTTTTAGATTCGATGCTTCACTTCAGGTTTACTGTATTACTTGTACTTCCTTATTGACGATGAAACACAGAAATTGCATCCGAATCTAATACAAAAGGCACAATGACGACTTAAGTACAAAGGGACTGACACGCTAACTTTCTGTGATTTGAGCCTCTCCTGTGAGTCCTGTACTAGATTCCGATGCTTCACTTCAGGTACAGTGTATCGCTTGGACCTTCTTATTGACGATGAAACACAGAAATTGCATCGGAATTAAATTCAAAAGGCACAATGCTTACTTAAGTACAAGAGAACTGACACTCTAACTTTCTATGATTTGAACTTCTCCTGTGAGTCTAGTTTTAGATTCGGATGCTTTACTTCAGGTTTACTGTACACCTTGGACCTTCTTATTGACGATGAAGCACAGAAATTGCTTGGGAATTAAATTCAAAAGGCACAAAGTCGACTTAAGTACAAGAGGACTGACACTCTAACTTTCAATGATTTTAACCTCTCCTGTGAGCCCAGTTTCAGATTCCGATGCTTCACTTCTGGTTTCCTGTATACCATGGACCTTCTTATTGACGATGAAACACAGCAATTGCATCCGAATTTCTACAAAAGGCACAACGCCGACTTAAGTACAAGAGGAATGACACTCTCACTTTCTATGATTTGAACCTCTCCTGTGAGTCCAGTTTTAGATTCCGATGCTGCAATTCAGGTTTACTGTATCCCTTGGACCTTCTTATCGACGATGAAACACAGAAATTGCATCCGAATTAAATTCAAAAGGCACAATGCCGACATAAGTACAAGAGGACTGACTCTCTAACTTTCTATGATTTGAACCTCTTCTGTGAGTCCAGTTTTAGATTCCGATGTTTGACTTTAAGTTTCGTCTACACCATGGACGTTCTTATTGACGATGAAACACAGAAATTGCATCCGAATTTAATACAAAAGGCACAATGCCAACTTAAGTACAACAGGACTGACACTCTCACTTTTTATGATTTGAACACCTCCTGTGAGCCCAGTTTCAGATTCCGATGCTTGACTTCAGGTTTCGTGTATACCTTGGACGTTCGTATTGACGATGAAACACAGAAATTGTATCCAAATTTAATACAAAAGGCACAATGCCGACTTAAGTACAAGAGGACTGACACTCTCACTTTCTATGATTTGAACATCTCCTGTGAGGTTAGTTTTAGATTCTGATGCTTCACTTCAGGTCTACTGTATCCCTTGGACCTTCTTATTGACGATGAAACACAGAAATTGCATCCGAATTTAATACAAAAGGCACAATGCCCACTTAAGTTCAAGAGGACTGACACTCTCATTTCAATGATTTGAACCTCTCCTGTGAGTCTAGTTTTAGTTTCCGATACTTGACTTCTGGTTTCGTGTATACTTTGGACCTTCTTATTGACGATGAAACACAGAAATTGCATCCGAATTTAATACAAAAGGCACAACGCCGACTTAAGTACAAGAGGACTGACACTCTCACTTTCTATGATTTGAACCTCTCCTATGAGCCCAGTTTTACATTCCGATGCTTCACTTCTGGTTTCCTGTATACCATGGACCTTCTTATTGACGATGAAACACAGCAATTGCATCCGAATTTAATACAAAAGGCACAATGCCGACTTAAGTACAAGAGGACTGACACTATCACTTTCTATGAATTGAACCTCCCCTGTGAGTCCAGTTTTAGATTCCGATGCTTCACTTCAGGTTTACTGTATACCTTGGACCTTCTTAATGACGATGAAACACAGATATTGCATCCGAATTTAATACAAAAGGCATAATGCCGACTTACGTACAAGAGGACTGACACTCTCACTTTCTATGATTTGAACCTCTCCTGTGAGTCCAGTTTTAGATTCCGATTTTTTACTTCAGGTTTACTGTATCCGTTGGACCTTCTTTTAGACGATGAAGCTCAGAAATTGCATCGCAATTAAATTCAAAAGCACAATGCCGGCAGAGGTACAAGAGGACTGACACTCTACCTTTCTATGATTTGAACTTCTCCTGTGAGTCCAGTTTTAGATTCCGATGCTTCACTTCAGGTTTACTGTATCCCTTCGACCCTGTTATTGACGATGAAACACAGATATCGCATCCGAATTTAATACTAAAGGCATAATGCCGACTTAAGTGCAAGAGGACTGACACTCTCACTTCCTATGATTTGAACCTCTCCTGTGAGTCCAGTTTTAGTTTCCGATGCTTCACTTCAGGTCTACTGTATCCATTGGACCTTCTTATTGACGATGAAACACAGAATTGCATCCGAATTTAATTCAAAAGGCACAATGCCGACTTAAGTACAAGGGGGCTGACACTCTACCTTTCTATGATTTGAACCTCTCCTGTGAGTCCAGTTTTAGATTCCGATGCTTCACTTCAGATTTCCTGTATACCTTGGACCTTCTTATTGACGATGAAACACAGAAATTGCATCGGAATTAAATTCGAAAGGCACAATGCCGACTTAAGTAAAAGAGGACTGACACTCTCAATTTCTATGATTTTAACCTCTCCTGTGAGTCCAGTTTTAGATTCCGATGCTTCACTTCAGGTCTCCTGTATACCTTGGACCTTCTTATTGACGATGAAACACAGAAATTGCATCGGAATTAAATTCAAAAGGCACAAAGCCGACTTAAGTACTAGAGGACTGACTCTCTAACTTTGTATGATTTGTACCTCTCCTGTGAGCCCAGTTTTAGATTCGATGCTTCACTTCAGGTTTACTGTATTACTTGTACTTCCTTATTGACGATGAAACACAGAAATTGCATCCGAATCTAATACAAAAGGCACAATGACGACTTAAGTACAAAGGGACTGACACGCTAACTTTCTGTGATTTGAGCCTCTCCTGTGAGTCCTGTACTAGATTCCGATGATTCACTTCAGGTTCAGTGTATCGCTTGGACCTTCTTATTGACGATGAAACACAGAAATTGCATCGGAATTAAATTCAAAAGGCACAATGCTTACTTAAGTACAAGAGAACTGACACTCTAACTTTCTATGATTTGAACCTCTCCTGTGAGTCTAGTTTTAGATTCGGATGCTTTACTTCAGGTTTACTGTACACCTTGGACCTTCTTATTGACGATGAAGCACAGAAATTGCTTGGGAATTAAATTCAAAAGGCACAAAGTCGACTTAAGTACAAGAGGACTGACACTCTAACTTTAAATGATTTTAACCTCTCCTGTGAGCCCAGTTTCAGATTCCGATGCTTCACTTCTGGTTTCCTGTATACCATGGACCTTCTTATTGACGATGAAACACAGCAATTGCATCCGAATTTCTACAAAAGGCACAACGCCGACTTAAGTACAAGAGGAATGACACTCTCACTTTCTATGATTTGAACCTCTCCTGTGAGTCCAGTTTTAGATTCCGATGCTGCAATTCAGGTTTACTGTATCCCTTGGACCTTCTTATCGACGATGAAACACAGAAATTGCATCCGAATTAAATTCAAAAGGCACAATGCCGACATAAGTACAAGAGGACTGACTCTCTAACTTTCTATGATTTGAACCTCTTCTGTGAGTCCAGTTTTAGATTCCGATGTTTGACTTTAAGTTTCGTCTACACCATGGACGTTCTTATTGACGATGAAACACAGAAATTGCATCCGAATTTAATACAAAAGGCACAATGCCAACTTAAGTACAACAGGACTGACACTCTCACTTTCTATGATTTGAACACCTCCTGTGAGCCCAGTTTCAGATTCCGATGCTTGACTTCAGGTTTCGTGTATACCTTGGACGTTCGTATTGACGATGAAACACAGAAATTGTATCCAAATTTAATACAAAAGGCACAATGCCGACTTAAGTACAAGGGGACTGACACTCTCACTTTCTATGATTTGAACATCTCCTGTGAGGTTAGTTTTAGATTCTGATGCTTCACTTCAGGTCTACTGTATCCCTTGGACCTTCTTATTGACGATGAAACACAGAAATTGCATCCGAATGTAATACAAAAGGCACAATGCCCACTTAAGTTCAAGAGGACTGACACTCTCATTTCAATGATTTTAACCTCTCCTGTGGGTCTAGTTTTAGTTTCCGATACTTGACTTCTGGTTTCGTGTATACTTTGGACCTTCTTATTGACGATGAAACACAGAAATTGCATCCGAATTTAATACAAAAGGCACAACCCCGACTTAAGTACAAGAGGACTGACACTCTCATTTTCTATGATTTGAACCTCTCCTGTGAGCCCAGTTTTACATTCCGATGCTTCACTTCTGGTTTCCTGTATACCATGGACCTTCTTATTGACGATGAAACACAGCAATTGCATCCGAATTTAATACAAAAGGCACAATGCCGACTTAAGTACAAGAGGACTGACACTATCACTTTCTATGAATTGAACCTCCCCTGTGAGTCCAGTTTTAGATTCCGATGCTTCACTTCAGGTTTCCTGTATACCTTGGACCTTCTTAATGACGATGAAACACAGATATTGCATCCGAATTTAATACAAAAGGCATAATGCCGACTTACGTACAAGAGGACTGACACTCTCACTTTCTATGATTTGAAACTCTCCTGTGAGTCCAGTTTTAGATTCCGATTTTTTACTTCAGGTTTACTGTATCCGTTGGACCTTCTTTTAGACGATGAAGCTCAGAAATTGCATCGGAATTAAATTCAAAAGCACAATGCCGGCTGAGGTACAAGAGGACTGACACTCTACCTTTCTATGATTTGAACTTCTCCTGTGAGTCCAGTTTTAGATTCCGATGCTTCACTTCAGGTTTACTGTATCCCTTCGACCCTCTTATTGACGATGAAACACAGATATCGCATCCGAATTTAATATAAAAGGCATAATGCCGACTTAAGTACGAGAGGATAGACACTCTCACTTTCTATGAATTGAACCTCTCCTGAGAGCCCAGTTTTAGATTCTGATGCTTCACTTCTGGTTTTCTGTATACCTTGGACCTTCTAATTGTCGATGAGACACAGCAATTGCATCCGAATATAATACAAAAGGCACAATGCGGACTTAAGTACAAGAGAACTGACACTTTCACTGTCTATGAATTGAACCTCCCCTGTGAGGTTAGTTTTAGATTCTGATGCTTCACTTCAGGTCTACTGTATCCCTTGGACCTTCTTATTGACGATGAAACACAGAAATTGCATCCGAATTTAATACAAAAGGCACAATGCCCACTTAAGTTCAAGAGGACTGACACTCTCATTTCAATGATTTGAACCTCTCCTGTGAGTCTAGTTTTAGTTTCCGATACTTGATTTCTGGTTTCGTGTATACTTTGGACCTTCTTATTGACGATGAAACCCAGAAATTGCATCCGAACTTAATACAAAAGGCACAACGCCGACTTAAGTACAAGAGGACTGACACTCTCACTTTCTATGATTTGAACCTCTCCTATGAGCCCAGTTTTACATTCCGATGCTTCACTTCTGGTTTCCTGTATACCATGGACCTTCTTATTGTCGATGAGACACAGCAATTGCATCCGAATATAATACAAAAGGCACAATGCGGACTTAAGTACAAGAGAACTGACACTTTCACTGTCTATGAATTGAACCTCCCCTGTGGTCCAGTTTTAGATTCCGATGCTTCACATTAGGTTTACTGTATACCTTGGACCTTCTTATTGACGATGAAACACAGAAATTGCATCCGAATTTAATACAAAAGCCACAATGCCGACTTAAGTGCAAGAGGACTGACACTCTCACTTCCTATGATTTGAACCTCTCCTGTGAGTCCAGTTTTAGTTTCCGATGCTTCACTTCAGGTCTACTGTATCCCTTGGACCTTCTTATTGACGATGAAACACAGAAATTGCATCCGAATTTAATACAAAAGGCACAATGCCGACTTAAGTACAAGGGGGCTGACACTCTACCTTTCTATGATTTGAACCTCTCCTGTGAGTCCAGTTTTAGATTCCGATGCTTCACGTCAGATTTCCTGTATACCTTGGACCTTCTTATTGACGATGAAACACAGAAATTGCATCGGAATTAAATTCGAAAGGCACAATGCCGACTTAAGTAAAAGAGGACTGACACTCTCAATTTCTATGATTTTAACCTCTCCTGTGAGTCCAGTTTTAGATTCCGATGCTTCACTTCAGGTCTCCTGTATACCTTGGACCTTCTTATTGACGATGAAACACAGAAATTGCATCGGAATTAAATTCAAAAGGCACAAAGCCGACTTAAGTACTAGAGGACTGACTCTCTAACTTTGTATGATTTGTACCTCTCCTGTGAGCCCAGTTTTAGATTCGATGCTTCACTTCAGGTTTACTGTATTACTTGTACTTCCTTATTGACGATGAAACACAGAAATTGCATCCGAATCTAATACAAAAGGCACAATGACGACTTAAGTACAAAGGGACTGACACGCTAACTTTCTGTGATTTGAGCCTCTCCTGTGAGTCCTGTACTAGATTCCAATGCTTCACTTCAGGTTCAGTGTATCGCTTGGACCTTCTTATTGACGATGAAACACAGAAATTGCATCGGAATTAAATTCAAAAGGCACAATGCTTACTTAAGTACAAGAGAACTGACACTCTAACTTTCTATGATTTGAACCTCTCCTGTGAGTCTAGTTTTAGATTCGGATGCTTTACTTCAGGTTTACTGTACACCTTGGACCTTCTTATTGACGATGAAGCACAGAAATTGCTTGGGAATTAAATTCAAAAGGCACAAAGTCGACTTAAGTACAAGAGGACTGACACTCTAACTTTCAATGATTTTAACCTCTCCTGTGAGCCCAGTTTTAGATTCCGATGCTTCACTTCAGGTTCACTGTATCCCATGGACCTTCTTATTGATGATGAAACACAGAACTTGCATCCGAATTGAATACAAAAGGCACAATGCCGACTTAAGTACAAGAGGACTGACACTCTCACTTTCTATGAATTTAACCTCTCCTGTGAGTCCAGTTTTAGATTCCGATTCTTCACTTCAGGTCTTCTATATCACTTGCACCTTATTGTTGACGAAGAAGCACAGAAATTGCATCCGAATTTAATACAAAAGGCACAGTGCTGACTTAAGTACAAAAGGACTGACACTCTAACTTTCTATGATTTGAACCTCTCCTGTGAGTTAAGTTTTAGATTCCGATGATTCATATCAGGTTTACAGTATCCCTTGGACATTCTTATTGATGATGAAACACAGAAATTGCATCCGAATTTAATACAAAAGGCACAATGCCGACTTAAGTACAAGAGGACTGACACTCTCACTTTCTATGATTTGAACATCTCCTGTGAGTCCAGTTTTAGATTCCGATGCTTCACTTCAGGTTTACTGTATCCCTTGGAACTTCTTATTGACGATGAAACACAGAAATTGCATCCGAATTTAATACAAAAGGTAAAATGACGACTTAAGTAGAAAGGGACTGACACTCTAACTTACTGTGATTTGAACCTCTCCTGTGAGTCCAGTTTTAGATTCTGATGCTTCACTTCAGGTTCACTGTATACCTTGGACCTTCTTATTGACGATGAGACACAGAAATTGCATCGGAATAAAATTCAAAAGGCACATTGCAGACATAAGTACAAGAGGACTGACACTCTAACTTACTATGATTTGAACCTCTCCTGTGAGTCTAGTTTTAGATTCGGATGCTTCACTTCAGGTTTACTGTACACCTTGGACCTTCTTATTGACGATGAAGCACAGAAATTGCTTCGCAATTAAAATCAAATGGCACAATGCCGTTTAAGTAGCAGAGAACTGATACTCTAACTTTCTATGATTTCAACCACCACTGTGAGTCCAGTTTTAGGTTCCGATGCTTCACTTCAGGTTTACTGTATCCCTTGGACCTTCTTATTGACGATGAAACACAGAAATTGCATCCGAATTTAATACAAAATGCACAATGCTGACTTAAGTACAAGCGGACTGACACTCTAGCTTTCTATGATTTGAACCTCTCCTGTGAGTTACGTTTTAGATTCCGATGCTTCACTTCAGGTTCACTGTATACCCTGGACCTTCGTATTGACGATAAAACACAGAAATTGCATCGGAATTAAATTCAAAAGGCACAATGCCGACATAAGTACAAGAGGACTAACACTCTAACTTTCTATGATTTGTACCTCTCCTGTGAACCCAGTTTTAGAACGGATGCTTTACTTCAGGTTTACAGTACACCTTGGACCTTCTTATTGACGAAGAAGCACAGAAATTGCTTCGGATTTAAATTCAAAAGGCACAATGCTGACTTAAGTACAAGAGGACCATCACTCTAACTTTCTCTGATTTTAACCTCTCCTGTGAGTCCAGTTTTAGATTCCGATGCTTCACTTCAGATTCACTGTATACTTTGGACCTCCTTATTGACGATGAAACACAGAAATTGCAACCGAATTTAATACAAAAGTCACAATGCCGACTTAAGTACAAGAGGCCTGACACTCTCACTTTTTATGATTTGAACCTCTCCTGTGAGTCCAGTTTTAGATTCCGATGCTTCACTTCAGGTTTCCTGTATACGTTGGACCTTCTAATTGACGACGAAACACAGAGATTGCATCCGAATTTAATACAAAAGGCACAATGCCGACTTAAGTAAGAGAGGACTGACACTCTCACTTTCTATGATTTTAACCTCTCCTGTGAGTCCAGTTTTAGATTCCGATGCTTCACTTCAGGTTTCCTGTATACCTTGGACCTTCTTATTGACGATGAAACACAGAAATTGCATCGGAATTAAATTCAAAAAGCACAATGCCGACTTACGTACAAGAGGACTGACACTCTAAATTACTATGATTTGAACCTCTCCTGTGAGTCTAGTTTTAGATTCGGATGCTTCACTTCAGGTTTACTGTACACCTTGGACCTACTTATTGACGTCGAAGCACAGAAATTGCTTCGCAATTAAAATCAAATGGCACAATGCCGTTTAAGTAGCAGAGAACTGATACTCTAACTTTCTATGATTTCAACCTCCACTGTGAGTCCAGTTTTAGATTCCGATGCTTCACTTCAGGTTTACTGTATCCCTTGGACCTTCTTATTGACGATGAAACACAGAAATTGCATCCGAATTTAATACAAAATGCACAATGCTGACTTAAGTACAAGCGGACTGACACTCTAACTTTCTATGATTTGAACCTCTCCTGTGAGTCTAGTTTTAGATTCCGATGCTTCACTTCAGGTTCACTGTATACCCTGGACCTTCGTATTGACGATTAAACACAGAAATTGCATCGGAATTAAATTCAAAAGGCACAATGCCGACATAAGTAAAAGGGGACTGACACTCTCACTTTCTATGATTAGAACCTCTCCTGTGAGTTAAGTTTTAGATTCCGATGATTCATATCAGGTTCACTGTATACCTTGGACCTTCTTATTGATGATGAAACACAGATATTGCTTCGGAATTAAATTCAAAAGGCACAATGCCGACTTAAGTACAAGAGGACTAACACTCTAACTTTCTATGATTTGTACCTCTCCTGTGAACCCAGTTTTAGAACGGATGCTTCACTTCAGGTTTACTGTACACCTTGGACCTTCTTATTGACGAAGAAGCACAGAAATTGCTTCGGAATTAAATTCAAAAGGCACAATGCTGACTTAAGTACAAGAGGACCAACACTCTAACTTTCTTTGATTTTAACCTCTCCTGTGAGTCCAGTTTTAGATTCCGATGCATCACTTCAGATTCACTGTATACTTTGGAAATCCTTATTGACGATGAAACATAGAAATTGCAACCGAATTTAATACAAGAGTCACAATGCCGTCTTAAGTACAAGAGGCCTGACACTCTCACTTTCTATGATTTGAACCTCTCCTGTGAGTCCAGTTTTAGATTCCGATGTTTCACTTCAGGTTTCCTGTATACGTTGGACCTTCTAATTGACGACGAAACACAGAGATTGCATCCGAATTTAATACAAAAGGCACAATGCCGACTTAAGTAAAAGAGGACTGACACTCTCACTTTCTATGATTTTAACCTCTCCTGTGAGTCCAGTTTTAGATTCCGATGCTTCACTTCAGGTTTCCTGTATACCTTGGACCTTCTTATTGACGATGAAACACAGAAATTGCATCGGAATTAAATTCAAAAGGCACAATGCTGACTTAAGTCCAAGAGGACTGACTTTCTAACTTTCTATGATTTGAACCTCTTCTGTGAGTCCAGTTTTAGATTCTGATGAATCACTTCAGGTTTACTGTATCTCTTGGACTTTCTTATTGACGATGAAACACAGAAATTGCTTCCGAATTTAATGCAAAAGCACAATGCCGACTTAAGTACAAGAGGACTGACACTCTCACTTTCTATGATTTGAACCTCTCCTGTGAGACCAGTTTTAGATTCCGATGCTTGACTTCAGGTTTCGTGTATACCTTGGACGTTCTTATAGACGATGAAACACAGAAATTGCATCCGAATTTAATACAAAAGGCACAATGCCGACTTAAGTACAAGAGGACTGACACTCTCACTTTCTATGATTTGAACATCTCCTGTGAGTCAAGTTTTAGATTCCGATGCTTCACTTCAGGTCTACTATATCACTTGCACATTCTTATTGACGATGAAACACAGAAATTGCATCGGAATTAAATTCAAAAGGCACAATGCCGACTTAAGTACAAGAGGACTAACACTCTAACTTTCTATGATTTGTACCTCTCCTGTGAACCCAGTTTTAGAACGGATGCTTCACTTCAGGTTTACTGTACACCTTGGACCTTCTTATTGACGAAGAAGCACAGAAATTGCTTCGGAATTAAATTCAAAAGGCACAATGCTGACTTAAGTACAAGAGGACCAACACTCTAACTTTCTTTGATTTTATCCTCTCCTTTGAGTCCAGTTTTAGATTCCGATGCTTCACTTCAGATTCACAGTATACTTTGGACCTCCTTATTGACGATGAAACACAGAATTTGCAACCGAATTTAATACAAAAGTCACAATGCCGACTTAAGTACAAGAGGCCTGACACTCTCACTTTTTATGATTTGAACCTCTCCTGTGAGTCCAGTTTTAGATTCCGATGCTACACTTCAGGTTTCCTGTATACGTTGGACCTTCTAATTGACGACGAAACACAGAGATTGCATCCGAATTTAATACAAAAGGCACAATGCCGACTTAAGTAAAAGAGGACTGACACTCTCACTTTCTATGATTTTAACCTCTCCTGTGAGTCCAGTTTTAGATTCCGATGCTTCACTTCAGGTTTCCTGTATACCTTGGACCTTCTTATTGACGATGAAACACAGAAATTGCATCGGAATTAAATTCAAAAGGCACAATGCCGACTTAAGTAGAAGAGGACTGACTCTCAAACTTTCTATGATTTGAACCTCTTCTGTGAGTCCAGTTTTAGATTCCGATGAATCACTTCAGGTTTACTGTATCTCTTGGACTTTCTTATTGACGATGAAACACAGAAATTGCTTCCGAATTAATTGCAAAAGCACAATGCCGACTTAAGTACAAGAGGACTGACACTCTCACATTCTATGATTTGAACCTCTCCTGTGAGACCAGTTTTAGATTCCGATGCTTGACTTCAGGTTTCGTGTATACCTTGGACGTTCTTATAGACGATGAAACACAGAAATTGCATCCGAATTTAATACAAAAGGCACAATGCCGACTTAAGTACAAGAGGACTGACACTCTCACTTTCTTTGATTTGAACATCTCCTGTGAGTCAAGTTTTAGATTCCGATGCTTCACTTCAGGTCTACTATATCACTTGCACCTTCTTATTGTCGATTAAACACAGAAATGGCATCGAAATTACATTCAAAAGGCACAATGCCAACTTAAGTAAAAGAGGACTGACACTCTCAATTTCTATGATTTTAACCTCACCTGTGAGTTCAGTTTTAGATTCCGATGTTTCACTTCAGGTTTCCTGTATACCTTGGACCTTCTTATTGACGATGAAACACAGAAATTGCATCGGAATTAAATTCAAAAGGCACAAAGCCGACTTAAGTACTAGAGGACTGACTCTCTAACTTTCTATGATTTGTACCTCTCCTGTGAGCCCAGTTTTATATTCGATGTTTCACTTCAGGTTTACTGTATTCCTTGTACTTCCTTATTGACGATGAAACACAGAAATTGCATCCGAATATAATACAAAAGGCACAATGACGACTTAAGTACAAAGGGACTGACACGCTAACTTTCTGTGATTTGAGCCTCTCCCGTGAGTCCAGTATTAGATTCCGATGCTTCACTTCAGGTTCAGTGTATACCTTGGACCTTCTTATTGACGATGAAACACAGAAATTGCATCGGAATTAAATTCAAAAGGCACAATGCTTACGTAAGTACAAGAGAACTGAAACTCTAACTTTCTATGATTTGAACCTCTCCTGTGAGTCTAGTTTTAGATTCGGATGCTTTACTTCAGGTTTACTGTACACCTTGGACCTTCTTATTGACGATGAAGCACAGAAATTGCTTGGGAATTAAATTCAAAAGGCACAAAGCCGACTTAAGTACAAGAGGGCTGACACTCTAACTTTCAATGATTTTAACCTCTCCTGTGAGCCCAGTTTTAGATTCCGATGCTTCACTTCAGGTTCACTGTATCCCATGGACCTTCTTATTGATGATGAAACACAGAACTTGCATACGACTTGAATACAAAAGGCACAATGCCGACTTAAGTACAAGAGGACTGACACTCTTACTTTCTATGAATTCAACCACTCCTGTGAGTCCAGTTTTAGATTCTGATGCTTCACTTCAGGTTTCCTGTATACCTTGGACCTTCTTATTGACGATGAAACACGGAATTTGCCTCCGAATTAAATTCAAAAGGCACAATGCCGACTTAAGTACAAAAGGACTGACTCTCCAACTTTCTATGATTTGAACCTCTCCTGTTAGTCCAGTTTTAGATTCCGATGATTCATATCAGGTTTACAGTATCCCTTGGACATTCTTATTGATGATGAAACACAGAAATTGCATCCGAATTTAATACAAAAGGCACATTGCCGACTTAAGCACAAGAGGACTGACACTCTCACTTTCTATGATTTGAACATCTCCTGTGAGTCCAGTTTTAGATTCCGATGTTTCACTTCAGGTTTACTGTATCCCTTGGACCTTCTTATTGACGATGAAACACAGAAATTGCATCCGAATTTAATACAAAAGGCACAGTGCTGACTTTAGTACAAAAGGACTGACACTCTAACTTTCTATGATTTGAACCTCTCCTGTGAGTTAAGTTTTAGATTCCGATGCTTCACTTCAGGTTCACTGTATACCTTGAACCTTCTTACTGGCGATGAAACACAGAAATTGCATCGGAATTAAATTCAAAAGGCACAATGCTGACTTAAGTACTAGCGGACTGACTCTCTAACTTTCTATGATTTGTACCTCTCCTGTGAGCCCAGTTTTAGATTCGGATGCTTCACTTCAGGTTTACTGTATTCCTTGGACTTTCTTATTGACGATGAAACACAGAAATTGCATCCGAATTTAATACAAAAGGCAGAATGACGACTTAAGTACAAAGGGACTGACACGCTAACTTTCTGTGATTTGAGCCTCTCCCGTGAGTCCAGTATTAGATTCCGATGCTTCACTTCAGGTTCAGTGTATACCTTGCACCCTCTTATTGACGATGACACACAGAAATAGCATCGGATTAAATTCAAAAGGCACAAAGCCGACTTAAGTACAAGAGAACTGACACACTAACTTTCTATGATTTGAACCTCTCCTGTGAGTCTAGTTTTAGATTCGGATGCTTCACTTCAGGTTTACTGCACACCTTGGACCTTCGTATTGACGATGAAGCACAGAAATTTCTTCGGAATTAAATTCAAAAGGCACAATGCCGACTTAAATAGCAGAGAACTGACACTCTAACTTTGTATGATTTGAACCTCCACTGTGAGTCCAGTTTTAGATTCCGATGCTTCACTTCAGCTTTACTGTTTCCCTTGGACCTTCTTATTGACGATGATACACAGAAATTTCATCCGAATTAAATTCAAATAGCACAATGCCGACTTAGGTACAAGAGGACTGACACTCTAACTTTCAATGATTTGAATCTCTCCAGTGAGCCCAGTTTTAGATTCCGATGCTTCACTTCAAGTTCACTGTATCCCTTGGACCTTCTTATTGATGATGAAACACAGAACTTGCATCCGAATTTAATACAAAAGGCACAATGCCGACTTAAGTACAAGAGGACTGACACTCTCACTTTCTATGATTTGACATCTCCTGTGAGTCCAGTTTTAGATTCCGATGCTTTACTTTAGGTTTCCTGTATACCTTGGACCTTCTAATTGACGATGAAACACGGAAATTGCATCCGAATTAAATTCAAAAGGCACAATGCCGACTTTAGTACAAGAGGACTGACTCTCTAACTTTCTATGATTTGAACCTCTGCTGTTAGTCCAGTTTTAGATTGCGATGATTCATATCAGGTTTACAGTATCCCTTGGACATTGTTATTGATGATGAAACACAGAAATTGCATCCGAATTTAATACAAAAGGCACAATGCCGACTTAAGTACAAGAGGACTGACACTCTCACTTTCTATGATTTGAACATCTCCTGTGAGTCAAGTTTTAGATTCCGATTCTTCACTTCAGGTCTTCTATATGACTTGCACCTTCTTATTGACGATGAAGCACAGAAATTGCATCCAAATTTAATACAAAAGGCACAGTGCTGACTTAAGTACAAGAGGACAGACATTCTAACTTTCTATGAATTGAACCTCTCCTGTGAGTTCAGTTTTAGATTCCGATGCTACACTTCAGGTTCACTGTATACCTTGGACCTTCTTATTGACGATGAAACACAGAAACTGCATCGAAATTAAAATCAAAAGGCACAATGCCGACATAAGTACAAGAGGACTAACACTCTAACTTTCTATGATTTGTACCTCTCCTGTGAACCCAGTTTTAGATTCGGATGCTTCACTTCAGGTTTACTGTACACCTTGGACCTTCTTATTTACGAAGAAGCACAGAAATTGCTTCGGAATTAAATTCAAAAGGCACAATGCCGACTTAAGTACAAGAGGACCAACACTCTAACTTTCTTTGATTTTAACCTCTCCTGTGAGTCCAGTTTTAGATTCCGATGCTTCACTTCAGATTCACTGTATACTTTGGACCTCCTTATTGACGATGAAACACAGAAATTGCAACCGAATTTAATACAAAAGTCACAATGGCGACTTAAGTACAAGAGGCCTGACACTCTTACTTTCTATGATTTGAAACTCTCCTGTGAGTCCAGTTTTAGATTCCGATGCTTCACTTCAGGTTTCCTGTATACGTTGGACCTTCTAATTCACGACGAAACACAGAAATTGCATCCGAATTTAATACAAAAGGCACAATGCCGACTTAAGTAAAAGAGGACTGACACTCTCACTTTCTATGATTTTAACCTCTCCTGTGAATCCAGTTTTAGATTCCGATGCTTCACTTCAGGTTTCCTGTATACCTTGGACCTTCTTATTGACGATGAAAAACAGAAATTGCATCGGAATTAAATTCAAAAGGCATAATGCTGACTTAAGTACAAGAGGACTGACTCTCTAACTTTCTATGATTTGAACCTCTTCTGTGAGTCCAGTTTTAGATTCCGATGATTCACTTCAGGTTTACTGTATCTCTTGGACTTTCTTATTGACGATGAAACACAGAAATTGCTTTCAAATGTAATACAAAAGCACAATGCCGACTGAAGTACAAGAGGACTGACACTCTAACTTTCTATGATTTGAACCTCTCCTGTGAGTCCAGTTTTAGATTCCGATGCTTGACTTCAGGTTTCGTGTATACCTTGGACGTTCTTATAGACGATGAAACACAGAAATTGCATCCGAATTTAATACAAAAGGCACAATGACGACTTAAGTAAAAAGGGACTGACACGCTATCTTTCTGTGATTTGAACCTCTCCTATGAGTCCAGTTTTAGATTCCGAAGCTTCACTTCAGGTTCACTGTATACCTTGGACCTTCTTATTGACGATGAAACACAGAAATTGCATCGGAATTAATTCCATAAGGCACAATGCCGACATAAGTACAAAAGGACTGACTCTCTAACTTTCTATGATTTGAACCTCTTCTGTGAGTCCAGTTTTAGATTCCGATGATTCACTAGAGGTTTACTGTATCCCTTGGACTTTCATATTGACGATGAAACACAGAAATTGCATCCGAATGTAATACAAAAGCACAATGCCGACTTAAGTACAAAAGGACTGAGACTCTCGCTTTCTATGATTTGAACCTCTCATGTGAGTCCAGTTTTAGATTCCGATGCTTGACTTCAGGTTTTGTGTATACCTTGGACGTTCTTATTGACGATGAAACACAGATATTGCATCCGAATTTAATACAAAGGGCACAATGCTGACTTAAGTACAAGAGGACTGACACTCTCACTTGCTATGATTTGAACATCTCCTGTGAGTCAAGTTTTAGATTCCGATGCTTTACTTCAGGTGTACTATATCACTTGCACCTTCTTATTGACGATGAAACACAGAAATTGCATCGGAATTAAATTCAAAAGACACAATGCAGACTTAAGTAATAGAGGACTGACACTCTCACTTTCTATGATTTTAACCTCTCCTGTGAGTCCAGTTTTAGATTCCGATGCTTCACTTCAGTTTTCCTGCATACCTTGGACCTTCTTATTGACGATGAAACACAGAAATAGCATCGGAATTAAATTCAAATGGCACAATGCCGACTTAAGTACTAGAGGACTGACTCTCTAACTTTCTATGATTTGTACCTCTCCTGTGAGGCCAGATTTAGATTAGGATGATTCACTTCAGGTTTACTGTATTCCTTGGACTTTCTTATTGACGATGAAACACAGAAATTGCATCCGAATTTAATACAAAAGGCACAATGACGACTTAAGTACAAAGGGACTGACACGCTAACTTTCTGTGATTTGAACCTCTCCTGTGAGTCCAGTTTTAGATTCCGATGCTTCACTTCAGGTTCACTGTATACCTTGGACCTTCTTATTGACGATGAAACACAGAAATTGCACGGAATTAAATCCATAAGGCACAATGCCGACTTAAGTACAAGAGAACTGACACTCTAACTTTCTATGATTTGAACCTCTCCTGTGAGTCTAGTTTTAGATTCGGATGCTTCACTTCAGGTTTACTGTACACCTTGGACCTTCTTATTGACGATGAAGCACAGAAATTGCTTCGGAATTAAATTCAAAATGCACAACGCCGACTTAAGTAGCAAAGAACTGACCCTCTAACTTTCTATGATTTGAACCTCCACTGTGAGTCCAGTTATAGATTCCGATGCATCACGTCAGATGTCCTGTATACCTTGGACATTCTTATTGACGATGAAACACGGAATTTGCATCCGAATTAAATTCAAAAGGCGCAATGCCGACTTAAGTACAAGAGGACTGACTCCCTAGCTTTCTATGATTTGAACCTCTCCTGTGAGTCCAGTTTTAGATTCCGATGATTCACTTCAGGTTTACTGTATCTCTTGGACTTTCTTATTGACGATGAAACACAGAAATTGCTTCCGAATTTAATACAAAAGCACAATGCCGACTTAAGTACAAGAGGACTGACACTCTCACTTTCTATGACTTGAACATCTCCTGTGAGTCAAGTTTTAGATTCCGATGCTTCACTTCAGGTCTACTATATAACTTGCACCTTCTTATTGACGATGAAGCACAGAAATTGCATTCGAATTTAATACAAAAGGCACAATGCTGACTTAAGTACAAGAGGACAGACACTCTAAGTTTCAATGCTTTGAACCTCTCCTGTGAGTTCAGTGTTAGATTCCGATGCTTCACTTCAGGTTTCCTGCATACTTTGGACCTTCTTATTGACAATGAAACACAGAAATAGCATCGGAATTAAATTCAAATGGCACAATGCCGACTTAAGTACTAGAGGACTGACTCTCTAACTTTCTATGATTTGTACCTCTCCTGTGAGGCAAGATTTAGATTCGGATGCTTCACTTCAGGTTCATTGTATTCCTTGGACTTTCTTATTGACGATGAAACACAGAAATTGCATCCGAATTTAATACAAAAGGCACAATGACGACTTAAGTAAAAAGGGACTGACACGCTAACTTTCTGTGATTTGAACCTCTCCTATGAGTCCAGTTTTAGATTCCGAAGCTTCACTTCAGGTTCACTGTATACCTTGTACCTTCTTATTGACGATGAAACACAGAAATTGCATCGGAATTAAATCCATAAGGCACAATGCCGACTTAAGTACAAGAGAACTGACACTCTAACTTTCTATGATTTGAACCTCTCCTGTGAGACTAGTTTTAGATTCGGATGCTTCACTTCAGGTTTACTGTACACCTTGGACCGTCGTATTGACGATGAAGCACAGATATTGCTTCGGAATTAAATTCAAAAGGCACAATGCCGACTTAAGTAAAAGAGGACTGACACTCTCACTTTCTATTATTTTAACCTCTCCTGTGAGTCCAGTTTTAGATTCCGATGCTTCACTTCAGGTTTCCTGTATACCTAGGACCTTCTAATTGACAAAGGAACACAGAAATTGCATCGGAATTAAATTCAAAAGGCACAATGCCGACATAAGTACAAAAGGACTGACTCTCTAACCTTCTATGATTTGAACCTCTTCTGTGAGTCCAGTTTTAGATTCCGATGATTCACTACAGGTTTACTGTATCCTTTGGACTTTCATATTGACGATGAAACACAGAAATTGCATCCGAATTTAATACAAAAGCACAATGCCGACTTAAGTACAAAAGGACTGAGACTCTCGCTTTCTATGATTTGAAACTCTCATGTGAGTCCAGTTTTAGATTCCGATGCTTGACTTCAGGTTTTGTGTATACCTTGGACGTTCTTATTGACGATGAAACACAGATATTGCATCCGAATTTAATACAAAGGGCACAATGCCGACTTAAGTACAAGAGGACTGACACTCTCACTTGCTATGATTTGAACATCTCCTGTGAGTCAAGTTTTAGATTCCGATGCTTCACTTCAGGTCTACTATATCACTTGCACCTTCTTATTGACGAAGAAACACAGAAATTGCATCGGAATTAAATTCAAAAGACACAATGCCGACTTAAGTAAAAGAGGACTGACACACTCACTTTCTATGATTTTAACCTCTCCTGTGAGTCCAGTTTTAGATTCCGATGCTTCACTTCAGGTTTCCTGCATACTTTGGACCTTCTTATTGACAATGAAACACAGAAATAGCATCGGAATTAAATTCAAATGGCACAATGCCGACTTAAGTACTAGAGGACTGACTCTCTAACTTTCTATGATTTGTACCTCTCCTGTGAGGCCAGATTTAGATTCGGATGCTTCACTTCAGGTTCACTGTATTCCTTGGACTTTCTTATTGACGATGAAACACAGAAATTGCATCCGAATTTAATACAAAAGGCCCAATGACGACTTAAGTACGAAGGGACTGACACGCTAACTTTCTGTGATTTGAACCTCTCCTGTGAGTCCAGTTTTAGATTCCGATGCTTCACTTCAGGTTCACTGTATACCTTGGACCTTCTTATTGACGATGAAACACAGAAATTGCATCGGAATTAAATCCATAAGGCACAATGCCAACTTAAGTACAAGAGGACTGACACTCTAACTTTCTATGATTTGAACCTCTCCTGTGAGTCTAGTTTTAGATTCGGATGCTTCAGTTCAGGTTTACTGTACACCTTGGACCTTCTTATTGACGATGAAGCACAGAAATTGCTTCGGAATGAAATTCAAAACGCACAATGCCGACTTAAGTAGCAGAGAACTGACACTCTAACTTTCTATGATTTGAACCTCCACTGTGAGTAAAGTTTTAGATTCCGATGCTTCACTTCAGGTTTCCTGTATACCTTGGACCTTCTTATTGACGATGAAACACAGAAATAGCATCGGAATTAAATTCAAAAGGCACAATGCCGACTTAAGTACTAGAGGACTGACTCTCTAACTTTCTATGATTTGTACCTCTCCTGTGAGCACAGATTTAGATTCGGATGCTTCACTTCAGGTTTACTGTGTTCCTTGGACCTTCTTATTGACGATGAAACACAGAAATTGCATCGGAATTAAATTCAAAAGGCACAATGCCGACATAAGTAAAAGAGGACTGACACTCTCACTTCTATGATATTAACCTCTCCTGTGAGTCCAGTTTTAGATTCCGATGCTTCACTTCAGGTTTCCTGTATACCTAGGACCTTCTAGTGGCGATGAAACACGGAAATTGCAATGGAATTAAATTCAAAAGGCACAATGCCGACTTAAGTACAAGAGGACTGACTCTCTAACTTTCTATGATTTGAACCTCTTCTGTGAGTCCAGTTTTAGTTTCCGATGATTCACTTCAGGTTTACTGTATCCCTTGGACTTTCTTATTGACGATGATACACAGAAATTGCATCCGAATTTAATTCAAAAGCACAATGCCGACTTAAGTACAAGAGGACTGACCCTCTCACTTTCTATGATTTTAACCTCTCCTGTGAGTCCAGTTTTACATTCCGATGCTTCACTTCAGGTTTCGTGTATTCCTTGGACGTTCATATTGACGATGAAACACAGGAATTGCATCCGAATTTAATACAAAAGGCACAATGCCGACTTAAGTACAAGAGAACGGACACTCTCACTTTCTATGATTTGAACATCTCCTGTGAGTCAAGTATTAGATTCCGGTGCTTCACTTCAGGTCTACTATATCACTTGCACCTTCTTATTGACGATGAAACACAGAAATTGCATCGGAATTAGATTCAAAAGGCACAATGCCGGCTTAAGTAAAAGAGGACTGACACTCTCACTTTCTATGATTTTAACCTCTCCTGTGAGTCCAGTTTTAGATTCCGATGCTTCACTTCAGGTTTCCTGTATACCTTGGACCTTCTTATTGACGATGAAACACAGAAATTGCATCTGAATTAAATTCAAAAGGCACAATGCCGACATAAGTACTAGAGGACCGACTCTCTAACTTTCTATCATTTGTCCTCTTTTATGAGCCCAGTTTTAGATTCGGATGCTTTCTTTCAGGTTTACTGTATACCTTGGACCTTCATATTGACGATGAAGCACAGAAATTGCTTCGGAATTAAATTCAAAAGGCACAATATCGACTTAGGTACAAGAGGACCGACACTCTAAATTTCTTTGATTTTAACCTCTCCTGTGAGTCAAGTTTTAGATTCCGATGCTTCACCTCAGGTTCACTGTATACCTTGGACCTTCTTATTGACGATGAAACACAGAAATTGCATCATAATTAAATTCAAAAGGCACAATGCCGACTTAAGTAGAAGAGGACTGACACTCTAACTTTCTATGATTTGAATCTCTCCTGTGAGTCTAGTTTTAGATTCGGATGCTTCACTTCAGGTTTACTGTATACCTTGGACCTTCTTATTGACGATGAAACACAGAAATTGCTTCGGAAATACATTCAAAAGGCACAATGCCGTTTAAGTAGCAGAGAACTGACACTCTAACTTTCTATGATTTGAACCTCCACTGTGAGTCCAGTTTTAGATTCCGATGCTTCACTTCAGGTTCACTGTATACCTTGGTTCTTCTTATTGACGATGAAACACAGAAATTGCATCGGAATTAAATTCAAAAGGCACAATGCCGACTTAAGTACAAGAGAACGGACACTCTCACTTTCTATGAATTGAACATCTCTTGTGAGTCAAGTTTTAGATTCCGATGCTTCACTTCAGGTCTACTATATCACTTGCACCTTCTTATTGACGATGAAACACAGAAATTGCATCGGAATTACATTCATAAGGCACAATGCCGACTTAAGTAAAAGAGGACTGACACTCTCACTTTCTAAGATTTTAACCTCTCCTGTGAGTCCAGTTTTAGATTCCGATGCTTCACTTCGGGTTTCCTGTATACCTTGGACCTTCTTATTGACGATGAAACACAGAAATTGCATCGGAATTAAATTCAAAAGGTACAATGCCGACTTAAGTACTAGAGGACCGACTCTCTAACTTTCTATGATTTGTACCGCTTTTGTGAGCCCAGTTTTAGATTCGGATGCTTCACTTTAGGTTTACTGCATTCCTTGGACCTTCTTATTGACGAAGAAGTACAGATATTGCTTCGGAATTAAATTCAAAATACACAATGCCGACTTAAGTACAAGAGGACTGACACTCAAACTTTCTATGATTTGAACCTCTCCTGTGAGTCTACTTTTAGATTGGGATGCTTCACTTCAGGTTTACTGTACACCTTGGATCTTCTTATTGACGATGAAGCACAGAAATTGCTTCGGAATTAAATTCAAAAGGCACAATGCCGACTTAAGTAGCAGAGAACTGACACTCTAACTTTCTATGATTAGAACCTCCACTGTGAGTCCAGGTTTAGATTCCGATGCTTCTCTTCAGGTTCACTGTATCTCTTGGACCTTCTTATTGATGATGAAACACAGAAATTGCATCCAAATTTAATACAAAAGGCACAATGCCGACTTAAGTACAAGAGGACTGACACTCTCACTTTCTATGAATTCAACCTCTCCTGTGAGTCCAGTTTTAGATTCCGATGCTTCACTTCAGGTTTCCTGTACACCTCGGACCTTCTTATTGACGATGAAACACAGGAATTTAATCCGAATTAAATTGAGAAGGCACAATGCCGACTTAAGTACAAGGGGACTGACTCTCTAACTTTCTATGCTTTGAACCTCTCCTGTTAGTCCAGTTTTAGATTCCGATGATTCATTTCAGGTTTACTGTATCCCTTGGACATTCTTACTGATGATGAAACACAGAAATTGCATCCGAATTTAATACAGAAGGCACAATGCCGACTTAAGTACAAGAGTACTTACACTCTCACTTTCTATGATTTGAACCTCACCTGTGAGTCCAGTTTTAGATTCCGATGCTTCATATCACGTTGCCTGTATACCTTGGACCTTCTTATTGACGATGAAACACAGAAATTGCATCCGAATTTAATACAAAAGGCACAATGCCGACATAAGTACAAGAGGACTGACACTCTCACTTTCTATGATTTGAACCTCTCCTGTGAGTCCAGTCTTAGATTACGATGCTTCACTTCAGGTTTACTGTATCCCTTGGACCTTCTTATTGACGATGAAACAGAGAAATTGCATCGGAATTAAATTCAAAAGCCACAATGCCGACTTAAGTTCAAGAGGACTGACACTCTAACTTTCTATAATTTCAACCTCTCCTGTGAGTCCAGTTTTAGATTCGGATGCTTCACTTCAGGTTTACTGTATCCCTTGGACCTTCTTATTGACGATGAAACACAGATATTGCATCCGAATTTAATGCAAAAGGCACAATGACGACTTAAGTAGAAAAGGACTGACACTCTAATTTTCTGTGATTTGAACCTCTCCTGTCAGTCCAGTTTTGAATTCCGATGCCTCCCTTCAGGTTCACTGTATACCTTGGACCTTCTTATTGACGATGAAACACAGAAATTGCATCGGAATTAAATTCAAAAGGCACAATGCCGACACAGGTACAAGCGGACTGACACTCTAACTGTCTATGATTTGACCCTCTCTTGTGAGTCCGGTTTTAGATTCGGATGCTTCACTTCAGGTTCACTGTATACCTTGGACCATCTTATTGACGATGAAGCACAGAAATTGTTTCGGAATTAAATTCAAAAGGCACAATGCCGACTTAAGTAGCAGTGGACTGACACTCTAACTTTCTATGATTTGAATCTCTCCTGTGAGTCCAGTTTTAGATTGCGATGCTTCACTTCAGGTTTAATGTTTGACTTGGACCTTCTTATTGACGATGAAACACAGAAATTGCATCCGAATTTATTACAAAAGGCACAATGACGACTTAAGATCAAAAGGACTGACACTCTAACTTTCTATGATTTGAATCTCTCCTGTGAGTCCACTTTTAGATTCGGTGCTTCACTTCAAGTTTACTGTATACCTTGGACCTTCTTATTGACGATGAAACACAGAATTTGCCTCGGAATTAAATTCAAAAGGCACAATGCCGACTTAAGTACAAGTGGAGTGATACTCTAACTTTCTATGATTTGAACCTCTCCTGTGAGTCCAGTTTTAGATTCCGATGCTTCACTTCGGGATTACTGCATGCCTTGGACCTACTTATTGACGATGTAACACAGAAATAGCATCCGAATTCAATACAAAAGGAACAATGCCGACTTAAGTACAAGAGGACTGACACTCTTATTTTCTGTGATTCGAACCTGTCCTGTGAGTCCAGTTTTAGATTCCGATGCTTCTCTTTAGTTGTACTGTATCCCTTGGACTTTCTTATTGATGGTGAAACACATAAATTGCATCCGAATTTAATACAAAAGGCACAATGCCGACTTAAGTACAAGAGGACTGACACACTCACTTTCTATGATTTGAACCTCTCCTGTGAGTCCAGTTTTAGATTCAGGTGCTTCACTTCAGGTTTCGAATATACGTCGGACCTTCTTATTGACGATGAAACACAGAAATTGCATCCGAATTTAATACAAAAGGCACAATGCCGACTTAAGTACAAGAGGACTGTCACTCTCACTTTCTATGATTTAAACCTCTCCTGTGAGTCCAGTTTTAGATTCCGATGCCTCACTTCCGGTTTCCTGTATACCTTGGAAATTCTAATTGACGATGAAACACAGAAATTGCATCCGAATTTAATTCAAAAGGCACAATGCCGACATCAGTACAAGAGGACTGACACTCTCACTTTCTATGATTTGAACCCCTCCTGTGAGTCCAGTGTTAGATTCCGATGCTTCACTTCAGGTTTAATGTATACCTTGGACCTTCTTATTGACGACGAAACACAGAAATTTCATCCGAATTAAATTCAAAAGGCACAATGCCGACTTAAGTACAAGAGGTCTGACACTCTAACTTTCTATGATTTGAACCTCTCCTGCGAGCCCAGTTTTAGATTCCGATGCTTCACTTCAGCTTTACTGTATCCCTTGGACCTTCTTATTGATGATGAAACACAGAAATTGCATCCGAATTTAATACAAAAGGCACAATGACGACTTAAGTACAAGAGGACTGACACTCTAACTATCTATGATTTGAACCTCTCCTGTGAGTCCAGTTTTAGATTCCGATTCTTCACTTCGGGTTTACTGTATCCCATGGACCTTCTTATTGACGATGAAACACAGAAATTGCATCGGAATTAAATTCAAAAGTCACAATGCCGACTTAAGTACAACAGGACTGACACTCTAACTTTCTATGATTTGAACCTCTCCTGTGAGTCCAGTTTTAGATTCCGATGCTTCACTTCAGGTTTACTGTATACCTTGGACCTTCGTATTGACGATGAAGCACAGAAATTGCTTCTAAATTAAATTCAAAAGGCACAATGCCGACTTATGTAGCAGAGGACTGACACTCTAAATTTGTATGATTTGAACCTCCACTGTGAGTCCAGTTTTAGATTCCGATGCTTCACTTCAGGTTTACAGTATTCATTGGACCTTCTTATTGTCGATGAGACACAGAAATTGCATCCGTATTCAATACAATAGGCACAATGACGACTTAAGTACAAAAGGACAGACACTCAAAGTTTCTATGATTTGCATCCCTCCTGTGAGTCCAGTTTTGGATTCCGATGCTTCACTTCAGGTTTCCTGTATATCTAGGACCTTCTTATTGACGATGAAACACAGAAATTGCATCGGAATTAAATTCAAAAGGCACAATGCTGACTTCAGTACAAGAGGGCTGAGACTCTAACTTTCTATGATTTGAACCTCTCCTGTGAGTACAGTTTTAGATTCCGATGCTTCACTTCAGGTTTACTGTATCCCATGGACGTTCTTATTGACGATGAAACACAGAAATTGCATCGGAATAAAATTCAAAAGTCACAATGCCGACTTAAGGGCAAGAGGACTGACACTCTAACTTTCTATGATTTGAACCTCTCCTGTGAGTCCAGTTTTAGATTCCGAAGCTTCACTTCAGGTTTACTGTATCCCTTGGACCATCTCATTGACGATGAAACACAGAAATTGCATCGGAATTAAATTCGGAAGGAACAAGGCCGACTTAAGTACAGGAGGACTGACCTCTAACTTTCTATGATTTGAACCTCTCCGGTGAGTCCAGTTTTAGATTCCGATGCTTCAGTTCAGGTTTACTGTATCCCTTGGACCGTCATACTGACGATGAAACACAGAAATTACATCCGAATTTAATACAAAGGGCACAATGCCGACGTAAGTACAAGAGGACTGACACTCTAACTTTCTATGATTTGAACCTCTCCTGTTAGCCCAGTTTTAGATTCCGATACTTCACTTCAGGTTTACCGTATCCCTTGGACCTTCTTATTGATGATGAAACACAGAAATTGCATCCGAATGTAATACAAACGGCACAATGCCGACTTAAGTACAAGAGGACTGACACCCTAACTTTCTATGATTTGAACCTCTCCGGTGAGTCCAGTTTTAGATTCCGATGCTTCACTTCAGGTTTACTGTATCCCTTGGACCTCCTTATTGACGAGGAAACACAGAAATTGCATCCGAATTTAATACAAATGTCACAATGCCGACTTAAGTACAAGAGGACTGACATTCTAACTTTCTATGATTTGAACCTCTCTTGTGAGTCCAATTTTAGATTCGAATGCTACACTCTACGTTCACTGTATACCTTGGACCTTCTTATTGACGATGAAGTACAGAAATTGTTTCGGAATTAAATTCAAAAGGCACAATGCCGACTTAAGTAGCAGAGGACTGACACTCTAACTTTCTATGATTTGAACGTCTCCTGTGAGTCCAGTTTTAGATTGCGATGCTTCACTTCAGGTTTAATGTTTCCCTTGGACCTTCTTATTGACGATGAAACACAGAAATTGCATTCGAATTTATTACAAATGGCACAATGACGACTTAAGTACAAAAGGACTGACACTCTAACTTTCTATGATTTGAATCTCTCCTGTGAGTCCACTTTTAGATTCCGATGCTTCACTTCAAGTTTACTGTATACCTTGGACCTTCTTATTGACGATGAAACACAGAATTTGCCTCGGAATTAAATTCAAAAGGCACAATGCCGACTTAAGTACAAGTGGAGTGATACTCTAACTTTCTATGATTAGAACCTCCCCTGTGAGTCCAGTTTTAGATTCCGATGCTTCACTTCGGGATTACTGTATGCCTTGGACCTTCTTATTGACGATGAAATACAGAAATTGCATCCGAATTCAATACAAAAGGCACAATGCCGACTTAAGTACAAGAGGACTGACACTCTTACTTTCTATGATTCGAACCTGTCCTGTGAGTCCAGTTTTAGATTCCGATGCTTCACTTTAGGTGCACTGTATCCCTTGGACTTTCTTATTGACGGTGAAACACATAAATTGCAACCTAATTTAATACAAAAGGCACAATGCTGACTTTAGTACAAGAGGACTGACACTCTCACTTTCTATGATTTGAACCTCTCCTGTGAGTCCAGTTTTGCGAGGGTCAGTCAAAAAGTAATGCCTCCTATTTTTTTTTTCTACGTTTAGTTGTCAGGAAATTTAAATGCAATTACATAGGTTGAAAACCACAATATTGAGGATCAGTTTGTTATTTTTCAATGTAATCGCCGCCCATCTCTACAGTTTTGGTCCATCTTTGAACAAGGGCATGTATCCCAGCACGGTAAAAATCACAGCTCTGCTTCCTAAGCCATTGACGCACGGATTTTTTGACGGCCACCTCATCTTAAAAATGAATCCCACGATGGGCTTCTTTTAGTGGCCCGAACAGATGGAAGTCTGATGGTGCCAGGTCAGGGCTGTATGGGGGATGAGGCAAAACTTCCCATCCAATTTTGACAATCTCGTCAGAGGTGTGACGACTGGTGTGTGGTCTTGCATTGTCATGCAAAAGAAGAACATCTGCCATTGATTTTGTTGGGCGAACTCGCTGAAGGCGTGCTTTAAGTTTGTTGAGGGTTGTGACGTATTGAACAGAATTTATTGTGCATCCCTGCTCCAAAAAATCAACCAGAATCACACCCTCTGTATCCCAGAAAGCTGTTGCCATAACTGTCCCTGCCGATCTCACAGTTTTGAATTTTTTCTTCCTCGGCGAGCTTGTGTGACGCCACTCCATTGACTGCCTCTTTAATTCGGGTTCAAAAAAATGCACCCATGTTTCGTCCCCGGTCACAATTTTATTCCGAAACTCATCTCTCTCCAAACGGAAGCGCTGCAAGTGTTGGGAGGCTATTGTTTTCCTTGCCTCTTTAATCTGATCGGTTAACATTCTTGGAACCCACCGTGCACAAACTTTTGAGTACCCCAATTGTTTAATAATCGTGATCACACTGCCTTTACTAAGAGAAATAATGCGACACACTTCATCTGCAGTCACCCGACGGTCACCTCGAATGATGTCATCAACTTGCTGAATGTTGTGTGGAGTCACTGCACTTACTGGCCTGCCGCTTCGCTTTTCGTCAGTCAACGGTGATTGCCCTACAGCTTCCTTACAACGACGAACCCATCGTCTAACAGTGCTGACATCCACTGTCACAACACCTTTCACCTTCTTCAGTCTTTCATGAATGCGTATGGGCGTTTCACCTTCTGCATTCAAGAATTCAATCACACAACGCTGTCTCAAACGAACATCGATGTCGGCCATCTTACAAACTTCTGCTGTGCTGCCACCTGTTGACACAGAAAGTTACTACTGCAGTGGATTGCAGAAGAAGGTTTGAGGAATGGCGCCAAATTCAAATTTTTCACTTAACTTAATTTCTTTAAGTAGAAAAAAAATGGGAGGCATTACTTTTTGACCGACCCTCGTAGATTCCGATGCTTCACTTCAGGTTTCGAATATACGTCGGACCTTCTTATTGACGATGAAACACAGAAATTGCATCCGAATTTAATACAAAAGCACAATGCCGACTTAAGTACAAGAGGACTGTCACTCTCACTTTCTATGATTTGAACCTCTCCTGTGAGTCCAGTTTTAGATTCCGATGCCTCACTTCCGGTTTCCTGTATACCTTGGAAATTCTAATTGACGAGGAAACACAGAAATTGCATCCGAATTTAATTCAAAAGGCACAATGCCGACATCAGTACAAGAGGACTGACACTCTCACTTTCTATGATTTGAACCTCTCCTGTGAGTCCAGTGTTAGATTCCGATGCTTCACTTCAGGTTTCCTGTATACCTTCTACCTTCTTATTGACGACAAAACACAGAAATTTCTTCCGAATTAAATTCAAAAGACACAATGCCGACTTAAGTACAAGAGGACTGACACTCTAACTTTCTATGATTTGAACCTCTCCAGTGAGCCCAGTTATAGATTCCGATGCTTCACTTCAGCTTTACTGTATCCCTTGGACCTTCTTATTGATGATGAGACACAGAACTTGCATCCGAATTTAATACAAAGTGCACAATGACGACTTAAGTACAAGAGGACTGACACTCTCACTTTCTATGAATTCAACCTCTCCTGTGAGTCCAGTTTTAGATTCCGATGCTTCACTTCAGGTTTCCTGCATCCCTTGGACCTTCTTATTGATGATGAAACACAGAACTTGCATCCGAATTTAATACAAAAGGCACAATGACGACTTAAGTACAAGAGGACTGACACACTCACTTTCTATGAATTCAACCTCTCCTGTGAGTCCAGTTTTAGAATCAGATAACTCACTTCAGGTTTACCGTATATCTTGGACCTTCTTATTGAACACAGAAATTGCATCCGAATTTAATACAAAAGGCACAATGCAGACTTAAGTACAAGAGGACTGACACTCTCGCTTTATATGATTTGAACCTCTCCTGTGAGTCCAGTTTTAGATTCTGATGCTTCACTTCAGGTTTCCTGTATACCTAGGACCTTCTTATTGACAATGAAACACAGAAATTGCATCCGAATTAAATTCAAAAGGCACAATGCCGACTTAAGTGCAAGAGGACTCACACTCCAACTTTCTATGATTTGAACCGCTCCTGTGAGTCCAGTTTTAGATTCACTTCTGGTTTACTGTAACCCTTGGTCCTTCTTATTGACGAGAAAACACAGAAATCGCATCCGAATTTAATACAAAAGTCACAATTCCGACTTAAGTACAAGAGGACTGACACTCTCACTTTCTATGATTTGAACCTCTCTTGTGAGCCCAGTTTTAGATTCCGATGCTTCACTTCAGGTTTCCTGTATATCTAGGACCTTCTTATTGACGATGAAACACAGAAATTGCATCCGAAGTAAATTCAAAAGGCACAATGCCGACTTAAGTGCAAGAGGACTCACACTCCAACTTTCTATGATTTGAACCTCTCCTGTGAGTCCAGTTTTAGATTCCGAAACTTCACTTCAGGTTTCCTGTATATCTAGGACCTTCTTATTGACGATGAAACACAGAAATTGCATCCGAAGTAAATTCAAAAGGCACAATGCCGACTTAAGTGCAAGAGGACTGACACTCCAACTTTCTATGATTTGAACCTCTCCTGTGAGTCCAGTTTTAGATTCCGATTCTTCACTTCAGGTTTACTGTATCCCTTGGACCGTCTTATTGATGATGAAACACAGAAATTGCATCCGAATTTAATACAAAAGGCACAATGCCGACTTAAGTACAAGAGGACTGACACTCTCACTTTCTATGATTTGAACCTCTCCTGTGAGTCCAGTTTTGCGAGGGTCAGTCAAAAAGTAATGCCTCCTATTTTTTTTTCTACGTTTAATTGTCAGGAAATTTAAATGCAATTACATAGGTTGAAAACCACAACATTGAGGATCATTTTGTCATTTTTCAATGTAATCGCCGCCCATCTCTACAGTTTTGGTCCATCTTTGAACAAGGGCATGTATCCCAGCACGGTAAAAATCACAGCTCTGCTTCCTAAGCCATTGACGCACGGATGTTTTGACGGCCCCCTCATCTTCAAAATGAATCCCACGATGAGCATCTTTTAGTGGCCCGAACAGATGGAAGTCTGATGGTGCCAGGTCAGGGTTGTATGGGGGATGAGGCAAAACTTCCCATCCAATTTTGACAATCTCGTCAGAGGTGTGACGACTGGTGTGTGGTCTTGCATTGTCATGCAAAAGAAGAACATCTGCCATTGATTTTGTTGGGCGAACTCGCTGAAGGCGTGCTTTAAGTTTGTTGAGGGTTGTGACGTATTGAACAGAATTTATTGTGCATCCCTGCTCCAAAAAATCAACCAGAATCACACCCTCTGTATCCCAGAAAACTGTTGCCATAACCTTCCCTGCCGATCGCACAGTTTTGAATTTTTTCTTCCTCGGCGAGCTTGTGTGACGCCACTCCATTGACTGCCTCTTTAATTCGGGTTCAAAAAAATGCACCCATGTATCGTCCCCGGTCACAATTTTTTTCAGAAACTCATCTCCCTCCAAACGGAAGCGCTGCAAGTGTTGGGAGGCTATTGTTTTCCTTGCCTCTTTATTCTGATCGGTTAACATTCTTGGAACCCACCGTGCACAAACTTTTGAGTACCCCAATTGTTTAATAATCGTGATCACACTGCCTTTACTAAGAGAAATAATGCGACACACTTCATCTGCAGTCACCCGACGGTCGAAACGAATGATGTCATCAACTTGCTGAATGTTGTGTGGAGTCACTGCACTCGCCGGCCTGCCGCTCCGCTTTTCGTCAGTCAACGGTGTTTGCCCTTCAGCTTCCTTACGACGACGAACCCATCGTCTAACAGTGCTGACATCCACTGTCACAACACCATACACCTTCTTCGGTCTTTCATGAATGCGTATGGGCGTTTCACCTTCTGCATTCAAAAATTCAATCACACAACGCTGTCTCAAACGAACATCGATGTCGGCCATCTTACAAACTTCTGCTGTGCTGCCACCTGTTGACACAGAAAGTTACTACTGCAGTGGATTGCAGAAGAAGGTTTGAGGAATGGCGCCAAATTCAAATTTTTCACTTAACTTAATTTCTTTAAGTAGAAAAAAAATGGGAGGCATTAATTTTGACCGACCCTCGTAGATTCCGATGCTTCACTTCAGGTTTCGAATATACGTCGGACCTTCTTATTGACGATGAAACACAGAAATTGCATCCGAATTTAATACAAAAGGCACAATGCCGACTTAAGTACAAGAGAACTGTCACTCTCACTTTCTATGATTTGAACCTCTCCTGTGAGTCCAGTTTTAGATTCCGATGTCTCACTTCCGGTTTCCTGTATACCTTGGAAATTCAAATTGACGATGAAACACAGAAATTGCATCCGAATTTAATTCAAAAGGCACAATGCCGACATCTGTACAAGAGGACTGACACTCTCACTTTCTATGATTTGAACCTCTCCTGTGAGTCCAGTGTTAGATTCCGATGCTTCACTTCAGGTTTCCTGTATACCTTGGACCTTCTTATTGACGACGAAACACAGAAATTTTATCCGAATTAAATTCAAAAGACACAATGCCGACTTAAGTACAAGAGGACTGACACTCTAACTTTCTATGATTTGAACCTCTCCAGTGAGCCCAGTTTTAGATGCCGATGCTTCACTTCAGGTTTCCTGTATCCCTTGGACCTTCTTATTGATGATGAAACACAGAACTTGCATCCGAATTTAATACAAAAGGCACAATGACGACTTAAGTACAAGAGGACTGACACACTCACTTTCTATGAATTCAACCTCTCTTGTGAGTCCAGTTTTAGAATCCGATAACTCACTTCAGGTTTACTGTATATCTTGGACCTTCTTATTGACGATGGAACACAGAAATGGCATCCGAATTTAATAGAAAAGGCACAATGCCGTCTTAAGTACAAGAGGACTGACACTAACTTTCTATGATTTGAACCTCTCCGATGAGTCCAGTTTTAGATTCCGATGCTTCACTTCAGGTTTACTGTATCACTTGTACCTTCTTATTGATGATGAAACACAGAAATTGCATCCGAATTTAATACAAAAGGCACAATGCAGACTTAAGTACAAGAGGACTGACACTCTCGCTTTATATGATTTGAACCTCTCCTGTGAGTCCAGTTTTAGATTCTGATGCTTCACTTCAGGTTTCCTGTATACCTAGGACCTTCTTATTGACAATGAAACAAAGAAATTGCATCCGAATTAAATTCAAAAGGCACAATGCCGACGTAAGTACAAGAGGACTGACACTCTAACTATCTATGATTTGAAACTCTCCTGTGAGTCCAGTTTTAGATTCCGATGCTTCACTACAGGTTTACTGTATACCTTGGAACTTCTTATTGACGATGAAACACAGTAATTGCATCGGAATAAAAATTCAAAAGGCACAATTCCGACTTAAGTACAAGAGGACTGACACTCTAACTTTCTATGATTTGAACCTCTCCTGTGAGTCCAGTTTTAGATTCCAATGCTTCACTTCTGGTTTACTGTAACCCTTGGACCTTCTGATTGACGAGAAAACACAGAAATTGCATCCGAATTTAATACAAAAGTCACAATGCCGACTTAAGTACAAGAGGACTGACACTCTCACTTTCTGTGATTTGAACCTCTCTTGTGAGCCCAGTTTTAGATTCCGATGCTTCACTTCAGGTTTCCTGTATATCTAGGACCTTCTTATTGACGATGAAACACAGAAATTGCATCCGAATTTAATACAAAAGGCACAATGCCGACTTAAGTACAAGAGGACTGACACTCTAACTATCTATGATTTGAAACTCTCCTGTGAGTCCAGTTATAGATTCCGATGCTTCACTACAGGTTTACTGTATACCTTGGAACTTCTTATTGACGATGAAACACAGTAATTGCATCGGAATAATAAATCAAAAGGCACAATTCCGACTTAAGTACGAGAGGACTGACACTCTAACTTTCTATGATTTGAGCCGCTCCTGTGAGTCCAGTTTTAGATTCCGATGCTTCACTTCTGGTTTACTGTATCCCTTGGACCTTCTTATTGACGATGAAACACCGACATTGCATCCGAATTTAATACAAAAGGCACAATGCCGACTTAAGTACAAGAGGACTGACCCTCTTACTTTCTATGATTTGAACCTCTCCTGTGAGTCCTGTTTTAGATTCCGATGCTTCACTTCAGGTTTACTGTATCCCTTGGACCTTCTTTTTGACGATGAAACACAGAAATTGCATCCGAATTTAATACAAAAGGCACAATGCCGACTTAAGTACAAGAGGACTGACACTCTCACTTTCTATGATTTGAACCTCTCCTGTGAGTCCAGTTTTAGATTCCGATGCTTCACTTCAGGTTTACTGTATCCCTTGGACCTTCTTATTGACGATGAAACACAGAAATAGCATCCGAATTTAATACAAAAGGCACAATGCAGTCTTAAGTTCAAGAGGACTGACACTCTAACTTTCTATGATTTGAACCACTCCTGTTAGCCCAGTTTTAGATTCCGATACTTCACTTCAGGTTTACCGTATCCCTTGGACCTTCTTATTGATGATGAAACACAGAAATTGCATCCGAATGTAATACAAACGGCACAATGCCGACTTAAGTACAAGAGGACTGACACCCTAACTTTCTATGATTTGAACCACTCCGGTGAGTCCAGTTTTAGATTCCGATGCTTCACTTCAGGTTTACTGTATCCCATGGACCTCCTTATTGACGAGGAAACACAGAAATTCCATCCGAATTTAATACAAATGTCACTATGCCGACTTAAGTACAAGAGGACTGACATTCTAACTTTCTATGATTTGAACCTCTCTTGTGAGTCCAGTTTTAGATTGCGATGCTTCACTTCAGGTTTAATGTTTCCCTTGGACCTTCGTATTGACGATGAAACACAGAAATTGCATTCGAATTTATTACATATGGCACAATGACGACTTAAGTACAAAAGGACTGACACTCTAACTTTCTATGATTTGAATCTCTCCTGTGGGTCCACTTTTAGATTCCGATGCTTCACTTCAAGTTTACTGTATACCTTGGACCTTCTTATTGACGATGAAACACAGAATTTGCCTCGGAATTAAATTCAAAAGGCACAATGCCGACTTAAGTACAAGTGGAGTGATACTCTAACTTTCTATGATTTGAACCTCCCCTGTGAGTCCAGTTTTAGATTCCGATGTTTCACTTCGGGATTACTGTATGCCTTGGACCTTCTTATTGACGATGAAATACAGAAATTGCATCCGAATTCAATACAAAAGGCACAATGCCGACTTAAGTACAAGAGGACTGACACTCTTACTCTCACCGAGCGGGGTGGCGCAGTGGTTAGACACTGGACTCGCATTCGGGAGGACGACGGTTCAGTCCCGCGTCGGCCATCCTGATTTAGGTTTTCCGTGATTTCCCTAAATCACTCCTGGCAAATGCCGGGATGGTTCCTCTGAAAGGGCACGGCCGACTTCCTTCCCAATCCTTCCCTAATCCGATGAGACCGATGACCACGCTGTCTGGTCTCCTTCCCCAAACCAACCAACCAACTCTTACTCTCTATGATTCGAACCTGTCCTGTGAGTCCAGTTTTAGATTCCGATGCTTCACTTTAGGTGTACTGTATCCCTTGGACTTTCTTATTGACGGTGAAACACATAAATTGCACCCGAATTTAATACAAAATTCACAATGCCGATTTAAGTACAGGAGGACTGTCACTCTCACTTTCTATGATTTGAACCTCTCCTGTGAGTCCAGTGTTAGGTTCCGATGCTTCACTTCAGGTTTCCTGTATACCTTGGACCTTCTTATTGACGACGAAACACAGAAATTTCATCCGAATTAAATTCAAAAGACACAATGCCGACTTAAGTACAAGAGGACTGACACTCTAACTTTCTATGATTTGAACCTCTCCAGTGAGCCCAGTTTTAGATTCCGATGCTTCACTTCAGCTTTACTGTATCCCTTGGACCTTCTTATTGATGATGAAACACAGAACTTGCATCCGAATTTAATACAAAAGGCACAATGACGACTTAAGTACAAGAGGACTGACACACTCACTTTCTATGAATTCAACCTCTCCTGTGAGTCCAGTTTTAGAATCCGATAACTCATTTCAGGTTTACTGTATATCTTGGACCTTCTTATTGACGATGGAACACAGAAATAGCATCCAAATTTAATAGAAAAGGCACAATGCCGACTTAAGTACAAGAGGACTGACACTAACTTTCTATGATTTGAACCTCTCCGGTGAGTCCAGGTTTAGATTCTGATGCTTCACTTCAGGTTTACTGTATCCCTTGTACCTTCTTATTGATGATGAAACACAGAAAATGCATCCGAATTTAATACAAAAGGCACAATGCCGACTTAAGTACAAGAGGACTGACACTCTCGCTTTATATGATTTGAACCTCTCCTGTGAGTCCAGTTTTAGTTTCTGATGCTTCACTTCAGGTTTCCTGTATACCTAGGACCTTCTTATTGACAATGAAACACAGAAATTGCATCCGAATTAAATTCAAAAGGCACAATGCCGACTTAAGTACAAGGGGACTGACACTCTAACTATCTATGATTTGAAACTCTCCTGTGAGTCCAGTTTTAGATTCCGATGCTTCACTACAGGTTTACTGTATACCTTGGAACTTCTTATTGACGATGAAACACAGTTATTGCATCGGAATAAAAATTCAAAAGGCACAATTCCGACTTAAGTACAAGATGACTGACACTCTAACTTTCTATGATTTGAACCACTCCTGTGAGTTCAGTTTCAGATTCCGATGCTTCACTTCTGGTTTACTGTATCCCTTGGACCTTCTTATTGACGACGAAACACCGACATTGCATCCGAATTTAATACAAAAGGCACAATGCCGACTTAAGTACAAGAGGTCTGACACTCTTACTTTCTATGATTTGAACCTCTCCTGTGAGTCCTGTTTTAGATTCGGATGCTTCACTTCAGGTTTACTGTATCCCTTTGACCTTCATACTGATGATGAAACACAGAAATTGCATCCGAATTTAATACAATAGGCACAATGCCGACTTAAGTACTTATGTAGCAGAGGACTGACACTCTAACTTTTTATGATTTGAACCTCCACTGTGAGTCCAGTTTTAGATTCCGATGCTTCACTTCAGGTTTACAGTATCCATTGGACCTTCTTATTGTCGATGAAACACAGAAATTGCATCCGAATTCAATACAATAGGCACAATGACGACTTAAGTACAAAAGGACAGACACTCTAAATTTCTATGATTTGAATCCCTCCTGTGAGTCCAGTTTTGGATTCCGATGCTTCACTTCAAGATTACTGTATACCTTGGACGTTCTTATTGACGATGAAACACAGAAATTGCATCGGAATTAAATTCAAAAGGCACAATGCTGACTTCAGTACAAGAGGACTGACACTCTAACTTTCTATGATTTGAACCTCTCCTTTGAGTCTAGTTTCAGATTCCGATGCTACACTTCAGGTTTACTGTATATCATGGACCTCCTTATTGACGACGAAGCACAGAAATTGCATCGGAATGAAATTGAAAAGGCACAATGCCGACATAAGTACAAGATGACTGACGCTCTAATTTTCTATGATTTGAACCTGTCCTGTGAGTCCAGTTTTAGAATTCGATGATTCACTTCAGGTTTACTGTATCCCTTGGACCATCTTATTGACGATGAAACACAGAAATTGCATCCGAATTTAATACAAAAGGCACAATGCCGACTTAAGTACAAGAGGTCTGACACTCTAACTTTCTATGATTTGAACCTCTCCTGTAAGTCCAGTTTTAGAATCCGATGCTTCACTTCAGGTTTACTGTATCCCTTGGACCATCTTATTGACGATGAAACACAGAAATTGCATCGGAATTAAATTCAAAAGGTACAAGGCCGACTAAAGTACAGGAGGACTGACACTCTCACTTTCTATGATTTGAACCTCTCATGTGAGTCCAGTTTTAGATTCAGATGCTTCACTTCCGGTTTCCTGTATACCTTGGACCGTCTTATTGACGATGAAACACAGAAACTGCATCCGAATTTAATACAAAAGGCACATTGCCGACTTTATAACAAGAGGACTGACGCTCTCACTTTCTATGATTTCAACCTCTCCTGCGGGTCCAGGTTTAGATTCCGATGCTTCACTTCAGGTTTACTGTATCCCTTGAACCTTCTTATTGACGATGAAATACAGAAATTGCATCCGAATTTAATACAAAAGGCACAATGCCGACTTAAGTTCAATACGACTGACACTCTAACTTTCTATGATTTGATCCTCTCCTGTTAGCCCAGTTTTAGATTCCGATACTTCACTTCAGGTTTACTGTATCCCTTTGGACCTTCTTATTGATGATGAAACACAGAAATTGCATCCGAATGTAATACAAACGGCACAATGCCGACTTAAGTAAAAGAGGACTGACACCCTAACTTCCTATGATTTGAACCTCTCTGGTGAGTCCAGTTTTAGATTCCGATGCTTCACTTCAGGTTTACTGTATCCCTTGGACCTCCTTATTGACGAGGAAACACAGAAATTGCATCCAAATTTAATACAAATGTCACAATGCCGACTTAAGTACAAGAGGACTGACATTCTAACTGTCTATGATTTGAACCTCTCCTGTGAGTCTAGTTTTAGATTCCGATGCTTCACTTCAGGTTCACTGTATACCTTGGACCTTCTTATTTGCGACGAAACACAGAAATTGCATCGGAATTCAATTCAATAGGCACAATGCCGACTTAAGTAGAAGAGGACTGACACTCTAAGTTTCTAGGATGTGAACCCCTCCTGTGAGTTTAGTTTTAGATTCCGATGCTTCACTTCAGGTTCACTGTATCCCTTGGACCATCTTATTGACGATGAAACACAGAAATTTCATCCGAATTTAATACAAAAGACAGAATGACGACTTAAGTACAATAGGACTGACACTCTAACTTTCTATGATTTTAATCTCTCTCCTGTGAGTCCAGTTTTAGATACCGATGCTTCACTTCAGGTTTATTGTATCCCTTGGACCCTCTTATTGACGATGAAACACAGACGTTGCATCCGAATTTAATACAAAAGGCACAATGCCGACTTAAGTACAAGAGGACTGACACTCTCACTTTCTATGATTTGAACGTCTCCTGTGAGTCCAGTTTCAGATTCAGATGCATCACTTCCGGTTTCCTGTATACCTTGGACCGTCTTATTGACGATGAAACACAGAAACTGCATCCGAATTTAATACAAAAGGCACAATGCCGACTTAAGTACAAGAGGACTGACATTCTAACTGTCTATGATTTGAACCTCTCCTGTGAGTCTAGTTTTAGATTCCGATGCTTCACTTCAGGTTCACTGTATACCTTGGAGCATCTTATTGACGATGAAACACAGATATTGCATCGGAAATAAATTCGAAAGGTACAAGGCCGACTAAATTACAGGAGGACTGACACTCTAACTTTCTATGATTTGAACCTCTCCGGTGAGTCCAGTTTTAGATTCCGATGCTTCAGTTCAGATTTACTGTATCCCTTGTACCTTCTTATAGATGATGAAACACAGAAATTACATCCGAATTTAATACAAAGGGCACAATGCCGACTTAACTACAAGAATACTGACACTCTAACTTTCTATGATTTAAACTCTCCTGTGAGTCCAGTTTTAGATTCCGATGATTCACTTCAGGTTTACTGTATCCCTTGGAACTACATACTGATGTTGAAACACAGAAATTGCATCCGAATTTAATACAAAAGGCACAATGCCGACTTAAGTACAAGCGGACAGACACTCTCACTTTCTATGATTTGAACCTCTCCTGTGAGTCCAGTTTTAGATTCAGATGCTTCAATTCCGGTTTCCTGTATACCTTGGACCGTCTTATTGACGATGATACACAGAAGCTGCATCCGAATTCAATACAAAAGGCACATTGCCGACTTAAGTACAAGAGGACTGACGCTCTCACTTTCTATGATTTGAACCTCTCCTGTGGGTCCAGGTTTAGATTCCGATGCTTCACTTCAGGTTTACTGTATCCCTTGAACCTTCTTATTGACGATGAAATACAGAAATTGCATCCGAATTTAATACAAAAGGCACAATGCCGACTTACGTTCAAGAGGACTGACACTCTACCTTTCTATGATTTGAACCTCTCCTGTTAGCCCAGTTTTAGATTCCGATACTTCACTTCAGGTTTACTGTATCCCTTTGGACCTTCTTATTGATGATGAAACACAGAAATTGCATCCGAATGTAATACAAACGGCACAATGCCGACTTAAGTACAAGAGGACTGACACCCTAACTTTCTATGATTTGAACCTCTCCGGTGAGTCCAGTTTTAGATTCCGATGCTTCACTTCAGGTTTACTGTATCCCTGGGACCTCCTTATTGACGAGGAAACACAGAAATTGCATCCAAATTTAATACAAATGTCACAATGCCGACTGAAGTACAAGAGGACTGACATTCTAACTGTCTATGATTTGAACCTCTCCTGTGAGTCTAGTTTTAGATTCCGATGCTTCACTTCAGGTTCACTGTATACCTTGGACCTTCTTATTTGCGACGAAACACAGAAATTGCATCGGAATTCAATTCAATAGGCACAATGCCGACTTAAGTAGAATAGGACTGACACTCTAAGTTTCTAGGATTTGAACCCCTCCTGTGAGTTTAGTTTTAGATTCCGATGCTTCACTTCAGGTTCACTGTATCCCATCGACCTTCTTATTGACGATGAAACACAGAAATTTAATCCGAATTTAATACAAAAGACACAATGACGACTTAAGTACAAAGGACTGACACTCTAACTTTCTATGATTTGAATCACTCCTGTGAGTCCAGTTTTAGATACCGATGCTTCACTTCAAGTTTACTGTATACCTTGGACCTTCGTATTGACTATGAAACACAGAAATTGCATCCGAATTTAATATAAAAGGCATAATGCCGACTTAAGTACAAGAGGACTTACACTCTAAGTTTCTATGATTTGAACCTCTCCTGTGAGTCCAGTTTTAGATTCCGATGCTTCACTTCAGGTTTATTGTATCCCTTGGACCCTCTTATTGACGATGAAACACAGAAATTGCATCCGAATTTAATATAAAAGGCACAATGCCGACTTAAGTACAAGAGGACTGACACTCTAACTTTCTATGATTTGAACCTCTCCTGTGAGTCCAGTTTTAGATTCCGAAGCTTCACTTCAGGTTTACTGTATCCCTTGGAGCATCTTATTGACGATGAAACACAGAAATTGCATCGGAAATAAATTCGAAAGGTACAAGGCCGACTAAATTACAGGAGGACTGACACTCTAACTTTCTATGATTTGAACCTCTCCGGTGAGTCCAGTTTTAGATTCCGATGCTTCAGTTCAGATTTACTGTATCCCTTGTACCTTCTTATAGATGATGAAACACAGAAATTACATCCGAATTTAATACAAAGGGCACAATGCCGACTTAACTACAAGAATACTGACACTCTAACTTTCTATGATTTGAAACTCTCCTGTGAGTCCAGTTTTAGATTCTGATGATTCACTTCAGGTTTACTGTATCCCTTGGAACTTCATACTGATGTTGAAACACAGAAATTGCATCCGAATTTAATACAAAAGGCACAATGCCGACTTAAGTACAAGCGGACAGACACTCTCACTTTCTATGATTTGAACCTCTCCTGTGAGTCCAGTTTTAGATTCAGATGCTTCAATTCCGGTTTCCTGTATACCTTGGACCGTCTTATTGACGATGAAACACAGAAGCTGCATCCGAATTCAATACAAAAGGCACATTGCCGACTTAAGTACAAGAGGACTGACGCTCTCACTTTCTATGATTTGAACCTCTCCTGTGGGTCCAGGTTTAGATTCCGATGCTTCACTTCATGTTTACTGTATCCCTTGAACCTTCTTATTGACGATGAAATACAGAAATTGCATCCGAATTTAATACAAAAGGCACAATGCCGACTTACGTTCAAGAGGACTGACCCTCTACCTTTCTATGATTTGAACCTCTCCTGTTAGCCCAGTTTTAGATTCCGATACTTCACTTCAGGTTTACTGTATCCCTTTGGACCTTCTTATTGATGATGAAACACAGAAATTGCATCCGAATGTAATACAAACGGCACAATGCCGACTTAAGTACAAGAGGACTGACACCCTAACTTTCTATGATTTGAACCTCTCCGGTGAGTCCAGTTTTAGATTCCGATGCTTCACTTCAGGTTTACTGTATCCCTTGGACCTCCTTATTGACGAGGAAACACAGAAATTGCATCCAAATTTAATACAAATGTCACAATGCCGACTTAAGTACAAGAGGACTCACATTCTAACTGTCTATGATTTGAACCTCTCCTGTGAGTTTAGTTTTAGATTCCGATGCTTCACTTCAGGTTCACTGTATACCTTGGACCTTCTTATTTGCGACGAAACACAGAAATTGCATCGGAATTCAATTCAAAATACACAATGCCGACTTAAGTAGAAGTGGACTGACACTCTAACTTTCTAGGATTTGAACCTCTCCTGTGAGTTTAGTTTTCGATTCCGATGCTTCACTTCAGGTTCACTGTATCCCTTGGACCTTCTTATTGACGATGAAACACAAAACTTTCATCCGAATTTAATACAAAAGACACAATGACGACTTAAGTACAAAAGGACTGACACTCTAACTTTCTATGATTTGAATCTCTGCTGTGAGTCCAGTTTTAGATACCGATGCTTCACTTCAAGTTTACTGTATACCTTGGACCTTCGTATTGACGATGAAACACAGAAATAGCATCGGAATTAAATTCAAAATGCACAAGGCCGACTAAAGTACAAGAGGACTGACACTCTAACTTTCTATGATTTGAACCTCTCCGGTGAGTCCAGTTTTAGATTCCGACGCTTCACTTCAGGTTTACTGTATCCCTTGTACCTTCTTATTGATGATGAAACACAGAAATTGCATGCGAATTTAATACAAAGGGCACAATGAAGACTTAAGTACAAGAAGACTGACACTCTATCTTTCTATGATTTGAACCTCTCCTGTGAGTCCAGTTTTAGATTCCGATGCCTCACCTCAGGTTTACTGTATCCCTTGGACCTTCATATTGACGATGAAACACAGAAATTGCATCTGGAATTAATACAAAAGGCACAATGCCGACTTATATACAAGAGGACAGACACTCTCACTTTCTATGATTTGAACCTCTCCTGTGAGTCCAGTTTTAGATTCAGATGCTTCACTTCCGGTTTCCTGTATACCTTGGACCGTCTTATTGACGATGAAACACAGAAACTGCATCCGAATTCAATACAAAAGGCACATTGCCGACTTAAGTACAAGAGGACTGACGCTCTCACTTTCTATGATTTGAACCTCTCCTGTGGGTCCGGGTTTAGATTCCGATGCTTCACTTCAGGTTTACTGGATCCCTTTAACTTTCTTATTGACGATGAAATACAGAAATTGCATTCGAATTTAATACAAAAGGCACAATGCCGACTTAAGTTCAAGAGGACTGACACTCTACCTTTCTATGATTTGAACCTCTCCTGTTAGCCCAGTTTTACATTCCGATACTTCACTTCAGGTTTACTGTATCCCTTTGGACCTTCTTATTGATGATGAAACACAGAAATTGCATCCGAATGTTATACAAACGGCACAATGCCGACTTAAGTACAAGAGGACTGACACCCTAACTTTCTATGATTTAAACCTCTCCGGTGAGTCCAGTTTTAGATTCCGATGCTTCACTTCAGGTTTACTGTATCCCTTGGACCTCCTTATTGGCGAGGAAACACAGAAATTGCATCCAAATTTAATACAAATGACACAATGCCGACTTAAGTACAAGAGGACTGACATTCTAACTGTCTATGATTTGAACCTCTCCTGTGAGTTTAGTTTTAGATTCCGATGCTTCACTTTAGGTTCACTGTATACCTTGGACCTTCTTATTAGCGACGAAACACAGAAATTGCATCGGAATTCAATTCAAAAGGCACAATGCCGACTTAAGTAGAAGTGGACTGACACTCTAACTTTCTAGGATTTGAACCTCTCCTGTGAATTTAGTTTTCGATTCCGATGCTTCACTTCAGGTTCACTGTATCCCTTGGACCTTCTTATTGACGATGAAACACAGAACTTTCATCCGAATTTAATTCAAAAGACACAATGACGACTTAAGTACAAAAGGACTGACACTCTAACTTTCTATGATTTGAATCTCTGCTGTGAGTCCAGTTTTAGATACCGATGCTTCACTTCAAGTTTACTGTATATCTTGGACCTTCGTATTGACGATGAAACACAGAAATAGCATCGGAATTAAATTCAAAATGCACAAGGCCGACTAAAGTACAAGAGGACTGACACTCTCACTTTCTATGATTTGAACCTCTCCTGTGGGTCCAGGTTTAGATTCCGATGCTTCACTTCAGGTTTACTGTATCCCTTGAACCTTCTTATTGACGATGAAATACAGAAATTGCATCCGAATTTAATACAAAAGGCACAATGCCGACTTAAGTTCAAGAGGACTGACACTCTACCTTTCTATGATTTGAACCTCTCCTGTTAGCCCAGTTTTAGATTCCGATACTACACTTCAGGTTTACTGTATCCCTTTGGACCTTCTTATTGATGATGAAACACAGAAATTGCATCCGAATGTAATACAAACGGCACAATGCCGACTTAAGTACAAGAGGACTGACACCCTAACTTTCTATGATTTAAACCTCTCCGGTGAGTCCAGTTTTAGATTCCGATGCTTCACTTCAGGTTTACTGTATACCATGGACCTCCTTATTGACGAGGAAACACAGAAATTGCATCCAAATTTAATACAAATGACACAATGCCGACTTAAGTACAAGAGGACTGACATTCTAATTGTCTATGATTTGAACGTCTCCTGTGAGTTTAGTTTTAGATTCCGATGCTTCAATTCAGGTTCACTGTATACCTTGGACCCTCTTATTTGCGACGAAACACAGAAATTGCATCGGAATTCAATTCAAAAGGCACAATGCCGACTTAAGTAGAAGTGGACTGACACTCTAAATTTCTAGGATTTGAACCTCTCCTGTGAGTTTAGTTTTCGATTCCGATGCTTCACTTCAGGTTCACTGTATCCCTGGGACCTTCTTATTGACGATGAAACACAGAACTTTCATCCGAATTTAATACAAAAGACACAATGACGACTTAAGTACAAAAGGACTGACACTCTAACTTTCTATGATTTGAATCTCTCCTGTGAGTCCAGTTTTAGATACCGATGCTTCACTTCAAGTTTACTGTATACCTTGGACCTTCGTATTGACGATGAAACACAGAAATAGCATCAGAATTAAATTCAAAATGCACAAGGCCGACTAAAGTACAAGAGGACTGACACTCTAACTTTCTATGATTTGAACCTCTCCGGTGAGTCCAGTTTTAGATTCCGACGCTTCACTTCAGGTTTACTGTATCCCTTGTACCTTCTTATTGATGATGAAACACAGAAATTGCATGCGAATATAATACAAAGGGCACAATGACGACTTAAGTACAAGAAGACTGACACTCTATCTTTCTATGATTTGAACCTCTCCTGTGAGCCCAGTTTTAGATTCTGATGCTTCACTTCTGGTTTCCAGTATACCTTGGACATTCTTATTGACGATGAAACACAGCAATTGCATCCGAATTTAATACAAAAGGCACAATGCCGACATAAGTACAAGAGGACTGACACTTTCACTTTCTATGAATTGAACCTCCCCTGTGAGTCCAGTTTTAGATTCCGATGCTTCACTTCAGGTTTACTGTATACCTTGGACCTTCTTATTGACGATGAAACACAGAAATTGCATCCGAATTTAATACAAAAGGCACAATGCCGACTTAAGTACAAGAGGCCTGACACTCTCACTTTCTATGATTTGAACCTCTCCTGTGAGTCCAGTTTTAGATTCCGATGCTTCACATCAGGTTTCCTGTATACCTTGGACCTTCTTATTGACAATGAAACACAGAAATTGCATCCGAATTTAATACAAAAGGCGCAATGCCGACTTAAGGAAAAGAGGACTGACACTCTCACTTTCTATGATTTGAACCTCTCCCGTGAGTCCAGTTTTAGATTCCGATGCTTCACTTCAGGTTTCCTATATACCTTGCACCTTCTTATTGACGATGAAACACAGAAATTGTATCCGAATTAAATTCAAAAGGCACAATGCCGACATAAGTACAAGAGGACTGACTCTCTAACTTTCTATGATTTGAACGTCTTCTGCGAGTCCAGTTTTAGATTCCGATGATTCACTTCAGATTTACTGTATCCGTTGGACTTTCTTATTGTCGATGAAACACAGATATTGCATCCGAGTTTAATACAAATGGCACAATGCTGACTTAAGTACAACAGGACTGACACTCTCACTTTCTATGATTTGATCCTGTCCTGTGAGTCCAGTTTTAGATTCCGATGATTCACTTCAGGTTTACTGTATCCCTTGGACTTTCGTGTTGTCGATGAAACACAGATTTTGCATCCGAATTTAATACAAAAGGCACAAAGCCGACTTAAGTACAAGAGGACTGACACTCTCACTTTCTATGATTTGAACCTCTCCTGTGAGTCCAGTTTTAGATTCCGATGCTTGACTTTAGGTTTCGTGTATACCTTGGACGTTCTTATTGACGATGAGACACAGAAATTGCATCCGAGTTTAATAAAATGGCACAATGCTGACTTAAGTACAAGAGGACTGACACTCTCAATTTCTATGATTTGAACAACTCCTGTGAGTCAAGTTTTAGATTCCGATGCTTCACTTCAGGTCTACCGTATCACTTGCACCTTCTTATTGACGATGAACCACAGAAATTGCATCCGAATGTAGTACAAAAGGCATAATGCCGACATAAGTACAAGAGGACTGACAATCTCACTTTCTATGATTTGAACCTCTCCTGTGAGTTCAGTTTTAGTTTCCGATTTTTCACTTCAGGTTTACTGTATCCGTTGGACCTTCTTTTTGACGATCAAGCTCAGAAATTGCATCGGAATTTAATTCAAAAGGCACAATGCCGACTTAAGTACAAGAGGACTGACACTCTATCTTTCAATGATTTGAACCTCTCCTGTGAGTCCAGTTTTTGTTTCCGATGCTTCACTTCAGGTTTACTGTATCCCCTGGACCCTGTTATTGACGATGAAACACAGAAATCGCATCCGAATTTAATGCAAAAGGCATAAGGCCGACTTAAGTACGAAAGGATAGCCACTCTCACTTTCTATGATTTGAACCTCTTCTGTGAGCCCAGTTTTAGATTCCGATGCTTCACTTCTGCTTTCCTGTATACCTTGGACGTTCTTATTGACGATGAAACACAGCAATTGCATCCGAATTTAATACAAAAGGCACAATGCCAAATTAAGTACAAGAGGACTGACACTTTCACTTTCTATTTAATGAACCTCCCCTGTGAGTCCAGTTTTAGATTCAGATGCTTCACTTCAGGTTCACTGTATACCTTGGACCTGCTCATTGACGATGAAAAACAGAAATTGCATCCGAATTTAATACAAAAGGCACAATGCCGACTTAAGTACAAGAGGACTGAAGCTCTACCTTTCTATGATATGAACCTCTCCTGTGGGTCCAGGTTTAGATTCCGATGCTTCACTTCAGGTTTACTGTGTCCCTTGAACCTTCTTATTGACGATGAAATACAGAAATTGCATCCGAATTTAATACAAAAGGCACAATGCCGACTTACATTCAAGAGGACTGACACTCTACCTTTCTATGATTTGAACCTCTCCTGTTAGCCCAGTTTTAGATTCCGATACTTCACTTCAGGTTTACTGTATCCCTTTGGACCTTCTTATTGATGATGAAACACAGAAATTGCATCCGAATGTAATACAAACGGCACAATGCCGACTTAAGTACAAGAGGACAGACACCCTAACTTTCTATGATTTGAACCTCTCCTGTGAGTTTAGTTTTAGATTCCGATGCTTCACTTCAGGTTCACTGTATCCCTTGGACCTTCTTATTGGCGATGAAACACAGAACTTTCATCCGAATTTAATACAAAAGACACAATGACGACTTAGGTACAAAAGCACTGACACTCTAACTTTCTATGATTTGAATCTCTGCTGTGAGTCCAGTTTTAGATACCGATGCTTCACTTCAAGTTTACTGTATACCTTGGACCTTCGTATTGACGATGAAACACAGAAATAGCATCGGAATTAAATTCAAAATGCACAAGGCCGACTAAAGTACAAGAGGACTGACACACTAACTTTCTATGATTTGAACCTCTCCGGTGAGTCCAGTTTTAGATTCCGACGCTTCACTTCAGGTTTACTGTATCCCTTGTACCTTCTTATTGATGATGAAACACAGAAATTGCATGCGAATTTAATACAAAGGGCACAATGCCGACTTAAGTACAAGAAGACTGACACTCTATCTTTCTATGATTTGAACCTCTCCTGTGAGTCCAGTTTTGGATTCTGATGCCTCACTTCAGGTTTACTGTATCCCTTGGACCTTCATATTGACGATGAAACACAGAAATTGCATCTGGAATTAATACAAAAGGCACAATGCCGACTTAAGTACAAGAGGACAGACACTCTCACTTTCTATGATTTGAACCTCTCCTGTGAGTCCAGTTTTAGATTCAGATGCTTCACTTCCGGTTTCCTGTATACCTTGGACCGTCTTATTGACGATGAAACACAGAAACTGCATCCGAATTCAATACAACAGGCACATTGCCGACTTAAGTACAAGAGGACTGACGTTCTCACTTTCTATGATTTGAACCTCTCCTGTGGGTCCAGGTATAGATTCCGATGCTTCACTTCAGGTTTACTGTATCCCTTGAACCTTCTTATTGACGATGAAATACAGAAATTGCATCCGAATTTAATACAAAAGGCACAATGCCGACATAAGTTCAAGAGGACTGACACTCTACCTTTCTATGATTTGAACCTCTCCTGTTAGCCCAGTTTTAGATTCCGATACTTCACTTCAGGTTTACTGTATCCCTTTGGACCTTCTTATTGATGATGAAACACAGAAATTGCATCCGAATGTAATACAAACGGCACAATGCCGACTTAAGTACAAGAGGACTGGCACCCTAACTTTCTATGATTTGAACCTCTCCGGTGAGTCCAGTTTTAGATACCGATGCTTCACTTCAGGTTTACTGTATCCCTTGGACCTCCTTATTGACGAGGAAACACAGAAATTGCATCCAAATTTAATACAAATGTCACAATGCCGACTTAAGTACAAGAGGACTGACATTCTAACTGTCTATGATTTGAACCTCTCCTGTGAGTTTAGTTTTAGATTCCGATGCATCACTTCAGGTTCACTGTATACCTTGGACCTTCTTATTTGCGACGAAACACAGAAATTGCATCGGAATTCAATTCAAAAGGTACAATGCCGACTTAAGTAGAAGTGGACTGACACTCTAACTTTCTAGGATTTGAACCTCTCCTGTGAGTTTAGTTTTCGATTCCGACGCTTCACTTCAGGTTCACTGTATCCCTTGGACCTTCTTATTGACGATGAAACACAGAACTTTCATCCGAATTTAATACAAAAGACACAATGACGACTAAAGTACAAGAGGACTGACACTCTAACTTTCTATGATTTGAACCTCTCCGGTGAGTCCAGTTTTAGATTCCGACGCTTCACTTCAGGTTTACTGTATACCTTGTACCTTCTTATTGATGATGAAACACAGAAATTGCATGTGAATTTAATACAAAGGGCACAATGCCGACTTAAGTACAAGAAGACTGACACTCTATCTTTCTATGATTTGAACCTCTCCTGTGAGTCCAGTTTTAGATTCCGATGCCTCACTTCAGGTTTACTGTATCCCTTGGACCTTCATATTGACGATGAAACACAGAAATTGCATCTGGAATTAATACAAAAGGCACAATGCCGACTTAATTATAAGAGGACAGACACTCTCACTTTCTATGATTTGAACCTCTCCTGTGAGTCCAGTTTTAGATTCCGATGCTTCACTTCCGGTTTCCTGTATACCTTGGACCTTTTTATTGACAATGAAACAAAGAAACTGCATCCGAATATAATACAGAAGGCACAATGCCGACTTAAGTACAAGAGGACTGACACTCTAACTTTCTATGATTTGAACCTCTCCTGTGAGTCCAGTTTTAGATTCCGATGCTTCACTTCAGGTCTACTGTATCCCTTGGACCTTCTTATTGACGATGAAACACAGAAATTGCATCCGAATTTAATACAAAAGGCACAATGCGGACTTAAGTACAAGAGGACTGACACTCTCACTTTCTATGATTAGAACTTCTCCTGTGGGTCCAGGTTCAGATTCCGATGCTTCACCTCAGTTAACTGTATCCCTTGAACCTTCTAATTGACGATGAAACACAGAAATTGCATCCGAATCTAATACAAAAGGCACAATGCCGACTTAAGTACAAGAGGACTGTCACTTTCTCTTTCTATGAATTGAACCTCCCCTGTGAGTCCAGTTTTAGATTCCGATGCTTCACTTCAGGTTTACTGTATACCTTGCACCTTCTTATTGACGATGAAACACAGAAATTGTATCCGAATTAAATTCAAAAGGCACAATGCCGACATAAGTACAAGAGGACTGACTCTCTAACTTTCTATGATTTGAACCTCTTCTGCGAGTCCAGTTTTAGATTCCGATGATTCACTTCAGGTTTACTGTATCCGTTGGACTTTCTTATTGTCGATGAAACACAGATATTGCATCCGAGTTTAATAAAAATGGCACAATGCTGACTTAAGTACAACAGGACTGACACTCTCACTTTCTATGATTTGATCCTGTCCTGTGAGTCCAGTTTTAGATTCCGATGCTTGACTTCAGGTTTCGTGTATACCTTGGACGTTCTTATTGACGATGAGACACAGAAATTGCATCCGAGTTTAATAAAATGGCACAATGCTGACTTAAGTACAAGAGGACTGACACTCTCAATTTCTATGATTTGAACAACTCCTGTGAGTCAAGTTTTAGATTCCGATGCTTCACTTCAGGTCTACCGTATCACTTGCACCTTCTTATTGACGATGAACCACAGAAATTGCATCCGAATGTAGTACAAAAGGCATAATGCCGACATAAGTACAAGAGGACTGACAATCTCAGTTTCTATGATTTGAACCTCTCCTGTGAGTCCAGTTTTAGTTTCCGATTTTTCACTTCAGGTTTACTGTATCCGTTGGACCTTCTTTTTGACGATGAAGCTCAGAAATTGCATGGGAATTTAATTCAAAATGCACAATGCCGACTTAAGTACAAGAGGACTGACACTCTATCTTTCTACGATTTGAACCTCTCCTGTGAGTCCAGTTTTTGTTTCCGATGCTTCACTTCAGGTTTACTGTATCCCCTGGACCCTCTTATTGATGATAAAACACAGAAATCGCATCCGAATTTAATACAAAAAGCATAAGGCCGACTTAAGTACGAAAGGATAGACACTCTCACTTTCTATGGTTTGAACCTCTTCTGTGAGCCCAGTTTTAGATTCCGATGCTTCACTTCTGCTTTCCAGTATACCTTGGACATTCTTATTGACGATGAAACACAGCAATTGCATCCGAATTTAATACAAAAGGCACAATGCCGACTTAAGTACAAGAGGACTGACACTTTCACTTTCTATTTATTGAACCTCCCCTGTGAGTCCAGTTTTAGATTCCGATGCTTCACTTCAGGTTTACTGTATACCTTGGACCTTCTTATTGACGATGAAACACAGAAATTGCATCCGAAATTAATACAAAAGGCACAATGCCGACTTAAGTACAAGAGGACTGACGCTCTCCCTTTCTATGATATGAACCTCTCCTGTCAGTCCAGTTTTAGATTCCAATGCTTCACTTCAGGTTTACTGTATCCCTTGGACCTTCTTAATGTCGATGAAACACAGAAATTGTATCCGAATTTAATACAAAAGGCACAATGCCGACTTAAGTACAAGAGGACTGACACTCTCACTTTCTATGATTTGAACCTCTCCTATGAGTCCAGTTTTAGATTCCGATGCTTCACTTCAGGTCTACTGTATCCGTTGGACCTTCTTATAGACGATGGAACACGGAAATTGCATCCGAATTTAATACAAAAGGCACAATGCCGACTTATGTAAAAGAGGACTGACACTCTCACTTTCTATGATTTGAACCTCTCCTGTGAGTCCAGTTTTAGATTCCGATGCTTGACTTCAGGTTTCGTGTATACCTTTTACGTTCTTATTGACGATGACACACAGGAATTGCATCCGAGTTTAATACAAAATTCACAATGCTGACTTAAGTACAAGAGGACTGACACTTTCACTTTCTATGATTTGAACAACTCTAGTGAGTCAAGTTTTAGATTCCAATGCTTCACTTCAGGTCTACTGTATCATTTGCACCTTCTTATTGACGATGCAGCACGGAAATTGCATCCGAATTTAATACAAACGGCACATTGTTGACTTAAATACAAGAGGGCAGACACTCTAACTTTCTATGATTTGAACCTCTCCTGTGAGTCCAGTTTTAAGTTCCGATGCTTCACTTCAGGTTTCCTGTATACCTTGGACGTTCTTATTGACGACGAAACACAGAAATTGCATCAGAATTTAATACAAAAATCACAATGCTGACTTAAGTAAAAGAGGACTGACACTCTCACTTTCTATGATTTTAACCTCTCCTGTGAGTCCAGCTTTAGATTCCGATGCTTCACTTCAGGTTTCCTGTATACCTTGGACCTACTTATTGACGATGAAACACAGAAATTGCATCCGAAATAAATTCAAAAGGCACAATGCCGATATAAGTACAAGAGGACTGACTCTCAAACTTTCTATGATTTGAACCTCTTCTGTGAGTCCAGTTTAGATTCCGATGATTCACTTCAGGTTTACTTTATCTCTTGGACTTTCTTATTGTCGATGAAACACAGAAATTGCATCCGAAGAGGAGTGACACTCTCACTTTCTATGATTTGAACCGCTCCTGTGAGTCCAGTTTTAGATTCTGATGCTTGACTTCAGGTTTCGTGTATACCTTGGACGTTCTTATTGCCGATGAAACACAGATATTGCATCAGTGTTTAATACAAAGGGCAAAATGCTGACTTAAGTACAAGAGGTCAGACACTCTAACTTTCTATGATTTGAACCTCTCCTGTGAGTCCAGTTTTAGATTCCGACGCTTCACTTCAGGTTCACTGTATACCTTGGACCTTCCTAATGACGATGAAACACAGAAATAGCATCGGAATTAAATTAAAAAGGCACAATGCCGACTTAAGTACAAGAGGACTGACACTCTAACTTTCTATGATTTGTACCTCTCCTGTGAGCCCAGTTATAGATTCGGATGCTTCACTTCAGGTTTACTGTATACCTTGGACCTTCTTATTGACGAAGAAGCACAGATATTGCTTCAGAATTTAATTCAAAAGGCACAATGCCGACTTAGGTACAAGTGGACCGACACTCTAACTTTCTATGATTTGATCCTCTACTGTGAGTCCTGTTTTAGATTCCGATGCTTCACTTTAGGTTTACTGTATTCCTTGGAACTTCTTATTGACGATGAAACACAGAAATTGCATACGAATTTAATACAAAGGGCACAATGCCGACTTAAGTAAAAGAGGACTGGCACTCTCACTTCCTATGATTTGAACCTCTTCTGTGAGTCCAGTTTTAGATTCCGATGCTTCACTTCAGGTTTGCTGTATACCTTTGACCTTCCAATTGACGAGGAAACACAGAAATTGCATCCGAATTTAATACAAAAGGCACAATGCCGACTTAAGTAAAAGAGGACTGACACTCTCACTTTCTATGATTTTAACCTCTCCTGTCAGTCCAGTTTTAGATTCCGATGCTTCACTTCAGGTTCACTGTATACCTTGGACCTTCTTATTGACGATGAAACACAGAAATTGCATCGGAATTAAATTCAAAAGGCACAATGCCGACATAAGGAAAAGAGGACTGACACTCTCACTTTCTTTGATTTTAACCTCTCCTGTGAGTCCAGTTTTATATTCCGATGCTTCACTTCAGGCTTACTGTATCTCTTGGAACTTCTTATTGACGATGAAACACAGAAATTGCATCCGAATTTAATACAAAAGGCAAAATGACGACTCAAGTAGAAAGGGACTGACACTCTAACTTGCTGTGATTTGAACCTGTCCTATGAGTCCAGTTTTAGATTCCGATGCTTCACTTCAGATTCACTGTATACCTTGGACCTTCTTATTGACGATGAAACACAGAAATTGCATCGGAATTAAATTCAAAAGGCACAATGCCGACATAAGGAAAAGAGGACTGAAACTCTCACTTTCTATGATATTAACCTCTCCTGTGAGTCCAGTTTTAGATTCCGATGATTCACTTCAGGTTTACTGTATCCCTTGGACTTTCATATTGACGATGAAACACAGTAATTGCATCCGAATTTAATACAAAAGCACAATGCCGACTTAAGTACAAGAGGACTGACACACTCACTTTCTATGATTTGAACCTCTCCTGTGATTCCAGTTTTAGTTTCCGATGCTTGACTTCAGGTTTCTTGTATACCTTGGACCTTCTTATTGACGATGAAACACAGAAATTGCATCGAAATTAAATTCAAAAATCACAATGCCGACTTAAGTACTAGAGGATTGACTCTCTAACTTTCTATGATTTGCACCTCTCCTGTGAGCCCAGTTTTAGACTCGGACGCTTCCCTTCAGGTTTACTGTATTCCTTGTACTTTCTTATTGACGATGAAACACAGAAATTGCATGCGAATTTAATACAAAAGGCACAATGACGACTTAAGTAGCAGAGAACTGACACTCTAAATTTCTATGATTTGAACCTCCACTGTGAGTCCAGTTTTAGATTCCGATGCTTCACTTCAGCTTTACTGTTTCCCTTGGACCTTCTTATTGACGATGAAACACAGAAATTTCATCCGAATTAAATTCAAAAGGCACAATGCCGACTTTAGTACAAGAGGACTGACACTCTAACTTCCAATGATTTTAACCTCTCCTGTGAGCCCAGTTTCAGATTCCGATGCTTCACTTCAGGTTCACTGTATCCCTTGGACCTTCTTATTGATGATGAAACACAGAACTTGCATCCGAATTGAATACAAAAGGCACAATGCCGATTTAAGTACAAGAGGACTGACACTCTCACTTTCTATGAATTCAACCTCTCCTGTGAGTCCAGTTTTAGATTCCGATGCTACACTTCAGGTTTCCTGTATACCTTGGACCTTGTTATTGACGATGAAACACGGAATTTGCATCCGAATTAAATTCAAAAGGCACAATGCCGACTTAAGTACAGGAGGACTGACTCTCTAACTTTCTGTGATTTGAACCTCTCCTGTTAGTCCAGTTTTAGATTCCGATGATTCATATCAGGTTTACAGTATCCCTTGGACATTCTTATTGATGATGAAACACAGAAATTGCATCCGAATTTAATACAAAAGCACAATGCCGACTTATGTACAAGAGGACTGACACTCTCACTTTCTATGATTTGAACATCTCCTGTGAGTCCAGTTTTAGATTCCGATGCTTCACTTCAGGTTTACTGTATCCCTTGGACCTTCTTATTTACGATGAAACATAGAAATTGCATGCGAATTAAATTCAAAAGGCACATGGCCGACTTAAGTACATGAGGACTGAATCTCCAACTTTCTATGATTTGAACCTCTCCTGTGAGTCCAGTTTTAGATTCCGATGCTACACTTCAGGTTCACTGAATACCTTGGACCTTCTTATTGACGATGAAACACAGAAATTGCAACCGAATTTAATACAAAAGTCACAATGCCGACTTAAGTACAAGAGGCCTGACACTCTCACTTTTTATGATTTGAACCTCTCCTGTGAGTCCAGTTTTAGATTCCGATGCTTCACTTCAGGTTTCCTGTATACGTTGGACCTTCTAATTGACGACGAAACACAGAGATTGCATCCGAATTTAATACAAAAGGCACAATGCCGACTTAAGTAAAAGAGGACTGACACTCTCACTTTCTATGATTTTAACCTCTCCTGTGAGTCCAGTTTTAGATTCCGATGCTTCACTTCAGGTTTCCTGTATACCTTGGACCTTCTTATTGACGATGAAACACAGAAATTGCATCGGAATTAAATTCAAAAGGCACAATGCCGACTTAAGTACAAGAGGACTGACTCTCTAACTTTCTATGATTTGAACCTTTTCTGTGAGTCCAGTTTTAGATTCCGATGCTTCACTTCAGGTTTACTGTATCTCTTGGACTTTCTTATTGACGATGAAACACAGAAATTGCTTCCGAATTTAATGCAAAAGCACAATGCCGACTTAAGTACAAGAGGACTGACACTCTCACTTTCTATGATTTGAACCTCTCCTGTGAGTCCAGTTTTAGATTCCGATGCTTGACTTCAGGTTTCGTGTATACCTTGGACTTTCTTATAGACGATGAAACACAGAAATTGCATCCGAATTTCATACAAAAGGCACAATGCCGACTTAAGTACAAGAGGACTGACACTCTCACTTTCTATGATTTGAACATCTCCTGTGAGTCAAGTCTTAGATTCCGATGCTTCACTTCAGGTCTACTATATCACTTGCACCTTCTTATTGACGATGAAGCACAGAAATTGCATCCGAATTTGATACAAAAGGCACAATGCCGACATAAGTACAAGAGGACCGACTCTCTAACTTTTTTTGATTTTAACCTCTCCTGTGAGTCCAGTTTTAGATTCCGGTGCTTCACTTCAGGTTTACTGTATCCCTTGGAACTTCTTATTGTCGATGAAACACAGAAATTGCATCCGAATTTAATACAAAAGGTAAAATGACGACTTAAGTAGAAAGGGACTGACACTCTAACTTACTGTGATTTGAACCTCTCCTGTGAGTCCAGTTTTAGATTCTGATGCTTCACTTCAGGTTCACTGTATACCTTGGACCTTCTTATTGACGATGAGACACAGAAATTGCATCGGAATTAAATTCAAAAGGCACAATGCAGACTTAAGTACAAGAGGACTGACACTCTAACTTACTATGATTTGAACCTCTCCTGTGAGTCTAGTTTTAGATTCGGATGCTTCACTTCAGGTTTACTGTACGCCTTGGACCTTCTTATTGACGATGATGCACAGAAATTGCTTCGCAATTAAAATCAAATGGCACAATGCCGTTTAAGTAGCAGAGAACTGATACTCTAACTTTCTATGATTTCAACCTCCACTGTGAGTCCAGTTTCAGATTCCGATGCTTCACTTCAGGTTTACTGTATCCCTTGGACCTTCTTATTGACGATGAAACACAGAAATTGCTTCCGAATTTAATACAAAATGCACAATGCTGACTTAAGTACAAGCGGACTGACACTCTAACTTTCTATGATTTGAACCTCTCATGTGAGTCTAGTTTTAGATTCCGATGCTTCACTTCAGGTTCACTGTATACCCTGGACCTTCTTATTGACGATAAAACACAGTAATTGCATCGGAATTAAATTCAAAAGGCACAATGCCGACATAAGTAAAAGGGGACTGACACTCTCTATGATATTAACCTCTCCTGTGAGTCCAGTTTTAGATTCCGATGATTCACTTCAGGATTACTGTATCCCTTGGACTTTCAAATTGATGATGAAACACAGTAATTGCATCCGAATTTAATACAAAAGCACAATGCCGACTTAAGTACAAGAGGACTGACACTCTCACTTTCTATGATTTGAACCTCTCCTGTGATTCCAGTTTTAGTTTCCGATGCTTGACTTCAGGTTTCTTGTATACCTTGGACGTTCTTATTGACGATGAAACACAGAAATTGCATCCGAATATAATACAAGAGGCACAATGCCGACTTAAGAACAAGAGGACTGTCACTCTCACTTTCTATGATTTGAACATCTCCTGTGAGTCAAGTTTTAGATTCCGATTCTTCACTTCAGGTCTACTATATCACTTGCACCTTCTTATTGTCGATTAAACACAGAAATTGCATCGGAATTAAATTCAAAAGGCACAATGCCGACTTAAGTAAAAGAGGACTGACACTCTCAATTTCTATGATTTTACCCTCTCCTGTGAGTCCAGTTTTAGATTCCGATGCTTCACTTCAGGTTTCCTGTATACCATGGTTCTTCTTATTGACGATGAAACACGGAATTTGCATCCGAATTAAATTCAAAAGGCACAATGCCGACTTAAGTACAAGAGGACTGACTCTCTAACTTTCTATAATTTGAACCTCTCCTGTTAGTCCAGTTTCAGATTCCGATGATTCATATCAGGTTTACAGTATCCCTTGGACATTCTTATTGATGAAGAAACACAGAAATTGCATCCGAATTTAATACAAAAGGCACAATGCCGACTTAAGTACAAGAGGACTGACACTCTCACTTTCTATGATTTGAACATCTCTTGTGAGTCCAGTTTTAGATTCCGATGCTTCACTTCAGGTTTACTGTATCCCTTGGACCTTCTTATTGCCGATGAAACACAGAAATTGCATCCGAATTAAATTCAAAAGGCACAATGCCGACTTAAGTACAAGAGGACTGACTCTCTAACTTTCTATGATTTGAACCTCTCCTGATAGTCCAGTTTTAGATTCCAATGATTCATTTCAGGTTTACAGTATCCCTTGGACATTCGTATTGATGATGAAACACAGAGATTGCATCCGAATTTAATACAAAAGGCACAATGCCGACTTAAGTACAAGTGGACTGACACTCTCACTTTCTATGATTTTAACATCTCCTGTGAGTCAAGTTTTAGATTCCGATTCTTCACTTCAGGTCCTCTATATCACTTGCACCTTATTGTTGACGATGAAGCACAGAAATTGCATCCGAATTTAATACAAAAGGCACAGTGCTGACTTAAGTACAAATGGACTGACAATCTAACTTTCTATGATTCGAACCTCTCCTGTGAGTTAAGTTTTAGATTCCGATGATTCATATCAGGTTTACAGTATCCCTTGGACATTCTTATTGATGATGAAACACAGAAATTGCATCCGAATTTAATACAAAAGGCACAATGCCGACTTAAGTACAAGAGGACTGCCACTCTCACTTTCTATGATTTGAACATCTCCTGTGAGTCCAGTTTTAGATTCCGATGCTTCACTTCAGGTTTACTGTATCCATTGGACCTTTTTATTGACGATGAAACACAGAAATTGCATGCGAATTAAATTCAAAAGGCACAATGCCGACTTAAGTACAAGAGGACTGACTCTCCAACTTTCGATGATTTGAACCTCTCCTGTGAGTCCAGTTTTAGATTCCGATGCTATACTTCAGGTTCACTATATACCTTGGACCTTCTTATTGACGATGAAACACAGAAATTGCATCGGAATTAAATTCAAAAGGCACAATGCCGACTTAAGTTCAAGGGGACTAACACTCTAACTTTCTATGATTTGTACCTCTCCTGTGTACCCAGTTTTAGATTCGGATGCTTCAATTCTGATTTACTGTATACCTTGGACCTTCTTATTGACGAAGAAGCACAGAAATTGCTTCGGAATTAAATTCGAAAGGCACAATGCTGACTTAAGTACAAGAGGACCAACACTCTAACTCTCTTCGATTTTAACCTCTCCTGTGAGCCCAGTTTTAGATTCCGATGCTTCACTTCAGATTCACTGTATACTTTATACCTCCTTATTGACGATGAAACACAGAAATTGCAACCGAATTTAATACAAAAGTCACAATGCCGACTTAAGTACAAGAGGCCTGACACTCTCACTTTTTATGATTTGAACCTCTCCTGTGAGTCCAGTTTTAGATTCCGATGCTTCACTTCAGGTTTAATGTATACGTTGGACCTTCTAATTGACGACGAAACACAGAGATTGCATCCGAATTTAATACAAAAGGCACAATGCCGACTTAAGTAAAAGAGGACTGACACTCTCACTTTCTATGATTTTAACCTCTCCTGTGAGTCCAGTTTTAGATTCCGATGCTTCACTTCAGGTTTCCTGTATACCTTGGACCTTCCTATTGACGATGAAACACAGAAATTGCATCGGAATTAAATTCAAAAGGCACAATGCCGACTTAAGTACAAGGGGACTGACTCTCTAACTTTCTATGATTTGAACCTCTTCTGTGAGTCCAGTTTTAGATTCCGATCAATCACTTCAGGTTTACTGTATCTCTTGGACATTCTTATTGACGATGATACACAGAAATTGCTTCCGAAATTATTGCAAAAGCACAATGCCGACTTAAGTACAAGAGGACTGACACTCTCACTTTCTATGATTTGAACCTCTCCTGTGAGTCCAGTTTTAGATTCCGATGCTTGACTTCAGGTTTCGTGTATACCTTGGACGTTCTTATAGACGATGAAACACAGAAATTGCATCCGAATTTAATACAAAAGGCACAATGCCGACTTAAGTACAAGAGGACTGACACTCTCACTTTCTTTGATTTGAACATCTCCTGTGAGTCAAGTTTTAGATTCCGATACTTCACTTCAGGTCTACTATATCACTTGCACCTTCTTATAGACGATGAAGCACAGAAATTGCATCCGAATCTGATACAAAAGGCACAATGCCGACATAAGTTCAAGAGGACCGACTCTCTAACTTTCTTTGATTTTAACCTCTCCTGTGAGTCCAGTTTTAGATTCCGATGCTTCACTTCAGGTTTACTGTATCCCTTGGAACTTCCTATTGACGATGAAACACAGAAATTGCATCCGAATATAATACAAAAGGTAAAATGACGACTTAAGTAGAAAGGGACTGACACTCTAACTTACTGTGATTTGAACCTCTCCTGTGAGTCCAGTTTTAGATTCTGATGCTTCTTTTCAGGTTCACTGTATACCTTGGACCTTCTTATTGACGATGAGACACAGAAATTGCATCGGAATTAAATTTAAAAGGCACAATGCAGACTTAAGTACAAGAGGACTGACACTCTAACTTACTATGATTTGAACCTCTCCTGTGAGTCTAGTTTTAGATTCGGATGCTTCACTTCAGGTTTACTGTACACCTTGGACCTTCTTATTGACGATGAAGCACAGAAATTGCTTCGCAATTAAAATCAAATGGCACAATGCCGTTTAAGTAGCAGAGAACTGATACTCTAACTTTCTATGATTTCAACCTCCACTGTGAGTCCAGTTTTAGATTCCGATGCTTCACTTCAGGTTTACTGTATCCCTTGGACCTTCTTATTGACGATGAAACACAAAAATTGCATCCGAATTAATTACAAAATGCACAATGCTGACTTAAGTACAAGCGGACTGACACTCTAACTTTCTATGATTTGAACCTCTCCTGTGAGTCTAGTTTTAGATTCCGATACTTCACTTCAGGTTCACTGTATACCCTGGACCTTCGTATTGACGATAAAACACAGAAATTGTATCGGAATGAAATTCAAAAGGCACAAAGCCGACATAAGTAAAAGGGGACTGACATTCTCACTTTCTATGATATTAACCTCTCCTGTGAGTCCAGTTTTAGACTCCGATGCTTCACTTCAATTTTACTGTATCTCTTGGACCTTCTTGTTGACGATGAAACACAGAAATTGCATCCGAATTTAATAGAAAATGCACAATGCTGACTTAAGTACAAGCGGACTGACACTCTCACTTTCTATGATTTGAACCTCTCCTGTAATTCCAGTTTTAGTTTCCGATGCTTGACTTCAGGTTTCTGGTATACCTTGGACGTTCTTATTGACGATGAAACACAGAAATTGCATCCGAATATAATAGAAAAGGCACAATGCCGGCTTAAGTACAAGAGGACTGACACTCTCACTTTCTATGATTTGAACATCTCCTGTGAGTCAAGTTTTAGATTCCGATGCTTCACTTCAGGTCTACTATATCACTTGCACCATCTTATTGTCGATTAAACACAGAAATTGCATCGGAAGTAAATTCAAAAGGCACAATGCCGACTTAAGTAAAAGAGGACTGACACTCTCAATTTCTATGATTTTAACCTCTCCTGTGAGTCCAGGTTTAGATTCCGATGCTTCACTTCAGGTTTCCTGTATACCTTGGACCTTCTTATTGACGATGAAACACAGAAATTGCATCCGAATCTAATACAAAAGGCACAATGACGACTTAAGTACAAAGGGACTGACACGCTAACTTTCTGTGATTTGAGCCTCTCCCGTGAGTCCAGTATTAGATTCCGAAGCTTCACTTCAGGTTCAGTGTATACCTTGGACCTTCTTATTGACGATTAAACACAGAAATTGCATCGGAATTAAATTCAAAAGGCACAATGCTTACTTAAGTACAAGAGAACTGACACTCTAACCCTCTATGATTTGAACCTCTCCTGTGAGTCTAGTTTCAGATTCGGATGATTTACTTCAGGTTTACTGTACACCTTGGACCTTCTTATTGACGATGAAGCACAGAAATTGCTTGGGAATTAAAATCAAAAGGCACAAAGCCGACTTAAGTACAAGAGGACTGACACTCTTACTTTCTATGAATTCAACCTCTCCTGTGAGTCCAGTTTTAGATTCCGATGCTTCACTTCAGGTTTCCTGTATACCTTGGACCTTCTCATTGACGATGAAACACGGAATTTGCATCCCAATTAAATTCAAAAGGCACAATGCCGACTTAAGTACTAGAGGACTGACTCTCTAACTTTCTATGATTTGAACCTCTCCTGTTAGTCCAGTTTTAGATTCCGATGATTCATATCAGGTTTACAGTATCCCTTGGACATTCTTATTGTCGATGAAACACAGAAATTGCATCGGAATTAAATTCAAAAGGCACAATGCCGACATAAGTACAAGAGGACTAACACTCTAACTTTCTATGATTTGTACGTCTTCTGTGAACCCAGTTTTAGATTCGGATGCTTCACTTCAGGTTTACTGTACACCTTGGACCTTCTTATTGACGAAGAAGCACAGAAATTGCTTCGGAATTAAATTGAAAAGGCACAATGCCGACTTAAGTACAAGAGGACCAACACTCTAACTTTCTTTGATTTTAACCTCTCCTGTGAGTCCAGTTTTAGATTCCGATGCTTCACTTGAGATTCACTGTATACTTTGGACCTCCTTATTGACGATGAAACACAGAAATTGCAACCGAATTTAATACAAAAGTCACAATGCCGACTTAAGTACAAGAGGCCTGACACTCTCACTTTCTATGATTTGAAACTCTCCTCTGAGTCCAGTTTTAGATTCTGATGCTTCACTTCAGGTTTCCTGTATACGTTGGACCTTCTAATTGACGACGAAACACAGAAATTGCATCCGAATTTAATACAAAAGGCACAATGCCGACTTAAGTAAAAGAGGACTGACACTCTCACTTTCTATGATTTTAACCTCTCCAGTGAGTCCAGTTTTAGATTCCGATGCTTCACTTTAGGTTTCCTGTATACCTTGGACCTTCTTATTGACGATGAAACACAGAAATTGCATCGGAATTTAATTCAAAAGGCACAATGCCGACTTAAGTACAAGAGGACTGACTCTCTAACTTTCTATGATTTGAACCTCTTCTGTGAGTCCAGTTTTAGATTCCGATGATTCACTTCAGGTTTACTGTATCTCTTGGACTTTCTTATTGTCGATGAAACACAGAAATTGCTTCCGAATTTAATACAAAAGCACAATGCCGACTTAAGTACAAGTGGACTGACACTCTCACTTTCTATGATTTGAACCTCCCCTGTGAGTCCAGTTTTAGATTCCGATGCTTGACTTCAGGTTTCGTGTATACCTTGGACGTTCTTATAGTCGATGAAACACAGAAATTGCATCCGAATTTAATACAAAAGGCACAATGCCGACTTAAGTACAAGAGGACTGACACTCTCACTTTCTATGATTTGAACATCTCCTGTGAGTCAAGTTTTAAATTCCGATGCTTCACTTCAGGTCTACTATATCACTTGCACCTTCTTATTGACGATGAAGCACAGAAATTGCATCCGAATTTAATACAAAAGGCACAATGCTGACTTAAGTACAAGAGGACAGACACTCTAAGTTTCAATGATTTGAACCTCTCCTGTGAGTTCAGTTTTAGATTCCGATGCTTCGCTTCAGGTTTACTGTACACCTTGGACCTTCTTATTGACGATGAAACACAGATATTGCATCGGATTTAAATTCAAAAGGCACAATGCCGACTTAAGTACAAGAGGACTAACACTCTAACTTTCTGTAATTTGTACCTCTCCTGTGAGCCCAGTTTTAGTTTCGGATACTTCACTTCGGGTTTACTGTATACCGTGGACCTTCTTATTGATGGAGAAGCACAGTAATTGCTTCGGAATTAAATTCAAAAGGCACAATGCCGACTTAAGTACAAGAGGACTGACACTCTAACTTTCTTTGATTTTAACCTCTCCTGTGGGTCCAGTTTTAGATTCCGATGCTTCACTTCAGGTTTACTGTACACCTTAAACCGTCGTATTGACGATGAAGCACAGATATTGCTTCGGAATTAAATTCAAAAGGCACAATGCCGACTTAAGTACAAAAGGACTGAGACTCTCGCTTTCTATGATTTGAACCTCTCATGTGAGTCCAGTTTTAGATTCCGATGCTTGACTTCAGGTTTCGTGTATACCTTGGACGTTCTTATAGACGATGAAACACAGAAATTGCATCCGAATTTAATACAAAAGGCACAATGCCGACTTAAGTACAAGAGGACTGACACTCTCACTTTCTATGATTTGAACATCTCCTGTGAGTCAAGTTTTAGATTCCGATGCTTCACTTCAGGTCTACTATATCACTTGCACCTTCTTATTGACGATGAAGCACAGAAATTGCATCTGAATTTAATACAAAAGGCACAATGCTGACTTAAGTACAAGAGGACAGACACTCTAAGTTTCAATGATTTGAACCTCTCCTGTGTGTTCAGTTTTAGATTCCAATGCTTCGCTTCAGGTTTACTGTACACCTTGGACCTTCTTATTGACGATGAAACACAGATATAGCATCGGATTTAAATTCAAAAGGCACAATGCCGACTTAAGTACAAGAGGACTGACACTCTCACTTTTTATGATTTGAACATCTCCTGTGAGTCAAGTTTTAGATTCCGATGCTTCACTTCAGGTCTACTATATCACTTGCACCTTCTTATAGGCGATGAAGCACAGAAATTGCATCCGAATTCGATACAAAAGGCACAATGCCGACATAAGTACAAGAGGACCGACTCTCTAACTTTCTTTGATTTTAACCTCTCCTGTGAGTCCAGTTTTAGATTCCGATGCTTCACTTCAGGTTTACTGTATCCCTTGGAACTTCTTATTGACGATGAAACACAGAAATTGCATCCGAATATAATACAAAAGGTAAAATGACGACTTAAGTAGAAAGGGACTGACACTCTAACTTACTGTGATTTGAACCTCTCCTGTGAGTCCAGTTTTAGATTCTGATGCTTCACTTCAGGTTCACTGTATACCTTGGACCTTCTTATTGACGATGAGACACAGAAATTGCATCGGAATTAAATTCAAAAGGCACAATGCAGACTTAAGTACAAGAGGACTGACACTCTAACTTACTATGATTTGAACCTCTCCTGTGAGTCTAGTTTTAGATTCGGATGCTTCACTTCAGGTTTACTGTACACCTTGGACCTTCTTATTGACGATGAAGCACAGAAATTGCTTCGCAATTAAAATCAAATGGCACAATGCCGTTTAAGTAGCAGAGAACTGATACTCTAACTTTCTATGATTTCAACCTCCACTGTGAGTCCAGTTTTAGATTCCGATGCTTCACTTCAGGTTTACTGTATCCCTTGGACCTTCTTATTGACGATGAAACACAAAAATTGCATCCGAATTTAATACAAAATGCACATTGCTGACTTAAGTACAAGCGGACTTACACTCTAACTTTCTATGATTTGAACCTCTCCTGTGAGTCTAGTTTTAGATTCCGATACTTCACTTCAGGTTCACTGTATACCCTGGACCTTCGTATTGACGATTAAACACAGAAATTGCATCGGAATTAAATTCAAAAGGCACAATGCCGACATAAGTAAAAGGGGACTGACACTCTCACTTTCTATGATATTAACCTCTCCTGTGAGTCCAGTTTTAGACTCCGATGCTTCACTTCAGGTTTACTGTATCCCTTGGACCTTCTTATTGACGATGAAACACAGAAATTGCATCCGAATTTAATAGAAAATGCACAATGCTGACTTAAGTACAAGCGGACTGACACTCTCACTTTCTATGATTTGAACCTCTCCTGTGATTCCAGTTTTAGTTTCCGATGCTTGACTTCAGGTTTCTAGTATACCTTGGACGTTCTTATTGACGATGAAACGCAGAAATTGCATCCGAATATAATAGAAAAATCACAATGCCGGCTTAAGTACAAGAGGACTGACACTCTCACTTTCTATGATTTGAACATCTCCTGTGAGTCAAGTTTTAGATTCCGATGCTTCACTTCAGGTCTACTATATCACTTGCACCATCTTATTGTCGATTAAACACAGAAATTGCATCGGAAGTAAATTCAAAAGGCACAATGCCGACTTAAGTAAAAGAGGACTGACTCTCTCAATTTCTATGATTTTAACCTCTCCTGTGAGTCCAGTTTTAGATTCCGATGCTTCACTTCAGGTTTCCTGTATACCTTGGACCTTCTTATTGACGATGAAACACAGAAATTGCATCCGAATCTAATACAAAAGGCACAATGACGACTTAAGTACAAAGGGACTGACACGCTAACTTTCTGTGATTTGAGCCTCTCCCGTGAGTCCAGTATTAGATTCCGAAGCTTCACTTCAGTTTCAGTGTATACCTTGGACCTTCTTATTGACGATGAAACACAGAAATTGCATCGGAATTAAATTCAAAAGGCACAATGCTTACTTAAGTACAAGAGAACTGACACTCTAACCTTCTATGATTTGAACCTCTCCTGTGAGTCTAGTTTTAGATTCGGATGCTTTACTTCAGGTTTACTGTACACCTTGGACCTTCTTATTGACGATGAAGCACAGAAATTGCTTGGGAATTAAATTCAAAAGGCACAAAGCCGACTTAAGTACAAGAGGACTGACACTCTAACTTTCAATGATTTTAACCTCTCCTGTGAGCCCAGTTTTAGATTCCGATGCTTCACTTCAGGTTCACTGTATCCCATGGACCTTCTTATTGATGATGAAACACAGAACTTGCATCCGAATTGAATACAAAAGGCACAATGCCGACTTAAGTACAAGAGGACTGACACTCTTACTTTCTATGAATTCAACCTCTCCTGTGAGTCCAGTTTTAGATTCCGATGCTTCACTTCAGGTTTCCTGTATACCTTGGACCTTCTCATTGACGATGAAACACGGAATTTGCATCCGAATTAAATTCAAAAGGCACAATGCCGACTTAAGTACAAGAGGACTGACTCTCTAACTTTCTATGATTTGAACCTCTCCTGTTAGTCCAGTTTTAGATTCCGATGATTCATATCAGGTTTACAGTATCCCTTGGACATTCTTACTGATGATGAAACACAGAAATTGTATCCGAATTTAATACAAAAGGCACAATGCCGACTTAAGTACAAGAGGACTGACACTCTCACTTTCTATGATTTGACATCTCCTGTGAGTCCAGTTTTAGATTCCGATGCTTCACTTTAGGTTTCCTGTATACCTTGGACCTTCTTATTGACGATGAAACACGGAAATTGCATCCGAATTAAATTCAAAAGGCACAATGCCGACTTTAGTACAAGAGGACTGACTCTCTAACTTTCTATGATTTGAACCTCTGCTGTTAGTCCAGTTTTAGATTCCGATGATTCATATCAGGTTTACAGTATCCCTTGGACATTTTTATTGATGATGAAACACAGAAATTGCATCCGATTTTAATACAAAAGGCTCAATGCCGACTTAAGTACAAGAGGACTGACACTCTCACTTTCTATGATTTGAACATCTGACGTGAGTCAAGTTTTAGATTCCGATTCTTCACTTCAGGTCTTCTATATGACTTGCACCTTCTTATTGACGATGAAGCACAGAAATTGCATCCAAATTTATTACAAACGGCACAGTGCTGACTTAAGTACAAGAGGACAGACACTCTAAATTTCTATGATTTGTACGTCTTCTGTGAACCCAGTTTTAGATTCGGATGCTTCACTTCAGGTTTACTGTACACCTTGGACCTTCTTATTGACGAAGAAGCACAGAAATTGCTTCGGAATTAAATTCAAAAGGCACAATGCCGACTTAAGTACAAGAGGACCAACACTCTAACTTTCTTTGATTTTAACCTCTCCTGTGAGTCCAGTTTTAGATTCCGATGCTTCACTTCAGATTCACTGTATACTTTGGACCTCCTTATTGACGATGAAACACAGAAATTGCAACCGAATTTAATACAAAAGTCACAATGCCGACTTAAGTACAAGGGGCCTGACACTCTCACTTTCTATGATTTGAAACTCTCCTGTGAGTCCAGTTTTAGATTCTGATGCTTCACTTCAGGTTTCCTGTATACGTTGGACCTTCTAATTGACGACGAAACACAGAAATTGCATCCGAATTTAATACAAAAGGCATAATGCCGACTTAAGTAAAAGAGGACTGACACTCTCACTTTCTATGATTTTAACCTCTCCTGTGAGTCCAGTTTTAGATTCCGATGCTTCACTTCAGGTTTCCTGTATACCTTGGACCTTCTTATTGACGATGAAACACAGAAATTGCATCGGAATTAAATTCAAAAGGCACAATGCCGACTTAAGTACAAGAGGACTGACTCTCTAACTTTCTATGATTTGAACCTCTTCTGTGAGTCCAGTTTTAGATTCCGATGCTTCACTTCAGGTTTACTGTATCTCTTGGACTTTCTTATTGTCGATGAAACACAGAAATTGCTTCCGAATTTAATACAAAAGGCACAATGACGACTTAAGTAAAAAGGGACTGACACGCGAACTTTCTGTGATTTGAACCTCTCCTATGAGTCCAGTTTTAGATTCCGAAGCTTCACTTCAGGTTCACTGTATACCTTGGACCTTCTTATTGACGATGAAACACAGAAATAGCATCGGAATTAAATCCATAAGGCACAATGCCGACTTAAGTACAAGAGAACTGACACTCTAACTTTCTATGATTTGAACCTCTCCTGTGAGTCTAGTTTTAGATTCGGATGCTTCACTTCAGGTTTACTGTACACCTTGGACCGTCGTATTGACGATGAAGCACAGATATTGCTTCGGAATTAAATTCAAAAGGCACAATGCCGACTTAAGTACAAAAGGACTGAGACTCTCGCTTCCTATGATTTGAACCTCTCATGTGAGTCCAGTTTTAGATTCCGATGCTTGACTTCAGGTTTTGTGTATACCTTGGACGTTCTTATTGACGATGAAACACAGATATTGCATCCGAATTTAATACAAAGGGCACAATGCCGACTTAAGTACTAGAGGACTGACTCTCTAACTTTCTATGATTTGTACCTCTCCTGTGGGGCCAGATTTAGATTCGGATGCTTCACTTCAGGTTTACTGTATTCCTTGGACTTTCTTATTGACGATGAAACACAGAAATTGCATCCGAATTTAATACAAAAGCACAATGCCGACTTAAGTACAAAAGGACTGAGACTCTCGCTTTCTATGATTTGAACCTCTCATGTGAGTCCAGTTTTAGATTCCGATGCTTGACTTCAGGTTTTGTGTATAACTTGGACGTTCTTATTGACGATGAAACACAGATATTGCATCCGAATTTAATACAAAGGGCACAATGCCGACTTAAGTACAAGAGGACTGACACTCTCACTTGCTATGAATTGAACATCTCCTGTGAGTCAAGTTTTAGATTCCGATGCTTCACTTCAGGTCTACTATATCACTTGCACCTTCTTATTGACGATGAAACACAGAAATTGCAACCGAATTTAATACAAAAGTCACAATGCCGACTTAAGTACAAGAGGCCTGACACTCTCACTTTCTATGATTTGAAACTCTCCTGAGAGTCCAGTTTTAGATTCCGATGCTTCACTTCAGGTTTCCTGTATACGTTGGACCTTCTAATTGACGACGAAACACGGAAATTGCATCCGAATTTAATACAAAAGGCACAATGCCGACTTAAGTAAAAGAGGACTGACACTCTCACTTTCTATGATTTTAACCTCTCCTGTGAGGCCAGTTTTAGATTCCGATGCTTGACTTCAGGTTTCGTGTATACCTTGGACGTTCTTATAGACGATGAAACACGGAAATTGCATCCGAATTTAATACAAAAGGCACAATGCCGACTTAAGTACAAGAGGACTGACACTCTCACTTTCTATGATTTGAACATCTCCTGTGAGTCAAGTTTTAGATTCCGATGCTTCACTTCAGGTCTACTATATCACTTGCACCTTCTTATTGACGATGAAGCACAGAAATTGCATCTGAATTTAATACAAAAGGCACAATGCTGACTTAAGTACAAGAGGACAGACACTCTAAGTTTCAATGATTTGAACCTCTCCTGTGTGTTCAGTTTTAGATTCCAATGCTTCGCTTCAGGTTTACTGTACACCTTGGACCTTCTTATTGACGATGAAACACAGATATAGCATCGGATTTAAATTCAAAAGGCACAATGCCGACTTAAGTACAAGAGGACTGACACTCTCACTTTCTATGATTTGAACATCTCCTGTGAGTCAAGTTTTAGATTCCGATGCTTCACTTCAGGTCTACTATATCACTTGCACCTTCTTATAGACGATGAAGCACTGAAATTGCATCCGAATTTGATACAAAAGGCACAATGCCGACATAAGTACAAGAGGACCGACTCTCTAACTTTCTTTGATTTTAACCTCTCCTGTGAGTCCAGTTTTAGATTCCGATGCTTCACTTCAGGTTTACTGTATCCCTTGGAACTTCTTATTGACGATGAAACACAGAAATTGCATCCGAATATAATACAAAAGGTAAAATGACGACTTAAGTAGAAAGGGACTGACACTCTAACTTACTGTGATTTGAACCTCTCCTGTGAGTCCAGTTTTAGATTCTGATGCTTCACTTCAGGTTCACTGTATACCTTGGACCTTCTTATTGACGATGAGACACAGAAATTGCATCGGAATTAAATTCAAAAGGCACAATGCAGACTTAAGTACAAGAGGACTGACACTCTAACTTACTATGATTTGAACCTCTCCTGTGAGTCTAGTTTTAGATTCGGATGCTTCACTTCAGGTTTACTGTACACCTTGGATCTTCTTATTGACGATGAAGCACAGAAATTGCTTCGCAATTAAAATCAAATGGCACAATGCCGTTTAAGTAGCAGAGAACTGATACTCTAACTTTCTATGATTTCAACCTCCACTGTGAGTCCAGTTTTAGATTCCGATGCTTCACTTCAGGTTTACTGTATCCCTTGGACCTTCTTATTGACGATGAAACACAAAAATTGCATCCGAATTTAATACAAAATGCACATTGCTGACTTAAGTACAAGCGGACTTACACTCAAACTTTCTATGATTTGAACCTCTCCTGTGAGTCTAGTTTTAGATTCCGATACTTCACTTCAGGTTCACTGTATACCCTGGACCTTCGTATTGACGATAAAACACAGAAATTGCATCGGAATTAAATTCAAAAGGCACAATGCCGACATAAGTAAAAGGGGACTGACACTCTCACTTTCTATGATATTAACCTCTCCTGTGAGTCCAGTTTTAGACTCCGATGCTTCACTTCAGGTTTACTGTATCCCTTGGACCTTCTTATTGACGATGAAACACAGAAATTGCATCCGAATTTAATAGAAAATGCACAATGCTGACTTAAGTACAAGCGGACTGACACTCTCACTTTCTATGATTTGAACCTCTCCTGTGATTCCAGTTTTAGTTTCCGATGCTTGACATCAGGTTTCTAGTATACCTTGGACGTTCTTATTGACGATGAAACACAGAAATTGCATCCGAATATAATAGAAAAGGCACAATGCCGGCTTAAGTACAAGAGGACTGACACTCTCACTTTCTATGATTTGAACATCTCCTGTGAGTCAAGTTTTAGATTCCGATGCTTCACTTCAGGTCTACTATATCACTTGCACCATCTTATTGTCGATTAAACACAGAAATTGCATCGGAAGTAAATTCAAAAGGCACAATGCCGACTTAAGTAAAAGAGGACTGACACTCTCAATTTCTATGATTTTAACCTCTCCTGTGAGTCCAGTTTTAGATTCCGATGCTTCACTTCAGGTTTCCTGTATACCTTGGACCTTCTTATTGACGATGAAACACAGAAATTGCATCCGAATCTAATACAAAAGGCACAATGACGACTTAAGTACAAAGGGACTGACACGCTAACTTTCTGTGATTTGAGCCTCTCCCGTGAGTCCAGTGTTAGATTCCGAAGCTTCACTTCAGTTTCAGTGTATACCTTGGACCTTCTTATTGACGATGAAACACAGAAATTGCATCGGAATTAAATTCAAAAGGCACAATGCTTACTTAAGTACAAGAGAACTGACACTCTAACCTTCTATGATTTTAACCTCTCCTGTGAGCCCAGTTTTAGATTCCGATGCTTCACTTCAGGTTCACTGTGTCCCATGGACCTTCTTATTGATGATGAAACACAGAAATTGCATCCGAATCTAATACAAAAGGCACAATGACGACTTAAGTACAAAGGGACTGACACGCTAACTTTCTGTGATTTGAGCCTCTCCTGTGAGTCTAGTTTTAGATTCGGATGCTTTACTTCAGGTTTACTGTACACCTTGGACCTTCTTATTGACGATGAAGCACAGAAATTGCTTGGGAATTAAATTCAAAAGGCACAAAGCCGACTTAAGTACAAGAGGACTGACACTCTAACTTTCAATGATTTTAACCTCTCCTGTGAGCCCAGTTTTAGATTCCGATGCTTCACTTCAGGTTCACTGTGTCCCATGGACCTTCTTATTGATGATGAAACACAGAACTTGCATCCGAATTGAATACAAAAGGCACAATGCCGACTTAAGTACAAGAGGACTGACACTCTTACTTTCTATGAATTCAACCTCTCCTGTGAGTCCAGTTTTAGATTCCGATGCTTCACTTCAGGTTTCCTGTATACCTTGGACCTTCTCATTGACGATGAAACACGGAATTTGCATCCGAATTAAATTCAAAAGGCACAATGCCGACTTAAGTACAAGAGGACTGACTCTCTAACTTTCTATGATTTGAACCTCTCCTGTTAGTCCAGTTTTAGATTCCGATGATTCATATCAGGTTTACAGTATCCCTTGGACATTCTTATTGATGATGAAACACAGAAATTGTATCCGAATTTAATACAAAAGGCACAATGCCGACTTAAGTACAAGAGGACTGACACTCTCACTTTCTATGATTTGACATCTCCTGTGAGTCCAGTTTTAGATTCCGATGCTTCACTTTAGGTTTCCTGTATACCTTGGACCTTCTTATTGACGATGAAACACGGAAATTGCATCCGAATTAAATTCAAATGGCACATTGCCGACTTTAGTACAAGAGGACTGACTCTCTAACTTTCTATGATTTGAACCTCTGCTGTTAGTCCAGTTTTAGATTCCGATGATTCATATCAGGTTTACAGTATCCCTTGGACATTTTTATTGATGATGAAACACAGAAATTGCATCCGATTTTAATACAAAAGGCTCAATGCCGACTTAAGTACAAGAGGACTGACACTCTCACTTTCTATGATTTGAACATCTGACGTGAGTCAAGTTTTAGATTCCGATTCTTCACTTCAGGTCTTCTATATGACTTGCACCTTCTTATTGACGATGAAGCACAGAAATTGCATCCAAATTTAATACAAACGGCACAGTGCTGACTTAAGTACAAGAGGACAGACACTCTAAATTTCTATGATTTGTACGTATTCTGTGAACCCAGTTTTAGATTCGGATGCTTCACTTCAGGTTTACTGTACACCTTGGACCTTCTTATTGACGAAGAAGCACAGAAATTGCTTCGGAATTAAATTCAAAAGGCACAATGCCGACTTAAGTACAAGAGGACCAACACTCTAACTTTCTTTGATTTTAACCTCTCCTGTGAGTCCAGTTTTAGATTCCGATGCTTCACTTCAGATTCACTGTATACTTTGGACCTCCTTATTGACGATGAAACACAGAAATTGCAACCGAATTTAATACAAAAGTCACAATGCCGACTTAAGTACAAGGGGCCTGACACTCTCACTTTCTATGATTTGAAACTCTCCTGTGAGTCCAGTTTTAGATTCTGATGCTTCACTTCAGGTTTCCTGTATACGTTGGACCTTCTAATTGACGACGAAACACAGAAATTGCATCCGAATTTAATACAAAAGGCACAATGCCGACTTAAGTAAAAGAGGACTGACACTCTCACTTTCTATGATTTTAACCTCTCCTGTGAGTCCAGTTTTAGATTCCGATGCTTCACTTCAGGTTTCCTGTGTACCTTGGACCTTCTTATTGACGATGAAACACAGAAATTGCATCGGAATTAAATTCAAAAGGCACAATGCCGACTTAAGTACAAGAGGACTGACTCTCTAACTTTCTATGATTTGAACCTCTTCTGTGAGTCCAGTTTTAGATTCCGATGCTTCACTTCAGGTTTACTGTATCTCTTGGACTTTCTTATTGTCGATGAAACACAGAAATTGCTTCCGAATTTAATACAAAAGGCACAATGACGACCTAAGTAAAAAGGGACTGACACGCTAACTTCCTGTGATTTGAACCTCTCCTATGAGTCCAGTTTTAGATTCCGAAGCTTCACTTCAGGTTCACTGTATACCTTGGACCTTCTAATTGACGATGAAACACGGAAATAGCATCGGAATTAAATCCATAAGGCACAATGCCGACTTAAGTACAAGAGAACTGACACTCTAACTTTCTGTGATTTGAACCTCTCCTGTGAGTCTAGTTTTAGATTCGGATGCTTCACTTCAGGTTTACTGTACACCTTGGACCGTCGTATTGACGATGAAGCACAGATATTGCTTCGGAATTAAATTCAAAAGGCACAATGCCGACTTAAGTACAAAAGGACTGAGACTCTCGCTTCCTATGATTTGAACCTCTCATGTGAGTCCAGTTTTAGATTCCGATGCTTGACTTCAGGTTTTGTGTATACCTTGGACGTTCTTATTGACGATGAAACACAGATATTGCATCCGAATTTAATACAAAGGGCACAATGCCGACTTAAGTACTAGAGGACTGACTCTCTAACTTTCTATGATTTGTACCTCTCCTGTGGGGCCAGATTTAGATTCGGATGCTTCACTTCAGGTTTACTGTATTCCTTGGACTTTCTTATTGACGATGAAACACAGAAATTGCATCCGAATTTAATACAAAAGCACAATGCCGACTTAAGTACAAAAGGACTGAGACTCTCGCTTTCTATGATTTGAACCTCTCATGTGAGTCCAGTTTTAGATTCCGATGCTTGACTTCAGGTTTTGTGTATAACTTGGACGTTCTTATTGACGATGAAACACAGATATTGCATCCGAATTTAATACAAAGGGCACAATGCCGACTTAAGTACAAGAGGACTGACACTCTCACTTGCTATGATTTGAACATCTCCTGTGAGTCAAGTTTTAGATTCCGATGCTTCACTTCAGGTCTACTATATCACTTGCACCTTCTTATTGACGATGAAACACAGAAATTGCATCGGAATTAAATTCAAAAGACACAATGCCGACTTAAGTAAAAGAGGACTGACACTCTCACTTTCTTTGATTTTAACCTCTCCTGTGAGTCAAGTTTTAGATTCCGATGCTTCACTTCAGATTCACTGTATACTTTGGACCTCCTTATTGACGATGAAACACAGAAATTGCAACCGAATTTAATACAAAAGTCACAATGCCGACTTAAGTACAAGAGGCCTGACACTCTCACTTTCTATGATTTGAAACTCTCCTGAGAGTCCAGTTTTAGATTCCGATGGTTCCTTTCAGGTTTCCTGTATACGTTGGACCTTCTAATTGACGACGAAACACGGAAATTGCATCCGAATTTAATACAAAAGGCACAATGCCGACTTAAGTAAAAGAGGACTGACACTCTCACTTTCTATGATTTTAACCTCTCCTGTGAGGCCAGTTTTAGATTCCGATGCTTCACTTCAGGTGTACTATATCACTTGCACCTTCTTATTGACGATGAAACACAGAAATTGCATCGGAATTAAATTCAAAAGGCACAATGCCGACTTAAGTACAAGAGGACTGACTCTCTAACTTTCTATGATTTGAACCTCTTCTGTGAGTCCAGTTTTAGATTCCGATGATTCACTTCAGGTTTACTGTATCTCTTGGACTTTCTTATTGACGATGAAACACAGAAATTGCTTCCGAATTTAATACAAAAGCACAATGCTGACTTAAGTACAAGAGGACTGACACTCTCACTTTCTATGATTTGAACATCTCCTGTGAGTCAAGTTTTAGATTCCGATGCTTCACTTCAGGTCTACTATATCACTTGCACCTTCTTATTGACGATGAAGCACAGAAATTGCATCCGAATTTAATACAAAAGGCACAATGCTGACTTAAGTACAAGAGGACAGACACTCTAAGTTTCAATGATTTGAACCTCTCCTGTGAGTTCAGTTTTAGATTCCGATGCTTCGCTTCAGGTTTACTGTACACCTTGGACCTTCTTATTGACGATGAAACACAGATATTGCATCGGATTTAAATTCAAAAGGCACAATGCCGACTTAAGTACAAGAGGACTAACACTCTAACTTTCTATAATTTGTACCTCTCCTGTGAGCCCAGTTTTAGTTTCGGATACTTCACTTCGGGTTTACTGTATACCGTGGACCTTTTTATTGACGGAGAATCACAGTACTTGCTTCGGAATTAAATTCAAAAGGCACAATGCCGACTTAAGTACAAGAGGACCGACACTCTAACTTTCTTTGATTTTAACCCTAACTTTCTTTGATTTTAACCTCTCCTGTGGGTCCAGTTTTAGATTCCGATGCTTCACTTCAGGTTTACTGTCTCCCTTGGACCTTCGTATTGACAATGAAACACAGAAATTGCATTCGAATTTAATACAAAAGGCACAATGACGACTTAAGTAAAAAGGGACTGACACGCTAACTTTCTGTGATTTGAACCTCTCCTATGAGTCCAGTTTTAGATTCCGAAGCTTCACTTCAGGTTCACTGTATACCTTGGACCTTCTTATTGACGATGAAACACAGAAATAGCATCGGAATTAAATCCATAAGGCACAATGCGGACTTAAGTACAAGAGAACTGACACTCTAACTTTCTATGATTTGAACCTCTCCTGTGAGTCTAGTTTTAGATTCGGATGCTTCACTTCAGGTTTACTGTACACCTTGGACCGTCGTATTGACGATGAAGCACAGATATTGCTTCGGAATTAAATTCAAAAGGCACAATGCCGACTTAAGTACAAAAGGACTGAGACTCTCGCTTTCTATGATTTGAACCTCTCATGTGAGTCCAGTTTTAGATTCCGATGCTTGACTTCAGGTTTTGTGTATACCTTGGACGTTCTTATTGACGGTGAAACACAGATATTGCATCCGAATTTAATATAAAAGGGCACAATGCCGACTTAAGTACTAGAGGACTGACTCTCTAACTTTCTATGATTTGTACCTCTCCTGTGAGGCCAGATTTAGATTCGGATGCTTCACTTCAGGTTTACTGTATTCCTTGGACTTTCTTATTGACGATGAAACACAGAAATTGCATCCGAATTTAATACAAAAGCACAATGCCGACTTAAGTACAAAAGGACTGAGACTCTCGCTTTCTATGATTTGAACCTCTCATGTGAGTCCAGTTTTAGATTCCGATGCTTGACTTCAGGTTTTGTGTATACCTTGGACGTTCTTATTGACGATGAAACACAGATTTTGCATCCGAATTTAATACAAAGGGCACAATGCCGACTTAAGTACAAGAGGACTGACACTCTCACTTGCTATGATTTGAACATCTCCTGTGAGTCAAGTTTTAGATTCCGATGCTTCACTTCAGGTCTACTATATCACTTGCACCTTCTTATTGACGATGAAACACAGAAATTGCATCGGAATTAAATTCAAAAGACACAATGCCGACTTAAGTAAAAGAGGACTGACACTCTCACTTTCTATGATTTTAACCTCTCCTGTGAGTCCAGTCTTAGATTCCGATGCTGCACTTCAGGTTTCCTGCATACCTTGGACCTTCTTATTGACGATGAAACACAGAAATAGCATCGGAATTAAATTCAAATGGCACAATGCCGACTTAAGTACTAGAGGATTGACTCTCTAACTTTCTATGATTTGTACCTCTCCTGTGTGGCCAGATTTAGATTCGGATGCTTCACTTCAGGTTTACCGTATTCCTTGGACTTTCTTATTGACGATGAAACACAGAAATTGCATCCGAATTTAATACAAAAGGCACAATGACGACTTAAGTACAATGGGACTGACACGCTAACTTTCTGTGATTTGAATCTCTCCTGTGAGTCCAGTTTTAGATTCCGATGCTTCACTTCAGGTTCACTGTATAAATTGGACCTTCTTATTGACGATGAAACACAGAAATTGCATCGGAATTAAATCCATAAGGCACAATGCCGACTTAAGTACAAGAGAACTGACACTCTAACTTTCTATGATTTGAACTTCTCCAGTGAGTCTAGTTTTAGATTCGGATGCTTCACCTCAGGTTTACAGTACACCTTGGACCTTCTTATTGACGATGAAGCACAGAAATTGCTTCGGAATGAAATTCAAAACGCACAATGCCGACTTAAGTAGCAGAGAACTGACACTCTAACTTTCTATGATTTGAACCTCCACTGTGAGTAAAGTTTTAGATTCCGATGCTTCACTTCAGGTTTCCTGTATACCGTGGACCTTCTTATTGACGATGAAACACAGAAATAGCGTCGGAAATAAATTCAAAAGGCACAATGCCGACTTAAGTACTAGAGGACTGACTCTCTAACTTTCTATGATTTGTACCTCTCCTGTGAGCCCAGATTTAGATTCGGATGCTTCACTTCAGGTTTACTGTGTTCCTTGGACTTTCTTATTGACGATGAAACACAGAAATTCCATCAGAATTTAATACAAAAGGCACAATGACGACTTAAGTACAAAGGGACTGACACGCTAACTTTCTGTGATTTGAACCTCTCCTGTGAGTCCTGTTTTAGATTCCGGTGCTTCACTTCAGGTTCACTGTATACCTTGGACCTTCTTATTGACGATGAAACACAGAAAATGCATAGGAATTAAATTAATAAGGCACAATGCCGACTTAAGTACAAGAGGACTGACACTCTAACTTTCTATGATTTGAACCTCTCCTGTGAGTCTAGTTTTAGATTCGGATGCTTCACTTCAGGTTAACTGTACACCTTGGACCTTCTTATTGACGATGAAGCACAGAAATTGCTTCGGAATTAAATTCAAAATGCACAATGCCGACTTATGTAGCAGAGAACTGACACTCTAACTTTCTATGATTTGAACCTCCACTTTGAGTCCAGTTTTACATTCCGATGCATCACTTCAGATTTCCTGTATACCTTGGACATTCTTATGGACGATGAGACACGGAATTTGCATCCGAATTAAATTCAAAAGGCGCAATGCCGACTTAAGTACAAGAGGACTGACTCTCTAGCTTTCTATGATTTGAACCTCTCCTGTTAGTCCAGTTTTAGATTCCGATGATTCATTTTAGGTTTACAGTATCACTTGGACATTCTTATTGATGTTGAAACACAGAAATTGCGTCCGAATTTAATACAAAAAGCACAATGCCGACTTAAGTGCAAGAGGACTGACACACTCACATTCTATGATTTTAACATCTCCTGTGAGTCACGTTTTAGATTCCGATGCTTCACCTCAGGTCTACTATATCACATGCACCTTCTTATTGACGATGAAGCACAGAAATTGCATCCGAATATAATACAAAAGGCACAATACCGACTTCGGTACAAGAGGACAGGCACTCTAACTTTCTATGATTTGTACCTCTCCTGTGAACCCAGTTTTAGATTCGGATGCTTCACTTCAGGTTTACTGTACACCTTGGACCTTCTTATTGACGATGAAGCACACAAATTGCTTCGGAATTAAATTCAAAAGGCACAATGCCGTTAAAGTAGCAGAGAAATGACACTCTAACTTTCTATGATTTGAACCCCTTCTGTGAGTCCAGTTTTAGATTCCGATGATTCACTTCAGGTTTACTGTATCCCTTGGACTTTCTTATTGACGATGAAACACAGAAATTGCATCCGAATTTAATACAAAAGCCCAATGCCGACTTAAGTACAAGAGGACTGACCCTCTCACTTTCTATGATTTTAACCTCTCCTGTGAGTCCAGTATTAGTTTCCGATGCTTCACTTCAGGTTTGTGTATTCCTTTGACGTTCATATTGACGATGAAACACAGGAATTGCATCCGAATTTAATACAAAAGGCACAATGCCGACTTAAGTACAAGAGAACGGACACTCTCACTTCCTATGATTTGAACATCTCCTGTGAGTCAAGTTTTAGATTGCGATGCCTCACTTCAGGTCCACTATATCACTTGCACCTTTTTTATTGACGATGAAACACAGAAATTGCATCGGAATTACATTCAAAAGGCACAATGCCGACTTAAGTAAAAGAGGACTGACACTCTCACTTTCTGTGATTTTAACCTCTCCTGTGAGTCCAGTTTTAGATTCCGATGCTTCACTTCAGGTTTCCTGTATACCTTGGAACTTCTTATTGACGATGAAACACAGAAATTGCATCGGAATTAAATTCAAAAGGCACAATGCCGACTTAAGTACTAGAGGACCGACTCTCTAACTTTCTAAGATTTGTCCTCTTTTATGAGCCCAGTTTTAGATTCGGATGCTTTACTTCAGGTTTACTGTATACCTTGGACCTTCATATTGACGAAGAAGCACAGAAATTGCTTCGGAATTAAATTCAAAAGGCACTATATCGACTTAGGTACAAGAGGACCGACACTCTAAATTTCTTTGATTTTAACCTCTCCTGTGAGTCCAGTTTTAGATTCCGATGCTTCACTTCAGGTTTACTGTATCCCTTGGAACTTCTTATTGACGATGAAACACCGAAAATGCATCCGAATTTAATACAAAAGGCAAAATGACGACTTAAGTACAAAGGGACTGACACTCTAACTTTCTGTGATTTGAACTTCTCCTGTGAGTCCAGTTTTAGATTCCGATGCTTCTCCTCAGGTTCACTGTATTCCTTGGACCTTCTTATGGACGATGAAACACAGAAATTGCATCATAATTAAATTCAAAAGGCACAATGCTGACTGAAGTAGAAGAGGACTGACACTCTAACTTTCTATGATTTGAATCTCTCCTGTGAGTCTAGTTTTAGATTCGGATGCATCACTTCAGGTTTACTGTATACCTTGGACCTTCTTATTGACGATGAAACACAGAAATTGCTTCGGAATTACATTCAAAAGGCACAATGCCGTTTAAGTAGCAGAGAACTGACACTCTAACTTTCTATGATTTGAACCTCCACTGTGTGTCCAGTTTTAGATTCCGATGCTTCACTTCAGGTTCACTCTATACCTTGGACCTTCTTATTGACGATGAAACACAGAAAATGCATCGGAATTAAATTCAAAAGGCACAATGGCGACATAAGTAAAAGAGGACTGACACTCTCACTTTCTATGATTTTAACCTCTCCTGTGAGTCCAGTTTTAGATTCCGATGCTTCACTTCAGGTTTACTGTACACCTTGGACCTTCTTATTGACGATGAAGCACAGAAATTGCTTCGGAATGAAATTCAAAACGCACAATGCCGACTTAAGTAGCAGAGAACTGACACTCTAACTTTCTATGATTTGAACCTCCACTGTGAGTAAAGTTTTAGATTCCGATGCTTCACTTCAGGTTTCCTGTATACCTTGGACCTTCTTATTGACGATGAAACACAGAAATAGCATCGGAATTAAATTGAAAAGGCACAATGCCGACTTAAGTACTAGAGGACTGTCTCTCTAACTTTCTATGATTTGCACCTCTCCTGTGAGCCCAGATATAGATTCGGACGCTTCACTTCAGGTTTACTGTGTTCCTTGGACTTTCTTATTGACGATGAAACCCAGAAATTGCATCCGAATTTAATACAAAAGGCACAATGACGACTTAAGTACAAGAGGACTGACACTCTAACTTTCTATGATTTGAACCTCTCCTGTGAGTCTAGTTTTAGATTCGGATGCTTCACTTCATGTTTACTGTACACCTTGGACCTTCTTATTGACGATGAAGCACAGAAATTGCTTCGGAATTAAATTCAAAAGGCACAATGCCGTTTAAGTAGCAGAGAAATGACACTCTAACTTTCTATGATTTGAACCCCTTCTGTGAGTCCAGTTTTAGATTCCGATGATTCACTTCAGGTTTACTGTATCCCTTGGACTTTCTTAATGACGATGAAACACAGAAATTGCATCCGAATTTAATACAAAAGCACAATGCCGACTTAAGTACAAGAGGACTGACCCTCTCACTCTCTATGATTTTAACCTCTCCTGTGAGTCCAGTTTTAGATTCCGATGCTTCACTTCAGGTTTACTGTATCCCTTGGAACTTCTTATTGACGATGAAACACCGAAAATGCATCCGAATTTAATACAAAAGGCAAAATGACGACTTAAGTACAAAGGGACTGACACTCTAACTTTCTATGATTTGAACTTCTCCTGTGAGTCCAGTTTTAGATTCCGATGCTTCTCCTCAGGTTCACTGTATTCCTTGGACCTTCTTATTGACGATGAAACACAGAAATTGCATCATAATTAAATTCAAAAGGCACAATGCTGACTTAAGTAGAAGAGGACTGACACTCTAACTTTCTATGATTTGAATCTCTCCTGTGAGTCTAGTTTTAGATTCGGATGCATCACTTCAGGTTTACTGTATACCTTGGACCTTCATATTGACGAAGAAGCACAGAAATTGCTTCGGAATTAAATTCAAAAGGCACAATATCGACTTAGGTACATGAGGACCGACATTCTAAATTTCTTTGATTTTAACCTCTCCTGTGAGTCCAGTTTTAGATTCCGATGCTTCACTTCAGGTTTACTGTATCCCTTGGAACTTCTTATTGACGATGAAACACCGAAAATGCATCCGAATTTAATACAAAAGGCAAAATGACGACTTAAGTACAAAGGGACTGACACTCTAACTTTCTGTGATTTGAACTTCTCCTGTGAGTCCAGTTTTAGATTCCGATTCTTCACCTCAGGTTCACTGTATACCTTGGACCTTCTTATTGACGATGAAACACAGAAATTGCATCATAATTAAATTCGAAAGGCACAATGCGGACTTAAGTAGAAGAGGACTGACACTCTAACTTTCTATGATTTGAATCTCTCCTGTGAGTCTAGTTTTAGATTCGGATGCTTCACTTCAGGTTTACTGTATACCTTGGACCTTCTTATTGACGATGAAACACAGAAATTGCTTCGTAATTACATTCAAAAGGCACAATGCCGTTTAAGTAGCAGAGAACTGACACTCTAACTTTCTATGATTTGAACCTCCACTGTGAGTCCAGTTTTAGATTCCGATGCTTCACTTCAGGTTCACTGTATACCTTGGACCTTCTTATTGACAATGAAACACAGAAATTGCATCGGAATTAAATTCAAAAGGCACAATGCCGACATAAGTAAAAGAGGACTGACACTCTCACTTTCTAAGATATTAACCTCTCCTGTGAGTCCAGTTTTAGATTCCGATGCTTCACTTCAGGTTTCCTGTATACCTAGGACCTTCTAGTGGCGATGAAACACGGAAATTGCAATGGAATTAAATTCAAAAGGCACAATGCCGACTTAAGTACAAGAGGACTGACTCTCTAACTTTCTATGATTTGAACCTCTTCTGTGAGTCCAGTTTTAGTTTCCGATGATTCACTTCAGGTTTACTGTATCCCTTGGACTTTCTTATTGACGATGATACACAGAAATTGTATCCGAATTTAATTCAAAAGCACAATGCCGACTTAAGTACAAGAGGACTGACCCTCTCACTTTCTATGATTTTAACCTCTCCTGTGAGTCCAGTTTTACATTCCGATGCTTCACTTCAGGTTTCGTGTATTCCTTGGACGTTCATATTGACGATGAAACACAGGAATTGCATCCGAATTCAATACAAAAGGCACAATGCCGACTTAAGTACAAGAGAACGGACACTCTCACTATCTATGATTTGAACATCTCCTGTGAGTCAAATTTTAGTTTCCGATGCTTCACTTCAGGTCTACTATATCACTTGCACCTTCTTATTGACGATGAAACACAGAAATTGCATCGGAATTACATTCAAAAGGCACAATGCCGACTTAAGTAAATGAGGACTGACACTCTCACTTTCTATGAATTTAACCTCTCCTGTGAGTCCAGTTTTAGATTCCGATGCTTCACTTCAGGTTTCCTGTATACCTTGGACCTTCTTATTGACGATGAAACACAGAAATTGCATCGGAATTAAATTCAAAAGGCACAATGCCGAATTAAGTACTAGAGGACCGACCCTCTAACTTTCTATGATTTGTCCTCTTTTATGAGCCCAGTTTTAGATTCGGATGCTTTACATCAGGTATACTGTATACCTTGGACCTTCATATTGACGAAGAAGCACAGAAATTGCTTCGGAATTAAATTCAAAAGGCACAATACCGACTTAGGTACAAGAGGACCGACACTCTAAATTTCTTTGATTTTAACCTCTCCTGTGATTCCAGTTTTAGATTCCGATGCTTCACTTCAGGTTTATTGTATCCCTTGGAACTTCTTATTGACGATGAAACACCGAAATTGCATCCGAATTTAATACAAAAGGCAAAATGACGACTTAAGTACAATGGGACTGACACTCTAACTTTCTGTGATTTGAACTTCTCCTGTGAGTCCAGTTTTAGATTCCGATGCTTCACCTCAGGTTCACTGTATACCTTGGACCTTCTTATTGACGATGAAACACAGAAATTGCATCGGAATTAAATTCAAAAGGCACAATGCCGACATAAGTAAAAGAGGACTGACACTCTCACTTTCTATGATTTTAACCTCTCCTGTGAGTCCAGTTTTAGATTCCGATGCTTGACCTCAGGTTTCCTGTATACCTAGGACCTTCTAGTGGCGATGAAACAGAGAAATTGCAATGGAATTAAATTCAAAAGGCACAATGCCGACTTAAGTACAAGAGGACTGACTCTCAAACTTTCTATGATTTGAACCTCTCCTGTGAGCCCAGTTTTAGATTCCGATGCTTCACTTCAGGTTCACTGTATCCCTTGGACCTTCTTATTGATGATGAAACACAGAACTTGCATCCAAATTTAATACAAAAGGCACAATGCCGACTTGAGTACAAGAGGACTGACACTCTCACTTTCTATGAATTCAACCTCTCCTGTGAGTCCAGTTTTAGATTCCGATGCTTCACTTCAGGTTTCCTGTAGACCTTGGACCTTCTTATTGACGATGAAACGCAGAAATTGCATCCGAATTAAATTGAAAAGACACAATGCCGACTTAAGTACAAGGGGACTGACTCTCTAACTTTCTATGTTTTGAACCACTCCTATTAGTCCAGTTTTAGTTTCCGATGATTCATTTCAGGTTTACTGTATCCCTTGGACATTCTTATTGATGATGAAACACAGAAATTGCATCCGAATTTAATACAGAAGGCACAATGCCGACTTAAGTACAAGAGGACTTACACTCTCACTTTCTATGATTTGAACCTCACCTGTGAGTCCAGTTTTAGATTCCGATGCTTCATATCAGGTTTCCTGAATACCTTGGACCTTCTTATTGACGATGAAACACAGAAATTGCATCCGAATTTAATACAAAAGGCACAATGCCGACATAAGTACAAGAGGACTGACACTCTAACTTTCTATGATTTGTACCTCTTTTGTGAGCCCAGTTTTAGATTCGGATGCTTCACTTTAGGTTTACTGTATTCATTGGACCTTCTTATTGACGATGAAACACAGAAAATGCATAGGAATTAAATTCATAAGGCACAATGCCGACTTAAGTACAAGAGGACTGACACTCTAACTTTCTATGATTTGAACCTCTCCTGTGAGTCTAGTTTTAGATTCGGATGCTTCACTTCAGGTTAACTGTACACCTTGGACCTTCTTATTGACGATGAAGCACAGAAATTGCTTCGGAATTAAATTCAAAATGCACAATGCCGACTTAAGTAGCAGAGAACTGACACTCTAACTTTCTATGATTTGAACCTCCACTGTGAGTCCAGTTTTACATTCCGATGCATCACTTCAGATTTCCTGTATACCTTGGACATTCTTATGGACGATGAGACACGGAATTTGCATCCGAATTAAATTCAAAAGGCGCAATGCCGACTTAAGTACAAGAGGACTGACTCTCTAGCTTTCTATGATTTGAACCTCTCCTGTTAGTCCAGTTTTAGATTCCGATGATTCATTTTAGGTTTACAGTATCACATGCACCTTCTTATTGACGATGAAGCACAGAAATTGCATCCGAATATAATACAAAAGGCACAATACCGACTTCGGTACAAGAGGACAGGCACTCTAACTTTCTATGATTTGTACCTCTCCTGTGAACCCAGTTTTAGATTCGGATGCTTCACTTCAGGTTTACTGTACACCTTGGACCTTCTTATTGACGATGAAGCACAGAAATTGCTTCGGAATTAAATTCAAAAGGCACAATGCCGTTAAAGTAGCAGAGAAATGACACTCTAACTTTCTATGATTTGAACCCCTTCTGTGAGTCCAGTTTTAGATTCCGATGATTCACTTCAGGTTTACTGTATCCCTTGGACTTTCTTATTGACGATGAAACACAGAAATTGCATCCGAATTTAATACAAAAGCCCAATGCCGACTTAAGTACAAGAGGACTGACCCTCTCACTTTCTATGATTTTAACCTCTCCTGTGAGTCCAGTATTAGTTTCCGATGCTTCGCTTCAGGTTTGTGTATTCCTTTGACGTTCATATTGACGATGAAACACAGGAATTGCATCCGAATTTAATACAAAAGGCACAATGCCGACTTAAGTACAAGAGAACGGACACTCTCACTTCCTATGATTTGAACATCTCCTGTGAGTCAAGTTTTAGATTGCGATGCCTCACTTCAGGTCCACTATATCACTTGCACCTTTTTTATTGACGATGAAACACAGAAATTGCATCGGAATTACATTCAAAAGGCACAATGCCGACTTAAGTAAAAGAGGACTGACACTCTCACTTTCTGTGATTTTAACCTCTCCTGTGAGTCCAGTTTTAGATTCCGATGCTTCACTTCAGGTTTCCTGTATACCTTGGAACTTCTTATTGACGATGAAACACAGAAATTGCATCGGAATTAAATTCAAAAGGCACAATGCCGACTTAAGTACTAGAGGACCGACTCTCTAACTTTCTAAGATTTGTCCTCTTTTATGAGCCCAGTTTTAGATTCGGATGCTTTACTTCAGGTTTACTGTATACCTTGGACCTTCATATTGACGAAGAAGCACAGAAATTGCTTCGGAATTAAATTCAAAAGGCACAATATCGACTTAGGTACAAGAGGACCGACACTCTAAATTTCTTTGATTTTAACCTCTCCTGTGAGTACAGTTTTAGATTCCGATGCTTCACTTCAGGTTTACTGTACACCTTGGACCTTCTTATTGACGATGAAGCACAGAAATTGCTTCGGAATGAAATTCAAAACGCACAATGCCGACTTAAGTACTAGAGGACTGTCTCTCTAACTTTCTATGATTTGCACCTCTCCTGTGAGCCCAGATATAGATTCGGATGCTTCACTTCAGGTTTACTGTGTTCCTTGGACTTTCTTATTGACGATGAAACCCAGAAATTGCATCCGAATTTAATACAAAAGGCACAATGACGACTTAAGTACAAGAGGACTGACACTCTAACTTTCTATGATTTGAACCTCTCCTGTGAGTCTAGTTTTAGATTCGGATGCTTCACTTCATGTTTACTGTACACCTTGGACCTTCTTATTGACGATGAAGCACAGAAATTGCTTCGGAATTAAATTCAAAAGGCACAATGCCGTTTAAGTAGCAGAGAAATGACACTCTAACTTTCTGTGATTTGAACCCCTTCTGTGAGTCCAGTTTTAGATTCCGATGATTCACTTCAGGTTTACTGTATCCCTTGGACTTTCTTAATGACGATGAAACACAGAAATTGCATCCGAATTTAATACAAAAGCACAATGCCGACCTAAGTACAAGAGGACTGACCCTCTCACTCTCTATGATTTTAACCCCTCCTGTGAGTCCAGTTTTAGATTCCGATGCTTCACTTCAGGTTTGCGTATTCCTTGGACGTTCATATTGACGATGAAACACAGGAATTGCATCCGAATTTAATACAAAAGGCACAATGCCGACTTAAGTACAAGAGAACGGACACTCTCACTTCCAATGATTTGAACTTCTCCTGTGAGTCAAGTTTTAGATTGCGATGCTTCACTTCAGGTCTACTATATCACTTGCACCTTCTTATTGACGATGAAACACAGAAATTGCATCGGAATTACATTCAAAAGGCACAATGCCGTTTAAGTAGCAGAGAAATGACACTCTAACTTTCTATGATTTGAACCCCTTCTGTGAGTCCAGTTTTAGATTCCAATGCTTCACTTCAGGTTCACTGTATACCTTGGAACTTCTTATTGACGATGAAACACAGAAATTGCATCGGAATTAAATTCAAAAGGCACAATGCCGACTTAAGTACTAGAGGACCGACTCTCTAACTTTCTATGATTTGTCCTCTTTTATGAGCCCAGTTTTAGATTCGGATGCTTTACTTCAGGTTTACTGTATACCCTGGACCTTCATATTGACGAAGAAGCACAGAAATTGCTTCGGAATTAAATTCAAAAGGCACAATATCGACTTAGGTACATGAGGACCGACATTCTAAATTTCTTTGATTTTAACCACTCCTGTGAGTCCAGTTTTAGATTCCGATGCTTCACTTCAGGTTTACTGTATCCCTTGGAACTTCTTATTGACGATGAAACACCGAAAATGCATCCGAATTTAATACAAAAGGCAAAATGACGACTTAAGTACAAAGGGACTGACACTCTAACTTTCTGTGATTTGAACTTCTCCTGTGAGTCCAGTTTTAGATTCCGATTCTTCACCTCAGGTTCACTGTATACCTTGGACCTTCTTATTGACGATGAAACACAGAAATTGCATCATAATTAAATTCGAAAGGCACAATGCCGACTTAAGTAGAAGAGGACTGACACTCTAACTTTCTATGATTTGAATCTCTCCTGTGAGTCTAGTTTTAGATTCGGATGCTTCACTTCAGGTTTACTGTATACCTTGGACCTTCTTATTGACGATGAAACACAGAAATTGCTTCGTAATTACATTCAAAAGGCACAATGCCGTTTAAGTAGCAGAGAACTGACACTCTAACTTTCTATGATTTGAACCTCCACTGTGAGTCCAGTTTTAGATTCCGATGCTTCACTTCAGGTTCACTGTATACCTTGGACCTTCTTATTGACAATGAAACACAGAAATTGCATCGGAATTAAATTCAAAAGGCACAATGCCGACATAAGTAAAAGAGGACTGACACTCTCACTTTCTATGATATTAACCTCTCCTGTGAGTCCAGTTTTAGATTCCGATGCTTCACTTCAGGTTTCCTGTATACCTAGGACCTTCTAGTGGCGATGAAACACGGAAATTGCAATGGAATTAAATTCAAAAGGCACAATGCCGACTTAAGTACAAGAGGACTGACTCTCTAACTTTCTATGATTTGAACCTCTTCTGTGAGTCCAGTTTTAGTTTCCGATGATTCACTTCAGGTTTACTGTATCCCTTGGACTTTCTTATTGACGATGATACACAGAAATTGTATCCGAATTTAATTCAAAAGCACAATGCCGACTTAAGTACAAGAGCACTGACCCTCTCACTTTCTATGATTTTAACCTCTCCTGTGAGTCCAGTTTTACATTCCGATGCTTCACTTCAGGTTTTGTGTATTCCTTGGACGTTCATATTGACGATGAAACACAGGAATTGCATCCGAATTCAATACAAAAGGCACAATGCCGACTTAAGTACAAGAGAACGGACACTCTCACTATCTATGATTTGAACATCTCCTGTGAGTCAAATTTTAGTTTCCGATGCTTCACTTCAGGTCTACTATATCACTTGCACCTCCTTATTGACGATGAAACACAGAAATTGCATCGGAATTACATTCAAAAGGCACAATGCCGACTTAAGTAAAAGAGGACTGACACTCTCACTTTCTATGATTTTAACCTCTCCTGTGAGTCCAGTTTTAGATTCCGATGCTTCACTTCAGGTTTCCTGTATACCTTGGACCTTCTTATTGACGATGAAACACAGAAATTGCATCGGAATTAAATTCAAAAGGCACAATGCCGAATTAAGTACTAGAGGACCGACCCTCTAACTTTCTATGATTTGTCCTCTTTTATGAGCCCAGTTTTAGATTCGGATGCTTTACATCAGGTATACTGTATACCTTGGACCTTCATATTGACGAAGAAGCACAGAAATTGCTTCGGAATTAAATTCAAAAGGCACAATACCGACTTAGGTACAAGAGGACCGACACTCTAAATTTCTTTGATTTTAACCTCTCCTGGGATTCCAGTTTTAGATTCCGATGCTTCACTTCAGGTTTATTGTATCCCTTGGAACTTCTTATTGACGATGAAACACCGAAATTGCATCCGAATTTAATACAAAAGGCAAAATGACGACTTAAGTACAATGGGACTGACACTCTAACTTTCTGTGATTTGAACTTCTCCTGTGAGTCCAGTTTTAGATTCCGATGCTTCACCTCAGGTTCACTGTATACCTTGGACCTTCTTATTGACGATGAAACACAGAAATTGCATCATAATTAAATTCAAAATGCACAATGCCGACTTAAGTAGAAGAGGACTAACACTCTAACTTTCTATGATTTGAACCTCTCCTGTGAGTCTAGTTTTAGATTCGGATGCTTCACTTCAGGTTTACTGTATACCTTGGACCTTCTTATTGGCGATGAAACACAGAAATTGCTTCGGAATTAAATTCAAAAAGCACAATGCCGTTTAAGTAGCAGAGAACTGACACTCTAACTTTCTATGATTTGAACCTCCACTGTGAGTCCAGTTTTAGATTCCGATGCTTCACTTCAGGTTCACTGTATACCTTGGACCTTCTTATTGACGACGAAACACAGAAATTGCATCGGAATTAAATTCAAAAGGCACAATGCCGACATAAGTAAAAGAGGACTGACACTCTCACTTTCTATGATTTTAACCTCTCCTGTGAGTCCAGTTTTAGATTCCGATGCTTGACCTCAGGTTTCCTGTATACCTAGGACCTTCTAGTGGCGATGAAACACAGAAATTGCAATGGAATTAAATTCAAAAGGCACAATGCCGACTTAAGTACAAGAGGACTGACTCTCAAACTTTCTATGATTTGAACCTCTCCTGTGAGCCCAGTTTTAGATTCCGATGCTTCACTTCAGGTTCACTGTATCCCTTGGACCTTCTTATTGATGATGAAACACAGAACTTGCATCCAAATTTAATACAAAAGGCACAATGCCGACTTGAGTACAAGAGGACTGACACTCTCACTTTCTATGAATTCAACCTCTCCTGTGAGTCCAGTTTTAGATTCCGATGCTTCACTTCAGGTTTCCTGTAGACCTTGGACCTTCTTATTGACGATGAAACGCAGAAATTGCATCCGAATTAAATTGAAAAGGCACAATGCCGACTTAAGTACAAGGGGACTGACTCTCTAACTTTCTATGTTTTGAACCTCTCCTATTAGTCCAGTTTTAGTTTCCGATGATTCATTTCAGGTTTACTGTATCCCTTGGACATTCCTATTGATGATGAAACACAGAAATTGCATCCGAATTTAATACAGAAGGCACAATGCCGACTTAAGTACAAGAGGACTTACACTCTCACTTTCTATGATTTGAACCTCACCTGTGAGTCCAGTTTAAGATTCCGATGCTTCATATCAGGTTTCCTGAATACCTTGGACCTTCTTATTGACGATGAAACACAGAAATTGCATCCGAATTTAATACAAAAGGCACAATGCCGACATAAGTACAAGAGGACTGACACTCTAACTTTCTATGATTTGTACCTCTTTTGTGAGCCCAGTTTAAGATTCGGATGCTTCACTTTAGGTTTACTGTATTCATTGGACCTTCTTATTGACGAAGAAGCACAGATATTGCTTCGGAATTAAATTCAAAAGGCACAATGCCAACTTAAGTACAAGAGGACTGACACTCAAACTTTCTATGATTTGAACCTCTCCTGCGAGTCTACTTTTAGATTCGGATGCTTCACTTCAGGTTTACTGTACACCTTGCATCTTCTTATTGACGATGAAGCACAGAAATTGCTTCGGAATTAAATTTAAAAGGCACAATGCCGACTTAAGTAGCAGAGAACTGACACTCTAACTTTCTATGATTTGAACCTCCACTGTGAGTCCAGGTTTAGATTCCGATGCTTCACTTCAGGTTTACTGTATCTCTTGGACCATCTTATTGACGATGAAACAAAGAAATTTCATCCGAATTAAATTCAAAAGGCACAGTGCCGACATAAATACAAGAGGACTGACACTCTAACTTTCTATGATTTGAACCTCTCCTGTGAGCCCAGTTTTAGATTCCGATGCTTCACTTCAGGTTCACTGTATCCCTTGGACCTTCTTATTGATGATGAAACACAGAACTTGCATCCAAATTTAATACAAAAGGCACAATGGCGACTTAAGTACAAGAGGCCTGACACTCTCACTTTCTATGAATTCAACCTCTCCTGTGAGTCCAGTTTTAGATTCCGATGCTTCGCTTCAGGTTTCCTGTATACCTTGGACCTTCCTATTGACGATGAAACACAGAAATTGCATCCGAATTAAATTGAAAAGGCACAATGCCGACTTAAGTACAAGGGGACTGACTCTCTAACTTTCTATGTTTTGAACCTCTCCTGTTAGTCCAGTTTTAGATTCCGATGATTCACTTCAGGTTTACTGTATCCCTTGGACTTTCTTATTGACGATGATACACAGAAATTGCATCCGAATTTAATACAAAAGCACAATGTCGACTTAAGAAGAGGACGACTGAGACTCTCACTTTCTATGACTTGAACATCTCCTGTGAGTCAAGTTTTAGATTCCGATGCTTCACTTCAGGTCTACTACATCACTTGCACCTTCTTATTGACGATGAAACACAGAAATTGCATCGGAATTAAATTCAAAAGGCACAATGCCGACTTAAGTAAAAGAGGACTGACACTCTCACTTTCTATGATTTGAACCTCTCCTGTGAGTCCAGTTTTAGATTCCGATGCTTCACTTCAGGTTTCCTGTATACCTTGGACCTTCTTATTGACGATGAAACACAGAAATTGCATCGGAATTAATTTCAAAAGGCACAATGCCGACTTAAGTACTAGAGGACTGACTCTCTAACTTTCTATGATTTGTACCTCTTTTGTGAGCCCAGTTTTACATTCGGATGCTGCACTTTAGGTTTACTGTATTTCTTGGACCTTCTTATTGACGAAGAAGCACAGATATTGCTTCGGAATTAAATTCAAAAGGCACAATGCCGACTTAAGTACAAGAGGACTGACACTCAAACTTTCTATGATTTGAACCTCTCCTGTGAGTCTACTTTTAGATTCGGATGCTTCACTTCAGGGTTACTGTACACCTTGGATCTTCTTATTGACGATGAAGCACAGAAATTGCTTCGGAATTAAATTCAAAAGGCACAATGCCGACTTGAGTAGCAGAGATCTGACACTCTAACTTTCTATTATTTGAACCTCCACTGTGAGTCCAGGTTTAGATTCCGATGCTTCACTTCAGGTTTACTGTATCCCTTGGACCATCTTATTGACGATGAAACACAGAAATTTCATCCGAATTAAATTCAAAAGGCACAGTGCCGACATAAGTACAAGAGGACTGACACTCTAACTTTCTATGATTTGAACCTCTCCTGTGAGCCCAGTTTTAGATTCCGATGCTTCACTTCAGGTTCACTGTATCCCTTGGACCTTCTTATTGATGATGAAACACAGAACTTGCATCCAAATTTAATACAAAAGGCACAACGCCGACTTGAGTACAAGAGGACTGACACTCTCACTTTCAATGAATTCAACCTCTCCTGTGAGTCCAGTTTTAGATTCCGATGCTTCACTTCAGGTTTCCTGTAGACCTTGGACCTTCTTATTGACGAAGAAACACAGAAATTGCATCCGAATTAAATTGAAAAGGCACAATGCCGACTTAAGTACAAGGGGACTGACTCTCTAACTTTCTATGTTTTGAACCTCTCCTATTAGTCCAGTTTTAGATTCCGATGATTCATTTCAGGTTTACTGTATCCCTTGGACATTCTTATTGATGATGAAACACAGAAATTGCATCCGAATTTAATACAGAAGGCACAATGCCACTTAAGTACAAGAGGACTTACACTCTCACTTTCTATGATTTGAACCTCACCTGTGAGTCCAGTTTTCGATTCCGATGCTTCATATCAGGTTTCCTGTATACCTTCGACCTTCTTATTGACGATGAAACACAGAAATTGCATCCGAATTTAATACAAAAGGCACAATGCCGACATAAGTACAAGAGGACTGACACTTTAACTTTCTATGATTTGTACCTCTTTTGTGAGCCCAGTTTTAGATTCGGATGCTTCACTTTAGGTTTACTGTATTCCTTGGACCTTCTTATTGACGAAGAAGCACAGATATTGCTTCAGAATTAAATTCAAAAGGCACAATGCCGACTTAAGTACAAGAGGACTGACACTCAAACTTTCTATGATTTGAACCTCTCCTGTGAGTCTACTTTTAGATTCGGATGCTTCACTTCAGGTTTACTGTACACCTTGGATCTTCTAATTGACGATGAAGCACAGAAATTGCTTCGGAATTAAATTCAAAAGGCACAATGCCGACTTAAGTAGCAGAGAACGGACACTCTTACTTTCTATGATTTGAACCTCCACTGTGAGTCCAGGTTTAGATTCCGATGCTTCACTTCAGGTTTACTGTATCTCTTGGACCATCTTATTGACGATGAAACACAGAAATTTCATCCGAATTAAATTCAAAAGGCACAGTGCCGACATAAGTACAAGAGGACTGACACTCTAACTTTCTATGATTTGAACCTCTCCTGTGAGCCCAGTTTTAGATTCCGATGCTTCACTTCAGGTTCACTGTATCCCTTGGACCTTCTTATTGATGATGAAACACAGAACTTGCATCCAAATTTAATACAAAAGGCACAATGGCGACTTAAGTACAAGATGACTGACACTCTCACTTTCTATGAATTCAACCTCTCCTGTAAGTCCAGTTTTAGATTCCGATGCTTCACTTCAGGTTTCCTGTATACCTTGGACCTTCTTATTGACGATGAAACAAAGAAATTGCATCCGAATTAAATTGAAAAGGCACAATGCCGACTTAAGTACAAGGGGACTGACTCTCTAACTTTCTATGATTTGAACCTCTCCTGTTAGTCCAGTTTTAGATTCCGATGATTCATTTCAGGTTTACTGTATCCCTTGGACATTCTTATTGATGATGAAACACAGAAATTGCATTCGAATGTAATACAGAAGGCACAATGCCGACTTAAGTACAAGAGGACTTACACTCTCACTTTCTATGATTTGAACCTCACCTGTGAGTCCAGTTTTAGATTCCGATGCTTTATATCAGGTTTCCTGTATACCTTGGACCTTCTTATTGACGATGAACCACAGAAATTGCATCCGAATTTAATACAAAAGGCACAATGCCGACATAAGTACAAGAGGTCTGACACTCTCACTTTCTATGATTTGAACCTCTCCTGTGAGTAGAGTCTTAGATTACGATGCTTCACTTCAGGTTTACTGTATCCCTTGGACCTTCTTATTGACGATGAAACACAGATATTGCATCCGAATTTAATGCAAAAGCCACAATGACGACTTAAGTACAAAAGGACTGACACTCTAATTTTCTGTGATTTGAACCTCTCCTGTGAGTCCAGTTTTGGATTCTGATGCCTCCCATCAGGTTCACCGTATACCTTGGACCTTCTTATTGACGATGAAACACAGAAATTGCATCGGAATTAAATTAAAAAGGCACAATTCCGACTCAAGTACAAGCGGACTGACACTCTAACTGTCTATGATTTGAACCTCTCTTGTGAGTCCGGTTTTAGATTTGGATGCTTCACTTCAGGTTCACTGTATACCTTGGACCATCTTATTGACGATGAAGCACAGAAATTGTTTCGGAATTAAATTCAAAAGGCACAATGCCGACATAAGTAGCAGTGGACTGACTCTCTAATTTTCTATGATTTGAATCTCTCCTGTGAGTCCAGTTTTAGATTGCGATGCTTCACTTCAGGTTTAATATTTGACTTGGGCCTTCTTATTGACGATGAAACACAGAAATTGCATCCGAATTTAATACAAAAGGCACAATGCCGACTTAAGTACAAGGGGACAGTCACTCTCATTTTCTATGATTTGAACCTCTCCTGTGAGTCCAGTGTTAGATTCCGATGCCTCACTTCCGGTTTCCTGTATACCTTGGAAATTCTAATTGACGATGAAACACAGAAATTGCATCCGAATTTAATTCAAAAGGCACAATGCCGACATCAGTACAAGAGTACTGACACTCTCACTTTCTATGATTTGAACCCCTCCTGTGAGTCCAGTGTTAGATTCCGATGCTTCACTTCAGGTTTCCTGTATACCTTGGACCTTCTTATTGACGACGAAACACAGAAATTTCATCCGAATTAAATTCAAAAGGCACAATGCCGACTTAAGTACAAGAGAACTTACACTCTAACTTTCTATGATTTGAACCTCTCCTGTGAGCCCAGTTTTAGATTCCGATGCTTCATTTCAGCTTTACTGTATCCCTTGGACCTTCTTATTGATGATGAAACACAGAACTTGCATCCGAATTTAATACAAAAGGCACAATGACGATTTAAGTACAAGAGGATTGACACACTCACTTTCTATGAATTCAACCTCTCCTGTGAGTCCAGTTTTAGAATCCGATAACTCACTTCAGGTTTACTGTATATCTTGGACCTTCTTATTGACGATGGAACACAGAAATAGCATCCAAATTTAATAGAAAAGGCACAATGCCGACTTAAGTACAAGAGGACTGACACTAATTTTCTATGATTTGAACCTCTCCGGTGAGTCCAGTTTTAGATTCCGATGGTTCACTTCAGGTTTACTGTATCCCTTGGATCATCTTATTGATGATGAAACACAGAAATTGCATCCGAATTTAATACAAAAGGCACAATGCCGACTTAAGTACAAGAGGACTGACACTCTAACTATCTATGATTTGAAACTCTCCTGTGAGTCCAGTTTTAGATTCCGATGCTTCACTACAGGTTTACTGTATACCTTGGAACTTCTTATTAACAATGAAACACAGAAATTGCATCCAAATTAAATACAAAAGGCACAATGCCGACTTAAGTACAAGAGGATTGACATTCTCACTTTCTATGATTGGAACCTCTCTTGTGAGCCCAGTTTTAGATTCCGATGCTTCACTTCAGGTTTCCTGTATATCTAGGACCTTCTTATTGACGATGAAACACAGAAATTGCATCCGAAGTAAATTCAAAAGGCACAATGCCGACTTAAGTGCAAGAGGACTGACACTCCAACTTTCTATGATTTGAACCTCTCCTGTGAGTCCAGTTTTAGATTCCGATGCTTCACTTCAGGTTTACTTTACCCCTTGGACCATCTTATTGATGATGAAACACAGAAATTGCATCCGAATTCAATACAATAGGCACAATGACGACTTAAGTACAAAAGGACAGACACTCTAACTTTCTATGATTTGAATCCCTCCTGTGAGTCCAGTTTTGGATTCCGATGCTTCACTTCAGGTTTCCTGTATATCTAGGACCTTCTTATTGACGATGAAACACAGAAATTGCATCGGAATTAAATTCAAAAGGCACAATGCTGACTTCAGTACAAGAGGACAGACACTCTAACTTTCTATGATTTGAACCTCTCCTGTGAGTCCAGTTTTAGATTCCGATGCTTCACTACAGGTTTACTGTATACCTTGGAACTTCTTATTGACGATGAAACACAATAATTGCATCGGAATAATAATTCAAAAGGCACAATTCCGACTTAAGTACAAGAGGACTGACACTCTAACTTTCTATGATTTGAACCTCTCCTGTGAGTCCAGTTTTAGATTCCGAAGCTTCACTTCAGGTTTACTGTATCCCTTTTACCTTCGTATTGACGATGAAACACAGAAATTCCATCGGAATTATATTCAAAAGGCGCAATGCTGACTTAAGTACATGAGCACTGACACTCAAACTTTCTAAGATTTGAAACTCTCCTGTGAGTCCAGTTTTAGATTCCGATGCTTCACTTCAGGTTTACTGTATACCTTGGAACTTCTTATTGACGATGAAACACAATAATTGCATCGGAATAATAATTCAAAAGGCACAATTCCGACTTAAGTACAAGAGGACTGACACTCTAACTTTCTATGATTTGAACCTCTCCTGTGAGTCCAGTTTTAGATTCCGATTCTTCACTTCGGGTTTACTGTATCCCATGGACCTTCTTATTGACGATGAAACACAGAAATTGCATCGGAATTAAATTCAAAAGTCACAATGCCGACTTAAGTACAAGAGGACTGACACTCTAACATTCTATGATGTGAACCTCTCCTGTGAGTCCAGTTTTAGATTCCGAAGCTTCACTTCAGGTTTACTGTATCCCTTTTACCTTCGTATTGACGATGAAACACAGAAATTCCATCGGAATTATATTCAAAAGGCGCAATGCTGACTTAAGTACATGAGCACTGACACTCAAACTTTCTATGATTTGAAACTCTCCTGTGAGTCCAGTTTTAGATTCCGATGCTTCACTTCAGGTTTACTGTATACCTTGGACCTTCGTATTGACGATGAAGCCCAGAAATTGCTTCTAAATTAAATTCAAAAGGGACAAAGCCGACTTATGTAGCAGAGGACTGGCACTCTAACTTTGTATGATTTGAACCTCCACTGTGAGTCCAGTTTTAGATTCCGATGCTTCACTTCAGGTTTACAGTATTCATTGGACCTTCTTATTGTCGATGAAATACAGAAATTGCATCCGAATTCAATACAATAGGCACAATGACGACTTAAGTACAAAAGGACAGACACTCTAACTTTCTATGATTTGAATCCCTTCTGTGAGTCCAGTTTTGGATTCCGATGCTTCACTTCAGGTTTCCTGTATATCTATGACCTTCTTATTGACGATGAAACACAGAAATTGCATCGGAATTAAATTCAAAAGGCACAATGCTGACTTCAGTACAAGAGGACTGACACTCTAACTTTCTATGATTTGAACCTCTCCTGTGAGTCCAGTTTTAGATTCCGATGCTTCATTTCAGGTTTACTGTATCCCATGGACCTTCTTATTGACGATGAAACACAGAAATTGCATCGGAATTAAATTCAAAAGTCACAATGCCGACTTAAGGGCAAGAGGACTGTCACTCTAACTTTCTACGATTTGAGCCTCTCCTGTGAGTCCAGATTTAGATTCAGATGCTTCAGTTCAGGTTTACTGTATCCCTTGTACCTTCTTATTAATGATGAAAAACAGAAATTACATCCGAATTTAATACAATGGGCACAATGCCGACTTAAGTACAAGAAGACTGACACTCTAACTTTCTATGATTTGAAACTCTCCTGTGAGTCCAGTTTTAGATTCCGATGATTCACTTCAGGTTTACTGTATCCCTTTAACCTTCATACTGACGATGAAACACAGAACTTGCATCCGAATTTAATACAAAAGGCACAATGCCGACTTAAGTACAAGTGGACTGACACTCTCACGTTCTATGATTTGAACCTCTCCTGTGAGTCCAGTTTTAGATTCAGATGCTTCACTTCCGGTTTCCTGTATACCTTGGACCTCCTTAATGACGATGAAACACAGAAACTGCATCCGAATTTAATACAAAAGGCACAATGGCGACGTAAGTACAAGAGGACTGACGCTCTCACTTTCTATGATTTGAACCTCTCCTGTGGGTCCAGGTTTAGATTCCAATGCCACACTTCAGGTTTACTGTACCCCTTGAACCTTCTTATTGACGATGAAATACAGAAATTGCATCCGAATTTAATGCAAAAGGCACAATGCCGACTTAAGTACAAGAGGACTGACACTCTAACTTTCTATGATTTGAACCTCTCCTGTGAGTCCAGTTTTAGATTCCGAAGCTTCACTTCAGGTTTACTGTATCCCTTAGACCATCTCATTGACGATGAAACACAGAAATTGCATCGGAATTAAATTCGAAAGGAACAAGGCCGACTTAAGTACAGGAGGACTGACACTCAAACTTTCTATGATTTGAACCTCTCCGGTGAGTCCAGTTTTAGATTCCGATGCTTCAGTTCAGGTTTACTGTATCCCTTGTACCTTCTTATTGATGATGAAACACAGAAATTACATCCGAATATAATACAAAGGGCACAATGCCGACTTAAGTACAAGAAGACTGACACTCTAACTTTCTATGATTTGAAACTCTCCTGTGACTCCAGTTTTAGATTCCGATGATTCACTTCAGGTTTACTGTATCCCTTGGACCTTCATACTGACGATGAAACACAGAAATTGCATCCGAATTTAATACAAAAGGCACAATGCCGACTTAAGTACAAGTGGACTGACACTCTCACTTTCTATGATTTGAACCTCTCCTGTGAGTCCAGTTTTAGATTCAGATGCTTCACTTCCGGTTTCCTGTATACCTTGGACCTTCTTATTGACGATGAAACACAGAAACTGCATCCGAATTTAATACAAAAGGCACAATGGCCACGTAAGTACAAGAGGACTGACGCTCTCACTTTCTATGATTTGAACCTCTCCTGTGGGTCCAGGTTTAGATTCCGATGCCACACTTCAGGTTTACTGTATCCCTTGAACCTTCTTATTGACGATGAAATACAGAAATAGCATCCGAATTTATTACAAAAGGCACAATGCCGTCTTAAGTTCAAGAGGACTGACACTCTAACTTTCTATGATTTGAACCTCTCCTGTTAGCCCAGTTTTAGATTCCGATACTTCACTTCAGGTTTACCGTATCCCTTGGACCTTCTTATTGATGATGAAACACAGAAATTGCATCCGAATGTAATACAAACGGCACAATGCCGACTTAAGTACAAGAGGACTGACACCCTAACTTTCTATGATTTGAACCTCTCCGGTGAGTCCAGTTTTAGATTCCGATGCTTCACTTCAGGTTTACAGTATCCCTTGGACCTCCTTATTGACGAGGAAACACAGAAATTGCATCCGAATTTAATACAAATGTCACAATGCCGACTTAAGTACAAGAGGACTGACATTCTAACTTTCTATTATTTGAACCTCTCTTCTGAGTCCAGTTTTAGATTCGGATGCTTCACTTTAGGTTCACTGTATACCTTGGACCTTCTTATTGACGATGAAGCACAGAAATTGTTTCGGAATTAAATTCAAAAGGCACAATGCCGACTTAAGTAGCAGAGGACTGACACTCTAACTTTCTATGATTTGAATGTCTCCTGTGAGTCCAGTTTTAGATTGCGATGCTTCACTTCAGGTTTAATGTTTCCCTTGGCCCTTCTTATAGACGATGAAACACAGAAATTGCATTCGAATTTATTACAAATGGCACAATGACGACTTAAGTACAAAACGACTGACACTCTAACTTCCTATGATTTGAATCTCTCCTGTGAGTCCACTTTTAGATTCCGATGCTTCACATTAGGTGTACTGTATCCCTTGGACTTTCTTATTGACGGTGAAACACATAAATTGCATCCGAATTTAATACAAAAGGCACAATGCAGACTTTAGTACAACAGGACTGACACTCTCACTTTCTATGATTTGAACCTCTCCTGTGAGTCCAGTTTTGCTCGTAGATTCCGATGCTTCACTTCAGGTTTAGAATATACGTCGGACCATCTTATTGACGATGAAACACAGAAATTGCATCCGAATTTAAAACAAAAGGCACAATGCCGACTTAAGTACAAGAGGACTGTCACTCTCACTTTCTATGATTTGAACCTCTCCTGTGAGTACAGTTTTAGATTCCGATGCCTCACTTCCGGTTTCCTGTATACCTTGGAAATTCTAATTGACGATGAAACACAGAAATTGCATCCGAATTTAATTCAAAAGGCACAATGCCGACATCAGTACAAGAGGACTGACACTCTCACTTTCTATGATTTGAACCTCTCCTGTGAGTCCAGTGTTAGATTCCGATGCTTCACTTCAGGTTTCCTGTATACCTTGGACCTTCTTATTGACGACGAAACACAGAAATTTCATCCGAATTAAATTCAAAAGACACAATGCCGACTTAAGTACAAGAGGACTGACACTCTAACTTTCTATGATTTGAACCTCTCCAGTGAGCCCAGTTTTAGATTCCGACGCTTCACTTCAGCTTTACTGTATCCCATGGACCTTCTTATTGATGATGAAACACATAACTTGCATCCGAATTTAATACAAAATGCACAATGACGACTTAAGTACAAGAGGACTGACACTCTCACTTTCTATGAATTCAACCTCTCCTGTGAGTCCAGTTTTAGATTCTGATGCTTCACTTCAGGTTTCCTGTATACCTAGGACCTTCTTATTGACAATGAAACACAGAAATTGCATCCGAATTAAATTCAAAATGCACAATGCCGACTTAAGTACAAGAAGACTGACACTCTAACTTTCTATGATTTGAACCTCTCCTGTGAGTCCAGTTTTTGATTCAGATGCTTCACTTCTGGTTTACTGTAACCCATGGACCTTCTTATTGACGAGAAAACACAGAAATTGCATCCGAATTTAATACAAAAGTCACAATGCCGACTTAAGTACAAGAGGACTGACACTCTCACTTTCTATGATTTGAACCTCTCTTGTGAGCCCAGTTTTAGATTCCGATGCTTCACTTCAGGTTTCCTGTATATCTAGGACCTTCTTATTGACGATGAAACACAGAAATTGCATCCGAAGTAAATTCAAAGCGCACAATGCCGACTTAAGTGCAAGAGGACTGACACTCCAACTTTCTATGATTTGAACTTCTCCTGTGAGTCCAGTTTTAGATTCCGATGCTTCACTTCAGGTTTACTGTATCCCTTGGACCTTCTTATTGATGATGAAACACAGAAATTGCATCCGAATTTAATACAAAAGGCACAATGCCGACTTAAGTACAAGAGGACTGACACTCTCACTTTCTATGATTTGAACCTCTCCTGTGAGTCCAGTTTTGCGAGGGTCAGTCAAAAAGTAATGCCTCCTATTTTTTTTTCTACGTTTAATTGTCAGGAAATTTAAATGCAATTACATAGGTTGAAAACCACAACATTGAGGATCATTTTGTCATTTTTCAATGTAATCGCCGCCCATCTCTACAGTTTTGGTCCATCTTTGAACAAGGGCATGTATCCCAGCACGGTAAAAATCACAGCTCTGCTTCCTAAGCCATTGACGCACAGATGTTTTGACGGCCCCCTCATCTTCAAAATGAATCCCACGATGAGCTTCTTTTAGTGGCCCGAACAGATGGAAGTCTGATGGTGCCAGGTCAGGGCTGTATGGGGGATGAGGCAAAACTTCCCATCCAATTTTGACAATCTCGTCAGAGGTGTGACGACTGGTGTGTGGTCTTGCATTGTCATGCAAAAGAAGAACATCTGCCATTGATTTTGTTGGGCGAACTCGCTGAAGGCGTGCTTTAAGTTTGTTGAGGGTTGTGACGTATTGAACAGAATTTATTGTGCATCCCTGCTCCAAAAAATCAACCAGAATCACACCCTCTGTATCCCAGAAAACTGTTGCCATAACTTTCCCTGCCGATCGCACAGTTTTGAATTTTTTCTTCCTCGGCGAGCTTGTGTGACGCCACTCCATTGACTGCCTCTTTAATTCGGGTTCAAAAAAATGCACCCATGTTTCGTCCCCAGTCACAATTTTTTTCAGAAACTCATCTCCCTCCAAACGGAAGCGCTGCAAGTGTTGGGAGGCTATTGTTTTCCTTGCCTCTTTATTCTGATCGGTTAACATTCTTGGAACCCACCGTGCACAAACTTTTGAGTACCCCAATTGTTTAATAATCGTGATCACACTGCCTTTACTAACAGAAATAATGCGACACACTTCATCTGCAGTCACCCGACGGTCGCCACGAATGATGTCATCAACTTGCTGAATGTTGTGTGGAGTCACTGCACTCACCGGCCTGCCGCTCCGCTTTTCGTCAGTCTACGGTGTTTGCCCTTCAGCTTCCTTACAACAACGAACCCATCGTCTAACAGTGCTGACATCCACTGTCACAACACCATACACCTTCTTCAGTCTTTCATGAATGCGTATGGGCGTTTCACCTTCTGCATTCAAGAATTCAATCACACAACGCTGTCTCAAACGAACATCGATGTCGGCCATCTTACAAACTTCTGCTGTGCTGCCACCTGTTGACACAGAAAGTTACTACTGCAGTGGATTGCAGAAGAAGGTTTGAGGAATGGCGCCAAATTCAAATTTTTCACTTAACTTAATTTCTTTAAGTAGAAAAAAAATGGGAGGCATTACTTTTTGACCGACCCTCGTAGATTCCGATGCTTCACTTCAGGTTTCGAATATACGTCGGACCTTCTTATTGACGATGAAACACAGAAATTGCATCCGAATTTAATACAAAAGGCACAATGCCGACTTAAGTACAAGAGGACTGTCACTCTCACTTTCTATGATTTGAACCTCTCCTGTGAGTCCAGTTTTAGATTCCGATGCCTCACTTCCGGTTTCCTGTATACCTTGGAAATTCTAATTGACGATGAAACACAGAAATTATATCCGAATTTAATTCAAAAGGCACAATGCCGACTGAAGTACAAGAGGACTGACACTCTCACTTTCTATGATTTGAACCTCTCCTGTGAGTCCAGTGTTAGATTCCGATGCTTCACTTCAGGTTTCCTGTATACCTTGGACCTTCTTATTGACGACGAAACACAGAAATTTCATCCGAATTAAATTCAAAAGACACAATGCCGACATAAGTACAAGAGGACTGACACTCTAACTTTCTATGATTTGAACCTCTCCAGTGAGCCCAGTTTTAGATTCCGATGCTTCACTTCAGCTTTACTGTATCCTTTGGACCTTCTTATTGATGATGAAACACAGAACTTGCATCCGAATTTAATACAAAATGCACAATGACGACTTAAGTACAAGAGGACTGACACTCTCACTTTCTATGAATTCAATCTCTCCTGTGAGTCCAGTTTTAGATTCCGATGCTTCACTTCAGGTTTCCTGTATCCCTTGGACCTTCTTATTGATGATGAAACACAGAAATTGCATCCGAATTTAATACAAAAGGCACATGGCAGACTTAGGTACAAGAGGACTGACACTCTCGCTTTATATGATTTGAACCTCTCCTGTGAGTCCAGTTTTAGATTCTGATGCTTCACTTCAGGTTTCCTGTATACCTAGGACCTTCTTATTGACAATGAAACACAGAAATTGCATCCGAATTAAATTCAAAAGGCACAATGCCGACTTAAGCACAAGAGGACTGACACTCTAACTATCTATGATTTGAACGTCTCCAGTGAGTCTAGCTTTAGATTCGGATGCTTCACCTCATGTTTACAGTACACCTTGGACCTTCTTATTGACGATGAAGCACAGAAATTGCTTCGGAATGAAATTCAAAACGCACAATGCCGACTTAAGTAGCAGAGAACTGACACTCTAACTTTCTATGATTTGAACCTCCACTGTGAGTAAAGTTTTAGTTTCCGATGCTTCACTTCAGGTTTCCTGTATACCGTGGACCTTCTTATTGACGATGAAACACAGAAATAGCGTCGGAAATAAATTCAAAAGGCACAATGCCGACTTAAGTACTAGAGGACTGACTCTCTAACTTTCTATGATTTGTACCTCTCCTGTGAGCCCAGATTTAGATTCGGATGCTTCACTTCAGGTTTAGTGTGTTCCTTGGACTTTCTTATTGACGATGAAACACAGAAATTCCATCCGAATTTAATACAAAAGGCACAATGACGACTTAAGTACAAAGGGACTGACACGCTAACTTTCTGTGATTTGAACCTCTCCTGTGAGTCCTGTTTTAGATTCCGGTGCTTCACTTCAGGTTCACTGTATACCTTGGACCTTCTTATTGACGATGAAACACAGAAAATGCATAGGAATTAAATTCATAAGGCACAATGCCGACTTAAGTACAAGAGGACTGACACTCTAACTTTCTATGATTTGGACCTCTCCTGTGAGTCTAGTTTTAGATTCCGATGATTCATTTTAGGTTTACAGTATCACTTGGACATTCTTATTGATGTTGAAACACAGAAATTGCGTCCGAATTTAATACAAAAGGCACAATGCCGACTTAAGTGCAAGAGGACTGACACACTCACATTCTATGATTTGAACATCTCCTGTGAGTCAAGTTTTAGATTCCGATGCTTCACTTCTGGTCTACTATATCACATGCACCTTCTTATTGACGATGAAGCACAGAAATTGCATCCGAATATAATACAAAAGGCACAATACCGACTTCGGTACAAGAGGACAGACACTCTAACTTTCTATGATTTGTACCTCTCCTGTGAACCCAGTTTTAGATTCGGATGCTTCACTTCAGGTTTACTGTACACCTTGGACCTTCTTATTGACGATGAAGCACAGAAATTGCTTCGGAATTAAATTCAAAAGGCACAATGCCGTTAAAGTAGCAGAGAAATGACACTCTAACTTTCTATGATTTGAACCCCTTCTGTTTGTCCAGTTTTAGATTCCGATGATTCACTTCAGGTTTACTGTATCCCTTGGACTTTCTTATTGACGATGAAACACAGAAATTGCATCCGAATTTAATACAAAAGCCCAATGCCGACTTAAGTACAAGAGGACTGACCCTCTCACTTTCTATGATTTTAACCTCTCCTGTGAGTCCAGTATTAGTTTCCGATGCTTCACTTCAGGTTTGTGTATTCCTTTGACGTTCATATTGACGATGAAACACAGGAATTGCATCCGAATTTAATACAAAAGGCACAATGCCGACTTAAGTACAAGAGAACGAACACTCTCACTTCCTATGATTTGAACATCTCCTGTCAGTCAAGTATTAGATTGCGATGCCTCACTTCAGGTCCACTATATCACTTGCACCTTTTTTATTGACGATGAAACACAGAAATTGCATCGGAATTACATTCAAAAGGCACAATGCCGACTTAAGTAAAAGAGGACTGACACTCTCACTTTCTGTGATTTTAACCTCTCCTGTGAGTCCAGTTTTAGATTCCGATGCTTCACTTCAGGTTTCCTGTATACCTTGGAACTTCTTATTGACGATGAAACACAGAAATTGCATCGGAATTAAATTCAAAAGGCACAATGCCGACTTAAGTACTAGAGGACCGACTCTCTAACTTTCTAAGATTTGTCCTCTTTTATGAGCCCAGTTTTAGATTCGGATGCTTTACTTCAGGTTTACTGTATACCTTGGACCTTCATATTGACGAAGAAGCACAGAAATTGCTTCGGAATTAAATTCAAAAGGCACAATGTCGACTTAGGTACAAGAGGACCGATACTCTAAATTTCTTTGATTTTAACCTCTCCTGTGAGTCCAGTTTTAGATTCCGATGCTTCACTTCAGGTTTACTGTATCCCTTGGAACTTCTTATTGACGATGAAACACCGAAAATGCATCCGAATTTAATACAAAAGGCAAAATGACGACTTAAGTACAAAGGGACTGACACTCTAACTTTCTGTGATTTGAACTTCTCCTGTGAGTCCAGTTTTAGATGCCGATGCTTCTCCTCAGGTTCACTGTATTCCTTGGACCTTCTTATTGACGATGAAACACAGAAATTGCATCATAATTAAATTCAAAAGGCACAATGCCGACTTAAGTAGAAGAGGACTGACACTCTAACTTTCTATGATTTGAATCTCTCCTGTGAGTCTAGTTTTAGATTCGGATGCATCACTTCAGGTTTACTGTATACCTTGGACCTTCTTATTGACGATGAAACACAGAAATTGCTTCGGAATTACATTCAAAAGGCACAATGCCGTTTAAGTAGCAGAGAACTGACACTCTAACTTTCTATGATTTGAACCTCCACTGTGTGTCCAGTTTTGGATTCCGATGCTTCACTTCAGGTTCACTCTATACCTTGGACCTTCTTATTGACGATGAAACACAGAAAATGCATCGGAATTAAATTCAAAAGGCACAACGGCGACATAAGTAAAAGAGGACTGACACTCTCACTTTCTATGATTTTAACCTCTCCTGTGAGTCCAGTTTTAGATTCCGATGCTTCACTTCAGGTTTACTGTACACCTTGGACCTTCTTATTGACGATGAAGCACAGAAATTGCTTCGGAATGAAATTCAAAACGCACAATGCCGACTTAAGTAGCAGAGAACTGACACTCTAACTTTCTATGATTTGAACCTCCACTGTGAGTAAAGTTTTAGATTCCGATGCTTCACTTCAGGTTTCCTGTATACCTTGGACCTTCTTATTGACGATGAAACACAGAAATAGCATCGGAATTAAATTGAAAAGGCACAATGCCGACTTGAGTACTAGAGGACTGTCTCTCTAACTTTCTATGATTTGCACCTCTCCTGTGAGCCCAGATATAGATTCGGATGCTTCACTTCAGGTTAACTGTGTTCCTTGGACTTTCTTATTGACGATGAAACCCAGAAATTGCATCCGAATTTAATACAAAAGGCACAATGACGACTTAAGTACAAAGGGACTGACACGCTAACTTTCTGTGATTTGAACTTCTCCTGTGAGTCCTGTTTTAGATTCCGGAGCTTCACTTCAGGTTCACTGTATACCTTGGACCTTCTTATTGACGATGAAACACAGAAAATGCATCGGAATTAAATTCATAAGGCACAATGCCGACTTAAGTACAAGAGGACTGACACTCTAACTTTCTATGATTTGAACCTCTCCTGTGAGTCTAGTTTTAGATTCGGATGCTTCACTTCATGTTTACTGTACACCTTGGACCTTCTTATTGACGATGAAGCACAGAAATTGCTTCGGAATTAAATTCAAAAGGCACAATGCCGTTTAAGTAGCAGAGAAATGACACTCTAACTTTCTATGATTTGAACCCCTTCTGTGAGTCCAGTTTTAGATTCCGATGATTCACTTCAGGTTTACTGTATCCCTTGGACTTTCTTAATGACGATGAAACACAGAAATTGCATCCGAATTTAATACAAAAGCACAATGCCGACTTAAGTACAAGAGGACTGACCCTCTCACTCTCTATGATTTTAACCTCTCCTGTGAGTCCAGTTTTAGATTCCGATGCTTCACTTCAGGTTTGTGTATTCCTTGGACGGTCATATTGACGATGAAACACAGGAATTGCATCCGAATTTAATACAAAAGGCACAATGCCGACTTAAGTACAAGAGAACGGACACTCTCACTTCCAATGATTTGAACTTCTCCTGTGAGTCAAGTTTTAGATTGCGATGCTTCACTTCAGGTCTACTATATCACTTGCACCTTCTTATTGACGATGAAACTCAGAAATTGCATCGGAATTACATTCAAAAGGCACAATGCCGACTTAAGCAAAAGAGGACTGACACTCTCACTTTCTATAATTATAACCTCTCCTGTGAGTCCAGTTTTACATTCCGATGCTTCACTTCAGGTTTCCTGTATACCTTGGACCTTCTTATTGACGATGAAACACCGAAAATGCATCCGAATTTAATACAAAAGGCAAAATGACGACTTAAGTACAAAAGGACTGACACTCTAGCTTTCTGTGATTTGAACTTCTCCTGTGAGTGCAGTTTTAGATTCCGATGCTTCACCTCAGGTTCACTGTATACCTTGGACCTTCTTAATTACGATGAAACACAGAAATTGCATCGGAATTAAATTCAAAAGGCACAATGCCGACATAAGTAAAAGAGGACTGACACTCTCACTTTCTATGATATTAACCTCTCCTGTGAGTCCAGTTTTAGATTCCGATGCTTCACTTCAGGTTTCCTGTATACCTAGGACCTTCTAGTGGCGATGAAACACGGAAATTGCAATGGAATTAAATTCAAAAGGCACAATGCCGACTTAAGTACAAGAGTACTGACTCTCTAACTTTCTATGATTTGAACCTCTTCTGTGAGTCCAGTTTTAGTTTCCGATGATTCACTTCAGGTTTACTGTATCCCTTGGACTTTCTTATTGACGATGATACACAGAAATTGCATCCGAATTTAATTCAAAAGCACAATGCCGACTTAAGTACAAGAGGACTGACCCTCTCACTTTCTATGATTTTAACCTCTCCTGTGAGTCCAGTTTTACATTCCGATGCTTCACTTCAGGTTTCGTGTATTACTTGGACGTTCATATTGACGATGAAACACAGGAATTGCATAGGAATTTAATACAAAAGGCACAATGCCGACTTAAGTACAAGAGAATGGACACTTTCACTTCCAATGATTTGAACTTCTCCTGTGAGTCAAGTTTTAGATTGCGATGCTTCACTTCAGGTCTACTATATCACTTGCACCTTCTTATTGACGATGAAACACAGAAATTGCATCGGAATTACATTCAAAAGGCACAATGCCGACTTAAGTAAAAGTGGACTGACACTCTCACTTTCTATAATTATAACCTCTCCTGTGAGTCCAGTTTTACATTCCGATGCTTCACTTCAGGTTTCCTGTATACCTTGGACCTTCTTATTGACGATGAAACACCGAAAATGCATCCGAATTTAATACAAAAGGCAAAATGACGACTTAAGTACAAAAGGACTGACACTCTAACTTTCTGTGATTTGAACTTCTCTTGTGAGTGCAGTTTTAGATTCCGATGCTTCACCTCAGGTTCACTGTATACCTTGGACCTTCTTAATTACGATGAAACACAGAAATTGCATCGGAATTAAATTCAAAAGGCACAATGCCGACATAAGTAAAAGAGGACTGACACTTTCACTTTCTATGATATTAACCTCTCCTGTTAGCCCAGTTTTAGATTCCGATGCTTCACTTCAGGTTTACTGTATCCCTTGGAACTTCTTATTGACGATGAAACACCGAAAATGCATCCGAATTTAATACAAAAGGCAAAATGACGACTTAAGTACAAAGGGACTGACACTCTAACTTTCTGTGATTTGAACTTCTCCTGTGAGTCCAGTTTTAGATTCCGATTCTTCACCTCAGGTTCACTGTATACCTTGGACCTTCTTATTGACGATGAAACACAGAAATTGCATCATAATTAAATTCGAAAGGCACAATGCCGACTTAAGTAGAAGAGGACTGACACTCTAACTTTCTATGATTTGAATCTCTCCTGTGAGTCTAGTTTTAGATTCGGATGCTTCACTTCAGGTTTACTGTATACCTTGGACCTTCTTATTGACGATGAAACACAGAAATTGCTTCGTAATTACATTCAAAAGGCACAATGCCGTTTAAGTAGCAGAGAACTGACACTCTAACTTTCTATGATTTGAACCTCCACTATGATTCCAGTTTTAGATTCCGATGCTTCACTTCAGGTTCACTGTATACCTTGGACCTTCTTATTGACAATGAAACACAGAAATTGCATCGGAATTAAATTCAAAAGGCACAATGCCGACATAAGTAAAAGAGGACTGACACTCTCACTTTCTATGATATTAACCTCTCCTGTGAGTCCAGTTTTAGATTCCGATGCTTCACTTCAGGTTTCCTGTATACCTAGGACCTTCTAGTGGCGATGAAACACGGAAATTGCAATGGAATTAAATTCAAAAGGCACAATGCCGACTTAAGTACAAGAGGACTGACTCTCTAACTTTCTATGATTTGAACCTCTTCTGTGAGTCCAGTTTTAGTTTCCGATGATTCACTTCAGGTTTACTGTATCCCTTGGACTTTCTTATTGACGATGATACACAGAAATTGTATCCGAATTTAATTCAAAAGCACAATGCCGACTTAAGTACAAGAGGACTGACCCTCTCACTTTCTATGAATTCAACCTCTCCTGTGAGTCCAGTTTTAGATTCCGATGCTTCACTTCAGGTTTCCTGTAGACCTTGGACCTTCTTATTGACGATGAAACGCAGTAATTGCATCCGAATTAAATTGAAAAGGCACAATGCCGACTTAAGTACACGGGGACTGACTCTCTAACTTTCTATGTTTTGAACCTCTCCTATTAGTCCAGTTTCAGTTTCCGATGATTCATTTCAGGTTTACTGTATCCCTTGGACATTCTTATTGATGATGAAACACAGAAATTGCATCCGAATTTAATACAGAAGGCACAATGCCGACTTAAGTACAAGAGGACTTACACTCTCACTTTCTATGATTTGAACCTCACCTGTGAGTCCAGTTTTAGATTCCGATGCTTCATATCAGGTTTCCTGAATACCTTGGACCTTCTTATTGACGATGAAACACAGAAATTGCATCCGAATTTAATACAAAAGGCAGAATGCCGACATAAGTACAAGAGGACTGACACTCTAACTTTCTATGATTTGTACCTCTTTTGTGAGCCCAGTTTTAGATTCGGATGCTTCACTTTAGGTTTACTGTATTCATTGGACCTTCTTATTGACGAAGAAGCACAGATATTGCTTCGGAATTAAATTCAAAAGGCACAATGCCGACTTAAGTACAAGAGGACTGACACTCAAACTTTCTATGATTTGAACCTCTCCTGCGAGTCTACTTTTAGATTCGGATGCTTCACTTCAGGTTTACTGTACACCTTGGATCTTCTTATTGACGATGAAGCACAGAAATTGCTTCGGAATTAAATTTAAAAGGCACAATGCCGACTTAAGTAGCAGAGAACTGACACTCTAACTTTCTATGATTTGAACCTCCACTGTGAGTCCAGGTTTAGATTCCGATGGTTCACTTCAGGTTTACTGTATCTCTTGGACCATCTTATTGACGATGAAACACAGAAATTTCATCCGAATTAAATTCAAAAGGCACAGTGCCGACATAAATACAAGAGGACTGACACTCTAACTTTCTATGATTTGAACCTCTCCTGTGAGCCCAGTTTTAGATTCCGATGCTTCACTTCAGGTTCACTGTATCCCTTGGACCTTCTTATTGATGATGAAACACAGAACTTGCATCCAAATTTAATACAAAAGGCACAATGGCGACTTAAGTACAAGAGGCCTGACACTCTCACTTTCTATGAATTCAACCTCTCCTGTGAGTCCAGTTTTAGATTCCGATGCTTCACTTCAGGTTTCCTGTATACCTTGGACCTTCTAATTGACGATGAAACACAGAAATTGCATCCGAATTAAATTGAAAAGGCACAATGCCGACTTAAGTACAAGGGGACTGACTCTCTAACTTTCTATGTTTTGAACCTCTCCTGTTAGTCCAGTTTTAGATTCCGATGATTCACTTCAGGTTTACTGTATCCCTTGGACTTTCTTATTGACGATGATACACAGAAATTGCATCCGAATTTAATACAAAAGCACAATGTCGACTTAAGAAGATGACGACTGAGACTCTCACTTTCTATGACTTGAACATCTCCTGTGAGTCAAGTTTTAGATTCCGATGCTTCACTTCAGGTCTACTACATCACTTGCACCTTCTTATTGACGATGAAACACAGAAATTGCATCGGAATTAAATTCAAAAGGCACAATGCCGACTTAAGTAAAAGAGGACTGACACTCTCACTTTCTATGATTTGAACCTCTCCTGTGAGTCCAGTTTTAGATTCCGATGCTTCACTTCAGGTTTCCTGTATACCTTGGACCTTCTTATTGACGATGAAACACAGAAATTGCATCGGAATTAATTTCAAAAGGCACAATGCCGACTTAAGTACTAGAGGACTGACTCTCTAACTTTCTATGATTTGTACCTCTTTTGTGAGCCCAGTTTTACATTCGGATGCTGCACTTTAGGTTTACTGTATTCCTTGGACCTTCTTATTGACGAAGAAGCACAGATATTGCTTCGGAATTAAATTCAAAAGGCACAATGCCGACTTAAGTACAAGAGGACTGACACTCAAACTTTCTATGATTTGAACCTCTCCTGTGAGTCTACTTTTAGATTCGGATGCTTCACTTCAGGGTTACTGTACACCTTGGATCTTCTTATTGACGATGAAGCACAGAAATTGCTTCGGAATTAAATTCAAAAGGCACAATGCCGACTTAAGTAGCAGAGAACTGACACTCTAACTTTCTATTATTTGAACCTCCACTGTGAGTCCAGGTTTAGATTCCGATGCTTCACTTCAGGTTTACTGTATCCCTTGGACCATCTTATTGACGATGAAACACAGAAATTTCATCCGAATTAAATTCAAAAGGCACAGTGCCGACATAAGTACAAGAGGACTGACACTCTAACTTTCTATGATTTGAACCTCTCCTGTGAGCCCAGTTTTAGATTCCGATGCTTCACTTCAGGTTCACTGTATCCCTTGGACCTTCTTATTGATGATGAAACACAGAACTTGCATCCAAATTTAATACAAAAGGCACAATGCCGACTTGAGTACAAGAGGACTGACACTCTCACTTTCTATGAATTCAACCTCTCCTGTGAGTCCAGTTTTAGATTCCGATGCTTCACTTCAGGTTTCCTGTAGACCTTGGACCTTCTTATTGACGAAGAAACACAGAAATTGCATCCGAATTAAATTGAAAAGGCACAATGCCGACTTAAGTACAAGGGGACTGACTCTCTACCTTTCTATGTTTTGAACCTCTCCTATTAGTCCAGTTTTAGATTCCGATGATTCATTTCAGGTTTACTGTATCCCTTGGACATTCTTATTGATGATGAAACACAGAAATTGCATCCGAATTTAATACAGAAGGCACAATGCCGACTTAAGTACAAGAGGACTTACACTCTCACTTTCTGTGATTTGAACCTCACCTGTGAGTCCAGTTTTCGATTCCGATGCTTCATATCAGGCTTCCTGTATACCTTGGACCTTCTTATTGACGATGAAACACAGAAATTGCATCCGAATTTAATACAAAAGGCACAATGCCGACATTAGTACAAGAGGGCTGACACTCTAACTTTCTATGATTTGTACCTCTTTTGTGAGCCCAGTTTTAGATTCGGATGCTTCACTTTAGGTTTACTGTATTCCTTGGACCTTCTTATTGACGAAGAAGCACAGATATTGCTTCGGAATTACATTCAAAAGGCACAATGCCGACTTAAGTACAAGAGGACTGACACTCAAACTTTCTATGATTTGAACCTCTCCTGTGAGTCTACTTTTAGATTCGGATGCTTCACTTCAGGTTTACTGTACACCTTGGATCTTCTAATTGACGATGAAGCACAGAAATTGCTTCGGAATTAAATTCAAAAGGCACAATGCAGACTTAAGTAGCAGAGAACTGACACTCTAACTTTCTATGATTTGAACCTCCACTGTGAGTCCAGGTTTAGATTCCGATGCTTCACTTCAGGTTTACTGTATCTCTTGGACCATCTTATTGACGATGAAACACAGAAATTTCATCCGAATTAAATTCAAAAGGCACAGTGCCGACATAAGTACAAGAGGACTGACACTCTAACCTTCTATGATTTGAACCTCTCCTGTGAGCCCAGTTTTAGATTCCGATGCTTCACTTCAGGTTCACTGTATCCCTTGGACCTTCTTATTGATGATGAAACACAGAACTTGCATCCAAATTTAATACAAAAGGCACAATGGCGACTTAAGTACAAGAGGACTGACACTCTCACTTTCTATGAATTCAACCTCTCCTGTAAGTCCAGTTTTAGATTCCGATGCTTCACTTCAGGTTTCCTGTATACCTTGGACCTTCTTATTGACGATGAAACAAAGAAATTGTATCAGAATTAAATTGAAAAGGCACAATGCCGACTTAAGTACAAGGGGACTGACTCTCTAACTTTCTATGATTTGAACCTCTCCTGTTAGTCCAGTTTTAGATTCCGATGATTCATTTCAGGTTTACTGTATCCCTTGGACATTCTTATTGATGATGAAACACAGAAATTGCATTCGAATGTAATACAGAAGGCACAATGCCGACTTAAGTACAAGAGGACTTACACTCTCACTTTCTATGATTTGAACCTCACCTGTGAGTCCAGTTTTAGATTCCGATGCTTCATATCAGGTTTCCTGTATACCTTGGACCTTCTTATTGACGATGAAACACAGAAATTGCATCTGAATTTAACACAAAAGGCACAATGCCGACATAAGTACAAGAGGTCTGACACTCTCACTTTCTATGATTTGAACCTCTCCTGTGAGTCCAGTCTTAGATTACGATGCTTCACTTCAGGTTTACTGTATCCCTTGGACCTTCTTATTGACTATGAAACACAGAAATTGCATCGGAATTAAATTCAAAAGCCACAATGCCGACTTAAGTTCAAGAAGACTGACACTCTAACTTTCTATGATTTGAACCTCTCCTGTGAGTCAAGTTTTAGATTCGGATGCTTCACTTCAGGCTTACTGTATACCTTGGACCTTCTTATTGACGATGAAGCACAGAAATTGCTACGGAATTAAAATCAAAAGGAACAATGCCAACTTAAGTACAAGAGGACTGACACTCTAACTTTCAATGATTTGAACCTCTCCTGTGAGTCCAGTTTTAGATTCCGATGCTTCACTTCAGGTTTACTGTATCCCTTGGACCTTCTTATTGACGATGAAACACAGATATTGCATCCGAATTTAATGCAAAAGCCACAATGACGACTTAAGTACAAAAGGACTGACACTCTAATTTTCTGTGATTTGAACCTCTCCTGTGAGTCCAGTTTTGGATTCTGATGCCTACCATCAGGTTCACCGTATACCTTGGACCTTCTTTTTGACGATGAAACACAGAAATTGCATCGGAATTAAATTAAAAAGGCACAATTCCGACTCAAGTACAAGCGGACTGACACTCTAACTGTCTATGATTTGAACCTCTCTTGTGAGTCCGGTTTTAGATTTGGATGCTTCACTTCAGGTTCACTGTATACCTTGGACCATCTTATTGACGATGAAGCACAGAAATTGTTTCGGAATTAAATTCAAAAGGCACAATGCCGACATAAGTAGCAGTGGACTGACACTCAAACTTTCTATGATTTGAAACTCTCCTGTGAGTCCAGTTTTAGATTCCGATGCTTCACTTCAGGTTTACTGTATACCTTGGACCTTCGTATTGACGATGAAGCCCAGAAATTGCTTCTAAATTAAATTCAAAAGGGACAATGCCGACTTATGTAGCAGAGGACTGACACTCTAACTTTGTATGATTTGAACCTCCACTGTGAGTCCAGTTTTAGATTCCGATGCTTCACTTCAGGTTTACAGTATTCATTGGACCTTCTTATTGTCGATGAAATACAGAAATTGCATCGGAATTAAATTCAAAAGTCACAATGCCGACTTAAGGGCAAGAGGACTGACACTCTAACTTTCTACGATTTGAGCTTCTCCTGTGAGTCCAGATTTAGATTCAGATGCTTCAGTTCAGGTTTACTGTATCCCTTGTACCTTCTTATTGATGATGAAAAACAGAAATTACATCCGAATTTAATACAATGGGCACAATGCCGACTTAAGTACAAGAAGACTGACACTCTAACTTTCTATGATTTGAAACTCTCCTGTGAGTCCAGTTTTAGATTCCGATGATTCACTTCAGGTTTACCGTATCCCTTGGACCTTCATACTGACGATGAAACACAGAACTTGCATCCGAATTTAATACAAAAGGCACAATGCCGACTTAAGTACAAGTGGACTGACACTCTCACGTTCTATGATTTGAACCTCTCCTGTGAGTCCAGTTTTAGATTCAGATTCTTCACTTCCGGTTTCCTGTATACCTTGGACCTCCTTAATGACGATGAAACACAGAAACTGCATCCGAATTTAATACAAAAGGCACAATGGCGACGTAAGTACAAGAGGACTGACGCTCTCACTTTCTATGATTTGAACCTCTCCTGTGGGTCCAGGTTTAGATTCCGATGCCACACTTCAGGTTTACTGTATCCCTTGAACCTTCTTATTGACGATGAAATACAGAAATTGCATCCGAATTTAATACAAAAGGCACAATGCCGACTTAAGTAGAAGAGGACTGACACTCTAACTTTCTATGATTTGAACCTCTCCTGTGAGTCCAGTTTTTAATTCCGAAGTTTCACTTCAGGTTTACTGTATCCCTTAGACCATCTCATTGACGATGAAACACAGAAATTGCATCGGAATTAAATTCGAAAGGAACAAGGCCGACTTAAGTACAGGAGGACTGACACTCAAACTTTCTATGATTTGAACCTCTCCGGTGAGTCCAGTTTTAGATTCCGATGCTTCAGTTCAGGTTTACTGTATCCCTAGTACCTTCTTATTGATGATGAAACACAGAAATTACATCCGAATATAATACAAAGGGCACAATGCCGACTTAAGTACAAGAAGACTGACACTCTAACTTTCTATGATTTGAAACTCTCCTGTGAGTCCAGTTTTAGATTCCGATGATTCACTTCAGGTTTACTGTATCCCTTGGACCTTCATTCTGACGATGAAACACAGAAATTGCATCCGAATTTAATACAAAAGGCACAATGCCGACTTAAGTACAAGTGGACTGACACTCTCACTTTCAATGATTTGAACCTCTCCTGTGAGTCCAGTTTTAGATTCAGATGCTTCACTTCCGGTTTCCTGTATACCTTGGACCTTCTTGTTGACGATGAAACACAGAAACTGCATCCGAATTTAATACAAAAGGCACAATGGCGACGTAAGTACAAGAGGACTGACGCTCTCACTTACTATGATTTGAACCTCTCCTGTGGGTCCAGGTTTAGATTCCGATGCCACACTTCACGTTTACTGTATCCCTTGAACCTTCTTATTGACGATGAAATACAGAAATAGCATCCGAATTTAATACAAAAGGCACAATGCCGTCTTAAGTTCAAGAGGACTGACACTCTAACATTCTATGATTTGAACCTCTCCTGTTAGCCCAGTTTTAGATTCCGATACTTCACTTCAGGTTTACCGTATCCCTTGGACCTTCTTATTGATGATGAAACACAGAAATTGCATCCGAATGTAATACAAACGGCACAATGCCGACTTAAATACAAGAGGACTGACACCCTAACTTTCTATGATTTGAACCTCTCCGGTGAGTCCAGTTTTAGATTCCGATGCTTCACTTCAGGTTTACAGTATCCCTTGGACCTCCTTATTGACGAGGAAACACAGAAATTGCATCCGAATTTAATACAAATGTCACAATGCCGACGTAAGTACAAGAGGACTGACATTCTAACTTTCTATTATTTGAACCTCTCTTCTGAGTCCAGTTTTAGATTCGGATGCTTCACTTTAGGTTCACTGTATACCTTGGACCTTCTTATTGACGATGAAGCACAGATATTGTTTCGGAATTAAATTCAAAAGGCACAATGCCGACTTAAGTAGCAGAGGACTGACACTCTAACTTTCTATGATTTGAATGTCTCCTGTGAGTCCAGTTTTAGATTGCGATGCTTCACTTCAGGTTTAATGTTTCCCTTGGACCTTCTTATTGACGATGAAACACAGAAATTGCATTCGAATTTATTACAAATGGCACAATGACGACTTAAGTACAAAACGACTGACACTCTAACTTTCTATGATTTGAATCTCTCCTGTGAGTCCACTTTTAGATTCCGATGCTTCACTTTAGGTGTACTGTATCCCTTGGACTTTCTTATTGACGGTGAAACACATAAATTGCATCCGAATTTAATACAAAAGGCACAATGCAGACTTTAGTACAAGAGGACTGACACTCTCACTTTCTATGATTTGAACCTCTCCTGTGAGTCCAGTTTTGCTCGTAGATTCCGATGCTTCACTTCAGGTTTAGAATATACGTCGGACCATCTTATTGACGATGAAACACAGAAATTGCATCCGAATTTAATACAAAAGGCACAATGCCGACTTAAGTACAAGAGGACTGTCACTCTCACTTTCTATGATTTGAACCTCTCCTGTGAGTACAGTTTTAGATTCCGATGCCTCACTTCCGGTTTCCTGTATACCTTGGAAATTCTAATTGACGATGAAACACAGAAATTGCATCCGAATTTAATTCAAAAGGCACAATGCCGACATCAGTACAAGAGGACTGACACTCTCACTTTCTATGATTTGAACCTCTCCTGTGAGTCCAGTGTTAGATTCCGATGCTTCACTTCAGGTTTCCTGTATACCTTGGACCTTCTTATTGACGACGAAACACAGAAATTTCATCCGAATTAAATTCAAAAGACACAATGCCGACTTAAGTACAAGAGGACTGACACTCTAACTTTCTATGATTTGAACCTCTCCAGTGAGCCCAGTTTTAGATTCCGATGCTTCACTTCAGCTTTACTGTATCCCATGGACTTTCTTATTGATGATGAAACACATAACTTGCATCCGAATTTAATACAAAATGCACAATGACGACTTAAGTACAAGAGGACTGACACTCTCACTTTCTATGAATTCAACCTCTCCTGTGAGTCCAGTTTTAGATTCTGATGCTTCACTTCAGGTTTCCTGTATACCTAGGACCTTCTTATTGACAATGAAACACAGAAATTGCATCCGAATTAAATTCAAAAGGCACAATGCCGACTTAAGTACAAGAGGACTGACACTCTAACTATCTATGATTTGAAACTCTCCTGTGAGTCCAGTTTTAGATTCCAATGCTTCACTACAGGTTTACTGTATACCTTGGAACTTCTTATTGACGATGAAACACAGTAATTGCATCGGAATAAAAATTCAAAAGGCACAATGCCGACTTAAGTACAAGAAGACTGACACTCTAACTTTCTATGATTTGAACCTCTCCTGTGAGTCCAGTTTTAGATTCAGATGCTTCACTTCTGGTTTACTGTAACCCTTGGACCTTCTTATTGACGAGAAAACACAGAAATTGCATCCGAATTTAATACAAAAGTCACAATGCCGACTTAAGTACAAGAGGACTGACACTCTCACTTTCTATGATTTGAACCTCTCTTGTGAGCCCAGTTTTAGATTCCGATGCTTCACTTCAGGTTTCCTGTATATCTAGGACCTTCTTATTGACGATGAAACACAGAAATTGCATCCGAAGTAAATTCAAAGCGCACAATGCCGACTTAAGTGCAAGAGGACTGACACTCCAACTTTCTATGATTTGAACTTCTCCTGTGAGTCCAGTTTTAGATTCCGATGCTTCACTTCAGGTTTACTGTATCCCTTGGACCTTCTTATTGATGATGAAACACAGAAATTGCATCCGAATTTAATACAAAAGGCACAATGCCGACTTAAGTACAAGAGGACTGACACTCTCACTTTCTATGATTTGAACCTCTCCTGTGAGTCCAGTTTTGCGAGGGTCAGTCAAAAAGTAATGCCTCCTATTTTTTTTTCTACGTTTAATTGTCAGGAAATTTAAATGCAATTACATAGGTTGAAAACCACAACATTGAGGATCATTTTGTCATTTTTCAATGTAATCGCCGCCCATCTCTACAGTTTTGGTCCATCTTTGAACAAGGGCATGTATCCCAGCACGGTAAAAATCACAGCTCTGCTTCCTAAGCCATTGACGCACAGATGTTTTGACGGCCCCCTCATCTTCAAAATGAATCCCACGATGAGCTTCTTTTAGTGGCCCGAACAGATGGAAGTCTGATGGTGCCAGGTCAGGGCTGTATGGGGGATGAGGCAAAACTTCCCATCCAATTTTGACAATCTCGTCAGAGGTGTGACGACTGGTGTGTGGTCTTGCATTGTCATGCAAAAGAAGAACATCTGCCATTGATTTTGTTGGGCGAACTCGCTGAAGGCGTGCTTTAAGTTTGTTGAGGGTTGTGACGTATTGAACAGAATTTATTGTGCATCCCTGCTCCAAAAAATCAACCAGAATCACACCCTCTGTATCCCAGAAAACTGTTGCCATAACTTTCCCTGCCGATCGCACAGTTCTGAATTTTTTCTTCCTCGGCGAGCTTGTGTGACGCCACTCCATTGACTGCCTCTTTAATTCGGGTTCAAAAAAATGCACCCATGTTTCGTCCCCGGTCACAATTTTTTTCAGAAACTCATCTCCCTCCAAACGGAAGCGCTGCAAGTGTTGGGAGGCTATTGTTTTCCTTGCCTCTTTATTCTGATCGGTTAACATTCTTGGAACCCACCGTGCACAAATTTTTGAGTACCCCAATTGTTTAATAATCGTGATCACACTGCCTTTACTAACAGAAATAATGCGACACACTTCATCTACAGTCACCCGACGGTCGCCACGAATGATGTCATCACCTTGCTGAATGTTGTGTGGAGTCACTGCACTCACCGGCCTGCCGCTCCGCTTTTCGTCAGTCTACGGTGTTTGCCCTTCAGCTTCCTTACAACGACGTACCCATCGTCTAACAGTGCTGACATCCACTGTCACAACACCATACACCTTCTTCAGTCTTTCATGAATGCGTATGGGCGTTTCACCTTCTGCATTCAAGAATTCAATCACACAACGCTGTCTCAAACGAACATCGATGTCGGCCATCTTACAAACTTCTTCTGTGCTGCCACCTGTTGACACAGAAAGTTACTACTGGAGTGGATTGCAGAAGAAGGTTTGAGGAATGGCGCCAAATTCAAATTTTTCACTTAACTTAATTTCTTTAAGTAGAAAAAAAATGGGAGGCATTACTTTTTGACCGACCCTCGTAGATTCCGATGCTTCACTTCAGGTTTAGAATATACGTCGGACCTTCTTATTGACGATGAAACACAGAAATTGCATCCGAATTTAATACAAAAGGCACAATGCCGACTTAAGTACAAGAGGACTGTCACTTTCACTTTCTATGATTTGAACCTCTCCTGTGAGTCCAGTTTTAGATTCCGATGCCTCACTTCCGGTTTCCTGTATACCTTGGAAATTCTAATTGACGATGAAACACAGAAATTGCATCCGAATTTAATTCAAAAGGCACAATGCCGACTGAAGTACAAGAGGACTGACACTCTCACTTTCTATGATTTGAACCTCTCCTGTGAGTCCAGTGTTAGATTCCGATGCTTCACTTCAGGTTTCCTGTATACCTTGGACCTTCTTATTGACGACGAAACACAGAAATTTCATCCGAATTAAATTCAAAAGACACAATGCCGACTTAAGTACAAGAGGACTGACACTCTAACTTTCTATGATTTGAACCTCTCCAGTGAGCCCAGTTTTAGATTCCGATGCTTCACTTCAGCTTTACTGTATCCTTTGGACCTTCTTATTGATGATGAAACACAGAACTTGCATCCGAATTTAATACAAAATGCACAATGACGACTTAAGTACAAGAGGACTGACACTCTCACTTTCTATGAAGTCAATCTCTCCTGTGAGTCCAGTTTTAGATTCCGATGCTTCACTTCAGGTTTCCTGTATCCCTTGGACCTTCTTATTGATGATGAAACACAGAACTTGCATCCGAATTTAATACAAAAGGCACAATGACGACTTAAGTACAAGAGGACTGACACACTCACTTTCTATGAATTCAACCTCTCTTGTGAGTCCAGCTTTAGAATCCGATAACTCACTTCAGGTTTACTGTATATCTTGGACCTTCTTATTGACGATGGAACACAGAAATAGCATCCGAATTTAATAGAAAAGGCACAATGCCGGCTTAAGTACAAGAGGACTGACACTAACTTTCTATGATTTGAACCTCTCCGGTGAGTCCAGTTTTAGATTCCGATGCTTCACTTCAGGTTCACTGTATCCCTTGTACCTTCTTATTGATGATGAAACACAGAAATTGCATCCGAATTTAATACAAAAGGCACATGGCAGACTTAGGTACAAGAGGACTGACACTCTCGCTTTATATGATTTGAACCTCTCCTGTGAGTCCAGTTTTAGATTCTGATGCTTCACTTCAGGTTTCCTGTATACCTAGGACCTTCTTATTGACAATGAAACACAGAAATTGCATCCGAATTAAATTCAAAAGGCACAATGCGAAACTTAAGCACAAGAGGACTGACACTCTAACTATCTATGATTTGAAACTCTCCTGTGAGTCCAGTTTTAGATTCCGATGCTTCACTACAGGTTTACTGTATACCTTGGAACTTTTTATTGACGATGAAACACAGTAATTGCATCGGAATAAAAATTCAAAAGGCACATTTCCGACTTAAGTACAAGAAGACTGACGCTCTAAGTTTCTACGATTTGAACCTCTCCTGTGAGTCCAGTTTTAGATTCCGATGCTTCACTTCTGGTTTACTGTAACCCTTGGACCTTCTTATTGACGAGAAAACACAGAAATTGCATCCGAATTTAATACAAAAGTCACAATGCCGACTTAAGTACAAGAGGACTGACACTCCCACTTTCTATGATTTGAACCTCTCTTGTGAGCCCAGTTTTAGATTCCGATGCTTCACTTCAGGTTTCCTGTATATCTAGGACCTTCTTATTGACGATGAAACACAGAAATTGCATCCGAAGTAAATTCAAAAGGCACAATGCCGACTTAAGTGCAAGAGGACTGACACTCCAACTTTCTATGATTTGAACCTCTCCTGTGAGTCCAGTTTTAGATTCCGATGCTTCACTTCAGGTTTACTGTATCCCTTGGACCTTCTTATTGATGATGAAACACAGAAATTGCCTCCGAATTTAAAACAAAAGGCACAATGCCGACTTAAGTACAAGAGGACTGACACTCTAACTATCTATGATTTGAAACTCTCCTGTGAGTCCAGTTATAGATTCCAATGCTTCACTACAGGTTTACTGTATACCTTGGAACTACTTATTGACGATGAAACACAGTAATTGCATCGGAATAATAATTCAAAAGGCACAATTCCGACTTAAGTACGAGAGGACTGACACTCTAACTTTCTATGATTTGAACCGCTCCTGTGAGTCCAGTTTTAGATTCTGATGCTTCACTTCTGGTTTACTGTATCCCTTGGACCTTCCTATTGACGATGAAACACCGACATTGCATCCGAATTTAATACAAAAGGCACAATGCCGACTTAAGTACAAGAGGACTGACCCTCTTACTTTCTATGATTTGAACCTCTCCTGTGAGTCCTGTTTTAGATTCCGATGCTTCACTTCAGGTTTACCGTATCCCTTGGACCTTCTTATTGACGATGAAACACAGAAATTGCATCCGAATTTAATGCAAAAGGCACAATGCCGACTTAAGTACAAGAGGACTGACACTCTCACTTTCTATGATTTGAGCCTCTCCTGTGAGTCCAGTTTTAGATTCCGATGCTTCACTTCAGGTTTACTGTATCCCTTGGACCTTCCTATTGATGATGAAACACAGAAATTGCATCCGAATGTAATACAAACGGCACAATGCCGAGTTAAGTACAAGAGGACTGACACCCTAACTTTCTATGATTTGAACCTCTCCGGTGAGTCCAGTTTTAGATTCCGATGCTTCACTTCAGGTTTACTGTATCCCTTGGACCTCCTTATTGACGAGGAAACACAGAAATTGCATCCGAATTTAATACAAATGTCACAATGCCGACTTAAGTACAAGAGGAATGACATTCTAACTTTCTATGATTTGAACCTCTCTTGTGAGTCCAGTTTTAGATTCGGATGCTTCACTTTAGGTTCACTGTATACCTTGGACCTTCTTATTGACGATGAAGCACAGAAATTGTTTCGGAATTAAATTCAAAATGCACAATGCCGACTTAAGTACAAGTGGACTGATACTCTAACTTTCTATGATTTGAACCTCCCCTGTGAGTCCAGTTTTAGATTCCGATGCTTCACTTCCGGATTACTGTATGCCTTGGACCTTCTTATTGACGATGAAATACAGAAATTGCATCCGAATTCAACACAAAAGGCACAATGCCGACTTAAGTACAAGAGGACTGACACTCTTACTTTCTATGATTCGAACCTGTCCTGTGAGTCCAGTTTTAGATTCCGATGCTTCACTTTAGGTGTACTGTATCCCTTGGACTTTCTTATTGACGGTGAATCACATAAATTGCATCCGAATTTAATACAAAAGGCACAATGCCGATTTAATTACAAGAGGACTGTCACTCTCACTTTCTATGATTTGAACCTCTCCTGTGAGTCCAGTTTTACGAGGGTCAGTCAAAAAGTAATGCCTCCTATTTTTTTTTCTACGTTTAATTGTCAGGATATTTACATGCAATTACATAGGTTGAAAACCACAACATTGAGGATCATTTTGTCATTTTTCAATGTAATCGCCGCCCATCTCAACAGTTTTGGTCCATCTTTGAACAAGGGCATGTATCCCAGCACGGTAAAAATCACAGCTCTGCTTCCTAAGCCATTGACACACGGATGTTTTGACGGCCCCCTCATCTTCAAAATGAATCCCACGATCAGCTTCTTTTAGTGGCCCGAACAGATGGAAGTCTGATGGTGCCAGGTCAGGGCTGTATGGGGGATGAGGCAAAACTTCCCATCCAATTTTGACAATCTCGTCAGAGGTGTGACGACTGGTGTGTGGTCTTGCATTGTCATGCAAAAGAAGAACATCTGCCATTGATTTTGTTGGGCGAACTCGCTGAAGGCGTGCTTTAAGTTTGTTGAGGGTTGTGACGTATTGAACAGAATTTATTGTGCATCCCTGATCCAAAAAATCAACCAGAATCACACCCTCTGTATCCCAGAAAACTGTTGCCATAACTTTCCCTGCCCATCGCACAGTTTTGAATTTTTTCTTCCTCGGCGAGCTTGTGTGACGCCACTCCATTGACTGCCTCTTAAATTCGGGTTCAAAAAAATGCACCCATGTTTCGTCCCCGGTCACAATTTTTTTCAGATACTCATCTCCCTCCAAACGGAAGCGCTGCAAGTGTTGGGAGGCTATTGTTGTCCTTGCCTCTTTATTCTGATCGGTTAACATTCTTGGAACCCACCATGCACAAACTTTTGAGTACCCCAATTGTTTAATAATCGTGATCACACTGCCTTTACTAAGAGAAATAATGCGACACACTTCATCTGCAGTCACCTGACGGTCACCACGAATGATGTCATCAACTTGCTGAATGTTGTGTGGAGTCACTGCACTCACCAGCCTGCCGCTCCGCTTTTCGTCAGCCAACGGTGTTTGCCCTTCAGCTTCCTTACAACGACGAACCCATCGTCTAACAGTGCTGACATCCACTGTCACAACACCATACACCTTCTTCAGTCTTTCATGAATGCGTATGGGCGTTTCACCTTCTGCATTCAAGAATTCAATCACACAACGCTGTCTCAAACGAACATCGATGTCGGCCATCTTACAAACTTCTGCTGTGCTGCCACCTGTTGACACAGAAAGTTACTACTGCAGTGGATTGCAGAAGAAGGTTTGAGGAATGGCGCCAAATTCAAATTTTTCACTTAACTTAATTTCTTTAAGTAGAAAAAAAATGGGAGGCATTACTTTTTGACCGACCCTCGTAGATTCCGATGCTTCACTTCAGGTTTCGAATATACGTCGGACCTTCTTATTGACGATGAAACACAGAAATTGCATCCGAATTTAATACAAAAGGCACAACGCCGACTTAAGTACAAGAGGACTGTCACTCTCACTTTCTATGATTTGAACCTCTCCTGTGAGTCCAGTTTTAGATTCCGATGCCTCACTTCCGGTTTCCTGTATACCTTGGAAATTCTAATTGACGATGAAACACAGAAATTGCATCCGAATTTAATTCAAAAGGCACAATGCCGACATCAGTACAAGAGGACTGACACTCTCACTTTCTATGATTTGAACCTCTCCTGTGAGTCCAGTTTTAGATTCCGATGCTTCACTTCAGGTTTACTGTATCCCTTGTACCTTCTTATTGATGATGAAACACAGAAATTGCATCCGAATTTAATACAAAAGGCACAATCCCGACTTAAGTACAAGAGGACTGACACTCTAACTATCTATGATTTGAAACTCTGCTGCGAGTCCAGTTATAGATTCCGATGCTTCACTACAGGTTTACTGTACACCTTGGAACTTCTTATTGACGATGAAACACAGTAATTGCATCGGAATAATAATTCAAAAGGCACAATTCCGACTTAAGTACGAGAGGACTGACACTCTTACTTTCTATGATTTGAACCTTTCCTGTGAGTCCTGTTTTAGATTCCGATGCTTCACTTCAGGTTTACTGTATCCCTTGGACCTTCTTATTGACGATGAAACTCAGAAATTGCATCCGAATTTAATACAAAAGGCACAATGCCGACTTAAGTACAAGAGGACTGACACTCTCACTTTCTATGATTTGAACCTCTCCTGTGAGTCGAGTTTTAGATTCCGATGCTTCACTTCCGGTTTACTGTATCCCTTTTACCTTCGTATTGACGATGAAACACAGAAATTCCATCGGAATTATATTCAAAAGGCACAATGCTGACTTAAGTACATGAGGACTGACACTCTAACTTTCAATGATTTGAACCTCTCCTGTGAGTCCAGTTTTAGATTCCGATGCTTCACTTCAGGTTTACTGTTTACCATGGACCTTCGTATTGACGATGAAGCACAGATATTGCTTCTAAATTAAATTCAAAAGGCACAATGACGACTTATGTAGCAGAGGACTGCCCCTCTAACTTTGTATGATTTGAACCTCTACTGTGAGTCCAGTTTTACATTTCGATGCTTCACTTCAGGTTTACAGTATCCATTGGACCTTCTTATTGTCGATGAAACACAGAAATTGCATCCGAATTCAATACAATAGGCACAATGACGACTTAAGTACAAAAGGACAGACACTCTAACTTTCTATGATTTGAATCCCTCCTGTGAGTCCAGTTTTGGATTCCGATGCTTCACTTCAAGATTACTGTATACCTTGGACCTTCTTATTGACGATGTAACACAGAAATTGCATCGGAATTAAATTCAAAAGGCACAATGCTGACTTCAGTACAAGAGGACTGACACTCTAACTTTCTATGATTTGAACCTCTCCTTTGAGTCCAGTTTCAGATTCCGATGCTACATTTCAGGATTACTGTATATCATGGATCTCCTTATTGACGACGAAGCACAGAAATTGCATCGGAATGAAATTGAAAAGGCACAATGCCGACATAAGTACAAGACGACTGACGCTCTAATTTTCTATGATTTGAACCTGTCCTGTGAGTCCAGTTTTAGAATCCGATGATTCACTTCAGGTTTACTGTATCCCTTGGACCCTCTAATTGACGATGAAACACAGAAATTGCATCCGAATTTAATACAAAAGGCACAATGCCGACTTAAGTACAAGAGGCCTGACACTCTCACTTTCTATGATTTGAACCTCTCCTGTGAGTCCAGTTTTAGATTCTGATGCTTCACTTCAGGTTTCCTGTATACCTAGGTCCTTCTCATTGACAATGAAACACAGAAATTGCATAAGAATTAAATTCAAAAGGCACAATGCCGACTTAAGTACAAGAGGACTGACACTCTAACTATCTATGATTTGAAACTCTCCTGTGAGTCCAGTTTTAGATTCCGATGCATCACTACAGGTTTACTGTATACCTTGGAACTTCTTATTGACGATGAAACACAGTAATTGCATCGGAATAAAAATTCAAAAGGCACAATTCCGACTTAAGTACAAGAGGACCGACACTCTAACTTTCTATGATTTGAACCTCTCCAGTGAGTCCAGTTTTAGATTCTGATGATCCACTTCAGGTTTACTGTATCCGTTGGACCTTCATACTGACGATGAAACAAAGAAATTGCATCCGAATTTAATACAAAAGGCACAATGCCGACTTTAGTACAAGAGGACTCACATTCTCACTTTCTATGATTTGAACCTCTCCTATGAGTCCAGTTTTAGATTCAGATGCTTCACTTCCGGTTTCCTGTATACCTTGGGCCGTCTTATTGACGATGAAACACAGAAACTGCATCCGAATTTAATACAAAAGGCACAATGCCGACTTAAGTACAAGAGGACTGACACTCTCACTTTCAATGATTGGAACCTCTCCTGTGAGTCCAGTTTTAGATTCCGATGCTTCACTTCAGGTTTACTGTATCCCTTAGACCTTCTTATTGATGATGAAACACAGAAATTGCATCCGAATTTAATACAAAAGGCACAATGCCGACTCAAGTACAAGAGGACTGACACTCTAACTATCTATGATTTGAAACTCTGCTGCGAGTCCAGTTATAGATTCCGATGCTTCACTACAGGTTTACTGTACACCTTGGAACTTCTTATTGACGATGAAACACAGTAATTGCATCAGAAAAGTAATTCAAAAGGCACAATTCCGACTTAAGTACGAGAGGACTGACACTCTTACTTTCTATGATTTGAACCTCTCCTGTGAGTCCTGTTTTAGATTCCGATGCTTCACTTCAGGTTTACTGTATCCCTTGGACCTTCTTATTGACGATGAAACTCAGAAATTGCATCCGAATTTAATACAAAAGGCACAATGCCGACTTAAGTACAAGAGGACTGACACTCTCACGTTCTATGATTTGAACCTCTCCTGTGAGTCGAGTTTTAGATTCCGATGCTTCACTTCAGGTTTACTGTATCCCTTTTACCTTCGTATTGACGATGAAACACAGAAATTCCATCGGAATTATATTCAAAAGGCACAATGCTGACTTAAGTACATGAGGACTGACACTCTAACTTTCAATGATTTGAACCTCTCCTGTGAGTCCAGTTTTAGATTCCGATGCTTCACTTCAGGTTTACTGTATACCATGGACCTTCGTATTGACGATGAAGCACAGATATTGCTTCTAAATTAAATGCAAAAGGCACAATGACGACTTATGTAGCAGAGGACTGCCCCTCTAACTTTGTATGATTTGAACCTCCACTGTGAGTCCAGTTTTACATTTCGATGCTTCACTTCAGGTTTACAGTATCCATTGGACCTTCTTATTGTCGATGAAACACAGAAATTGCATCCGAATTCAATACAATAGGCACAATGACGACTTAAGTACAAAAGGACAGACACTCTAACTTTCTATGATTTGAATCCCTCCTGTGAGTCCAGTTTTGGATTCCGATGCTTTACTTCAAGATTACTGTATACCTTGGACCTTCTTATTGACGATGTAACACAGAAATTGCATCGGAATTAAATTCAAAAGGCACAATGCTGACTTCAGTACAAGAGGACTGACACTCTAACTTTCTATGATTTGAACCTCTCCTTTGAGTCCAGTTTCAGATTCCGATGTTACATTTCAGGATTACTGTATATCATGGATCTCCTTATTGACGACGAAGCACAGAAATTGCATCGGAATGAAATTGAAAAGGCACAATGCCGACATAAGTACAAGACGACTGACGCTCTAATTTTCTATGATTTGAACCTGTCCTGTGAGTCCAGTTTTAGAATCCGATGATTCACTTCAGGTTTACTGTATCCCTTGGACCCTCTAATTGACGATGAAACACAGAAATTGCATCCGAATTTAATACAAAATGCACAATGCCGACTTAAGTACAAGAGGACTGACACTCTCGCTTTATATGATTTGAACCTCTCCTGTGAGTCCAGTTTTAGATTCTGATGCTTCACTTCAGGTTTCCTGTATACCTAGGTCCTTCTCATTGACAATGAAACACAGAAATTGCATAAGAATTAAATTCAAAAGGCACAATGCCGACTTAAGTACAAGAGGACTGACACTCTAACTATCCATGATTTGAAACTCTCCTGTGAGTCCAGTTTTAGATTCCGATGCTTCACTACAGGTTTACTGTATACCTTGGAACTTCTTATTGACGATGAAACACAGTAATTGCATCGGAATAAAAATTCAAAAGGCACAATTCCGACTTAAGTACAAGAGGACTGACACTCTAACTTTCTATGATTTGAACCTCTCCAGTGAGTCCAGTTTTAGATTCTGATGATTCACTTCAGGTTTACTGTATCCGTTGGACCTTCATACTGACGATGAAACAAAGAAATTGCATCCGAATTTAATACAAAAGGCACAATGCCGACTTAAGTACAAGAGGACTAACATTCTCACTTTCTATGATTTGAACCTCTCCTATGAGTCCAGTTTTAGATTCAGATGCTTCACTTCCGGTTTCCTGTATACCTTGGACCGTCTTATTGACGATGAAACACAGAAACTGCATCCGAATTTAATACAAAAGGCACAATGCCGACTTAAGTACAAGAGGACTGACACTCTCACTTTCTATGATTTGAACCTCTCCTGTGAGTCCAGTTTTAGATTCCGATGCTTCACTTCAGGTTTACTGTATCCCTTAGACCTTCTTATTGATGATGAAACACAGAAATTGCATCCGAATTTAATACAAAAGGCACAATGCCGACTTAAGTACAAGAGGACTGACACTCTAACTTCTATGATTTGAAACTCTGCTGCGAGTCCAGTTATAGATTCCGATGCTTCACTACAGGTTTACTGTACACCTTGGAACTTCTTATTGACGATGAAACACAGTAATTGCATCAGAATAGTAATTCAAAAGGCACAATTCCGACTTAAGTACGAGAGGACTGACACTCTTACTTTCTATGATTTGAACCTCTCCTGTGAGTCCTGTTTTAGATTCCGACGCTTCACTTCAGGTTTACTGTATCCCTTGGACCTTCTTATTGACGATGAAACTCAGAAATTGCATCCGAATTTAATACCAAAGGCACAATGCCGACATAAGTACAAGAGGACTGACACTCTCACTTTCTATGATTTGAACCTCTCCTGTGAGTCCAGTTTTAGATTCCGATGCTTCACTTCAGGTTTACTGTATCCCTTTTACCTTCGTATTGACGATGAAACACAGAAATTCCATCGGAATTATATTCAAAAGGCACAATGCTGACTTAAGTACACGAGGACTGACACTCTAACTTTCTATGGTTTGAACCTCTCCTGTGAGTCCAGTTTTAGATTCCAATGCTTCACTACAGGTTTACTGTATACCTTGGAACTTCTTATTGACAATGAAACACAGTAATTGCATCGGAATAAAAATTCAAAAGGCACAATTCCGACTTAAGTACAAGAGGACTTACACTCTAACTTTCTATGATTTGAACCTCTCCGGTGAGTCCAGTTTTAGGTTCCGATGATTCACTTCAGGTTTACTGTATCCCTTGGACCTTCATACTGATGATACACAGAAATTGCATCCGAATTTAATACAAAAGGCACAATGCCGACTTAAGTACAAGAGGACAGACACTCTCACTTTCTATGATTTGAACCTCTCCTGTGAGTCCAGCTTTAGATTCAGATGCTTCACTTCCGGTTTCCAGTATACCTTAGACCGTCTTATTGACGATGAAACACAGAAACTGCATCCGAATTTAACACAAAAGGCACATTGCCGACTTTAGTACAAGAGGTCTGACTCTCTCACTTTCTATGATTTGAACCTCTCCTGTGGGTGCAGGTTTAGATTCCGATGCTTCACTTCAGGTTTACTGTATCCCTTGAACCTTCTTATTGACGACGAAATACAGAAATTGCATCCGAATTTAATATAAAAGGCACAATGCCGACTTAAGTACAAGAGGACTGACACTCTAACTTTTTATGATTTCAACCTCTCCTGTGAGTCCAGTTTTAGATTCCGAAGCTTCACTTCAGGTTTACTGTATCCCTTGGAGCATCTTATTGACGATGAAACACAGAAATTGCATCGGAATTAAATTCGAAAGGAACAAGGCCGACTAAAGAACAGGAGGACTGACACTCTAACTTTCTATGATTTGAACCTCTCCGGTGAGTCCAGTTTTAGATTCCGATGCTTCAGTTTAGATTTACTGTATCCCTTGTACCTTCTTATTGATGATGAAACACAGAAATTACATCAGAATTTAATACAAAGGGCACAATGCCGACTTAAGTACAAGAGGACAGACACTCTCACTTTCTATGATTTGAACCTCTCTTGTGAGTCCAGTTTTAGTTTCAGATGCTTCACTTCCGGTTTCCTGTATACCTTGGACCGTCTTATTGACGATGAAACACAGAAACTGCATCCGATTGCAATACAAAAGGCACATTGCCGACTTAAGTACAAGAGGACTGACGCTCTCACTTTCTATGATTTGAACCTCTCCTGTGGGTCCAGGTTTAGATTCCGATGCTTCACTTCACGTTTACTGTATCCCTTGAACCCTCTTATTGACGATGAAATACAGAAATTGCATCCGAATTTAATACAAAAGGCACAATGCCGACTTAAGTTCTAGAGGACTGACACTCTACCTTTCTATGATTTGAACCTCTCCTGTTAGCCCAGTTTTAGATTCCGATACTTCACTTCAGGTTTACTGTATCCCTTTGGACCTTCTTATTGATGATGAAACAAAGAAATTGCATCCGAATGTAATACAAACGGCACAATGCCGACTTAGGTACAAGAGGACTGACACCCTAACTTTCTATGATTTGAACCTCTCCGGTGAGTCCAGTTTTAGATTCCGATGCTTCACTTCAGGTTTACTGTATCCCTTGGACCTCCTTATTGACGAGGAAACACTGAAATTGCATCCAAATTTAATACAAATGTCACAATGCCGACTTAAGTACAAGAGGACTGACATTCTAACTGTCTATGATTTGAACCTCTCCTGTGGGTTTAGTTTTAGATTCCGATGCTTCACTTCAGGTTCACTGTATACCTTGGACCTTCTTATTTGCGACGAAACACAGAAATTGCATCGGAATTCAATTCAAAAGGCACAATGCCGACTTAAGTAGAAGTGGACTGAAACTCTAAATTTCTAGGATTTGAACCTCTCCTGTGAGTTTAGTTTTCGATTCCGATGCTTCACTTCAGGTTCACTGTATCCCTTGGACCTTCTTATTGACGATGCAACACAGAAATTTCATCCGAATTTAATACAAAAGACACAATGACAACTTAAGTAGAAAAGGACTGACACTCTAACTTTCTATGATTTGAATCTCTCCTGTGAGTCCAGTTTTAGATACCGATGCTTCACTTCAAGTTTACTGTATACCTTGGACCTTCGTATTGACGATGAAACACAGAAATAGCATCGGAATTAAATTCAAAAGTCGCAATGCCGACTTAAGTACAAGAGGACTGACACTCTCACTTTCTTTGATTTTAACCTCTCCTGTGAGTCCAGTTTTAGATTCCGATGCTTCACTTCAGGTTTACTGTATCCCTTGAACCTTCTTATTGACGATGAAACACAGAAATTGCATCCGAATTTAATACAAAAGGCACAATGCCGACTTAAGTACAAGAGGACTGACACTCTAACTTCCTATGATTTAAAACTCTCCTGTGAGTCCAGTTTTAGATTCCGATGCTTCACTACAGGTTTACTGTATACCTTGGAACGTCTAATTGACAATGAAACACAGTAATTGCATCGGAATAAAAGTTCAAAAAGCACAATGCCGACTTAAGTACATAAGGACTGACACTCTAACTTTCTATGATTTGAACCCCTCCTGTGAGTCCAGTTTTTTATTCCGACGCTTCACTTCCGGTTTACTGTATCCCTTGGACCTTCATATTGACAAGGAAACACAGAAATTGAATCCGAATTTAATACAAAAGTCACTATGCCGACTTAAGTACAAGAGGACTGTCACTCTAACTTCCTATGATTTGAACCTCTCCTGTGAGTCTAGTTTTAGAAGCCGATGCTTAACTTCAGGTTTACTGTATCCCCTGGACATTTTTATTGACGATGAAACACAGAAATTGCATCGGAATTAAATACAAAAGGCACAATGCCAACTTAAGTACAGGAGGACTGACACTCTAACTTTCTATGATTTGAACCTATCCTGTGAGTCGAGTTTTAGATTCCGATGCATCACTTCAGGTTTACTGTATCCCTTGGACCTTCATATTGACAATGAAACACAGAAATTGCATCGGAATTAACTTAGAAAGGCACAATGCCAACCTAACTACAAGAGGACTGACACTCTAACTTTCTACGATTTGAACCTCTCCTGTGAGTCCAGTTTTAGATTCCGATGCTTCACTTGAGGTTTACTGTATCCCATGGACCTTCTTATTGACGATGAAACACAGAAATTGCATCGGAATTAAATTCAAAAGTCGCAATGCCGACTTAAGTACAAGAGGACTGACACTCTCACTTTCTTTGATTTTAACCTCTCCTGTGAGTCCAGTTTTAGATTCCGATGCTTCACTTCAGGTTTACTGTATCCCTTGGACATTTTTATTGACGATGAAACACAGAAATTGCATCCGAATTTAATACAAAAGGCACAATGCCGACTTAAGTACAAGACGACTGACACTCTAACCATCTATGATTTGAAACTCTGCTGCGAGTCCAGTTATAGATTCCGATGCTTCACTACAGGTTTACTGTACACCTTGGAACTTCTTATTGACGATGAAACACAGTAATTGCATGGGAATAATAATTCAAAAGGCACAATTCCGACTTAAGTACGAGAAGACTGACACTCTTACTTTCTATGATTTGAACCTCTCCTGTGAGTCCTGTTTTAGATTCCGATGCTTCACTTCAGGTTTACTGTATCCCTTGGACCTTCTTATTGACGATGAAACTCAGAAATTGCATCCGAATTTAATACAAAAGGCACAATGCCGACATAAGTACAAGAGGACTGACACTGTAACTTCCTATGATTTGAACCTCTCCTGTGAGTCCAGTTCTAGATTCCGATGCTTCATTTCAGGTTTACTGTATCCCATGGACCTTCTTATTGACGATGAAACACAGAAATTGCATCGGAATTAAATTCAAAAGTCACAATGCCGACTTAAGTACAAGAGGACTGACACTCTCACTTTCTTTGATTTTAACCTCTCCTGTGAGTCCAGTTTTAGATTCCGATGCCTCACCTTAGGTTTACTGTATCCCTTGGACATTTTTATTGACGATGAAACACAGAAATTGCATCCGAATTTAATACAAAAGGCACAATGCCGACAAAAGTACAAGAGGACTGACACTCTAACTATGTATGATTTGAAACTCTGCTGCGAGTCCAGTTATAGATTACGATGCTTCACTACAGGTATACTGTACACCTTGGAACTTCTTATTGACGATGAAACACAGTAATTGCATCGGAATAATAATTCAAAAGGCACAATTCCGACTTAAGTACGAGAGGACTGACACTCTTACTTTCTATGATTTGAACCTCTCCTGTGAGTCCTGTTTTAGATTCCGATGCTTCACTTCAGGTTTACTGTATCCCTTGGACCTTCTTATTGACGATGAAACTCAGAAATTGCATCCGGATTTAATACAAAAGGCACAATGCCGACTTAAGTACAAGAGGACTTACACTCTCACTTTCTATGATTTGAACCTCTCCTGTGAGTCCAGTTTTAGATTCCGATGCTTCACTTCAGGTTTACTGTATCCCTTTTACCTTCGTATTGACGATGAAGCACAGAAATTCCATCGGAATTATATTCAAAAGGCACAATGCTGACTTAAGTACATGAGGACTGACACTCTAACTTTCAATGATTTGAACCTCTCCTGTGAGTCCAGCTTTAGATTCCGATGCTTCACTTCAGGTTTACTGTATACCATGGACCTTCGTATTGACGATGAAGCACAGATATTGCTTCTAAATTAAATTCAAAAGGCACAATGACGACTTATGTAGCAGAGGACTGACACTCTAACTTTGTATGATTTGAACCTCCACTGTGAGTCCACTTTTACATTCCGATGCTTCACTTCAGGTTTACAGTATCCATTGGACCTTCTTATTGTCGATGAAACACAGAAATTGCATCCGAATTCAATACAATAGGCACAATGACGACTTAAGTACAAAAGGACAGACACTCTAACTTTCTATGATTTGAATCCCTCCTGTGAGTCCAGTTTTGGATTCCGATGCTTCACTTCAAGATTACTGTATACCTTGGACCTTCTTATTGACGATGAAACACAGAAATTGCATCGGAATTAAATTCAAAAGGCACAATGCTGACTTCAGTACAAGAGGACTGACACTCTAACTTTCTATGATTTGAACCTCTCCTTTGAGTCCAGTTTCAGATTCCGATGCTACAATTCAGGTTTACTGTATATCATGGATCTCCTTATTGACGACGAAGCACAGAAATTGCGTCGGAATGAAACTGAAAAGGCATAATGCCGACATAAGTACAAGATGACTGACGCTCTAATTTTCTATGATTTGAACCTGTCCTGTATGTCCAGTTTTAGAATCCGATGATTCACTTCAGGTTTACTGTATCCCTTGGACCTTCTAATTGACGATGAAACACAGAAATTGCATCCGAATTTAATACAAAAGGCACAATGCCGACTTAAGTACAAGAGGACTGACACTCTAACTTTCTATGATTTCAACCTCTCCTGTAAGTCCAGTTTTAGAATCCGATGCTTCACTTCAGGTTTACTGTATCCCTTGGACCATCTTATTGACGATGAAACACAGAAATTGCATCGGAATTAAATTCAAAAGGAACAAGGCCGACTAAATTACAGGAGGACTGACACTCTAACTTTCTATGATTTGAACCTCTCCGGTGAGTCCAGTTTTAATTTCCGATGCTTCACTTCCGGTTTACTGTAACCCTTGTACCTTCTTATTGATGATGAAACACGGAAATTGCATCCGAATTTAATACAAAAGGCACAATGCCGACTTAAGAACAAGAGGACTGAAACTCTCGCTTTATATGATTTGTACCTCTCCTGTGAGTCCAGTTTTAGATTCTGATGCTTCACTTCAGATTTCCTGTATACCTAGGTCCTTCTCATTGACAATGAAACACAGAAATTGCATAAGAATTAAATTCAAAAGGCACAATGCCGACTTAAGTACAAGAGGACTGACACTCTAACTATCTATGATTTCAAACTCTCCTGTGAGTCCAGTTTTAGATTCCGATGCTTCATTACAGGTTTACTGTATACCTTGGAACTTCTTATTGACGATGAAACACAGTAATTGCATCGGAATAAAAATTCAAAAGGCACATTCCGACTTAAGTACAAGAGGACTGACACTCTACCTTTCCATGATTTGAACCTCTCCGGTGAGTCCAGTTTTAGATTCCGATGATTCACTTCAGGTTTACTGTATCCCTTGGACCTTCATACTGATGATGAAACACAGAAATTGCATCCGAATTTAATACAAAAGGCACAATGCCGACTTAAGTACAAGAGGACTGACACTCTCACTTTCTATGATTTGAACCTCTGCTGTGAGTCCAGTTTTAGATTCAGATGCTTCACTTCCGGTTTCCTGTATACCTTGGACCGTCTTATTGACGATGAAACACAGAAACTGCATCCGAATTTAATACAAAAGGCACAATGCCGACTTAAGTACAAGAGGACTGACGCTCTCACTTTCTATGATTTGAACCTCTCCTGTGAGTCTAGTTTTAGATTCCGATGCTTCACTTCAGGTTCACTGTATACCTTGGACCTTCTTATTTGCGACGAAACACAGAAATTGCATCGGAATTCAATTCAATAGGCACAATGCCGACTTAAGTAGAAGAGGACTGACACTCTAAGTTTCTAGGATTTGAACCCCTCCTGTGAGTTTAGATTTAGATTCCGATGCTTCACTTCAGGTTCACTGTATCCCTTGGACCTTCTTACTGACGATGAAACACTGAAATTTCATCCGAATTAAATACAAAAGACACAATGACGACTTAAGTACAAAAGGACTGACACTCTAACTTTCTATGATTTGAATCTCTCCTGTGAGTCCAGTTTTAGATACCGATGCTTCACTTCAAGTTTACTGTATACCTTGGACCTTCGTATTGACGATGAAACACAGAAATAGCATCGGAATTAAATTCAAAAGGCACAATTCCGACTTCAGTTCAAGAGGACTGACTTTCTAAATTTCTATTATTTGAACCTCTCCTTTGAGTCCAGTTTTAGATTCCGATGCTACACTTCAGGTTTACTGTATACCATGGACCTTCTTATTGACGATGAAGCACATAAATTGCATCGGAATTAAAATTCAAAAGTCGCAATGCCGACTTAAGTACAAGAGGACTGACACTCTCACTTTCTTTGATTTTAACCTCTCCTGTGAGTCCAGTTTTAGATTCCGATGCTTCACTTCAGGTTTACTGTATCCCTTGGACATTTTTATTGACGATGAAACACAGAAATTGCATCCGAATTTAATACAAAAGGCACAATGCCGACTTAAGTACAAGACGACTGACACTCTAACCATCTATGATTTGAAACTCTGCTGCGAGTCCAGTTATAGATTCCGATGCTTCACTACAGGTTTACTGTACACCTTGGAACTTCTTATTGACGATGAAACACAGTAATTGCATGGGAATAATAATTCAAAAGGCACAATTCCGACTTAAGTACGAGAGGACTGACACTCTTACTTTCTATGGTTTGAACCTCTCCTGTGAGTCCTGTTTTAGATTCCGATGCTTCACTTCAGGTTTACTGTATCCCTTGGACCTTCTTATTGACGATGAAACTCAGAAATTGCATCCGAATTTAATACAAAAGGAACAATGCCGACATAAGTACAAGAGGACTGACACTGTAACTTCCTATGATTTGAACCTCTCCTGTGAGTCCAGTTCTAGATTCCGATGCTTCATTTCAGGTTTACTGTATCCCATGGACCTTCTTATTGACGATGAAACACAGAAATTGCATCGGAATTAAATTCAAAAGTCACAATGCCGACTTAAGTACAAGAGGACTGACACTCTCACTTTCTTTGATTTTAACCTCTCCTGTGAGTCCAGTTTTAGATTCCGATGCCTCACTTCAGGTTTACTGTATCCCTTGGACATTTTTATTGACGATGAAACACAGAAATTGCATCCGAATTTAATACAAAAGGCACAATGCCGACAAAAGTACAAGAGGACTGACACTCTAACTATCTATGATTTGAAACTCTGCTGCGAGTCCAGTTATAGATTACGATGCTTCACTACAGGTTTACTGTACACCTTGGAACTTCTTATTGACGATGAAACACAGTAATTGCATCGGAATAATAATTCAAAAGGCACAATTCCGACTTAAGTACGAGAGGACTGACACTCTTACTTTCTATGATTTGAACCCCTCCTGTGAGTCCTGTTTTAGATTCCGATGCTTCACTTCAGGTTTACTGTATCCCTTGGACCTTCTTATTGACGATGAAACTCAGAAATTGCATCCGAATTTAATACAAAAGGCACAATGCCGACTTAAGTACAAGAGGACTTACACTCTCACTTTCTATGATTTGAACCTCTCCTGTGAGTCCAGTTTTAGATTCCGATGCTTCACTTCAGGTTTACTGTATCCCTTTTACCTTCGTATTGACGATGAAGCACAGAAATTCCATCGGAATTATATTCAAAAGGCACAATGCTGACTTAAGTACATGAGGACTGACACTCTAACTTTCAATGATTTGAACCTCTCCTGTGAGTCCAGTTTTAGATTCCGATGCTTCACTTCAGGTTTACTGTATACCATGGACCTTCGTATTGACGATGAAGCACAGATATTGCTTCTAAATTAAATTCAAAAGGCACAATGACGACTTATGTAGCAGAGGACTGACACTCTAACTTTGTATGATTTGAACCTCCACTGTGAGTCCACTTTTACATTCCGATGCTTCACTTCAGGTTTACAGTATCCATTCGACCTTCTTATTGTCGATGAAACACAGAAATTGCATCCGAATTCAATACAATAGGCACAATGACGACTTAAGTACAAAAGGACAGACACTCTAACTTTCTATGATTTGAATCCCTCCTGTGAGTCCAGTTTTGGATTCCGATGCTTCACTTCAAGATTACTGTATACCTTGGACCTTCTTATTGACGATGAAACACAGAAATTGCATCGGAATTAAATTCAAAAGGCACAATGCTGACTTCAGTACAAGAGGACTGACACTCTAACTTTCTATGATTTGAACCTCTCCTTTGAGTCCAGTTTCAGATTCCGATGCTACAATTCAGGTTTACTGTATATCATGGATCTCCTTATTGACGACGAAGCACAGAAATTGCGTCGGAATGAAATTGAAAAGGCATAATGCCGACATAAGTACAAGATGACTGACGCTCTAATTTTCTATGATTTGAACCTGTCCTGTATGTCCAGTTTTAGAATCCGATGATTCACTTCAGGTTTACTGTATCCCTTGGACCTTCTAATTGACGATGAAACACAGAAATTGCATCCGAATTTAATACAAAAGGCACAATGCCGACTTAAGTACAAGAGGACTGACGCTCTCACTTTCTATGATTTGAACCTCTCCTGTGAGTCTAGTTTTAGATTCCGATGCTTCACTTCAGGTTCACTGTATACCTTGGACCTTCTTATTTGCGACGAAACACAGAAATTGCATCGGAATTCAATTCAATAGGCACAATGCCGACTTAAGTAGAAGAGGACTGACACTCTAAGTTTCTAGGATTTGAACCCCTCCTGTGAGTTTAGATTTAGATTCCGATGCTTCACTTCAGGTTCACTGTATCCCTTGGACCTTCTTACTGACGATGAAACACTGAAATTTCATCCGAATTAAATACAAAAGACACAATGACGACTTAAGTACAAAAGGACTGACACTCTAACTTTCTATGATTTGAATCTCTCCTGTGAGTCCAGTTTTAGATACCGATGCTTCACTTCAAGTTTACTGTATACCTTGGACCTTCGTATTGACGATGAAACACAGAAATAGCATCGGAATTAAATTCAAAAGGCACAATTCCGACTTCAGTTCAAGAGGACTGACTTTCTAAATTTCTATTATTTGAACCTCTCCTTTGAGTCCAGTTTTAGATTCCGATGCTACACTTCAGGTTTACTGTATACCATGGACCTTCTTATTGACGATGAAGCACATAAATTGCATCGGAATTAAAATTCAAAAGTCGCAATGCCGACTTAAGTACAAGAGGACTGACACTCTCACTTTCTTTGATTTTAACCTCTCCTGTGAGTCCAGTTTTAGATTCCGATGCTTCACTTCAGGTTTACTGTATCCCTTGGACATTTTTATTGACGATGAAACACAGAAATTGCATCCGAATTTAATACAAAAGGCACAATGCCGACTTAAGTACAAGACGACTGACACTCTAACCATCTATGATTTGAAACTCTGCTGCGAGTCCAGTTATAGATTCCGATGCTTCACTACAGGTTTACTGTACACCTTGGAACTTCTTATTGACGATGAAACACAGTAATTGCATGGGAATAATAATTCAAAAGGCACAATTCCGACTTAAGTACGAGAGGACTGACACTCTTACTTTCTATGATTTGAACCTCTCCTGTGAGTCCTGTTTTAGATTCCGATGCTTCACTTCAGGTTTACTGTATCCCTTGGACCTTCTTATTGACGATGAAACTCAGAAATTGCATCCGAATTTAATACAAAAGGAACAATGCCGACATAAGTACAAGAGGACTGACACTGTAACTTCCTATGATTTGAACCTCTCCTGTGAGTCCAGTTCTAGATTCCGATGCTTCATTTCAGGTTTACTGTATCCCATGGACCTTCTTATTGACGATGAAACACAGAAATTGCATCGGAATTAAATTCAAAAGTCACAATGCCGACTTAAGTACAAGAGGACTGACACTCTCACTTTCTTTGATTTTAACCTCTCCTGTGAGTCCAGTTTTAGATTCCGATGCCTCACTTCAGGTTTACTGTATCCCTTGGACATTTTTATTGACGATGAAACACAGAAATTGCATCCGAATTTAATACAAAAGGCACAATGCCGACAAAAGTACAAGAGGACTGACACTCTAACTATCTATGATTTGAAACTCTGCTGCGAGTCCAGTTATAGATTACGATGCTTCACTACAGGTTTACTGTACACCTTGGAACTTCTTATTGACGATGAAACACAGTAATTGCATCGGAATAATAATTCAAAAGGCACAATTCCGACTTAAGTACGAGAGGACTGACACTCTTACTTTCTATGATTTGAACCCCTCCTGTGAGTCCTGTTTTAGATTCCGATGCTTCACTTCAGGTTTACTGTATCCCTTGGACCTTCTTATTGACGATGAAACTCAGAAATTGCATCCGAATTTAATACAAAAGGCACAATGCCGACTTAAGTACAAGAGGACTTACACTCTCACTTTCTATGATTTGAACCTCTCCTGTGAGTCCAGTTTTAGATTCCGATGCTTCACTTCAGGTTTACTGTATCCCTTTTACCTTCGTATTGACGATGAAGCACAGAAATTCCATCGGAATTATATTCAAAAGGCACAATGCTGACTTAAGTACATGAGGACTGACACTCTAACTTTCAATGATTTGAACCTCTCCTGTGAGTCCAGTTTTAGATTCCGATGCTTCACTTCAGGTTTACTGTATACCATGGACCTTCGTATTGACGATGAAGCACAGATATTGCTTCTAAATTAAATTCAAAAGGCACAATGACGACTTATGTAGCAGAGGACTGACACTCTAACTTTGTATGATTTGAACCTCCACTGTGAGTCCACTTTTACATTCCGATGCTTCACTTCAGGTTTACAGTATCCATTCGACCTTCTTATTGTCGATGAAACACAGAAATTGCATCCGAATTCAATACAATAGGCACAATGACGACTTAAGTACAAAAGGACAGACACTCTAACTTTCTATGATTTGAATCCCTCCTGTGAGTCCAGTTTTGGATTCCGATGCTTCACTTCAAGATTACTGTATACCTTGGACCTTCTTATTGACGATGAAACACAGAAATTGCATCGGAATTAAATTCAAAAGGCACAATGCTGACTTCAGTACAAGAGGACTGACACTCTAACTTTCTATGATTTGAACCTCTCCTTTGAGTCCAGTTTCAGATTCCGATGCTACAATTCAGGTTTACTGTATATCATGGATCTCCTTATTGACGACGAAGCACAGAAATTGCGTCGGAATGAAATTGAAAAGGCATAATGCCGACATAAGTACAAGATGACTGACGCTCTAATTTTCTATGATTTGAACCTGTCCTGTATGTCCAGTTTTAGAATCCGATGATTCACTTCAGGTTTACTGTATCCCTTGGACCTTCTAATTGACGATGAAACACAGAAATTGCATCCGAATTTAATACAAAAGGCACAATGCCGACTTAAGTACAAGAGGACTGACACTCTAACTTTCTATGATTTCAACCTCTCCTGTAAGTCCAGTTTTAGAATCCGATGCTTCACTTCAGGTTTACTGTATCCCTTGGACCATCTTATTGACGATGAAACACAGAAATTGCATCGGAATTAAATTCAAAAGGAACAAGGCCGACTAAATTACAGGAGGACTGACACTCTAACTTTCTATGATTTGAACCTCTCCGGTGAGTCCCGTTTTAATTTCCGATGCTTCACTTCCGGTTTACTGTAACCCTTGTACCTTCTTATTGATGATGAAACACGGAAATTGCATCCGAATTTAATACAAAAGGCACAATGCCGACTTAAGAACAAGAGGACTGAAACTCTCGCTTTATATGATTTGTACCTCTCCTGTGAGTCCAGTTTTAGATTCTGATGCTTCACTTCAGATTTCCTGTATACCTAGGTCCTTCTCATTGACAATGAAACACAGAAATTGCATAAGAATTAAATTCAAAAGGCACAATGCCGACTTAAGTACAAGAGGACTGACACTCTAACTATCTATGATTTCAAACTCTCCTGTGAGTCCAGTTTTAGATTCCGATGCTTCACTACAGGTTTACTGTATACCTTGGAACTTCTTATTGACGATGAAACACAGTAATTGCATCGGAATAAAAATTCAAAAGGCACATTCCGACTTAAGTACAAGAGGACTGACACTCTACCTTTCCATGATTTGAACCTCTCCGGTGAGTCCAGTTTTAGATTCCGATGATTCACTTCAGGTTTACTGTATCCCTTGGACCTTCATACTGACGATGAAACACAGAAATTGCATCCGAATTTAATACAAAAGGCACAATGCCGACTTAAGTACAAGAGGACTGACACTCTCACTTTCTATGATTTGAACCTCTGCTGTGAGTCCAGTTTTAGATTCAGATGCTTCACTTCCGGTTTCCTGTATACCTTGGACCGTCTTATTGACGATGAAACACAGAAACTGCATCCGAATTTAATACAAAAGGCACAATGCCGACTTAAGTACAAGAGGACTGACGCTCTCACTTTCTATGATTTGAACCTCTCCTGTGAGTCTAGTTTTAGATTCCGATGCTTCACTTCAGGTTCACTGTATACCTTGGACCTTCTTATTTGCGACGAAACACAGAAATTGCATCGGAATTCAATTCAATAGGCACAATGCCGACTTAAGTAGAAGAGGACTGACACTCTAAGTTTCTAGGATTTGAACCCCTCCTGTGAGTTTAGATTTAGATTCCGATGCTTCACTTCAGGTTCACTGTATCCCTTGGACCTTCTTACTGACGATGAAACACTGAAATTTCATCCGAGTTAAATACAAAAGACACAATGACGACTTAAGTACAAAAGGACTGACACTCTAACTTTCTATGATTTGAATCTCTCCTGTGAGTCCAGTTTTAGATACCGATGCTTCACTTCAAGTTTACTGTATACCTTGGACCTTCGTATTGACGATGAAACACAGAAATAGCATCGGAATTAAAATCAAAAGGCACAATTCCGACTTCAGTTCAAGAGGACTGACTTTCTAAATTTCTATTATTTGAACCTCTCCTTTGAGTCCAGTTTTAGATTCCGATGCTACACTTCAGGTTTACTGTATACCATGGACCTTCTTATTGACGATGAAGCACATAAATTGCATCGGAATTAAAATTCAAAAGTCGCAATGCCGACTTAAGTACAAGAGGACTGACACTCTCACTTTCTTTGATTTTAACCTCTCCTGTGAGTCCAGTTTTAGATTCCGATGCTTCACTTCAGGTTTACTGTATCCCTTGGACATTTTTATTGACGATGAAACACAGAAATTGCATCCGAATTTAATACAAAAGGCACAATGCCGACTTAAGTACAAGACGACTGACACTCTAACCATCTATGATTTGAAACTCTGCTGCGAGTCCAGTTATAGATTCCGATGCTTCACTACAGGTTTACTGTACACCTTGGAACTTCTTATTGACGATGAAACACAGTAATTGCATGGGAATAATAATTCAAAAGGCACAATTCCGACTTAAGTACGAGAGGACTGACACTCTTACTTTCTATGATTTGAACCTCTCCTGTGAGTCCTGTTTTAGATTCCGATGCTTCACTTCAGGTTTACTGTATCCCTTGGACCTTCTTATTGACGATGAAACTCAGAAATTGCATCCGAATTTAATACAAAAGGCACAATGCCGACATAAGTACAAGAGGACTGACACTGTAACTTCCTATGATTTGAACCTCTCCTGTGAGTCCAGTTCTAGATTCCGATGCTTCATTTCAGGTTTACTGTATCCCATGGACCTTCTTATTGACGATGAAACACAGAAATTGCATCGGAATTAAATTCAAAAGTCACAATGCCGACTTAAGTACAAGAGGACTGACACTCTCACTTTCTTTGATTTTAACCTCTCCTGTGAGTCCAGTTTTAGATTCCGATGCCTCACTTCAGGTTTACTGTATCCCTTGGACATTTTTATTGACGATGAAACACAGAAATTGCATCCGAATTTAATACAAAAGGCACAATGCCGACAAAAGTACAAGAGGACTGACACTCTAACTATCTATGATTTGAAACTCTGCTGCGAGTCCAGTTATAGATTACGATGCTTCACTACAGGTTTACTGTACACCTTGGAACTTCTTATTGACGATGAAACACAGTAATTGCATCGGAATAATAATTCAAAAGGCACAATTCCGACTTAAGTACGAGAGGACTGACACTCTTACTTTCTATGATTTGAACCCCTCCTGTGAGTCCTGTTTTAGATTCCGATGCTTCACTTCAGGTTTACTGTATCCCTTGGACCTTCTTATTGACGATGAAACTCAGAAATTGCATCCGAATTTAATACAAAAGGCACAATGCCGACTTAAGTACAAGAGGACTTACACTCTCACTTTCTATGATTTGAACCTCTCCTGTGAGTCCAGTTTTAGATTCCGATGCTTCACTTCAGGTTTACTGTATCCCTTTTACCTTCGTATTGACGATGAAGCACAGAAATTCCATCGGAATTATATTCAAAAGGCACAATGCTGACTTAAGTACATGAGGACTGACACTCTAACTTTCAATGATTTGAACCTCTCCTGTGAGTCCAGTTTTAGATTCCGATGCTTCACTTCAGGTTTACTGTATACCATGGACCTTCGTATTGACGATGAAGCACAGATATTGCTTCTAAATTAAATTCAAAAGGCACAATGACGACTTATGTAGCAGAGGACTGACACTCTAACTTTGTATGATTTGAACCTCCACTGTGAGTCCACTTTTACATTCCGATGCTTCACTTCAGGTTTACAGTATCCTTTGGACCTTCTTATTGTCGATGAAACACAGAAATTGCATCCGAATTCAATACAATAGGCACAATGACGACTTAAGTACAAAAGGACAGACACTCTAACTTTCTATGATTTGAATCCCTCCTGTGAGTCCAGTTTTGGATTCCGATGCTTCACTTCAAGATTACTGTATACCTTGGACCTTCTTATTGACGATGAAACACAGAAATTGCATCGGAATTAAATTCAAAAGGCACAATGCTGACTTCAGTACAAGAGGACTGACACTCTAACTTTCTATGATTTGAACCTCTCCTTTGTGTCCAGTTTCAGATTCCGATGCTACAATTCAGGTTTACTGTATATCATGGATCTCCTTATTGACGACGAAGCACAGAAATTGCGTCGGAATGAAATTGAAAAGGCATAATGCCGACATAAGTACAAGATGACTGACGCTCTAATTTTCTATGATTTGAACCTGTCCTGTATGTCCAGTTTTAGAATCCGATGATTCACTTCAGGTTTACTGTATCCCTTGGACCTTCTAATTGACGATGAAACACAGAAATTGCATCCGAATTTAATACAAAAGGACCAATGCCGACTTAAGTACAAGAGGACTGACACTCTAACTTTCTATGATTTCAACCTCTCCTGTAAGTCCAGTTTTAGAATCCGATGCTTCACTTCAGGTTAACTGTATCCCTTTGACCATCTTATTGACGATGAAACACAGAAATTGCATCGGAATTAAATTCAAAAGGAACAAGGCCGACTACATTACAGGAGGACTGACACTCTAACTTTCTATGATTTGAACCTCTCCGGTGAGTCCAGTTTTAAATTCCGATGCTTCACTTCCGGTTTACTGTAACCCTTGTACCTTCTTATTGATGATGAAACACGGAAATTGCATCCGAATTTAATACAAAAGGCACAATGCCGACTTAAGAACAAGAGGACTGACACTCTCGCTTTATATGATTTGTACCTCTCCTGTGAGTCCAGTTTTAGATTCTGATGCTTCACTTCAGATTTCCTGTATACCTAGGTCCTTCTCATTGACAATGAAACACAGAAATTGCATAAGAATTAAATTCAAAAGGCACAATGCCGACTTAAGTACAAGAGGACTGACACTCTAACTATCTATGATTTCAAACTCTCCTGTGAGTCCAGTTTTAGATTCCGATGCTTCACTACAGGTTTACTGTATACCTTGGAACTTCTTATTGACGATGAAACACAGTAATTGCATCGGAATAAAAATTCAAAAGGCACATTCCGACTTAAGTACAAGAGGACTGACACTCTACCTTTCCATGATTTGAACCTCTCCGGTGAGTCCAGTTTTAGATTCCGATGATTCACTTCAGGTTTACTGTATCCCTTGGACCTTCATACTGACGATGAAACACAGAAATTGCATCCGAATTTAATACAAAAGGCACAATGCCGACTTAAGTACAAGAGGACTGACACTCTCACTTTCTATGATTTGAACCTCTCCTGTGAGTCCAGTTTTAGATTCAGATGCTTCACTTCCGGTTTCCTGTATACCTTGGACCGTCTTATTGACGATGAAACACAGAAACTGCATCCGAATTTAATACAAAAGGCACAATGCCGACTTAAGTACAAGAGGACTGACGCTCTCACTTTCTATGATTTGAACCTCTCCTGTGAGTCTAGTTTTAGATTCCGATGCTTCACTTCAGGTTCAGTGTATACCTTGGACCTTCTTATTTGCGACGAAACACAGAAATTGCAGCGGAATTCAATTCAATAGGCACAATGCCGACTTAAGTAGAAGAGGACTGACACTCTAAGTTTCTAGGATTTGAACCCCTCCTGTGAGTTTAGATTTAGATTCCGATGCTTCACTTCAGGTTCACTGTATCCCTTGGACCTTCTTACTGACGATGAAACACTGAAATTTCATCCGAATTAAATACAAAAGACACAATGACGACTTAAGTACAAAAGGACTGACACTCTAACTTTCTATGATTTGAATCTCTCCTGTGAGTCCAGTTTTAGATACCGATGCTTCACTTCAAGTTTACTGTATACCTTGGACCTTCGTATTGACGATGAAACACAGAAATAGCATCGGAATTAAATTCAAAAGGCACAATTCCGACTTCAGTTCAAGAGGACTGACTTTCTAAATTTCTATTATTTGAACCTCTCCTTTGAGTCCAGTTTTAGATTCCGATGCTACACTTCAGGTTTACTGTATACCATGGACCTTCTTATTGACGATGAAGCACACAAATTGCATCGGAATGAAATTGAAAAGGCACAATGCCGACTTAAGTAGAAGAGGGCTGACACTCTAACTTTCTACGATTTGAACCTCTCCTGTGAGTCCAGTTTTAGATTCCGATGCTTCACTTCAGGTTTATTGTATCCCTTGGACCCTCTTATTGACGATGAAACACAGAAATTGCATCCGAATTTAATATAAAAGGCACAATGCCGACTTAAGTACAAGTGGACTGACACTCTAACTTTCTATGATTTGAACCTCTCCTGTGAGTCCAGTTTTAGATTCCGATGCTTCAGTTCAGGTTTACTGTATCCTTTGTACCTTCTTATTGATGATGAAACACAGAAATTACATCCGAATTTCATACAAAGCGCACAATGCCGACTTAAGTACAAGAAGACTGACACTCTAACTTTCTATGATTTAAAACTCTCCTGTGACTCCAGTTTTCGATTCCGATGATTCACTTCAGGTTTACTGTATCCCTTGGACCTTCATACTGATGATGAAACACAGAAATTGCATCCGAATTTAATACAAAAGGCACAATGCCGACTTCAGTACAAGAGGAATGACACTCTCACTTTCTATGATTTTAACCTCTCCTGTGAGTCCAGTTTTAGATTCAGATGCTTCACTTCCGGTTTCCTGTATACCTTGGACCGTCTTATTGACGATGAAACACAGAAACTGCATCCGAATTTAATACAAAAGGCACATTGCCGACTTTAGTACAAGAGGTCTGACTCTCTCACTTTCTATGATTTGAACCTCTCCTGTGGGTCCAGGTTTAGATTCCGATGCTTCACTTCAGGTTTACTGTATCCCTTGAACCTTCTTATTGACGATGAAATACAGAAATTGCATCCGAATTTAATATAAAAGGCACAATGCCGACTTAAGTACAAGAGGACTGACACTCTAACTTTCTATGATTTGAACCTCTCCTGTGAGTCCAGTTTTAGATTCCGAAGCTTCACTTCAGGTTTACTGTATCCCTTGGAGCATCTTATTGACGATGAAACACAGAAATTGCATCGGAATTAAATTCGAAAGGAACAAGGCCGACTAAAAAACAGGAGGACTTACACTCCAACTTTCTATGATTTGAACCTCTCCGGTGAGTCCAGTTTTAGATTCCGATGCTTCAGTTCAGATTTACTGTATCCCTTGTACCTTCTTATTGATGATGAAACACAGAAATAACATCCGAATTTAGTACAGAGGGCACAATGCCGACTTAAGTACAAGAAGACTGACACTCTAACTTTCTATGATTTGAAACTCTCCTGTGTGTCCAGTTTTAGATTCCGATGATTCACTTCAGGTTTACTGTATCCCTTGGACCTTCATACTGATGTTGAAACACAGAAATTGCGTCCGAATTTAATACAAAAGGCACAATGCCGACTTAAGTACAAGAGGACAGACACTCTCACTTTCTATGATTTGAACCTCTCCTGTGAGTCCAGTTTTAGATTCAGATGCTTCACTTCCGGTTTCCTGTATACCTTGGACCGTCTTATTGACGATGAAACACAGAAACTGCATCCGAATTCAATACAAAAGGCACATTGCCGACTTAAGTACAAGAGGACTGACGCTCTCACTTTCTATGATTTGAACCTCTCCTGTGGGTCCAGGTATAGATTCCTATGCTTCACTTCAGGTTTACTGTATCCCTTTGGACCTTCTTATTAATGATGAAACACAGAAATTGCATCCGAATGTAATACAAACGGCACAATGCCGACTTAAGTACAAGAGGACTGACACCCTTACTTTCTATGATTTGAACCTCTCTGGTGAGTCCAGTTTTAGATTCCGATGCTTCACTTCAGGTTTACTGTACATCTTGGACCTCCTTATTGACGAGGAAACACAGAAATTGCATCCAAATTTAATACAAATGTCACAATGCCGACTTAAGTACAAGAGGACTGACATTCTAACTGTCTATGATTTGAACCTCTCCTGTGGGTTTAGTTTTCGATTCCGATGCTGCACTTCAGGTTCACTGTATCCCTTGGACCTTCTTATTGACGATGAAACACAGAAATTTCATCCGAATTTAATACAAAAGACACAATGACAACTTAAGTACAAAAGGACTGACACTCTAACTATCTATGATTTGAATCTCTCCTGTGAGTCCAGTTTAAGATACCGATGCTTCACTTCAAGTTTACTGTATACCTTGGACCTTCGTATTGACGATGAAACACAGAAATAGCATCGGAATTAAATTCAAAATGCACAAGGCCGACTAAAGTACAAGAGGACTGACACTCTAACTTTCTATGATTTGAACCTCTCCGGTGAGTCCAGTTTTAGATTCCGACGCTTCACTTCAGGTTTACTGTATACCTTGGACCTTCTTATTGACGATGAATCACAGATATTGCATTCGAAATTAATACAAAGGGCACAATGCCGACTTAAGTACAAGAGGACTGACACTCTCACTTTCTATGATTTGAACCTCTCCTGTGGGTCAAGGTTTGGATTCCGATGCTTCACTTCAGGTTTACTGTATCCCTTGAACCTTCTTATTGACGATGAAACACAGAAATTGCATCCGAATTTAATACAAAAGGCACAATGCCGACTTAAGTACAAGAGGACTGGCACTCTATCTTCCTATGATTTGAAACTCTCCTGTGAGTCCAGTTTTAGATTCCGATGCTTCACTACAGGTTTACTGTATACCTTGGAACTTCTAATTGACAATGAAACACAGTAATTGCATCGGAATAAAAGTTCAAAAAGCACAATGCCGACTTAAGTACATAAGGACTGACACTCTTACTTTCTATGATTTGAACCTCTCCTGTGAGTCCAGTTTTTTATTCCGACGCTTCACTTCCGGTTTACTGTATCCCTTGGACCTTCTTATTGACGAGGAAACACAGAAATTGAATCCGAATTTAATACAAAAGTCACAATGCCGACTTAAGTACAAGAGGACTGTCACTCTAACTTCCTATGATTTGAACCTCTCCTGTGAGTCTAGTTTTAGATTCCGATGCTTGACTTCAGGTTTACTGTATCCCTTGGACATTTTTATTGACGATGAAACACAGAAATTGCATCGGAATTAAATACAAAACGCACAATGCCAACTTAAGTACAGGAGGACTGACACTCTAACTTTCTATGATTTCAACCTCTCCTGTGAGTCAAGTTTTAGATTCCGATGCATCACTTCAGGTTTACTGTATCCCTTGGACCTTCTTATTGACAATGAAACACAGAAATTGCATCGGAATTAACTTAAAAACGCACAATGCCGACTTTTCTACAAGAGGACTGACACTCTAACTTTCTATGATTTGAACCTCTCCTGTGAGTCCAGTTTTAGATTCCGATGCTTCACTTCAGGTTTACTGTATCCCATGGACCTTCTTATTGACGATGAAGCACATAAATTGCATCGGAATGAAATTGAAAAGGCACAATGCCGACATCAGTAGAAGAGGACTGACACTCTAACTTTCTACGATTTGAACCTCTCCTGTGAGTCCAGTTTTAGATTCCGATGCTTCACTTCAGGTTTATTGTATCCCTTGGACCCTCTTATTGACGATGAAACACAGAAATTGCATCCGAATTTAATATAAAAGGCACAATGCCGACTTAAGTACAAGTGGACTGACACTCTAACTTTCTATGATTTGAACATCTCCTGTGAGTCCAGTTTTAGATTCCGATGCTTCAGTTCAGGTTTACTGTATCCCTTGTACCTTCTTATTGATGATGAAACACAGAAATTACATCCGAATTTCATACAAAGGGCACAATGCCGACTTAAGTACAAGAAGACTGACACTCTAACTTTCTATGATTTAAAACTCTCCTGTGACTCCAGTTTTAGATTCCGATGATTCACTTCAGGTTTACTGTATCCCTTGGACCTTCATACTGATGATGAAACACAGAAATTGCATCCGAATTTAATACAAAAGGCACAATGCCGACTTCAGTACAAGAGGACAGACACTCTCACTTTCTATTATTTTAACCTCTCCTGTGAGTCCAGTTTTAGATTCAGATGCTTCACTTCCGGTTTCCTGTATACCTTGGACCGTCTTATTGACGATGAAACACAGAAACTGCATCCGAATTTAATACAAAAGGCACATTGCCGACTTTAGTACAAGAGGTCTGACTCTCTCACTTTCTATGATTTGAACCTCTCCTGTGGGTCCAGGTTTAGATTCCGATGCTTCACTTCAGGTTTACTGTATCCCTTGAACCTTCTTATTGACGATGAAATACAGAAATTGCATCCGAATTTAATATAAAAGGCACAATGCCGACTTAAGTACAAGAGGACTGACACTCTAACTTTCTATGATTTGAACCTCTCCTGTGAGTCCAGTTTTAGATTCCGAAGCTTCACTTCAGGTTTACTGTATCCCTTGGAGCATCTTATCGACGATGAAACACAGAAGTTGCATCGGAATTAAATTCGAAAGGAACAAGGCCGACTAAAAAACACGAGGACTGACACTCTAACTTTCTAGGATTTGAACCTCTCCTGTGAGTTTAGTGTTCGATTCCGATGCTTCACTTCAGGTTCACTGTATCCCTTGGACCTTCTTATTGACGATGAAACACAGAAATTTCATCCGAATTCAATACAAAAGACACAATGACAACTTAAGTACAAAAGGACTGACACTCTAACTATCTATGATTTGAATCTCTCCTGTGAGTCCAGTTTTAGATACCGATGCTTCACTTCAAGTTTACTGTATACCTTGGACCTTCGTATTGACGATGAAACACAGAAATAGCATCGGAATTAAATTCAAAATGCACAAGGCCGACTAAAGTACAAGAGGACTGACACTCTAACTTTCTATGATTTGAACCTCTCCGGTGAGTCCAGTTTTAGATTCCGACGCTTCACTTCAGGTTTACTGTATCCCTTGGACCTTCTTATTGACGATGAATCACAGATATTGCATTCGAAATTAATACAAAGGGCACAATGCCGACTTAAGTACAAGAGGACTGACACTCTCACTTTCTATGATTTGAACCTCTCCTGTGGGTCAAGGTTTGGATTCCGATGCTTCACTTCAGGTTTACTGTATCCCTTGAACCTTCTTATTGACGATGAAACACAGAAATTGCATCCGAATTTAATACAAAAGGCACAATGCCGACTTAAGTACAAGAGGACTGGCACTCTAACTTCCTATGATTTGAAAGTCTCCTGTGAGTCCAGTTTTAGATTCCGATGCTTCACTACAGGTTTACTGTATACCTTGCAACTTCTAATTGACAATGAAACACAGTAATTGCATCGGAATAAAAGTTCAAAAAGCACAATGCCGACTTAAGTACATAAGGGCTGACACTCTTACTTTCTATGATTTGAACCTCTCCTGTGAGTCCAGTTTTTTATTCCGACGCTTCACTTCCGGTTTTATGTATCCCTTGGACCTTCTTATTGACGAGGAAACACAGAAATTGAATCCGAATTTAATACAAAAGTCACAATACCGACTTAGGTACAAGAGGACTGTCACTCTAACTTCCTATGATTTGAACCTCTCCTGTGAGTCTAGTTTTAGATTCCGATGCTTGACTTCAGGTTTACTGTATCCCTTGGACATTTTTATTGACGATGAAACACAGAAATTGCATCGGAATTAAATACAAAACGCACAATGCCAACTTAAGTACAGGAGGACTGACACTCTAACTTTCTATGATTTGAACCTCTCCTGTGAGTCAAGTTTTAGATTCCGATGCATCACTTCAGGTTTACTGTATCCCTTGGACCTTCTTATTGACAATGAAACACAGAAATTGCATCGGAATTAACTTAAAAAGGCACAATGCCGACTTAACTACAAGAGGACTGACACTCTAACTTTCTATGATTTGAACCTCTCCTGTGAGTCCAGTTTTAGATTCCGATGCTTCACTTCAGGTTTACTGTATCCCATGGACCTTCTTATTGACGATGAAACACAGAAATTGCATCGGAATTAAATTCAAAAGTCACAATGCCGACTTAAGTACAAGAGGACTGACACTCTAACTTTCTACGATTTGAACCTCTCCTGTGAGTCCAGTTTTAGATTCCGATGCTTCACTTTAGGTTTATTGTATTCCTTGTAACCTCTTATTGTCGATGAAACACAGAAATTGCATCCGAATTTAATACAAAAAGCACAATGCCGACTTAAGTACAAGAGGACAAAGACTCTAATTTTCTATGATTTGAACCTCTCCTGTAAGTCCAGTTTTAGAATCCGATGCTTCACTTCAGGTTTACTGTATCCCTTGGACCATCTCATTGACAATGAAACACAGAAATTGCATCGCAATTAAATTCAAAAGGCACAAGGCCGACTAAAGTACAAGAGGACTGACACTCTAACTTTCTATGATTTGAACCTCTCCGGTGAGTCCAGTTTTAGATTCCGACATTTCACTTCAGGTTTACTGTATCCCTTGTACCTTCTTATTGATGAAGAAACACAGAAATTGCATTCGAACTTAATACAAAAGGCACAATGCCGACTTAAGTACAAGTGGACAGACACTCTCACTTTCTATGATTTGAACCTCTCCTGTGAGTCCAGTTTTAGATTCCGATGCTTCACTTCCGGTTTCCTGTATACCTTGGACGTTTTTATTGACAATGAAACAAAGAAACTGCATCCGAATATAATACAAAAGGCACAATGCCGACTTAAGTACAAGAGGACTGACACTCTCACTTTCTATGATTTGAACCTCTCCTGTGAGTCCAGTTTTAGATTCCGATGCTTCACTTCAGGTTTCCTGTATACCTTGGACCTTCTTATTGACGATGAGCCACAGAAATTGCATCCGAATTAAATTCAAAAGGCACAATGCCGACTTAAGTACAAGAGGACTGACACTCTAACTTTCTACGATTTGAACCTCTCCTGTGAGTCCAGTTTTAGATTCCGATGCTTCACTTTAGGTTTATTGTATTCCTTGTAACCTCTTATTGACGATGAAACACAGAAATTGCATCCGAATTTAATACAAAAAGCACAATGCCGACTTAAGTACAAGAGGACTGACACTCTAATTTTCTATGATTTGAACCTCTCCTGTAAGTCCAGTTTTAGAATCCGATGCTTCACTTCAGGTTTACTGTATCCCTTGGACCATCTCATTGACGATGAAACACAGAAATTGCATCCCAATTAAATTCAAAAGGCACAAGGCCGACTAAAGTACAAGAGGACTGACACTCAAACTTTCTATGATTTGAACCTCTCCGGTGAGTCCAGTTTTAGATTCCGACATTTCACTTCAGGTTAACTGTATCCCTTGTAACTTCTTATTGATGAAGAACCACAGAGATTGCATTCGAACTTAATACAAAAGGCACAATGCCGACTTAAGTACAAGTGGACAGACACCCTCACTTTCTATGATTTGAACCTCCCCTGTGAGTCCAGTTTTAGATTCCGATGCTTCACTTCCGGTTTCCTGTATACCTTGGACGTTTTTATTGACAATGAAACAAAGAAACTGCATCCGAATATAATACAAAAGGCACAATGCCGACTTAAGTACAAGAGGACTGACACTCTCACTTTCTATGATTTGAACCTCTCCTGTGAGCCCAGTTTTAGATTCCGATGCTTCACTTCAGGTTTCCTGTATACCTTGGATCTTCTTATTGACGATGAGCCACAGAAATTGCATCTGAATTAAATTCAAAAGGCACAATGCCGACTTAAGTACAAGAGGACTGACACTCTAAATTTCTATGATTTGAACCTCTCCTGTTAGCCCAGTTTTAGATTCCGATGCTTCACTTCGGGTTTACTGTATCCCTTGAACCTTCTTATTGACGATGAAACACTGAAATCGCATCCGAATTTAATACAAAAGGCACAATGCGGACTTATGTACAAGAGGACTGACACTCTAACTTTCTATGATTTGAACCTCTCCCGTTAGCCCAGTTTTAGATTCCGATGCTTCACTTCTGGTTTACTGTATCCCTTGGACCTTCCTATTGATGATGAAACTCAGAAGTTGCATCCGAATTTAATACAAACGGCACAATGACGACTTAAGTACAAGAGGACTGACACCCTAACTTTCTATGATTTGAACCTCTCCTGTGAGTCCAGTTTTAGATTCCGATGCTTCACTTCATGTTCACTGTATACCTTGGACCTTCGTATTGCTGACGAAACACAGAAATTTCATCGAAATTCAATTCAAAAGGCACAATGCCGACTTAAGTAGAAGAGGACTGAGACTCGAACTTTCTATGATTTGAACCTCTCCTGGGAGTCCAGTTTTAGATTCCGATCTTCACTTCTTGTTCACTATATCCCTTGGACCTTCCTATTGACGATGAAACACAGATATTGCATCCGAATTTAATACAAAAGGAACAATGACGACTTAAGTACAAAAGGACTGACACTCTAACTTTCTATGATTTGAATCACTCCTGTGAGTCCAGTTTTAGATTCCGATGCTTCACTTCAAATTTACTGTATACCTTCGATCTTCTTATTGACGATGAAACACAGAAATTACATCGGAATTAAATTCAAAAGGCACAATGCCAACTTCAGTACAAGAGGACTGACACTCTAACTTTCTATGATTTGAACCTCTCCTGTTAGCCCAGTTTTAGATTCCGATACTTCACTTCAGGTTTACTGTATCCCTTGGACCTTCTTATTGATGATGAAACACAGAAATTGCATCCGAATGTAATACAAACGGCACAATGCCGACTTAAGTACAAGAGGACAGACACCCTAACTTTCTATGATTTGAACCTCTCCGGTGAGTCCAGTTTTAGATTCCGATGCTTCACTTCAGGTTTGCTGTATCCCTTGGACCTCCTTATTGACGAGGAAACACAGAAATTGCATCCGAATTTAATACAAATGTCACAATGCCGACTTAAGTACAAGAGGACTGACATTCTAACTTTCTATGATTTGAACCTCTCCTGTGAGTCTAGTTTTAGATTCCGATGCTTCACTTCAGGTTCACTGTATACCTTGGACCTTCTTATTTGCGACGAAACACAGAAATTGCATCAGAATTCAATTCAAAAGGCACAATGCCGACTTAAGTAGAAGAGGACTGACACTCTAACTCTCTAGGATTAGAACCTCTCCTGTGAGTTTAGTTTTAGATTCCGATGCTTCACTTCAGGTTCACTGTATCCCTTGGACCTTCTTATTGACGATGAAACACAGAAATGTCATCCGAATTTAATACAGAAGACACAATGACGACTTAAGTACAAAAGGACTGACACTCTAACTTTCAATGATTTGAATCTCTCCTGTGAGTCCAGTTTTAGATACCGATGCTTCACTTCAAGTTTACTGTATACCTTGGACCTTCGTATTGACGACGAAACACAGAAATAGCATCGGAATTAAATTCAAAAGGCACAATTCCGACTTCAGTTCAAGAGGACTGACTTTCTAAATTTCTATGATTTGAACCTCTCCTTTGAGTCAGTTTTAGATTCCGATGCTACACTTCAGGTTTACCGTATACCATGGACCTTCTTATTGACGATGAAGCACATAAATTGCATCGGAATAAAATTGAAAAGGCACAATGCCGACTTAAGTACAAGATGACTGACGCTCTAATTTTCTATGATTTGAACCTGTCCTGTGAGTCCAGTTTTAGAATCCGATGATTCACTTCAGGTTTACTGTATCCCTTGGACCTTCCTATTGACGATGAAACACAGAAATTGCATCCGAATTTAATACAAAAGGTACAATGCCGACTTAAGTACAAGAGGACTGACACTCTAATTATCTATGATTTGAACCTCCCCTGTAAGTACACTTTTAGAATCCGATGCTTCACTTCATATTGACGATGAAACACAGAAATTGCATCGCAATTAAATTCAAAAGGCACAAGGCCGACTAAAGTACAAGAGGACTGACACTCTAACTTTCTATGATTTGAACCCCTCCGGTGAGTCCAGTTTTAGATTCCGACGCTTTGCTTCAGGTTTACTGTATACCTTGGAACTTCTAATTGACAGTGAAACACAGTAATTGCATCGGAATAAAAGTTCAAAAAGCACAATGCCGAATTAAGTACATAAGGAATGACACACTAACTTTCTATGATTTGAACCGCTCCTGTGAGTCCAGTTTTTGATTCCGACGCTTCACTTCCGGTTTACTGTATCCCTTGGACCTTCTTATTGACGAGGAAACACAGAAATTGCATCCGAATTTAATACAAAAGTCACAATGCCGACTTAAGTACAAGAGGACTGTCATTCTAACTTCCTATGATTTGAACCTCTCCTGTGAGTCTAGTTTTAGATTCCGATGCTTCACTTCAGGTTCACTGTATACCTTGGATCTTCGTATTGCCGATGTAACACAGAAATTGCATCGGAATTCAATTCAAAAGGCACAATGCCGACTTAAGAAGAAGAGGACTGAGACTCTAACATTGTATGATTTGCACCTCTCCTGGGAGTCCAGTTTTAGATTCCGATCTTCACTTCTTGTTCACTATATCCCTTGGACATTCTTATTGACGATGAAACACAGAAATTGCATCCGAATTTAATACAAAAGGAACAATGACGACTTAAGTACAAAGGGACTGACACTCTAACTTTCTATGATTTGAATCTCTCCTGTGAGTCCAGTTTTAGATTTCGATGCTTCACTTCAAAATTTCTGTATACCTTCGATCTTCTTATTGACGATGAAACACAGAAATTGCATCGGAATTAAATTCAAATGGCACAATGCCAACTTCAGTACAAGAGAACTGACACTCTAACTTTCTATGATTTGAACCTCTCCTGTTAGCCCAGTTTTAGATTCCGATACTTCACTTCAGGTTTACTGTATCCCTTGGGCCTTCTTACTGATGATGAAACACAGAAATTGCATCCGAATGTAATACAAACGGCACAATGCCGACTTAAGTACAAGAGGACAGACACCCTAACTTTCTATGATTTGAACCTCTCCGGTGAGTCCAGTTTTAGATTCCGATGCTTCACTTCAGGTTTACTGTATCCCTTGGACCTCCTTATTGACGAGGAAACACAGAAATTGCATCCGAATTTAATACAAATGTCACAATGCCGACTTAAGTACAAGAGGACTGACATTCAAACTTCCTATGATTTGAATCTCTCCTGTGAGTCTAGTTTTAGATTCCGATGCTTCACTTCCGGTTTACTGTATCCCTTGGACCTTCTTATTGACGAGGAAACACAGAAATTGCATCCGAATTTAATACAAATGTCACAATGCCGACTTAAGTACAAGAGGACTGTCATTCTAACTTCCTATGATTTGAATCTCTCCTGTGAGTCTAGTTTTAGATTCCGATGCTTCACTTCAGGTTCACTGTATACCTTGGACCTTCTTATTTGTGACGAAACACAGAAATTGCATCGGATTCAATACAAAAGGCACAATGCCGACTTAAGTAGAAGAGGACTGACGCTCTAACTTTCTAGGATTAGAACCTCTCCTGTGAGTTTTGTTTTAGATTCCGATGCTTCACTTCAGGTTCACTGTATCCCTTGGACCTTCTTATTGACGATGAAACACAGAAATTTCATCCACATTTAATACAAAAGACACAATGACGACTCAAGTACAAAAGGACTGACACTCTAACTTTCTATGATTTGAATCTCTCCTGTGAGTCCAGTTTTAGATACCGATGCTTCACTTCAAGTTTACTGTATACCTTGGACCTTCGTATTGACGACGAAACACAGAAATAGCATCGGAATTTAATTCAAAAGGCACAATTCCGACTTCAGTTCAAGAGGACTGACTTTCTAAATTTCTATGATTTGAACCTCTCCTTTGAGTCCAGTTTTAGATTCCGATGCTACACTTCAGGTTTACCGTATACCATGGACCTTCTTATTGACGATGAAGCACATAAATTGCATCGGAATGAAATTGAAAAGGCACAATGCCGACTTAAGTACAAGATGACTGACGCTCTAATTTTCTATGATTTGAACCTGTCCTGTGAGTCCAGTTTTAGAATCCGATGATTCACTTCAGGGTTACTGTATCCCTTGGACCTTCTTATTGACGATGAAACACAGAAATTGCTTCCGATTTTAATACAAAAGTTACAATGCCGACTTAAGTACAAGAGGACTGACACTCTAATTTTCTATGATTTGAACCTCCCCTGTAAGTCCACTTTTAGAATCCGATACTTCACTTCAGGCTTACATGTATCCCTTGGACCATCTTATTGACGATGAAACACAGAAATTGCATCGCAATTAAATTCAAAAGGCACAAGGCCGACTCAAGTACAAGAGGACTGACACTCTAACTTTCTATGATTTGAACCTCTCCGGTGAGTCCAGTTTTAGATTCCGACGCTTCACTTTAGGTTTACTGTATACCTTGGAACTTCTAATTGACAATGAAACACAGTAATTGCATCGGAATAAAAGTTCAAAAAGCACATTGCCGACTTAAGTACATAAGGAATGACACACTAACTTTCTATGATTTGAACCGCTCCTGTGAGTCCAGTTTTTGATTCCGACGCTTCACTTCCGGTTTACTGTATCCCTTGGACCTTCTAATTGACGATGAAACACAGAAATTGCATCCGAATTTAATACAAAAGGAACAATGACGACTTAAGTACAAAGGGACTGACACTCTAAATTTCTATGATTTGAATCTCTCCTGTGAGTCCAGTTTTAGATTCCGATGCTTCACATCAAATTTACTGTATACCTTCGCTCTTCTTATTGACGATGAAACACAGAAATTGCATCGGAATTAAATTCAAAAGGCACAATGCCAACTTCAGTACAAGAGGACGGACACTCTAACTTTCTATGATTTGAACCTCTCCTGTTAGCCCAGTTTTAGATTCCGATACTTCACTTCAGGTTTACTGTATCCCTTGGACCTTCTTATTGATGATGAAACACAGAAATTGCATCCGAATGTAATACAAACGGCTTAATGCCGACTTAAGTACAAGAGGACAGACACCCTAACTTTCTATGATTTGAACCTCTCCGGTGAGTCCAGTTTTAGATTCCGATGCTTCACTTCAGGTTTACTGTATCCCTTGGACCACCTTATTGACGAGGAAACACAGAAATTGCGTCCGAATTTAATACAAATGTCACAATGCCGACTTAAGTACAAGAGGTCTGACATTCTAACTTTCTATGATTTGAATCTCTCCTGTGAGTCTAGTTTTAGATTCCGATGCTTCACTTCAGGTTCACTGTATCCCTTGGACCTTCTCATTGACGATGAAACACAGAAATTTCATCCGAATTTAATACAAAAGACACAATGACGACTTAAGTACAAAAGGACTGACACTCTAACTTTCTATGATTTGAATCTCTCCTGTGAGTCCAGTTTTAGATACCGATGCTTCACTTCAAGTTTACTGTATACCTTGGACCTTCGTATTGACGACGAAACACAGAAATAGCATCGGAATTAAATTCAAAAGGCACAATTCCGACTTCAGTTCAAGAGGACTGACTTTCTAAATTTCTATGATTTGAACCTCTACTTTGAGTACAGTTTTAGATTCCGATGATACACTTCAGGTTTACCGTATACCATGGACCTTCTTATTGACGATGAAGCACATAAATTGCATCGGAATGAAATTGAAAAGGCACAATGCCGACTTAAGTACAAGATGACTGACGCTCTAATTTTCTATGATTTGAACCTGTCCTGTGAGTCCAGTTTTAGAATCTGATGATTCACTTCAGGTTTACTGTATCCCTTGGACCTTCTTATTGACGATGAAACACAGAAATTGCATCCGAATTTAATACAAAAGGTACAATGCCGACTTAAGTACAAGAGGACTGACACTCTAATTTTCTATGATTTGAACCTCCCCTGTAAGTCCACTTTTAGAATCCGATGCTTCACTTCAGGTTTACTGTATCCCTTGGACCATCTTATTGACGATGAAACACAGAAATTGCATCGCAATTAAATTCAAAAGGCACAAGGCCGACTAAAGTACAAGAGGACTGACACTCTAACTTTTCTATGACTTGAACCTCTCCGGTGAGTCCAGTTTTAGATTCCGACGCTTCACTTCAGGTTTACTGTATCCCTTGTACCTTCTTATTTATGATGAAACACAGAAATTGAATGCGAATTTAATACAAAGGGCACAATGCCGACTTAAGTACAAGAAGACTGACACTCTATCTTTCTATGATTTGAACCTCTCCTGTGAGTCCAGTTTTAGATTCCGATGCCTCACTTCAGGTTTACTGTATCCCTTGGACCTTCATATTGACGATGAAACACAGAAATTGCATCCGAATTTAGTACAAAAGGCACAATGTCGACTTAAGTACAAGAGGACAGACACTCTAACTTTCTATGATTTGAACCTCTCCTGTGAGTCCAGTTTCAGATTCCGATGCTTCACTTCCGGTTTCCTGTATACCTTGGACCTTTTTATTGACAATGAAACAAAGAAACTGCATCCGAATATTATACAAAAGGCACAATGCCGACTTAAGTACAAGAGGACTGACACTCTCATTTTCTATGATTTGAACCTCTCCTGTGAGTCCAGTTTTAGATTCCGATGCTTCACTTCAGGTTTCCTGTATACCTTCGACCTTCTTATTGACGATGAGACACAGAAATTGCATCCGAATTAAATTCAAAATGCACAATGCCGACTTAAGTACAAGAGGACTGACACTCTAAATTTCTATGATTTGAACCTCACCTGTTAGCCCTGTTTTAGATTCCGATGCTTCACTTCAGGTTAACTGTATCCCTTGGACCTTCTTATTGATGATGAAACACAGAAATTGCATCCGAATTTAATACAAACGGCACAATGCCGACTTAAGTACAAGAGGACTGACACCCTAACTTTCTATGATATGAACCTCTCCTGTGAGTCCAGTTTTAGATTCCGATGCTTCACTTCTGGTTTTCTGTATCCCTTGGACCTTCTTATTGACGATGAAACACAGAAATTGCATCCGAATTTAATACAAAAGGCACAATGCGGACTTTAGTACAAGAGGACTGAATCTCTCACTTTCTATTATTAGAACTTCTCCTGTGGGTCCAGGTTTAGATTCCGATGCGTCACCTCAGTTAACTGTATCCCTTGAACCTTCTTATTGACGACGAAACACAGAAATTGCATTCGAATTTAATACAAAAGGCACAATGCCGACTTAAGTACAAGAGGACTGACACTCTAACTTTCTATGATTTGAACCTCTCCTGTTAGCCCAGTTTTACATTCCGATGCTTCACCTCAGGTTTACTGTATCCCTTGGACCTTCTTATTGATGATGAAACTCAGAAGTTGCATCCGAATTTAATACAAACGGCACAATGACGACTTATGTACAAGAGGACTGACACCCTAACTTTCTATGATTTGAACCTCTCCTGTGAGTCCAGTTTTGGATTCCGATGCTTCACTTCAGGTTTACTGTATCCCTTGGACCTTCTTATTGACGATGAATCACAGATATTGCATTCGAAATTAATACAAAGGGCACAATGCCGACTTAAGTACAAGAGGACTGACACTCTCACTTTCTATGATTTGAACCTCTCCTGTGGGTCCAGGTTTAGATTCCGATGCTTCACTTCAGGTTCACTGTATCCCTTGAACCTACTTATTGACGATGAAACACAGAAATTGCATCCGAATTTAATACAAAAGGCACAATGCCGACTTAAGTACAAGAGGACTGACACTCTAACTTCCTATGATTTGAAACTCTCCTGTGAGTCCAGTTTTAGATTCCGATGCTTCACTTCAGGTTTACTGTATACCTTGGAACTTCTAATTGACAATGAAACACAGTAATTGCATCGGAATAAAAGTTCAAAAAGCACAATGCCGACTTAAGTACATAAGGACTGACAGTCTAACTTTCTATGATTTGAACCTCTCCTGTGAGTCCAGTTTTTGATTCCGACGCTTCACTTCTGGTTTACTGTATACCATGGACCTTCTTAATGACGATGAAGCACAGAAATTGCTTCGGAATGAAATTGAAAAGGCACGATGCCGACTTAAGTACAAAATGACTGACGCTTAAATTTTCTATGATTTGAACCTGTTATGTGCATCCAGTTTTAGAATTCGATGATTCACTTCTGGTTTACTGTATCCCTTGGACCTTCTTATTGACGATGAAACACAGAAATTGCATCCGAAAGTAATACAAAAGGCACAATGCCGACTTAAGTACAAGAGGACTGACACTCTAACTTTCTATGGTTTTTGAACCTCTCCTGTAAGTCCAGTTTTAGAATCCGATGCTTCACTTCAGGTTTACTGTATCCCTTGGACCATCTTATTGACGATGAAACACAGAAATTGCATCGGAATTAAATTCAAAAGGCACAATGCCGACTAAAGTACAAGAGGACTGACACTCTAACTTTCTATGATTTGAACCTCTCCGGTGAGTCCTGTTTTAGAATCCGATGCTTCACCTCAGGTTTACTGTATCCCTTGTGCCTTCTTATTGATGATGAAACGCAGAAATTGCATCCGAATTTCATACTAAAGGCACAATGCCGACTTAAGTACAAGAAGACTGACACTCTAACTTTCTATGATTTGAACCTCTCCTGTGAGTAAAGTTTTAGATTCCGATGCCTCACTTCAGGTTTAATGTATCCCTTGGACCTTCTTATTGACGATGAAACAAAGAAATTGCATCGGAATTGAATACAAAAGGCACAATGCCGACTTAAGTACAAGGGGACTGACACTCTCACTTTCTATGATTTGAACCTCTCCTGTGAGTCCAGTATTAGATTCCGATGCTTCACTTCCGGTTTCCTGTATACCATGGACCTTCTTATTGACGATGAAACACAGAAATTGCATGCGAATTAAATTCAAAAGGCACAATGCCGACATAAGGACAAGAGGACTGACACTCTAACTTTCTATGATTTGAACCTCTCCTGTGAGCCCAGTTTTAGATTCCGATGCTACACTTCAGGTTTACTGTATCCGTTGGACCATCTTATTGATGATGAAACACAGAAATTGCATCCGAATTTAATACAAAAGGCACAATGCCGACTTAAGTAGAAGGTGACTGACACTCTAACTTTCTATGCTTTGAATCTCTCCTGTGAGTTAAGTTTTAGATTCCGATGCTTCACGTAAAGTTTACTGTGTACCTTGGTCCTTCTTATTGACGATGAAACACAGAAATTGCATCGGAATTAAATTCAAAAGGCACAATGCCGACGTCAGTACAAGAGGACTGACACTCTAACTTTATATGATTTGAACCTCTCCTTTGAGTCCAGTTTTAGATTCCGATGCTACACTTCAGGTTTACTGTATACCATGAACCTTCTTATTGACGATGAAGCACAGAAATTGCATCGGAATGAAATCGAAAAGGCACAATGCCGACTTAAGTACAAGATGACTGACGCTCTAATTGTCTATGATTTGAACCTGTCCTGTGAGTCCAGTTTTAGAATCCGATGATTCACTTCAGGTTTACTGTATACCTTGGACCTTCGTATTGCCGATGAAACACAGAAATTGCATCGGAATTCAATTCAAAAGGCACAATGCCGACTTAAGTACAAGAGGACTGACACTCTCTCTTTCTATGATTTGAACCTCTCCTGTGAGGCCAGGTTTAGATTCCGATGCTTCACTTCAGGTTTCCTGTATACCTTGGACCTTCTTATTGACGATGAGACACAGAAATTGCATCCGAATTAAATTCAAAAGGCACAATGCCGACTTAAGTACAAGAGGACTGACGCTCTAAATTTCTATGATTTGAACCTCACCTGTTAGCCCAGTTTTAGAATCCGATGCTTCATTTCAGGTTTACTGTAACCCTTGGACCTTCTTATTGATGATGAAACACAGTAATTGCATCCGAATTTAATACAAACGGCACAATGCCGACTTAAGTACAAGAGGACTGACACCCTAACTTTCTATGATATGAACCTCTCCTGTGAGTCCAGTTTTAGATTCCGATGCTTCACTTCTGGTTTACTGTATCCCTTGGACCTTCTTATTGACGATGAAACACAGAAATTGAATCCGAATTTAATACAAAAGGCACAATGCGGACTTTAGTACAAGAGGACTGAATCTCTCACTTTCTATGATTAGAACTTCTCCTGTGGGTCCAGGTTTAGATTCCGATGCTTCACCTCAGTTAACTGTATCCCTTGAACCTTCTTATTGACGACGAAACACAGAAATTGCATTCGAATTTAATACAAAAGGCACAATGCCGACTTAAGTACAAGCGGACTGACACTCTAACTTTCTATGATTTGAACCTCTCCTGTTAGCCCAGTTTTACATTCCGATGCTTCACCTCAGGTTTACTGTATCCCTTGGACCATCTTATTGATGATGAAACTCAGAAGTTGCATCCGAATTTAATACAAACGGCACAATGACGACTTATGTACAAGAGGACTGACACCCTAACTTTCTATGATTTGAACCTTTCCTGTGAGTCCAGTTTTGGATTCCGATGCTTCACTTCAGGTTTACTGTATCCCTTGGACCTTCTTATTGACGATGAATCACAGATATTGCATTCGAAATTAATACAAAGGGCACAATGCCGACTTAAGTACAAGAGGACTGACACTCTCACTTTCTATGATTTGAACCTCTCCTGTGGGTCCAGGTTTAGATTCCGATGCTTCACTTCAGGTTTACTGTATCCCTTGAACCTTCTTATTGACGATGAAACACAGAAATTGCATCCGAATTTAATACAAAAGGCACAATGAAGACTTAAGTACAAGAGGACTGACACTCTAACTTCCTATGATTTGAAACTCTCCTGTGAGTCCAGTTTTAGATTCCGATGCTTCACTACAGGTTTACTGTATACCTTGGAACTTCTAATTGACAATGAAACACAGTAATTGCATCGGAATAAAAGTTCAAAAAGCACAATGCCGACTTAAGTACATAAGGACTGACAGTCTAACTTTCTATGATTTGAACCTCTCCTGTGAGTCCAGTTTTTGATTCCGACGCTTCACTTCTGGTTTACTGTATCCCTTGGACCTTCTTATTGACGAGGAAACACAGAAATTGCATCCGAATTTAATACAAAAGTCACAATGCCAACTTAAGTACAAGAGGACTGTCACTCTAACTTCCTATGATTTGAACCTCTCCTGTGAGTCTAGTTTTAGATTCCGATGCTTCACTTCAGGTTCACTGTATACCTAGGACCTTCGTATTGCCGATGAAACACAGAAATTGCATTGGAATTCAATTCAAAAGGCACAATGCCGACTTAAGAAGAAGGGGACTGAGACTCTAACTTTCTATGATTTGAACCTCTCCTGGGAATCTAGTTTTAGATTCCGATCTTCACTTCTTGTTCACTATACCCCTTGGACCTTCTTATTGACGATGAAACACAGAAATTGCATCCGAATTTAATACAAAAGGAACAATGACGACTTAAGTACAAAAGGACTGACACTCTAACTTTCTATGATTTGAATCTCTCCTGTGAGTCCAGTTTTAGATTCCGATGCTTCACTTCAAATTTACTGTATGCCTTCGATCTTCTTATTGACGATGAAACACAGAAATTGCATCGGAATTAAGTTCAAAAGGCACATGCCGACTTCAGTACAGTTGGACTGACACTCTACCTTTCTATGATTTGAACCTCTCCTTTGAGTCCAGTTTCTGATTCCGATTCTACACTTCAGGTTTACTGTATACCATGGACCTTCTTAATGACGATGAAGCACAGAAATTGCTTCGGAATGAAATTGAAAAGGCACGATGCCGACTTAAGTACAAAATGACTGACGCTTAAATTTTCTATGATTTGAACCTGTTATGTGAGTCCAGTTTTAGAATTCGATGATTCACTTCCGGTTTACTGTATCCCTTGGACCTCCTTATTGACGATGAAACACAGAAATTGCATCCGAATGTAATACAAAAGGCACAATGCCGACTTAAGTACAAGAGGACTGACACTCCAACTTTCTATGGTTTGAACCTCTCCTGTAAGTCCAGTTTTAGAATCCGATGCTTCACTTCAGGTTTACTGAATCCCTTGGACCATCTTATTGACGATGAAACACAGAAATTGCATCGGAATTAAATTCAAAAGGCACAAGGCCGACTAAAGTACAAGAAGACTGACACTCTAACTTTCTATGATTTGAACCTCTCCGGTGAGTCCTGTTTTAGAATCCGTTGCTTCACCTCAGGTTTACTGTATCCCTTGTGCCTTCTTATTGATGATGAAACGCAGAAATTGCATCCGAATTTCATACTAAAGGCACAATGCCGACTTAAGTACAAGAAGACTGACACTCTAACTTTCTATGATTTGAACCTCTCCTGTGAGTCCAGTTTTAGATTCCGATGCCTCACTTCAGGTTTAATGTATCCCTTGGACCTTCATATTGACGATGAAACAAAGAAATTGCATCGGAATTTAATACAAAAGGCACAATGCCGACTTAAGTACAAGGGGACTGACACTCTCACTTTCTATGATTTGAACCTCTCCTGTGAGTCCAGTACTAGATTCCGATGCTTCACTTCCGGTTTCCTGTATACCATGGACCTTCTTATTGACGATGAAACACAGAAATTGCATGCGAATTAAATTCAAAAGGCACAATGCCGACATAAGTACAAGAGGACTGACACTCTAACTTTCCATGATTTGAACCTCTCCTGTGAGCCCAGTTTTAGATTCCGATGCTACACTTCAGGTTTACTGTATCCGTTGGACCATCTTATTGATGATGAAACACAGAAATTGCATCCGAATTTAATACAAAAGGCACAATGCCGACTTAAGTAGAAGGTGACTGACACTCTAACTTTCTATGCTTTGAATCTCTCCTGTGAGTTAAGTTTTAGCTTCCGATGCTTCACGTAAAGTTTACTGTGTACCTTGGTCCTTCTTATTGACGATGAAACACAGAAATTGCATCGGAATTAAATTCAAAAGGCACAATGCCGATTTCAGTACAAGAGGACTGACACTCTAACTTTATATGATTTGAACCTCTCCTTTGAGTCTAGTTTTAGATTCCGATGCTACACTTCAGGTTTACTGTATACCATGAACCTTCTTATTGACGATGAAGCACAGAAATTGCATCGGAATGATATCGAAAAGGCACAATGCCGACTTAAGTACAAGATGACTGACGCTCTAATCGTCTATGATTTGAACCTGTCCTGTGAGTCCAGTTTTAGAATCCGATGATTCACTTCAGGTTTACTGTATACCTTGGACCTTCGTATTGCCGATGAAACACAGAAATTGCATCGGAATTCAATTCAAAAGGCACAATGCCGACTTAAGTAGAAGAGGACTGAGACTCTAACATTCTATGATTTGAACCTCTCCTGGGAGTCCAGTTTTAGATTCCGATGCTTCACTTCTTGTTCACTATATCCCTTGGACCTTCTTATTGACGATGAAACACAGAAATTGCATCCGAATTTAATAAAAAAGGCAAAGTGCCGACTTAAGTAAAAGAGGACTGACACTAACTTTCTATGCTTAGAATCTCTCCTGTGAGTTAAGTTTTAGATTCCGATGCTTCACGTAAAGTTTACTGTGTACCTTGGTCCTTCTTATTGACGATGAAACACAGAAATTGCATCGGAATTAAATTCAAAAGGCACAATGCCGACCTTAGTACAAGAGGACTGACACTCTAACTTTCTATGTTTTCAACCTCTCCTGTGAGTCCAGTTTTAGATTCCGATGCCTCACTTCAGGTTTACTGTATCCCTTGGACCTTCTTATTGACGATGAAACACAGAAATTGCATCCGAATTTAATACAAAAGGCGCAATGCCGACTTAAGTACAAGAGGACTAACACTCTCTCTTTCTATGATTTGAACCTCTCCTGTGAGTCCAGGTTTAGATTCCGATGCTTCACTTCCGGTTTCCTGTATACCTTGGACCTTCTTATTGACGATGAAACACAGAAATTGCATCCGATTTTAATACTAAAGGCACAATGCCGGCTTAAGTACAAGAGGACTGACACTCTCACTTTCTATGATTTGAACCTCTTCTGTGAGTCCAGTTTTAGATTCCAATGCTTCACTTCAGGTTTCCTGTGTACCTTGGAACTTCTTATTGACGATGAAACACAGAAATTACATCCGAAATAAATTCAAAAGGCACAATGCCGACTTAAGTACAAGAGGACTGACACTCTAACTTTCTATGATTTGAACCTCTCCTGTGAGCCCAGTTTTAGATTCCGATGCTTCACTTCAGGTTTACTGTATCCCTTGGACCGTCTTATTGAACCTGAAACACAGAAATTGCATCCGAATTTGATACAAAAGGCACAATGCCGAATTAAGTAGAAGAGGACTGACACTCTCACTTTCTATGATTTGAGCCCCTCCTGTGAGTTCAGTTTCAGATTCCGATGCTTCACTTTAGGATTCTTGTATACCTTGGACCTTCTTATTGACGATGAAACACAGAAATTGCATCCGAGTTTAATACAAAAGGCACAATGCCGACCTAAGTTCAAGAGGACTGACACTCTAACTTTCTATGATTTGAACCTCTCCTGTGAGTCCAGTTTTAGATTCCGATGCTTCACTTCAGGTTTACTGTATCCCTTGGACCTTCTTATTGACGATGAAACACAGAAATTGCATCCGAATTTAATCCAAAAGGCACAATGCCGACTTAAGTACAAGAGGACTGACACTCTCACTTTCTAAGATTTGAACCTCTGCTGTGGGTCCAGGTTTAGATTCCGATGCTTCACTTCAGGTTTACTGTATCCCTCGAACCTTCTTATTGACGATGAAACACAGAAATTGCATCCGAATTTAGTACAAAAGGCACAATGTCGACTTAAGTACAAGAGGACAGACACTCTAACTTTCTATGATTTGAACCTCTCCTGTGAGTCCAGTTTTAGATTCCGATGCTTCACTTCCGGTTTCCTGTACACCTTGGACCTTTTTATTGACAATGAAACAAAGAAACTGCATCCGAATATAATACAAAAGGCACAATGCCGACTTCAGTACAAGGGGACTGACACCCTAACTTTCTATGATATGAACCTCTCCTGTGAGTCCAGTTTTAGATTCCGATGCTTCACTTCTGGTTTACTGTATCCCTTGGACCTTCTTATTGATGATGAAACTCAGAAGTTGCATCCGAATTTAATACAAACGGCACAATGACGACTTATGTACAAGAGGACTGACACCCTAACTTTCTATGATTTGAACCTCTCCTGTGAGTCCAGGTTTAGATTCCGATGCTTCACTTCAGGTTTACTGTATCCCTTGAACCTTCTTATTGACGATGAAACACAGAAATTGCATCCGAATTTAATACAAAAGGCACAATGCCGACTTAAGTACAAGAGGACTGACACTCTAACTTCCTATGATTTGAAACTCTCCTGTGAGTCCAGTTTTAGATTCCGATGCTTCACTACAGGTTTACTGTATACCTTGGAACTTCTAATTGACAATGAAACACAGTAATTGCATCGGAATAAAAGTTCAAAAAGCACAATGCCGACTTAAGTACATAAGGACCGACAGTCTAACTTTCTATGATTTGAACCTCTCCTGTGAGTCCAGTTTATGATTCCGACGCTTCACTTCTGGTTTACTGTATCCCTTGGACCTTCTTATTGACGAGGAAACACAGAAATTGCATCCGAATTTAATACAAAAGTCACAATGCCAACTTAAGTACAAGAGGACTGTCACTCTAACTTCCTATGATTTGAACCTCTCCTGTGAGTCTAGTTTTAGATTCCGATGCTTCACATCAGGTTCACTGTATACCTTGGACCTTCGTATTGCCGATGAATCACAGAAATTGCATTGGAATTCAATTCAAAAGGCACAATGCCGACTTAAGAAGAAGGGGACTGAGACTCTAACTTTCGATGATTTAAACCTCTCCTGGGAGTCCAGTTTTAGATTCCGATCTTCACTTCTTGATCACTATACCCCTTGGACCTTCTTATTGACGATGAAACACAGAAATTGCATCCGAATTTAATACAAAAGAAACAATGACGACTTAAGTACAAAAGGACTGACACTCTAACTTTCTATGATTTGAATCTCTCCTGTGAGTCCAGTTTTAGATTCCGATGCTTCACTTCAAATTTACTGTATGCCTTCGATCTTCTTATTGACGATGAAACACAGAAATTGCATCGGAATTACATTCAAAAGGCACATGCCGACATCAGTACAGTTGAACTGACACTCTACCTTTCTATGATATGAACCTCTCCTTTGAGTCCAGTTTTTGATTCCGATTCTACACTTCAGGTTTACTGTATACCATGGACCTTCTTAATGACGATGAAGCACAGCAATTACTTCGGAATGAAATTGAAAAGGCACGATGCCGACTTAAGTACAAAATGACTGACACTTAAATTTTCTATGATTTGAACCTGTTATGTGAGTCCAGTTTTAGAATTCGATGATTTACTTCTGGTTTACTGTATCCCTTGGACCTTCTTATTGACGATGAAACACAGAAATTGCATCTGAATGTAATACAAAAGGCACAATGCCGACTTAAGTACAAGAGGACTGACACTCTAACTTTCTATGGTTTGAACCTCTCCTGTAAGTCCAGTTTTAGAATCCGATGCTTCACTTCAGGTTTACTGTATCCCTTGGACCATCTTATTGACGATGAAACACAGATTTTGCATCGGAATTAAATTCAAAAGGCACAAGGCCGACTAAAGTACAAGAGGACTGACACTCTAACTTTCTATGCTTTGAGTCTCCCCTGTGAGTTAAGTTTTAGATTCCGATGCTTCACGTAAAGTTTACTGTGTACCTTGGTCCTTCTTATTGACGATGAAACACAGAAATTGCATCGGAATTAAATTCAAAAGGCACAATGCCGACTTCAGTACAAGAGAACTGACACTCTAACTTTCTATGTTTTGAACCTCTCCTGTGAGTCCAGTTTTAGATTCCGATGCCTCACTTCAGGTTTACTGTATCGCTTGGACCTTCTTATTGACGATGAAACACAGAAATTGCATCCGAATTTAATACAAAAGGCGCAATGCCGACTTAAGTACAAGAGGACTGACACTCTCTCTTTCCATGATTTGAACCTCTCCTGTGAGTCCAGGTTTAGATTCCGATGCTTCACTTCCGGTTTCCTGTATACCTTGGACCTTCTTATTGACGATGAAACACAGAAATTGCATCCGATTTTAATACTAAAGGCACAATGCCGGCTTAAGTACAAGAGGACTGACACTCTCACTTTCTATGATTTGAACCTCTTCTGTGAGTCCAGTTTTAGATTCCAATGCTTCACTTCAGGTTCCCTGTGAACCTTGGAACTTCTTATTGACGATGAAACACAGAAATTACATCCGAAATAAATTCAAAAGGCACAATGCCGACTTAAGTACAAGAGGACTGACACTCTAACTTTCTATGATTTGAACCTCTCCTGTGAGCCCAGTTTTAGATTCCGATGCTTCACTTCAGGTTTACTGTATCCCTTGGACCGTCTTATTGAACCTGAAACACAGAAATTGCATCCGAATTTGATACAAAAAGCACAATGCCGAATTAAGTAGAAGAGGACTGACACTCTCACTTTCTATGATTTGAACCTCTCCTGTGAGTCCACTTTCAGATTCCGATGCTTCACTTCAGGATTCTTGTATACCTTGGACCTTCTTATTGACGATGAAACACAGAAATTGCATCCGAGTTTAATACTAAAGGCACAATGCCGACCTAATTTCAAGAGGACTGATACTCTAACTTTCTATGATTTGAACCTCTCCTGTGAGTCCAGTTTTAGATTCCGATGCTTCACTTCAGGTTTACTGTATCCCTTGGACCTTCTTATTGACGATGAAACACAGAAATTGCATCCGAATTTAATCCAAAAGGCACAATGCCGACTTAAGTACAAGAGGACTGACACTCTCACTTTCTAAGATTTGAACCTCTCCTGTGGGTCCAGGATTAGATTCCGATGCTTCACTTCAGGTTTACTGTATCCCTTGAACCTTCTTATTGACGATGAAACACAGAAATTGCATCGGAGTTTAATACATAAGGCACAATGCCGACTTCAGAACAAGAGGACTGACACTCTAACTTTCTATGATTTGAACCTCTCCTGTGAGTCCAGTTTTAGATTCCGATGCTTCACTTCAGGTTTACTGTATCCCTTGTACCTTCTTATTGATGATGAAACACAGAAATTGCATCCGAATTTAATACAAAAGGCACAATGCCGACTTAAGTACAAGAAGACTGACACTCTAACTTTCTATGATTTGAACCTCTCCTGTGAGTCCAGTTTTAGATTCTGATGCCTCACTTCAGGATTACTGTATCCCTTGGACCTTCTTATTGACGATGAAACACAAAAATTGCATCCGAATTTAATACAAAAGGCACAATGCCGATTTAAGTACAAGAGGACTGACACTCTCAATTTCTGTGATTTGAACCTCTCCTGTGAGTCCAGTTTTAGATTCCGATGCTTCACTTCCGGTTTCCTGTATACCTTGGACCTTCTTAATGACGATGAAACACAGAAATTGCATCCGATTTTAATACAAAAGGCACAATGCCGACTTAAGTACAAGAGGACTGACACTCTCACTCTCTATGATTTGAAGCACTCCTGTGAGTCCAGTTTCAGATTCCGATGCTTCACTTCAGGTTTCCTGTATAGCTTAGACCTTCTTATTGACGATAAAACACAGAAATTGCATCCGAATTTAATACAAAAGGCACAATGCCGACTTAAGTACAAGAGGACTGACACTCTAACTTTCTATGATTTGAACCTCTCCAGTGAGTCCAGTTTTGGTTTCCGATGCGTCACTTCAGGATTACTGTATCCCTTGGACCTTCTTATTGACGATGAAGCATAGAAATTGCATCGGAATGATATCGAAAAGGTACAATGCCGACTTAAGTACAAGATGACTGACGCTCTAATTGTCTATGATATGAACCTGTCCTGTGAGTCCAGTTTTCGAATCCGATGATTCACTTCAGGTTTACTGTATACCTTGGACCTTCGTATTGCCGATGAAACACAGAAATTGCATCGGAATTCAATTCAAAAGGCACAATGCCGACTTAAGTAGAAGAGGACTGAGACTCTAACATTCTATGATTTGAACCTCTCCTGTGAGTCCAGTTTTAGATTCCGATGCCTCACTTCAGGTTTACTGTATCCCTTGGACCTTCTTATTGACGATGAAACACAGAAATTGCATCCGAATTTAATACAAAAGGCGCATTGCCGACTTAAGTACAAGAGGACTGACACTCTCTCTTTCTATGATTTGAACCTCTCCTGTGAGTCCAGGTTTAGATTCCGATGCTTCACTTCCGGTTTCCTGTATACCTTGGACCTTCTTATTGACGATGAAACACAGAAATTGCATCCGATTTTAATACTAAAAGCACAATGCCGGCTTAAGTACAAGAGGACTGACACTCTCACTTCCTATGATTTGAACCTCTTCTGTGAGACCAGTTTTAGATTCCAATGCTTCACTTCAGGTTTCCTGTGTACCTTGGAACTTCTTATTGACGATGAAACACAGAAATTACATCCGAAACAAATTCAAAAGGCACAATGCCGACTTAAGTACAAGAGGACTGACACTCTAACTTTCTATGATTTGAACCTCTCCTGTGAGTCCAGTTTTAGATTCCGATGCTTCACTTCAGGTTTACTGTATCCCTTGGACCTTCTTATTTACGATGAAACACAGAAATTGCATCCGAATTTAATCCAAAAGGCACAATGCCGACTTAAGTACAAGAGGACTGACACTCTCACTTTCTAATATTTGAACCTCTCCTGTGGGTCCAGGTTTAGATTCCGATGCTTCACTTCAGGTTTACTGTATCCCTTGAACCTTCTTATTGACGATGAAACACAGAAATTGCATCGGAGTTTAATACAAAAGGCACAATGCCGTTTTAAGTACAAGAGGACTGACACTCTAACTTTCTATGATTTCAATCTCTCCTGTAAGTCCAGTTTTGGATTCCGATGTTTCACTTCAAGTTTACTGTATACCTTGGACCTTCTTATTGACGATGAAACACAGAAATTGCATCGGAATTAAATTCAAAAGGCACAATGCCGACTTCAGTACAAGAGGACTGACACTCTAACTTTCTATGATTTGAACCTCTCCTGTGAGTCCAGTTTTAGATTCCGATGCTTCACTTCAGGTTTACTGTATCCCTTGTACCTTCTTATTGATGATGAAACACAGAAATTGCATCCGAATTTAATACAAAAGGCACAACGCCGACTTAAGTACAAGAAGACTGACACTCTAACTTTCTATGATTTGAACCTCTCCAGTGAGTCCAGTTTTAGTTTCCGATGCGTCACTTCAGGATTACTGTATCCCTTGGACCTTCTTATTGACGATGAAGCACAGAAATTGCATCGGAATGATATCGAAAAGGCACAATGCCGACTTAAGTACAAGATAACTGACGCTCTAATTGTCTATGATTTGAAACTGTCCTGTGAGTCCAGTTTTAGAATCCGATGATTCACTTCAGGTTTACTGTATCCCTTGTACCTTCTTATTGATGATGAAACACAGAAATTGCATCCGAATTTAATACAAAAGGCAAAGTGCCGACTTAAGTAAAAGAGGACTGACACTCTAACTTTCTATGCTTTGAATCTCTCCTGTGAGTTAAGTTTTAGATTCCGATTCTTCACGTAAAGTTTACTGTGTACCTTGGTCCCTCTTATTGACGATGAAACACAGAAATTGCATCGGAATTAAATTCAAATGGCACAATGCCGACTTCAGTACAAGAGGACTGACACTCTAACTTTCTATGTTTTGAACCTCTCCTGTGAGTCCAGTTTTAAATTCCGATTCCTCACTTCAGGTTTACTGTATCCCTTGGACCTTCTTATTGACGATGAAACACAGAAATTGCATCCGAATTTAATACTAAAGGCACAATGCCGGCTTAAGTACAAGAGGACTGACACTCTCACTTTCTATGATTTGAACCTCTTCTGTGAGTCCAGTTTTAGATTCCAATGCTTCACTTCAGGTTTCCTGTGTTCCTTGGAACTTCTTTTTGACGATGAAACACAGAAATTACATCCGAAATAAATTAAAAAGGCACAATGCCAACTTAAGTACAAGAGGACTGACACTCTAACTTTCTATGATTTGAACCTCTCCTGTGAGCCCAGTTTTAGATTCCGATGCTTCACTTCAGGTTTACTGTATCCCTTGGACCGTCTTATTGAACCTGAAACACAGAAATTGCATCCGAATTTGATACAAAAGGCACAATGCCGAATTAAGTAGAAGAGGACTGACACTTTCACTTTCTATGATTTGAACCTCTCCTGTGAGTCCAGTTTCAGATTCCGATGCTTCACTTCAGGATTCTTGTATACCTTGGACCTTCTTATTGACGATGAAACACAGAAATTGCATCCGAGTTTAATACTAAAGGCACAACGCCGACCTAAGTTCAAGAGGACTGACACTCTAACTTTCTATGATTTGAACCTCTCCTGTGAGACCAGTTTTAGATTCCGATGCTTCACTTCAGGTTTACTGTATCCCTTGGACCTTCTTATTGACGATGAAACACAGAAATTGCATCCGAATTTAATCCAAAAGGCACAATGCCGACTTAAGTACAAGAGGACTGACACTCTCACTTTCTAAGATTTGAACCTCTCCTGTGGGTCCAGGTTTGGATTCCGATGCTTCACTTCAGGTTTACTGTATCCCTTGAACCTTCATATTGACGATGAAACACAGAAATTGCATCGGAGTTTAATACAAAAGGCACAATGCCGACTTAAGTACAAGAGGACTGACACTCTAACTTTCTATGATTTCAATCTCTCCTGTAAGTCCAGTTTTGGATTCCGATGTTTCTCTTCAAGTTTACTGTATACCTTGGACCTTCTTATTGACGATGAAACACAGAAATTGCATCGGAATTAAATTCAAAAGGCACAATGCCGACTTCAGTACAAGAGGACTGACACTCTAACTTTCTATGATTTGAACCTCTCCTGTGAGTCCAGTTTTAGATTCCGATGCTTCACTTCAGGTTTACTGTATCCCTTGGACCTTCTTATTGACGATGAAACACAGAAATTGCATCCGAAATTAATACAAAAGGCACAATGCCGATTTAAGTACAAGAGGACTGACACTCTCAATTTCTGTGATTTGAACCTCTCCTGTGAGTCCAGTTTTAGATTCCGATGTTTCACTTCCGGTTTCCTGTATACCTTGGACCTTCTTAATGACGATGAAACACAGAAATTGCATCCGATTTTAATACAAAAGGCACAATGCCGACTTAAGTACAGGAGGACTGACACTCTCACTCTCTATGATTTGAAGCACTCCTGTGAGTCCAGTTTCAGATTCCGATGCTTCACTTCAGGTTTCCTGTATAGCTTAGCCGTTCTTATTGACGATAAAACACAGAAATTGCATCCGAATTTAATACAAAAGGCACAATGCCGACTTACGTACAAGAGGACTGACACTCTAACTTTCTATGATTTGAACCTCTCCAGTGAGTCCAGTTTTAGTTTCCGATGCGTCACTTCAGGATTACTGTATCCCTTGGACCTTCTTATTGACGATGAAGCACAGAAATTGCATCCGAATTTAATTCAAAAGGCACAATGCCGACATAAGTACTAGAGGACTGACACTCTCACTTTCTATGATTTGAACCTCTCCTGTGGGTCCAGGTTTAGATTCCGATACTTCACTTCAGGTTTACTGTATCCCTTGAACCTTCTTATTAACGATGAAACACAGCAATTGCATCGGAATTTAATACAAAATGCACAATGCCGACTTAAGTACAAGAGGACTGTCACTCTAACTTTCTATGATTTGAAACTCTCCTGTGGGACCAGTATTAGATTCCGATGCTTCACTACAGGTTTACTGTATACCTTGGAATTTCTTAATGATGATGAGACACAGTAATTGCATCGGAATAAAAATTCAAAAGGCACAATGCCGACTTAAGTACAAGTGGACTGACACTCTAACTTTCTATGATTTGAACCTCACCTGTGAGTCCAGTTTTAGATTCCGATGCTTCACTTCCGGTTTTTAATGTATCCCTTGGACCTTCATAATGACGAGGAAACACAGAAATTGCATCCGAATTTAATACAAAAGTCACAATGCCGACTTAAGTACAAGAGGACTGACACTCTCACTTTCTATGGTTTGAACCTCTCCTGTGAGTCCAGTCATAGATTCAGATTTTTCACATCAGATTTACTGTATCCGTTGGACCTTCTTTTTGACGATGAAGCACAGAAATTGCATCGGAATTAAATTCAAAAGGCACAGTGCCGACTCAAGTACAAGAAGACTGACACTCTACCTTTCTATGTTTTTACCTCTCCTGTGAGTCCAGTTTTAGATTCCGATGCTTCACTTCAGGTTTACTGTATCCCTTGGACCCTCTTGTTATCGATGAAACACAGAAATTGCATCCGAATTTAATACAAAAGGCACAATGCCAACTTAAGTACAAGAGGACTGACACTCCCACTTTCTATGATTTGAACCTCTCCTGTGAGTCCAGTTTTACATTCCGTTGCTTCACTTCAGGTTTACTGTATCCCTTGGACCTTCTTATTGACGATGAAACACAGTAATTGCATCCGAATTAAATTCAAAAGGCACAATGCCGACATAAGTACAAGAGGACTTACTCTCTAACTTTCTATGATTTCTACCTCTTCTGTGAGTCCAGTTTTAGACTCCAATGCTTCACTTCAGGTTTCCTGTGTACCTTGGAATTTCTTATTGACGATGAAGCACAGAAATTGCATCCGAATTTAATTCAAAAGGCACAATGCCGACATAAGTACTAGAGGACTGACACTCTCACTTTCTATGATTTGAACCTCTCCTGTGGGTCCAGGTTTAGATTCCGATGCTTCACTTCAGGTTTACTGTATCCCTTGAACCTTCTTATTAACGATGAAACACAGCAATTGCATCGGAATTTAATACAAAATGCACAATGCCGACTTAAGTACAAGAGGACTGTCACTCTAACTTTCTATGATTTGAAACTCTCCTGTGGGTCCAGTATTAGATTCCGATGCTTCACTACAGGTTTACTGTATACCTTGGAATTTCTTAATGATGATGAAACACAGTAATTGCATCGGAATAAAAATTCAAAAGGCACAATGCCGACTTAAGTACAAGTGGACTGTCACTCTAACTTTCTATGATTTGAACCTCTCCTGTGAGTCCAGTTTTAGATTCCGATGCTTCACTTCCGGTTTACTGTATAACTTGGACCTTCATAATGACGAGGAAACACAGGAATTGCATCCGAATTTAATACAAAAGTCACAATGATGACTTAAGTACAAGAGGACTGACACTCGCACTTTCTGTGATTTGAACCTCCCCTGTGAGTCCAGTTTCAGATTCCGTTGCTTGACTTCAGGTTTCGTATCTACCTTGGACGCTCTTATTGACGATGAAACACAGAAATTGCATCGGAATTAAATTCAAAAGGCACAATGCCGACATAAATACAAGAGGACTGACACTCTACCTTTCAATGATGTGAACCTCTCCTGTGAGTCCAGTTTTAGATTCCGATGCTTCACTTCAGGTTTCCTGTATCCCTTGGACATTCTTATTGACGATGAAACACAGAAATTGCATCCGAATTTAATCCAAAAGGCACAATGCCGACTTAAGTACAAGAGGACTGACACTCTAACTTTCTATGATTTGAACCTCTCCTGTGAGCCCAGTTTTGGATTCCGATGCTTCACGTCAGGTTTACTGTATCCCTTGGACCTTCTTATCGATGATGAAACACAGAAATTGCATCCGAATTTAATACAAAAGGCACAATGGCGACTTAAGTACAAGAGGACTGACACTCAAACTTTCTATGATTTCAATCTCTCCTGTAAGTCCAGTTTTGGATTCCGATGCTTCACTTCAAGTTTACTGTATACCTCGGACCTTTTTATTGACGATCAAACACAGAATTTGCATCGGAATTAAATTCAAATGGCACAATGCCGACTTCAGTACAAGAGGACTGACACTCTAACTTTCTATGATTTGAACCTCTCCTGTGAGCCCAGTTTTAGATTCCGATGCTTCACTTCAGGTTTACTGTATCCCTTGGACCGTCTTATTGAACCTGAAACACAGAAATTGCATCCGAATTTGATACAAAAGGCACAATGCCGAATTAAGTAGAAGAGGACTGACACTCTCACTTTCTATGATTTGAACCTCTCCTGTAAGTCCAGTTTTGGATTCCGATGCTTCACTTCAAGTTTACTGTATACCTTGGACCTTTTTATTGACGATCAAACACAGAATTTGCATCGGAATTAAATTCAAAAGGCACAATGCCGACTTCAGTACAAGAGGACTGACACTCTAACTTTCTATGATTTGAACCTCTCCTGTGAGTCCAGTTTTAGATTCCGATGCTTCACTTCAGGTTTACTGTATCCCTTGTACCTTCTTATTGATGATGAAACGCAGAAATTGCATCCGAATTTAATACAAAAGGCACAATGCCGACTTAAGTACAAGAAGACTGACACTCTAACTAACTATGATTTGAACCTCTCCTGTGAGGTCAGTTTTAGATTCCGATGCCTCACTTCAGGATTACTGTATCCCTTGGACCTTCTTATTGACGATGAAACACAGAAATTGCATCCGAATTTAATACAAAAGGCACAATGCCGATTTAAGTACAAGAGGACTGACACTCTCAGTTTCTATGATTATAACTACTCCTGTGAGTCCAGTTTTAGATTCCGATGCTTCACTTCCGGCTTCCTGTATACCTTGGACCTTCTTAATGACGATGAAACACAGAAATTGCATCCGATTTTAATACAAAAGGCACAATGCCGACTTAAGTACAAGAGGACTGACACTCTTACTTTCTATGATTTGAACCTCTCCTGTCAGTCCAGTTTTAGATTCTGATGCTTCACTTCAGGTTTCCTGTGTACCTTGGACCTTCTTATTGACGATGAAACAAAGAAATTGCATCCGAAATAAATTCAAAAGTCACAATGCCGACTTGAATTCAATAGGACTGACACTCTAACTTTCTATGATTTGAACCTCTCCTGTGAGTCCAGTTTTAGATTCCGATGCTTCACTTCAGGTTTACTGTATCCCTTGGACCTTCTTATTGACGATGAAACACAGAAATTGCATCCGAATTTAATACAATAGGCACAATGCCGATTTAAGTACAAGAGGACTGACACTCTCAATTTCTGTGATTTGAACCTCCCCTGTGAGTCCAGTTTTAGATTCCGATGCTTCACTTCCGGTTTCCTGTATACCTTGGACCTTCTTAATGACGATGAAACACAGAAATTGCATCCGATTTTAATACAAAAGGCACAATGCCGACTTAAGTACAAGAGGACTGACACTCTCACTCTCTATGATTTGAAGCACTCCTGTGAGTCCAGTTTCAGCTTCCGATGCTTCACTTCAGGTTTCCTGTATAGCTTAGACCTTCTTATTGACGATAAAACACAGAAATTGCATCCGAATTTAATTCAAAAGGCACAATGCCGACTTAAGTACAAGAGGACTGTCACTCTAACTTTCTATGATTTGAAACTCTCCTGTAGGTCCAGTATTAGATTCCGATGCTTCACTACAGGTTTACTGTATACCTTGGAGTTTCTTAATGATGATGAAACACAGTAATTGCATCGGAATAAAAATTCAAAAGGCACAATGCCGACTTAAGTACAAGTGGACTGACACTCTAACTTTCTATGATTTCAATCTCTCCTGTAAGTCCAGTTTTGGATTCCGATGTTTCACTTCAAGTTTACTGTATACCTTGGACCTTCTTATTGACGATGAAACACAGAAATTGCATCGGAATTAAATTCAAAAGGCACAATGCCGACTTCAGTACAAGAGGACTGACACTCTAACTTTCTATGATTTGAACCTCTCCTGTGAGTCCAGTTTTAGATTCTGATGCCTCACTTCAGGATTACTGTATCCCTTGGACCTTCTTATTGACGATGAAACACAGAAATTGCATCCGAATTTAATACAAAAGGCACAATGCCGATTTAAGTACAAGGGGACTGACAGTCTCAATTTCTGTGATTTGAACCTCTCCTGTGAGTCCAGTTTTAGATTCCGATGCTTCACTTCCGGTTTCCTGTATACCTTGGACCTTCTTAATGACGATGAAACACAGAAATTGCATCCGATTTTAATACAAAAGGCACAATGCCGACTTAAGTACAAGAGGACTGACACTCTCACTCTCTATGATTTGAAGCACTCCTGTGAGTCCAGTTTCAGATTCCGATGCTTCACTTCAGGTTTCCTGTATACCTTGGACCTTCTTAATGACGATGAAACACAGAAATTGCATCCGAATTTAATACAAAAGTCACAATGCCGACTTAAGTACAAGAGGACTGACACTCTCACTTTCTATGGTTTGAACCTCTCCTGTGAGTCCAGTCATAGATTCAGATTTTTCACATCAGATTTACTGTATCCGTTGGACCTTCTTTTTCACGATGAAGCACAGAAATTGCATCGGAATTAAATTCAAAAGGCACAGTGCCGACTCAAGTACAAGAAGACTGACACTCTACCTTTCTATGTTTTTACCTCTCCTGTGAATCCAGTTTTAGATTCCGATGCTTCACTTCAGGTTTACTGTATCCCTTGGACCCTCTTGTTATCGATGAAACACAGAAATTGCACCCGAATTTAATACAATAGGCACAATGCCAACTTAAGTACAAGAGGACTGACACTCTAACTTTCTACGATTTGAACCTCCCCTGTGAGTCCAGTTTTAGATTCCGATGTTTGACTTTAGGTTTCGCGTACACCTTGGACGTTGTTATTGACGATGAAACACAGAAACTGCAACCGAATTTAATACAAAAGGCACAATGCCGACTTAAGTACAAGAGGACTAACACTCTCACTTTCTATGATTTGAACACCTCCTGTGAGTCCAGTTTCAGATTCCGATGCTTGACTTCAGGTTTCGTATCTACCTTGGACGTTCTTATTGACGATGAAACACAGAAATTGCATCGGAATTAAATTCAAAAGGCACAATGCCGACTTAAGTACAAGAGGACTGACACTCTACCTTTCTATGATGTGAACCTCTCCTGTGAGACCAGTTTTAGATTCCGATGCTTCACTTCAGGTTTCCTGTATCCCTTGGACATTCTTATTGACGATGAAACACAGAAATTGCAACCGAATTTAATCCAAAAGGCACAATGCCGACTTAAGTACAAGAGGACTAACACTCTCACTTTCTATGATTTGAACACCTCCTGTGAGTCCAGTTTCAGATTCCGATGCTTGACTTCAGGTTTCGTATCTACCTTGGACGTTCTTATTGACGATGAAACACAGAAATTGCATCGGAATTAAATTCAAAAGGCACAATGCCGACTTAAGTACAAGAGGACTGACACTCTACCTTTCTATGATGTGAACCTCTCCTGTGAGACCAGTTTTAGATTCCGATGCTTCACTTCAGGTTTCCTGTATCCCTTGGACATTCTTATTGACGATGAAACACAGAAATTGCAACCGAATTTAATCCAAAAGGCACAATGCCGACTTAAGTACAAGAGGACTGACACTCTAACTTTCTACGATTTGAACCTCTCCTGTGAGCCCAGTTTTGGATTCCGATGTTTCACGTCAGGTTTACTGTATCCCTTGGACCTTCTTATTGATGATGAAACACAGAAATTGCATCCGAATGTAATACAAAAGGCACAATGGCGACTTAAGTACAAGAGGACTGACACTCAAACTTTCTATGATTTCAGTCTCTCCTGTAAGTCCAGTTTTGGATTCCGATGCTTCACTTCAAGTTTACTGTATACCTTGGATCTTTTTATTGACGATCAAACACAGAATTTGCATCGGAATTAAATTCAAAAGGCACAATGCCGACTTCAGTACAAGAGGACTGGCACTCTAACTTTCTATGATTTGAACCTCTCCTGTGAGTCCAGTTTTAGTTTCCGATGCTTCACTTCAGGTTTACTGTATCCCTTGTACCTTCTTATTGATGATGAAACGCAGAAATTGCATCCGAATTTAATACAAAAGGCACAATGCCGACTTAAGTACAAGAAGACTGACACTCTAACTAACTATGATTTAAACCTCTCCTGTGAGGTCAGTTTTAGATCCCGATGCCTCACTTCAGGATTACTGTATCCCTTGGACCTTCTTATTGATCCTGAAACACAGATATTGCATCCGAATTTGATACAAAAGGCACAATGCCGACTTAAGTACAAGAGGCTGACACTCTACCTTTCTATGATTTGAACCTCACCTGTGAGTCCAGTTTTAGATTCCGATGCTCCACTTCAGGTTTACTGTATCCCTTGGACCCTCTTATTGACGATGAAACACAGAAATCGCATCCGAATTTAATACAAAAGGCATAATGCCGACTTAAGTACGAGAGGATAGACACTCTCACTCTCTATGATTTTAACCTCTCCTGTGAGCCCAGTTTTAAATTCCATTGCTTCAGATCTGGTTTCCTGTATACCTTGGACCTTCTTATTGACGATGAAACACAGCAATTGCATCCGAATTTTATACAAAAGGCACAATGCCGTACAAGAGGACTGACACTTTCACTTTCTATGAATTGAACCGCCCCTGTGAGTCCAGTTTTAGATTCCGATGCTTCACTTCAGGTTTACTGTGTACCTTGGACCTTCTTATTGACGATGAAACACAGAAATTGCATCCGAATTTAATACAAAATGCATAATGCCGACTTAAGCACAAGAGAACTGACACTCTCACTTTCTATGATTTGAACCTTTCCTGTGAGTCCAGTTTTAGATTCCGATGCTTCACTTCAGGTTTACTGTATCCGTTGGACAATCTTTTTGACGTTGAAGCTCAGAAATTGCATCGGAATTAAATTCAAAAGGCACAATGCCGACTTAAGTACAAGAGGACTGACACTCTACCTTTCTATGATTTAAACCTCTCTTGTGAGTCCAGTTTTAGATTCCTATGCTTCACTTCAGATTTACTGTATCCCTTGGACCCTCATGTTTACGATGAAACACAGAAATTGCATCCGAATTTAATACAAAAGGCACAATGCCGACTTAAGTACAAGAAGACTGACACTCTAACTATCTATGATTTGAACCTCTCCTGTGAGTCCAGTTTTAGATTCCGATGCCTCACTTCAGGATTACTGTATCCCTTGGACCTTCTTATTGACGATGAAACAAAGAAATTGCATCCGAAATAAATTCAAAAGTCACAATGCCAACTTAAGTACAAGAGGACTGACACTCTAACTTTCTATGATTTGAACCTCTCCTGTGAGCCCAGTTTTAGATTCCGATGCTTCAGTTCAGGTTTACTGTATCCCTTGGACCTTCTAATTGATCCTGAAACATAGATATTGCATCCGAATTTGATACAAAAGGCACAGTGCCGACTTAAGTACAAGAGGACTGACACTCTCACTTTCTATGATTTGAAGCACTCCTGTGAGTCCAGTTTCAGATTCCGATGCTTCACTTCAGGTTTCCTGTATACCTTGGACCTTCTTATTGACGATAAAACACAGAAATGGCATCCGAATTTAATACAAAATGCACAATGCCGACTTAAGTACAAGAGGACTGTCACTCTAACTTTCTATGATTTGAAACTCTCCTGTGGGTCCAGTTTTAGATTCCGATGCTTCACTACAGGTTTCCTGTATGCCTTGGAACTTCTTAATGATGATGAAACACAGTAATTGCTTCGGAATAAAAATTCAAAAGGCACAATGCCGACTTAAGTACAAGTGGACTGACACTATAACTTTCTATGATTTGAACCTCTCCTGTGAGTCCAGTTTTAGATTCCGATGCTTCACTTCCGGTTTACTGTATCCCTTGGACCGTCATAATGACGAGGAAACACAGAAATTGCATCCGAATTTAATACAAAAGTCACAATGCCGACTTAAGTACAAGAGGACTGACACTCTCACTTTCTATGGTTTGAACCTCTCCTGTGAGTCCAGTCATAGATTCAGATTTTTCACATCAGATTTACTGCATCCGTTGGACCTTCTTTTTGACGATTAAGCACAGAAATTGCGTCCGAATTTAATTTAAAAGGCACAGTGCTGACTTAAGTACAAGAGGACTGACACTCTACCTTTCTATGTTTTGAACCTCTCCTGTGAGTACAGTTTTAGATTCCGATGCTTCACTTCAGGTTTACTGTATCCCTTAGACCCTCTTGTTATCGATGAAACACAGAAATTGCGTCCGAATTTAATATAAAATTCAGAACGCCGACTTAAGTACAAGAGGACTGACACTCTCACTTTCTATGATTTGAACCTCTCCTGTGAGTCCAGTTTTAGATTCCGATGCCTCACTTCAGGTTTACTGTATACCTTGGACCTTCTTATTGACAATAAAACACAGAAATTGCATCCGAATTAAATTCAAAGGGCACAATGCCGACAAAAGTACAAGAGGACTGACTCTCTAACTTTCCATGATTTGAACCTCTTCTGTGAGTCCAGTTTTAGATTCCGATGATTCACTTCAGGTTTACTGTATCCCTTGGACTTTCTTACTGACGGTGAAACACAGAAATTGCATCCGAATTTAATACAAAAAGCACAATGCCGACTTAAGTACAAGAGGACTGACACTCTCACTTTCTATGATATGAACCTCTCCTGTGACCCCAATTTTAGATTCCGATGCTTCACTTCTGGTTTCCTGTATACCTTGGACCTTCTTATTGACGATGAAACACAGCAATTGCATCCGAATTTAATACAAAAGGCACAATGCCGACATAAGTACAAGAGGACTGACACTTTCACTTCCTATGAATTGAACCTCCTCTTTGAGTCCAGTTTTAGATTCCGATGATTCACTTCAGGTTTACTCTATACCTTGGACCTTCTAATTGACGATGAAACACAGAAATTGCATCCGAATTTAATACAAAAGGCACAATGCCGACATAAGTACAAGAGGACTGACACTCTCACTTTCTATGATTTGAACCTCTCCTGTGAGACCAGTTTTAGATTCCGATGCTTCACTTCAGGTTTACTGTATACCTTCGAAGCTTCTTATTGACGATGGAACACAGAAATTGCATCCGAATTTAATACAAAAGGCACAATGCCGACTTATGTACATGAGGACTGACACTCTCACTTTCTATGATTTGAACCTCTCCTGTGAGTCCAGTTTGAGATTCCGATGCTTCACTTCAGGTTTACTGTATACCTTGGGCCTTCTTATTGACGATGAAAAACAGAAATTGTATCCGAATTTAATACAAAATTCACAATGCCGACTTAAGTACATGAGGACTGACACTCTCACATTCTATGATTTGAACGTCTCCTGTGAGTCCAGTTTTAGATTCTGATGCTTAACTTCAGGTCTACTCTATCCCTTGGACCTTCTTGTTGACGGTGAAACACAGAAATTGCATCCGAATTTAATACAAAAGGCACAATGCCGACTTAAGGAAAAGAGGACTGAAACTCTCACTTTCTATGATTTGAACCTCTCCTGTGAGTCCAGTTTTAGATTCCATTGCTTCACTTCAGGTTTCCTGAATACCTTGGACCTTCTTAAAGACGATGAAACAAAGACCTTGCATCCGAATTTAATACAAACGGCACAATGCCAACTTAAGTACAAGAGGACTGACAGTCTCACTTTCTATGATTTGAACCTCTCCTGTGAGTCCAGTTTTAGATTCCGATGCTTCACTTCAGGTTTACTGTATCCCTTGGCCCTTCTTATTGACGATGAAACACAGAAATTGTATCGGAATTTCATACAAAAGGCACAATGCCGACTTATGTACAAGAGGAGTGACACACACACTTTCTATGATTTGAACCTCTCCAGTAAGTCCAGTTTTAGATCCCGATGCTTCACTTCAGGTTTACTGTATACCTTGGACCCTCATATTGACGATGAAACACAGAAACCGCACCCGAATTTAATACAAAAGGCATAATGGCCACATTAGTACGAGAGGATAGACACTCCCACTTTCTATGATCTGAACCTCTCCTGTGAGCCCAGTTTTAGATTCCGATGCTTCACTTCTGGTTTCCTGTATACCTTGGACCTTCTTATTGACGATGAAACACAGCAATTGCATCCGAATTTAATACAAAAAGCACATTGCCGACTTAAGTACAAGAGGACTGACACTTACACTTTCTATGAATTGAACCTCTCCTGTAAGTCCAGTTTTAGATTCTGATGCTTCACTTCAGGTCTACTGTATCCCCTGGACCTTCTTATTGACGATGAAACACAGAAATTGCATCCGAATTTAATACAAAAGGCACAATGCCGACTTAAGTACAAGAGGACTGACACTATCACTTTCTATGAGTTGAACACCTCCTGTGAGTCCAGTTTCAGATTCCGATGATTGACTTCAGGTTTCGTGTATACCTTGGACGTTCTTATTGATGATGAAACACAGAAATTGCATCGGAATTAAATTCAAAAGGCACAATGCCGACTTAAGTACAAGAGGACTGACACTATACCTTTCTATGATTTGAACCTCTCCTGTGAGTCCAGTTTTAGATTCCGATTTTTTACTTCAGGTTTACTGTATCCGTTGGACCTTCTTTTTGACGATGAAGCTCAGAAATTGCATCGGAATTAAATTCCCAAGGCACAATGCGGACTTAAGTACAAGAGGACTTACACTCTACTTTTCTATGATATGAACCTCTCCTGTAAGTCCAGTTTTAGATTCCGATGTTTCACTTCAGGTTTACTGTATCCCTTGGACCCTGTTATTGACGATGAAATACAGAAATCGCATCCGAATTTAATACAAAAGTCATAATGCCGACTTAAGTACGAGAGGATAGACATTCTCACTTTCTATGATTTGAACCTCTCCTGTGAGCCCAGTTTTAGATTCTGATGCTTCACTTCTGGTTTCCTGTATACCTTGGACCTCCTTTTTGACGATGAAACACAGCAATTGCATCCGAATTTAATACACAAAGGCACAATGCCGACTTAAGTACAAGAGGACTGACACTTTCACTTTCTATGAATTGAACCTCCCTGTGAGTCCAGTTTTAGATACCGATGCTTCACTTCAGGTTTACTGTATACCTTGGACCTTCTTATTGACGATGAAACACAGAAATTCCATCCGAATTTAATACAAAAGGCACAATGCCGACTTAAGTACAAGAGGACTGACACTTTCACTTTCTATGAATTGAACCTCCCCTGTGAGTCCAGTTTTAGATTCCGATGCTTCACTTCAGGTTTCCTGTATACCTTGGACCTTCTTATTGACGATGAAACACAGAAATTGCATCCGAATTTAATACAAAAGGCACAATGCCGACTTAAGTACAAGAGGACTGACACTCTCACTTTCTATGATTTGATCCTCTCCTGTAAGTCCAGTTTTAGATTCTGATGCTTCACTTCAGGTCTACTGTATACCCTGGACCTTCTTATTGACGATGAAACACAGAAATTGCATCCGAATTTAATACAAAAGGCACAATGCCGACTTAAGTACAAGAGGACTGACACTCTAACTTTCTATGATTTGAACTTCTTCTGTGAGTCCTGTTTTAGTTTCCGATGATTCATTTCAGGTTTACTGTCTCCCTTGGTCTTTCTTATTAACGATGAAACACAGCAATTGCATCCGAATTTAATACAAAAGGCACAATGGCGACTTAAGTACAAGAGGACTGACACTTTCACTTTCTATGAATTGAACCTCCCCTGTAAGTCCAGTTTTGGATTCCGATGCTTCACTTCAGGTTTACTGTATACCTTGGGCTTTCTTATTGACGATGAAACACAGCAATTGCATCCGAATTTAATACAAAAGGCACAATGCCGACTTAAGTACAAGAGGACTGACACTCTCACTTTCTATGATTAGACCCTCTCCTGTGAGTCCAGTTTTAGATTCCGATGCTTGACTTCAGGTTTCGTGTACACCCTGGACGTTCTTATTGATGATGAAACACAGAAATTGCATCCGAATTTAATACACAAGGCACAATGCCAACTTGAGTACAACAGGACTGACACTATCACTTTCTATGATTTGAACACCTCCTGTGAGTCCAGTTTCAGATTCCGATGATTGACTTCAGGTTACGTGTATACCTTGGACGTTCTTATTGACGATGAAACACAGAAATTGCATCGGAATTAAATTCAAAAGGCACAATGCCGACTTAAGTACAAGAGGACTGACACTCTACCTTTCTATGATTTGAACCTCTCCTGTGAGTCCAGTTTTAGATTCCGATTTTTTACTTCAGGTTTGCTGTATCCGTTGGACCTTCTTTTTGACGATGAAGCTCAGAAATTGCATCGGAATTAAATTCCCAAGGCACAATGCGGACTTAAGTACAAGAGGACTTACACTCTACTTTTCTATGATTTGAACCTCTCCTGTGAGTCCAGTTTTAGATTCCGATGCTTCACTTCAGGTTTACTGTATCACTTGGACACTCTTATTGACGATGAAACACAGAAATCGCATCCGAATTTAATACAAAAGGCATAATGCCGACTTAAGTACGAGAGGATAGACATTCTCACTTTCTATGATTTGAACTTCTCCTGTGAGCCCAGTTTTAGATTCTGAAGCTTCACATCTGTTTTCCTGTATACCTTGGACCTTCTTACTGACGATGAAACACAGCAATTGCATCCGACTTTAATACAAAAGGCACAATGCCGACTTAAGTACAAGAGGACTGACACTTTCACTTTCTATGAATTGAACCTCCCTGTGAGTCCAGTTTTAGATTCCGATGCTTCACTTCAGGTTTACTGTATACCTTGGACCTTCTTATTGACGATGAAACACAGAAATTGCATCCGAATTTAATACAAAAGGCACAATGCCGACTTAAGTACAAGAGGACTGACACTCTACCTTTCTATGATTTGAACCTCTCCTGTGAGTCCAGTTTTAGATTCCGATGCTTCACTTCAGGTTTCCTGTATACCTTGGACCTTCTTAAAGACGATGTAACACAGAAATTGCATCCGAATTAAATTCGAAAGGCACAATGTCGACCTAAGTACAAGAGGACTGACACTCTCTCTTTCTATGATTTGAACCTCTCCTGTGAGTCCAGTTTTAGATTCCGATGCCTCACTCCAGGTTTACTGTATACCTTGGACCTTATATTGACGATGAAACACAAAAATTGCATGCGAATTAAATTCAAAAGGCACAATGCCGACATAAGTACAAGAGGACTGACTCTCTAACTTTCTATGACTTGAACCTCTTCTGTGAGTCCAGTTTTAGATTCCGATGATTCACTTTAGGTTTACTGTATCCCTTGCACTTTCTTATTGACGGTGAAAAACAGAAATTGTATCCGAATTTAATACAAAATTCACAATGCCGACTTAAGTACAAGAGGACTGACACTCTCACATTCTATGATTTGAACCTCTCCTGTGAGTCCAGTTTTAGATTCTGATGCTTCACTTCAGGTCTACTGTATCCCTTGGACCTTCTTATTGACGATGAAACACAGAAATTGCATCCGAATTTAATACAAAAGGCACAATGCCGACTTAAAGAAAAGAGGACTGAAACTCTCACTTTCTATGATTTGAACCTCTCCTGTGAGTCCAGTTTTAGATTCCGATGCTTCACTTCAGGTTTCCTGTACACCTTGGACCGTCTTATTCACGATGAAACACAGAAATTGCATCCGAATTAAATTCGAAAGGCACAATGCCGACATAGGTACAAGAGGACTGACTCTCTAACTTTCTATGATTGGAACCTCTTCTGTGAGTCCAGTTTTAGTTTCCGATGATTCACTTCAGGTTTACTGTATCCCTTGGACTTTCTTATTGACGATGAAACACAGCAATTGCATCCGAATTTAATACAAAAGGCACAATGCCGACTTAAGTACAAGATGACTGACACTTTCACTTTCTATGAATTGTACCTCCCCTGTGAGTCCAGTTTTAGATTCCGATGCTTCACTTCAGGTTTACTGTATACCTTGGACCTCCTTATTGCCGATGAAACACAGAAATTGCATCCGAATTTAATACAAACGGCACAATGCCAACTTGAGTACAAGAGGACTGACACTCTCACTTTATATGATTTGAACCTCTCCTGTGAGTCCAGTTTTAGATTCTGATGCTTTACTTCAGGTCTACTGTATCCCCTGGACCATCTTATTGACGATGAAACACAGAAATTTCATCCGCATTTAATACAAAAGGCACAATGCCGACTTAAGTACAAGAGGACTGACACTCTACCTTTCTATGATTTGAACCTCTCCTATGAGTCCAGTTTTAGATTCCGATGCTTCACTTCAGGTTTCCTGTATACCTTGGACCTTCTTAAAGACGATGAAACACAGAAATTGCATCCGAATTAAATTCGAAAGGCACAATGCCGACATAAGTACAAGAGGACTGACTGTCTAACTTTCTATGATTTGAACTTCTTCTGTGAGTCCTGTTTTAGTTTCCGATGATTCATTTCAGGTTTACTGTATCCCTTGGACTTTCTTATTGACGACGAAACACAGCAATTGCATCCGAATTTAATACAAAAGGCACAATGCCGACTTAAGTACAAGAGGACTGACACTTTCACTTTCTATGAATTGAACCTCCCCTGTGAGTCCAGTTTTGGATTCCGATGCTTCACTTCAGGTTTACTGTATACCTTGGACCTTCTTATTGACGATGAAACACAGAAATTGCATCCGAATTTAATACAAACGGAACAATGCCGACTTAAGTACAAGAGGACTGACACTCTCTCTTTCTATGATTTGAACCTCTCCTGTGAGTCCAGTTTTAGATTCCGATGCCTCACTCCAGGTTTACTGTATACCTTGGACCGTCTTATTGACGATGAAACACAAAAATTGCATCCGAATTAAATTCAAAAGTTACAATGCCGACATAAGTACATGAGGACTGACTCTCTAACTTTCTATGATTTGAACCTCTTCTGTGAGTCCAGTTTTTAGATTCCGATGATTCACTTTAGGTTTACTGTATCCCTTGGACTTTCTTATTGACGATGAAACACAGAAATTGCATCCGAATTTAATACAAAAGGCACAATGCCGACTTAAGTACAAGAGGACTGACACTCTCACTTTCTATGATTTGAACCTCTAATGTGAGTCCAGATTTAGATTCCGATGCTTCACTTCAGGTTTACTGTATACCTTGGACCTTCTTATTGACGATGAAAAACAGAAATTGTATCCGAATTTAATACAAAATTCACAAAGCCGACTTAAGTACAAGAGGACTGACACTCTCACATTCTATGATTTGTACCTCTCCTGTGAGTCCAGTATTAGATTCTGATGCTTCACTTCAGGTCTACTGTATCCCTTGGACCTTCTTATAGACGATGAAACACAGAAATTGCATCCGAATTTAATACGAGAGGCACAATGCCGACTTAAGGAAAAGAGGACTGAAACTCTCACTTTCTATGATTTGAACCTCTCCTGTGAGTCCAGTTTTAGATTCCGATGCTTCACTTCAGGTTTCCTGTATACCTTGGACCTTCTTATTGACGATGAAACACAGAAATTGCATCAGAATTAAATTCGAAAGGCACAATGCCGACATAAGTACAAGAGGACTGACTCTCTAACATTCTATGATTTGAACACCTCCTGTGAGTCCAGTTTCAGATTCCGATGCTTGGCTTCAGGTTTCGTGTATACCTTGGACGTTCTTATTGACGATGAAACACAGAAATTGCATCGGAATTAAATTCAAAAGGCACAATGCCGACTTAAGTACAAGAGGACTGACACTCAACCTTTCTATGATTTGAACGTCTCCTGTGAGTCCAGTTTTAGATTCCGATGCTTCACTTCAGGTTTACTGTATCCCTTGGACCCACTAATTGCCGATGAAACATAGAAATCGCATCCCAATTTAATACAAAAGGCATAATGCCGACTTAAGTACGAGAGGTTAGACACTCTCACTTTCTATGATTTGAACCTCTCCTGTGAGCCCAGTTTTAGATTCCGATGCTTCACTTCTTGTTTCCTGTATACCATGGACCTTCTTATTGACGATGAAACACAGCAATTGCATCCGAATTTAATACAAAAAGCACAATGCTGACTTAAGTACAAGAGGACTGACACTTTCACTTTCTATGAATTGACACTCCGCTGTGAGTCCAGTTTTAGATTCCGATGCTTCACTTCAGGTTTACTGTATACCTTGGACCTTCTTAATGACGATGAAACACAGAAATTGCATCCGAATTTAATACAAAAGGCATAATGCCGACTTAAGTACAACAGGACTGACACTCTCACTTTCTATGATTTGAACCTCTCCTGTTAATCCAGTTTTAGATTCCGATGCTTCACTTCAGGTTTACTGTATACCTTGGACCATCTTATTGACGATGAAACACAGAAATTGTATACGAATTTAATACAAAAGGCACAATGCCGACTTAAGTACAAGAGGACTGACACTCAAACTTTCTATGATTTGAACCTCTCCTGTGAGTCTAGTTTTAGATTCCGATGCTACACTTCAGGTTTCCTGTATACCTTGGACCTTCTTATTGACGATGAAACACAGAAATTGCATCCGAATTTAATACAAAAGGCACAATGCCGACTTAATGATAAGAGGACTGACACTCTCACCTCCTTTGATTTGAACCTTTCCTGTGAGTCCAGTATTAGATTCAGATGATTCACTTCAGGTTTACTGTATCCCTTGGACTATCTTATTGTCGCAGAAACACAGAAATTGCATCCGAATTTAATACAAAAGGCACAAGGCCGACTTAAGTACAAGAGGACTGACACTCTCACTTTCAATGATTTGAACCCCTCCAGTGAGTCCAGTTTTAGTTTCCGATGCTTGACTTCAAGTTTCGTGTATACTTTGCACCTTCTTATTGACGATGAAACACAGAAATTGCATCCGAATTTAATACAAAAGGCACATCGCCGACTTAAGTACAAGAGGACTGACACTCTCACTTCCTATGATTTGAACCTCTCCTGTGAGTCCAGTTTTAGATTCCGATGCTTCACGTCAGGTTTCCTGTATACCTCGGACCTTCTTATTGACGATGAAACACAGAAATTGCATCCGAATTTAATACAAAAGGCACAATGCCGACTTAAGGATAAGAGGACTGACACTCTCACTTTCTATGATTTGAACCTCTCCTGTGAGTCCAGTTTTAGATTGCGATGCTTCACTTCAAATTTCCTGTATACCTTGCACCTACTTATTGACGATGAAACACAGAAATTGTATCCGAATTAAATTCAAAAGGCTCAATGCCGACATAAGTACAAGAGGACTGACTCTCTAACTTTCTATGATTTTAACCTCTTCTGTGAGTCCAGTTTTAGATTCCGATGATTCACTTCAGGTTTACTGTATCCGTTGGACTTTCTTATTATCGATGAAACACAGATATTGCATCCGAATTTAATACAAAAGGCACAAGGCCGACTTAAGTACAAGAGGATTGACACTCTCACTTTCTATGATTTGAACCTCTCCTGTGAGTGCAGTTTAAGATTCCGTTGCTTGACTTCAGGTTCTGTGTATACCTTGGACGTTCTTATTGACGATGAAACACAGAAATTGCATCCGAGTTTAATACAAAAGGCACAATGCTGACTTAAGTACAAGAGGACTGACACTCTCAATTTCTATGATTGGAACAACTCCTGTGAGTCAAGTTTTAGATTCCGATGCTTCACTTCAGGTCTACTGTATCACTTGCACCTTCTTATTGTCGATGAACCACAGAAATTGCATCCGAATGTAATACCAAAGGCATAATGCCGACTTAAGTACAAGACGACTGACAATCTCACTTTCTATGATTTGAACCTCTCCTGTGAGGTCAGTTTTAGCTTCCGATTTTTCACTTCAGGTTTACTGTATCCGTTGGACCTTCTTTTTAACGATGAAGCTCAAAAATTGCATCGGAATTAAATTCAAAAGGCACAATGCCGGCTTAAGTACGAGAGGACTGACACTCTATTTCACTATGAATTAAACCTCCCCTGTGAGTCCAGTTTTAGATTCCGATGCTTCACTTCAGGTTTACTGTATACCTTGGACCATCTGATTGACGATGAAACACAGAAATTGCATCCGAATTTAATACAAAAGGCACAATGCCGACTTAAGTACAAGAGGACTGACACTCTCACTTTCTATGATTTGAACCTCTCCTGTGAGTCCAGTTTTAGATTCCGATGATTCACTTTAGGTTTACTGTATCCCTTGGACTTTCTTATTGACGATGAAACACAGAAATTGCATCCGAATTAAATACAAAAGGCACAATGCCGACGTAAGTACAAGAGGACTGACACTCTCACTTTCTATTATTTGAACCTCTCCTGTGAGCCCAGTTTTAGATTCCGATGCTTGACTTCAGGTTTCGTGTACACCCTGGACGTTCTTATTGATGATGAAACACAGAAATTGCATCCGAATTTAATACACAAGGCACAATGGCAACTTGAGTACAACAGGACTGACACTATCACTTTCTATGATTTGAACACCTCCTGTGAGTCCAGTTTCAGATTCCGATGATTGACTTCAGGTTTCGTGTATACCTTGGACGTTCTTATCGATGATGAAACACAGAAATTGCATCGGAATTAAATTCAAAAGGCACAATGCCGACTTAAGTACAAGAGGACTGACACTATACCTTTCTATGATTTGAACCTCTCCTGTGAGGCCAGTTTTAGATTCCGATTTTTTACTTCAGGTTTACTGTATCCGTTGGACCTTCTTTTTGACGATGAAGCTCAGAAATTGCATCGGAATTACATTCCCAAGGCACAATGCGGACTTAAGTACAAGAGGACTTACACACTACTTTTCTATGATTTGAACCTCTCCTGTGAGTCCAGTTTTAGATTCCGATGCTTCGCTTCAGATTTACTGTATCCCTTGGACCCTCTTATTGACGATGAAACACAGAAATCGCATCCGAATTTAATACAAAAGGCATAATGCCGACTTAAGTACGAGAGGATAGACATTCTCACTTTCTATGATTTGAACCTCTCCTGTGAGCCCAGTTTTAGATTATGATGCTTCACTTCTGGTTTCCTGTATACCTTGGACCTTCTTATTGACGATGAAACACAGCAATTGCATCCGAATTTAATACAAAAGGCACAATGCTGACTTAAGTACAAGAGGACTGACACTTTCACTTTCTATGAATTGAACCTCCCTGTGAGTCCAGTTTTAGATTCCGATGCTTCACTTCAGGTTTACTGTATACCTTCGACCTTCTTATTGACGATGAAACACAGAAATTGCATCCGAATTTAATACAAAAGGCACAATGCCGATTTAAGTACAAGAGGACAGACACTCTCACTTTCTATGATTTGATCCTCTCCTGTAAGTCCAGTTTAGATTCTGATGCTTCACTTCAGGTCTACTGTATCCCCTGGACCTTCTTATTGACGATGAAACACAGAAATTGCATCCGAATTTAATACAAAAGGCACAGTGCCGACTTAAGTACAAGAGGACTGACACTCTACCTTTCTATGATTTGAACCTCTCCTGTGAGTCCAGTTTTAGATTCCGATGCTTCACTTCAGGTTTCCTGTATACCTTGGACCTTCTTAAAGACGATGAAACACAGAAATTGCATCCGAATTAAATTCGAAAGGCACAATGCCGACATAAGTACAAGAGGACTGACTCTCTAACTTTCTATGATTTGAACTTCTTCTGTGAGTCCTGTTTTAGTTTCCGATGATTCATTTCAGTTTTACTGTATCCCTTGGACTTTCTTATTAACGATGAAACACAGCAATTGCATCCGAATTTAATACAAAAGGCACAATGCCGACTTAAGTACAAGAGGACTGACACTTTCACTTTCTTGAATTGATCCTCCCCTGTGAGTCCAGTTTTGGATTCCGATGCTTCACTTCAGGTTTACTGTATACCTTGGGCTTTCTCATTGACGATGAAACACAGCAATTGCATCCGAATTTAATACAAAAGGCACAATGCCGACTTAAGTACAAGAGGACTGACACTTTCACTTTCTATGAATTGAACCTCCCCTGTGAGTCCAGTTTTGGATTCCGATGCTGCACTTCAGGTTTACTGTATCCCTTGGACCTTCTTATTGACGATGAAACACAGAAATTGTATCGGAATTTCATACAAAAGGAACAATGCTGACTTAAGTACAAGAGGAGTGACACACACACTTTCTATGATTTGAACCTCTCCAGTAAGTCCAGTTTTAGATCCCGATGCTTCACTTCAGGTTTACTGTATCCCTTGGACCCTCATATTGACGATGAAACACAGAAATCGCACCCGAATTTAATACAAAAGGCATAATGCCGACATAAGTACGAGAGGATAGACACTCTCACTTTCTATGATCTGAACCTCTCCTGTGAGCCCAGTTTTAGATTCCGATGCTTCACTTCTGGTTTCCTGTATACCTTGGACCTTCTTATTGACGATGAAACACAGCAATTGCATCCGAATTTAATACAAAAGGCACAATGCTGACTTAAGTACAAGAGGACTGACACTTTCACTTTCTATGAATTGAACCTCCCTGTGAGTCCAGTTTTAGATTCCGATGCTACACTTCAGGTTTACTGTATACCTTCGACCTTCTTATTGACGATGAAACACAGAAATTGCATCCGAATTTAATACAAAAGGCACAATGCCGATTTAAGTACAAGAGGACAGACACTCTCACTTTCTATGATTTGATCCTCTCCTGTAAGTCCCGTTTAGATTCTGATGCTTCACTTCAGGTCTACTGTATCCCCTGGACCTTCTTATTGACGATGAAACACAGAAATTGCATCCGAATTTAATACAAAAGGCACAGTGCCGACTTAAGTACAAGAGGACTGACACTCTACCTTTCTATGATTTGAACCTCTCCTGTGAGTCCAGTTTTAGATTCCGATGCTTCACTTCAGGTTTCCTGTATACCTTGGACCTTCTTAAAGACGATGAAACACAGAAATTGCATCCGAATTAAATTCGAAAGGCACAATGCCGACATAAGTACAAGAGGACTGACTCTCTAACTTTCTATGATTTGAACTTCTTCTGTGAGTCCTGTTTTAGTTTCCGATGATTCATTTCAGTTTTACTGTATCCCTTGGACTTTCTTATTAACGATGAAACACAGCAATTGCATCCGAATTTAATACAAAAGGCACAATGCCGACTTAAGTACAAGAGGACTGACACTTTCACTTTCTTGAATTGATCCTCCCCTGTGAGTCCAGTTTTGGATTCCGATGCTTCACTTCAGGTTTACTGTATACCTTGGGCTTTCTCATTGACGATGAAACACAGCAATTGCATCCGAATTTAATACAAAAGGCACAATGCCGACTTAAGTACAAGAGGACTGACACTTTCACTTTCTATGAATTGAACCTCCCCTGTGAGTCCAGTTTTGGATTCCGATGCTGCACTTCAGGTTTACTGTATCCCTTGGACCTTCTTATTGACGATGAAACACAGAAATTGTATCGGAATTTCATACAAAAGGAACAATGCTGACTTAAGTACAAGAGGAGTGACACACACACTTTCTATGATTTGAACCTCTCCAGTAAGTCCAGTTTTAGATCCCGATGCTTCACTTCAGGTTTACTGTATCCCTTGGACCCTCATATTGACGATGAAACACAGAAATCGCACCCGAATTTAATACAAAAGGCATAATGCCGACATAAGTACGAGAGGATAGACACTCTCACTTTCTATGATCTGAACCTCTCCTGTGAGCCCAGTTTTAGATTCCGATGCTTCACTTCTGGTTTCCTGTATACCTTGGACCTTCTTATCTACGATGAAACACAGCAGTTGCATCCGAATTTAATACATAAGGCACAATGCCGACTTAAGTACAAGAGGACTGACACTTACACTTTCTATGAATTGAACCTCCCCTGTAAGTCCAGTTTTAGATTCCGATGCTTCACTTCAGGTTTAATGTATACCTTGGGCCTTCTTATTGACGATGAAACAAAGGAATTGCATCCGAATTTAATACAAAAGGCACAATGCCGACTTAAGTACAAGAGGACTGACACTCTCACTTTCTATGATTTGAACCTCTCCTGTGAGTCCAGTTTTAGATTCCGATGCTTCACTTCAGGTTTACTGTATCCCTTGGACCTTCTTATTGACGATGATGCACAGAAATTGTATCCGAATTTAATACAAAATTCACAATGCCGACTTAAGTACAAGAGGACTGACACTCTCACCTTCTATGATTTGAACCTCTCCTGTGAGTCCAGTTTTAGATTCCGATGCTTGACTTCAGGTTTCGTGTACACCCTGGACGTTCTTATTGATGATGAAACACAGAAATTGCATCCGAATTTAATACACAAGGCACAATGCCAACTTGAGTACAACAGGACTGACACTATCACTTTCTATGATTTGAACACGTCCTGTGAGTCCAGTTTCAGTTTCCGATGATTGACTTCAGGTTTCGTGTATACCTTGGACGTTCTTATTGATGATGAAACACAGAAATTGCATCGGAATTAAATTCAAAAGGCACAATGCCGACTTAAGTACAAGAGGATTGACACTATACCTTTCTATGATTTGAACCTCTCCTGTGAGTCCAGTTTTAGATTCCGATTTTTCACTTCAGGTTTACTGTATCCGTTGGACCTTCTTCTTGACGATGAAGCTCAAAAATTGCATCGGAATTAAATTCAAAAGGCACAATGCCGACTTAAGTACGAGAGGACTAACACTCTATTTCACTATGAATTAAACCTCCCCTGTGAGTCCAGTTTTAGATTCCGATGCTTCACTTCAGGTTTACTGTATCCCTTGTACCATCTTATTGATGATGAAACACAGAAATTGCATGCGAATTTAATACAAAGGGCACAATGCCGACTTAAGTACAAGAAGACTGACACTCTATCTTTCTATGATTTGAACCTCTCCTCTGAGCCCAGTTTTAGATTCCGATGCCTCACTTCAGGTTTACTGTATCCCTTCGACCTTCATATTGACGATGAAACACAGAAATTGCATCCGAATTAAATACAAAAGGCACAATGCCGACTTAAGTACAAGAGGACAGACACTCTCACTTTCTATGATTTGAACCTCTCCTGTGAGTCTAGTTTTGGATTCCGATGCTTCACTTCCGGTTTCCTGTATACCTTGGACCTTTTTATTGACAATGAAACAAAGAAACTGCATCCGAATATAATACAAAAGGCACAATGCCGACTTAAGTAGAAGAGGACTGACTCTCTCACTTTCTTTGATTTGAACCTCTCCTGTTAGCCCAGTTTTAGATTCCGATGCATCACTTCAGGTTTACTGTATCCCTTGGACCTTCTTATTGATGATGAAACTCAGAAATTGCATCCGAATTTAATACAAACGGCACAATGACGACTTAAGTACAAGAGGACTGACACCCTAACTTTCTATGATTTGAACCTCTCCTGTGAGTCCAGTTTCGGATTCCGATGCTTCACTTCACGTTTACTGTATCCCTTGGACCTTCTTATTGACGATGAATCACAGATATTGCATCCGAAATTAATACAAAGGGCACAATGCCGACTTAAGTACAAGAGGACTGACACTCTAACTTTCTATGATTTAAACCTCTCCTGTTAGCCCAGTTTTAGATTCCGATGCTTCAGTTCAGGTTTACTGTATCCCTTGGACCTTCTTATTGATGATGAAACTCAGAAATTGCATCCGAATTTAATACAAAAGTCACAATGCCGGCCTAAGTACAAGAGGACTGTCACTCTAACTTCCTATGATTTGAACCTCTCCTGTGAGTCTAGTTTTAGATTCCGATGCTTCACTTCAGGTTCACTGTATACTTTGGACCTTCGTATTGCCAATGAAACACAGAAATTGCATCGGAATTCAATTCAAAAGGCACAATGGCGACTTAAGTAGGAGAGGACTGAGACTCTAACTTTCCATGATTTGAACCTCTCCTGTGAGTCCAGATTTAGATTCCGATGCCTCACTTGAGGTTTACTGTATCCCTTGGACCTTCGTATTGACGATGAAACACAGAAATTGAATCGAAATTTAATACAAAAGGCACAAATCCGACTTAAGTACAAGAGGACTGACACTCTAACTTTCCATGATTTGAACCTCTCCTGTGGGCCCAGTCTTAGATTCCGATGCTTCACTTCAGGTTTACTGTATCCCTTGGACCATCTTATTGATGATGAAACACAGAAATTGCAACCGAATTTAATACATAAGGCACAATGCCGACTTAAGTACAAGATGACTGACACTCTAACTTTCTATGATTTGAATCTCTCCTGTGAGACCAGTTTTAGTTTCCGATGCATCACTTAAAGTTTACTGTGTACCTTGGACCTTCTTATTGACGATGAAACACAGAAAGTGCATCGGAATTAAATTCATAAGGCACAATGCCGACTTCAGTACAAGAGGACTGACACTCTAACTTTCTATGATTTGAACCTCTCCTTTGAGTCCAGTTTTAGATTCCGATGCTACACTTCAGGTTTACTGTATACCATGAACCTTCTTATTGACGATGAAGCACAGAAATTGCATCGGAATGATATCGAAAAGGCACAATGCCGACTTATGTACAAGATGACTGACGCTCTAATTGTCTATGATTTGAACCTGTCCTGTGAGTCCAGTTTTAAAATCCGATGATTCACTTCAGGTTTACTGTATACCTTGGACTTTCATATTGCCGATGAAACACAGAAATTGCATCGGAATTCAATTCAAAAGGCACAATGCCGACTTAAGTACAAGAGGACTGACACTCTAACTTCCTATGATTTGAAACTCTCCTGTGAGTCCAGTTTTAGATTCCGATGATTCACTTCAGGTTTACTGTATCCCTTGGACCTTCTACTGACGATGAAAGACAGAAATTGCATCCGAATTTAATACAAAAGGCACAATGCCGACTTAAGTACAAGAGGACTGACACTCTAACATTCTATGATTTGAATCTCCTCTGCTAGCCCAGTTTTAGATTCCGATGCTTCACTTCAGGTGTACTGTATCCCTTGGACCTTCTTATTGATGACGAAACACAGAAATTGCATCCGAATTTAATACAAACGGCACAATGCCGACTTAAGTACTAGAGGACTGACACCCTAACTTTCTATGATTAGAACCTGTCCTGTGAGTCCAGTTTTAGATTCCGATGCTTCAGTTCAGGTTTACTGTATCTCTTGGAGTTTCTTATTGACGATGAAACACAGAAATTGCATCCGAATTTAATACAAAAGGCACAATGCCGACTTAAGTACAAGAGGACTGACGCTCTCACTTTCTATGGTTTGAACCTCTCCTGTGGGTCCAGGTTTAAATTCCGATGCTTCACTTCAGGTTTACTGTATCCCTTGAGCCTTCTTATTGACGATGAAATACAGAAATTGCAACCGAATTTAATACAAAAGGCACAATGCCGACTTAACTTCAAGAGGACTGACACTCTAACTTTCTATGATTTGAACCTCACCTGTTAGCCCAGTGTTAGATTCCGATACTTCACTTCAGGTTTACTGTATCCCTTGGACCTTCTTATTGATGATGAAACACAGAAATTGCATCCGAATTTAATACAAACGGCACAATGCCGACTTAAGTACAAGAGGACTGACACCCTAACTTTCTATGATTTAAACCTCTCCGGTGAGTCCAGTTTTAGATTCCGATGCTTCACTTCAGGTTTACTATATCCCTTGGACCTTCTTATTGACGAGGAAACACAGAAATTGCATCCGAATTCATTACAAAAGGTACAATGCCGACTTAAGTACAAGAGGACTGACACTCTAATTTTCTATGATTTGAACCTCTCCTGTAAGTCCAGTTTTAGAATCCGATGCTTCACTTCATTTTTACTGTATCCCTTGGACCATCTTATTGACGATGAAACACAGAAATTGCATCGCAATTAAATTCAAAAGGCACAAGGCCGACTAAAGTACAAGAGGACTGACACTCTAACTTTCTATGATTTGAACCTCTCCGGAGAGTCCAGTTTTAGATTCCGACGCTTCACTTCAGGTTTACTGTATCCCTTGTACCTTTTTATTGATGATGAAACACACAAATTGCGTGCGAATTTAATACAAAGTGCACAATGCCGACTTAAGTACGAGAAGACTGACACTCTATCTTTCTATGATTTGAACCTCTCCTGTGAGTCCAGTTTTAGATTCCGATGCCTCACTTCAGGTTTACTGTATCCCTTGGACCTTCATATTGACGATGAAACACAGAAATTGCATCCGAATTAAATACAAAAGGCACAATGCCGACTTAAGTACAAGAGGACCGACACTCTCACCTTCTTTGATTTGAACCTCTCCTGTTAGTCCAGTTTTAGATTCCGACGCTTCACTTCAGGTTTCCTTTATACCTTGGACCTTCTTATTGACGATGAGACACAGAAATTGCATCCGAATTAAATTCAAAAGGCACAATGCCGACTTAAGTACAAGAGGACTGACACTCTAAATTTCTATGATTTGAACCTCTCCAGTTAGCCCAGTTTTAGATTCCGATGCTTCACTTCAGGTTTACTGTATCCCTTGGACCTTCTTATTGATGATGAAACACAGATATTGCATCCGAATTTAATACAAACGGCACTATGCCGACTTAAGTACAAGAGGACTGACACCCTAACTTTCTATGATTTGAACCTTACCTGTGAGTCCAGTTTTAGATTCCGATGCTTCACTTTTAGGTTTACTGTATCCCTTGGACCTTCTTATTGACGATGAAACACAGAAATTGCATTCGAATGTAATACAAAAGGCACAATGCGGACTTAAGTACAATAGGACTGACACTCTCACTTTCTATGATTAGAACTTCTCCTGTGGGTCCAGGTTTAGATTCCAATGCTTCACCTCAGTTTGCTGTATCCCTTGAACCTTCTTATTGACGATGAAACACAGAAATTGCATTCGAATTTAATACAAATGGCACAATGCCGACTTAAGTACAAGAGGACTGACACCCTAACTTTCTATGATTTGAACCTCTCCGGTGAGTCCAGTTTTAGATTCAGATGCTTCACTTCAGGTTTACTGTATCCCTTGGACCTTCTTATTGACGAGGAAACACAGAAATTGCATCCGAATTTAATACAAATGTCACAATGCCGACTTAAGTACAAGAGGACTGACTCTCAAACTTTCTATGATTTGAACCTCTCCTGTGAGTCTAGTTTTAGATTCCGATGCTTCACTTCAGGTTCACTGTATACCTTGGACCTTCTTATTTGCGACGAAACACAGAAATTGCATCGGAATTCAATTCAAAAGGCACAATGCCGACTTAAGTAGAAGAGGACTGACAATCTAACTTTCTAGGATTTGAACCTCTCCTGTGAGTTTAGTTTTAGATTCCGATGCTTCACTTCAGGTTCGCTGTATCCCTTGGACCTTCTTATTGACGATGAAACACAGAAATTTCATCCTAATTTAATACAAAAGACTCAATGACGACTTAAGTACAAAAGGACTGACACTCTAACTTTCTATGCTTTGAATCTCTCCTGTGAGTCAAGTTTTAGATACCGATGCTTCACTTCAAGTTTACTGTATACCTTGGACCTTCTTATTGACGATGAAACACAGAAATAGCATCGGAATTACATTCAAAAGGCACAATTCCGACTTCAGTTCAAGAGGACTGACTTTCTAAATTTCTATGATCTGAACCTCTCCTTTGAATCCAGTTTTAGATTCCGATGCTTCACTTCAGGTTTACTGTATCCCTTGGACCATCTTATTGACGATGAAACACAAAAATTGCATCGCAATTAAATTCAAAAGGCACAAGGCCGACTAAAGTACAAGAGGACTGACTTTCTAACTTTTTATGATTTGAACCTCTCCGGTGAGTCCATTTTTAGATTCCGACGCTTCACTTCAGGTTTACTGTATCCCTTGTACCTTCTTATTGATGATGAAACACAGAAATTGCATGCGAATTTAATACAAAGGGCACAATGCCGACTTAAGTACAAGGAGACTGACACTCTATCTTTCTATGATTTGAACCTCTCCTGCGAGTCCAGTTTTAGATTCCGATGCCTCACTTCAGGTTTACTGTATACCTTGGACCTTCATATTGACGATGAAACACAGAAATTGCATCCGAATTAAATACAAAAGGCACAATGCCGACTTAAGTACAAGAGGACAGACACTCTCACTTACTATGATTTGAACCACTCCAGTGAGTCCAGTTTTAGATTCCGATGCTTCACTTCCGGTTTCCTGTATACCTTGGACCTTTTTATTGACAATGAAACAAAGAAACTGCATCCGAAAATAATACAAAAGGCACAATGCCGACTTAAGTACAAGAGGACTGACACTCTAACATTCTATGATTTGAACCTCTCCTGTGAGTCTAGTTTTAGATTCCGATGCTTCACTTCAGGTTCACTGTATACCTTGGAAATTCTTGTTTGCGACGAAACACAGAAATTGCATCAGAATTCAATTCAAAAGGCACAATGCCGACTTAAGTAGAAGAGGACTGACACTCTAACTTTCTAGGATTTGAACCTCTCCTGTGAGTTTAGTTTTAGATTCCGATGCTTCACTTCAGGTTCACTGTATCCCTTGGACCTTCTTATTGACGATGAAACACAGAAATTTTATCCGAATTTAATACAAAAGACACAATGACGACTTAAGTACAAAAGGACTGTCACTCTAACCTTCTATGATTTGAATCTCTCCTGTGAGTCCAGATTTAGATACCGATGCTTCACTTCAAGTTTACTGTATACCTTGGACCTTCTTATTGACGATGAAACACAGAAATTGCATCCGAATTAAATACAAAAGGCACAATGCCGACTTAAGTACAAGATGACTGACGCTATAATTTTCTATGATTTGAACCGGTCCTGTGAGTCCAGTTTTAGAATCCGATGATTCATTTCAGGTTTACTGTATCCCTTGGACCTTCTTATTGACGATGAAACACAGAAATTACATCCGAATTTAATACAAAAGTACAATGGCGACTTTAGTACAAGAGGACTGACACTCTAATTTTCTATGATTTGAATCTCTCCTGTAAGTCCAGTTTTAGAATCCGATGCTTCACTTCAGGTTTACTGTATACCTTGGACCTTCTTATTGACGATGAAAAACAGAAATTGCATCGGAATTAAATTCAAAAGGCACAATGCCGACTTCAGTACAAGAGGACTGACGCTCTAACTTTCTATGATTTGAACCTCTCCGGTGAGTCCAGTTTTAGATTCCGATCCTTCACTTCAGGTTTAGTGTATCCCTTGTACCATCTTATTGATGATGAAACACAGAAATTGCATGCGAATTTAATTCAAAGGGCACAATGCCGACTTAAGTACAAGAAGACTGACATTCTATCTTTCTATGATTTGAACCTCTCCTCTGAGTCCAGTTTTAGATTCCGATGCCTCACTTCAGGTTTACTGTATCCCTTCGACCTTCATATTGACGATGAAACACAGAAATTGCATCCGAATTAAATACAAAAGGCACAATGCCGACTTAAGTACAAGAGGACAGACACTCTCACTTTCTATGATTTGAACCTCTCCTGTGAGTCTAGTTTTGGATTCCGATGCTTCACTTCCGGTTTCCTGTATACCTTGGACCTTTTTATTGACAATGAAACAAAGAAACTGCATCCGAATATAATACAAAAGGCACAATGCCGACTTAAGTAGAAGAGGACTGACACTCTCACTTTCTTTGATTTGAACCTCTCCTGTGAGTCCAGTTTTAGATTCCGATGCTTCACTTCAGGTTTCCTGTATACCTTGGACCTTCTTATTGACGATGAGACACAGAAATTGCATCCGAATTAAATTCAAAAGGCACAATGCCGACTTAAGTACAAGAGGACTGACACTCTAAATTTCTATGATTTGAACCTCTCCAGTTAGCCCAGTTTTAGATTCCGATGCTTCACTTCAGGTTAACTGTATCCCTTGGACCTTCTTATTGATGATGACACACAGATATTGCATCCGAATTTAATACAAACGGCACAATGCCGACTTAAGTACAAGAGGACTGAGACCCTAACTTTCTATGATTTGAACCTCTCCTGTGAGTCCAGTTTTAGATTCCGATGCTTCACTTCAGGTTTACTGTATCCCTTGGACCTTCTTATTGATGATGAAACTCAGAAATTGCATCCGAATTTAATACAAACGGCACAATGACGACTTAAGTACAAGAGGACTGACACCCTAACTTTCTATGATTTGAACCTCTCCTGTGAGTCCAGTTTCGGATTCCGATGCTTCACTTCAGGTTTACTGTATCCCTTGGACCTTCTTATTGACGATGAATCACAGATATTGCATCCGAAATTAATACAAAGGGCACAATGCCGACTTAAGTACAAGAGGACTGACACTCTAACTTTCTATGATTTAAACCTCTCCTGTTAGCCCAGTTTTAGATTCCGATGCTTCAGTTCAGGTTTACTGTATCCCTTGGACCTTCTTATTGATGATGAAACTCAGAAATTGCATCCGAATTTAATACAAAAGTCACAATGCCGGCCTAAGTACAAGAGGACTGTCACTCTAACTTCCTATGATTTGAACCTCTCCTGTGAGTCTAGTTTTAGATTCCGATGCTTCACTTCAGGTTCACTGTATACTTTGGACCTTCGTATTGCCGATGAAACACAGAAATTGCATCGGAATTCAATTCAAAAGGCACAATGCCGACTTAAGTAGGAGAGGACTGAGACTCTAACATTCCATGATTTGAACCTCTCCTGTGAGTCCAGATTTAGATTCCGATGCCTCACTTGAGGTTTACTGTATCCCTTGGACCTTCTTATTTACGATGAAACACAGAAATTGAATCGGAATTTAATACAAAAATCACAATGCCGACTTAAGTACAAGAGGACTGACACTCTAACTTTCCATGATTTGAACCTCTCCTGTGAGCCCAGTCTTAGATTCCGATGCTTCACTTCAGGTTTACTGTATCCCTTGGACCATCTTATTGATGATAAACACAGAAATTGCATCCGAATTTAATACATAAGGCACAATGCCGACTTAAGTACAAGATGACTGACACTCTAACTTTCTATGATTTGAATCTCTCCTGTGAGACCAGTTTTAGTTTCCGATGCATCACTTAAAGTTTACTGTGTACCTTGGACCTTCTTATTGACGATGAAACACAGAAAGTGCATCGGAATTAAATTCATAAGGCACAATGCCGACTTCAGTACAAGAGGACTGACACTCTAACTTTCTATGATTTGAACCTCTCCTTTGAGTCCAGTTTTAGATTCCGATGCTACACTTCAGGTTTACTGTATACCATGAACCTTCTTATTGACGATGAAGCACAGAAATTGCATCGGAATGATATCGAAAAGGCACAATGCCGACTTATGTACAAGATGACTGACGCTCTAATTGTCTATGATTTGAACCTGTCCTGTGAGTCCAGTTTTAAAATCCGATGATTCACTTCAGGTTTACTGTATACCTTGGACTTTCATATTGCCGATGAAACACAGAAATTGCATCGGAATTCAATTCAAAAGGCACAATGCCGACTTAAGTAGAAGAGGACTGAGACTCTAACTTTCTATGATTTGAACCTCTCCTGGGAGTCCAGTTTTAGAGTTCAATGATTCACTTCAGGTTTACTGTATCCCTTGGACCTTCTTGTTGACGATGAAACACAGAAATTGCATCCGAATTTAATACAAAAGGCACAATGCTGACTTAAGTACAAGAGGACTGACACTCTAAATTTCTACGATTTGAACCTCTCCTGTGAGTCCAGTTTTAGATTCCGATGCTTCACTTCCAGTTTCCTGTATACCTTGGACCTTCTTAATGACGATGAAACACAGAAATTGCATCCGATTTTAATACAAAAGCCACAATGCCGACTTAAGTACAAGAGGACTGACACTCTTACTTTCTATGATTTGAACCTCTCCTGTGAGTCCAGTTTTAGATTCAGAAGCTTCACTTCAGGTTTCCTGTGTACCTTGGACCTTCCTATTGACGATGAAACAAAGAAATTGCATCCGAAATAAATTCAAATGTCACAATGCCGACTTAAGTACAAGAGGACCGACACTCTAACTTTCTATGATTTGAACCTCTCCTGTGAGCCCAGTTTTAGATTCCGATGCATCACTTCAGGTTTACTGTATCCCTTGGACCTTCTTATTGAACCTGAAACACAGATATTGCATCCGAATTTGATACAAAAGGCAAAATGCCGACTTAAGTACAAGAGGACTGACACTTTCACTTTCTATGATTTGAAGCACTCCTGTGAGTCCAGTTTCAGATTCCGATGCTTCACTTCAGGTTTCCTGTATACCTTGGACCTTCTTATTGACTATAATACACAGAAATTGCATCCGAATTTAATACAAAAGCACAATGCCGACTTAAGTACAAGAGGACTGACACTCAAACTTTCATGATTTCAACCTTTCCAGTGAGTCCAGTTTTAGTTTCCGATGCGTCACTTCAGGATTACTGTATCCCTTGGACCTTCTTATTGACGATGAAGCACAGAAATTGCATCCGAATTTAATTCAAAAGGCACAATGCCGACTTAAGTACTAGAGGACTGACACTCTCACTTTCTATGATTTGAACCTCTCCTGTGGGTCCAGGTTTAGATTCCGATGCTTCACTTCAGGTTTACTGTATCCCTTGAACCTTCTTATTGACGATGAAACACAGAAATTGCATCGGAATTTAATACAAAATGCACAATGTCGATTTAAGTACAAGAGGACTGTCACTTTAACTTTCTATGATTTGAAACTCTCCTGTGGGTCCAGTTTTAGATTCCGATGCTTCACTACAGGTTTACTGTATACCTTGGAACCTCTTAATGATGATGAAACACAGTAATTGCATCGGAATAAAAATTCAAAAGGCACAATGCCGTCTTAAGTACAAGTGGACTGACACTCTAACTTTTTATGATTTGAACCTCTCCTGTGAGTCCAGTTTTAGATTCCGATGCTTCACTTCCGGTTTACTGTATGCCTTGGACCTTCATATTGACGAGGAAACACAGAAATTGCATCCGAATTTAATACAAAAGTCACAATGCCGACTTAAGTACAAGAGGACAGACACCCTCACTTTCTATGGTTTGAACCTCTCCTGTGAGTCCAGTCTTAGATTCAGATTTTTCACATCAGATTTGCTGTATCCGTTGGACCTTCTTTTTGACGATGAAGCACAGAAATTGATTCGGAATTAAATTCAAAAGGCACAGTGCCGACTTAAGTACAAGAGGACTAACACTCTACCTTTCTATGTTTTGAACCTCTCCTGTGAGTCCAGTTTTAGATTCCGATGCTTCACTTCAGGTTTACTGTATCCCTTGGACCTTCTTTTTATCGATGAAACACAGAAATTGCATCCGAATTTAATACAAAAGGCACAATGCCAACTTAAGTACAAGAGGACTGACACTCCCACTTTCTATGATTTGAACCTCTCCTGTGAGTCCAGTTTTAGATTCCGTTGCTTCACTTCAGGTTTATTGTATCCCTTGGACTTTCTTATTGATGATAAAACACAGTAATTGCATCCGAATTAAATTCAAAGGGCACAATGCCGACATAAGTACAAGAGGACTGACTCTCTAACTTTCTATGATTTGAACCTATTCTGTGAGTCCAGTTTTAGATTCCGATGATTCACTTCAGGTTTATTGTATCCCTTGGTCTTTCTTATTGACGATGAAACACAGAAATAGCATCCGAATTTAATACAAAAGGCACAATGCCGACTTAAGTACAAGAGGACTGACACTCGCACTTTCTATGATTTGAACCACTCCTGTGAGTCCAGTTTTAGATTCCGATGATTGACTTTAAGTTTCGTGTACACCTTGGACGTTCTTATTGACGATGAAACACAGAAATTGCATCCGAATTTAATACAAAAGGCACAATGCCGACTTAAGTACAAGAGGGCTGACACTCTCACTTTCTATGATTTGAACACCCCCTGTGAGTCCAGTTTCAGATTCCGATGCTTGACTTCAGGTTTCGTGTATACCTTGGACGTTGTTATTGACGATGAAACACAGAAATTGCATCGGAATTAAATTTTAAAGGCACAATGCCGACTTAAGTACAAGAGGACTGACACTCTACCTTTCTATGATTTGAAACTCTCCTGTGAGTCCAGTTTTAGGTTCCGATGCTTCACTTCAGGTTTAATGTATCCCTTGGACCCTCTTATTGACGATGAAACACAGAAATCGAATCCGAATTTAATACAAAAGGCATAATGCCGACTTAAGTACGAGAGGATAGACACTCTCACTTTCTATGATTTTAACCTCTCCTGTGAGCCCAGTTTTAGATTCCGATGCTTCACATCTGGTTTCCTGTATACCTTGGACCTTCTTAAAGACGATGAAACACAGATATTGCATCCGAATTTAATACAAAAATCACAATGCCGACTTAAGTACAAGAAGACTGACACTCTCAGTTTCTATGATATGAACCTCTCCTGTGAGTCCAATTTTAGATTCCGATTTTTCACTTCAGGTTTACTGTATCCGTTGGACCTTCTTTTTGACGTTGAAGCTCAGAAATTGCATTGGAATTAAATTCAAAAGGCACAATGCCGACTTAAGTTCATAAGGACTGACACTCTACCTTTCTATGATTTGAACCTCTCCTGTGAGACCAGTTTTAGATTCCGATGCGTCACTTCAGGTTTACTGTATACCTTCGACCTTCTTATTGACGATGAAACACAGAAACTGTATCCGAATTTAAAACAAAATTCACAATGCCGACTTATGTACAAGAGGACTGACAATCTCACTTTCTATGATTTGAACCTCTCCTGTGAGTCCAGTTTTAGATTCCGATGCCTCACTTCAGGTTTACTGTATACCTTGGATCTTCTTATTGACGATGAAACACAGAAATTGCATCCGAATTAAATTCAAAGGGCACAATGCCGACAAAAGTACAAGAGGAATGACTCTCTAACTTTTCATGATTTGAACCTCTTCTGTGAATCCAGTTTTAGATTCCGATGATTCACTTCAGGTTTACTGTATCCCTTGGACTTTCTTATTGACGGTGAAACACAGAAATTGCATCCGAATTTAATACAAAAAGCACAATGCCGACTTAAGTACAAGAGGACTGACACTCTCACTTTCTATGATTTGAACCTCTCCTGTGAGACCAGTTTTAGATTCAGATGCTTGACTTCAGGTTTCGTGTACACCTTTTACGTTCTTATTGACGATGAAACACATTAATTGCATCCGAATTTAATACAAAAGGCACAATGCCGACTTAAGTACAAGAGGACTGACACTCTCACATTCTATGATTTGAACCTGTCCTGTGAGTCCAGTTTCAGATTCCGATGCTTGACTTCAGGTTTCGTGTATACCTTGGACGTTCTTATTGACGATGAAACACAGAAATTGCATCGGAATTAAATTCAAAAGGCACAATGCCGACTTAAGTACAAGAGGACTGACACTCTAGCTTTCTATGATTTGAACGTCTCCTGTGAGTCCAGTTTTAGATTCCGATGCTTCACTTCAGGTTTACTGTATCCCTTGGACCCTCTTATTGACGATGAAACACAGAAATCGCATCCGAATTTAATACAAATGGCATAATGCCGACTTAAGTACGAGAAGATAGACACTCTCACTTTCTATGATTTGAACCTCTCCTGTGAGCCCAGTTTTAGATTTCGATGCTTCACTTCAGGTTTACTGTATACCTTGGACGCTCTTATTGACGATGAAACACAAATATTGCATCGGAATTAAATTCAAAAGGCACAATGCCGACTTAAGTACAAGAGGACTGACACTCTACCTTTCTATGATTTGAACGTCTCCTTTGAGTCCAGTTTTAGATTCCGATGCTTCACTTCATGTTTACTGTATCCCTTGGACCCTCTTATTGACGATGAAACACAGAAATCGCATCCGAATTTAATACAAAAGGCATAATGCCGACTTAAGTTCGAGAGGATAGACACTCTCACTTTCTATGATTTGAACCTCTCCTGTGAGCCCAGATTTAGATTTCGATGCTTCATTTCTGGTTTCCTGTACACCTTGGACCTTCTTATTGACGATGAAACACAGCAATTGCATCCGAATTTAATACAAAAGGCACAATGCCGACTTAAGTACAAGAGCACTGACACTTTCACTTTCTATGAATTGAACCTCCCCTGTGAGTCCAGTTTTAGATTCCGATGCTTCACTTCAGGTTTACTGTATACCTTGGACCCTCTTAATGACGATGAAACACAGAAATTGCATTCGAATTTAATACAAAAGGCATAATTCCGACTTAAGTACAAGAGGACTGACACTCTCACTTTCAATGATTTGAACCTCTCCTGTGAGTCCAGTTTTAGATTCCGATTTTTTACTTCAGGTTTTTTGTATCCGTTGGACCTTCTTTTTGACGATGAAGCTCAGATATTGCATCGGAATTAAATTCAAAAGGCACAATGCCGACTTATGTACAAGAAGACTGACACTCTCACTTTCTTTGATTTGAACCTCTCCTGTGAGTCCAGTTTTAGATTCCGATGCTTCACTTCAGGTTTACTGTATACCTTGGACCTTCTTATTGACGATGAAATACAGAAATTGTATCCGAATTTAATACAAAATTCACAATGCCGACTTAAGTACAAGAGGACTGACACTCTCACATTCTATGATTTGAACCTCTCCTGTGAGTCCAGTTTTAGATTCTGATGCTTCACTTCAGGTCTACTGTATCCCTTGGACCTTCTTATTGACGATGAAACACAGAAATTGCATCCGAATATAATACAAAAGGCACAATGCCGACTTAAGTACAAGAGGCCTGACACTTTCACTTTCTATGAATTGAGCCTCCCCTGTGAGTCCAGTTTTAGATTCCGATGCTTCACTTCAGGTTTACTGTATACCTTGGACCTCCTTATTGACGATGAAACACAGAAATTGCATCCGAATTTAATACAAACGGCACAATGCCAACTTAAGTACAAGAGGACTGTCACTCTCACTTTCTATGATTTGAACCTCTCCTGTGAGTCCAGTTTTAGATTCCGATGCTTCACTTCAGGTTTACTGTATCCCTTGGACCTTCTTATTGACGATGAAACACAGAAATTGTATCCGAATTTAATACAAAAGGCACAATGCCGACTTAAGTACAAGAGGAATGACACACACACTTTCTGTGATTTGAAGCTCTCCTGTGAGTCCAATTTTAGATCCCGATGCTTCACTTCAGGTTTACTGTATCCCTTGGACCCTCATATTGACGATGAAACACAGAAATCGCACACGAATTTAATACAAAAGGCATAATGCCGACATAAGTAAGAGAGGATAGGAACTCTCACTTTCTATGAATTGAACCTCTCCTGTGAGCCCAGTTTTAGATTCCGATGCTTCACTTCTGGTTTCCTGTATACCTTGGACCTTCTTATTGACGATGAAACATGGCAATTGCATCCGAATTTAATACAAAAGGCACAATGCCGACTTAAGTACAAGAGGACTGACACTTTCACTTTCTATGAATTGAACCTCCCCTGTAAGTCCAGTTTTAGATTCCGATGCTTCACTTCAGGTTTACTGTATACCTTGGACCTTCTTATTGACGATGAAACAAAGAAATTGCATCCGAATTTAATACAAAAGGCACAATGCCGACTTCAGTAAAAGAGGACTGACACTCTCACTTTCTATGATTTGAACCTCTCCTGTGACTCCAGTTTTAGATTCCGATGCTTCACTTCAGGTTTACTGTATCCCTTGGACCTTCTTATTGACGATGAAACACAGAAATTGTATCCGAATTTAATACAAAATTCACAATGCCGACTTCAGTACAAGAGGACTGACACTCTCACTTTCTATGATTTGAACCTCGCCTGTGAGTCCAGTTTTAGATTCCGATGCCTCACTTCAGGTTTACTGTATATCTTGGACCTTCTTATTGACGATGAAACACAGAAATTGCATCCGAATTAAATTCAAAGGGCACAATGCCGACAAAAGTACAAGAGGACTGACTCTCTAACTTTCCATGATTTGAACCTCTTCTGTGAATCCAGTTTTAGATTCCGATGATTCACTTCAGGTTTGCTGTATCCCTTGGACTTTCTTATTGACGGTGAAACACAGAAATTGCATCCGAATGTAATACAAAAAGCACAATGCCGACTTAAGTACAAGAGGACTGACACTCTCACTTCCTATGATTTGAACCTCTCCTGTGAGTCCAGTTTTAGATTCCGATGCTTGACTTCAGGTTTCGTGTACACCTTGTACGTTCTTATTGACGATGAAACACATTAATTGCATCCGAATTTAATACAAAAGGCACAATGCCGACTTAAGTACATGAGGACTGACACTCTCACTTTCTATGATTTGAACCTGTCCTGTGTGTCCAGTTTCAGATTCCGATGCTTGACTTCAGGTTTCGTGTATACCTTGGACGTTCTTATTGACGATGAAACACAGAAATTGCATCGGAATTAAATTCAAAAGGCACAATGCCGACTTAAGTTCAAGAGGACTGACACTCTACATTTCTATGATTTGAACGTCTCCTGTGAGTCCAGTTTTAGATTCCGATGCTTCACTTCAGGTTTACTGTATCCCTTGGACCCTCTTATTGACGATGAACCACAGAAATCGCAACCGAATTTAATACAAAAGGCGTAATGCCGACTTAAGTACGAGAAGATAGACACTCTCACTTTCTATGATTTGAACCTCTCCTGTGAGCCCAGTTTTAGATTTCGATGCTTCACTTCAGGTTTACTGTATACCTTGGACGTTCTTATTGACGATGAAACACAAATATTGCATCGGAATTAAATTCAAAAGGCACAATGCCGACTTAAGTACAAGAGGACTGTCACTCTCACTTTCTATGATTTGAACCTCTCCTGTGAGTCCAGTTTTAGATTCCGATGCTTCACTTCAGGTTTACTGTATCCCTTGGACCTTCTTATTAACGATGAAACACAGAAATTGTATCCGATTTTAATACAAAAGGCACAATGCCGACTTAAGTACAAGAGGAGTGACACACTCACTTTCTCTGATTTGAAGCTCTCCTGTGAGTCCAATTTTAGATCCCGATGCTTCACTTCAGGTTTACTGTATCCCTTGGACCCTCATATTGACGATGAAACACAGAAATCGCACACGAATTTAATACAAAAGGCATAATGCCGACATAAGTACGAGAGGATAGGAACTCTCACTTTCTATGATTTGAACCTCTCCTGTGAGCCCAGTTTTAGATTCCGATGCTTCACTTCTGGTATCCTGTATACCTTGGACCTTCTTATTGACGATGAAACACGGCAATTGCATCCGAATTTAATACAAAAGGCACAATGCCGACTTAAGTACAAGAGGACTGACACTTTCACTTTCTATGAATTGAACCTCCCCTGTAAGTCCAGTTTTAGATTCCGATGCTTCACTTCAGGTTTACTCTATACCTTGGACCTTCTTATTGACGATGAAACAAAGAAATTGCATCCGAATTTAATACAAAAGGCACAATGCCGACTTCAGTAAAAGAGGACTGACACTCTCACTTTCTATGATTTGAACCTCTCCTGTGACTCCAGTTTTAGATTCCGATGCTTCACTTCAGGTTTACTGTATCCCTTGGACCTTCTTATTGACGATAAAACACAGAAATTGTATCCGAATTTAATACAAAATTCACAATGCCGACTTCAGTACAAGAGGACTGACACTCTCACTTTCTATGATTTGAACCTCGCCTGTGAGTCCAGTTTTAGATTCCGATGATTCACTTCAGGTTTGCTGTATCCCTTGGACTTTCTTATTGACGGTGAAACACAGAAATTGCATCCGAATTTAATACAAAAAGCACAATGCCGACTTAAGTACAAGAGGACTGACACTCTCACTTCCTATGATTTGAACCAATCCTGTGAGTCCAGTTTTAGATTCTGATGCTTGACTTCAGGTTTCGTGTACACCTTGTACGTTCTTATTGACGATGAAACACATTAATTGCATCCGAATTTAATACAAAAGGAACAATGCCGACTTAAGTACATGAGGACTGACACTCTCACTTCCTATGATTTGAACCTGTCCTGTGAGTCCAGTTTCAGATTCCGATGCTTGACTTCAGGTTTCGTGTATACCTTGGACGTTCTTATTGACGATGAAACACAGAAATTGCATCGGAATTAAATTCAAAAGGCACAATGCCGACTTAAGTACAAGAGGACTGACACTCTACATTTCTATGATTTGAACGTCTCCTGTGAGTCCAGTTTTAGATTCCGATGCTTCACTTCAGGTTTACTGTATCCCTTGGACCCTCTTATTGACGATGAAACACAGAAATCGCATCCGAATTTAATACAAAAGGCATAATGCCGACTTAAGTACGAGAGGATAGACACTCTCACGTTCTATGATTTGACCCTCTCCTGTGAGCCCAGATTTAGATTTCGATGCATCATTTCTGGTTTCCTGTACACCTTGGACCTTCTTATTGACGATGAAACACAGCAATTGCATCGGAATTTAATACAAAATGCACAATGCCGACTTAAGTACAAGAGGACTGACACTTTCACTTTCTATGAATTGAACCTCCCCTGTGAGTCCACTTTTAGATTCCGATGCTTCACTTCAGGTTTACTGTATACCTTGGACCTTCTTAATGACGATGAAACACAGAAATTGCATCCGAATGTAATACAAAAGGCATAATTCCGATTTAAGTACAAGAGGACTGACACTCTCACTTTCTATGATTTGAACCTCACCTGTGAGTCCAGTTTTAGATTCAGATTTTTTACTTCAGGTTTTTTGTATCCGTTGGACCTTCTTTTTGACGATGAAGCTCACAAATTGCATCGGAATTAAATTCAAAAGGCACAATGCCGACTTAAGTACAAGAGGAGTGACACTCTCACTTTCTATGATTTGAACCACTCCTGTGAGCCCAGTTTTAGATTCTGATGCTTCACTTCTGGTTTCCTGTATACCTTGGACCTTCTTATTGACGATGAAACACAGCAATTGCATCCGAATTTAATACAAAAGGCACAATGCCGACTTAAGTACAAGAGGACTGACACTTTCACTTTCTATGAATTGAACCTCCCCTGTGAGTCCAGTTTGAGATTCCGATGCTTCACTTCAGGATTACTGTATACCTTGGACCTTCTTACTGACGATGAAACACAGAAATTGTATCCGAATTTAATACAAAATTCACAATCCCGACTAAAGTACAAGAGGACTGACACTCTCACATTCTACGATTTGAACCTCTCCTGTGAGTCCAGTTTTAGATTCTGATGTTTCACGTCAGGTCTACTGTATCCCTTGGACCTTCTTATTGACGATGAAACACAGAAATTGCATCCGAATTTAATACAAAAGGCACAATGCCGACTTAAGAAAAAGAGGACTGACACTCTCACTTTTTATGATGTCAACCTCTCCTGTGAGACCAGTTTTAGATTCCAATGCTTCACTTCAGGTTTCCTGTATACCTTGGACCAACTTATTGACGATGAAACACATAAATTGCATCCGAATTAAATTCGAAAGGCACAATGCCGACATAAGTACAAGAGGACTGACTCTCTAACTTTCTATGATTTGAACCTCTTCTGTGAGTCCAGTTTTTGTTTCCGATGATTCACTTCAGGTTTGCTGTATCCCTTGGACTTTCTTGTTGACGATGAAACACAGCAATTGCATCCGAATTAAATACAAAAGGCACAATGCCGACTTAAGTACAAGAGGCCTGACACTTTCACTTTCTATGAATTGAGCCTCCCCTGTGAGTCCAGTTTTAGATTCCGATGCTTCACTTCAGGTTTACTGTATACCTTGGACCTCCTTGTTGACGATGAAACACAGAAATTGCATCCGAATTTAATACAAACGGCACAATGCCAACTTAAGTACAAGAGGACTGACACTCTCACTTTCTATGATTTGAACCTCTCCTGTGAGTCCAGTTTTCAATTCCGATGCTTCACTTCAGGTTTACTGTATCCCTTGGACCTTCTTATTGACGATGAAACACAGAAATTGTATCCGAATTTAATACAAAAGGCACAATGCCGACTTAAGTACAAGAGGAGTGACACACACACTTTCTGTGATTTGAAGCTCTCCTGTGAGTCCAATTTTAGATCCCGATGCTTCACTTCAGGTTTACTGTATCCCTTGGACCCTCATATTGACGATGAAACACAGATATCGCATCCGAATTTAATACAAAAGGCATAATGCCGACATAAGTACGAGAGAATAGACACTCCCACTTTCTATGATTTGAACCTCTGCTGTGAGCCCAGTTTTAGATTCCGATGCTTCACTTCTGGTTTCCTGTATACCTTGGACCTTCTTATTGACGATGAAACACGGCAATTGCATCCGAATTTAATACAAAAGGCACAATGCCGACTGAAGTACAAGAGGACTGACACTTTCACTTTCTATGAATAGAACCTCCCCTGTAAGTCCAGTTTTAGATTCCGATGCTTCACTTCAGGTTTACTGTATACCTTGGACCTTCTTATTGACGATGGAACAAAGAATATGCATCCGAATTTAATACAAATGGCACAATGCCGACTTAAGTACAAGAGGACTGACACTCTCACTTTCTAAGATTTGAACCTCTCCTGTGAGTCCAGTTTTAGATTCCGATGCTTGACTTCAGGTTTCGTGTACACCTTGGACGTTCTTATTAACGATGAAACACAGAATATGCATCCGAATTTAATACACAAGGCACAATGCCAACTTAAGTACAACAGGACTGACACTCTACCTTTCTATGATTTGAACGTCTCCTGTGAGTCCAGTTTTAGATTCCGATGCTTCACTTCAGGTTTACTGTATCCCTTGGACCCTCTTATTGATGATGAAACACAGAAATAGCATCCGCATTTAATACAAAAGGCATAATGCCGACTTAAGTACGAGATGATAGACACTCTCACTTTCTATGATTTGAACCTCTCCTGTGAGCCCAGATTTAGATTTCGATGCTTCATTTCTGGTTTCCTGTACACCTTGGACCTTCTTATTGACGATGAAACACAGCAATTGCATCCGAATTTAATACAAAACGCACAATGCCGACTTAAGTACAAGAGGACTGACACTTTCACTTTCTATGAATTGAACCTCCCCTGTGAGTCCAGTTTTACATTCCGATGCTTCACTTCAGGTTTACTGTATACCTTGGACCTTCTTAATGACGATGAAACACAGAAATTGCATCCGAATTTTGTTACAAAAGGCATAATTCCGACTTAAGTACAAGAGGACTGACACTCTCACTTTCTATGATTGGAACCTCTCCTGTGAGTCCAGTTTTAGATTCCGATTTTTTACTTCAGGTTTTTTGTATCCGTTGGACCTTCTTTTTGACGATGAAGCTCAGAAATTGCATCGGAATTAAATTCAAAAGGCACAATGCCGACTTAAGTACAAGAGGACTGACACTCTCACTTTCTATGATTTGAACCTCTCCTGTGAGCCCAGTTTTAGATTCTGATGCATCACTTCTGGTTTCCTGTATACCTTGGACCTTCTTATTGACGATGAAACACAGCAATTGCATCCGAATTTAATACAAAAGGCACAATGCCGACTTAAGTACAAGAGGACTGACACTTTCACTTTCTATGAATTGAACCTCCCCTGTGAGTCCAGTTTGAGATTCCGATGCTTCACTTCAGGTTTACTGTATACCTTGGACCTTCTTATTGACGATGAAACACAGAAATTGTATCCGAATTTAATACAAACTTCACAATCCCGACTTAAGTACAAGAAGACTGACACTCTCACATTCTATGATTTGAACCTCTCCTGTGAGTCCAGTTTTAGATTCTGATGCTTCACTTCAGGTCTACTGTATCCCTTGGACCTTCTTATTGACGATGAAACACAGAAATTGCATCCGAATTTAATACAAAAGGCACAATGCCGACTTAAGGAAAAGAGGACTGACACTCTCACTTTCTATGATGTCAACCTCTCCTGTGAGTTGAGTTTTAGATTCCAATGCTTCACTTCAGGTTTCCTGTATACCTTGGACCTTCTTATTGACGATGAAACACAGAAATTGCATCCGAATTAAATTCGAAAGGCACAATGCCGACATAAGTACAAGAGGACTGACTCTCTAACATTCTATGATTTGAACCTCTTCTGTGAGTCCAGTTTTTGTTTCCGATGATTCACTTCAGGTTTACTGTATCCCTTCGACTTTCTTATTGACGATGAAACACAGCAATTGCATCCGAATTAAATACAAAAGGCACAATGCCGACTTAAGTACAAGAGGCCTGACACTTTCACTTTCTATGAATTGAGCCTCCCCTGTGAGTCCAGTTTTAGATTCCGATGTTTCACTTCAGGTTTACTGTATACCTTGGACCTCCTTATTGACGATGAAACACAGAAATTGCATCCGAATTTAATACAAACGGCACAATGCCAACTTAATTACAAGAGGACTGACACTCTCACTTTCTATGATTTGAACCTCTCCTGTGAGTCCAGTTTTAGATTCCGATGCTTCACTTCAGGTTTACTGTATCCCTTGGACCTTCTTATTGACGATGAAACACAGAAATTGTATCCGAATTTAATACAAAAAGCACAATGCCGACTTAAGTACAAGAGGAGTGACACACACACTTTCTATGATTTGAAGCTCTCCTGTGAGTCCAGTTTTAGATCCCGATGCTTCACTTCAGGTTTACTGTATCCCTTGGACCCTCATATTGACGATGAAACACAGAAATCGCACCCGAATTTAATACAAAAGGCATAATGCCGACATAAGTACGAGAGGATAGACACTCCCACTTTCAATGATTTGAACCTCTGCTGTGAGCCCAGTTTTAGATTCCGATGCTTCACTTCTGGTTTCCTGTACACCTTGGACCTTCTTATTGACGATGAAACACGGCAATCGCATCCGAATTTAATACAAAAGGCACAATGCCGACTTAAGTACAAGAGGACTGACACTTTCACTTTCTATGAATTGAAACTCCCCTGTAAGTAAAGTTTTAGATTCCGATGCTTCACTTCAGGTTTACTGTATACCTTGGACCTTCTTATTGACGATGAAACAAAGAAATTGCATCCGAATTTAATACAAAAGGCACAATGCCGACTTAAGTGTAAGAGGACTGACACTCTCACTTTCTATGATTTGAACCTCTCCTGTGAGTCCAGTTTTAGATTCCGATGCTTCACGTCAGGTTTACTGTATCCCTTGGACCTTCTTATTGACGATGAAACACAGAAATTGTATCCGAATTTAATACAAAGTTCACAATGCCGACTTAAGTACAAGAGGACTGACACTCTCACATTCTATGATTTGAACCTCTCCTGTGAGTCCAGTTTTTGATTCCGATATCTCAATCCAAGTTTACTGTATACCTTGGACCATCTTATTGACGATGAAACACAAAAATTGCATCCGAATTAAATTCAAAAGGCACAATGCCGACATAAGTACAAGAGGACTGACTCTCTAACTTTCTATGATTTGAACCTCTTCTGTGAGTCCAGTTTTAGATTCCGATGATTCACTTCAGGTTTACTGTGTCCCTTGGACTTTCTTATTGACGATGAAACACAGAAATTGCATCCGAATTTAATACAAAAGGCACAATGCCGACTTAAGTACAAGAGGACTGACACTCTCACTTTCTATGATTTGAACCGCTCCTGTGAGTCCAGTTTTAGATTCCGATGCTTGACTTCAGGTTTCGTGTACACCTTGGACGTTCTTATTGACGATGAAACACAGAAATTGCATCCGAATTTAATACACAAGGCACAATGCAAACTTAAGTACAACAGGACTGACACTCTCACTTTCTTTGATTTGAACACCTCCTGTGAGTCCAGTTTCAGATTCCGATGCTTGACTTCAGGTTTCGTGTATACCTTGGACGTTCTTATTGACGATGAAACACGGAAATTGCATCGGAATTAAATTCAAAAGGCACAATGCCGACTTAAGTACAAGAGGACTGACACTCTCACTTTCTAAGATTTGAACCTCTCCTGTGAGTCCAGTTTTAGATTCCGATGCTTCACTTCAGGTTTACTGTATACCTTGGACCTTCTTATTGACGATGGAACAAAGAATATGCATCCGAATTTAATACAAAAGGCACAATGCCGACTTAAGTACAAGAGGACTGACACTCTCACTTTCTAAGATTTCAACCTCTCCAGTGAGTCCAGTTTTAGATTCCGATGCTTGACTTCAGGTTTCGTGTACACCTTGGACGTTCTTATTAACGATGAAACACAGAATATGCATCCGAATTTAATACACAAGGCACAATGCCAACTTAAGTACAACAGGACTGACACTCTCACTTTCTATGATTTGAACCTCTCCTGTGAGCCCAGATTTAGATTTCGATGCTTCATTTCTGGTTTCCTGTACACCTTGGACCTTCTTATTGACGATGAAACACAGCAATTGCATCCGAATTTAATACAAAAGGCACAATGCCGACTTAAGTACAAGAGGACTGACACTTTCACTTTCTATGAATTGAACCCCCCTGTGAGTCCAGTTTTACATTCCGATGCTTCACTTCAGGTTTACTGTATACCTTGGACCTTCTTAATGACGATGAAACACAGAAATTGCATCCGAATTTAATACAAAAGGCATAATTCCGACTTAAGTACAAGAGGACTGATACTCTCACTTTCTATGATTTGAACCTCTCCTGTGAGTCCAGTTTTAGATTCCGATTTTTTACTTCAGGTTTTTTGTATCCGTTGGACCTTCTTTTTAACGATGAAGCTCAGAAATTGCATCAGAATTAAATTCAAAAGGCACAATGCCGATTTAAGTACAAGAGGACTGACACTCTCACTTTCTATGATTTGAACCTCTCCTGTGAGCCCAGTTTTAGATTCTGATGCTTCACTTCTGGTTTCCTGTATACCTTGGACCTTCTTATTGACGATGAAACACAGCAATTGCATCCGAATTTAATACAAAAGGCACAATGCCGACTTAAGTACAAGAGGACTGACACTTTCACTTTCTATGAATTGAACCTCCCCTGTGAGTCCAGTTTGAGATTCCGATGCTTCACTTCAGGTTTACTGTATACCTGGGACCTTCTTATTGACGATGAAACACAGAAATTGTATCCGAATTTAATACAAAATTCACAATCCCGACTTAAGTACAAGAGGACTGACACTCTCACATTCTATGATTTGAACCTCTCCTGTGAGTCCAGTTTTAGATTCTGATGCTTCACTTCAGGTCTACTGTATCCCTCGGACCTTCTTATTGACGATGAAACACAGAAATTGCATCCGAATTTAATGCAAAAGGCACAATGCCGTCTTAAGGAAAAGAGGACTGACACTCTCACTTTCTATGATGTCAACCTCTTCTGTGAGTCCAGTTTTTGTTTCCGATGATTCACTTCAGGTTTACTGTATCCCTTGGACTTTCTTATTGACGATGAAACACAGCAATTGCATCCGAATTAAATACAAAAGGCACAATGCCGACTTAAGTACAAGAGGCCTGACACTTTCACTTTCTATGAATTGAGCCTCCCCTGTGAGTCCAGTTTTAGATTCCGATGTTTCACTTCAGGTTTACTGTATACCTTGGACCTCCTTATTGACGAAGAAACACAGAAATTGCATCCGAATTTAATACAAACGGCACAATGCCAACTTAAGTACAAGAGGACTGACACTCTCACTTTCTATGATTTGAACCTCTCCTGTGAGTCCAGTTTTAGATTCCGATGCTTCACTTCAGGTTTACAGTATCCCTTGGACCTTCTTATTGACGATGAAACACAGAAATTGTATCCGAATTTAATACAAAAAGCACAATGCCGACTTAAGTACAAGAGGAGTGACACACACCCTTTCTATGATTTGAAGCTCTCCTGTGAGTCCAGTTTTAGATCCCGATGCTTCACTTCAGGTTTACTGTATCCCTTGGACCCTCATATTGACGATGAAACACAGAAATCGCACCCGAATTTAATACAAAAGGCATAATGCCGACATAAGTACGAGAGGATAGAAACTCCCACTTTCAATGATTTGAACCTCTGCTGTGAGCCCAGTTTTAGATTCCGATGCTTCACTTCTGGTTTCCTGTATACCTTGGACCTTCTTATTGACGATGAAACACGGCAATCGCATCCGAATTTAATACAAAAGGCACAATGCTGACTTAAGTACAAGAGGACTGACACTTTCACTTTCTATGAATTGAAACTCCCCTGTAAGTAAAGTTTTAGATTCCGATGCTTCACTTCAGGTTTACTGTATACCGTGGACCTTCTTATTGATGATGAAACAAAGAAATTGCATCCGAATTTAATACAAAAGGCACAATGCCGACTTAAGTGTAAGAGGACTGACACTCTCACTTTCTATGATTTGAACCTCTCCTGTGAGTCCAGTTTTAGATTCCGATGCTTCACGTCAGGTTTACTGTATCCCTTGGACCTTCTTATTGACGATGAAACACAGAAATTGTATCCGAATTTAATACAAAATTCACAATGCCGACTTAAGTACAAGAGGACTGACACTCTCACATTCTATGATTTGAACCTCTCCTGTGAGTCCAGTTTTTGATTCCGATGCCTCAATCCAGGTTTACTGTATACCGTGGACCTTCTTATTGACGATGAAACAAAGAAATTGCATCCGAATTTAATACAAAAGGCACAATGCCGACTTAAGTGTAAGAGGACTGACACTCTCACTTTCTATGATTTGAACCTCTCTTGTGAGTCCAGTTTTAGATTCCGATGCTTCAAGTCAGGTTTACTGTATCCCTTGGACCTTCTTATTGACGATGAAACACAGAAATTGTATCCGAATTTAATACAAAATTCACAATGCCGACTTAAGTACAAGAGGACTGACACTCTCACTTTCTATGATTTGAACCTCTCCTGTGAGTCCAGTTTTAGATTCCGATGCTTGACTTCAGGTTTCGTGTACACCTTGGACGTTCTTATTGACGATGAAACACAGAAATTGCATCCGAATTTAATACACAAGGCACAATGCAAACTTAAGCACAACAGGACTCACACTCTCACTTTCTTTGATTTGAACACCTCCTGTGAGTCCAGTTTCAGATTCCGATGCTTGACTTCAGGTTTCGTGTATACCTTGGACGTTCTTATTGACGATGAAACACGGAAATTGCATCGGAATTAAATTCAAAAGGCACAATGCCGACTTAAGTACAAGAGGACTGACACTCTACCTTTCTATGATTTGAATGTCTCCTGTGAGTCCAGTTTTAGATTCCGATGCTTCACTTCAGGTTTACTGTATACCTTGGACCTTCTTAATGACGATGAAACACAGAAATTGCATCCGAATTTAATACAAAAGGCATAATTCCGACTTAAGTACAAGAGGACTGACACTCTCACTTTCTATGATGTCAACCTCTCCTGTGAGTTGAGTTTTAGATTCCAATGCTTCACTTCAGGTTTCCTGTATACCTTGGACCTTCTTATTGACGATGAAACACAGAAATTTCATCCGAATTAAATTCGAAAGGCACAATGCCGACATAAGTACAAGAGGACTGACTCTCTAACATTCTATGATTTGAACCTCTTCTGTGAGTCCAGTTTTTGTTTCCGATGATTCACTTCAGGTTTACTGTATCCCTTCGACTTTCTTATTGACGATGAAACACAGCAATTGCATCCGAATTAAATACAAAAGGCACAATGCCGACTTAAGTACAAGAGGCCGGACACTTTCACTTTCTATGAATTGAGCCTCCCCTGTGAGTCCAGTTTTAGATTCCGATGTTTCACTTCAGGTTTACTGTATACCTTGGACCTCCTTATTGACGATGAAACACAGAAATTGCATCCGAATTTAATACAAACGGCACAATGCCAACTTAATTACAAGAGGACTGACACTCTCACTTTCTATGATTTGAACCTCTCCTGTGAGTCCAGTTTTAGATTCCGATGCTTCACTTCAGGTTTACTGTATCCCTTGGACCTTCTTATTGACGATGAAACACAGAAATTGTATCCGAATTTAATACAAAAAGCACAATGCCGACTTAAGTACAAGAGGAGTGACACACACACTTTCTATGATTTGAAGCTCTCCTGTGAGTCCAGTTTTAGATCCCGATGCTTCACTTCAGGTTTACTGTATCCCTTGGACCCTCATATTGACGATGAAACACAGAAATCGCACCCGAATTTAATACAAAAGGCATAATGCCGACATAAGTACGAGAGGATAGACACTCCCACTTTCAATGATTTGAACCTCTGCTGTGAGCCCAGTTTTAGATTCCGATGCTTCACTTCTGGTTTCCTGTACACCTTGGACCTTCTTATTGACGATGAAACACGGCAATCGCATCCGAATTTAATACAAAAGGCACAATGCCGACTTAAGTACAAGAGGACTGACACTTTCACTTTCTATGAATTGAAACTCCCCTGTAAGTAAAGTTTTAGATTCCGATGCTTCACTTCAGGTTTACTGTATACCTTGGACCTTCTTATTGACGATGAAACAAAGAAATTGCATCCGAATTTAATACAAAAGGCACAATGCCGACTTAAGTGTAAGAGGACTGACACTCTCACTTTCTATGATTTGAACCTCTCCTGTGAGTCCAGTTTTAGATTCCGATGCTTCACGTCAGGTTTACTGTATCCCTTGGACCTTCTTATTGACGATGAAACACAGAAATTGTATCCGAATTTAATACAAAGTTCACAATGCCGACTTAAGTACAAGAGGACTGACACTCTCACATTCTATGATTTGAACCTCTCCTGTGAGTCCAGTTTTTGATTCCGATGCCTCAATCCAAGTTTACTGTATACCTTGGACCATCTTATTGACGATGAAACACAAAAATTGCATCCGAATTAAATTCAAAAGGCACAATGCCGACATAAGTACAAGAGGACTGACTCTCTAACTTTCTATGATTTGAACCTCTTCTGTGAGTCCAGTTTTAGATTCCGATGATTCACTTCAGGTTTACTGTGTCCCTTGGACTTTCTTATTGACGATGAAACACAGAAATTGCATCCGAATTTAATACAAAAGGCACAATGCCGACTTAAGTACAAGAGGACTGACACTCTCACTTTCTATGATTTGAACCGCTCCTGTGAGTCCAGTTTTAGATTCCGATGCTTGACTTCAGGTTTCGTGTACACCTTGGACGTTCTTATTGACGATGAAACACAGAAATTGCATCCGAATTTAATACACAAGGCACAATGCAAACTTAAGTACAACAGGACTGACACTCTCACTTTCTTTGATTTGAACACCTCCTGTGAGTCCAGTTTCAGATTCCGATGCTTGACTTCAGGTTTCGTGTATACCTTGGACGTTCTTATTGACGATGAAACACGGAAATTGCATCGGAATTAAATTCAAAAGGCACAATGCCGACTTAAGTACAAGAGGACTGACACTCTCACTTTCTAAGATTTGAACCTCTCCTGTGAGTCCAGTTTTAGATTCCGATGCTTCACTTCAGGTTTACTGTATACCTTGGACCTTCTTATTGACGATGGAACAAAGAATATGCATCCGAATTTAATACAAAAGGCACAATGCCGACTTAAGTACAAGAGGACTGACACTCTCACTTTCTAAGATTTCAACCTCTCCAGTGAGTCCAGTTTTAGATTCCGATGCTTGACTTCAGGTTTCGTGTACACCTTGGACGTTCTTATTAACGATGAAACACAGAATATGCATCCGAATTTAATACACAAGGCACAATGCCAACTTAAGTACAACAGGACTGACACTCTCACTTTCTATGATTTGAACCTCTCCTGTGAGCCCAGATTTAGATTTCGATGCTTCATTTCTGGTTTCCTGTACACCTTGGACCTTCTTATTGACGATGAAACACAGCAATTGCATCCGAATTTAATACAAAAGGCACAATGCCGACTTAAGTACAAGAGGACTGACACTTTCACTTTCTATGAATTGAACCCCCCTGTGAGTCCAGTTTTACATTCCGATGCTTCACTTCAGGTTTACTGTATACCTTGGACCTTCTTAATGACGATGAAACACAGAAATTGCATCCGAATTTAATACAAAAGGCATAATTCCGACTTAAGTACAAGAGGACTGATACTCTCACTTTCTATGATTTGAACCTCTCCTGTGAGTCCAGTTTTAGATTCCGATTTTTTACTTCAGGTTTTTTGTATCCGTTGGACCTTCTTTTTAACGATGAAGCTCAGAAATTGCATCAGAATTAAATTCAAAAGGCACAATGCCGATTTAAGTACAAGAGGACTGACACTCTCACTTTCTATGATTTGAACCTCTCCTGTGAGCCCAGTTTTAGATTCTGATGCTTCACTTCTGGTTTCCTGTATACCTTGGACCTTCTTATTGACGATGAAACACAGCAATTGCATCCGAATTTAATACAAAAGGCACAATGCCGACTTAAGTACAAGAGGACTGACACTTTCACTTTCTATGAATTGAACCTCCCCTGTGAGTCCAGTTTGAGATTCCGATGCTTCACTTCAGGTTTACTGTATACCTGGGACCTTCTTATTGACGATGAAACACAGAAATTGTATCCGAATTTAATACAAAATTCACAATCCCGACTTAAGTACAAGAGGACTGACACTCTCACATTCTATGATTTGAACCTCTCCTGTGAGTCCAGTTTTAGATTCTGATGCTTCACTTCAGGTCTACTGTATCCCTCGGACCTTCTTATTGACGATGAAACACAGAAATTGCATCCGAATTTAATACAAAAGGCACAATGCCGACTTAAGGAAAAGAGGACTGACACTCTCACTTTCTATGATGTCAACCTCTCCTGTGAGTTGAGTTTTAGATTCCAATGCTTCACTTCAGGTTTCCTGTATACCTTGGACCTTCTTATTGACGATGAAACACAGAAATTGCATCCGAATTAAATTCGAAAGGCACAATGCCGACATAAGTACAAGAGGACTGACTCTCTAACATTCTATGATTTGAACCTCTTCTGTGAGTCCAGTTTTTGTTTCCGATGATTCACTTCAGGTTTACTGTATCCCTTGGACTTTCTTATTGACGATGAAACACAGCAATTGCATCCGAATTAAATACAAAAGGCACAATGCCGACTTAAGTACAAGAGGCCTGACACTTTCACTTTCTATGAATTGAGCCTCCCCTGTGAGTCCAGTTTTAGATTCCGATGTTTCACTTCAGGTTTACTGTATACCTTGGACCTCCTTATTGACGAAGAAACACAGAAATTGCATCCGAATTTAATACAAACGGCACAATGCCAACTTAAGTACAAGAGGACTGACACTCTCACTTTCTATGATTTGAACCTCTCCTGTGAGTCCAGTTTTAGATTCCGATGCTTCACTTCAGGTTTACAGTATCCCTTGGACCTTCTTATTGACGATGAAACACAGAAATTGTATCCGAATTTAATACAAAAAGCACAATGCCGACTTAAGTACAAGAGGAGTGACACACACCCTTTCTATGATTTGAAGCTCTCCTGTGAGTCCAGTTTTAGATCCCGATGCTTCACTTCAGGTTTACTGTATCCCTTGGACCCTCATATTGACGATGAAACACAGAAATCGCACCCGAATTTAATACAAAAGGCATAATGCCGACATAAGTACGAGAGGATAGAAACTCCCACTTTCAATGATTTGAACCTCTGCTGTGAGCCCAGTTTTAGATTCCGATGCTTCACTTCTGGTTTCCTGTATACCTTGGACCTTCTTATTGACGATGAAACACGGCAATCGCATCCGAATTTAATACAAAAGGCACAATGCTGACTTAAGTACAAGAGGACTGACACTTTCACTTTCTATGAATTGAAACTCCCCTGTAAGTAAAGTTTTAGATTCCGATGCTTCACTTCAGGTTTACTGTATACCGTGGACCTTCTTATTGATGATGAAACAAAGAAATTGCATCCGAATTTAATACAAAAGGCACAATGCCGACTTAAGTGTAAGAGGACTGACACTCTCACTTTCTATGATTTGAACCTCTCCTGTGAGTCCAGTTTTAGATTCCGATGCTTCACGTCAGGTTTACTGTATCCCTTGGACCTTCTTATTGACGATGAAACACAGAAATTGTATCCGAATTTAATACAAAATTCACAATGCCGACTTAAGTACAAGAGGACTGACACTCTCACATTCTATGATTTGAACCTCTCCTGTGAGTCCAGTTTTTGATTCCGATGCCTCAATCCAGGTTTACTGTATACCGTGGACCTTCTTATTGACGATGAAACAAAGAAATTGCATCCGAATTTAATACAAAAGGCACAATGCCGACTTAAGTGTAAGAGGACTGACACTCTCACTTTCTATGATTTGAACCTCTCTTGTGAGTCCAGTTTTAGATTCCGATGCTTCAAGTCAGGTTTACTGTATCCCTTGGACCTTCTTATTGACGATGAAACACAGAAATTGTATCCGAATTTAATACAAAATTCACAATGCCGACTTAAGTACAAGAGGACTGACACTCTCACTTTCTATGATTTGAACCTCTCCTGTGAGTCCAGTTTTAGATTCCGATGCTTGACTTCAGGTTTCGTGTACACCTTGGACGTTCTTATTGACGATGAAACACAGAAATTGCATCCGAATTTAATACACAAGGCACAATGCAAACTTAAGTACAACAGGACTCACACTCTCACTTTCTTTGATTTGAACACCTCCTGTGAGTCCAGTTTCAGATTCCGATGCTTGACTTCAGGTTTCGTGTATACCTTGGACGTTCTTATTGACGATGAAACACGGAAATTGCATCGGAATTAAATTCAAAAGGCACAATGCCGACTTAAGTACAAGAGGACTGACACTCTACCTTTCTATGATTTGAATGTCTCCTGTGAGTCCAGTTTTAGATTCCGATGCTTCACTTCAGGTTTACTGTATACCTTGGACCTTCTTAATGACGATGAAACACAGAAATTGCATCCGAATTTAATACAAAAGGCATAATTCCGACTTAAGTACAAGAGGACTGACACTCTCACTTTCTATGATGTCAACCTCTCCTGTGAGTTGAGTTTTAGATTCCAATGCTTCACTTCAGGTTTCCTGTATACCTTGGACCTTCTTATTGACGATGAAACACAGAAATTTCATCCGAATTAAATTCGAAAGGCACAATGCCGACATAAGTACAAGAGGACTGACTCTCTAACATTCTATGATTTGAACCTCTTCTGTGAGTCCAGTTTTTGTTTCCGATGATTCACTTCAGGTTTACTGTATCCCTTCGACTTTCTTATTGACGATGAAACACAGCAATTGCATCCGAATTAAATACAAAAGGCACAATGCCGACTTAAGTACAAGAGGCCGGACACTTTCACTTTCTATGAATTGAGCCTCCCCTGTGAGTCCAGTTTTAGATTCCGATGTTTCACTTCAGGTTTACTGTATACCTTGGACCTCCTTATTGACGATGAAACACAGAAATTGCATCCGAATTTAATACAAACGGCACAATGCCAACTTAATTACAAGAGGACTGACACTCTCACTTTCTATGATTTGAACCTCTCCTGTGAGTCCAGTTTTAGATTCCGATGCTTCACTTCAGGTTTACTGTATCCCTTGGACCTTCTTATTGACGATGAAACACAGAAATTGTATCCGAATTTAATACAAAAAGCACAATGCCGACTTAAGTACAAGAGGAGTGACACACACACTTTCTATGATTTGAAGCTCTCCTGTGAGTCCAGTTTTAGATCCCGATGCTTCACTTCAGGTTTACTGTATCCCTTGGACCCTCATATTGACGATGAAACACAGAAATCGCACCCGAATTTAATACAAAAGGCATAATGCCGACATAAGTACGAGAGGATAGACACTCCCACTTTCAATGATTTGAACCTCTGCTGTGAGCCCAGTTTTAGATTCCGATGCTTCACTTCTGGTTTCCTGTACACCTTGGACCTTCTTATTGACGATGAAACACGGCAATCGCATCCGAATTTAATACAAAAGGCACAATGCCGACTTAAGTACAAGAGGACTGACACTTTCACTTTCTATGAATTGAAACTCCCCTGTAAGTAAAGTTTTAGATTCCGATGCTTCACTTCAGGTTTACTGTATACCTTGGACCTTCTTATTGACGATGAAACAAAGAAATTGCATCCGAATTTAATACAAAAGGCACAATGCCGACTTAAGTGTAAGAGGACTGACACTCTCACTTTCTATGATTTGAACCTCTCCTGTGAGTCCAGTTTTAGATTCCGATGCTTCACGTCAGGTTTACTGTATCCCTTGGACCTTCTTATTGACGATGAAACACAGAAATTGTATCCGAATTTAATACAAAGTTCACAATGCCGACTTAAGTACAAGAGGACTGACACTCTCACATTCTATGATTTGAACCTCTCCTGTGAGTCCAGTTTTTGATTCCGATGCCTCAATCCAAGTTTACTGTATACCTTGGACCATCTTATTGACGATGAAACACAAAAATTGCATCCGAATTAAATTCAAAAGGCACAATGCCGACATAAGTACAAGAGGACTGACTCTCTAACTTTCTATGATTTGAACCTCTTCTGTGAGTCCAGTTTTAGATTCCGATGATTCACTTCAGGTTTACTGTGTCCCTTGGACTTTCTTATTGACGATGAAACACAGAAATTGCATCCGAATTTAATACAAAAGGCACAATGCCGACTTAAGTACAAGAGGACTGACACTCTCACTTTCTATGATTTGAACCGCTCCTGTGAGTCCAGTTTTAGATTCCGATGCTTGACTTCAGGTTTCGTGTACACCTTGGACGTTCTTATTGACGATGAAACACAGAAATTGCATCCGAATTTAATACACAAGGCACAATGCAAACTTAAGTACAACAGGACTGACACTCTCACTTTCTTTGATTTGAACACCTCCTGTGAGTCCAGTTTCAGATTCCGATGCTTGACTTCAGGTTTCGTGTATACCTTGGACGTTCTTATTGACGATGAAACACGGAAATTGCATCGGAATTAAATTCAAAAGGCACAATGCCGACTTAAGTACAAGAGGACTGACACTCTCACTTTCTAAGATTTGAACCTCTCCTGTGAGTCCAGTTTTAGATTCCGATGCTTCACTTCAGGTTTACTGTATACCTTGGACCTTCTTATTGACGATGGAACAAAGAATATGCATCCGAATTTAATACAAAAGGCACAATGCCGACTTAAGTACAAGAGGACTGACACTCTCACTTTCTAAGATTTGAACCTCTCCAGTGAGTCCAGTTTTAGATTCCGATGCTTGACTTCAGGTTTCGTGTACACCTTGGACGTTCTTATTAACGATGAAACACAGAATATGCATCCGAATTTAATACACAAGGCACAATGCCAACTTAAGTACAACAGGACTGACACTCTCACTTTCTATGATTTGAACCTCTCCTGTGAGCCCAGATTTAGATTTCGATGCTTCATTTCTGGTTTCCTGTACACCTTGGACCTTCTTATTGACGATGAAACACAGCAATTGCATCCGAATTTAATACAAAAGGCACAATGCCGACTTAAGTACAAGAGGACTGACACTTTCACTTTCTATGAATTGAACCCCCCTGTGAGTCCAGTTTTACATTCCGATGCTTCACTTCAGGTATACTGTATACCTTGGACCTTCTTAATGACGATGAAACACAGAAATTGCATCCGAATTTAATACAAAAGGCATAATTCCGACTTAAGTACAAGAGGACTGATACTCTCACTTTCTATGATTTGAACCTCTCCTGTGAGTCCAGTTTTAGATTCCGATTTTTTACTTCAGGTTTTTTGTATCCGTTGGACCTTCTTTTTAACGATGAAGCTCAGAAATTGCATCGGAATTAAATTCAAAAGGCACAATGCCGATTTAAGTACAAGAGGACTGACACTCTCACTTTCTATGATTTGAACCTCTCCTGTGAGCCCAGTTTTAGATTCTGATGCTTCACTTCTGGTTTCCTGTATACCTTGGACCTTCTTATTGACGATGAAACACAGCAATTGCATCCGAATTTAATACAAAAGGCACAATGCCGACTTAAGTACAAGAGGACTGACACTTTCACTTTCTATGAATTGAACCTCCCCTGTGAGTCCAGTTTGAGATTCCGATGCTTCACTTCAGGTTTACTGTATACCTGGGACCTTCTTATTGACGATGAAACACAGAAATTGTATCCGAATTTAATACAAAATTCACAATCCCGACTTAAGTACAAGAGGACTGACACTCTCACATTCTATGATTTGAACCTCTCCTGTGAGTCCAGTTTTAGATTCTGATGCTTCACTTCAGGTCTACTGTATCCCTCGGACCTTCTTATTGACGATGAAACACAGAAATTGCATCCGAATTTAATACAAAAGGCACAATGCCGACTTAAGGAAAAGAGGACTGACACTCTCACTTTCTATGATGTCAACCTCTCCTGTGAGTTGAGTTTTAGATTCCAATGCTTCACTTCAGGTTTCCTGTATACCTTGGACCTTCTTATTGACGATGAAACACAGAAATTGCATCCGAATTAAATTCGAAAGGCACAATGCCGACATAAGTACAAGAGGACTGACTCTCTAACATTCTATGATTTGAACCTCTTCTGTGAGTCCAGTTTTTGTTTCCGATGATTCACTTCAGGTTTACTGTATCCCTTGGACTTTCTTATTGACGATGAAACACAGCAATTGCATCCGAATTAAATACAAAAGGCACAATGCCGACTTAAGTACAAGAGGCCTGACACTTTCACTATCTATGAATTGAGCCTCCCCTGTGAGTCCAGTTTTAGATTCCGATGTTTCACTTCAGGTTTACTGTATACCTTGGACCTCCTTATTGACGATGAAACACAGAAATTGCATCCGAATTTAATACAAACGGCACAATGCCAACTTAAGTACAAGAGGACTGACACTCTCACTTTCTATGATTTGAACCTCTCCTGTGAGTCCAGTTTTAGATTCCGATGCTTCACTTCAGGTTTACTGTATCCCTTGGACTTCTTATTGACGATGAAACACAGAAATTGTATCCGAATTTAATACAAAAAGCACAATGCCGACTTAAGTACAAGAGGAGTGACACACACCCTTTCTATGATTTGAAGCTCTCCTGTGAGTCCAGTTTTAGATCCCGATGCTTCACTTCAGGTTTACTGTATCCCTTGGACCCTCATATTGACGATGAAACACAGAAATCGCACCCGAATTTAATACAAAAGGCATAATGCCGACATAAGTACGAGAGGATAGAAACTCCCACTTTCAATGATTTGAACCTCTGCTGTGAGCCCAGTTTTAGATTCTGATGCTTTACTTCTGGTTTCCTGTATACCTTGGACCTTCTTATTGACGATGAAACACGGCAATCGCATCCGAATTTAATACAAAAGGCACAATGCTGACTTAAGTACAAGAGGACTGACACTTTCACTTTCTATGAATTGAAACTCCCCTGTAAGTAAAGTTTTAGATTCCGATGCTTCACTTCAGGTTTACTGTATACCGTGGACCTTCTTATTGATGATGAAACAAAGAAATTGCATCCGAATTTAATACAAAAGGCACAATGCCGACTTAAGTGTAAGAGGACTGACACTCTCACTTTCTATGATTTGAACCTCTCCTGTGAGTCCAGTTTTAGATTCCGATGCTTCACGTCAGGTTTACTGTATCCCTTGGACCTTCTTATTGACGATGAAACACAGAAATTGTATCCGAATTTAATACAAAATTCACAATGCCGACTTAAGTACAAGAGGACTGACACTCTCACATTCTATGATTTGAACCTCTCCTGTGAGTCCAGTTTTTGATTCCGATGCCTCAATCCAGGTTTACTGTATACCGTGGACCTTCTTATTGACGATGAAACAAAGAAATTGCATCCGAATTTAATACAAAAGGCACAATGCCGACTTAAGTGTAAGAGGACTGACACTCTCACTTTCTATGATTTGAACCTCTCTTGTGAGTCCAGTTTTAGATTCCGATGCTTCACGTCAGGTTTACTGTATCCCTTGGACCTTCTTATTGACGATGAAACACAGAAATTGTATCCGAATTTAATACAAAATTCACAATGCCGACTTAAGTACAAGAGGACTGACACTCTCACTTTCTATGATTTGAACCTCTCCTGTGAGTCCAGTTTTAGATTCCGATGCTTGACTTGAGGTTTCGTGTACACCTTGGACGTTCTTATTGACGATGAAACACAGAAATTGCATCCGAATTTAATACACAAGGCACAATGCAAACTTAAGTACAACAGGACTCACACTCTCACTTTCTTTGATTTGAACACCTCCTGTGAGTCCAGTTTCAGATTCCGATGCTTGACTTCAGGTTTCGTGTATACCTTGGACGTTCTTATTGACGATGAAACACGGAAATTGCATCGGAATTAAATTCAAAAGGCACAATGCCGACTTAAGTACAAGAGGACTGACACTCTACCTTTCTATGATTTGAATGTCTCCTGTGAGTCCAGTTTTAGATTCCGATGCTTCACTTCAGGTTTACTGTATACCTTGGACCTTCTTAATGACGATGAAACACAGAAATTGCATCCGAATTTAATACAAAAGGCATAATTCCGACTTAAGTACAAGAGGACTGATACTCTCACTTTCTATGATTTGAACCTCTCCTGTGAGTCCAGTTTTAGATTCCGATTTTTTACTTCAGGTTTTTTGTATCCGTTGGACCTTCTTTTTGATGATGAAGCTCAGAAATTGCATCGGAATTAAATTCAAAAGGCACAATGCCGATTTAAGTACAAGAGGACTGACACTCTCACTTTCTATGATTTGAACCTCTCCTGTGAGCCCAGTTTTAGATTCTGATGCTTCACTTCTGGTTTCCTGTATACCTTGGACCTTCTTATTGACGATGAAACACAGCAATTGCATCCGAATTTAATACAAAAGGCACAATGCCGACTTAAGTACAAGAGGACTGATACTTTCACTTTCTATGAATTGAACCTCCCCTGTGAGTCCAGTTTGAGATTCCGATGCTTCACTTCAGGTTTACTGTATACCTGGGACCTTCTTATTGACGATGAAACACAGAAATTGTATCCGAATTTAATACAAAATTCACAATCCCGACTTAAGTACAAGAGGACTGACACTCTCACATTCTATGATTTGAACCTCTCCTGTGAGTCCAGTTTTAGATTCTGATGCTTCACTTCAGGTCTACTGTATCCCTCGGACCTTCTTATTGACGATGAAACACAGAAATTGCATCCGAATTTAATACAAAAGGCACAATGCCGACTTAAGGAAAAGAGGACTGACACTCTCACTTTCTATGATGTCAACCTCTCCTGTGAGTTGAGTTTTAGATTCCAATGCTTCACTTCAGGATTCCTGTATACCTTGGACCTTCTTATTGACGATGAAACACAGAAATTGCATCCGAATTAAATTCGAAAGGCACAATGCCGACATAAGTACAAGAGGACTGACTCTCTAACATTCTATGATTTGAACCTCTTCTGTGAGTCCAGTTTTTGTTTCCGATGATTCACTTCAGGTTTACTGTATCCCTTGGACTTTCTTATAGACGATGAAACACAGCAATTGCATCCGAATTAAATACAAAAGGCACAATGCCGACTTAAGTACAAGAGGCCTGACACTTTCACTTTCTATGAATTGAGCCTCCCCTGTGAGTCCAGTTTTAGATTCCGATGTTTCACTTAAGGTTTACTGTATACCTTGGACCTCCTTATTGACGATGAAACACAGAAATTGCATCCGAATTTAATACAAACGGCACAATGCCAACTTAAGTACAAGAGGACTGACACTCTCACTTTCTATGATTTGAACCTCTCCTGTGAGTCCAGTTTTAGATTCCGATGCTTCACTTCAGGTTTACTGTATCCCTTGGACCTTCTTATTGACGATGAAACACGGCAATCGCATCCGAACTTAATACAAAAGGCACAATGCCGACTTAAGTACAAGAGGACTGACACTTTCACTTTCTATGAATTGAAACTCCCCTGTAAGCAAAGTTTTAGATTCCGATGCTTCACTTCAGGTTTACTGTATACCGTGGACCTTCTTATTGACGATGAAACAAAGAAATTGCATCCGAATTTAATACAAAAGGCACAATGCCGACTTAAGTGTAAGAGGACTGACACTCTCACTTTCTATGATTTGAACCTCTCCTGTGAGTCCAGTTTTAGATTCCGATGCTTCACGTCAGGTTTACTGTATCCCTTGGACCTTCTTATTGACGATGAAACACAGAAATTGTATCCGAATTTAATACAAAATTCACAATGCCGACTTAAGTACAAGAGGACTGACACTCTCACATTCTATGATTTGAACCTCTCCTGTGAGTCCAGTTTTTGATTCCGATGCCTCAATCCAGGTTTACTGTATACCTTGGACCATCTTATTGACGATGAAACACAAAAATTGCATCCGAATTAAATTCAAAAGGCACAATGCCGACATAAGTACAAGAGGACTGACTCTCTAACTTTCTATGATTTGAACCTCTTCTGTGAGTCCAGTTTTAGATTCCGATGATTCACTTCAGGTTTACTGTGTCCCTTGGACTTTCTTATTGACGATGAAACACAGAAATTGCATCCGAATTTAATACAAAAGGCACAATGCCGACTTAAGTACAAGAGGACTGACACTCTCACTTTCTATGATTTGAACCTCTCCTGTGAGTCCACTTTTAGATTCCGATGCTTGACTTCTGGTTTCGTGTACACCTTGGACGTTCTTATTGACGATGAAACACAGAAATTGCATCCGAATTTAATACACAAGGCACAATGCAAACTTAAGTACAACAGGACTGACACTCTCACTTTCTTTGATTTGAACACCTCCTGTGAGTCCAGTTTCAGATTCCGATGCTTGACTTCAGGTTTCGTGTATACCTTGGACGTTCTTATTGACGATGAAACACGGAAATTGCATCCGAATTTAATACAAAAGGCATAATGCCGACTTAAGTACAACAGGACTGACACTCTCACTTTCTATGATTTGAACCTCTCCTGTGGGTCCAGTTTTACATTCCGATGCTTCACTTCAGGTTTACTGTATCCGTTGGACCTTCTTTTTGACGATGAAGCACAGAAATTGCATCGGAATTAAATTCAAAAGGCACAATGCCGACTTAAGTACAAGAGGACTGACACTCTACCTTTCTATGATTTGATTGTCTCCTGTGAGTCCAGTTTTAGATTCCGATGCTTCACTTCAGGTTTACTGTATCCCTTGGACCCTCTAATTGACGATGAAACACAGAAATTGCATCCGAATTTAATACAAAAGGCATAATGCCGACTTAAGTACAACAGGACTGACACTCTCACTTTCTATGATTTGAACTTCTCCTGTGAGTCCAGTTTTACATTCCGATGCTTCACTTCAGGTTTACTGTATCCGTTGGACCTTCTTTTTGACGATGAAGCACAGAAATTGCATCGGAATTAAATTCAAAAGGCACAATGCTGACTTAAGTACAAGAGGACTGACACTCTACCTTTCTATGATTTGAACCTCTATTGTGAGTCCAGTTTTAGATTCCGATGCTTCACTTCAGGTTTACTGTATCCCTTGGACCCTCTTATTGACGATGAAACACAGAAATCGCATCCGAATTTAATACAAAAGGCATAATGCCGACATAAGTACGAGAGGATAGACGCTCTCACTTTCTATGATTTGAACCTCTCCTGCGAGCCCAGTTTTAGATTCTGATGCTTCACTTCTGGTTTCCTGTATACCTTGGACCCTCTTACTGACGATGAAACACAGCAATTGCATCCGAATTTAATACAAATGGCACAATGCCGACTTAAGTACAAGAGGACTGACACTTTCACTTTCTATGAATTGAACCTCCCCTGTGAGTCCAGTTTTAGATTCCGATGCTTCACTTCTGGTTTACTGTATACCTTGGACCTTCTTATTGACGATGAAACACAGAAATTGCATCCGAATTTAATACAAAAGGCACAATGCCGACTTAAGTACAAGAGGACTGACACTCTCACTTTCTATGATTTGAACCTCTCCTGTGAGTCCAGTTTTAGATTCCGATGCTTCACTTCAGGTTTACTGTATCCCTTGGACCTTCCTATTGACGATGAAACACAGAAATTGTATCCGAATTTGATACAAAGATCACAATGCCGACTTAAGTACAAGAGGACTGACACTCTCACTTTCTATGATTTGCTCCTCTCTTGTGAGTCCGGTTTCTGATTCTGATGCTTCACTTCAGGTCTACTGTATCCCCTGGACCTTCTTATTGACGATGAAACACAGAAATTGTATCCGAATTTAATACAAAAGGCAAAATGCCGACTTAAGAACAAGAGGACTGACACTCTACCTTTCTATGATTTGAACCTCTCCTGTGAGTCCAGTTTTAGATTCCGATGCTTCACTTCAGGTTTCCCGTATACCTTGGACCTTCTTGTTGACAGAAATTGCATCCGAATTAAATTCGAAAGGCACAATGCCGACATAAGTACAAGAGGACTGACTCTCTAATATTCAATGATTTGAACCTATTCTGTGAGTCCAGTTTTAGTTTCCAATGATTCACTTCAGGTTTACTGTATCCCTTGGACTTTCTAATTGACGATGAAACACAGCAATTGCATCCGAATTTAATACAAAAGGCACAATGGCGACTTAAGAAAAGAGGACTGACACTCTCAGTTTCTTTAATTTGAACCTCACCTGTGAGTCCAGTTTTATATTGCGATGCTTCACTTCAGGTTTACTGTATACCTTGGACCTTCTTATTGACGATGAGACAAAGAAGTTGCATCCGAATTTAATACAAAAGGCACAATGCCAACTTAAGTACAAGAGGACTTACACTCTCACATTCTATGATTTGAACCTCTCCTGTGAGTCCAGTTTTTGATTCCGATGCCTCAATCCAGGTTTACTGTATACCGTGGACCTTCTTATTGACGATGAAACAAAGAAATTGCATCCGAATTTAATACAAAAGGCACAATGCCGACTTAAGTGTAAGAGGACTGACACTCTCACTTTCTATGATTTGAACCTCTCTTGTGAGTCCAGTTATAGATTCCGATGCTTCACGTCAGGTTTACTGTATCCCTTGGACCTTCTTATTGACGATGAAACACAGAAATTGTATCCGAATTTAATACAAAATTCACAATGCCGACTTAAGGACAAGAGGACTGACACTCTCACTTTCTATGATTTGAACCTCTCCTGTGAGTCCAGTTTTAGATTCCGATGCTTGACTTCAGGTTTCGTGTACACCTTGGACGTTCTTATTGACGATGAAACACAGAAATTGCATCCGAAATTAATACACAAGGCACAATGCAAACTTAAGTACAACAGGACTCACACTCTCACTTTCTTTGATTTGAACACCTCCTGTGAGTCCAGTTTCAGATTCCGATGCTTGACTTCAGGTTTCGTGTATACCTTGGACGTTCTTATTGACGATGAAACACGGAAATTGCATCGGAATTAAATTCAAAAGGCACAATGCCGACTTAAGTACAAGAGGACTGACACTCTACCTTTCTATGATTTGAATGTCTCCTGTGAGTCCAGTTTTAGATTCCGATGCTTCACTTCAGGTTTACTGTATACCTTGGACCTTCTTAATGACGATGAAACACAGAAATTGCATCCGAATTTAATACAAAAGGCATAATTCCGACTTAAGTACAAGAGGACTGATACTCTCACTTTCTATGATTTGAACCTCTCCTGTGAGTCCAGTTTTAGATTCCGATTTTTTACTTCAGGTTTTTTGTATCCGTTGGACCTTCTTTTTGACGATGAAGCTCAGAAATTGCATCGGAATTAAATTCAAAAGGCACAATGCCGATTTAAGTACAAGAGGACTGACACTCTCACTTTCTATGATTTGAACCTCTCCTGTGAGCCCAGTTTTAGATTCTGATGCTTCACTTCTGGTTTCCTGTATACCTTGGACCTTCTTATTGACGATGAAACACAGCAATTGCATCCGAATTTAATACAAAAGGCACAATGCCGACTTAAGTACAAGAGGACTGACACTTTCACTTTCTATGAATTGAACCTCCCCTGTGAGTCCAGTTTGAGATTCCGATGCTTCACTTCAGGTTTACTGTATACCTGGGACCTTCTTATTGACGATGAAACACAGAAATTGTATCCGAATTTAATACAAAATTCACAATCCCGACTTAAGTACAAGAGGACTGGCACTCTCACATTCTATGATTTGAACCTCTCCTGTGAGTCCAGTTTTAGATTCTGATGCTTCACTTCAGGTCTACTGTATCCCTCGGACCTTCTTATTGACGATGAAACACAGAAATTGCATCCGAATTTAATACAAAAGGCACAATGCCGACTTAAGGAAAAGAGGACTGACACTCTCACTTTCTATGATGTCAACCTCTCCTGTGAGTTGAGTTTGAGATTCCAATGCTTCGCTTCAGGATTCCTGTATACCTTGGACCTTCTTATTGACGATGAAACACAGAAATTGCATCCGAATTAAATTCGAAAGGCACAATGCCGACATAAGTACAAGAGGACTGACTCTCTAACATTCTATGATTTGAACCTCTTCTGTGAGTCCAGTTTTTGTTTCCGATGATTCACTTCAGGTTCACTGTATCCCTTGGACTTTCTTATTGACGATGAAACACAGAAATTGCATCCGAATTTAATACAAACGGCACAATGCCAACTTAAGTACAACAGGACTGACACTCTCACTTTCTTTGATTTGAACACCTCCTGTGAGTCCAGTTTCAGATTCCGATGCTTGACTTCAGGTTCCGTGTATACCTTGGACGTTCTTATTGACGATGAAACACGGAAATTGCATCCGAATTTAATACAAAAGGCATAATGCCGACTTAAGTACAACAGGACTGACACTCTCACTTTCTATGATTTGGACCTCTCCTGTGGGTCCAGTTTTACATTCCGATGCTTCACTTCAGGTTTACTGTATCCGTTGGACCTTCTTTTTGACGATGAAGCACAGAAATTGCATCGGAATTAAATTCAAAAGGCACAATGCCGACTTAAGTACAAGAGGACTGACACTCTACCTTTCTATGATTTGAATGTCTCCTGTGAGTCCAGTTTTAGATTCCGATGCTTCACTTCAGGTTTACTGTATCCCTTGGACCCTCTAATTGACGATGAAACACAGAAATTGCATCCGAATTTAATACAAAAGGCATAATGCCGACTTAAGTACAACAGGACTGGCACTCTCACTTTCTATGATTTGAACCTCTCCTGTGAGTCCAGTTTTACATTCCGATGCTTCACTTCAGGTTTACTGTATCCGTTGGACCTTCTTTTTGACGATGAAGCACAGAAATTGCATCGGAATTAAATTCAAAAGGCACAATGCCGACTTAAGTACAAGAGGACTGACACTCTACCTTTCTATGATTTGAACCTCTATTGTGAGTCCAGGTTTAGATTCCGATGCTTCACTTCAGGTTTACTGTATCCCTTGGACCCTCTTATTGACGATGAAACACAGAAATCGCATCCGAATTTAATACAAAAGGCATAATGCCGACATAAGTACGAGAGGATAGACGCTCTCACTTTCTATGATTTGAACCTCTCCTGTGAGCCCAGTTTTAGATTCTGATGCTTCACTTCTGGTTTCCTGTATACCTTGGACCCTCTTACTGACGATGAGACACAGCAATTGCATCCGAATTTAATACAAATGGCACAATGCCGACTTAAGTACAAGAGGACTGACACTTTCACTTTCTATGAATTGAACCTCCCCTGTGAGTCCAGTTTTAGATTCCGATGCTTCACTTCTGGTTTACTGTATACCTTGGACCTTCTTATTGACGATGAAACACAGAAATTGCATCCGAATTTAATACAAAAGGCACAATGCCGACTTAAGTACAAGAGGACTGACACTCTCACTTTCTATGATTTGAACCTCTCCTGTGAGTCCAGTTTTAGATTCCGATGCTTCACTTCAGGTTTACTGTATCCCTTGGACCTTCTTATTGACGATGAAACACAGAAATTGTATCCGAATTTGATACAAAGATCACAATGCCGACTTAAGTACAAGAGGACTGACACTCTCACTTTCTATGATTTGCTCCTCTCTTGTGAGTCCAGTTTCTGATTCTGATGCTTCACTTCAGGTCTACTGTATCCCCTGGACCTTCTTATTGACGATGAAACACAGAAATTGTATCCGAATTTAATACAAAAGGCACAATGCCGACTTAAGAACAAGAGGACTGACACTCTACCTTTCTATGATTTGAACCTCTCCTGTGAGTCCAGTTTTAGATTCCGATGCTTGACTTCAGGTTTGCCGTATACCTTGGACCTTCTTGTTGACAGAAATTGCATCCGAATTAAATTCGAAAGGCACAATGCCGACATAAGTACAAGAGGACTGACTCTCTAATATTCAATGATTTTAACCTATTCTGTGAGTCCAGTTTTAGTTTCCAATGATTCACTTCAGGCTTACTGTATCCCTTGGACTTTCTAATTGACGATGAAACACAGCAATTGCATCCGAATTTAATACAAAAGGCACAATGGCGACTTAAGAAAAGAGGACTGACACTCTCAGTTTCTTTAATTTGAACCTCACCTGTGAGTCCAGTTTTATATTGCGATGCTTCACTTCAGGTTTACTGTATACCTTGGACCTTCTTATTGACGATGAGACAAAGAAGTTGCATCCGAATTTAATACAAAAGGCACAATGCCAACTTAAGTACAAGAGGACTTACACTCTCACTTTCTATGATTTGAACCTCTCCTGTGAGTCCAGTTTTAGATTCCGATGCCTCACTCCAGGTTTACTGTATACCTTGGACCTTCTTATTGACGATGAAACACAAAAATTGCATCCGAATTAAATTCAAAAACCACAATGCCGACATAAGTACAAGAGGACTGAATCTCTAACTTTCTATGATTTGAACCTCTTCTGTGTGTCCAGGTTTAGACTCCGATGATTCACTTCAGGTTTACTGTATCCCTTGGACTTTCTTATTGACGATGAAACACAGAAATTGCATCCGAATTTAATACAAAAGGCACAATGCCGACTTAAGTACAAGAGGACTGACACTCTCACTTTCTATGATTTGAACCTCTCCTGAGAGTCCAGTTTTAGATTCCGATGCATGACTTCAGGTTTCGTGTACACCTTGGACGCTCTTATTGACGATGAAACACAGATATTGCACCCGAATTTAATACACAAGGCACAATGCCAACTTAAGGACAACAGGACTGACACTCTCACTTTCTATGATTTGAACACCTCCTGTGAGTCCAGTTTCAGATTTCGATGCTTGACTTCAGGTTTCGTGTATACCTTGGACGTTCTTATTGACGATGAAACACAGAAATTGCATCAGAATTAAATTCGAAAGGCACAATGCCGACATAAGTACAAGAGGACCGACGCTCTAACTTTCTATGATTTGAACTTCTGCTGTGAGAGCATTTTTAGTTTCCGATGCTTCACTTCAGGTTTACTGTATCCCTTGGACGTTCTTATTGACGATGAAACACAGAAATTGTATCCGAATTTAATACAAAATTCACAATGCCGTCTTAAGTACAAGAGGGCTGACACTCTCACTTTCTATGATTTGATCCTCTCCTGTGAGTCCAGTTTTAGATTCTGATGCTTCACTTCAGGTCTACTGTATCCCCTGGACCTTCTTATTGACGATGAAACACAGAAATTGCATCCGAATTTAATACAAAAGGCACAATGCCGACTTAAGAACAAGAGGACTGACACTCTACCTTTCTATGATTTGAACCTCTCCTGTGAGTCAAGTTTTAGATTCCGATGCTTCACTTCAGGTTTCCCGTATACCTTGGACCTTCTTATTGACGATGAAACACAGAAATTGCATCCGAATTAAATTCGAAAGGCACAATGCCGACATAAGTACAAGAGGACTGACGCTCTAACTTTCTATGATTTGAACTTCTTCTGTGAGAGCATTTTAGTTTCCGATGATTCACTTCAGGTTTACTGTATTCCTTGGACTTTCTTATTGACGATGAAACACAGCAATTGCATCCGAATTTAATACAAAAGGCACAATGCCGACTTAAGTACAAGAGGACTGACACTTTCACTTTCTATGAATTGAACCTCCCTTGTGAGTCCAGTTTTGGATTCCGATGCTTCACTTCAGGTTTACTGTATACCTTGGACCTTCTTATTGACGATGAAACACAGAAATTGCATCCGAATTTAATACAAACGGCACAATGCCAACTTAAGTACAAGAGGACTGACACTCTCTCTTTCTATGATTTGAACCTCTCCTGTGAGTCCAGTTTTAGATTCCGATGCTTCACTTCAGGTTTCCCGTATACCTTGGACCTTCTTATTGACGATGAAACACAGAAATTGCATCCGAATTAAATTCGAAAGGCACAATGCCGACATAAGTACAAGAGGACTGACGCTCTAACTTTCTATGATTTGAACTTCTTCTGTGAGAGCATTTTAGTTTCCGATGATTCACTTCAGGTTTACTGTATTCCTTGGACTTTCTTATTGACGATGAAACACAGCAATTGCATCCGAATTTAATACAAAAGGCACAATGCCGACTTAAGTACAAGAGGACTGACACTTTCACTTTCTATGAATTGAACCTCCCTTGTGAGTCCAGTTTTGGATTCCGATGCTTCACTTCAGGTTTACTGTATACCTTGGACCTTCTTATTGACGATGAAACACAGAAATTGCATCCGAATTTAATACAAACGGCACAATGCCAACTTAAGTACAAGAGGACTGACACTCTCTCTTTCTATGATTTGAACCTCTCCTGTGAGTCCAGTTTTAGATTCCGATGCTTCACTTCAGGTTTACTGTATACCTTGGACCTTCTTATTGACGATGAAACACAGAAATTGTATACGAATTTAATACAAAAGGCACAATGCCAACTTAAGTACAAGAGGACTGACACTCACACTTTCTATGATTTGAACCTCTAATGTGAGGCCAGTTTTAGATTCCGATGATTCACTTCAGGTTTCCTGTATACCTTGGACCTTCTTATTGACGATGAAACATAGAAATTGCATCCGAATTTAATACAAAAGGCACAATGCCGACTTAAGGAAAAGAGGACTGACACTCTCACTTTCTTTGATTTGAACCACTCCTGTGAGTCAAGTATTAGATTCCGATGATTCACTTCAAGTTTGTATACGTTGCACCTTCTTATTGACGATGAAACACAGAAATTGTATCCGAATTAAATTCAAAAGGCACAAGGCCGACATAAGTACAAGAGGACTGACTCTCTAACTTTCTATGATTTGAACCTCTTCTGTGAGTAAAGTTTTAGATTCCGATGATTCACTTCAGGTTTACTGTATCCGTTGGACTTTCTTATTGTCGATGAAACACAGAAATTGCATCCGAATTTAATACAAAAGGCACAAGGCCGACTTAAGTACAAGAGGACTGACACTCTCACTTTCTATGATTTGAATCTCTCCTGTGAGTGCAGTTTTAGATTCCGTTGCTTGACTTCAGGTTTTGTGTATACCTTGGACGTTCTTATTGACGATGAGACACAGAAATTGCATCCGAGTTTAATAAGAAGGCACAATGCTGACTTAAGTACAAGAGGACTGACACTCTCAATTTCTATGGTTTGAACAACTCCTGTGAGTCAAGTTTTAGATTCTGATGCTTCACTTCAGGTCTACTGTATCACTTGCACCTTCTTATTGACGATGAACCACAGAAATTGCATCCGAATGTAATACAAAAGGCGTAATGCCGACTTAAGTACAAGAGGACTGACAATCTCACTTTCTATGATTTGCACCTCTCCTGTGAGTCCAGTTTTAGTTTCCGATTTTTCACTTCAGGTTTACTGTATCCGTTGGACCTTCTTTTTGACGATTAAGCTCAGAAATTGCATCGGAATTAAATTCAAAAGGCACAATGCCCACTGAAGTACAAGAGGACTGACACTCACACTTTCTATGATTTGAACCTCTCCTGTGAGTCCAGTTTTAGATTCCGATGATTCACTTCAGGTTTCCTCTATACCTTGGACCTTCTTATTGACGATGAAACATAGAAATTGCATCCGAATTTAATACAAAAGGCACAATGCCGACTTAAGGAAAAGAGGACTGACACTCTCACTTTCTTTGATTTGAACCTCTCCTGTGAGTCCAGTATTAGATTCCGATGATTCACTTCAAGATTCCTGTATACCTTGCACCTTCTTATTGACGATGAAACACAGAAATTGTATCCGAATTAAATTCAAAAGGCACAATGCCGACATAAGTACAAGAGGACTGACTCTCTAACTTTCTATGATTTGAACCTCTCCTGTGAGTCCAGTTTTAGATTCCGATGATTCACTTCAGGTTTCCTGTATACCTTGGACCTTCTTATTGACGATGAAACATAGAAATAGCATCCAAATTTAATACAAAAGGCACAATGCCGACTTAAGGAAAAGAGGACTGACACTCTCATTTTCTTTGATTTGAACCTCTCCTGTGAGTCCAGTATTAGATTCCGATGATTCACTTCAGGTTTACTGTATCCCTTGGACTATCTTATTGTTGATGAAACACAGAAATTGCATCCGAATTTAATACAAAAAGCACAAGGCCGACTTAAGTACAAGAGGACTGACACTCTCACTTTCAATGATTTGAATTCCTCCTGTGAGTCCAGTTTTAGATTTCAATGCTTGACTTCAGGTTTCGTGTATACTTTGTACCTTCTTATTGACGATGAAACACAGAAATTGCATCCGAATTTAATACAAAAGGCACAACGCCGACTTAAGTACAAGACGACTGACACTCTACCTTTCTATGATTTGAACCTCTCCTGTGAGTCAAGTTTTAGATTCCGATGCTTCACTTCAGGTTTCCCGTATACCTTGGACCTTCTTATTGACGATGAAACACAGAAATTGCATCCGAATTAAATTCGAAAGGCACAATGCCGACATAAGTACAAGAGGACTGACGCTCTAACTTTCTATGATTTGAACTTCTTCTGTGAGAGCATTTTAGTTTCCGATGATTCACTTCAGGTTTACTGTATTCCTTGGACTTTCTTATTGACGATGAAACACAGCATTTGCATCCGAAATTAATACAAAAGGCACAATGCCGACTTAAGTACAAGAGGACTGACACTTTCACTTTCTATGAATCGAACCTCCCTTGTGAGTCCAGTTTTTGATTCCGATGCTTCACTTCAGGTTTACTGTATACCTTGGACCTTCTTATTGTCGATGAAACACAGAAATTGCATCCGAATTTAATACAAACGGCACAATGCCGACTTAAGTACAAGAGGACTGACACTCTCTCTTTCTATGATTTGAACCTTTCCTGTGAGTCCAGTTTTAGATTCCGATGCTTCTTTTCAGGTTTACTGTATACCTTGGACCTTCTTATTGACGATGAAACACAGAAATTGTATACGAATTTAATACAAAAGGCACAATGCCGACTTAAGTACAAGAGGGCTGACACTCACACTTTCTATGATTTGAACCTCTCCTGTGAGTCCAGTTTTAGATTCCGATGATTCACTTCAGGTTTCCTGTATACCTTGGACCTTCTTATTGACGATGAAACATAGAAATAGCATCCAAATTTAATACAAAAGGCACAATGTCGACTTAAAGAAAAGAGGACCGACACTCTCACTTTCTTTGATTAGAACCTCTCCCGTGAGTCCAGTATTAGATTCCGATGATTCACTTCAGGTTTACTGTATCCCTTGGACCTTCTTATTGACGCTGAAACACAGAAATTGTATACGAATTTAATACAAAAGGCACAATGCCGACTTAAGTACAAGAGGACTGACACTCTCACTTTCTATGATTTGAACCTCTCCTATGAGTCCAGTTTTAGATTCCGATGCTTCACTTCAGATCTACTGTATCCCTTGGACCTTCTTATTGCCGATGAAACACAGAAATTGCATCCGAATTTAATACAAAAAGCACAATGCCGACTTATGTACAAGAGGACTGACACTTTCACTTTCTATGAATTGAACCTCCCCTGTGAGTCCAGTTTTAGATTCCGATGCTTCACTTTAGGTTTACTGTATACCTTGGACCATCTTATTGACGATGAAACACAGAAATTGCATCCGAATTTAATACAAAATGCACAATGCTGACTTAAGTACAAGAGGACTGACACTCTCACTTTCTATGATTTGAACCTCTCCTGTGAGTCCAGGTTTAGATTCCGATGCTTCACTTCAGGTTTACTGTATCCCTGGACCTTCTTATTGACGATGAAACACAGAAATTGTATCCGAATTTAATACAAAAGGCACAATGCCGACTTAAGTACAAGAGGACTGACACTTTCACTTTCTGTGATTTGAACCTCTCCTATGAGTCCAGTTTTAGATTCCGATACTTCACTTCAGGTCTACTGTATCCCTTGTACCTTCTTATTGACGATGAAACACAGAAATTGCATCCGAATTTAATACAAAAGGCACAATGCCGACTTATGGAAAAGAGGACTGACACTCTCACTTTCTATGATTTGATCCTCTCCTGTGAGTCCAGTTTTAGATTCCGATGCTTCACTTCAGGTTTCCTGTATACATTGGACGTTCGTATTGACGATGAAAACAAGAAATTGCATCCAAATTAATTTCAAAAGGCACAATGCCGACATAAGTACAAGAGGACTGACTCTCTAACTTTCTATGATTTGAACCTCTCCTGTGAGTCCAGTTTTAGATTCTGTAATTTTTCCTCTCCTATGTACGTGATTATGTAGCTCTCAATTCGTTCGAGCAATCAATCAATCATGATAGGAAATACAGTCATAGCTCAGTCACTCAAAATGATTCTGAAATTTTACTTGTTAGAATGAAATCAGGCGATGATTCTTCTTCTCTGCAGGCTCGTGCTTTGCGGCAGTCTGCTAATCTGCACAAATAAAATGCCTCGTAATTTTGGGAGCGTCGTATAATCAGTCGGGAAACCTCAGATCAAGCGGATATTTGGCTTTGATGAAGTTTAACCTTCCGAAGAAGCAATGGAGCTCTTGGATTATTAAGTGCAGGTTCGTATCCATTCTTTCGGAAGTCCCTTCTGATTAATATCTACGCAATATATCGATAAATATCATTAATTCTCAAATTTAAAATACACACCATTTACTTGAAGGAGCCATCTCGGTGTTGTCCAATAGTTGAAATCGTTTGTTGGTATCAGCAATCTTTTAGTATGGGCACCGTATCTCTCTTCAGATTAGTTACCTCTCGTTCTTATATTTGAAGAAGCCATCTATATATATTTCCGTTTAATCGTACAGTTCATATCGCTTATCTTCTGTAATAAATCTCAATAATCAGATTACAGTTCTTCCAAACCAAGCACAGGCTAATCGGCACGAAGACAATCTCGGAAGCCCCCTTTCTTTTTTTTCTAACAACCACCAGAGAGAGTACTACAAAGAATACTTATGCGCTCATGGCATAGCTATTGTATGAACTACTTTTCGAGTATGAAGATAGAAAATTAGTAAACGTCATTCAAGGGTAGAATTGTATCTGAATAATTCATCGAATATAAAGAGATATTACAATTGCCCCTCGCAGCGAGCAAAGTTAATGGTAATACACTTTGTGAGCTAACAGAAAAAATTTGTTGGGTTGTTTATTCAAAAGAGGAATATTTTGAATTAGTAGAATTTTACTGTAGAGAGTATGGGTAACATGTTAAGACAATAAGTTACGAGAATACCTAAGCTGTAGCTTTTACATGTACCGGGGTATACCCGCATCCCGTGTACATAACCAGGGAAGATGTAGATTGGTGTAATTACGAAAAAGGTCTACCCATTTGGAAACTGGCCTTCACAGGGAAACCCTTGAAAACCCGGAAGAATAGACCCCAGCTCAGGTATTAAAGAAGATAGGAAAGCCTAAATCCAGTAATTTTGAAATATATAGAAGCTCTATAGATTAGATCGAAGGAAAAGTGCCTCATAGCCAAAAAAAATTTTACAATATTGCTCAAAAAAATATTTTCAAAATTCTTCTTTCGACGATGTAGCCGGCGATCTCGTTGTGAAGTCGATGGAACACGAACACTGGGTACGGACACCGGGTAGGCGACGTACAGCGTTTGGTGGACGCGGCACGGAGGACAGGCAATGACTTATGGTACAGGATAGAAGCTGGTAACGTGCCGTAGAAACAGGAAGATGATCTCAGGAACAGATGGTCAGGGACGTGAACATGAAACAGGTTTAAAGTGGAATAAGAAAAAGTTCTGACTGAATAAATCCCTGGAAGAGAGTGGATTAAGGCAACGAAGTCCCTATTTCATCGTTGAACTCAAAATCGGAGTGGATTCTTATATTCTTCCATCTGTACTAGACTGGAATATCCATCAGTTCTGACAATCACGAATTTTTTTTTTTGTTTTTTTTTCTTTTTTTGTAGTCCTCAATACCAAAGTGGTTTTGCCTTACAACTGCTGATTGTCCAAAACATTGCCAAATAGACTGTGGGCATTTAAATTTTGTTGTAGCTCATATCGAATGTATTCCTCTCAAAAAATTTTTTAATCTAATCTTTGTTTTGTTATAGTGCAGGTGGAAGTAGAGCATTGAATCTGTCCGAGGTTTGCTTTCAATAACGAAATTAAGGATAAAATTTAAGTTTACACTTGATGAAAAATTTTAAACATAGGCATATGACACTGACTTCACAAATGGAATAATTTGAAAAAAATCCATTATTCTTATAATTAATTGATTTATAGATCCACTTGCAAATAAATATCACTAATGATGACGTATGTTCATTTAACAAGTCATCCACTCGTAGAATCTTCTTCATCCTCTCATGAACGTTTATGGAAATATATTTCAACAATTATGTCCATAATATGAAACACACAAACTGCTATTCTTAAAATGTTAGTTAAAATTCTTAAATTAATTCTCCTGGTCAAGAAGGCATAATGAAAAATCTCAAAATTATAATAATTTTCTCTCGCGCAACGAGAGAGTTTCTTCAATTGTTTGCAACAGTGACATTATCGACTGTTGCTTCATTTCACAGTTCATTTGTTTTCTTGCGCGAACAGCGCACATCATACACACAGCGTATTTACCTACATATCCCACACTGTTCAAGTTTCACACGCAATTCTCACATAAGTGCCGTGTCTTGAGGAAATGTAGATGCACTTTCATTGTATATCACTGTGGCTTCTGCTCATAGTCCACACTTACAAACACTAGTAATTAACAAATTCTTCTACCTATCTTAAAAATTTTGTGCTAAACTATCACAGGAGTAATCTCACTGTCTCTTAACCTATCACAGGAGTAATCTCACTGTCTCTTAACCTATCACAGGAATAATCTCACTGTCTCTAAACCTCTAGACAACATTAACTTCTTGATATTTATATACACATTTGACTCATAGTCAAATTCCACTCTAAATTCTTCTCCACATTTGGTATCACAGATCTACGATCCTTCAAAAAATTTCTTAATATCATTATGCGGGAATAATCCCTTCCTTCTTTTCGATTCGGGATATGCCAACAAGTATGATCCAGGATTGGGTATATTTACAAGAACATATGGTCCGGTATAAATAAGATTCCATTTCTTTATGTTCTTCATCAGTTTCGAGGAATGGATGTGTCGCCTCAATAAAACCTTTTCTCCAAGATGAAACGTCTGAATCCGGTGAATCCGTTTATCATATGTCAATTTCCGTTGTATTGCCTTTTTAGTTAAATTGACAAGTGCAAGTCGAATCTTTTCCTCCCATTTTAAATTCTGGTCTTCATACTTTACGTCCGTTGCCTCCAGGTTTTTGAACGACTACGAGCGGAGAACAATATGTACTAGTTGATGGCTCAATCTAGTTCCATTCTAACATTCTATTTATCTCCCTTTGAACAGATTGTTTTAAACGCCAGGGGATCGGGTAGTGCGTGTAACAGTAAGTCTGATGTGGCTTCACTTGTAGGTGACAAATATACCCTTTAATAATTCCTGGTTTCTCATCAAAAATCTCTTCATATGCCTCTAACAAATAATGAAGCTGCTGCCTTTTTTCTCCGGTAAGCTGATTTGATTCACTAGCTTTTATCATTGTTGTTTGGTTAAAGTCCTCCTGTTGTATCAAATCCTTTGAAAGCTCCTTCCAACGACCGTTTGTAGTGTCAATTAATTGAATTACGGCACCGCGACAATATTTCTCATGCACCGTGTCCTTTCTATTTAAATCCAGTGCTATCTCTTCTCCATTTAATCTAAATTTAACTATTCCTTCCAAAAAATCTATCTGACAATCGTACTCCTGCATACTCCCAATACCAAGAATACAGTCCACTAATAACTTCTCCACTACAAGGAACGTGCATTTTATTGCTACATTTCCCATTTTCATCTCTAATTGTGTTTGTATTTTGACATTGGGAGAGCGTGCTCCAACAGCTCCGATGATTTTGCAGTTCTGTACTGGCAAAATTGGTACCTTCTTCTTCCTAATAATTCTCCGAAAAAGAGCGCCTGAGATGACATTGGCGGAAGCGGCGGTGTCTAATATCACATTCGTTGGAACTTCCTCTATTTCAACAAATACTTCCGATACCGGAACACTCGATCTGTCATTATGACAAGTTATTAAATCCTTTGTTAACTCTTCAGTCAACAGCTCACCATCATTATATCTTAACAATTGTAATTTTACTGTTTCGCCCCTAACAGATCCCCTGACCGCTCCTCTGGGGCACGATGCGGTCATGTTTAGTTTGACTGATTATTGGTCCGATTGGTATTTATCTCTTCAGCTACTTCAGTGATTATCGGTTGTTGTGGTGAATTCGGTCTATATTGTCTTGCTTGATTTGTGTAATTATTGTTGTTGTTCTGCTGGTGTTGGTAGAACTGTCCTGTGTTGCCATACATTGGATCATATCGATTAAAATTCCTACTGTTTCTAAAATAGTCCCTCGCTGCACCATTACCAAAGTTTCCATTATGGTAATAATTATTATTTGCATTTTGTCCATTTCTAAGTCTCCTCGGAGAGTGTAGTTGGTTATGATTATTGTTACTGCTACTATTACTGCCATTCCCATTCGAGTTGCAGCTCGGATTCGCTTCTGTTACTCTTCTTTGATATGACATTTCTCTTGCCCTTTTATTGTCCTCCTCAATTATATCAATATGATCAAGCGTAGTCATAAATGAGTCTATATCCTTATCATTTATATACAACAGCTGATTCCTTATACTGGTGGGTAGTCTAGAATTGAGTACTCTAAGTATATCCGGCAAAGGAATCGGTACATCCCAATACAAAGATTTATCAATGTATTTCTCAAAATATCTCTTTAGAGATCCTCTAGAAAATGAGAAAGGCTCAGGATATAATACTTCCTGCCTAATTCTTTCTTGTATTCCAGCAGACCAATATTTTGCTAGAAAAGCCTGCTCAAATTCTTTGTAACATTTACAAGAAGATGTTTGTTCGGATGCCCACAATGCTCCTGTTCCTTGTATATATCCAGATACAAAATTAATCTTTTGCCATTCTGTCCAAGATCGTGGAAATAGACCTCTGAAACTTCGAATAAAGACTACAGGATGAACATTCCTTTTGTCAGGGTTAAAGATTTGAAATTGTCTCTCTTTAATCATCTTCTCCTCAACGCTACTACGATTCCAAAAATCATCCTGTTCGTACTTTTCCCTGTGGCTATCCGTTATATCGAACCTTACTTGTGACGTTCCAGTTCTGTCTACATCGGATCTTGACGTGGACGGAATGTCACGCACAGATTGAGAGTTTTGTTTCCTACTTCTCGGTGTTTCTAAATCCTCCTGCGAGAGATTTAGTGATCTTTCGATATTTTCTTTCCAACGCGAGAAATCTTCGCCAAGTTGTTCTTGAACTTCCTTTAACCCTTTGTTAAAAAAATTATCCTCGGAACTCTCTGAAATGGACTGTAAAGATACTTTCACAGTATCTTCTATGGTTTCCGAATGAGAATTTTGCCGCTCTAATGTCATTTCTGAAAACTTTCCCGCAAGTACATTCATTCTGTGTTCCACTGTTTCCTGTTTTTCCTTCACTTCGTCAAATTGCTTCTTTAGATTATCTTGGGATTCTGTTACTTCTGGTATCATAGCTCCGGAACACTGTATGTCCTCTTGAGCTTGTATTACTTGAGGAAACAGTTCTACTTGTTTTTGTATCGTGTCGATTTGGACGGATACATATTCGGTTAGTTCCGCTTTTAATTTACTATTGTTTTCTTGGCATTGTTGGCGGACCTGCTCAATTCGAGCAATAAGATTCTGTTCGGTCCTTTCTGCCTGTTCCTTTATTTCCTGTGTCTAAGTATTAATCTCTGATCTAATTCGGTAAAGGTTGCTCTTAACTGATTTTGTAATTCTGTTTCATTTTCGGCTAGTTGATTTTTGAATTCATTTTGTATAACGGATAAGTCTCGTTTCACTTCCGCTTGGCCTTCGGCTAATAGAGACAACTGTTGCATAATAACAACTAATGTGTCAACAACAGTCTGATCAGCTGTTGTATGAATGTTTTCTGAACCAGCGGGATTATTTATATTGCTACCGCTAGCCACAACAGTCTCAGAATTACTATCCGTGGCCTCTGCTTCTGTGCAAACAGCTGAAGGCTGTTGCACGTCTCGTTGCTGATTCAATGACATTTTAAATGCCGCTCTAGTCAATACCATTAAATAACTGTCAATATCAGGTTCCAGTCACTAAATACAGTTTCAAATTTACTGTCGTAGACACATTTAACTTTCTAATTACTTCACAGATGGTATAAAGTTCACTGCTCAGATAAGAAAATCACACAATATACAGTTCTACAATCTAACTACTATCTGGAAAAAAGTTCTTTCTAAATTGATTTCAAACTATTTTAACTACAGGATGAAAAAAAATTAGATTTCTCTGGCCTTGTTCTGTAGTCTCGGTGTTGTCCAATAGTTGAAATCGTTTCTTGGTATCAGCAATCTTTTAGTATGGGCACCGAATCTCTCTTCAGATTAGTTACCTCTCGTTCTTATATTTGAAGAAGCCATCTATATATATTTCCATTTAATCGTACAGTTCATAACGGTTATCTTCTGTAATAAATCTCAATAATCAGATTACAGTTCTTCCAAACCAAGCACAGGCTAATCGGCACGAAGACAATCTCGGAAGCCCCCTTTCTTTTTTTTCTAACAACCACCAGAGAGAGTACTACAAAGAATACTTATGCGCTCATGGCATAGCTATTGTATGAACTACTTTTCGCATGGATTCTGCGAGTATGAAGATAGAAAATTAGTAAACGTCATTCAAGGGTAGAATTGTATCTGAATAATTCATCGAATATAAGGAGATATTACAATTCCGAAGCTTCACTTCTGGTTTACTGTATCCCTTGCAGCTTCTTATTGACGATGAAACACAGAATTTTCATCAGAATTTAATACAAAAGGCACAAGGCCGACTTAAGTACAAGAGGACTGATACTCAAACTATCTATGATTTTAACCTCTCTGTGAGTCCAGTTTTAGATTCCGAAGCTTCACTTCAGGTTTACTGTATACCTTCGACTTTCTTATTGACGATGAAACACAGAAATTGCATCCGAATTTAATACAAAAGGCACAATGCCGACTTAAGTACAAGAGGACTGAAACTCTAACTTTCTATGATTTAAACCTCTCCTGTGAGTCCAGTTTTAGATTCCAATGCTTCACTACAGGTTTACTGTGACCCTTGGACCTTCTTATTGACGATGAAGCACAGAAATTGCAGCGGAATTAAATTCAAAAGGCACAATGCCGACTTAAGTACAAGAGGACTGAACCTCTAACTTTCTATGATTTGAACCTCTAGTGTGAGTCCAGTTTTAGATTCCGATGCTTCACTTCAGGTTTACTGTATACCGTGGATCTTCTTGTCGACGATGAAACACAGTAATTGCATCCGAATTTAATACAAAAGGCACAAAGCCGACTTAAGTACAAGGGGATTGACACTCTAACTTTCTGTGATCTGAACCTCTCCTGTGACTCCAGTTTTAGATTCCGATGCTTCACTACAGGTTTACTGTGACCCTTGGACCTTCTTATTGACGATGAAGCACAGAAATTGCAGCGGAATTAAATTCAAAAGGCACAATGCCGACCTAAGTACAAGAGGACTGACACTCTAACTTCCTATGATCCGAACCTCTCCTGTGAGTCCAGTTTTAGATTCCGATGCTTCACTTCAGGTTTACTGTATACCTTGGACCTTCTTATTGACGATGAAACACAGAAATTGCATCCGAATTTAATACAAAAGGCACAATGCCGACTTAAGTACAAGAGGACTGATACTCAAACTATCTATGATTTTAACCTTTCTGTGAGTCCAGTTTTAGATTCCGATGCTTCACTTCAGGTTTACTGTATACCTTGGACTTTCTTATTGACGATGAAACACAGAAATTGCATCCGAATTTAATACAAAAGGCACAATGCCGACTTAAGTACAAGAGGACTGAAACTCTAACTTTCTATGATTTAAACCTCTCCTGTGAATCCAGTTTTAGATTCTGATGCTTCATTTCAGGTTTACTGTATACCTTGACCTTCTTATTGACGATGAAACACAGAAATTGCATCCGAATTTAATACAAAAGGCACAATGCAGACTTAAGTACAAGAGGACTGACACTCTATCTTCCTATGATTTGAACCCCTCCTGTGAGTCCCTTTTTAGATTCCGATGCTTCACTTCAGGTTTACTGTATCCCTTGGACCTTCTTATTGACGATGAAACACAGAAAATTCATCCCAATTAAATTCAAAAGGCACAGTGCCGACTTAAGTAAAAGAGGACTGATACTCTAACTTTCTATGATTTGAACCTCTCCTGTGAGTCCAGTTTTAGATTCCGATGCTTCACTTCCGGTTTACTGTATCCCTTGGACCTTCTTATTGACGATGAAACACAGAAATTGCATCCGAATTTAATACAAAAGGCACAATTCCGACTTAGGTACATGAGGACTGACACTCTCACTTTCTATGGATTGAACCTCTCCTGTGAGTCCAGTTTTAGATTCCAATGCTTCATTTCAGGTTTACTGTATCACTAGGACCTTCTTTTCGACGATGAAGCATAGAAATTGCATCGGAATTAAATTTAAAACTCAAAATGCCGACTTAAATAAAAGAGGACCGACACTCTAACTTTCTATGATTTGAACCTCTCCTGTGAGTCGAGTTTTAAATTCCGATGTTTCACTTCAGGTTTACTGTATCCCTTGGACCTTCTTATTGACCATGAAACGCAGAAATTGCATCCGAATTTAATACAAGAGGCACAATGCCGACTGAAGTACAAGAGGACTCATACTCTAACTTTCTAAGATTTGAACCTCTCCTGTGGGTCCAGTTTTAGATTCCGATGCTGCACTTCAGGTTTACTGTATCATTTGGACCTTCTTATTGACGATGAAATACAGATATTGCATCCGAATTTAATACAAACGTCACAATGCCGGCGTAAGTACAAGAGGACGGACACTGTAACTTTCTATGATTTGAACCTCTCCTGTAAGTCAAGTATTAGATTCCGATGCTTCACTTAAGGTTTACTGTATACCTTGGACCTTCTTATTGACGATGAAACATAGTAATTGCATCGGAATTAAATTAAAAAAAGCACAATGCCGATTAAAGTACAAAAGGACTGACACTCTAACTTTCTATGATATGACCCACTCCTGTGAGTCCAGTATTGTATTCCGATGCCTCACTTCAGGTTTACTGTATCCCTTGGACCTACTAAATGACGATGAAGCACTGAAATTGCATCCGAATTTAATACAAAAGGCATCATGCTGATTTAGGTACAAGACGAAAGACACTCTAACTTAATGTGATATGAACCTCTCCTGTATGTCCAGTTTTAGATTCTGATGCTTCACTTCAGGTTCACTGTATACCTTGGACCTACTTATTGACGATGAAACACAGAAATTGCATCGGATATAAATTCAAAATTCACAATGCCGACTTAAGTACAAGAGGACTGACACTCTAACTTTCTATGATTTGAACCTCTCCTGTGAGGCCAGTTTTAGATTCGGATGCTTCGCTCCAGGTTTACTGTATACCATGGACCGTCTTATTGACGATGATGCAAAGAAATGGCTTCGGAATTAAATTCAAAAATCACAATGCCGACTTAAGTAGGAGTGGACTGACACTCTAACTTTCTATGATTTCAACCTCTCCTGTGAGTCCAGTTTTAGATTCCGATGCTTCACTTCAGGTTAACGGTACCCCTTGGACCTTCTTATTGACGAATAAATACAGATATTGCATCCGAATTTAATGCAAAAGGCACAATGCCGGCTTAAGTACAAGAAGACTGACACTCTAACGTTCTATTATTTCAACCTCTCCTGTAAGTCGAGTTTAAGATTCTGATGCTTCACTTCAGGTTTACTGTATCCCTTTTACCATCTTTTTCACGATGGAGCACAGAAATTGCATCGGCATTAAATTCAAAAGGCACAATGACGACTTAAGTACAAAAGGACGGACACTCTAACTTTCTATGATTTGAAACTCTCCCGTGAGTCCAGTTTTAGATTCCGATGCTTCACTTCTGGTTTACTGTATACCTTGGACTTTCTTATTGACAATGAAACACAGAAATTGTATCCGAATTTAATACAAAAGGCACAATGCCGACTTAAGTACAAGAGGACTGAAACTCTAACTTTATATGATTTGAACCTCTCCTGGGAGTCCAGTTTCAGATTCTGATGCTTCACTTCAAGTTTACTGTATACCTTGGACCTTCTTATTGACGAGGAAACACAGAAATTGCATCCGAAATTAATACAAAAGGCACAATGCAGACTTAAGTACAAGAGGACTGACACTCTAACTTCCTATGATTTGAACCCCTCCTGTGAGTCCCGTTTTAGATTCCAATGCTTCACTTCAGGTTTACTGTATCCCTTGGACCTTCTTATTGACGATGAAACACAGAAAAGTCATCCGAATTAAATTCAAAAGGCACAATGCCAACTTACGTACAAGGGGACCGACACTTTAACTTTCTATGATTTGAACCTGTCCTGTGAGTCGAGTTTTAGATTCCGATGTTTCACTTCAGGTTTACTGTATCCCTTGGACCCTCTTATTGACCATGAAACACAGAACTTGCATCCGAATTTAATACAAGAGGCACAATGCCGACTGAAGTACAAGAGGACTCACACTCTAACTTTCTAAGATTTGAACCTCTCCTGTGGGTCCAGTTTTAGATTCCGATGCTGCACTTCAGGTTTACTGTATCATTTGGACCTTCTTATTGACGATGAAATACAGATATTGCATCCGAATTTAATACAAACGTCACAATGCCGGCGTAAGTACAAGAGGACGGACACTGTAACTTTCTATGATTTGAACCTCTCCTGTGAGTCAAGTATTAGATTCCGATGCTTCACTTAAGGTTTACTGTATACCTTGGACCTTCTTATTGACGATGAAACACAGATTGCATCGGATTTAAATTAAAAAAAGCACAATGCCGTTTAAAGGACAAGAGGACTGACACTCTAACTTTCTATGTTATGACCCACTCCTGTGAGTCCAGTATTGTATTCCGATGCTTCACTTCAGGTTTACTGTATCCCTTAGACCTACTAAATGACGATGAAGCACTGAAATTGCATCCGAATTTAATACAAAAGGCATCATGCTGACTTAGGTACAAGACGAAAGACACTCTAACTTAATGTGATTTGAACCTCTCCTGTATGTCCAGTTTTAGATTCCGATGCTTCACTTCAGGTTCACTGTAAACCTTGGACCTACTTATTGACGATGAAACACAGAAATTGCATCGGATTTAAATTCAAAAGGCACAATGCCGACTTCAGTACAAGAGGACTGACACTCTAACTTTCTATGATTTGAACCTCTCCTGTGAGGCCAGTTTTTGATTCGGATGCTTCGCTCCAGGTATACTGTATACCTTGGACCGTCTTATTGATGATGATGCACAGAAATGGCTTCGGAATTAAATTCAAAAATCACAATGCCGACTTAAGTAGGAGTGGACTGACACTCTAATTTTCTATGATTTCAACCTCTCCTGTGAGTCCAGTTTTAGATTCCGATGCTTCACTTCAGATTAACGGTACCCCTTGGACCTTCTTATTGACGAATAAATACAGATATTGCATCCGAATTTAATGCAAAAGGCACAATGCTGGCTTAAGTACAAGAAGACTGACACTCTAACTTTCTATGATTTCAACCTCTCCTGTAAGTCCAGTTTCAGATTCTGATGCTTCACTTCAGGTTTACTGTATCCCTTGGATTATCTTTTTGACGATGGAGCACAGAAATTGCATCGGCATTAAATTCAAAAGGCACAATGACGACTTAAGTACAAGAGGACGGACACTCTAACTTTCTATGATTTGAAACTCTCCTGTGAGTCCAGTTTTAGATTCCGATGCTTCACTTCACGTTTACTGTATACCTTGGACTTTCTTATTGACAATGAAACACAGAAATTGCATCCGAATTTAATACAAAAGGCACAATGCCGACTTAAGTTCAAGAGGACTAAATATTCTAACTATATATGATTTGAACCTCTCCTGTGAGTCCAGTTTTAGATTCTGATGCTTCACTTCAAGTTTACTGTATACCTTGGACCTTCTTATTGACGATGAAACACAGAAATTGCATCCGAAATTAATACAAAAGGCACAATGCAGACTTAAAAACAAGAGGACTGACACTCTAACTTCCTATGATTTGAACCCCTCCTGTGAGTCCCGTTTTAGATTCCAATGCTTCACTTCAGGTTTACTGTATCCCTTGGACCTTCTTATTGACGATGAAACACAGAAAATTCATCCGAATTAAATTCAAAAGGCACAATGCCGACTTAGGTACAAGGGGACTGATACTCTAACTTTCTATGTTTTGAACCTCTCCTGTGAGTCCAGTTTTAGATTCCGATGCTTCACTTCCAGTTTACTGTATCCCTTGGACCTTCTTATTGACGATGAAACACAGAAATTGCATCCGAATTTAATACAAAAGGCACAATTCCGACTTAGGTACATGAGGACTGACACTCTCACCATCTATGATTTGAATCTCTCCTGTGAGTCCAGTTTAAGATTCCAATGCTTCACTTCAGGTTTACTGTATCCCTAGCTCCTTCTTTTTGACGATGAAGTATAGAAATTGCATCGCAATTAAATTTAAAAGGCAAAATGGCGACTTAAGTGAAAGAGGACCGACACTCTAACTTTCTATGATTTGAACCTCTCCTGTGAGTGGAGTTTTAGAATCCGCTGCTTCACTTCAGGTTTACTGTATCCCTTGGACCTTCAAGTTGACGATGAAACACAGAAATTGCATCCGAATTTAATACAAGAGGCACAATGCCGACTTAAGTACAAGAGGACTCACACTCTAACTTTCTATGATTTGAACCTTTCCTGTGGGTCCAGTTTTAGATGCCGATGCTACACTTCAGGTCTACTGTATACCATGGACCTTCTTATTGACGATGAAACACATAAATTGCATCCGAATTTAATACAAAAGGAACAATGCCGACTTAAGTACAAGAGGAATGACACTCTAACTTTATATGATTTGATCCTCTCCTGTGAGTCCAGTTTTAGATTCCGATGCTTCACTTCAGGTTTACAGTACCCCTTGGACCTTCTTATTGACGAATAAATACAGATATTGCATCCGAATTTAATGCAAATAGCAGAATGCCGGCTTAAGTACAAGAAGGCTGACACTCTAACTTTCTATGATTTGAACCTCTCCTGTAAGTCCAGTTTTAGATTCTGATGCTTCACTTCAGGTTTAATGTATCCCTTGGACCTTCGTTTTGACGATGGAGCACAGAAATTGCCTCGGAATTTAATTCAAAAGGCACAAAGACGACTTAAGTACAAGAGGACTGACACTCTAACTTTCTATGATTTGAACCTCTCCTGTAAGTCCAGTTTTAGATTCCGATGCATCACTTCAGGTTTACTGTATCCCTTTAACCTTCTTATTGACGATGAAACACAGAAATTGCATCGGAATTAAATTCAAATGGCACAGTGCCGACTTAAGTACAAGAGGACGGACACTGTAACTTTCTATGATTTGTACCTCTCCTGTGAGTCAGGTTTTTGATCCCGATGCTTCACTTCAGGTTTACTGTATACCTTGGACCTTCTTATTGACGATGAAACACAGAAATTGCATCGGAATTAAATTAAAAAAAGCACAATGACGACTAAAGAACAAGAGGACGGACACTCTAACTTTCAATGATATGACCTACTCCTGTGAGTCCAGTATTGGATTCCGATGCTACACTTCAGGTTTACTGTATCCCTTGAACCAACTAACTGACGATGAAGCACTGAAATTGCATCCGAATTTAATACAAAAGGCATCATGCTGACTTAGGTACAAGAGGAAAGACACTCTAACTTTATGTGATTTGAACCTCTCCTGTATGTCCAGTTTTAGATTCCGATGCTTCACTTCAGGTTCACTGTATACCTTGGACCTACTTATTGACGATGAAACACAGAAATTGCATCAGATTTAAATTCAAAAAGCACAATGCCGACTTAAGTACAAGAGGACTGACACTCTAACTTTCTATGATTTGAACCTTTCCTGTGAGGCCACTTTTAGATTCGGATGCTTCGCTCCAGGTTTACTGTATACTTTGGACCGTCTTATTGACGATGATGCACAGAAATGGCTTCGGAATTAAATTCAAAAGGCACAATGCCGACTTAAGTAGGAGTGGACTGACACTCTAACTTTCTATAATTTCAACCTCTCCTGTGAGACCAGTTTTAGATTCCGATGCTTCACTTCAGGTTAACTGTACCCCTTGGACCTTCTTCTTGACGAATAAATACAGATATTGAATCCGAATTTAATGCAAATGGCACACGGCCGGCTTAAGTACAAGAAGACAGACACTCTAACTTTCTATGATTTGAACCTCTCCTGCAAGTCCAGTTTTAGATTCTGATGCTTCACTTCAGGTTTAATGTATCCCTTGGACCTTCTTTTTGACGATGGAGTACAGAAATTGCATCGGAATTAAATTCAAAAGGCACAATGACGACTTAAGTACAAGAGGACTGACACTTTAACTTTCTATGATATGAAACTCTCCTGTGAGTCCTGTTTAAGATTCTGATGCTTCACTTCAGGTTTACTGTATTCCATGGACCTTCTTATTGACGATGAAACACAGAAATTGCATCCTAATTTAATACAAAAGGCAACATGCTGACTTAAGTACAAGAGGAAGGACACTCTAACTTGATATGGTTTGAACCTCTCCTGTAAGTCCAGTTTTAGATTACGATGCTTCACATCAGGTTCACTGTATACCTTGGACCTTCTTGTTGACGATGAAACACAGAAATTGCATCGGATTTAAATTCAAAAGGCACAATGCCGACTTAAGTACAAGAGGACTGACACTCTAACTTTCTATGATTTGAACCTCTCCTGTAAGTCCTGTTTAAGATTCTGATGCTTCACTTCAGGTTTACTGTATCCCTTGGACCTTCTTTTTGACGATGGAGCACAGAAATTGCATCGGAATTAATTTCAAAAGGCACAATGACGACTTAAGTACAAGAGGACTGACACTCTAAATTTCTATGAATTGAACCACTCCTGTGAGTCCAGTTTTAGATTCCGATGCTTCACTTCAGGTTTACCGTATCCCTTGGACCTACTAATTGACGATGAAGCACAGAAATTGCATCGGATTTAAATTCAAAAGGCACAATGCCGACTTAAGTACAAGAGGACTGACACTCTAACTTTCTATGATTTGAACCTCTCCTGTAAGTCCTGTTTAAGATTCTGATGCTTCACTTCAGGTTTACTGTATCCCTTGGACCTTCTTTTTGACGATGGAGCACAGAAATTGCATCGGAATTAATTTCAAAAGGCACAATGACGACTTAAGTACAAGAGGACTGACACTCTAAATTTCTATGAATTGAACCACTCCTGTTAGTCCAGTTTTAGATTCCGATGCTTCACTTCAGGTTTACTGTATCCCTTGGACCTACTAATTGACGATGAAGCACTGAAATTGCATCCGAATTCAATACAAAAGGCACAATGCTGACTTAAGTACAAGAGGTCTGACACTCTAACTTTCTATGATTTGAACCTCTCCTGTGAGTCCAGTTTTATATTCCGATTCTTCACTTCATGTTCACTGTATACCTTGGACCTTCTTATTGACGATGAAACACAGAAATTGCATCGGAATTAAATTCAAAAGGCACAATGCCGACTTAAGTACAAGAGGACTGACACTCTAACTTTCTATGATTTCAACCTCCCCTGTGAGTCCAGTTTTAGATTCGGATGCTTCACTTCAGGTTTTCTGTATACCTTGTACCATCTTATTGACGATGAAACACAGAAATGGCTTAGGAATTAATTCAAAATGCACAATGCCGACTTAAGTAGGAGAGGACTGACACTCTAACTTTCTATGATTTGAACCTCTCCTGTGAATCCAGTTTTAGATTCCGATGCTTCACTTCAGGTTTACTGTATTCCATGGACCTTCTTATTGACGATGAAACACAGAAATTGCATCCTAATTTAATACAAAAGGCAACATGCTGACATAAGTACAAGAGGAAGGACACTCTAACTTTATATGATTTGAACCTCTCCTGTAAGTCCAGTTTTAGATTACGATGCTTCACATCAGGTTCACTGTATACCTTGGACCTTCTTGTTGACGATGAAACACAGAAATTGTATCGGATTTAAATTTAAAAGGCACAAGAGGACTGACATTCTAACTTTCTATGATTTGAACCTCTCCTGTGAGGCCAGTTTTAGATTCGGATGCTTCGCTTCAGGTTTACTGTATAGCTTGGATCGTCTTATTGATGATGAAGCTCAGAAATGGCTTCGGAATTAAATTACAAAGGCACAATGCCGATTTAAGTAGGAGAGGACTGACACTCTAAATTTCTATTATTTCAACCTCTCCTGTGAGTCCAGTTTTAGATTCCGATGCTTCACTTCTGGTTTACTGTATCCCTTGGACCTTCTTATTGACGATGAAACACAGAAATTGCATCCGAATTTAATACAAAAGGCACAATGACGACTTAAGTACAAGAGGACTGACACTCGAACTTTCTTTGATTTGAACCCCTCCTATGAGTCCAGTTTTAGATTCCGATGCTTCACTTCAGGTTTACTGTATCCCTATGTCCTTCTTATTGACGATGAAACACAGAAATTGCATCCGAATTTAATTCAAAACTCACAATGCCGACTTAAGTACAAGAGGACTGACACTCTAACTTTCTATGATTTGAAGCTCTCCTGTGAGTCCAGTTTTAGATTCCGATGCTTCACTTCAGCTTTACTGTATCCCTTGGACCTTCTTATTGACGATGAAACACAGAAATTGCATCCGAATTTAATTCAAAAGGCACAATGCCGACATAAGTACAAGAGGACTGACACTCTAACTTTCTATGATTTGAAGCTCTCCTGTGAGTCCAGTTTTAGATTCCGATGCTTCACTTCAGCTTTACTGTATCCCTTGGACCTTCTTATTGACGATGAAACACAGAAATTGCATCCGAATTTAATACAAAAGGCACAATTCCGACTTAGGTACAAGAGGACTGACACTCCCACTTTCAATGATTTGAACCTCTCCTGTGAGTCCAGTTTTAGATTCCAATGTTTCACTTCAGGTTTACTGTATCCCTTGGACCTTCTTTTTGACGATAAAGCATACAAATTGCATCGGAATTAAATTTAAAAGGCACAATGCCGACTTAAGTAAAAGAGGACCGACACTCTAACTTTCTAAGATTTCAACCTCTCCTGTGAGTCGAGTTATAGATTCCGATGTTTCACTTCAGGTTTACTGTATCCCTTGGACCTACTAATTGACGATGAAGCACAGAAATTGCATCGGATTTAAATTCAAAAGGCACAATGCCGACTTAAGTACAAGAGGACTGACACTCTAACTTTCTATGATTTGAACCTCTCCTGTGAGCCCAGTTTTAGATTCCGATGCTACACTTCAGGTTTACTGTATCCCTTGGACATTCCTATTGACGATGAAACACAGAAATTTCATGGGAATTAAATTCAAAAGGCACAATGCCGACTTAAGTACAGGAGGACTAACACTCTAACTTTCTATGATTTGAACCTCTCCTTTGAGACCAGTTTTAGATTCCGATGCCTCACTTCAGGTTTATTGTATCTCAGGGACCTTCTTGTTGACGATGAAGCACAGAAATTGCATCGGAATTAAATTCAAAAGCCACAATGCCGACTTAACTACAAGGGGACTGACACTCTAACTTTCTATGATTTGAACCTCTCCTGCGAATCCTGTTTTAGATTCCGATGCTTCACTTCAGGTTTACTGTATCCCTTGGACCTTGTTATTGACGATGAAGCACAGAAGTTGCATCGGAATTAAATTCAAAAGGCACAGTGCCGACTTAAGTACAAGAGGACTGACACTCTAACTTTCTATGATTTGAACCTCTCCTGTGAGTCCAGTTTTAGATTCCGATGCTTCACTTCCAGTTTACTGTATCCCTTGGACATTCTTATTGACGATGAAACACAGAAATTGCATCCGAATTTAATACAATAGTCACAATAACGACTTAAGTACAAGAGCACAGACACTCTCAATTTCTGTTATTTGAACCTCTTCTGTGAGTACAGTTTTAGATTCCAATGCTTCACTCCAGGTCTACTGTATCCCTTGGACCTTCCTATTGACGATGAAGCACAGAAATTGCAACGGAATGAAATTCAAAAGGCACAATTCCGACTTAGGTACAAGAGGACTGACACTCTCACGTTCTATGAATTGAACCTCTCCTGTGAGTCCAGTTTTAAATTCCAATGCTTCACTTCAGGTTTACTGTATCCCTTGTACCTTCTTTTTGACGATGAAGCATAGAAATTGCATCGGAATTAAATTTAAAATTCACAATGCCGACTTATGTAAAAGAGGACCGACACTCTAACTTTCTATGAATTGAACCTCTCCTGTGAGTCGAGTTTTAGATTCCGATGCTTCACTTCAGGTTCACTTTATCCCTTGGACCTTCTTATTGATGATAAAACACAGAAATTGCATTGGAATTAAATTCAAAAGGCACAATGGCGACTTAAGTACAAGAGGACTGGGACTCTAACTTTCTATGATTTGAACCTCTCCTGTGGGTCCAGTTTTAGATGCCGATGCTACACTTCAGGTTTACTGTATCCCTATGTCCTTCTTATTGACGATGAAACACAGAAATTGCATCCGAATTTAATTCAAAAGGCACAATGCCGACTTAAGTACAAGAGGACTGACACTCTAACTTTCTATGATTTGAAGCTCTCCTGTGAGTCCAGTTTTAGATTCCGATGCTTCACTTCAGCTTTACTGTATCCCTTGGACCTTCTTATTGACGATGAAACACAGAAATTGCATCCGAATTTAATACAAAAGGCACAATTCCGACTTAGGTACAAGAGGACTGACACTCCCACTTTCAATGATTTGAACCTCTCCTGTGAGTCCAGTTTTAGATTCCAATGTTTCACTTCAGGTTTACTGTATCCCTTGGACCTTCTTTTTGACGATAAAGCATACAAATTGCATCGGAATTAAATTTAAAAGGCACAATGCCGACTTAAGTAAAAGAGGACCGACACTCTAACTTTCTAAGATTTCAACCTCTCCTGTGAGTCGAGTTATAGATTCCGATGTTTCACTTCAGGTTTACTGTATCCCTAGGACCTTCTTATTGACGATGAAACACGGAAATTGCAGCCGAACTCAATACAAATGGCACCACGCCGACTTAAAAACAAGAGGACTCACACTCTAACTTTCTATGATTTGAACCTCTCCTGTGAGTCCAGTTTTAGGTTCCGATGCTTCAATTCAGGTTTACTGTATACTTTGGACCTTCTTATTGACGATGAAGCACAGAAATTGCATCGGAATTAAATTCAAAAGGCGCAATGCCGACTTAAGTACAAGAGGACTGACACTCTAACTTTCTATGATTAGAACCTCTCCTGTGAGTCCAGTTTTAGATTCCGATGCTTCACTTCAGGTTTACTGTATCCCTTGGACATTCGTATTGACGATGAAACACAGAAATTGCATGGGAATTAAATTCAAAAGGCACAATGACGACTTAACTACAAGGGGACTGACACTCTAATTTTCTATGATTTGAACCTCTCCTGTGAGTCCAGTTATAGAATCCGAAGCTTCACTTCAGGTTTACTGAATCCCTATGACCGTCTTATTGACGATGAAGCGCAGAAATTGCATCGGAATTAAATTCAAAAGGCACAATGCCTACTTAAGTACAAGAGGACTGACACTCTAACTTTCTTTGATTTTAACCTCTCCTGTGAGTACGGTTTTAGATTCCGATGCTTCACTTCAGGTTTACTGTACCCCTTGGACCTTCTTCTTGACGAATAAATAGAGATATTGAATCCGAATTTAATGCAAATGGCACAATGCCGGCTTAAGTACAAGAAGACAGACACTCTAACTTTCTATGATTTGAACCTCTCCTGTAAGTCCAGTTTTAGATTCCGATGCTTCGCTTCAGGTTTACTGTATCCCTTGGACCTTCATATTGACGATGAATCACAGAAATTGCATCCGAATTTAATACAAAAGGCACAATGACGACTTAAGTACAAGACGACTGACACTCTAACTTTCTATGATTTGAATCCCTCCTGTGAATCCAGTTATAGAATCCGAAGCTTCACTTCAGGTTTACGGTATCCCATGGACCTTCGTATTGACGATGAAGCACAGAAATTGCATCGGAATGAAATTCAAAAGGCACAAAGCCGACTTAAGTACAAGAGGACTGACACTCTAACTTTCTATGATTTGAACCGCTCCTGTGATTCCAGTTTTAGTTTCGGATGATTCACTTCAGGTTTACTGTATACCTTGGACCTTCGTATTGACGATGAAACACAGAATTTGCATCGGAATGAAATTCAAAAGGCGCAATTCCGACATATGTACAAGAGGACTGACACTCTAACTTTCTGTAATTTGAACCACTCCTTTGAGTCCAGTTTTAGAATCTGATGCTTCACTTCAGGTTCACTATATACCTTGGACCTTCTTATTGACGATGAAACACAGATATTGCATCCGATTTTCAATACAAAAGGCACAATACCGACTTAAGTACAAGAGGACTGACACTCTAAGTTTCTATAATTTGAACCTCTCCTGTGAGTCCAGTTTTAGATTCCGATGCTTCACTTCAGCTTTACTGCATCCCTTGGACCTTCTTATTGACGATGAAACACAGAAATTGCATCCGAATTAAATACAAAAGGCACAATTCCGACTTAGGTACAAGAGGACTGACACTCTAACTTCCTATGATTTGAACATCTCCTGTAAGTCCAATTTTAGATTCCGATGCTTCACTTCAGGTTTACTGTACCACTTGGACCTTCTTATTGACGATGAAACACAGAAATTGCATCGGAATTAAATTCAAAAGGCACAGTACCGACTTAAGTACAAGAGGACTGACACTCTAACTTTCTATGATTTGAACCTCTCCTGTGAGTCACGTTTTGGATTCCGTTGCTTCACTTCAGGTTTACTGGATACCTTGGACCTTCTTATTGACGATGAAACACTAAAATTGCATCGGAATTAAATTAAAAAGGCACAATGCCGACTTAAGTACAAGAGGACTGACACTCTAACTGTCTATGATTTGAACCTCTCCTGTGATTCCAGTTTTAGATTCCGATGCTTCAATTCAGGTTTACTGTATCTCTTGGACCTTCTTATTGACGATGAAGCACAGAAATTGCATCCGAATTCACTACAAAAGGCAACATGCTGACTTAAGTACAAGAGGAAAGACACTCTAATTTTATGTGATTTGAACCTCTCCTGTGAGTCCAGTTTTAGATTCCGATGCTTCACTTCAGGTCCACTGTATTCCTTGGACCCTCTTATTGACGATTAAAAACAGAAATTGCATCAGAATTAAACTCAAAAGGCACAATGCCGACTTAAGTACAAGAGGACTGAAACTCTATCTGTCTATGATTTGAACCTCTCCTGTGATTCCAGTTTTAGATTCCGATGCTTCACTTCAGGTTTACTGTATCTCTTGGACCTTCTTATTGAAGATGAAACACAGAAATTACATCCGAATATAATACAAAAGGCACAATGACGACTTAAGTACAAAAGGACTGACACTCTAACTTCCTATGATTTGAACCTATCCTGTGAGTCCAGTCTTCGATTCCGATGCTTAACTTCAGGTTTACTGTATCCCTTGGACCATCTTATTGACGATGAAACACAGAAATTGCATCGGAATTAAATTCAAAAGGCACAATGCCGACTTAAGTACAAGAGGACTGACACTCTAACTTTCTATGATTTGAACCTCTCCTGTGAGTAGAGTATTAGATTCCGATGCTTCACTTCAGGTTTACTGTATCCCTTGGACCTTCTTATTGACGATGAAACACAGAAATTGCATCGGAATTAAATTCAAAAGGCACAATGCCGACTAAAGTACAAGAGGACTGACACTCTAACCTTCTATGATTTGAACCTCTCCTGTGAGTCCAGTTTTAGATTCCGATGCTTCACTTCAGGTTTACTGTATCCCTATGTCCTTCTTATTGACGATGAAACACAGAAATTGCATCCGAATTTAATTCAAAAGGCACAATGCCGACTTAAGTACAAGAGGACTGACACTCTAACTTTCTATGATTTGAAGCTCTCCTGTGAGTCCAGTTTTAGATTCCGATGCTTCACTTCAGCTTTACTGTATCCCTTGGACCTTCTTATTGACGATGAAACACAGAAATTGCATCCGAATTTAATTCAAAAGGCACAATGCCGACTTAAGTACAAGAGGACTGACACTCTAACTTTCTATGATTTGAACCGCTCCTGTGATTCCAGTTTAGTTTCGGATGATTCACTTCAGGTTTACTGTATACCTTGGACCTTCGTATTGACGATGAATCACAGAATTTGCACCGGAATGAAATTCAAAAGGCGCAATGCCGACATATGTACAAGAGGACTGACACTCTAACTTTCTGTAATTTGAACCACTCCTTTGAGTCCAGTTTTAGAATCTGATGCTTCACTTCAGGTTCACTATATACCTTGGACCTTCTTATTGACGATGAAACACAGAAATTGCATCCGAATTTAATACAAAAGGCACAATGCCGACTTAAGTACAAGAGGACTGACACTCTAAGTTTCTATAATTTGAACCTCTCCTGTGAGTCTAGTTTTAGATACCGATGCTTCACTTCAGCTTTACTGCATCCCTTGGACCTTCTTATTGACGATGAAACACAGAAATTGCATCCGAATTAAATACAAAAGGCACAATTCCGACTTAGGTATAAGGGGACTGACACTCTCACTTTCTATGAATTGAACCTCTCCTGTGAGTCCAGTTTTAGATTCCAATGCTTCACTTCAGGTTTACTGTATCCCTTGGACCCTCTTTTTGACGATGAAGCATAGAAATTGCATCGGAATTAAATTTAAAACCACAATGCCGACTTAAGTAAAAGAGGACCGACACTCTAACTTTCTATGATTTGAACCTCCCTGTGAGACCAGTTTTATATTCCGATGCTTCACTTCAGGTTCACTGTATACCTGGGACCTTCTAATTGACGATGAAACACAGAAATTGCATCGGAATTAAATTCAAAAGGCACAATACCGACTTAAGTACAAGAGGAGTGACACTCTAACTTTCTATGATTAGAACCTATCCTGTGAGTCCAGTTTTAGATTCAGATGCTTCACAACAGGTTTACTGTATAACTTGGACCTTCTTATTGACGATGAAGCACAGAAATTGATTCGGAATTAAATTCAAAAGGCACAAGGCCGACATAAGCACAAGAGGACTGATACTCTAACTTTCTATGATTTGAACCTCTCCTGTGAGTCCAGTTATGGATTCCGATGCTTCACTTCAGGTTTACTGTATCCCTTGGACCTTCTTATTGACGATGAAGCACAGAAATTGCTCCGGAATTAAATTCAAAAGGCACAATGCCGACTTAAGTACAAGAGGACTGACACTCTAACTTCCTATGATTTGAACATCTCCTGTAAGTCCAATTTTAGATTCCGATGCTTCACTTCAGGTTTACTGTACCCCTTGGACCTTCTTATTGACGATGAAACACAGAAATTGCATTGGAGTTAAATTCAAAAGGCACAGTGCCGACTTAAGTACAAGAGGACTGACACTCTAACTGTCTATGATTTGAACCTCTCCTGTGATTCCAGGTTTAGATTCCGATGCTTCACTTCAGGTTTACTGTATCTCTCGGACCTTCTTATTGACGATGAAGCACAGAAATTGCATCCGAATTCACTACAAAAGGCAACATGCTGACTTAAGTACAAGAGGAAAGACACTCTAATTTTATGTGATTTGAACCTCTCCTGTGAGTCCAGTTTTAGATTCCGATGCTTCACTTCAGGTCCACTGTATACCTTGGACCCTCTTATTGACGATGAAAAACAGAAATTGCATCAGAATTAAACTCAAAAGGCACAATGCCGACTTAAGTACAAGAGGACTGACACTCTAACTGTCTATGATTTGAACCTCTCCTGTGATTCCAGTTTTAGATTCCGATGCTTCACTTCAGGTTTACTGTATCTCTTGGACCTTCTTATTGAAGATGAAACACAGAAATTACATCCGAATATAATACAAAAGACACAATGACGACTTAAGTACAAAAGGACTGACACTCTAACTTTCTATGATTTGAACCTCTCCTGTGAGTCCAGATTTAGATTCCGATGCTTCACTTCAGGTTTACTGTATCCCTTGGACATTCTTATTGACGATGAAACACAGAAATTGCATGGGAATGAAATTCAAAAGGCACAATGCCAACTTAAGTACAGAAGGACTGACACTCTAACTTTCTATTATTTGAACCTCTCCTGTGAGTCCAGATTTAGATTCCGATGCTTCACGTCAGGTTTACAGTATCTCTTGGACCTTGTTATTGACGATGAAACACAGAAATTGCATCGGAATGGAATTCAAAAGGCACAATGCCGACTTAAGTACAAGAGGACTGACACTCTAACTTTCTATGATTTCAATATCTCCTGTGAGACCAGTTTTAGATTCCGATGCCTCACTTCTGGTTTACTGTATCTCAGGGACCTTCTTATTGACGATGAAGCACAGAAATTGCATCGGAATTAAATTCAAAAGGCACAATGCCGACTTAACTACAAGAGGACTTACACTCTAACTTTCTATGATTTGAACCTCTCCTGTGAGTCCAGTTTTAGATTCCGATGCTTCACTACAGGTTTACTGTATCCCTGTGACCTTCTTATTGACGATGAAACACAGAAATTCATCGGAATTAAATTCAAAAGGCACAATGCCGACTTAAGTACAAGAGGACTGACACTCTAACTTTCTATGATTTGAACCACTCCTGTGAGTCCAGTTTTAGATTCAGATGCTACACTTCAGGTTTACTGTATCCCTTGGACCTTCATATTGACAATGAAACACAGAAATTGCATCCGAATTTAATACAAAAGGCACAATGACGACTTAAGTACAAGAGGACTGACACTATAACTTTCTTTGATTTGAACCTCTCTTGTGAGTCCAGTTATAGAATCCGAAGCTTCACTTCGGGTTTACTGTGTCCCTTGGACTTTCGTAATGATGATGGAACACAGAAATTGCATCGGAATTAAATTCAAAAGGGACAATGACGACTTAAGTACAAGGGAACAGACACCCTAACTTTCTATGTTTTGAACCTCTCCTTTGAGTCCCGTTTTAGATTCCGATGCTTAACTTCAGGTTTACTGTACCCCTTGGACCTTCTTATTGAGGATGAAACACAGAAATTGCCTCCGAATTTAATACAAAAGGCACAATAACGACTTAAGTACAAGAGCACAGACACTCTCACTTTCTATGATTTGAACCTCTTCTGTGAGTACAGTTTTAGATCCCGATGCTTCACTTCAGGTCTACTGTATCCCTTGGACCTTCATATTGACAATGAAACACAGAAATTGCATCCGAATCTAATACAAAAGGCGCAATGACTACTTGAGTACAGGAGGACTGACACTCTAACTTTCTATGATTTGATGCTCTTCTGTGAGTCCAGTTCTAGATTCCGATGCTTCATTTCAGGTTTACTGTATCCCTTGGACCTTCTTATTGACGATGAAACACAGAAATTGCATCGGAATTAAATTCAAAAGGCACAATGCCGACTTAAGTACAAGAGGAATGACACTCTAACTTCCTATGATTTGAACCTCTCCTGTAAGACCAGTTTTAGATTCCGATGCCTCACTTCACGATTACTGTATCTCAGGGACCTTCTTATTGACGATGAAGCACAGAAATTGCATCGGAATTAAATTCAAAAGGCACAATGCCGACTTAACTACAAGAGGACTGACACACTTACTTTCTATGATTTGAACCCCTCCTGTGAGTCCAGGTTTAGATTCCGATGCCTCACTTCAGGTTTACTGTATCCCTATGACCTTCTTATTGACGATGAAGGACAGAAATTGCATCGGAATTAATTTCAAAAGACACAATGCTGACTTAAGTACAAGAGGACTGTCACTGTATCTGTCTATGATTTGAACCTCTCCTGTGAGTCCAGTTTTAAATTCCAATGCTTCACTTCAGGTTTACTGTATCCCTTGTACCTTCTTTTTGACGATGAAGCATAGAAATTGCATCGGAATTAAATTTAAAATTCACAATGCCGACTTATGTAAAAGAGGACCGACACTCTAACTTTCTATGAATTGAACCTCTCCTGTGAGTCGAGTTTTAGATTCCGATGCTTCACTTCAGGTTCACTTTATCCCTTGGACCTTCTTATTGATGATAAAACACAGAAATTGCATTGGAATTAAATTCAAAATGCACAATGGCGACTTAAGTACAAGAGGACTGGGACTCTAACTTTCTATGATTTGAACCTCTCCTGTGGGTCCAGTTTTAGATGCCGATGCTACACTTCAGGTTTACTGTATCCCTATGTCCTTCTTATTGACGATGAAACACAGAAATTGCATCCGAATTTAATTCAAAAGGCACAATGCCGACTTAAGTACAAGAGGACTGACACTCTAACTTTCTATGATTTGAAGCTCTCCTGTGAGTCCAGTTTTAGATTCCGATGCTTCACTTCAGCTTTACTGTATCCCTTGGACCTTCTTATTGACGATGAAACACAGAAATTGCATCCGAATTTAATACAAAAGGCACAATTCCGACTTAGGTACAAGAGGACTGACACTCCCACTTTCAATGATTTGAACCTCTCCTGTGAGTCCAGTTTTAGATTCCAATGTTTCACTTCAGGTTTACTGTATCCCTTGGACCTTCTTTTTGACGATAAAGCATACAAATTGCATCGGAATTAAATTTAAAAGGCACAATGCCGACTTAAGTAAAAGAGGACCGACACTCTAACTTTCTAAGATTTCAACCTCTCCTGTGAGTCGAGTTATAGATTCCGATGTTTCACTTCAGGTTTACTGTATCCCTAGGACCTTCTTATTGACGATGAAACACGGAAATTGCAGCCGAACTCAATACAAATGGCACCACGCCGACTTAAAAACAAGAGGACTCACACTCTAACTTTCTATGATTTGAACCTCTCCTGTGAGTCCAGTTTTAGGTTCCGATGCTTCAATTCAGGATTACTGTATACTTTGGACCTTCTTATTGACGATGAAGCACAGAAATTGCATCGGAATTAAATTCAAAAGGCGCAATGCCGACTTAAGTACAAGAGGACTGACACTCTAACTTTCTATGATTAGAACCTCTCCTGTGAGTCCAGTTTTAGATTCCGATGCTTCACTTCAGGTTTACTGTATCCCTTGGACATTCGTATTGACGATGAAACACAGAAATTGCATGGGAATTAAATTCAAAAGGCACAATGACGACTTAACTACAAGGGGACTGACACTCTAATTTTCTATGATTTGAACCTCTCCTGTGAGTCCAGTTATAGAATCCGAAGCTTCACTTCAGGTTTACTGTATCCCTATGACCTTCTTATTGTTGATGAAGCACAGAAATTGCATCGGAATTAAATTCAAAACGCACAATGCCGACTTAAGTACAGGAGGACTGACACTCTAACCTTCTGTGATTTGAACGTCTTCTGTGAAGCCAGATTTAGATTCCGATAATTCACTTCAGGTTTACGGTATCCCTTGGACCTTCTTATTGACGATGAAACACAGAAATTGCATCGGCATTAAGTTCAAAAGGCACAATGCCGACTTAAGTACAGAAGCACTGACACTCTAACTTTCTATGATTTGAACCTCTCCTATGAGACCAGTTTTAGATTCCGATGCCCCACTCCAGGTTTACTGTATCTCAGGGACCTTCTTATTGACGATGAAGCACAGAAATTGCATCGGAACTATATTAAAAAGGCACAATGCCGACTTAACTACAAGGGGACTGACACACTAACTTTCTATGATTTCAACCTCTCCTGTGAGTCCAGTTATAGAATCCGAAGCTTCACTTCAGGTTTACTGAATCCCTATGACCGTCTTATTGACGATGAAGCGCAGAAATTGCATCGGAATTAAATTCAAAAGGCACAATGCCTACTTAAGTACAAGAGGACTGACACTCTAACTTTCTTTGATTTTAACCTCTCCTGTGAGTACGGTTTTAGATTCCGATGCTTCACTTCAGGTTTACTGTACCCCTTGGACCTTCTTCTTGACGAATAAATAGAGATATTGAATCCGAATTTAAAGCAAATGGCACAATGCCGGCTTAAGTACAAGAAGACAGACACTCTAACTTTCTATGATTTGAACCTCTCCTGTAAGTCCAGTTTTAGATTCCGATGCTTCACTTCAGGTTTACTGTATCCCTTGGACCTTCATATTGACGATGAATCACAGAAATTGCATCCGAATTTAATACAAAAGGCACAATGACGACTTAAGTACAAGACGACTGACACTCTAACTTTCTATGATTTGAATCCCTCCTGTGAATCCAGTTATAGAATCCGAAGCTTCACTTCAGGTTTACGGTATCCCATGGACCTTCGTATTGACGATGAAGCACAGAAATTGCATCGGAATGAAATTCAAAAGGCACAAAGACGACTTAAGTACAAGAGGACTGACACTCTAACTTTCTATGATTTGAACCGCTCCTGTGATTCCAGTTTTAGTTTCGGATGATTCACTTCAGGTTTACTGTATACCTTGGACCTTCGTATTGACGATGAAACACAGAATTTGCATCGGAATGAAATTCAAAAGGCGCAATGCCGACATACGTACAAGAGGACTGACACTCTAACTTTCTGTAATTTGAACCACTCCTTTGAGTCCAGTTTTAGAATCTGATGCTTCACTTCAGGTTCACTATATACCTTGGACCTTCTTATTGACGATGAAACACAGATATTGCATCCGATTTTTAATACAAAAGGCACAATACCGACTTAAGTACAAGAGGACTGACACTCTAAGTTTCTATAATTTGAACCTCTCCTGTGAGTCCAGTTTTAGATTCCGATGCTTCACTTCAGCTTTACTGCATCCCTTGGACCTTCTTATTGACGATGAAACACAGAAATTGCATCCGAATTAAATACAAAAGGCACAATTCCGACTTAGGTACAAGAGGACTGACACTCTAACTTCCTATGATTTGAACATCTCCTGTAAGTCCAATTTTAGATTCCGATGCTTCACTTCAGGTTTACTGTACCACTTGGACCTTCTTATTGACGATGAAACACAGAAATTGCATCGGAATTAAATTCAAAAGGCACAGTACCGACTTAAGTACAAGAGGACTGACACTCTAACTTTCTATGATTTGAACCTCTCCTGTGAGTCACGTTTTGGATTCCGTTGCTTCACTTCAGGTTTACTGGATACCTTGGACCTTCTTATTGACGATGAAACACTAAAATTGCATCGGAATTAAATTAAAAAGGAACAATGCCGACTTAAGTACAAGAGGACTGACACTCTAACTGTCTATGATTTGAACCTCTCCTGTGATTCCAGTTTTAGATTCCGATGCTTCAATTCAGGTTTACTGTATCTCTTGGACCTTCTTATTGACGATGAAGCACAGAAATTGCATCCGAATTCACTACAAAAGGCAACATGCTGACTTAAGTACAAGAGGAAAGACACTCTAATTTTATGTGATTTGAACCTCTCCTGTGAGTCCAGTTTTAGATTCCGATGCTTCACTTCAGGTCGACTGTATTCCTTGGACCCTCTTATTGACGATTAAAAACAGAAATTGCATCAGAATTAAACTCAAAAGGCACAATGCCGACTTAAGTACAAGAGGACTGAAACTCTATCTGTCTATGATTTGAACCTCTCCTGTGATTCCAGTTTTAGATTCCGATGCTTCACTTCAGGTTTACTGTATCTCTTGGACCTTCTTATTGAAGATGAAACACAGAAATTACATCCGAATATAATACAAAAGGCACAATGACGACTTAAGTACAAAAGGACTGACACTCTAACTTCCTATGATTTGAACCTATCCTGTGAGTCCAGTCTTCGATTCCGATGCTTAACTTCAGGTTTACTGTATCCCTTGGACCATCTTATTGACGATGAAACACAGAAATTGCATCGGAATTAAATTCAAAAGGCACAATGCCGACTTAAGTACAAGAGGACTGACACTCTAACTTTCTATGATTTGAACCTCTCCTGTGAGTAGAGTATTAGATTCCGATGCTTCACTTCAGGTTTACTGTATCCCTTGGACCTTCTTATTGACGATGAAACACAGAAATTGCATCGGAATTAAATTCAAAAGGCACAATGCCGACTAAAGTACAAGAGGACTGACACTCTAACCTTCTATGATTTGAACCTCTCCTGTGAGTCCAGTTTTAGATTCCGATGCTTCACTTCAGGTTTACTGTATCCCTATGTCCTTCTTATTGACGATGAAACACAGAAATTGCATCCGAATTTAATTCAAAAGGCACAATGCCGACTTAAGTACAAGAGGACTGACACTCTAACTTTCTATGATTTGAAGCTCTCCTGTGAGTCCAGTTTTAGATTCCGATGCTTCACTTCAGCTTTACTGTATCCCTTGGACCTTCTTATTGACGATGAAACACAGAAATTGCATCCGAATTTAATTCAAAAGGCACAATGCCGACTTAAGTACAAGAGGACTGACACTCTAACTTTCTATGATTTGAACCGCTCCTGTGATTCCAGTTTAGTTTCGGATGATTCACTTCAGGTTTACTGTATACCTTGGACCTTCGTATTGACGATGAATCACAGAATTTGCATCGGAATGAAATTCAAAAGGCGCAATGCCGACATATGTACAAGAGGACTGACACTCTAACTTTCTGTAATTTGAACCACTCCTTTGAGTCCAGTTTTAGAATCTGATGCTTCACTTCAGGTTCACTATATACCTTGGACCTTCTTATTGACGATGAAACACAGAAATTGCATCCGAATTTAATACAAAAGGCACAATGCCGACTTAAGTACAAGAGGACTGACACTCTAAGTTTCTATAATTTGAACCTCTCCTGTGAGTCTAGTTTTAGATACCGATGCTTCACTTCAGCTTTACTGCATCCCTTGGACCTTCTTATTGACGATGAAACACAGAAATTGCATCCGAATTAAATACAAAAGGCACAATTCCGACTTAGGTATAAGGGGACTGACACTCTCACTTTCTATGAATTGAACCTCTCCTGTGAGTCCAGTTTTAGATTCCAATGCTTCACTTCAGGTTTACTGTATCCCTTGGACCCTCTTTTTGACGATGAAGCATAGAAATTGCATCGGAATTAAATTTAAAACCACAATGCCGACTTAAGTAAAAGAGGACCGACACTCTAACTTTCTATGATTTGAACCTCCCTGTGAGACCAGTTTTATATTCCGATGCTTCACTTCAGGTTCACTGTATACCTGGGACCTTCTAATTGACGATGAAACACAGAAATTGCATCGGAATTAAATTCAAAAGGCACAATACCGACTTAAGTACAAGAGGAGTGACACTCTAACTTTCTATGATTAGAACCTATCCTGTGAGTCCAGTTTTAGATTCAGATGCTTCACAACAGGTTTACTGTATAACTTGGACCTTCTTATTGACGATGAAGCACAGAAATTGATTCGGAATTAAATTCAAAAGGCACAAGGCCGACATAAGCACAAGAGGACTGATACTCTAACTTTCTATGATTTGAACCTCTCCTGTGAGTCCAGTTATAGATTCCGATGCTTCACTTCAGGTTTACTGTATCCCTTGGACCTTCTTATTGACGATGAAGCACAGAAATTGCTCCGGAATTAAATTCAAAAGGCACAATGCCGACTTAAGTACAAGAGGACTGACACTCTAACTTCCTATGATTTGAACATCTCCTGTAAGTCCAATTTTAGATTCCGATGCTTCACTTCAGGTTTACTGTACCCCTTGGACCTTCTTATTGACGATGAAACACAGAAATTGCATTGGAGTTAAATTCAAATTCACAGTGCCGACTTAAGTACAAGAGGACTGACACTCTAACTGTCTATGATTTGAACCTCTCCTGTGATTCCAGGTTTAGATTCCGATGCTTCACTTCAGGTTTTCTGTATCTCTTGGACCTTCTTATTGACGATGAAACACAGAAATTGCATGGGAATGAAATTCAAAAGGCACAATGCCAACTTAAGTACAGAAGGACTGACACTCTAACTTTCTATTATTTGAACCTCTCCTGTGAGTCCAGATTTAGATTCCGATGCTTCACGTCAGGTTTACAGTATCTCTTGGACCTTGTTATTGACGATGAAACACAGAAATTGCATCGGAATGGAATTCAAAAGGCACAATGCCGACTTAAGTACAAGAGGACTGACACTCTAACTTTCTATGATTTCAATATCTCCTGTGAGACCAGTTTTAGATTCCGATGCCTCACTTCTGGTTTACTGTATCTCAGGGACCTTCTTATTGACGATGAAGCACAGAAATTGCATCGGAATTAAATTCAAAAGGCACAATGCCGACTTAACTACAAGAGGACTTACACTCTAACTTTCTATGATTTGAACCTCTCCTGTGAGTCCAGTTTTAGATTCCGATGCTTCACTACAGGTTTACTGTATCCCTGTGACCTTCTTATTGACGATGAAACACAGAAATTCATCGGAATTAAATTCAAAAGGCACAATGCCGACTTAAGTACAAGAGGACTGACACTCTAACTTTCTATGATTTGAACCACTCCTGTGAGTCCAGTTTTAGATTCAGATGCTACACTTCAGGTTTACTGTATCCCTTGGACCTTCATATTGACAATGAAACACAGAAATTGCATCCGAATTTAATACAAAAGGCACAATGACGACTTAAGTACAAGAGGACTGACACTCTAACTTTCTTTGATTTGAACCTCTCTTGTGAGTCCAGTTATAGAATCCGAAGCTTCACTTCGGGTTTACTGTGTCCCTTGGACTTTCGTAATGATGATGGAACACAGAAATTGCATCGGAATTAAATTCAAAAGGGACAATGACGACTTAAGTACAAGGGAACAGACACCCTAACTTTCTATGTTTTGAACCTCTCCTTTGAGTCTCGTTTTAGATTCCGATGCTTCACTTCAGGTTTACTGTACCCCTTGGACCTTCTTATTGAGGATGAAACACAGAAATTGCCTCCGAATTTAATACAAAAGGCACAATAACGACTTAAGTACAAGAGCACAGACACTCTCACTTTCTATGATTTGAACCTCTTCTGTGAGTACAGTTTTAGATCCCGATGCTTCACTTCAGGTCTACTGTATCCCTTGGACCTTCATATTGACAATGAAACACAGAAATTGCATCCGAATTTAATACAAAAGGCGCAATGACTACTTGAGTACAGGAGGACTGACACTCTAACTTTCTATGATTTGATGCTCTTCTGTGAGTCCAGTTCTAGATTCCGATGCTTCATTTCAGGTTTACTGTATCCCTTGGACCTTCTTATTGACGATGAAACACAGAAATTGCATCGGAATTAAATTCAAAAGGCACAATGCCGACTTAAGTACAAGAGGAATGACACTCTAACTTCCTATGATTTGAACCTCTCCTGTAAGACCAGTTTTAGATTCCGATGCCTCACTTCACGATTACTGTATCTCAGGGACCTTCTTATTGACGATGAAGCACAGAAATTGCATCGGAATTAAATTCAAAAGGCACAATGCCGACTTAACTACAAGAGGACTGACACACTTACTTTCTATGATTTGAACCCCTCCTGTGAGTCCAGGTTTAGATTCCGATGCCTCACTTCAGGTTTACTGTATCCCTATGACCTTCTTATTGACGATGAAGGACAGAAATTGCATCGGAATTAATTTCAAAAGACACAATGCTGACTTAAGTACAAGAGGACTGTCACTGTATCTGTCTATGATTTGAACCTCTCCTGTGAGTCCAGTTTTAGATTCCGATGCTTCACTTCAGGTTTACTGTATCCCTTGGACATTCTTATTAACGATGAAACACAGAAATTGCATGGAAATAAAATTGAAAAGGCACAATGCCGACTCAAGTACAGAAGGACTGACACTCTTACTTTCTATGATTTGAACCTCTCCTGTGAGTCCAGTCTTAGATTTCGATGCTTCACTACAGGTTTACTGTATCCCTATGACCTTCATATTGACGATGAAACACAGAAATTCATCGGAATTAAATTCAAAAGGCACAATGCCGACTTAAGTACAAGAGGATTGACACTCTAACTTTCTATGATTTGAACCTCTCCTGTGAGTCCAGTTTTAGATTCAGATGCTTCACTTCAGGTTTACTGTATCCCTTGGACCTTCATATTGACAATGAAACACAGAAATTGCATCCGAATTTATTACAAAAGGCACAATGACGACTTAAGTGCAAGAGGACTGACACACTAACTTTCTATGATTTGAAGCTCTCCTGTGAGTCCAGTTATAGAATACTTCGGGTTTACTGTATCCCTTGGACTTTCGTAATGACGATGGAACACAGAAATTGCATCGGAATTAAATTTAAAAGGCACAATGACGACTTAAGTACAAGGGAACAGACACTCTAACTTTCTATGTTTTGAACCTCTCCTGTGAGTACAGTTTTAGATTCAGATTGACAATGAAGCACAGATATTGCATCCGAATTTTATACAAATGGCACAATACTGACTTATATACATGCGGACAGACACTCTAACTTTCTATCATTTGAACCTCTCCTGTGAGTCCAGTTTTAGATTCCGATGCTTCACTTCAGGTTCACTGTATACCTTGGACCTCCTTATTGACGATGAAACATAGAAATTGCATCGGAATTAAATTCAAAAGGCACAATGCCGACTTACGTACAAGAGGACTGACACTCTAACTTTCTATGATTTGAACCACTCCTGTGATTCCAGTTCTAGTTTCGAATGATTCACTTCAGGTTTACTGTATACCTTGGACCTTCTTATTGACGATGAAGCATAGAAATTGCATCGGAATTAAACTCAAATGGCATAATGCCGACTTAAGTACAAGAGGACTGACACTCTAAATTTCTGTGATTTGAACCTCTCCTGTGAGTCCAGTTTTAGAATCCGATGATTCACTTCAGGTTCACCATATACCTTGGACCTTCTTATTGACGATGAAACACAGAAATTGCATGGGAATTAAATTCAAAAAGCACAAGGCCGACTTAAGTACAAGAGGACTGACACTCTAACTTTCTATGATTTGAACATCTCCTGTGAGACCAGTTTTAGATTCCGATGCCTCACTTCTGGTTTACTGTATCTCAGGGACCTTCTTATTGACGATGAAGCACAGAAATTGAATCGGAATTAAATTCAAAAGGCACAATGCCGACTTAAGTACAGAAGGACTGACACTAACTTTCTATGATTTGAACCTCTCCTGTGTGTCCAGTTTTCGATTCCGATGCTTCACTTCAGGTTTACTGTATTCCTTTTATCTTCTTATTGACGATGAAGCACAGAAATTGCATCGGAATTAAATTCAAATGGCACAACGCCGACTTGAGTACAGGAGGACTGACACTCTAACTTTCTATGATGTGATGCTCTTCTGTGATTCCAGTTTTAGATTCCGATGCTTCACTTCAGGTTTACTGTGTCCCTTGGACCTTCTTATTGACGATGAAACACAGAAATTGCATCGGAATTAAACTCAAAAGGCACAATGCCGACTAAAGTACGAGAGGACTGACACTCTAACTTTCTATGATTTGAACCTCTCCTGTGAGTCCAGTTTTAGATTTGGATGCTTCACTTAAGGTTTACTGTATCCCTTGGACGTTCTTATTGACGATGAAACACAGAAATTGCATGGGAATGAAATTCAAAAGGCACAATGCCAACTTAAGTACAGAAGGACTGACACTCTAACTTTCTATGATTTGAACCTCTCCTGTGAGTCCAGATTTATATTCCGATGCTTCACGTCAGGTTTACTGTATCCCTTGGACCTTCTTATTGACGATGAAACACAGAAATTGCATCTCAATTGAATTCAAAAAGCATAATGTCGACTTAAGTACAAGAGGACTGACACTCTAACTTTCTATGATTTGAACATCTCCTGTGAGACCAGTTTTAGATTCCGATGCCTCACTTCTGGTTTACTGTATCTCAGGGACCTTCTTATTGACGATGAAGCACAGAAATTGAATCGGAATTAAATTCAAAAGGCACAATGCCGACTTAACTACAAGAGGACTTACACTCTAACTTTCTATGATTTGAACCTCTCCTGTGAGTCCAGTTTTAGATTCCGATGCTTCACTACAGGTTTACTGTATCCCTATGACCTTCTTATTGACGATGAAACACAGAAAATAATCGGAATTAAATTCAAAGGCACAATGCCGACTTAAGTACAAGTGGACTGACACTCTAACTTTCTATGATTTGAACCTCTCCTGTGAGTCCAGTTTTAGATTCAGATGCATCGCTTCAGGTTTACTGTATCCCTTGGACCTTCATATTGACAATGAAACACAGAAATTGCATCCGAATTTAATACAAAAGGCACAATGACGACTTAAGTACAAGAGGACTGACACTCTAACTTTCTATGATTTGAACCTCTCCTGTGAGTCCAGTTATAGAATCCCAAGCTTCAATTCGGGTTTACTGTATCCCTTGGACTTTCGTAATGACGTTGGAACACAGAAATTGCATCGGAATTAAATTCAAAAGGCACAATGACGACTTAAGTACAAGGGAACAGACACTCTAACTTGCTATGTTTTGAACCTCTCCATTGAGTCCCGTTTTAGATTCCGATGCTTCACTTCAGGTTCACTGTATACCTTGGACCTCCTTATTGACGATGAAACACAGAAATTGCATCGGAATGAAATTCAAAAGGCACAATGCTGACTTAAGTACAAGAGGACTGACACTGTAACTGTCTATGATTTGAACCTCTCCTGTGAGTCCAGTTTTAGATTCCGATGCTTCACTTCAGGTTTACTGTATCCCTTGGACATTCTTATTAACGATGAAACACAGAAATTGCATGGGAATTAAATTCGAAAGGCACAATGCCGACTTAAGTACAGAAGGACTGACATTCTTACTTTCTATGATTTGAACCTCTCCTGTGAGTCCAGTTTTAGATTCCGATGCTTCACTACAGGTTTACTGTATCCCTATGACCTTCATATTGACGATGAAACACAGAAATTCATCGGAATTAAATTCAAAAGGCACAATGCCGACTTAAGTACAAGGGAACAGACACTCTAACTTTCTATGTTTTGAACCTCTCCTTTGAGTCCCGTTTTAGATTCCGATGCTTCACTTCAGGTTTTCTGTATCCCTTGGACATTCTTATAGAGGATGAATCACAGAAATTGCCTCCGAATTTAATACAAAAGGCACAATAACGACTTAAGTACAAGAGCACAGACACTCTCACTTTCTATGATTTGATCCTCTTCTGTGAGTACAGTTTTAGATCCCGATGCTTCACTTCAGGTCTACTGTATCCCTTGGACCTTCTTATTGACGATGAAGCACACAAATTGCATCCGAATTTAATACAAATGCCACAATGCTGACTTATCTACATGCGGACTGACACTCTAACTTTCTATCATTTGAACCTCTCCTGTGCGTCCAGTTTTAGATTCCGATGCTTCACTTCAGGTTCACTGTATACCTTGGACCTCCTTATTGACGATGAAACACAGAAATTGCATCGGAATGAAATTCAAAAGGCACAATGCCGACTTAACTACAAGAGGACTGACACACTTACTTTCTATGATTTGAACCCCTGCTGTGAGTCCAGGTTTAGATTCCGATGCCTCACTTCAGGTTTACTGTATCCCTATGACCTTCTTATTGACGATGAAGCACTGAAATTGCATCGGAATTAATTTCAAAAGGCACAAAGCTGACATAAGTACAAGAGGACTGACACTGTAACTGTCTATGATTTGAACCTCTCCTGTGAGTCCAGTTTTAGATTCCGATGCTTCACTTCGGGTTTACTGTATCCCTTGGACATTCGTATTAACGATGAAACACAGAAATTGCATGGGAATTAAATTCAAAAGGCACAATGCCGACTTAAGTACAGAAGGACTGACACTCTTACTTTCTATGATTTGAACCTCTCCTGTGAGTCCAGATTTAGATTCCGATGCTTCACGTCAGGTTTACTGTATCCCTTGGACCTTCTTATTGACGATGAAACACAGAATTGCATCGGAATTAAATTCAAAAGGCACAATGCCGACTTACGAACACGAGGAGTGACACACTAACTTTCTATGATTTGAACCTCTCCTTTGAGACCAGTTTTAGATTCCGATGCCTCACTTCAGGTTTACTGTATCTCAGGGACCTTCTTATTGACGATGAAGCACAGAAATTGCATCGGAATTAAATTCAAAAGGCACAATGATGACTTAACTACAAGAGGACTGACACTCTAACTTTCTATGATTTGAACCTCTCCTGTGAGTCCAGTTTTAGATTCCGATGCTTCACTTCAGGTTTACTTTATCCCTATGACCTTCTTATTGACGATGTAGGACAGAAATTCATCGGAATTAAATTTAAAAGGCACAATGCCGACTTAAGTACAAGAGGACTGACACCCTAAATTTCTATGATTTGAACCTCTCCTGTGAGTCCAGTTTTAGATTCCGATGCTTCACTTCATGTTCACTGTATACCTTGGATCTTCTTATTGCCGATGAAACACAGAAATTCCATCGGAATGAAATTCAAAAGGCACAATGCCGACTTAAGTACAAGAGGACTGACACTCTAACTTTCTATGATTTGAACCTCTCCTGTGATTCCAGTTTCAGTTTCGGATGATTCACTTCAGGTTTACCGTATACGTTAGACCTTCTTATTGACGATGAAGCACAGAAATTGCATCCGATTTTAATACAAATGGCACATTGACGACATAAAAACAAAAGAACCGACACTCTAACTTTCTATGATTTGAACCGCTCCTGTGAGTGCAGTTTAAGATTCCGATGCTTCACTTCAGGTTTACTGTATCCCTTGGACCTTCATATTGACGATTAAACACAGAAATTGCATCCGAATTTAATACAAAAGGCACAATGACGACTTAAGTACAAGAGGACTGACACTCTAACTTTCTATGATTTGAACATCACCTGTGTGTCCAGTTATAGAATCCGAAGCTTCACTTCAGGTTTACTGTATCCCTTGGACCTCCGTATTGACGAGGGAACACAGAAATTGCAACGGAATTAAATTCAAAAGGCACAATGACGACTTAACTACAAGAGGACTGACACACATACTTTCTATGATTTGAACCACTCCTGTGAGTCCAGGTTTAGATTCCGATGCCTCACTTCAGGTTTACTGTATCCCTATGACCTTCTTATTGACGATGAAGCACAGAAATTGCATCGGAATTAAATTCAAATGGCACAACGCCGACTTGAGTACAGGAGGACTGTCACTCTAACTTTCTATGATTTGATGCTCTTCTGTGAGTCCGGTTTTAGATTCCGATGCTTCACTTCAGGTTTACTGTATCCCTTGGACCTTCTTATTGACGATGAAACACAGAAATTGCATCGGAATTAAATTCAAAAGGCAGAACGCCGACTTATGTACAAGTGGAATGACACTCTAACTTATTATGATTTGAACCTCTCCTGTAAGACCAGTTTTAGATTCCGATGCCTCACTTCACGATTACTGTATCTCAGGCACCTTCTTATTGACGATGAAGCACAGAAATTGCATCGGTATTAAATTCAAAAGGCACAATGCCGACTTAACTACAAGAGGACTGACACACTTACTATCTATGATTTGAACCCCTCCTGTGAGTCCAGGTTTAGATTCCGATGCCTCACTTCAGGTTTACTGTATACCTATGACCTTCTTATTGTCGATGAAGCACAGAAATTGATTCGGAATTAATTTCAAAAGGCACAATGCTGACTTAAGTACAAGAGGACTGACACTGTAACTGTCTATGATTTGAACCTCTCCTGTGAGTCCAGTTTTAGATTCCGATGCTTCACTTCAGGTTTACTGTATCCCTTGGACATTCTTATTAACGATGAAACACAGAAATTGCATGGGAATTAAATTCAAAAGGCACAATGCCGACTTAAGTACAGAAGGACTGACACTCTTACTTTCTATGATTTGAACCTCTCCTGTGAGTCCAGTTTTAGATTCCGATGCTTCACTACAGGTTTACTGTATCCCTATGACCTTCTTATTTACGATGAAACACAGACATTCATCGGAATGAAATTCAAAAGGCACAATGCCGACTTAAGTACAAGAGGACTGACACTCTAACTTTCTATGATTTGAACCTCTCCTGTGAGTCCAGTTTTAGATTCAGATGCTTCTCTTCAGGTTTACTGTATCCCTTGGACCTTCATATTGACAATGAAACACAGAAATTGCATCCGAATTTAATACAAAAGGCACAATGACGACTTCAATACAAGAGGACTGACACTCTAACTTTCTATGATTTGAACCTCTCCTGTGAGTCCAGTTATAGAATCCGAAGCTTCAATTCGGGTTTACTGTATCCCTTGGACTTTCGTAATGACGATGGAACACAGAAATTGCATCGGAAATAAATTCAAAAGGCACAATGACGACTTAAGTACAAGGGAACAGACACTCTAACTTTCTATGTTTTCAACCTCTCCTTTGAGTCCCGTTTTAGATTCCAATGCTTCAATTCAGGTTTACTGTATCCCTTGGACCTTCTTATTGAGGATGAAACACAGAAATTGCCTCCGAATTTAATACAAAAGGCACAATAACGACTTAAGTACAAGAGCACAGACACTCTCACTTTCTATGACTTGATCCTCTTCTGTGAGTACAGTTTTAGATCCCGATGCTTCACTTCAGGTCTACTGTATCCCTTAGACCTTCTTATTGACGATGAAGCACAGAAATTGGATCCGAATTTAATACAAATGGCACAAACTGACTTATCTACATTCGGACTGATACACTAACTTTCTATCATTTGAACCTCTCCTGTGCGTCCAGTTTTAGATTCCGATGCTTCACTTCAGGTTCACTGTATACCTTGGACCTCCTTATTGACGATGAAACACAGAAATTGCATCGGAATGAAATTCAAAAGGCACAATGCCTACTTAACTACAAGAGGACTGACACACTTACTTTCTATGATTTGAACCCCTCCTGTGAGTCCAGGTTTAGATTCCGATGCCTCACTTCAGGTTTACTGTATCCCTATGACCTTCTTATTGACGATGAAGCACAGAAATTGCATCGGAATTAATTTCAAAAGGCACAATGCTGACTTAAGTACAAGAGGACTGACACTGTAACTGTCTATGATTTGAACCTCTCCTGTGAGACCAGTTTTAGATTCCGATGCTTCACTTCAGGTTTACTTTATCCTTATGACCTTCTTATTGACGATGTAGGACAGAAATTCATCGGAATTAAATTTAAAAGGCACAATGCCGACTTAAGTACAAGAGGACTGACACCCTAAATTTCTATGATTTGAACCTCTCCTGTGAGTCCAGTTTTAGATTCCGATGCTTCACTTCATGTTCACTGTATACCTTGGATCTTCTTATTGCCGATGAAACACAGAAATTCCATCGGAATGAAATTCAAAAGGCACAATGCCGACTTAAGTACAAGAGGACTGACACTCTAACTTTCTATGATTTGAACCTCTCCTGTGATTCCAGTTTCAGTTTCGGATGATTCACTTCAGGTTTACCGTATACGTTAGACCTTCTTATTGACGATGAAGCACAGAAATTGCATCCGATTTTAATACAAATGGCACATTGACGACATAAAAACAAAAGAACCGATACTCTAACTTTCTATGATTTGAACCGCTCCTGTGAGTGCAGTTTAAGATTCCGATGCTTCACTTCAGGTTTAGTGTATCCCTTGGACCTTCTTATTGACGATGAAGCACAGAAGTTGCATCGGATTTAAATTCAAAAAGCACAATGCCGACTTTCGTACAAGAGGAATTACACTCTAACTTTCTATGATTTGAACCTCTCCTGTAAGTCCAGTTTTAGATTCTGATGCTTCACTTCAGGTTTACTTTATCCCTTGGACCTTCTTATTGTCGATGAAGCACAGAAATTTCATCGGAATTAAATTCAAAATTCATAATGCCGACTTAGGTACAGGAGTGCTGACACTCAAACTTTCTATGATTTGAACCTCTCCTGTGAGTCCAGTTTTAGAATCCTATGCTTCACTTCAGGTTTACTGTATCCCTTGGACGTTCTCATTGTCGATGAAACACAGAAATTGCATCGGAATTAAATTCAGAAGGCACAATGCCGACTCAAGTACAAGAGGGCTGACACTCTAACTTTCTATGATTTGAACCTCTCCTGTGAGTCCAGTTTTAGATTCCGATGCTTCACTTCAAGTTTACTGTATCCCTATGACCTTCTTATTGACGATGAAGCACGAAAATTGCATCGGAATTAAATTCAAACGGCACAATGCCGACTTAAGTACAAGAGGAGTGGCACTCTAACTTTCTATGATTTGAACCTCTCTTGTGAGTCCAGTTTAAGATTCCGATGCTTCACTTCAGGTCTACTATATCCCTTGGACCTTCTTACTGCCGATGAAGCACAGAAAATGCATCCGAATTTAATACAAAAGGCACAATGCCGACTTAAGTAGGAGAGGATTGACACTCTAAATTTCTATGATTTGAGCCTCTCCTGTGAGGCTTGTTTTGATTCCGATGCTTCACTTCAGGTTTACTGTATCCCTTGGACCTTCATATTGACGATTAAACACAGAAATTACATCCGAATTTAATACAAAAGGCACAATGACGACTTAAGTACAAGAGGACTGACACTCTAACTTTCTATGATTTGAACATCACCTGTGTGTCCAGTTATAGAATCCGAAGCTTCACTTCAGGTTTACTGTATCCCTTGGACCTCCGTATTGACGAGGGAACACAGAAATTGCATCGGAATTAAATTCAAAAGGCACAATGACGACTTAACTACAAGAGGACTGACACACATACTTTCTATGATTTGAACCCCTCCTGTGAGTCCAGGTTTAGATTCCGATGCCTCACTTCAGGTTTACTGTATCCCTATGACCTTCTTATTGACGATGAAGCACAGAAATTGCATCGGAATTAAATTCAAATGGCACAACGCCGACTTGAGTACAGGAGGACTGTCACTCTAACTTTCTATGATTTGATGCTCTTCTGTGAGTCCAGTTTTAGATTCCGATGCTTCACTTCAGGTTTACTGTATCCCTTGGACCTTCTTATTGACGATGAAACACAGAAATTGCATCGGAATTAAATTCAAAAGGCAGAACGCCGACTTATGTACAAGTGGAATGACACTCTAACTTATTATGATTTGAACCTCTCCTGTAAGACCAGTTTTAGATTCCGATGCCTCACTTCACGATTACTGTATCTCAGGGACCTTCTTATTGACGATGAAGCACAGAAATTGCATCGGTACTAAATTCAAAAGGCACAATGCCGACTTAACTACAAGAGGACTGACACACCTACTATCTATGATTTGAACCCCTCCTGTGAGTCCAGGTTTAGATTCCGATGCCTCACTTCAGGTTTACTGTATACCTATGACCTTCTTATTGTCGATGAAGCACACAAATTGATTCGGAATTAATTTCAAAAGGCACAATGCTGACTTAAGTACAAGAGGACTGACACTGTAACTGTCTATGATTTGAACCTCTCCTGTGAGTCCAGTTTTAGATTCCGATGCTTCACTTCAGGTTTACTGTATCCCTTGGACATTCTTATTAACGATGAAACACAGAAATTGCATGGGAATTAAATTCAAAAGGCACAATGCCGACTTAAGTACAGAAGGACTGACACTCTTACTTTCTATGATTTGAACCTCTCCTGTGAGTCCAGTTTTAGATTCCGATGCTTCACTACAGGTTTACTGTATCCCTATGACCTTCTTATTTACGATGAAACACAGACATTCATCGGAATTAAATTCAAAAGGCACAATGCCGACTTAAGTACAAGAGGACTGACACTCTAACTTTCTATGATTTGAACCTCTCCTGTGAGTCCAGTTTTAGATTCAGATGCTTCTCTTCAGGTTTACTGTATCCCTTGGACCTTCATATTGACAATAAAACACAGAAATTGCATCCGAATTTAATACAAAAGGCACAATGACGACTTCAATACAAGAGGACTGACACTCTAACTTTCTATGATTTGAACCTCTCCTGTGAGTCCAGTTATAGAATCCGAAGCTTCAATTCGGGTTTACTGTATCCCTTGGACCTTCTTATTGAGGATGAAACACAGAAATTGCCTCCGAATTTAATACAAAAGGCACAATAACGACTTAAGTACAAGAGCACAGACACTCTCACTTTCTATGACTTGATCCTCTTCTGTGAGTACAGTTTTAGATCCCGATGCTTCACTTCAGGTCTACTGTATCCCTTAGACCTTCTTATTGACGATGAAGCACAGAAATTGGATCCGAATTTAATACAAATGGCACAAACTGACTTATCTACATTCGGACTGATACACTAACTTTCTATCATTTGAACCTCTCCTGTGCGTCCAGTTTTAGATTCCGATGCTTCACTTCAGGTTCACTGTATACCTTGGACCTCCTTATTGACGATGAAACACAGAAATTGCATCGGAATGAAATTCAAAAGGCACAATGCCGACTTAACTACAAGAGGACTGACACACTTACTTTCTATGATTTGAACCCCTCCTGTGAGTCCAGGTTTAGATTCCGATGCCTCACTTCAGGTTTACTGTATCCCTATGACCTTCTTATTGACGATGAAGCACAGAAATTGCATCGGAATTAATTTCAAAAGGCACAATGCTGACTTAAGTACAAGAGGACTGACACTGTAACTGTCTATGATTTGAACCTCTCCTGTGAGACCAGTTTTAGATTCCGATGCCTCACTTCAGGTTTACTGTATCTCAGGGACCTTCTTATTGACGATGAAGCACAGAAATTGCATCAAATTAAATTCAAAAGGCACAATGATGACTTAACTACAAGAGGACTGACACTCTAACTTTATATGATTTGAACCACTCCTGTGATTCCAGTTTTAGTTTCGGATGATTCACTTCAGGTTTACAGTATACGTTGGACCTTCTTATTGACGATGAAGCACAGAAATTGCATCGGAATTTAACTCAAAAGGCACAATGTCGACTTAAGTACGAGAGCACAGACACTCTAACTTTCTGTGATTTGAACCTCTCCTGTTAGTCCAGTTTTAAGAATCCGATGCTTCACCTCAGGTTCACCATATACCTTGGACCTTCTTATTGACGATGAAGCACAGAAATTGCATCCGAATTTAATACAAATGCCACATTGACGACATAAAAACAAAAGAACCGACACTCTAACTTTCTATGATTTGAACCGCTCCTGTGAGTGCAGCTTAAGATTCCGATGCTTCACTTCAGGTTTAGTGTATCCCTTGGACCATCTTATTGACGATGAAGCACAGAAATTGCATCGGAATTAAATTCAAAAAGCACAATGCTGACTTAAGTACAAGAGGACTGACACTGTAACTGTCTATGATTTGAACCTCTCCTGTGAGTCCAGTTTTAGATTCCGATGCTTCACTTCAGGTTTACTGTATCCCTTGGACATTCTTATTAACGATGAAACACAGAAATTGCATGGGAATTAAATTCAAAAGGCACAATGCCGACTTAAGTACAGAAGGACTGACACTCTTACTTTCTATGATTTGAACCTCTCCTGTGAGTCCAGTTTTAGATTCCGATGCTTCACTACAGGTTTACTGTATCCCTATGACCTTCTTATTTACGATGAAACACAGACATTCATCGGAATTAAATTCAAAAGGCACAATGCCGACATAAGTACAAGAGGACTGACACTCTAACTTTCTATGATTTGAACCTCTCCTGTGAGTCCAGTTTTAGATTCAGATGCTTCTCTTCAGGTTTACTGTATCCCTTGGACCTTCATATTGACAATGAAACACAGAAATTGCATCCGAATTTAATACAAAAGACACAATGACGACTTCAATACAAGAGGACTGACACTCTAACTTTCTATGATTTGAACCTCTCCTGTGAGTCCAGTTATAGAATCCGAAGCTTCAATTAGGGTTTACTGTATCCCTTGGACTTTCGTAATGACGATGGAACACAGAAATTGCATCGGAAATAAATTCAAAAGGCACAATGACGACTTAAGTACAAGGGAACAGACACTCTAACTTTCTATGTTTTCAACCTCTCCTTTGAGTCCCGTTTTTGATTCCGATGCTTCAATTCAGGTTTACTGTATCCCTTGGACCTTCTTATTGAGGATGAATCACAGAAATTGCCTCCGAATTTAATACAAAAGGCACAATAACGACTTAAGTACAAGAGCACAGACACTCTCACTTTCTATGACTTGATCCTCTTCTGTGAGTACAGTTTTAGATCCCGATTCTTCACTTCAGGTCTACTGTATCCCTTAGACCTTCTTATTGACGATGAAGCACAGAAATTGGATCCGAATTTAATACAAATGGCACAATGTTGACTTATCTACATTCGGACTGATACTCTAACTTTCTATCATTTGAACCTCTCCTGTGCGTCCAGTTTTAGATTCCGATGCTTCACTTCAAGTTCACTGTATACCTTGGACCTCCTTATTGACGATGAAACACAGAAATTGCATCGGAATGAAATTCAAAAGGCACAATGCCGACTTAACTACAAGAGGACTGACACACTTACTTTCTATGATTTGAACCCCTCCTGTGAGTCCAGGTTTAGATTCCGATGCCTCACTTCAGGTTTACTGTATCCCTATGACTTTCTTATTGACGATGAAGCACAGAAATTGCATCGGAATTAATTTCAAAAGGCACAATGCTGACTTAAGTACAAGAGGACTGACACTGTAACTGTCTATGATTTGAACCTCTCCTGTGAGACCAGTTTTAGATTCCGATGCCTCACTTCAGGTTTACTGTATCTCAGGGACCTTCTTATTGACGATGAAGCACAGAAATTGCATCAAAATAAATTCAAAAGGCACAATGATGACTTAACTACAAGAGGACTGACACTCTAACTTTCTATGATTTGAACCACTCCTGTGATTCCAGTTTTAGTTTCGGATGATTCACTTCAGGTTTACAGTATACGTTGGACCTTCTTATTGACGATGAAGCACAGAAATTGCTACGGAATTTAACTCAAAAGGCACAATGTCGACTTAAGTACGCGAGCACAGACACTCTAACTTTCTGTGATTTGAACCTCTCCTGTTAGTCCAGTTTTAGAATCCTATGCTTCACTTCAGGTTTACTGTATCCCTTGGACCTTCTCATTGACGATGAAACACAGAAATTGCATCGGAATTAAATTCAGATGGCACAATGCCGACTCAAGTACAAGAGGCCTGACACTCTAACTTTCTATGATTTGAACCTCTCCTGTGAGTCCAGTTTTAGATTCCGAGGCTTCACTTCAGGTTTACTGTATCCCTATGACCTTCTTATTGACGATGAAGCACGAAAATTGCATCGGAATTAAATTCAAACGGCACAATGCCGACTTAAGTACAAGAGGAGTGGCACTCTAACTTTCTACGATTTGAACCTCTCTTGTGAGTCCAGTTTAAGATTCCGATGCTTCACTTCAGGTTTACTGTATCCCTTGGACTTTCTTATTGACGATGAAACACAGAAATTGCATCCGAATTTAATACAAAAGGCACAATGCCGACTTAAGTTCAAGAGGACTGACACTCTCACTTTCTATGATTTGAACCTCTCCTGTGAGTCTAGTTTTAGATTCCGATGCTTCACTTCAGGTCTACTATGTCCCTTGGACCTTCTTACTGCCGATGAAGTACAGAAAATGCATCCGAATTTAATACAAAAGGCACAATGCCGACTTAAGTAGGAGAGGATTGACACTCTAACTTTCTATGATTTGAGCCTCTCCCGTGAGTCTTGTTTTGATTCCGATGCTTCACTTCAGGTTTACTGTATCCCTTGGACCTTCATATTGACGATTAAACACAGAAATTGCATCCGAATTTAATACAAAAGGCACAATGACGACTTAAGTACAAGAGGACTGACACTCTAACTTTCTATGATTCGAACATCACCTGTGAGTCCAGTTATAGAATCCGAAGCTTCACTTCAGGTTTACTGTATCCCTTGGTCCTCCGTATTGACGAGGGAACACAGAAATTGCATCGGAATTAAATTCAAAAGGCACAATGACGACTTAAGTACAAGGGGACAGACACTCTAACTTTCCATGATTTGAACCTGTCCTGTGAGTCCAGTTGTAGATTTCGATGCTTCACTTCAAGTTTACTGTATCCCTTGGACCTTCTTATTGACCATGAAGCACAGAAATTGCATCGGAATTAAATCCAAAAGACACAGTAGTGACTTAAGTACAAGAGGACTGACACTCTCACTTTGTATGATTTGAAACTCCTCTGTGAGTACTGTTTTAGATTCCGATGCTTCACTTCAGGTCTACTGTATACCTTGGACCTTCTTAATGACGATGGAGCACAGAAATTGCATCCGAATTTAATACAAAAGGCTCAATGCCGACTTAAGTACATGAGGACTGACACTCTAACTTTCTATGATTTGAACCTCTCCTGTGAGACCAGTTTTCGATTCCGATGCCCCACTTCAGGTTTACTGTATCTCAGGGACCTTCTTAATGACGATGAAGCACAGATATTGCGTCGGAATTAAATTCTAAAGGCACAATGCCGACTTAACTACAAGAGGACAGACACTCTAATTTTTTTTGATTTGAACCTCTCCTGTGAGTCAAGTTTTTGATTCCGATGCTTCACTTCAGCTTTACTGTATCCCTTGGACCTTCTTATTGACGATGAAACACAGAAATTGTATCCGAATTTAATACAAAAGGCACAATAACGACTTACGTACAAGAGCACTGACACTCTCACTTTCTATGATTTGAACCCCTTCTGTGAGTACAGTTTTAGATTCCGATGCTTTACTTCAGGTCTACTGTATCCCTTGGACCTTCTTATTGACGATGGAGCACAGAAATTGCATCCGAATTTAATACAAAAGGCACAATGCTGACTTAAGTACAAGCGGACTGACACTCTAACTTTCTATGATTTGAACCTCTCCTGTGAGTCCAGTTTTAGATTCCGATGCTTCACTTCAGGTTCACTGTATACCTTGGACCTTCTTATTGACGATGAAACTCAGAAATTGCATCGGAATTAAATTCAAAAGGCACAATGCCGACTTAAGTACAAAAGGACTGACACTCTAACTTTCTATGACTTGACCCTCTCCTGTGATTCCAGTTTTAGTTTCGGATGGTTCACTTCAGGTTTACTGTATACCTTGGACCTTCTTATAGACGATGAAGCACAGAAATTGTATCGGAATTAAACTTAAAAGGCACAATGCCGACTTAGGTACAAGAGGACTGACACTCTAACTTTCTGTGATTTGAAACTCTCCTGTGAGTCCAGTTTTGGAATCCGATGCTTCACTTCAGGTTCACCATATACCTTGGACCTTCTTATTGACGATAAAAGACAGAAATTGCATCTGAATATAATACAAAAGGCACAATAACGACTTAAGTATAAAAGGACCGACACTCTAACTTTCTATGATTTGAGCCTCTCCTGTGAGTCCAGTTTTGATTCCGATGCTTCACTTCAGGTTTACTGTATCCCTTGGACCTTCATATTGACGATTAAACACAGAAATTGCATCCGAATTTAATACAAAAGGCACAATGACGACTTACGTACAAGAGGACTGACACTCTAACTTTCTATGATTTGAACCTCACCTGTGAGCCAAGTTATAGAATCCGAAGCTACACTTCAGGTCTACTGTATCTCTTGGATCTTCGTATTGACGAGGGAACACAGGTATTGCATCGGAATTAAATTCAAAAGGCACAATAATGACTTAACTACAAGAGGAACGACACTCTAACTTTCCATGATTTGAACTTCTCCTGGGAGTCCACTTATAGAATCCGATGCTTCACTTCAGGTTTACTGTATCCCTTAGACACTTCTTATTGACGATGAAGCACAGAAATAGCATCGGAATTAAATTCAAAAGCACAGTGCCGACATAAGTACAAGAGGAGTGACACTCAAACATTCTATGATTTGAATTCCTCCTGAGAGTACAGTTTTAGATTCCGATCCTTCACTTCAGGTTTACAGTATCCCTTCGACCTGCTTATTGACGATGAAACACAGAAATTGCATCCGAATTTAATACAAAAGGCACAATGCCGACTTAAGTACAAGAGGACTGACACTCTCACTTTCTATGATTTGAACCTCTCCTGTGAGTCCAGTTTTGATTCCGATGCTTCACTTCAGGTTTACTGTATCCCTTGGACCTTCATATTGACGATTAAACACAGAAATTGCATCGGAATTAAATTCAAAAGGCACAATGCCGACTTAAGTACAAAAGGACTGACACTCTAACTTTCTATGACTTGACCCTCTCCTGTGATTCCAGTTTTAGTTTCGGATGATTCACTTCAGGTTTACTGTATACCTTGGACCTTCTTATAGACGATGAAGCACAGAAATTGTATCGGAATTAAACTTAAAAGGCACAATGCCGACTTAGGTACAAGAGGACTGACACTCTAACTTTCTATGATTTGAACCTCTCCTGTGAGACCAGTTTTTCATTCCGATGCCCCAATTCAGGTTTACTGTATCTCAGGGACCTTCTTAATGACGATGAAGCACAGATATTGCATCGGAATTAAATTCTAAAGGCACAATAATGACTTAACTACAAGAGGAACGACACTCTAACTTTCCATGATTTGAACTTCTCCTGGGAGTCCACTTATAGAATCCGATGCTTCACTTCAGGTTTACTGTATCCCTTAGACACTTCTTATTGACGATGAAGCACAGAAATAGCATCGGAATTAAATTCAAAAGCACAGTGCCGACATAAGTACAAGAGGAGTGACACTCAAACATTCTATGATTTGAATTCCTCCTGAGAGTACAGTTTTAGATTCCGATCCTTCACTTCAGGTTTACAGTATCCCTTCGACCTGCTTATTGACGATGAAACACAGAAATTGCATCCGAATTTAATACAAAAGGCACAATACCGACTTAAGTACAAGAGGACTGACACTCTCACTTTCTATGATTTGAACCTCTCCTGTGAGCCCAGTTTTAGATTCCGATGCTTCACCACAGGTTTATTGTATCCCTTGGACCTTCTTATTGACGATGAAACACAGAAATTGCATCCGAATTTAATACAAAAGGCACAATAACGACTTACGTACAAGAGCACTGACACTCTCACTTTCTATGATTTGAACCTCTTCTGTGGGTACAGTTTTAGATTCCGATGCTTCACTTCATTTTTACTGTATCCCTTGGACCTTCATATTGACGATTAAACACAGAAATTGCATCCGAATTTAATACAAAATTCACAATGCCGACTTAAGTACAAGAGGACTGACACTCTAACTTTCTATGATTTGAACGTCTCCTGTGAGTCTAGTTTTAGATTCTGACGCTTCACTTCAGGTTTACTGTATCCCAGGGACCTTCTTATTGACGATGAAGCACAGTAATTGCATCGGAATTACATTCAAAAGGCACAATGCCGACTTCACTACAAGTGGACTGACACTCTAATTTTCTATGATTTGAACCTCTCCTGTGAGTCCAGTTTTAATTAACGATGCTAAACTTCAAGTTTACTATATACCTTGGACCTTCTTATTGACGATGAAACACAGAAATTGCATCGGAATTAAATTCAAAAGGCACAATGACGACTTCAGTAAAAGGGGACTGACACTCTAACATTCTATGATTTGAACGTCTCCTTTGAGTCCAGTTTTAGATTCCGATGCTACACTTCAGGTTTACTGTATACCATGGACATTCTTATTGACGATGAAGCACAGAAATTGCATCGGAATGAAATTGAAAAAGCACAATGCCGACTTAAGTACAAGATGACTGACAATCTAATTTTCTATGATTTGAACCTGTCCAGTGAGTCCAGTTTTATTATCCGATGATTCACTTAAGGTATACTGTATCCAATGGACCGTCTTATTGACGAGGAAACACAGAAATTGCATCCGAATTTAATACGAAAGGCACAATGCCGAGTTAAGTACAAGAGGACTGACATTCTAACTATCTCTTATTTGAATCTCTCCTGTGAGTCATGTTTTAGATTCCGATGCTTCACTACAGGTTTACTGTATCCCTTGGACATTTTTATTGACGATGAAACACAGAAATTGCATCGGTATTAAATACAAAAGGTACAATGCCGACTTAAGTACAGGAGGGCAGACACTCTAACTTTCTATGATTTGAACCTCTCCTGTGAGTCCAGTTTTAGATTACGATGCTTCTATTCAGGTTTACTGTATCCCTTGGACCTTCTTATTGACGATGAAACACAGAAATTGCATCCAAATTTAATACAAATGGCAAAATGCCGACTTAAGTACAAGAGGACTGACACTCTAACTTTCTATGATTGGAACCTCTACTGTGAGTCCAGTTTTAGATTCCAAAGCTTCACTTCAGATTTACTGTATCGCTTGGACCTTCTTTTTGTCGATGAAACACAGAAATTGCATCGGAATAAAATTCAAAAGCACAATGCCGACTTAAGTACAAGAGGACTGACATTCTAACCTTCCATGATTTGAATCTCTCCTGTGAGTCCAGGTTTAGATTCCGATGCTTCACTTCAGGTTTACTGTATCCCTTAGACACTTCTTATTGACGATGAAGCACAGAAATAGCATCGGAATTAAATTCAAAAGGCACAGTGCCGACATAAGTACAAGAGGAGTGACACTCAAACATTCTATGATTTGAATTCCTCCTGAGAGTCCAGTTTTAGATTCCGATGCTTCACTTCAGGTTTACAGTATCCCTTGGACCTGCTTATTGACGATGAAACACAGAAATTGCATCCGAATTTAATACAAAAGGCACAATGCAGACTTAAGTACAAGAGGACTGACACTCTCACTTTCTATGATTTGAACCTCTCCTGTGAGTCCAGTTTTAGATTCCGATGCTTCACCTCTGGTCTACAGCATCCCTTGGACGTTCTTATTGTTGATGAAGCACAGAAATTGCATCCGAATTTAATACAAAAGGCACAATGCTGACTTAAGTACAAGAGGACGGACACTCTAACTTTCTATGTTATGTACCTCTCCTGTGAGTCCAGTTTTAGATTCGGATGCTTCACTTCAGGTTTACTGTATGCCTTGGAACTTCTTATTGACGATGAAGCACAGAAATTGCATCGGAATTAAATTCAAAAGGCACAATGCCGACTTAAGTACAAGAGGACTGACACTCTAACTTTCTATGATTTGAACCTCTCCTGTGAGTCCAGTTTTAGATTCCGATGCTTCACTTCAGGTTTACTGTATCCCTTTTACCTTCTTATTGACGATGAAGCACAGAAATTGCATCGGAATTAAATTCAAAAGGCACATTGCCGACTTAATTACAAGAGGACAGACACTAAAACTTTCTATGATTTGAACCTCTCCTGTGAGTCCAGTTTTAGATTCCGCTTCTTCACCTCAGGTTTACTGTATCCCTTGGACATTCTTATTGACGATGAAACACAGAAATTCATCGGAATTAAATTCAAAAGGCACAATGCCGCCTTAAGTACAGGAGGACTGACAATCTAACATTCTATGATTTGAACCTCTGCTGTCAGTCCAGTTTTAGATTCCGATGCTTCACTTTAGGTTTACTGAATCCCTTCTACGTTCTTATTGACGAAGAAACACAGAAATTGCATCGGAATTAAATTCAAAAGGCACAATGCCGACTTAAGTACAAGAGGACTGACACTCTAACTTTCTATGATTTGAACCTCTCCTGTGAGTTCAGTTTTAGATTCCGATGCTTCACTTCCGGTTCACTGTATCCCTCAGATCTTCTTATTGACGATAAAACACAGAAATTGCACCGGAATTAAATTCAAAAGGCACAATGCCGACTTAAGTACAAGAGGACTGACACTTTAACTTTATATGATTTGAACCACTCCTGTGAGTCCAGTTTTAGATTCCGATGCTTCACTTCACGTTTACTGTATCCCTTTTACCTTCTTGTTGACGATGAAGCACAGAAATTGCATCGGAATTAAATTCAAAAGGCACAATGCCGACTTAAGTACAAGAGGACTGACACTCTAACTTTCTATGATTTGAACGTCTCCTGTGAGTCTAGTTTTAGATTCTGACGCTTCACTTCAGGTTTACTGTATCCCAGGGACCTTCTTATTCACGATGAAGCACAGTAATTGCATCGGAATTACATTCAAAAGGCACAATGCCGACTTCACTACAAGTGGACTGACACTCTAATTTTCTATGATTTGAACCTCTCCTGTGAGTCCAGTTTTAATTTCCGATGCTAAACTTCAAGTTTACTGTATACCTTGGTCCTTCTTATTGACGATGAAACACAGAAATTGCATCGGAATTAATTTCAAAAGGCACAATGACGACTTCAGTACAAGGGGACTGACACTCTAACTTTCTATGATTTGAACGTCTCCTTTGAGTCCAGTTTTAGATTCCGATGCTACACCTCAGGTTTACTGTATACCATGGACATTCTTATTGACGATGAAGCACAGAAATTGCATCGGAATGAAATTGAAAAAGCACAATGCCGACTTAAGTACAAGATGACTGACGCTCTAATTTTCTATGATTTGAACCTGTCCAGTGAGTCCAGTTTTAGAATCCGATGATTCACTTAAGGTATACTGTATCCCATGGACCGTCTTATTGACGAGGAAACACAGATATTGCATCCGAATTTAATACGAAAGGCACAATGCCGAGTTAAGTACAAGAGGACTGACATTCTAACTTTCTATTATTTGAATCTCTCCTGTGAGTCATGTTTTAGATTCCGATGCTTCACTACAGGTTTACTGTATCCCTTGGACATTTTTATTGACGATGAAACACAGAAATTGCATCGGTATTAAATACAAGAGGTACAATGCCGACTTAAGTACAGGAGGGCAGACACTCTAACTTTCTATGATTTGAACCTCTCCTGTGAGTCCAGTTTTAGATTACGAATATTCTATTCAGGTTTACTGTATCCCTTGGACCTTCTTATTGACAGTGAAACACAGAAATTGCATCGGAATTAAATTCAAAAGGCACAATGCCGTCTTAACTACAAGAGGACTGACGCTCTAAATTTCTATGATTTGAACCTCTCCTGTGAGTCAAGTTTTAGATTCCGAAGCTTAACTTCAGGTTTACTGTATCCCTTTTACCTTCGTATTGACGATGAAACACAGATATTCCATCGGAATTAAAATCAAAAGGCACTATGCCGACTTAAGAACAAGAGGACTGACACTCAAACTCTCTATGATTTCAGCCTCTCCTGTGAGTCCAGTTTTAGATTTCGATGCTTCACTTCAGGTTTACTGTATACATTGGACCCTCTTATTGACGATGAAGCACAGAAATAGTTTCGGAATTAAATTCAAATGGCACAGTGCCGACTTAATTACAAGAGGAGTGACACTCTAAATTTCTATGATATGAACCTCTCCTGTGAGTCCAGTTTTATATTCCGATGCTTCACTTCAGGTTTACTGTATCCCTTGGACCTTCTTATTGACGATGAAACACAGAAATTGGATCCGAAATTAATACAAAAGGCACAAAGCCGACTTAAGTACAAGAGGACTGGCACTCTCACTTTCAATGATTTGAACCTCTCCTGTGAGTCCAGTTTTAGATTCCGTTGCTTCACTTCAGGTCTACTGTATCCCGTGGACCTTGTTATTGACGATGAAGGACAGAAATTGTATCCCAATTTAATAAAAAATGCACAATGCTGACTTAAGTACATGAGGACTGATACTCTAACTCTTGTATGATTCGAACCTCTCCTGTGAGACTATTTTTAGATTCCAATGCTTCACTTCAGGTTCACTGTAAACCTTGGACCTTCTTATTGACGATGAAACACAGTAATTGCATCGGAATTAAATTCAAAAGGCACAATGCCGACTTAAGTACAAGAGGACTGACACTCTAACTTTCTATGATTTAAACTTCTCCTGTGAATCCAGTTTTAGACTCCGATGCTTCACTTCAGGTTTACTGTATCCCTTGGACGTTCTTATTGACGATGAAACACAGAAATAGCATCCGAATGTAATACAAAAGGCACAATGACGACTTCAGTACAAGAGGACTGACGCTCTCACTTTCTGTGATTTGAACCTCTCCTGTGAGTCCAGTTTTAGATTCCGATGCTTCACTTCAGGTTCACTGTATCCCTTGGATCTTCTTATTGACGATTAAACACAGAAATTGCATCGGAATTAAATTCAAAATGCACATTGCCGACTTAAGTACAAGAGGACTGACACTCTAACTTTCTATGATTTGAACGTCTCCTGTGAGTCTAGTTTTAGATTCTGACGCTACAATTCAGGTTTACTGTATCCCAGGGACCTTCTTATTGACGATGAAGCACAGTAATTGCATCGGAATTACATTCAAAAGGAACAATGCCGACTTCACTACAAGTGGACTGACACTCTAATTTTCTATGATTTGAACCTCTCCTGTGAGTGCAGTTATAATTTCCGATGCTTCACTTCAAGTTTACTGTATACCTTGGACCTTCTTATTGACGATAAAACACAGAAATTGCATCGGAATTAAATTCAAAAGTCACAATGACGACTTCAGTACAAGGGTACTGACACTCTAACTTTCTATGATTTGAACGTCTCCTTTGAGTCCAGTATTAGATTCCGATGCTACACTTCAGGTTTACTGTATACCATGGAAATTCTTATTGACGATGAAGCACAGAAATTGCATCGGAATGAAATTGAAAAAGCACAATGCCGACTTAAGTACAAGATGACTGACGCTCTAATTTTCTATGATTTGAACCTGTCCAGTGAGTCCAGTTTTAGATTCCGATGATTCACTTAAGGTATACTGTATCCCATGGACCGTCTTATTGACGAGGAAACACAGAAATTGCATCCGAATTTAATACGAAAGGCACAATGCCGAGTTAAGTACAAGAGGACAGACATTCTAACTTTCTATTATTTGAATCTCTCCTGTGAGTCATGTTTTAGATTCCGAAGCTTCACTACAGGTTTACTGTATCCCTTGGACATTCTTATCGACGATGAAATACAGAAATTGCATCGGTATTAAATACAAAAGGCACAATGCCGACTTAAGTACAGGAGGGCAGACACTCTAACTTTCTATGATTTGAACCTCTCCTGTGAGTCCAGTTTTAGATTACGATCCTTCTATTCAGGTTTACTGTATCCCTTGGACCTTCTTATTGACAGTGAAACACATAAATTGCTTCGGAATTAAATTCAAAAGGCACAATGCCGTCTTAACTACAAGAGGACTGACGCTCTAAATGTCTATGATTTGAACCTCTCCTGTGAGTCAAGTTTTAGATTCCGAAGCTTAAGTTCAGGTTTACTGTATCCCTTTTACCTTCGTATTGACGATGAAACACAGATATTCCATCGGAATTAAATTCAAAAGGCACTATGCCGACTTAAGTACAAGAGGACTGACACTCAAACTCTCTATGATTTCAGCCTCTCCTGTGAGTCCAGTTTTAGATTCCGATGCTTCACTTCAGGTTTACTGTATACATTGGACCCTCTTATTGACGATGAAGCTCAGAAATTGTTTCGGAATTAAATTCAAAAGGCACAGTGCCGACTTAATTACAAGAGGAGTGACACTCTAAATTTCTATGATTTGAACCTCTCCTGTGAGTCGAGTTTTAGATTCCGATGCTTCACTTCAGGTTTACTGTATCCCTTGGACCTTCTTATTGACGATGAAACACAGAAATTGGATCCCAATTTAATACAAAAGGCACAAAGCCGACATAAGTACAAGAGGACTGGCACTCTCACTTTCAATGATTTGAACCTCTCCTGTGAGTCCAGTTTTAGATTCCGTTGCTTCACTTCAGGTCTACTGTATCCCGTGGACCTTGTTATTGACGATGAAGCACAGAAATTGTATCCCAATTTAATACATAATGCACAATGCTGACTTAAGTACATGAGGACTGACACTCTAACTCTTCTATGATTTGAACCTCTCCTGTGAGTCTAGTTTTAGATTCCAATGCTTCACTTCAGGTTCACTGTATACCTTGGACCTTCTTATTGACGATGAAACACAGTAATTGCATCGGATTTCAATTCAAAAGGCACAATGTCGACTTAAGTAGATGAGGACTGACACTCTATCATTCTATGATTTGAATCTCTCCTGCTAGTCCAGTTTTATATTCGGATGCTTCACATCAGGTTTACTGTACACCTTGGACCTTCTTATTGACGATGGAGGACAGACGTTGCTTCAGAATTATATTCAAAAGGCACAATGCCGACTTAAGTACAAGAGGACTGACACTCTAACTTTCTATGATTTAAACTTTTCCTGTGAGTCCAGTTTTAGACTCCGTTGCTCACTTCAGGTTTACTGTATCCCTTGGACCTTCTTATTGACGATGAAACACAGAAATAGCATCCGAATGTAATACAAAAGGCACAATGACGACTTCAGTACAAGAGGACTAACACTCTCACTTTCTATGATTTGAACCTCTCCTGTGAGTCCAGTTTTAGATTCCGATGCTTCACTTCAGGTTTACTGTATATCTTGGACCTTCTTATTGAAGATGAAACACAGAAATAGCATCAGAATTAAATTCAAAAGGCACAATGCCGACTTAAGTACTAGAGGCCTGACACTAACTAACTATGATTTGAACCTCTCCTGTGAGTTCAGTTTTAGATCCGGATGTTACACTTCAAGTTTACTGTATACCTTGGACATTCTTATTGCGATGAAGAACAGATATTGCTTCGGAATTAAATTCAAAAGGCACAATGCCGACTTATGTACAGAGGAATGACACTCTAACTATCTATGATTTGAACCTCCACTGTGAATCCAGTTTTAGATTCCGATGCTTCACTTCAGGTTTACTGTATCCCTTGGACCTTCTTATTGACGATGAAACACAGAAATTGCTTCCGAATTTAATACAAAAGGCACAATGACGACTTAAGTACAAGAGGACTGACTCTCTAACTTTCAATGCTTTGAACCTCTCCTGTGAGACCAGTTTTAGAATCCGATAACTCACTTCAGGTTTACTGTATATCTTGGACCTTCTTATTGACGATGGAACACAGAAATAGCATCCGAATTTAATACAAAAGGCGCAATGCCGACTTAAGTACAAGAGGACTGACACTCTAACTTTCTATGATTTGAACCGCTACGGTGAGTCCAGTTTTAGATTCCGATGCTTCACTTCAGGTTTACTGTATCCCTTGTACCTTCTTATTGATGATGAAACACAGAAATTGCATCCGAATTTAATACAAACGGAACAATGCCGACTTAAGTACAAGAGGACTGACACTCTCGCTTTATATGATTTGAACCTATCCTGTGAGTCCAGTTTTAGATTCTGATGCTTCACTTCAGGTTTCCTGTATACCTAGGACCTTCTTATTGACAATGAAACACAGAAATTGCATCCGAATTAAATTCAAAAGGCACAATGCCGACTTAAGTACAAGAGGACTGACACTCTAACTATCTTTGATTTGAAACTCTCCTGTGAGTCCAGTTTTAGATTCCGATGCTTCACTACAGGTTTACTGTATACCTTGGAACTTCTTATTGACGATGAAACACAGTAATTGCATCGGAATAAAAATTCAAAAGTCACAATTCCGACTTAAGTACAAGAGGACTGACACTCTAACTTTCTATGATTTGAACCTCTCCTGTGAGTCCAGTTTTAGATTCCGATGCTTCACTTCTGGTTTACTGTATCCCTTGGACCTTCTTATTGACTAGAAAACACAGAAATTGTATCCGAATTTAATACAAAAGTCATAATGCCGACTTAAGTACAAGAGGACTGATACTCTCACTTTCTATGATTTGAACCTCTCCTGTGAGCCCAGTTTTAGAATCCGACGCTTCACTTCAGGTTTTCTGTATATCTAGGACCTACTTATTGACGATGAAACACAGAAATTGCATCCCAAGTAAATTCAAAAGGCACAATGCCGACTTAAGTGCAAGATAACTGACACTCCAACTTTCTATGATTTGAACCTCTCCTGTGAGTCCAGTTTTAGATTCCGATTTTTCACTTCAGGTTTACTGTATCCCTTGGACCTTCTTGTTGATGATGAAACACAAAAATTGCATCCGAATTTAATACAAAAGGTACAACGCCGACTTAAGTACAAGAGGACTGACACACTAACTATCAATAATATGAAACTCTCCTGTGAGTCCAGTTTTAGATTCCGATGCTTCACTACAGGTTTACTGTATACCTTGGAACTTCTTATTGACGATGAAACACAGTAATTAAATCGGAATAATAATTCAAAAGGCACAATTCCGACTTAAGTGCAAGAGGACTGACACTTGAACTTTCTATGATTTGAACCCCTCCTGTGAGTCCAGTTTTAGATTCCGATGCTTCACTTCTGGTTTACTGTATCCCTTGGACCTTCTTATTGACGATGAAACACCGACATTGCATCCGAATTGAATACAAAAGGCACAATGCCGACTTAAGTACAAGAGGACTGACACTCTTACTTTCTATGATTTGAACCTCTCCTGTGAGTCTTGTTTTAGATTCCGATGCTTCACTTCAGGTTTACTGTATCCCTTGGACCTTCTTATTGACGATGAAACACAGAAATTGCATCCGAATTTAATACAAAAGGCACAATGCCGACTTAAGTACTAGAGGACTGACACTCTCACTTTCTATGATTTGAACCTCTCCTGTGAGTCCGGTTTTAGATTCCGATGCTTCACTTCAGGTTTACTGTATCCCTTGGACATTTTTATTGACGATGAAACACAGAAATTGCATCGGAATTAAATACAAAAGGCACAATGCCAACTTATGTACAGGAGGACTGACACTCTAACTTTCTATGATTTGAACCTCTCCTGTGAGTCTAGTTTTAGATTCCAATGCTTACTTCAGGTTCACTGTATACCTTGGACCTTCTTATTGACGATGAAACACAGTAATTGCATCGGATTTCAATTCAAAAGGCACAATGTCGACTTAAGTAGATGAGGACTGACACTCTATCATTCTATGATTTGAATCTCTCCTGCTAGTCCAGTTTTATATTCGGATGCTTCACATCATGTTTACTGTACACCTTGGACCTTCTTATTGACGATGGAGGACAGACGTTGCTTCAGAATTATATTCAAAAGGCACAATGCCGACTTAAGTACAAGAGGACTGACACTCTAACTTTCTATGATTTAAACTTTTCCTGTGAGTCCAGTTTTAGACTCCGTTGCTCACTTCAGGTTTACTGTATCCCTTGGACCTTCTTATTGACGATGAAACACAGAAATAGCATCCGAATGTAATACAAAAGGCACAATGACGACTTCAGTACAAGAGGACTGACACTCTCACTTTCTATGATTTGAACCTCTCCTGTGAGTCCAGTTTTAGATTCCGATGCTTCACTTCAGGTTTACTGTATATCTTGGACCTTCTTATTGAAGATGAAACACAGAAATAGCATCAGAATTAAATTCAAAAGGCACAATGCCGACTTAAGTACTAGAGGCCTGACACTAACTAACTATGATTTGAACCTCTCCTGTGAGTCCAGTTTTAGATCCGGATGTTACACTTCAAGTTTACTGTATACCTTGGACATTCTTATTGCGATGAAGAACAGATATTGCTTCGGAATTAAATTCAAAAGGCACAATGCCGACTTATGTACAGAGGAATGACACTCTAACTATCTATGATTTGAACCTCCACTGTGAATCCAGTTTTAGATTCCGATGCTTCACTTCAGGTTTACTGTATCCCTTGGACCTTCTTATTGACGATGAAACACAGAAATTGCTTCCGAATTTAATACAAAAGGCACAATGACGACTTAAGTACAAGAGGACTGACTCTCTAACTTTCAATGCTTTGAACCTCTCCTGTGAGACCAGTTTTAGAATCCGATAACTCACTTCAGGTTTACTGTATATCTTGGACCTTCTTATTGACGATGGAACACAGAAATAGCATCCGAATTTAATACAAAAGGCGCAATGCCGACTTAAGTACAAGAGGACTGACACTCTAACTTTCTATGATTTGAACCGCTACGGTGAGTCCAGTTTTAGATTCCGATGCTTCACTTCAGGTTTACTGTATCCCTTGTACCTTCGTATTGATGATGAAACACAGAAATTGCATCCGAATTTAATACAAACGGAACAATGCCGACTTAAGTACAAGAGGACTGACACTCTCGCTTTATATGATTTGAACCTATCCTGTGAGTCCAGTTTTAGATTCTGATGCTTCACTTCAGGTTTCCTGTATACCTAGGACCTTCTTATTGACAATGAAACACAGAAATAGCATCCGAATTAAATTCAAAAGGCACAATGCCGACTTAAGTACAAGAGGACTGACACTCTAACTATCTTTGATTTGAAACTCTCCTGTGAGTCCAGTTTTAGATTCCGATGCTTCACTACAGGTTTACTGTATACCTTGGAACTTCTTATTGACGATGAAACACAGTAATTGCATCGGAATAAAAATTCAAAAGTCACAATTCCGACTTAAGTACAAGAGGACTGACACTCTAACTTTCTATGATTTGAACCTCTCCTGTGAGTCCAGTTTTAGATTCCGATGCTTCACTTCTGGTTTACTGTATCCCTTGGACCTTCTTATTGACTAGAAAACACAGAAATTGTATCCGAATTTAATACAAAAGTCATAATGCCGACTTAAGTACAAGAGGACTGATACTCTCACTTTCTATGATTTGAACCTCTCCTGTGAGCCCAGTTTTAGATTCCGACGCTTCACTTCAGGTTTTCTGTATATCTAGGACCTTCTTATTGACGATGAAACACAGAAATTGCATCCCAAGTAAATTCAAAAGGCACAATGCCGACTTAAGTGCAAGATAACTGACACTCCAACTTTCTATGATTTGAACCTCTCCTGTGAGTCCAGTTTTAGATTCCGATTTTTCACTTCAGGTTTACTGTATCCCTTGGACCTTCTTGTTGATGATGAAACACAAAAATTGCATCCGAATTTAATACAAAAGGTACAATGCCGACTTAAGTACAAGAGGACTGACACACTAACTATCAATAATATGAAACTCTCCTGTGAGTCCAGTTTTAGATTCCGATGCTTCACTACAGGTTTACTGTATACCTTGGAACTTCTTATTGACGATGAAACACAGTAATTAAATCGGAATAATAATTCAAAAGGCACAATTCCGACTTAAGTGCAAGAGGACTGACACTTGAACTTTCTATGATTTGAACCCCTCCTGTGAGTCCAGTTTTAGATTCCGATGCTTCACTTCTGGTTTACTGTATCCCTTGGACCTTCTTATTGACGATGAAACACCGACATTGCATCCGAATTGAATACAAAAGGCACAATGCCGACTTAAGTACAAGAGGACTGACACTCTTACTTTCTATGATTTGAACCTCTCCTGTGAGTCTTGTTTTAGATTCCGATGCTTCACTTCAGGTTTACTGTATCCCTTGGACCTTCTTATTGACGATGAAACACAGAAATTGCATCCGAATTTAATACAAAAGGCACAATGCCGACTTAAGTACTAGAGGACTGACACTCTCACTTTCTATGATTTGAACCTCTCCTGTGAGTCCAGTTTTAGATTCCGATGCTTCACTTCAGGTTTACTGTATCCCTTGGACATTTTTATTGACGATGAAACACAGAAATTGCATCGGAATTAAATACAAAAGGCACAATGCCAACTTATGTACAGGAGGACTGACACTCTAACTTTCTATGATTTGAACCTCTCCTGTGAGTCAAGTTTTAGATTCCGATGCATCACTTAAGGTTTACTGTATCCCTTGGACCTTCTTATTGACAATGAAACACAGAAATTGCATCGGAATTAACTTATAAATGCACAATACTGACATAACTACAAGAGGACTGACACTAACTTTCTATGATTTGAACCTCTCCTGTGAGTCCAGTTTTAGATTACGATGCTTGACTTCAGGTTTACTGTATCCCATGGACCTTCTTATTGACAATGAAACACAGATATTTCATCGAAATTAAATTCAAAAGTCACAATGCCGACTTAAGTACAAGAGGACTGAGACTCTAACTTTCTACGATTTGAACCTCTCCTGTGAGCCCACTTTTAGATTCCGATGCTTCACTTCAGGTTTATTGTTTCCCTTAGACCCTCTTATTGACGATGAAACACAGAAATTGCATCCGAATTTAATACAAAAGGCACAATGCCGACTTAAGTACATGAGGACTGACACTCTCACTTTCTATGATTTGAACCTCTCCTGTGAGTCCAGTTTTAGATTCCGAAGCTTCACTTCAGGTTTACTGTATCCCTTTTACCTTCGTATTGACGATAAAACACTGAAATTCCATCGGAATTATATTCAAAAGGCACAATGCTGACTTAAGTACATGAGGACTGGCACTCTATTTTTCTATGATTTCAACCTCTCCTGTGAGTCCAGTTTTAGATTCCGATGCTTCACTTCAGGTTTACTGTATACCTTGGACCTTCGTAATGACGATGAAGCACAGAAATAGCTTCTAAATTAAATTCAAAAGGCACAATGCCGACATATGTAGCAGAGGACTGACATTCTAACTTTGTATGATTTGAACCTCCACTGTGAGTCCAGTTTTAGATTCCGATGCTTCACTTCAGGTTTACTGTATCCATTGGACATTCTTATTGACGATGAAACACAGAAATTGCATCCGAATTCAATACAATAGGCACAATGACGACTTAAGTACAAGAGGACTGACACTCTATATATCTATAATTTGAAACTCTCCTGGGAGTCCAGTTTTAGATTCCGATGCTTCACTACAGGTTTACTGTATACCTTGGAACTTCTTATTGACGATGAAACACAGTAATTAAATCGGAATAATAATTCAAAAGGCACAATTCCGACTTAAGTACAAGTGGACTGACACTTTAACTTTCTATGATTTGAACCCCTCCTGTGAGCCCAGTTTTAAATTCCGATGCTTCACTTCTGGTTTACTGTATCCCTTGGACCTTCTTATTGACGATGAAACACCGACATTGCATCCGAATTTAATACAAAGGGCACAATGCCGACTTAAGTACAAGAGGACTGACACTCTTACTTTCTATGATTTGAACCTCTCCTGTGGGTCCTGTTTTAGATTCCGATGCTTCACTTCAGGTTTACTGTATCCCTTGGACCGTCTTATTGACGATGAAACAAAATAATTGCATCCGAATTTAATACAAAAAGCACAATGCCGACTTAAGTACTAGAGGACTGACTCTCTCACATTCTATTATTTGAACCTCTCCTGTGAGTCTAGTTATAGATTCCGATGCTTCACTTCATGTCTACTGTATCCCTTGGACCTTCTTATTGACGATGAAACACAGAAATTGCATCCGAATTTAATGCAAAAGGCACAATGCCGACTTCAGTACAAGAGGACTGACACTCTCACTTTCAGTGATTTGAACCTCTCCTGTGAGTCCAGTTTTAGATTCCGATGCTTCACTTCAGGTTGACTGTATCCCTTGGACATTTTTATTGACGATGAAACACAGAAATTGCATCGGAATTAATTACAAAAGGCACAATGCCAACTTAAGTACAGGAGGACTGACACTCTAACTTTCTATGATTTGAACCTCTCCTGTGAGTCAAGTTTTAGCTTCCGATGCATCACTTAAGGTTTACTGTATCCCTTGGACCTTCTTATTGACAATGAAACACAGATATTGCATCGGAATTTACTTAAAAGGGCACAATGCCGACTTAACTACAAGAGGACTGACACTCTAACGTTCTATGATTTGAACCTCTCCTGTGAGTCCAGTTTTAGATTACGATGCTTCACTTCAGGTTTACTGTATCCATTGGACCTTCTTATTGACGATGAAACACAGAAATTGCATCCGAATTCAATACAATAGGCACAATGACGACTTAAGTACAAAAGGACTGACACTCTAACTTTCTATGATTTGAATCGCTCTAGTGAGTCCAGTTTTGGATTCCGATGCTTCACTTCAAGATTACTGTATACCTTGGACCTTCTTATTGACGATGAAACACAGAAATTGCATCGGAATTAAATTCAAAAGGCACAATGCTGACTTCAGTACAAGAGGACTGACACTCTAACTTTCTATGATTTGAACCTCTCCTTTGAGTCCAGTTTCAGATTCCGATGCTACACTTCAGGTTTACTGTATATCATGGTCCTCCTTATTGACGATGAAGCACAGAAACTGCATCCGAATTTAATACAAAAGGCACAATGCCGACTTAAGTACAAGAGGACTGACACTCTCACTTTCTATGATTTGCACCTCTCCTGTGAGTCCAGTTATAGATTCCGATTCTTCACTTCAGGTTTCCTGTATACCTTGGACCTTCTTACTGACGATGAAACACAGAAGTTGCATCCGCATTAAATTCAAAAGGCACAATGCCGACTTAAGTACAAGAGGACTGACACTCTGACTTTCTATGATTTGAATCTCTCCTGTTTGCCCAGTTTTAGATTCCGATGCTTCACTTCAGGTTTACTGTATCCCTTGGACCATCTTATTGACGATGAAACACCGAAATTGCATCGGCATTAAATTCAAAAGGCACAATTCCGACTTCAGTTCAAGTGGACTGACTTTCTAAATTTCTATGATTTGAACCTCTCCTTTGAGTCCAGTTTTAGATTCCGATGCTACACTTCAGGTTTACTGTATGCCATGGACCTTCTTATTGACGATGAAGCACATAAATTGCATCGGAATGAAATTGAAAAGGCACAATGCCGACTTAAGTACAACATAACTGACACTCTAATTTTCTATGATTTGAACCTGTCCTGTGAGTCCAGTTTTAGATTCCGATGATTCACTTCAGGTTTACTGTATCCCTTGGACCTTCTTATTGACGATGAAACACAGAAATTGCATCCGAATTTAATACAAAAGGCACAATGCCGACTTAAGTACAAGAGGACTGACACTCTAACTTTCTATGATTTGAACCTCTCCTGTAAGTCCAGTTTTAGAATCCGATGCTTCACTTCAGGTTTACTGTATCCCTTGGACCATCTTATTGACGATGAAACACCGAAATTGCATCGCAATTAAATTCAAAAGGCACAAGGCCGACTAAAGTACAAGAGGACTGACACTCTAACTTTCTATGATTTGAACCTCTCCGGTGATACCCGTTTTAGATTCCGATGCTACACTTCAGGTTTTACTGTATCCCTTGTACCTTCTTATTGATGATGTAACACAGAAATTGCATGCGAATTTAATACAAAGGGCACAATGCCAACTTAAGTACAAGAAGACTGACACTCTAACTTTCTATGTATTGAACCTCTCCTGTGAGTCCAGTGTTAGATTCCGATGCCTCACTTCAGGTTTACTGTATCCCTTGGACCTTCATATTGACGATGAAACACAGAAATTGCATCCGAATTTAATAAAAAGGCACAATGCCGACTTTAGTACAAGAGGACAGACACTCTCACTATCTATGATTTGAACCTCTCCTTTGAGTCCAGTTTTAGATTCCGATGCTTCACTTCCGGTTTCCTGTATACCTGGCACCTTTTTATTGACAATGAAACAAAGAAACTGCATCCCAATATAATACAAAAGGCACAATGCCGACTTAAGTACAAGAGGAGTCACACTCTCACTTTCTATGAGTTGAACCTCCCCTGTGAGTCCAGTTTTAGATTCCGATGCTTCACTTCAGGTTTCCTGTATACCTTGGACCTTCTTATTGACGATGAAACACAGAAATTGCATCCGAATTAAATTAAAAAGGCACAATGCCGACTTAAGTACAAGAGGACTGACACTCTAAATTCCAATGATTTGAACCTCTCCTGTTAGCCCAATTTTAGATTCCGATGCTTCACTTCAGGTTTACTGTATCCCTTGGACCTTCTTATTGACTAGAAAACACAGAAATTGTATCCGAATTTAATACAAAAGTTATAATGCCGACTTAAGTACAAGAGGACTGATACTCTCACTTTCTATGATTTGAACCTCTCCTGTGAGCCCAGTTTTAGATTCCGACGCTTCACTTCAGGTTTTCTGTATATCTAGGACCTTCTTATTGACGATGAAACACAGAAATTGCATCCCAAGTAAATTCAAAAGGCACAATGCCGACTTAAGTGCAAGATAACTGACACTCCAACTTTCTATGATTTGAACCTCTCCTGTGAGTCCAGTTTTAGATTCCGCTTTTTCACTTCAGGTTTACTGTATCCCTTGGACCTTCTTGTTGATGATGAAACACAAAAATTGCATCCGAATTTAATACAAAAGGTACAATGCCGACTTAAGTACAAGAGGACTGACACACTAACTATCAATAATATGAAGCTCTCCTGTGAGTCCAGTTTTAGATTCCGATGCTTCACTACAGGTTTACTGTATACCTTGGAACTTCTTATTGACGATGAAACACAGTAATTAAATCGGAATAATAATTCAAAAGGCACAATTCCGACTTAAGTGCAAGAGGACTGACACTTGAACTTTCTATGATTTGAACCCATCCTGTGAGTCCAGTTTTAGATTCCGATGCTTCACTTCTGGTTTACTGTATAACTTGGACCTTCTTATTGACGATGAAACACCGACATTGCATCCGAATTGAATACAAAAGGCACAATGCCGACTTAAGTACAAGAGGACTGACACTCTTACTTTCTATGATTTGAACCTCTCCTGTGAGTCTTGTTTTAGATTCCGATGCTTCACTTCAGGTTTACTGTATCCCTTGGACCTTCTTATTGACGATGAAACACAGAAATTGCATCCGAATTTAATACAAAAGGCACAATGCCGACTTAAGTACTAGAGGACTGACACTCTCACTTTCTATGATTTGAACCTCTCCTGTGAGTCCAGTTTTAGATTCCGATGCTTCACTTCAGGTTTACTGTATCCCTTGGACATTTTTATTGACGATGAAACACAGAAATTGCATCGGAATTAAATACAAAAGGCACAATGCCAACTTATGTACAGGAGGACTGACACTCTAACTTTCTATGATTTGAACCTCTCCTGTGAGTCAAGTTTTAGATTCCGATGCATCACTTAAGGTTTACTGTATCCCTTGGACCTTCTTATTGACAATGAAACACAGAAATTGCATCGGAATTAACTTATAAATGCACAATACCGACATAACTACAAGAGGACTGACACTAACTTTCTATGATTTGAACCTCTCCTGTGAGTCCAGTTTTAGAATACGATGCTTGACTTCAGGTTTACTGTATCCCATGGACCTTCTTATTGACAATGAAACACAGATATTTCATCGAAATTAAATTCAAAAGTCACAATGCCGACTTAAGTACAAGAGGACTGAGACTCTAACTTTCTACGATTTGAACCTCTCCTGTGAGCCCACTTTTAGATTCCGATGCTTCACTTCAGGTTTATTGTATCCCTTAGACCCTCTTATTGACGATGAAACACAGAAATTGCATCCGAATTTAATACAAAAGGCACAATGCCGACTTAAGTACATGAGGACTGACACTCTCACTTTCTATGATTTGAACCTCTCCTGTGAGTCCAGTTTTAGATTCCGAAGCTTCACTTCAGGTTTACTGTATCCCTTTTACCTTCGTATTGACGATAAAACACTGAAATTCCATCGGAATTATATTCAAAAGGCACAATGCTGACTTAAGTACATGAGGACTGACACTCTATTTTTCTATGATTTCAACCTCTCCTGTGAGTCCAGTTTTAGATTCCGATGCTTCACTTCAGGTTTACTGTATACCTTGGACCTTCGTAATGACGATGAAGCACAGAAATAGCTTCTAAATTAAATTCAAAAGGCACAATGCCGACATATGTAGCAGAGGACTGACACTCTAACTTTGTATGATTTGAACCTCCACTGTGAGTCCAGTTTTAGATTCCGATGCTTCACTTCAGGTTTACTGTATCCATTGGACATTCTTATTGACGATGAAACACAGAAATTGCATCCGAATTCAATACAATAGGCACAATGACGACTTAAGTACAAGAGGACTGACACTCTATATATCTATAATTTGAAACTCTCCTGGGAGTCCAGTTTTAGATTCCGATGCTTCACTACAGGTTTACTGTATACCTTGGAACTTCTTATTGACGATGAAACACAGTAATTAAATCGGAATAATAATTCAAAAGGCACAATTCCGACTTAAGTACAAGAGGACTGACACTTTAACTTTCTATGATTTGAACCCCTCCTGTGAGCCCAGTTTTAGATTCCGATGCTTCACTTCTGGTTTACTGTATCCCTTGGACCTTCTTATTGACGATGAAACACCGACATTGCATCCGAATTTAATACAAAGGGCACAATGCCGACTTAAGTACAAGAGGACTGACACTCTTACTTTCTATGATTTGAACCTCTCCTGTGAGTCCTGTTTTAGATTCCGATGCTTCACTTCAGGTTTACTGTATCCCTTGGACCTTCTTATTGACGATGAAACAAAATAATTGCATCCGAATTTAATACAAAAAGCACAATGCCGACTTAAGTACTAGAGGAATGACTCTCTCACATTCTATTATTTGAACCTCTCCTGTGAGTCTAGTTATAGATTCCGATGCTTCACTTCATGTCTACTGTATCCCTTGGACCTTCTTATTGACGATGAAACACAGAAATTGCATCCGAATTTAATGCAAAAGGCACAATGCCGACTTCAGTACAAGAGGACTGACACTCTCACTTTCTATGATTTGAACCTCTCCTGTGAGTCCAGTTTTAGATTCCGATGCTTCACTTCAGGTTGACTGTATCCCTTGGACATTTTTATTGACGATGAAACACAGAAATTGCATCGGAATTAAATACAAAAGGCACAATGCCAACTTAAGTACAGGAGGACTGACACTCTAACTTTCTATGATTTGAACCTCTCCTGTGAGTCCAGTTTTAGATTACGATGCTTCACTTCAGGTTTACTGTATCCATTGGACCGTCTTATTGACGATGAAACACAGAAATTGCATCCGAATTCAATACAATAGGCACAATGACGACTTAAGTACAAAAGGACTGACACTCTAACTTTCTATGATTTGAATCGCTCTAGTGAGTCCAGTTTTGGATTCCGATGCTTCACTTCAAGATTACTGTATACCTTGGACCTTCTTATTGACGATGAAACACAGAAATTGCATCGGAATTAAATTCAAAAGGCACAATGCTGACTTCAGTACAAGAGGACTGACACTCTAACTTTCTATGATTTGAACCTCTCCTTTGAGTCCAGTTTCAGATTCCGATGCTACACTTCAGGTTTACTGTATATCATGGTCCTCCTTATTGACGATGAAGCACAGAAACTGCATCCGAATTTAATACAAAAGGCACAATGCCGACTTAAGTACAAGAGGACTGACACTCTCACTTTCTATGATTTGCACCTCTCCTGTGAGTCCAGTTATAGATTCCGATTCTTCACTTCAGGTTTCCTGTATACCTTGGACCTTCTTACTGACGATGAAACACAGAAGTTGCATCCGCATTAAATTCAAAAGGCACAATGCCGACTTAAGTACAAGAGGACTGACACTCTGACTTTCTATGATTTGAATCTCTCCTGTTTGCCCAGTTTTAGATTCCGATGCTTCACTTCAGGTTTACTGTATCCCTTGGACCATCTTATTGACGATGAAACACCGAAATTGCATCGGCATTAAATTCAAAAGGCACAATTCCGACTTCAGTTCAAGTGGACTGACTTTCTAAATTTCTATGATTTGAACCTCTCCTTTGAGTCCAGTTTTAGATTCCGATGCTACACTTCAGGTTTACTGTATGCCATGGACCTTCTTATTGACGATGAAGCACATAAATTGCATCGGAATGAAATTGAAAAGGCACAATGCCGACTTAAGTACAACATAACTGACACTCTAATTTTCTATGATTTGAACCTGTTCTGTGAGTCCAGTTTTAGATTCCGATGATTCACTTCAGGTTTACTGTATCCCTTGGACCTTCTTATTGACGATGAAACACAGAAATTGCATCCGAATTTAATACAAAAGGCACAATGCCGACTTAAGTACAAGAGGACTGACACTCTAACTTTCTATGATTTGAACCTCTCCTGTAAGTCCAGTTTTAGAATCCGATGCTTCACTTCAGGTTTACTGTATCCCTTGGACCATCTTATTGACGATGAAACACCGAAATTGCATCGCAATTAAATTCAAAAGGCACAAGGCCGACTAAAGTACAAGAGGACTGACACTCTAACTTTCTATGATTTGAACCTCTCCGGTGATACCCGTTTTAGATTCCGATGCTACACTTCAGGTTTTACTGTATCCCTTGTACCTTCTTATTGATGATGTAACACAGAAATTGCATGCGAATTTAATACAAAGGGCACAATGCCAACTTAAGTACAAGAAGACTGACACTCTAACTTTCTATGTATTGAACCTCTCCTGTGAGTCCAGTGTTAGATTCCGATGCCTCACTTCAGGTTTACTGTATCCCTTGGACCTTCATATTGACGATGAAACACAGAAATTGCATCCGAATTTAATAAAAAGGCACAATGCCGACTTTAGTACAAGAGGACAGACACTCTCACTTTCTATGATTTGAACCTCTCCTTTGAGTCCAGTTTTAGATTCCGATGCTTCACTTCCGGTTTCCTGTATACCTGGCACCTTTTTATTGACAATGAAACAAAGAAACTGCATCCCAATATAATACAAAAGGCACAATGCCGACTTAAGTACAAGAGGAGTGACACTCTCACTTTCTATGAGTTGAACCTCCCCTGTGAGTCCAGTTTTAGATTCCGACGCTTCACTTCAGGTTTCCTGTATACCTTGGACCTTCTTATTGACGATGAAACACAGAAATTGCATCCGAATTAAATTAAAAAGGCACAATGCCGACTTAAGTACAAGAGGACTGACACTCTAAATTCCTATGATTTGAACCTCTCCTGTTAGCCCAATTTTAGATTCCGATGCTTCACTTCAGGTTTACTGTATCCCTTGGACCTTCTCGTTGATGATGAAACTCAGAAATTGCATCCGAATTTAATACAAACGGCACAATGACGACTTAAGTACAAGAGGACTGACACCCTAACTTTCTATGATTTGAACCTCTCCTGTGAGTCCAGTTTTGGATTCCGATGCTTCACTTCAGGTTTACTGTATCCCTTTGACCTTATTGACGATGAATCACAGGTATTGCATCCGAAATTAATACAAAGGGCACAATGCCGACTTAAGTACAAGAGGACTGACACTCTCACTTTCTATGATTTGAACCTCTCCTGTGGGTCCAGGTTTAGATTCCGATGCTTCACTTCAAATTTACTGTATACCTAGGACCTTCTTATTGACGATGAAACACAGAAATTGCATCGGAATTAAATTCAAAAGACACAATGCCGACTTCAGTACAAAAGGACTGACACTCTAACTTTCTATGATTTGAACCTCTCCTTTGTGTCCAGTTTTAGATTCCGATTCTACACTTCAGGTTTACTGTATACCGTGGACCTTTTTATTGACGATAAAGCACAGAAATTGCATCGGAATGAAATTGAAAAGGCACAATGCCGACTTAAGTACAAAATGACTGACGCTCTAATTTACTATGATTTGAACCTGTTATGTGAGTCCAGTTTTAGAATTCGATGATTCACTTCTGGTTTACTGTATCCCTTGGACCTTCTTATTGACAATGAAACACAGAAATTGCATCCGAATTTAATACAAAACGCACAATGCCGAGTTAAGTACAAGAAGACTGACACTCTAACTTTCTATGATTTGAACCTCTCCTGTAAGTCCAGTCTTAGAATCCGATGCTTCACTTCAGGTTTACTGTATCCCTTGCACCATCTTATTGACGATGAAACACAGAAATTGCATCGGAATTAAATTCAAAAGGCACAAGGCCGACTAAAGTACAAGAGGACTGACACTCAAACTTTCTATGATTTGAACCTCTCTTGTAAGTCTAGTTTTAGATTCGTATGCTTCACTTCAGGTTTACTGTACACCTTGGACCTTCTTATTGACGATGAAGCACAGAAATTGCTTCGGAATTAAAATCAAAAGGCACAATGCCGTTGTAAGTAGCAGAGAACTGACACTCTAACTTTCTATGATTTGAACCTCACTGTGAGTCCAGGTTTAGATTCCGATGCTTCACTTCAGATTTACTGTATCCCTTGGACCATCTTATTGACGATGAAACACAGAAATTTCATCCGAATTAAATTCAAAAAGCACAATGCCGACATAAGTACAAGAGGACTGACACTCTAACTTTCTATGATTTGAAGCACTCCTGTGAGTCTAGTTTCAGATTCCGATGCTTCACTTCAGGTTTCCTGTATACCTTGGACCTTCTTATTGACGATGAAGCACAGAAATTGCATTCGAATTTAATTCAAAAGGCACAATGCCGACATCAGTACAAGAGGACTGACACTCTAACTTGCTAAGATTTGAACCTCTCCTGTGAGCCCAGTTTTGGAATCCGATGCTTCACGTCAAGTTTACTGTATCCCTTGGACCTTCTTATTGATGATGAAACACAGAAATTGCATCCGAATTTAATACAAAAGGCACAATGGCGACTTAAGTACAAGAGGACTGACACTCTAACTCTCTATGATTTCAATCTCTCCTGTAAGTCCAGTTTTGGATTCCGATGCTTCACTTCAAGTTTACTGTATACCTTGGACCTTCTTATTGACGATGAAACACAGAAATTGCATCGGAATTAAATTCAAAAGGCACAATGCCGACTTCAGTACAAGAGGACTGACACTCTAACTTGCTAAGATTTGAACCTCTCCTGTGAGCCCAGTTTTGGAATCCGATGCTTCACGTCAAGTTTACTGTATCCCTTGGACCTTCTTATTGATGATGAAACACAGAAATTGCATCCGAATTTAACACAAAAGGCACAATGGCGACTTAAGTACAAGAGGACTGACACTCTAACTTGCTAAGATTTGAACCTCTCCTGTGAGCCCAGTTTTGGAATCCGATGCTTCACGTCAAGTTTACTGTATCCCTTGGACCTTCTTATTGATGATGAAACACAGAAATTGCATCCGAATTTAATACAAAAGGCACAATGGCGACTTAAGTACTACAGGACTGACACTCTATCTTTCTATGATTTGAATCTCTCCTGTGAGTCCAGTTTTAGATTACGATGCTTCACTTCAAGTTTACAGTATACCTTGGACCTTCTTATTGATGATGTAACACTGATATTGCATCCGAATTTAATACAAAACTCACAATGCCGACTTAAGTACAAGAGGACTGACACTCTAACTCTCTATGATTTTAATCTCTCCTGTAAGTCCAGTTTTCGATTCCGATGCTTCACTTCAAGTTTACTGTATACCTTGGACCTTCGTATTGACGATGAAACACAGAAATTATATCGGAATTAAATTCAAAAGGCACAATGACGACTTCAGTACAAGAGGACTGACACTCTAACTTTCTATGATTTGAACCTCTCCGGTGAGTCCAGTTTTAGATTCCGATGCTTCACTTCAGGTTTACTGTATCCCTTGTACCTTCTTATTGATGATGAAACACAGAAATTGCATCCGAATATAATACAAAAGGCACAATGCCGACTTAAGTACGAGAAGACTGACACTCTAACTTTCTATGATTTGAACCTCTCCTGTGAGTCCAGTTTTAAATTCCGATGCCTCACTTCGGGTTTACTGTATCCCTTGGATCTTCGTATTGACGATGAAGCACAGAAATTGCGTTCGAATTTAATTCAAAAGGCACAATGCCGACTTAAGTACTAGAGGACTGACACTCTTACTTTCAATGATTTGAACCTCTCCTGTGGGTCCAGGTTTAGATTCCGATGCTTCACTTCAGGTTTACTGTATCGCTTGAACCTTCTTATTGACGATGAAACACAGAAATTGCATCGGAATTTGATACAAAAGGCACAATGCCGACTTAAGTACAAGTGGACTGCCACTCTCAGTTTCTATGATTTGAACCTCTCCTGTGAGTCCAGTTTCAGATTCCGATGCTTCACTTCAGGTTTCCTGTATACCTTGGTCCTTCTTATTGACGATGAAACACAGAAATTGCATCCGAGTTTAGTACAAAAGGAACAATGCCGACTTAAGTACGAGAGGACTGACACACTAACTTTCTATGATTTGAACCTCTCCTGTGAGTCCTGTTTTAGCTTCCGATGCTTCACTTCAGGTTTACTGTGTCCCTTGGACCTTCTTATTGATGATGAAACACAGAAATTGCATCCGAATTTAATACAAAAGGCACAAAGCCGACTTAAGTACAAGAGGACTGACACTTTCACTTTCTATGATTTGAACCCCTCCTGTGGGTCCAGGTTTAGATTCCGATGCTTCACTTCCGGTTTCCTGTATACCTTGGACCTTCTTAATGACGATGAAACACAGAAATTGCATCCGATATAAATTCAAAAGGCACAATGCCGACTTAAGTACAAGAGGACTGACACTCTAACTTTCTATGATTTGAACCTCTCCTGTGAGCCCAGTTTTAGATTCCGATGCTTCACTTCAGGTTTACTGTATCCCTTGGACCTTCTTATTGATCCTGAAACACAGATATTGCATCCGAATTTGATACAAAAGGCACAATGCCGACTTAAGTACAAGAGGACTGACACTCTCACTTTCTATGATTTAATGCACTCCTGTGAGTCTAGTTTCAGATTCCGATGCTTCACTTCAGGTTTCCTGTATACCTTGGACCTTCTTATTGACGATGAAGCACAGAAATTGCATTCGAATTTAATTCAAAAGGCACAATGCCGACTTAAGTACTAGAGGACTGACACTCTTACTTTCAATGATTTGAACCTCTCCTGTGGGTCCAGGTTTAGATTCCGATGCTTCACTTCAGGTTTACTGTATCCCTTGAACCTTCTTATTGACGATGAAACACAGAAATTGCATCGGAATTTGATACAAAAGGCACAATGCCGACTTAAGTACAAGTGGACTGCCACTCTCAGTTTCTATGATTTGAACCTCTCCTGTGAGTCCAGTTTCAGATTCCGATGCTTCACTTCAGGTTTCCTGTATACCTTGGACCTTCTTATTGACGATGAAACACAGAAATTGCATCCGAGTTTAGTACAAAAGGAACAATGCCGACTTAAGTACGAAAGGACTGACACTCTAACTTTCTATGATTTGAACCTCTCCTGTGAGTCCTGTTTTAGATTCCGATGCTTCACTTCAGGTTTACTGTATCCCTTGGACCTTCTTATTGATGATGAAACACAGAAATTTCATCCGAATTTAATACAAAAGGCACAATGCCGACTTAAGTACAAGAGGACTGACACTTTCACTTTCTATGATTTGAACCCCTCCTGTGGGTCCAGGTTTAGATTCCGATGCTTCACTTCAGGTTTACTGTATCCCTTGAACCTTCTTATTGACGATGAAACGCAGAAATTGCATCGGAATTAATTACAAAAGGCACAATGCCAACTTAAGTACAAGAGGACTGACACTCTACCTTTCTATGATTTAAATCTCTCCTGTGAGTCCAGTTTTAGATTCCGGTGCTTCACTACAGGTTTGCTGTATACCTTGGAACTTCTTATTGACGATGAGACACAGTAATTGCATCGGAATAAAAATTCAAAAGGCACAATGCGACTTAAGTACAAGAGGACTGACACTCTAACTTTCTATGTTTTGAATCTCTCCTGTGAGTCCAGTTTTAGATAACGATGCTTCACTTCAAGTTTACAGTATACCTTGGACCTTCTTATTGATGATGAAACACACATATTGCATCCGAATTTAATACAAAAGGCACAATGCCGACTTAAGTACAAGAGGACTGACACTCTAACTCTCTATGATTTCAATCTCTCCTGTAAGTCCAGTTTTGGATTCCGATGCTTCACTTCAAGTTTACTGTATACCTTGGACCTTCTTATTGACGATGAAACACAGAAATTGCATCGGAATTAAATTCAAAAGGCACAATGCCGACTTCAGTACAAGAGGACTGACACTCTAACTTTCTAAGATTTGAACCTCTCCTGTGAGCACAGTTTTGGAATCCGATGCTTCACGTCAAGTTTACTGTATCCCTTGGACCTTCTTATTGATGATAAAACACAGAAATTGCATCCGAATATAATACAAAAGGCACAATGCCGACTTAAGTACGAGAAGACTGACACTCTCACTTTCTATGATTTGAACCTCTCCTGTGAGTCCAGTTTTAGATTCCGATGCTTCACTTCCGGTTCCCTGTATACCTTGGACCTTCTTAATGACGATGAAACACAGAAATTGCATCCGATATAAATTCAAAAGGCACAATGCCGACTTAAGTACAATAGGACTGACTCTCTAACTTTCTATGATTTGAACCTCTCCTGTGAGCCCAGTTTTAGATTCCGATGCTTCACTTCAGGTTTACTGTATCCCTTGGACCTTCTTATTGATCCTGAAACACAGATATTGCATCCGAATTTGATACAAAAGGCACAATGCCGACTTCAGTACAAGAGGACTGACACTCTCACTTTCTATGATTTGAAGCACCCCTGTGAGTCTAGTTTCAGATTCCGATGCTTCACTTCAGGTTTCCTGTATACCTTGGACCTTCTTATTGACGATGAAGCACAGAAATTGCATTCGAATTTAATTCAAAAGGCACAATGCCGACTTCAGTACTAGAGGACTGACACTCTTACTTTCTATGATTTGAACCTCTCCTGTCGGTTCAGGTTTAGATTCCGATGCTTCACTTCAGGTTTACTGTATCCCTTGAACCTTCTTATTGACGATGAAATACAGAAATTGCATCGGAATTTGATACAAAAGGCACAATGCCGACTTAAGTACAAGAGGACTGACACTCTCACTTACTATGATTTGGACCGCTCCTGTGAGTCCAGTTTTAGATTCCGATGCTTCACGTCAGGTTTCCTGTATACCTTGGACCTTCTTATTGACGATGAAACACAGAAATTCCATCCGAGTTTAGTACAAAAGGAACAATGCCGAATTAAGTACAAGAGGACTGACACTCTAACTTTCTATGATTTGAACCTCTCCTGTGAGCCCAGTTTTAGATTCCGATGCTTCACTTCAGGTTTACTGTATCCCTTGGACCTTCTTATTGATCCTGAAACACAGATATTGCATCCGAATATGATACAAAAGGCACAATGCCGACTTAAGTACAAGAGGACTGACACTTTCACTTACTATGATTTGAAGCACTCCTGTGAGTCTAGTTTCAAATTCCGATGCTTCACTTCAGGATTCCTGTATACCTTGGACCTTCTTATTGACGATGAAACACAGAAATTGCATCCGAATTTAATACAAAAGGCACAATGCCGTCTTAAGTACAAGAGGTCTGACACTCTCACTTTCTATGATTTGAAACTCTCCTGTGAGTCCAGTTTTAGATTCCGATGCTTCACTTCCGGTTTCCTGTATACCTTGGACCTTCTTAATGACGATGAAACACAGAAATTGCATCCGATATAAATTCAAAAGGCACATTGCCGACTTAAGTACAAGAGGACTGACACTCTAACTTTCTATGATTTGAACCTCTCCTGTGAGCCCAGTTTTAGATTCCGATGCTTCACTTCAGGTTTACTGTATCCCTTGGACCTTCTTATTGATCCTGAAACACAGATATTGCATCCGAATTTGATACAAAAGGCACAATGCCGACTTAAGTACAAGAGGACCGACACTCTCACTTTCTATGATTTGAAGCACTCCTGTGAGTCTAGTTTCAGATTCCGATGCTTCACTTCAGGTTTCCTGTATACCTTGGACCTTCTTATTGACGATGAAGCACAGAATTTGCATTCGAATTTAATTCAAAAGGCACAATGCCGACTTAAGTACTAGAGGACTGACACTCTTACTTACTATGATTTGAACCTCTCCTGTGGGTCCAGGTTTAGATTCCGATGCTTCACTTTAGGTTTACTGTATCCCTTGAACCTTCTTATTGTCGATGAAACACAGAAATAGCATCGGAATTTGATACAAAAGGCACAATGCCGACTTAAGTACAAGAGGACTGCCACTCTCAGTTTCTATGATTTGAACCTCTTCTGTGAGTCCAGTTTCAGATTCCGATGCTTCACTTCAGGTTTCCTGTATACCTTGGACCTTCTTATTGTCGATGAAACACAGAAATTGCATCCGAGTTTAGTACAAAAGGAACAATGCCGACTTAAGTACGAGAGGACTGACACTCTAACTTTCTATGGTTTGAACCTCTCCTGTGAGTCCTGTTTTAGATTCCGATGCTGCACTTCAGGTTTTCTGTATCCTTTGAACCTTCTTATTGACGATGAAACACAGAAATTGCATCGGAATTTAATACAAAAGGCACAGTGCCGACTTAAGTACAAGAGGACTGACACTTTCACTTTCTATGATTTGAACCCTTCCTGTGGGTCCAGGTTTAGATTCCGATGCTTCACTTCAGGTTTACTGTATCCTTTGAACCTTCTTATTGACGATGAAACACAGAAATTGCATCGGAATTTAATACAAAAGGCACAATGCCGACTTAAGTACAAGAGGACTGACACTCTACCTTTCTATGATTTGAATCTCTCCTGTGAGTCCAGTTTTAGATTCCGATGCTTCACTACAGGTTTGCTGTATACCTTGGAACTTCTTATTGACGATGAGACACAGTAATTGCATCGGAATAAAAATTCAAAAGGCACAATGCGACTTAAGTACAAGAGGACTGACACTCTAACTTTCTATGATTTGAACCTATCCTGTGAGCCCAGTTTTGGATTCCGATGCTTCACGTCAGGTTTACTGTATCACTTGGACCTTCTTATTGATGATGAAACACAGAAATTGCATCCGAATTTGATACAAAAGGCACAATGGCGACTTAAGTACTGGAGGACTGACACTCTAACTTTCTATGATTTGAATCTCTCCTGTGAGTCCAGTTTTAGATAACGATGCTTCACTTCAAGTTTACAGTATCCCTTGGACCTTCTTGTTGATGAGGAAACACAGATATTGCATCCGAATTTAATACAAAAGGCACAATGCCGACTTAAGTACAAGAGGACTGACACTCTAACTCTCTATGATTTCAATCTCTCCTGTAAGTCCAGTTTTGGATTCCGATGCTTCACTTCAAGTTTACTGTATACCTTGGACCTTCTTATTGACGATGACACACAGAAATTCCATCGGAATTAAATTCAAAAGGCACAATGCCGACTTCAGTACAAGAGGACTGACACTCTAACTTTCTTAGATTTGAACCTCTCCTGTGAGCCCAGTTTTGGAATCCGATGCTTCACGTCAAGTTTACTGTATCCCTTGGACCTTCTTATTGATGATGAAACACAGAAATTGCATCCGAATTTAATACAAAAGGCACAATGCCGACTTAAGAACGAGAAGACTGACACTCTAACTTTCTATGATTTGAACCTCTCCTGTGAGTCCAGTTTTAGATTCCGATGCCTCACTTCGGGTTTACTGTATCCCTTGGACCTTCTTATTGACGATGAAACACAGAAATTGCATCCGAATTTAATACAAAAGGCACAATGCCGACTTAAGTACAAGAGGTCTGACACTCTCACTTTCTATGATTTGAAGCACTCCTGTGAGTCTAGTTTCAGATTCCGATGCTTCACTTCAGGTTTCCTGTATACCTTGGACCTTCTTATTGACGATGAAGCACAGAAATTGCATTCGAATTTAATTCAAAAGGCACAATGCCGACTTAAGTACTAGAGGAATGACACTCTTACTTTCTATGATTTGAACCTCTCCTGTCGGTCCAGGTTTAGATTCCGATGCTTCACTTCAGGTTTACTGTATCCCGTGAACCTTCTTATTGACGATGAAACACAGAAATTGCATCGGAATTTGATACAAAAGGCACAATGCCGACTTAAGTACAAGAGGACTGACACTCTCACTTTCTATGATTTGAACCACTCCTGTGAGTCCAGTTTTAGATTCCGATGCTTCACGTCAGGTTTCCTGTATACCTTGGACCTTCTTATTGACGACGAAACACAGAAATTGCATCCGAGTTTAGTACAAAAGGAACAATGCTGACTTAAGTACAAGAGGACTGACACCCTAAATATCTATGATTTGAACCTCTCCTGTGAGTCCAGTTTTAGATTCCGATGCTTCACTTCCGGTTTCCTGTATACCTTGGACCTTCTTAATGACGATGAAACACAGAAATTGCATCCGATATAAATTCAAAAGGCACAATGCCGACTTAAGTACAAGAGGACTGACACTCTAACTTTCTATGATTTGAACCACTCCTGTGAGGCCAGTTTTAGATTCCGATGCTTCACTTCAGGTTTACTGTATCCCTTGGACCTTCTTATTGATCCTGAAACACAGATATTGCATCCGAATTTGATACAAAAGGCACAATGCCGACTTAAGTATAAGAGGACTGACACTCTCACTTTCTATGATTTGATGCACTCCTGTGAGTCTAGTTTCAGATTCCGATGCTTCACTTCAGGTTTCCTGTATACCTTGGACCTTCTTATTGACGATGAAGCACAGAAATTGCATTCGAATTTAATTCAAAAGGCACAATGCCGACTTAAGTACTAGAGGACTGACACTCTTACTTTCAATGATTTGAACCTCTCCTGTGGGTCCAGGTTTAGATTCCGATGCTTCACTTCAGGTTTACTGTATCCCTTGAACCTTCTTATTGACGATGAAACACAGAAATTGCATCGGAATTTGATACAAAAGGCACAATGCCGACTTAAGTACAAGTGGACTGCCACTCTCAGTTTCTATGATTTGAACCTCTCCTGTGAGTCCAGTTTCAGATTCCGATGCTTCACTTCAGGTTTCCTGTATACCTTGGACCTTCTTATTGACGATGAAACACAGAAATTGCATCCGAGTTTAGTACAAAAGGAACAATGCCGACTTAAGTACGAAAGGACTGACACTCTAACTTTCTATGATTTGAACCTCTCCTGTGAGTCCTGTTTTAGATTCCGATGCTTCACTTCAGGTTTACTGTATCCCTTGGACCTTCTTATTGATGATGAAACACAGAAATTTCATCCGAATTTAATACAAAAGGCACAATGCCGACTTAAGTACAAGAGGACTGACACTTTCACTTTCTATGATTTGAACCCCTCCTGTGGGTCCAGGTTTAGATTCCGATGCTTCACTTCAGGTTTACTGTATCCCTTGAACCTTCTTATTGACGATGAAACACAGAAATTGCATCGGAATTAATTACAAAAGGCACAATGCCAACTTAAGTACAAGAGGACTGACACTCTACCTTTCTATGATTTAAATCTCTCCTGTGAGTCCAGTTTTAGATTCCGGTGCTTCACTACAGGTTTGCTGTATACCTTGGAACTTCTTATTGACGATGAGACACAGTAATTGCATCGGAATAAAAATTCAAAAGGCACAATGCGACTTAAGTACAAGAGGACTGACACTCTAACTTTCTATGTTTTGAATCTCTCCTGTGAGTCCAGTTTTAGATAACGATGCTTCACTTCAAGTTTACAGTATACCTTCGACCTTCTTATTGATGATGAAACACACATATTGCATCCGAATTTAATACAAAAGGCACAATGCCGACTTAAGTACAAGAGGACTGACACTCTAACTTTCTATGATTTGAACCTCTCCTGTGAGCCCAGTTTTAGATTCCGATGCTTCACTTCAGGTTTACTGTATCCCTTGGACCTTCTTATTGATCCTGAAACACAGATATTGCATCCGAATATGATACAAAAGGCACAATGCCGACTTAAGTACAAGAGGACTGACACTTTCACTTTCTATGATTTGAAGCACTCCTGTGAGTCTAGTTTCAGATTCCGATGCTTCACTTCAGGTTTCCTGTATACCTTGGACCTTCTTATTGACGATGAAACACAGAAATTGCATCCGAATTTAATACAAAAGGCACAATGCCGACTTAAGTACAAGAGGTCTGACACTCTCACTTTCTATGATTTGAAACTCTCCTGTGAGTCCAGTTTTAGATTCCGATGCTTCACTTCCGGTTTCCTGTATACCTTGGACCTTCTTAATGACGATGAAACACAGAAATTGCATCCGATATAAATTCAAAAGGCACATTGCCGACTTAAGTACAAGAGGACTGACACTCTAACTTTCTATGATTTGAACCTCTCCTGTGAGCCCAGTTTTAGATTTCGATGCTTCACTTCAGGTTTACTGTATCCCTTGGACCTTCTTATTGATCCTGAAACACAGATATTGCATCCGAATTTGATACAAAAGGCACAATGCCGACTTCAGTACAAGAGGACTGACACTCTCACTTTCTATGATTTGAAGCACCCCTGTGAGTCTAGTTTCAGATTCCGATGCTTCACTTCAGGTTTCCTGTATACCTTGGACCTTCTTATTGACGATGAAGCACAGAAATTGCATTCGAATTTAATTCAAAAGGCACAATGCCGACTTCAGTACTAGAGGACTGACACTCTTACTTTCTATGATTTGAACCTCTCCTGTCGGTTCAGGTTTAGATTCCGATGCTTCACTTCAGGTTTACTGTATCCCTTGAACCTTCTTATTGACGATGAAATACAGAAATTGCATCGGAATTTGATACAAAAGGCACAATGCCGACTTAAGTACAAGAGGACTGACACTCTCACTTACTATGATTTGGACCGCTCCTGTGAGTCCAGTTTTAGATTCCGATGCTTCACGTCAGGTTTCCTGTATACCTTGGACCTTCTTATTGACGATGAAACACAGAAATTGCATCCGAGTTTAGTACAAAAGGAACAATGCCGAATTAAGTACAAGAGGACTGACACTCTAACTTTCTATGATTTGAACCTCTCCTGTGAGCCCAGTTTTAGATTCCGATGCTTCACTTCAGGTTTACTGTATCCCTTGGACCTTCTTATTGATCCTGAAACACAGATATTGCATCCGAATATGATACAAAAGGCACAATGCCGACTTAAGTACAAGAGGACTGACACTTTCACTTTCTATGATTTGAAGCACTCCTGTGAGTCTAGTTTCAGATTCCGATGCTTCACTTCAGGTTTCCTGTATACCTTGGACCTTCTTATTGACGATGAAACACAGAAATTGCATCCGAATTTAATACAAAAGGCACAATGCCGACTTAAGTACAAGAGGTCTGACACTCTCACTTTCTATGATTTGAAACTCTCCTGTGAGTCCAGTTTTAGATTCCGATGCTTCACTTCCGGTTTCCTGTATACCTTGGACCTTCTTAATGACGATGAAACACAGAAATTGCATCCGATATAAATTCAAAAGGCACATTGCCGACTTAAGTACAAGAGGACTGACACTCTAACTTTCTATGATTTGAACCTCTCCTGTGAGCCCAGTTTTAGATTTCGATGCTTCACTTCAGGTTTACTGTATCCCTTGGACCTTCTTATTGATCCTGAAACACAGATATTGCATCCGAATTTGATACAAAAGGCACAATGCCGACTTAAGTACAAGAGGACCGACACTCTCACTTTCTATGATTTGAAGCACTCCTGTGAGTCTAGTTTCAGATTCCGATGCTTCACTTCAGGTTTCCTGTATACCTTGGACCTTCTTATTGACGATGAAGCACAGAATTTGCATTCGAATTTAATTCAAAAGGCACAATGCCGACTTAAGTACTAGAGGACTGACACTCTTACTTTCTATGATTTGAACCTCTCCTGTGGGTCCAGGTTTAGATTCCGATGCTTCACTTTAGGTTTACTGTATCCCTTGAACCTTCTTATTGACGATGAAACACAGAAATAGCATCGGAATTTGATACAAAAGGCACAATGCCGACTTAAGTACAAGAGGACTGCCACTCTCAGTTTCTATGATTTGAACCTCTTCTGTGAGTCCAGTTTCAGATTCCGATGCTTCACTTCAGGTTTCCTGTATACCTTGGACCTTCTTATTGTCGATGAAACACAGAAATTGCATCCGAGTTTAGTACAAAAGGAACAATGCCGACTTAAGTACGAGAGGACTGACACTCTAACTTTCTATGATTTGAACCTCTCCTGTGAGTCCTGTTTTAGATTCCGATGCTGCACTTCAGGTTTACTGTATCCCTTGGACCTTCTTATTGATGATGAAACACAGAAATTGCATCCGAATTTAATACAAAAGGCACAATGCCGACTTAAGTACAAGAGGACTGACATTTTCACTTTCTACGATTTGAACCCTTCCTGTGGGTCCAGGTTTAGATTCCGATGCTTCACTTCAGGTTTACTGTATCCTTTGAACCTTCTTATTGACGATGAAACACAGAAATTGCATCGGAATTTAATACAAAAGGCACAATGCCGACTTAAGTACAAGAGGACTGACACTCTACCTTTCTATGATTTGAATCTCTCCTGTGAGTCCAGTTTTAGATTCCGATGCTTCACTACAGGTTTGCTGTATACCTTGGAACTTCTTATTGACGATGAGACACAGTAATTGCATCGGAATAAAAATTCAAAAGGCACAATGCGACTTAAGTACAAGAGGACTGACACTCTAACTTTCTATGATTTGAACCTCTCCTGTGAGCCCAGTTTTGGATTCCGATGCTTCACGTCAGGTTTACTGTATCACTTGGACCTTCTTATTGATGATGAAACACAGAAATTGCATCCGAATTTGATACAAAAGGCACAATGGCGACTTAAGTACTGGAGGACTGACACTCTAACTTTCTATGATTTGAATCTCTCCTGTGAGTCCAGTTTTAGATAACGATGCTTCACTTCAAGTTTACAGTATCCCTTGGACCTTCTTATTGATGATGAAACACAGATATTGCATCCGAATTTAATACAAAAGGCACAATGCCGACTTAAGTACAAGAGGACTGACACTCTAACTCTCTATGATTTCAATCTCTCCTGTAAGTCCAGTTTTGGATTCCGATGCTTCACTTCAAGTTTACTGTATACCTTGGACCTTCTTATTGACGATGACACACAGAAATTCCATCGGAATTAAATTCAAAAGGCACAATGCCGACTTCAGTACAAGAGGACTGACACTCTAACTTTCTTAGATTTGAACCTCTCCTGTGAGCCCAGTTTTGGAATCCGATGCTTCACGTCAAGTTTACTGTATCCCTTGGACCTTCTTATTGATGATGAAACACAGAAATTGCATCCGAATTTAATACAAAAGGCACAATGCCGACTTAAGAACGAGAAGACTGACACTCTAACTTTCTATGATTTGAACCTCTCCTGTGAGTCGAGTTTTAGATTCCGATGCCTCACTTCGGGTTTACTGTATCCCTTGGACCTTCTTATTGACGATGAAACACAGAAATTGCATCCGAATTTAATACAAAAGGCACAATGCCGACTTAAGTACAAGAGGTCTGACACTCTCACTTTCTATGATTTGAAGCACTCCTGTGAGTCTAGTTTCAGATTCCGATGCTTCACTTCAGGTTTCCTGTATACCTTGGACCTTCTTATTGACGATGAAGCACAGAAATTGCATTCGAATTTAATTCAAAAGGCACAATGCCGACTTAAGTACTAGAGGAATGACACTCTTACTTTCTATGATTTGAACCTCTCCTGTCGGTCCAGGTTTATTTTCCGATGCTTCACTTCATGTTTACTGTATCCCGTGAACCTTCTTATTGACGATGAAACACAGAAATTGCATCGGAATTTGATACAAAAGGCACAATGCCGACTTAAGTACAAGAGGACTGACACTCTCACTTTCTATGATTTGAACCGCTCCTGTGAGTCCAGTTTTAGATTCCGATGCTTCACGTCAGGTTTCCTGTATACCTTGGACCTTCTTATTGACGACGAAACACAGAAATTGCATCCGAGTTTAGTACAAAAGGAACAATGCCGACTTAAGTACAAGAGGACTGACACCCTAAATATCTATGATTTGAACCTCTCCTGTGAGTCCAGTTTTAGATTCCGATGCTTCACTTCCGGTTTCCTGTATAACTTGGACCTTCTTAATGACGATGAAACACAGAAATTGCATCCGATATAAATTCAAAAGGCACAATGCCGACTTAAGTACAAGAGGACTGACACTCTAACTTTCTATGATTTGAACCACTCCTGTGAGGCCAGTTTTAGATTCCGATGCTTCACTTCAGGTTTACTGTATCCCCTGGACCTTCTTATTGATCCTGAAACACAGATATTGCATCCGAATTTGATACAAAAGGCACAATGCCGACTTAAGTACAAGAGGACTGACACTTTCACTTTCTATGATTTGAAGCACTCCTGTGAGTCTAGTTTCAGATTCCGATGCTTCACTTTAGGTTTCCTGTATACCTTGGACCTTCTTATTGACGATGAAGCACAGAAATTGCATTCGAATTTAATTCAAAAGGCACAATGCCGACTTAAGTACTAGAGGACTGACACTCTTAATTTCTATGATTTGAACCTCTCCTGTGGGTCCAGGTTTAGATTCCGATGCTTCACTTCAGGTTTACTGTATCCCTTGAACCTTCTTATTGACGATGAAACACAGAAATTGCATCAGAATTTGATACAAAAGGCACAATGCCGACTTAAGTACAAGAGGACTGACACTCTCAGTTTCTATGACTTGAACCGCTCCTGTGAGTCCAGTTTTAGATTCCGATGCTTCACGTCAGGTTTCCTGTATACCTTGGACCTTCTTATTGACGATGAAACACAGAAATTGCATCCGAGTTCAGTACAATAGGAACAATGCCGACTTAAGTACAAGAGGACTGACACTCTACCATTCTATGATTTGAATCGCTCATGTGAGTCCAGTTTTAGATTCCGATGCTTCACTACAGGTTTGCTGTATACCTTGGAACTTCTTATTGACGATGAGACACAGTAATTGCATCGGAATAAAAATTCAAAAGGCACATGGCCGACTTAAGTACAAGAGGACTGACACTCTAACTTTCTATGATTTGAACCTCTCCTGTGAGCCCAGTTTTGGATTCCGATGCTTCACGTCAGGTTTACTGTATCCCTTGGACCTTCTTATTGATGATGAAACACAGAAATTGCATCCGAATTTAATACAAAAGGCACAATGGCGACTTAAGTACTAGAGGACTGACAGTCTAACTTTCTATGAGTTGAATCCCTCCTGTGAGTCCAGTTTTAGATTACGATGCTTCACTTCACGTTTATAGTATACCTTGGACCTTCTTATTGATGATGAAACACAGATATTGCATCCGAATTTAATACAAAAGGCACAATGCCGACTTAAGTACATGAGGACTGACACTCTAACTCTCTATGATTTCAATCTATCCTGTAAGTCCAGTTTAGGATTCCGATGCTTCACTTCAAGTTTACTGTATACCTTGTACCATCTTATTGACGATGAAACACAGAAATTGCATCGGAATTAAATTCAAAAGGCACATTGCCGACTTCAGTACAAGAGGACTGACACTCTAACTTTCTATGATTTGAACCTCTCCGGTGAGTCCAGTTTTAGATTCCGATGCTTCACTTCAGGTTTACTGTATCCCTTGTACCTTCTTATTGATGATGAAACACAGAAATTGCATCCGAATTTAATACAAAAGGCACAATGCCGACTTAAGTACGAGAAGACTGACACTCTAACTTTCTATGATTTGAACCTCTCCTGTGAGTCCAGTTTTAGATTCCGATGCCTCACTTCAGGTTTACTGTCTCCCTTGGACCTTCTTATTGACGATGAAACGCAGAAATTGCATCCGAATTTAATACAATAGGCACAATGCTGACTTAAGTGCAAGAGGACTGACACTCTCACTTTCTATGATTTGAACCTCTCCTGTGAGTCCAGTTTTAGATTCCGATGCTTCACTTCCGGTTTCCTGTATACTTTGGACCTTGTTAATGACGATGAAATACAGAAATTGCATCCGATTTTAATACAATACGCACAATGCCGACTTAAGTACAAGAGGACTGACACTCTTACTTGCTATGATTTGAACCTATCCTGTGAGTCCAGTTTTAGTTTCCGATGCTTCACTTCAGGTTTCCTGTGTACCTTGGACCTTCTTATTGACGATGAAACAAAGAAATTGCATCCGATATAAATTCAAAAGGCACAATGCCGACTTAAGTACAAGAGGACTGACACTCTAACTTTCTATGATTTGAACCTCACCTGTGAGCCCAGTTTTAGATTCCGATGCTTCACTTCAGGTTTACTGTATACCTTGGCCCATCTTATTGATCCTGAAACACAGATATTGCATCCCAATTTGATATAAAAGGCACAATGCCGACTTAAGTACTAGAGGACTGACACTCTCACTTTCTGTGATTTGAAGCACTTCTGTGAGTCTAGTTTCAGATTCCGATGCTTCACTTCAGGTTTCCTGTATACCTAGGACCTTCTTATTGACGATAAAACACAGAAATTGCATCCGAATTTAATACAAAAGGCACAATGCCGACTTAAGTACAAGAGGACTGGCACTCTAACTTTCTGTGATTTGAACCTCTCCAGTGAGTCCAGTTTTAGTTTCCGATGCGTCACTTCAGTATTACTGTATCCCTTGGACCTTCTTATTGACGATGAAGCACAGAAATTGCATTCGAATTTAATTCAAAAGGCACAATGCCGACTTAAGTACTAGAGGACTGACACTCTCACTTTCTATGATTTGAACCTCTCCTGTGGGTCCAGGTTTAGATTCCGATGCTTCACTTCAGGTTTACTGTATCCCTTGAACCTTCTTATTGACGATGAAACACAGAAATTGCATCAGAATTTAATACAAAAGGCACAATGCCGACTTAAGTACAAGAGGACTGTCACTCTAACATTCCATGATTTGAAACTCTCCTGTGGGTCAAGTTTTAGATTTCGATGCCTCACTACAGGTTTACTAAATACCTTGGAACTTCTTAATGAAGATGAAACACAGTAATTGCATCGGAATAAAAATTCAAAAGGCACAATGCCGACTTAAGTACAATAGGACTGACACTCTACCTTTCTATGTTTTGAACCTCTCCTGTGAGTCCAGTTTTAGGTTCCGATGCTTCACTTCAGGTTTACTATATCCCTTGGACCCTCTTGTTATCGATGAAACTCAGAAACTGCATCCGAATTTAATACAAAAGGCACAATGCCAACTTAAGTACAAGAGAACTGACACTCTACCTTTCTATGATTTGAACCTCTCCTGTGAGTCCAGTTCTAGATTCCGATGCTTCACTTCAGGTTTACTGAATCCCTTTGACCCTCTTATTGACGATGAAACACAGATATCGCATCCGAATTTAATACAAAAGGCATAATGCCGACTTAAGTACGAGAGGATAGACACTCTCACTTTCTATGATTTTAAGCTCTCCTGTGAGCCCAGTTTTGGATTCCAATGCTTAACATCTGGTTTGATGTATACCTTGGACCTTCTTATTGACGATGAAACACAGCAATTGCATCCGAATTTAATACAAAAGGCACAATGCCGACTTAAGTACGAGAAGACTGACACTCTAACTTTCTATGATTTGAACCTCTCCTGTGAGTCCAGTTTTAGATTCCGATGCCTCACTTCAGGTTTACTGTCTCCCTTGGACCTTCTTATTGACGATGAAACACAGAAATTGCATCCGAATTTAATACAAAAGGCACAATGCCGACTTAAGTACAAGAGGACTGACACTCTCACTTTCCATGATTTGAACCTCTCCTGTGAGTCCAGTTTTAGATTCCGATTTTTCACTTCAGGTTTACTATATCCGTTGGACTTTCTTTTTGACGATGAAGCTCAGAAATTGCATCGAAATTAAATTCAAAAGGCACAATGCCGACTTCAGTACTAGAGGACTGACACACTTACTTTCTATGATTTGAACCTCAATTGTGAGTCCAGTTTTAGATTCCGATGCTTCACTTCAGGTTTCCTGTGTACCTCGGACCTTCTTATTGACGATGAAACAACGAAATTGCATCCGATATAAATTCAAAAGGTACAATGCCGACTTAAGTACAAGAGGACCGACACTCTAAATTTCTATGATTTGAACCTCACCTGTGAGCCCAGTTTTAGATTCCGATGCTTCACTTCAGGTTTACTGTATACCTTGGACCTTCTTATTGATCCTGAAACACAGATATTGCATCCGAATGTAATACAAAAGGCACAATGCCGACTTAAGTACTAGAGGACTGACACTCTCACTTTCTATGATTTGAAGCACTCCTGTGAGTCTAGTTTCAGATTCCGATGCTTCACTTCAGGTTTCCTGTATACCTGGGACCTTCTTATTGACGATAAAACACAGAAATTGTATCCGAATTTAATACAAAAGGCACAATGCCGACTTAAGTACAAGAGGACTGACACTCTAACTTTCTGTGATTTGAACCTCTCCAGTCAGTCCAGTTCTAGTTTCCGATGCGTCACTTCAGGATTACTGTATCCCTTGGACCTTCTTATTAACGACGAAGCACAGAAATTGCATTCAAATTTAATTCAAAAGGCACAATGCCGACTTAAGTACTAGATTACTGACACTCTCACTTTCTATGATTTGAACCTCTCCTGTGGGTCCAGGTTTACATTCCGATGCTTCAGTTCAGGTTTACTGTATCCCTTGAACCTTCTTATTGACGATGAAACACAGAAATTGCATCAGAATTTAATACAAAAGGACAATGCCGACTTAAGTACAAGAGGACTGTCACTCTAACATTCCATGATTTGAAACTCTCCTGTGGGTCAAGTTTTAGATTCCGATGCTTCACTACAGGTTTACTGTATACCTTGGAACTTCTTAATGATGATGAAACACAGTAATTGCATCGGAATAAAAATTCAAAAGGCACAATGCCGACTTAAGTACAAGTGGACTGACACACTAACTTTCTATGATTTGAACATCTCCTGTGAGTCCAGTTTTAGATTCCGATGCTTCACTTCCGGTTTACTGTATCTCTTGGACCTTCATATTGACGAGGAAACACAGAAATTGCATCCGAATTTAATACAAAAGTCACAATGCCGACTTAAGTACAAGAGGATTGACACTCTCACTTTCTATGGTTTGAACCTCTCCTGTGAGTCCAGTTATAGATTCAGATTTTTCACTTCAGGTTTACTGTATCCGTTGGACCTTCTTTTTGACGATGAAGCACAGAAATTGCATCGGAATTAAATTCAAAAAGCACAATGACGACTTAAGTACAATAGGTGTGACACTCTTCCTTTCAATGTTTTGAACCTCTCCTGTGAGTCCAGTTTTAGATTCCGATGCTTCATTTCAGGTTTACTATATCCCTTGGACCCTGTTGTTATCGATGAAACACAGAAATTGCATCCGAATTTAATACAAAAGGCACAATGCCAAGTTAAGTACAAGAGAACTGACACTCTACCTTTCTATGATTTGAACCTGTCCTGTGAGTCCGGTTCTAGATTCCGATGCTTCACTTCAGGTTTACTGTATCCCTTGGACCCTCTTATTGACGATGAAACACAGCAATTGCATCCGAATTTAATACAAAAGGCACAATGCCGACTTAAATACAAGGGGACTTACACTTTCACTCTCTATGAATTGAACCGCCCCTGTGAGTCCAGTTTTAGATTCCGATGCTTCACTTCAGGTTTACTGTATACCTTGGACCTTCTTAATGACGATGAAACACAGAAATTGGATCCGAATTTAATACAAAATGCATAATGCCGACTTAATTACAAGAGGACTGACACTCTCACTTTCCATGATTTGATCCTCTCCTGTGATTCCAGTTTTAGATTCCGATTTTTCACTTCAGGTTTACTGTATCCGTTGGACCTTCTTTTTGACGATGAAGCTCAGAAATTGCATCGAAATTAAATTCAAAAGGCACAATGCCGACTTTAGTACAAGAAAACTGACACTCTTACTTTCTGTGATTTGAACCTCTATTGTCAGTCCAGTTTTAGATTCCGATGCTTCACTTCAGGTTTCCTGTGTACCTCGGACCTTATTATTGACGATGAAACAACGAAATTGCATCCGATATAAATTCAAAAGGCACAATGCCGACTTAAGTACTAGAGGACTGACACTCTCACTTTCTATGATTTGAAGCACTCCTGTGAGTCTAGTTTCAGATTCCGATGCTTCACTTCATGTTTCCTGTATACCTGGGACCTTCTTATTGACGATAAAACACAGAAATTGCATCCGAATTTAATACAAGAGGCACAATGCCGACTTAAGTACAAGAGGACTGACACTCTAACTTTCTGAGATTTGAATCTCACCTGTGAGTCCAGTTTTAGATTACGATGCTTCACTTCAAGTTTACAGTATACCTTGGACCTTCTTATTGATGATGTAACACAGATATTGCATCCGAATTTAATACAAAAGGCACAATGCCGACTTAAGAAAAAGAGGACTGACACTCTAACTCTCTATGATTTTAATCTCTCGTGTAAGTCCAGTTTTGGATTCCGATGCTTCACTTCAAGTTTACTGTATACCTTGGACCTTCGTATTGACGATGAAACACAGAAATTTTATCGGAATTAAATTCAAAAGGCACAATGTCGACTTCAGTACAAGAGGAATGACACTCTAACTTTCTATGATTTGAACCTCTCCGGTGAGTCCAGTTTTAGATTCCGATGCTTCACTTCTGGTTTACTGTATCCCTTGTACCTTCTTATTGATGATGAAACACAGAAATTGCATCCGAATTTAATACAAAAGGCACAATGCCGACTTAAGTACGAGAAGACTGACACTCTAACTTTCTTTGATTTGAACCTCTCCTGTGAGTCCAGTTTTAGATTCCGATGCCTCACTTCGGGTTTACTGTATCCCTTGGACCTTCGTATTGACGACGAAACACAGAAATTGCATCCGAATTTAATACAAAAGGCACAATGCCGACTTAAGTACAAGAGGTCTGACACTCTCACTTTCTATGATTTGAACCTCTCCTGTGAGTCCAGTTTTAGATTCCGATGCTTCACTTCCGGTTTCCTGTATACCTTGGACCTTCTTAATGACGATGAAACACAGAAATTGCATCCGATATAAATTCAAAAGGCACAATGCCGACTTAAGTACAAGAGGACTGACACTCTAACTTTCTATGATTTGAACCTCTCCTATGAGCCCAGTTTTAGATTCCGATGATTCACTTCAGGTTTACTGTATCCCTTGGACCATCTTATTGATCCTGAAACTCAGATATTGCATCCGAATTTGATACAAAAGGCACAATGCCGACTTTAGTACAAGAGGACTGACACTCTCACTTTCTATGATTTGAAGCACTCCTGTGAGTCTAGTTTCAGATTCCGATGCTTCACTTCAGGTTTCCTGTATACCTTGGACCTTCTTATTGACGATGAAGTACAGAAATTGCATTCGAATTTAATTCAAGTGGCACAATGCCGACTTAAGTACTAGAGGACTGACACTCTTACTTTCAATGATTTGAACCTCTCCTGTGGGTCCAGGTTTAGATTCCGATGCTTCACTTCAGGTTTACTGTATCCCTTGAACCTTCTTATTGACGATGAAACACAGAAATTGCATCGGAATTTGATACAAAAGGCACAATGCCGACTTAAGTACAAGAGGACTGCCACTCTCAGTTTCTATGATTTGAACCTCTCCTGTGAGTCCAGTTTCAGATTCCAATGCTTCACTTCAGGTTTCCTGTATACCTTGGACCTGCTTATTGACGATGAAACACAGAAATTGCATCCGAGTTTAGTACAAAAGGAACAATGCCGACTTAAGTACGAGAGGACTGACACTCTAACTTTCTATGATTTGAACCTCTCCTGTGAGTCCTGTTTTAGATTCCGATGCTGCACTTCAGGTTTACTGTATCCCTTGGACCTTCTTATTGATGATGAAACACAGAAATTGCATCCGAATTTAATACAAAAGGCACAATGCCGACCTAAGTACAAGAGGACTGACACTTTCACTTTCTATGATTTGAACCCTTCGTGTGGGTCCAGGTATAGATTCCGATGCCTCACTTCAGGTTTACTGTATCCTTTGAACCTTCTTATTGACGATGAAACACAGAAGTTGCATCGGAATATAATACAAAAGGCACAATGCCGACTTAAGTACAAGAGGACTGACACTCTACCTTTCTATGATTTGAATCTCTCCTGTGAGTCCAGTTTTAGATTCCGATGCTTCACTACAGGTTTGCTGTATACCTTGGAACTTCTTATTGACGATGAGACACAGTAATTGCATCGGAATAAAAATTCAAAAGGCACAATGCGACTTAAGTCAAGAGGACTGACACTCTAACTTTCTATGATTTGAACCTCTCCTGTGAGCCCAGTTTTGGATTCCGATGCTTCACGTCAGGTTTACTGTATCCCTTGGACCTTCTTATTGATGATGAAACGCAGAAATTGCATCCGAATTTGATACAAAATGCACAATGGCGACTTAAGTACTGGAGAACTGACACTCTAACTTTCTATGATTTGAATCTCTCCTGTGAGTCCAGTTTTAGATAACGATGCTTCACTTCAAGTTTACTGTATACCTTGGACCTTCTTATTGACGATGAAACACAGAAATTGCATCGGAATTAAATTCAAAAGGCACAATGCCGACTTCAGTACAAGAGGACTGACACTCTAACTTTCTAAGATTTAAACCTCTCCTGTGAGCCCAGTTTTGGAATCCGATGCTTCACGTCAAGTTTACTGTATCCCTTGGACCTTCTTATTGATGATGAAACACAGAAATTGCATCCGAATTTAATACAAAAGGCACAATGCCGACTTAAGTAGGAGAAGACTGACACTCTAACTTTCTATGATTTGAACATCTCCTGTGAGTCCAGTTTTAGATTCCGATGCCTCACTTCGGGTTTACTGTATCCCTTGGACCTTCTTATTGACGATGAAACACAGAAATTGCATCCGAATTTAATACAAAAGTCACAATGCCAAGTTAAGTACAAGAGGTCTGACACTCTCACTTTCTATGATTTGAACCTCTCCGGTGAGTCCAGTTTTAGATTCCGATGCTTCACTTCCGGTTTCCCGTATACCTTGGACCTTCTTAATGACGATGAAACACAGAAATTGCATCCGATATAAATTCAAAAATCACAATGCCGACTTCAGTACAAGAGGACTGACACTCTAACTTTCTATGATTTGAACCTCTCCTGTGAGCCCAGTTTTAGATTCCGATGCTTCACTTCAGGTTTACTGTATCCCTTGGACCTTCTTATTGATCCTGAAACACAGAAATTGCATCCGAATTTGATACAAAAGGCACAATGCCGACTTAAGTACAAGAGGACTGACACTCTCACTTTCTATGATTTGAAGCACTCCTGTGAGTCTAGTTTCAGATTCCGATGCTTCACTTCAGGTTTCCTGTATAACTTGGACCTTCTTATTGACGATGAAGCACAGAAATTGCATTCGAATTTAATTCAAAAGGCACAATGCCGACTTAAGTACTAGAGGACTGACACTCTTACTTTCTATGATATGAATCTCTCCTGTCGGTCCAGGTTTAGATTCCGATGCTTCACTTCAGGATTACTGTATCCCTTGAACCTTCTTATTGACGATGAAACACAGAAATTGCATCGGAATTAGATACAAAAGGCACAATGCCGACTTAAGTACAAGAGGACTGACACTCTCACTTTCTATGATTTGAACCGCTCCTGTGAGTCCAGTTTTAGATTCCGATGCTTCACGTCAGGTTTCCTGTATACCTTGGACCTTCTTATTGACGATGAAACACAGAAATTGCATCCGAGTTTAGTACAAAAGGAACAATGCCGACTTAAGTACAAGAGGACTGACACCATAAATATCTATGATTTGAACCTCTCCTGTGAGTCCAGTTTTAGATTCCGATGCTTCACTTCCGGTTTCCTGTATACCTTGGACCTTCTTAATGACGATGAAACACAGAAATTGCATCCGATATAAATTCAAAAGGCACAATGCCGACTTAAGTACAAGAGGACTGACACTCTAAATTTCTATGATTTGAACCTCTCCTGTGAGCCCAGTTTTAGATTCCGATGCTTCACTTCAGGTTTACTGTATCCCTTGGACCTTCTTATTGATCCTTAAACACAGATATTGCATCCGAATTTGATACAAAAGGCACAATGCCGACTTAAGTACAAGAGGACTGACACTTTCACTTTCTATGATTTGAAGCACTCCTGTGAGTCTAGTTTCAGATTCCGATGCTTCACTTCAGGTTTCCTGTATACCTTGGACCTTCTTATTGACGATGAAGCACAGAAATTGCATTCGAATTTAATTCAAAAGGCACAATGCCGACATAACTACTAGAGGACTGACACTCTCACTTTCTATGATTTGAACCTCTCCTGTGGGTCCAGGTTTAGATTCCGATGCTTCACTTCAGGTTTACTGTATCCCTTGAACCTTCTTACTGACGATGAAACACAGAAATTGCATCAGAATTTGATACAAAAGGCACAATGCCGACTTAAGTACAAGAGGACTGACACTCTCAGTTTCTATGACTTTAACCGCTCCTGTGAGTCCAGTTTTAGATTCCGATGCTTCACGTCAGGTTTCCTGTATACCTTGGACCTTCTTATTGACGATGAAACACAGAAATTGCATCCGAGTTTAGTACAAAAGGAACAATGCCGACTAAAATACAAGAGGACTGACACTCTAACTTTCTATGATTTGAACCTCTCCTGTGAGTCCTGTTTTAGATTCCGATGATACACTTCAGGTGTACTGTATCCCTCGAACATTCTTATTGACGATGAAACACAGAAATTGCATCGGAATTTAATACAAAGGCACAATGCCGACTTAAGTACAAGAGGACTGACACTCTACCTTTCTATGATTTGAATCTCTCCTGTGAGTCCAGTTTTAGATTCCGATGCTTCACTACAGGTTTGCTGTATACCTTGGAACTTCTTATTGACGATGAGACACAGTAATTGCATCGGAAAAAAAATTCAAAAGGCACAGTGCCGACTTAAGTACAAGAGGACTGACACTCTAACTTTCTATGATTTGAACCTCTCCAGTGAGCCCAGTTTTGGATTCCTATGCTTCACGTCAGGTTTACTGTATCCCTTGGACCTTCTTATTGATGATGAAACACAGAAATTGCATCCTAATTTAATACAAAAAGCACAATGGCGACTTAAGTACTGGAGGACTGACACTCTAACTTTCTATGAGTTGAATCTCTCCTGTGAGTCCAGTTTTAGATTACGATGCTTCACTTCAAGTTTACAGTATACCTTGGACCTTCTTATTGATGATGAAACAAAGATATTGCATCTGAATTTAATACAAAAGGCACAATGCCGGCTTAAGTACATGAGGACTGACACTCTAACTCTCTATGATTTCAATCTATCCTGTAAGTCCAGTTTTGGATTCCGATGCTTCACTTCAAGTTTACTGTGTACCTTGTGCCTTCTTATTGACGATGAAACACAGAAATTGCATCGGAATTAAATTCAAAATGCACAATGCCGACTTCAGTACAAGAGGACTGACACTCTAACTTTCTATGATTTGAACCTCTCCGGTGAGTCCAGTTTTAGATTCCGATGCTTCACTTCAGGTTTACTGTATCCCTTGTACCTTCTTATTGATGATGAAACACAGAAATTGCATCCGAATTTAATACAAAAGGCACAATGCCGACTTAAGTACGAGAAGACTGACACTCTAACTTTCTATGATTTGAACCTCTCCTGTGAGTCCAGTTTTAGATTCCGATGCCTCACTTCAGGTTTACTGTCTCCCTTGGACCTTCTTATTGACGATGAAACACAGAAATTGCATCCGAATTTAATACAAAAGGCACAATGCCGACTTAAGTACAAGAGGACTGACACTCTCACTTTCTATGATTTGAACCTCTCCTGTGAGTCCTGTTTTAGAGTCCGATGCTTCACATCAGGTTTACTGTATCCCTTGGACCTTCTTATTGATGATGAAACACAGAAATTGCATCCGAATTTAATACAAAAGGCACAATGCCGACCTAAGTACAAGAGGACTGACACTTTCACTTTCTATGATTTGAACCCTTCGTGTGGGTCCAGGTTTAGATTCCGATGCTTCACTTCGGGTTTACTGTATCCTTTGAACCTTCTTATTGACGATGAAACACAGAAATTGCATCGGAATTTAATACAAAAGGCACAATGCCGACTTAAGTACAAGAGGACTGACACTCTACCTTTCTATGATTTGAATCTCTCCTGTGAGTCCAGTTTTAAATTCCGATGCTTCACTACAGGTTTGCTGTATACCTTGGAACTTCTTATTGACGATGAGACACAGTAATTGCATCGGAATAAAAATTCAAAAGGCACAATGCGGCTTAAGTCAAGAGGACTGACACTCTAACTTTCTATGATTTGAACCTCTCCTGTGAGCCCAGTTTTGGATTCCGATGCTTCACTTCAAGTTTACTGTATACCTTGTACCGTCTTATTGACGATGAAACACAGAAATTGCATCGGAATTAAATTCAAAAGGCACAATGCCGACTTCAGTACAAGAGGACTGACACTCTAACTTTCTAAGATTTGAACCTCTCCTGTGAGCCCAGTTTTGGAATCCGATGCTTCACGTCAAGTTTACTGTATTCCTTCTACCTTCTTATTGATGATGAAACACAGAAATTGCATCCGAATTTAATACAAAAGGCACAATGCCGACTTAAGTACGAGAAGACTGACGCTCTAACTTTTTATGATTTTAACCTCTCCTGTGAGTCCAGTTTTAGATTCCGATGCCTCACTTCGGGTTTACTGTATCCCTTGGACCTTCTTATTGACGATGAAACACAGAAATTGCATCCGAATTTAATACAAATGGCACAATGCCAAGTTAAATACAAGAGGTCTGACACTCTCACTTTCTATGATTTGAACCTCTCCTGTGAGTCCAGTTTTAGATTCCGATGCTTCACTTCCGGTTTCCTGTATACCTTGGACCTTCTTAATGACGATGAAACACAGAAATTGCATCCGATATAAATTCAAAAATCACAATGCCGACTTAAGTACAAGAGGACTGACACTCTAACTTTCTATGATTTGAACCTCTCCTGTGAGCCCAGTTTCAGATTCCGATGCTTCACTTCAGGTTTACTGTATCCCTTGGACCTTCTTATTGATCCTGAAACACAGATATTGCATCCGAATTTGATACAAAAGGCACAATGCCGACTTAAGTACAAGAGGACTGACACTCTCACTTTCTATGATTTGAAGCACTCCTGTGAGTCTAGTTTCAGATTCCGATGCTTCACTTCAGGTTTCCTGTATAACTTGGACCTTCTTATTGACGATGAAGCACAGAAATTGCATTCGAATTTAATTCAAAAGGCACAATGCCGACTTAAGTACTAGAGGACTGACACTCTTACTTTCTATGATTTGAACCTCTCCTGTCGGTCCAGGTTTAGATTCCGATGCTTCACTTCAGGTTTACTGTATCCCTTGAACCTTCTTATTGACGATGAAACACAGAAATTGCATCGGAATTTGATACAAAAGGCACAATGCCGACTTAAGTACAAGAGGACTGACACTCTCACTTTCTATGATTTGAACCGCTCCTGTGAGTCCAGTTTTAGATTCCGATGCTTCACGTCAGGTTTCCTGTATACCTTGGACCTTCTTATTGACGATGAAACACAGAAATTGCATCCGAGTTTAGTACAAAAGGAACAATGCCGACTTAAGTACAAGAGGACTGACACCCTAAATATCTATGTTTTGAACCTCTCCTGTGAGTCCAGTTTTAGATTCCGATGCTTCACTTCCGGTTTCCTGTATACCTTGGACCTTCTTAATGACGATGAAACACAGAAATTGCATCCGATATAAATTTAAAAGGCACAATGCCGACTTAAGTACAAGAGGACTGACACTCTAAATTTCCATGATTTGAACCTCTCCTGTGAGCCCAGTTTTAGATTCCGATGCTTCACTTCAGGTTTACTGTATCCCTTGGACCTTCTTATTGATCCTGTAACACAGATATTGCATCCGAATTTGATACAAAAGGCACAATGCCGACTTAAGTACAAGAGGACTGACACTTTCACTTTCTATGATTTGAAGCACTCCTGTGAGTCTAGTTTCAGATTCCGATGCTTCACTTCAGGTTTCCTGTATACCTTGGACCTTCTTATTGACGATGAAGCACAGAAATTGCATTCGAATTTAATTCAAAAGGCACAATGCCGACTTAAGTACTAGAGGACTGACACTCTTTTTTTCTATGATTTGAACCTCTCCTGTGGGTCCAGGTTTAGATTCCGATGCTTCACTTCAGGTTTACTGTATCCCTTGAACCTTCTTATTGACGATGAAACACAGAAATTGCATCAGAATTTGATAAAAAAGGCACAATGCCGACTTAAGTACAAGAGGACTGACACTCTCAGTTTCTATGACTTTAACCGCTCCTGTGAGTCCAGTTTTAGATTCCGATGCTTCACGTCAGGTTTCCTGTATACCTTGGACCTTCTTATTGACGATGAAACACAGAAATTGCATCCGAGTTTAGTACAAAAGGAACAATGCCGACTTAAGTACAAGAGGACTGACACTCTAACTTTCTATGATTTGAACCTCTCCTGTGAGTCCTGTTTTAGATTCCGATGATTCACTTCAGGTGTACTGTATCCCTCGAACCTTCTTATTGACGATGAAACACAGAAATTGCATCGGAATTTAATACAAAGGCACAATGCCGACTTAAGTACAAGAGGACTGACACTCTACCTTTCTATGATTTGAATCTCTCCTGTGAGTCCAGTTTTAGATTCCGATGCTTCACTACAGGTTTGCTGTATACCTTGGAACTTCTTATTGACGATGATACACAGTAATTGCATCGGAAAAAAAATTCAAAAGGCACAATGCCGACTTAAGTACATAAGGACTGACACTCTAACTCTCTATGATTTCAATCTATCCTGTAAGTCCAGTTTTGGATTCCGATGCTTCACTTCAAGTTTACTGTGTACCTTGTGCCTTCTTATTGACGATGAAACACAGAAATTGCATCGGAATTAAATTCAAAAGGCACAATGCCGACTTCAGTACAAGAGGACTGACACTCTAACTTTCTATGATTTGAACCTCTCCGGTGAGTCCAGTTTTAGATTCCGATGCTTCACTTCCGGTTTCCTGTATACCTTGGACCTTCTTAATGACGATGAAACACAGAAATTGCATCCGATTTTAATACAATACGCACAATGCCGACTTAAGTACAAGAGGACTGACACTCTTACTTTCTATGATTTGAACCTCTCCTGTGAGTCCAGTTTTAAATTACGATGCTTCACTTCAGGTTTCCTGTGTACCTTGGACCTTCTTATTGACGATGAAACAAAGAAATTGCATCCGATATAAATTCAAAAGGCACAATGCTGACTTAAGTACAAGAGGACTGACACTCTAACTTTCTATGATTTGAACCTCACCTGTGAGCCCAGTTTTAGATTCCGATGCTTCACTTCAGGTTTACTGTATACCTTGGACCATCTTATTGATCCTGAAACACTGATATTGCATCCCAATTTGATACAAAAGGCACAATGCCGACTTAAGTACTAGAGGACTGACACTCTCACTTTCTATGATTTGAAGCACTCCTGTGAGTCTAGTTTCAGATTCCGATGCTTCACTTCAGGTTTCCTGTATACCTGGGACCTTCTTATTGACGATAAAACACAGAAATTGCATCCGAATTTAATACAAAAGGCACAATGCCGACTTAAGTACAAGAGGACTGACACTCTAACTTTCTGTGATTTGAACCTCTCCAGTGAGTCCAGTTTTAGTTTCCGATGCGTCACTTCAGGATTACTGTATCCCTTGGACCTTCTTATTGACGATGAAGCACAGAAATTGCATTCGAATTTAATTCAAAAGGCACAATGCCGACTTAAGTACTAGAGGACTGACACTCTCACTTTCTATGATTTGAACCTCTCCTGTGGGTCCAGGTTTAGATTCCGATGCTTCACTTCAGGTTTACTGTATCCCTTGAACCTTCTTATTGACGATGAAACACAGAAATTGCATCAGAATTTAATACAAAAGGCACAATGCCGTCTTAAGTACAAGAGGACTGTCACTCTAATATTCCATGATTTGAAACTCTCCTGTGGGTCAAGTTTTAGATTCCGATGCTTCACTACAGGTTTACTGTATACCTTGGAACTTCTTAATGAAGATGAAACACAGTAATTGCATCGGAATAAAAATTCAAAAGGCACAATGCCGACTTAAGTACAAGTGGACTGACACTCTCACTTCCTATGGTTTGAACCTCTCCTGTGAGTCCAGTCATAGATTCAGATTTTTCACTTCAGGTTTACTGTATCCGTTGGACCTTCTTTTTGACGATGAAGCACAGAAATTGCATCGGAATTAAATTCAAAAAGCACAATGCCGACTTAAGTACAATAGGACTGACACTCTACCTTTCAATGTTTTGAACCTCTCCTGTGAGTCCAGTTTTAGATTCCGATGCTTCACTTCAGGTTTACTATATCCCTTGGACCCTCTTGTTATCGATGAAACTCAGAAATTGCATCCGAATTTAATACAAAAGGCACAATGCCAACTTAGGTACAAGAGAACTGACACTCTACCTTTCTATGATTTGAACCTCTCCTGTTAGTCCAGTTCTAGATTCTGATGCTTCACTTCAGGTTTACTGTATCCCTTGGACCCTCTTGTTGACGATGAAACACAGAAATCGCATCCGAATTTAATACAAAGGCATAATGCCGACTTACGTACGAGAGGATAGACACTCTCACTTTCTATGATTTTAACCTCTCCTGTGAGCCCAGTTTTGGATTCCAATGCTTCACATCTGGTTTGCTGTATACCTTGGACCTCCTTAGTGACGATGAAACACAGCAATTGCATCCGAACTTAATACAAAAGGCACAATGTCGACTTAAATACAAGAGGACTGACACTTTCACTCTCTATGAATTGAACCGCCCCTGTGAGTCCAGTTTTAGATTCCGATGCTTCACTTCAGGTTTACTGTATACCTTGGACCTTCTTAATGACGATGAAACACAGAAATTGCATCCGAATTTAATACAAAATGCATAATGCCGACTTAATTACAAGAGGACTGACACTCTCACTTTCCATGATTTGAACCTCTCCTGTGAGTCCAGTTTTAGATTCCGATGCTTCACTTCAGGTTTACTATATCCCTTGGACCCTCTTGTTATCGATGAAACTCAGAAATTGCATCTTAATTTAATACAAAAGGCACAATGCCGACTTTAGTACAAGAAAACTGACACTCTTACTTTCTATGATTTGAACCTCTATTGTGAGTCCAGTTTTAGATTCCGATGCTTCACTTCAGGTTTCCTGTGTACCTCGGACCTTCTTATTGACGATGAAACAACGAAATTGCATCCGATATAAATTCAAAAGGCACAATGCCGACTTAAGTACAAGAGGACTGACACTCTAACTTTCTATGATTTGAACCTCACCTGTGAGCCCAGTTTTAGATTCCGATGCTTCACTTCAGGTTTACTGTATACCTGGGACCTTCTTATTGACGATAAAACACAGAAATTGCATGCGAATTTAATACAAAAGGCACAATGCCGACTTAAGTACAAGAGGACTGACACTCTAACTTTCTGTGATTTGAACCTCTCCAGTCAGTCCAGTTCTAGTTTCCGATGCGTCACTTCAGGATTACTGTATCCCTTGGACCTTCTTATTGACGATGAAGCACAGAAATTGCATTCGAATTTAATTCAAAAGGCACAATGCCGACTTAAGTACTAGAGGACTGACACTGTCACTTTCTATGATTTGAACCTCTCCTGTGGGTCCAGGTTTACATTCCGATGCTTCAGTTCAGGTTTACTGTATCCCTTAAACCTTCTTATTGACGATGAAACACAGAAATTGCATCAGAATTTAATACAAAACGCACAATGCCGACTTAAGTACAAGAGGACTGTCACTCTAACATTCCATGATTTGAAACTCTCCTGTGGGTCAAGTTTTAGATTCCGATGCTTCACTACAGGTTTACTGTATACCTTGGAACTTCTTAATGATGATGAAACACAGTAATTGCATCGGAATAAGAATTCAAAAGGCACAATGCCGACTTAAGTACAAGTGGACTAACACACTAACTTTCTATGATTTCAACCTCTCCTGTGAGTCCAGTTTTAGATTCCGATGCTTCACTTCCGGTTTACTGTATCTCTTGGACCTTCATATTGACGAGGAAACACAGAAATTGCAACCGAATTTAATACAAAAGTCACAATGCCGACTTAAGTACAAGAGGATTGACACTCTCACTTTCTATGGTTTGAACCTCTCCTGTGAGCCCAGTCATAGGTTCAGATTTTTCACTTCAGGTTTACTGTATCCGTTGGACCTTCTTTTTGACGATGAAGCACAGAAATTGCATCGGAATTAAATTCAAAAAGCACAATGACGACTTAAGTACAATAGGTCTGACACTCTACCTTTCTATGTTTTGAACCTCCCCTGTGAGTCCAGTTTTAGATTCCGATGCTTCACTTCAGGTTTACTATATCCCTTGGACCCTCTTGTTATCGATGAAACACAGAAATTGCATCCGAATTTAATACAAAGGGCACAATGCCAAGTTAAGTACAAGAGAACTGACACTCTACCTTTCTATGATTTGAACCTCTCCTGTGAGTCCAGTTCTAGATTCCGATGCTTCACTTCAGGTTTACTGTATGCCTTGGACCCGCTTATTGACGATGAAACACAGAAATCGCATCCGAAATTAATACAAAAGGCATAATGCCGACTTAAGTACGAGAGGATAGACACTCTCACTTTCTATGATTTTAACCTCTCCTGTGAGCCCAGTTTTGTATTCCAATGCTTCACATCTCGTTTGCTGTATACCTTGGACCTTCTTGTTGACGATGAAACACAGCAATTGCATCCGAATTTAATACAAAAGGCACAATGCCGATTTAAATACAAGAGGACTGACACTTTCACTCTCTATGAATTGAACCGCCCCTGTGAGTCCAGTTTTAGATTCCGATGCTTCACTTCAGGTTTACTGTATACCTTGGACCTTCTTAATGACGATGAAACACAGAAATTGCATCCGAATTTAATACAAAATGCATAATGCCGACTTAAGTACAAGAGGACTGACACTCTCACTTTCCATGATTTGAACCTCTCCTGTGAGTCCAGTTTTAGATTCCGATTTTTCACTTCAGGTTTACTGTATCCGTTGGACCTTCTTTTTGAGGATGAAGCTCAGAAATTGCATCGAAATTAAATTCAGAATGCACAATGCCGACTTAAGTACAAGAGGACTCACACTCTAACTTTCTATGATTTCAACCTCACCTGTGAGCCCAGTTTTAGATTCCGATGCTTCACTTCAGGTTTACTGTATACCTTGGACCTTCTTATTGATCCTGAAACACAGATATTGCATCCGAATGTAATACAAAAGGCACAATGCCGACTTAAGTACTAGAGGACTGACACTCTCACTTTCTATGATTTGAAGCACTCCTGTGAGTCTAGTTTCAGATTCCGATTCTTCACTTCAGGTTTCCTGTATACCTGGGACCTTCTTATTGACGATAAAACACAGAAGTTGCATTAGAATTTAATACAAAAGGCACAATGCCGACTTAAGTACAAGAGGACTGACACTCTAACTTTCTGTGATTTGAGCCTCTCCAGTGAGTCCAGTTTTAGTTTCCGATGCGTCACTTCAGGATTACTGTATCCCTTGGACCTTCTTATTGACGATGAAGCACAGAAATTGCATTCGAATTTAATTCAAAATTCACAATGCCGACTTAAGTACTTGAGGACTGACACTCTCACTTTCTATGATTTGAACCTCTCCTGTGGGTCCAGGTTTAGATTCCGATGCTTCACTTCAGGTTTACTGTATCCCTTGAACCTTCTTATTGACGATGAAACACAGAAATTGCATCAGAATTTAATACAAAAGGCACAATGCCGACTTAAGTACAAGAGGACTGACACTCTAACATTCCATGATTTGAAACTCTCCTGTGGGTCAAGTTTTAGATTCCGATGCTTCACTACAGGTTTACTGTACACCTTGGAACTTCTTAATGATGATGAAACACAGTAATTGCATCGGAATAAATATTCAAAAGGCACAATGCCGACTTAAGTACAAGTGGACTGACACTCTAACTTTCTATGATTTGAACCTCTCCTGTGAGTCCAGTTTTAGATTCCGATTCTTCACTTCAGGTTTCCTGTATACCTATGACCTTCTTATTGACGATAAAACACAGAAGTTGCATCCGAATTTAATACAAAAGTCACAATGCCGACTTAAGTACAAGAGGATTGACACTCTCACTTTCTATGGTTTGAACCTTTCCTGTGAGTCCAGTCATAGATTCAGATTTTTCACTTCTGGTTTACTGTATCCGTTGAACCTTCTTTTTGACGATGAAGCACAGAAATTGCATCGGAATTAAATTCAAAAAGCACAATGCCGACTTAAGTACAATAGGACTGACACTCTACCTTTCTATGTTTTGAACCTCTCCTGTGAGTCCAGTTTTAGATTCCGATGCTTCACTTCAGGTTTACTATATCCCTTGGACTCTCTTGTTATCGATGAAACACAGAAATTGCATCCGAATTTAACACAAAAGGACAATGCCAACTTAAGTACAAGAGAACTGACACTCTACCTTTCTATGATTTGAACCTCTCCTGTGAGTCCAGTTCTAGATTCCGATGCTTCACTTCAGGGTTACTGTATCCCTTGGACCCTCTTATTGACGATGAAACACAGAAATCGCATCCGAATTTAATACAAAAGGCATAATGAAGACTTAAGTACGAGAGGATAGACACTCTCACTTTCTATGATTTTAACCTCTCCTGTGAGCCCAGTTTTGGATTCCAATGCTTCACATCTGGTTTGCTGTATACCTTGGACCTTCTTATTGACGATGAAACACAGCACTTGCATCCGAATTTAATACAAAAGGCACAATACCGACATAAATACAAGAGGACTGACACTTTCACTCTCTATGAATTGAACCGCCCCTGTGAGTCCAGTTTTAGATTCCGATGCTTCACTTCAGGTTTACTGTATACCTTGGACCTTCTTAATGACGATGAAACACAGAAATTGCATCCGAATTTAATACAAAATGCATAATGCCGACTTAAGTACAAGAGGACTGACACTCTCACTTTCCTGATTTGAACCTCTCCTGTGAGTCCAGTTTTAGATTCCGATTTTTCACTTCAGGTTTACTGTATCCGTTGGACCTTCTTTTTGACGATGAAGCTCAGAATTTGCATCGAAATTAAATTCAAAAGGCACAATGCCGACTTTAGTACAAGAAAACTGACACTCTTACTTTCTATGATTTGAACCTTTATTGTGAGTCCAGTTTTAGATTCCGATGCTTCACTTCAGGTTTCCTGTGTACCTCGGACGTTCTTATTGACGATGAAACAACGAAATTGCATCCGATATAAATTCAAAAGGCACAATGCCGACTTAAGTACAAGAGGACTGACACTCTAACTTTCTATGATTTGAACCTCACCCGTGAGCCCAGTTTTAGATTCCGATGCTTCACTTCTGGTTTACTGTATACCTTGGACCTTCTTATTGATCCTGAAACACAGATATTGCATCCGAATTTGATACAAAAGGCACAATGCCGACTTAAGTACTAGAGGACTGACACTCTCACTTTCTATGATTTGAAGCACTCCTGTGAGTCTAGTTTCAGATTCCGATGCTTCACTTCAGGTTTCCTGTATACCTGGGACCTTCTTATTGACGATAAAACACAGAAATTGCATCGGAATTTAATACAAAAGGCTCAATGCCGACTTAAGTACAAAAGGACTGACACTCTAACTTTCTGTGATTTTAACCTCTCCAGTGTGTCCAGTTTTAGTTTCCGATGCGTCACTTCAGGATTACTGTATCCCTTGGACCTTCTTATTGACGATGAAGCACAGAAATTGCATTCGAATTTAATTCAAAAGGCACAATGCCGACTTAAGTACTGGAGGACTGACACTCCCACTTTCTATGTTTTGAACCTCTCCTGTGGGTCCAGGTTTAGATTCCGATGCTTCACTTCAGGTTTACTGTATCCCTTGAACCTTCTTATTGACGATGAAACACAGAAATTGCATCGGAATTTAATACAAAAGGCACAATGCCGACTTAAGTACAAGAGGACTGTCACTCTAACATTCTATGATTTGAAACTCTCCTGTGGGTCAAGTTTTAGATTCCGATGCTTCACTACAGGTTTACTGTATACCTTGGAACTTCTTAATGATGAAGAGACACAGTAATTGCATCGGAATAAAAATTCAAAAGGCACAATGCCGACTTAAGTACAAGTGGACTGACACTCTAACTTTCCATGATTTGAACCTCTCCTGTGAGTCCAGTTTTAGATTCCGATGCTTCACTTCCGGTTTACTGTATCCCTTGGACCTTCATATTGACGAGGAAACACAGAAATTGCATCCGAATTTAATACATAAGTCACAATGCCGACTTAAGTACAAGAGGACTGACACTCTCACTTTCTATGGTTTGAACCTCTCCTGTGAGTCCAGTCATAGATTCAGATTTTTCACTTCAGGTTTACTGTATCCGTTGGACCTTCTTTTTGACGATGAAGCACAGAAATTGCATCCGAATTTAATACAAAAGGCACAATGCCAACTTAAGTACAAGAGGACTGACACACTACCTTTCTATGATTTGAACCTCTACTGTGAGTCCAGTTCTAGATTCCGATGCTTCACTTCAGGTTTACTGTATCCCTTGGACCCTCTTATTGACGATGAAACACAGAAATCGCATCCGAATTTAATACAAAAGGCATAATGCCGACTTAAGTACGAGAGGATAGACACTCTCACTTTCTATGATTTTAATCTCTCCTGTGAGCCCAGTTTTGGATTCCAATGCTTCATATCTGGTTTGCTGTATACCTTGGACCTTCTTATTGACGATGAAACACAGCAATTGCATCCGAATTTAATACAAAAGGCACAATGCCGACTTAAGTACTAGAGGACTGACACTTTCACTCTCTATGAATTGAACCGCCCCTGTGAGTCCAGTTTTAGATTCCGATGCTTCACTTCAGGTTTCCTGTATACCTGGGACCTTCTTATTGACGATAAAACACAGAAATTGCATCGGAATTTAATACAAAAGGCTCAATGCCGACTTAAGTACAAAAGGACTGACACTCTAACTTTCTGTGATTTTAACCTCTCCAGTGTGTCCAGTTTTAGTTTCCGATGCGTCACTTCAGGATTACTGTATCCGTTGGACCTTCTTTTTGACGATGAAGCACAGAAATTGCATCGGAATTAAATTCAAAAAGCACAATGACGACTTAAGTACAATAGGTCTGACACTCTACCTTTCTATGTTTTGAACCTCCCCTGTGAGTCCAGTTTTAGATTCCGATGCTTCACTTCAGGTTTACTATATCCCTTGGACCCTCTTGTTATCGATGAAACACAGAAATTGCATCCGAATTTAATACAAAGGGCACAATGCCAAGTTAAGTACAAGAGAACTGACACTCTACCTTTCTATGATTTGAACCTCTCCTGTGAGTCCAGTTCTAGATTCCGATGCTTCACTTCAGGTTTACTGTATGCCTTGGACCCGCTTATTGACGATGAAACACAGAAATCGCATCCGAAATTAATACAAAAGGCATAATGCCGACTTAAGTACGAGAGGATAGACACTCTCACTTTCTATGATTTTAACCTCTCCTGTGAGCCCAGTTTTGTATTCCAATGCTTCACATCTCGTTTGCTGTATACCTTGGACCTTCTTGTTGACGATGAAACACAGCAATTGCATCCGAATTTAATACAAAAGGCACAATGCCGATTTAAATACAAGAGGACTGACACTTTCACTCTCTATGAATTGAACCGCCCCTGTGAGTCCAGTTTTAGATTCCGATGCTTCACTTCAGGTTTACTGTATACCTTGGACCTTCTTAATGACGATGAAACACAGAAATTGCATCCGAATTTAATACAAAATGCATAATGCCGACTTAAGTACAAGAGGACTGACACTCTCACTTTCCATGATTTGAACCTCTCCTGTGAGTCCAGTTTTAGATTCCGATTTTTCACTTCAGGTTTACTGTATCCGTTGGACCTTCTTTTTGAGGATGAAGCTCAGAAATTGCATCGAAATTAAATTCAGAATGCACAATGCCGACTTAAGTACAAGAGGACTCACACTCTAACTTTCTATGATTTCAACCTCACCTGTGAGCCCAGTTTTAGATTCCGATGCTTCACTTCAGGTTTACTGTATACCTTGGACCTTCTTATTGATCCTGAAACACAGATATTGCATCCGAATGTAATACAAAAGGCACAATGCCGACTTAAGTACTAGAGGACTGACACTCTCACTTTCTATGATTTGAAGCACTCCTGTGAGTCTAGTTTCAGATTCCGATTCTTCACTTCAGGTTTCCTGTATACCTGGGACCTTCTTATTGACGATAAAACACAGAAGTTGCATTAGAATTTAATACAAAAGGCACAATGCCGACTTAAGTACAAGAGGACTGACACTCTAACTTTCTGTGATTTGAGCCTCTCCAGTGAGTCCAGTTTTAGTTTCCGATGCGTCACTTCAGGATTACTGTATCCCTTGGACCTTCTTATTGACGATGAAGCACAGAAATTGCATTCGAATTTAATTCAAAATTCACAATGCCGACTTAAGTACTTGAGGACTGACACTCTCACTTTCTATGATTTGAACCTCTCCTGTGGGTCCAGGTTTAGATTCCGATGCTTCACTTCAGGTTTACTGTATCCCTTGAACCTTCTTATTGACGATGAAACACAGAAATTGCATCAGAATTTAATACAAAAGGCACAATGCCGACTTAAGTACAAGAGGACTGACACTCTAACATTCCATGATTTGAAACTCTCCTGTGGGTCAAGTTTTAGATTCCGATGCTTCACTACAGGTTTACTGTACACCTTGGAACTTCTTAATGATGATGAAACACAGTAATTGCATCGGAATAAATATTCAAAAGGCACAATGCCGACTTAAGTACAAGTGGACTGACACTCTAACTTTCTATGATTTGAACCTCTCCTGTGAGTCCAGTTTTAGATTCCGATTCTTCACTTCAGGTTTCCTGTATACCTATGACCTTCTTATTGACGATAAAACACAGAAGTTGCATCCGAATTTAATACAAAAGTCACAATGCCGACTTAAGTACAAGAGGATTGACACTCTCACTTTCTATGGTTTGAACCTTTCCTGTGAGTCCAGTCATAGATTCAGATTTTTCACTTCTGGTTTACTGTATCCGTTGAACCTTCTTTTTGACGATGAAGCACAGAAATTGCATCGGAATTAAATTCAAAAAGCACAATGCCGACTTAAGTACAATAGGACTGACACTCTACCTTTCTATGTTTTGAACCTCTCCTGTGAGTCCAGTTTTAGATTCCGATGCTTCACTTCAGGTTTACTATATCCCTTGGACTCTCTTGTTATCGATGAAACACAGAAATTGCATCCGAATTTAACACAAAAGGACAATGCCAACTTAAGTACAAGAGAACTGACACTCTACCTTTCTATGATTTGAACCTCTCCTGTGAGTCCAGTTCTAGATTCCGATGCTTCACTTCAGGGTTACTGTATCCCTTGGACCCTCTTATTGACGATGAAACACAGAAATCGCATCCGAATTTAATACAAAAGGCATAATGAAGACTTAAGTACGAGAGGATAGACACTCTCACTTTCTATGATTTTAACCTCTCCTGTGAGCCCAGTTTTGGATTCCAATGCTTCACATCTGGTTTGCTGTATACCTTGGACCTTCTTATTGACGATGAAACACAGCACTTGCATCCGAATTTAATACAAAAGGCACAATACCGACATAAATACAAGAGGACTGACACTTTCACTCTCTATGAATTGAACCGCCCCTGTGAGTCCAGTTTTAGATTCCGATGCTTCACTTCAGGTTTACTGTATACCTTGGACCTTCTTAATGACGATGAAACACAGAAATTGCATCCGAATTTAATACAAAATGCATAATGCCGACTTAAGTACAAGAGGACTGACACTCTCACTTTCCTGATTTGAACCTCTCCTGTGAGTCCAGTTTTAGATTCCGATTTTTCACTTCAGGTTTACTGTATCCGTTGGACCTTCTTTTTGACGATGAAGCTCAGAATTTGCATCGAAATTAAATTCAAAAGGCACAATGCCGACTTTAGTACAAGAAAACTGACACTCTTACTTTCTATGATTTGAACCTTTATTGTGAGTCCAGTTTTAGATTCCGATGCTTCACTTCAGGTTTCCTGTGTACCTCGGACGTTCTTATTGACGATGAAACAACGAAATTGCATCCGATATAAATTCAAAAGGCACAATGCCGACTTAAGTACAAGAGGACTGACACTCTAACTTTCTATGATTTGAACCTCACCCGTGAGCCCAGTTTTAGATTCCGATGCTTCACTTCTGGTTTACTGTATACCTTGGACCTTCTTATTGATCCTGAAACACAGATATTGCATCCGAATTTGATACAAAAGGCACAATGCCGACTTAAGTACTAGAGGACTGACACTCTCACTTTCTATGATTTGAAGCACTCCTGTGAGTCTAGTTTCAGATTCCGATGCTTCACTTCAGGTTTCCTGTATACCTGGGACCTTCTTATTGACGATAAAACACAGAAATTGCATCGGAATTTAATACAAAAGGCTCAATGCCGACTTAAGTACAAAAGGACTGACACTCTAACTTTCTGTGATTTTAACCTCTCCAGTGTGTCCAGTTTTAGTTTCCGATGCGTCACTTCAGGATTACTGTATCCCTTGGACCTTCTTATTGACGATGAAGCACAGAAATTGCATTCGAATTTAATTCAAAAGGCACAATGCCGACTTAAGTACTGGAGGACTGACACTCCCACTTTCTATGTTTTGAACCTCTCCTGTGGGTCCAGGTTTAGATTCCGATGCTTCACTTCAGGTTTACTGTATCCCTTGAACCTTCTTATTGACGATGAAACACAGAAATTGCATCGGAATTTAATACAAAAGGCACAATGCCGACTTAAGTACAAGAGGACTGTCACTCTAACATTCTATGATTTGAAACTCTCCTGTGGGTCAAGTTTTAGATTCCGATGCTTCACTACAGGTTTACTGTATACCTTGGAACTTCTTAATGATGAAGAGACACAGTAATTGCATCGGAATAAAAATTCAAAAGGCACAATGCCGACTTAAGTACAAGTGGACTGACACTCTAACTTTCCATGATTTGAACCTCTCCTGTGAGTCCAGTTTTAGATTCCGATGCTTCACTTCCGGTTTACTGTATCCCTTGGACCTTCATATTGACGAGGAAACACAGAAATTGCATCCGAATTTAATACATAAGTCACAATGCCGACTTAAGTACAAGAGGACTGACACTCTCACTTTCTATGGTTTGAACCTCTCCTGTGAGTCCAGTCATAGATTCAGATTTTTCACTTCAGGTTTACTGTATCCGTTGGACCTTCTTTTTGACGATGAAGCACAGAAATTGCATCCGAATTTAATACAAAAGGCACAATGCCAACTTAAGTACAAGAGGACTGACACACTACCTTTCTATGATTTGAACCTCTACTGTGAGTCCAGTTCTAGATTCCGATGCTTCACTTCAGGTTTACTGTATCCCTTGGACCCTCTTATTGACGATGAAACACAGAAATCGCATCCGAATTTAATACAAAAGGCATAATGCCGACTTAAGTACGAGAGGATAGACACTCTCACTTTCTATGATTTTAATCTCTCCTGTGAGCCCAGTTTTGGATTCCAATGCTTCATATCTGGTTTGCTGTATACCTTGGACCTTCTTATTGACGATGAAACACAGCAATTGCATCCGAATTTAATACAAAAGGCACAATGCCGACTTAAGTACTAGAGGACTGACACTTTCACTCTCTATGAATTGAACCGCCCCTGTGAGTCCAGTTTTAGATTCCGATGCTTCACTTCAGGTTTACTGTATACCTTGGACCTTCTTAATGACAATGAAACACAGAAATTGCATCCGAATTCAATACAAAATGTATAATGCCGACTTAAGTACAAGAGGACTGACACTCTCACTTTCCATGATTTGAACCTCTCCTGTGAGTCCAGTTTTAGATTCCGATTTTTCACTTCAGGTTTACTGTATCCGTTGGACCTTCTTTTTGACGATGAAGCTCAGAAATTGCATCGAAATTAAGTTCAAAAGGCACAATGCCGACTTTAGTACAAGAGGACTGACACTCTACCTTTCTATGGATTTGAACCTGTCCTGTGAGTCCAGTTCTAGATTCCGATGCTTCCCTTCAGGTTTACTGTATACCTTGGACCTTCTTATTGACGATGAAACACAGCAATTGCATCCGAATTTAATACAAAAGTAACAATGCCGACTTAAGTACAAGAGGACTGACACTTTCACTTTCTATGAATTGAACCTCCCCTGTGAGTCCAGTTTTAGATTCCGATGCTTCACTTCAGGTTTACTGTCTACCATGGACCTTCTTATTGACGATGAAGCACAGAAATTGCATCCGAACATAATACAAAAGGCACAATGCCGACTTAAGTACAAGAGGACTGACACTCTCACTTTCTATGATTTGAAACTCTCCTGTGAGTCCAGTTTTAGATTCCAATGCTTCTCTTCAGGTTTACTGTATCCCTTGGACCGTCTTATTGACGATGAAACACAGGAATTGTATCCGAACTTAATAAAAAATTCACAATGCCGTCTTAAGTACAAGAGGACTGACACTCTCACTTTCTATGATTTGAACCTCTCCTGTGAGTCCAGTTTTAGATTCCGATGCCTCACTTCAGGTTTACTGTATACCTTGGACCTTCTTAATGACGATGAAACACAGAAATTGCATCTGAATTAAATTCGAAAGGCACAATGCCGACATAAGTACAAGAGGACTGACCCTCTAAATTTCTATGATTTGAACCTCTTCTGTGAGTCCAGTTTTAGATTCCGATGATTCACTACAGGTTTACTGTATCCCTTGGACTTCCTTATTGACGGTGAAACACAGAAATTGCATCCGAATTTAATACAAAAGGCACAATGCCGACTTAAGTACAAGAGGACTGACACTCTCACTTTCTATGATTTGAACCTCTCCTGTGAGTCCAGTTTTAGATTCCGATGCTTGACTTCAGGTTTCGTGTACACCTTGGACGTTCTTATTGACGATGAAACACAGAAATTGCATTCGAATTAAATACAAAAGGCACAATGCCGACTTAAGTACAAGAGGACTGACACTCTCACTTTCTATGATTTGAACAGCTCCTGTGAGTCCAGTTTCAGATTCCGATGCTTGACATCAGGTTTCGTGTATACCTTGGACGTTCTTATTGACGATGAAACACAGAAATTGCATCGAAATTAAATTCAAAAGGCTCAATGTCGACTTATGTACAAGGGGACTGACACTCTACCTTTCTATGATTTGAACGTCTCCTGTGAGTCCAGTTTTAGATTCCGATGCTTCAATTCAGGTTTACTGTATCCCTTGGACCCTCTTATTGACGATGAAACACAGAAATCGCATCCGAATTTGATACAAAAGGCATAATGTCGACTTAAGTACGAGAGGATAGACACTCTCACTTTCTATGATTTGAACCTCTCCTCTGAGCCCAGTTTTAGATTCCGATGCTTCACTTCTGGTTTCCTGTATACCTTGGACATTCTTATTGACTATGAAACACAGCAATTTCATCCGAATTTAATACAAATGGCACAATGCCGACTTAAGTACAAGAGGACTGACACTTTCACTTTCTATGAATTGAACCTCCCCTGTGAGTCCAGTTTTAGATTCCGATGCTTCACTTCAGGTTTACTGTATACCTTGGACCTTGTTAATGACGATGAAACACAGAAATTAAATCCGAATTTAATACAAAAAGCCTAATGCCGACTTAAGTACAAGAGGACTGGCACTCTCACTTTCTATGATTTGAACCTCTCCTGTGAGTCCAGTTTTAGATTCCGATTTTTTACTTCAGTTTTTCTGTATCCGTTAAACCTTCTTTTTGACGATGAAGCTCAGAAATTGCATCGGAATTAAATTCAAAAGGCACAATGCCGACTTAAGTACAAGAGGACTGACACTCTAACTTTCTATGATTTGAACCTGTCCTGTGAGTCCAGTTTTAGATTCCGATGCTTCACTTCCGGTTTACTGTATACCTTGGACCTTCTTATTGACGATGAAACACAGAAATTGCATCCGAAATTAATACAAAAGTCACAATGCCGACTTAAGTACAAGAGGACTAACACTCTCACTTTCTATGATTTGAACCTCTCCTGTGAGTCCAGTTTTAGATTCTGATGCTTCACTTCAGGTCTACTGTATCCCTTGGACCTTCTTATTGACCATGAAACAAAGACATTGCATCCGAATTTAATACAAAAGGCACAATGCCGACTTAAGGAAAAGAGGACTGACACTCTCACTTTCTATGATTTGAACCTCTCCTGTGACTCCAGTTTTAGATTCCGATGCTTGACTTCAGGTTTCGTGTACACCTTGGACGTTCTTATTGACGATGAAACACAGAAATTGAATTCGAATTTAATACAAACGGCACAATGCCGACTTAAGTACAAGAGGACTGACACTCTACATTTCTATGATTTGAACCTCTCCTGTGAGTCCAGTTTTAGATTCCGATGCTTCACTTCAGGTTTACTGTATCCCTTGGACCTTCTTGTTGACGATGAAACACAGAAATTGTTTCCGAATTTAATACAAAAGGCACAATGCCGACTTAAGTACAAGAGGAGTGACACTCACACTTTCTATGATTTGAACCTCTCCTGTGAGTCCAGTTTTAGATTCCGATGCTTCACTTCAGGTTTACTGTATCCCTTGGACCCTCATATTGACGATGAAACACAGAAATCGCATCCGAATTTAATACAAAAGGCATAATGCCGACATAAGTACGAGAGGATATACGCTCTCACTTTCTATGATTTGAACCTCTCCTGTGAGCCCAGTTTTAGATTCCGATGCTTCACTTCTGGTTTCCTGTATACCTTGGACTTTCTTAATGACGATGAAACACAGCAATTGCATCCGAATTCAATACAAAAGGCACAATGCCGACTTAAGTACAAGAGGACTGACACTTTCACTTTCTATGAATTGAACCTCCCCTGTGGGTCCAGTTTTAGATTCCGATGCTTTACTTCAGGTTTACTGTATACCTTGGAAATTCGTATTGACGATGAAACACAGAAATTGCATCCGAATGTAATACAAAAGGCACAATGCCGACTTAAGTACAAGGGGACTGACACTCTCACTTTCTATGATTTGAACCTCTCCTGTGAGTCCAGTTTTAGATTCCGATGCTTCACTTCAGGTTTACTGTATCCCTTGGACATTCTTATTGACGATGAAACACAGAAATTGTATCCGAATTTAATACAAAATTCACAAAGCCGACTTAAGTACAAGAGGACTGACACTCTCACTTTTTATGATTTGAACCTCTCCTGTGAGTCCAGTTTTAGATTCCGATGCCTCACTTCAAGTCTACTATATACCTTGGACCTTCTTATTGACGATGAAACACAGAAATTGCATTCGAATTAAATTCAAAAGGCACAATGCCGACATAAGTACAAGAGGACTGACTCTCGAACTTTCTATGATTTGAACCTCTCCTGTGAGTCCAGTTTTAGATTCCGATGCTTGACTTCAGGTTTCGTGTACACCTTGGACGTTCTTATTGACGATGAAACACAGAAATTGCATCCGAATTTAATACAAAAGGCACAATGCCAACTTAAGTACAACAGGACTGACACTCTCACTTTCTATGATTTGAACACCTCCTGTGAGTCCAGTTTCAGATTCCGATGCTTGTCTTCAGGTTTCGTGTATACCTTGGACGTTCTTATTGACGATGAAACACAGAAATTGCATCGGAATTAAATTCAAAAGGCACAATGCCGACTTAAGTACAAGAATACTGACACTCTACCTTTCTATGATTTGAACGTCTCCGGTGAGTCCAGTTTTAGATTCCGATGCTTCACTTCAGGTTTACTGTATTCCTTGGACCCTCTTATTGACGATGAAACACAGAAATCGCATCCGAATTTAATACAAAAGGCATAATGCCGACTTAAGTACGAGAGGATAGACACTCTTACTTTCTATGATTTGAACCTCTCTTGTGAGCCCAGTTTTGGATTCCAATGCTTCATATCTGGTTTGCTGTATACCTTGGACCTTCTTATTGACGATGAAACTCAGCAATTGCATCCGAATTTAATACAAAAGGCACAATGCCGACTTAAGTACTAATGGACTGACACTTTCACTCTCTATGAATTGAACCGCCCCTGTGAGTCCAGTTTTAGATTCCGATGCTTCACTTCAGGTTTACTGTATACCTTGGACCTTCTTAATGACAATGAAACACAGAAATTGCATCCGAATTCAATACAAAATGTATAATGCCGACTTAAGTACAAGAGGACTGACACTCTCACTTTCTATGATTTGAACAGCTCCTGTGAGTCCAGTTTCAGATTCCGATGCTTGACTTCAGGTTTCGTGTACACCTTGGACGTTCTTATTGACGATGAAACACAGAAATTGCATTCGAATTAAATACAAAAGGCACAATGCCGACTTAAGTACAAGAGGACTGACACTCTCACTTTCTATGATTTGAACAGCTCCTGTGAATCCAGTTTCAGATTCCGATGCTTGACTTCAGGTTTCGTGTATACCTTGGACGTTCTTATTGACGATGAAACACAGAAATTGCATCGAAATTAAATTCAAAAGGCTCAATGTCGACTTATGTACAAGGGGACTGACACTCTACCTTTCTATGATTTGAACGTCTCCTGTGAGTCCAGTTTTAGATTCCGATGCTTCAATTCAGGTTTACTGTATCCCTTGGACCCTCTTATTGACGATGAAACACAGAAATCGCATCCGTATTTGATACAAAAGGCATAATGTCGACTTAAGTACGAGAGGATAGACACTCTCACTTTCTATGATTTGAACCTCTCCTCTGAGCCCAGTTTTAGATTCCGATGCTTCACTTCTGGTTTCCTGTATACCTTGGACATTCTTATTGACTATGAAACACAGCAATTGCATCCGAATTTAATACAAATGGCACAATGCCGACTTAAGTACAAGAGGACTGACACTTTCACTTTCTATGAATTGAACCTCCCCTGTGAGTCCAGTTTTAGATTCCGATGCTTCACTTCAGGTTTACTGTATACCTTGGACCTTGTTAATGACGATGAAACACAGAAATTAAATCCGAATTTAATACAAAAAGCCTAATGCCGACTTAAGTACAAGAGGACTGACACTCTCACTTTCTATGATTTGAACCTCTCCTGTGAGTCCAGTTTTAGATTCCGATTTTTTACTTCAGTTTTTCTGTATCCGTTAAACCTTCTTTTTGACGATGAAGCTCAGAAATTGCATCGGAATTAAATTCAAAAGGCACAATGCCGACTTAAGTACAAGAGGACTGACACTCTAACTTTCTATGATTTGAACCTGTCCTGTGAGTCCAGTTTTAGATTCCGATGCTTCACTTCCGGTTTACTGTATACCTTGGACCTTCTTATTGACGATGAAACACAGAAATTGCATCCGAAATTAATACAAAAGTCACAATGCCGACTTAAGTACAAGAGGACTAACACTCTCACTTTCTATGATTTGAACCTCTCCTGTGAGTCCAGTTTTAGATTCTGATGCTTCACTTCAGGTCTACTGTATCCCTTGGACCTTCTTATTGACCATGAAACAAAGACATTGCATCCGAATTTAATACAAAAGGCACAATGCCGACTTAAGGAAAAGAGGACTGACACTCTCACTTTCTATGATTTGAACCTCTCCTGTGACTCCAGTTTTAGATTCCGATGCTTGACTTCAGGTTTCGTGTACACCTTGGACGTTCTTATTGACGATGAAACACAGAAATTGAATTCGAATTTAATACAAACGGCACAATGCCGACTTAAGTACAAGAGGACTGACACTCTACATTTCTATGATTTGAACCTCTCCTGTGAGTCCAGTTTTAGATTCCGATGCTTCACTTCAGGTTTACTGTATCCCTTGGACCCTCATATTGACGATGAAACACAGAAATCGCATCCGAATTTAATACAAAAGGCATAATGCCGACATAAGTACGAGAGGATATACGCTCTCACTTTCTATGATTTGAACCTCTCCTGTGAGCCCAGTTTTAGATTCCGATGCTTCACTTCTGGTTTCCTGTATACCTTGGACTTTCTTAATGACGATGAAACACAGCAATTGCATCCGAATTCAATACAAAAGGCACAATGCCGACTTAAGTACAAGAGGACTGACACTTTCACTTTCTATGAATTGAACCTCCCCTGTGGGTCCAGTTTTAGATTCCGATGCTTTACTTCAGGTTTACTGTATACCTTGGAAATTCGTATTGACGATGAAACACAGAAATTGCATCCGAATGTAATACAAAAGGCACAATGCCGACTTAAGTACAAGGGGACTGACACTCTCACTTTCTATGATTTGAACCTCTCCTGTGAGTCCAGTTTTAGATTCCGATGCTTCACTTCAGGTTTACTGTATCCCTTGGACATTCTTATTGACGATGAAACACAGAAATTGTATCCGAATTTAATACAAAATTCACAAAGCCGACTTAAGTACAAGAGGACTGACACTCTCACTTTTTATGATTTGAACCTCTCCTGTGAGTCCAGTTTTAGATTCCGATGCCTCACTTCAAGTCTACTATATACCTTGGACCTTCTTATTGACGATGAAACACAGAAATTGCATTCGAATTAAATTCAAAAGGCACAATGCCGACATAAGTACAAGAGGACTGACTCTCGAACTTTCTATGATTTGAACCTCTCCTGTGAGTCCAGTTTTAGATTCCGATGCTTGACTTCAGGTTTCGTGTACACCTTGGACGTTCTTATTGACGATGAAACACAGAAATTGCATCCGAATTTAATACAAAAGGCACAATGCAAACTTAAGTACAACAGGACTGACACTCTCACTTTCTATGATTTGAACACCTCCTGTGAGTCCAGTTTCAGATTCCGATGCTTGTCTTCAGGTTTCGTGTATACCTTGGACGTTCTTATTGACGATGAAACACAGAAATTGCATCGGAATTAAATTCAAAAGGCACAATGCCGACTTAAGTACAAGAATACTGACACTCTACCTTTCTATGATTTGAACGTCTCCGGTGAGTCCAGTTTTAGATTCCGATGCTTCACTTCAGGTTTACTGTATCCCTTGGACCCTCTTATTGACGATGAAACACAGAAATCGCATCCGAATTTAATACAAAAGGCATAATGCCGACTTAAGTACGAGAGGATAGACACTCTTACTTTCTATGATTTGAACCTCTCTTGTGAGCCCAGTTTTAGATTCCGATGCTTCACTTCAGGTTTACTGTATACCTTCGACCTTCTTAATGACGATGAAACACAGAAATTGCATCCGAATTTAATACAAAAGGAATAATGCCGACTTAAGTACAAGAGGACTGACACTCTCACTTTCTATGATTTGAACCTCTCCTGTGAGTCCAGTTTTAGATTCCGATGCTTCACTTCAGGTTTACTGTATTCGTTGGAACTTCTTTTTGACGCTGAAGCTCAGAAATTGCATCGGAATTAAATTCAAAAGGCACAATGCCGACTTAAGTACAAGAGGACAGACACCCTACCTTTCTATGATTTGAACCTCTCCTGTGAGTCCAGTTTTAGATTCCGATGCTTCACTTCAGGTTTACTGTACAGCTTGGACCTTCTTATTGACGAGGAAACACAGAAATCGCATCCGAATTTAATACAAACGGCACAATGCCGACTTAAGTACATGAGGACTGACACTCTCACTTTCTATGATTTAAACCTCTCCTGTGAGTCCAGTTTTAGATTCCGATGCTTCACTTCAAGTTTACTGTATCACTTGGACCTTCTTATTGTCGATGAAACACAGAAATTGCATCCGAATTTAATACAAAAGGCACAAGGCTGACTTAGGTACAAGAGGACTGACACTCTCACTTTCTATGATTTGAACCCCTCCTGTGAGTCCAGTTTTAGATTCCGATGCTTCACTTCAGGTTTACTGTATACCTTGGACGTTCTTATTGACGATGAAACACAGAAATTGTATCGGAATTACATTCAAAAGGCACAATGCGGACTTAAGTACAAGAATACTGACACTCTACCTTTCTATGATTTGAACGTCTCCAGTGAGTCCATTTTTAGACTCCGATGCTTCACTTCAGGTTTACTGTATCCCTTGGACCCACTTATCGACGATGAAACACAGAAATCGCATCCGAATTTAATACAAAATGCATAATGCCGACTTAAGTACGAGAGGATAGACACCCTCACTTTCTATGATTTGAACCCCTCCTGTGAGCCCAGTTTTAGATTCCGATGCTTCACTTCAGCTTTACTGTATCCCTTGGACCCTCTTATTGACGATGAAACACAGAAATCGCATCCGAATTTAATACAAAAGGCATAATGCCGACTTAAGTACAACAGGACTGACACTCTATCTTTCCATGATTTGAACCTCTCCTGTGAGTCCAGTTATACATTTCGATGCTTTACCTCAGGTTTCCTGTATACCTTGGACCTTCTTATTGACGATGAAACACAGCAATAGCATCCGAATTTAATACAAAAGGCACAATGCCGACTTAAGGAAAAGAGGACTGACACTCTCACTTTCTATGATTTGAACCTCTCCTGTGAGTCCAGTTTTAGATTCCGATGATTCACTTCAGGTTTACTGTATCCCTTGGACTTTCTTGTTGTCGATGAAACACAGAAATTGCATCCGAATTTAATACAAAAGGCACAAGGCTGACTTAAGTACAAGAGGACTGACACTTTCAATTTTGTATGATTTGAACAACTCCAGTGAGTCAATATTTAGATTCCCATGCTTCACTTCAGGTCTACTGTATCACTTGCACCTTCTTATTGACGATGAACCACAGAAATTGCATCCGAATGTAATACAAAAGGCATAATGCCGACTTAAGTACAAGAGGACTGACAATCTCACTTTTTATGATTTGAAACTCTCCTGTGAGTCCAGTTTTAGTTTCCGATTTTTCAATTCATGTTTACTGTATCCTTTGGACCTTCTTTTTGACGATGAAGCTCAGAAATTGCATCGGAATTAAATTCAAAATGCACAATGCCGACTTAAGTTTAAGAGGACTGACACTCTACCTTTCTATGAATTGAACCTCGCCAGTGAGTCCAGTTTTAGATTCCGATGCTTCACTTCAGGTTTACTGTATCCCTTGGACCCTCTTATTGACGATGAAACACAGAAATCGCATCCGAATTTAATACAAAAGGCATAATGCCGACTTAAGTACAAGAGGAGTGACACTCTATCTTTCCATGATTTGAACCTCTCCTGTGAGTCCAGTTTTAGATTCCGATGCTTCACCTCAGGTTTCCTGTATACCTTGGACCTTCTTATTGACGATGAAACACAGAAGTTGCAACCGAATTAAATTCGAAAGGCACAATGCCGACATAAGTACAAGAGGACTGACTCTCTAACTTTCTATGATTTGAACTTCTTCTGTGAGTCCAGTTTTAGATTCCGATGATTCATTTCAGGTTTACTGTATCCCTTGGACTTTCTTATTGACGATGAAACACAGCAATTGGATCCGAATTTAATACAAAAGGCACAATGCCGACTTAAGTACAAGAGGAGTGACACTCACACTTTCTATGATTTGAACCTCTCCTGTGAGTCCAGTTTTTAATTCCGATGCTTCACTTCAGGTTTACTGTATCCCTTGGACCCTCATATTGACGATGAAACACAGAAATCGCATCCGAATTTAATACAAAAGGCATAATGCCGACATAAGTACGAGAGGATAGACACTCTCACTTTCTACGATTTGAACCTCTCCTCTGAGCCCAGTTTTAGATTCCGATGCTTCACTTCTGGTTTCCTGTATACCTTGGACATTCTTATTGACTATGAAACACAGCAATTGCATCCGAATTTAATACAAATAGCACAATGCCGACTTAAGTACAATTGGACTGACACTTTCACTTTCTATGAATTGAACCTCCCCTGTGAGTCCAGTTTTAGATTCCGATGCTTCACTTCAGGTTTACTGTATACCTTGGACCTTCTTAATGACGATGAAACACAGAATTTGCATCCGAATTTAATACAAAAGGCATAATGCAGACTTAAGTACAAGAGGACTGACACTCTCACTTGCTATGATTTGAACCTCTCCTGTGAGTCCAGTTTTAGATTCCGATTTTTTACTTCAGGTTTACTGTGTCCGTTAGACCTTCTTATTGACGATGAAGCTCAGATATTGCATCACAATTAAATTCAAAAGGCACAATGCCGACTTAAGTACAAGAGGACTGACACTCTAACTTTCTATGATTTGAACCTGTCCTGTGAGTCCAGTTTTAGATTCCGATGCTTCACTTCCGGTTTACTGTATACCTTGGACCTTCTTATTGACGATGAAACACAGAAATTGCATCCGAAATTAATACAAAAGTCACAATGCCGACTTAAGTACAAGAGGACTGACACTCTCACTTTCTATGATTTGAACCTCTCCTGTGAGTCCAGTTTTAGATTCTGTTGCTTCACTTCAGGTCTACTGTATCCCTTGGACCTTCTTATTGACCATGAAACAAAGACATTGCATCCGAATTTAATACAAAAGGCACAATGCCGACTTAAGGAAAAGAGGACTGACACTCTCACTTTCTATGATTTGAACCTCTCCTGTGACTCCAGTTTTAGATTCCGATGCTTGACTTCAGGTTTTGTGTACACCTTGGACGTTCTTATTGACGATGAAACACAGAAATTGCATTCGAATTTAATACAAACGGCACAATGCCGACTTAAGTACAAGAGGACTGACACTCTACATTTCTATGATTTGAACCTCTCCTGTGAGTCCAGTTTTAGATTCCGATGCTTCACTTCAGGTTTACTGTATACCTTGGAAATTCGTATTGACGATGAAACACAGAAATTGTATCCGAATTTAATACAAAATTCACAAAGCCGACTTAAGTACAAGAGGACTGACACTCTCACTTTTTATGATTTGAACCTCTCCTGTGAGTCCAGTTTTAGATTCCGATGCTTGACTTCAGGTTTCGTGTACACCTTGGACGTTCTTATTGACGATGAAACACAGAAATTGCATCCGAATTTAATACAAAAGGCACAATGCCAACTTAAGTACAACAGGACTGACACTCTCACTTTCTATGATTTGAACACCTCCTGTGAGTCCAGTTTCAGATTCCGATGCTTGTCTTCAGGTTTCGTGTATACCTTGGACGTTCTTATTGACGATGAAACACAGAAATTGCATCGGAATTAAATTCAAAAGGCAGAATGCCGACTTAAGTACAAGAATACTGACACTCTACCTTTCTATGATTTGAACGTCTCCAGTGAGTCCAGTTTTAGATTCCGATGCTTCACTTCAGGTTTAGTGTATCCCTTGGACCCTCTTATTGACGATGAAACCCAGAAATCGCATCCGAATTTAATACAAAAGGCATAATGCCGACTTATGTACGAGAGGATAGACACTCTCACTTTCTATGATTTGAACCTCTCTTGTGAGCCCAGTTTTAGATTCCGATGCTTCACTTCAGGTTTACTGTATACCTTGGACCTTCTTAATGACGATGAAACACAGAAATTGCATCCGAATTTAATACAAAAGGAATAATGCCGACTTAAGTACAAGAGGACTGACACTCAAACTTTCTATGATTTGAACCTCTCCTGTGAGTCCAGTTTTAGATTCCGATGCTTGACTTCAGGTTTCGTGTACACCTTGGACGTTCTTATTGACGATGAAACACAGAAATTGCATTCGAATTTAATACAAACGGCACAATGCCGACTTAAGTACAAGAGGACTGACACTCTACATTTCTATGATTTGAACCTCTCCTGTGAGTCCAGTTTTAGATTCCGATGCTTCACTTCAGGTTTACTGTATACCTTGGAAATTCGTATTGACGATGAAACACAGAAATTGTATCAGAATTTAATACAAAATTCACAAAGCCGACTTAAGTGCAAGAGGACTGACACTCTCACTTTTTATGATTTGAACCTCTCCTGTGAGTCCAGTTTTAGATTCCGATGTTTGACTTCAGGTTTCGTGTACACCTTGGACGTTCTTATTGACGATGAAACACAGAAAGTGCATCCGAATTTAATACTAAAGGCACAATGCCAACTTAAGTACAACAGGACTGACACTCTCACTTTCTATGATTTGAACACCTCCTGTGAGTCCAGTTTCAGATTCCGATGCTTGTCTTCAGGTTTCGTGTATACCTTGGACGTTCTTATTGACGATGAAACACAGAAATTGCATCGGAATTAAATTCAAAAGGCAGAATGCCGACTTAAGTACAAGAATACTGACACTCTACCTTTCTATGATTTGAACGTCTCCAGTGAGTCCAGTTTTAGATTCCGATGCTTCACTTCAGGTTTAGTGTATCCCTTGGACCCTCTTATTGACGATGAAACACAGAAATCGCATCCGAATTTAATACAAAAGGCATAATGCCGACTTAAGTACGAGAGGATAGACACTCTCACTTTCTATGATTTGAACCTCTCTTGTGAGCCCAGTTTTAGATTCCGATGCTTCACTTCAGGTTTACTGTATACCTGGGACCTTCTTAATGACGATGAAACACAGAAATTGCATCCGAATTTAATACAAAAGGAATAATGCCGACTTAAGTACAAGAGGACTGACACTCACACTTTCTATGATTTGAACCTCTCCTGTGACTCCAGTTTTAGATTCCGATGCTTGACTTCAGGTTTCGTGTACACCTTGGACGTTCTTATTGACGATGAAACACAGAAATAGCATTCGAATTTAATACAAACGGCACAATGCCGACTTAAGTACAAGAGGACTGACACTCTACATTTCTATGATTTGAACCTCTCCTGTGAGTCCAGTTTTAGATTCCGATGCTTCACTTCAGGTTTACTGTATACCTTGGAAATTCGTATTGACGATGAAACACAGAAATTGTATCCGAATTTAATACAAAATTCACAAAGCCGCCTTAAGTACAAGAGGACTGACACTCTCACTTTTTATGATTTGAACCTCTCCTGTGAGTCCAGTTTTAGATTCCGATGCATGACTTCAGGTTTCGTGTACACCTTGGACGTTCTTATTGACGATGAAACACAGAAATTGCATCCGAATTTAATACAAAAGGCACAATGCCAACTTAAGTACAACAGGACTGACACTCTCACTTTCTATGATTTGAACACCTCCTGTGAGTCCAGTTTCAGATTCCGATGCTTGTCTTCAGGTTTCGTGTATACCTTGGACGTTCTTATTGACGATGAAACACAGAAATTGCATCGGAATTAAATTCAAAAGGCAGAATGCCGACTTAAGTACAAGAATACTGACACTCTACCTTTCTATGATTTGAACGTCTCCAGTGAGTCCAGTTTTAGATTCCGATGCTTCACTTCAGGTTTAGTGTATCCCTTGGACCCTCTTATTGACGATGAAACACAGAAATCGCATCCGAATTTAATACAAAAGGCATAATGCCGACTTAAGTACGAGAGGATAGACACTCTCACTTTCTATGATTTGAACCTCTCTTGTGAGCCCAGTTTTAGATTCCGATGCTTCACTTCAGGTTTACTGTGTACCTTGGACCTTCTTAATGACGATGAAACACAGAAATTGCATCCGAATTTAATACAAAAGGAATAATGCCGACTTAAGTACAAGAGGACTGACACTCACACTTTCTATGATTTGAACCTCTCCTGTGAGTCCAGTTTTAGATTCCGATTTTTTACTTCAGGTTTACTGTATTCGTTGGACCTTCTTTTTGACGTTGAAGCTCAGAAATTGCATCGGAATTAAATTCAAAAGGCACAATGCCGACTTAAGTACAAGAGGACAGACACCCTACCTTTCTATGATTTGAACCTCTCCTGTGAGTCCAGTTTTAGATTCCGATGCTTCACTTCAGGTTTACTGTATACCTTGGACCTTCTTATTGACGAGGAAACACAGAAATCGCATCCGAATTTAATACAAACGGCACAATGCCGACTTAAGTACATGAGGACTGACACTCTCATTTTCTGTGATTTAAACCTCTCCTGTGAGTCCAGTTTTAGATTCCGATGCTTCACTTCAGGTTTACTGTATCACTTGGACCTTCTTATTGACGATGAAACACAGAAATTGTATACGAATTTAATACAAAAGGAACAATTCCGACTTAAGTACAAGAGGACTGACACTCACACTTTCTATGATTTGAACCTCTCCTGTGAGTCCAGTTTTAGATTCCGATGATTCACTTCAGGTTTACTGTATCCCTTGGACTTTCTTATTGTCGATGAAACACAGAAATTGCATCCGAATTTAATACAAAAGGCACAAGGCTGACTTAAGTACATGAGGACTGACACTCTCACTTTCTATGATTTGAACCCCTCCTGTGAGTCCAGTTTTAGATTCCGATGCTTCACTTCAGGTTTACTGTATACCTTGGACGTTCTTATTGACGATGAAACACAGAAATTGTATCGGAATTACATTCAAAAGGCACAATGCGGACTTAAGTATGAGAATACTGACACTCTACCTTTCTATGATTTGAACGTCTCCAGTGAGTCCATTTTTAGACTCCGATGCTTCACTTCAGGTTTACTGTATCCCTTGGACCCACTTATTGACGATGAAACACAGAAATCGCATCCGAATTTAATACAAAAGGCATAATGCCGACTTAAGTACGAGAGGATAGACACTCTCACTTTCTATGATTTGAACCCCTCCTGTGAGCCCAGTTTTAGATTCCGATGCTTCACTTCAGGTTTACTGTATCCCTTGGACCCTCTTATTGACGATGAAACACAGAAATCGCATCCGAATTTAATACAAAAGGCATAATGCCGACTTTAGTACAACAGGACTGACACTCTAACTTTCCATGATTTGAACCTCTCCTGTGAGTCCAGTTTTACATTTCGATGCTTTACCTCAGGTTTCCTGTATACCTTGGACCTTCTTATTGACGATGAAACACAGAAATTGCATCCGAATTAAATTCGAAAGGCACAATGCCGACATAAGTACAAGAGGACTGACTCTCTAACTTCCTATGATTTGAACTTGTTCTGTGAGTCCAGTTTAAGTTTCCGATGATTCATTTCAGGTTTACTGTATCCCTTGGACTTTCTTATTGACGATGAAACACAGCAATAGCATCCGAATTTAATACAAAAGGCACAATGCCGACTTAAGGAAAAGAGGACTGACACTCTCACTTCCTATGATTTGAACCTCTCCTGTGAGTCCAGTTTTAGATTCCGATGATTCACTTCAGGTTTACTGTATCCCTTGGACTTTCTTGTTGTCGATGAAACACAGAAATTGCATCCGAATTTAATACAAAAGGCACAAGGCTAACTTAAGTACAAGAGGACTGACACTTTGAATTTTGTATGATTTGAACAACTCCAGTGAGTCAATATTTAGATTCCGATGCTTCACTTCAGGTCTACTGTATCACTTGCACCTTCTTATTGACGATGAACCACAGAAATTGCATCCGAATGTAATACAAAAGGCATAATGCCGACTTAAGTACAAGAGGACTGACAAACTCACTTTCTATGATTTGAAACTCTCCTGTGAGTCCAGTATTAGTTTCCGATTTTTCAATTCAGGTTTACTGTATCCTTTGGACCTTCTTTTTGACGATGAAGCTCAGAAATTGCATCGGAATTAAATTCAAAATGCACAATGCCGACTTAAGTACAAGAGGACTGACACTCTACCTTTCTATGAATTGAACCTCGCCAGTGAGTCCAGTTTTAGATTCCGATGCTTCACTTCAGGTTTACTGTATCCCTTGGACCCTCTTATTGACGATGAAACACAGAAATCGCATCCGAATTTAATACAAAAGGCATAATGCCGACTTAAGTACAAGAGGACTGACACTCTATCTTTCCATGATTTGAACCTCTCCTGTGAGTCCAGTTTTAGATTCCGATGCTTCACCTCAGGTTTCCTGTACACCTTGGACCTTCTTATTGACGATGAAACACAGAAGTTGCAACCGAATTAAATTCGAAAGGCACAATGCCGACATAAGTACAAGAGGACTGACTCTCTAACTTTCTATGAATTGAACTTCTTCTGTGAGTCCAGTTTTAGATTCCGATGATTCATTTCAGGTTTACTGTATCCCTTGGACTTTCTTATTGACGATGAAACACAGCAATTGGATCCGAATTTAATACAAAAGGCACAATGCCGACTTAAGTACAAGAGGACTGACACTTTCACTTTCTATGAATTGAACCTGCCCTTTGAGTCCAGTTTTAGGTCCGATGCTTCACTTCAGGTTTACTGTATACCCTGGACCTTGTTATTGACGAGGAAACACAGAAATAGCATCCGAATTTAATACAAACGGCACAATGCCGACTTAAGTTCAAGAGGACTGACACTCTCACTTTCTATGATTTAAACCTTTCCTGTGAGTCCAGTTTTAGATTCCGATGCTTCACTTCAGGTTAACTGTACCCCTTGGACCTTCTTATTGACGATGAAACACAAAAATTGTATACGAATTTAATACAAAAGGCACAATTCCGACTTAAGTACAAGAGGACTGACACTCACACTTTCGATGATTTGAACCTCTCCTGTGAGTCCAGTTTTAGATTCCGATGATTCACTTCAGGTTTCCTGTATACTTTGGACCTTCTTATTGACGATGAAACACAGAAATTGCATCCGAATTTAATACAAAAGGCACAATGCCGACTTAAGGAAAAGAGGACTGACACTCTCACTTTCTATGATTTGAACCCCTCCTGTAAATCCAGTTTTAGATTCCGATGATTCACTTCAGGTTTACTGTATCCCTTGGACTTTCTTATTGTCGATGAAGCACAGAAATTGCATCCTAATTTAATACAAAAGGCACAAGGCTGACTTAAGTACAAGAGGGCTGACACTCTCACTTTCTATGATTTGAACCTCTCCTGTGAGCCCAGTTTTAGATTCCGATGCTTCACTTCTGGTTTCCTGTATACCTTAGACATTCTTATTGACGATGAAACACAGCAATTGCATCCGAATTTAATACAAAAGGCACAATGCCGACTTAAGTACAAGAGGACTGACACTCTCACTTTCTATGATTTGAACCTCTCCTGTGAGTCCAGTTTTAGATTCCGATGCTTCACTTCAGGTTTACTGTATCCCTTGGACCTTCTTATTGACGATGAAACACAGAAATTGTATCCGAATTTAATACAAAAAGCACAATGCCGACTTAAGTACAAGAGGACTGACACTCTCACTTTCTATGATTTGAACCTCTCCTATGAGTCCAGTTTTAGATTCCGATGCTTCACTTCAGGTCTACTGTATCCCTTGGACCTTCTTATTGGCGATGAAACACAGAAATTGCATCCGAATTTAATAAAAAAGGCACATTGCCGACTTATGGAAAAGAGGACTGACACTCTCACTTTCTATGATTTGAACCTCTTCTGTGAGTCCAGTTTTAGATTCCGATGATTCACTTCAGGTTTACTGTATCCCTTGGACTTTCTTATTGTCGATGAAACACAGAAATTGCATCCCAATTTAATACAAAAGGCACAAGGCTGACTTAAGTACAAGAGGACTGACACTCACACTTTCTATGATTTGAACCTCTCCTGTGAGTCCAGTTTTAGATTCCGATGCTTGACTACAGGTTTCGTGTATACCTTGGACGTTCTCATTAACGATGACACACAGAAATTGCATCCAAGTTTAATAAAAAGGCTCAATGCTGACTTAAGTACAAGAGGACTGACACTTTCACTTTCTATGAATTGAACCTGCCTTTTGAGTCCAGTTTTAGATTCGATGCTTCACTTCAGGTTTACTGTATACCTGGGACCTTCTTATTGACGAGGAAACACAGAAATTGCATCCGAATTTAATACAAACGGCACAATGCCGACTTAAGTACAAGAGGACGGACACTCTTACTTTCTATGATTTAAACCTTTTCTGTGGGTCCAGTTTTAGATTCCGTTGCTTCACTTCAGGTTTACTGTATCCCTTGGACCTTCTTATTGACGATGAAACACAGAAATTGTATCCGAATTTAATACAAAAGGCACAATTCCGACATAAGTACAAGAGGACTGACACTCACACTTTCTATGATTTGAACCTCTCCTGTGAGTCTAGTTTTAGATTCCGATGATTCACTTCAGGTTTGCTGTATACTTTGGACCTTCTTATTGACGATGAAACACAGAAATTGCATCCGAATTTAATACAAAAGGCACAAGGCCGACTTAAGGAAAAGAGGACTGACACTCTCACTTTCTATGATTTGAACCTCTCCTGTGAGTCCATTTTTAGATTCCGATGATTCACTTCAGGTTTACTGTATCCCTTGGACTTTCTTATTGTCGATGAAACACATAAATTGCATCCGAATTTAATACAAAAGGCACAAGGCTGACTTAAGTACAAGAGGACTGACACTCTCACTTTCTATGATTTGATCCTCTCCTGTGAGTCCAGTTTTAGATTCCGATGCTTGACTACAGGTTTCGTGTATACCTAGGACGTTCTTATTGACGATGAGACACTGAAATTGCATCCGAGTTTAATAAAAAGGCACAATGCTGACTTCAGTACAAGAGGACTGACACTTTCAATTTCTATGATTTGAACAACTCCTGTGAGTCAATAGTTAGATTCTGATGCTTCACTTCAGGTCTACTGTATCACTTGCACCTTCTTATTGACGATGAACCACAGAAATTGCATCCGAATGTAATACAAAAGGCATAATGTGGACTTAAGTACAAGAGGACTGACAATCTCACTTTGTATGATTTGAAATTCTCCTGTGAGTCCAGTTTTAGTTTCCGATTTTTCAATTCAGCTTTACTGTATCCGTTGGACCTTCTTTTTGACGATGAAGCTCAGAAATTGCATCGGAAGTAAATTCAAAATGCACAATGCCGACTTAAGTACAAGAGGACTGACACTCTATCTTTCCATGATTTGAACCCCTCCTGTGAGTCCAGTTTTAGATTCCGATACTTCACCTCAGGTTTTATGTGTACCTTGGACCTTCGCATTGACGATGAAACACAGAAGTTGCATCCGAATTAAATTCGAAAGGCACAATGCCGACATAAGTACAAGAGGACTGACTCTCTAACTTTCTATGATTTGAACCTGTCCTGTGAGTCCAGTTTTAGATTCCGATGCTTGACTACAGGTTTCGTGTATACCTTGGACGTTCTTATTAACGATGACACACAGAAATTGCATCCAAGTTTAATAAAAAGGCTCAATGCTGACTTAAGTACAAGAGGACTGACACTTTCAATTTCTATGATTTGAACAACTCCAGTGAGTCAATAGTTAGATTCCGATGCTTCACTTCAGGTCTACTGTATCACTTGCACCTTCTCATTGACGATGAACCACAGAAATTGCATCCGAATGTAATACAAAAGGCATAATGCCGACTTAAGTACAAGAGGACTGACAATCTCACTTTCTATGATTTGAAACTCTCCTGTGAGTCCAGTTTTAGTTTCCGATTTTTCAATTCAGGTTTACTGTATCCTTTGGACTTTCTTTTTGACGATGAAGCTCAGAAATTGCATCGGAATTAAATTCAAAATGCACAAGGCTGACTTAAGTACAAGAGGACTGCCACTCTCACTTTCTATGATTTGATCCTCTCCTGTGAGTCCAGTTTTAGATTCCGATGCTTGACTACAGGTTTCGTGTATACCTTGGACGTTCTTATTGACGATGAGACACAGAAATTGCATCCGAGTTTAATAAAAAGGCACAATGCTGACTTAAGTACAAGAGGACTGACACTTTCAATTTCTATGATTTGAACAACTCCTGTGAGTCAATAGTTAGATTCTGATGCTTCACTTCAGGTATACTGTATCACTTGCACCATCTTATTGACGATGAACCACAGAAATTGCATCCGAATGTAATACAAAAGGCATAATGCCGACTTAAGTACAAGAGGACTGACAATTTCAATTTCTATGATTTGAAACTCTCCTGTGAGTCCAGTTTCAGTTTCCGATCTTTCAATTTAGGTTTACTGTATCCGTTGGACCTTCTTTTTGACGATGAAGCTCAGAAATTGCATCGGAATTAAATTAGAAAGGCACAATGCCGACTTAAGTACAAGAGGACTGACACTCTACCTTTCTATGATTTGAACGTCTCCTGTGAGTCCAGTTTTAGATTCCGATGCTTCACTTCAGATTTACTGTATCCCTAGGACCCTCTTACTGACGATGAAACATATAAATCGCATCCGAATTTAATACAAAAGACATAATGCCGACTTAAGTACGAGAGGATAGACACTCTCACTTTCTATGACTTGAACCTCTCCTGTGAGCCCAGTTATAGATTCAGATGCTTCACTTCAGGTTTCCTGTATACCATGGAACTTCTTATTGACGATGAAACACAGCAATTGCATCCGAATTTAATACATAAGGCACAATGCCGACTTAAGTACAAGAGGACTGACACTTTCACTTTCTATGACTTGAACCTCCCCTGTGAGTCCAGTTTTAGATTCCGATGCTTCACTTCAGGTTTACTGTATACCTTGGACCTTCTTAATGACGATGAAACACAGAAATTGCATCCGAATTTAATACAAAAGGCAAAATGCCGACCTAAGTACAAGAGGACTGACACTCTCACTTTCAATGATTAGAACCTCTCCTGTGAGTCCAGTTTTAGATTCCGATTTTTTACTTCAGGTTTACTGTATCCGTTGGACCTTCTTTTTGACGATGAAGCTCAGAAATTGCATCGGAATTAAATTCAAAAGGCACAATGCCGGCTTAAGTACAAGAGGACTGACACTCTACCTTTCTATGATTTGAACCTCTCCTGTGAGTCCAGTTTTAGATTCCGATGCTTCACTTCAGGTTTACTGTATACCTTGGACCTTCTTATTGACGATGAAACACAGAAATTGCATCCGAATTTAATACAAAAGGCACAATGCCGACTTAAGTACAAGAGGACTGACACTCTCACTTTCTATGAGTTGAACCTCTCCTGTGAGTCCAGTTTTAGATTCCGATGCTTCACTTCAGGTTTACTGTATCCCTTGGACCTTCTTATTGGCGATGAAACACAGAAATTGTATCCAAATTAAATTCAAAAGGCACAATTCCGACATAAGTACAAGTGGACTGACTCTCTAACTTTCTGTGATTTGAACCTCTTCTTTGAGTCCAGTTTTAGTTTCCGATGATTCACTTCAGGTTTACTGTATTCCTTGGACTTTCTTGTTGACGATGAAACACAGCAATTGCATCCGAATTTAATACAAAAGGCACAATGCCGACTTAAGGAAAAGAGGACTGACACTCTCACTTTCTATGAATTGAACCCCCCCTGTGAGTCCAGCTGTAGATTCCGATGCTTCACTTCAGGTTTACTGTATACCTTGGACCTCCTTATTGACGATGAAACACAGAAATTGCATCCGAATTTAATACAAAGGGCACAATGCCGACTTAAGTACAAGAGGACTGACACTCTCACTTTCTATGATTTGAACGTCTCCTGTGAGTCCAGTTTTAGATTCCGATGCTTCAATTCAGGTTTACTGTATCCCTTGGACCTTCTTATTGACGATGAAACACAGAAATTGTATCCGAATTTAACACAAAAGGCACAATGCCGACTTAAGTACAAGAGGAGTGACACTCACACTTTTTATGATTTGAACCGCTCCTGTGAGTCCAGTTTTAGATTCCGATGCTTCACTTCAGCTTTACTGTATCCCTTGGACCCTCATATTGACGATGAAACACAGAAATCGCATCAGAATTTAATACAAAAGGCATAATGCCGACATAAGTACTAGAGGATAGACACTCTCACTTTCTATGATTTGAACCTCTCCTGTGAGCCCAGTTTCAGATTGCGATGCTTCACTTCTGGTTTCCTGTATACCTTGGACCTTCTTATTGACGATGAAACACAGCAATTGCATCCGAATTTAATACAAAAGGCACAATGCCGACTTAAGTACAAGAGGACAGACACTTTCACTTTCTATGAATTGAACCTCCCCTGTGAGTCCAGTTTTAGATTCCGATGCTTCACTTCAGGTTTACTGTATACCTTGGACCTTCTTAATGACGATGAAACACAGAAATTGCATCCGAATTTAATACAAAAGGCATAATGCCGACTTAAGTACAAGAGGACTGACACTCTCACTTTCAATGATTTGAACCCCTCCTGTGAGTCCAGTTTTAGATTCCGATTTTTTACTTCAGGTTTACTGTATCCGTTGGACCTTCTTTTTGACGATGAAGTTCAGAAATTGCATCGGAATTAAATTCAAAATGCACAATGCCGGCTTAAGTACAAGAGGACTGACACTCTACCTTTCTATGATTTGAACCTCTCCTGTGAGTCCAGTTTTAGATTCCGATGCTTCACTTCAGGTTTACTGTATACCTTGGACCTTCTTATTGACGATGAAACACAGAAATTGCATCCGAATTTAATACAAAAGGCACAATGCCGACTTAAGTACAAGAGGACTGACACTCTCACTTTCTATGAGTTGAACCTCTCCTGTGAGTCCAGTTTTAGATTCCGATGCTTCAATTCAGGTTTACTGTATCCCTTGGACCTTCTTATTGACGATGAAACACAGAAATTGTATCCGAATTTAACACAAAAGGCACAATGCCGACTTAAGTACAAGAGGAGTGACACTCACACTTTCTATGATTTGAACCTCTTCTTTGAGTCCAGTTTTAGTTTCCGATGATTCACTTCAGGTTTACTGTATACCTTGGACCTTCTTAATGACGATGAAACACAGAAATTGCATCCGAATTTAATACAAAAGGCATAATGCCGACCTAAGTACAAGAGGACTGACACTCTCACTTTCAATGATTAGAACCTCTCCTGTGAGTCCAGTTTTAGATTCCGATTTTTTACTTCAGGTTTACTGTATCCGTTGGACCTTCTTTTTGACGATGAAGCTCAGAAATGGCATCGGAATTAAATTCAAAAGGCACAATGCCGGCTTAAGTACAAGAGGACTGACACTCTACCTTTCTATGATTTGAACCTCTCCTGTGTGTCCAGTTTTAGATTCCGATGCTTCACTTCAGGTTTACTGTATACCTTGGACCTTCTTATTGGCGATGAAACACAGAAATTGTATCCAAATTAAATTCAAAAGGCACAATTCCGACATAAGTACAAGTGGACTGACTCTCTAACTTTCTATGATTTGAACCTCTTCTTTGAGTCCAGTTTTAGTTTCCGATGATTCACTTCAGGTTTACTGTATACCTTGGACCTCCTTATTGACGATGAAACACAGAAATTGCATCCGAATTTAATACAAAGGGCACAATGCCGACTTAAGTACAAGAGGAGTGACACTCACACTTTCTATGATTTGAACCGCTCCTGTGAGTCCAGTTTTAGATTCCGATGCTTCACTTCAGGTTTACTGTATCCCTTGGACCCTCATATTGACGATGAAACACAGAAATCGCATCAGAATTTAATACAAAAGGCATAATGCCGACATAAGTACTAGAGGATAGACACTCTCACTTTCTATGATTTGAACCTCTCCTGTGAGACCAGTTTCAGATTGCGATGCTTCACTTCTGGTTTCCTGTATACCTTGGACCTTCTTATTGACGATGAAACGCAGCAATTGCAACCGAATTTAATACAAAAGGCACAATGCCGACTTAAGTACAAGAGGACAGACACTTTCACTTTCTATGAATTGAACCTCCCCTGTGAGTCCAGTTTTAGATTCCGATGCTTCACTTCAGGTTTACTGTATACCTTGGACCTTCTTAATGACGATGAAACACAGAAATTGCATCCGAATTTAATACAAAAGGCATAATGCCGACTTAAGTACAAGAGGACTGACACTCTCACTTTCAATGATTTGAACCTCTCCTGTGAGTCCAGTTTTAGATTCCGATTTTTTACTTCAGGTTTACTGTATCCGTTGGACCTTCTTTTTGACGATGAAGCTCAGAAATTGCATCGGAATTAAATTCAAAAGGCACAATGCCGGCTTAAGTAAAAGAGGACTGACACTCTACCTTTCCATGATTTGAACCTCTCCTGTGAGTCCAGTTTTAGATTCCGATGCTTCACTTCAGGTTTACTGTATACCTTGGACCTTCTTATAGACGATGAAACACAGAAATTGCATCCGAATTTAATACAAAAGGCTCAATGCCGACTTAAGTACAAGAGGACTGTCACTCTCACTTTCTATGAGTTGAACCTCTCCTGTGAGTCCAGTTTTAGATTCCGATGCTTCACTTCAGGTTTACTGTATCCCTTGGACCTTCTTATTGGCGATGAAACACAGAAAATGTATCCAAATTAAATTCAAAAGGCACAATTCCGACATAAGTACAAGTGGACTGACTCTCTAACTTTCTATGATTTGAACCTCTTCTTTGAGTCCAGTTTTAGTTTCCGATGATTCACTTCAGGTTTACTGTATTCCTTGGACTTTCTTGTTGACGATGAAACACAGCAATTGCATCCGAATATAATACAAAAGGCACAATGCCGACTTAAGGAAAAGAGGACTGACACTCTCACTTTCTATGAATTTAACCTCCCCTGTGAGTCCAGCTGTAGATTCCGATGCTTCACTTCAGGTTTACTGTATACCTTGGACCTCCTTATTGACGATGAAACACAGAAATTGCATCCGAATTTAATACAAAGCGCACAATGCCGACTTAAGTACAAGAGGACTGACACTCTCACTTTCTATAATTTGAACGTCTCCTGTGAGTCTAGTTTTAGATTCCGATGCTTCAATTCAGGTTTACTGTATCCCTTGGACCTTCATATTGACAATGAAACACAGAAATTGTATCCGAAATTAACACAAAAGGCACAATGCCGACTTAAGTACAAGAGGAGTGACACTCACACTTTTTATGATTTGAACCGCTCCTGTGAGTCCAGTTTTAGATTCCGATGCTTCACTACAGGTTTACTGTATCCCTTGGACCCTCATATTGACGATGAAACACAGAAATCGCATCAGAATTTAATACAAAAGGCATAATGCCGACATAAGTACTAGAGGATAGACACTCTCACTTTCTATGATTTGAACCTCTCCTGTGAGCCCAGTTTCAGATTGCGATGCTTCACTTCTGGTTTCCTGTATACCTTGGACCTTCTTATTGACGATGAAACACAGCAATTGCATCCGAATTTAATACAAAAGGCACAATGCCGACTTAAGTACAAGAGGACTGACACTCTCACTTTCAATGATTTGAACCTCTCCTGTGAGTCCAGTTTTAGATTCCGATTTTGTACTTCAGGTTTACTGTATCCGTTGGACCTTCTTTTTGACGAAAAGGCTCAGAAGTTGCATCGGAATTTAAATTTAAAATGCACAATGCCGGCTTAAGTACAAGAGGACTGACACTCTACCTTTCTATGATTTGAACCTCTCCTGTGAGTCCAGTTTTAGATTCCGATGCTTCACTTCAGGTTTACTGTATACCTTGGACCTTCTTATTGACGATGAAACACAGAAATTGCATCCGAATTTAATACAAAAGGCACAATGCCGACTTAAGTACAAGAGGACTGACACTCTCACTTTCTATGAGTTGAACCTCTCCTGTGAGTCCAGTTTTAGATTCCGATGCTTCACTTCAGGTTTACTGTATCCCTTGGACCTTCTTATTGACGATGAAACACAGAAATTGTATCTGAATTTAATACAAAATTCACAATGCCGACTTAAGTAAAAGATGACTGACACTCTCACTTTCTATGATTTGAACCTCTCCTGTGAGTCCAGTTTAGATTCCGATGCATCACTTCAGGTTTACTGTATACCTTGGACCTTCTTATTGACGATGAAACACAGAAATTGCATCCGACTTAAATTCAAAAGGCACAATGCCGACATAAGTACAAGAGGACTGACTCTCTAACTTTCTATGATTTGAACCTCTTCTGTGAGTCCAGTTTTAGATTCCGATGATTCACTTCAGGTTTACTGTATCCCTTGGACTTTCTTATTGACGATGAAACACAGAAATTGCATCCGAATTTAATACAAAAGGCACAACGCCGACTTAAGTACAAGAGGACTGACACTCTCACTTTCTATGATTTGAACCTCTCCTGTGAGTCCAGTTTTAGATTCCGATGCTTGACTTCCGGTTTCGTGTACACCATGGACGTTCTTATTGACGATGAAACACAGAAATAGCATCCGAATTTAATACAAAAGGCACAATGCCAACTGAAGTACAACAGGACTGACACTCTCACTTTCTATGATTTGAACACCTCCTGCGAGTCCAGTTTCAGATTCCGATGCTTGACTTCAGGTTTCGTGTATACCTTGGACGTTCTTATTGACGATGAAACACAGAAATTGCATCGGAATTAAATACAAAAGGCACAATGCCGACTTAAGTACAAGAGGACTGACACTCTCACTTTCTATGAATTGAAACTCCCCTGTGAGTCCAGTTTTAGATTCCGATGCTTCACTTCATGTTTACTGTATACCTTGGACCTAATTATTGACGATGAAACACAGAAATTGCATCCGACTTTAATACAAAAGGCACAATGCTGACTTAAGTGCAAGAGGACTGACACTCTCTTTTTCTATGATTTGAACCTCTCCTGTGAGTCCAGTTTTAGATTCCGATGCTTCACTTCAGGTTTACTGTATCCCTTGGACCTTCTTATTGACGATGAAACAGAGAAATTGTATGCGAATTTAATACAAAATTCACAATGCCGACTTAAGTACAAGAGGACTGACACTCTCACTTTCTATGATTTGAACCTCTCCTGTGAGTCCAGTTTCAGATTCTGATGCTTCACTTCAGGTCTACTGTATCCGTTGGACCTTCTTATTGACGATGAAACACAGAAATTGCATCCGAATTTAATACAAAAGGCACAACGCCGACTTAAGTACAAGAGGACTGACACTCTCACTTTCTATGATTTGAACCTCTCCTGTGAGCCCAGTTTTAGATTCCGATGCTTCACTTCTGATTCCTGTATACCATGGACCTTCTTACTGAGTATGAAACACAGCAATTGCATCCGAATTTAATACAAAAGGAACAATGCCGACTTAAGTACAAGAGGACTGACACTCTCACTTTCTATGATTTGAACCTCTCCTGTGAGTCCAGTTTCAGAATCTGATGCTTCACTTCAGGTCTACTGTATCCCTTGGACCTTCTTATTGACGATGAAACACAGAAATTGCATCCGAATTAATTACAAAAGGCACAATGCCGACTTAAGTACAAGAGGACTGACACTCTACCTTTCTATGATTTGAATCTCTCCTGTGAGTCCAGTTTTAGATTCCGTTGCTTCACTTCAGATTTCCTGTATCCCTTGGACCTTCATATTGACGATGAAACACAGAAATTGCATCCGAATTAAATTCGGAAGGCACAATGCCGACATAAGTACAAGAGGACTGACTCTCTAACTTTCTATGATTTGAACTTCTTCTGTGAGTCCAGTTTTAGTTTCCGATGAATCACTTCAGGTTTACTGTATCCCTTGGACTTTCTTATTAACGATGAAACACAGCAATTGCATCCGAATTTAATACAAAAGGCACAATGCCGACTTAAGTACAAGAGGACTGACACTTTCACTTTCTATGAATTGAACCTCCCCTGTGAGTCCAGTTTTAGATTCCGATGCTTCACTTCAGGTTTACTGTATACCTTGGACCTTCTTATTGACGATGAAACACAGAAATTGCATCCGAATTTAATACAAACGGCACAATGCCGACTTAAGTACAAGAGGACTGACACTCTCACTTTTTATGATTTGAACCTCTCCTGTGAGTCCAGTTTTAGATTCCGATGCTTGACTTCTGGTTTCGTGTATACCTTGGACGTTCTTATTGACGGTGAGACAGAGCAATTGCATCCGAGTTTAATAAAAAGGCACAATGCTGACTTAAGTACAAGAGGACTGACACTCTCAATTTCTATGATTTGAACAACTCCTGTGGCTCAAGTTTTAGATTCCGATGCTTCACTTCCGGTCTACTGTATCACTTGCACCTTCTTATTGACGATGAACCACAGAAATTTCATCCGAATGTAATACAAAAGGCATAATGCCGACTTAAGTACAAGAGGACTGACAATCTCACTTTCTATGATTTGAACCTCTCCTGTGAGTCCAGTTTTAGTTTCCGATGCTTCACTTCAGGTTTACTGTATCCCTTGGACCCTCTTATTGACGATGAAACACAGAAATCGCATCCGAATTTAATACAAAAGGCATAATGCCGACTTAAGTACGAAAGGATAGACACTCTCAATTCCTATGATTTGAACAACTCCTGTGAGTCAAGTTTTAGATTCCGATGCTTCACTTCAGGTTTCCTGTGTACATTGGATCTTCTTATTGACGATGAAAACAAGAAATTGCATCCGAATTAAATTCAAAAGGCACAATGCCGACATAAGTACAAGAGGACTGACTCTCTAACTTTCTATGATTTGAACCTCTTCTGTGAGTCCAGTTTTAGATTCCGAAGATTCACTTCAGGTTTACTGTATCCCTTGGAGTTTCTTATTGACAATGAAACACAGCAATTGCATCCGAATTTAATACAAAAGGCACAATGCCGACATAAGTACAAGAGGACTGACACTCTCACTTTCTATGAATTGAACCTCCCCTGTGAGTCCAGTTTTAGATTCCGATGCTTCACTTCAGGTTTACTGTATACCTTGGACCATCTTATTGACGATGAAACACAGAAATTGCATCCGAATTTAATACAAAAATCACAATGCCGACTTAAGTTCAAGAGGACTGACACTCTCATTTCAATGATTTGAACCTCTCCTGTGAGTCTAGTTTTAGTTTCCGATGCTTGACTTCAGGTTTCGTGTATACTTTGGTCCTTCTTATTGACGATGAAACACAGAAATTGCATCCGAATTTAATACAAAAGGCACAACGCTGACTTAAGTACAAGAGGACTGACACCCTCACTTTCTATGATTTGAACCTCTCCTGTGAGTCCAGTTTTAAATTCCGATGCTTCACTTCAGGTTTCCTGTCTACCTTGGACATTCTTATTGACGATGAAACACAGAAATTGCATCCGAATTTAATACAAAAGGCACAATGCCGACATAAGGAACAGAGGACTGACACTCTCACTTTATATGATTTGAACCTCTCCTGTGAGTCTAGTTTTAGTTTCCGATGCTTGACTTCAGGTTTCGTGTATACTTTGGACCTTCTTATTGACGATGAAACACAGAAATTGCATCCGAATTTAATACAAAAGGCACAATGCCGACTTAAGTACAAGAGGACTGACACTTTCACAGTCTATGAATTGAACCTCCCCTGTGAGACCAGTTTTAGATTCCGATGCTTCACCTCAGGTTTACTGTATCCCTCGGACTTTCTTATTGACGATGAAACACAGCAATAGCATCCGAATTTAATACAAAAGGCACAATGCCGACTTAAGTACAAGAGGACTGACACTTTCACTTTCTATGAATTGAACCTCTCCTGTGAGTCCAGTTTTAGATTCCGATGCTTCACTTCAGGTTTACTGTATACCTTGGACCTTCTTATTGACGATGAAACACAGATATCGCATCCGAATTTAATACAAACGGCACAATGCCGACTTAAGTACAAGAGGACTGACACTCTCACTTTCTATGATTTGAACCTCTCCTGTGAGTCCAGTTTTAGATTCCGATGCTTGACTTCAGGTTTCGTGTATACCTTGGACGTTCTTATTGACGATGAGACAGAGAAATTGCATCCGAATTTAATAAAAAGGCACAATACTGACATAAGTACAAGAGGACTGGCACTCTCAATTTCTATGATTTGAACAACTCCTGTGAGTCAAGTTTTAGATTCCGATGCTTCACTTCAGGTCTACTGTATCACTTGCACCTTCTTATTGACGATGAACCACAGAAATGGCATCCGAATGTAATACAAAAGGCATAATGCCGACTTAAGTGCAAGAGGACTGACAATCTCACTTTCTATGATTTGAACCTCTCCTGTGAGTCCAGTTTTAGTTTCCGATTTTTCACTTCAGGTTTACTGTATCCGTTGGACCTTCTTTTTGACGATGAAGCTCAGAAATTGCATCGGAATTAAATTCAAAAGGCACAATGCCGACTTAAGTACAATAGGACTGACACTCCACCTTTCTATGATTTGAACCCCTTCTGTGAGTCCAGTTTTAGTTTCTGATGCTTCACCTCAGGTTTACTGCATCCCTTGGACCCTCTTATTGACGTTGAAACACAGAATTCGCATACGAATTTAATACAAAAGGCATAATGCCGACTTAAGTACGAAAGGATAGACACTCTCACTTTCTATGATTTGAACATCTCCTGTGAGCCCAGTTTTAGATTCCGATGCTTCACTTCGGGTTTCCTGTATACCTTGGACATTCTTATTGACGATGAAACACAGCAATTGCATCCGAATTTAATACAAAAGGCACAACGCCGACTTAAGTACATGAGGACTGACACTTTCACTTTCTATGAATTGAACCTCACCTGTGAGTCCAGTTTTAGATTCCGATGCTTCACTTCTGATTTACTGTATAACTTGGACCTTCTTATTGACGATGAAACACAGAAATTGCATCCGAATTTAATACAAATGGCACAATGCCGACTTAAGTACAAGAGGGCTGACACCCTCACTTTCTATGATTTGAACCTCTCCTGTGAGTCCAGTTTTAGATTCCGATGCTTCACTTCAGGTTTACTGTATCCCTTGGAACTTCTTATTGACGATGAAACACAGAAATTGTATCCGAATTTAATACAAAAGGCACAATGCCGAATTAAGGACAAGAGGAATGACAATCACACTTCCTATGATTTGAACCTCTCCTATGAGTCCAGTTTTAGATTCCGATGCTTCACTTCAGGTCTACTGTATCCCTTGGACCTTCTTTTTGACGATGAAACACAGAAATTGCATCCGAATTTAATACAAAATGCACAATGCCGACTTATGGAAAAGAGGACTGACACTCTCACTTTCTATGATTTGAACCTCTCCTGTGAGTCCAGTTTTAGATTCCGATGCTTCACTTCAGGTTTCCTGTATAAATTGGACATTCTTATTGACGATGAAAACAAGAAATTGCATCCGAATTAAATTCAAAAGGCACAATGCCGACATAAGTACAAGAGGACTGACTCTAACTTTCTATGATTTGAACCTCTTCTGTGAGTCCAGTTTTAGATTCCGATGATTCACTTCAGGTTTACTGTATCACTTGGACTTTCTTATTGACGATGAAACACAGCATTTGCATCCGAATTTAATACAAAACTCACAATGCCGACTTAAGTACAAGAGGACTGACACTCTCACTTTCTATGAATTGAACCTCCCCTGTGAGTCCAGTTTTAGATTCCGATGCTTCACTTCAGGTTTACTGTATACCTTGGACCATCTTATTGACGATGAAACACAGAAATTGCATCTGAATTTAATACGAAAGGCACAATGCCGACTTAAGTACAAGAGGACTGACACTCTCACTTTCTATGATTTGAACCTCTCCTGTGAGTCCAGTTTTAGATTCCGATGCTTCACTTCAGGTTTACTGTATCCCTTGGACCTTCTTATTGACGATGAATCACAGAAATTGTTTCCAAATTTCATACAAAACGCACAATGCCGACTTAAGTACAAGAGGACTGACACTCTCACTTTCTATGATTTGAACCTCTCCTGTGAGTCCAGTTTTAGATTCTGATGCTTCACTTCAGGTCTACTGTATCCCTTGGACCTTCTTATTGACGATGAAACACAGAAATTGCATCCGAATTTAATACAAAAGGCACAATGCCGACTTAAGTTCAAGAGGACTGACACTCTCATTTCAATGATTTGAACCTCTCCTGTGAGTCTAGTTTTAGTTTCCGATGCTTGACTTTAGGTTTCGTGTATACTTTGGACCTTCTTATTGACGATGAAACACAGAAATTGCATCCGAATTTAATACAAAAGGCACAACGCCGACTTAAGTACAAGAGGACTGACACTCTCACTTTCTATGATTTGAACCTCTCCTGTGAGTCCAGTTTTAGATTCCGATGCTTCACTTCAGGTTTCCTGTATACCTTGGACCTTCTTATTGACGATGAAACACAGAAATTGCATCCGAATTTAATACAAAAGGCACAATGCCGACTTAAGGAAAAGAGGACTGACACTCTCACTTTCTATGAATTGAACCTCCCCTGTGAGTCCAGCTGTAGATTCCGATGCTTCACTTCAGGTTTACTGTATACCTTGGACCTCCTTATTGACGATGAAACACAGAAATTGCATCCGAATTTAATACAAAGGGCACAATGCCGACTTAAGTACAAGAGGACTGACACTCTCACTTTCTATGATTTGAACGTCTCCTGTGAGTCCAGTTTTAGATTCCGATGCTTTAATTCAGGTTTACTGTATCCCTTGGACCTTCTTATTGACAATGAAACACAGAAATTGTATCCGAATTTAACACAAAAGGCACAATGCCGACTTAAGTTCAAGAGGACTGACACTCTCATTTCAATGATTTGAACCTCTCCTGTGAGTCTAGTTTTAGTTTCCGATGCTTGACTTTAGGTTTCGTGTATACTTTGGACCTTCTTATTGACGATGAAACACAGAAATTGCATCCGAATTTAATACAAAAGGCACAACGCCGACTTAAGTACAAGAGGACTGACACTCTCACTTTCTATGATTTGAACCTCTCCTGTGAGTCCAGTTTTAGATTCCGATGCTTCACTACAGGTTTACTGTATCCCTTGGACCCACATATTGACGATGAAACACAGAAATCGCATCAGAATTTAATACAAAAGGCATAATGCCGACATAAGTACTAGAGGATAGACACTCTCACTTTCTATGATTTGAACCTCTCCTGTGAGCCCAGTTTCGGATTGCGATGCTTCACTTCTGGTTTCCTGTATACCTTGGACCTTCTTATTGACGATGAAACACAGCAATTGCATCCGAATTTAATACAAAAGGCACAATGCCGACATAAGTACTAGAGGATAGACACTCTCACTTTCTATGATTTGAACCTCTCCTGTGAGCCCAGTTTCGGATTGCGATGCTTCACTTCTGGTTTCCTGTATACCTTGGACCTTCTTATTGACGATGAAACACAGCAATTGCATCCGAATTTAATACAAAAGGCACAATGCCGACTTAAGTACAAGAGGGCAGACACTTTCACTTTCTATGAATTGAACCTCCCCTGTGAGTCCAGTTTTAGATTCCGATGCTTCACTTCAGGTTTACTGTATACCTTGGACCTCCTTATTGACGATGAAACACAGAAATTGCATCCGAATTTAATACAAAGGGCACAATGCCGACTTAAGTACAAGAGGACTGACACTCTCACTTTCAATGATTTGAACCTCTCCTGTGAGTCCAGTTTTAGATTCCGATTTTTTACTTCAGGTTTACTGTATCCGTTGGACCTTCTTTTTGACGAAAAGGCTCAGAAGTTGCATCGGAATTAAATTCAAAATGCACAATGCCGGCTTAAGTACAAGAGGACTGACACTCTACCTTTCTATGATTTGAACCTCTCCTGTGAGTCCAGTTTTAGATTCCGATGCTTCACTTCAGGTTTACTGTATACCTTGGACCTTCTTATTGACGATGAAACACAGAAATTGCATCCGAATTTAATACAAGAGGCACAATGCCGACTTAAGTACAAGAGGACTGACACTCTCACTTTCTATGAGTTGAACTTCTCCTGTGAGTCCAGTTTTAGATTCCGATGCTTCACTTCAGGTTTACTGTATCCCTTGGACCTTCTTATTGACGATGAAACACAGAAATTGTATCTGAATTTAATACAAAATTCACAATGCCGACTTAAGTAAAAAATGACTGACACTCTCACTTTCTATGATTTGAACCTCTCCTGTGAGTCCAGTTTAGATTCCGATGCCTCACTTCAGGTTTACTGTATACCTTGGACCTTCTTATTGACGATGAAACACAGAAATTGCATCCGAATTAAATTCAAAAGGCACAATGCCGACATAAGTACAAGAGGACTGACTCTCTAACTTTCTATGATTTGAACCTCTTCTGTGAGTCTAGTTTTAGATTCCGATGATTCACTTCAGGTTTACTGTATCCCTTGGACTTTCTTATTGACGATGAAACACAGAAATTGCATCCGAATTTAATACAAAAGGCACAATGCCGACTTAAGTACAAGAGGACTGACACTCTCACTTTCTATGATTTGAACCTCTCCTGTGAGTCCAGTTTTAGATTCCGATGCTTGACTTCCGGTTTCGTGTACTCCATGGACGTTCTTATTGACGATGAAACACAGAAATAGCATCCGAATTTAATACAAAAGGCACAATGCCAACTTAAGTACAACAGGACTGACACTCTCACTTTCTATGATTTTAACACCTCCTGCGAGTCCAGTTTCAGATTCCGATGCTTGACTTCAGGTTTCGTGTATACCTTGGACGTTCTTATTGACGATGAAACACAGAAATTGCATCGGAATTAAATACAAAAGGCACAATGCCGACTTAAGTACAAGAGGACTGACACTCTCACTTTCTATGAATTGAACCTCCCCTGTGAGTCCAGTTTTAGATTCCGATGCTTCACTTCAGGTTTACTGTATACCTTGGACCTAATTATTGACGATGAAACACAGAAATTGCATCCGACTTTAATACAAAAGGCACAATGCCGACTTAAGTGCAAGAGGACTGACACTCTCACTTTCTATGATTTGAACCTCTCCTGTGAGTCCAGTTTTAGATTCCGATGCTTCACTTCAGGTTTACTGTATCCCTTGGACCTTCTTATTGACGATGAAACAGAGAAATTGTATGCGAATTTAATACAAAATTCACAATGCCGACTTAAGTACAAGGGGACTGACACTCTCGCTTTCTATGATTTGAACCTCTTCTGTGAGTCCAGTTTTAGATTCCGAAGATTCACTTCAGGTTTACTGTATCCCTTGGACTTTCTTACTGACAATGAAACACAGCAATTGCATCCGAATTTAATACAAAAGGCACAATGCCGACTTAAGTACAAGAGGACTGACACTCTCACTTTCTATGAATTGAACCTCCCCTGTGAGTCCAGTTTTAGATTCCGATGCTTCACTTCAGGTTTACTGTATACCTTGGACCATCTTATTGACGATTAAACACAGAAATTGCATCCGAATTTAATACAAAAGGCACAATGCCGACTTAAGTTCAAGAGGACTGACACTCTCATTTCAATGATTTGAACCTCTCCTGTGAGTCTAGTTTTAGTTTCCGATGCTTGAGTTCAGGTTTCGTGTATACTTTGGACCTTCTTATTGACGATGAAACACAGAAATTGCATCCGAATTTAATACAAAAGGCACAACGCTGACTTAAGTACAAGAGGACTGACACTCTCACTTTCTATGATTAGAACCTCTCCTGTGAGTCCAGTTTTAGATTCCGATGCTTCACTTCAGGTTTCCTGTCTACCTTGGACATTCTTATTGACGATGAAACACAGAAATTGCATCCGAATTTAATACAAAAGGCACAATGCCGACTTAAGTTCAAGAGGACTGACACTCTCATTTCAATGATTTGAACCTCTCCTGTGAGTCTAGTTTTAGTTTCCGATGCTTGACTTCAGGTTTCGTGTATACTTTGGACCTTCCTATTGACGATGAAACACAGAAATTGCATCCGAATTTAATACAAAAGGCACAACGCTGACTTAAGTACAAGAGGACTGACACTCTCACTTTCTATGATTTGAACCTCTCCTGTGAGTCCAGTTTTAGATTCCGATGCTTCACTTCAGGTTTCCTGTCTACCTTGGACATTCTTATTGACGATGAAACACAGAAATTGCATCCGAATTTAATACAAAAAGCACAATGCCAACATAAGGAACAGAGGACTGACACTCTCACTTTCTATGATTTGAACCTCTCCTGTGAGTCTAGTTTTAGTTTCCGATGCTTGACTTCAGGTTTCGTGTATACTTTGGACCTTCTTATTGACGATGAAACACAGAAATTGCATCCGAATTTAATACAAAAGGCACAATGCCGACTTAAGTACAAGAGGACTGACACTTTCACAGTCTATGAATTGAACCTCCCCTGTGAGACCAGTTTTAGATTCCGATGCTTCACCTCAGGTTTACTGTATCCCTTGGACTTTCTTATTGACGATGAAACACAGCAATTGCATCCGAATTTAATACAAAAGGCACAATGCCGACTTAAGTAAAAGAGGACTGACACTTTCACTTTCTATGAATTGAACCTCCCCTGTGAGTCCAGTTTTAGATTCCGATGCTTCACTTCAGGTTTACTGTATACCTTGGACCTTCTTATTGACGATGAAACACAGATATCGCATCCGAATTTAATACAAACGGCACAATGCCGACTTAAGTACAAGAGGACTGACACTCTCACTTTCTATGATTTGAACCTCTCCTGTGAGTCCAGTTTTAGATTCCGATGCTTGACTTCAGGTTTCGTGTATACCTTGGACGTTCTTATTGACGGTGAGACAGAGAAATTGCATCCGAGTTTAATAAAAAGGCACAATACTGACTTAAGTACAAGAGGACTGACACTCTCAATTTCTATGATTTGAACAACTCCTGTGAGTCAAGTTTTAGATTCCGATGCTTCACTTCAGGTCTACTGTATCACTTGCACCTTCTTATTGACGATGAACCACAGAAATCGCATCCGAATGTAATACAAAAGGCATAATGCCGACTTAAGTGCAAGAGGACTGACAATCTCACTTTCTATGATTTGAACCTCTCCTGTGAGTCCAGTTTTAGTTTCCCATTTTTCACTTCAGGTTTACTGTATCCGTTGGACCTTCTTTTTGACGATGAAGCTCAGAAATTGCATCGGAATTAAATTCAAAAGGCACAATGCCGACTTAAGTACAATAGGACTGACACTCTACCTTTCTATGATTTGAACCCCTTCTGTGAGTCCAGTTTTAGTTTCCGATGCTTCACCTCAGGTTTAGTGCATCCCTTGGACCCTCTTATTGACGATGAAACACAGAAATCGCATACGAATTTAATACAAAAGGCATAATGCCGACTTAAGTACGAAAGGATAGACACTCTCACTTTCTATGATTTGAACATCTCCTGTGAGCCCAGTTTTAGATTCCGATGCTTCACTTCGGGTTACCTGTATACCTTGGACATTCTTATTGACGATGAAACACAGCAATTGCATCCGAATTTATTACAAAAGGCACAACGCCGACTTAAGTACATGAGGACTGACACTTTCACTTTCTATGAATTGAACCTCACCTGTGAGTCCAGTTTTAGATTCCGATGCTTCACTTCAGGTTTCCTGTATACATTGGACATTCTTATTGACGATGAAAACAAGAAATTGCATCCGAATTAAATTCAAAAGGCACAATGCCGACATAAGTACAAGAGGACTGACTCTCTAACTTTCTATGATTTGAACCTCTTCTGTGAGTCCAGTTTTAGATTCCGATGATTCACTTCAGGTTTACTGTATCACTTGGACTTTCTTATTGACGATGAAACACAGCAATTGCATCCGAATTTAATACAAAACTCACAATGCCGACTTAAGTACAAGAGGACTGACACTCTCACTTTCTATGAATTGAACCTCCCCTGTGAGTCCAGTTTTAGATTCCGATGCTTCACTTCAGGTTTACTGTATACCTTGGACCATCTTATTGACGATGAAACACAGAAATTGCATCTGAATTTAATACGAAAGGCACAATGCCGACTTAAGTACAAGAGGACTGACACTCTCACTTTCTATGATTTGAACCTCTCCTGTGAGTCCAGTTTTAGATTCCGATGCTTCACTTCAGGTTTACTGTATCCCTTGGACCTTCTTATTGACGATGAATCACAGAAATTGTTTCCAAATTTCATACAAAACGCACAATGCCGACTTAAGTACAAGAGGACTGACACTCTCACTTTCTATGATTTGAACCTCTCCTGTGAGTCCAGTTTTAGATTCTGATGCTTCACTTCAGGTCTACGGTATCCCTTGGACCTTCTTATTGACGATGAAACACAGAAATTGCATCCGAATTTAATACAAAAGGCACAATGCCGACTTAAGTTCAAGAGGACTGACACTCTCATTTCAATGATTTGAACCTCTCCTGTGAGTCTAGTTTTAGTTTCCGATGCGTGACTTCAGGTCTCGTGTATACTTTGGACCTTCTTATTGACGATGAAACACAGAAATTGCATCCGAATTTAATACAAAAGGCACAACGCCGACTTAAGTACAAGAGGACTGACACTCTCACTTTCTATGATTTGAACCTCTCCTGTGTGTCCAGTTTTAGATTCCAAAGCTTCACTTCAGGTTTCCTGTATAATATGCACCTTCTTATTGACGATGAAACACAGAAATTGTATCCGAATTAAATTCAAAAGGCACAAGGCCGACATAAGTACAAAAGGACTGACTCTCTAACTTTCTATGATTTGAACCTCTTCTGTGAGTCCAGTTTTAGATTCCGATGATTCACTTCACGTTTACTGTATCCTTTGGACTTTCTTACAGCCGATGAAACACAGCAATTGCATCCGAATTTAATACAAAAGGCACAAGGCCGACTTAAGTACAAGAGGGCTGACACTCTCACTTTCTATGATTTGAACCTCTCCTGTGAGTGCAGTTTTAGATTCCGATGCTTGACTTCAGGTTTCGTGTATACCTTGGACGTTCTTATTGACGATGAGACACAGAAATTGCATCCGAGTTTAATAAAAAGGCACAATGCTGACTTAAGTACAAGAGGACTGACACACTCACTTTCTATGATTTGAACCTCTCCTGTGAGTCAAGTTTTAGTTTCCGATGCATCACTTCAGGTTAACTGTATCCCTTGGACCCTCTTATTGACGATGAAACACAGAAATCGCATCCGAATTTAATACAAAAGGCATAATGCCGACTTAAGTACGAAAGGATAGACACTCTCACATTCTACACTCCTGGAAATTGAAATAAGAACACCGTAAATTCATTGTCCCAGGAAGGGGAAACTTTATTGACACATTCCTGGGGTCAGATACATCACATGATCACACTTACAGAACCACAGGCACATAGACACAGGCAACAGAGCATGCACAATGTCGGCACTAGTACAGTGTATATCCACCTTTCACAGCAATGCAGGCTGCTATTCTCCCATGGAGATGATCGTAGAGATGCTGGATGTAGTCCTGTGGAACGGCTTGCCATGGCATTTCCACCTGGCGCCTCAGTTGGACCAGCGTTCATGCTGGACGTGCAGACCGCGTGAGACGACGCTTCATCCAGTCCCAAAAATGCTCAATGGGGGACAGATCCGGAGATCTTGCTGGCCAGGGTAGTTGACTTACACCTTCTAGAGCACGTTGGGTGGCACGGGATACATGCGGACGTGCATTGTCCTGTTAGAACAGCAAGTTCCCTTGCCGGTCTAGGAATGGTAGAACGATGCGTTTGATGACGGTTTGGATGTACCGCGCACTATTCAGTGTCCCCTCGACGATCACCAGTGGTGTACGGCCAGTGTAGGAGATCGCTCCCCACACCATGATGCCGGGTGTTGGCCCTGTATGCCTCGGTCGTATGCAGTCCTGATTGTGGCGCTCACCTGCACGGCGCCAAACACGCATACGACCATCATTGGCACCAAGGCAGAAGCGACTCTCATCGCTGAAGACGACACGTCTCCATTCGTCCCTCCATTCACGCCTGTCGCGACACCACTGGAGGCGGGCTGCACGATGTTGGGGCGTGAGCGGAAGACGGCCTAACGGTGTGCGGGACCGTAGCCCAGCTTCATGGAGACGGTTGCGAATGGTCCTCGCCGATACCCCAGGAGCAACAGTGTCCCTAATTTGCTGGGAAGTGGCGGTGCGGTCCCCTACGGCACTGCGTAGGATCCTACGGTCTTGGCGTGCATCCGTGCGTCGCTGTGGTCCGGTCCCAGGTCGACGGGCACGTGCACCTTCCGCCGACCACTGGCGACAACATCGATGTACTGTGGAGACCTCACGCCCCACGTGTTGAGCAATTCGGCGGTACGTCCACCCGGCCTCCCGCATGCCCACTATATGCCCTCGCTCAAAGTCCGTCAACTGCACATACGGCTCACGTCCACGCTGTCGCGGCATGCTACCAGTGTTAAAGACTGCGATGGAGCTCCGTATGCCACGGCAAACTGGCTGACACTGACGGTGGCGGTGCACAAATGCTGCGCAGCTAGCGCCATTCGACGGCCAACACCACGGTTCCTGGTGTGTCCGCTGTACCGTGCGTGTGATCATTGCTTGTACAGCCCTCTCGCAGTGTCCGGAGCAAGTATGGTGGGCCTGACACACCGGTGTCAATGTGTTCTTTTTTCCATTTCCAGGAGTGTATGATTTGAACCTCTCCTGTGAGCCCAGTTTTAGATTCCGATGCTTCACTTCTGGTTTCCTGTATACCTTGGACATTCTTATTGACGATGAAACACAGCAATTGCATCCGAATTTAATACAAAAGGCACAATGCCGACTTCAGTACAAGAGGACTGACACTTTCACTATCTATGAATTGAACCTCCCCTGTGAGTCCAGTTTTAGATTCCGATGCTTCACTTCAGGTTTACTGTATACCTTGGACCTTCTTATTGACGATGAAACAAAGAAATTGCATCCGAATTTAATACAAAAGGCACAATGCCGACTTAAGTACAAGAGGACTGACACTCTCACTTTCTATGATTTAGAACTCTCCAGTGAGTCCAGTTTTAGATTTCAATGCTTCACTTCAGGTTTCCTGTACACCTTGGACCTTCTTATTGACGATGAAACACAGAAATTGCATATGAATTTAATACAAAAGCCACAATGCCGACTTAAGGAAAAGAGGACTGACACTCTCACTTTTTATGATTTGAACCTCTCCTGTGAGTCCACTTTTAGATTCCGATGCTTCACTTCGGGTTTTCTGTATACCTTGCACCTTCTTATTGACGATGAAACACAGAAATTGTATCCGAATTATATTCAAAAGGCACAACGCCCACATAAGTACAAGAGGAATGACACTCTAACTTTGTATGATTTGAACCTCTTCTGTGAGTCCAGTTTTAGATTCGGATGATTCACTTCAGGTTTACTGTATCCGTTGGACTTTCTTATTGTCGATGAAACACAGAAATTGCATCCGAATTTAATACAAAAGGCACAAGGCCGACTTAAGTACAAGAGGACTGACACTCTCACTTTCTATGATTTGAACCTCTCCTGTGAGTGCAGTTTTAGATTCCGATGCTTGACTTCAGGTTTCGTGTATACCTTGGACGTTCTTATTGACGATGAAACACAGAAATTGCATCCGAGTTTAATACAAAAGGCACAATGCTGACTTAAGTACAACAGGACTGACACTCTCATTTTCTATGATTTGAACCTCTCCTGTGAGTCCAGTTTTAGATTCCGAAGATTCACTTCAGGTTTACTGTATCCCTTGGACTTTCTTGTTGTTGATGAAACACAGAAATTGCATCCGAATTTAATACAAAAGGCACTTTCTATGATTTGAACCTCTCCTGTGAGTCCAGTTTTAGATTCCGAAGATTCACTTCAGGTTTACTGTATCCCTTGGACTTTCTTGTTGTTGATGAAACACAGAAATTGCATCCGAATTTAATACAAAAGGCACAAGGCCGACTTAAGTACAAGAGGACTGACACTCTCACTTTCTATGATTTGAACCTCTCCTGTGAGTCCAGTTTTAGATTCCGATGCTTCACTTTAGGTTTCCTGTATTCCTTGGACCTTCTTATTGACGATGAAACACAGCAATTGCATCCGAATTTAATACAAAAGGCACAATGCCGACTTAAGGAAAAGAGGACTGACACTCTCACTTTCTATGATTTGAACCTCTCCTGTGAGTCCAGTTTTAGATTCCAAAGCTTCACTTCAGGTTTCCTGTATACCTTGCACCTTCTTATTGACGATGAAACACAGAAATTGTATCCGAATTAAATTCAAAAGGCACAATGCCGACATAAGTACAAGAGGACTGACTCTCTAACTTTCTATGCTTTGAACCTCTTCTGTGAGTCCAGTTTTAGATTCCGATGATTCACTTCAGGTTTACTGTATCCTTTGGACTTTCTTATTGCCGATGAAACACAGAAATTGCATCCGAATGTAATACAAAAGGCATAATGCCGACCTAAGTACAAGAGGACTGACAATCTCACTTTCTATGATTGGAACCGCTCCTATGAGTCCAACTTTAGTTTCCGATTTTTCACTTCAGGTCTACTGTATCCGTTGGACCTTCGTTTTGACGATGAAGCTCAGAAATTGCATCGGAATTAAATTCAAAAGGCACGATGCCGACTTAAGTACAAGAGGACTGACACTCTATCTTTCTATGATTTGAACCTCTCCTGTGAGTCCAGTTTTAGTTTCCGATGCTTCACTTCAGGTTAACTGTATCCCTTGGACCCTCTTATTGACGATGAAACACAGAAATCGCATCCGAATTTAATACAAAAGGCATAATGCCGACTTAAGTACGAAAGGACAGACACTTTCACTTTCTATGATTTGAACCTCTCCTGTGAGCCCAGTTTTAGATTCCGATGCTTCACTTCTGGTTTCCTGTATACCTTGGACATTCTTATTGACGATGAAACACAGCAATTGCATCCGAATTTAATACAAAAGGCACAATGCCGACTTAAGTACAAGAGGACTGACACTTTCACAATCTATGAATTGAACCTCCCCTGTGAGTCCAGTTTTAGATTCCGATGCTTCACTTCAGGTTTACTGTATACCTTGGACCTTCTTATTGACGATGATACACAGAAATTGCATCCGAATTTAATACAAAAGGCACAATGCCGACTTAAGTACAAGAGGACTGACACTCTCACTTTCTATGATTTGAACCTCTCCAGTGAGTCCAGTTTTAGATTCCAATGCTTCACTTCAGGTTTCCTGTATACCTTGGACCTTCTTATTGACGATGAAACACAGAAATTGCATCCGAATTTAATACAAAAGGCACAATGCCGACTTAAGGAAAAGAGGACTGACACTCTCACTTTCTATGATTAGAACCTCTCCTGTGAGTCCAGCTTTAGTTTCCGATTTTTCACTTCAGGTCTACTGAATCCGTTGGACCTTCTTTTTGACGATGAAGCTCAGAAATTGCATCGGAATTAAATTCAAAAGGCACAATGACGACATAAGTACAAGAGGAATGACTCTCTAACTTTCTATGATTTGAAACTCTTCTGTGAGTCCAGTTTTAGATTCCGATGATTCACTTCAGGTTTACTGTATCCGTTGGACTTTCTTATTGTCGATGAAACACAGATATTGCATGCGAGTTTAATACAAAAGGCACAATGCTGACTTAAGTACAACAGGACTGACACTCTCACTTTCTATGATTTGAACCTCTCCTGTGAGTCCAGTTTTAGAGTCCGATGATTCACTTCAGGTTTACTGTATCCCTTGGATTTTCTTGTTGTCGATGACACACAGAAATTGCATCCGAATGTAATACAAAAGGCACAAGGCCGACTTAAGTACAAGAGGACTGACAATCTCACTTTCTATGATTTGAACCTCTTCTGTGAGCCCAGTTTTAGATTCCGATGCTTCACTTCTGCTTTCCTGTATACCTTGGACACTCTTATTGACGATGAAACACAGCAATTGCATCCGAATTTAATACAAAAGGCACAATGCCGACTTAAGTACAAGAGGACTGACACTTTCACTTTCTATTTATTGCACCTCCCCTGTGAGTCCAGTTTTAGATTCCGATGCTTCACTTCAGGTTTACTGTATACCTTGGACCTTCTTATTGACGATGAAACACAGAAATTGCATCCGAATTTAATACAAAAGGCACAATGCCGACTTAAGTACAAGAGGACTGACGCTCTCCCTTTCTATGATATGAACCTCTCCTGTGAGTCCAGTTTTAGATTCCAATGCTTCACTTCAGGTTTACTGTATCCCTTGGACCTTCTTAATGACGATGAATCACAGAAATTGTATCCGAATTTAATACAAAAGGCACAATGCCGACTTAAGTACAAGAGGACTGACACTCTCACTTTCTATGTTTTGAACCTCTCCTATGAGTCCAGTTTTAGATTCCGATGCTTCACTTCAGGTCTACTGTATACGTTGGACCTTCTTATTGACGATGAAACACAGAAATTGCATCCGAATTTAATACAAAAGACACAATGCCGACTTATGGAAAAGAGGACTGACACTCTCACTTTCTATGTTTTGAACCTCTCCTGTGAGTCCAGTTATAGATTCCGATGCTTCACTTCAGGTTTCCTGTATACCTTGGACATCCTTATTGACGATGAAACACAGAAATTGCATCCGAATTTAATACAAAAGGCACAATGCCGTCTTATGGAAAAGTGGACTGACACTCTCACTTTCTATCATTTGAACCTCTCCTGTGAGTCCAGTTTTAGATTCCGTTGCTTCACTTCAGGTTTTCTGTATACCTTGCACCTTCTTATTGACGATGAAACACAGAAAATGTATCCGAATTAAATTCAAAAGGCACAATGATGTCATAAGTACAAGAGGACTGACACTCTCACTTTCTATGATTTGAACCCTGTCCTGTGAGTCCAGTTTTAGATTCCGAAGCTTGACTTCAGGTTTCGTGTATACCTTGGACGTTCTTATTGACGATGAACCACAGAAATTGCATCCGTGTTTAATACAAAAGGCACAATGCTGACTTAAGTACAAGAGGACTGACACTTTCACTTTCTATGATTTGAACAACTCTTGTGAGTCAAGTTTTAGATTCCAATGCTTCACTTCAGGTCTACTGTATCACTTGCACCTTCTTATTGACGATGAAGCACAGAAATTGCATCCGAATTTAATACAAAAGGCACATTGTTGACTAAAATACAAGAGGGCAGACACTCTAACTTTCTATGATTTGAACCTCTCCTGTGAGTCCAGTTTTAGATTCCGATGCTTCACTTCAGGTTCACTGTATACCTTGGACCTTCTTAATGACGATGAAACACAGAAATTGCATCGGAATAAAATTCAAAAGGCACAATGCCGACTTAAGTACAAGAGGACTGACACTCTAACTTTCTATGATTTGTACCTCTCCTGTGAGCCCAGTTTTAGATTCGAATGCTTCACTTCAGGTTTACTGTATACCTTGGACCTTTTTAATGACGATGAAACACAGAAATTTCATCGGAATTAAATTCAAAATGCACAATGCCGACTTAAGTACAAGAGGACTGACACTCTAACTTTCTGTGACTTGAACCTCTCCAGTGAGTCCAGTTTTAGATTCCGATGCTTCACTTCAGGTTCACTGTATACCTTGGATCTTCTTATTGACGATGAAACACAGAAATTGCATTCGAATTTTATACGAAAGGCACAATGGCGACCTAAGTACAAGGGGACTGACACTCTCACATTCTATGATTTGAACCTCTCCTGTGAGTCCAGTTTTAGATTCCGATGCTTCACTTCAGGTCTACTGTATCCTTTGGACCTTCTTATTGACGATGAAACACAGAAATAGCATCCGAATGTAATACAAAAGGCACAATGCCCACTTAAGTACAAGAGGACTGACACTCTCACTTTCTATGATTTGACCCTCTCCTGTGAGTCCAGTTTTAGATTCCGATGCTTGACTTCAGGTTTCGTGTATACTTTGGACCTCCTTATTGACGATGAAACTCAGAAATTGCAACCGAATTTAGTACAAAAGGCACAATGCCGACTTAAGTACAAGAGGACTGACACTCTCACTTTCTATGATTTGAACCTCACCTGTGAGTCCAGTTTTAGATTCCGATGCTTCACTTCAGGTTTCCTGTATACCTTGGACGTTCTTATTGACGACGAAACACAGAAATTGCATCCGAATTTAGTACAAAAGGCACAATGCCGACTTAAGTAAAAGAGGACTGACACTCTAACTTTCTATGATTTTAACCTCTCCTGTGAGTCCAGCTTTAGATTCCGATCCTTCACTTCAGGTTTCCTGTATACCTTGGACCTTCTTATTGACGATGAAACACAGAAATTGCATCCGAAATAAATTCAAAAGGCACAATGCCGATATACGTACAAGAGGACTGACTCTCAAACTTTCTATGATTTGAACCTCTTCTGTGAGTCCAGTTTTAGATTCCGATGATTCACTTCAGGTTTACTTTATCTCTTGGACTTTCTTATTGTCGATGAAACACAGAAATTGCATCCGAAGAGGAGTGACACTCTCACTTTCTATGATTTGAACCTCTCCTGTGAGTCCAGTTTTAGATTCTGATGCTTGACTTCAGGTTTCGTGTATACCTTGGACGTTCTTATTGCCGATGAAACACAGATATTGTATCAGAGTTTAATACAAAGGGCAAAATGCTGACTTAAGTACAAGAGGTCAGGCACTCTAACTTCCTATGATTTGAACCTCTCCTGTGAGTCCAGTTTTAGATTCCGATGCTTCACTTCAGGTTCACTGTATACCTTGGACCTTCTTAATGACGATGAAACACAGAAATAGCATCGGAATTAAATTCAAAAAGCACAATGCCGAATTAAGTACAAGAGGACTGTCACTCTAACTTTCTATGATTTGTACCTCTCCTGTGAGCCCAGTTTTAGATTCGGATGCTTCCCTTTCCGGATTACTGTATACCATAGACCTTCTTATTGACGAAGAAGCACAGATATTGCTTCGGAATTTAATTCAAAAGGCACAATGCCGACTTAGGTACAAGTGGACCGACACTCCAACTTTCTATGATTTGAACCTCTACTGTGAGTCCTGTTTTAGATTCCGATGCTTCACTTTAGGTTTACTGTATCACTTGGAACTTCTTATTGACGATGAAACACAGAAATTAGATCCGAATTTAATACAAAAGGCACAATGACGACTTAAGTACAAAAGGACTGACACTCTAACTTTCTGTGATTTGAACCTCTCCAGTGAGTCCACTTTTAGATTCCGATGCTCCACTTCAGGTTCACTGTATACCTTGGAACTTCTAATTGACGATGAAACACAGACATAGCATTCGAATTTATAAAAAAGGCACAATGGCGCCTTAAGTACAAGAGGACTGACACCCTCACTTTCTATGATTTGAACCTCTCCTGTGAGTCCAGTTTTAGATTCCGATGCTTCACTTCAGGTCAACTGTATCCCTTGGACCTTCTTATTGACGATGGAACACAGAAATTGCATCCGAATTTAATACAAAGGGCACAATGCCGACTTAAGTACAAGAGGACCGACACTCTGACTTTCTATGATTTGAACCACTCCTGTGAGTCCAGTTTCAGATTCTGATGCATGACTTCAGGTTTCGTGTATACTTTGGACCTCCTGATTGACGATGAAACACAGAAATTGCAACCGAATTTAATACAAAAGGCACAATGCCGACATAAGTAAAAGAGGACTGACACTCTCACTTTCTATGATGTGAAACTCTGCTGTGAGTCCAGTTTTAGATTCCGATGCTTCACATCAGGTTTCCTGTATACCTTGGACCTTCTTATTGACGAGGAAACACAGAAATTGCATCCGAATTTAATACATAAGGCACAATGCCGACTAAAGTAAAAGAGGACTGACACTCTCACTTTCCATGATTTTAACCTCTCCTGTCAGTCCAGTTTTAGATTCCGATGCTTCACTTCAGGTTCACTGTATACCTTGGACCTTCTTATTGACGATGAAACACAGAAATTGCATGGGATTTAAATTCAAAAGGCACAATGCTGACTTGAGTACAAGAGGACTAACGCTCTAACTTTCTATAATTTGTACCTCTCCTGTGAGCCCAGTTGTAGTTTCGGATGCCTCACTTCGGGTTTACTGTATACCTTGGACCATCTTATTGACGAAGAAGCACAGAAATTGCTTCGGAATTAAATTCAAAAGGCACAATGCCGACTTAAGTACAAGAGGACCGACTCTCTAACTTTCTTTGATTTTAACCTCTCCTGTGAGTCCAGTTTTAGATTCCGATGCTTCACTTCATTTTTACTGTATCGCTTGGAACTTCTTATTGACGATGAAACACAGAAATTGCATCCGAATTTAATACAAATGGCAATATGACGACTTAAGTAGAAAGGGACTGACACTCTAACTCACTGTGATTTGAACCTGTCCTGTGAGTCCAGTTTTAGATTCCGATGCTTCACTTCAGGTTCACTGTATACCTTGGACCTTCTTATTGACGATGAAACACAGAAATTGCATCGGAATTAAATTCAAAAGGCACAATGCAGACTTAAGTACAAGAGGACTGACACTCTAACTTACTATGATTTGAACCTCTCCTGTGAGTCTAGTTTTAGATTCGAATGCTTCACTTCAGGTATACTGTACACCTTAAACCTTCTTATTGACGATGAAGCACAGAAATTGCTTCGCAATTAAAATCAAATGGCACAATGCCGTTTAAGTAGCAGAGAACTGATACTCTAACTTTCTATGATTTCAACCTCCACTGTGAGTCCAATTTTTGATTCCGATGCTTCACTTCAGGTTTACTGTATCCCTTGTACTTTCATATTGACGATGAAACACCGTAATTGCATCCGAATTTAATACAAAAGCACAATTCCGACTTAAGTACAAGAGGACTGACACTCTCACTTTCTATGATTTGAACCTCTCCTGTGATTCCAGTTTTAGTTTCCGATGCTTGACTTCAGGTTTCTTGTATACCTTGGACGTTCTTATTGACGATGAAACACAGAAATTGCATCCAAATTTAATACCAAAGGCACAATGCCGACTTAAGTACAAGAGGACTGACACTCTCACTTTCTATGATTTGAACATCTCCTGTGAGTCAAGTTTTAGATTCCGATGCTTCACTTCAGGTCTACTATATCACTTGCACCTTCTTATTGTTGATTAAACACAGAAATTGCATCGGAATTAATTCAAAAGGCACAATGCCGACTTGAGTAAAAGAGGACTGACACTCTCAATTTCTATGACTTTAACCTCTCCTGTTAGCCCAGTTTTAGATTCGAATGCTTCACTTCAGGTTTACTGTATTCCTTGTACTTTCTTATTGACGATGAAACACAGAAATTGCATGCGAATTTAATACAAAAGGCACAATGACGACTTAAGTACAAAGGGACTGACACGCTAACTTTCTGTGATTTGAGCCTCTCCCGTGAGTCCAGTCTTAGATTCCGATGCTTCACTTCAGGTTCAGTGTATACCTTAGACCTTCTTATTGACGATGAAACACAGAAATTGCATCGGAATTAAATTCAAAAGGCACAATGCTTACTTAAGTACAAGAGAACTGACACTCTAACTTTCTATGATGTGAACCTCTCCTGTGAGTCTAGTTTCAGATTCGGATGCTTCACTTCAGGTTTACTGTACACCTTAGACCTTCTTATTGACGATGAAACACAGAAATTGCATCGGAATTAAATTCAAAAGGCACAATGCCGACTTAAGTAGCAGAGAACTGACACACTAACTTTCTATGATTTGAACCTCCACTGTGAGTCCAGTTTTAGATTCCGATGCTTCACTTCAGCTTTACTGTTTCCCTTGGACCTTCTTATTGACGATGAAACACAGAACTTGCATCCGAATTGAATACAAAAGGCACAATGCCGACTTAAGTACAAGAGGACTGACACTCTCACTTTCCATGAATTCAACCTCTCCAGTGAGTCGAGTTTTAGATTCCGATGCTTCACTTCAGGTTACCTGTATACCTTGGACCTATTTATTGACGATGAAACACGGAATTTGCATCCGAATTAAATTCAAAAGGCACAATGCCGACTTAAGTACAAGAGGACTGACTCTCTAACTTTCAATGATTTGAACTTCTCCTGTTAGTCCAGTTTTAGATTCCGATGATTCATATCAGGTTTACAGTATCCCTTGGACATTCTTATTGATGATGAAACACAGAAATTGCATCCGAATTTATTACAAAAGGCACAATGCCGACTTAAGTACAAGAGGACTGACACTCTCACTTTCTTTGATTTGAACATCTCCTGTGATTCCAGTATTAGATTCCGATGCTTCACTTCAGGTTTACTGTATCCCTTGGACCTTCTTATTGACGATGAAGCACAGAAATTGCATGCGAATTAAATTCAAAAGGCACAATGACGACTTAAGTACAAGAGGACTGACTCTCCAACTTTCTATGATTTGAACCTCTCCTGTGAGTCCAGTTTTAGATTCCGATGCTACACTTCAGGTTCACTGTATACCTTGCCCCTTCTTATTGACGATGAAACACAGAAATTGCATCGGAATTAAAATCAAAAGGCACAATGCCGACTTAAGTACAGGAGGACTAACACTCTAACTTTCTATGATTTGTACCTCTCCTGTGAACCCAGTTTTAGATTCGGATGCTTCACTTCAGGTTTACTGTACACCTTGGACCTTCTTAGTGACGAAGAAGCAGAGAAATTGCTTCGGAATTAAATTCAAAAGGCACAATGCCGACTTAAGTACAAGAGGACCAACACTCTAACTTTCTTTGATTTTAACCTCTCCTGTGAGTCCAGTTTTAGATTCCGATGCTTCACTTCAGGTTTCCTGTATACGTAGGCCTTCTAATTGACGACGAAACACAGAAATTGCATCCGAATTTAATACAAAAGGCACAATGCCGACTTAAGTAAAAGAGGACTGACACTCTCACTTTCCATGATTTTAACCTCTCCTGTGAGTCCAGTGTCAGATTCCGATGCTTGACTTCAGGTTTCGTGTATACCTTGGACGTTCTTATAGACGATGAAACACAGAAATTGCATCCGAATTTAATACAAAAGGCACAATGCCGACCTAAGTACAAGAGGACTGACACTCTCACTTTCTATTATTTGAACATATCCTGTGAGTCAAGTTTTAGATTCCGATGCTTCACTTCAGGTCTACTATATCACTTGCACCTTCTTATTGACGATGAAGCACAGACATTGCATCCGAATTTAATACAAAAGGCACAATGCCGACTTAAGTACAAGAGGACCGACTCTCTAACTTTCTTTGATATTAACCTCTCCTGTGAGTCCAGTTTTAGATTCCGATGCTTCACTTCAGGATTACTGTATCCCTTGGAACTTCTTATTGACGATGAAACACAGAAATTGCATCCGAATTTAATACAAAAGGCAAAATGACGACTTAAGTAGAAAGGGACTGACACTCAAACTTACTGTGATTTGAACCTCTCCTGTGATTCCAGTTTTAGATTCCGATGATTCACTTCAGGTATACTGTATCCCTTGGACTTTCATATTGACGATGAAACACAGTAATTGCATCCGAATTTAATACAAAAGCACAATGCCGACTTAAGTACAAGAGGACTGACACTCTCACTTTCTATGATTTGAACCTCTCCTGTGACTCCAGTTTTAGTTTCCGATGCTTGACTTCAGGTTTCTTGTATACCTTGGACGTTCTTATTGACGATGAAACACAGAAATTGCATCCAAATTTAATACCAAAGGCACAATGCCGACTTAAGTACAAGAGGACTGACACTCTCACTTTCTATGATTTGAACATCTCCTGTGAGTCAAGTTTTAGATTCCGATGCTTCACTTCAGGTCTACTATATCACTTGCACCTTCTTATTGTTGATTAAACACAGAAATTGCATCGGAATTAATTCAAAAGGCACAATGCCGACTTGAGTAAAAGAGGACTGACACTCTCAATTTCTATGACTTTAACCTCTCCTGTTAGCCCAGTTTTAGATTCGAATGCTTCACTTCAGGTTTACTGTATTCCTTGTACTTTCTTATTGACGATGAAACACAGAAATTGCATGCGAATTTAATACAAAAGGCACAATGACGACTTAAGTACAAAGGGACTGACACGCTAACTTTCTGTGATTTGAGCCTCTCCCGTGAGTCCAGTCTTAGATTCCGATGCTTCACTTCAGGTTCAGTGTATACCTTAGACCTTCTTATTGACGATGAAACACAGAAATTGCATCGGAATTAAATTCAAAAGGCACAATGCTTACTTAAGTACAAGAGAACTGACACTCTAACTTACTATGATGTGAACCTCTCCTGTGAGTCTAGTTTCAGATTCGGATGCTTCACTTCAGGTTTACTGTACACCTTAGACCTTCTTATTGACGATGAAACACAGAAATTGCATCGGAATTAAATTCAAAAGGCACAATGCCGACTTAAGTAGCAGAGAACTGACACACTAACTTTCTATGATTTGAACCTCCACTGTGAGTCCAGTTTTAGATTCCGATGCTTCACTTCAGCTTTACTGTTTCCCTTGGACCTTCTTATTGACGATGAAACACAGAACTTGCATCCGAATTGAATACAAAAGGCACAATGCCGACTTAAGTACAAGAGGACTGACACTCTCACTTTCCATGAATTCAACCTCTCCAGTGAGTCGAGTTTTAGATTCCGATGCTTCACTTCAGGTTACCTGTATACCTTGGACCTATTTATTGACGATGAAACACGGAATTTGCATCCGAATTAAATTCAAAAGGAACAATGCCGACTTAAGTACAAGAGGACTGACTCTCTAACTTTCAATGATTTGAACTTCTCCTGTTAGTCCAGTTTTAGATTCCGATGATTTATATCAGGTTTACAGTATCCCTTGGACATTCTTATTGATGATGAAACACAGAAATTGCATCCGAATTTATTACAAAAGGCACAATGCCGACTTAAGTACAAGAGGACTGACACTCTCACTTTCTTTGATTTGAACATCTCCTGTGATTCCAGTATTAGATTCCGATGCTTCACTTCAGGTTTACTGTATCCCTTGGACCTTCTTATTGACGATGAAGCACAGAAATTGCATGCGAATTAAATTCAAAAGGCACAATGACGACTTAAGTACAAGAGGACTGACTCTCCAACTTTCTATGATTTGAACCTCTCCTGTGAGTCCAGTTTTAGATTCCGATGCTACACTTCAGGTTCACTGTATACCTTGCCCCTTCTTATTGACGATGAAACACAGAAATTGCATCGGAATTAAAATCAAAAGGCACAATGCCGACTTAAGTACAGGAGGACTAACACTCTAACTTTCTATGATTTGTACCGCTCCTGTGAACCCAGTTTTAGATTCGGATGCTTCACTTCAGGTTTACTGTACACCTTGGACCTTCTTAGTGACGAAGAAGCAGAGAAATTGCTTCGGAATTAAATTCAAAAATCACAATGCCGACTTAAGTACAAGAGGACCAACACTCTAACTTTCTTTGATTTTAACCTCTCCTGTGAGTCCAGTTTTAGATTCCGATGCTTCACTTCAGGTTTCCTGTATACGTAGGCCTTCTAATTGACGACGAAACACAGAAATTGCATCCGAATTTAATACAAAAGGCACAATGCCGACTTAAGTAAAAGAGGACTGACACTCTCACTTTCCATGATTTTAACCTCTCCTGTGAGTCCAGTGTCAGATTCCGATGCTTGACTTCAGGTTTCGTGTATACCTTGGACGTTCTTATAGACGATGAAACACAGAAATTGCATCCGAATTTAATACAAAAGGCACAATGCCGACCTAAGTACAAGAGGACTGACACTCTCACTTTCTATTATTTGAACATATCCTGTGAGTCAAGTTTTAGATTCCGATGCTTCACTTCAGGTCTACTATATCACTTGCACCTTCTTATTGACGATGAAGCACAGACATTGCATCCGAATTTAATACAAAAGGCACAATGCCGACTTAAGTACAAGAGGACCGACTCTCTAACTTTCTTTGATATTAACCTCTCCTGTGAGTCCAGTTTTAGATTCCGATGCTTCACTTCAGGATTACTGTATCCCTTGGAACTTCTTATTGACGATGAAACACAGAAATTGCATCCGAATTTAATACAAAAGGCAAAATGACGACTTAAGTAGAAAGGGACTGACACTCAAACTTACTGTGATTTGAACCTCTCCTGTGATTCCAGTTTTAGATTCCGATGATTCACTTCAGGTATACTGTATCCCTTGGACTTTCATATTGACGATGAAACACAGTAATTGCATCCGAATTTAATACAAAAGCACAATGCCGACTTAAGTACAAGAGGACTGACACTCTCACTTTCTATGATTTGAACCTCTCCTGTGACTCCAGTTTTAGTTTCCGATGCTTGACTTCAGGTTTCTTGTATACCTTGGACGTTCTTATTGACGATGAAACACAGAAATTGCATCCGAATTTAATACAAAAGGCACAATGCCGACTTAAGTACAAGAGGACTGACACTCTCACTTCCTATGATTTGAACATCTCCTGTGAGTCAAGTTTTAGATTCCGATGCTTCACTTCAGGTCTACTATATCACTTGCACCTTCTTAAAGTCGATTAAACATAGAAATTGCATCGGAATTAAATTCAAAAGGCACAATGCCGACTTAAGTAAAAGAGGACTGACACTCTCAATTTCTATGATTTTAACCTCTCCTGTGAGTCCAGTTTTAGATTACGATGCTTCACTTCAGGTTTCCTGTATACCGTGGACCTTCTTATTGACGATGAAACACAGAAATTGCATCCGAATTTAATACAAAAGGCAAAATGACGACTTAAGTAGAAAGGGACTGACACTCAAACTTACTGTGATTTGAACCTCTCCTGTGATTCCAGTTTTAGATTCCGATGATTCACTTCAGGTATACTGTATCCCTTGGACTTTCATATTGACGATGAAACACAGTAATTGCATCCGAATTTAATACAAAAGCACAATGCCGACTTAAGTACAAGAGGACTGACACTCTCACTTTCTATGATTTGAACCTCTCCTGTGACTCCAGTTTTAGTTTCCGATGCTTGACTTCAGGTTTCTTGTATACCTTGGACGTTCTTATTGACGATGAAACACAGAAATTGCATCGGAATTAAATTCAAAAGGCACAATGCCGACTTAAGTACTAGAGGACTGACTCTCTAACTTTCTATGATTTGTACCTCTCCTGTGAGCCCAGTTTTAGATTCGATGCTTCACTTCAGGTTTACTGTATTCCTTGTACTTCCTTATTGACGATGAAACACAGAAATTGCATCCGAATTTAATACAAAAGGCACAATGACGACTTAAGTACAAAGGGACTGACACGCTAACTTTCTGTGATTTGAGCCTCTGCCGTGAGTCCAGTATGAGATTCCGATGCTTCACTTCAGGTTCAGTGTATACCTTGGACCTTCTTATTGACGATGAAACACAGAAATTGCATCGGAATTAAATTCAAAAAGGCACAATGCTTACTTAAGTACAAGAGAACTGACACTCAAACTTTCTATGATTTGAACCTCTCCTGTGAGTCTAGTTTTAGATTCGGATGCTTCACTTCAGATTTACTGTACTCCTTGGACCTTCTTATTGACGATGAAGCACAGAAATTGCTTGGGAATTAAATTCAAAAGGCACAATGCCGACTTAAGTAGCAGAGAACTGACACTCTAACTTTCTATGATTTGAACCTCCACTGTGAGTCCAGTTTTAGATTATGATGCTTCACTTCAGCTTTACTGTTTCCCTTGGGCTTCTTATTGACGATGAAACACAGAAATTTCATCCGAATTAAACTCAAAAGGCACAATGCCGACTTAAGTACAAGAGGACTGACACTCTAACTTTCAATGATTTTAACCTCTCCTGTGAGCCCAGTTTTAGATTCCGATGCTTCACTTCAGGTTTCCTGTATACCTTGGACCTTCTTATAGACGATGAAACACGGAATTTGCATCCGAATTAAGTTCAAAATGCACAATGCCGACTTAAGTACAAGAGGACTGACTCTCTAACTTTCTATGATTTGAACCACTCCTGTTAGTCCAGTTTTAGATTCCGATGATTCATATCAGGTTTACAGTATCCCTTGGACATTCTTATTGATGATGAAACACAGAAATTGCATCCGAATTTAATACAAAAGGCACAATGCCGACTTAAGTACAAGAGGACTGACACTCTCACTTTCTATGATTTGAACATCTCCTGTGAGTCAAGTTTTAGATTCCGATTCTTCACTTCAGGTCTTCAATATCACTTGCACCTTATTGTTGACGATGAAGCACAGAAATTGCATCCGAATTTAATACAAAAGGCACAGTGCTGACTTAAGTACAAAAGGACAGACACTCTAACTTTCTATGATTTGAACCTCTCCTGTGAGTTCAGTTTTAGATTCCGATGCTTCACTTCAGGTTCACTGTATACCTTGAACCTTCTTATTGACGATGAAACACAGAAATTGCATCGGAATTAAATTCAAAAGGCACAATGCCGACTTAAGTACTAGCGGACTGACTCTCTAACTTCCTATGATTTGTACCTCTCCTGTGAGCCCAGTTTTGGATTCGGATGCTTCACTTCAGGTTTACTGTTTTCCTTGGACTTTCTTATTGACGATGAAACACAGAAATTGCATCCGAATTTAATACAAAAGGCAGAATGACGACTTAAGTACAAAGGGACTGACACGCTAACTTTCTGTGATTTGAGCCTCTCCCGTGAGTCCAGTATTAGATTCCGATGCTTCACTTCAGGTTTAGTGTATACCTTGGACCTTCTTATTGACGATGACACACAGAAATTGCATCGGAATGAAATTCAAAAGGCACAATGCCGACTTAAGTACAAGAGAAATGACACTCTAACTTTCTATGATTTGAACCTCTCCTGTGAGTCTAGTTTTAGATTCGGATGCTTCACTTCAGGTTTACTGCACACCTTGGACCTTCGTATTGACGATGAAGCACAGAAATTTCTTCGGAATTAAATTCAAAAGGCACAATGCCGACTTAAGTAGCAGAGAACTGACACTCTAACTTTCTATGATTTGAACCTCCACTGTGAGTAAAGTTTTAGATTCCGATGCTTCACTTTAGCTTTACTGTTTCCCTTGGACCTTCTTATTGACGATGATACACAGAAATTTCATCCGAATTAAATTCAAAAAGCACAATGCCGACTTAGGTACAAGAGGACTGACACTCTAACTTTCAATGATTTGAACCTCTCCAGTGAGCCCAGTTTTAGATTCCGATGCTTCACTTCAGGTTCACTGTATCCCTTGGACCTTCTTATTGATGATGAAACACAGAACTTGCATCCGAATTTAATACAAAAGGCACAATGCCGACTTAAGTACAAGTGGACTGACACTCTCACTTTCTATGGATTCAGCCCCTCCTGTGAGTCCAGTTTTAGATTCCGATGCCTCACTTTAGGTTTCCTGTATACTTTGGACCTTCTTATTGACGATGAAACACGGAAATTGCATCCGAATTAAATTCAAAAGGCACAATGCCGACTTAAGTACAAGAGGACTGACTCTCTAACTTTCTATGATTTGAACCTCTCCTGTTAGTCCAGTTTTAGATTCCGATGATTCATATCAGGTTTACAGTATCCCATGGACATTCTTATTGATGATGAAACACAGAAATTGCATCCGAATTTAATACAAAAGGCACAATGCCGACTTAAGTACAAGAGGACTGACACTCTCACTTTCTATGATTTGAACATCTCCTGTGAGTCAAGTTTTAGATTCCGATTCTTCACTTCAGGTCTTCTATATCACTTGCACCTTCTTATTGACGATGAAGCACAGAAATTGCATCCAAATTTAATACAAAAGGCACAGTGCTGACTTAAGTACAAGAGGACAGACACTCTAACTTTCTATGAATTGAACCTCTCCTGTGAGTTCAGTTTTAGATTCCGATGCTACACTTCAGGTTCACTGTATACCTTGGACCTTCTTATTGACGATGAAACACAGAAATTGCATCGGAATTAAATTCAAAAGGCACAATGCCGACTTAAGTACAAGAGGACTAACACTCTAACTTTCTATGATTTGTACCTCTCCAGTGAACCCAGTTTTAGATTCGGATGCTTCACTTCAGGTTTACTGTACACCTTGGACCTTCTTATTGACGAAGAGCAAAGAAATTGCTTCGGAATTAAATTCAAAAGGCTCAATGCCGACTTAAGTACAAGAGGACCAACACTCTAACTTTCTTTGATTTTAACCTCTCCTGTGAGTCCAGTTTTTGATTCCGATGCTTCACATCAGATTCACTGTATACTTTGGACCTCCTTATTGACGATGAAACACAGAGATTGCAACCGAATTTAATACAAAAGTCACAATGCCGACTTAAGTACAAGAGGCCTGACACTCTCACTTTCTATGATATGAACCTCTCCTGTGAGTCCAGTTTTAGATTCCGATGCTTCACTTCAGGTTTCCTGTATACGTTGGACCTTCTAATTGACGACGAAACACAGAAATTGCATCCGAATTTAATACAAAAGGCACAATGCCGACTTAAGTAAAAGAGGACTGACACTCTCACTTTCTATGATTTTTACCCCTCCTGTGAGTCCAGTTTTAGTTTCCGATGCTTCACTTCACGTTTCCTTTATACCTTGGACCTTCTTATTGACGATGAAACACAGAAATTGCATCGGAATTAAATGCAAAAGGCACAATGCCGACTTAAGTACAAGAGGACTGACTCTCTAACTTTCTATGATTTGAACCTCTTCTGTGAGTCCAGTTTTAGATTCCGATGATTCACTTCAGGTTTACTGTATCTCTTGGACTTTCTTATTGACGATGAAACACAGAAATTGCTTCCGAATTTAATACGAAAGCACAATGCCGACTTAAGTACAAGAGGACTGACACTCTCACTTTCTATGATTTGAACCTCTCCTGTGAGTCCAGTTTTAGATTCCGAGGCTTGACTTAAGGTTTCGTGTATACCTTGGACATTCTTATAGACGATGAAAAACAGAAATTGCATCCGAATTTAATACAAAAGGCACAATGCCGACTTAAGTACAAGAGGACTGACACTCTCACTTTCTATGATTAGAACATCTCCTGTGAGTCAAGTTTTAGATTCCGATGCTTCACTTCTGGTCTACTATATCACTTGCACCTTCTTATTGACGATGAAGCACAGAAATTGCATCCGAATTTAATACAAAAGGCACAATGCTGACGTAAGTACAAGAGGACTAACACTCTAACTTTCTATAATTTGTACCTCTCCTGTGAGCCCAGTTTTAGTTTCGGATGCTTCACTTCGGGTTTACTGTATACCGTGGACCTTCTTATTGACGGAGAAGCACAGTAATTGCTTCGGAATTAAATTCAAAAGGCACAATGCCGACTTAAGTACAAGAGGACCGACACTCTAACTTTCTTTGATTTTAACCTCTCCTGTGAGTCCAGTTTTAGATTCCGATGCATCACTTCAGGTTTACTGTATCCCTTGGAACTTCTTATTGACGATGAAACACAGAAATTGCATCCGAATTTAATACAAAAGGCACAATCACGACTTAAGTAAAAAGGGACTGACACGCTAACTTTCTGTGATTTGAACCTCTCCTGTGAGTCCAGTTTTAGATTCCGATGCTTCACTTCAGGTTCACTGTATACCTTCTACCTTCTTATTGACGATGAAACACAGAAATTGCATCGGAATTAAATCCATAAGGCACAATGCCGACTTAAGTACAAGAGAACTGTCACTCTAACTTTCTATGATTTGAACCTCTCCTGTGAGTCTAGTTTTAGATTCGGATGCTTCACTTCAGGTTTACTGTACACCTTGGTTCGTCGTATTGACGATGAAGCACAGATATTGCTTCGGAATTAAATTCAAAGGCACAATGCCGACTTAAGTAAAAGATGACTGACACTCTCACTTTCTATTATTTTAACCTCTCCTGTGAGTCCAGTTTTAGATTCCGATGCTTCACTTCAGGTTTCCTGTATACCTAGGACCTTCTAATTGACAATGAAACACAGAAATTGCATCGTAATTAAACTCAAAAGCACAATGCCGACATAAGTACAAAAGGACTGACTCTCTAACTTTCTATGATTTGACACTCTTCTGTGAGTCCAGTTTTAGATTCCGATGATTCACTACAGGTTTACTGTATCCCTTGGACTTTCATATTGACGATGAAACACAGAAATTGCATTCGATTTTAGTACCAAAGCACAATGCCGACTTAAGTACAAAAGGACTGAGACTCTCGCTTTCTATGATTTGAACCTCTCATGTGTGTCCAGTTTTAGATTTCGATGCTTGACTTCAGGTTTTGTGTATACCTTGGACGTTCTTATTGACGATGAAACACAGATATTGCATCCGAATTTAATACAAAGGAAACAATGCCGACTTAAGTACAAGAGGACTGACACTCTCACTTGCTATGATTTGAACATCTCCTGTGAGTCAAGTTTTAGATTCCGATGCTTCACTTCAGGTCTACTATATCACTTGCACCTTCTTATTGACGATGAAACACAGAAATTGCATCGGAATTAAATTCAAAAGGCACAATGCCGACTTAAGTAAAAGAGGACTGACACTCTCACTTTCTATGATTTTAACCTCTCCTGTGAGTCCAGTTTTAGATTCCGATGCTTCACTTCAGGTTTCCTGCATACCTTGGACCTTCTTATTGACGATGAAACACAGAAATAGCATCGGAATTAAATTCAAAAGGCACAATGCCGACTTAAGTACTAGAGGACTGACTCTCTAACTCTCTATGATTTGTACCTCTCCTGTGAGGCCAGATTTAGATTCGGATGCTTCACTTCAGGTTTACTGTATTCCTTGGACTTTCTTATTGACGATGAAACACAGAAATTGCATCCGAATGTAATACAAAAAGCACAATGACGACTTAAGTACAAAGGGACTGACACGCTAACTTTCTGTGATTTGAACCTCTCCTGTGAGTCCAGTTTTAGATTCCGATGCTTCACTTCAGGTTTCGTGTATTCCTTGGACGTTCATATTGACGATGAAACACAGGAATTGCATCCGAATTTAATACAAAAGGCACAATGCCGACTTAAGTACAAGAGAACGGACACTCTCACTTTCTATGATTTGAACATCTCCTGTGAGTCAAGTTTTAGATTCCGATGCTGCACTTCAGGTCTACTATATCACTTGCACCTTCTTCTTGATGATGAAACACAGAAATTGCATCGGAATTACATTCAAAAGGCACAATGCCGACTTAAGTAAAAGAGGACTGACACTCTCACTTTCTATGATTTTATCCTCTCCTGTGAGTCCAGTTTTAGATTCCGATGCTTCACTTCAGGTTTCCTGTATACCTTGGACCTTCTTATTGACGATGAAACAATGAAATTGCATCGGAATTAAATTCAAAAGGCACAATGCCGACTTAAGTACTAGAGGACCGACTCTCTAACTTTTTATGATTTGAACCTCTTCTGTGAGTCCAGTCTTAGATTCCGATGATTCACTTCAGGTTTACTGTATCCCTTGGACTTTCTTATTGACGATGATACACAGAAATTGCATCCGAATTTAATACAAAAGCACAATGTCGACTTAAGTAGAAGAGGACTGAGACTCTCACTTTCTATGATTTGAACCTCTCCTGTGACTCCAGTTTTAGATTCTGATGCTTGCCTTCAGGTTTCGTGTATACCTTGGACGTTCATGTTGACGATGAAACTCAGAAATTGCATCCGAATATAATACAAAAGGCACAATGCCGACTTCAGTACAAGAGGACTGACCCTCTCACTTTCTATGATTTGAACATCTCCTGTGAGTCAAGTTTTAGATTCCGATGCTGCACTTCAGGTCTACTATATCACTTGCACCTTCTTCTTGATGATGAAACACAGAAATTGCATCGGAATTACATTCAAAAGGCACAATGCCGACTTAAGTAAAAGAGGACTGACACTCTCACTTTCTATGATTTTATCCTCTCCTGTGAGTCCAGTTTTAGATTCCGATGCTTCACTTCAGGTTTCCTGTATACCTTGGACCTTCTTATTGACGATGAAACACAGAAATTGCATCGGAATTAAATTCAAAAGGCACAATGCCGACTTAAGTACTAGAGGACTGACTCTCTAACTTTCTATGATTTGTACCTCTTTTGTGAGCCCAGTATTAGATTCGGATGCTTCACTTCAGGTTTACTGTATTCCTTGGACCTTCTTATTGACGAAGAAGCACAGATATTGCTTCGGAACTAAATTCAAAAGGCACAATGCCGACTTAAGTACAAGAGGACTGACACTCAAACTTTCTATGATTTGAACCTCTTCTGGGAGTCTACTTTTAGATTCGGATGCTTCACTTCAGGTTTACTGTACACCTTGGATCTTCTTATTAACGATGAAGCACAGAAATTGCTTCGGAATTAAATTCAAAAGGCACAATGCCGACTTAAGTAGCAGAGAACTGACACTCTAACTTTCTATGATTTGAACCTCCACTGTGAGTCCAGGTTTAGATTCCGATGATTCACTTCAGGTTTACTGTATCCCTTGGACCATCTTATTGACGATGAAACACAGAAATTTCATCCGAATTAAATTCAAAAGGCACAGTGCAGACATAAGTACAAGAGGACTGACACTCTAACTTTCTATGATTTGAACCTCTCCGGTGAGTCCAGTTTTAGATTCCGATGCTTCACTTCAGGTTTACTGTATCCCTTGTATCTTCTTATTGATGATGAAACACAGAAATTGCATCCGAATTTAATACAAAACTCACAATGCCGACTTAAGTACAAGAGGACTGACACTCTCACTTTATATGATTTGAACCTCTCCTGTGAGTTCAGTTTTAGATTCTGATGCTTCACTTCAGGTATCCTGTATACCTAGGACCTTCTTATTGACAATGAAACACAGAAATTGCATCCGAATTAAATTCAAAAGGCACAATGCCGACTTAAGTACAAGACGACTGACACTCTAACTATCTATGATTTGAAACTCTCCTGTGAGTCCAGTTTTACATTGCGATGTTTCACTACAGGTTTACTGTATACCTTGGAACTTATTATTGACGATGAAACACAGTAATTGCATCGGAATAAAAATTCAAAAGGCACAATTCCGACTTAAGTACAAGAGGACTGACACTCTAACTTTCTATAATTTGAACCTCTCCTGTGTGTCCAGTTTTAGATTCCGATGCTTCACTTCTGGTTTACTCTAACCCTTGTACCTTCTTATTGACGAGAAAACATAGAAATTCCATCCGAATTTAATACATAAGTCACAATGCCGACTTAAGTACAAGAGGACTGACACTCTCCTTTTCTATGATTTGAACCTCTCTTGTGAGCCCAGTTTTAGATTCCGATGCTTCACTTCAGGTTTCCTGTATATCTAGGACCTTCTTATTGACGATGAAACACAGAAATTGCATCCAAAGTAAATTCAAAAGGCACAATGCCGACTTAAGTGCAAGAGGACTGACACTCCAACTTTCTATGATTTGAACCTATCCTGTGAGTCCAGTTTTAGATTCCGATGCTTCACTTCAGGTTTACTGTATCCCTTGGACATTCTTATTGATGATGAAACACAGAAATTGCATCCGAATTTAATACAAAAGGCACAATGCCGACTTAAGTACAAGAGGACTGTCACTCTAACTATCTATGATTTGAAACTCTCCTGTGAGTCCAGTTTTAGATTCCGATGCTTCACTACAGGTTTACTGTATACCTTGGAACTTCTTATTGACGATGAAACACAGTAATTGCATCGGAATAATAATTCAAAAGGCACAATTCCGACTTAAGTACGAGAGGACTGACCCTCTAACTTTCTATGATTTGAACCTCTCCTGTGAGTCCAGTTTTAGATTCCGATGCTTCACTTCTGGTTTACTGTATCCCTTGGACCTTCTTTTTGACGATGAAACACCGACATTGCTTCCGAATTTGATACAAAAGGCACAATGCCGACTTAAGTGCAAGAGGGGTGACACTCTTACTTTCTATGATTTGAACTTCTCTTGTGAGTCCTGTTTTAGATTCCGATGCTTAACTTCAGGTTTACTGTTGCCCTTGGACCTTCTTATTGACGATGAAACACAGAAATTGCAACCGAATTTAACACAAAAGGCACAATGCCGACTTATGTACAAGAGGACTGACACTCTTACTTTCTATGATTTGAACCTCTCCTGTGAGTCCAGTTTTAGATTCCGATGCTTCACTTCAGGTTTACTGTATCCCTTGGACATTCTTATTGATGATGAAACACAGAAATTGCATCCGAATTTAATACAAAAGGCACAACGCCGACATAAGTACAAGAGGACTGACACTCTTGCTTTATATGATTTGAACCTTTCCTGTGAGTCCAATTTTAGATTCTGATGCTTCACTTCAGGTTTCCTGTATCCCTTGGACCTTCTTATTGATAATGAAACACAGAAATTGCATCCGAATTTAAATCAAAACGCACAATGCCGACTTGAGTACAAGAGGACTGACACTCTAACTATCTATGATTTGAAACTCTCCTGTGAGTCCAGTTTTAGATTCCGATGCTTCACTACAGGTTTACTGTATACCTTGGAACTTCTTATTGGCGATGAAACACAGTAATTGCATCGGAATAATAATTCAAAAGGCACAATTCCGACTTAAGTACAACAGTACTGACACTCTAACTTTCTATGATTTGAACCTCTCCTGTGAGTCCACTTATAGATTCCGATGCTTCACTTCTGGTTTACTGTATCCCTTGGACCTTCTGATTAACGATGAAACACCGACATTGCATCCGAATTTAATACAAAAGGCACAATGCCGACTTAAGTACTAGAGGACTGACACTCTTACATTCTATGATTTGAACGTCTCCTGTGAGTCCTGTTTTAGATTCCGATGCTTCACTTCAGGTTTACTGTATCCCTTGGACCTTCTTATTGACGATGAAACACAGAAATTGCATCCGAATTTAATACAAAAGGCACAATGCCGACTTAAGTACAAGAGGACTGACACTCTCACTTTCTATGATTTGAACCTCTCCTGTGAGTCCAGTTTTAGATTCCGAAGCTTCACTTCAGGTTTACTGTATCCCTTGGACCTTCCTATTGACGATGAAACACAGAAATAGCATCCGAATTTAATACAAAAGGCACAATGCTGACATAAGTACAAGAGGACTGACACTCTCACCTTCTATGATTTGAACCTCTCCTGTGAGTCCAGTTTTAGATTCCGATGCTTCACTTCAGGTTTACTGTATCCCTTGGACATTTTTATTGACGATGAAACACAGAAATTGCATCGGAATTAAATACAAAAGGCACAATGAGAACTTAAGTACAGGAGGACTGACACTCTAACGTTCTATGATTTGAACCTCTCCTGTGAGTCAAGTTTTGGTTTCCGATGCATCACTTCAGGTTTACTGTATCACTTGGACCCTCTTACTGACAATGAAACACAGAAATTGCATCGTAATTAACTTAAAAATGCACAATGCCGACTTAACTGCAAGAGGACTGACACTCTAACTTTCTATGATTTGAACCTCTCCTGTGAGTCCAGTTTCAGATTCCGATGCTTCATTTCAGGTTTACTGTATCCCACGGACCTTTTTATTGACGATGAAGCACAGAAATTGCATCGGAATTAAATTCAAAAGTCACAATGCCAACTTAAGTACAAGAGGACTGACACTCTAATTTTCTACGATTTGAACCTCTCCTGTGAGTCCAGTTTTAGATTCCGATGCTTCACTTCAGGTTATTGTATCCCTTGGACCCTCTGATTGACGATGAAACACAGAAATTGCATCCGAATTTAATACAAAAGGCACAATGCCGACTTAAGTACAAGAGGACTGACACTCTAACTTTCTATGATTTGAACCTCTCCTGTGAGTCCAGTTTTAGATTCCGAAGCTTCACTTCAGGTTTACTGTATCCCTTGGACCATCTCATTGACGATGAAACACAGAAATTGCATCGGAATTAAATTCGAAAGGAACAAGGCCGACTTAAGTACAGGAGGACTGACACTCTAACTTTCTATGATTTGAACCTCTCCGGTGAGTCCAGTTTTAGATTCCGATGCTTCAGTTCAGGTTCACTGTATCCCTTGTACCTTCTTATTGATGATGAAACACAGAAATTACATCCGAATTTAATACAAAGGGCACAATGCCGACTTAAGTACAAGAAGACTGACACTCTAACTTTCTATGATTTGAAACTCTCCTGTGAGTCCAGTTTTAGATTCCGATTATTCACTTCAGGTTTAGTGTATCCCTTGGACCTTCATACTGACGATGAAACACAGAAATTGCATCCGAATTTAATACAAAAGGCACAATGCCGACTTAAGTAGAAGTGGACTGACACTCTCACTTTCTATGATTTGAACCTCTCCTGTGAGTCCAGTTTTAGATTCAGATGCTTCACTTCCGGTTTCCTGTATACCTTGGACCTTCTTATTGACGATGAAACACAGAAACGGCATCCGAATTTAATACAAAACGCACAATGCCGACGTAAGTACAAGAGGACTGACGCTCTCACTTTCTATGATTTGAACCTCTCCTGTATGTCCAGGTTTAGATTCCGATGCCAAACTTCAGGTTTACTGTATCCCTTGAACCTTCTTATTGACGATGAAATACAGAAATTGCATCCGAAATTAATACAAAAGGCAAGATGCCGTCTTAAGTTCAAGAGGACTGACACTCTAACTTTCTATGATTTGAACCTCTCCTGTTAGATCAGTTTTAGATTCCGATACTTCACTTCAGGTTTACTGTATCCCTTGGACATTCTTATTGATGATGAAACACAGAAATTGCATCCGAATGTAATACAAACGGCACAATGCCGACTTAAGTACAAGAGGACTGACACCCTAACTTTCTATGATTTGAACCTCTCCGGTGAGTCCAGTTTTAGATTCCGATGCTTCACTTCAGGTTTACTGTATTCCTTGGACCTCCTTACTGACAAGGAAACACAGAAATTGCATCCGAATTTAATACAAATGTCACAATGCCGACTTAAGTACAAGAGGACTGACATTCTAACTTTCTATGATTTGAACCTCTCTTGTGAGTCCAGTTTTAGATTCGGATGCTTCACTTTAGGTTCACTGTATACCTTGGACCTTCTTATTGACGATGAAGCACAGAAATTGTTTCGGAATTAAATTCAAAAGGCACAATGCCGACTTAAGTAGCAGAGGACTGACACTCTAACTTTCTATGATTTGAACCTCTCCTGTGAGTCCAGTGTCAGATTCCGATGCTTCATTTCAGGTTTTCTGTATACCTTGGACCTCCTTATTGATGACGAAACACAGAGATTGCATCCGAATTTAATACAAAAGGCACAATGCCGACTTAAGTACAAGAAGATTGTCACTCCCACTTTCTATGATTTGAACCTCTCCTGTGAGTCCAGTTTTAGATTCCGATGCCTCACTTCCGGATTCCTGTATACCTTGGAAATTCTAATTGACGATGAAACACAGAAATTGCATCCGAATTTAATTCAAAAGGCACAATGCCGACATCAGTACAAGAGGACTGACACTCTCACTTTCTATGATTTGAACCTCTCCTGTGAGTCCAGTGTTAGATTCCAATGCTTCCCTTCAGGTTTCCTGTATACCTTGGACCTTCTTATACGACGAAACACAGAAATTTCATCCGAATTAAATTCAAAAGGCACAATGCCGACTTAAGTACAAGAGGACTGACACTCTAACTTTCTATGATTTGAACCTCTCCAGTGAGCCCGATTTTTGATTCCGATGCTTCACTTCAGCTTTACTGTACCCCTTGGACCTTCTTATTGATGATGAAACACAGAACGTGCATCAGAAATTAATACAAAATGCACAATGACGACTTAAGTACAAGAGGACTGACAATCTCACTTTCTATGAATTCAACCTCTCCTATGAGTCCAGTTTTAGATTCCGATGCTTCACTTCAGGTTTCCTGTATCCCTTGGACCTTCTTATTGATGATGAAACACAGAACTTGCATCCGAATTTAATACAAAAGGCACAATGACGACTTAAGTACAAGAGGACTGACACACTCACTTTCTATGAATTAAACCTCTCCTGTGAGTCCAGTTATAGAATCCGATAACTCACTTCAGGTTTACTGTATTTCTTGGACCTTCTTATTGACGATGGAACACAGAAATAGCATCCGAATTTAATAGAAAAGGCACATAGCCGACTTAAGTACAAGAGGACTGACACAAACTCTCTATGATTTGAACCTCTCCGGTGAGTCCAGTTTTAGATTCCGATGCTTCACTTCAGGTTTACAGTATCCCTTGTACCTTCTTATTGATGATGAAACACAGAAATTGCATCCGAATTTAATACAAAAGGCACAATGCCGACTTAAGTACAAGAGGACTGACACTCACGCTTTATATGATTTGAACCTCTCCTGTGAGTCCAGTTTTAGATTCTGATGCTTCACTTCAGGTTTTCTGTATACCTAGGACCTTCTTATTGACAATGAAACACAGAAATTGCATCCGAATTAAATTCAAATGGCACAATGCCGACTTAAGTACAAGAGGACTGACACTCTAACTATCTATGATTTGAAACTCTCCTGTGAGTCCAGTTTTAGATTCCGATGCTTCACTACAGGTATACTGTATACCTTGGAACTTCTTATTGACGATGAAACACAGTAATTACATCGGAATAAAAATTCAAAAGGCACAATTCCGACTTAAGTACAAGAAGACTGACACTCTAACTTTCTATGATTTGAACCTCTCCTGTGAGTCCAGTTTTAGATTCCGATTCTTCACTTCTGGTTTACTGTAACCCTTGGACCTTCTTATTGACGAGAGAACACAGAAATTGCATCCAAATTTAATACAAAAGTCACAATGCCAACTTAAGTACAAGAGGACTGACACTCTCACTTTCTATGATTTGAACCTCTCTTGTGAGCCCAGTTTTAGATTCCGATGCTTCACTTCAGGTTTCCTGTTTATCTAGGACCTTCTTATTGACGGTGAAACACAGAAATTGCATCCAAAGTAAATTCAAAAGGCACAATGCCGACTTAAGTGCAAGTGGACTGACACTCCAACTTTCTATGATTTGAACCTCTCCTGTGAGTCCAGTTTTAGATTCCGATGCTTCACTTCAGGTTTACTGTATCCCTTGGACCTTCTTATTGATGATGAAACACAGAAATTGCATCCGAATTTAATACAAAAGGCACAATGCCGACTTAAGTACAAGAGGACTGACACTCTAACTGTCTATGATTTGAAACTCTCCTGTGAGTCCAGTTTTAGATTCCGATGCTTCACTACAGGTTTACTGTATACCTTGGAACCTCTTATTGACGATGAAACACAGTAATTGCATCGGAATAATAATTCTAAATGCACAATTCCGACTTAAGTACGAGAGGACTGACACTCTAACTTTCTATGATTTGAACCTCTCCTGTGAGTCCCGTGTTAGATTCCGATGCTTCACTTCTGGTTTACTGTATACCTTGGACCTTCTTATTGACGATGAAACACCGACATTGCATCCGAATTTAATACAAAAGGCACAATGCCGACTTAAGTACAAGAGGACTGACACTCTTACTTTCTATGATTTGAACCTCTCCTGTGAGTCCTGTTTTAGATTCCGATGCTTCACTTCAGGTTTACTGTATCCCTTGGACCTTCTTATTGACGATGAAACACAGAAATTGCATCGGAATTTAATACAAAAGGCACAATGCCGACTTAAGTACAAGAGGACTGACACTCTCACTTTCTATGATTTGAACCTCTCCTGTGAGTCCAGTTTTAGATTCCGATGCTTCACTTCAGGTTTACTGTATCCCTTGGACTTTCTTATTGACGATGAAACACAGAAATAGCATCCAAATTTAATACAAAAGGCACAATGCCGTCTTAAGTACAAGAGGACTGACACTCTCACTTTCTATGATTTGAACCTCTCCTGTGAGTCCAGTTTTAGATTCCGATTCTTCACTTCAGATTTACTGTATCCCATGGACCTTCTTATTGACGATGAAACACGGAAATTGCATCGGAATTAAATTCAGATGTCACAATGCCGACTTAAGTACAAGAGGACTGACACTCTGACTTTCTATGATTTGAACCTCTCCTGTGAGTCCAGTTTTAGATTCCGATTCTCCACTTCAGATTTACTGTATCCCATGGACCTTCTTATTGACGATGAAACACAGAAATTGCATCGGAATTAAATTCAAATGTCACAATGCCGACTTAAGTACAAGAGGACTGACACTCTAACTTTCTATGCTTTGAACCTCTCCTGGGAGTCCAGTTTTAGATTCCGAAGCTTCACTTCAGGTTTACTGTATCCCTTTTACCTTCGTATTGACGATGAAACACAGAAATTCCATCGGAATTATATTCAAAAGGCACAATGCTGACTTAAGTACACGAGGACTGACACTCTAACTTTCTTTGATTTGAACCTCTCCTGTGAGTCCAGTTTTAGATTCCGATGCTTCACTTCAGGTTTACTGTATACCTTGGACCTTCGTATTGACGATGAAGCACAGATATTGCTTCTAAATTAAATTCAAAAGGCACAATGCCGACTTATGTAGCAGAGGACTGACACTCTAACTTTGTATGATTTTAACCTCCACTGTGAGTCCAGTTTTAGATTCCGATGCTTCACTTCAGGTTTACAGTATCCATTGGACCTTCTTATTGATGATGAAACACAGAAATTGTATCCGAATTTAATACAAAAGGCACAATGCCGACTTAAGTACAAGAGGACTGACACTCTCTCTTAATATGATTTGAACCTCTCCTGTAAGTCCAGTTTTGGATTCCGATGCTTCACTTGAAGATTACTGTATACCTTGGGCCTTCTTATTGACGATGAAACACAGAAATTGCATCGGAATTAAATTCAAATGGAACAAGGCCGACTAAAGTACAGGAGGACTGACACTCTAACTTTCTATGATTTGAACCTCTCCGGTGAGTCCAGTTTTAAATTCCGATGCTTCACTTCCGGTTTACTGTATCCCTTGTACCTTCTTATTGATGATGAAACACAGAAATTGTATCCGAATTTAATACAAAAGGCACAATGCCGACTTAAGTACAAGAGGACTGACACTCTCTCTTTATATGATTTGAACCTCTCCTGTGAGTCCAGTTTTAGATTCAGATGCTTCACTTCCGGTTTCCTGTATGCCTTTGACCTTCTTATTGACGATGAAACACAGAAATTGCATCCGAATTTAATACAAAAGTCACAATGCCGACTTAAGTACAAGAGGACTGACACTCTAACTTCCTATGATTTGAACCTCTCCTGTGAGTCCAGTTTTAGATTCCGATGCTTCACTTCAGGTTTACTGTATCCCTTGGACATTTTTATTGACGATGAAACACAGAAATTGCATCGGAATTAAATAAAAAGGCACAATGCCAACTTAAGTACAGGAGGACTAACACTCTAACTTCCTATGATTTGAACCTCTCCTGTGAGTCAAGTTTTGGATTCCGATGCATCACTTCAGGTTTACTGTATCACTTGGACCTTCTTATTGACAATGAAACACAGAAATTGCATCGGAATTAACTTAAAAAGACAGAATGCCGACTTAACTACAAGAGGACTGACACTCTAACTTTCTATGATTTGAACCTCTCCTGTGAGTCCAGTTTTAGATTCCGATGCTTCACTTCAGGTTTACTGTATCCCATGGACCTTCTTATTGACGATGAAACACAGATATTGCATCGGAATTAAATTCAAAAGTCACAATGCCGACTTAAGTACAAGAGGACTGACAGTCTAACATTCTACGATTTGAACCTCTCCTGTGAGTCCAGTTTTAGATTCCGATGCTTCACTTCTGGTTTATTGTATCCCTTCTACCCTCTTATTGACGATGAAACACTGAAATTGCATCCGAATTTAATACAAAAGGCACAATGCCGACTTAAGTACAAGAGGACTGGCACTCTAACTTTCTATGATTTGAATCTCTCCTGTGAGTCCAGTTTTAGATTCCGAAGCTTCACTTCAGGTTTACTGTATCCCTTGGACCATCTCATTGACGATGAAACACAGAAATTGCATCGGAATTAAATTCGAAAGGAACAAGGCCGACTTAAGTACAGGAGGACTGACACTCTAACTTTCTATGATTTGAACTTCTCCGGTGAGTCCAGTTTTAGATTCCGATTCTTCAGTTCAGGTTTACTGTATCCCTTGTACCTTCTTATTGATGATGAAACACAGAAATTACATCCGAATTTAATACAAAGGGCACAATGCCGACTTAAGTACAAGAAGACTGACACTCTAACTTTCTATGATTTGAAACTCTCCTGTGAGTCCAGTTTTAGATTCCGATGATTCACTTCAGGTTTAGTGTATCCCTTGGACCATCATACTGACGATGAAACACAGAAATTGCATCCGAATTTAATACAAAAGAAACAATGCCGACTTAAGTACAAGTGGACTGACACTCTCACTTTCTATGATTTGAACCTCTCCCGTGAGTCCAGTTTTAGATTCAGTTACTTCACTTCCGGTTTCCTGTATACCTTTGACCTTCTTATTGACGATGAAACACAGAAACTGCATCCGAGTTTAATACAAAACGCACAAGGCCGACGTAAATACAAGAGGACTGACGCTCTCACTTTCTATGATTTGAACCTCTCCTGTGGGTCCAGGTTTAGATTCCGATGCCACACTTCAGGTTTACTGTATCCCTTGAACCTTCTTATTTACGATGAAATACAGAAATTGCATCCGAATTTAGTACAAAAGGCACAATGCCGTCTTAAGTTCAAGAGGACTGACACTCTAACTTTCTATGATTTGAACCTCTCCTGTTAGCCCAGTTTTAGATTCCGATACTTCACTTCAGGTTTACTGTATCCTTTGACCTTCTTATTGATGATGAAACACAGAAATTGCATCCGAATGTAATACAAACGGCACAATGCCGACTTAAGTACAAGAGGACTGACACCCTAACTTTCTATGATTTGAACCTCTCCGGTGAGTCCAGTTTTAGATTCCGATGCTTCACTTCAGGTTTACTGTATCCCTTGGCCCTCCTTATTGACGAGGAAACACAGAAATTGCATCCGAATTTAATACAAATGTCACAATGCCGACTTAAGTACAAGAGGACTGACATTCTAACTTTCTATGATTTGAACCTCTCTTGTGAGTCCAGTTTTAGATTCGGATGCTTCACTTTAGGTTCACTGTATACCTTGGACCTTCTTATTGACGATGAATCACAGAAATTGTTTCGGAATTAAATTCAAAAGGCACAATGCCGACTTAAGTAGCAGAGGACTGACACTCTAACTTTCTATGATTTGAACCTCTCCTGTGAGTCCAGTTTTAGATTGCGATGCTTCACTTCAGGTTTAATGTTTCCCTTGGACCTTCTTATTGACGATGAAACACAGAAACTGCATTCGAATTTATTACAAAAGGCACAATGACGACTTAAGTACAAAAGGACTGATACTCTAACTTTCTATGATTTGAATCTCTCCTGTGAGTCCACTATTAGATTCCGATGCTTCACTTCAAGTTTACTGTATACCTTGGACCTTCTTATTGACGATGAAACACAGAATTTGCCTCGGAATTAGATTCAAAAGGCACAATGCCGACTTAAGTTCAAGTGGAGTGATACTCTAACTTTCTATGATTTGAACCTCCCCTGTGAGTCCAGTTTTAGATTCCGATGCTTCACTTCGGGATTACTGTATGCCTTGGACCTTCTTATTGACGATGAAATACAGAAATTGCATCCGAATTCAATACAAAAGGCACAATGCCGACTTAAGTACAAGAGGACTGACACTCTTACTTTCTATGATTCGAACCTGTCCTGTTTGTCCAGTTTTAGATTCCGATGCTTCACTTTAGGTGTACTGTATCCCTTGGACTTTCTTATTGACGGTGAAACACATAAATTGCATCCGAATTTAATACAAAATCCACAATGCCGACTTAAGTACAAGAGGACTGACACTCTCTCTTTGTATGATTTGAACCTCTCCTGTGAGTCCAGTTTTAGATTCGGATGCCTCACTTCCGGTTTCCTGTATACCTTGGAAATTCTAATTGACGATGAAACACAGAAATTGCATCCGAATTTAATTCAAAAGGCACAATGCCGACATCAGTACAAGAGGACTGACACTCTCACTTTCTATGATTTGAACCTCTCCTGTGAGTCCAGTGTTAGATTCCGATGCTTCACTTCAGGTTTCCTGTATACCTTGGACCTTCTTATTGACGACGAAACACAGAGATTGCATCCGAATTTAATACAAAAGGCACAATGCCGACTTAAGTACAAGAGGATTGACACTCTCACTTTCTATGATTTGAACCTCTCCTGTGAGTCCAGTGTTAGATTCCAATGCTTCCCTTCAGGTTTCCTGTGTACCTTGGACCTTCTTATTGACGACGAAACACAGAAACTTCATCCGAATTAAATTCAAAAGGCACAACGCCGACTTAAGTACAAGAGGACTGACACTCTAACTTTCTATGATTTGAACCTCTCCAGTGAGCCCGGTTTTTGATTCCGATGCTTCACTTCAGCTTTACTGTATCCCTTGGACCTTCTTATTGATGATGAAACACAGAACGTGCATCCGAAATTAATACAAAATGCACAATGACGACTTAAGTACAAGAGGACTGACACTCTCACTTTCTATGAATTCAACCTCTCCTGTGAGTCCAGTTTTAGATTCCGATGCTTCACTTCAGGTTTCCTGTATCCCTTCGACCTTCTTATTGATGATGAAAAACAGAACTTGCATCCGAATTTAATACAAAAGGCACAATGCCGACTTAAGTGCAAGAGGACTGACACTCCAACTTTCTATGATTTGAACCTCTCCTGTGAGTATAGTTTTAGATTCCGATGCTTCACTTCTGGTTTACTGTATCCCTTGGACCTTCTTATTGACGATGAAACACAGAAATTGCATCCAAATTTAATACAAAAGGCACAATGCCGACATAAGTACAAGAGGACTGACACTCTCACTTTCTATGATTTGAACCTCTCCTGTGAGTCCAGTTTTAGATTCCGATGCTTCACTTCAGGTTTACTGTATCCCTTGGACCTTCTTATTGACGATGAAACACAGAAATAGCATCCAAATTTAATACAAAAGGCACAATGCCGTCTTAAGTACAAGAGGACTGACAATCTCACTTTCTATGATTTGAACCTCTCCTGTGAGTCCAGTTTTAGATTCCGATTCTTCACTTCAGGTTTACCGTATCCCATGGACCTTCTTATTGACGATGAAACACAGAAATTGCATCGGAATTAAATTCAAATGTCACAATGCCGACTTAAGTACAAGAGGACTGACACTCTAACTTTCTATGATTTGAACCTCTCCTGTGAGTCTAGTTTTAGATTCCGATTCTCCACTTCAGGTTTACTGTATCCCATGGACCTTCTTATTGACGATGAAACACAGAAATTGCATCGGAATTAAATTCAAATGTCACAATGCCGACTTAAGTACAAGAGGACTGACACTCTAACTTTCTATGCTTTGAACCTCTCCTGGGAGTCCAGTTTTAGATTCCGAAGCTTCACTTCAGGTTTACTGTATTCCTTTTACCTTCGTATTGACGATGAAACACAGAAATTCCATCGGAATTATATTCAAAAGGCACAATGCTGACTTAAGTACATGAGGACTGACACTCTAACTTTTTAAGATTTGAACCTCTCCTGTGACTCCAGTTTTAGATTCTGATGCTTGACTTCAGGTTTACTGTATACCTTGGACCTTCGTATTGACGATGAAGCACAGATATTGCTTCTAACTTAAATTCAAAAGGCACAATGCCGACTTATGTAGCAGAGGACTGACACTCTAACTTTGTATGATTTGAACCTCCACTGTGAGTCCAGTTTTAGATTCCGATGCTTCACTTCAGGTTTACAGTATCCATTGGACATTCTTATTGTCGATGAAACACAGAAATTGCATCCGAATTCAATACAATAGTCACAGTGACGACTTAAGAACAAAAGGACAGACACTCTAACTTTCTATGATTTGAATCCCTCCTGTGAGTCCAGTTTCGGATTCCGATGCTTCACTTCAAGATTACTGTATTCCTTGGACATTTTTATTGACGATGAAACACAGAAATTGCATCGGAATTAAATACAAAAGGCACAATGCCAACTTAAGTACAGGAGGACTGACACTCTAACTTTCTATGATTTGAACCTCTCCTGTGAGTCAAGTTTTGGATTCCGATGCATCACTTCAGGTTTACTGTATCACTTGGACCTTCTTATTGACAATGAAACACAGAAATTGCATCGGAATTAACTTAAAAAGGCACAATGCCGACTTAAGTACAAGAGGACTGACACTCTAACTTTCTATGATTTGAACCTCTCCTGTGAGTCCAGTTTTAGATTCCGATGCTTCAGTTCAGGTTTACTGTATCCCTTGTACCTTCTTATTGATGATGAAACACAGAAATTACATCCGAATTTAATACAAAGGGCATAATGCCGACTTAAGTACAAGAAGACTGACACTCTAACTTTCTATGATTTGAAACTCTCCTGAGAGTCCAGTTTTAGATTCCGATGATTCACTTCAGGTTTAGTGTATCCCTTGGACCTTCATACTGACGATGAAACACAGAAATAGCATCCGAATTTAATACAAAAGGCACAATGCCGACTTAAGTACAAGTGGACTGACACTCTCGCTTTCTATGATTTGAACCTCTCCCGTGAGTCCAGTTTTAGATTCAGATGCTTCACTTCCGGTTTCCTGTATACCTTGGACCTTCTTATTGACGATGAAACACAGAAACTGCATCCGAATTTGATACAAAACGCACAATGCCGACGTAAGTACAAGAGGACTGACGCTCTCACTTTCTATGATTTGAACCTCTCCTGTGGGTCCAGGTTTAGATTCCGATGCCACACTTCAGGTTTACTGTATCCCTTGAACCTTCTTATTGACGATGAAATACAGAAATAGCATCCGAATTTAATACAAAAGGCACAATGCCGTCTTAAGTTCAAGAGGACTGACAATCTAACTTTCTATGATTTGAACCTCTCCTGTTAGCCCAGTTTTAGGTTCCGATACTTCACTTCAGATTTTCTGTATCCCTTGGACCTTCTTATTGATGATGAAACACAGAAATTGCATCCGAATGTAATACAAACGGCACAATGCCGACTTAAGTACAAGAGGACTGACACCCTAACTTTCTATGATTTGAACCTCTCCGGTGAGTCCAGTTTTAGGTTCCGATGCTTCACTTCAGGTTTACTGTATCCCTTGGACCTCCTTATTGACGAGGAAACACAGAAATTGCATCCGAATTTAATACAAAAGGCACAATGCCGACTTAAGTACAAGAGCACTGACACTCTAACTTTCTATGATTTGAATCTCTCCTGTGAGTCCACTTTTAGATTCCGATGCTTCACTTCAAGTTTACTGTATACCTTGGACCTTCTTATTGACGATGAAACACAGAATTTGCCTCGGAATTAAATTCAAAAGGCACAATGCCGACTTAAGTTCAAGTGGAGTGATACTCTAACTTTCTATGATTTGAACCTCCCCTGTGAGTCCAGTTTTAGATTCCGATGCTTCACTTCGGGATTACTGTATGCCTTGGACCTTCTTATTGACGATGAAATACAGAAATTACATCCGAATTCAATACAAAAGGCACAATGCCGACTTAAGTACAAGAGGACTGACACTCTTACTTTCTATAATTCGAACCTGTCCTGTGAGTCCAGTTTTAGATTCCGATGCTTCACTTCAGCTTTACTGTATCCCTTGGACCTTCTTATTGATGATGAAACACAGAACTTGCATCCGAATTTAATACAAAATGCGCAATGACGACTTAAGTACAAGAGGACTGACACTCTCACTTTCTATGAGTTCAACCTCTCCTGTGAGTCCAGTTTTAGATTCTGATGCTTCACTTCAGGTTTCCTGTATCCCTTGGACCTTCTTATTGATGATGAAACACAGAACTTGCATCCGAATTTAATACAAAAGGCACAATGACGACTTAAGTACAAGAGGACTGACACACTCACTTTCTTTGAATTCAACCTCTCCTGTGAGTCCAGGTTTAGAATCCGATAACTCACTTCAGGTTTACAGTAAATCTTGGACCTTCTTATTGACGATGGAACACAGAAATAGCATCCGAATTTAATAGAAAAGGCACAATGCCGACCTAAGTACAAGAGGACTGACACTAACTTTCTATGATTTGAACCTCTCCGGTGAGTCCAGTTTTAGATTCCGATGCTTCACTTCAGGTTTACTGTAACCCTTGGACCTTCTTATTGACGAGAAAACACAGAAATTGCATCCGAATTTAATACAAAATTCACAATGCCGACTTAAGTACAAGAGGACTGACACTCTCACTTTCTATGATTTGAACCTCTCCTGTGAGTCCTGTTTTAGATTCCGATGCTTCACTTCAGGTTTACTGTATCCCTTGGACCTTCTTATTGACGATGAAACACAGAAATTGCATCCGAATTTAATAGAAAAGGCACAATGCCGACTTAAGTACAAGAGGACTGACACTCTCACTTTCTATGATTTGAACCTCTCCTGTGAGTCCAGTTTTAGATTCCGATGCTTCACTTCAGGTTTACTGTATCCCTAGGACCTTCTTATTGACGATGAAACACAGAAATAGCATCCGAATTTAATACAAAAGGCACAATGCCGTCTTAAGTACAAGAGGACTAACAATCTCACTTTCTATGACTTGAACTTCTCCTGTGAGTCCAGTTTTAGATTCCGATGCTTCACTTCAGGTTTACTGTATCCCTTGGACATTTTTATTGACGATAAAACACAAAATTGCATTGGAATTAAGTACAAAAGGCACAATGCCAACTTAAGTACAGGAGGACTGACACTCTAACTTTCTATGATTTGAACCTCTCCTGTGAGTCAAGTTTTAGATTCCGATGCATCACTACAGGTTTACTGTATCCCTTGGACCTTCTTATTGACAATGAAACACAGAAATTGCATCGGAATTACCTTAAAAAAGCACAACGCCGACTTAACTACAAGAGGACTGAAACTCTCACTTTCTATGATTTGAACCTCTCCTGTGAGTCCAGTTTTAGATTCCGATTCTTCACTTCAGGTTTACTGTATACCTTGGAACTTCTTATTGACGATGAAACACAGTAATTGCATCGGAGTAAAAATTCAAAAGGCACAATTCCGATTTAAGTACAAGAAGACTGACACTCTAACTTTCTATGATTTGAAACTCTCCTGTGAGTCCAGTTTTAGATTCCGATGCTTCACTTCTGGTTTACTGTAACCCTTGGACCTTCTTATTGACGAGAAAACACAGAAATTGCATCCGAATTTAATACAAAATTCACAATGCCGACTTAAGTACAAGAGGACTGACACTCTCACTTTCTATGATTTGAACCTCTCCTGTGAGTCCAGTTTTAGATTCCGATGATTCACTTCAGGTTTAGTGTATCCCTTGGACCTTCATACTGACGATGAAACACAGAAATAGCATCCGAATTTAATACAAAAGGCACAATGCCGACTTAAGTACAAGTGGACTGACACTCTCGCTTTCTATGATTTGAACCTCTCCCGTGAGTCCAGTTTTAGATTCAGATGCTTCACTTCCGGTTTCCTGTATACCTTGGACCTTCTTATTGACGATGAAACACAGAAACTGCATCCGAATTTGATACAAAACGCACAATGCCGACGTAAGTACAAGAGGCATGACGCTCTCACTTTCTATGATTTGAACCTCTCCTGTGGGTCCAGGTTTAGATTCCGATGCCACACTTCATGTTTACTGTATCCCTTGAACCTTCTTATTGACGATGAAATACAGAAATAGCATCCGAATTTAATACAAAAGGCACAATGCCGTCTTAAGTTCAAGAGGACTGACACTCAAACTTTCTATGATTTGAACCTCTCCTGTTAGCCCAGTTTTAGATTCCGATACTTCACTTCAGGTTTACTGTATCCCTTGGACCTTCTTATTGATGATGAAACACAGAAATTGCATCCGAATGTAATACAAACGGCACAATGCCGACTTAAGTACAAGAGGACTGACACCCTAACTTTCTATCATTTGAACCACTCCGGTGAGTCCAGTTTTAGGTTCCGATGCTTCACTTCAGGTTTACTGTATCCCTTGGACCTCCTTATTGACGAGGAAACACAGAAATTGCATCCGAATTTAATACAAAAGGCACAATGCCGACTTAAGTACAATAGGACTGACACTCCCACTTTCTATGATTTGAACCTCTCCTGTGAGTCCAGTTTTAGATTCCGATTCTTCACTTCAGGTTTACCGTATCCCATGGACGTTCTTATTGACGATGAAACACAGAAATTGCACCGGAATTAAATTCAAATGTCACAATGCCGACTTAAGTACAAGAGGACTGACACTCTAACTTTCTATGATTTGAACCTCTCCTGTGAGTCCAGTTTTAGATTCCGATTCTCCACTTCAGGTTTACTGTATCCCATGGACCTTCTTATTGACGATGAAACACAGAAATTGCATCGGAATTAAATTCAAATGTCACAATGCCGACTTAAGTACAAGAGGACTGACACTCTAACTTTCTATGATTTGAATCTCTCCTGTGAGTCCACTTTTAGATTCCGATGCTTCACTTCAAGTTTACTGTATACCTTGGACCTTCTTATTGACGATGAAACACAGAATTTGCCTCGGAATTAAATTCAAAAGGCACAATGCCGACTTAAGTTCAAGTGGAGTGATACTCTAACTTTCTATGATTTGAACCTCCCCTGTGAGTCCAGTTTTAGATTCCGATGCTTCACTTCGGGATTACTGTATGCCTTGGACCTTCTTATTGACGATGAAATACAGAAATTACATCCGAATTTAATACAAAAGGCACAATGCCGACTTAAGTACAAGAGGACTGACACTCTTACTTTCTATAATTCGAACCTGTCCTGTGAGTCCAGTTTTAGATTCCGATGCTTCACTTCAGCTTTACTGTATCCCTTGGACCTTCTTATTGATGATGAAACACAGAACTTGCATCCGAATTTAATACAAAATGCGCAATGACGACTTAAGTACAAGAGGACTGACACTCTCACTTTCTATGAGTTCAACCTCTCCTGTGAGTCCAGTTTTAGATTCCGATGCTTCACTTCAGGTTTCCTGTATCCCTTGGACCTTCTTATTGATGATGAAACACAGAACTTGCATCCGAATTTAATACAAAAGGCACAATGACGACTTAAGTACAAGAGGACTGACACACTCACTTTCTTTGAATTCAACCTCTCCTGTGAGTCCAGGTTTAGAATCCGATAACTCACTTCAGGTTTACAGTATATCTTGGACCTTCTTATTGACGATGGAACACAGAAATAGCATCCGAATTTAATAGAAAAGGCACAATGCCGACCTAAGTACAAGAGGACTGACACTAACTTTCTATGATTTGAACCTCTCCGGTGAGTCCAGTTTTAGATTCCGATGCTTCACTTCAGGTTTACTGTATCCCTTGTATCTTCTTATTGATGATGAAACACAGAAATTGCATCCGAATTTAATACAAAAGGCACAATGCCGACTTAAGTACAGGAGGACTGACACTCTCGCTTTATATGATTTGAACCTCTCCTGTGAGTCCAGTTTTAGATTCTGATGCTTCACTTCAGGTTGCCTGTATACCTATGGCCTTCTTATTGACAATGAAACACAGAAATTGCATCCGAATTAAATTCAAAAGGCACAATGCCGACTTAAGTACAAGAGGACTGACACTCTAACTATCTATGATTTGAAACTCTCCTGTGAGTCCAGTTTTAGATTCCGATGCTTCACTACTGGTTTACTGTATACCTTGGAACTTCTTATTGACGAGAAAACACAGAAATTGCATCCGAATTTAATACCAAATTCACAATGCCGACTTAAGTACAAGAGGACTGACACTCTCACTTTCTATGATTTGAACCTCTCCTGTGAGTCCTGTTTTAGATTCCGATGCTTCACTTCAGGTTAACTGTATCCCTTGGACCTTCTTATTGACGATGAAACACAGAAATTGCATCCGAATTTAATAGAAAAGGCACAATGCCGACTTAAGTACAAGAGGACTGACACTCTCACTTTCTATGATTTGAACCTCTCCTGTGAGTCCAGTTTTAGATTCCGATGCTTCACTTCAGGTTTACTGTATCCCTAGGACCTTCTTATTGACGATGAAACACAGAAATAGCATCCGAATTTAATACAAAAGGCACAATGCCGTCTTAAGTACAAGAGGACTAACAATCTCACTTTCTATGACTTGAACTTCTCCTGTGAGTCCAGTTTTAGATTCCGATTCTTCACTTCAGGTTTACTGTATACCATGGACCTTCTTATTGACGATGAAACACAGAAATTGCATCGGAATTAAATTCAAAAGTCGCAATGCTGACTTAAGTATAAGAGGACTGACACTCTAACTTTCTATGCTTTGAACCTCTCCTGGGAGTCCAGTTTTAGATTCCGAATCTTCACTTCAGGTTTACTGTATCCCTTTTACCTTCGTATTGACGATGAAACACAGAAATTCCATCGGAATTATATTCAAAAGGCACAATGCTGACTTAAGTACATGAGGACTGACACTCTAACTTTCTATGATTTGAATCTCTCCTGTGAGTCCAGTTTTAGATTCCGATGCTTCACTTCAGGTTTACTGTATACCTTGGACATTCGTATTGACGATGAAGCACAGATATTGCTTCTAAATTAAATTCAAAAGGCACAATGCCGACTTATGTAGCAGAGGACTGACACTCTAACTTTGTATGATTTGAACCTCCACTGTGAGTCCAGTTTTAGATTCCGATGCTTCACTTCAGGTTTACAGTATCCATTGGACCTTCTTAGTGACAATGAAACACAGAAATTGCATCGGAATTACCTTAAAAAAGCACAATGCCGACTTAACTACAAGAGGACTGACACTCTAACTTTGTATGATTTGAACCTCCACTGTGAGTCCAGTTTTAGATTCCGATGCTTCACTTCAGGTTTACAGTATCCATTGGACCTTCTTATTGACAATGAAACACAGAAATTGCATCTGAATTACCTTAAAAAAGCACAATGCCGACTTAACTACAAGAGGACTGACACTCTAACTTTCTATGATTTGAACCTGTCCTGTGAGTCCAGTTTTAGATTCCGAAGCTTCACTTCAGGTTTACTGTATCCCTTGGACCATCTTATTGACGATGAAACACAGAAATTGCATCGGAATTAAATTCGAAAGGAACAAGGTCGACTAAAGTACAGGAGGACTGACACTCTATCTATCTATGTTTTGAACCTCTCCGGTGAGTCCAGTTTTAGATTCCGATGCTTCAGTTCAGGTTTACTGTATCCCTTGTACCTTCTTATTGATGATGAAACACAGAAATTACATCCGAATTTAATACAAAGGGCACAATGCCGACTTAAGTACATGAAGACTGACACTCTAACTTTCTATGATTCGAAACTCTCCTGTGAGTCCAGTTTTAGATTCCGATAATTCACTTCAGGTTTACTGTATCCCTTGGACCTTCATACTGACGATGAAACACAGAAATTGCATCCGAATTTAATACAAAAGGCGCAATGCCGACTTAAGTACAAGAGGACTGACACTCTGACTGTCTATGATATGAACCGCTCCTGTGAGTCCAGTTTTAGATTCAGATGCTTCACTTCCGGTTTCCTGTATACCTTGGACCGGCTTATTGACGATGAAACACAGAAATTGCATCGGAATTCAATTCAATAGGCACAATGCCGACTTAAGTAGAAGAGGACTGACACTCTAACTTTCTAGGATTTGAATCTCTCCTGTGAGTTTAGTTTTAGATTCCGATGCTTCACCTCAGGTTCACTGTATCCCTTGGACCTCCTTATTGACGATGAAACACAGAAATTGCATCGGAATGAAATTGAAAAGGCACAATGCCGACTTAAGTAGAAGAGGACTGACACTCTAACTTTCTACGATTTGAACCTCTCCTGTGAGTCCAGTTTTAGATTCCGATGCTTCACTTCAGGTTTATTGTATCCCTTGGACCCTCTTATTGACGATGAAATACAGAAATTGCATCCGAATTTAATATAAAAGGCACAATGCCGACTTAAGTACAAGAGGACTGACACTCTAACTTTCTATGATTTGAACCTCTCCTGTGAGTCCAGTTTTAGATTCCGAAGTTTCACTTCAGGTTTACTGTATCCCTTGGAGCATCGTTTGACGATGAAACACAGAAATTGCATCGGAATTAAATTCGAAAGGAACAAGGCCGACTAAAGTACAGGAGGACTGACACTCAACTTTCTATGATTTGAACGTCTCCGGTGAGTCCAGTTTTAGATTCCGATGCTTCAGTTCAGGTTTACTGTATCCCTTGTACCTTCTTATTGATGATGAAACACAGAAATTACATCCGAATTTAATACAAAGGGCACAATGCCGACTTAAGTACAAGAAGACTGACACTCTAACTTTCTAAGATTTGAAACTCTCCTGTGCGTCCAGTTTTAGATTCCGATGATTCACTTCAGGTTTACTGTATCCCTTGGACCTTCATACTGATGATGAAACACAGAAATTGCATCCGAATTCAATACAAAAGGCACAATGCCGACTTAAGTACAAGAGGACAGACACTCTCACTTTCTATGATTTGAACCTCTCCTGTGAGTCCAGTTTTAGATTCAGATGCTTCACTTCCGGTTTCCTGTATACCTTGGACCGTCTTATTGACGATGAAACACAGAAACGGCATCCGAATTTAATACAAAAGGCACATCGCCGACTTAAGTACAAGATAACTGACACTCTCACTTTCTATGATTTGAACCTCTCCAGTGGGTCCAGGTTTAGACTCCGTTGCTTCACTTCAGGTTTACTGTATCCCTTGAACCTTCTTATTGACGATGAAATACAGATATTGCATCCGAATTTAATACAAAAGGCACAATGCCGACTTAAGTTCAAGAGGACTGACACTCTAACTTTCTATGATTTGAACCTCTCCTGTTATCCCAGTTTTAGATTCCGATACTTCACTTCAGGTTTACTGTATCCCTTTGGACCTTCTTATTGATGATGAAACACAGAAATTGCATCCGAATGTAATACAAACGCCACAATGCCGACTTAAGTACAAGGGGACTGACACCTTAACTTTCTATGATTTGAACCTCTCCGGTGAGTCCAGTTTTAGATTCCGATGCTTCACTTCAGGTTTACTGTATCCCTTGGACCTCCTTATTGACGAGGAAACACAGAAATTGCATCCGAATTTAATACAAATGTCACAATGCCGACTTAAGTACAAGAGGACTGACATTCTAACTGTCTATGATTTGAACCTCTCCTGTGAGTCTAGTTTTAGATTCCGATGCTTCACTTCAGGTTCACTGTATACCTTGGACCTTCTTATTTGTGACGAAACACAGAAATTGCATCGGAATTCAATTCAAAAGGCACAATGCCGACTTAAGTAGAAATGGACTGACACTCTAACTTTCTAGGATTTGAACCTCTCCTGTGAGTTTAGTTTTCGATTCCGATGCTTCACTTCGGGTTCACTGTATCCCTTGGACCTTCTTATTGACGATGAAACACAGAAATAGCATCCGAATTTAATACAAAAGGAACAATGCCGTCTTAGGTACAAGAGGACTAACAATCTCACTTTCTATGACTTGAACTTCTCCTGTGAGTCCAGTTTTAGATTCCGATGCTTCACTTCAGGTTTACTGTATCCCTTGGACATTTTTATTGACGATAAAACACAAAATTGCATTGGAATTAAGTACAAAAGGCACAATGCCAACTTAAGTACAGGAGGACTGACACTCTAACTTTCTATGCTTTGAACCTCTCCTGAGAGTCCAGTTTTAGATTCCGAATCTTCACTTCAGATTTACTGTATCCCTTTTACCTTCGTATTGACGATGAAACACAGAAATTCCATCGGAATTATATTCAAAAGGCACAATGCTGACTTAAGTACATGAGGACTGACACTCTAACTTTCTATGATTTGAATCTCTCCTGTGAGTCCAGTTTTAGATTCCGATGCTTCACTTCAGCGTTACTGTATACCTTGGACATTCGTATTGACGATGAAGCACAGATATTGCTTCTAAATTAAATTCAAAAGGCACAATGCCGACTTAAGTAGAAATGGACTGACACTCTAACTTTCTAGGATTTGAACCTCTCCTGTGAGTTTAGTTTTCGATTCCGATGCTTCACTTCGGGTTCACTGTATCCCTTGGACCTTCTTATTGACGATGAAACACAGAAATAGCATCCGAATTTAATACAAAAGGAACAATGCCGTCTTAGGTACAAGAGGACTAACAATCTCACTTTCTATGACTTGAACCTCTCCTGTGAGTCCAGTTTTTGATTCCGAGGCTTCACTTCAGGTTTATTCTATCCCTTGGACCCTCGTATTGACGATGAAACACAGAAATTGCATCCGAATTTAATACAAAAGGCACAATGCCGACCTAAGTACAAGAGGACTGACACTCTAACTTTCTATGATTTGAACCTGTCCTGTGAGTCCAGTTTTAGATTCCGAAGCTTCACTTCAGGTTTACTGTATCCCTTGGACCATCTTATTGACGATGAAACACAGAAATTGCATCGGAATTAAATTCGAAAGGAACAAGGTCGACTAAAGTACAGGAGGACTGACACTCTATCTATCTATGTTTTGAACCTCTCCGGTGAGTCCAGTTTTAGATTCCGATGCTTCAGTTCTGGTTTACTGTATCCCTTGTACCTTCTTATTGATGATGAAACACAGAAATTACATCCGAATTTAATACAAAGGGCACAATGCCGACTTAATTACTTGAAGACTGACACTCTAACTTTCTATGATTCGAAACTCTCCTGTGAGTCCAGTTTTAGATTCCGATAATTCACTTCAGGTTTACTGTATCCCTTGGACCTTCATACTGACGATGAAACACAGAAATTGCATCCGAATTTAATACAAAAGGCACAATGCCGACTTAAGTACAAGAGGACTGACACTCTAACTGTCTATGATATGAACCGCTCCTGTGAGTCCAGTTTTAGATTCAGATGCTTCACTTCCGGTTTCCTGTATACCTTGGACCGGCTTATTGACGATGAAACACAGAAATTGCATCGGAATTCAATTCAATAGGCACAATGCCGACTTAAGTAGAAGAGGACTGACACTCTAACTTTCTAGGATTTGAATCTCTCCTGTGAGTTTAGTTTTAGATTCCGATGCTTCACTTCAGGTTCACTGTATCCCTTGGACCTCCTTATTGACGATGAAACACATAAATTGCATCGGAATGAAATTGAAAAGGCACAATGCCGACTTAAGTAGAAGAGGACTGACACTCTAACTTTCTACGATTTGAACCTCTCCTGTGAGTCCAGTTTTAGATTCCGATGCTCACTTCAGGTTTATTGTATCCCTTGGACCCTCTTATTGACGATGAAACACAGAAATTGCATCCGAATTTAATATAAAAGGCACAATGCCGACTTAAGTACAAGAGGACTGACACTCTAACTTTCTATGATTTGAACCTCTCCTGTGAGTCCAGTTTTAGATTCCGAAGTTTCACTTCAGGTTTACTGTATCCCTTGGAGCATCTTTTGACGATGAAACACAGAAATTGCATCGGAATTAAATTCGAAAGGAACAAGGCCGACTAAAGTACAGGAGGACTGACACTCAACTTTCTATGATTTGAACCTCTCCGGTGAGTCCAGTTTTAGATTCCGATGCTTCAGTTCAGGTTTACTGTATCCCTTGTACCTTCTTATTGATGATGAAACACAGAAATTACATCCGAATTTAATACAAAGGGCACAATGCCGACTTAAGTACAAGAAGACTGACACTCTAACTTTCTATGATTTGAAACTCTCCTGTGCGTCCAGTTTTAGATTCCGATGATTCACTTCAGGTTTACTGTATCCCTTGGACCTTCATACTGATGATGAAACACAGAAATTGCATCCGAATTTAATACAAAAGGCACAATGCCGACTTAAGTTCAAGAGGACTGACACTCTAACTTTCTATGATTTGAACCTCTCCTGTTATCCCAGTTTTAGATTCCGATACTTCACTTCAGGTTTACTGTATCCCTTTGGACCTTCTTATTGATGATGAAACACAGAAATTGCATCCGAATGTAATACAAACGCCACAATGCCGACTTAAGTACAAGGGGACTGACACCCTAACTTTCTATGATTTGAACCCCTCCGGTGAGTCCAGTTTTAGATTCCGACGCTTCACTTCAGGTTTACTGTATCCCTTGTACCTTCTTATTGATGATGAAACACAGAAATTGCATGCGAATTTAATACAAAGGCAACAATGCCGACTTAAGTACAAGAGGACTGACACTCTAACTTTCTATGATTTGAACCTCTCCTGTGAGTCCAGTTTTAGATTCCGATGCTTCACTTCAGGTTTACTGTATCCCTTGGATCTTCTTATTGACGATGAAACACAGAAATTGCATCCGAATTTAATACAAAAGGCACAATGCGGACTTAAGTACAAGAGGACTGACACTCTCTATGATTAGAACTTCTCCTGTGGGTCCAGGTTTAGATTCCGATGCTTCACCTCAGTTAACTGTATCCCTTGAACCTTCTTATTGACGATGAAACACAGAAATTGCATTCGAATTTAATACAAAAGGCACAGTGCCGACTTAAGTACAAGAGGACTGACACTCTAACTTTCTATGATTTGAACCTCTCCTGTTAGCCCAGTTTTAGATTCCGATGCTTCACTTCAGGTTTACTGTATCCCTTGGACCTTCTTATTGATGATGAAACTCAGAAATTGCATCCGAATATAATACAAACGGCACAATGACGACTTAAGTACAAGAGGACTGACACCCTAACTTTCTATGATTTGAACCTCTCCTGTGAGTCCAGTTTTGGATTCCGATGCTTCACTTCAGGTTTACTGTATCCCTTGGACCTCCTTATTGACGATGAATCACAGATATTGCATTCGAAATTAATACAAAGGGCACAATGCCGACTTAAGTACAAGAGGACTGACACTCTCACTTTCTATGATTTGAACCTCTCCTGTGGGTCAAGGTTTGGATTCCGATGCTTCACTTCAGGTTTACTGTATCCCTTGAACCTTCTTATTGACGATGAAACACAGAAATTGCCTCCTAATTTAATAGAAAAGGCACAATGCCGACTTAAGTACAAGAGGACTGACACTCTAACTTCCTATGATTTGAAACTCTCCTGTGAGTCCAGTTTTTGGATTCCGATGCTTCACTACAGGTTTACTGTATACCTTGGAACTTCTATTTGACAATGAAACACAGTAATTGCATCGGAATAAAAGTTCAAAAAGCACAATGCCGACTTAAGTACATAAGGACTGACACTCTAACTTTCTATGATTTGAACCACTCCTGTGAGTCCAGTTTTTGATTCCGACGCTTCACTTCCGGTTTACTGTATCCCTTGGACCTTCTTATTGACGAGGAAACACAGAAATTGAATCCGAATTTAATACAAAAGTCACAATGCCGACTTAAGTACAATAGGACTGTCACTCTAACTTCCTATGATTTGAACCTCTCCTGTGAGTCTAGTTTTAGTTTCCGATGCTTCACTTCAGGTTTACTGTATCCCTTGGACCTTCTTATTAAGAATTAAACACAGAAATTGCATCGGAATTAACTTAAATAGGCACAATGCCGACTTAACTACAAGAGGACTGACACTCTAACTTTCTATGATTTGAAACTCTCCTGTTAGCCCAGTTTTAGATTCCGATGCTTCACTTCAGGTTTACTGTATCCCATGGACCTTCTTATTGACGATGAAACACAGAAATTGCATCGGAATTAAATTCAAAAGTCACAATGCCGACTTAAGTACAAGAGGACTGACACTCTAACTTTCTATGATTTGAACCTCTCCTGTGAGTCCAGTTTTAGATTCCGAAGTTTCACTTTAGGTTTACTGTATCCCTTGGACCATCGTATTGACGATGAAACACAGAAAGTGCATCGGAATTAAATTCGAAATGAACAAGGCCGACTAAAGTACAGGAGGACTGACACTCTAACTTTCTATGATTTGAAACTCTCCTGTGAGTCCAGTTTTAGATTCCGATGATTCACTTCAGGTTCACTGTATCCCTTGGACCTTCATACTGACGATGAAACACAGAAATTGCATCCGAATTTAATGCAAAAGGCACAATGCCGACTTAAGTACAAGAGGACTGACACTCTCACTTTCTATGATTTGAACCTCTCCTGTGAGTCCAGTTTTAGATTCAGATGCTTCACTTCCGGTTTCCTGTATACCTTGGACCTTCTTATTGACGATGAAACACAGAAACTGCATCCGAATTTAATACACACGGCACAATGCCGACTTAAGTACAAGAGGACTGACGCTCTTACTTTCTATGATTTGAACCACTCCTGTGGGTCCAGGTTTAGATTCCGATGCTTCACTTCAGGTTTACTGTATCCCTTGAACCTTCTTATTGACGATGAAATACAGAAATTGCATCCCAATTTAATACAAAATGCACAATGCCGACCTAAGTTCAAGAGGACTGACACTCTAACTTTCTATAAATTGAACCTGTCCTGTTAGCGCAGTTTTAGATTCCGATACTTCACATCAGGTTTACTGTATCCCTTGGACCTTCTTATTGATGATGAAACACAGAAATTGCATCCGAATGTAATACAAACGGCACAATGCCGACTTAAGTACAAGAGGACTGACACCCTAACATTCTGTGATTTGAACCTCTCCGGTGAGTCCAGTTTTAGATTCCGATGCTTCACTTCAGGTTTACTGTATCCCTTGGACCTTCTTATTGACGATGAAACACAGAAATTGCATCCGAATTTAATACATAAGGTACAATGCCGACTTAAGTACAAGAGGACTGACACTCTAATTTTCTATGATTTGAACCTCTCCTGTAAGTCCAGTTTTAGAATCCGATGCTTCACCTCAGGTTTACTGTATCCCTTGGACCATCTTATTGACGATGAAACACAGAAATTACATTGCAATTAAATTCAAAAGGCACAAGGCCGACTTAAGTACAAGGGGACTGACACCTTAACTTTCTATGATTTGAACCTCTCCGGTGAGTCCAGTTTTAGATTCCGATGCTTCACTTCAGGTTTACTGTATCCCTTGGACCTCCTTATTGACGAGGAAACACAGAAATTGCATCCGAATTTAATACAAATGTCACAATGCCGACTTAAGTACAAGAGGACTGACATTCTAACTGTCTATGATTTGAACCTCTCCTGTGAGTCTAGTTTTAGATTCCGATGCTTCACTTCAGGTTCACTGTATACCTTGGACCTTCTTATTTGTGACGAAACACAGAAATTGCATCGGAATTCAATTCAAAAGGCACAATGCCGACTTAAGTAGAAGTGGACTGACACTCTAACTTTCTAGGATTTGAACCTCTCCTGTGAGTTTAGTTTTCGATTCCGACGCTTCACTTCGGGTTCACTGTATCCCTTGGACCTTCTTATTGACGATGAAACACAGAAATAGCATCCGAATTTAATACAAAAGGCACAATGCCGTCTTAAGTACAAGAGGACTAACAATCTCACTTTCTATGACTTGAACTTCTCCTGTGAGTCCAGTTTTAGATTCCGATGCTTCACTTCAGGTTTACTGTATCCCTTGGACATTTTTATTGACGATAAAACACAAAATTGCATTGGAATTAAGTACAAAAGGCACAATGCCAACTTAAGTACAGGAGGACTGACACTCTAACTTTCTATGCTTTGAACCTCTCCTGAGAGTCCAGTTTTAGATTCCGAATCTTCACTTCAGATTTACTGTATCCCTTTTACCTTCGTATTGACGATGAAACACAGAAATTCCATCGGAATTATATTCAAAAGGCACAATGCTGACTTAAGTACATGAGGACTGACACTCTAACTTTCTATGATTTGAATCTCTCCTGTGAGTCCAGTTTTAGATTCCGATGCTTCACTTCAGCGTTACTGTATACCTTGGACATTCGTATTGACGATGAAGCACAGATATTGCTTCTAAATTAAATTCAAAAGGCACAATGCCGACTTATGTAGCAGAGGACTGACACTCTAACTTTGTATGATTTGAACCTCCACTGTGAGTCCAGTTTTAGATTCCGATGCTTCACTTCAGGTTTACAGTATCCATTGGACCTTCTTATTGACAATGAAACACAGAAATTGCATCGGAATTACCTTAAAAAAGCACAATGCCGACTTAACTACAAGAGGACTGACACTCTAACTTTCTATGATTTGAACCTCTCCTGTGAGTCCAGTTTTAGATTCCGATGCTTCAATTTAGGTTTACTGTATCCCATGGACCTTCTTATTGACGTTGAAACACAGAAATTGCATCGGAATTAAATTCAAAAGTCACAATGCCGACTTAAGTACAAGAGGACTGACACTCTAACTTTCTACGATTTGAACCTCTCCTGTGAGTCCAGTTTTTGATTCCGAGGCTTCACTTCAGGTTTATTCTATCCCTTGGACCCTCGTATTGACGATGAAACACAGAAATTGCATCCGAATTTAATACAAAAGGCACAATGCCGACCTAAGTACAAGAGGACTGACACTCTAACTTTCTATGATTTGAACCTGTCCTGTGAGTCCAGTTTTAGATTCCGAAGCTTCACTTCAGGTTTACTGTATCCCTTGGACCATCTTATTGACGATGAAACACAAAAATTGCATCGGAATTAAATTCGAAAGGAACAAGGTCGACTAAAGTACAGGAGGACTGACACTCTATCTATCTATGTTTTGAACCTCTCCGGTGAGTCCAGTTTTAGATTCCGATGCTTCAGTTCAGGTTTACTGTATCCCTTGTACCTTCTTATTGATGATGAAACACAGAAATTACATCCGAATTTAATACAAAGGGCACAATGCCGACTTAAGTACATGAAGACTGACACTCTAACTTTCTATGATTCGAAACTCTCCTGTGAGTCCAGTTTTAGATTCCGATAATTCACTTCAGGTTTACTGTATCCCTTGGACCTTCATACTGCCGATGAAACACAGAAATTGCATCCGAATTTAATACAAAAGGCACAATGCCGACTTAAGTACAAGAGGACTGACACTCTAACTGTCTATGATATGAACCGCTCCTGTGAGTCCAGTTTTAGATTCAGATGCTTCACTTCCGGTTTCCTGTATACCTTGGACCGGCTTATTGACGATGAAACACAGAAATTGCATCGGAATTCAATTCAATAGGCACAATGCCGACTTAAGTAGAAGAGGACTGACACTCTAACTTTCTAGGATTTGAATCTCTCCTGTGAGTTTAGTTTTAGATTCCGATGCTTCACTTCAGGTTCACTGTATCCCTTGGACCTCCTTATTGACGATGAAACACATAAATTGCATCGGAATGAAATTGAAAAGGCACAATGCCGACTTAAGTAGAAGAGGACTGACACTCTAACTTTCTACGATTTGAACCTCTCCTGTGAGTCCAGTTTTAGATTCCGATGCTTCACTTCAGGTTTATTGTATCCCTTGGACCCTCTTATTGACGATGAAACACAGAAATTGCATCCGAATTTAATATAAAAGGCACAATGCCGACTTAAGTACAAGAGGACTGACACTCTAACTTTCTATGATTTGAACCTCTCCTGTGAGTCCAGTTTTAGATTCCGAAGTTTCACTTCAGGTTTACTGTATCCCTTGGAGCATCTTTTGACGATGAAACACAGAAATTGCATCGGAATTAAATTCGAAAGGAACAAGGCCGACTAAAGTACAGGAGGACTGACACTCAACTTTCTATGATTTGAACCTCTCCGGTGAGTCCAGTTTTAGATTCCGATGCTTCAGTTCAGGTTTACTGTATCCCTTGTACCTTCTTATTGATGATGAAACACAGAAATTACATCCGAATTTAATACAAAGGGCACAATGCCGACTTAAGTACAAGAAGACTGACACTCTAACTTTCTATGATTTGAAACTCTCCTGTGCGTCCAGTTTTAGATTCCGATGATTCACTTCAGGTTTACTGTATCCCTTGGACCTTCATACTGATGATGAAACACAGAAATTGCATCCGAATTTAATACAAAAGGCACAATGCCGACTTAAGTTCAAGAGGACTGACACTCTAACTTTCTATGATTTGAACCTCTCCTGTTATCCCAGTTTTAGATTCCGATACTTCACTTCAGGTTTACTGTATCCCTTTGGACCTTCTTATTGATGATGAAACACAGAAATTGCATCCGAATGTAATACAAACGCCACAATGCCGACTTAAGTACAAGGGGACTGACACCCTAACTTTCTATGATTTGAACCTCTCCGGTGAGTCAAGTTTTAGATTCCGATGCTTCACTTCAGGTTTACTGTATCCCTTGGACCTCCTTATTGACGAGGAAACACAGAAATTGCATCCGAATTTAATACAAATGTCACAATGCCGACTTAAGTACAAGAGGACTGACATTCTAACTGTCTATGATTTGAACCTCTCCTGTGAGTCTAGTTTTAGATTCCGATGCTTCACTTCAGGTTCACTGTATACCTTGGACCTTCTTATTTGTGACGAAACACAGAAATTGCATCGGAATTCAATTCAAAAGGCACAATGCCGACTTAAGTAGAAGTGGACTGACACTCTAACTTTCTAGGATTTGAACCTCTCCTGTGAGTTTAGTTTTCGATTCCAATGCTTCACTTCGGGTTCACTGTATCCCTTGGACCTTCTTATTGACGATGAAACACAGAAATTTCATCCGAATTTAATACAAAAGACACAATGACGACTTAAGTACAAAAGGACTGACACTCTAACTTTTTATGATTTGAATCTCTCCTGTGAGTCCAGTTTTAGATACCGATGCTTCACTTCAAGTTTACTGTATACCTTGGACCTTCGTATTGACGATGAAACACAGAAATAGCATCGGAATTAAATTCAAAAGGCACAAGGCCGACTAAAGTACAAGAGGACTGACACTCTAACTTTCTATGATTTGAACCCCTCCGGTGAGTCCAGTTTTAGATTCCGACGCTTCACTTCAGGTTTACTGTATCCCTTGTACCTTCTTATTGATGATGAAACACAGAAATTGCATGCGAATTTAATACAAAGGCAACAATGCCGACTTAAGTACAAGAGGACTGACACTCTAACTTTCTATGATTTGAACCTCTCCTGTGAGTCCAGTTTTGGATTCCGATGCTTCACTTCAGGTTTACTGTATCCCTTGGACCTCCTTATTGACGATGAATCACAGATATTGCATTCGAAATTAATACAAAGGGCACAATGCCGACGTAAGTACAAGAGGACTGACACTCTCACTTTCTATGATTTGAACCTCTCCTGTGGGTCAAGGTTTGGATTCCGATGCTTCACTTCAGTTAACTGTATCCCTTGAACCTTCTTATTGACGATGAAACACAGAAATTGCCTCCTAATTTAATAGAAAAGGCACAATGCCGACTTAAGTACAAGAGGACTGACACTCTAACTTCCTATGATTTGAAACTCTCCTGTGAGTCCAGTTTTTGGATTCCGATGCTTCACTACAGGTTTACTGTATACCTTGGAACTTCTATTTGACAATGAAACACAGTAATTGCATCGGAATAAAAGTTCAAAAAGCACAATGCCGACTTAAGTACATAAGGACTGACACTCTAACTTTCTATGATTTGAACCACTCCTGTGAGTCCAGTTTTTGATTCCGACGCTTCACTTCCGGTTTACTGTATCCCTTGGACCTTCTTATTGACGAGGAAACACAGAAATTGAATCCGAATTTAATACAAAAGACACAATGCCGACTTAAGTACAATAGGACTGTCACTCTAACTTCCTATGATTTGAACCTCTCCTGTGAGTCTAGTTTTAGTTTCCGATGCTTCACTTCAGGTTTACTGTATCCCTTGGACCTTCTTATTAACAATTAAACACAGAAATTGCATCGGAATTAACTTAAATAGGCACAATGCCGACTTAACTACAAGAGGACTGACACTCTAACTTTCTATGATTTGAAACTCTCCTGTTAGCCCAGTTTTAGATTCCGATGCTTCACTTCAGGTTTACTGTATCCCATGGACCTTCTTATTGACGATGAAACACAGAAATTGCATCGGAATTAAATTCAAAAGTCACAATGCCGACTTAAGTACAAGAGGACTGACACTCTAACTTTCTATGATTTGAACCTCTCCTGTGAGTCCAGTTTTAGATTCCGAAGTTTCACTTTAGGTTTACTGTATCCCTTGGACCATCGTATTGACGATGAAACACAGAAAGTGCATCGGAATTAAATTCGAAATGAACAAGGCCGACTAAAGTACAGGAGGACTGACACTCTAACTTTCTATGATTTGAAACTCTCCTGTGAGTCCAGTTTTAGATTCCGATGATTCACTTCAGGTTCACTGTATCCCTTGGACCTTCATACTGACGATGAAACACAGAAATTGCATCCGAATTTAATGCAAAAGGCACAATGCCGACTTAAGTACAAGAGGACTGACACTCTCACTTTCTATGATTTGAACCTCTCCTGTGAGTCCAGTTTTAGATTCAGATGCTTCACTTCCGGTTTCCTGTATACCTTGGACCTTCTTATTGACGATGAAACACAGAAACTGCATCCGAATTTAATACAGACGGCACAATGCCGACTTAAGTACAAGAGGACTGACGCTCTTACTTTCTATGATTTGAACCTCTCCTGTGGGTCCAGGTTTAGATTCCGATGCTTCACTTCAGGTTTACTGTATCCCTTGAACCTTCTTATTGACGATGAAATACAGAAATTGCATCCCAATTTAATACAAAATGCACAATGCCGACCTAAGTTCAAGAGGACTGACACTCTAACTTTCTATAAATTGAACCTGTCCTGTTAGCGCAGTTTTAGATTCCGATACTTCACATCAGGTTTACTGTATCCCTTGGACCTTCTTATTGATGATGAAACACAGAAATTGCATCCGAATGTAATACAAACGGCACAATGCCGACTTAAGTACAAGAGGACTGACACCCTAACAGTCTGTGATTTGAACCTCTCCGGTGAGTCCAGTTTTAGATTCCGATGCTTCACTTCAGGTTTACTGTATCCCTTGGACCTTCTTATTGACGATGAAACACAGAAATTGCATCCGAATTTAATACATAAGGTACAATGCCGACTTAAGTACAAGAGGACTGACACTCTAATTTTCTATGATTTGAACCTCTCCTGTAAGTCCAGTTTTAGAATCCGATGCTTCACCTCAGGTTTACTGTATCCCTTGGACCATCTTATTGACGATGAAACACAGAAATTACATTGCAATTAAATTCAAAAGGCACAAGGCCGACTAAAGTACAAGAGGACTGACACTCTAACTTTCTATGATTTGAACCTCTCCGGTGAGTCCAGTTTTAGATTCCGACGCTTCACTTCAGGTTTACTGTATCCCTTGTACCTTCTTATTGATGAAGAAACACAGAAATTGCATGCAAATTTAATACAAAGGGCACAATGCCGACTTAAGTACAAGAAGACTGACTCTCTATCTTTCTATGATTTGAACCTCTCCTGTGAGTCCAGTTTTAGATTCCGATGCCTCACTTCAGGTTTACTGTATCCCTTGGACCTTCATATTGACGATGAAACACAGAAATTGCATGCGAATTTAATACAAAAGGCACAGTGCCGACTTAAGTACAAGTGGACAGACACTCTCACTTTCTATGATTTGAACCTCTCCTGTGAGTCCAGTTTTAGATTCCGATGCTTCACTTCCGGTTTCCTGTATACCTTGGACCTTTTTATTGACAATGAAACAAAGAAACTGCATCCGAATATAATACAAAAGGCACAATGCCGACTTAAGTACAAGAGGACTGACACTCTCACTTTCTATGATTTGAACCTCTCCTGTGAGTCCAGTTTTAGATTCCGATGCTTCACTTCAGGTTTCCTGTATACCTTGGACCTTCTTATTGACGACGAGCCACAGAAATTGCATCCGAACTTAATACAAAAGGCACAATGCCGACTTAAGTACAAAAGGACTGACACTCTAACTTCCTATGATTTGAAACTCTCCTGTGAGTCCAGTTTTAGATTCCGATGCTTCACTACAGGTTAACTGTATACCTTGGACCTTCTAATTGACAAAGAAACACAGTAATTGCATCGGAATAAAAGTTCAAAAAGCACAATGCCGACTTAAGTACATAAGGACTGACACTCTAACTTTCTATGATTTGAACCTCTGCTGTGAGTCCAGTTTTTGATTCCGACGCTTCACTTCCGGTTTACTGTATCCCTTGGACCTTCTTATTGACGAGGAAACACAGAAATTGCATCCGAATTTAATACAAAAGTCACAATGCAGACTTAAGTACAAGAGGACTGTCACTGTAACTTCCTATGATTTGAACCTCTCGGGTGAGTCTAGTTTTAGATTCCTATGCTTCACTTCAGGTTCACTGAATACCTTGGACCTTCGTATTGCCGATGAAACACAGAAATTCCATCGGAATTCAATTCAAAAGGCACAATGCCGATTTAAGAAGAAGAGGACTGAGACTCTAACTTTCTATGATTTGAACCTCTCCTGGGAGTCCAGTTTTAGATTCCGATCTTCACTTCTTGTTCACTATATCCCTGGGACCTTCTTATTGACGATGAAACACAGAAATTGCATCCGAATTTAATACAAAAGGAACAATGACGACTTAAGTACAAAAGGACTGACACTCTAACTTTCTATGATTTAAATCTCTCCTGTGAGTCCAGTTTTAGATTCCGATGCTTCACTTCAAATTTACTGTATACCTTCGATCATCTTATTGACGATGAAACACAGTAATTGCATCGGAATTAAATTCAAAAGGCACAATGCTAACTTCAGTACAAGAGGACTGACACTCTACTTTTCTATGATTTGAACCTCTCCTAATAGCCCAGTTTTAGATTCCGATACTTCACTTCAGGTTTACTGTATCCCTTGGACCTTCTTATTGATGATGAAACACAGAAATTGCATCCGAATGTAATACAAACGGCACAATGCCGACTTAAGTACAAGAGGACTGACACCCTAACTTTCTATGATTTGAACCTCTCCGGTGAGTCCAGTTTTACATTCCGATGCTTCACTTCAGGTTTACTGTATCCCTTGGACCTCCTTATTGACGAGGAAACACAGAAATTGCATCCGAATTAAATTCAAAAGGCACAATGCCGACTCAAGTACAAGAGGACTGACACTCTCACTTTCTATGATTTGAACCTCTCCTGTGGGTCCAGGTTTAGATTCCGATGCTTCACTTCAAGTTTACTGTATCCCTTGAACCTTCTTATTGACGATGAAACACAGAAATTGCATCCGAATTTAATACAAAAGGCACAATGCCGACTTAAGTACAAAAGGACTGACACTCTAACTTCCTATGATTTGAAACTCTCCTGTGAGTCCAGTTTTAGATTCCGATGCTTCACTACAGGTTAACTGTATACCTTGGACCTTCTAATTGACAAAGAAACACAGTAATTGCATCGGAATAAAAGTTCAAAAAGCACAATGCCGACTTAAGTACATAAGGATTGACACTCTAACTTTCTATGATTTGAACCTCTGCTGTGAGTCCAGTTTTTGATTCCGACGCTTCACTTCCGGTTTACTGTATCCCTTGGACCTTCTTATTGACGAGGAAACACAGAAATTGCATCCGAATTTAATACAAAAGTCACATTGCCGACTTAAGTACAAGAGGACTGTCACTCTAACTTCCTATGATTAGAACCTCTCGTGTGAGTCTAGTTTTAGATTCCTATGCTTCACTTCAGGTTCACTGTATACCTTGGACCTTCGTATTGCCGATGAAACACAGAAATTGCATCGGAATTCAATTCAAAAGGCACAATGCCGACTTAAGAAGAAGAGGACTGAGACTCTAACTTTCTATGATTCGAACCTCTCCTGGGAGTCCAGTTTTAGATTCCGATCTTCACTTCTTGTTCACTATATCCCTTGGACCTTCTTATTGACGATGAAACACAGAAATTGCATCCGAATTTAATACAAAAGGAACAATGACGACTTAAGTACAAAAGGACTGACACTCTAACTTCCTATGATTTAAATCTCTCCTGTGAGTCCAGTTTTAGATTCCGATGGTTCACTTCAAATTTACTGTATACCTTCGATCATCTTATTGACGATGAAACACAGAAATTGCATCGGAATTAAATTCAAAAGGCACAATGCTAACTTCAGTACAAGAGGACTGACACTCTAACTTTCTATGATTTGAACCTCTCCTAATAGCCCAGTTTTAGATTCCGATACTTCACTTCAGGTTTACTGTATCCCTTGGACCTTCTTATTGATGATGAAACACAGAAATTGCATCCGAATGTAATACAAACGGCACAATGCCGACTTAAGTACAAGAGGACTGACACCCTAACTTTCTATGATTTGAACCTCTCCGGTGAGTCCAGTTTTACATTCCGATGCTTCACTTCAGGTTTACTGTATCCCTTGGACCTCCTTATTGACGAGGAAACACAGAAATTGCATCCGAATTTAATACAAATGTCACAATGCCGACTTAAGTACAAGAGGACTGACATTCTTACTTTCTATGATTTGAACCTCTCCTGTGAGTCTAGTTTTAGATTCCGATGCTTCACTTCAGGTTCACTGCATACCTTGGACCTTCTTATTTGCGACGAAACACAGAAATTGCATCGGAATAATATTCAAAAGGCACAATGCCGACTTAAGTAGAAGAGGACTGACACTCTAACTTTCTAGGATTAGAACCTCTCCTGTTAGTTTAGTTTTAGTTTCCGATGCTTCACTTGAGGGTCACTGTATCCCTTGGACCTTCTTATTGACGATGAAACACAGAAATTTCATCCGAATTTAATACAAAAGACACAATGACGACTTAAGTACAAAAGGACTGACACTCTAACTTTCTATGATTTGAATCTCTCCTGTGAGTCCAGTTTTAGATACCGATGCTTCACTTCAAGTTTACTGTATACCTTGGACCTTCGTATTGACGACGAAACACAGAAATAGCATCGGAATTAAATTAAAAAGGCACAATTCCGACTTCAGTTCAAGAGGACTGACTTTCTAAATTCCTATGATTTGAACCTCTCCTGTTAGCCCAGTTTTAGATTCCGATGCTTCACTTCAGGTTTACTGTATCCCTTGGACCTTCTTATTGATGATGTAACACAGAAATTGCATCCGAATTTAATACAAACGGCACAATGCCGACTTAAGTACAAGAGGACTGACACCCTAACTTTCTATCATATGAACCTCTCCTGGGAGTCCAGTTTTAGATTCCGATGCTTCACTTGTGGTTTACTGTATCCCTTGGACCTTATTATTGACGACGAAACACAGAAATTGCATCCGAATTTAATACAAAAGGCACAATGCGGGCTTAAGTACAAGAGGACTGACACTCTCACTTTCTATGATTAGAACTTCTCCTGTGGGTCCAGGTTTAGATTCCGATGCTTCACCTCAGTTAACTGTATCCCTTGAACCTTCTTATTGACGATGAAACACAGAAATTGCATTCGAATTTAATGCAAAAGGCACAATGCCGACTTAAGTACAAGAGGACTGACACTCTAACTTTCTATGATTTGAACCTCTCCTGTTAGCCCAGTTTTAGATTCCGATGCTTCACCTCAGGTTTACTGTATCCCTTGGACCTTCTTATTGATGATGAAACTCAGAAGTTGCATCCGAATTTAATACAAACGGCACAATGACGACTTATGTACAAGAGGACAGACCCCTTAACTTTCTATGATTTGAACCTCTCCTGTGAGTCCAGTTTTGGATTCCGATGCTTCACTTCGGGTTTACTGTATCCCTGGGACCTTCTTATTGACGATGAATCACAGATATTGCATTCGAAATTAATACAAAGGGCACAATGCCGACTTAAGTACAAGAGGAGTGACACTCTAACTTCCTATGATTTGGAACTCTCCTGTGAGTCCAGTTTTAGATTCCGATGCTTCACTACAGGTTTACTGTATACCTTGGAACTTCTAATTGACAATGAAACACAGTAATTGCATCGGAATAAAAGTTCAAAAAGCACAATGCCGACTTAAGTACATAAGGACTGACAGTCTAACTTTCTATGATTTGAACCTCTCCTGTGAGTCCAGTTTTTGATTCCGACGCTTCACTTCTGGTTTACTGTATCCCTTGGACCTTCTTATTGACGAGGAAACACAGAAATTGCATCCGAATTGAATACAAAAGGCACAATGCCGACTTCAGTACAGGAGGACTGACACTCTAACTTTCTATGATTTGAACCTCTCCTTTGAGTCCAGTTTTAGATTCCGATTCCACACTTCAGGTTTACTGTATACCATGGACCTTCTTATTGACGATGAAGCACATAAATTGCATCGGAATGAAATTGAAAAGGCACAATGCCGACTTAAGTACAAGATGACTGACGCTCTAGCTTTCTATGATTTGAACCTGTCCTGTGAGTCCAGTTTTAGAATCCGATGATTCACTTCAGGTTTACTGTATCCCTTGGACCTTCTTATTGACGATGATACACAGAAATTGCATCCGAATTTAATTCAAAAGGTACAATGCCGACTTAAGTACAAGAGGACTGACACTCTAATTTTCTATGATTTGAACCTCCCCTGTAAGTCCAGTTTTAGAATCCGATGCTTCACTTCAGGTTTACTGTACTTGGACCATCTTATTGACGATGAAACACAGAAATTGCATCGCAATTAAATTCAAAAGGCACAAGGCCGACTAAAGTACAAGAGGACTGACACTCTAACATTCTATGGTTTGAACCTCTCCGGTGAGTCCAGTTTTAGATTCCGACGCTTCACTTCAGGTTTACTGTATCCCTTGTACCTTCTTATTGATGATGAAACACAGAAATTGCATGCGAATTTAATACAAAGGGCACAATGCCGACTTAAGTACAAGAAGACTGACACTCTATCTTTCTATGATTTGAACCTCTCCTGTGAGTCCAGTTTTAGATTCCGATGCCTCACTTCAGGTTTACTGTATCCCTTGGACCTTCATATTGACGATGAAACACAGAAATTGCATCCGAATTTAGTACAAAAGGCACAATGCCGACTTAAGTACAAGAGGACAGACACTCTCACTTTCCATGATTTGAACCTCTCCTGTGAGTGCAGTTTTAGATTCCGATGCTTCACTTCCGGTTTCCTGTATACCTTGGACCTTTTTATTGACAATGAAACAAAGAAACTGCATCCGAATATAATACAAAAGGCACAATGCCGACTTAAGTACAAGAGGACTGACACTCCACTTTCTATGATTTGAACCTCTCCTGTGAGTCCAGTTTTAGATTCCGATGCTTCACTTCAGGTTTCCTGTATAACTTGGACCTTGTTATTGACGATGAGACACAGAAATTGCATCCGAATTAAAATCAAAAGGCACAATGCCGACTTAAGTACAAGAGGACTGACACTCTGAATTTCTATGATTTGAACCTCTCCTGTTAGCCCAGTTTTAGATTCCGATGCTTCACTTCAGGTTTACTGTATCCCTTGGACCTTCTTATTGATGATGTAACACAGAAATTGCATCCGAATTTAATACAAACGGCACAATGCCGACTTAAGTACAAGAGGACTGACACCCTAACTTTCTATCATATGAACCTCTCCTGCGAGTCCAGTTTTAGATTCCGATGCTTCACTTGTGGTTTACTGTATCCCTTGGACCTTCTTATTGACGACGAAACACAGAAATGGCATCCGAATTTTATACAAAAGGCACAATGCGGGCTTAAGTACAAGAGGACTGACACTCTCACTTTCTATGATTAGAACTTCTCCTGTGGGTCCAGGTTTAGATTCCGATGCTTCACCTCAGTTAACTGTATCCCTTGAACCTTCTTATTGACGATGAAACACAGAAATTGCATTCGAATTTAATGCAAAAGGCACAATGCGGACTTAAGTACAAGAGGACTGACACTCTAACTTTCTATGATTTGAACCTCTCCTGTTAGCCCAGTTTTAGATTCCGATGCTTCACCTCAGGTTTACTGTATCCCTTGGACCTTCTTATTGATGATGAAACTCAGAAGTTGCATCCGAATTTAATACAAACGGCACAATGACGACTTATGTACTAGAGGACTGACACCCTAACTTTCTATGATTTGAACCTCTCCTGTGAGTCCAGTTTTGGATTCCGATGCTTCACTTCGGGTTTACTGTATCCCTTGGACCTTCTTATTGACGATGAATCACAGATATTGCATTCGAAATTAATACAAAGGGCACAATGCCGACTTAAGTACAAGAGGACTGACACTCTCACTTTCTATGATTTGAACCTCTCCTGTGGGTCCAGGTTTAGATTCCGATGCTTCACTTCAGGTTTACTGTATCCCTTGAACCTTCTTATTGACGATGAAACACAGAAATTGCATCCGAATTTAATAAAAAGGCACAATGCCTACTTAAGTACAAGAGGAGTGACACTCTAACTTCCTATGATTTGGAACTCTCCTGTGAGTCCAGTTTTAGATTCCGATGCTTCACTACAGGTTTACTGTATACCTTGGAACTTCTAATTGACAATGAAACACAGTAATTGCATCGGAATAAAAGTTCAAAAAGCACAATGCCGACTTAAGTACATAAGGACTGACAGTCTAACTTTCTATGATTTGAACCTCTCCTGTGAGTCCAGTTTTTGATTCCGACGCTTCACTTCTGGTTTACTGTATCCATTGGACCTTCTTATTGACGAGGAAACACAGAAATTGCATCCGAATTGAATACAAAAGGCACAATGCCGACTTCAGTACAGGAGGACTGACACTCTAACTTTCTATGATTTGAACCTCTCCTTTGAGTCCAGTTTTAGATTCCGATTCTACACTTCAGGTTTACTGTATACCATGGACCTTCTTAATGACGATGAAGCACAGAAATTGCTTCGGAATGAAATTGAAAAGACATGATGCCGACTTAAGTACAAAATGACTGACGCTTAAATTTTCTATGATTTGAACCTGTTATGTGAGTCCAGTTTTAGAATTCGATGATTCACTTCTGGTTTACTGCATCCCTTGGACCATCTTATTGACGATGAAACACAGAAATTGCATCCGAATTTAATACAAAAGGCACAATGCCGACTTAAGTACAAGAGGACTGACACTCTAATTTTCTATGATTTGAACCTCTCCTGTAAGTCCAGTTTTAGAATCCGATGCTTCACTTCAGGTTTACTGTATCCCTAGGACCATCTTATTGACGATGAAACACAGAAATTGCATCGGAATTAAATTCAAAAGGCACAAGGCCGACTAAAGTACAAGCGGACTGACACTCGAACTTTCTATGATTTGAACCTCTCCGGTGAGTCCTGTTTTAGAATCCGATGCTTCACCTCAGGTTTACTGTATCGCTTGTGCCTTCTTATTGATGATGAAACGCAGAAATTGCATCCGATTTTCATACTAAAGGCACAATGCCGACTTAAGTACAAGGAGACTGACACTCTAACTTTCTATGATTTGAACCTTTCCTGTGAGTCCAGTTTTAGATTCCGATGCCTCACTTCAGTTTTACTGTATCCCTTGGACCTTCTTATTGACGATGAAACACAGAAATTGCATCGGAACTTAATACAAAAGACACAATGCCGAGTTAAGTACAAGAGGACTGACACTCTCACTTTCTATGATTTGAACCTCTCCGGTGAGTCCAGTTTTAGATTCCGATGCTTCACTTCAGGTTTACTGTATCCCTTGGACCTCCTTATTGACGAGGAAACACAGAAATTGCATCCGAATTTAATACAAATGTCACAATGCCGACTTAAGTACAAGAGGACTGACATTCTAACTTTCTATGATGTGAACCTCTCCTGTGAGTCTAGTTTTAGATTCCGATGCTTCACTTCAGGTTCACTGTATACCTTGGACCTTCTTATTTGCGACGAAACACAGAAATTGCATCGGAATTATATTCAAAAGGCACAATGCCGACTTAAGTAGAAGAGGACTGACACTCTAACTTTCTAGGATTAGAACCTCTCCTGTGAGTTTAGTTTTAGTTTCCGATGCTTCACTTCAGGTTCACTGTATCCCTTGGACCTTCTTATTGACGATGAAACACAGAAATTTCATCCGAATTTAATACAAAAGACACAATGACGACTTAAGTACAAAAGGACTGACACTCTAACTTTCTTTGATTTGAATCTCTCCTGTGAGTCCAGTTTTAGATACCGATGCTTCACTTCAAGTTTACTGTATACCTTGGACCTTCGTATTGACGACGAAACACAGAAATAGCATCGGAATTAAATTCAAAAGGCACAATTCCGACTTCAGTTCAAGAGGACTGACTTTCTAAATTTCTATGATTTGAACCTCTCCTTTGAGTCCAGTTTTAGATTCCGATGCTATACTTCAGGTTTACTGTATACCATGGACCTTCTTATTGACGATGAAGCACATAAATTGCATCGGAATGAAATTGAAAAGGCACAATGCCGACTTAAGTACAAGATGACTGACGCTCTAATTTTCTATGATTTGAACCTGTCCTGTGAGTCCAGTTTTAGAATCCGATGATTCACTTCAGGTTTACTGTATCCCTTGGACCTTCTTATTGACGATGATACACAGAAATTGCATCCGAATTTAATAGAAAAGGTACAATGCCGACTTAAGTACAAGAGGACTGACACTCTAATTTTCTATGATTTGAACATCCCCTGTAAGTCCAGTTTTAGAATCCGATGCTTCACTTCAGGTTTACTGTATCCCTTGGACCATCTTATTGACGATGAAACACAGAAATTGCATAGCAATTAAATTCAAAAGGCACAAGGCCGACTAAAGTACAAGAGGACTGACACTCTAACATTCTATGGTTTGAACCTCTCCGGTGAGTCCAGTTTTAGATTCCGACGCTTCACTTCAGGTTTACTGTATCCCTTGTACCTTCTTATTGATGATGAAACACAGAAAATGCATGCGAATTTAATACAAAGGGCACAATGCCGACTTAAGTACAAGAAGACTGACACTCTATCTTTCTATGAATTGAACCTCTCCTGTGAGTCCAGTTTTTGATTCCGATGCCTCACTTCAGGTTTACTGTATTCCTTGGACCTTCATATTGACGATGAAACACAGAAATTGCATCCGAATTTAGTACAAAAGGCACATTGCCGACTTAAGAACAAGAGGACAGACTCTCTCACTTTCTATGATTTGAACCTCTCCTGTGAGTCCAGTTTTAGATTCCGATGCTTCACTTCCGGTTTCCTGTATACCTTGGACCTTTTTATTGACAATGAAACAAAGAAACTGCATCCGAATATAATACAAAAGGCACATTGCCGGCTTAAGTACCAGAGGACTGACACTCTCACTTTCTATGATTTGAACCTCTCCTGTGAGTCCAGTTTTAGATTCCGATGCTTCACTTCAGGTTTCCTGTATACCTTGGACCTTCTTATTGACGATGAGACACAGAAATTGCATCCGAATTAAATTCAAAAGGCACAATGCCGACTGAAGTACAAGAGGACTGACACTCTGAATTTCTATGATTTGAACCTCTCCTGTTAGCCCAGTTTTAGATTCCGATGCTTCACTTCAGGTTTACTGTATCCCTTGGACCTTCTTATTGATGATGAAACACAGAAATTGCATCCGAATTTACTACAAACGGCACAATGCCGACTTAAGTACAAGAGGACTGACACCCTAACTTTCTATGATATGAACCTCTCCTGTGAGTCCAGTTTTAGATTCCGATGCTTCACTTGTGGTTTACTGTATCCCTTGGACCTTCTTATTGACGCCGAAACACATAAATTGCATCCGAATTTAATACAAAAGGCACAATGCGGACTTAAGTACAAGAGGACTGACACTCTCACTTTCTATGATTAGAACTTCTCCTGTGGGTCCAGGTTTAGATTCCGATGCTTCACCTCAGTTAACTGGTTCCCTTGAACCTTCTTATTGACGATGAAACACAGAAATTGCATTCGAATTTAATACAAAAGGCACAATGCCGACTTAAGTACAAGAGGACTGACACTCTAACTTTCTATGATATGAACCTCTCCTGTTAGCCCAGTTTTAGATTCCGATGCTTCACCTCAGGTTTACTGTATCCCTTGGACCTTTTTATTGATGATGAAACTCAGAAGTTGCATCCGAATTTAATACAAACGGCACAATGACGACTTATGTACAAGAGGACTGACACCCTAACTTTCTATGATTTGAACCTCTCCTGTGAGTCCAGTTTTGGATTCCGATGCTTCACTTCAGGTTTACTGTATCCCTTGGACCTTCTTATTGACGATGAATCACAGATATTGCATTCGAAATTAATACAAAGGGCACAATGCCGACTTAAGTACAAGAGGACTGACACTCTCACTTTCTATGATTTGAACCTCTCCTGTGGGTCCAGGTTTAGATTCCGATGCTTCACTTCAGGTTTACTGTATCCCTTGAACCTTCTTATTGACATTGAAACACAGAATTTGCATCCGAATTTAATAAAAAGGCACAATGCCTACTTAAGTACAAGAGGAGTGACACTCTAACTTCCTATGATTTGGAACTCTCCTGTGAGTCCAGTTTTAGATTCCGATGCTTCACTACAGGTTTACTGTATACCTTGGAACTTCTAATTGACAATGAAACACAGTAATTGCATCGGAATAAAAGTTCAAAAAGCACAATGCCGACTTAAGTACATAAGGACTGACAGTCTAACTTTCTATGATTTGAACCTCTCCTGTGAGTCCAGTTTTTGATTCCGACGCTTCACTTCTGGTTTCTGTATCCCTTGGACCTTCTTATTGACGAGGAAACACAGAAATTGCATCCGAATTGAATACAAAAGGCACAATGCCGACTTCAGTACAGGAGGACTGACACTCTAACTATCTATGATTTGAACCTCTCCTTTGAGTCCAGTTTTAGATTCCGATGCTACACTTCAGGTTTACTATATACCATGAACCTTCTTATTGACGATGAAGCACAGAAATTGCATCGGAATTATATCGAAAAGGCACAATGCCGACTTAAGTACAAGATGACTGATGCTCTAATTGTCCATGATTTGAACCTGTCCTGTGTGTCCAGTTTTAGAATCCGATGATTCACTTCAGGTTTACTGTATACCTTGAACCTTCGTATTGCCGGTGAAACACAGAAATTGCATCGGAATTCAATTCAAAAGGCACAATGCCGACTTAAGTAGAAGAGGACTGAGACTCTAACATTCTATGATTTGAACCTCTCCTGGGAGTCCAGTTTTAGATTCCGATGCTTCACTTCTTGTTCACTATATCCCTTGGACCTTCTTATTGACGATGAAACACAGAAATTGCATCCGAATTTAATACAAAAGGCAAAGTGCCGACTTAAGTAAAAGAGGACTGACACTCTAACTTTCTATGATTAGAACCTCTCCTGTAAGTCCAGTTTTAGAATCCGATGCCTCACTTCAGGATTACTGTATTCCTTGGACCATCTTACTGACGATGAAACACAGAAATTGCATCGGAATTAAATTCAAAAGGCACAAGGCCGACTAAAGTACAAGAGCACTGACACTCTAACTTTCTATGATTTGAACCTCTCTGGTGAGTACAGTTTTAGATTCCGATGCTTCACTTCAGGTTTACTGTATCCCTTGTACCTTCTTATTGATGATCAAACACAGAAATTGCATCCGAATTTAATACAAAAGGCACAATGATGACTTAAGTACAAGAGGACTGACACTCTAACTTTCTATGTTTTGAACCTCTCCTGTGAGTCCAGTTTTAGATTCCGAAGCCTCACTTCAGGTTTACTGTATCCCTTGGACCTTCTTATTGACGATGAAACTCAGAAATTGCATCCGAATTTAATACAAAAGGCGCAATGCCGACTTAAGTAGAAGAGGACTGACACTCTCACTTTCTATGATTTGAACCTCTCCTGTGAGTCCAGTTTCAGATTCCGATGCTTTTCTTCAGGTTTCCTGTATACCTTGGACCTTCTTATTGACGATGAAACACAGAAATTGCATCCGAATTTAATCCAAAAGGAACAATGCCGACTTAAGTACAAGAGGACTGACACTCTCACTTTCTAAGATTTGAACCTCTCCTGTGGGTCCAGGTTTAGATTCCGATGCTTCACTTCAGGTTTACTGTATCCCTTGAACCTTCTTATTGACGATGAAACACAGAAATTGCATCGGAATTTAATACAAAAGGCACAATGCAGACATAAGTACAAGAGGACTGACACTCTAACTTCCTTTGATTTCAATCTCTCCTGTACGTCCAGTTTTGGATTCCGATGCTTCACTTCAAGTTTACTGTATACCTTGGACCTTCTTATTGACGATGAAACACAGAAATTGCATCGGAATTAAATTCAAAAGGCACAATGCCGACTTCAGTACAAGAGGACTGACACTCTAACTTTCTATGATTTGAACCTCTCCTGTGAGTCCAGTTTTAGATTCCGATGCTTCACTTCAGGATTACTGTATTCCTTGGACCTTCTTATTGACGATGAAACACAGAAATTGCATCCGAATTTAATACAAAAGGCACAATGCCGATTTAAGTACAAGAGGAGTGACACTCTCAATTTCTATGATTTGAACCTCTTCTGTGAGTCCAGTTTTAGATTCCGATGCTTCACTTCCGGTTTCCTGTATACCTTGGACCTTCTTAATGACGATGAAACACAGAAATTGCATCCGATTTTAATACAAAAGGCACAATGCCGACTTAAGTACAAGAGGACTGACACTCTCACTTTCTATGATTTGAAGCACTCCTGTGAGTCCAGTTTCAGATTCCGATGCTTCACTTCAGGTTTCCTGTATACCTTGGACCTTCTTATTGACGATAAAACACAGAAATTGCATCCGAATTTAATACAAAAGTCACAATGCCGACTTAAGTACAAGAGGACTGACACTCTCACTTTCTATGGTTTGAACCTCTCCTGTGAGTCCAGTCATAGATTCAGATTTTTCACATCAGATTTACTGTATCCGTTGGACCTTCTTTTTGACGGTGAAGCACAGAAATTGCATCGGAATTAAATTCAAAAGGCACAGTGCCGACTTAAGTACAAGAGGACTGACACTCTACCAATCTATGTTTTGAACCTCTCCTGTGAGTCCAGTTTTAGATTCCGATGCTTCACTTCAGGTTTACTGTATCCCTTGGACCCTCTTGTTATCGATGAAACACAGAAATTGCATCCGAATTTAATACAAAAGGCACAATGCCAACTTAAGTACAAGAGGACTGACACTCCCACTTTCTATGATTTGAACCTCTCCTGTGAGTCCAGTTTTACATTCCGTTGCTGCACTTCAGGTTTACTGTATCCCTTGGACCTTCTTATTGACGATGAAACACAGTAATTGCATCCGAATTAAATTTAAAAGGCACAATGCCGACATAAGTACAAGAGGACTGACACTCTAACTTCCTTTGATTTCAATCTCTCCTGTACGTCCAGTTTTGGATTCCGATGCTTCACTTCAAGTTTACTGTATACCTTGGACCTTCTTATTGACGATGAAACACAGTAATTGCATCGGAATTAAATTCAAAAGGCACAATGCCGACTTCAGTACAAGAGGACTGACACTCTAACTTTCTATGATTTGAACCTCTCCTGTGAGTCCAGTTTTAGATTCCGATGCTTCACTTCAGGATTACTGTATCCCTTGGACCTTCTTATTGACGATGACACACAGAAATTGCATCCGAATTTAATACAAAATGCGCAATGCCGACTTAAGTAGAAGAGGACTGACACTCTCACTTTCTTTGATTTGAACCTCTCCTGTGAGTCCAGTTTCAGATTCCGATGCTTTACTTCAGGTTTCCTGTATACCTTGGACCTTCTTATTGACGATGAAACACAGAAATTGCATCCGAGTTTAATACAAAAGGCACAATGCCGACCTAAGTTCAAGAGGACTGACACTCCAACTTTCTATGATTTGAACCTCTCCTGTGAGTCCAGTTTTAGATTCCGATGCTTCACTTCAGGTTTACTGTATCCCTTGGACCTTCTTATTGACGATGAAACACAGAAATTGCATCCGAATTTAATCCAAAAGACACAATGCCGACTTAAGTACAAGAGGACTGACACTCTCACTTTCTAAGATTTGAACCTCTCCTGTGGGTCCATGTTTAGATTCCGATGCTTCACTTCAGGTTTACTGTATCCCTTGAACCTTCTTATTGACGATGAAACACAGAAATTGCATCGGAATTTAATACAAAAGGCACAATGCCGACTTAAGTACAAGAGGACTGACACTCTAACTTTCTATGATCTCAATCTCTCCTGTAAGTCCAGTTTTGGATTCCGATGCTTCACTTCAAGTTTACTGTATACCTTGGACCTTCTTATTGACGATGAAACATCGAATTTGCATCGGAATTAAATTCAAAAGGCACAATACCGACTTCAGTACAAGAGGACTGACACTCTAACTTTCTATGATTTGAACCTCTCCTGTGAGTCCAGTTTTAGATTCCGATGCTTCACTTCAGGATTACTGTATCCCTTGGACCTTCTTATTGACGATGAAACACAGAAATTGCATCCGAATTTAATACAAAAAGCACAATGCCGATTTAAGTACAAGAGGAGTGACACTCTCAATTTCTATGATTTGAACCTATCCTGTGAGTCCAGTTTTAGATTCCGATGCCTCACTTCCGGTTTCCTGTATACCTTGGACCTTCTTAATGACGATGAAACACAGAAATTGCATCCGATTTTAATACAAAAGGCACAATGCCGACTTAAGTACAAGAGGACTGACACTCTCACCTTCTATGATTTGAAGCACTCCTGTGAGTCCAGTTTCAGATTCCGATGCTTCACTTCAGGTTTCCTGTATACCTTGGACCTTCTTATTGACGATAAAACACAGAAATTGCATCCGAATTTAATACAAAAGTCACAATGCCGACTTAAGTACAAGAGGACTGACACTCTCACTTTCTATGGTTTGAACCTCTCCTGTGAGTCCAGTCATAGATTAAGATTTTTCACATCAGATTTACTGTATCCGTTGTGCCTTCTTTTTGACGATGAAGCACAGAAATTGCATCGGAATTAAATTCAAAAGGCACAGTGCCGACTTAAGTAAAAGAGGACTGACACTGTCACTTTCTATTATTTTAACCTCTCCTGTGAGTCCAGTTTTAGATTCCAATGCTTCACTTCAGGTTTCCTGTATACCTTGGACCTTCTTATTGACGATGAAACACAGAAATTGCATCGGAATTAAATTCAAAAGGCACAATGCCGACTTAAGTACTAGAGGACCGACTCTCTAACTTTCTATGATTTGTACCTCTTTTGTGAGCCCAGATTTAGATTCGGATGCTTCACTTCAGGTTTACTGTATACCTTGGATCTTCTTATTGACGAAGAAGCACAGAAATAGCTTCGGAATTGAATTCAAAAGGCACAATACCGACTTAGGTACAAGAGGACCGACACTCTAAATTTCTTTGATTTTAACCTCTCCTGTGAGTCCAGTTTGAGGATCCGATGCATCACTTCAGGTTTACTGTATCCCTTGGAACTTCTTATTGACGATGAAACACCGAAATTGCATCCGAATTAAATACAAAAGGCACAATGACAACTTAAGTAAAAAAGGGACTGACACTCTGACTTTCTGTGATTTGAACTTCTCCTGTGAGTCCAGTTTTAGATTCCGATGCTTCATCTTAGGTTCACTGTATGCCTTGGACCTTCTTATTGACGATGAAACACAGAAATTGCACCATAATTAATTTCAAAAGGCACAATGCCGACTTAAGTAGAAGAGGACTGACACTCTCACTTTCTATGATATTAACCTCTCCTGTGAGTCTAGTTTTACATTCGGATGCTTCACTTCAGGATTACTGTACACCTTGGACCTTCTTATTGACGATGAAACACAGAAATTGCTTCGGAATTAAATTCAAAAGGCACAATGCCGTTTAAGTAGTAGCGAACTGACACTTTAACTTTCTGTGATTTGAACCTCCACTGTGTGTCCAGTTTTAGATTCCGATGCTTCAATTCAGGTTCATTGTATACCTTGGACCTTCTTATTGACAATGAAACACATAAATTGCATCGGAATTAAACTCAAAAGGCACAATGCCGACTTAAGTAAAAGAGGACTGATACTCTCACTTTCTATGATTTTAACCTCTCCTGTGAGTTCAGTTTTAGATTCCGATGCTTCACTTCAGGTTTCCTGTATACCTAGGACCTTCTTATTAACGATGAAACACAGAAATTGCAATGGAATTAAATTCAAAAGGCACAATGCCGACTTAAGTACAAGAGGACTGACTCTCTAACTTCCTATGATTTGAACCTCTTCTGTGAGTCCAGTTTTAGATTCCGATGATTCACTTCAGGTTTACTGTATCCCTTGGACTTTCTTATTGACGATGAACCACAGATAATGCATCCGAATTTAATACAAAAGGACAATGTCGACTTAAGTAGAAGAGGACTGACACTCTCACTTTCTATGATTTGAACCTCTCCTGTGAGTCCAGTTTTAGATTCCGATGCTTGCCTTCAGGTTTCGTGTATACCTTGGACGTTCATGTTGACGATGATACACATAAATTGCTTCGGAATTAAATTCAAAAGGCACAATGACGACTTTAGTACTAGAGGTCTGACTCTCTAACTTTCTATGATTTGTACCTCTTTTGTGAGCCCAGTTTTAGATTCGGATGCTTCACTTCAGGTTTACTGTACACCTTGGACCTTCTTATTGACGATGAAACACAGAAATTGCTTCGGAATTAAATTCAAAAGGCACAATGCCGTTTAAGTAGTAGAGAACTGACACTTTAACTTTCTGTGATTTGAACCTCCACTGTGTGTCCAGTTTTAGATTCCGATGCTTCAATTCAGGTTCATTGTATACCTTGGACCTTCTTATTGACAATGAAACACATAAATTGCATCGGAATTAAACTCAAAAGGCACAATGCCGACTTAAGTAAAAGAGGACTGATACTCTCACTTTCTATGATTTTAACCTCTCCTGTGAGTTCAGTTTTAGATTCCGATGCTTCACTTCAGGTTTCCTGTATACCTAGGACCTTCTTATTAACGATGAAACACAGAAATTGCAATGGAATTAAATTCAAAAGGCACAATGCCGACTTAAGTACAAGAGGACTGACTCTCTAACTTCCTATGATTTGAACCTCTTCTGTGAGTCCAGTTTTAGATTCCGATGATTCACTTCAGGTTTACTGTATCCCTTGGACTTTCTTATTGACGATGAACCACAGATAATGCATCCGAATTTAATGCAAAAGGACAATGTCGACTTAAGTAGAAGAGGACTGACACTCTCACTTTCTATGATTTGAACCTCACTGTGAGTCCAGGTTAAGATTCCGATGCTTCACTTCAGGTTTACTGTATCCCTTGGACCATCTTACTGACGATGAAATACAGAAATTGTATCCGAATTAAATACAAAAGGCACAATGACGACTTAAGTACAAAGGGACTGACACGCAAAGTTTCTGTGATTTGAACCTCTCCTATGAGTCCAGTTTCAGATTCAGATGCTTCACTTCAGGTTCACTGTATCCCTTGGACATTCTTATTGATGATGAAACACAGAAATTGTATCCGAATTTAATACAGAAGGCAAATTGCAGACTTAAGTACAAGAGGACTGACACTCTCACTTTCTATGATTTGAACATCACCTGTGAGTCCAGTTTTAGATTCCGATGCTTCATATCAGGTTTCCTGTATCCCTTGGAACTTGTTATTGACGATGAAACACAGAAATTACATCCGAATTTAATACAAAAGGCACAATGACGACTTAAGTACAAAACTACTGACACTCTAACTTTCTGCGATTTGAACCTCTCCTGTGAGTCCAGTTTTAGATTCCGATGCTTCACTTCAGGTTCACTGTATACCTTGGACTTTCTTATTGACGATGAAACACAGAAATTGCATCGGAATTAAATTCAAAAGCCTCAATGCCAACTTAAGTTTAAGAGGACTGGCACTCTAACTTTCTATGATTTGAACCTCTCCTGTGAGTCCAGTTTTAGATTCGGATGCTTCACTTCAGGTTTACTGAATACCTTGGACCTTCTTATTGACGATGAAACACAGAAATTGCATCGGAATTAAATTCAAAAGGCACAATGCCGACTTAAGTACAAGAGGACTGACACTGAAACTTTCAATGATTTGAACCTCTCCTGTGAGTCTAGTTTTAGATTCGGATGCTTCACTTCAGGTTTACTGTACACATTGGACCTTCTTATTGACGATGAAGCACAGAAATTGCTTCGGAATTAAATTCATAGGGCACAATGCCGACTTAAGTAGCACAGAACTGACACTCTAACTTTCTATGATTTGAACCTCACTGTGAGTCCAGGTTTAGATTCCGATGCTTCACTTCAGGTTTACTGTATCCCTTGGATCATCTTATTGACGATGAAATACAGAAATTTCATCCGAATTAAATTCAAAATGCACAATGCCGACATAAGTACAAGAGGACTGATACTCTAACTTTCTGTGATTTGAACCTCTCCTGTGAGCCCAGATTAAGATTCCGATGCTTCACTTCAGGTTCACTGTATCCCTTGGACCTTCTTATTGATGATGAAACACGGAACTTGCACCAAATTTAATACAAAATGCACAATGCCGACATAACTACAAGAGGACTGACACTCTCACTTTCTATGATTTCAACCTCTCCAGTGAGTCCAGTTTTAGGTTCCGATGCTTCACTTCAGGTTTCCTGTATACCTTGGACCTTCTTATTGACGATGAAACACAGAAATTGTATCCGAATTAAATACAAAAGGCACAATGTCAACTTAAGTACAAAGGGACTGACACGCAAACTTTCTGTGATTCGAACCTTTCCTATGAGTCCAGTTTCAGATTCTGATGCTTCACTTCAGGTTCACTGTATCCCTTGGACGTTATTATTGACGATGAAACACAGAAATTGTATCCAAATTTAATACAGAAGGCAAATTGCAGACTTAAGTACAAGAGGACTGACACTCTCACTTTCTATGATTTGAACATCACCTGTGAGTCCAGTTTTAGATTCCGATGCTTCATATCAGGTTTCCTGTATCCCTTGGAACTTCTTATTGACGATGAAACACAGAAATTACATCCGAATTTAATACAAAATGCACAATGACGACTTAAGTACAAAACTACTGACACTCTAACTTTCTGTGATTTGAACCTCTCCTGTGAGTCCAGTTTTAGATTCCGATGCTTCACGTCAGGTTCACTGTATACCTTGGACTTTCTTATTGACGATGAAACACAGAAATTGCATCGGAATTAAATTCAAAAGCCACAATGCCGACTTAAGTTCAAGAGGACTGGCACTCTAACTTTCTATGATTTGAACCTCTCCTGTGAGTCCAGTTTTAGATTCGGATGCTTCACTTCAGGTTTACTGAATACCTTGGACCTTCTTATTGACGATGAAACACAGAAATTGCTACGGAATTAAAATCAAAAGGAACAATGCCGACTTAAGTACAAGAGGACTGACACTCTAACTTTCAATGATTTAAACCTCTCCTGTGAGTCCAGTTTTAGATTCCGATGCTTCCCTTCAGGTGTACTGTATCCCTTGGACCTTCTTATTGACGATGAAACACAGAAATTTCATCCGAATTAAATTCAAAAGGCACAATGCCGACATAAGTACAAGAGGACTGACACTCTAACTTTCTGTGATTTGAACCTCACTGTGAGTTCAGGTTTAGATTCCGATGCTTCACTTCAAGTTTACTGTATCCCTTGGACCATCTTATTGACGATGAAACACAGAAATTTCATCCGAATTAAATTCAAAAGGCACAATGCCGACATAAGTACAAGAGGACTGACACTCTAACTTTCTGTGATTTGAACCTCTCCTGTGAGCCCAGTTTTAGATTCCGATGCTTCACGTCAGGTTCACTGTATCCCTTGGTCCTTCTTATTGATGATGAAACACAGAACTTGCATCCAAATTTCATACAAAAAGCACAATGCCGACTTAAGTTCAAGAGGACTGACACTCTCACTATCTATGAATTCAACCTCTCCAGTGAGTCCAGTTTTAGATTCCGATGCTTCACTTCAGGTTTCCTGTATACCTTGGACCTTCTTATTGACGATGAAACACAGAAATTGCATCCGAATTAAATTGAAAAGGCACAATGCCGACTTAAGTACAAGGGGCTGACTCTCTAACTTTCTATGATTTGAACCTCTCCTGTTAGTCCAGTTATAGATTCCGATGATTCATTTCAGGTTTACTGTATCCCTTGGACATTCTTATTGATGATGAAACGCAGAAATTGCATCCGAATTTAATACAGAAGGCAAATTGCACACTTAAGTACAAGAGGACCGACACTCTCACTTTCTATGATTTGAACATCACCTGTGAGTCCAGTTTTAGATTCCGAAGCTTCATATCAGGTTTCCTGTATCCCTTGGAACTTCTAATTGACAATGAAACACAGAATTTGCATCCGAATTTAATACAAAAGGCACAATGCCGACATCAGTACAAGAGGACTGACACTCTCACTTTCTGTGATTTGAACCCCTCCTGTGAGTCCAATTTTAGATTCCGATGCTTCACTTCAGGTTCACTGTATACCTTGGATTTTCTTATTGACGATGAAACACAGAAATTGCATCGGAATTAAATTCAAAAGCCACAATACCGACTTAAGTTCAAGAGGACTGACACTCTAACTTTCTATGATTTGAACCTCTCCTGTGAGTCCAGTTTTAGATTCGGATGCTTCACTTCAGGTTTACTGAATACCTTGGACCTTCTTATTGACGATGAAACACAGAAATTGCTACGGAATTAAAATCAAAAGGAACAATGCCGACTTAAGTACAAGAGGACTGACACTCTAACTTTCAATGATTTAAATCTCTCCTGTGAGTCCAGTTTTAGATTCCGATGCTTCCCTTCAGGTGTACTGTATCCCTTGGACCTTCTTATTGACGATGAAACACAGATATTGCATCCGAATTTAATACAAAAGGCACAATGACGACTTAAGTACGAAAGGACTGACACTCTAATTTTCTGTGATTTGAACCTCTCCTGTGAGTCCAGTTTTGGATTCCGATGCCTCCCTTCAGGTTCATTGTATACCTTGGACCTTCTTATTGACGATGAAACACAGAAATTGCATCGGAATTAAATTCAAAAGGACCAATGCCGACTCAAGTACAAGCGGACTGACACTCTGACTTTCTATGATTTGAACCTCTCTTGTGAGTCCAGTTTTAGATTCGGATGCTTAACTTCAGGTTCACTGTATACCCTGGACCTTCTTATTGACGATGAAGCACAGAAATTGTGTCGGAATTAAATTCAAAAGGCACAATGCCGAGTTAAGTAGCAGAGGACTGACACCATAACTTTCTATGATTTGAACCTCTCCTGTGAGTCCAGATTTAGATTCCGATGCTTCACTTCAGGTTTAATGTTTCCCTTGGACCTTCTTTATGACGATGAAACACAGAATATGCCTCGGAATTAAATTCAAAAGGCACAATGCCGACTTAAGTACAAGTGGAGTGATACTCTAACTTTCTATGATTTGAACCTCTCCTGTGAGTCCAGTTTTAGATTCCGATGCTTCACTTCGGGATTAGTGTATGCCTTGGACCTTCTTATTGACGATGAAACACACAAATTGCATCCGAATTCAATACAAAAGGCACAATGCCGACTTAAGTACAAGAGGACTGACACTCTTACTTTCTATGATTCGAACCTCTCCTGTGAGTCCAGTTTTAGATTCCGATGCTTCACTTTAGGTCTACTGTATCCCTTGGACTTTCTTATTGATGGTGAATCACATAGATTGCATCCGAATTTAATACAAAAGGCACAATGCCGACTTAAGTACAAGGGGACTGACACTCTCACATTCTATGATTTGAACCTCTCCTATGAGTCCAGTTGTAGATTCCGATGCTTCACTTCAGGTTTCGAATATACGTCGGACCTTCTTATTGACGATGAAACACAGAAATTGCATCCGAATTTAATACAAAAGGCACAATGCCGACTTAAGTACAAGAGGACTGACACTCTCACTTTCTATGAATTCAACCTCTCCTGTGAGTCCAGATTTAGATTCCGATGCTTCACTTCAGGTTTCCTGTATACCTTGGACCTTCTTATTGACGATGGAACACAGAAATTGCATCCGAATTAATTTCAAAAGGCACAATGCCGACTTAAGTACAAGAGGACTGACACTATAACTTTCTATGATATGAACCTCTCCTGTGAGTCCAGTTTTAGATTCGGATGCTTCACTTCATGTTTACTGTATACCTTGGAACTTCTTATTGACGATGAAGCCCAGAAATTGCTTCGGAATTAAATTCAAAAGGCACAATGCCGACTTAAGTAGCAGAGGACTGACACTCTAACTTTCTATGATTTGAACCTCCACTGTGAGTCCAGTTTTAATTCCGATGCTTCAGTTTAGGTTTACTGTATTTCTTGGACCGTCTTATAGACGAAAGAAACACAGAAATTGTATCCGAATTTAATACAAAAGGCACAATGCCGACTTAAGTAAAAGAGGACTGACACTCTCACTTTCTATGATTTGAACCTCTCCTGTGAGTCCAGTTTTAGATTCCGATGCTTCACTTCAGGTTCACTGTATACCTTGGACCTTCTTATTGACAATGAAACACTGAACTTGCATCGGAATTAAATTGAAAAGGCCCAATGCCGACCTAAGTAGTCGAGGACTGACACTCTAACTTTCTATGATTTGAACCTCCACTGTGTGTCCAGTTTTAGATTCCGATGCCTCACTTCAGGTTTACTGTATCCCTTGGAAAATCTTATTGACGATGAAACACAGAAATTGCATCCGAATTTAATTAAAAGGCACAATGCCGACTTAAATACAAGAGGACAGACACTCTCACTATCTATGATTTGAACGTCTCATGTGAGTCCAGTTTTAGATTACGATGCTTAACTTCAGGTTTCCTATAAACCTTGGACATTCTTATTGACGATGAAACACAGAAATTTCATCTGAATTAAATTCAAAAGGCACAATGCCGACTTAAGTAGAAGAGGACTGACTCTCTAACTTTCTATGATTTGAACCTCTCCTGTGAATACAGGTTTAGATTCGGATGCTTCACTTCAGGTTTACTGTATACCTTGGACCTTCTTATTGACGATGAAGCACAGAAATTGCTTCGGAAATAAATTCAAAAGGAACAATGCCGACATAAGTACAAGAGGACTGACACTCCAACTTTCAATGATTTGAACCTCTCCTGTGAGTCCAGTTTTAGATTCCGATGCTTCACTTCAGGTTTACTGTAACCCTTGGATCTTGTTATTGACGATGAAACACAGAAATTGCATCCGAATTTGATACAAAAGGCACAATGACGACTTAAGTACAAAATGACTGACACTCTAATTTTCTGTGATATGAAACTCTCCTGTGAGACCAGTTTTAGATTCCGATGCTTCACTTCAGGTTCACTGTATACCTTGGACCATCTTATTGACGATAAAACACGGAAATTGCATCCGAATTAAATTGAAAAGGCACAATGCCGACTTAAGTACAAGGGGCTGACTCTCTAACTTTCTATGATTTGAACCTCTCCTGTTAGTCCAGTTATAGATTCCGATGATTCATTTCAGGTTTACTGTATCCCTTGGACATTCTTATTGATGATGAAACAAAGAAATTGCATCCGAATTTAATACAGAAGGCAAATTGCACACTTAAGTACAAGAGGACCGACACTCTCACTTTCTATGATTTGAACATCACCTGTGAGTCCAGTTTTAGATTCCGAACCTTCATATCTGGTTTCCTGTATCCCTTGGAACTTTTAATTGACAATGAAACACAGAATTTGCATCCGAATTTAATACAAAAGGCACAATGCCGACATCAGTACAAGAGGACTGACACTCTCACTTTTTGTGATTTGAACCCCTCCTGTGAGTCCAATTTTAGATTCCGATGCTTCACTTCAGGTTCACTGTATACCTTGGACTTTCTTATTGACGATGAAACACAGAAATTGCATCGGAATTAAATTCAAAAGCCACAATACCGACGTAAGTCCAAGAGGATTGACACTCTAACTTTCTATGATTTGAACCTCTCCTGTGAGTCCAGTTTTAGATTCGGATGCTTCACTTCAGGTTTACTGAATACCTTGGACCTTCTTATTGACGATGAAACACAGAAATTGCTACGGAATTAAAATCAAAAGGAACAATGCCGACTTAAGTACAAGAGGACTGACACTCTAACTTTCAATGATTTAAATCTCTCCTGTGAGTCCAGTTTTAGATTCCGATGCTTCCCTTCAGGTGTACTGTATCCCTTGGACCTTCTTATTGACGATGAAACACAGATATTGCATCCGAATTTAATACAAAAGGCACAATGACGACTTAAGTACGAAAGGACTGACACTCTAATTTTCTGTGATTTGAACCTCTCCTGTGAGTCCAGTTTTGGATTCCGATGCCTCCCTTCAGGTTCACTGTATACCTTGGACCTTCTTATTGACGATGAAACACAGAAATTGCATCGGAATTAAATTCAAAAGGACCAATGCCGACTCAAGTACAAGCGGACTGACACTCTAACTTTCTATGATTTGAATCTCTCTTGTGAGTCCAGTTTTAGATTCGGATGCTTAACTTCAGGTTCACTGTATACCCTGGACCTTCTTATTGACGATGAAGCACAGAAATTGTGTCGGAATTAAATTCAAAAGGCACAATGCCGAGTTAAGTAGCAGAGGACTGACACCATAACTTTCTATGATTTGAACCTCTCCTGTGAGTCCAGATTTAGATTCCGATGCTTCACTTCAGGTTTAATGTTTCCCTTGGACCTTCTTATTGACGATGAAACACAGAATATGCCTCGGAATTAAATTCAAAAGGCACAATGCCGACTTAAGTACAAGTGGAGTGATACTCTAACATTCTATGATTTGAACCTCTCCTGTGAGTCCAGTTTTAGATTGCGATGCTTCACTTCGGGATTAGTGTATGCCTTGGACCTTCTTATTGACGATGAAACACAGAAATTGCATCCGAATTCAATACAAAAGGCACAATGCCGACTTAAGTACAAGAGGACTGACACTCTTACTTTCTATGATTCGAACCTCTCCTGTGAGTCCAGTTTTAGATTCCGATGCTTCACTTTAGGTCTACTGTATCCCTTGGACTTTCTTATTGATGGTGAATCACATAGATTGCATCCGAATTTATTACAAAAGGCACAATGCCGACTTAAGTACAAGGGGACTGACACTCTCACATTCTATGATTTGAACCTCTCCTATGAGTCCAGTTGTAGATTCCGATGCTTCACTTCAGGTTTCGAATATACGTCGGACCTTCTTATTGACGATGAAACACAGAAATTGCATCCGAATTTAATACAAAAGGCACAATGCCGACTTAAGTACAAGAGGACTGACACTCTCACTTTCTATGAATTCAACCTCTCCTGTGAGTCCAGATTTAGATTCCGATGCTTCACTTCAGGTTTCCTGTATACCTTGGACCTTCTTATTGACGATGGAACACAGAAATTGCATCCGAATTAATTTCAAAAGGCACAATGCCGACTTAAGTACAAGAGGACTGACACTATAACTTTCTATGATATGAACCTCTCCTGTGAGTCCAGTTTTAGATTCCGATGCTTCACCTCAGGTCTACTGTATCCCTTGAATCTTCTTATTGACGATGAAGCACAGAAGTTGGATCCCAATTTAATACAAAAGGCACAAAGCTGACTTAAGTACAAGAGGACAGACACTCTAACTTTCTATGATTTGAACCTCTCCTGTGAGTCCAGTTTTAGTATGCGATGCTTCGCTTCAGGTTCACTGTATACCTTGGACAACTTATTGACGATGAAACACAGAAACTGCATCGGAATTAAATTCAAAATGCACAATGCCGACTTAAGTACAAGAGGACTGACACTCTAACTTTCTATGATATGAACCTCTCCTGTGAGTCCAGTTTTAGATTCGGATGCTTCACTTCATGTTTACTGTATACCTTGGAACTTCTTATTGACGATGAAGCCCAGAAATTGCTTCGGAATTAAATTCAAAAGGCACAATGCCGACTTAAGTAGCAGAGGACTGACACTCTAACTTTCTATGATTTGAACCTCCACTGCGAGTCCAGTTTTAATTCCGATGCTTCAGCTTAGGTTTACTGTATTTCTTGGACCGTCTTATAGACGAAAGAAACACAGAAATTGTATCCGAATTTAATACAAAAGGCACAATGCCGACTTAAGTACAAGAGGACTGACACTCTCACTTTCTATGATTTGAACCTCTCCTGTGAGTCCAGTTTTAGATTCCGATGCTTCACTTCAGGTTCACTGTATACCTTGGACCTTCTTATTGACAATGAATCACTGAACTTGCATCGGAATTAAATTGAAAAGGCCCAATGCCGACCTAAGTAGTCGAGGACTGACACTCTAACTTTCTATGATTTGAACCTCCACTGTGTGTCCAGTTTTAGATTCCGATGCCTCACTTCAGGTTTACTGTATCCCTTGGAAAATCTTATTGACGATGAAACACAGAAATTGCATCCGAATTTAATTAAAAGGCACAATGCCGACTTAAATACAAGAGGACAGACACTCTCACTATCTATGATTTGAACGTCTCATGTGAGTCCAGTTTTAGATTACGATGCTTCACTTCAGGTTTCCTATAAACCTTGGACATTCTTATTGACGATGAAACACAGAAATTTCATCTGAATTAAATTCAAAAGGCACAATGCCGACTTAAGTAGAAGAGGACTGACTCTCTAACTTTCTATGATTTGAACCTCTCCTGTGAATACAGGTTTAGATTCGGATGCTTCACTTCAGGTTTACTGTATACCTTGGACCTTCTTATTGACGATGAAGCACAGAAATTGCTTCGGAAATAAATTCAAAAGGAACAATGCCGACATAAGTACAAGAGGACTGACACTCCAACTTTCAATGATTTGAACCTCTCCTGTGAGTCCAGTTTTAGATTCCGATGCTTCACTTCAGGTTTACTGTAACCCTTGGATCTTGTTATTGACGATGAAACACAGAAATTGCATCCGAATTTGATACAAAAGGCACAATGACGACTTAAGTACAAAATGACTGACACTCTAATTTTCTGTGATATGAAACTCTCCTGTGAGACCAGTTTTAGATTCCGATGCTTCACTTCAGGTTCACTGTATACCTTGGACCTTCTTATTGACGATAAAACACAGAAATTGCATCCGAATTAAATTGAAAAGGCACAATGCCGACTTAAGTACAAGGGGCTGACTCTCTAACTTTCTATGATTTGAACCTCTCCTGTTAGTCCAGTTATAGATTCCGATGATTCATTTCAGGTTTACTGTATCCCTTGGACATTCTTATTGATGATGAAACAAAGAAATTGCATCCGAATTTAATACAGAAGGCAAATTGCACACTTAAGTACAAGAGGACCGACACTCTCACTTTCTATGATTTGAACATCACCTGTGAGTCCAGTTTTAGATTCCGAACCTTCATATCTGGTTTCCTGTATCCCTTGGAACTTTTAATTGACAATGAAACACAGAATTTGCATCCGAATTTAATACAAAAGGCACAATGCCGACATCAGTACAAGAGGACTGACACTCTCACTTTCTGTGATTTGAACCCCTCCTGTGAGTCCAATTTTAGATTCCGATGCTTCACTTCAGGTTCACTGTATACCTTGGACTTTCTTATTGACGATGAAACACAGAAATTGCATCGGAATTAAATTCAAAAGCCACAATACCGACGTAAGTTCAAGAGGATTGACACTCTAACTTTCTATGATTTGAACCTCTCCTGTGAGTCCAGTTTTAGATTCGGATGCTTCACTTCAGGTTTACTGAATACCTTAGACCTTCTTATTGACGATGAAACACAGAAATTGCTACGGAATTAAAATCAAAAGGAACAATGCCGACTTAAGTACAAGAGGACTGACACTCTAACTTTCAATGATTTAAATCTCTCCTGTGAGTCCAGTTTTAGATTCCGATGCTTCCCTTCAGGTGTACTGTATCCCTTGGACCTTCTTATTGACGATGAAACACAGATATTGCATCCGAATTTAATACAAAAGGCACAATGACGACTTAAGTACGAAAGGACTGACACTCTAATTTTCTGTGATTTGAACCTCTCCTGTGAGTCCAGTTTTGGATTCCGATGCCTCCCTTCAGGTTCACTGTATACCTTGGACCTTCTTATTGACGATGAAACACAGAAATTGCATCGGAATTAAATTCAAAAGGACCAATGCCGACTCAAGTACAAGCGGACTGACACTCTAACTTTCTATGATTTGAACCTCTCTTGTGAGTCCAGTTTTAGATTCGGATGCTTAACTTCAGGTTCACTGTATACCCTGGACCTTCTTATTGACGATGAAGCACAGAAATTGTGTCGGAATTAAATTCAAAAGGCACAATGCCGAGTTAAGTAGCAGAGGACTGACACCATAACTTTCTATGATTTGAACCTCTCCTGTGAGTCCAGATTTAGATTCCGATGCTTCACTTCAGGTTTAATGTTTCCCTTGGACCTTCTTATTGACGATGAAACACAGAATATGCCTCGGAATTAAATTCAAAAGGCACAATGCCGACTTAAGTACAAGTGGAGTGATACTCTAACATTCTATGATTTGAACCTCTCCTGTGAGTCCAGTTTTAGATTGCGATGCTTCACTTCGGGATTAGTGTATGCCTTGGACCTTCTTATTGACGATGAAACACAGAAATTGCATCCGAATTCAATACAAAAGGCACAATGCCGACTTAAGTACAAGAGGACTGACACTCTTACTTTCTATGATTCGAACCTCTCCTGTGAGTCCAGTTTTAGATTCCGATGCTTCACTTTAGGTCTACTGTATCCCTTGGACTTTCTTATTGATGGTGAATCACATAGATTGCATCCGAATTTATTACAAAAGGCACAATGCCGACTTAAGTACAAGGGGACTGACACTCTCACATTCTATGTTTTGAACCTCTCCTATGAGTCCAGTTGTAGATTCCGATGCTTCACTTCAGGTTTCGAATATACGGCGGACCTTCTTATTGACGATGAAACACAGAAATTGCATCCGAATTTAATACAAAAGGCACAATGCCGACTTAAGTACAAGAGGACTGACACTCTCACTTTCTATGAATTCAACCTCTCCTGTGAGTCCAGATTTAGATTCCGATGCTTCACTTCAGGTTTCCTGTATACCTTGGACCTTCTTATTGACGATGGAACACAGAAATTGCATCCGAATTAATTTCAAAAGGCACAATGCCGACTTAAGTACAAGAGGACTGACACTATAACTTTCTATGATATGAACCTCTCCTGTGAGTCCAGTTTTAGATTCCGATGCTTCACTTCAGGTCTACTGTATCCCTTGAATCTTCTTATTGACGATGAAGCACAGAAGTTGGATCCCAATTTAATACAAAAGGCACAAAGCTGACTTAAGTACAAGAGGACAGACACTCTAACTTTCCTTGATTTGAACCTCTCCTGCGAGTCCAGTTTTAGAATGCGATGCTTCGCTTCAGGTTCACTGTATACCTTGGACAACTTATTGACGATGAAACACAGAAATTGCTTCGGAATTAAATTCAAAAGGCACAATGCCGACTTAAGTAGCAGAGGACTGACACTCTAACTTTCTATGATTTGAACCTCCACTGTGAGTCCAGTTTTAATTCCGATGCTTCAGCTTAGGTTTACTGTATTTCTTGGACCGTCTTATAGACGAAAGAAACACAGAAATTGTATCCGAATTTAATACAAAAGGCACAATGCCGACTTAAGTACAAGAGGACTGACACTCTCACTTTCTATGATTTGAACCTCTCCCGTGAGTCCAGTTTTAGATTCCGATGCTTCACTTCAGGTTCACTGTATACCTTGGACCTTCTTATTGACAATGAAACACTGAACTTGCATCGGAATTAAATTGAAAAGGCCCAATGCCGACCTAAGTAGTCGAGGACTGACACTCTAACTTACTATGATTTGAACCTCCACTGTGTGTCCAGTTTTAGATTCCGATGCCTCACTTCAGGTTTACTGTATCCCTTGGAAAATCTTATTGACGATGAAACACAGAAATTACATCCGAATTTAATTAAAAGGCACAATGCCGACTTAAATACAAGAGGACAGACACTCTCACTATCTATGATTTGAACGTCTCATGTGAGTCCAGTTTTAGATTACGATGCTTCACTTCAGGTTTCCTATAAACCTTGGACATTCTTATTGACGATGAAACACAGAGATTTCATCTGAATTAAATTCAAAAGGCACAATGCCGACTTAAGTAGAAGAGGACTGACTCTCTAACTTTCTATGATTTGAACCTCTCCTGTGAATACAGGTTTAGATTCGGATGCTTCACTTCAGGTTTACTGTATACCTTGGACCTTCTTATTGACGATGAAGCACAGAAATTGCTTCGGAAATAAATTCAAAAGGAACAATGCCGACATAAGTACAAGAGGACTGACACTCCAACTTTCAATGATTTGAACCTCTCCTGTGAGTCCAGTTTTAGATTCCGATGCTTCACTTCAGGTTTACTGTAACCCTTGGATCTTGTTATTGACGATGAAACACAGAAATTGCATCCGAATTTGATACAAAAGGCACAATGACGACTTAAGTACAAAAGGACTGACACTCTAATTTTCTGTGATATGAAACTCTCCTGTGAGACCAGTTTTAGATTCCGATGCTTCACTTCAGGTTCACTGTATACCTTGGACCTTCTTATTGACGATAAAACACAGAAATTGCATCCGAATTAAATTGAAAAGGCACAATGCCGACTTAAGTACAAGGGGCTGACTCTCTAACTTTCTATGATTTGAACCTCTCCTGTTAGTCCAGTTATAGATTCCGATGATTCATTTCAGGTTTACTATATCCCTTGGACATTCTTATTGATGATGAAACAAAGAAATTGCATCCGAATTTAATACAGAAGGCAAATTGCACACTTAAGTACAAGAGGACCGACACTCTCACTTTCTATGATTTGAACATCACCTGTGAGTCCAGTTTTAGATTCCGAACCTTCATATCTGGTTTCCTGTATCCCTTGGTACTTTTAATTGACAATGAAACACAGAATTTGCATCCGAATTTAATACAAAAGGCACAATGCCGACATCAGTACAAGAGGACTGACACTCTCACTTTCTGTGATTTGAACCCCTCCTGTGAGTCCAATTTTAGATTCCGATGCTTCACTTCAGGTTCACTGTATACCTTGGACTTTCTTATTGACGATGAAACACAGAAATTGCATCGGAATTAAATTCAAAAGCCACAATACCGACTTAAGTTCAAGAGGATTGACACTCTAACTTTCTATGATTTGAACCTCTCCTGTGAGTCCAGTTTTAGATTCGGATGCTTCACTTCAGGTTTACTGAATACCTTGGACCTTCTTATTGACGATGAAACACAGAAATTGCTACGGAATTAAAATCAAAAGGAACAATGCCGAATTAAGTACAAGAGGACTGACACTCTAACTTTCAATGATTTAAATCTCTCCTGTGAGTCCAGTTTTAGATTCCGATGCTTCCCTTCAGGTGTACTGTATCCCTTGGACCTTCTTATTGACGATGAAACACAGATATTGCATCCGAATTTAATACAAAAGGCACAATGACGACTTAAGTACGAAAGGACTGACACTCTAATTTTCTGTGATTTGAACCTCTCCTGTGAGTCCAGTTTTGGATTCCGATGCCTCCCTTCAGGATCACTGTATACCTTGGACCTTCTTATTGACGATGAAACACAGAAATTGCATCGGAATTAAATTCAAAAGGACCAATGCCGACTCAAGTACAAGCGGACTGACACTCTAACTTTCTATGATTTGAACCTCTCTTGTGAGTCCAGTTTTAGATTCGGATGCTTAACTTCAGGTTCACTGTATACCCTGGACCTTCTTATTGACGATGAAGCACGGAAATTGTGTCGGAATTAAATGCAAAAGGCACAATGCCGAGTTAAGTAGCAGAGGACTTACACCATAACTTTCTATGATTTGAACCTCTCCTGTGAGTCCAGTTTTAGATTCCGATGCTTCACTTCAGGTTTAATGTTTCCCTTGGACCTTCTTATTGACGATGAAACACAGAATATGCCTCGGAATTAAATTCAAAAGGCACAATGCCGACTTAAGTACAAGTGGAGTGATACTCTAACTTTCTATGATTTGAACCTCTCCTGTGAGTCCAGTTTTAGATTCCGATGCTTCACTTCGGGATTAGTGTATGCCTTGGACCTTCTTATTGACGATGAAACACAGAAATTGCATCCGAAATCAATACAAAAGGCACAATGCCGACTTAAGTACAAGAGGACTGACACTCTTACTTTCTATGATTCGAACCTCTCCTGTGAGTCCAGTTTTAGATTCCGATGCTTCACTTTAGGTCTACTGTATCCCTTGGACTTTCTTATTGATGGTGAATCACATAAATTGCATCCGAATTTAATACAAAAGGCACAATGCCGACTTAAGTACAAGGGGACTGACACTCTCACATTCTATGATTTGAACCTCTCCTATGAGTCCAGTTTTAGATTCCGATGCTTCACTTCAGGTTTCGAATATACGTCGGACCTTCTTATTGACGATGAAACACAGAAATTGCATCCGAATTTAATACAAAAGGCACAATGCCGACTTAAGTACAAGAGGACTGACACTCTCACTTTCTATGAATTCAACCTCTCCTGTGAGTCCAGATTTAGTTTCCGATGCTTCACTTCAGGTTTACTGTATACCTTGGACCTTCTTATTGACGATGGAACACAGAAATTGCATCCGAATTAATTTCAAAAGGCACAATGCCGACTTAGGTACAAGAGGACTGACACTATAACTTTCTATGATATGAACCTCTCCTGTGAGTCCAGTTTTAGATTCCGATGCTTCACTTCAGGTCTACTGTATCCCTTGAACCTTCTTATTGACGATGAAGCACAGAAGTTGGATCCCAATTTCATACAAAAGGCACAAAGCTGACATAAGTACAAGAGGACAGACACTCTAACTTTCTATGATTTGAACCTCTCCTGTGAGTCCAGTTTTAGAATGCGATGCTTCGCTTCAGGTTCACTGTATACCTTGGACAACTTATTGACGATGAAACACAGAAACTGCATCGGAATTAAATTCAAAATGCACAATGCCGACTTAAGTACAAGAGGACTGACACTCTAACTTTCTATGATATGAACCTCTCCTGTGAGTCCAGTTTTAGATTCGGATGCTTCACTTCATGTTTACTGTATACCTTGGAACTTCTTATTGACGATGAAGCCCAGAAATTGCTTCGGAATTAAATTCAAAAGGCACAATGCCGACTTAAGTAGCAGAGGACTGACACTCTAACTTTCTATGATTTGAACCTCCACTGTGAGTCCAGTTTTAATTCCGATGCTTCAGCTTAGGTTTACTGTATTTCTTGGACCGTCTTATAGACGAAAGAAACACAGAGATTGTATCCGAATTTAATACAAAAGGCACAATGCCGACTTAAGTACAAGAGGACTGACACTCTCACTTTCTATGATTTGAACCGCTCCTGTGATTCCAGTTTTAGATTCCGATGCTTCACTTCAGGTTCACTGTATACCTTGGACCTTCTTATTGACAATGAAACACAGAACTTGCATCGGAATTAAATTGAAAAGGCCCAATGCCGACCTAAGTAGTCGAGGACTGACACTCTAACTTTCTATGATTTGAACCTCCACTGTGTGTCCAGTTTTAGATTCCGATGCCTCACTTCAGGTTTACTGTATCCCTTGGAAAATCTTATTGACGATGAAACACAGAAATTGCATCCGAATTTAATTAAAAGGCACAATGCCGACTTAAATACAAGAGGACAGACACTCTCACTATCTATGATTTGAACGTCTCATGTGAGTCCAGTTTTAGATTACGATGCTTCACTTCAGGTTTCCTGTAAACCTTGGACATTCTTATTGACGATGAAACACAGAAATTGCATCCGAATTTGATACAAAAGGCACAATGACGACTTAAGTACAAAAGGACTGACACTCTAATTTTCTGTGATATGAAACTCTCCTGTGAGACCAGTTTTAGATTCCGATGCTTCACTTCAGGTTCACTGTATACCTTGGACCTTCTTATTGACGATAAAACACAGAAATTGTATCGGAATGAAATTCAAAAGGCACAAAGCCGACACAAGTACAAGCAGACTGACACTCTACTTACTATGATTTGAACCTCTCTTGTAAGTCCAGTTTTAGACTCGGATGCTTCACTTCAGGTTCACAGTATACCTTGGACCTTCTTATTGACGATGAAGCATAGAAATTGCTTCGGAATTAAATTCAAAAGGCACAATGCCGACTTAAGTAGCAGATTACTGACACTCTAACTTTCTATGATTTGAACCTCTCCTGTGAGTCCAGTTTTAGATTCCGATGCTCCACTTCAGGTTTACTGTTTCCTTGGACCTTCTTATTGACGATGAAACACAGAAATTGCATCCGAATTTATTACAAGATGCACAATGACGAGTTAAGTACAAAAGGACTGACACTCTAACGTTCTATGATTTGAATCTCTCCTGTGAGTCCAGTTTTAGATTCCGATGCTTCACTTCTAGTTTACTGTATACCTTGGACTTTCTTATTGACGATGAAACACAGAATTTGCCTCGGAATTAAATTCAAAAGGCACAATGCCTACATAAGTACAAGTGGAGTGACACTCTATCTTTCTATGATTTTAACCTCTCCCGTGAGTCAAGTTTTAGATTCCGATGCTTCACCTCGGGTTTACTGTATGCCTTGGACCTTCTTATTGACGATGAAACACAGAAATTGCATCCGAATTCAATACAAAAGGCACAATGCCGACTTAAGTACAAGAGGACTGACACTCTTACTTTCTATGATTTGAACCTCTCCTGAGAGTCCAGTTTTAGATTCCGATGCTTCACTTCAGGTTTACTGTATCCCTTGGACATTCGTATTGATGATGAAACACAGAAATTGCATCCGAATTTAATACAAAGGGCACAATGCCGACTTAAGTACAAGTGGACTGACACTCTCACTTTCTATGATTTGAACCTCTCCTGTGGGTCCAGTCTTAGATTCCGAAGCTTCACTTCATGTTTCTTGTATACGTTGGACCTTCTTATTGACGAAGAAACACAGAAATTGCATCGGAATTAAATTCAAAAGGCACAATGCCGACATAAGTACAAGAGGACTGACACTTTAACTTTCTATTATATGAACCTCTCCTGTGAGTCCAGTTTTAGATTCGGATGCTTCACTTCAGGTTTACTGTATACCTTGGAACTTCTTATTGACGATGAAGCACAGAAATTGCTTCGGAATTAAATTCAAAAGGCACAATGCCGACTTCAGTAGCAGAGGACTGACAGTCTAATTTTCTTTGATTTGGACCTCCACTGTGAGTCCAGTTTTAGATTCCGATGATTCACTTCAGGTTTACTGTATCCCTTGGACATTCGTATTGATGATGAAACACAGAAATTGCATCCGAATTTAATACAAAAGGCACAATGCCGACTCAGGAACAAGAGGACTGACACTCTCACTTTCTATGATTTGAGCCTCACCTGTGAGTCCAGTTTAAGATTCCGATGCTTCATATCAGGTTTCCTCCATACCTTGGACCTTCTTATTGACGATGAAACACAGAAATTGCATCCGAATATATTACAAAATGCACAATTCCGACTTAAGTACAAGAGGACTGACACTCTCACTTTCTATGATTTGAACCTCTCCTGTGTGTCCAGTTTTAGATTACGATGCTTCACTTCAGGTCTACTGTATCCCTTGAACCTTCTTATTGACGATGAAACACAGAAATTGCATCGGAATTAAATTCAAAAGGCACAATGCCGACTTAAGTACAAGAGGACTGACTCTCTAACTTTCTATGATTTGAATATCTCCTGTGTGTCCAGTTTTAGATTCCGATGCTTCACTTCAGGTCTACTGTATCCCTTGACCCTTCTTATTGACGATGAAGCACAGATGTTGGATCCGAATCTAATACAAAAGGCACAAAGCTGACTTAAGTACAAAAGGACTGACACTCTAACTTTCTATGTTATGAAACTATCCTGTTAGTCCAGTTTTAGATTCGGATGCTTCACTTCAGGTTTACTGTATACCTTGGACCTTCTTATTGACGGTGAAACACAGAAATTGCATCCGAATTTAATACAAAGGGCACAATGCCGACTTCAGTACAAGTGGACTGACACTCTCACTTTCTATGATTTGAACCTCTCCTGTGGGTCCAGTTTTAGATTGCGATGCTTCACTTCATGTTTCCTGTATACCTTGGACCTTCTTATTGACGATGAAACACAGAAATTGCATCCGAATTTAATACAAAAGGCACAATGCCGACACAAGTACAAGAGGACTGACACTCTCACTTTCTATGATTTGAACCTCTCCTGTGAGTCCAGTTTTAGATTCGGATGCTTCACTTCAGGTTTACTGTATACCTTGGACTTTCTTATTGACGATGAAGCACAGAAATTGCTTCGGAATTAAATTCAAAAGGAACAATGCCGACATAAGTACAAGAGGACTGACACTCCAACTTTCAATGATTTGAACCTCTCCTGTGAGTCCAGTTTTAGATTCCGATGCTTCACTTCAGGTTCACTGTATACCTTGGACCTTCTTATTGACGATAAAACACAGAAATTGCATCGGAATTAAATTCAAAAGGCACAAAGCCGACTCAAGTACAAGCGGACTGACACTCTACTTACTATGATTTGAACCTCTCTTGTGAGTCCAGTTTTAGATTCGGATGCTTCACTTCAGGTTCACTGTATACCTTGGACCTTCTTATTGACGATGAAGCATAGAAATTGCTTCGGAATTAAATTCAAAAGGCACAATGCCGACTTAAGTAGCAGATTACTGACACTCTAACTTTCTATGATTTGAACCTTTCCTGTGAGTCCCGTTTTAGATTCCGATGCTTCACTTCAGGTTTACTGTTTCCCTTGGACCTTCTTATTGACGATGAAGCACAGAAATTGCATCCGAATTTATTACAAGAAGCACAATGACGAGTTAAGTACAAAAGGACTGACACTCTAACGTTCTATGATTTGAATCTCTCCTGTTAGTCCAGTTTTAGATTCCGATGCTTCACTTCTAGTTTACTGTATACCTTGGACTTTCTTATTGACGATGAAACACAGAATTTGCCTCGGAATTAAATTCAAAAGGCACAATGCCTACATAAGTACAAGTGGAGTGACACTCTATCTTTCTATGATTTTAACCTCTCCCGTGAGTCAAGTTTTAGATTCCGATGCTTCACCTCGGGTTTACTGTATGCCTTGGACCTTCTTATTGACGATGAAACACAGAAATTGCATCCGAATTCAATACAAAAGGCACAATGCCGACTTAAGTACAAGAGGACTGACACTCTTACTTTCTATGATTTTAACCTCTCCTGAGAGTCCAGTTTTAGATTCCGATGCTTCACTTTAGGTCTACTGTATACCCTCGACCTTCTTATTGACGGTGAAACAGAAAATTGCATCCAAATTTAATAAAAAAGGCACAATGCCGACTTAAGTACAAGAGGACTGACACTCTCACTTTCTATGATTTGAACCACTCCTGTGAGCCCAGTTTTAAATTCCGATGCTTCACTTCAGGTTTACTGTATCCCTTGGACCTTCTTGTCGCTGATGAAACACAGAACTTGCATCCGAATTTAATACAAAAGGCACAATGCCGACTTAAGTACAAGAGGACTGACACTCTCACTTTCTATGATTTGAGCCTCTTCTGTGAGTCCAGTTTAAGATTCCGATGCTTCCTATCAGGTTTCCTCTATACCTTGGACCTTCTTATTGACGATGAAACACAGAAACTGCATCCGAATTAATTTCAAATAGCACAATGCCGACTTAAGTACAAGAGGACGGACACTCTCACTTTCTATGATTGAACCTCTCCTGTGGGTCCAGTTTTAGATTCCGATGATTCACTTCAGGTTTACTGTATCCCTTGGACATTCGTATTGATGATGAAACACAGAAATTGCATCCGAATTTAATACAAAGGCACAATGCCGACTCAAGTACAAGAGGACTGACACTCTCACTTTCTATGATTTGAGCCTCTTCTGTGAGTCCAGTTTAAGATTCCGATGCTTCCTATCAGGTTTCCTCTATACCTTGGACCTTCTTATTGACGATGAAACACAGAAATTGCATCCGAATATAATACAAAATGCACAATGCCGACTTAAGTACAAGAGGACTGACACTCTCACTTTCTATGATTTGAACCTCTCCTGTGTGTCCAGTTTTAGATTCCGATGCTTCACTTCAGGTCTACTGTATCCCTTGAACCTTCTTATTGACGATGAAGCACAGATGTTGGATCCGAATTTAATACAAAAGGCACAAAGCTGACTTAAGTACAAGAGGACAGACACTCTAACTTTCTATGATTTGAACCTCTCCTGTGAGTCCAGTTTTAGATTCCGATGCTTCTCGTCAGGTTTACCGTATACCTTGGATCTTCTTATTGACGGTGAAACACAGAAATTGCATCCGAATTTAATACAAAGGGCACAATGCCGACTTAAGTACAAGTGGACTGACACTCTCACTTTCTATGATTTGAACCTCTCCTGTATGTCCAGTCTTAGATTCCGAAGCTTCACTTCATGTTTCCTGTATTCGTTGGACCTTCTTATTGACGAAGAAACACAGAAATTGCATCGGAATTAAATTCAAAAGGCACAATGCCGACTTAAGTACAAGAGGACTGACACTTTAACTTTCTATTATATGAACCTCTCCTGTGAGTCCAGATTTAGATTCGGATGCTTCACTTCAGGTTTACTGTATACCTTGGAACTTCTTATTGACGATGAAGCACAGAAATTGCTTCGGAATTAAATTCAAAAGGCACAATGCCGACTTCAGTAGCAGAGGACTGACAGTCTAATTTTCTTTGATTTGAACCTCCACTGTGAGTCCAGTTTTAGATTCCGATGCTTCACTTCAGGTTTACTGTATACCTTGGACCTTCTTATTGACGATGAAACACAGAAATTGCATTCGAATTAATTTCAAAAAGGCACAATGCCGACTTAAGTACAAGAGGACTGACACTTTAATTTTCTATTATATGAACCCCTCCTGTGAGTCCAGTTTTAGATTCCGATGCTTCACTTCAGGTTTACTGTATCCCTTGGACCTTCTTGTCGCTGATGAAACACAGAACTTGCATCCGAATTTAATACAAAAGGCACAATGCCGACTTAAGTACAAGAGGACTGACACTCCCACTTTCTATGAATTCAACCTCTCCTGTGAGTCTAGTTTTAGATTCCGATGCTTCACTTCAAGTTTCCTGTATACCTTGGACCTTCTTATTGACGATGAAACACAGAAATTGCATCCGAAATAATTTCAAAAGGCACAATGCCGACTTAAGTACAAGAGGCCTGACTCTCTAACTTTCTATGATTTGAACCTCTCCTGTGAATCCAGTTTTAGATTCCGATGATTCACTTCAGGTTTACTGTATCCCTTGGACATTCGTATTGATGATGAAACACAGAAATTGCATCCGAATTTAATACAAAGGGCACAATGCCGACTTAAGTACAAGTGGACTGACACTCTCACTTTCTATGATTTGAACCTCTCCTGTGGGTCCAGTCTTAGATTCCGAAGCTTCACTTCATGTTTCCTGTATACGTTGGACCTTCTTATTGACGAAGAAACACAGAAATTGCATCGGAATTAAATTCAAAAGGCACAATGCCGACATAAGTACAAGAGGACTGACACTTTATCTTTCTATTATATGAACCTCTCCTGTGAGTCCAGTTTTAGATTCGGATGCTTCACTTCAGGTTTACTGTATACCTTGGAACTTCTTATTGACGATGAAGCACAGAAATTGCTTCGGAATTAAATTCAAAAGCCACAATGCCGACTTCAGTAGCAGAGGACTGACAGTCTAATTTTCTTTGATTTGGACCTCCACTGTGAGTCCAGTTTTACATTCCGATGATTCACTTCAGGTTTACTGTATCCCTTGGACATTCGTATTGATGATGAAACACAGAAATTGCATCCAAATTTAATACAAAAGGCACAATGCCGACTCAGGTACAAGAGGACTGACACTCTCACTTTCTATGATTTGAACCTCTCCTGTGTGTCCAGTTTTAGATTACGATGCTTCACTTCAGGTCTACTGTATCCCTTGAACCTTCTTATTGACGATGAAACACAGAAATTGCATCGGAATTAAATTCAAAATGCACAATGCCGACTTAAGTACAAGAGGACTGACACTCTAACTTTCTATGATTTGAACCTCTCCTGTGAGTCCAGTTTTAGGTTCCGATGCTTCACTTCCGGTTTCCTGTATACCTTGGAAATTCTAATTGACGATGAAACACAGATATTGCATCCGAAATTAATACAAAAGGCACAATGCCAACATAAGTACAAGAAGACTGACACTCTCACTTTCTATGAATTGAACCCCTCCTGTGAGCCCAGTTTTAGATTCCAATGATTCACTTCAGGTTTACTGTATCCCATGGACATTCTTATTGATGATGAAACACAGAAATTGCATCTGAATTTAATACAAAAGGCACAATGCCGACTTAAGGACAAGAGGAATGACACTCTCACTTTCTATGATTTGAGCCTTACCTGTGAGTCCAGTTTAAGTTTCCGATGCTTCATATCAGGTTTCCTGTATACCTTGGACATTCTTATTGAGGATGAAACACAGAACATGCATCCGAATTTAATACAAAAGGCACAATGCCGACTTAAGTACAAGAGGACTGACACTCTCACTTTCTATGATTTGAACATCTCCTGTGACTCCAGTGTTAGGTGAACATGCCTCACTTCAGGTTTACTGTATCCCTTGGACCTTCTTATTGACACTGAAACACAGAATTTGCATCGGAATTAAATTCAAAAGGCACAATGCCGACTTAAGTACAAGAGGACTGACTCTCTAACTTTCTATGATTTGAACTTCTCCTGTCAGTCCAGTTTTAGATTCCGATGCTTCACATGAGATTTTCTGTATCCCTTGGACCTTCTTATTGACAATGAAACACTGAAATTGCATCGGAATCAAATTCAAAAGGCACAATGCCGACTTAAGTACAAGAGGACTCACACTCTAACTTTCTATGATTTGAACCTCTCCTGTGAGTCCAGTTTTAGACTCCGATGCTTCACTTCAGGTTTACTGTATACCTTGGACCTTCTTATTGACGATGAAGCACAGAAATTGCATCGGAATTAAATTCAAAATGCACAATGCCGACTTAAGTACAAGAGGACTGACACTCTAACTTTCAATGATTTGAACCTCTCCTGTGAGTCCAGTTTTGGATTTCGATGCTTCACTTCAGGTTTCGTATATACGTTGGACCTTCCTGTTGACGATGAAACACAGAAATTGCATGCGAATTTAACACAAAAAGCACAATGCCGACTTAAGCACAAGAGGACTATCACTCTCACATTCTATGATTTAAACCACTCCTGTGAGCCCAGTTTTAGATTCCGATGCTTCACTTCCGGTTTCCTGTATAGCTTGGAAATTCTAATTGACGATGAAACACAGATATTGCATCCGAAATTAATACAAAAGGCACAATGCCGACATAAGTACAAGAGGACTAACACCCTCACTTTCTATGATTTGAACCTCTCCTGTGAGCGCAGTTTTCGATTCCGATTCTTCACTTCAGGTTTACTGTATCCCTTGGACCTTCTTATTGATGATGAAACACAGAACTTGCATCCGAATTTAATACAAAATGCACAATGCCTACTTAAGTATAAGAGGACGGACACTCTCACTTTCTATGATTGAACCTCTCCTGTGGGTCCAGTTTTAGATTCCGATGCTTCACTGCATGTTTCCTGTATACCTTGGACCTTCTTATTGACGATGAAACACAGAAATTGCATCCGATTTTAATACAAAAGGCACAATGCCGACTTAAGTACAAGAGGACTGACACTCTCACTTTCTATGATTTGAACATCTCCTGTGAGTCCAGTTTTAGGATTCGATGCTTCACTTCAGGTCTCCTGTATACCTTGGACCTTCTTATTGACAATGATACACAGAAATTGCATCCGAATTAAATTCAAAAGGCACAATGCCGACTTAAGTACAAGAGGACAGACACTCTAACTCTCTGTGATTTGAACCTCTCCTGTTAGTCCAGTTTTAGATTCCGATGCTTCACTTCAGGTTCCCTTTATACCTTGGACCTTCTTATTGACGATGAAACACAGAAATTGCATCGGAATTAAATTCAAAAGGCCCAATGCCGACTTAAGTAGTAGAGGACTGACACTCTAACTTTCTATGATTTGAACCTCTCCTGTGAGTCCAGTTTTAGATTCCGATGCTTCTCTTCAGGTTTACTGTATCCCTTTTACCTTCTTATTGACGATGAAGCACAGAAATTGCATCGAAATTAAATTCAAAAGGCACAATGCCGACTTAAGCACAGGAGGACTGTCACTCTAACATTGTATGATCTGAACATCTCCTGTGAGTCCAGTTTTAGATTCCGATGCTTCACCTCCGGTTTACTTTATACCCTGGACCTTCTTATTCACGATGAAGCACAGATATTGCATCGGAATTAAATTCAAAAGGCACAGTGCCGACATAAGTACAAGAGGAGTGAAACTCTAAATTTCTATGATTTGATCCTCTCCTGTGATTCCAGTTTTAGATTCCGATGCTTCACCACAGGTTTACTGTATCCATTGGACCTTCTTATTGACGAAGAAACACAGAAATTGCATCCAAATTAAATTCAAAAGGCACAATGCCGACTTAAGTACAAGAGGACTGACTCTCTAACTTTCTATGATTTCAACCTCTCCTGTGAGTCCTATTTTAGATTCCGATGATTCACTTTAGGTTTACTGTATCCCTTGGACCTTCTTATTGATGATGAAACACAGAAATTGCATCCGAATTTAATACAAAAGGCACAATGCCGACTCAAATACAAGAGGATTAACACTCTCACTTTCTATGATTTGAACCTCTCCTCTGGGTCCAGTTTTAGATTCCGATGCTTCACTTCAGGTTCACTGTATACCTTGGACCTTCTTATTGACGATGAAACACAGAAATTGCATCCGAATTTAATACAAAAGTCACAATGCCGACTCAAGTACAAGTGGACTGACACTCTCACTTTCTATGATTTGAACCTCTCCTGTGAGTCCAGTTTTAGATTCGGATGCTTCACTTCAGGTTTACTGTATACCTTGGACTTTCTTATTGATGATGAAGCACAGAAATTGCTTCGGAATTAAATTCAAAAGGCTCAATGCCGACTTAAGTACAAGAGGACTGACACTCTAACTTTCTATGATTTGAACCTCTCCTGTGAGTCCAGTTTTAGGTTCCGATGCTTCACTTCCGGTTTCCTGTATACCTTGGAAATTCTAATTGACGATGAAACACAGATATTGCATCCGAAAATAATACAAAAGGCACAATGCCGACATTAGTACAAGAAGACGGACACTCTCACTTTCTATGAATTGAACCTCTCCTGTGAGCCCAGTTTTAGATTCCAATGATTCACTTCAGGTTTACTGTATCCCATGGACATTCTTATTGATGATAAAACACAGAAATTGCATCCGAATTTAATGCAAAATGCACAATGCCGACTTAAGTACATGAGGAATGGCACTCCCACTTTCTATGATTTGAGCCTTACCTGTGAGTACAGTTTAAGATTCCGATGCTTCATGTCAGGTTTCCTGTACACCTTGGATATTCTTATTGAAGATAAACACAGAAATTGGATCCGAATTTAATACAAAAGGCACAATGCCGACTTAAGTACTAGAGGACTGACACTCTAACTTTCTATGATTTGAACCTCTCCTGTGAGTCCAGTTTTAGATTCGGATGCTTCACTTCAGGTTTACTGTATACCTTGGACCTTGTTATTGACGAAGAAGCACAGAAATTGCATCGAAATTAAATTCAAAAGGCACAATGCCGACATCAGTACAAGTGGACTGACACTCTAACTTTCAATGATTTGAACCTCTCCTGTGAGTTCAGTTTTAGATTCCGATGCTTCACTTCAGGTTCACTGTATACCTTGGACCTTCTTATTGACGATGAAACACAGAAACTGCATCGGAATTGAATTCAAAAGGCACAATGCCGACCTAAGTACAAGAGGACTGACACTCTAACTTTCTATGATTTGAACCTCCACCGTGAGTCCAGTTTTATATTCCGATGCTTCACTTCAAGTTTACTGTATACCTTGGACCTTCTTATTGACACTGAAACACAGAATTTGCATCGGAATTAAATTCAAAAGGCACAATGCCGACTTAAGTACAAGAGGACTGACACTCTAACTTTCTATGATTTGAACCTCTCCTGTGAGTCCAGTTTTAGATTCCGATGCTTCACTTCAGGTTTACTGTATCCCTTGACATTCTAATTGACGATGAAACACAGAAATTGCATCGGAATTAAATTCAAAAGGCACAATGCCGATATAAGTACAGGAGGACTGACACTCTAACTTTCTATGATTTGAACTTCTCCTGTCAGTCCAGTTTTAGATTCCGATGCTTCACATGAGATTTACTGTATCCCTATGGACCTTCTTATTGACAATGAAACACTGAAATTGCATCGGAATCAAATTCAAAGGCACAATGCCGACTTAAGTACAAGAGGACTCACACTCTAACTTTCTATGGTTTGAACCTCTCCTGTGATTCCAGTTTTAGACTCCGATGCTTCACTTCAGGTTTACTGTATACCTTGGACCTTCTTATTGACGATGAAGCACAGAAATTGCATCGGAATTAAATTCAAAATGCACAATGCCGACTTAGCTACAAGAGGACTGACACTCTAACTTTCAATGATTTGAACCTCTCCTGTGAGTCCAGTTTTGGATTCCGATGCTTCACTTCAGGTTTCGTATATACGTTGGACCTTCCTGTTGACGATGAAACACAGAAATTGCATGCGAATTTAACACAAAAAGCACAATGCCGACTTAAGCACAAGAGGACTATCACTCTCACATTCTATGATTTAAACCTCTCCTGTGAGTCCAGTTTTAGATTCCGATGCTTCACTACCGGTTTCCTGTATACCTTGGAAATTCTAATTGACGATGAAACACAGATATTGCATCCGAAATTAATACAAAAGGCACAATGCCGACATAAGTACAAGAGGACTGACACCCTCACTTACTATGATTTAAACCTCTCCTGTGAGCGCAGTTTTCGATTCCGATTCTTCACTTCAGGTTTACTGTATCCCTTGGACCTTCTTATTGATGATGAAACACAGAACTTGCATCCGAATTTAATACAAAAGGCACAATGCCGACTTAAGTACAAGAGGACGGACACTCTCACTTTCTATGAATTCAAACTCTCCTGTGAGTCCAGTTTTAGATTCCGATGCTTCACTTCAGGTTTCCTGTATACCTTGGACCTTCTTATTGACGATGAAACACAGAAATTGCATCCGAATTAATTTCAAAAGGCACAATGCCGACTTAAGTACAAGAGGAATGACACTCTCACTTTCTATGATTTGAGCCTTACCTGTGAGTCCAGTTTAAGATTCCGATGCTTCATATCAGGTTTCCTGTATACCTTTGCCATTGTTATTGACGATGAAACACAGAACATGCATCCGAATTTAATACAATAGGCACAATGCCGACTTAAGTACAAGAGGACTGACACTCTCACTTTCTATGATTTGAACATCTCCTGTGAGTCCAGTTTTAGGTGAACATGCCTCACTTCAGGTTTACTGTATCCCTTGGACCTTCTTATTGACACTGAAACACAGAATTTGCATCGGAATTAAGTTCAAAAGTCACAATGCCGGCTTAAGTACAAGAGGACTGACACTCTAACTTTCTATGATTTGAACCTCTCCTGTGAGTCCAGTTTTAGATTCCGATGCTTCACTTCAGGTTTACTGTATCCCTTGACATTCTAATTGACGATGAAACACAGAAATTGCATCGGAATTAAATTCAAAAGGCACAATGCCGATATAAGTACAGGAGGACTGACATTCTAACTTTCTATGATTTGAACTTCTCCTGTCAGTCCAGTTTTAGATTCCGATGCTTCACATTAGATTTACTGTATCCCTTGGACCTTCTTATTGACAATGAAACACTGAAATTGCATCGGAATCAAATTCAAAAGGCACAATGCCGACTTAACTACAAGAGGACTGACACTCTAACTTTCAATGATTTGAACCTCTCCTGTGAGTCCAGTTTTGGATTCCGATGCTTCACTTCAGGTTTCGTATATACGTTGGACCTTCCTGTTGACGATGAAACACAGAAATTGCATGCGAATTTAACACAAAAAGCACAATGCCGACTTAAGCACAAGAGGTCTATCACTCTCACATTCTATGATTTAAACCTCTCCTGTGAGTCCAGTTTTAGATTCCGATGCTTCACTACCGGTTTCCTGTATACCTTGGAAATTCTAATTGACGATGAAACACAGATATTGCATCCGAAATTAATACAAAAGGCACAATGCCGACATAAGTACAAGAGGACTGACACCCTCACTTACTATGATTTAAACCTCTCCTGTGAGCGCAGTTTTCGATTCCGATTCTTCACTTCAGGTTTACTGTATCCCTTGGACCTTCTTATTGATGATGAAACACAGAACTTGCATCCGAATTTAATACAAAAGGCACAATGCCGACTTAAGTACAAGAGGACGGACACTCTCACTTTCTATGAATTCAACCTCTCCTGTGAGTCCAGTTTTAGATTCCGATGCTTCACTTCAGGTTTCCTCTATACCTTGGACCTTCTTATTGACGATGAAACACAGAAATTGCATCCGAATTAATTTCAAAAGGCACAATGCCGACTTAAGTACAAGAGGACTGACTCTCTAACTTTCTATGATTGGAACCTCTCCTGTGAGTCCAGTTTTAGATTCCAATGTTTCACTTCAGGTTTACTGTATGCCATGGACATTCTTATTGATGGTGAAACACAGAAATTGCATCCGAATTTAATACAAAATGCACAATGCCGACTTAAGTACAAGAGGACTGACACTCTCACTTTCTATGATTTGAACCTCTCCTGTGAGTCCAGTTTTAGATTCCGATGCTTCACTTCATGTCTACTGCATCCCATGAACCTTCTTATTGACGATAAAGCACAGTACTTGGATCCGAATTTAATACAAAAGGCACAAAGATGACTTAACTACAAGAGGACTGACACACTAACTTTCTATGATATGAACCTCTCCTGTGAGTCCAGTTTTAGATTCGGATGCTTCACTCAGGTTTACTGTATACCTTGGAACTTCTTATTGACGATGAAGCACAGAAATTGCTTCGGAATTAAATTCAAAAGGCACAATGCCGACTTAAGTAGCAGAGGACTGACACTCTAAATTTCTATGATTTTAACCTCCACTGTGAGTCCAGTTTTTGATTCCGATGCTTCACTTCAGGTTTACTGTATCCCTTGGACCTTCTTATTGACGATGAAACACAGAAATAGCATCCGAATTAAATACAAAGGACACAATGCCGACTTAAGTACAAGTGGACTGACAATCTCACTTTCTATGATTGAACCTCTCCTGCGGGTCCAGTTTTAGATTCCGATGCTTCACTGCATGTTTCCTGTATACCGTGGACCTTCTTATTGACGATGAAACACAGAAATTGCATCCGATTTTAATACAAAAGGCACAATGCCGACTTAAGTACAAGAGGACAGACACTCTACCTCTCTGTGATTTGAACCTCTCCTGTGAGTACAGTTTTAGAATCCGATGCTTCACTTCAGGTTTACTATATCCCTTGGATCTTCTTACTGACAATGAAACACTGAAATTGCATCGGAATTAAATTTAAAAGGCACAATGCTGACTTAAGTACAAGAGGACTGACACTCTAACTTTCTATGATATGAACCTCTCCTCCGAGTCCAGTTTTAGATTCCGATGCTTCACTTCAGGTTTACTGTATCCCAGGGACATTCTTATCAACGATGAAGCACAGAAATTGCATCGGAATTAAATTCAAAAGGCACAATGCCGAGTTAACTACAAGAGGACTGACACTCTAACTTTCTATGATTTGAATCTCTCCTGTGAGTCCCGTTTTAGATTCCGAAGCTTCACTTCAGGTTTACTGTATCCCTTGGACCTTCGTATTGACGGTGAAACACAGGAATTCCATCGGAATTAAATCCAAAAGGCACAAAGACGACTTAAGTACATGAGGACTGACACTCTAACTTTCTATGATTTGAACCTCTCCTGTGAGTCCAGTTTTAGATTCCGAAGCTTCTCTTCAGGTTTACTGTATCCCTTGGACCTTCGTATTGACGATGAAACACAGGAATTCCATCGTAATTAAATCCAAAAGGCACAAAGACGACTTAAGTACAAGAGGAATGACACTCTAACTTTCTATGATTTGAACCTCTCCTGTGAGTCCAGTTTTAGATTCGGATGCTTCACTTCAGGTTTACTGTATCCCTTGGACCTTCATATTGACGAAGAAGCACAGAAATTGCATCGAAATTAAATTCAAAAAGCACAATGCCGACTTCAGTACAAGTGGACTGACACTCTAACTTTCAATGATTTGAACCTCTCCTGTGAGTTCAGTTTTAGATTCCGATGCTTCACTTCAGGTTCACTGTATACCTTGGACCTTCTTATGGACGATGAAACACAGAAACTGCATCGGAATTGAATTCAAAAGGCACAATGCCGACTTAAGTACAAGAGGACTGACACTCTAACTTTCTATGATTTGAACCTCCACTGTGAGTCCATTTTTAGATTCCGATGCTTCACTTCAAGTTTACTGTATACCTTGGACCTTCTAATTGACGATGAAACACAGAATTTGCATCGGAATTAAACTCAAAAGGCACAATGCCGACTTAAGTACGAGAGGACTGACACTCTAACTTTCTATGATATTAACCTCTCCTGTGAGTCCAGTTTTGGATTCCGATGCTACACTTCAGGTTTACTGTATACCATGGACCTTCTTATTGACGATGAAGTACAGAAATTGCATCGGAATGAAATTGAAAAGGCACAATGCCGACTTAAGTACAAGATGACTGACGCTCTAATTTTCTATGATTTGTACCCCTCCTGTGAGTCCAGTTTTAGAATCCGATGTATCACTTCATGTTTACTGTATCCCTTGGACCTTCTTATTGACGATGACACACGGAAATTGAATCGGAATTTAATACAACAAGCACAATGCCGACTTAAGTACAAGAGGACTGACACTCTAACTTTCTATGATTTGAATCTCTCCGGTGAGTCCAGCTTTAGATTCCGATGCTTCACTTCAGGTTTACTGTTTACCTTGGACCTTCTCCTTGACGATGAAACACAGAGATTGCATCGGAAGTAGATTTAAAGGCACAATGCCGACTTAAGTACAAGAGGACTGACACTCTAACATACAATGATTTGAATCTCTCCTGTGAGTCCAGTTTTAGATTTCGATGCTTCACTTCAGGTTTACTGTATCCCTTGTACCTTCTTATTGACGATGAAACACAGAAATTGCATCCGAATTTAATACAAAAGGCACAATGCCGACTTAAGCACAAGAGGACTGACACTCTCACTTTCTATGATTTGAACCACTCCTGTGAGTCCAGTTTTAGATTCCGCTGCATCCCTTCAGGTTTACTGTATACCTTGGACCTTCTTACTGACGATGAAACGCAGAGATTGCATCCGAATTTAATACAAAAGGCACAATGCCGACTTAAGTACAAGAGGACTGACACTCTAACTTTCTATGATTTGAACCTCTCCTGTGAGCCCACTTTTAGATTCCGATGCTACACTTCAAGTTTACTGTATACCATGGATCTTCTTATTGACGATGAAGCACAGAAATTGCATCGGAATGAAATTCAAAAGGCACAATGCCGACTTAAGTACAATATGACTAACACTCTAATTTTCTACGATTTGAACCTCTCCTGTGAGTCCAGTTTTTGAGTACGATCCTTCACTTCAGGTTTACTGTATCCCGTGGACCTCCTTATTGACGATGAAACACAGACATTGCATCCGAATGTAATACAAAAGGCACAATGCCGACTTAAGTACAAGAGGACAGACACTCTATCTTTCTATGTTTTGAACCTCTCCTATGAGTCCAGTATTGGGTTCCGATGCTTCCCATCAGGTTTACTGTATACCTTAGACCTTCTTATTGATGATGAAACACAGAAATTGCATCCGAATTTAATACAAAAGGCACAATGCCGACATAAGTACAAGAGGACTGACACTCTCACTTTCTATGATTTGAACTTCTCCTGTGAGTCCAGTTTTAGATTCCGATGCTTCACTTGAGGTTTACTGTATCCCTTGGATATTCTTATTGACGATGAAACACAGAAATTGCATCCGAATGTAATACAAATGGCACAATGCCGACTTCAGTACAAGAGGACTGACATTCTAACCTTCTATGATTTGAACCTCTTCGGTGAGTCCAGTTTTAGATTCCGATGCTTCACTGCAGGTTTACTGTATTCCTTGGAACTTCTTATTGACGATGAAAAACAGTAATTGCATCTTAATAAAAATTCAAAAGCCACAATGCCGACTTAAGTACAAGAGGACTGACACTCTAACTTTCAATGATTTGAACTTCTCCTGTGAGTTCACTTTTAGATTCCGATGCCTCACTTCAGGTTCACTGTATACCTTGGACCTTCTTATTGACGATGAAACACAGAAACTGCATCGGAATTGAATTCAAAAGGCACAATGCCGACTTAAGCACAAGAGGACCGACACTCTAACTTTCTATGATTTGAACCTCCACTGTGAGTCCAGTTTTAGATTCCGATGCTTCACTTCAAGTTTACTGTATACCTTGGACCTTCTTTTTGACGATGAAACACAGAATTTGCATCGGAATTAAATTCAAAAGGCACAATGCCGACTTAAGTACAAGAGGACTGACACTCTAACTTTCTATGATATTAACCTCTCCTGTGAGTCCAGTTTTAGATTCCGATGCTACACTTCAGGTTTACTGTATACGATGGACCATCTTATTGACGATGAAGCACAGAAATTGCATCGGAATGAAATTGAAAAAGCACAATGCCGACTTAAGTACAAGATGACTGACGCTCTAATTTTCTGTGATTTGTACCTCTCCTGTAAGTCCAGTTTTAGAATCCGATGTATCACTTGATGTTTACTGTATCCCTTGGACCTTCTTATTGACGATGAAGCACAGAAATTGCATGGGAATGAAATTGAAAAGGCACAATGCCGACTTAAGTACAAGAGGACTGACACTCTAACTTTCTATGATTTGAACCTCTCCTGTGAGTCCAGTATTAGATTCCGATGCTTCATTTCAGGTTTACTGTATCCCTTGTACCTTCTTATTGATGATGAAACACAGAAACTGCATCCGTATTTAATAAAAATGGCACAATGCCGACTTAAGTACAAGAAGACTGACACTCTAACATTTTATGATTTGAACCACTCCTGTGAGTCCAGTTTTAGATTCCGATGCCTCACTTCACGTTTACTGCATCCCTTGGTCCTTCCTATTGACGATGAAACACAGAAATTGCATCGGAATTAAATTCAAAAGGCACAAAGCCGACTTAAGTACAAGAGGACTGACACTCTCACTTTCTACGATTTGAACCTCTCCTGTGAGTCCAGTTTTAGATTCCGATGCTTCACTTGAGGTTTACTGTATCCCTTGGATATTCTTATTGACGATGAAACGCAGAAATTGCATCCGAATTTAATACAAAAGGCACAATGCCGACTTAAGTACAAGAGGACTGACACTCTATGATTTGAACCTCTCCTGTAAGTCTAGTTTTAGAATCCGATGCTTCACTTCAGGTTTGCTGGATCCCTTGGACCTTCTTATTGACGATGAAACACAGAAATTGCATCGGAATTAAATTCAAAAGGCACAGTGCCGACTTAAGTACAAGAGGTCTGACACTCTAACTGTCTATGATTTGAACCTCACCTGTGAGTCCAGTTTTAGATTCCGATGCTTCACTTCAGGTGTACTGTATCCCTTGTACCTTGTTATTAATGATGAAACACTGAAACTGCATCCGTATTTAATACAAATGGCACAATGCCAACATAAGTACAAGAATACTGACACTCTAACTGTCTATGATTTGAACCTCTCCTGTGAGGCCAGTATTAGATTCCGATGCCTCACTTCAGGTTTACTGTATCCCTTGGACCTTCTTATTGGCGATGAAACACGGAAATTGCATCCGAATTTAATACAAAAGTGACAATGTCGACTTAAGTACAAGAGGACTGACACTCTCACTTTCTATGATTTGAACCTCTCCTGTGAGTCCAGTTTTATATTCCGATGGTTCACTAGCGGTTTACTGTATCCCTTGGACGTTCTTATTGGCGATGAAACACAGAAATTGCATCCGAATTTAATACAAATGTCACAATGCCGACTTCAGTACAAGAGGACGGACACTCTACCTTTCTATAATTTGAACCTCTCCTGTGAGCCCAGTTTTATATTCCGATGCTACACTTCAGGTCTACTGTATATCTGGACATTCTTTTGACGATGAAACACAGAAATTGCATCGGAATTAAATTCAAAAGGCACAATGCCGACTTAAGGACAAGAGGACTGACACTCTAACTTTCTATGATTTGAATCTCTCCGGTGAGTCCAGCTTAAGATTCCGATGCTGCACTTCAGGTTTTCTGTATACCTTGGACCTTCTTATTGACGATGAAACACAGAAATTGCATCGGAATTAAATTCAAAAGGCACAGTGCCGAATTAAGTACATGAGGACTGACACTCTAACTGTCTATGATTTGAACCTCACCTGTGAGTCCAGTTTTAGATTCCGATGCTTCACTTCAGGTGTACTGTATCCCTTGTACCTTGTTATTAATGATGAAACACTGAAACTGCATCCGTATTTAATACAAATGGCACAATGCCGACTTAAGTACAAGAATACTGACACTCTAACTGTCTATGATTTGAACCTCTCCTGTGAGGCCAGTATTAGATTCCGATGCCTCACTTCAGGTTTACTGTATCCCTTGGACCTTCTTATTGGCGATGAAACACGGAAATTGCATCCGAATTTAATACAAAAGTCACAATGCCGACTTAAGTACAAGAGGACTGACACTCTTACTTTCTATGATTTGAACCTCTCCTGTGAGTCCAGTTTTAGATTCCGATGCTTCACTAGCGGTTTACTGTATCCCTTGGACATTGTTATAACGATGAAACACAGAAATTGCATCCGAATTTAATACAAATGTCACAATGCCGACTTCAGTACAAGAGGACGGATACTCTACCTTTCTATAATTTGAACCTCTCCTGTGAGTCCAGTTTTACATTCCGATGCTACACTTCAGGTCTACTGTATACCTTGGACATTCTTATTGACGATGAAACACAGAAATTGCATCGGAAATAAATTCAAAAGGCACAATGCCGACTTAAGTACAAGAGGACTGACACTCTAACTGTCTATGATTTGAATCTCTCCGGTGAGTCCAGCTTAAGATTCCGATGCTGCACTTCAGGTTTTCTGTATACCTTGGACCTTCTTATTGACGATGAAACACAGAAATTGCATCCGAATTTAATACAAAAGGCACAATGCCGACTTAAGTACAAGAGGACTGCCACTCTCACTTTCTATGATTTGAACCTCTCCAGTGAGTCCAGTTTTAGATTCAGCTGCATCCCTTCAGGTTTACTGTATACCTTGGACCTTCTTACTGTCGATGAAACACAGAAATTGCATCCGAATTTAATACAGAAGGCAGAATGCCGACTTAAGTACAAGAGGACTGACTCTCTAACTTTCTATGATTTGAACCTCTCCTGTGAGTCCAGTTTTAGATTCCGATGCTTCACTTCAGGTTTACTGTATACCTTGGACCTTCTTATTGACGATGAAACACAGAAATTGGATCCGAATTTAATGCTAAAGCCACAATGCCGACTTAAGTACAAGAGGACGGACACTCTAACTTTCTATGGTTTGAACCTCTCCTGTGAGTCCAGTTTTAGTATCCGATGCTACACTTCAGGTTTACTGTATACCATGGATCTTCTTATTGACGATGAAGCACAGAAATTGCATCGGAATTAATTTCAAAAGGCACAATGCCGACTTAAGTACAAGATGACTAACACTCTAACTTCCTATGATTTGAACCTCTTTTATGAGTCCAGTTTTAGATTCCGATGCTTCCCATGAGGTTTACTGTATACCTTGGACCTTCTTATTGACGATGAAACACAGAAATTGCATCTGAATTTAATACAAAAGGCACAATGCCGACTTAAGTACAAGAAGACTGACACTCTAACTTTCTATGATTTGAAACACTCCTGTGAGTCCTGTTTTAGATTCCGATGCCTCACTTCAGGTTTACTGTATCCCTTGGACCTTCTTATTGGCAAGGAAACACGGAAATTGCATCCGAATTTAATACAAAAGTCACAATGCCGACTTAAGTACAAGAGGACTAATACACTCTCTTTCAGATTTGAACCTCTCCTGTGAGTCCAGATTTAGATTCCGATGCTTCACTTCAGGTTTCCTGTATACCTTGGACCTTCTTATTGACGATGAATCACAGAAATTGCATCGGAATTAAATTCAGAAGGCACAATGCCGACTAAAGTACAAGAGGACGGACACTCTAACTTTCTATGAATTGAACCTCTCCTGTGAGTCCAGATTTTGAATCCGATCGTTCACTTTAGGTTTACTGTATACCGTGGACCTCCTTATTGACGATGAAACACATAAATTGCATCCGTATGTAATACAAATGGCACAATGCCGACTTAAGTACAAGAGGACTGACACTCTAACTTTCTATGATTTGAACCTCTTTTATGAGTCCAGTTTTAGGTTCCGATGGTTCCCATGAGGTTTACTGTATCCCTTGGACCTTCTTATGGACGCTGAAACACTGACATTGCATCCGAATTTAATACAACAGACACGATGCCGACTTAAGTACAAGAGGACTGACACTCTAACTTTAAATGATTAGAACCTCTCCTGTGAGTCCAGTTCTAGATTCCGATTTTTCACTTCAGGTTTACTGTATCCCTTGCACCTTCTTTTTAACGGTGAAGCACAGAAATTGCATCGGAATGAAATTCAAAAGGCTCAATGCCGACTTAAGTACAAGAGGACTGATACTCTACCTTACTATAATTTGAACCTCTCCTGTGAGTCCAGTTTTAGATTCCGATGCTTCACTTCAGGTTTACTGTATCCCTTGGACCTTCTTATTGACGATGAAACACAGAAATAGCATCCGAAATTAATACAAAGGACACAATGCCGACTTAAGTACAAGTGGACTGACACTCTCACTTTCTATGATTGAACCTCTCCTGTGGGTCCAGTTTTAGATTCCGATGCTTCACTGCATGTTTCCTGTATACCTTGGACCTTCTTATTGACGATGAAACACAGAAATAGCATCCGAAATTAATACAAAGGACACAATGCTGACTTAAGTACAAGAGGACTGACTCTCTAACTTTCTATGATATGAACCTTTCCTCCGAGTCCAGTTTTAGATTCCGATGCTTCACTTCAGGTTTACTGTATCCCAGGGACATTCTTATCAACGATGAAGCACAGAAATTGCATCGGAATTAAATTCAAAAGGCACAATGCCGAGTTAACTACAAGAGGACTGACACTCTAACTTTCTATGATTTGAATCTCTCCTGTGAGTCCTGTTTTAGATTCCGAAGCTTCACTTCAGGTTTACTGTATCCCTTGGACCTTCGTATTGACGATGAAACACAGGAATTCCATCAGAATTAAATCCAAAAGGCACAAAGACGACTTAAGTACATGAGGACAGACACTCTAACTTTCTATGATTTGAACCTCTCCTGTGAGTCCAGTTTTAGATTCCGAAGCTTCTCTTCAGGTTTACTGTATCCCTTGGACCTTCGTATTGACGATGAAACACAGGAATTCCATCGTAATTAAATCCAAAAGGCACAAAGACGACTTAAGTGCAAGAGGACTGACACTCTAACTTTCTATGATTTGAACCTCTCCTGTGAGTCCAGTTTTAGATTCGGATGCTTCACTTCAGGTTTACTGTATCCCTTGGACCTTCATATTGACGAAGAAGCACAGAAATTGCATCGAAATTAAATTCAAAAGGCACAATGCCGACTTCAGTACAAGTGGACTGACACTCTAACTTTCAATGATTTGAACCTCTCCTGTGAGTTCAGTTTTAGATTCCGATGCTTCACTTCAGGTTTACTATATACCATGGACCTTCTTATTGACGATGAAGTACAGAAATTGCATCGGAATGAAATTGAAAAGGCACAATGCCAACTTAAGTACAAGATGACTGACGCTCTAATTTTCTATGATTTGTACCCCTCCTGTGATTCCAGTTTTAGAATCCGATGTATCACTTCATGTTTACTGTATCCCTTGGACCTTCTTATTGACGATGAAGCACAGAAATTGCATCGGAATGAAATTGAAAAGGCACAATGCCGACTTAAGTACAAGAGGACTGACACTCTAACTTTCTATGATTTGAACCTTTCCTGTGAGTCCAGTTTTAGATTCCGATGCTTCATTTCAGGTTTACTGTATCCCTTGTACCTTCTTATTGATGATGAAACACAGAAACTGCATCCGTATTTAATACAAATGACACAATGCCGACTTAAGTACAAGAGGACTGACACTCTAACTTTCTATGATTTGAACCTCTCCTGTGAGTCCAGTTTTAGTTTCCGATGCCTCACTTCACGTTTACTGCATCCCTTGGTCCTTCCTATTGACGATGAAACACGGAAATTGCATCCGAATTTAATACAAAAGGCACAATGCCTACTTAAGTACAAGAGGACTGACACTCTAACCTTCTATGATTTGAACCTCTCCTGTGAGTCCAGTTTTAGATTCCGGTGCTTCACTGCAGGTTTACTGTATACCTTGGAACTTCTTATTGACGATGAAAAACAGTAATTGCATCTTAATAATAATTCAAAAGGCACAATGCCGACTTAAGTACAAGAGGACTGACACTCTACCTTCTATGATTTGAACCTCTCCTGTAAGTCCAGTTTTAAATTCCGATGCTTCACATCAGGTTTACTGTATCCCTTGGACCTTCTTATTGACGATGACACACGGAAATTGAATCGGAATTTAATACAACAAGCACAATGCCGACTTATGTACAAGAGGACTGACACTCTAACTTTCAATGATAAGAACCTGTCCTGTGAGACCAGTTTTAGATTCCGATGTTTCACATCAGGTTTACTGTATCCCTTGGACCTTCTGTTTAACGGTGAAGCACAGAAATTGCATCGGAATGAAATTCAAAAGGCACAATGCCGACTTAAGTACAAGAGGACTGACACTCTAACTTTCTATGATTTGAATCTCTCCGGTGAGTCCACCTTTAGATTCTGATGCTTCACTTCAGGTTTACTGTTTACCTTGGACCTTCTCCTTGACGATGAAACACAGAGATTGCATCGGAAGTAGATTAAAAGGCACAATGCCGACTTAAGTACAAGAGGACTGACACTCTAACATACAATGATTTGAATCTCTCCTGTGAGTCCAGTTTTAGATTTCGATGCTTCCCCTCAGGTTTAGTGTATACCTTGGACCTTCTTATTGACGATGAAACACAGAAATTGCATCCGAATTTAATACAAAAGGCACAATGCCGACTTAAGCACAAGAGGACTGTCACTCTCACTTTCTATGATTTGAACCACTCCTGTGAGTCCAGTTTTAGATTCCGCTGCATCCCTTCAGGTTTACTGTATACCTTGGACCATCTTACTGACGATGAAACGCAGAGATTGCATCCGAATTTAATACAAAAGGCACAATGCCGACTTAAGTACAAGAGGACTGACACTCTAACTTTCTATGATTTGAACCTCTCCTGTGAGCCCACTTTTAGATTCCGATGCTACACTTCAAGTTTACTGTATACCATGGATCTTCTTATTGACGATGAAGCACAGAAATTGCATCCGAATGTAATACAAATGGCACAATGCCGACTTCAGTACAAGAGGACTGACACTCTAACCTTCTATGATTTGAACCTCTCCGGTGAGTCCAGTTTTAGATTCCGATGCTTCACTGCAGGTTTACTGTATTCCTTGGAACTTCTTATTGACGATGAAAAACAGTAATTGCATCTTAATAAAAATTCAAAAGCCACAATGCCGACTTAAGTACAAGAGGACTGACACTCTAACTTTCAATGATTTGAACTTCTCCTGTGAGTTCAGTTTTAGATTCCGATGCCTCACTTCAGGTTCACTGTATACCTTGGACCTTCTTATTGACGATGAAACACAGAAACTGCATCGGAATTGAATTCAAAAGGCACAATGCCGACTTAAGCACAAGAGGACCGACACTCTAACTTTCTATGATATGAACCTCCACTGTGAGTCCAGTTTTAGATTCCGATGCTTCACTTCAAGTTTACTGTATACCTTGGACCTTCTTTTTGACGATGAAACACAGAATTTGCATCGGAATTAAATTCAAAAGGCACAATGCCGACTTAAGTACAAGAGGACTGACACTCTAACTTTCTATGATATTAACCTCTCCCGTGAGTCAGTTTTAGATTCCGATGCTACACTTCAGGTTTACTGTATACGATGGACCTTCTTATTGACGATGAAGCACAGAAATTGCATCGGAATGAAATTGAAAAAGCACAATGCCGACTTAAGTACAAGATGACTGACGCTCTAATTTTCTGTGATTTGTACCTCTCCTGTGAGTCCAGTTTTAGAATCCGATGTATCACTTCATGTTTACTGTATCCCTTGGACCTTCTTATTGACGATGAAGCACAGAAATTGCATGGGAATGAAATTGAAAAGGCACAATGCCCACTTAAGTACAAGAGGACTGACACTCTAACTTTCTATGATTTGAACCTCTCCTGTGAGTCCAGTTTTAGATTCCGATGCTTCATTTCAGGTTTACTGTATCCCTTGTACCTTCTTATTGATGATGAAACGCAGAAACTGCATCCGTATTTAATACAAATGGCACAATGCCGACTTAAGTACAAGAAGACTGACACTCTAACATTTTATGATTTGAACCACTCCTGTGAGTCCAGTTTTAGATTCCGATGCCTCACTTCACGTTTACTGCATCCCTTGGTCCTTCCTATTGACGATGAAACACGGCAATTGCATCCGAATTAAATACAAAAGGCACAAAGCCGACTTAAGTACAAGAGGACTGACACTCTCACTTTCTACGATTTGAACGTCTCCTGTGAGTCCAGTTTTAGATTCCGATGCTTCACTTGAGGTTTACTGTATCCCTTGGATATTCTTATTGACGATGAAACGCAGAAATTGCATCCGAATTTAATACAAAAGGCACAATGCCGACTTAAGTACAAGAGGACTGACACTCTATGATTTGAACCTCTCCTGTAAGTCTAGTTTTAGAATCCGATGCTTCACTTCAGGTTTGCTGGATCCCTTGGACCTTCTTATTGACGATGAAACACAGAAATTGCACCGGAATTAAATTCAAAAGGCACAGTGCCGACTTAAGTACAAGAGGTCTGACACTCTAACTGTCTATGATTTGAACCTCACCTGTGAGTCCAGTTTTAGATTCCGATGCTTCACTTCAGGTGTACTGTATCCCTTGTACCTTGTTATTAATGATGAAACACTGAAACTGCATCCGTATTTAATACAAATGGCACAATGCCAACATAAGTACAAGAATACTGACACTCTAACTGTCTATGATTTGAACCTCTCCTGTGAGGCCAGTATTAGATTCCGATTCCTCACTTCAGGTTTACTGTATCCCTTGGACCTTCTTATTGGCGATGAAACACGGAAATTGCCACCGAATTTAATACAAAAGTCACAATGTCGACTTAAGTACAAGAGGACTGACACTCTCACTTTCTATGATTTGAACCTCTCCTGTGAGTCCAGTTTTATATTCCGATGGTTCACTAGCGGTTTACTGTATCCCTTGGACATTCTTATTGGCGATGAAACACAGAAATTGCATCCGAATTTAATACAAATGTCACAATGCCGACTTCAGTACAAGAGGACGGACACTCTACCTTTCTATAATTTGAACCTCTCCTGTGAGCCCAGTTTTATATTCCGATGCTACACTTCAGGTCTACTGTATATCTGGACATTCTTATTGACGATGAAACACAGAAATTGCATCGGAATTAAATTCAAAAGGCACAATGCCGACTTAAGGACAAGAGGACTGACACTCTAACTTTCTATGATTTGAATCTCTCCGGTGAGTCCAGCTTAAGATTCCGATGCTGCACTTCAGGTTTTCTGTATACCTTGGACCTTCTTATTGACGATGAAACACAGAAATTGCATCGGAATTAAATTCAAAAGGCACAATGCCGAATTAAGTACAAGAGGACTGACACTCTAACTGTCTATGATTTGAACCTCACCTGTGAGTCCAGTTTTAGATTCCGATGCTTCACTTCAGGTGTACTGTATCCCTTGTGCCTTGTTATTAATGATGAAACACTGAAACTGCATCCGTATTTAATACAAATGGCACAATGCCGACTTAAGTACAAGAATACTGACACTCTAACTGTCTATGATTTGAACCTCTCCTGTGAGGCCAGTATTAGATTCCGATGCCTCACTTCAGGTTTACTGTATCCCTTGGACCTTCTTATTGGCGATGAAACACGGAAATTGCATCCGAATTTAATACAAAAGTCACAATGCCGACTTAAGTACAAGAGGACTGACACTCTTACTTTCTATGATTTGAACCTCTCCTGAGAGTCCAGTTCTAAATTCCGATGCTTCACTAGCGGTTTACTGTATCCCTTGGACATTGTTATTGACGATGAAACACAGAAATTGCATCCGAATTTAATACAAATGTCACAATGCCGACTTCAGTACAAGAGGACGGATACTCTACCTTTCTATAATTTGCACCTCTCCTGTGAGTCCAGTTTTACATTCCGATGCTACACTTCAGGTCTACTGTATACCTTGGACATTCTTATTGACGATGAAACACAGAAATTGCATCGGAAATAAATTCAAAAGGCACAATGCCGACTTAAGTACAAGAGGACTGGCACTCTAACTGTCTATGATTTGAATCTCTCCGGTGAGTCCAGCTTAAGATTCCGATGCTGCACTTCAGGTTTTCTGTATACCTTGGACCTTCTTATTGACGATGAAACACAGAAATTGCATCCGAATTTAATACAAAAGGCACAATGCCGACTTAAGTACAAGAGGACTGCCACTCTCACTTTCTATGATTTGAACCTCTCCAGTGAGTCCAGTTTTAGATTCAGCTGCATCCCTTCAGGTTTACTGTATACCTTGGACCTTCCTACTGTCGATGAACCACAGAAATTGCATCCGAATTTAATACAGAAGGCAGAATGCCGACTTAAGTACAAGAGGACTGACTCTCTAACTTTCTATGATTTGAACCTCTCCTGTGAGTCCAGTTTTAGATTCCGATGCTTCACTTCAGGTTTACTGTATACCTAGGACCTTCTTATTGACGATGAAACACAGAAATTGGATCCGAATTTAATGCTAAAGCCACAATGCCGACTTAAGTACAAGAGGACGGACACTCTAACTTTCTATGGTTTGAACCTCTCCTGTGAGTCCAGTTTTAGTATCCGATGCTACACTTCAGGTTTACTGTATACCATGGATCTTCTTATTGACGATGAAGCACAGAAATTGCATCGGAATTAAATTCAAAAGGCACAATGCCGACTTAAGTACAAGATGACTAACACTCTAATTCTGTATGATTTGAACCTCTCCTGTGAGTCCAGTTTTTGAATCCGATACTTCACTTCAGGTTTACTGTATACCGTGGACCTCCTTATTGACGATGAAACACATAAATTGCATCCGAATGTAATACAAAAGGCACAATGCCGACTTAAGTACAAGAGGACTGACACTCTAATTTTCTATGATTTGAACCTCTTTTATGAGTCCAGTTTTAGGTTCCGATGCTTCCCATGAGGTTTACTGTATACCTTGGACCTTCTTATTGACGATGAAACACAGAAATTGCATCTGAATTTAATACAAAAGGCACAATGCCGACTTAAGTACAAGAAGACTGACACTCTAACTTTCTATGATTTGAAACACTCCTGTGAGTCCTGTTTTAGATTCCGATGCCTCACTTCAGGTTTACTGTATCCCTTGGACCTTCTTATTGGCAAGGAAACACAGAAATTGCATCCGAATTTAATACAAAAGTCACAATGCCGACTTAAGTACAAGAGGACTGATACACTCTCTTTCAGATTTGAACCTCTCCTGTGAGTCCAGATTTAGATTCCGATGCTTCACTTCAGGTTTCCTGTATACCTTGGACCTTCTCATTGACGATGAATCACAGAAATTGCATCGGAATTAAATTCAGAAGGCACAATGCCGACTAAAGTACAAGAGGACGGACACTCTAACTTTCTATGAATTGAACCTCTCCTGTGAGTCCAGATTTTGAATCCGATCGTTCACTTTAGGTTTACTGTATACCGTGGACCTCCTTATTGACGATGAAACACATAAATTGCATCCGAATGTAATACAAAAGGCACAATGCCGACTTAAGTACAAGAGGACTGACACTCTAACTTTCTATGATTTGAACCTCTTTTATGAGTCCAGTTTTAGGTTCCGATGCTTCCCATGAGGTTTACTGTATCCCTTGGACCTTCATGTGGACGATGAAACACTGACATTGCATCCGAATTTAATACAACAGACACGATGCCGACTTAAGTACAAGAGGACTGACACTCTAACTTTAAATGATTAGAACCTCTCCTGTGAGTCCAGTTCTAGATTCCGATTTTTCACTTCAGGTTTACTGTATCCCTTGCACCTTCCTTTTAACGGTGAAGCACAGAAATTGCATCGGAATGAAATTCAAAAGGCTCAATGCCGACTTAAGTACAAGAGGACCGATACTCTACCTTACTATAATTTGAACCTCTCCTGTGAGTCCAGTTTTAGGTTACGATGCTTCACTTCAGGTTTACTGTATACCTTGGACAATCTTTTTGACGATGAAACACAGAAATTGCATCGGATTTATATTCAAAAGGCACAATTCCGACTTAAGTACAAGAGGACTGACACTCTCACTTTCTATGATTTGAACCTCTAATGTGAGACCAGTTTTAGATTCCGCTTCATTCCTTCACGTTTACTGTATACCTTGGACTATCTTACTGACGATGAAACACAGAAATTGCATCCGAATTTAATACAAAAGGCACAATGCCGACTTAACTACAAGAGGACTGACACTCTAACTTTCTATGATTTGAACCTCTCCTGTGAGTCCAGTTTTAGATTCTGATGCTTCTCTTCAGGTTTACTGTATACCTTGGACCTACTTATTGACGATGAAACACAGAAATTGGATCCGAATTTAATGCAAAAGGCACAATGCCGACTTAAGTACAAGCAGACTGACACTCTCACATTCTATGATTTGAAACTCTCCTGTCAGTACAGTTTTAGATTCCGATGCTTCACTTCAGGGTCCCTGTATACCTTGGACCTTCTTTTTAACGGTGAAGCACAGAAATTGCATCGGAATGAAATTCAAAAGGCACAATGCCGACTTAAGTACAAGAGGACTGATACTCTACCTTACTATAATTTGAACCTCTCCTGTGAGTCCAGTTTTGATTACGATGCTTCACTTCAGGTTTACTGTATACCTTGGACATTCTTTTTGACGATGAAACACAGAAATTGCATCGGATTTATATTCAAAAGGCTCAATTCCGACTTAAGTACAAGAGGACTGACACTCTAACTTTCTGTGATTTGAATCTCTCCGGTGAGTCCAGATTTAGATTCCGATGCTTCACTTCAGGTTTACTGTATACCTTGGACCTTCTTCTTGACGATGAAACACAGAAATTGCATCGGAAGTAAGATCAAAACTCACAATGCCGACTTAAGTACAAGAGGACTGACACTCCAATGATTTGAATCTCTCCTGTGAGTCCAGTTTTAGATTTCGATGCTTCCCTTCAGATTTACTGTAAACCTTGGACCTTCTTATTGACGATGAGACACAGAAATTGCATCCGAACTTAATACAAAAGGCACAATGCGACTTAAGTGCAAGAGGACTGACACTCTCACTTTCTATGATTTGAACCTCTCCTGTGATACCAGTTTTAGATTCCGCTTCATCCCCTCAGGTTTACTGTATACCTTGGACCTTCTTACTGACGATGACACACAGAAATTGCATCTGAATTTAATACAAAAGGCACAATTCCGACTTAAGTACAAGAGGACTGACACTCTAACTTTCTATGATTTGAACCGCTCCTGTGAGTCCAGTTTTAGATTCCGATGCTTCACTTCAGGTTTACTGTATACCTTGGACCTTCTTATTGACGATGAAACACAGAAATTGCATCGGAATTAAATTCAAAAGGCACAATGCCGACTCATGTACAAGAGGACGGACACTCTATTTTTCTATGATTTTAACATCTCCTGTGAGTCCAGTTTTAGATTCCGATGCTACACTTCAGGTTTACTGTATACCATGGATCTTCTTATTGACGATGAAGGACAGAAATTGCATCGGAGTGAAATTCAAAAGGCACAATGCCGACTTAAGTACAAGATGACTATCACTCTAATTTTACTATGATTTCAACCACTCCTGTGAGTCCAGTTTTTGAATCCGATCCATCACTTCAGGTTTACTGTATCCCTTGGACCACCTTATTGACGATGAAACACAGAAATTCCTTCCGAATGTAATACAAAAGGCACAATGCCGACTTAAGTACAAGAGGACTGACACTCTAACTTTCTATGATTTGAACCTCTCCTATGAGTCCAGTTTTAGATTCTGATGCTTCCCTTCAGGTTTACTGTATACCTTGGACCTTCTTATTGACTATGAAACACAGAAATTGCATCCGAATTTGATACAAAAGGCGCAATGCCGACTTAAGTAAAAGAGGACTGTCACTCTAACTTTCTATGTTTTGAACCCCTCCTGTGAGTCCAGTTTTAGATTCCGATGCTTCCCTTCAGGTTTACTGTATACCTTGGACCTTTTTATTGACGTTCGAACACAGAAATTGAATCCGAATTTAATACAAAAGGCACAATGCCGACTTAAGTACAAGAGGACGGACACACTTACTTTCTATTATTTGAACCTCTTCCGTGAGTCCAGTTTCAGATTCCGATGCTTCCCTTCAGGTTTACTGTATACCTTGGACCTTCTTACTGACGATGAAACACAGAAATTGGATCCGAAATTAATGCAAAAGGCACAATGCCGACATAAGTACAAGAGGACTGACACTCTCACTTTCTATGATTCTATGATTTGAACCTCTCTTGTGAGTGCAGTCTTAGATTCCGGTGCTTCACTTCAGGTTTCCTGTACACCTTGGACCTTCTTATTGACGATGAATCACTGAAATTGCATCGGAATTTAATTCAGAAGGCACAATGCTGACTTAAGTACAAGAGGACGGACACTCTAACTTGCCATGATTTGAACCTCTCCTCTGAGTCCAGTTTTAGATTCCGATGCTTGACTTCAGGTTTCGTGTATACCTTGGACCTTCTTATTGTCGATGAAACACAGAATTTGCATTCGAATTTAATACAAAAGGCACAATGCCGACTTAAGTACAAGAGGAATGACACTCTCACTTTCTATGATTTGAACCTCTCCTGTGAGCCCAGTTTTAGATTCCGATGATTCACTTCAGATTTCCTATATACCTTGGACCTTCTTATTGACGATGAAACACAGAAATTGCATCCGAATTTAATACAAAAGGCACAATGCCGACTTAAGTACAGGAGGACTGACACTCTCTGTTTCGATGAATTGAACCTCTCCTCTGAGTCCAGGTTTAGATTCCGTGGCTTCACTTCAGGTTTCCTGTATACCTTGGACCTTCTTATTGACGATGAAACACAGAAATTGCATCCGAATGAAATTCAAAAGGCACAATGCCGACTGAAGTACAAGGGGACTGACTCTCTAACTTTCTATGATTTGAACCTCTCCTGTGAGTCTAGTTTTAGATTCGGAAGATTCACTTCAGGTTTACTGTATCCCTTGGACCTTCTTATTGATGATGAAACACAGAAATTGCATCCGAATGTAATACAAAAGGCACAATGCCGACCTAAGTACAAGAGGACATCCACTCTCACTTTCTATGATTTGAACCTCTCCTGTGAGTCCAGTTTTAAATTCCGATGCTACACTTCAGGTTTATTGTATACCATGGACCTTCTTATTGACGATGAAGCACAGAAAATGCATCGGAATGAAATTCAAAAGGCACAATGCTGACTTAAGTACAAGATGACTAACACTCTAATTTTCTTTGATTTGAACCTCTCCTGTGAGTCCAGATTTAGAATCCGATGCTTCACTTCAGGTTTACTGTATCCCTTGGACCTTCTTATTGACGATGAAACACAGAAATTGCATCCGAATGTAATACAAAAGGCACAATGCCGACTTAAGTACAAGAGGACTGATACTCTAACTTTCTATGATTAGAACCTCTCCTATGATTCCAGTTTTAGATTCCCATGCCTCCCTTCAGGTTTACTGAATACCTTGGACCTTCTTATTGACGATGAATCACAAAAATTGCATCCGAATTTAATACAAAAGGCACAATGTCGACTTAAGTACAAGAGGACTGACACTCTAACTTTCTATGATTTGAACCTCTCCTGTGAGTCCAGTTTTAGATTCCGATGCTTCCCTTCAGGTTTACTGTATACCTTGGACCTTCTTACTGACGATGAAACACAGAAATTGGATCCGAAATTAATGCAAAAGGCACAATGCCGACTTAAGTACAAGAGGACTGACACTCCCACTTTCTATGATTTGAAACTCTTCTGTGAGTACAGTTTTATATTCCGATGCTTCACTTCAGGTTTCCTGTATACCTTGGACCTTCTTATTGACGATGAAACACAGAAATTGCATCGGAATTAAATTCAAAAGGCACAATGCCGACTTATGTACAAGAGGACGGACACTCTATTTTTCTATGATTTGAACCTCTCCTGTGAGTCCAGTTTTAGATTCCGATGCTACACTTCAGGTTTACTGTATAGCATGGATCTTCTTATTGACGATGAAGCACAGAAATTGCATCGGAATGAAATTCAAAAGGCATAATGCCGACTGAAGTACAAGATGACTATCACTCTAATTTTCTATGTTTTCAACCTCTCCTGTGAGTCCAGTTTTTGAATCCGATGCTTCACTTCAGGTTTACTGTATCCCTTGGACCTCCTCATTGACGATGAAACACAGAAATTCAATCAGAATGTAATACAAAAGGCACAATGCCGACTTAAGTACAAGAGGACTGACACTCTAACTTTCTATGATTTGAACCTCTCCTATGATTCCAGTTTTAGATTCCGATGCTTCCATTCAGGTTTACTGTATCCCTTGGACCTTCATATCGACTATGAAACACAGAAATTGCATCCGAATTTAATACAAAAGGCGCAATGCCGACTTAAGTAAAAGAGGACTGTCACTTTAACTTTCTAAGATTTGAACCTCTCCTGTGAGTCCAGGTTTAGATTCCGATGCTTCCCCTCAGGTTTACTATATACCTTGGACCTTTTTATTGACGATTGAACACAGAAATTGCATCCGAATATAATACAAAAGGCACAATGCCGACTTAAGTACAAGAGGTCGACACACTCACTTTCTATGATTTGAACCTCTTCTGTTAGTCCAGTTTTAGATTCCGATGCGTCCCTTCAGGTTTACTGTATACCTTGGACCTTCTTACTAACGATGAAACACAGAAATTGGATCCGACATTAATGCAAAAGGCACAATGCCGACATAAGTACAAGACGACTGACACTCTCACTTTCTATGATTCTATGATTTGAACCTCTCCTGTGAGTCCAGTCTTAGATTCCGGTGCTTCACTTCAGGTTTCGTGTACACCTTGGACCTTCTTATTGACGATGAATCACAGAAATTGCATCGGAATTTAATTCAGAAGGCACAATGCCGACTTAAGTACAAGAGGACGGACACTCTAACTTTCTATGAATTGAACCTCTCCTGTGAGTCCAGTTTTAGATTCCTATGCTACACTTCAGGCTTACTGAATACCATGGACCTTCTTATTGACGATGAAGCACAGAAATTGCATCGGAGTGAAATTCAAAAGGCACAATGCCGACTTAAGTACAAGATGATTGACACTCTAACTTTCTATGATTTGAACCTCTCCTGTGAGTCCAGTTTTAGATTCCGATGCTACACTTCAGGTTTACTGTATACCATGGACCTTCTTATTGACGATGAAGCACAGAAATTGCATCGAAGTGAAATTCAAAAGGCACAATGCCGATTTAAGTACAAGATGACGGACACTCTAACTTTCTATGATTTGAACCTCTCCTGTGAGTCCAGTTTTAGAATCCGATGCTTCACTTCAGGTTTGCTGTATCCCTTGGACCTTCTTATTGACGATGAAACACAGAATTTGCATTCGGATTTAATACAAAAGGCACAATGCCGACTTAAGTACAAGAGAATGACACTCTCACTTTCTATGATTTGAACCTGTCCTGTGAGTCCAGTTTTAGATTCCGATGATTCACTTCAGGTTTCCTATATACCTTTGACCTTCTTATTGACGATGAGACACAGAAATTGCATTCGAACCTAATACAAAAGGCACAATGCCGACTTAAGTACAGCAGGACTGACACTCTCACTTTCGATGATTTGATCCTATCCTCTGCGTCCAGATTTAGATTCCGATGCTTCACTTCAGGTTTCCTGTATACCTTGGACCTTCTTATTGACGATGAAACACAGAAATAGCATCCGAATGTAATACAAAAGGCACAATGCCAACTTACGTAAAAGAGGACTGACACTCGAACTTTCTATGATTTGAACCTCTCCTGTGAGTCCAGTTTTAGATTTCGATGCTTTCCTTCAGGTTTACTGTATACCTGGGACCTTCTTATTGACGATGAAACACAGAAATTGCATCCAAATTTAATACAAAAAGCACAATGCCGACTTAAGTACAAGAGGACTGACACTCTCACTTTCTATGATTTGAACCTCTCCTGCGAGTCCAGTTTTAGATTCCGATGCTTCACTTCAGGTTTCCTGTATACCTTGGACCTTCTTATTGACGATGAAACACAGATATTGCATCCGAATTAAATTGAAAAGGTACAAAGCCGACTTAAGTACAAGAGGACAGACTCTCTAACTTTTTATGATTTGAACCACTCCTGTGAGTCCAGTTTTAGTATCCTATGATTCACTTCAGGTTTACTGTGTCCCTTGGACCTTCTTATTGATGAAGAAACACAGAAATTACATCCGAATTTAATACAAAAGGCACAATGCCGACATAAGTACAAGAGAACAGACACTCTCACTTTCTATTATTTGAACCTCACCTGTGAGTCCACTTTTAGATTCCGATGCTTCACTTCAGGTTTCCTGTATACCTAGAACATTCTTAATGACGAAGAAACACAGAAATTGCATCCGAATTTAATACAAAAGGCACAATGCCGACTTAAGTACAAAAGGGACTGACATTCTCACTTTCTATGAATTGAACCTGTCCTGTGAGTCCAGTTTTAGATTCCGATGCTTCCCTTCAGGTTTACTGTATACCTCGGACCTTCTTACTGACGATGAAACACAGAAATTGCATCCGAATTTAATACAAAATGCTCAATGCCGACTTAAGTACAAGAGGACTGACACTTTAACTTTCTATGAATAGAACCTCTCCTGTGAGTCCAGTTTTAGGTTCCGACGCTTCACTTGAGGTTTACTGTATCCCTTGGACATTCTTATTGACGATGAAACACAGAAATTGCATCCGAATTTAATACAAAACGCACAATGCCGACTTAAGTACATGAGGACTGACACTCCCACTTTCTATGATTTGAAACTCTTCTGTGAGTACAGTTTTAGATTCCGATGCTTCACTTCAGGTTTCCTGTATACCTTGGACCTTCTTATTGACGATGAAACACAGAAATTGCATCGGAATTAAATTCAAAAGGCACAATGTCGACTTATGTACAAGAGGACGGACACTCTATTTTTCTATGATTTGAACCTCTCCTGTGAGTCCAGTTTTAGATTCCGATGCTACACTTCAGGTTTACTGTATACCATGGATCTTCTTATTGACGATGAAGCACAGAAATTGCATCGGAATGAAATTCAAAAGGCACAATGCCGACTTAAGTACAAGATGACTATCACTCTAATTTTCTATGATTTCAGCCTATCCTGTGAGTCCAGTTTTTGAATCCGATCCTTCACTTCAGGTTTACTGTATCCCTTGGACCTCCTTATTGACGATGAAACACAGAAATTCCATCCGAATGTAATACAAAAGGCACAATGCCGACTTAAGTACAAGAGGACTGACACTCTAACTATCTATGATTTGAACATCTCCTATGAGTCCAGTTTTAGATTCCGATGCTTCCCTTCAGGTTTACTGTATCCCTTGGACCTTCTTACTGACGATGAAACACAGAAATTGCATCCGAATTTAATACAAAATGCTCAATGCCGACTTAAGTACAAGAGGACTGACACTTTAACTTTCTATGAATAGAACCTCTCCTGTGAGTCCAGTTTTAGGTTCCGACGCTTCACTTGAGGTTTACTGTATCCCTTGGACATTCTTATTGACGATGAAACACAGAAATTGCATCCGAATTTAATACAAAACGCACAATGCCGACTTAAGTACATGAGGACTGACACTCCCACTTTCTATGATTTGAAACTCTTCTGTGAGTACAGTTTTAGATTCCGATGCTACACTTCAGGTTTACTGTATACCATGGACCTTCTTATTGACGATGAAGCACAGAAATTGCATAGAAGTGAAATTCAAAAGGCACAATGGCGACTTAAGTACAAGATGACGGACACTCTAACTTTCTATGATTTGAACCTCTCCTGTGAGTCCAGTTTTAGAATCCGATGCTTCACTTCAGGTTTACTGTTTCCCTTGGACCTTCTTATTGACGATGAAACACAGAATTTGCATTCGAATTTAATACAAAAGGCACAATGCCGACTTAAGTACAAGAGGAATGACACTCTCACTTTCTATGATTTGAACCTGTCCTGTGAGTCCAGTTTTAGATTCCGATGATTCACTTCAGGTTTACTGTATATCTTGGACCTTCTTATTGACGATGAAACACAGAAATTGCATCCGAATTTAATACAAAAGGCACAATGCCGACTGAAGTACTAGGGGACTGACTCTCAAACTTTCTATGATTTGAACCTCTCTTGTGAGTCCAGTTTTAGATTCCGATGATCACTTCAGGTTTACTGTATCCCTTGGACCGTCTTATTGATGATGAAACACAGAAATTGCATCCGAATTTAATACAAAAGGCACAATGCCGACCTAAGTACAAGAGGACTGACACTCTCACTTTCTATGATTTGAACCTCTCCTGTGGGTCCAGTTTTAGTTTCCGATGCTTCACTTCAGGTTTCCTGTATACCTTGGACCTTCTTATTGTCGATGAAACACAGAAATTGCATCGGAATTAAATTCAGAAGGCGCAATGCCGACTTGAGTACAAGAGGACGGACACTCTAACTTTCTATGATTTGAACCTCTCCTGTGAGTCCAGTTTTAGATTCCGATGATTCACTTCAGGTTTACTGTATATCTTGGACCTTCTTATTGATGATGAAACACAGAAATTGCATCCGAATTTAATACAAAAGGCACAATGCCGACCTAAGTACAAGAGGACATCCACTCTCACTTTCTATTATTTGAACCTCTCCTGTGAGTCCAGTTTTAGATTCCGATGCTACACTTCAGGTTTATTGTATACCATGGACCTTTTTATTGACGATGATGCATAGAAATTGCATCGGAATGAAATTCAAAAGGCACAATGCTGACTTAGGTACAAGATGACTAACACTCTAATTTTCTATGATTTGAACCTCTCCTGTGAGTCCAGTTTTAGAATCCGATGCTTCACTTCAGGTTTACTGTATCCCTTGGACCTTCTTATTGACGATGAAACACAGAAGTTGCATCCGAATGTAATACAAAAGGCACAATGCCGACTTAAGTACAAGAGGACTGACACTCTAACTTTCTATGATTTGAACCTCTCCTATGGTTCCAGTTTTAGATCCCATGCTTCCCTTCAGGTTTACTGTATACCTTGGACCTTCTTATTGACGATGAAACACAAAAATTGCATCCGAATTTAATACAAAAGGCACAATGCCGACTTAAGTACAAGAGGACTGACACTCTAACTTTCTATGATTTGAAACTCTCCTATGATTCCAGTTTTAGATTCCAATGCTTCCCTTCAGGTTTACTGTATACCTTGGACCTTCTTACTGACGATGAAACACAGAAATTGGATCCGAAATTAATGCAAAAGGCACAATGCCGACTTAAGTACAAGAGGACTGACACTCTAACTTTCTATGATTTGAACCTCTCCTGTGAGTCCAGTTTTAGATTCCGATGCTTCACTTCAGGTTTCCTGTATACCTTGGACCTTCTTATTGACGATGAAACACAGATATTGCATCCGAATTAAATTGAAAAGGTACAAAGCCGACTTAAGTACAAGAGGACAGACTCTATAACTTTTTATGATTTGAACCACTCCTGTGAGTCCAGTTTTAGTATCCTATGATTCACTTCAGGTTTACTGTGTCCCTTGGACCTTCTTATTGATGAAGAAACACAGAAATTACATCCGAATTTAATACAAAAGGCACAATGCCGACATAAGTACAAGAGGACAGACACTCTCACTTTCTATAATTTGAACCTCACCTGTGAGTCCACTTTTAGATTCCGATGCTTCACTTCAGGTTTCCTGTATACCTAGAACATTCTTAATGACGAAGAAACACAGAAATTGCATCCGAATTTAATACAAAAGGCACAATGCCGACTTAAGTACAAAAGGGACTGACATTCTCACTTTCTATGATTTGAACCTGTCCTGTGAGTCCAGTTTTAGATTCCGATGCTTCCCTTCAGGTTTACTGTATACCTCGGACCTTCTTACTGACGATGAAACACAGAAATTGCATCCGAATTTAATACAAAAGGCTCAATGCCGACTTAAGTACAAGAGGACTGTCACTCTAACTTTCTATGATTTGAACCTCTCCTTTGAGTCCAGTTTTATATTCTGATGCTTCACTTCAGGTTTACTGTATACCTTGGACCTTCTTATTGACGATGAAACACAGAAATTGGATCCGAATTTAATGCAAAAGGCAGAATGCCGACCTAAGTACAAGAGGACTGTCACTCTAACTTTCTATGAATAGAACCTCTCCTGTGAGTCCAGTTTTAGGTTCCGACGCTTCACTTGAGGTTTACTGTATCCCTTGGACATTCTTATTGACGATGAAACACAGAAATTGCATCCGAATTTAATACAAAACGCACAATGCCGACTTAAGTACATGAGGACTGACACTCCCACTTTCTATGATTTGAAACTCTTCTGTGAGTACAGTTTTAGATTCCGATGCTTCACTTCAGGTTTCCTGTATACCTTGGACCTTCTTATTGACGATGAAACACAGAAATTGCATCGGAATTAAATTCAAAAGGCACAATGTCGACTTATGTACAAGAGGACGGACACTCTATTTTTCTATGATTTGAACCTCTCCTGTGAGTCCAGTTTTAGATTCCGATGCTACACTTCAGGTTTACTGTATACCATGGATCTTCTTATTGACGATGAAGCACAGAAATTGCATCGGAATGAAATTCAAAAGGCACAATGCCGACTTAAGTACAAGATGACTATCACTCTAATTTTCTATGATTTCAACCTCTCCTGTGAGTCCAGTTTTTGAATCCGATCCTTCACTTCAGGTTTACTGTATCCCTTGGACCTCCTTAT